>NW_026526677.1:101695913-104142163 GCF_024362965.1 Panthera pardus
ATGTACTACAGTGAGTTCAGTTCTCAGTGTACAATTTGTAGTACAGCAAACTGTGCCTTTAATCATGGTATAGGGAACTGTGGAGAGCCTGTTCAGCCTGTCCGTATTACTTAAAATGTTTAATTAAGATTCTTGAGGTTGTGGTGTTGAATAAAGAGCAAATTAATGAACTTCACAACTGTCCTTGCATTTCATGTAGTGAGTGACAGCTTTGGCAGGCGGGAGCAGGGAGGGCTAGAGGGATGCTGTTTTTCTGGAAGTGTGCTTCTTTAACAATCAGACCCAGACAACAAAAACAAATCCTAGTGCAGCACAGGGAGCACTTCCAGGATGGCAGGAAGAATCTAGGTCAGCTTAACGGCAGCTCCTTTTCTTTAGGTGGATTAATGTTTGCCACCCTCGTTTTCTACACGCTGTGTAAAGTCCAGAAAGAGCGTGCGTGGTTCCTTAGCACATATTAGCCAGCAGGGGGTCACAAATTAAATTGATGTGTGGGAGCATTTTGATTTGCAGTTGAGTAGAGAGAGTGTAGCTCCGGCCTAATATGGCAGCCTGCTGAGTTGTGGTCTGTAGTGCCTGAACTCTTCTGTGTGAAAGATCCATCCTTGTGGAAGTTTTTTGCATATTACCTCGAGGAGATGGCTCCTCTTGTCCTTCCTGTAGTTTAGCCGGGGAGCTCTGCAACTGGAGCTGGCTAGTTTCGCATCTGAAGATCTTTTCTCTAGCCATGCCTCTCCAGTGCTGCTCGACAGGACTTTCTGTGACGATGAAAATATTGTCTGTTGCGCTGTCCAGTGTAGCCGTATGCCACGTGTGACTCTTGAGCACTGAAATGTGGCTACTGCACCTGAAGAGCTGGGTTTTTAACCATATTTCATTGAATTAATTCAAATCGAAATAGCCTCCTGTGAGTGGTAGCTACCATTTTGGACAGCAGGGCTCTAGCCTCAAAATTAGAAAGTTCACCCATAGTGGTAAGAGAGGGCATTAGAAGGGGCATTGTAAGACATTGACATTCACCCCATAGTCAACAGATTCGTATTGAGTCTTGGACTCAGCTATTGTGGGCATCCAAAGTGCACATTTTTTCTCGACTTTTCTCTTGCTGTTCATGTCTGAAAGCTTCTGGAATATCCTAATTGTCCTTTCTTTATTTGAGGAATTATCCCTTTTGTCCTCAGAGGGGTAGAGCTCATCTGGTCCACAGATTAATAGCTCTATCTTTGTCCTTAGGACTCTAAATCTTGAAGGTTACTCTTACATGACTGTATTGCTGTATGCCAATTCACACTGTTATCTTTTTTTTTCTTTTTCTTTTTTCTTTTTTTTTTTTTTTTGGATGCTGAAAATGAGTGAAATGTGAAAAAAACATTATTCATTTTAAATAGTTTTGACTGCCAGGTTAATGCGACTCTTAAGCGGAGCTTCATGAGGTCTGGCCATAGTAACTGCTTTTAACTTGATTTAAAGTTCTTAAACATTCTGAATTGCTTCACCTAATCTTTTTATACTGAACGTACAATTTTCAGGCTCTTTTTTATTTTCAAATCCATAACTGACAGCTGCTCAACACCTCATTCAAACAGTTCTAAGAGTTTGAGAGAAAAGTTGGGACAGACTGGATTTACTGACATCAGTTGGATGGAGATATTGTGGATTTAAAGATGATAGAGAAGGGGAAAGAAAAATGTGAAATAATTATTGCATGTCCACCGCTTGCCCAATGACAGTGATTTGAAGCTTAATAACTAACAAAACTGAGAAGAAGCAGAAGGACATTTGAGTTAACTTTCAAAACTTAACATGAGGAATGACCATTCCATTTGAAAACAAAATTTTCATGTGTGGTCCTATTTGTTTTACTACATTTTAAAAGGATATTGATGCCCAGGAATGCCCTTAAACCAGCACCTCACTACAGACTTCTTGAAATATATTCTGTAGATTCTATAGGACTGTAAACTCCTCGAAGGAGCCCTTCGGAAGAGTCTGTGATGTCTGGTGCCTAGCAAATGTTTCTTATAAAATGATCATTTTATAAGAGAAACCGAGGTCGTAAGGTCTTCCTCCCTCTACTTCTAGTGGCAAATGAAATTGCCCTGGTACTCAACTCAGGAAGACTCTCTGTGCCACAGTGAATATAGAGAACCTTGTCAGGGCATATTTATCCAAGATTAAAATTAATATGACTATAAATTTTGTCCTTGGTTTTTTAATATCTTTTGAGTAAACATTGCATGCGTATCTGTGTGTGTGTGTGTGTGTGTGTGTGTGTGTGTGTGTGACCTACTCTGTGCTAGACTCTGTGATAAGTGCTCGATTTACAAAGATGAATTGTGTAGTGTCTCTTCCGTGCAGGGACTTCTATTTTAGATTCAGATGCGGGATACCATAAAAATAACAATGCCGTATGCTAAGACCAACAACAGACATAGTTTGGGAATGCTACAGAAAGCATAGAAGAGTGCTTAATGCAGTATGGAGACTTGGAGTCAGAAAAGACTTTCAGGGGCCCTTGAGATGGGTCTGAAAGATAGGTACGAGAGAGCCATGGAGATGGTATTAGGAGTTTGTCCAGGTAGAGAGATAATATACGGACAGGTACAGAAGCATAAAAAGCATGGGGAATTCTGGGGATAGCTTGGCATGGCTTGGGGAAAAAACCCTTGAGGGAGCAGCTGGAGAAGGTACGTGGGAGTCGGAAGGAGGAGGACCAACTTGGTAGTGAGGAGTTTGGGCTTTATCCCAGGGTGAGTTGCCTGGAGTAGGTGGAGGGAGAGGTGGGGTGGTGAGGATGAGATAGGCTGGGTGTGGAATGCAGTGGCAGGGGGTTACAGAGAGGAGACGGTTAGGAGGGAGCCGTGGAAGAAGCTGAAAGCTGAGGTTTATACGGGCCTCGAATCAGGGACTTGCTAAGCAGTTTGGGAGGAAGTTCACTTCAGGATATATTGATGCGGATAGAATTTCATGACTGTGGGACTGAGAAGGAGGAATCTAGGTTAATGATCAAGTTCTGGCTGGGTCATCTAAGTGGTGATAAGCCCACTAACCAAGCCAGGGAGTTGAGACTCCCAGGCAGTGCTGGGGTTAAGGTCAACTGCTCAGCTTTGGAGCGGTCTGTGGCATGCCCGTGTGCAGATGTCTGGCTGAGCTCTCCGGCATTCATTTGGAGCCATGGTCACGGACAAGCTCTCCTAAGAAGAACCTATATACACTGGGAACAGGGAGGAGAGGGGCTAAGGACAGAACTTCAGGGAACGTCGACAGTTATAGGAAGGCAGAAGATGAATCAGTGAAAGGAACGAAGAAGGAACTGTCAGCTTTTGAGGAAAACCAGGAAGGCTTTGTCTTGGCATCCAAGAGAGAAGAGCCTTCTAAGAAAGGGAGGAGAAGCACTGTCAAAAGCTAGAGGGACGTAAGATTAGATAAAGGAGGCCATTCACGGACCTAGCACTTAGGCATTTGCAGGGGAGCCCAGTGCAGTGGTGAGTGGAAACCAGATGGCAGTGGGTGGAGTGAGCCGTGGGGAGTGCAGGCTCGGAGGCAGGAGTCCCGACAAGTGTTTTAAGAGACTTAGCTGGTGAAGGTAGGGCAAGGCAGAAGGAAGTGGAAATAAGGAGATGTAGGATTGAGGGGGATTAAAAAGATATATATATTTAAAATAGAGAGACTTGAAAATATTTATATATGTCAAGAAGAGTTAATGCCGAGGGAGACAGACGATAAAGAAGCAAGAGTTGATGGCTGAGGAAGCAGGCGCCATGATGAAGGCCAGGAGTAAGCATTTGCTTGTTGGGGGGAGGGAGAAGAGACCGCGTTTTCTTCTGAGATCGAGGAATGGGAGCAAGGGTGGGTGTAAGTTAGATGGTGTGTGAGCATCTCCCTGGGAAAGCTGGGGCCCAGGCTGTGCCTGCCAAGGGTGGATGGAGATGGGGGAGGGGTGGTTGAAATGCCTCGGCCAAGGTGACCGCAGTCCTCTTGGTTGCCCACTGTCCTTGCTTGGGGCTGAGTGCTCCTCTTTCCAAGGTAGATGCTTTGCCACTGAGGTGTCCTTGATATCTTTTTCTCTTTTAGAGGGAAAGCAGGTGAGTATGTCACGGACATTTAGAGCTAAAGGGACTTGAGAGGTCACAGAGACTAACCTTATCTTGTAAACGAGGAAACTGAGGCTCAGAAAATTGAAGTGATGTACTCAATAAATCCACGGCCAGGACCGAGCTCCAGGCCTCTGACTTGCAGCCCAGGGCTCTCTTTTCTGTACCCTGCTGCCTCCTTGATAAGGATTATGAATAAATCCAGTTCATTATAAATGCTCTTAATATCCTATTTTGGACACTAGGAATTCTATACTATTTTCTTTCTCTGCCAACTTTCTTTCCCTTCTTTCTGTCAGGTTCAGGCGGGTATGACCATATGCTAGGATGCTAAAAAAAATAGGTTTTTGTTTTTGTTTTTGTTTTTTCTCTTTCTAAATGGAGATGCTATTTGATTGATGAGAATATTTGGGGCTTCTAAAAAGGCAGATCCTAAATGGTGAAATGCTTGGAATTTCTAGTCTTTTAAACTAATTTGAAAGATAGGTGATGTATTCGGTCCTGCATGTATTCACTCTAAATTTCATTTAGTCCATATTTTGAGAGTAAGTACCTACTAAGTGCCAGGCGTTGTGATATAGCACAGAATTCCCTTATGTGTCCACATGTCTGCTGAGAACTGACTCTCCTGTTCTTTCCATGTAGACTATCAAGTTTAATGTCAGTACCTTGTGAATGCCTTTTTGGGACCTGCCGTCTCCATCCTTAGGCTAGACAAGAACTCGAAAGTGATAACAGCACGTCTGTTGGGTAAACACAGATTTGGCAGGAGTGATTTATTGTGGAGCCGGGGACCCTTAATTAATTATCATTGTTTATAATGCATTTTTCCCCTTTGTTTTCAAGAATGGGAATAATTCAGCAATACTATTGATAAATAAAACATAAAAGGTCAGTGATGGTTGCCTTGGCAACTGTATTTCTCAGCAAGTATTTTGTTTGCCATGAAATGTGTCCTGGGTGATTTACTGGAAATCAGACTCTGAATGTCATGACTTCTTGTATTTGAGCTTCTTATGCACTCATTTAGGAGTGACAGTTTTGTAGGTTTTGGGGGTTGGATTTCAAAGCTGCATGTGTGATGGGGATCCTTGCATTTTTTTTCCTTCTTTTGGAAGACTAACAGGAAACAGAAACCTGTGATTACAGTGAATCTATTTGAGTCCAAGAACTTCCAGGTTCTAATGTGGGATTTAAGAGTTTCTGAATGATTTTTGGGATACATGAAATTTCTTAAAACTGGAATATTTTTAGGCAGAGTATGGACAATGCGTATATTCTTTGTTTTTAATTTTTATTTTAGAGAGAGAGAGAGAGAGTGCAAGTGTGAAGAGGGGCAGAGGGAGAGAGAGAATCGTAGTAAGTAGGCTCCGCGCTGAACATGGGCCCCGGGGGCTCGATCCCAGGGCTCTGGGATCATCACCTGAGCCTAAATCAAGAGTCGGACACTCAAGCCACTGAGCCACTCAGGCACCCAGACAATGCATATTTTCCAATAAGTGATCAGGCATGTGTTAAAGCATACCTTTTGATTTAATACCTATGCAATTAATTTTGAGTAGAATAAATTATTTTCAAAAAAAGTATTAAAGATGAAAATCAAAATAATTAAGCAATTACAGCAACTGCTACCTTGAAGATTTTTGGTAGTATGAATTAAAGTTAAGTGGATAATTGAAAAAAAAAAAAAAAAAAAGCTTAGTTTATTCTATGACCCCAAACAAAAGCCTGTTTTATGGAATTCAGCTTACAGAAATACTTTAACCATATACACAGAAGGGATGTAACTGCTGCATTGTTTTTAATAGCAAAACAATTGGAAACAACCCAAAAGTCTGTCTCTGAGAGACTGGTGACATCAATTATGGTCTGTGCATATAATAAATACTTTGTAGCCATTAAAAAGAGTGATGTAGATCTAGGTCTGCTGACAGGAGAAGATTTTCAAGATATATATCAGGAAGTTGAAGAAATGCAACTTGCAGAATCCTGTATATGTAAAACAATCCTCTTTCTGTTAAAAAACTTACCTTCTCTTAGCAGGGCCCCTGGGTGGCTCAGTCAGTTAAGCGTCCGACTTCGGCTCAGGTCGTGATCTCACGGTTTGTGGGTTCGAGCCCCGCGTCAGGCTCTGTGCTGACGGCTGGGAGCCTGGAGCCTGCTTTGGATTCTGTGTCTCCCTCTCTCTCTGCCCCTCCCCCACTCATGCTGTCTCTCTCATAAATAAATAAACTTAAGAAAAATTTTTAAAAAACCTTACATTTTATGTATGATATATCTGTAATGCATATCATCTAGTTAGTATATTCATTCCAAATTTGAAGAATACACAAAGCTGTTAACAATGGTTATCTCTGGAGAACGGGATTGTGAAGGACTTTTACTTTCTAAGTTATATTTGTATATGGTTTGAAACTTATATAATGAATATGGGTTACCTTTGTAATTACAGAAAAAGAAAAGACACAAAGCCTGCCATTTGAAAGGTCTAAAAAAAATCAGTTGCAGAGGGTAGTGCATTAAAAAAAGAGCAAGAAATAGATGTTGCATGTAAATATATTAGCCTTTGGAGAAACTCTGTATTTACTGTTTATTTTTGTGTAGATACCCTGGACTTTGAAGAAGTGTTTATGTCTCTCAAACCCTTTATACTGACAGGTTTTTAACTCTTTCCTGGATATCTACCAGCTGTTTTATTTTCCCACAGTTCAGTTGTTTTCCAGCATACCTTTTTGTTTCGATTATCGCTTTGCAAGGTAACCTGTTTGTTTCAGCTACTCATTTGCTACCAGTTATGCTTTGATGGATATTTTGCTCTTTGTTAAAAGAATTTTTAGTGGCCCCAATACTGGATTTCTCTTATTTTTTAATTTTTTTTAAATTTTTTTTTTTTAACGTTTATTTATTTTTGAGACAGAGAGAGATAGAGCATGAACGGGGGAGGGTCAGAGAGAGAGGGAGACACAGAATCCGAAACAGGCTCCAGGCTCTGAGCCGTCAGCACAGATCCCGACGCGGGGCTTGAACCCATGAACTGTGAGATCGTGACCTGAGCTGAAGTCGGACGCTTAGCCGACCGAGCCACCCAGGCGCCCCATGGATTTCTCTTTTTTTAAAAATTATATAAACACTTCATACGAGGAAATTTAGGAATGGAATTTGTGGTCCTAAGGATTTCATCTGGTTGTGATTTGCTAGATCCTTACTCTTGTATCGAATGTGTACGGTGTGTGTGTGTGTGTGTGTGTGTGTGTGTGTGTGTGTGTGTATGGAGAGGCGGTGTCCCAGTCCCCCCGAAACCAACCGCAACAGCTAGCAATCTGGAGAAGAGGCTCAGCGGCCTGGAGAAGTACAGTCAGTTTGTCTTTTTAGAGAGGAGTCATCAATGCAAATAGGATTACGAAGACCATACACATGGGCCAGCTGTTTATGGCCATTTTCAGTGTATAAGCTTATTTTGTTAGCACACAGAGCGGAGCAGAAAAGAGTCACGATTTCAGACCCTTGCCTTGAGGTTGACTGTTTCAATACAGAGGTGATATCTGTCAAAGCTATATAGTGAGGTTGATCTTAGGTCACAGTCCTGACACTGTGGATGTACTTTATGCATCTGGTGACTTAGTACAAATTCAGAAAACAGGCTTACATTTTTTTGTTTTCTCTCCTGCCTTGGTTACAAAAGCTAGACAGGGAATTCCTTTTTTTTTGGAAGTAACCATTGGATTCTTATCCTTGGGAACAGTATGAAAACATGCTTTTGAAGAGGTTTTATTAAAAAGAATTTTTTTTTAATGTTTATTTATTTTTGAGAGAGAGAGACAGGGCGTGAGCAGGGGAGGGGCAGAGAGAGAGACACACACAGAATCCAAAGCAGGACCCAGGCTCTGAGCTGTCAGCACAGAGCCCGATGTGGGGTTTGAACTCACGAACTGTGAGATCATGACCTGAGCTGAAGTCGGACACTTAACCGACTGAGCCACCCAGGCGCCCCAGAAGAGGTTTTAGATAAGAGGGTTGCATGGGTTAAGATTCAAGGCAGTCTTTTTCAAAATATTATTTGCCCATGACTTATGCACAATAAATTAGTATGTTTAGTATGCCTTTATTTATTTGTTTGGTTTTCTGCAGTATGCTTTCATATTTTCCTTCCTTTCCCTTTTCTATCAGCCCAAACCCACCCTCTGTATCCTGTCCATCCTAATGTATCCATTCATTTTTGTATCTAATCCTACTCTATTGTATCCTATACCATTCAGTCCTTTCATTTCTAGTCTTTCATTTAAAGAAATGCTGGGCGGGGCCCCTTAAATTTATTTTAAAACCCGCCATTTGAAAATCATTGATAGAAATGATGGCAGATTAAGACTGCCAAAAGGCTTGGATGTTATATTTATTTTTAGAGTGTCGCCTGTCATTTTCTGTAGAAGTGAGTGTGCTAACTTTTAGTTATGGTGTATGTGTCATGGCTCACCAGCATAGTAGGATGCCCAAGTGAAGCTACCGCAATATGAGGTATATACAATTGTTGATTTTTAAAAAATGTTTGTTTATTTGTTTTTGAGAGAGACAGCGTGCGAGCGAGCAAGTGGGGGAGGGGCAGAGAGAGAGGGAGGTAGAGAATCCCAAGCAGGCTCCGCGCTGTCAGCACAGAGCCCGATGTGGGGCTCGAACTCCTGACTTGTGAGATCACGACCTGAGCCGAAACCAAGAGTCGGATACTCAACCCACTGAGCCACTCAGGTGCCCCCAGTTGTTGATTTCTAAGCCCTCTTACTTCCAGGGGAATTTTAAACCAGGAAGTCTTTATCATCCTGACTCTTTTCTTTTATCGTGTAAATGTTGAGTAGTCTGAGTATTCAGTGGTGCTAATAAAGTCTGCATTTACTCTGTGTGGATCATGCCCACAGAGTGTTTAATTCTAGGGTTAGGGTGCCTTCTATCACCCAGCCTGCCCCCGGCCCCCCGCCCCCCCCCCTCCCCCGCCCGCCATGACTGCCATCTACTGATGCCTGCCTAGAGATTAGGAATCCATTGTAATGTTGGCCTCAGGCTCTCTGGCTAAGCCTCAAAGGTGAGGTAATTCCGCCTCTGTGAAAAGGAAAGGCAAACAAATCACTGCTCACCCAGTACACTTAAAAACTACATGGAAATGATCTTGGATTATCTGGCCTTGGTCATCTTTTACTGTTGATAGTTTAGTGTTGACTTTGTTCCTGAGTAATTTTAACTGAATTTTGAACTTGCTTTTTAGATGTGTAACCAGTACATAAGTTACCTTCTTGAGGCTCTTGAGAGTGTGGACATAAATATACGTCTTTATTGACTACAGAAGCCAGCTCTGTGCCAGGACAGAATTGATCCTTGATAAATGAATTGATGTGATTTGAATGTGAATTGCATACTGAATACTGTGACCATGGCAATACCATAATAATTTTAAGATGTACCGAGTGCTTACTCTGAGCACATTAAATCCATCATCTTGGTAAGTTCTCACAACTATTCTACGAATAGGTAGTGTTTCTAGGGATACTTTGTTTAATTGATGCTTTTAGGAATTTGTTGTCAAATTTACATAAGCTAAAATTTGCTCTTTTTTTATTATTATTATTTTTAATGTTTATTTTTGAGACAGAGAGAGACAGAGCGTGAATGGGGGAGGGTCAGAGAGAGGGAGACACAGAATCTGAAGCAGGCTCCAGGCTCTGAGCTGTCAGCACAGAGGCTGATGTGGGGCTTGAACTCACGGAGTGTGAGATCTGACCTGAGCTGAAGTCGGATGCTTAATCGACGAGCCACCCAGGCGCCCCCTAAAATTTGCTCTTTTGAGGGTACAGTTCTATAACTTCTGATGAATGCATAGTCGTGTCACTACTCCATGGTGTATGACTGCCACTCAGGATACCGTTCCCTCACTTGCCTACACCCACTCATGCTGACCTTTTGTAGCCAAACCTTTCCTCTGCTCTTAAAAATATTTTCATGGTTGGGGCACCTGGGTGGCTTAGTCGGTTAAGGGTCTCACTTCGGCTCAGGTCATGATCTCAGGGTTCTTGAGTCAGGCCCAGCATCGGGCTGTGTGCTGTTAACGCACATCCTCTGTCCTTCTCTCTCTCTACTCCTCCCCTGCTTCAGTGCATGTGCTCTCTCTTTCTCTCTCTCTTTCAAAAATAAATAAACATTTAAAAATATTGATGGTTTAATTTGATTTTAAGGGAGGTGTATGGAATTGAATTAAATAATTTGTAAAATAAACCTTTCATTTTGAAGGTAAATATAAAATTTTGCAGTGACAAAGGGAAAATGTAAAGGATTTGTTATTAAAAATTCACATGTTTACAGGGCGTCTGGCTGGCTCAGGTGGAAGAGCCTGTGACTCTTGATCTGGGGGTCGTGAGTTCCAACCCCCTTTGGGTGTAAAGTTTATTTAATTTGATTTTTAAAAAATATTTATTTATTTTTGAGAGACAGAGACAGAGCACGAGTGGGGGAGGGGCTGAGAGAGAGGGAGACCCAGAACCCAAAGCAGGCTTTAGGCTGCGAGCTGTCAGCACAGAGCCCAAAGCGGGGCTCGAACTCACGGACCGTGAGATCATGACCTGAGCCGAAGTCAGCTGCTTAACCGAGTGAGCCACCCAGGCACCCCAGGATTATTTAAAAAAGAGAGGGAGACAAATTCAACATTTTATATCCAGAAGACTTGGCTGCTTAAAAAAGTCATATGGCTTGCTTTTATTTTGTTCTTTATGCACAGGGTTTAGTACATTTGCCAAGATTACGGTGAAAAAAAAATTTTTTAAGTATTCTTTGACATCTTTTGAGTTGATTCTTGGAGTTCTGTGATTTATTATGCTGTATGTCTGCATTTCTTCTTAGGAGGCTAGGACGTCTACTTCCTTTAGCGTTATATTCATTTATTTGTTTCTTTTTAAAGCTTATTATTTATTTTGAGAGAGACAGAAACAGCATGAGAGAGGGAGGGGCAGAGAGAGGGAGAGAGAGAATCCCAAGCAGGTTCCGTGCTGTCAGAGCCTGATGCGAGGCTGGAACTCACGAACCCTGAGGTCCTGACCTGAGCTGAACCTGTGAGTTTGACGCTCAACCGACTGGGCCACCCAGACACCCCTAGCGTTACATTTGTTCATCTAAGCCCTTTAGTGTAAGCTTAGGGAATGGACTTTAGTCTACCTGACTTTTAATTCACAAAAGTCCGAAACAAGTAGCGACCGGTCTGTCCTCCATTCCTGTGGTTTTGTATCTTTTTTACCATGTCATAGATGGAATCGTATTGGATGCATTCTTTTGAATCTGGCTTCTTTCATTTAACACATTGTATCTGGAATTCATCAATGTCGTCACGTGTGTTAGTAGGTCATCCCTTTGTATTGTGTGGGTATACCAGTTTATCCATTCATCTGTCAAAGGACCTTAAGGCTCTTTCTAGTTTGGAGCAATCTGAGAAACGTGGCTATAAATATTTGCGTGCAAGTGTTTTTTGTGGACATCTGTTTTCATTTCTCTTGAATATGATGCCTAGAGGTAGGATTGCCAGGTCATACGGGACGTACATGTTTAACTCTTAGACTGCCAAACTCATTTCTGGAGTGGGGGTACCATTTTTCATTCCTGCCGCAGTGCATAAGAATACCGTTTGCTCTGTATCCTTGTCAGCACTTGATATTGTCCGTGCGTGTGTGCTTAATTTTAGTCCTAAATCTGTATAGTCTACAGCTACATATCTTATAGATGTATGGTGGTATTTCATGATGGCTGTAGGAGGGCTGACACTACTGACCCTACCTTTGGCCCTCCATCTTGTTCTTGCCCCACAATGACCTCCCTCAGGGCTGTGTGTTCCAGGTCCCACAGAGGTTAACGTATGCTCTGACTGGAATGCGGGAAGGCTTGTTCTGATCTTCCCTAAGGTGGTGCCCAGAAGGCCCCCACTTTCGATAACTGCCCTGTGACCTCACCACCATGCCCCTTGCTCCATAAAAGCTGGGGACTAAGGTTCAGACTGGGCTGAGAATACCTGCAGAGAAAGGCTGCCCGTCTGCCTGGATCCATCCTCCGGCGCTAAGTTACCCTGAAAGAGACTCTGTGTAAAGGGAATGGAGAGGCATGCTTTGCTTTTCGGTCTTAGAGTGCCTTCCCAGGCTGGAGGATGCCTTACTGACCGTCCTGCACCTTCTAACGGTGGCTTTATTTTGTACGTCCCTAATGACTAGTGTTGTGCACCTTTTCGTGTGCTTATATGCTGTCTGGGTATCTTCTTCAGTAAAGTGTTTTCTGTTCATATATTTTGTCCCTTTAAAAAAATGGTTTTTTTTTCCCACTCTTGAGTGCTACGAGTCCTGGGGCTGAGGATAAGCCTTTGTCTGATGTGTGCTTTGCATTGTCTCTCCTGTTCCTAGCTTGTCTTCGCTCTCTTAATAGCGGTCTTCCCTGAGTTTTTAATTCTTGTAAAGTCTATTAATTTAGCCTCTGATGGAATATGCTTTTCAATGAAGTAAGTGAGAAATTACTGCCTGACTCAAGGTAATGAAGATTCTGGCCAGTTTTCTTCTACAAGTTTTATAGTTTGGGGCACATGGGTGTCTCAGCTGGTTAAGTGTTGGACTTCGGCTCAGGTTATGTTCTCACGGTTCATGGGTTCCAGCCCCGCGTCGGGCTCTGTGCGGACTCCGTGCTGTTAGCGAGGAGCCTGCTTCAGTTTCTGTCTCCCTCCCTCTCTACTCCTCCCATATGTGTGCGCTCTCTTTCTCAAAAATAAATAAACATTAAAAAAAAGTTTTATAGCTTTGCATTTTGCATGTAGGTCTGTGATTCATTCTGAGTGAACTCTGTAGAAGGTAGCTGGCATACAGTTTATCCCTGTTGCATATGAATGTTTTAGAGCCATTTGTTGAAGGGACTATCCTCTCTCTCTGGAATTACCTCAGTACCTTTGTCGAACATCAGTTGGCCATGTTTGCGTGGTTCTATTTTTGGACTTCTTTCTGTTTAATTGGTCTTTTTGGTCAGCTGAGGTAGATTCGTTTTAAACCTCAGATGACTGATGAGGAAACTGACTGAGTCCTAGTCAAATTAAGCACCTTGCCTGAGGTAGTTCAGCGAGCACCCGATTGATGGAGCACTCAGACCAGTGCTCTCTCTGATGCTCAAACCCACGTGACGCTTAGCGCTAACCTGTCCTCGTGTTAGTTATTTCTCTTGAAAATTTTCGCGGAAATGTCTTTGGAAGGTGTGACAAGTGGGTCTCATAGAGTTATCTGAAATGTGAAATCAGAGTCCCCCCCTCCCCCCCCCCCCCCCAGGCCCCCTGCCCCATCCCCACCCCTGCACTCAGGCTATTAATTATCAATGTTATCAGTATCTTTAACAAGGTACAACAATCTTTTCTCGCTCCAGGATAGCTGTAGGTCATTTTCCTTTATTTTAAAGAGAGCAATCGCACTAGAAATGTGTTCCTTATACGGTAAGAAAAGAATGTTTAGGATTTGTGAATGTGAGAACACAGACTTGCATCCAGATGGCTTCTGCGGGGAACTTGGTGAGAGGTGAGAGAGTGACATTAATGTGGCAGCAAATAATCAATGAACATTCCAATATTGGCAAACTGGGGGATTTTGAAGAATGCCATATTTAACTTCTGATTTTTAAAAACTAAGCTTGTACTTCGATAGGTTCATAACTAGGCATACACATGTACCTAGATGTATTTAGTGATGGAAGCATTTCCTTTGAGAGTCCTCTCTAATGACTGTAGCCTAGGCACTCAGTTCCCTTTTTTTAACTGAGGTAAAATTGATCTCTCACCTTATTAGTTCCGAGTGTACGACATAATGATTTGATATTGGTATGCATTGTGACATCTTGGTAAATCTGTCACCGTGCATGGCTACGACATTTTTTTTTTCTTGTGATGACTTTTGTTTTTTATGTTTATTTATTTTTGAGGGAGTGAGAAGAGACAGAGCATGAGCAGGGGAGGGGCAGAGAGCGAGGGAGACAGAATCCGAAGCAGGCTCCAGGCTGTTAGCTGTCAGCGCAGAGCCGGATGCAGGGCTCAAAACCACAAATTGTGAGATCACGAACTGTGAGATCATAACCGACCGAGCCACCCAGGCGTCCGTCCCTCTTGTGATGACTTTTAAGGTGGCACTCTATTCTTTTTTTTTTTTTTTTCAACGTTTATTTATTTTTGAGTCAGAGAGAGACAGAGCATGAACGGGGGAGGGGCAGAGAGAGAGGGAGACACAGAATCGGAAGCAGGCTCCAGGCTCTGAGC
Source organism: Panthera pardus (assembly GCF_024362965.1). Classification (NCBI taxonomy): domain Eukaryota; kingdom Metazoa; phylum Chordata; class Mammalia; order Carnivora; family Felidae; genus Panthera; species Panthera pardus. The sequence continues at coordinate 101,710,299 of NW_026526677.1, forward strand.
CATCAGCCCAGAGCCCGACGCAGGGCCCGAACTCACGGACCGTGAGATCGTGACCTGAGCTGAAGTCGGACGCCCAACTGACTGAGCCACCCAGGCGCCCCAAGGTGGCACTCTATTCTTATATATGCTTTTCCTTCTGAGAACCCATTTGTTTATTCCCCTTCTTCTAAAGACCAAGGACTCTAAAACCCAGATCTACGTTCTGTTAAACTGCCTTTCCCTCTGTGGGCTCTGCTGTCTACGTAACCCTAGGTTACAGCTTCCAAGATGGCCTTTTGATACCAGAAACTTAGACACAAACTGTTTCTCCTCACCCTTACAAATCAGCAGCCGTTCTCAATTTCCCCTCCATCTTCTGTAAGACAGACTTACTCTTTGGAACTCACAGTCATTTTTGACCTCTTTCTCCCTGGCCAGTCCATAGCCAATTTCTGCTGATTGTTTTCTATGTAGTTGGTTTGGACCCAGCTCCTCTCCTTACTGTGCTTTCCATGGCCCCTTGTTCTCTCTTCCTCTTTCCTTGATTTACAGCCATCTGCTTAGCTCAGTGCCTTACCAGCTCCTGTACGTGCACCCCCTGCACGCCAGACCAAATCTTGTTTCATTACCCGGTTCACTACTCATTCCATGCAGAATGCTCCCCATCTCAGCCAGGACCTCTGCAGATCCTAAGCCAGGGCATGCATGACTCAATGGCCATTGCTCTTCGCAGCCCTCCAGCACACTGCAAGCGGGCATGCTCTCTCCTCCCTCTGATCCCCCTGAAACACAGCCAGCCTGGTGCCCAGGCCAGCAGCAGCAGCATCGCTGGAGAATGCTCAGAAATGGAAATCCTCAGGCCCCACTCCAGACCTGGGGAATTGGGAACTTTTGGTGGGGTCGGGGAAGGGCAGTGATGTGCGTTTAACAAGTCCTTCAGGTGCTTTCTTGCTTGGCAGTCGCTGCCCTAAGGACACCCACGTCTACATACTCATTCCCGAATGCTGGGTAGCCTTACCGGGTTTCTTCGCTCCCTCAATTTCTTTGCATCTGTCATTTTTCCCCCCTTCAATTTGAATACCTGTTTCTCTTTTGTAGCCATTTCTAATTCTTCGCTTGAAGTATCCGGTTCAAAATTCTCTTCCTTGAGAAAGGCTCAGTTTACTCTCTGAGTAACAGGTGTTCATCTTATACTGTGCTCCTGTCTCTTTGTTGATCAGGCCCCTCTGTAAGGGGTTTGGTTGATTTGCCATATGTGCGTTCCATCTTTTCAACGGGTAGGATGGTGTAATGCATTCCCTGACACTAGCATAGGATCTACTTGGTCCCAATTTTGGGTATGTCAATTTCACTAGAAGATTTGAGGAAAAAACTTAAAAATAAAGCCCATAAATTACCCCATAGAACAGAATGTAAAACGGGCATAAAATTCTTCGGGCTAGCCACGCTCTGTACTCTGGCTGGGTCTCAAGATACCTGGTGCATGAATTCCCTCTCCACTGGTGTTAGAGGTGTTCTGGTTAAAGTCTGAGACACTTTGGATGATGTGAGGAAAGGGAGCTTGCACTGCAGACAGTGAGGCCGCTTTGGACGTCTGGGTCCTTTACTTCCTTACAGTAATCCATGCACATGTTTGGCCCTACATTTGAAAAATTAGGAGCCTATTGCCTATTGTTGGATCGCAGGGATTAAGGTCTGGTAGGTAATATCCTTGCACAATCCCTGTCCTACGTTAGGGGCTCTCTAAATGGTACCTTTTATTATTAACTCTACTAGCACAGGGCTTTTGTTTTTTAAACACTGCATCGAAGCAGTTCCAGTGTCTGCATATTAGGCACCTAGTAAATGTATTGAGTGATATATAGTATTTCACGGTTCTTTTCTGTGCGGGCACCCTAATTTGTACAGGCTTTGAAGTTTTAGTGCTTTATAATTGTTAATGAATGGCAAGAAATATTACTTGACTTTTTGACAAATGTATTGCATTTCTTAAAATTTTCCCATTCAACTGTACTTTTAATGGACGAGAGCTTACTTTCTAATAGTATCTGTAAGGTTTTTATGGTTTTTTTTTCCAGTGGAATAAATTAGGCCAGCTAAATGGGCTTTTTGACACAATGCCCTACCAAGAATGTTGTTTCATTGTCAATGGCTAGTTTAATCAGTACTACTTGAAGACAATTTCAAACTACTCTGGCACTTGGTTCTTTATTTAGTTTTTATTCTTAACACATCTAATTAATGGACCTGTCCAGTGGTCTAATGTGGAGGCGAGAAGATGACATTATGAAAAGTTTAATCGTTATAATGGCAACTAACATTTCAGACAAATGTTGTAGTTTACAAAGTGCCTTAACTCGCATTGTATCGTATCTCCCAGTATCCTATGAAGCAGCATTATGAAATTTTTCTGATTGGGAAATAGATGGGCAGATTGGTAACTTATCCAAAGTTACAGAATCGGAAGGTAAAACAAGCTCTGGAAATTGAGGATAATACGGTCGTGATTAACAGCTCCACTTACAGGGTCAAGAGACGACTTGGTTTCATGCCGTCCAAAAGCCATGTCTGCCACACCTGACTTCAGCCCACTTGGGGTTCCAGTCCTGGCCCTGCTATGTCCTTTGTGACCTCAGGCAAGTCATTGACCTTGTCTGGGCCTCAGTACCCAGTTTATAAAACAGGATAGTAGCGTCCACCTTATAGAATTGTTGAATTAAAATTGGTTAGTATATATAAAATCACTAGGATAGTCCCCAGGACATAGGAAGAAGCACTGTGTAAGTGTTAGCTATTATTATTATAATGGAGTGGTTGAGGTGCCTTGTAGGAAAGGTAGGTGATTGTAGTTAGACATAACTCTGATTATGGAAATGGAAATCTGAGCTTACGTAAGTGTTTGTTCTGGCAGAACTGTTTAACTCTTAAGCCAGCCTCTAATAGGGTAGAATCTGTATTTTGCATTTCAGGTAGATGTCATGCCCTTGTCTGGATTTTCCTGTAGACTTAGGTTTATTTACTAACCCTGGGATAAATGAAAATTTGGAGCATCTGACTTCTTTTTAAAAATTCAAAATCCAAAACCCACAAGAGAACTATAATAAGGAGTCTACCACCCCACCCCCTGCCACCGGCAGATTCTTTTTTGCCTTTCTGAAAGAGCCACACACTGCTAAGACATAAGGTACGTTGGCCATTTCCAGGACAACTAAGTTATTACTTGCTTTCTTTAGAAATTTTAGTCTTTTCACGAGTCAAACAAATATCCTTTCATGAAGTTTTATCTGTTCTTCTGGATTTGGCAGATCACCTGTTCTGGGCGAGCCCTCGTTATTGTAGCGAAAGCCCTCAATCTGGCTGTCCCGGAGCCTTTCTTTCTCAGTCCTGTCCCATCTCACATAATGTGGTGCTTTACAGTCTTATTTGGAATTTTATTTTCTTGTGTTTTAGCTTAATTTTTTTTTTTCAGTGAGCATGCACCCATTTTGCCGTACTTGGAAAAATGGTCAATTCTGGTAAATATTGGAAGTAGCGAATTTTGCAGGTTGCAAATTCTTAGTTTCTACTTTCTTATGGATACCATATGCAGAATGCTCTTAATGAGTCTCTTTGTATATGAAACCCACAGGCTGAGTGTAGCACCTGGTTATGAAATGAAATACTTATAGAAATATATTCACTTTTAATTTATTAATGGCTATAATCAAGATGAAAAGCTTTTCTTAATAATTAATGTCAAGAAGAGAAGTGTAAACTTAAGTTTATGATTTCTCTCCAGAGGATGCATAGATGTGACTTGATTTGTGATTTAAAGAAAAAATTTTCTCCCCTTTTGTTTAAGGGTCCTGATGTTTTAGCCTCGGCTTGCTGCAGAGTTAGAAGCAAACCCTACCATGCCTGTAAACACATTCACTCTTGAACAAATGAGAATATCTTAGCTTTCTTTCATCATTTTGGAAAAAGCTTTAAGATTACAATGGTATTGATCCAACTGGCCCTATTAACGGCTCCTTTTTCTCCATGCCTCACAGCTTTTGAGGAGGGGCTTGGGGACAAGTCCCCCATTTTAGAGTGTTTTCCTTTATGCCTTGATATGCTTAGTAAAACTCATCATGGCAAGGTCCTAGCAAGTTGAGTGGCCTGGGGAACACTTTGTGGACCTGGGCATCTTTGGTACTGGTTCCGGTGCTTCCATCCATCATTTTGGGATCATGGCTCTCTGAAGGAAAGCGCAGGCCTGTGTGTCCTCCAGCCTTTCTACCTTCAATCAGTTGGGTTTGTGCCTTCCAGCACATTCCATTCCGTGATCGGCAGCCTTTGTGTTAGGTACCCACTCTGAAGTGTTCCATATCGTTTAGAAGGTCGAAGTAGTCATCAGTGACTGAGGCCTAATTTAGATTCTGAAATCGAAATCATTGTTGAAGAAGACTGCTCTTTCACTACAGACGTCTTCCGCGTATCACGAGTGTGTTCATCAGAGAGCAAGCTCTCACCCGGTCTCTCATAATATAAAAGCGTTTTTAATCCCTCTTAACAGGTGCTGCCGCAGTTTATTTATAACCAATGCATTAAAATGAAAAATACTGAAAGAGTCCTAAGTGGAAGGTGGCTATTGAAATATTGCCATATTTAAATTATAGAATTTTGTCAGGCTGATTTGTGGAAAGGACGAGTCAATGTTGGCTGCTAAGTGATGTACTTACTCCCCGGCTTCCTGTAAGTTTGGAAGGTGCATTCTTTCTGCGGTGTTGTAGAAGTGAGTCGTGCAAAATCGGGGTCTTGCGATTGAATTGATTGCTCCTTTGCATATTCATAGTCACATTCCTCTTTGGTCAGCTTTCATGCTCTTTGACATTTCTGATCTTTATGAAGCATGACATATGTTAGAACTCTTCTGGCTTTCTAGACTTACTGCAGCACAAAGCCTTGAGCTCCTGAGTAAAAGAACTGTCCAGAATGTTTCATTTAACCCCTTTCTTCCCAGTCCAAGTGCGATCTCACGCGTAGGGGAGGCAAATGCACACTTGAATATTGGTGCAGCGTGCTGGCATGAAGGCGTGCTAAGCATTGGAAATTCTTGTTGATTTACATCTTTACCGCGTTTTGTCTTTCCTTAAAAAATCTCGCCAGAGACTGAAGTAGTCGGGCTGTATTAATGGATGTTTATGTTGTCCTGTGACAGCTGGTTTTGCTAATTTGTTTTTACAGGGCAGTTTATAGTAAATGAATGGCATGCTGAATATTTTACCGAGATTTCAGATTATCTAAAGAATATTTTCCGGTTTACTAATTGGTAGATAATGCTGAGTACATTGATGTTGACATGAGCAAATGGATTTAAAATGATTTGAAGTGAGCTTCATTAAAAGATGTTCTAATCACAGTCAGCAGGAAATGTCAAACTAGCTCTGCCTTCGTTCACTCTGGTGGACCAAGAACCTTTGTAGACCTAGGGTGCTTGGAGGCCTTGGGGGTGCTAGGGTGGCCCAAGGTGGGGGAAGTGCTGGAGGCTTTTTCATAGCATTTGTAGCTCTAAGTGTTTTGACCAGAAAGTAAATAACCTATCAATTATTAATTACCTGTATGGTTAAGTGAACATCTCTGAAAATCCTGGTTGTATTGCTGGAGTCCCATAATGCATTATGGATTGGATACATGGAAATCAGGTTTGCTGCCCACTCTGAACTGGGAGGCAGTAAATTACTTGGTACCCATTCCAGCAGAAATCTGTTCTAGAATTAATGCTAATGTGCTCATCAAAACACCAAGGAAAACCCAGGCAAATGCATTTTAAATTCACCCCTTAAAACGTAAACAACATCAGTTCTACTTTTCTTTCCTATAAAATGTTAGAGAGACTGTTTGGTCAAAACTGACCACTTGGGTGGGGCAGGGGGTGGAATCTAAGGACTTCACATTCAGAGAGTAGATTCTAGAATAAGACCCTTCAGGATTAAGATTTAGCTTTTCCCATACCAGCTGTGTGACTTTGTGCAGGTAACTCAACCTGTCTGAGCCCTAGTTTTCTTATCTGTTAGACATCATTCTAATCTGCAGAGATTCTGTTCTAATCTCTCCCTTGTGAGGGTGTGAGAATATATATCTCTGTCTGTTTATATCTGTAAAATGCTTATTGCAGTATAAGACACTTGGTAAGGGCTCTGTCAATGTTAGCTGTTGTAACCAAAGTAAATTTATTTCCTCCTTGAGATCCCTATGGGAAGTCTGTGGGCTTCATATGCCAAGGCATTAACCAGACCTCTTCTTTCCGCTGATTTTAAGTTTTATAAATACCTCTCCTGTCATTCAGAATATAGCTGTCTAGAACCACTAAAAGGTACTTGTTTAAGGGTAGGATGAGACTACCGCCAGATTCAAACAGTAGATTATTGTGGAAGCTTGCCATAGGAACCTTATTTTTCTCTTTGAACCCCATCAAAATGCCTTTTTCCTTCAGGCCTTGACAACGTGGGCTGGGGTGGTCGTGCTCCCAGGCAGACAGAGATCAAGGGCTGTAATCATTTCACAGTAAAAAAAAAAAAAACACTAATAATAATATGACGCAGGGGTTTGTATAATGCTAATGAAATCTGGCTACATGGCAAAAACCACTGGTTCTTTTCCATTTCCTCATTAGCATTGGATTTGCCCTGCTAAGCAGTTGTACAGTTTGTGGAGCTCTTAAAGAGCATTTCCATGGGGCAGCCCGATGTTGTAACATTGTAAACTCCGCGCTAGATAGACAGGAGTGCCTCCCGGTAATCACTTTAAAGCATCATACTAGATTAGGAGATTGATAAAGTATGCTGATACTCGCACAGAATGTGCCTGACCACACCAACGACATCCCCAAGTGACCTGGTGTTGCTTCTAAGCTTCTAGCTGTATCACGCTCGGATTTGGCCTGTGTGCTTGAGTAGAAATTGTCTAACTCATCTATTCAGGGTTCTGTGGGACAGCTCAGAGTTTTTGTGTTTTGTTTTTTCCCTCTGCCACTTAATGCCACAGTGTTTTAGAGGCGGGGGGGGGGGGGGGAGAGAACAAAATCATTTCTCCCTAGAATGACCCTATTAGCTTTTCAGTGTTTCCTGTAAACTGTTCTGGAAATGTAATAATCTGGGATGATTTTGAGTGCAGGTCAGCAGCCTCTGTTGACAACACCGAATGTGGAAAAAGGCACACCAGAGTGCAGATGTGGTTTGTGGGTTCGTGTGGACTTCCCTCATCAATGGGGAAATGGGGTTTAAGTCAGGCTTAGAAAACGAGAAAAATGCTTCAGGGACGTGACTAATGTCTCCAATGTGCACTACGCTACATAAACCCATTATGCGCTTTAATTTAATGTTCTCTATAAAGATTCAGGACCTGTCAGGAAAAGGAAAGAAACAAGCAATCCATCTTCAGTGAATTGTGAATAGATTTTTATATATTTTAAAATACACATTCACTGAAAACATGCTTTTCCCTTCATTCGATTTTCTCCACGTCCGGTCCATTCCCTATCTTGTGCTGCCACTACCCAGGCTGCTTGCGCCTTGTTTTGTTCAGTGAAATAAGACTAATGTGTTAAATATTTAACATTGCTAATTGATTCAACGTAAAGGAAAAGGGGGTAGATGCAGAGTGCCTCCCCAGTCCCCATCAGCAGACCCCGGCAAACAAGGCTGCAGAAAGTCTGAATGGAAGATGATTCATCTCCGAAGATAAGGCAGCATTTCGTACAAGTGGTAATGGGCCCGAGGGGAAAGAATTAACGCGCACCTGGGAGCTGGAAAATTGAGTATTTCTGTAGAAAATTTGGCTTCCCCCCCCCCGAAAGCTTTTTGTTTTCAAGCTTCAGGTGTAGATTGGTAAATGACCAGGTGGACGTGGCCTTTCAACGATGTCCTCTCCTGTTGTAGGCTGGGAGCCTTAAAACACTCACCTGTACTTCACTAAAGCAAGCTGAAATTTGCTGATGATTTTAATTGATGAGTGAGGAAGTAGAAACCCCAGTGGGTCAGTGAGAATTTTTCCATTATAAAAACATAACCTTTCAGAGAACACCCAATGGCAGCGAAATGTCAGGTGCCTGGAATTTTACAAAGGAAGGGAAGCAGATCTGTATTAACTTTCCTATAATAGGATTCTGAAACATGAATGTACACATATACCCCATTCTCTTTTAAAGTTTGGCCGCTGTGTGTAGGTGAAAAGTAATTCTGACACGGGCATCAGTTTTGGCTTGGAATTTTTTTTGTTTTTTTATTTGGAGATGGCTAATGACATGTGAAGTGATTACCTGAGACCAGAAAATACAAATATTGTAGCTAATGTGGATATTGGGAGTTAGCCTCTGCTATTTTTTCCTGTAGGAGAGGTGATAGTGAAGGGAGGTAGGAATACACGTATTCCAGTGGTTGTGGTCAAAAGTTGTAGGAACTAGAAAAACAAGCTGGTGAGATAAAGCAGAGGGGCTAACCACACAGAGTCTGTGATCTCCCCTGGGGAGACCCATGGATCACCTTCAGTCAGGTTTGTGAGTCTCCCAAATTGCATGCCGTGTTCTGTGTGCATTTTTCTGGAAGGATCCATGTTTTAATAAGTCTTACAGGGTTAGCGCTCTGAAATCTACTCCTGACAGCTGTCTTAAGTGCTAACCTTGGGCTTTTGTAGGTCAGGTCATATCTCACTACCCCCCACCCCGCCCCGCTGCAGAGCAGAGTGATGTCCCTGCCTCTTTCCCCTTCCTCATTTCTGCCCTTTTCATCCTTTACCCCACTGCCTCTTATGTGTGAACCCTTGAAAAAAGGTCGATATAGGTGCTAGTTCTGTTGACCGATATACAACCTTGAAGGGCCTTCCTTAAGCCTTTCCTGCCTTCAAGTCCAGCAAATAGACTCCCAGGCTGTGCTGGGACAGAACAATTAAGTCTTGTTAGATTACACCCCTTACCTTGTTGATACTCAGCTATTTCCCACCATAATGATGGTTTTCTGACTTCCTTTCTTTCCTCCCTCCTCCTCCTCCACACCAAAAAGAAATTGTAGAATATTTAATAGGCTCCCGGGTCTCTGCTCTGGTGTTCTGCGTTTTCATTCAGTAGTAGATGAGACGCAGCGGATCAGCAGAGGCCGCGGATGGCGCCAGCCCACCTTGCTGAGCGCTGGTTGCTGGGGCGCGCAGACCTAAATAAATCCCGGGAGCGCAGCGGCGCGGGTGACGGGGCGCGGAGCAGGACGGCTGGCGGATAACCCGAGGGGCCCACGTTTGGCTGCTGGATGTCACGCAAGATCACGTGCGAGGCCGTTGCTCTCCAGTGAGTGTAACTTCTGCCTGCCTTGCTGCTCTCCTGCCGCGGATTTGCCCCGCTGAAGCGATCTGCTGTTGGGGATCGGACCCTCAATTTCGCCCCCTGTCCCCGTGCTGCGCGGAGGTACTCCTCAAGGTCACCGAGCAACACCACCGGGACCCTTGGTTAAGAATGCTCTTTACCGTCCGTGGCACCATTAACTTGTTTCCTTTTAAAAACTCCATTGCTTCTGCAGTACTGCTCCTGCCTTTTAGTGGGGGGGTGGCTTTTTTTGGGTGGCACTCGTGCAGGCTCTTTTTCGGTTAAATGTTTCCCCCGTGTCTTGTCCTCAGATGCTTTCTTCTCTCATTTCCATGGGCGCCCGCTTTGGCATTCTTGACCTCATTCACTCCCACGGCTTCAAGGGCTGCTCTTTCCTGCTGACCCCCCTCCCCCCCCTTTTTTTAAACCTGAGCTACAATGCCAACTGCCTGCTGTTATTGCCACCCCTTAGAGTCCCACTGTTCCCCAAACCTTCTCTTGTCTGAGACAGGACTTTCTCTCCCGATTCCCCATCTCTGTTCCCAAACAGATAATATACACCAAAAAGACAGAACCCCTAATTAGAAAGGCTGTGCCTGCAACCAGCACCCACGCCAGGTCCTAAGCCGGGTTTGTCCTTGTCCACGCCCTCTTTCCTTTCCTAGCAGTCCGTCCTTACAGGCAGCCCCACGCCTGAGTGTCCGCAGACCTCTTCATCTTCCTTCCGTGCCTCAGGCGTCACTTGTCCCCAGGTTCTCTTGACCTTTCTGATAAAACCTTTCTTACATCGGACTTCCCATTGCCACGGTTCAGGGTCAGCTATTTATTCCCTTGTGGCTTTTGTCCATACAGACCCCGTCTGTCCCATGTACTGCAGACCGATTTATCTTCCTTAATACTGGTCTTGTCCCTACCTGGCTCCAGATCTTCACTGCTCTAAAAGCACATTTCTTTGGCCTGCTGGGCTCACCAGCTGCTCCCCCTGCCAGTCTTTGTCTCACTTTGCCATCCGTGGTTGGCAGCTGCTTACCCCTAAGAATATTTATCATTTATTTCTCCTTATATTGAGATACTATTCACCCTTTACATTTCTATGTGAAGATGACGCCTTCCTCGATCCCCTTGGCTTCATCTGAACTCCTTATTCTTTAGATGTATAATATTCCATTTTGATTAGTTATTTGTTTCCATTTCATCGTACCAAACTATAAATACGGCCAGAATAGGAGCTTTATTATATATATGTAGCTACATTAATTTTATATGCCACCTAGCACAGTGCCGTTTACATGTTAGGGGTCCGATAAATATTTATTGAATGAATTAATGAACTCCCACACTGAAATCCTCTTTGAGGTTAGCAGTCTCTAACCCAGAGTTACTAAAGATCTGTTCCTACTAAAGATCTCTTGTCTAATTGTGTTCGGAGCGTTTCTACTTAGCCATGCAAATTAGCCTAAATTCATAGGCTCGGAACCTGAAATAAATTAATCCATATACTTGAAAGCAACCAGACTGTGGCTGTATAAGGGTTTCGGTGAAAGAAAAATGGGGAATAGCCAGTGACTAAATGTCGATAGAAGTGATGTGCTCTTTTTCTTTCTGGTGTGTGGGCAGTATCCGGTGGCTTTCCCCTTCAGTCATCCTGGCCAGAAACACAGCAGCAGTGTTGAAAGAGCAAGACCGGAGAGGATAGGACGATGCCTGACCATGTTAATTACTCAAACAGTTTCATTACTGCTGTTACCATTCTGTGCTCACCGTTTATTGTCCCTTTAAAAAAGACTGCGTGTAGTGCATTTGAAGATCTTTAGAGGGAATTCTGAAAACCCAGTGCAAAGTTAATGCGTGGCTTGCAGACCCCGAGACGTGTTTCCTACAGCACTTGGTTCCTTGTGGGAGAGGATTTTGTCAAACTTCCCAGTCAAGCTGCGTGAGGCAGAGTCGTGTTGTTTCGGGCTATTTGTAAATATCGTATTGTGTGACACACTTGCTGCACCTGCAAAGCCTGGCCTTTGGGACTGATCTTAAGAGCTGTTTACAGTTGTGACAAACCAATACCCGTGGCCAACGGGAAGAGGTTTGCACTGGGGAGTGCGCCTCGATGAAAAGAACAGGAGCGGGTGTGTGGCCTTCTTAACCCTGTGCAGACTGGCTGGGCCCTAGCGTTTGGTGCCAGGAGATAAGATTGAGATGCTTAAAAAGCCCGAGCTTTGCTGGGAGCTTTCTCTAGAAACAGAATCTTCTTTGTGAGCCTACCTGCCAACGGGAGGGGAGGAAAAAAGGTGCCAGTGGTTCGGGTGCTGCTTTGCAGGTACCAAAGCATCTAAATACATGTACGGTTCCAAAATTTAAATCCTATTTGTGGGAAATCAGTAGAGGGTTTAATAGAAGGTTAAACAAATTATACACATACACACAGAAAGTCTGGCCTGAGTGTGGAAAGGCCAGGAAGTCTGACTGTTATGGTGAAGTACTGGGAGGTAATTTATTTCTAAAATTTATTGAACCCACTGAAGCATAAGCGTGAGGATAAGAGAAACCGTATGCACATATGGTCCAGAATGAAATTCTTCAGATTTCCGAGATGGTTGCAACCAGTGACTAAGCCATTCTGAATTAACTTTGTGTGTGAAAGTCTTTCCAATTTAGTCTCTTCAGGTTCACAGCTGGTCCACGCCCCCCATTCCACTGGACTTTCCAGGAGGGAAGACCCTGCCTGCTCAGCCTGCCTCTCGCTGTTGGAGATGGTGGGGGTGGGTGGGGAGGAGAGCTCTGTGTCTCTTTTGGGGAGAGAAAGGCGGGTCTGAAAATCTTATTCCTAGCTTTTGGTTTTACTAGGGAAAATGTTAATTGCGACCTGGTAGTTACAAATGTTTTAGAAAATACAAAACTGTGACCAGACAACATACTTATTTTGGGGGAGGGAGGTGCTTAAATTTCTCTGTTAAAGCTAAACCTTATGTTGGGTGGGGAGTGGGGGGAGTCAACGCAATAGATACATTTGTAGTAGAGAGTAATCTGCAGTAAGATCTAATCAGAGGAAGAATCTAAAGGGATCAGACCAGAGACAAATTGCCGACTGGGATACAGACGTGCATTGTGCAGCAATAACACTCCTTTCCATTCATTATTGCAGTTATAATTATGGAACCCAACATATTTAATTGGCGCGGTGTGCTCTTCTCTACTGAATAGATTGCATTGTTCCTGTTGAAAAAAAACCCTTCTGCATCCTGAATCCATGCACATGTTGCTCTTTGGCTCTCGAGAGGTTTCTTTGTTTACATGATGAGTGATTAACTGAATTGTGGAGTCTTGCTATGCGTCATCCGCGAAGATGAAGTTGAAAGGGGGGCTGGTATCTGCTCTGCCTTAACTTTGAAGGGCTTTGATTAATTAAAAAAAAATCTATTAGATCTTTGAGTACGCAGGCCTTAACTTAGAAATCTGTAAATGTGGAAATAGCAATTGAATTTGATATCTGGGCTGGCCTTTCATCTTCTTCCGGAGGATCTGGTAAAGGGAGAGATGTCTGGTGGGATGTTACTGAGGTTGTGAGTTTCAGAAGCAGTGTTCCTGAAGACGCGTGGGCTTACCAAACCCCTATAAATGAGAGCAGTGCTAAGTGCGGATGGGGACAAAAGGGACCTTATGCGGGATTGGAGGCGAAGGCTAGGGACTGGTTTTCTAACTTGCAAGAAATGCGTGCGCGGACGGGGCAGGGTGTATCATCATGCGGTTGTTAGAGCTGACATTTGTGAACACACCCTGTCTGCCAGGTGTTTTACATATTCACGGTCTCTCTGAGTTCCACAACCTGACCCGTGTCTATGATTATCCCCATTTCACTGATGAGGAAAGCGAGTCTTGGATGGATGACTTTATTTTCGGGTCTGGAGATCACACAGGTCACAAAGCTGGGCCTTGATCCCGGTTGCGTCTCACTGTGAAGGCCTTGCCCCTTCTTGCTCTTTGCTGTAGAACATACTGGAAAGGCATCGCACACTGTTCTAATGCCCTTAATTTCAGTCCTGTTGTTACTCACTGCGCATAAGCGTTGATGCTTTTGAAGATTGGAGCTTGACGTGGTTTGGAGACTCTCTGGAGACTCGGAAGGGGTGCCGTTAGTGCCCCCAGAACACCGGATTGTGGCTTTCTCGGCTAAGACTTCGAGGGGAATTGGAATGTGTGCCCAGAACTATTCTCTGCGAGTGCCACAGGTAGTCCTGCTGTTCTTGGATGCAGAAGGTCTCTAGTTCAATTTCTTGCTGGAATGGATTCTTCACAAATAAGGATAATCCTTCATTTGATGTTTCTTCACATGGATTCCTTCTGTATTCTGCACTGTCCACACTGGGCTTTGCAGTTTTTATATATTCTTGCCAGAATGCGCTTATTCATTAGCTGTTTTTATTAGTGTTACGGTTGAGATGACATTTTCCATTCTAAACTCCAATATTCTGTGGCTTTTAATTTTACAAAACAATTACCTATCAGGCTGAAACTCCTTAGGCTGGTTTTCGTCTCAGAGAGGAGTTTTGGGGGGGAGGTTTTTAAAGTCTGTTCCACTTTCCTGGCAGCCTAGACATTTAGATTCATGTAAGTGCTCTTTAAATAAAGTTGCAATTGCTTAATTATTTAAACAAACGGGAGCTGAATTATTTAAGGATTTTTCTGGCAAGACCAAAGGTTCCAGATTTCTTCTCCTACCTCTCTACTCAGAAATTTTGGAATTTCTCCATTGTGTTTTGATCTGTCTGCAAATTCTAGACACATTTTTTGGGGAGCTCCTGTGTAGGTGAAGCCTGTGGATTTTAGAAGTCTAGTTTGAAATTTTAGTTTACACGCAAATGCTTATTTCAAGTTATGTCTTCTTAATGTAACATTATGGTTAAAATGAAGACTTCTATCAAATTCAATTTGTTGAGCACCTACAATGTGAAGAGGAGAGCAGCAGAGAGGAAAGAACAGTTGGGGACTGAAAGACCAGGGCTTAGATGCTGACCCTGGCATGTACGTGCCTCTGCCTTGAACTTTGTAGAGTTACTTGACCTCTCTGAGCGGATTTCCTCTTCTGCAGCCCACCTCGTAGGATCGAGGAGGGGGTTAGGGAAATGCATGCAAAAGCCCTTTTAGTAGCTTGCATTAGTAGACACTGAGTATGTAGGAACTACTGAAGTCTGTGCGAGGCACTGTGCCAACTTTGAGGAAATTCCGAGGTGGCTAAGACCGAGGTTCCTGTCCTTACGGGGCGGCAAAGCGTTTTAAGCAGAGGGAACAGTAGGAGAAGAGCGGTAGATTTGGAACCGTGCAAGTCCTTTGGTTGTTTGGCTAACTGATGTTCCAGTGTGCCTAATTTTAACATTACTGTAATTGGAAATAGTAAATTGATGGGGTGTTTAAAACACACGTGACGCGTGGTATTTCATTTGATCCTTGCAAAAAACCCTGTGAGGCAGACTGGGATTACCATCCCTACTTTATAAGGGATTTGAGTGATTTACCCAAAATCGTAGGTAGTGGAAGGACCAGGATCAAAGCTCAGGTTTTTGCGTTTCCTGTGCATTGCTCTTCCCACTGTAACATGCAGCGGATCGTATGTCTTATCTATATACACAAGGGCTAAGCCTTTAATGGTAGTTTAATGAGACCTTAAGAATTTTCTTTTTGCTTAAACATTTTCGCTCAAACTCCTCTGATTTAAGATAAACTTAGACAAAGTCAAATTGAGGTTATGCCTTGGCCTCTGTATGTATAATATCACTTGTGACCTTGTAATTAAAAAAAAAAAAAGTGTAGTTCTGTCCTCCCTCCTGCCATAGCATTGAAGAGTCAAATTTCCACCTCCTGATTTTACTTTAAGTGAAGGTTCCATTTTGCATCAATATGTTTTGTACTATCTTACAGAATGGGCAGATCCCTGCTTGCACACATTTGCCACCCAGTTCCAACTATTCTTCTCCATTAGTGACAACAGTGCATCTTTGGGGGGAAGTGTTCTCTCTAAGGGCCCACATCTGCTTCACTAGACTTGACTCAAACGTGTTAGATTTTTGCCGAAACTGTTAGGACTGTAGCTCTTCTGCCAGCATTGATTTTTCAAAGCGAATGCATGACCAAGAAACCACCCCTCCCCTCCCCAACCACCTTCATTCTGTTTGCTGTCCAGGAAGTGTGCCACTGTTCCATCTACGGGACGTGCGACACGAAAGGCAGAAGCGTGGCTCTGCTTCTTACCGAATACTTAGCCTGAACCCTGAGGTTGCTTTTGGACCCTGCCAGTTATTGGCATTTCCAAATAAGCATGCAGAGTGTGAATGCTGTGTCAACTTGATCTTTGGATACGGAGTTGCTGTGAATGGAGAGAAATGCTAATGCGTTAGCGATCTGTAAAATATTTCACCATGTTGGGCACACAACAAATTAACAGGTTCTTTCCTCTCAGGAGGAAGAGCATTTGAAAAGACGGTTTTCTTTTGGTTTTGCAGGGAAGATAATTTAAAGTTGTTCTCTTCAGTTAAGGAAGAGGCTGCTTTGGTAGGAGCGTTGGCCGTGCTGGTCACAGAACCAGTGTGGCTTTCCTTGAATACTGAAAGGTTTTCTTAAGGTTCTGGACTCTGTTGGAACCTTTTCCACAGTTGAGTCATTGAACATTCCGGGGCTTTTGCTCACATTTTCAGATCTTAGAGTACATGTGGGAGTTTCCCCCCAGTCCCCGTCTTGATACTTTGTTTTTTTTCCCCCCAGTTTTTTCTTTGAAGTACTTCTGTTAGAAATACTCCTCCCTTCCTGCATACACCTTCCCCCCCCCCCCCCCCGCCCTGTATTTTCAAAATGCATTAAAGATTAGGAAAAAAATGATTGAATTTTTCATGGGCGGTTGCTCATGAGTTTTGGAGCTTTGTGTATGAATGAGACTTTCTGAATTTGTGTTTTGATTTTGCAATTGTGAAAAAAATGAAAGAACCTAGAGTTGGTAGCTGATGAGGTGCAGGAGGGATATTAATAAAGAGTCTGAACAAGAAAGCGTAGAAAGAGCTGACTTCTCCTCCCTTTTGAAGCCCTTTCCATTCTTGGCCAGTTGGAGAAGTTATGCCAGCTCCATGGGATGGAAGGAAGGTCTGAAACTCTCTCCAGTTCAACTCTAGGGAGTTGAAAGTTTTTGTTTTGCGTGCCTTCTTAAAGGATAAACCAGCAAGATAGCTGGGAGGGGCAGGGAAATGGTTTCTTCCTGAAATACCAGAAGATAGGGTGCAAGACTTGTCCCTCAGAAGGCGGCGGGGTGGGCGGACATACAATGTAAGCTCCATAAGAGGCGCATCTTTTAGGAGATTTGCTTAAAGGAATGGTCTCTGACCGTCTCCTGCGGTGCCCGACCTGAAATAAACTTGAGGAAGGATCCAGCCTTCTCAGCCTCACAAGGAGGGGGTGTGGCCTCGACGGTGGGCAACTAGATCCCCGCTGACCTCGGATCCGGAATGGCAGGCGTGCACCGTGCGTCCCATCTCCTCCTGGACTCTAATGTGCTTTTTGGTTTGTCACTTTGCCAGGAGCTTTCAAGGAATTTGAAAGGGGCTATGATGTAGTGTCTTTCCATTTTATGAGGTTACACTGCAACTCTTTCCCTTGACCCTGTGGCAAAACTAGCTTCTTAGGGTTTGAAAATATTTTTTAAAATATAGCCCAGAAGTGAACATGAAACACTGAAGAGAAATGTCAGCCTGGCAGATTGGTCTGCTGCTGCAGGAGGGGCAGTCTGCTTCCACCTTGATTCACCTGGCAGGAAAGGATCTCTTGCACACACCGCTGAAGTTTTTCTTAAATTCCTCTGCTTTGAATTGTGTCTCTGGGAGCCATTCATCTTTGTCACCTGCTTTACTTCTGCTATTTTTAGCCGGGTGCCAAAGACCTTACAGCTTCCTCAAGTGAAGGATAAAGAATTAAGATCTGTTGTAAACAAAGGCTCATGGCGCACTTTTGTTTTGTTTGCTTTCCTGGTGGTTTTTTTGTTTTGTTTTGTTTTTGTCTGTTTTCTGTGAGCGCTTCCTTCAGGTTTTCCTTTGAGTTAACTTTAATTGCTTAGAACTGGAAGACTTGGACTCTAGGAGAGAGACCTGGGTCAGTTTTGCTTCCAAGTCCTTGGAGACACACGGTCTTTTTTCTTAAAGAGCATTCTAGAAGTGACCAATAAAGGACACCTACTTCTGTTCCATCTTCATTTTCCTATCAAAATGCTAAGCGTATGTAGTCATTTAAAGAAATAGAAGTTGGGTGGAGTGCCTTTTAGATCTAGGAGGCTGTCTAAGGTGATCCGTTTTGGAATATGCCTGTATTTGTTTAGCTCAATTGGTTAATCTTGGGGCTAAGGAATGCTAGTGTTTAAACTTCATCTTTTAGGCTGCAGCTTGGGAGAAGTGGATACTTATTTTAATGGTCATGAGAGCTTGCCTCTTTGACTTGGATCCTTGAGAAGAAAGTAAGTTTTTGGTGTAACTCCTCATCACCTCTGGGAAGAAACCGTTCAAAGCCTGTACCCCACGATGAGTGCCTCTTCCTCTAATTACCAAGTAATTAGATAAAATTAATCCAACTAATTAATGTGATTTTTATCATTCAAATGTTAGATGCTTATAGGTTTGGGTTTTTTGTTTTTTGTTTTGTTTTTTGTTTTTTTTACCTTTAAGAAGGTGAGGCTACCTCCTGAATCCTTTCTTCTATCTCCACGTTCATCCCTCCCATCTTCCTCCCCCTTAAAAATTATTTTGGAGGGGCACCTGGGTGTCTCAGTTGGTTTAGCGTCTGACTTCAGCTCAGGTCATGATCTCACGGTTCGTGAGTTCGAGCCCACATCAGGCTTTGTGCTGACAGCTCAGAGCTTGGAGCCTGCTTCGGATTCTATTTCTCCCTCTCTCTCTGCCCCTCCCCTGCTTATGGTCTCTCTCTCTCTCTCTCTCTCTCTCTCTCTCTCTCTCTCTCTCTCTCTCTCAAAAATAAATAAACATTAAAATTTTTTAAAAATTAATTTGGAGACTGAAGTATAATATTTCCCAGTAGGGCTATTTCTTTACCATATAAACTTACACTTTGCATTTTTCTTGATCTTTTGCAAGATCCAGTGAAAGATTACATATGCACCGAGCCCAGAAATTGTTTTCCATTCTATTGTTTGTCCAAGTTGAGTTTTGCACCGATCTTCTTTTTATCTCTCCATCTATGTTTGCAGGGCTCTCTGTTTCCCCCAAGTGTTAATGTAAACACATTTTATTTTGAGACAGATCAGTTCACTTCCCTCTGGAAATCCATTCCTATAATGTGGTAAACCTCAATATAACTCTCTGGTCCGAATGACATTTCATAACTGTGTACAAATCAAACATACTGTTGATATTAAATGACAACATGTAATGCTTATGTCAACAATTCACTTAAGTCTCCTTTCATTAAAATGCTCTGATCTGGAGGGAAGCTGCTCATCTGAGCAGATAAAGCACTTGACTTTCACCTCTAGTTTCCAGGTTAGAGTACAGTTCGTGAGAGCTAGAATTCAGCTGGATTTCCTAGCTTCTGGCCAAGGGGATTAGAAGGGAAATCTGGCTCACGTAATTGGAGGAAACCTTGGGTCACCTAGACAAGACAGCATCAAAAGCCGAGCTTTTCGCTCTATTCCCTGTGTAAGTCAGCTTGTCTTTGGGGAGGATTTTCCCCAGAAAACCTTTGAACCTCGAAAGTTACATAAGAAATTAACAGGGTTAAGAAAGTTGACATCTTTCACTATTGGAAGTATTCCCCCCCCCCCCTTCTCCTTCACAACCCGCTTCCTGCCTTGAGGCTATTTTGGGAAACTTTTTGTTCTCTTCTAGCACTGGATGCACTCCTGTCCTCTCTTCCCAGGACTCTCTTGAGGGGACTGGCTTTTAATGTTTTCCAGACTGTAACCCGACGTACTGGTCCTTTGTACACGTGTACTCCTCTGTTTCCCTGTAGTTAGGAAAGAAGTGCCCCCTGCCTCCAGTTAGGAACCCCTGTCTTCTGCCTAAATCTTCCAGGACCTGGGTGCTTCCTGCACTTTCAGGGTCAAGGTATCGCCCCTTCAAGAAGAGCCTCTTTGTTGGGATTGCTGGTGTCTTAAGCTGAATCCAGTGGATATTTCATAACCGTCAGGGGTCTGTAGAGGGCATTTGAATAAATAATAGTTATTGCTGCTCTATGAATAATCCGATAATGTTTTCGTTTTCATATAACTCACTGCAGTTGAGGGTTTGGCTGCAAATCAGCATTTAAATCCCAACACAGACTGCACCTCCGGTGGACCCTTAGCAAATGCAGGGCAGTAGGGAGGGGAACTGGAGCCGTGTGGCTGTGAGTAACTGACCTCTCTCTCTAACTGGCTGCAAGTGGTGAAAGCCTGGGATTGTGCTGAATTTTTACATACCTGTGTGAATGCACAAAGGCGCAGAGATAAATTACCACCCTTTCTGTAGTGGAACGGCCATAATGTGAAATAAGCGGCTGTTAGTGTTCTCTTAGGTCTTGATAACTTAGGGAAGGCAGATAATTAATACAAGTGAGATGACAGGGGGACATAATTGGCTGTGTATTACGAAGTTTAGACATTGTCCTCCCTTCTATCTCTGGGAGAAAGAAATTGCTCCGGCATATGTGTGCAGAAGACATAAAACTTGCTACAGCAGTATTTTTATTTCCAAATTATTCTTAAAGCTATTTAAAAGTCACCACAGAACGTGCTTTACAGAAGCAATTTCATGGCTCCTTTCGGTTTTTGTGTAAATCCAGATAACTGAAATGTTAGCCCTGATTCATTATTGAAAAGGAAGGAAGCACACCAGAGCTGCTGGTGAAGGCTGGGTGCGGCACAAAGGAGCTGGTGGGGGGAGGAGAGGCAGCGGCCAGGGGAGTGGGGGGGGGGGGAGGACAGGGGGGTGGGAAGCACCTCGTCAGCCTGTTTAGGTCCATCAAAGAATTTCTGTTGTGATTGGTAATGTCAGGGGCATTTGAAAGATGATCATTACTTGAGAAATTTTTCTGAACTGGAAACTTGCTAGCTTTGAGTCCCGTTAATACGCACTGGCAATGATGGCCATTTTCCATTCCATGAGATCAATTTGGAACTTGAGCATAATTTTATTTCTGCTTCACAGTTCTTAAAATCCTGTTTGGAAATGTCATTAGGAGGATAAGGGATGTAATGAAAAATACGTTTTCTCATGTACCAAATCAAAGTGTATAGTTATGGGGCTGGCTATCTATACTGAACAACAGTTAGCAAAATGAATCGTCTGCTTTCTGCATTTGGAGTTGTATAGTGTAAAATTCAATGAGACATTCAGTAACTGGAAAGATCACATCAACATCAAAGATGCATTTAGCCGGTTACCTCCTCCCATATTACTAGAGTGGAAGCACAGTCTAGAACCAGGAATAAAATACTCTGGATGGTTAAGAATTGTGGGCGGCATATTAGCGGGATGGAGTGTGCCTGGGAACCCAAACTTGAATATGGGTAGAAAGAAACAGAAAGATGGGCCTTTGGGGACCGTTATTTTATTGGAATGGTACTCTTGGCAGCATCTTCCATTAAGGCCTGAAAGTTATCTTTTGAAACTGGCACCTGTCAGACCCCTCCTTAGGGCAGAGGACCATAATTTTTGGTGGTTGAATTTGCTAGGTCCAAAAAGAGTGACAGTGCCGGATTCCCACGTAGTGTGGAAACACACAGGGTGGGGTAAAAAGGGCTTCCTTCCTACCCAGAGTTTTTAACAGCTTTTCAGAGTGGGAGGTTATTCCATAAACAAATGAGTTAAATGAATGAATGAATGGACGAGTGAAAAAAAGGGCCAAGGTTTGTTCGTTTTCTGAACAGGTTTTGTTTTGCTCTAGAGAGATCTGGCAGAATCATGTTCTCCCTGGTATAAGATGAAAAAAATCCAACACAATGCACACTTAAGGGGTTGTGTGTATGTGTTCGTTTCACTGTAATATACAAGATTGTTGAACTCACTAGAATGTTCAGAACTATAAAGTTAAGCCGTTTTGAAATATTGCTCTGTTACACAATGGCTTAGGGAAATACATGTTTTCGTCTAAAACAGCGAGAACGTGAAGTGATGACATTGCCAGGAAATGCACTTGGCCATCTCAGGCAGTAGTTGCAACTTTTAAGAATGCAAATACGAGAGACTGACAGTGGAAAATTACACGAAGCACACCTAATCTTGAATTTTCTTCCATCTGAGTTTTAAGTAGGGGCTGTTTCTGATTAGGGCTTTTCCAGGGGCATGAAACAGTTTTACAAGACTGACCTTAAGTGCAAAATGGATAGTAATTCAATGCCCTGAGGGGGCTTAAGAAACGAAGGTAACTTATTGGTTTTGGCAGGGAAGGGGTTGGCTGGTAAGACCATCGAGCCCCTGAACTGAAAACGCTGACCAGCTGAGCAGAAAGCATGTGCGCTGTACCCAAGCATAATCATTATTTTCATTGGCAGGCTGCGTTGCTCACAGTTTTGGGTAGTCTGTCCGTTTTGTCAGTAATTTAATCTAGGTCAGAAGAGGCATGGGGTATGTAACTGCTTTTGTTGAGCATCCCTGCAGGCATCCCTGGCAGGGTCTGTTCCAACTTTTAATGAGGAGCCTTGCTTTATGTTGGGGTCCTGTGGTGGCTCACAGTATCTATTTTGGGGTGTTTTAAGGTGGGGGTTGGCTCTTGAAATTGGACAAGGTGCCTGCCTAACAGATGAGATTTTTTTTTTTTCCTTCCTTGGTCTCTGCTCCTTGTTAAATTGATAATTAGGTGAGACTTTGAGACAGCAGTAAAAATACAGATGACATGGGATTGTGTCAGCTTTCCTTTTAGAGGAAGAATCTTTTAGAGGATTGGAAATAGAGAATTTGAAGACAGGAACTTAATACGTCTGAGATCTTCTATATTTTTGTTATAATTTTATTTCACGATATGTGCCAACAATACATGACATCTTGAATAATGCGTTTTTATATTCCTTACCCAAGGATTAAGCAGGTACATTTACAAAGTGAGGAAATACATGTTGGCTTTGTAATGTTGCTACTCAACTCACTGTGTTTCATTCTTTCCCTGGGAGTGGTGATCTCACCCTTGTCCCCAAAATATTCCTCAGTTAGTCTAGGATAGGTAACCTTCCCCGTGTTCTAGGATTTCCCCCCCCCCCCCCGAAAATATTATGGTTTATTTACTTGAGAAATGAGGAAATAAAATGGCTACTAACATTTTTTTTAAAGTTTCACATGCTAATGAATTTGATTCTTTCAATCATTTGGGGAATATCCTTGGCAAGTAAAAAGAAGGCATTTTCACACTTTGTCACATTGTTTTTAGGTCAATCAAGGAAGTTGCAGAAAGAATTTTGTAAGCTGCACGCTGAACAAGAGGATGCTTAATTGTGCGGCAGCCTTCATTGTCTCTAATCAGAAATTTGGTGGAAACTGTTGGGGCGTTCTTTTCTTATTTGTTACTCCACTTACATTATATAGGGATTTTTGCAGTGCAGTAAGTTCATGTTCTGGTCAAAGCAGAATGAGAAAGGGAAAGGATTGTCTTTTAAGAATGGGGCTGAGAAGAACCCAGCGTTTACAGTTAGGATATGCAGTGCTGTATATCCAACACTAGTCGAAGAAACTCTATTAATCTGGGTCCAGTCAAGGGAGAAGCCACACGGTAGTTTGAACAGGAAAGCTCATTTATTCACCTTAACGGGGGTTTGGGGCAACAAGGGATTTGCTAGTGAGAAGCAAAGTGAAACGTAAAGAATATAGGAAGAGCAGTTAAAGAATATAAGCAGCAGCCAGGGCACTGGGGTGGCTCAGCTAGGGCATCCAAAGGACAGCTCCCCTCCTCCTACCCCAGGCTGAGATCCAGACTGAGATCCAGATCCCTCTAGGATGCTGGGGAAAACCATTCAGGGGAAGGTGTCTCCTTGGGGCGTTCTGACACAACATTGCCTGGGGAGGGTGTGGGCAAAGCTTCAAGCCTGTGCAGGACCAAGTCGCCTTGGTCTGTAGGACCTGGGAACTGGGGAATCCCCGCACTTCAGGGGACGGTTGTTGGAGCAGCTCTGTTCCTTCTGCAGTGTCCCTCTAGCGCCCTCTACTGACAAAGCCAGACATTATGCCCTTGGGTTAAGGGGAAAATATTTAAAGGGTCCAGATCCATTTTCACAGAGCAGGCATCAAGGGTGAATTTGAAATTGAGAGGCAATAAACCACTAAAATTTAGTTCTCTTATTCAGTCCTGGAGAGACCAGAACTGGGGATTGTTTCTCTTTTTACAGGTGAAGAAAGTGACAAGCTCAGAGATTAAATGACTTGTTTAGGGCCAGATAGCTAATAAATGACAGATCCACCTTTCAAAATCAGATTTGTAGGTTTCAAGGCCCCCATGCTTTCCACTGGCCTCTTTGAAATATAGACACCGACAGTCCAGCTAGAAACTAACACTGGCACCGAATACCCTTGTCCAGACCTTGTAACCTAGATCACAGTGTAGTCGTCCTATAGTATACTTTCCACTGGTCCTAAGAATCAGAGGAGCTATGTGGCTAACGACCTGTTTGGCTTTACCATACTTACCTGATTTTGAGACTTAACGGAATAGATCGTACCTATTTTGGTGGAGTCCCCAAAGCCTCTTTGTACCTATATCTGAGTTGAGCCGTTTATCAGAGTTCTAGCTCTATACCCCTTTGGCCGGTTGACACATCCCAGGGGTCTCCGCCTGGGCTTTCTGGAGGGTAGGGGCAGAGGTGATGATGGCTCTTTGATTCTGATTTGAGTGTTTCCTTCCCCCCCCCCCCCCGCCAAGACTTCCTTTCCAGGACACCCTGCTCTTGGCTGCTTCTTGGTTGAGTCTGGATTTCCAGCCCGACTCTTTTGGAGCCTCTGGGGTCCTGTTAGGCTTCTCCCGTTTACCTCATTTTGGATAGTAGTTTGACAAGTTACAGCGTAAACCAGTACGAAAATGACACCTCTTTTACAAAAATCTGAGTCATGAAACTGTGTTTTGACTTCGGGTGAGTTACTTAGCCTCTCTGGGGCTTAGTTCTTTCATCCATCCCTTAATCTACAAAGGGGGATGGCCTTTCCAAAGCTCCTCTCATCTCAGAAACACTCGGTGGCTGTTTCTAGTTTAACATCTTTTGGCACCAGTTCCAAACATGTGAGCTTTCACTTGCCTGACCCCGTCCCCAGCAAGTAGTTGATGAATTACAAGTAAACGGAAGACCGTGTGATGTACTATCGGGAATCGGGCTTTGAAGTCAGACCCACAAGGGTTAACATTCTTGGCGTCAAATCTCAGCTGTTTCATAACAGCGTAGCCGGTAACTCATTTTCCTGTGTCCTAGCTTTTGACTTTGTGGGATGGGAAGGACAAGGCCTAGCTCCTTGCATCAAGAGCAGTAAAGCACGTGGTGCATTTTGCACAGCCACCGGCACATAGTAGGTGCTCTGTAAACGGTATAAAGTTGTAAGTTCCTTGAGGGCAGGGGTGCTGTCTTGGTCAGTCTTGAACCGCTTGTGGTTCTTGATCTCTGATAGGCATTCGGTAGTCCCACCATTTTGAACTGAAATGCTTCCCACCACGAGGAGTGCTTTCCAAGCTGAGTCTTTATAAAGTGAATACTTTCATATGAATAATCACCCTGGAGTTTTCTAAGCTTGATTGCACATGTTCTTCTGTCTGGAAGCAGTACCTTTACAATTTTATTAAATTTCTGGTTAGTATTTCTATGTCTGACTACATGGTTCTTTTTTTTTTTTTTTTTTTTTTTTTAACTGCAATTACACGGCCTCATAGTAATCGTAGTAACATTACTAGGGATTCGCTATGCTCGAGTCATTATTCCAGGCGATTTACGCATTCCTTGAATATTCCTAATCCTGTTATAATCTCCAGTGTTTGCACGAGAAACTGAGACACTGGCAGGCTGAATTACTTGCTGGGACGTCACGCAGCCATCGAGAGGAGCAGTCGCCGAGGTCGGGCTCTAAAGCTAGTGCTCTTTTACTCCTCTTTGGTCTTGCTTGGTTCCACTCTCATTTTGAATCGCGTCCTCAGAGGTCACTGTCGAAAATCCAATCAAACTCAAACGAGCCCCTTTGAGAATGAAAGGGAAGGTGTAGAGTTCAAGGCAGTGGGACATAAATCTATTTTTAAGCTTTTAAATACATTTGTGAGAGACTGCCTTCCTCTTTCCAAATAAGCTCTGAGATCAGAATGAGCAAAGGCCAAACTCATGTAACTTCGTGTTTTAAGATTAGAAGTGTCTTTGTCACCCTGATCTCTTGTAGTCCCCCGTGGTCCTCTACCATGCCTCATACTTAGACCCCCCCTCCCCCTCCACATCCCTGTCCCCCAAAACATAACCCCAGTGACAACACTTGGCTCCATGGACTCCCTCCTTCCTTAATAGGATCCAGGGTGAGTGTCTCCCTCCGGGGCCCTAATCTGCTTACTGGCCCTATCTTTGCCATTTAAGCAGCCTTTTACGTAGGAGGAAGATGAAGAGGAGTTGATTTTCTACTGACAATGTGAAATAGTAGTAATTGCATAGTATTGATAAGTTAAAACAATGGAACGCATCAATGGCTTATTCTCAGATCATGTTAATGGGACCCCAGAAGTTGTCATCTGGCTTCCCCCTTGAGACTCTTTGGAGGTAGAGACCCAAGAAGTAGGGAACCTGAATGAAATGTGTGTTCAGATGCCAACAGCTTATTCCATTTCTCCCTTTATTTTAGTAACAGCATTATTTTCACTGTTAGGGAAAAGATGGGCTTGGTAGACTTTAGGAACCACTTTAGGCAGCGTGGATAAATGAAAAAACACAAGTGATCAGCTTTCATCATGACAAATGGAAACTGTCATTTAATTTTTATCCCCAATTATACAGCTCCGGGACCAATTTTTCAGGTGGAATGTTGGAGCCATTAAAAAGAAATAAGTAAACTATACCATATTCCATCATTTTTCTGGCAGCTAACCAATGATCTGTAGCCTTATTACATGTATGTTTTTATAGAGATATTTTTCTCTTAAGTTTGTAGAAGGCTGTATTAACTCTTTACTGATTTCTTCTCGAATGCATTTTTGCAAATGAATTTTGTTTTTATCATGAAGTGTTGGTTGGGATTTATGTTTGATTTTGGCTGGCAGCTATACTCATTTTCATCTTTTATGTTTTTCATTACTGGAATTGCATGGAGCGATGTTTCTTTAATTCCACCTGGAGTTATGTTAATGGACCCAGTGTTGGCTACCAACTGTGTTCATTTGGATATTGGAATGTGACTTGTAAGAAAGACAATACGTATGTAAAACCCAGCCAACTACCGCGTCTCATACCTAGATATGATACAGAAAAATTGGTACTCCCTTCTGTGCTCCTATAACATTCTGTCTATTCTTTTACTGTAGCGCGGAATAGTGTGGAATAGGTTATAACTTAATGGATCTCATGACCATGTTCCCCAGTAATCTGAAATGTAGGGACTCTGGGCATATTATGATTTGGCTATTTTATCGTGGCTTCCACAAACTTAGCAGAATGCTTGGTACATACTAGACATGCAAAAATATATTTTTTAAAAGCGTGATTAAATGCCCCCCCCCGCCCCCTTTTGGGGATATTTATAATTCTTCAGTATTGAGATATATTATCTTCTGAGGACACTAAAACCCTTTATAACCACGTGTTTAATCATTTTTATTCCATCTAGAAAAATTTTGCACGTGGCACGTGTAATCGTTGAATTTTACAGGTGAGAGAAATTGAGATCGAAGGTTACTGATGATTTGCCAGATATTAAGAACTACAGAGAGAGAGGCATAGCTGGGACCAGAACCATTGCCTTGTAGCTTCCAAACCCAAAGGGCTTTGGAGAAGATTCCAAGTTACGCTGCTTTGGGGCTTTGTGCTCAGGTTGCACAATTATCAAAACCTCAATTATTTTTGATGCATAATTAATATATTAAGTGGCAGTGGGGGCGATGGTCAGAAGGCCACGGTGTTGGGCTTTTGGAGAAGCTGGTTAGTGGATGAGGCCTATTAATTGCATCTCTACATGCAGATTTGTTCTTTCTCTTGGTCTTCACATCTCTTCCCCTTTATTCACCTAATTAGTAAATCCTGGGAGCCTTTGGCTCTGAGCCAGAGAATGTTTTATCTACTTGACTTTGGCATCAGAATAGTTAAACTTGGTTCTCAGTGAAAGAGGTCCTGGAGTGTACGAGGAACAATAAGGCAACATTTTCTTCGGATGTATGCCTTGGCATATGCTTGGAGGAGAAATGATCCCCTCTTGTATCTGCTTCTGAAACTGTCATCTGGTACTGTTAGCATTAGAATATGCAAGTAAGCGTATAAACATGCTGATGAAAGTACTCTTTTGGCTCGGAACCTTGTTAAGTAAAAGGTGTTAGATCATGTATCCTGTCCTCAGGGGTGCTGGACTAAACAGCTGCACTTATCCTTGTTAATGCCAGTAGCCTCCTGCTTCAGAAGAAGCAAATGGCCTTTTGTAAGAGCTGCTGTGATAGGAAGTTACTTTCAGACAAGCCTGTTTATTGGGAATATTAGCATCTTAGTGTAGATTGGCAAACGGCAAAGCAGGTAGCAGTTTGAAAGTGTTCTCCTACTTTCTTTTTTTCCCTGCTAGTTCTAGGAGGAGTAAATCCAATGAAACAAATATGCGTGATTGCTGATCTGTCATAAATCATTGCCTGTGGTAGGTGCCTGTTGTTAAGGCTACATTAGCTCTTCCAGTGGGAAGGGGAGCTCTTGGATTTGACTAATGTACCTGCACTGATGGAGACGTGGTCATATTCTATCTAGTCTCTTGTATGTAACTGAACTTATCTTGTGGCTTTTTTTTGGGGGGGGGGTGGTGTGCAGGGTGCTGGGATTTGGAATTAGTGACTCACAGAATTTCAGGGTTGGAAGACCACAGACTGTGTTCAACACATAGCTGAGAAGTAGGCCTTTTTGCTTTTAAGTAGCTGTAACGGAATGATTTGTCATATATCATCCTCTGTGATGTCCACTCATGGGTCCCTTGACTTACGCCCCAGAGTCTAATCCTTGCTCGTCACTGTCTATGTAGTGTGGCATCCACGACTGCAGTCTTGTTTTGGCTTCCCTTATATATCAAATGCTTTAACATCTCTATGCCTTTGCCCTCTGCTCTGTCCTGACTCTCCTTTGACATCTTAATCACCGAATCATTCAGTTCAGAAGTCAGTTGCTCTGTCGGACCATTCCTGACCTTGCTTCTCCACCTGGTCCCAGGTAGGCTTCTGCAATCTCTCCTTGTTGTGCGCCACTCCCCACCCACCTTGCACCTCCTCTCCTCTCCCTCCCCACTTAGCACATGCCTCTCACCTGCCTGTACTTCCCATACCCTTTGTTATAGTTTCCTGCCTGTTCCCCTGGCTCCATGTGGACTGAATTCTGTGAAGGCAGGGTTCGGATCCTAATGTATCACAGAATTTGGGGTTCCTAGTGCAATGCCCAACTCTTAGGAACAATACACATTCAGTAACCTATTACCATCAGCTTAGGGTAGAGGGAACGATCACGTTTCTTGTTTGTTCCTATAGGTGTGGCTTTTTAGGCGCTCGATTATAAGTTGTTCATTGAACTTAAGATGAGTTGAAACTCTCAGGACTTCCAGAGTTGCCACATGTGGTTTTACATAATTTGGGGATTATAAAATAACGAGAGGGATGCTGAAGGTGACCTAGCATGGCTTTTCATTGATTTCAGAGCCCGTATTTCTTTCTGAAAATATTAGCCTGTGGCATCCAGGTGGTTGGTGTGAATGAGGGTCCGTATCTTGCTCACTTCATGTAAAATTTGATCATGTTAAGAAATTTAATACCAAAACGAGCAATTTCTCTCACTCAAAAAAAAAAAAAAAAAAAAAAAAATCCCCCGCCTGCTCTTGAATGTCCTGATGCAAATTCACCCACTGTTCCCAAGCAGTGAGCTTAACTGTCTCTCTAGTGTTTTTGCAGTTCCATGTAGGAGTCAAAATTATTAAATGTTGTGGTGGAAATCAGACAGCTTTCTCGCTTTTTTAATCTTGTTTTTGTCTAAGGGCATATTCCATATCTCTAAACTTTATCCATTTTTATAGTTGAGTGGTCAAACCTTCAAGGCACCGAGGCACATGCCCTTACTTTGATTGGTGTGTTCTATCCTTCTGGAAGGTATGACACATCCTACCCTCCTCCTGCAATGGGAGATACCCTCAGCCAGCATGTATGTACGTGAGTTCTAAGCCTACAGGGACGGAACTGAGAAAGCGGCAACTAAATTCCCTGGAGGCCTAGCTGTTTGTTTGATTCTTTTCTTTCCAGAAGAGAAGACAGGTCTACTCCTATTCCACATTTTTAAGAACAGTGACTGCCAAAATCCTGAATCCCAAAATCCTGTAAACCTGACTCGGTTATTATACTAGAAGAGTGAAAACCAAAGGGACACTTAATGTCCACAGTTTTCTCGGAAGCTCTGGAGAAAGACTTCTAGAACCCGCCTCAATAGGGTCATCATTCAAATTGTGAACTCCCGGTCCCTCTGAACTTAGTACTCTCTCTGGAGTGGGTGGCGTTTCCTCCAGATTCCCCTTTGCCGTCTGTGTGGCGTCAGATACATGGATCCTCGGGTGTGAGGAGGCACAGTTCGTGTTTCTGCAGTAGTAAAGGGTCCCATTGCACTTATTATCTTGAGATTTTCCTGGGTGGAGGGTATAATTTCTTTGTATTTGATTTATTTTTCATTCACGATTTTAGCAAGTATTTGTTGAGCACCTGTCATGTGCTAGGCACCATTGGGAATTGATGGTTAACAAGACAGATAGAATCCCTGCCCTCCAAGAGCTGAGGGTCTATGAGAATATAGGTAGTTAAACAATGAGCATGTATTATGTGTGGTAGGATAGGGAGAAGCTCTGTCAGGAGGTGAAGTGTTTGCTGCTTAGCATATTGGTACAGTGACTACGTATTCTGAACCAAAATTAGAGCACAAGAGATTATGGGAAAGAGAAAAAAGTTCATGCTGACATTATTTTGCCGAGACCACGTGTGGATGGGAATCTTGAAAATATAGCTTGGACATTAAAATGGGTGGAGTTCTGAGACATTTCCATGATTTATGGGTTCCAAAGGGGTAGAGTATTTGAAATCAGACCTGCCTTGGCAAAACCAGGATGCATAGTCGCTGTATTTCCTAGCTTTTGCCACTTGTGCAGCTGAATTTGTGGAGCTGTTAACAGAGGGAACAGATTTTTTTTTTTTTAAATTACTAGCCTGTAATAAAGGCATAACAGAATTTATTAAAAGTGTGATTTGCTTTAGAAATTCAGAACCCTACTCCCGTGGTTTGATGGGAAGAAATAAACCGGGAAAAAATGAGCAATTGTTCATGTTCTCAGTGCAGATATTATTAAAAGACCTTCTGTGCTACTGGAGTGTTATGGATTCCCCCTCTCAAAACACCACTTGGCTGTGCTTTGTCACTGAAGTTGATCTGACAATTTCCCCTAGATAACTCTGAAATGAGTGTACATTCGTGACTTTGCATAATAATCGTATGCCTTTAATATCGCTGAGGTCAGCACGTGGACATCTCTGCAAAACTTAAAAGAATTGGGCCTTTCAAGCTGCAGTCTGTCAGCCGACCACATCCTCGGAGACCACGAATAGAGATGTGTAGTGCCTCTCAGTGTATTCATCTACGCGGATCCGTGATCCACGGGCCAGTAAGGGTAGGACGGAGGAGGCAAAGACGTTTGAAGTAATGAGCAGTTTCTAG
Source organism: Panthera pardus (assembly GCF_024362965.1). Lineage (NCBI taxonomy): Eukaryota > Metazoa > Chordata > Mammalia > Carnivora > Felidae > Panthera > Panthera pardus. The sequence continues at coordinate 101,741,459 of NW_026526677.1, forward strand.
AAGAGAGCAGCTATCCGGTCCACCTCTAGACTACCTAAACCATCCTAGATGAGCTGCTGTAAAATGGCCATGGCACCAAACCTTTGGGAACGTGGTCTTCCTTAAGCCCCCGATATATATATATATCTTCCACTCGTTCCTTTACCTCTTGGCCAGTTTCCTCTTTAGTGGTAACGAACACCCGGTTAACCTTTCATTATGAAATCCTTTTACTGGGTCCCCTGCTGGAAGGGCTGGGGGCTCATAGAGGATGGGTTTGAGAAGTCTTTTTCGTCGCTGCTGTGCAGGGCAGGTAGAAGGTCCACGGATGACTCCCTGGATGCCTCTCGGAGTAGGTGCTCTGATGATAATGCTTCACCTTTAATACTGCTTGACAGGATTTAACCACACATGCAACAAATCAATGCAGTCCAGAGCACAGGTGCACTTGATCTATATTATTTGTCTTCTTTTGACTGATGCAGGTAAAAGAAACCATCAGATAGCTTCTTGGTTAATACAGCTCTGTTCTAAAAAGAAGGCAGTGATGTATTTTGGGGGTGCATATGGCCCAGGCTTGAAACGAGGAGGGGGTTTACCAGTCTGGACAACAAATAGCATCCAGCTAAACCAGGCTGTAAAAGGAGCGTGGTGCCTTGGAACAAACTCTAATGGTGTAGTAGCATCATTGAAAAATATAGCTCACTGAAAATCCTCAATGATCATTTTAATGAAACTAGTGTCACTTGTGAGTGGCACTGATCTATAATTTTTTTTTAGAGCCGTGAAAATATATGAGACATAAGGCGGATGGTTTGTTTTTCTTCTGTTTTTTTTGTTTTTTTTTTTTTACCCCTCCCAAACCTCCACAAAGAGTTCTGTCTGATTTGTTTCATCGTTTTTGTTTTTTTTTTCCCCCTACTGCCTGTAGAACAGATGTTGGAAAATAATGCTTGTCCTGTCAGTTTCTAGAATCCGCAACAAACTGAAGTATGTGCTCAAGGTAGATGTCAGCATTATGCTGTTGCTGCCACCGGGCTACTGAAAGACAGGATTAATCCTGTACTGGTAGAATTCCTGTACTGGTAAATCCTGTACTGGTGTTAAAAAAAAAAAAAAAAAAAAAAAAAAAAAAAAAAGTCTGGACCCCTCCATTTAGGAATAGGAAGCTCATCCTAAAATGGACCAAGCAGAACACCAGCAAAGAGGTGATTTTGGACCAAAGGCACAAATAAAGGATGATTATTGCCTGTTATTTAGTGGATGATGCTTTGTTCTGAGGCTAGGTTATACTGTTTTGCTGGGAGCTCACAACAGATCAATAGTAATTTTGTTATGGGCCAGATGTCAAAACAGAAATGTGCTCTGCCAATCCCTCTGACTTTCTAGGACAACTAATATGCTAAATGCATTTGCTCAGGGTCCAGGCACACTCCCTGCCCCCACCCCGCCATCACCCAGCCCCCGATGTTCTGTAGTCCTGTTTTCTTTCACATGGAGGCTGGGGGCTGTGCATTTAGTCGAGATTCTCCTGGTTTTTCCTTTCTGTGACATATTTCTTCTGATGGAGAGTAGGGAAATTGCCCCAAACGTCCTCCTTTTTTTTGCCCTGATGATGAGTTGGGTGTACTGTCTACAAGTAACTTCTGGTTACGTGTATTGTCTTTATAGTAAGAGATAAAATCCGTGGCAGGAAAATGGTTTTGAGGAAAAGCAAGCTGGCAAAAAGCGTGTTTTTTTTTTTTTTTTTTTTTTTTTTTTTTTAAGCTCCTCTGTGTTCCAACTGAAGTTTTTATTTGGGTCTGATTAGGATTTGGGACTTAAATATTTTCTGGTGAAGAGGGATTTCAGGGATGTGGAATTGCAGTATTGCTATATTCCTGTTTCCTCCACTTGTCTCTTCCACGAAACTGCTGGTTATCCACCAGTTTTTAGACGCAGTTAGGACAGCATTCCGTAGTCAAGATTTGTTTTTGCAGAAATATTCAGAATAAGCCAGAGGACGAAAAACTGGCAGATTTTGGCAGACGCAGCATGACCGTGGAATTTAACATGGTGTTAGCATCTTAAGTCCGGAGAGCATTGGGCCTCCCCCTCAGGCTTGCCTATCTGAACCTAGCTTTCTTCCTCCGGTTCCCCCCAAACAGGAAAGGGACAAAGGAAAAGGCTTTCCTTCTCAAGTCATGAACAGATTGAACAAGGTCAGAATGGTGGTTTGACAGCGTGCCGGAGTTTTCCATCCTACCTCTGGGGCAGGTCTTGGGTGTCTTAAGCATTACCCTGTCTTGTGGGGTAGAACTCTCCACCTGGGAAGAAACATTCCATCTGAGGTTGTCAGTTCTTCTAGAACTTACCACTGTGCCAGGTTTTGTGGTGTATTAGGACATAGAATTCTCCGTGCTGCCCAGCAGCTTTCTCCAACGGACCTTTTTCTCCCTTGCCAGAAGAATAACTTGGATTCCATTGTTCTTTCATATCTTTGATGCCCGTGCTATTCAAAGCATTGAAGCTGATAGTAACGTGAAGAGAACAAAGGTCAAATCGGACTCAGGTACCTTTTATAACAGCTCTTTAATTTATTGAGTGACCACTGAAAGAGGGCCTTTCTTCCCTCCTCAGAAATCAAGTGTGCTGCCATTGCACTCCATGCTCTACCCTAGCGGCAGAAGGGATCGCGTGACGAGTCAGCTGGTCCCTCTGTTCCGGAACCTTAATAATCAAGTCCTCCTACAGAGAGGCACTGGCTCTCCTACCACTGGGGTGCAGAGGAAGATGGCTATGTGTGCATGGTTATCAGAAGAGCCAACTAAGAAAATGAGGATCCGAGAGCATAAAGTGCCAACTCATGGGACAGAGAAGCTAAAGGGTCCACTGAGAATCAAGTCCAAGCCTTGGGCTCCCTGGGCAGAGCTAACCAATTACATTCATTGTCATGGTTATTACCTCAGCTGTAGTTAAGCCCCCTAGAGTCCCTGAGTACTTGACAAAGGAACTGAGACTTGGAGCCAGAGAGTTAAGACAAGAAAGCCAGTTGGGTCGCCGCCCCCAAACAAAATTCAACAAATGGGTGGGGAGTGAGTATGAAAAGCGCAATTGTTACCTGAGAGCAAAGCAGTAATGAAGCTCAAGAAGGTGAGTTATGATGCAAGGAGCATTTTTGGAAGAAGCTGTTAGCAAAATCTACCCAAATTAAAAAGCTATGCAGGATTTCAGAATCAGGAGAAACAAATGTAGGACTGTCTTGCCCGCTTTGTATCATCTCACGTGCACAAAGAGCATTTCTATAGGAGTGTGTATATACGTATAAACTTTTTTCTAACTTAATGGGTGGAGAGGGTCAATGAGTCAGATGAACAGTAGAACATTCCTTTGTCAAGTTCAGAGCCCCCATGACCATGGTAGAGGTTAGTCTAAGCCCTGTCTTGGAGCATCTTTGTGGAGATACTCAAGCAGTACCAGGTATGGTTTTCAGAAGGTTCTGCAGATTTCTTAAATGTTCACCACTTCTGTACAGGATCAGATGGTATGTCCCACAGGCCTAAAGCACGTATTATTTCTGCCACAACTCTACTCTGCTGTTGTAATGTGAAAACAGGTACAGGAAATACACGAGGTAGAGAGTATGGCTGTGTTCCAATAAACCTTTAATATGGAAACTGAAAATCTGTATTTCAGACACTTTTCATATGTCATGAAATATTACTCTTTTGTCAACCATTGAACAATGTAAAACCATTCTTAGCTCTCTGGCTTGATTCGGCCCACAGGCCACAGTTTGCCAACCCCTGCTCCAGACCCTTGACTGTGTATGCCTCCCAGCCCAGGTTATTAGTTAACCAGAAGCTTTACCATATTACGATGGAGTTTGGTAGCAACTATGAAAAAGTGAAACATCCATGACCATCCTCTAATCAGAGCTCACCTTTTTAGAAAATCTGTTACAGAGTGTGGTTCAGTCCATTAAAGTTGGGACTGGGGTAGGGATTTGGTGGCTTCAAGTGGGAATGTGGGTAAAAACCAGTAACAGTAAGGGATAATAGCGAGCGAATCCTTGCTGTACATCAACACTATTCAGTGTTGTTGACAGATATCTCACTTAATCCTCCTAAGATTTCTGTGACCGGAGAACTGTTCTCTCCATTTGGCAGATGAGAAAACCAGGCTTGGACGGTTCAGAAACTTGTGGGAGGTAGCAGGAAATAGTGGAGCTTGGATCCCAACCCAGGCTGGGCAGAGTAGAGAAATGCAAATCACTTGGCTGATTTTAGAGTGCTTAATCCAGGATCTTGCATGTGGTAGGTCCTCTATGCAGTTAATGATTTATCTGCAGCAGAGGAGGGACGGGTGGGGTGAAAGGGGAAGTCATAATAAGGCATTAGGGACTAAAGAATAGGGTACTTTTGTCACAGGTTCACTTGAACCTTGCAATCAACCGATATCTTGTCAAGCCAGAATATGATTTTTGGAAATCAAAGAGGAGTCATAAAAAATAAAAGTTCAGAGAAACTCATGTATTTAAAAATGTGGCAAATCATAGACGTGGAGAACCCAGTGTGAAGGTCCTTACTACTGAGTTCATGAACTTCCATTTGATAGCTGGAGTGTTGTGTTTTAGAAAGCTGGAGGAAATTTTTTTGACTCACTGCCAGTCATTTACTTAAACTTAAAAGATCCTAGCATTAAAATTACTTATTTGAAGTGCTGGCAGGCTAATAAATTCAGGGGGCTATTTTAAACGTTGTCAATCTAAAATGTAATCCTATTAAAATAATTGAGTATTTTCTGAGTGGAGAATTCCCTTGTCCTCCTGTCCACGGCTCGTGATACAACAACATAAAAGGCATCCTAGAATGTCCTCTGAACATCATTGAACCAAGCAGTGTGTTTGCGTAGCGTAACTCTGGTCGGCTAAGGATTTCCTTGTCCAGACCCCTCTCAAAGGCAAAACCCCCACCGTAATGACAGGTTTTTTCTACGGGGAATGGGGATTGTGTTTGGAATGATACCTTACAGGGCCTGGGAAACCTTCTTGGTTTGTTAATTTGTGCTCATTTCTCGGTATGACTGAAGGTTCTGTAATTTGAAACGTTTGCGTTTTCTTCCTTCTGTTCATTTCTTGGGCTGCTTTTCATCCAGCAGCTTGGGTTACCTTGAATTAAATTGGTTTATGGCATGCCGTTTTCGGTAAAACTCTGCAAAAGAAATGGTCACATAACTCAGAAAGGTTTGCCCTTGGAGTGATTTAGTCCTGCTGGATGATAGCTGAGGAGGCTTATTGACTTTGAGCTCCCTTTGGAACCAGATTCAGAAAGCTGTGCACTTCTGTGGCACCTGTGAGACACTCACTTGAATAGAGCTACTGAGAAAAGCATTTCAGTTATTGGCATTTTTCCTAATGCATTTTGTATGTGTCTATACCACAGGGAGAAATGTGTGGTTATTGTTGAAATATTATCTACATGGCTTTGCAAAAGAAGAAAAGCCCCCGTACAGCAGTCAACAGATGAGTCTCCTCGTGTTGCAATGGTTTGGGGTCTGTGCTTCTGTCTCCCCCAAACACCCAGACAGATAGATGGCTGCATTATCTGAATACACCTATTGGACTTAGAGAACCCTTTAAAGGGACCTTGAACTTGGCAGGCTGGAGGTTGGTAACCGTGACTGGGAATGTTGTTTGTCCTTTCTGTTCCCCTGCTTTGGACCAGGAAGCTGTGCCTCGACCATTTGAGGAACTGCACTGTGGGCCTCCCAGGTAGGGAATCCGACTCTCACGAGTGCACAGGCGTTGATTGCTTTCTCCTCCTGAACAGATAGACTCCTGCTTAAATAAAAATTTGCATGGACAGATTTTCACTTGTGATGGGTGAGCTGAGCATGTTGCATTTGTCTAAAGGGAGCACTTTTAAGTAGGTGGATGTGTAATACCCTCAGGCTGTCAGGGCCACCTTACTCGTGTCAGCAGAATCCCTTCTCCCGGAACAACATCACAGGAAGTTTGGGTAATTGATTCTCTTGAGCAATACAGATACTGGAATTCTTGATCATTGGACAGAGCTACTCCTTTATATTTTAAAAACATCTGTTTGCTATTCTCAGGCATTCATTAAACACTTATTGATCGACAGTCTACCATGTGCCAGGCTCTAGGCTAGTTGCTGAGGATGCGAAGAGGGAAAAAGGCAGTATCTCTCTGACCTCACAGTCCACTAAGGAAGGCAGATCCCAAATGGATAATTATAATGCATGCATCCATTAATTCAAGATTCTCTAAAAATTTAATTACCATGTGCCAGGTCCTGGTGTGGGACGGGAAGGGGACAGCGGTGAGCACAAGCAGACTTGGCCTCTGCTCTCATGCCCCTTCCAGGCAAGGAGCAATTACTAAATATATTTAAAATAATTAAGTATTAACCAAGCGATCGCATAAATGTGCATTTATATAACATGGTCCAAGTGTCATGGAGGAGAAAACTGTAGGGTGCAGTGAAATCCTATACTAAGAGATACTAAGAGAATCAGATCTCCTCTGGATGGCCAGGGAAAGCTTCACCGAGGAAGTGATTATTGAACTGTGATCTGAAGGGTTGGTGTCAAGTTAACCAGGCTATAAAGGGCGGGAAGAGCTTTCCAGAGGGAAGCAGGTGCATTGAAGAAATTGAAGGAATGCCATTATGGCTGGACACAGAAAGGAGCTGGGTAGCTGCTGGCCTGTCTAGGGCCCTGCAGGCTCTGGGAGGCATTGGGCTTTACTTAAAGAGGTATGGGAAGCCTTTGAGGGGTTCCAAACAGGTAGTGAGGGATAACATCCTAACTTTCTGGAAAAGACCAAGGTAGCTACAATGCAGAGGAGTATGAGTGGTTGCAAGTGGGTACAGATAGTTTAGGAGGCTACTGTCTGACAAGAGGTGGCGGCGGCTTGTATTCGGGTGGTGTAGGGGCAAGAAAGGAAGTGGGCAGGCTTGAGTAGTATTTTGGGAGGTCACATCTATAGGCTTGATGATGGATTGGATGTGGGCCATGAGGAAGAAGGATGGTCCAAGGATGACAGAATCAGAGGCCATGTAGTGATACATTAAACAATACGAAATGAATCCTTATTTTACTTCCAGGTAAAACTTGTATATATCACGTAGTAGTTGTCAATCTGTTTTCCCAGTTTTCGGGTACTTGTTTGTGTCTTTAAGAAGGGAAATGGCAGTTCTTACCCCTCCTTTCCCTTTTCATATAATTAAGGTGGCGGAAATACTCAGTTATGATTCCAAAAGGAAGTGCAAAAAGAGGCAGACCCAAGCCAGAAGATAATAATATCAAAGGAAAATATTTCCAGCAACGTCAACAAATCGTAAAGACACCGTCAGCTACAAACATTTACTGCCTCCTGCCTTCCCTACCGATTTTAATTCAGAAAATTTAAATGATTTTTCTTCGATCAAAAATGAGTTAAAATACTAGGGAGTCTTTTCTTCATAAACTGAAGTCGGGAGTAATTTATTTTATCTAGAGGAGAGTATTAAATTAGCTGTCAACTGTGCTACACAGGTGGATGGTAACTTTTGAATGAAATGACCACATCTCCGCTCCTGAGGCATTCGTTTTCATCTCTGCTTTCCATTGAAATAGGCAAAACATGAAATGTTGAGATAATAGTAGTAAAATTCCAAGTAATTGCTTTTGTTAGCTCAACTCCTGTTTACTCATATTAATTACTGAAATTTGATAACCCCTTTGTTTTCTGCTTAGCATGACTCTGAAAGCGAGGGACAGAGCTATAAATCAGGTAGGCGGTTCTCCACCAAAGGCTCCAGTCCTTTGCTTTGATGTTGGTTGGCAGTTTAAGGCTAATTCCCTTGGCTTGATAGGTTTATAATTCAAGAAGATGTGATTTAATGTTGATGGAATTTATTTTTGAAACACGTTATAGGAAGAAAGCCTTTCCAAGTAAATGAAGTTTTGAGGTAAGTCTTCAGTAAACAAAGACTGTCAGGGTCTCTAAATGCCCAACTTTGGAGATCTCTATAGGATAGGTGTGCCTGTGTAGTCAGTCCATCGTCAGCCATCAGCAGGAGAGGAATGATGGCGTGAAAAGCAGTGTGGGAGCTCTGGAGGCTTATGAATAAGTCGTGTAATTAAAGACGTCAACTTGGGGCACCTGGCTGACTCAGTGGGTGGAGCTTGCAACTCTTGATCTCAGGGTTGTGAGTTCGAGCCTCACGTTGGGGGTAGATGTTACTTAAAAATTAAACCTTTCTGTTTGTTTGTGTGTTTGTTTTTAAAAAGACATCAACTTATTTCTTCTTTTTAATTTGTTTTGTATTACCTTCTTCTTCATGGCATTTCATTAATCATGCTGTTTAGAAGTTATAAAGGTGACCCTGATAGGTATGCATGGGTGTTTCTGGTTTTGATTTTAATTTATTTTGTACTAAAGGCTTGTGACTTTAGAGAAATCGTGAGTCTGTTTTTCCCCCCAACCTGCTGATTTCATAAACTTCTCCAAGCTCTCAGCTCATTCATACATTCATCCCCTCAGGAAATACAGAGTGCCAGGCATTGCTAGTCATTGGGGATTGAACAGGGAAGAAACCATATCAAGTCCTTGCCCTCATGGATATCCTTGTTTCGGACACTGTTTAGAATAATCAAAAATCACTTTTTTTTGGTAATCTCATGGCACGATTAACTGAGTAGAGCTCAACAAACTTAGTGCATTCCATTTGATGAAAATTGTTTCAAAATATAATACATGATTCTCTGCTTTTTTAAAAACCTAGTATATTGAGGGGTGCCTGGGTGGCTCAGGCAGTTAAGTGTCTGACTCTTGATTTTGGCTCGGGTCATGATTTCAACAGTGCATGGGATCAGCCCCTGCGTCGGGCTCTGTGCTGTCAGCACAGAGCCTGCTTGGGATTCTCGGTCTCCTCTCTCTGCTCTTCCTCTGCTCATGTGCAAGCCCTTGCTCTCTCTGTCTCTCTCAAATTAAATAAACAGTAAAAAAAAAAACAAACCACCTAATATATTGAATTCCATTTTGCATAAATAAGTGACTTGGGATCTTTTAGAATACAAATATATTTTGCTTCAAGACCATTAATATGGATTGATGGTTTTACCTATTCCACACTTGAAGAAATTGCTCTGCTTTTTGAGTTCTAAATTTTTAAAAACTTTTTCAAATTTAAATTTCAAATAAAAAATTTAAATATTTCTCGTCCCCTTTGGCTCTCACCACTTTTTTCCTTTTTGATACATGTTTTGATCCTGTTTTAGGCTGGAAAACAAGGTAAGATTAGACATGTATGAAAAGTATATTAGAGTAAATGGTGATGGCCCTTTGTCCTCCATTTAATAGTTAAATGTCATCCATAAGTGGGACTTAAGTGGGTCTGTGACATTTCAGTGACTTAGATGCTCCCCTGTGGGTTCTCTGACACTCTGGAGAGTTGGGTTTGCTGAATACCTGGGCTCAGAGATGAGATATTACTCAAACTGCCTTGTCCAAGACCTGTTCCTGTGAAATCCTTTGAGGCAGTAACCTCTTAATTGCAATGTTTTATGATCTTCTCCTTCCTGGCTTTCCACTCGTGCCCTCACACACTCTTCTGTCTGTGTTTGTTTTTCTTCCACAGCTCAGCTTTGGTGAGAGGAGTGTCTAAAATGACATCTCTACATTCTGTCTGTTGTATATTAAGAATCATAATGAAGAAAGAAATAGTGAAAATAAGAATTTAGGAGCTTAGAAACAATTGCAAAGCTTCTAGACTGGATACTAGATTACATGAACACACAACATATTGATTTGGGGAATAAGAGCTATATATAGTTCAGATTCAAGCTATGACAGATGGGGGTTCACTAGCAACAAATCTGATGACTTCTAGGCACAATTCCAAACTATTAAAAAAAATTCACCAGATGCAAGGACTCTTGCCATTCTTAATGGATTCACTGTTACATAAGTGAGTCTCATTTATATATTTTCTCCCATGGCCAATTATCCTGAAGGCGTTACAAGAATTATTTTATTTTTTTCCATTTAATGGATGTATTGCCATGTGGCAGTAGGGTAGCTATATTGGTTAGTTGGCTCTTTTCTAAAGGAATCCATAAATACCTAGATATTTAGCTGAAATAAAAGACTAAATACCTAGATATTTAAAATTTACGTAAAGTCACAATCCACTGAGAACTGGTTTTTTTTTTTTTTTTTTTTCCCTGTAAGTATTTGCACACTTGTCTTGGAATGCTTTCCAAAATTGACTCCTTCAGAGGGCGTAGGACAAGTACATCTGCTAGTCCTTTGATAATATTTGGACAGCTCTGACGTATTTCCTTCAGTCCTTGACATTATCGCCTTTAATTGAGCTTCCAGTTTGCTATATATAAATGTACTTTTTTTGTTTAATGTGTAATTAGACAAGTAATACTTAATATGAATGTATATCAAATATATATTTAGGAATATATTTCCTATTAAAGAATGTTTTAGAAAGGGCTGAAATCATCACTGATGGCTCTCATCCATCCTAGCTAACGTCTGTCCTTTTTCAGCTACCCATCTATCTACTTATGCAGTCGAAGATGTAAACAGAAAATCCTTAGAAACTCAATGGGATAGCACATGTGGTGTTATACTCTATTCATCTTTGACCAGCAGTGTCCTAGAAGCCTGGCCATTTTAGCCATTCCCCTAGATAGTGTGGGCCATTTACAGATTTTTTTCTTTTAACTGTAAATCATACTTCAATGAAGATGACTCTACATGCCTCCATGTGCGCATTTCCTAGAGTTTCTTTAGGATATGTGCCAAAGAACGGCATTGCTGGACCATTGAGTATGCATGCTTTGAATTTTAATTGATACCTCTTCCATCTGGCTACCGGTCATTTTAAACTTGGAGTCACTAAGTGATTTTTTTTTTTTTTTTATGTGAACCGGGCGGACCAAGTAACGTTCTTATGTGGAACAGAACTCAAGACGGTCTCATTATGCCCTCAGGTGTTCCCATGCCCTCTGCCCACAGCCTTCATGGACTTCCAGAACAGATTAAGTGAAGTTTGTTAAGATACATGTCTTGGGAGACACAGCAGTGTTTTCCTGGCTCTTGGCTTATGTGTTGGATTTCTCTTCTGGTTTCATCTTAATCTGCCTCTGTGAATGTAAGTGACCTAGTCCTGCCATTCCGACTCAAAGAACTAAAATTGGCCAAACCACGCACGTAAGCTGTTGAGAGACCCAGAGGGAGCCAAAGGAAAAAGGTGGGGGGAGGTGAGAGGAGGGGTGTCCTGGGGTGAAACTCAACCTGGTGCAGCAGAGCCTGCCAGGACCTCGTCCTCACCGATGTAGAGTAAAGGGGTTGATACTTCTGCCAGATACTTCCTCACCAGGTGCACCTGGGGAGGACCTGGAGGCAAAACTCCTTGAACACCTGCTTCTCCGAGTACAGGGGTGAAAACAAGAAGGGAAAAAGGATTGCTTAGCAAGCCAAGCCTCATGGTGGAGCTGCCCTGAGTCCCACCTTCCCACTGCCTCTGAAGAGAGCAGGCAGCCGTACTTTGGGGGCGTTGAAACTGTAGCCAACAAGCGTCTGGTTCAGGAAGAGGCTGGAGGTCAGAATCTGGCTCTGTGTCTTGGGGTTCTGCTCCTAATTGACAAGCACACCTCAGAGGTCCTGTGGGGGTGGTTCCAGACCACCGCAGTAAGGCGAGTCATATGAAGTTTTGGGTTTCCTGGTGCATGTAAAAGTTAGGTCTACACTATTGTAAGCACAGCAGCACGGTTTAGAACGTACATACTTAATACCAGTGACCGTCACCTGTGCCTTTAGCAAGTCCTAGTCACTGATCACACATCACCCTAACAAATAACACTAGTGGTGAAAAAGTTCGGAATGTTATGAGACTCACCAAAATGTGACACACACGAAGTGAGCAAATGCCATTGGGAAAATGGTGCCCATAGACTTGCTCAACGCAGGGTTCAATTTGTAAACAAAACACAACAATACACGCACATGCGCACGCACACACACACACACACACACATACACGCACACATACAATATTTGCGAACATGATAAAGTGAAGAAGAGAGGAATGCCAATAGCTTCCTTCAATTTTATATCCTGGGTGAGAGGGACCATTTGGGCCCCTTGATAAGTTGAGGTGATCTAACCTTTTTCTGGCCTCCACTAATCATGTAGGATCAAATATTCCTGAAGCTCCAAGGAAAATTCATGGTTGGAAGATGCCATGTGCTGCTCGCTAAGATTTATTTTCTTTTTAAAATGTCAGTGTCTGTTGCCTTTCCTGCAGGTGGCCTTCCTGCCTCCTTGTTGCCGGAGTCCTTCAGTGTCTTAGGTCGGGCCGCATCTGTTCCCGCAGAGCCTCCCCTTTCTCCGGCAGAAAGCTGGTTTGTTTGGCTGACAGATGGGGTTCCCGCTTTGGCCTAGATGCGCCTAGTTAAAGGTTTCTGTTTGAAGCCCGCAGGTGAAGCCTGGGTCCACGCAGACCCCTGCTTACAAAGTTCCCTTCATGGTCGCGTAAAGCAGTAAGGAAGTTTTTAATTGACATTGTCTACTGTTAAGAGGGCATCGTATGGACATCTTTTGAGAGGGTTTACTTGATCTATGAAGTGTCAGGCTTTCCATTCATTGGGCAATGCAGCGCATTTGCTCTGGGGAAGAGAGGAACGTATTATTGTAGTATATCTTTTAGGATCTCTGCACGTCCAAACCCCCTTAGGAGCACCAACCCCCCAAGCCTATGTTGCCATCCAAGCCAGAGCTTAAACTGTTTGAGTGATAGGTGTGGTTAAAATAAGAGTATTTAATGCCCAGAGCACATCAGATTTGGGCAAAGAGGATGCATTCTGCATAATGCCGAGAGATGTCTCGTTATGGTGTGGTTACCTAGCAACAAGTGGAAACTGTATGAAAATGAGGTGCTTATCTGTTGTTGAAGTGGGTGCAATGAAACTTATTACGCTAGCCTGTTTTGCTTGGCATGTTATTAAAATCACAGCTAATGTGGAAAGAACTGGAGCCTGTTCCCATTTGATACAGAAGCACTGTTAAATTCAGCTACTGTAAAATGCCAATACTTTGGTCAGGAAAATAGAAACTTGCAGTGTCCTTAAGCACCCAACGTTGAGATGTTAGAATTTGATTTATATTAGCGAAGATCTATTAATAATAAAAGAGCAAACAGTGTGTAGGGTGAATTAAGCAGCTGGTTGTTTAGATTTCTGGGGAAAAAAAATCCAGAGAGCCATTTATAGTTTGGTCTATAATAGCTTGGTGCAGCTAGGTTTCTTGTAGCCAAATTGTATTTAACTGTCTGCTAAGCTTATCCATGAGTCCTAGCCGCAGCCTTCTTAAGTTTAATTTACAGAGCTGTGATGCACTGTCACGATTCCGAAAGGTTCTATTTTTATTTAATCACTTTAAAACAAGCTGCGGGTCTTTTGTACTACATACTGTGAAATAATGTGGTGGAAATAGAAGATCCTCTTTAGCGTATCACTGGGCTTTTGCTGTTGTTGGTCTGCGTTTTAGAAAAGCTGGTTTTACCATTGGCCCGTCCTACCAGCTCTTGGTGTACCTTTCAGGTTGGCTTCATGCTGAAGTTTTATTTCACACGCGTTTAAAAAAAAAAACAAAACAACAACAGACTGCGAAGACCTGCTAAAACATAACTCCTCTGGGTGGCCCACGATCCTAACATGATACGGCGCCAGTTATCCCAGAGATGAAGAGAAGTTCAAGTACTTTTGGTGTTCGTCAAACAGCTGCGGGGACGTACAGAAACCTGGCGTACAGGGCCCAACTCTGTGAGTTGTATTCTGACATTACTTCTGGGGCTCTGGAACGTGTTTATGTGTAGCAGATGGAGCTATTAGTTAGCTGTGCTATCTTGAAGAATTGCTTTCCCAGGTAATCAGATCTGCTCATTTAGGATGTCGTTTCCCCACCTCGATATGTCAGCTCAAGAAGCAGGAATGATTAATCGCCGCGACCGGACAGTGCGCTAGAATAACTCTGTAAGGGGAGCCGTCCCCTGGTGCTCCCCTGCAGCAGAGTTGAGAGCGTTCAGATGCAAAGCAAACAAGATGGGAACGATGACCGGGATGCTTCCTGAAGCTTACCTGTCGGTATATAGAGTTGCTGTGGCAACCTGAAGATTTTGCAATTCATATGAAGAGTAGAGCGAGACAAAACCTTAAGTCATGGCTGTCATTACAGTGGAATGGGTGCCACCAACACCTGGCAACCTCTATTACTTCAACTTGTTTCTTTTCACGCTTGGAGGAATAAAATGCATAAAAGATTAATATGCATAGTAAACCTTTTGGTAAAATATGTATGTGTTCTGCATTTCAGATGAGTAAAAATTTCAAGAGGTCCCCTTCACTTAAATCAATATTAGTTAATAATGTTCAAAGTGAGCTTGCTGTCATACTCTGGGTAGAATAAGAACTGATACAAAGATAAAGATTCTCTTTCTAATTAAAAAAAAAAAAGGATAGATGGCTGTGTGTTTTTAAAAATCATTTCCCCTCTTGGAAATGCTCATAATGTATTAATCGAAATGATGTGCCCTCTCGCCCCTTACCCCTCTTTGTCGCATAGCAACAAGAAAGTAAAGTTCTGATTTTTGTTAGTGTGCTTTTTTCTATTCCTTCTGAAGTGATGGGTATTTAAATTTTTATCCAGGTGCAAGTGGAGTCCATAAAGAGGAGCGTTAAAGCGCACAGCCGAGGATTTTCTTTCAGGGTGGGGTGTGGGGACTGGAGTTTCCACATATGGTCGTATCATTTATGCATATTCTGTAATTTCACCATTTAATGGAAATGTAGGCTTCCTAGCATCGAGCTGATGTTCCAGTTGCCCTCCTCTGGGGTTCCCTTGAATGTTGGAGATGGATGGCTACATAAATCCAAACATAGTTAACTCTGCCCCATTGTCACTGAGGCTTGGCTTTCACCTTTGCCATTGTGGAAGTGCGCAGATATGAAAACAAAAATGCTTGCAGCATTTCCTACGTTTATGTTTTAGTGTGTTTAGAAACCTGTTTTCAGTCTTTGGCTCTAGAAGAAAATGTTTTTCCAAGCGTGCGTCTCAAAAATGGTTAAACTGAACTTTGCCTGGAATTTTCCGGGGTACAGAATCTTTAGAAAATCTGTTTCTGAATGTCAGAAAAATGTATAGTTGCAATAAAACCATAGCAGTCAGTTTCCTGACAGGTGCATTAAGTCTGGAATCAAATCTAAAGGCTGTGTTAAAAACACATTAAATATTTAATATTAAAGATCAGCCTATGGTTTTGCTCTCATCTCCTGGAAGGGCAAAGCGAACTCTCAGTGCTGTTCTGAGGTGTTGCACTTGTAAAAGGGTCTATTCAGTTTCCACCAGGATCCAGAAATCTAGGTTATGGCTAAGAGGGTGAGAAGGCGAATAGATGTGTTCAGCTTCTACACCTGACGGCCTAGCTTAGCTGCCATATTGTCCCCGTTGGGAGGGGAGAGCCTTTTGATTGGTATATTGCAGCTCGCAGCCGCACCGGGCAGGTCTTCAAACCAGTATAGTTTTATAATTGGAGATCATCTTCGAGAAGATGGAGCCTTTTATTTTTGTGGCTTTCTGGGGAGTTGTAATGCCTGCCTGCTTTTCCTTTTAATCAGGTGTTTGAGAGCCGCAGCTTTGGGTCAAACGAGCATATTCGCTCCTGATTTTTACGGGGTTTTCAGTAACTTGAATATTACGTTTGAATGGAAAAGTCTCCTGAATGGTTCCCTTTGAGGAAATAAGTCTGCCCAAGAGCAGCGTTTTCTGGCATTCGGTGGAATTGAGAGGTGGCACTGAACACCTGTAATTTGTAACCCAGTTAAAATAGTTTATCTTTTGCCTGGACACACTTTGTGGACAGGGGGGAAACGCTGTTTATTTTAAGTTGAGCTGTGTGATCTTACTCGCATGCCCAGATGTCCTTTAATTCATCTTCTAGGGAACTAACGACAGTAGCAAGATTTTAAAGTTAATTGCCAGATTCCAGGAAGGATTCCCGTGAACGGGTGGCAGAATACCCTTAGGGCACAAGCCCGCGTGTGGATGTGTGACAGAGCGCTAATTTTGAGTTCACCTAATCACTGCACAGAAATATTTAAGATGGGGATCTATCAAGTCTTATCTGTTGAGACACGATCCCTTTTGTATCTGGCAGGCCTCATGCAACAAATTTTCTTTCTTTTAAGTGATCTCTGAAGCTGTCAAGTTCATTTGAGTGAACCGTGCTTGAGGGAAACATGTACAATTTTCTCTGGCAATGGCATTGCTGCTGATGACATATTTTTAGAATTAGCTTTTTCTCTCCCCCACCCTTCTAGAAACTGAACTTTTATTTAAGCTCCCTGCTGTTAACATTGGAAAGAAAGTTTCCTGTGCCAATGTTTGCCCAAATGAAAGAAAATGTTTGCATTTTGTATGCAGTGTTCATAAACTTGATGAGTCTAACAGTTTGGCACCGCTGGTGAGCACGTCTGCTTCTCGTGAAGGGCAGGCAGAAACAACGTGGAAGTTCTGTCTGCAGTCACTGTGGAAAAGGTGTGGCCCAGACGCTCCTCTTGGAGGTGTAGAGGTTGGAGGGCAGGAATTCCCACTTCCCTTTTCCTGCCGCTTTGAAGGTCATCGCTCAGGACAGAGATCTCCGGTTTTGTCATCAGGTGTGAGCAAAGGAATCCTTTCTTCCCTTGTTCATGTGGTCGAGGCTAGCTGAGACGGTGGATTGATGTGATTTGCACAGGCAGGATTGTTTTAGTAAAGCCGTTTGACTCTCTTTCTAGGTTTCCGGTTTCAGTTGCAAAGATCTTGCCAAACTTCGCCAGGGAGGATGCATTAAGGTCTTTGGACCCTTTGCTCTGGAAGTTGGTGTCACCATATTAAGTATCTGTAACACGTTATAGGCACACTGTGAAAAAATCCCTGCAGTGTGATTTAACAAAACCAGTTTTTTGTGTGTGCGTGCAGTGCAAAATTCAGCGAACACGGGATTTTTAAACATTTCTGCACAAGTTGAGTCATTTGCATAGAAAATGTGCCGTGGTTGATAAAGACTGTGAAGAGCAGAGGCGGATTAACTGGTAAGTGTATGGCAAATGACCTAGACAAGGATCCAAGGCAAGAATGACTTGTTCCAAGAACCCGTGTAAGACAATTTAGGAAGATGCGCTTTTCTTTGGCCCCCATCCTACAGCAACATTGAATCAGGTAAATGAAACTGCTTTGGCTTTGCTCATCATCGGTAAGCCAAGAAGAACACGGCATGGGTCATTAAGATTTACAGCTCAAATGTAAATAATTCAGGACCCACAAACAATAATTAAAAAACCAACTGTGGCACCGTTTGGAGTCCGGTCCTCTGGGCCTCCTGTGAGGGGGAACCTCTCCCGTTTTGGCTTGGAGACCTGTCCATCTGGGTACAGATGGTTGTAAGAGCTTTTTAATGACCTTTCCTAATGCTGGTGAATGTGTCTTTGGACACCATCGTAACCAATGGATGAGGAGGGTGGAAACAGCAGGACGGTGGCAGCTGAGGAATTAAATGTCCTGAATTTGTCAGACATCTGCAGAAACATGCAATTCGTTGGGCAGGAAATTGTAAACAAAACAGACTGAGTCAATTATCAATACACCTGTGACACCCCAGGATGCCAGCTCTAGTGGTATGATGGCAACTTTCGAAGTCCATCCCCCTGGAGCCACCTGTTGACTATTCCAGAGGACTGCCAGGTCTGTTGGATGTTTCCTTTGCCCATGGGGCCAGAGCCTGGCTGACAGCCTTCAACCAGCAGAGGAGCACAGGATGGTCCCAACCATCCGAGTTCTCTGCCCTGGCTTGTCTCCTTGTTTATGTGGTGATCTTGTGTGGCCGTGCCTTTCCCTGTTCTCTTATACCCATTGTCTAAATCCCAAGTCAGTGGTGCCTAACCAATGGTAGATACCAATGGTAGGTAGATCTTTCAGAGGAGCTTAAAGAGCTAAGGAGCTTATACAGTGTACCTGCTTAGGGGCTTCTCCCTGGAGAATCTTAAGTCAGTAGTTGTATGGGACCTTAGGCATTTTTTTTTTTTTTTAATTTCCGGTGATTTTGATACACACACACACACACACACACACACACACACACACACACATCTGTTGAAAAATACTCTCAACAGCATCCCAAAGTAACACTGGAGAGGGGGAGAATTTCTGGACAAGGTCACGGGAAGTCTCAAACTGAATTCATTGATCAAGAAGACAACTCGTTAGGCAGATAAACATCATTTGGGGCTTGGGCACATTTGAGATGAAAGTGGCTAAGGACAAAAAATGTGTTCCTTTGACTAATCTCTACAGAAGAGCCAAGTGACTGACTTTGGATTTGGATAGAAGCCACTGCCTGATTCTAGCATCTGTTCCCAGATCTGGATCTTCCCACTCAAGGTCCATTCTGTCCATGTATTCACCCAGTTTAACTAATCAGATTATTGAATCTCAGGGGCTCATTTTCAGGTTGATGGTCAAAGAGTTCTTAATTCTCTTGAGGCTTCAGTGAATTTCCTACTTTAAAAGACCAGATGGGGTATTGGCTTTATGAACCTGAAAACATAGCTTTCATTAACTGGGAGATTTTTGGAAACTGGGAAACTCTGACGATTATAACTTGTAATAATTATTACAGATAGTCCTGAGTTTTGAAAATTCAAAAGGACTAGGTCTGTTTATGGTGGTGTTTCTTAAAGGCAAGGTGGAAAGGATCAGAGCGAGTCCCTGGCACACGTTTTACCTTACACTGGGATTGGGGAAAGGATAAAAATGCTGTTTAAAATTGCTTGAGTGCCTCTGTATTTCCGAGGGATTGGACACTTGTGAGCAAAGAGAGCGGGAGATCAAAACGGGGATGGTCTGTGAGGGAAGAGGAGAATGGTTGGAAATTATTTAGGACCTGGAGAAGAGCGAAAGGTGAGTGAGTGTGACCTTCTAAGGATGGAATAAAAGGGGGAGGGGATTCTAAGTATAAAAACTTCAAAGCGGTCTGTCTGGGAAGCGGAATATGCTATCAGTAACAGACCATAGCAAAATTAGAGACCCATTTTGCTTTTTGTTAATACATTTACATTTTCACCCCTTATTGATCTTGTCTCTTGACTTCAAAAGAATCTTCCTTGTGCATTCATTTAGAAGACCAGTTAACAGTGCAGTCTCCTTTTCTTCCTTTCTGTAATATTTATATTCTAGATTGTGATTTAATAGGCTTCTGAATCTTTTATCTTTAGTAGATTATGATGTTGTATAGTTTATGTAAATATTTGTCTTGAGGTGCTTTAAGTACTTGCTCCTGTGAAGTCTCACACTGGAATTGTTTTATTGTAGTCACTCTGTTTAAATTAAGCCCTAATCTCTTCAGTCCTGTTGTCAAGGCCTCACTCTTGGCTTGGGTTTAATGGAGATAGAATTTGGTTGGTTGCTTAATGTGGTATGTTTAATTTAATTTTGCAGGTAGTGATAAACATGGGGGTTTGGGCTATAAGGCTCTTGGACATTAATATGTATCAACTCTGATCTCGAATATGGAACAATTTAAAGTGTTGCACCGAATGCAATTTGCTGCAGGATTTTTTTAAGTATATAATATGGAATAATAATTCTGGTTCAGATTCCGCTGTGGATTTTAGCTAACGCAAACTCCCAATGGCTCGTGCTTTCCTGAGGCTAATAGAATTTTTTGGGGGCCCGGAAGGGGAGTAGTTTGATATTCATCTCTCAGTTCTCATGGACTGTAGAGTTTTTCTAAATATAGCCATCTTGACTGTAAATAGATCACATGAAGCAGCGGACTGCCCCTTCTTGTTAGGCTAATAATATAAACCACTGGAGTCTTCGAGTCCTCTTATGCCCTTGAGCTATATTACTAAGGAAGTTTCGTTTTCTTCTGTGTGTTACCAGGATACACAGAGCACAACCATTGGGCCACAAGTGACCTTTGCATTCCAGGATGGGTAAGGGCGAATGTTTTTCTTAGTTTCCTCATTCAGTCTTACTTTGTTGAAGACAGACTTTTTTTTTTTTTTTTTTTCTTTTAACATGTGAAGGCTAGGAGAGGATGGGGAGCACATTTTTCTTCACATCAAGTTGAATTCCTCCACCTCTCTTCAATATTGCTTCTTACCCACTTCTTTTTTTAAATTTTTTTAATGTTTATTTTTGAGAGAGAGAGAGAGAGAGAGGGAAAGCGAATGGGGGAGGGACAGAGAGAGAGGGAGACTGAATTTGAAGCAGGCTCCAGACTCTGTCAGCACCGAGCCCAGCACGGGGCTGGAACCCATGGACCTGACCTGAGCCGAAGTCGGATGCTTAACCGACGGAGCTACCCAGGTGCCCTGCTTCTTACCCACTTCTGAACTAGGTGTGAAAGCGTCAGATCCCTGCTATAATTTGAGGTCGGTAAGTATGAATGCAGCAACTTTTCATGACAGGCGCCCTCTGCTTTAAGACTTGCTGCGTGAAACATCAGTGTGGCCTGTGGGGGGGTGAGGTGGTTACTCCAGCCCAGTAATGAATTACTTCGCAAGTTCCTCATAAACAGTGGGCTGGCGTAGTCATGTATTGCATGATTCAATTAAAAATGTTTTGATTTGCATTTAACTTTGTAGGAATTGACTGTCAAGGTGATGTAACAGTTTAATGAGTTAACTGGGGGAAATTGTGTAGTTTCCAGCCAGACGGTTTTCAAGTGAGTTGAAATCTATTTTCCCCTGGATGGCTAAAGAAAGACATGTATTGGACCACATTTCCCCTTAAACGTTTCCTTCTCTCCTGTGTTTCTATAAATGTACCTACACTTACATATCGAATTAACATAAAATCTGTTTATATTGAATAAATGTCCATCTCAAAAGCCTCTCAATTCACGGAAAATGCTTTTGCTCTATTTTAGAAACTTTCTCCCTTCTCCTCTCTGCTGTCATGCTCAGCTGAAGGCCCAGTGTTTGATAAGATTCAGTCTAGGCAGTAATTATTTGAATAGTTTGGTAAAACCCAGAATATTATATAGAACGTTTCAAAGTTTCTTTGGTTTTAGCCGGTCCCACCCATCACGATGTCTGCCTGAGTTGTTAAGACTGCAAGTACAAAATCTACTATTGTTTTTTTTTTTCCTGTGGGTGTCTGTGATCCTTATAATTAACCAGCATAAAGGGGGGGGGGGGGGGTCAGTGGCTGCGGTCTCTGACAGGAGACCCAACAAGTTAGTACTGTGGCCGTATGTTGAATCTGAAAATACGCATCTAGGTTTGTATAGGACAGAATACCAGGATACCAGAGCACCAGTTGAATTTAAACAGTGTGGTGTGCTTTATCTGTGGTGGTTGGTTCTGTCTCTGCTGCTTAAATACTGATAAGGAGAGTCTACAAGAATGCTAGATGTGATTTGTGCTACTTGAGTTTACTGTTACCCAGCAGATTTATTCCTTCCATGTTTACAATCTGAGCAGTTCTCTTCATATCAGGGTTTAGCGATTCTGATGGGCAAAAATAGAAATACATTGTTTCATATTTTTTCACTCGAGAGATTTAATACAGGAAAGCCGAGGACAATTGGCCAAAGATGCGCAGCTTTGAATATGATTCCTGCTTTTCACGAAAACGTGTCTTTGATTATCTCTTCATAAACGCATGACCTGGAGCTAAAATTTTCTGTCCGTGTCTTCAGTGGAGTTGTGTATTAATGGTGTGACTTGGCATTATCAGCCGAAGAGCGATGCTCCTGCACTGTTTTGAGCTGCACGAGAGGCCTGGCGGGTGGTGCAGGAGATAATAACGAATTGAAGGTCTTCATGAGCCCCATACTGCTCTGTCGCCAGCATGTGTGTTTTGGGGGGGTCCCTTCACAGGGACACAAAAGGAGTGGGAGGAAGCAAATGTAAGGAGGTGGATGTAAGGTCTCTTAAACCCAAGATCACCCGGCCTTACCTATCTTTCTTGCTGCTTCTTCCAGCAAGCTTACCCTAATTATGCTAGTTGGGCGCAAATTCTTAGGACGTTTCCATTGCTTCTTGTTTTTACAACTCTAATGTCATGTTGCTTCTTTGCCTTGTGTGCTGATTTTTTCCCCCCACGCGTCTTCTCTTGAAACCTCTGAAAATTCATAACTCCAGCCGACTTGAGCTACTTTCCACAGCATCCAACAGGTATGATCAAGGCTCAATCGATATGTAACATATGAATGATGAATGCTTGGTGCAGTCAACTGTCAAAGCATGGAAGGAAGAGGGGGGATGAATGGAACAGTAACTAACATTTGCTTAGCTGTTTACAGATTAAAAATTGCTCTCACCGTGCTGTTTTGGTTTTTCTTCCGCACACCGAAAGGCAGGGAATATTCCACTCTCCAGTGGGAAAACTGTCTGAGACAGGTTAAGAGGTTTTCCCCAGACTCGCTGCAGCCACTGTGCAGTTGAACCCGGATTTGAAACCGGTTTTCGGACTCAAAACTTCACCCTCATTTAGACCACTTTGCTAGAAGATACGCGAGTTCTACTTCATCCAAGTCTGAAACGGAGTTCCTTTTAAAATGCAGCTGTCGTTCGGGAAATCCTCCTTATTAGAGGGTAATTGATGCCTGGAAAAGGTCACTGAAATGAATTCACTTAAAGCAGGTATCAGAATTTTATAGTAAATAGAGATAAAGAGCTTTGATTGAAATTTATCCTAGTAAGTGCAACCCAAAATTAGGAATAGTTTATTTTATATCTAACAACGTTTAAGCTATAATTGCAACTCTGAAATTCTGAGAATGAACAGAGAATCAAGTGCTGATTGTTTTGTTGTTGTTGTTTTTGCCATGTGGTTTTTCTGAGAAAGTTGCAGAATGCCACAATGTCCTTCCCTCCACTTAAATTCCTATTTCATCCTTGCCTTTTCCCTCCTGGCTGTGATTGGGTCCAACTTTGCCAGATGCTCATTGGCTAGTGATTTTGCTTGTGATTCAAGCAGTCTTTATTGTCCCTTTCATTGCCTTCCTGAACTTCTGCATCTTTGGCAAGAGTTACCATTTTATGTTGCAGCATCTTTGTATATGCAGTGTAGAACCTTCCAGAGACCTAGAATTATATGGCTAGAGAGAGACTCGTGTTTATTGGGTAGAGACTGATTTTATAAGTGGTTGATTTGATTTTTTTTCTTTTATGATGACTTTTCCCTTCTTCCTAATTATGGGGGTTCAAATGATGAATATTAAGATAACCAGATCTCCTCGAACTAATAAAAACATTATACTATTAAATATCATAAAGATGCCCTTTGCACAGAAGTGTTGAGTGTTTTCATTTTCTGTTCCCTATAGTCACATACTAGCATGAAGAAAAAAGTCCCATCAGGTTAAGTATAATCAAGGTCCCCCCCCCCCCCCCAAATAAGCAAATGGTTCTAGATGAGGACTTCATTTCTTTTTTCATTTTTATTTATTTATTTTTTAATTTTTTTTTTTAATGTTTATTTGTTTTTGAGAGAGACAGAGACAGAATGTGAGTGGGTTAGGGGCAGAGAGAGAGGAGACACAGAATCCAAAGCAGGCTCCAGGCTCTGAGCTGTCAGCACAGAGCCCGACGTGGGGCTCAAACTCACGAACCATGAGATCGTGACCTGAGCCGAAGTCGGGCACTCAACAGACTGAGCCACCCAGACGCCCTCTTCATTTCTTTTTTTAAAAGTTTATTTATTTTGAGAGAGAGAGAGAGAAAGCATGCATGGGAGGGCCAGAGAGAGAGGGAATCCCAAGCCGGCTCCACACTGTCTATGCAGAGCCCGACGCGGGGCTCGAACCCACAAAACGTTGTGATCATGACTTGAGTCGAAATCAAGAGTTAGATGCTTAACCGACTGAGCCATCCAGGCGCCCTGAAGATTTCATTTCAATGCCGCATTATGTAATGGATTAACATTTCTACACTGTGTGCACATGTGTGTGTAGTATTTGCATACAGGATCACTCCTGAGTGTGATAGGATAATGATGGTGGATGTCAGCTTGAGATGAATTTTGGCTTAGTGGGTAATAGCTGAGTTCTGGAGCCAGACTGCCTGGGATCCTGGGGCGGCTCTGCCATTTGCTAGCCACGTGATCATGTTCGGGTTATGTGATCTCACTGTGCCACACATTCCCTGTCTGGATAGTGGAGATACATAATTATAGCATCTTCCTCTTAGAGCTGTTTTGAGAATCAAATGGTTGATAACGGCCAAGTGTCTAGAACGGGACCTGGCCCGTAGTAAGCGCTCAGTAAATGTGACCAGTTGTGATTTGGTCATTTAGATGATTAAGATTAGAGGGTCTTGGCAGAGGAGGAAACCTGACAAAAATTGGTTTAAGTTGGGCTGAGAATGGAAGGTCTCATGTTTTGTTACCTGCAAAGTAATAATTCCCTAAATATTTTGCCGAAAGAAAAATTTACTGTCGAATGATAATGCTTTCGGCAGACACTCGGTGTTGCCTGCGCACATGCGGTCTTTCCACTGCTGTCCTCTCAACCCCCACCCTGTCCCACCATGGGCCACTCAACCGGGCATTTCTTTAGTTTTTTACCGAGAAACCTTAAAGCGACAAGAAGTGAATAGCTGAATGAAATGGTAGTTTTTAATTTCTTTCTTTCTTTTTTTATTTAGAGGGGGTGATTACTGCTTTTAAAAAAATTTTCATTTGTTTTGAGGGAGAGAGAGCACACGCGCGCACACGACAGAGAGAGGGAGAGAGTGAAAGAGAGAGAGGGAGGGAGGGGCAGAGAGAGGGAGAGAGAATCCCAAACAGGCTCCCCTATGCCATGGCAGAGCCTGATGCAGGACTCAAACTCCCAAACCTGTGAGATCATGACCTGAGCCGAAATCAAGGGCTGGATGCTTAACCTACTGAGCCACCCAGGCAACCCGGTAGTTTTTAATTTCTTGTGTGTAAACACAATGGAATTTCAGGGAGAATTTATCGTTTGTTGATTACTTGCTTCGGGTTTTAGGAGCGATGGTGACAGATGAGCAGTAATTGAGGTGTGAATAAAATTTTGGAAAAGATAAATGATATCATTTCTGGTGGAAAACATTGCCTTCTTCCATTATGGTGCGTGGCTGTTTATTAGCCATTTCTAATGGGTAAGGACTCTCGCTGCTTGTAAAATACCTACAGTTTCGAATCGGCTCTGAATACGTTCATGGTAAACGCTGTTGTGCAGGTGGGGACCTCACCTACTGGCAGTCAGTTTGCGCTAAAGGCCAGCCCTGATGCAAGATGAATTTCAGCAACTAGATTTTGCTTCTCTTTTCGTGACAGCTAATGACTCACAGGAGGTCTGTGTCCCTGGCATGCTGACTGCCTCACTGTAGAATCCGTTGGAAGACTGCATTATTCTTGTGCAGACCTGAGATTGTGAGTCACTTTTCGAAAAGAGCTTCACTATGATTTTCTAAAACAGTGAAGTTTGCTTCAGAAAGCTGTTTATGAAAGCAGAACAGCATTATGTTTTTAAAAAAGGGAAGCTAGAATATTTCCACGCTTTACATTAAAAAAAAAATGTTGAAGTCTGTCATGTAGCTCACAAAAACTTTTTCAGTCTGGTAAGGAAGTGCCTCATAAAAATCAGACAATGTTGAGAATGAAGAGATTTAATTACAGTCTTAAGTTGTTATTTTCGTTCAGAGCATTTGCTGTGTTTTAATTGACTTTGTGATTTTTGTTTTGTTTTGTTTTTAATCAGACTCTGGTTCTATTTAGAGAACTAAAACTTCAACCGAAGAAGGGCTGGTTTGCCAGTGAGGGTCTGTATAAAATTGCAGGCGACAAGTGACTGATGGTTAACTTTCCTTCTGTAAAGCACTTTTTTCTAAACTAGAATTTCTACCATCTTTACTTCCTTTGACCGGAAGGCGTAGCAGTTTTTCTTAATTGTTTATCTTAAGGGTGAAATTAAATCAGACTGTAAGGGGCCACCATGGGTAGGATTGGTTTGCTGTTTAAATATCACATGGGAGATGGGAGTGAGACTCTCCTCCTTCTTAGCCTACTCAGTTTTTATTGGGTTTCAAATGTAAGCATTTCCTATCATTCCATAACTAAATATAGTAATGAAATTTTATCTGAAGTCAGGAACATTATCCAAATCTGATTTGATGTCTGTAGGACACTGCACATTCATTGAGTGGTACAGATTGTGTTAAATGGGCCTGAAATAATGTTCAGGAAGGAGAATCACTTTCTATTCTTCTTGACACAGTTTGTCACAGATATGCATTCCTATCCCCGTCTCGTTAGGGTAGCCCTTCTATTTTTCATTTCCAGTCTTATGCAAATATTCTGGTTTTCCTTTATTATTAGGTTTACATGACTGCATTGTAATTATAGACCAGGTGTTATTAATATGTACGATTAAACGTGTAATTAATGTGTAATTACACAGTGAGAGGTATGCCAGGGCTGGGCTCTATGCTGATTTATTGTATATGTGCCACATGCACAGAGCCACAGTTAGGATTTTATGCTTAGCATTTACTCCCATTGTAAATCTGCAGTGGTTTGTCGTCAGGGTATATGCTTTTTCATTTGAGTACGGGAGAAGCATTTTTATGGTCATGGGAACACCTGGATTGTCTTTTACTGTGGCTCTCTCAGCTCTTCTACCCGGAGAACTCGCGGAAGAAAGGTTTGGCGTGGCGTCACCGTCCTGAGCATGCGAACACTGTGCTATGCCAGCCCCACTTGGGAAGGCACAGATTTTATATATACTTGTAATTTTAATTGATCAAACATTTTAAGCTTCCTGTTAAGCTCCTCTTTTCTTTATTTAAAGACTTTAAGTAATCTCTGTACCCAGCGTGAGGCTCCAACTCACAACCCCGAGATCAAGAGTCACGAGCCAGGCGCCCCTAATAACCTCTTTTAAATACCCTTTTCCTCTCGCATCGTTTATATGTTTTGGTTGCTTTCCCTCTTAGCCAAATTTTAGCCTTAACCCATTTTAAGCATCAAAGAACACCTTTCTGCTTTATTGGCTCCCATCTGTGCCCATCATATTCTCACCCGTGTCCTCGTCATTGCAGGTTTTTGTGATACTCCGAGAACAGGCAGCATGTGGTCTGTGCCTCCTGGTCAGCATTTCTTCTGTTGCTCTTGCCCGTGCTCCTCCTTACCTCCGTTACTACTTGGCTGTATTTTTCTTTCTTAGAGAGGAATTTTGAATTAAACCGCCAGAAAAATGGCGAGGACAGAGCATCATAAAGGACTAAAGGGGGCTGGCAGAAACAAGCGAGGGGATTGAAATCCGGATACGAGGAAAGCAGCTAGGCTAACGGAGGTTGATTCTGGGACGTACCCTGTCCTCAGATAATTCCGCTGGACACAGACCTCATCAGAGACAAGCGAAGGAGCACAGTTTCTAAGAGGCTTAAAATGGCAACAGAAGGCATGCTTCTGCATGGTGTCCTTAATGAGCAAAGTAGTCCAGGTTGCAGTTGATTGGAGTGAGCTCAGAACCTTGTGTGGCATGTTATTCTCAGTGTTTCGGTTAGAATGTTGGGGGATGGCCCAGGGGCTCGGTAACTACTAGCATATCATTTTGATTCGAGTGCTTTACGTAGATATGCTCTCCTGAAAACAACAAAACACATAAAACAAAACACATGAGCATTAAAAGTTGACTTGGATCCCGCATTCGGCAGGTTTCCAAGGGGGACCTGGGAACAGATGTGTTGTCTGCTCTGAATGCACTGGGATCCATCCATGTTTTGCTTACAGACCCCCTTCTGTCTGGTGCACTCTGCCCTCTAAAAGCTTCCTGAATTGCTTTGTAAACAAGGCGGCTACTACAGCTGCAACTGTTGGAGTTGGACTTTTGCCAGCTTGAAATTTATCCCTGCCCCGACGCTATAGATCTGGGAGCCGGCAAAGTGGATCTTTTTTTTTTTTTTTTTTTTTTTTTAAAGCATATGGAAGCGTCCCCCGAGGAAGACTGTGCCTGAGGGGTGAAGGAGCGCGGGTTCCCTAAGACCGTGCGCATTTTCCGTGGATTTATGTTGCCACCGGGTCCGTTTCCGGCACCTCTTGCTTCCTCTTCCCCAGTTACTTAGTCGGGCTGCTGCTTCATTAAAAACCCATAATTCCCCGGCCCTTTATCTTGGTGGGCCCCTCGGGTTCAAGAGGACTTGATGCAGTGAGTGAATGAAGATTGTTTTTCAAGATGCGTTTCTTTGGTATGCTAATATTTAACCGTGAAAGAAGAGAAAGACCAAACCAGAGGAAAACCCCCCAAAAAACAAAAAAAGGGATAAAGCGGACAATACGATTTCTTAGGAAATCTCGTTTTGGGGATTAGCCCTACCTGGTAGTTGGCTCCAGCAACTACCTGCTGTGCGGATTTCAGGATTTCACATTTCCTTTGTGTACAAAGAGGGGTTACGGCACCGGCTTTGAGTGCCGAAATGCCAGTATTCCTGCAGAAATTGAAGTTTAGTTTTGCTTTATTATATTCTTGGCTTGTTGATGAGTTTTCCACGTAAGCCTCTTGCTTTGTCCTTCCTTATCTAGCCTTTGAAGCCTCCTGCTCAGGTGAACTCCTTTATGCCTGTTCACTAGATCAGGATTTTTTTTTTTTTAAATGTTTGTTGTTCATCTCTTCCTACACTTTACAACTTCCTGGGCCGCCTTTTGCCCCCTTTGAACTGACGGTGTGTGATGCTGTGCATCTAGAATTCATATTTGCCGGTCTGTCTGCTTTTGGTTTGTTTCATGTTACTGGATTAGAACTAAAATCTATTTCTTTTTTTTTTTTAATTCTTTTTTTATAATGTTTATTTATTTTAGACACAGAGAGAGAGCGTGAGTGGGGGAGGGGCAGAGAGAGAGAGAGAGAGAGAGAGACACAGAATCCGAAGCAGGCTCCAGGCTCTGAGCTGTCAGCACAGAGCCCGATGCGGGGCTCGAACCCACAGACCGCAAGATGATGACCGGAGACAAAGTCAGACGCCCAACCGACTGAGCCATCCAGGCGCCCCTAAAATCTATTTCATTTTAGGAGCAGCAGACAGCACAAAATCTTGAGGTTCCTGCCAGTGTTGTCTTTCTGGAACGGCATCAAATGGAACTTTTCTGTTGGAATAAGTATTTTGTGGCCAGCATCGCCCCCTGCCCCCCAGCCTCTGGGTGATGAAGTAACTTAGACTTCTTGTATGTCAGGGTTGTGACTCTTTAGGAACCCTTCCAGGCAAGAGCGATGTCTTAACTAATTTTCTTGGAGTCGAGTTGGTTCTGAATGCTGTGTGCTGGAAGGAGGAGCTGTATGGCACCTTTGTGATGCAATATGGCATAGTAAAAGGATTAAAGGAGGTTTCCTAGGATTAGATGGGGGCAGAGACTTGCTCTGTACTGTAATTTTAGATCACGGACCAATGCAGTTGTGAACTTCCCCACAGCTTTTGGCTGCTCCTCATCTTAAAAGAGTGCTGGCCTGCCTCGTAGGATCGGAATCCAGGCCTTCATTGATTTATTCCTTTTGGTTTCAGTCCCAGAGCTTGAGCTGTGTGGGGATTTCAGCTGATCAGGGACAGCCAGCTAGCTGTAGTAGAAAGAAATGAGCTGTTGTGCTGGGGAAAAATATCTCTTGTTTAAGGAACTAAAATTGACACAGTTTCTCCAGGCAGAGGAAAGTTAGTACCAGATCGGACTGTTATAATTTTTTTAAGGAGATGTCATTGCTTCATTCTTATTCCCATTGAACAGTGTGGCTTTTGTTTATAAGGTGTCAATACCAACGTTTACCACCTTCCAAGTTTTTTTCAAGGGCTCTGTTTGAAAATGGACTTCAGGCTGAAACTTCTCATTCAGTTTCTGAACCCACAGGCAAGTTATCCCCATCTCCCCCCCCTCCCCCAAGCCCCCAGAGCCGGGAGAACACTACATTTCTAGAAATTTGATAGTTAAAAGGCCTGTTTACCATTTAAAGTTGCTGATGGTTATTTAATATACAAAAAGTAACACTCTGGCTTTAGACTACAGCCCCTCACTTGAAACAAATGTTACGGCCTTGGAATGGATTTTTGAAACTGACATTAGGATAATATTGACCATCAGATTTTTTGGGTGGAGCTCACGCAGCCATTTAGGCAGCCTTGAGTGAAATCGAACGCTCCAGCCTTTCTACACTGAGGTGTGGCTGGCCTGTGCCTGATACCTGTCCTTTCTCCTTACAGTGGCCACAGATTGTCATCGAGCCACTGCGTGCTGTGACTTGAAAGTCAGTAAGCCAAGGTTGGGGAGCCATCGAACTGAGGTTTTTCCCTTCGCGAAATTAGTATGTGGGAGAAATGAAGTTAGGTTCCTGTCCTCGCTGTTAACATCACTAGCCAGTGGAGCTCATCTTCTTGGAAAAGTGAAGCAAATAGGTGAACCCGGTCTTTTGAGCCTGCATCCAAACGTCTGCAGCATTTCTCAGGCTAGCGTGTGTTGACCTTGGAGGTGGGGACTCATTAAGGTTGCTTGTGGGCAATAGCACTTAATACTGAGTGTGATGTGGGAAAATGCCTTTCTTGTATATAAACCCGACACTAGATTATTAAATTTTTATCATGCTTCCTCAACTGTGCGGTATTTCACCATTATATATCACTTTCAACATACAAATAGCATAGTAATGTATAACCTAACATTTATTATGGAAAATGCAATTTTATTTGGTTATTTAATCTTCATTAAAGCATCATAAATGATCTGTTTTTTGTTTTTTTTTTAAATTAGACCTCTTTAAATATCTTAACATCTTAAATAAATTCTAGGGGTTAGCATACTCCAGAGGGACTTGGTTAAAATTTTTCCGACTAGAAATACTTAAGGAAACAACTGAATACATGAATAATGAGGGGAGGTAGTATTTGGGTATTTTTAAGGAAATAGAAGGCAGCCTTATTCTTAGAATGTGGAATCTAAAGATACCCTGTGTGTTTTTATACCACCGTAACAATCCAGAAAAAAGAAATAACTTAGTGAAAAAAACTGCAAAAACTCTTCAAAGTTCAGCAAAATCCACCTGAAGAATCGCTTGATAGTAAAGATCTGTATTTTATTACGCATATTCTTTTTGAAGTTAATGCATTGTGCATTCATGGAAAAGCTTATAGAAAGTACCACAGGAAACAACCACACCTAGTTTTGCCACGTTGTCTGATCACATTGTAGAGCTTTATTATATGCACAAACTGTTACTTGCTTCTCCCTCCCATCATTTGCTGTGCTCCTTCCAAGGGTTAAACCAGAATCCTGAATTCAGTGTTTATCACCTCCATATCTGCTGTAGTCCTTTTCCTACAAACACGTGCCCCTAAGTAACGTGTGGTAGTTTTGCATGGTTGTAATAAATTATTAAGCCTAATGATACAGATATCATCATGTTGCCACATTCTGAAATTGGCTTTTTACCTTCACCCTGTATTTGTAGGATTCAGTCATTTCGATGCTGGTAGCTGTAGTTACTACTGTGCATTACTCTATTGGGTTGGTGGCTATACCACTGTCGATTCCTTTATTCGCCTTCTGACGAGCTTGTAGGTCATTTTCAGCATTTGACTCTAATCCTCAGTGCTCCCACCACTATTCCTGTCCATATCTACGTCTTCTGCTTTTGCACTCGTGGAGGAATTTCTCTAGGGTCATAACCAGAAGTGGAGGTGCTTTGGACGTCTCCCCCGCCGACGATCGTGACTGCACCCGCGGACGCTCTCATAGGCGCTGTGTGCACGCTCCAGTAGCTTCCTGTCTCCCACACTGGTGGTGCCAGACAACGAAATTTTTGCCAATTTGATGGCAGTGAAAAGATATCTTCTTGGTTT
Source organism: Panthera pardus (assembly GCF_024362965.1). NCBI lineage: Eukaryota > Metazoa > Chordata > Mammalia > Carnivora > Felidae > Panthera > Panthera pardus. Next base: position 101,773,328 of record NW_026526677.1, read on the forward strand.
CATTTGTATTTCCCTCACTCGTGAGGTTGAGAATCATTTTATATTTATTGGCCATTTGGGTTTTCTTCTGTCAGTCGCCTGATCAGATCTTTTGTCTGTTTTTCTGTTGGATTGTTTTGTCTTTCTTTTTGATATGCAGAAATTCTTTATATTCTGAATACTAATCTTTTGCCTTGTCGGATATGTGCATTTCAAGTATATGCCTTGCCTTTTTTGCTTTATGCTATCTTTTGTACAAAAGTTGTTAATTTTAATGTAGGTGGGCTCAAGGTCATGCAAATTTTTTTTCAAAGTTTCAGAGTTTCATTTTTTACTTTTAGTTAACTTACCAAATTTTTGTGTAGGGCATGAAGTGAGGGTCTCATTTTCGTTTTTTTTACATGTGGATATCTCATTGTCTCAATGCTGTTTTAAAAAGAGAACATTTCTTTTTAAGAAATGTTTATTATTGAATTTTTTTTTTTTTTTTTACAGTAAGCTCTATGTCCAACATGGGGCTTCAGCTCATGACCCCGAGATCCAGAGTCACACACTCTATCGATTGAGCCAGCCAGGCACCCCTGCTTTTTATTTAGTTTTTGAAAGCAATGTAAACTTTAAAAATTTCAGAATTACGGAACACTTGCCAAGATAAATTCCCATAGACCTTTCATCCAGTTTCCCCAGATGTTAACATCTACCACAGGAGGCTAAGGTGGTATGTACCGCATTTGTCCACGTTGAAATTACTGTTTCCCTTTGTAATGTTAGCGTCCTTTCTTGCGTTTGGTGTCTGCCACGTGATTTCCGGTTTCCATCGCTCTTCCTACGTTTATTTTCTGGAATTCCATCGGTACCATTTATTGAAGAGTCCATTTTTTTTTTTTCCCCTTCACTGATTTTCTTCTTCTGCCTCTATACTGATTCACAAATCTGCATCTCTGCTAGAATCTACCGAATCCCCTTCGTAAGGGGTTCGTACCATGTGCCTTCCCACAGCAGTACACAAAGGTGCTGTTTCCCCTTGGCCTCACAAATGGAGTATGTTGTCAAACGTCTGGATTTTTGCCAGTCTGATCAGTGAGAAATGAATGCGTGTCTCTTATTAGGAGTAATGTTGAACATCTGTTCACATGTTTGGAGCCATTTTCACTTATTCTGTGTATATTCTCTGCTCTTTTACCTGTTTTTCTTTGGGGATGTTGCTCTTTCTTTTGGTAGAATTTTTTTTTTTTTTTTTTAAGGAGGCCTTTGTATCTAAAGCATATTATTTCTTTGTAATCCATTGCAAATATCTTTTTCAAGCAGGTCATTTGTCTTTTGCTGATGGCACTTTTTCCTATGCAAAATATTTTTACTTTTAAATAAGTTTTTACGTAGACAAATTTAGTTTTTCTTTCTGGAAAACTGCCTTTCCTCACTCTCCTTTTACAATGGGATTCATTCACTCAAATTCTTATATTCTATTTCCAATAATTGTGATTCTATTTTTCAGTTTAGAAATAGGATCCACTTGGAGTGCATATAATGTGGGATATGGATGCAGTTTAATTTTTTCCATGGGCATCCAGTTCCAAACAACCGTTTATTAAAAAAATTCATCTTTTTTTCCATGGATTTGAGATGTTAACTTATCATGTAGTAATTTTCCAAGTGTACTTGGGTGAGTTTCTCAGCTTTTTGTTTTGTTCCATTTGTCTGTTTATTTATGCAACAAAACCACACTATTTTTATCGAAGGTTTCTCATATGTTATCTGTTAGAGCTCCCCACCGCAACATACAACACACACACACACACACACACACACACGGACAGATATCCTCACCTTTTATAAGTTTTCCTGGTAATTCTTTGGTTTGTTTGGTTTTTAATTTATTTAAAGTTTGAATTTTATAACAGATCTAGTTAACATCCAAGTAGTTGTCATTTCTTTTCTACAGACTTCTTTTTGCCACCTGATCTTGCCCAATTTTTTTTTTTTTAAGTTTACTTATTTTTGAGAGAGAGAGACAGAGCATGATTGGGGGAGGGGCAGAGAGAGGGAGACACAGAATCTGAAGCAGGCTTCAGGCTCTGAGCTGTCAGCACAGAGCCTGACTCAGGGCTTGAACTCACAAACCACAAGATCATGACCTGAGCCAAAGTCGGACACTCAATCGACTGAGCCACCCAGGCGCCCCTGCCCAATTTTTTTTATGTGTCATGTATGTTAAAGAATATACCTTTTGTATTTGCCTTTTGTATTTGTATTTGTTTTGTACATATATCACGTACAGTTTTAGGAATTTACTTATTTTATTATTTATTTATTTTTGAGAGAGAGAGAGAGAGAGAGAGAGAGAGAGAACAGGAGAGGGGGGAGAGAGAGAGAATCCCAAGCAGGCTCTGACCACCGTGGGGCTCGAACTCATGAGCCACGAGATCATGACCAGAGCCAAAACCAAGAGTCGGAAGCTTAACCGACCGAGCCACCCAGGCACCCCACGTTTTCAGGAGTTTAGAACTTATGGGGGATTCTGAAGCCATTTGATGCATGTTTAAGATCAAGGGCTCTTCCACAGTCCAGTCTTCTATCAGATGTTTGTCACACAGGGTCAGTGGGGTAAACTGCAAGAGGACTTTGAACCCACTGAAGCTATTATATGAAAGAGGTGTCTCTACTTCACTTCCTGGAGAAGAGGACTCACCAGCCTTTCAAAGATGTTAGAGCATCTCAAAAAACTAAGTCTTCTAGGGTAAAGTGGGAAAAAGACCGAACTGTAAATCATCGGTAACAAAAAACGCAAGATAGCCTTGAAAAATTAAGAGGTATGAAGAGATCGCTCTTCTTATACTTCTGTGCTCAAAATACGTTGATTACAAAATGAAAGTCTATTTTAATATTTCTGTAGATAAAGTGTCTAAGAGGTGTCTATTTACAGTGTTTTCTCTCCTCTTGCTTTTAGGTAAGTGATCATCTTATGCTTGGATACATCACCTTCAGAATGGATGGATGTTTAAGGCTCCATCCCTCGTCTCTGATGCTGTGGTAGTAAGTTATGGTTGACTTGTGCTCTCTGGTTTGGGGTGAGCAAGAGGGTTACCTTTTGACAAAAGACACTAGACGGTTTCCTGTAAATGCTCTTCTACATGTTTTGTCAAGAGCTCTTTGTGTGTGTCACCTCTGAGGTCACACAGAAGACCAAAAGACATGGTTCCTGTTTTGGGGAAGACTGGATTTCCGTGTAGTCAAAAATAACTTGGGTTTTGCGGTTGTATTGGGTTTGAATTCCACTCTTCCATTCCTAATCGTTGGAGATCTCTGTTTCTTTATTTCTTAAGTGGGTATAATAATACCCCCTTCCTCAGATTGCTGGGAAGATTCAGTCAGGGAGTTCTGTGCTTTATCAGACCATTCCAACATCTAGACCTTCCCCTCATTTCATCTTTTCAACTGAAACTCTTTAACCAGAAAGAAACAGCAAGGTCTAGGAAGCAACACCATAGACACCTGCTCTCCGCCTCTTATCTGGTGTCTTTGGCTGAGATTCAGGAAATCTTGGAGATCAGGCGCCAAAGGATTTTGTGAAGAAACCTGTAGTGGGTCTAAGAAGGCACTTTTCCAAAGCAGCAGATCCCCCCTTGAACTTCATAGTCACGGTAGCAAATCCTAGTTAAGTGCAACTTGGGTGTTGGTTCACAAGTGGCTTCAGTAGAATCTCCATGAATATGTTGGTACATTATGTTGGGAAAATACTCCTTGGTTTAATCTAAAGTGGAATTCAAACAGATGACTAAAAAATGTAAGCTGAGGTCCTTTGATCTCATGTGATTGTTTAAATAATTGTCACGTTGTTGTGTGCAAAATTATCTGGCTGTCTGGCCTCGTAAACAGATGAGCAGTGCTCACCGAGAAGGGGAAGTATACGCACAGTCTGGTTTGGCAAGTGGAAGGGAATGGGGCCCGAGCTGGAAAAACATAAATCAGAAAGGCAGAGGGAAATGCAGGCATGGGCAGTGTAGTTCGCACGGCGTAGGTGCCTCTTACCCAGTGGCAAAGTCCTAACTAGAAATGTCCGTCTCTAAGGAGAGGCTGGGGCCAAGGGAGACTACAGTTCATTGCACATTCAGAGATTAAAATATCTCTAAATTAGTTCCAGTGAATCATTTTAAATTATTTTAAAAGCTCTTTATATTTTAATCAGAGCCTATTCACGACCAGTTGATTTGGATGGCACGTTCTAAAATTACTTTCCCCCAATGATGTGTCGTGCCATTGCCTTAGAATGCAGAAGCCTCATGGAAGAGGGGAGCTGAGAAGTCTCAAAGTTCCAAGGAGCCATCAAATGTCCACTGGTTGAAGAATAGATGAAGATTTTGGACTTGCCACCTGATTTAGATGGGGTAATGTGAAAATTGCCACTCTTCCTAGAGTGAGCTGGGTTCCACAGGATGCCAGGGGTCTGGCAGTATTGAGGGGAGACTAGATGCCACGGTACTGCTCTCGTGCATGCTTTTATATCTGAGTGCCTCTTTGGTTCAGAGGAGACCTGCTTTAGCAGTCTTTTGATATCTCAAAACATATATTCACCACCTTGCTTACCTTTCCTAGTTAGTAAAGTTGTGGGCTTTGCTAAGAAGAGTTCTAACTGCATGAAATGCTTGGTCATTGTCATAAAAGTAATAAGAGTACAGAGTCCCTTACTGTCACCTTAGAAGAAGGACTTCAAGCCTTGTGCTCAACAGGACCATTCTACGGCAACCATCTTGACACGGAGACGTTCCATGGTGGGAGAGGGTAACGCTGTCTTCCTGGTAACAGTTCCTTTTGCAGTTCACTAAGGCAGAGGAGCCGGTGATGTTCAGTATCGTCGTGCTTTTCCCCCAGAAATGCTGGCTCGAGGTACCAGAATGCATCTTGGGATGTTGTGTACTACCCACCAGTTCCCAGTCTTCTGCAGGGCAAGAATTAAAACAGAAGTAAGGGACGGACAGGATGAGTTTTTAAAATTACAACACTGAGTAGCAACTGCTAGTCAAGGATTTTTTGGCAGTTTGTTAGAATCTCATTTTAAAGCAATAACACACTTGGAGTTGTATTCAAACACTGAGATAAATGCACCAACCTAAATTCATGGTTTTGTTTTTTTCCATGTAGCTGCTAATTATTGAACGTAACGAGGCTTATTCATAATTTCTTTTCTCCTGCTTGATAGCCGTAATCCTGCATTTGTGCTGCTGTCATTCCCATGGTAACAGACTAATGTCTGAAGCCCGAGATTATTAAATACAGAACAGTACATTAAAATAATGCTAAGGTTCTGACTTACAGAGGGACTTTCACACTGGGGCAAACTTCGAAAAAGAGAACACTTCTACAGAAAGCAATTTGCTTGGCCAGTAATGTTTAGTGTTCCCATAGCGATTATGGAAGAGATTTGTTTGAATTATAGCTTCTTCCTTCCCAGCCCATCATCTCCTTTGGCTTTTGCAGCCAAGTCTTAATATGGTGTTTATGATGTCAGTGTGTTACCATGGGAGTTTTTCTGTCACAGATGTATCATGACTTCATGGCAGGATAGAGACAGAGGAAAACTTAGGATGAAAGAGAGCAACTCAGGTTCATCTCTAGCATATCTGTTCTGCAAAGAAGTATTCCCTTCACCTTTATGTGCTATTAAAAAGGAAGGAAGGAAAGAAGAGAAAGAAAGAAAGAAAGAAAGAAAGAAAGAAAGAAAGAAAGAAAGAAAGAAAAGAAAGAAAAAAAAAGAAAAGAAATAAGAAAAAAAAAGAAAAGAAAGAAGTTAAGAGGAATACTTTGTTGAAGGCTGGCCCTTTGTAAATGTCGCAGAAATCACCAAAATGCCAAGAGCCGGCACTAGGGAAAAAATGTTACGCAGCTGGACCTTTAGGTCTTTGAAGAGTGGTCAAGATTTGTGTTTTTAATCCTATGCTACGGTGGCGGAGCACAACCCTGTTTGTAGCATGTCAGTCGAGACGCTCATTTTCCTGGTCCTCTCCTAAGAGAATTTCTCGTCTCTTAAATCCGATGCTGTCACATGTGCAAGGACATGCTTCTTGCCTTCCGCCCTTCTCTTCCACCACACTGGTAGCGACTACGTCTTTACTATTCACGGAGCTAGCTGGAAGCATTGCCAAACGGAGAGGCGGCTTGGAAGCCAAATTTTGTAGTGCTCGTAAGCGTGTTAGCGTTATGGTCCCTCTGGGGCCCCTTCATCATCTGCTATCTGGGACATTCTCCCATTTGGATGGCATAAAAATAATCTATACTCTTTCCTGGGGATGAAAGATTTCCACAGATTTAAGCTAAGTACACAGGTGGTGCTCTGTACATGATGAACTCTTTGGATCGCGTGAACCAATAGTGCAAACAGAACACATGTAACTTCAACTTTTTTTTTTTTTTTTTTTAAAGATACAGGGGATAGAAGGAGCTTGGGGAAAGCAAATGTTATGCAGTGAGCAAAACCTTCTAGACTGTGTTGAACCTGTGCAAGGAGTCTTTTTTTTTTTTTTTTTTTTTACTGGAATTGCAGGGTTTAGGATTTTCTTCTTTCCCTCCTTCTCCCTCTTTGAATTTAACAGAGGCTTTTAATCTCTCTGATTAGGAGAAAAACTAAGGTAGGCCAGGCCCAGCAAGTTCACATTCTTCAGACATCTCTTTCTAATTGTTGCCAATTTGTCACTAGGAAGCTGGGGTAGTCACCTTGGAATCTGTGTAGCCTCGCTTTGAGTTTGTGATAAGCCTCTCTCCCTTCTGCTGTCACCCAGATCTGCATCCTTATAGGAATGAGGCTGTGCAGTATAAACCCGTGTCAGCATAACATGCCATGTACCTTGGTAATGATTTTCTCAGTGCTGTGTTGAGCCAGCTTCAGGGACAACAGTGAGTATGTGTGCAAATGATTTTCTTTAAAAAAAAAAAAAGAGATTAATGCATTGGTGTTGTATTCCTTCCTTTTCCCCTCCCTCCCTACCTTCCTTCCTTCCTTCCCTTCTTTTTTTTTTTTTTTTTTTTTTTTTTTTTTTAATAAATTTCCTGGAATCACATCTATGGTAAATCTCAAAGGGGAGGTAGAAGGATTTATCTTATTTCTATACTTGGAGTCCGTGGTTCCCAAACCTGAGGAGCTTCAAAACCTCTGGTTCCTGGTTTCGTTTTCTGATTGTTTGGGGTGTGGCCTGGGCTTTGGGATTTTTGAAAGTTCTCCAGATGATTCTAATACCTATTTGGGGGAGTTTGGCAACCTACTGCTTTATCTGTAGCGATGGCTGATAAATGGAAGAGCAAGGGCAGGTCCAAATATCACAGATGTGTTTGGTTTTTATAGACCTGCTTTGCCGCTCCCGATTTTATGCCGAATCTCCCTGGCACTCTCTCGCTTCCTCTTGCACAAGCACGCACCGTTAAAAGAATCCCAAACTTCTGACCCACTGTTTTTTCCCTTTCTTCCAGAATAAGAACAGCGGATGAGCACTAATTGCCTCTGATGTTTTCTTTGCCATGCTACTTTTGTGTTTTCTTTTCTGAGGTTTACTTATTTTTGAGAGAGAGAGAGAGAGAAAGAGAACGAACCGGGAGGGGCAGGGAAAGAGGGGAACAGAGGATCCAAAGCAGGCTCCTTGTTGACAGCAGCGAGCCCGATGTGGGGCTCGAACTCATGAACCGTGAGATCATGACCTGAGCTGAAGTTGGATGCTCAACTGACTGAGCCACCCAGGTGCTCTGATACTTCCATCTTTTAAAAAACAAAAAGGATTCAAATTTTACAAGTGCTGAATCAAGACTATGAAACTAAAAAAAAACCAAAAAACAAAAAAAACAAATTCACATAGCTAGTAGGGAAAAGAACAGAGTTCCCATTTTAGATCCTTGATTAGCACTGGAAATTGAACTTTAGTTTTTGACATTGGGTTCCACACGATGCACTCTCGTGCTCAGCCTGCATGCAAATTGTTTTCCTTTAGCTCTTTCTAAACGATGAGATGACATTAAAAGAATAGTTTAATCATGTTTTCGCTTTTTCAATATGTAACGCTAGAGAGGAGGAAAAGTAGATTTCTTCATCTCATAAAACAAAGTACCTTTGCAATAAAGTTCTGACTAACACCTAACCCGGCATTTTTTTCATTTATCTTGGTTATTGCTTTTCACGTGTCTCGTGGTTCTTGTAAACACGATTTTCCCTCTGGATCTAGATACAAAGCAAAGGTTATAAAGTAAAGTGTTGGTATCCAAGCATCTTGCTTGTGATGTTTAGCCTTGAGAAATATATTTGAGTTTAAAAGAAAAGTAATAGGTTTGCTTGAATTTTCTTACCTTTCCTTCACATTCTTTTTTTACTACATCTATGGATAGCCCCGAAACTTGGTTTGGACAGAGATCTGATGTAATTTCATGAAGCAGTGCTGTCAGATGACTGCAAAGGATGTTCTTATTTCTTTTGACACAGTCTTGTAGATTTCCAAAGAGCATGTGCAGATGTTAGGTCTGTAGATCTGTATCTGTGAGCACATAAGCCCAATTGTCATCTCTGTTTTAAATGTTTGAATTTGCTTTAAAATAGTCTAAATGATTACTCCACCTGTATAGATTAAGAAAAAAGGGCTTCTATAACAGCCTGGGTAGTAATTCTTTCCTTCTGACCATCCATAAAGATAGAGGTGGTGGTGTTTTTTTTTTCCCCTTTGGTAAATTTCACCTTTGCCTAGCAGATGATTTATCACTGTGATCAGAGAGTCTATATTTGGCTGATTTACTGAAAAGTCCATTTATTATCAATAACTTTAGTTTATATTCATGGCAGAGGATGGTGCAAATGCCATAGATACCTTGTGTTTCCTCTTTTCGGGCTTGTTTCTCTTTCGTAGCTGTTTGAGTTAGGAAATAAAACTTACGAGGTTCCCTGTCAAATTTCATTTGAATTTTAGAAGAAAAATCTTTAGAATATAATTTTGGGAGGCGCCTTGGTGGCTCAATCGGTAAGAGTCCGACTTTGGCTCAGGCCATAATCTCACAGTTTGTCGGTTCTAGCCCTGTGTCTGTCGGGCTCTATGTTGACAGCTCAGAGCCTGGACACTGCTTCAGAGTCTGTGTTTCCCTCTCTCTCTGCCCCTCCCCCAGTTGCTCGCGCACTCTCTCTCTTTCTCTCACAAAAATAAATGAACATTAAAAGAAAAAGAATATAATTTTGGGATGAAAGGACCTTATAGAGGTTATTCAGAGCTGTGGTTTGCTCTTTGCTGTTTTTTATTTAAAAGGGATTAGGGGTGTTCGATTTCTTAAAAATGCTAGTTCTGTGTCTTTTCAAATACCGCTAACGTCTGCCCCCTTTTTTTCTAAGACTTTATTCTTCTTCCTGCTAATAATGACAACTCTTGAAAGCATATTTTATCCCAACTCTTCCATGAACCTTTCTTCCATTAAATTTTTTTCTGCTATAAAGTTAGAACATGTTTATTTTAATAAATAAGAAAATCCATAAAAGTATAGTTCAGAGAACAAAATTCACCTATAATCCTACCACACAGAGATAAATGCTTCTGATACTATCTTCTGCCTGCCTTTTATATTGCCCTGCATGGTTCAGAAAAGATTTAGCTTGCTTTTATTTATTTGACATTGTATTTATTCAGTCTTGAGTCTTTATAAAAATTCTTCAAACATACATTTTAAAGACTGTATGGTAGTTGGTTTAGTGGATGTACCATAATTGACTGATTGGTTTCTCCATTGTGAATCCTCTAGACTGTTTCCGGAATTTTGCTATTATAAATAATGCTTTGATGAATATCTTTGATCTTTGTCTATACTTAAGTATTTCTTTGGAATGAGGTTTCGCAGTTAAAATGCCTGGGTCAGAGATACGGACATTTTTTAGTTTTAAAGTCCTATTTCCAAATTGCTGTCTGGAATGGTTGTTTTCATCTCACTGCTGCCGTCTGGGAATGACCACTTTACTGCACTGTCATTGTGTTGGGGAATCGTAGTTTTAAGAATCTTTGCTGGTTACTCAGAAGAAAACATACTGTTTTGTGTTAGTGTTTGATGTTGGTGAATTTTTCTCCAAATGTTTATTAACCCTTTACTGTTCTTTTTAGTGGTTACTGTTTAGATTCCTTACTGGTTTCTGAGTCAGCACTTAAGAATGTGTGTGTGCTCTTTAATCAGTGTAAATAGGCTTTTTATAGTAAACATAATAACCCTTTATCTGTCCGATTATAACCCTTTAAAGATTCCCTGCCTAATTTTTGCCTTTTCTGCTTGAATAAGAAGAGCTTTAAGAAATCATTTAACTTAATGAAGGATTCATCCATGTAATGGGCATTTATTGAATGTCTTTTATGTGTCGTGTGCCAGGCACTGGGTGTATTAGTGAACTAAACTAAACAGACAAATACGCCACCCTCCGTAGAACTTCTGTTCAAGCAAAAACTTTCATAGTGTTTTGAGGGTGAGAACAGCTATGGAGAAAACCTAGCAGGGCGAGAGAGGTGGGGGCTGCTAGAGCCATCCGTTTCAAATGGAGGATGGTCAGGATTGGGCATTGGAGCAAGACTTAGATTAATGCTTTTCTGCAGAAATATTCTTAGCAGTGACATTGTCACTGGGTCCGTTTGGTCTTTTTAAATAAATCAGGTTGAATTCTGTGATGTGCAGATTCTGTCTGTTTTGGGGATAGCCAACAGAAATCACCAGGGTCAGGAACTCTCCATTTACATGGCTGGAGGATTTTGGAAGTAAGTCTTCCTGCCTGCATGCATCAGTAGGAGTTCAGCCTGAAGTCAGGCCCCTCCAGCCCCTGCACCAGGGCGCTGACTTCATGACCTGAGTCAGATGTGCACATCTGACCAGAAGTTCTGTTAATGTGAGTTGAGGGTAGAAGAGGCAAGAGGTAAAACCGGAAAGATATTTGTTCACCGCTAGGTAGAAGTAATGTAATCGATTCTGTACTAAGCCCTGCTGTTCAGTGTTGTGGGGGAAGACCTGGAGGAAAGTACTAGGAGTGAGTGAGTTTCCACTTCTCATCGTTTATATGTTGAAACTATGTATGTATGTATGTATGTATGCATTTATTTATATGTTGAAATTGTGCCTCTCCCCATAATTCTTTCTCTCTCTCTTTTTCTCTCTCTCTTTCTCTCTCTCTCTCTCTTTCTGTCTCTCTCTTTTGGCTTCTTCTCTACTTATTTCTCCCACCTTCTTGTTCTTTATTTTAGAATTTGATGATGTTGCTGGGTGTTATTTACGTCCTGGCATAACCACTGCAGTTGCTTTTTGGAGCTATGCTCCAAGGCCACTCATATTTTTGAATGTTTTGTTATTCATCACTCATGTCTGAAAAGGCCGTTGTAACTTTTGCGGATAAAGTAGATGCCTGCAGAGACAATGAAACAGTGGTAAACCAGTCAGCCCTCTTCGGGAGTGGCTCTGTCTTGCAAAGGAACCTGGAGACCATAGAGAAGTTCTATATTTGGTTCATTCCAACTGATGGAGTCTTTTTTTTTTTTTTTAATTTTTTTTTTAACGTTTATTTATTTTTGAGACAGAGAGAGACAAAGCATGAATGGGGGAGGGTCAGAGAGAGAGGGAGACACAGAATCTGAAACAGGCTCCATGCTCTGAGCTGTCAGCACAGAGCCCGATGTGGGGCTCCAACTCACGGACCGCGAGATCATGACCTGAGCCGAAGTCGGCCGCCCAACCGACTGAGCCACCCAGGCGCCCCCTGATGGAGTCTTTAAATTGTAGGTCTACTTGTACTCATTTTTTATGGTTTAGCGCAGATAGGTTTGCGATTCTAGAAACTAATGAACATTGATTTCTTTCACAAGTTTGGAGACAACTCATAAAACATGACCAGAACTTGGGGTAATCGTCCATTGTAGAACTGATTTTCTTTTTTTGCACTTCTATTGCTTTGCGATGGGCAGTCATTACATTGATTCGATTTGAAATCTGAAGGAGCAATGAGTGTTTTCTTTGGAATGTGGAATGTGCCTCACATAGATTTTAAATGAAGTGTTTTGACTTTTTCATCCAAATCAAGTTGGAAAAAAATTTTTTAATTATTTCATTGGTTGAATTATGAGATCTGGTTGAAGTTTAAGGTGACTCAAACCTTGTTATACTGAGAAGTAAATACAGTTAAATGCTTGCACATGTGTAAATCTTAAACAGGAAGTGAGCTGTAATTGTTTAATCAAGGGACTTCCTCTTTGTTGCCATATGCAGTGCTCTTAATAACCCCTTTAAAAAAATAGCCTGACGTTTTGGCAGTGGCTGTGGGAGCCACACATACTGTTAGAAAATGAATTGGGGTGCTGCTTCAGTTTTCCTTCCAACCTTTCTTTCAGTTACCCAAACATTTAGATCTCATCATTGTCACCTACTTCTAAAAACTCTGTCACCTGCCCCACTTCCTTCCTTCTCTCTCTGCCCCGCCCTCCCCTCTCTCTTTATGATTACTACAGTGAACCGTATATGCAGAGACCAGTTCTCTAGACAGGGTTCTCAGGCTGGTCCAGTCTCACCTGTAGAATACTAGTCACTGACTGGGGCTGAACTGCAGGATTTCAGCCTGAATATCTGCTCCCGGGCACCCGAGTGGGAGTGGTAAGCAGCGTGACTTTTGAGCCCAACAAAGCCCAGGGCTGAGAGATGAAACCCCCATCACGCTCCGTCCTTGTCAGTGTCTTGCTCTTCTTTTCCCCTCCTTCGAGGTGGGGTGAGGCAAGGTGCGGAGGGATGGTTATTAAGTGATCTCCCCGTCCTCAGATGGCTCAGAATAATGAGGAAGGGGGCACCAATGGCTCATGAATGTGTGGATTTACAACTTTAAATAAGTTCTACCAAAGACAGTCTTATAGCATGACTTCCCCTCTCTCTTTTTCATTTCCCATCTTTGGGACCAGAAGTAGTTCAAATTAGATTTGGATAGCTGAGCATCCGCAGTAAGTATCATTTTCTTTATACAGCAGGTGTCCCTGAAGATCTTATGTCAGTTAAATTTATTTCTATGCACTTCTATTAAGTTGTTATTCTAAGAATAAAGCTTACTTTTATCATGACACTCTTGCATAAGCATTATATATTTGAAGTCTACAGAAAGTGGAAGGGAAAGAAATTATCTGTTGAGCCATCTCTAGGGGACAGATGACCAGTGTTGGCATTTTCTTGGATTTGTTTCTCGTCTTTTTTTCTGTATTTGTTTTTCCTTTTTATCTGCCTCTTTGACCAACATGTGATCATCCTGTGTATATCTTTAATTCTGTTTTCACTTAATATGTGTTTTCAGTTGTTATTATAAACTTGTATGTACACGTTTAAAGGTTGCATAGTGTTCTTGTGAATTTATATACCCTAATTTAATCAGTATCCTTTTTTTTTTTTTTTTTTGGCAGAAGTACATGTGCTTTAAAATTAAAATTGTTTGGTTTTTGGGGGCACCTGGGTGGCTTAGTCCGTTAAGCATCTGACTTTAGCTCAGGTCATGATCTCGTGGTTTGTGAGTTCGAGCCCCACATTGGGCTCTATGCCAACAGCTCAGAGGCTGGAGCCTGCTTCAGATTCTGTGTCTCCTTCCCTGTCTATCCCCCTCCCTTCCTCCCTCTTTCTCTCTCTCTCTCTCTCTCTCTGTCTCAAAAATGAATACATGTTAAAAAATTGTTTTTAAATTGTTTTTATAAATAGTGCTGTGACACGTCTTTGTATAACACTTTCTCCACATGCCGGTGATATTAACAGAAATAGGGTTATGAGATTAGAAACTATCATTTTCAATTTACTGGGTTGTGTGGGAGAGAGCAACTCTCTTATTTCTTTCACTTTTTGAGAAAGTTTCTGATTTTCTGAAAAGTTGCAGGAATACTACAAAGAAACCCATATGCCTTTTATACAGATTCACCTCTTAGTGACCTTTTGCTCCACTTATTTAAATGACATTTTATCATGTATGTTTATGAACACTTTTTTGCCCCTTGTTCTCCATCTTTCTGTCTGCATTTTTTCCTTGAACCATTTGAGAGTAAATTACATACATCCTGTTGGTGTGTTCTTTGTGTCCAGATACTTAAGAGTATTATTTCCAAAGAATAAGAACATTTTCTTAAATAACTATGATACATTTGCTGACTTCAGAAAATTTAACATTGCTGTAAGGCTTTAATCTTCGATTCATACTTTTGTTTTGTGAGTCGATTCAAGAATATCCTTTTGAACCTCCCCTGCAAGACAAACATCCATTCTAGGATCACATACTGCATTTAGGTTTTATGTCATCTTTAATGGGGGAACAGTTTTTCAGACTGTCTTTCTTAGAGGACATTGACATTAAAAAAAAAAAATATCTATATATATCTATATATATCTATATAATATATATATATATGTATATCCCTCCTCCCTTTTTTTTTTTTTTAAATAAAAGGTCCTCATTTGGGTTTGATGTTTCTTCCTGATGAGATTAAGGTTTTTATATTCTTGGCTGGAATAGTACTTAAGTCACATGGCTCTTTTCAAGGAATTACGTCCAGAGGCCCTCAGTGCCCTGCCCTTCATTGGTGATGGTTTACTTATCTGTTCAAGGTGTTGTCTGATTTTTTTTTTTTCTAATGTATAGTTACTATTTTTCCCGTGAAACCAATAAGCAGTCGGTGGGGACAGACACACTTTAAGATCATGCATGCAAATCTCTTTTGAAAAATTTCTCCTTGGGTCACCTGAGTGTCTTAGTCAGGTAAGCATATGACTCTTGATTTTGGCTCAGGTCATGATCTCATGGTTCATGGGATCGAGCCCCACATCGGGCTCTGCACTGACAGCACGGGGCCTGCGTGGGATTCTCTCTCTCTCTCTCTCTCTCTCTCTCTCTCTCTCTCTCTCTCTGTCTCTCTTTCTGCCCCTCTCCTCTAACATGCTCTCTCTCTCTCAAAATAAATAAACTTAAAAAAAATTCTCCTTGGATTTCACTTCTATTGCCACTTCTTTCACGAACCCAGTTTTTTCTATGATTTTGCAACCATAGCATCAACATTTACCCATCAGTAGTTTATATTTCCCTGTAAAGGGAAACGCTTCCTTCCATCCGTCCATCCATCGTCTCTCTTTCTGTCAATGGTATTGACTCAGACTGGTTTTTAATGTTTTATTACTTACTACTTTTCTTAAATATTTTTATGCTCCAATCCCCCTAGATTTAACCAGTGGGAGCCCCTTTGAGATTGTCTTCCATGTTCTTTTGACATGCTCTCATTTTTCTGAGCACCAGCTTTTTTTCTGCTAATACTTTCTGGGCTTGTTTCGTACCTTCTCTGCTTTATCCCTATAATCAACCATTTCTGTAGCAATTTCTGGCTTCTTTCAGAGCATGGTTTTAGAAACCCGTATCGGGGTGCTCCGTGTGCTACTTACCAATGGAGCAGATTCACTTGCGTGCCATTGTCGGAATTGAGAAAAACCCTATACACAGGCGTGCACACATGCTGTAGTTTAGAAATCATGGATTCCCACTGGTACTTCCAAGGCCACACCATTCCCACTGGGTGCTTATCTCCATTCTATATTTAATTTTCCTTCTACAGTAAAAATCTTGGCTTCTAACACATTTACTCATTTACTCAGTCTTAGAACACATCTAAAAATAGCTTCAGAATAGTCTCACCCACATGACTACAGAAAACCTAAAAAAGGTTCCGGACGTGTTTGCTGTTTTCCCTCTATGCCTTTTTAGCATAGAGAGTATATACTAAAATCCTGAGGTCATACTTGTATTATCCTTTTTCTCCTTTCCCTTCACCATGGTTGTGTGATTAATTTGAAGTGCATTTGTCTTAATTTGCTTCAGTGTGCTTTTGATTTTTAGGTCTTTATTTTTTTCTCCACTCTTGTTTGTTTAATATTAATTTTTAAATACATAAGACATGAACATGCTTCTCCAATTCCAAACTCTACATAAAGGTGTAGTGCGGTGTATATCCATACAGGAAGTTGGTCCTTGAATTAAAGGAAATGTGGTTAATTCTCTTAAAGTTTAAGAGCGTTTATTCTTACTTTTTTTTTTTTAAATTACATCTACTTTTCAGGAATTCAAAGAGAACAAAAGCCCCTCTTGATTCTTGCAGGCAGCCTGAGTGGTTTGTATAGCAGAAAATAAGAAACACTTGGTTCACAGAAGGGGCAAGTGCCAGATATTTTGTGACATTTTCTTAGCCCCTTTGTCTGTGTATCTTGGGGATGAAGTTCTCTGATTCCATACACTATTGCTACCTGCTTGGCTTTTTTCTTCTTATGACTCCTTTGTAAGCCTACTCATGCTACTTTTCACTAGTTTTTAATTTCCTATTTGAACTCCGAAAACATCTTCAGGTGGTAAGCATATTAAGCCATGCACGTTTTTCAAGAGTTAGGCTCCTGACTGAATGTGTCTTCATTAAAACAAGAAGGCCTAAATATATATTTAATATGTATGGTGGACATATACTCCAGCTCCACATGGGATATTAGCGTGTTCCTCCCACATTGGGTGATGAAATTTATGGGCTTTCTTCAAATCTTTGGAATTTGCAGACCTTGCCTGTGAGATACTCTTTTACCTTCTTGTTCAAACTTATAGTTAGGTTTTGTGGAATGACGGATGCCCAACAGTTAATCCTGCATGGCTTAGTGAACTGCCACACAGCTTCAGGGGATATGGTGTTCCAGGACAGACCTTGATTTGTAGAATTAGGGGCACGACAGACTTGTCAATTGCTCTTTCCATTCCAGCAGGTAATTCTGTTGGAGGTAAGCATGTAATCTTAATATCTGCATGTGTCTGCTTCTATATCCTGTTCTTAAGTAGGAAAAATCCCAGTGCACAGAAATAAAGCAGCTTAGGGGCGCCTGGGTGGCTCATTTGGTTAACCGTTCAACTTTGGTTCAGGTCATGATCTCGTGGTTCGTGGATTTGAGCCCCGTGTTGGGCTCTGTGCTGACAGATCGGAGCCTAGAGCCTGCTTCATATTCTGTGTCTCCCTCTCTCTCTGCCTCTCCCCCACTTGTGCTCTGTCTCTCTGTCTGTCTCTCTCTCTCTCTCTCTCTCTCAAAAATAAATGAACATTAAAAAAAAAAAAACAGCTTGGATACCAAAGGTGCTTTAGAATTAGTGTCTGGGGCAGGGGGGTGGTGCTCTCAGCAAACTTCATTTGTAGTTTTGACACTGACCTGTTACTGCACTTGTAAGTCCGAGTGTAGAAGTGGGTCTGAAAGGAGAGGGTCTTTGTTTAGCTTCTTAACTGCTCTGAGAAGCCAGTTTGAATGTTGACGTTAAGGCTTTTATCTATGTGTGTTTGGGAAGGATTTTCTGAGGAACAGATGTGAAATCTTTTTTTTTTTTTTAACATTTATTTATTTATTTATTTTTTTATTTAAAAAAAAAATTTTTTTAACGTTTATTTATTTTTGAGACAGAGAGAGACAGAGCATGAACGGGGGAGGGGCAGAGAGAGAGGGAGACACAGAACTGGAAGCAGGCTCCAGGCTCTGAGCCATCAGCCCAGAGCCCGACGCGGGGCTCGAACTCACGGTCCGTGAGATCGTGACCTGAGCTGAAATCAGACGCTCAACCGACTGAGCCACCCAGGCGCCCCTTTAACATTTATTTTTGAGAGAGAGAGGGAGAGAGAGAGAGAGAGAGAGGGAGAGAGGGAGAGAATGTGCATGCGAGAGTGAATCCCAGGCAGGCTCCACGCGGTCAATGCAGGGTCCAACGCAGGGCTCAAGCCCATGAAGCATGAGATCATAGCCTGACCCAAAATCAAGAGTGGGACACCTAACTGACTGAGTCCCCCGGGCCACCCAGATGTGAAATCTTCCTGATTAAGACAGCTCCTAATCTGATGTGTACCAAGCTGAGATTGTGTGGGGTTTTTTTCCTTAAGTTCTTCAAATTTTCCTAGATATAAGTGGAAAAAACAATTTGGCTTCATATTAGATAGACCTCCCTATGCATTCCAAGACAAACTTAGAAACCATTATTCTGAGTTGAGGTGACCGTTGGAGGGGTGTTTCCCTAGTAGAGTCCCATTAAGGGTACTGCAGAGTGAGATGGAAGTATTTCTTTAAGCCTGTTTCCACTCTAAGAGAAGTTAATAGATGGGGACTGGTGTTAAAGGGACTCACATGTAGGGAAAGCTTTGCAGGATCTTTATCGTTGTGCTCAGGAGCAACAAATCTTATTTCCACATTTAATATTTTTTAAATCGTCTGGTGGAGCTTTTCCCCCCCCAGCTTCATTTACTTGTGTCTGTTGTTTTTATTTTGTTTTTTTTCTTTTTCAAATTATTTAATTGAAAACCTATCTGTTCTTTTAAAAACACATTTTTGAAAATAAACATATGCTGTTCAGCTGGGTGGTAAAAACGAAAATGAGTATGAATGTATGTTTTCTGTAAGTGTTCTGAAAGCAATAATGAGATCTCTTTAAGCTCTACTGTATAGGGAGGCGAGTGATCCATCAAAAGCACAGTCTTGGATTTGGGTCTTCTATTTAGATTAGGAATGTTAAGAAAGATGGATGGTAAATGTCTTTTAGTTGCATTGTCCCCCAAACCTGAAATGAAATCTAAAGACTCTCAAAGAAGGTTTCAATTACACTAGCAAATGACTTGAACAAGGATTGGGTAAGGAGAGGTCATGGGCCAATGGAATATGCCAGTTGTGGATTTATATTGTTTAAAATGAAAACATTATTTCCATTAACCCCTTTCCACTACCACCTCTACCAGAGTTATTTCCCGATTGTACGTTTGTAGGTGTTAGTCGTATTTGATAGAAGTCCCTTATCAGTAGTGTGAATTGCACAGCCTGTCCATGGGTGTATTTTTTCCCCCTGCCCAATACACAATCCGAGGTTTCATTTGGCTAATCCTCTGGAGAGATACTGGCATGCCTGTGTTCTCCAGACTTGATTTAAAAATGTAAGAGTAAGCTACCCAGTTGCAAAGAAGCGTTTGTAAATGTTTTAATTAAAAAGTGAAGATACGGATTCTGTGTTGTGGTTTCCCACGATAACAGCTAGCCGACTGCCAAATCACACCGTGTACTTGAGTTTAGGGAGCGAAGAATCTGGGTTTCAGGGTGACTCTCAAAAGATTTGCCCTTAACTGTTGAGGTGGGTTTCAGTGTGGTTTTTGCCCTCTCACTGCAAAGGGGGAAAAGAGTCGGCGAGCAGAAGCTGAAGCATCCTTTTTAATGAGTTGGCTATAGTGTGCTATAGCACACGCTCAGGGCAGACACTTTAAAAGAGCACCATTAATTTGAATAAAACAGGAGAAGGTAGGTACTTTGTACATCCATAAAGCACTGAAGGGGATAAATCCAATTATCTGTTCAATATTTAATGGCCATAAAGTTAAAAATTTTAAAGGCAGTACCTCGGAGACTGCTTAGTCAATTCTGTCCATATTATTTTTGACATTCAAAAGTCAAGGTAGAATAGCCATATTGACGGCAGCACTCATCACGCTGGTCTGCCGATTTAGTGGCAATGACCCTGGGATTTGTGTTTCTCTACACAGATGAAGATCAGTTGCATTTTTTTTTTTCCAAGAACTCTCTAGAATCCTTGGAGTCCGTTGAGCTCCTGATTTCTTTTCAGTTCCTTGCTGTTTGTTCTTAGTATTGAAAGGTGATCAAGGATGGTTAACTGAAATAGCAGAAAACAGAAGAGCCAGAATAAAGATTAGCTGTTTGAACCGAAATACTGCTTTCAAAAGAAACAATTCCTTTCTTTAAAAAAAATTTTATTTAACGTTTATTTATTTTTGAGAGACAGAGACAGAGCACAAGTAGGGGAGGGACAGAGCAAGAGGGAGCTGTCAGCACAGAGCCCGACGTGGAGCTCGAACTCGAGAACCTCGAGATCATGACCTGGGCTAAAGTCGGACGCTTAACTGACTGAGCCACCCAGGTGTCCCTCAAGGAAGCAGTTCTTACAAATATATTTCAGAACTTCTTATCTAAGAAATTCTATCCAATCCCAAACCTAGTTTTGTAGCCTTTTTTTTTACAGTATGTATACTTACAAGCAAGTTGTGAAGAAACATAATTTGTTAATTTCACCACCTCTGTCTGTTCTTCTTTGCGGCTGTACTTAGCCAGAGATGCAGGTGGGCACTGCTCTAGCCATGGTTCCAAGACCGCTGGATCATAAAGCTTCTAAGAAAATCCATGCATTAGCGACAGGTAGAATGAATGTCAATATGACAGCGATTTTGTGATATGCGGTAGCTTTATTCTTCTTGACTGTTAGCTAATATAGGGTCCTAATTAGTCATTAACATGCTCTCACCTTGTATGGTCCAAACTATAGAAGCAAATCATATATTTCAGAGAATGTCACTGCTAGCTGTCTTTTTTTTACTTATTCTGTTTTATGTGTTTCCTCCTGCATGGAATATTCCCCTTTTGTACATTTCCACCATAGAACTATATCCTCCCTGGGTATTAGATCCCTTTCAGCATGGCTTCAGTTGCCTGTAGCTTTTTATTTTTTTATTAACTACTGCCCACCTCCCCCACCCCGCCTTTTTTTTTTTTTTTTACGCTAATACTGTGTGTAGATAAGTTTTGACATGGAGGTTTACTGTTAAAATGTTGTAGAGGAATCTTGCAGGAAGACCACTTCAGTAGAGATTAAGAAGCAAAAGTTATTATATCACATCCACTATGAGATGATGATAAGACAGTTTGTTCTGTTTGGTTTGAAGATTGGTGAGAATTTCAAGGTCCTGCCTGTTGTGTGAGCTTTTCAGGAACCTGTGGTTCTCCTTGGGAATACTCATAAAGTCCCTTTCTTTTTCTTATTTTGCTACCCTTTTTCCTTGAAAAGGACCCTTGGTGTGTTTCACTGTTTTCAAATGCAAATTTAGCTTACTCCTATAGCATGTATGGTCTCTAAGGATGATACTTGCTGAAATCTAAACCTGTTTGGTGTTCTCGGATCTTACAGTTCTAAGTAGATTGTTCCCTGTGTTGTTCCAAGAGTGTTGAGCGATTTGGCTGTTTAAACCAGCAGAAACCTTTGTTTTTCTCAGTGTTCTGTAGAGAAAATAGAGGTGAGAAAATAATGATTTCCCGGATAATTCAAAGAGAAGATTTAACATACAAATCCCCAACATGCTACTGTACAAGGACTTCCAAATCAGCTTATGTTGCAACACAGCATGACAATTGTTCAACTCATTTATTTTTAAAGAGCTTTTATATGTGATACATGTTAAAAGAGCCAAGAAGAGAGGGACTTTCAACACCATCTTTTTGAATAACTCTGAACTTGAAATATGTGGGGTACTTAATTGGTCACCTCATGTGTGATCCCACCCAGTCCTCACATTGTACACTTGTTGAAGACAGAAATTCTTTCTAATGTATATATATTTCAAAAACAGTGTTTGTTTCTTGTATGACTTTTTGTCATACCTTTATGTTGCCGTTATTATTATTGACATTATATTTCCAAGTTGATTTTTTTTTTAAGCCCAACCTCATCCAGACCGGTATTTGCCGTGAAATTAAGGTTTGTTGGGCTGTATTTTCTTTTAATATGCTTAGGTTAAAATCTCAAACATTAGAACTGAAACTATTTTATTTATGTACCACTTAAAATCATTTCACGGATCACACTTGAGAGACAGTGTCTTAGCGTTGCTTTGCACGTTCTCAGATTCAGTGAATATTGAATCGTGTAGGGGAGGAAATGGGTCAAGTACTGTTTTCAATAGTTTATGTAGGTTTTCCCATTGAATCTTTTTAACAACCCAATGAGTAAGATGTCCCCATTTTGCAAATAAGAAGACAGGCTCAGTGACATTCCCAAGATCAAATAGCTTCGTGAAAATTAGAACCGAGATAGGAAGCAGGTCCGTCAGATTCCAAAGTCTGTTTTCAGTACATGGTGCAGATTCCATGAACCTTGTGTATCCTCAGCTTTCCCATTGTTACTCCTCTGTGGGTTAAAAGAGTTAGCTCTGAATGGTATTTAGTTTGTGTTTTTCCCCTGGAATTGTATTTTGCATGGTTTTGAAAGTTATTACCTGTCTTCTAAAAGGGCTTGTGTGAAAGGGAAACATCTCTGCCCTTCTGAGAGGTATGTGCTCATTTGTGGTTCTTTTAAAAGTATCATTAAAGTTTAAGGCAAATATTAAGCTCCGCGTGGAAGTCCGAGCTAGTGTCTCTGTAGTCGTTTATTTTATGTGGCCTGAATGAATCACTTTGGAGCTAAAGCTTGGACACAGTCCGATCCAGTTCCCCATCCTTATCCAAGGCGGATGCTTGAATCCCTTTGTCGGCACACATGTGTGACTCTCTAACCTTTGCTTAATTACTGCCAATTATGCAATCTCGCTCTCTGTTAACTCTGATAAAAACTGAGAGGGTTTAGGCAACCAAAGTCTTCCAAGACTCGTCTAAATGCTTGCTTACTTATTTTGGTGGTGGAAAGTAGAAAAAAGCTTTAAAATTACTATTTGCCTTTTGATAAACTCAGAAAATATTTTAGATTTCCCTTTAAATCATTTGGTTCCCATTTCAGATAATCATTAGGGTTTTCTTTTCACTCAGCTGGATGGCATACCCAGAGATTGTTTAATGGGATCACTTACACTGATGGATGGTTTAATATTTTGAAGAGAGCACTTTTAAGAGAATCATCAGGACTGGCATGTGCGGGTTTCGAGTTGCTGGAGATCAACATCAGCGCTGGTGTAGTTTTGTGAAACTTCTCTTTGGCTGCGAACCAAGCATTTTGTACTTTTTCCCCCCCCCCCTCTCAGATGGTACTCTTCTTGGCTCCTGTCTGACTTATATAGTACATCCAGTTTATGGATGGTAAGTTAGGGGAAATGGGGAAATAGAGGAACTGCGTGTTTGCCTTTCTGGGGATAGTCTGGCTGCTGTGGTTTTGAATGGGATGGTGCTGCTGAGACCTGGGCATCCACGTCTTGACGGTCGGAACTAGTGCATCTTCCTAGCTGACTTCAAATACACTGTTTTCACCCCATTGGTTTGGCCTCTATCTGTTTGTCTAGATATATGGAAGGGGGAGGAAGGGGCTGCTGTTTTCTTATTGCCTCGTAAAATTAATTGGTACCTAAAACAAATACTATTAAAGATAACGTGTTTTATGACATACCGAGATGATTGATAGTTTCAGTCTAGAGTTGATTTCCGTGTGTTGATGTCAATAAACTCGTGAAATCAAGAAAATGAAATGAGTCGTAACTTTTATTTTGGTCTCACGAAAGGAAAGTTGATCAGAGGTGCTGACCGCATTTTTCCCCCAGGGACTCAAACAAGCAGATCCCGTAACATGCCCGCATAAAGGGTTTGCTCATTTTAGGAAGCTGGATCACCACCCGGTCCCTACTCCACGTAGAGAATTTTAGCTTCATTGAAGCCAAAAATCTAGTGCAGCATTTTGTCGGAGAATATTTTAAGCTTCTGTGTTTTGCCTGTTGTTCCCCGCCCCCCCCCCCCCAAAAAAAAAAGTGTGAACTGTTGGTATCACAAGAAAGCGAGGCTATTTTTGATCTTCTAAAATGTAACTCCCCCGTCCCCATGCCGGACTGAATTCTTTATAATGTGCTGTTTTCTTCAACCTAACCTTTCTGGAGGGAGGAGTAATAAGTTTATTGTCCGTATTGTGGATATTTTAATTGAGGATAAACGAGTTTTCTTTTTAAATGTCTTCACTATTACATATCTGCAGTTTTATTATCCTAATTTCAGTAGATTGGCAAAGCCAGATAAGCTTAACAACCCTAACCTGATTCAGCGTTCATTACTGCTGCTAAATCAAATAAGACCTGGCTAATAGAAACATGGCTTGTGCAGCCATTCCTCAATTTAATTAGAATATTGTACATTGTATTGCACTCATATGTGTGTACCAGAGACAGAACTTTATCATCAATTTGGAGACACTCCTGCTGTACCCTCTAGCTGGAGATATTTATCATTCATTGTAAAATCTCCTCTTTGAGGGAAAATCTGTAAATTATTAAACATCAGGATTGCTCGAAGGAATGGGGATCGGGCTAGCTTGCTTGATACACCATCAAAGATTGGTTAGGATTTTCGGTTCCATTTCATTATAACGGAGGTTGGCAAAGTTTTTCTGTAAAGGGCAAGTTAGTAAATATGTCAGGCGTCGCGGGCCATACGGTATCTTTCACAACCCCTCAACTCTGCCGTTGTAGCGTGAAAGCTGCCACACACGATATGTAAACGAACAAACATGGCTGTGTTCCAATAAAACTTTATTTATGGACACCGAAATGTGAATTTCATAGAACTTTCATGAGTTGTGATATATTATTCTTTAAAAAATTTTTTTTTTTTTTTTACCCCCACCACTTAAAAATGTGAAAACGAGGGGCAATAGAGTGTGCAACTCTTGATCTCAGGGTCATGAGTTCAAGCCCCATGGTGGGTGTAGAGCTTACTTTACAAAAGAAAAACAGAGAGTAAAACGATTCTTAGCTCAGGGGTCACAGAAGAGCAGGCAGCGGACTGTATTTTATTCGTGAGCCTTAGTTTGCTGACCCCTGTGCCATCCAGCCCCATTTCCTAGTGTATTTGTAGTTTAGTTAAATGTTTGAATGTGTATTTACTTAGGCGATTTGCTCTGTATCTTTGCTCAGTTTTCCGTAATGCGGGGAATGTGGGTAGAATGGGTTCTTCCTTTCATGCTTTTGCCAACCTCTGCTTGATGTGGCAGAAAAGAATCAGGTGCACCAGCCTCCAATGAGAATGATTCCTGTTATTGCTTGGTCGTTGCTGTTTAATTCTCAAGGTGCAGACAGTACAGCAGAATTGACTTTCCTCATTTTCACATTCTGGGAGATGATCTTTGCGTCCTGATGTCGCTGTCAGTTTTCTGCTGTTACTCTCCCTACACGGTCATTAACAACAGCCGAGTCGACAAATTGATCCTGGGCTTGAGTTATAAGTTGTTGGCCCCGTAAACTTGGTGGGCAAACTTACTGTCAGTGTTTGTGTTGATGGAAATAGCCTGAGTTTGGCTTCGTGTCTGTGCCCTAACCATCTAAAACCTGTGTCAGATTCTCAGGTTGTGTTGTAGGTGGATTCTTGTTCCAGAAATTTGCTATCAGACCCGTTCACCCCAGATTTTTACGAGACAACGAATCATTCGAACTTGAGGTTGGCATGGTCTTTTTAAAATGGTTTTCAGGAAGGACTGGATTAATTTATAAGATCCCCATTTTGAGAAATTCTTTTCTCTTCCAGTGAAAGTTCAATTTGCTAATAAATCAGTGAGAACTCTGTCGTTTGACATTATGGATGCTTGTCTCTTTATAAATATAGAATTAGTCATTTTATCCTAGATGCCATTGGCATCTTTTGCAGGAATGGACATCATCTTCTCTTTCTCTAAATCACCTTCTGGATTCATGTGGAAAAAATAAAGTACGACGAATAGTTTCTCTCTTGAATGGAGCAACTTGAGGGATAGAGTTAGGTATCAGAATTCTTGTCGCCCATTGTGATTGAGGACTGTTCAGATTTGAAGATTGCAGACAGCTTATTTATAGAGTTACTTATTATATAAGAAACTTAACGAGCTGTCCCATTCATAAGTTCAACTGAATCCTGAGCAGATTGCCCTGTGGTCTTCTGCAAAAAATTGCAGTCGCTGTTTGCATCCTCGTGGACAAAAAGTTAAAATGATGAGTGCATGCTCTTTCCACTGCAAATTTATTATTATTATTATTATTATTATTATTATTATTATTTTGTTCCATGGCCTCTATAAAGTGAACGGAATAGACCACACCTCTCCAAAAATGTTCGGCTGTCTCCGTCCCCTCAATAAGCAAATTATTTGCAAATGACTTGGAAAGTAATTCTGAGTATCAGAGAGCTTTCTTAGCAACCTCTGCTGGCAGTTTTTTAGGTGTACACAAAGTTCTGTAGGTCAGCTTGAAATCATAATGCTTGCAAGGAAAAAAAAAATTAAAATTGACTTCAAAGGACAACTCTGACACGGTCAATTAATAATTAAAACAGTTTTTTAATGAGCTATGCAATTACCTGTATGTCCCTGGAGATGATGGTTTATGGTATTATTGCAGTGCCCTTTCTTTAGTCGTGGCGCATGACATTTGTAATTTAAAGCCGGCTAGACATTAAAGTGACAGAACTTTCATTAACCTTGTCTAAAGTTTGCTGATGACAAATGACTTATAAAACATGCTGTTGTCAAAATATACCACATATTTAAAGACCTTAAAAGTCCTGTGGGCTATGAGAGACTCTGGAGCCTCGGAGGGAGACCAGGGCCACCAGTGTCATCGGGGATTACCCGACGGGACCCCTAGCAACTAGCACGATTTCCTGACACCCAGGTAAGTGGTACCTGCTTCAGACAAGAGCCAATGTACTTTTCATGGCTATCTGGTTCAGGTGGGTTTCCCATGGGGTTTTGTACTGCCTGACCTGATTCTCTCAACCAGTGGTTTAGGGCTGTTGAATAATTTCTTCTAAGTCTGCCTTGGCTTGTAAACTTTCAAGTCTGAAAGCGGTTGTATTTTTTTTTTCCCCCAGCTTGAAAACATTACAACAATTAGGTTTTGATTTTTAACTTACCCAGTATCTTGCTTTTGAATTCTTAGCCATCCGGTTGTTCTGTGTCATAGACCCCTTTCATTTTTTTGTCTTAGTTGAAATAAAATGGTTCCCCCCCCCCCCCCCGCCGCCTCCAGAAACCTTATTAGCAGCATTCTCTATTTTATCGTTTTTTCATCCTGTTTCTTTTTAAATTTTCTTTTAACATTTATTTATTTTTGAGACAGAGAGAGACAGAGCATGAACGGGGGAGGGTCAGAGAGAGAGGGAGACACAGAATCTGAAACAGGCTCCAGACTCTGAGCTGTCAGCACAGAGCCCAATGCGGGGCTCGAACTCACAGAACTCGAGATCATGACCTGAGCCAAAGTCGGACACTCAACCGACTGAGCCACCCAGGTGCCCCGATCCTGTTTCTTTTAAGGGAGCATTTTGAAAGTACCAAAGGATAGGTAGATTCTTTCATCGTTTTACAAGACAGATCCTTTTAAAATTATAATAGTCATAACTACATGGTAATATTTAATGAGCAGGCACCGTATGCTGAGCACTGAGCTAAAAGTTCTATCTCATTTAATCCTCAGAGTAGCCAGAAGTGATAATACTGCTACTGTGTTTACAAATGAGGAAACTGAGGCACCAAAAGAGAGTGTATTTGCTATCATAGAACTTGTCAGGTGAGCGAGGATTTCTGACTGACTGATAACCAAAGATCTTGCTTTGCAACCATTCAGAAACATGGCCTCTCAACTCACTTTGGCTTTTTCAAAGTAAATTACATGTTTATTTACTTTGCTTTCATCTCTATGTACAAGACAGTAATTTCATCTTTATACCATACAGTATACCAGTAAACGTATACTGGCTAGTCGATCAGTAAAAATGAATTTAACATGATGAGTGAAAGTTGAAAGAGTATCTTATTTGAAAGAATAGTTAAAAGAATTTACAAACACCTTTTAACTCAACTAATACAATAGATGCTTCGTAAGTATTTGCTATTAGCATATTCTCTGCATTTAATATGTATGTCCTGATTCTGTTATGGGTCTGAGTCTTATGATGAGTTCCCATAAGATTAAAGGCTACAACACAACATTCGCAACACATTGTCATTTTCTTTTTGATCAATGTCCATAAATTTCTAAAACACTATGTATTATGCATTACAAGGTATTAAATACTTCCGTCCTGTCGAATACATTTCCTGTGTTTGTATAGTCTAGGTTTCTTCAGACTAATCTTAACTTTCTTTTTTTTTTTTTTTTTTTTGTTTAAGTAGAACACCAGAAAGTAGCACAAGGCATAAATGTACAATTCAGTAATTATCACAAAATAAACACCTGAGTAACCATTACTTAGGTTGAGAGATAGAATTTTGCCAACACCCAGAATCTCCCTCATGCCCTGTCAACATTCTCTCTTCCTCAGAGATGACCCAGATGTGAACTTTAATGCCATAATCTTGTATTTTTTGTTTTTGCTTGTGACATTTTTTAACTTATATGGAAAATGTCAAACACACAGAAGCAGAGGGAAGAGTGTATCGGACCTCATGTTCCCATCACTCAATTTCAGTAACTAACTCATGGCCAATGTTATTTCATCTGTAACCTCGCCCATTCCTCTCCCCCTTGCCCCCACCAGTGGATCATTTTAAAGCAAATTGTTGACATTGTATCATCTCGTTCGTGAAGAGTTCAGTGTAGTTCTCTAAAAGGCAGGACTTTTTTTTTTTTAAAAGATGCTATTTTCATAGTCTATTTATTTAATATACATACATTTATTTATTTATATAATACTTTTTTATTTCCATAAATAAATTAACTGTAATTCTTCACCCAGCCAGTATTCAAATTCTATAATTGTCTTATTTTTACCAAACTTTTTGTTTGCTTGACTCAAGAGCCAAGCTTTTTTGTCTGTTTGACTCAAGAGCTGAATAAAGTGACCTTGATTCTGGATGATAAATAGGTCAAGTCTCTGTTAACCTAGAGCTTCTCCTTCCCCCCTTCTTGTTTCTCCCTTCAAGTTTGTTGAAGAACCTGGACCATATGTTCTGTAGAGTTTCCTACAGTCTGATCTGGCTTATTATAGCCTTATGGTGGTGGTTAACGTGTTTCTTTATCTCTTGCTCTCCTGTAAATCAAACTAGAAGTCTGTCTGATACAGGTGTGACTTTCTTTTTGGGGGGGGGATGGTTGCCTGAAAGGCAAGAATGCCTCATAGGTTGGCACATGATGCCTGTACCTTTCTGTGTGTGTGAGGTTAGTGACTATTTGAAGATCATCGCTTCTATTGAGTCTTGTTTAATTTTATTTATTTATTTTGAAAGACAGAGGGAGAGAGAGTGCATGTGAGAGTGGGGGAGGGTCAGAGAGAGAGGGAGAGAATCGTAAGCAGGCTCCACACTCATCTTGGAGCCTGAGGACACAGGGCTTGATCTCAGGACCGGGAGATGGTGACCTCAGCCGAGATAAGAGTCATACACTCAATGGACTGATTCACCCAGGCGCCCCTATGCCTTTAAATAAGGGCTGCAAAGTGGTGATGATCCTGGTCTCCCATTCCTTCATAAAGAGAAATTTCCCCTCGTTGTTTACCCCAAGATGCAGTAGATACAGGAAGGGCAAAATAATAGGATTGATTCTTTACCTCTATTTACTAACTTTCAGAATAGTTGCTTCTCTGGCACCCTTAAAAAGCCATCATGGAGGTTTTATTTTCTTTTAGTATTGTGAGATCATAGCTTTGAACATGGTTACCCTTCAATCCTTTACAATTATTTATTTTTCTCTTGATGCTCATGTGATCTCTTTTTGCCACAAGAACCTCTTCATGTTGGTTCTTGACACCTTTTAACATGATTCTGGAATCTTTGTTAACATCCTTCTTTCCTGGTATCAGATTTTCCAGGTTTGTTTTATAACATTTGTTTTTCTTTTTCAGACCTAGAATAAACTGTTTCTCCTAGGAGCTTGTTCCTTTTAATGGGAAATGTTATTTAGAAACCATAATCTGGTCACTAGGGGATGCTTACTGCTTTTGGATAGATCATTGTTTTTAGATCTTTTTAACGTACAGAGCTCGGAGATACAATTTTGTTGTCTTAAAAGATAAAATGCATAATGACTTCATCTTGGCTCTTCCAATTCAAACTCAGTGTATATAATTTTTACTTTAAATCCGACCTTTACTTAAGTCATGCAGTTGTATTTTCGTTCATTTTTATGCCAAAAATTCTGGTTCCTAATGACACTAATATTGGGAGTTCTCAAAGTGGGATTATGTCAGAGATGCACTGGTATAGTCGCTGGTAGATACCTGCATTTTTAAGTTCCACAGGTGATTCAGATGCTCACCAAAAGTGTGAAACCACTCATCTATTTTATGAACTATTTTCTTGCAGACACTCAGCTCTACCCCCTTGTCTTTTCGGGTTGACCATATTCTTGACGAGCTACCTATGTACCATCTGAATTCTTTTGTTGTTGTTGTGTAGCTCACTGCTCTCTACTCAGGAAAAGACTAGTTCTTTCGCCCCTGTGAGAGGTAGGCTGCGGGTTCCTTTGACCACTTGGAATGCTAAAATTCAGGTGAACCTCACAACTAAGGCTCTGCCCGAGGCCAGAGGGAGAATCCTCACAGCTTCGAGCAGAATGCCTGGTACCGGAGTAGATTTGCTTAAGGGCAATTCTGCATTTGATAAAATATCAGAGCAATTTATGTCCTTGTACCCATGTTCCTTTTCTTTCCTCTTATGCAGAAATGTTAATTGAAAATCAAAGGAGTAACACACACATACCTGAATTCACAAGCCTTTGGGGGCCCATCTTTAATACTTCTGCAGATCCAGGCCTGGTTTGGGTGATGCCTTTTATCATCCATGCTCACTTGAGAGTGAGTGCCAGTGTTTCCCTTGTTCTTGTTTCTGCATTCAGAGTTCTGGAATCTAACTCTGGCAGTTCACTTTATTGCTCTCTTACAACAGACTTTAGTTCTACATAGGTCCATCTAACTTTTTTTTTTTTTTTTTTAACTTTTAGCAAATGGATGACAGAAAGAGAGACAGAGCATGAGCAGAGGAGGGGCAGAGAGAGTAGGAGGCACAGAATCTGAAGCCGGCTCCAGTCAGCACAGAGCCTGATGCGGGGCTCGAAGTCATGAGCCATGAGATCATGACCTGAGCCAAAGTCGGATGCTTAACCGACTGAGCTACACAGGTGCCCCGCCCCATAGGTGCATCTAACTTTTCATGGATTTTTGTTAACTTGAAAATAATCAAGTTTTCATTAAAAAAAATTAATCCACATCAATTTTTATAATCCTTCAACTTTAATATTAATTTAACCTTATTTTATGTTTTTAAGTTTGTATACTACACATTTTTTTAAATATTGAGAGGGAAGCAAAGTAACCACTGTTATTCTCACTTTATAGTATAAAATGGAACTTAGGAGCAGTTACTCAACCTCTCTGATTTAAATTCACACATCTTGGGGCGCCTGGGTGGCTCAGTCGGCTAAGCGGCCAACTTCGGCTCAGGTCATGATCTCGCGGTCCGTGAGTTCAAGCCCCGCGTCGGGCTCTGTGCTGACAGCTCAGAGCCTGGAGCCTGTTTCAGATTCTGTGTCTCCCTCTCTCTGACCCTCCCCCGTTCATGCTCTGTCTCTTTCTGTCTCAAAAATAAATAAATGTTAAAAAAAAAAAATTAAAAAAAAAATTAAATTCACACATCTTATATGTGGTGGGGCAAACACTCATGTTTGATTCCTGATATTCTTTCTGTTATAAAAGACAACTCTTAAAAATATTCAAAGTAGCTTCTAATATTACAGTGCAAGTGAAATAATTTTAGGAGAGGTCAAAAACCAATGAGAAGAAGGGAGTGTGGACCCTGTTAAGTGACCGGGATGGATTTATTTTTAGAGTTTGGCAATAGGTTGAGCATTGAGCTCTGAATGTTAGCCAAGACATAAAGGAAAACTTTGGCTCATATAATACTTATCTGATTAAAGAAAGCACATGAATTCACATTGAATGCAGACATTTTCCTGGCACTGATTTCTGTGAAAAATGTATGATTCTACTAAGACATTTGTAACAATGAATTATATGTTCACTGATGATTTTGTAAAACATATAAAACTAAACTTGAAGCAAACAGTTTTCATACTTTTCTTGTCTAATATCATCTGGATTCATTGGCAGAGTTTTACACTTGATGTATATCAGACTTTAGAAGAACAATGCTAATGGGAAGTATTTATACTAGGTTTAATGTTGGCGTGGTATCTATTTTTCTATCTTTTTTACTTTTAATTTATTTGTGTCTTTATATTCAAAGTGCTTCTCTTGTAGAAGTGTATAATTAGGGCTTGGCTTTTCAAATTTATCCTATCTGTCAATCTCTGCCTTTTAATTGGGTTGTTTAGACCATTTACTTTTAATATGGTTATTGACATGCTTAGGTCGATTCATCTTCCTGTTTGTTTTGTCATATCTGTTTTTCTTTTTCTGCCCTTTGTGTGAGTTAAGTACTTTGTATATTTCCAGTTTGTCTCCTCTTTTGGTTTATTAGTTACAATTCTTTTTAAAAACATTTTTATGATTGTTTTAGGGTTTATAGCATACGTCTTTAACTTGTCAAAGTTACTCTGCAAGTGATATTATACCACTTCATGTGGAGTATAAAGTCCTCCCATCCTATGCTTCTCTTTTTCTTTCCTAGCCTATGTGCTACTTTTGTCATACATCTTATTTTTACATATGTTATAAACTCCACAACATTTATTTTTCTTTGGTTGACTCATTAGCTTTTATTTTTTATTATTTTTTAAAATTTATTTTGAGGAAGGGAGGGGGGGAGAGAGAGAAAAAGAGAGAGAAAGAAAGAGAGAATCCCAAGCAAGCTCTGTGCTTTGAGAGCACAGAGCCTGACGTGGGGCTTGATCTCACAAACCATGAGATCACGATCTCAGCCGAAATCAAGAGTCAGTTGCTCAATGACTGACTCACCCAGATGCCTCAGCTTTTAGAAACAATTTAAATAAATATTTAAAGATATCTTTTAAATAATAGAATATTCTTACACATTTGCCTGTGTAGTTACCACTTTTGGTGTACTTTCTTTAGACCTATATTTCCATCTAATATCCTTTTCCTTTTCTCTGGCAACTTTTTAAACATTTCTTATAATGCAGATTTATTAGATGAATTCTTTCAGCTTTTGTAGGCCAGAAATTTTTTTTTCACGTATTTATCTTAGTTTGCTTTTATTTTTGAAAGTGAGTTTCACTGGATATTTAATTCTAGGTTGACATATATTTTATTTATAAGCTTTAAAGATGTTTTTCCAATGCCTTTTTGCTTGCAGTATTGCTAAGAAGAAATCCTATGCTATCCTTATCTTTTTTCTCTCATTAGAACATATTTTTCTCTGGCCTCTTTTAAGTTTTTCTCTTTATCTGGTTTTGAACAATTTTATAATGCTATGATTGGATGTAGTTTTCTTTATGTTTTATGGTTAGAATTCACTGACCTCACATCTCTGGTTGCCCCACAGCTTAACGATTTTGTTTTTATTTCCATTTTTGTCTCTGTTTCATTTTGGGCTGTTTTGTCTTCAAAGGAAATCTTTTCTTCTGGAATGTCCAGTCAGCTGTTAAATCTTATTCAGTGTATTTTTCATTTCACACGTTGAAGTCTACCTCTAGACGTTCCATTTGGGCTTTAAAAAATAGATCTTCCATATTTCTATTTTGAATATGTAGAATACAGTTATGTTCTTTTAATCTTTTTGTTAATTCTATCAGTTGTGTCAGTCTGGGTGAGTTTTGATTTTTTTTCTTAATATGGGTGTTATTTTTTTCTGCTTCTTTGCATGCCTACTAATCTTTGATTAGATGCTACACATTGTGAAATTCTTCTTTGGTGTTTGATACTTTCGTACGTGTTCTTGAGGTTTGTTCTGGTATGAAGTCCTGTTAATTGGAAATAGTTTGATACTTTTGGTTCTGCTTTTAAGATTTGTTGGGTAGTGTTGGAACAGTGTTTCGTCTAGGGCTGACTATTCCCACTACCAAAGAAATACCTTTCTGAGTACTCTAATCTCTGGAAATTATGAGGTTTTCATTCTGTCTGGTGGGAATAGACACTATTCGTAGCATGGTGTGTATTACTCATTGCTTCCTTTAACATTTCAGATGGGGTTTTCTTCCCCCAGTCCCAGGTAGTTGTTCACACTTATGTACGAATTAATGCTCTGTTGAATGCTTGAGATGGGCCCTCTGCAGAAATATAGGGTACTCCTATATATACCTCTCTCCTCCTTGGTTCTTGGTCCTGCAAACTCTAGGTGCCTTGGTCTCTCTGGGTTCCACCTGTTTCTCCTCCCTAGGCTGTGTCTTGGAAACTGTCCAGAAAGTAGGTTCGGGGCAGTAGTAGGCCTCACCTCATCTGTTTCACGACTCTTAGGAATTGCTATCCTTTGTTGCCTCACATCCAGTGCTGTGAAATCCCTGGTTTCTCTTACTTTGTTTCCGTTTTTGTTGTTTCACGTGGTAGGGTGAATCTGATCCTGGTTACTCCACATTGGCAAGTAGCAGAAATCTTTATTATTTATTTGTTTATTCATTCATTCAGTTATTTAATTATAATATTTATTTATTTATGATATTTATCTATCTATTTATTTATTTATTTATAATTTTGATTTTTTAACGTTTACTTATTTTCGAGAGATAGAGAGAAACAGCATGAGCGGGGAAGGGGCAGAGAGACAGGGAGACACAGAATCCGAAGCAGGCTCCAAGCTCTGAGCTTGGCACAGAGCCCAATGCAGGACTCGAACTCGCAGACTGTGAGATCATGACCTGAGCTGAGGTCCAATGCTTAATTGACTGAGCCACCCGGGTGCCCCTAGAAATATTTATTTTAAGTGTAGATTAAATAGCCAGTACTTTTGAATTCCTTAATGGCCGGGTTGTGGTGACACTGGGCGTTCGCTCTGGTGTTTCCGGCTCTTGCTTTCATAGGTGGGTATAGAGGGCTCAGGGCTGCCAACTATAAAATCGAACTCGGAGGTGCAGCTCTATTAGTCAGCGTGGGCTGCTGGAACCATATACCGCAGACTGTGGGGGCTTAAAAATCAGAAATTTATTTGTCACAGTTCTGGAGTCCGGGAAGTCCAAGGTGAAGGTGCCAGCGACGTAGACTTCGTTCTGAGGCCTCTTCTCTTGGCTTGTAGGTGGGTGCCCTCCGGCAGGGTGTTCACATGACCTCTTTGTGCCCAGAGAGAGGACGAGCTCTCTGAGGTCTCTTATTAAGGGCACGAATTGCCTCATGAGATTCCCACCCTTATTGACATCGCTAACCCTTGTTACCTCCCCAAAGCCCCATCTTGAAATATCCTTCCAGTGAGGGATTAGGGCTTCAACGCGTGGATTTTGTGGCAGATAACAAACATGCAGTCAGCAGCAGCAGCCCTCAGTGAAGTGTAGTGTTCTGTGAGCCTGAATCGTGCTCTGTATAACGTGTGCAGTTTGTGATTGAGGCCCCTGCACCACACATCCGCTCTGATGTCTTCCTTACTACTCGAGGAGGCTCCATGGCAACCTGAGGAACACTTTCCCCATGAATAAATAGACTAGAATCTTACCTGTACTTTTCTGGTGAGAGAATTTTTGTTCCCATAATTTCTTTTTGAAGCACCGAGAACTTATTCAGTTCCACTGGATTAAAGAGAGCAAAATTATCTGCTCGAATCAGGCGCAACTTGTAGGAAGAGATCAGGGCTACGAAGCCTGCTGGAAGATCTGCATGTTTAGGGAGATGACTTCAGCAAGGATAAGTCATATCTTAACATCTTAGTCTTAAATGACAGATTTGTTGCAAAGAAAATGGAAGTGGATGGAATCAGCACTGTGCCTTTTTTCCTGTGGCAGCATTTCAGAATAACGTATTGTGGCTCGATTTTTGCTTGTGCTTTTGGCTTCAATTAATATTGGAGTCGGAAGCCTGATCAGACACAGTGCTGTTTTTTCCTGGCTAATCAATGCTTGCGGACAGGTGAAATCTGTAAGGATATTAATGAAATCAAAAATCTTCTGTGAGCGAGGCGGTTTGATTTTATTTCAGTTGTTAATGTTGTATAAATGCAAATGTACCTTTTTTGTCAGAGATTCCAGGATGCCAGGATGCCATTAAATTTGTTCAGAATTTTATGTGGCGCCGGGATGTTATGTTTTAATTTACTCTGTGACTTAACTGTCTTTTCTCCGAACATCTGAGAGTGATTTCTTTCTTCCCAGTTTTAAAGATTAATTGAAAAATAAAATTGTGACTCTGTGTTAACCAACGCATCTTCTGCCAGGTTTCCTGTAGCAAGTGGGGTTATAAAATCTTACGTGTCCAGGTTGTATTACTTGCTCCGAACAGCTAGTGAACCACTCCCAGAGAATACTAGAGCAGTTGAAGAATAAAATAATAGCCTCTCTAACGTTTTGCAGGTTTGCCCAAGGGTTGCAAAGGTGCCATAGGAAATACATGCTTGAACGGTGGAAATTATCTTTTAGTGGCAGCTTTGCAGGGAGACTGGGTTATCGGAGGCCTTTACAAAGGACAGTCTGCTCCTTGTGGGGATCCCCTGATCCCCTTATTAAGGAAGAGAGGCCTTTCTTCTTAGGATTCATTTTAACACATTATGACTGCTTCCCCCGCACAAAGTAAACACCGGGTTTGGCTCACTCTTCTAGGTGCCCGGGAGCTGGAAGGAAGGCCTGGCACAGCCATCTAGTGCTGCTGGCAAACTGGGGAGCCCCCAGCCACCTGCGGCTACTGAAACTTAACAGAAGCTAGGGGCGCCTGGGTGGCTCTGTCGGTTAAGTGTCTGACTTCTGTCAGGTCATAATCTCCAGTTTGTGAGTTCAAGCCCCGCATCGGGCTCTGTGCTGACAGCTCAGAGCTTGGAGCCTGCTTCCAGTTCTGCGTCTCCTTCTCTTTCTGCCCTTCCCTCACTCGTGCTCTCTCTCTGTCCCTCAAAAATGAATAAACGTTAAAAAAATGTTTTTTTAAAAAAGAAAGTTAACGAAAGCTAAAAATGCAGGTCTTCAGTTGTATTTGCCACATCACCAGTGCTCAACAGCCACGTGTGGCCATTGGCCACAATATTGGAGAGAGTAGATAAGAGCATTTCCATCACTGCAGAGAGTTCTGTTGGAAAGCACTGTATTAAAGGTCATTATACAGATTTGTTTATATCCGAATGTGGTTTTTATAGCATTTGCAGTCTTAGTGCCACGGTAACCAAGGGACAGACAGGAAAACAAAAACACCAACAAGCTCATGTCACTATATGTGCCCCTAATATTAGGACTTCTTCCTCCCAAAATTATCTTTCAAATGCATCATTCAGCATATTCAAAATCTTACAAAATCTCTCCTATTTCATACAGATCAACCTCTCGACTGCTTTGAACATCAGAATGGCCTTCATGAATGCTTGCTTACGAGGCTTCAAAAAGTCACTTGGCAGAGTCAGGAAAAAAAAATCTCAGAGATTTAGTAATGTAGGGATGACCTCACGATTCCAAGTGCTGGATCTTATTGTAAATAAGCCTTTTAAAGAGCAGCTAAAACGGTGTCACACGTGTC
Source organism: Panthera pardus (assembly GCF_024362965.1). NCBI lineage: Eukaryota > Metazoa > Chordata > Mammalia > Carnivora > Felidae > Panthera > Panthera pardus. The sequence continues at coordinate 101,810,588 of NW_026526677.1, forward strand.
TTTATTATGGGGGTCCCCAGTACGTGCCTGTAGGATGTGTACGAGCTGTCCCACTTGCTTCGTGAATCGGTTTTCATGGCAGCTGTGTCCTATATGAATGTTAAGTGCTGGGTCGGAAGTAATCTCCCAGGGAACGTGATTCGCTCAGGTATCCCTACAAAACTGGCTCCAGTTATAATGAAGACACTCAGGTGCCTGGGGAGCGCTTAATGAAATGTGAGAGGAAACAAAGCACTTTTCCAAATTAAACATGCTCTGTAACAGTCCGTGTGCTTTTGAACATGTACATATCACTAATTGAAGGAAATACACCTAGGCGCTTAGCCATCTCTGCGTCAGTCCAGAATAGGGGCAAATTGTGTTTAAAAAAACAACAACAACAACAACAAAAATCCAAACATGGGCTCCTAGGTGGCTCAGTCGGTTAAGCATCAGACTTCAGCTCAGGTCATGATCTCGTGGTTCACAAGTTCGAGCCCCACATCAAGCTCTGTGCTGACAGCTCAGAGCCTGGAGCCTGCTTCGTGGATTCTGTCTGCCTCTCTCACCGCCTGCTCCCCACCACCACTCGTACTCTGTCTGTCTCTCAAAAATAAATAAAACATTAAAAAAAATTAAAAAAACAAACGGCAGAGCCTTGTTGTTTGAAGGGATCATCTCGTGGAAAATGGGAGACTTTATTTAGGAGTCACTTAAATTTGGACACAGGAAATATTTACTTCTAGAGATGATCTTACAGTTAGTTTTTTTTCAAGACACTCTTAGAGTTCCCAGAGGAGGATTCCCTTAAATTTACTGAAGTGATGAAAATAAAATCCAAAGGCTGCTGAATAATCCCCTTAAAATAATGTTAAAAATATAAAATGCGTGCATATATTGATGTACTAAAACGACACAGAAAAATAACAATAATGTGGAATGAAGGAAAATGTTAGCAGTGATTGACTCTGGGCAGTGGGATTCCTGTGAACCCTTTTCTCCTTTATTCTTTCCTCTTTCATTTTCTGTGCTGAATATGCATTAGTTTCATGATTAGAATGAAGAGAAAACTGAAATTGTCACTTAAACAGAACATACTGAAGAGAACTCTTGATTTATAGGTCCGTACTTTGTACATTAACTTTGCTCCGTGTGGGGACTGGATGCTTTTCTCAAGGAAGATGTATTGTCTAGCCAGCAACTCTTGTCTGTCAGCTTTCATCTTTAACAGTATTCAGAATGTCATGTGCAAAATACCTCTTAACAGTCCTGAGGCATGTTGTTGACTTTTGCTTTCTGCAGCATGTAGAGGAGCGTGGCATGGCCCACCCAGGGTGTGAGATTTCCCAAATTTCACCCGCCTGGATGCTAGCTAACTCGGAGGAAGGATTGACTGCATGTAAAATAGTTTGAAAGTGCTCAGCTCTTTTCAGACCATTTCACATTAATTCCTGGTGAAATAATGTAGAAAGATTACTTTGGAGGTGAAGGCAATTTAGGTCTACCTTTTTTGTGTGTCATTGTCTTACTGTGACCTTGGGTAAGTCAAATTATATATTTCTAATTTCCTCTGTATTACTCATCTGATACCTTAAGGAAGCTTTTTCTTTCTTCATTGTTCGCTTTTTTTGTAAATTATTTTGACCTATTTGGAAGACAACGCGTGTTCTAAGAAATTTGGGTGTAAATCATTTCTTGGGATGCTAGTTCTCCTTATCGACTCCAATGCCAGTTGTTTGCGTCACACGGACTTGGTAACAAAAAGGCTTATTTCTTTGCCTGTCGTCATGAGTGGAAGGAAGAAAGCGATTAGAAACTAGCTGCATATAGAAAGGGACTTTTTTCAAGATGTCCCAGGGGATGTGAACTCCTAGGGACCAGAAGACTAACCCTCTTTACTGCCTTACAAAACGTGGTACAGAAGACCTGCATGTAAAATGCACTGCCTGTTGCTTTGGACATCACTTGACAGTAAAAAGTTATGCATTTTGTATTTTTGCATGTCGGAATCCTAGCCAGAGGAATTAAAAATAAATATTTAAGTAGGTTCCTGACTTTTCCTATCAAGGAGGCACTGAGACAGGCAATTTGCTTAGCAAGTCTTTTTGTTCGCCTGTTTTTATGCTGCAGAGAAATGTGATGTTTGCTTCTGATGATTCCAAATGCGCATGCATTATATGATCAGTGCAGGGTGTAGAATATGCTGGTGCTATCTGTGGAGAGCTATGTGATAACATGTGACCCTAGTGACAGAAATAAATGTGCCCTAGCAAAAAGGAGCCATTAATCTGGTTGAAAATAGGACCACACAGTGTGTGGATTAGTCCTGCTGCTTGGCCCGTAGCAGCCCTCCTGGATAAACCGGTATTCTCACAAATGCCAGATGAGTAGATGGCTGTGCCCATGCTAACTGTGACTGTGGGTGGGGCACTTGGGTGAGATCCTCTATTACTGAGACTGAATTTCTAAATACTCAAGTCCTCGAAATTGCTTCTGGGTTTAAGCAAGATTAGCAACATGAGCATGTTAGCATTTTTGGTTGGATATTTTGAAAATATGCATAAACCGGGGTCCCCAGAACAAAACAAAAAAACTATGGTTTTTTTTTTGGGGTGTATTCAGGGCACCTGAGCTTATAGGAGGCGATGAAAAAGTTCCAGAAAGCTTCCTGTCCAGTTTGGCACTAGTAGTTGACTCATCAGACTTCTAATTGTAATACATACTTTGAACTCTTAATTTTAACAGTTATATCTGCATCTGTCACCTACATATGTTTTTCTTTGCCCATATCTGATGTTGGGTCAAGGCATTTTCTTTTCTAGTTATACCCACCACACAACCTGTGTGATTTGCCAACCCGTGTCTGTTTAAATTGGAGGAAGAATTAAAGACATTGTCCCGCCATCTCCATGTAGAATCTTTCTCAACTTTTACTAAAAACTACCCCATCCCGCTCCCCCTCCCCCTCCCCCTCCCCCCCCCACTCAAACTCTTCAGTTAATCAACCTACCTCTGATTCAGTGATGATTTTTATTGATTAATTGATTTGTGTATTTATTTATTTATTTTGACAGAGAAAGCGAGTGGGGAAGGGGCAGAGAGAGAGGGAGACAGAGAATCCCAAGCAGGCTCTACACTGTCAGCACAGAGCCCGATGTAGGGCTCGATCTCACGAACTATGAGATCATGACTTGAGCCAAGATCAAGAGTTGGACACTTAACAGACTGAGCCACTCAGGCACCCCCCCACCCCCCGGTTCAGTGGTAATTTTTAAACGACTCATCTTTATGAAGTCTTTTCAAACATTCTGCTGAATTTCAGTAGAAACGATAAATCGCTTTCTTTTTTGTACTCCCACTTCATTGACTTACGTGGTATCTTCTGTTTACATACTGTTTCATTACATTTTGAAACTGCACTAATACATAAAACTGGAATGAACAGGTTTGGGAACAAACCCAAGAAACTCGTGGTAAGCATGCAACCCAGTTGGTGAGACCAGTGCTGCATGGGCATACTGGGGACGTCCGCATGTATGACTATTCAGAATATCCTGAGCACGCCAGCGTGTCTTACAGAGGGAATGGAGATCAAGCCCACCAAGTTTTTCTGTAAACATCTACAAATTACTTTAGCTGAAAACTGATAAAGAATTTATGTTTTACCATTGTATGCCTTTCTCTTTTCCAAAGTAGAGGCCAGATATAGTGAAGTAAATACTAATGAAACTGTTATTAAGTGGGGTACATGGCCACATTGACATCATAAAGTCTGAAGTGGTTATTTTACTACTTTGGGCATTGATTATGTATGTAGTATATTAATTGATGGAGTTGCGATGCTCTTGAACATTTTCAAGAGTAGAAGAGTGACCCACTGCCAAATGTAAAATAGAATCGGAGATGGGAAATTGTCAGGGACTTAAGTGTAGTACTGACTGATCTAGGAGCATCGTAGATGCCCGTGAACTGTGCCAGGGGTGGGATATTACCAGGGTGGATCTGGCTCCTACCAGACAGATTAAGTAAAAAGGTTTTTTGTTCGTTTGTTTGTTTTTCCCCCTCCTCCGCATTGCTTTATATTCTGCTCTGCCGTGAAAAATGCATGGGGGACTTTTTAAATAGTGACATTTATGGCCATGATAGATGTCTGCTTCTACCAGACCAAGTCCAGGTATTTCCATTGGGAATACAAGGAAGGAGTTGATTTAAGCAAATGTTTGCTTAGAAAGGAAAAGAACGAGTAAAAGGAGGATACAAGAACGTATGCTAATTGGGAGGATTTCAAGTATAAACGAGACTTAATGGTGGATATAATGTAAATGTTAGGAACACTTTTGAAAAGAAAACTTGGCCTTAGAAAAAGAGTTTATAAGAAGCAAATATTTCAGGAGCTGTAGATTTTGAGGCTGAGAGACACTCACTGCCAGAATAAGAATGAACGTCTCTGAAATTTCACTGAGAAGGATCATGGGTATATTCAAATTTATAAGAAGCAATCCCAAGATCATTTGGTTCAGGCTCCAGCGAAAGCACTGGGACCGAATAGTCCAGCAATCTTAGCCTTTCCCATTAGGGAACAAAGTACATTCTTCAGCCTTTCCTAGTTGAACTGATGCAATGATCAGTGGACCTTGAATCTAAGGAAACAAATTTCTGTTTATCTTAAACCTCCTCTATTGTGCTTTTGCATGCATTCATCTTATTCTTAACTTAGTCATCCAGATTGCTGCTTAAAAGGGAAAATTGCCCTATAACAGACTTGGCAAATAAACAAATCTATCACTGTCCTGGGTTTCTGAATCCCTCTTACCCCATTTCGCACGAGAATTTTTTTTTCTTCTTTTTTTTTAAACATGGGAATGTCATTACCTGCAGCACCCCTAATCAACCTTGGCCCACAAGTTGAACAATTCAGTAGAATTTAGTGGGTTCTAGCTGACATTCGGAGAACAGCAGCCAACTGTCAAAAAAACGGTGGGAGATGGTAATAATGACCTCCATTTAAGGTCACTGGTGCTTGAATGCATGCGGTATTTTGGCACAGCTAGGCCATATCCTGCTGATCATGGAACGGCTGCCAGGTTTGCTCTGTGGGGCCGAGGGAACTTAGAGTGTAGTGACAAGAGGCAAAAGGGTCAGCCGGAGGCTTGTACGATTAATCCTTAAGGGAAGATGTATCTGGATGGGACGCGCCTGTCGGATTTTTCTCTTGGTAGGGACTTGAAGAAACCCGTGAATGAGATAAACACGAAGTTCAGATGCCTTAACACATCATGACAGCTTTACCCCTGCGTGTGTCACCTAACACCGAGTAGGTGCTTGACTGCGGAGTGAAAGAACAGCTGGACTCCATTTTCTGGGTAAAAAAAACTGTGTAGACATCCAATAAAAGCAGTATCTGCGTTGGCTTTGCAAAAGTGATGTTACTGGGGGTACACGTTTGAAACAATGAGGAGTACTTCCTTTGGGGTTATAAACATAAAAATACTCCATGACCTCATAGCTTTGTTGACGTCTCTTTGTGAAGGATTAAGTAGTGTCTTGCCTCTTTTACTTGGCTTTTAATCATTCATTGTTAAATAGAGGCTTAGGCCATCTGTCTCTGCCAAGATCTGCCTAGATATGGAAGACTGTATTAGAGAGATATTTTTTTCAAAAAATCCTAATAATCTGTTTACACGATTATTCTCCAGGCATTTCCCTGAAACGGTTTTAAGTAAATTTCCTACCCACGAAACCACACATTTATCTGTTAATTAAAACTATTTTTGTTGACTAGGTCTCCGTGCTCCTGAGTCCTGTGGGAATTGTGCTTAGCTCTTTTTTCTCCTGAAGATAAGATAGAAAACAGCAAACCTTGTCAGGTTGAAAAGGTAAAATACAAAACCTGTCAGTTTTCTGGTATCAAGGTACATTCTTTGGAGCCTCAACATTCCGAATGGCTCATCTAGTTAATTCTCAGTGGTACAAGACAGGGCAAAGGGGACTGGCCGTGTGTTGGCACTGGATTGTATTTTATTTTATACCGAGTGCTTCTTGGGCAATTCTCCCTCATCAGTATGCCATAGGTGTAGGCATCATTAACCTCAGTGAAGAGTTTATTACAACCCATTGTTGGAACTTGTTTTTGAATAATATTACTCCACGATTTAAATGAGACAAACTACCTACACCTACACCGAAACAGCAGAGTTTAAAATTGTTCAGAATATAGAGGGATGAGGTTTGGGTATCTGACTTGGGGCAGAGTTGCTGTCTTGTGAGTGCGTGTGTGGGTACGGGTGCATGTAAGCCCACACACGTGTGCAATCTGAAGGTACAGTGTGAATTTTCCTCGACGTCAGTTCGGTTCTCTGAATTGTTTCCCTCTCCGTCAGATGCAAAATAGGGCAAAGAATCATAAGCAATCATAAATGATGGCTACAGACACCATTTGGGGTCCACTTCAACGAGGCACCACACCTGCCACTCAGTGTATTCAGAGGCAGTAGTGTTTGGATCTACTCTGGGATTCTTAAAACGTTTCAAGTGAGAGCCGGGGTTGTCATCGGTAGAATCTGGGTTATACGTTTTGGTTTCCTTTGTGGGCTGCCGATTCACTGCAACACTACCAGTTCATTTTAATCCTCCTGACTTACCTCTGGCAAGAGAATTACCGAGATACCCAGCATCGAACATCCAGAAACCTGGCAGTAGAGTAGCTCTAGTGTAAAAAGGATTATTTGTTAATGAGATTGCAGAGCCAGCGAGTAGGTATTAATGGTGGCTCAGTGTTGTGTGCTGTGTGAAGGTTTCACTCACTCAGGTGCCTTTTTGTTTCCTGTGTCGTGAGCAGATTCTCACCCCAGCCCCACCACACCTTTTTAGCAGAATTCGAGATCCACGAAGCAGGGCATTCTCAGTTTGGTGTAGACCCTTTAGATGTTCTAGGGATTCGGGAGTCGAAACGTAAGTTACAGGTTACGACGTAGTTTGAGTACTTTGAATGCCGAGTACATTTGTACCCAGTAAATATTAGTGATCGCCAGGAGGACCGCAGATGTATCAAGGCAGCTTCATCTTACTGCAGAATCGCGATCTTAAAAAAATAAATTTGTGTTGGATCTTTTGAGGAGGCTGCAGGGGCCCCGTAAGACTTTAAAGTAAGAGCACCTCTAGGAGGGGCTCAAGGTCACAGTCCTCAGCTTTCTTTGAAAATGTGTGAATTGCCTCCCAGACGCTTTCATTTTGCCTGAAGACTGCAACTGTGCCCGTCTGGGGCCTCTGCTGACAACACCGGTCTTTCTGTGCGTCAGCACAATTGGAGACCGCCACGCGGCTCCGCAGCCTTTAGGATTTAGTCATGGAATGTAAGGAATTTTCAACAGGAAATGTATCTGGCTTTGAAATGTTTTCATTCTGCTGCAGCCGCTTAACCTGCGTGCCTTTTGGGTGTCAGCATTTGCTTCTAGAATGTCGTCTGGAATGTGCGTGTTTATGGTTTTCTCTCAAGTCCCCCTTTTGATGCTATTCAGGTACAGTCCCTGTTGCCATTAATGGTCACGTAAGCAGCGTTAGCAGGTTTTGGCAAATGCTCCATTTCAAATACACCTAAGAATGTAAACCTTTTATCGGCGATCTAATTTCGTTTCACTGTACGTTGTTGGTTAGGGTGCAGCCACACAGTCAGCACGAAGTACGCGTTGTTTTCAAGTGGCTCGCTTGTATTGTGCTTGTGCTTACATGATTTGCCTGCTTTTGAGTCTTCAGTAACAAATACACTATCAGTGTCAGCTTTGAGATACGTGACTTAAGCAAAAGTCAGAATAACAGGTATATTTTGTTGCCACAGAAAGGCTTATTTATGCCCTTGTTTATGTGATTAATATTCTTAGACAGTTGCCTGTAGAATTTGACATAGCAGTGCCTGGCACACAGTAGGTGCACAATGAATGCCTGGTAGCCATTACTGTGGTTGTTATTCAAGGCTCTCAAAATTGGTTTGAGTGAAGGACCCCTAGGAATTGATATATCAAGGCTCTTGTGAGGACAGTTGAGGGACGTTGGGTGAACCTTGTGTAATGTCACATTTTCCTGTTCACCTTATTTTCAAGGGTCTCAAATGTAACCCTACGAGGAGGTGAATTTGGAACTGTACGAAGCCTGTGTGTGTGTGTGTGTGTGTGTGTGTGTGTGTGTGTTTGCATGTACTATTTTTATAGTTAAACTAAAGAAACTTAGAGCCTTCAACAAAGACAGAGTCCGGTCCATCTCATCCTTAAAAGAGTCATGTTCAGTACTTGGTACATAGTAAACAGTTAAGTGTTTGTTAGCCAACGAGCCTGGGCCTCAATACATAGGAGATGGGCAGTTTTGATGAATGACTGAAAATGTTAGATTCACTGTAGTCAAGGACAGACACGTTTCTTTAAGAAATTGATGATGTGACCATGTGGTATATGTGTCTTGGGCTGGTGCTCTACCGGGGATGCTATTCCAATGGCTGTGCTTTGTTGAGTACCTACTATGTGCCAGCCTTTGTACTTGGTGCTTGATATCTGTTGTCTCCTCTTGAGCTACTGTACTAGTTAGAAATAGAAGAAATTTGATATTGAAATGAGAGCATTTTTAATCCAATTTTCATATCCTGAAGTTACCTAATAGTGTGGTAAAGGGAATTGCTTGCTTGCCATCTGTACTGGGTCTCTACCAGAAGCTCATGCCTTTGAGCAGTGTACTTGACCACTCAGCTGGAAAATTGTCAGTCTTCATAGGAACACTATTTTAGATGCTGGAACATCTGTAGAACAGTTTCTCAAAAATTCCCACCATCTTATCACAAGCCACACAGATGCGCCTCTCATTTTGTAGTATTTTAAAAAAATGGTAATGCATATATGTATACAAAGCTATCCCGAGAGTCTGCTTTGATGATAGATTCAAGATTACTCATCTTAGTTTTGTTTGCTTGATGTGAGAAGCACAAAACATTTATCTTTCTGTACTGACAATAATAATAGTGGTCAGTATGAAATATTCAAAGGGTATGTGAAGCATTCACTAACGGGGAAATAGGACTTAGCATGCTGCATTTGGGAAGCAGACTCTTAGAAAAGTGGTTAATTCTAGATTTATTTGTACTTAGAGTTTGTTAGTGGGAGGGATGGTAATTGAAGCAAAGGGTACAGGTTCGTGTGTTGGACTAGATGAGATGATGCTGTTGTCCAGTGTGTTTTAAAATTATTGATGTAACAGGGAGGAATCTGAGTCAATTCTGAGTGAAATAAGGCAGATAAAAAGAATACCTACTGTATGCTTCCTTTTGTGTAGAATTCTAGAAAAATGCAAAATAAACTACAGTGAGAAAAGGTGGATCGGTGACTGAGAGTGGTGGGAAGTGGTGAGACAGGAGGGGGAGGGATCACAGATGGGCACAAGGAAATCTGGCGGATGGTGGATACGTTCGTTATCTTGGTTGTGGTGGTGGCATCAGGGCATTATATACCTGTCAGATCTTACTAGGCTGTGCCCTTCATATATAGTTTATTGTGGGTCGATTATATCCCAATAAAGCTGCTAGAGAAAAATAGAAATTTTTGCAACCCTTACCCACATGACGAGCAAGTAATTGTTTAGAATCTGTTACACCAGCCTGCAAGCTCCAAGGAAACCCGGCTCTTTCTGTTTGGTTCTTGAGTTCTTCATGCCTAACCCGTGAGAGATCTCTGCTAAGTACTCACTGAAGTAGGATGAATGAATGCGTAGACCTTTATGTCGTGTTAACCACGGACAGCTATCACTTAGCATATGCTCTTTGATCAGCCCTATCTAAAAATACATTATTTTATTAATCTTCGCAACATCTTTTTTTGAGAGAGACCATCCTATTACCCCATTTTATGCAACAGGTAATGGAGTGTAGAACAGGTAAGTCACATGCCTTAGACCACTGACTAATGAGAGAGAGCTAAAGTCAAAGCCGTCTGATTTAAAGTCCGTGATCACCTTTGCGCCTGGACCCTTTGGCATTTCTTTATGGTTTATGTGGATTTTTATGAAGCCGTGGTGGGGAAATTGGCAAGAATAGAAGACTCAGTTCCTAGCACCTCACCTTTAACACAGCAGGAACTCGGTAAACATTTATAAATGAGGGAATGAACTCAGTGCTGAAAGGTCTTCTTACGGGGAAATCCTTTTTCTTTTGTTTATTTTCGCAGTATTAATAGAGCAGAGTTGTCGTATTACACGCGGCTATGTTTGTACTGTCTGCAACCCGAATGCAATGTGGGATAGGCAAGCAGAAGAAAACCCCTTTGGGGGAGCTTGGGTTTTCTGCCGGCGAATCTAGCCGGGGTTCCCGGGGGGCCCAAGGAACACTCCTTCATTGTCACCTGTGAGACTCTGTGCCAGGAGGGGAGGAAGAGAGCACACGTTGAAGTTTTCTTCCTAGTTGTGTTATTAGATTCCTCTAAAAGCCAGTTGATTTTTGTGGGCCGGCATGAAAATTCCAAAAAGGGATTATAAAAATGTTTGCGTTGTACTTTGACAACAGAGTTGGAATACCCTTTCCCCCGTTTTGTAAGAATTGTAGAAATACAAAGAATGGTTGCATTTCTGAAAATATATACCTTGAAGATAATTGAGGTATTTTTTTAAAGCTGTTACCAAATTTATCTTCAGGTGTGTGTGTGTGTGTGTGTGTGTGTGTGTGTGTATGAGTGTTTTAATGATAGTGCATTAAACTTAAAAAAACAAAAACAACTCTGCCAGATTTCTATAACTAAGTAGAACTAATTCCCGAATGGTGGTGTTATTTCTCATATACTACCAGGTAGAGGCCACCCTGGGATTTATGCAGACTACTCCTTGCCCTGTAAGTGCTACTTAAAACACCACCCCCCGCACACCCCCCCTCCCCCAAAAAAACCTTGGGATGTTTTATAGCCCCATTAAAAAAAAATCTCTTGTAGGGAAATGGAAAATACAGTGAGGTCACCAGACTCCTCATCCACTGACATTCCCTTATTCGTTTGTTTATTCATTTGAAAGCAATTCATCAAGCCCACATTACGTGCCAGGGTCTGTGTTAGGCATTGGAAGTAAGTGGGTAACATGAATAAATGCTTTCTATGTTGGTGAAGGGGATTTGTCCTCTCTGCCTCTGGTTTTGCATTTGGGGATCTCAGAAGTACCAGAATCATTAGTACTTTGATATTTGTCAACTCTGCCAAAATCATAGGTTATTTGGGTCAAGTTGGTTGACCCTATGCTCTTGTTTCTTATTTCATAAAATGGGCATAGTAAGTACTTCTCCCATGTGAGTTACAGAACTCAGGAAAAGAGTTACAAAAGCCCATAAAGTATAAGAGATTAATTTAGTGATCAACCTGTTTTCTGAGTGTGTGGGTGCTCGTGTGTGTGAGATTTGATGTTGAACGAAATCTATCTAGTTCTTGATTTCTAGGTAGTTTCTCTATAACTTGATTTCTCTTGAGATGACTTTGAAATTATTTCCTTATCTTTGTGTTTTGGATTGAAAATGTGGAAAGTTTTTGGGTTTTGGAGTTGGATCATTTGCATTAGTGTCATTCTAGCAAATTAAATTTCTGTAAGATGTATAGGAGTGCTTTTGTTCAACTACAGGGGAAATGGGCACAGATAGAATTTCCCTTAACTGGCATTGGTGGGTACATTAGAGATGTTTAGGGAAATCTTGCCTACAGTGTATTGGTGGTGCATAAAAGGAATGCATAATATCTTATAATTAAGCTAATGATCACTAATTTGTGGAGAGTCCTTCTTTGTAATGATATCAAGGAACCCTGTGGAGACTCTGAGGTGGTTATCCTTAATTTCAGTATTACTTGAAAACTTCCAGTTATTGTAGTCCTACAGTTTCCAGGGAAATTTCGTATGCACATAAACTTGCTTTATCTCGTGACCTCCCGGTGGTATTTAGGGCTCAAGTTATTTTATGTTGTGATTTTTCTGGCCACTTGCAAATCTCTTAAAGGCAGAGATGATGTCACATTAAAATTTTTGTCTCCAGTACTTTGACACAGTTGGCTTTAGAAATTGTTGGGTCACTTAAAAGGGTCCATCCCCAAGGCTCAGAAACCTCCTCGTATTTCTTCTCCTTGCCCTGCTTCATCAGTTGATTTCCCGGTCGTGGCAATCGGTCTTGTGTGGGTGGAAAGAGCTTGCTTGGTCCTTGACCACAGACAGATTCGAGCTTGCCTGTCTCTTACCAGCCATGTGACCTTGGCTAAGTTACACATTCTCTGTGCCTTGTAACTTAATTTGAAAGCAGGAATGATCATGCTTAATTTATGGAATCGAGAAGCCTAATTCCAATGACTAGCATAATGATGGCACATGGTGGGTCCTCAGTGAATGATAAGCTTCTTTTATCTTTTTACCAGCTAATCCTCTTCAATATTTTTTAAAATTTTTCTTAAATTTCCTTAAATACAGCCAACAAACTGAGGGTTGACAGGGGAAGCGGGGGTGGGGGGAGGGGTGATGGGCATTGAGGGGGGCACTTGTCGGGATGAGCCCTGGATGTTGTATGTAAGCGATGAATCATGGGCATCTACTCCCAAAGACAAGAGCACGCTGTATACACTGTATGTTAGCTAACTTGACAATAAATTATATTAAAAAAAATAAATATGTTTTTCTTCACACTAGATTATGGTAATAGCCTCTTCACTGTTTTCCCTGACATTTTTCATTCTTTGTGTTGCTTCTGGGTCAGCTTGGATATTGCTGCTGGATTAAATACTTAGTAATTATTTACTCTGTTAGACACTAGGCTTTTTCTGTTGTGTCTGTGGTTTAAAGGAAGCAAAACCCACCACTGCTTTGGATCTAAAGAGTAAAATTGACTTAGGTTGGTAATCCATGTCACCTGGACCTGGTTTTTCCAGCTGGCTCTCCCATTTCCCTTCACATACTCTATAGTCCTTACAAATCGCATATTCTGTTCTTCTTAGTTATTAGGACTTGGAATGAGATCTGCAAGGACTTCAGGCTAACCTGCCAATCACCTCTCCCCACTTATGACCCTCTCTTCCCAGCGTAGGCAAGAATAGGCCATCCAAGGCCAGCATTTGAGACTGCAGTGTGCAGCACAGACCTCTCATGGAAACTGGATCAGACCTTGGCTTTTAGGCTTGAACCCAAGGGATGCTTTCAATTCTATCTGTCCTAAATCTTGGGACCTTAGTGCCTTTTGGCCAACCATACTAAGGACTGAAACTGAGAAGCAAAAATTTGAGAGTGCTAAGAACAGGTGCTGAACTTCCAGCGCTCAGTGGTCCTGCCCATTTGTAACCCCCCAGTTGCCATGGACTCTGTGCCCTCATGATAGGTCAAAATGATACCTTTCTTGGAGATGAGTTGGGTGGTATCTGGGAAGGCAGTGGGCAAAGGTGATGGCATGGAGAGAATGGGGTAAAAGTTCCATTCTCCCAACTCCTGCTACAGTACCCGAGCTGATAATTGATAATGTTTGTGATAATTCTCTTAAAATTTACTATCACTCACATGCCCCTCAGAATATCTTCCAAATTCACTCTTTCCCTGTCAGCCTGAAAGAGTTGAGTTGTGTGTATTCATTTTTATCATTGATACATAATCCATTTGTATTATATGGTAAACATAACTTGCAAACTTCTGTCTTTAATTCTCTTTTTTTCTTATATTTTAGTTAGTTCAGTAAGCATCTATTCAACACCTAATGCCTATGAAGTACTGTACTCAGTGCTGGAGATAGACAGTATAAGGCTTAAAAAAATCCAAGTCTGAAGACATATAAAGAGCACACTTAAAGGAATTTGTTGTTTCCAAAAAAAAAAAAAAAAAAAAAAAGTACAGGTGACTGATGAAGCCATAAAGATTGTTACTGGCCAAGGTGTTGTAACCTTGGTGGTGTACCCGAGTGAGGAATTTGCGTTTTATCTACTAAGAGGAACGACACACTATAGGATTTTAACCAGAAGGGTGCCCAGTTCAGACTTGCATTTTAGGAAAGTCACCCTGGGAATTTTGTGGAAGGTGGATTATAATGAGGCAACGCTGGAAGAAGAGAGATCAGCACTGAGACTGTTAAGAGGTCCAAAGGCAATGGGCCCCCATTGGAGCAGATCATAAGGACCAAGAGTGTATGGAGAAGGGTCTGAGGACCACAGAGGAGGCAAAAGCGACGTGGTTCACAGAAGACCTGAAGGTTTCGGTTTGAGTGGATGCTACTGATAGAGGAAACCTGAAGCAGGCTTGTGAGGGGGAAATGATACAGTTTTACTGGGTCTTTTCTGGATTCTAAATATCTGGAGAATAAGGCCTCGGCCTTTGTCTATTGGTCTGTCCATCCATTCATCCATCTATCCCACATTTATTGGGTATATACTACCTATAAAAGCATTGTATGTAGCGAATGTGTTTTTGTAGTACCGTATCTGTGTATTGTCACTGTAGTAGATGTCCAGTAATACTTGTTGAGTGAATTAGGTGAAAGGTTCCCTGCAGATTATTTGAGAACGATGACTTTGAAGGAGAATATGAGAACACCTCCTATTGCCCCCATCCTCCCTCACCACCTCCCGCATACGTATGCCCACGGGGAACTGTGGACAAGATGAGGTTTACAAGTTGCAAAACCCTCAGTGTGCATCAGAACACTTTCATCACCCATATGACGCATCGAGTAGGTACCGACCTTTGACTTGTGAACTGACAGAAAATTATTGGGAATTGATTTCACAAAGAAGATATATAACAGACTTGGCATTCCCTTAGCTGAACAAATGGTCTATTATAGAATTGAACTTAAGTATAAATAGCAGCATGTGGCTGTTTACATTTAAACCTAATTAGTAAAATTAAAACTTCAGTTTTACAATCGCAGTCACATTCCAAACGCTCAGTAGCTACATGTGGCTAGTGGTTTCGATTTGGGACATGTTTCATATAAAGCATTCATTCAGTCGTTCATTCAACCAGTGTGCGGGGGGGTTGCTTCTGAAGCGCAGGGCGCTGTATTTGCAAGAGAGCCTCTTGCACTGACAGGGAGCCTCAGTCAGTGCTGGCGAGCCCAATACTGTAGGGATGGCTACTCTTTGTATAGAGCTGGGACAGCCTTTCCTTCACAGGTTTGCTGTGAGACTGTCCGCCGGGATGTTGCACTGGATTCTCGTTAGCAGATTTATATTATTTTGGAAATTTTGTTACGGTAACTTGGGGGGCATGTATTTGTTTTCATTAGATTGTTTCTTAGCCTCTTAAGGCAGTGGCCTTTTCATCACTGCATATGGACAGTTTGTTGTTCATGTTCAGGGGAATTACTGATGTAAAGCATTCTAGGACTTTTGGGAGTATTAATAAAGCCTCGTAAAATACTTGTTCAATTAGATTCCCTGACCCGCTGTCCAGAGGCTGAGCTATCATGAACCAAGGACGCTTTGTATGGTTTAAGCGGTGGTGGGGAAGCCTCGGTCTTTCTTCCTCTTTGTGTTGCCTGTCACTGCCTGTTTCCCTGAGGTCCCTGGCCCTGAGCTGCACAGGAGTGTTTATGCCCTAGAGAATCAGAGAGAGAGCTGATTAGGTTTTATATTACTCTTGCACCTACTTTTGATTTTAAAAAAAGTTTGCTGTATCTGAAGTTTTGGGAGATTAATGATTTGTTTCTCTTAGGGGGAGAATTGCTTCTCTCTGCCTCAAGCATCAGGATCAGAGTGCCATATTTTGTTTGCAGGAAATCGTGCCATGTTTTGTTTGTGGGAAGTTGGAAGTGTTTTCTTTTAGGTCTTATAGGAATGAATTCAAAAACTTTAATTGTTCACTGGTTTCCATCTTACAGATACTGAGCCTTTAGAGCCGTGTGTCCAGGATAGAAAAGCCGTTCTTTTTCTTTTTTTTTTTTTTATGTTTATTTATTTTTGAGAGAGAGAGTGAGACAGAGTGTGAGTGGGAGAGGGACAGAGAGAGGGAGACAGAGAATCGGAAGCAGACTCCAGGCTCTGAGCTGTCAGAACAGAGCCTCACGCGGGGCTCAAACTCATGGACCGCGAGATCATGACCTGAGCTGAAGTCAGACGCCCAACCGACTGAGTCACCCAGGTGCCCCAAGAAAAGCCGTTCTTTAATGACACCTAATACTGTCTGAGTCCCAGACATTTGTGGGACTCCCAAATGGCCATGAAATACTTGGGTTTGATGTTGGCCCTTCATACTATCAACCACCAATCTGTTGTGAAATACTTCTGTTGTCAGATTTGTAGTTTCCTTTTCAGATAATAGACCTTCTGATTTAGAGCATGAAGGTACATCTTCCTAAGTTTCTATGACGGAAAGATATTGAAGAAGAGGGAGAAAAGCCAAATCCCAGAGACCAGACAAGCCGGCAGGAAATTGCAAACATGGTGGGATTTCCAGTGCTTTCCCTTTTTTGTCGAAGTCATGGATAATTTAAACAGTATTCGCTTTTACTTTTGTTTGTTTCTTTGCTTCCAACCACGTCTATCTGCCAACCTTTCTAAAATGTCATGATGTAATTATTTTAACAGGCACTGTATGCTCCTTTATTTGGGGGATATTAACCTTTCTAAACAAAAGGAATGTTAATATCCACTGGAGACACAACTAATGGGATTTCATTTTTCTTGTTAGGCAAGAAGCTTGATTTTTTTTTTTTTTTTAACTTCTTGTAAAAGAATTCGGCAAGTAAAATAATTGCCTTAAGCTAATCCATGATAGCGATTTTAAACGTGACTTTCCAGATCACTTTTATATGGCTTAGAAAGAATAATGTGATTTTCTTGTTTTTGTTTGCCTTAGCTAAACAGTGTTGAAGGATGATATAAATTCAATGAATTCAAAACAAAGAAAATGCTAATTGGTAATATGCTGAGTTCTTTTAAGGCATGAAATATAGTGTTTAATTCATAAAGCATTGTTTAATTTTATATAGATTTAGTTAATTTTTTGAAAGTTAGTGTAGGACAGACGCAGAATAAATTAGCTAGCTAGCCATTTTCTTTTTTTTTTTTTTTTTTTTTTTTTTTTTTTTTTTTTATTTTTTTTTTTTACATTTTTTTTTTTTTTTATTTATTTTTGGGACAGAGAGAGACAGAGCATGAACGGGGGAGGGGCAGAGAGAGAGGGAGACACAGAATCGGAAACAGGCTCCAGGCTCCGAGCCATCAGCCCAGAGCCTGACGCGGGGCTCGAACTCACGGACCGCGAGATCGTGACCTACTAGCCATTTTCTTAATCGCTGTGTATTCCTGTTTGATGTTTAAATATATATGACCCGAATATGTTGTCCTTTTCCATAAAAAGACAGTGGTCATAGGTTCTCTGACATTAAGACAACCCGCTTCTAAGATTTTTACAAGGCTCCTTTCAGCCTGGTTTTCTCCCTCCTTCTCTCCCTCCTTCCCCTCTTCTTTCTCTCCCTTCCTTCCTTGCTGGGTATCCACTGAATCATTTTCAGGAACTTCCTCTATCACCCTCTGACCAATAGCCTACATTTGTGGTGGGATCCCTAACCTTAGAGCTGGTGAGACAATGAAACGGATTAAAACTAATTGGTCCATGTGGGTGTCAGGCGTATGACCTTGGCCTTATAATGGAGGAATCTCAGTCCCCGAACTGCCCAGCTCCACAGGTCCACAGACAAGTACAGTCTGGATGAAATAAGCATCATTCGTCCCTTTGCTGGTGGGGGGATCTAGAACAGCGAGCGGGGTGGGTGGGGGAGGGGGCAGAGAAGGCCGTGGAATTGAACTGTGATCTTCTCTGCCAAGCCCTCAAACAGCTTTCCCTTTAAGCAACAGAGATGACAAATTTTTGCTATTTTGGATTAGTGAGACAGTATGAAATGGTTTCCCTTTCCTTCCAGGCAAAAAATACCAACAGAATCTGCCTTTGGAATGAAAGTGCTAATTTCATTTGGTGACTTTCAGACTTGAAATATGGGCTCGAAAGGGAGTTGTGCATTAGTCAGCGGAGGCAGCGGGGGTTATTTTTACAGTGCTAATTATTATTTCATGACAGTGATTTACTTTATGTTGTCTGCCGTTTACACCCCCAAACTAGCCATTGTTTTGGGAACAGAATCGGTTGGGTCGTCGTGTTCTTTTTCGAAGACAGATCTTGCTATTTTATGGGTATACGTGCTTTTCTGCAATAAAGTAGAGCTCTATGGAAGAGAGTCTTGCATATGAAATGTAATCTGGATAAATATTCAAAACTAATAGGTTTATATTTTAGTCTTGATTTTTAAAGTATATTTTTCTGACACCCTAATCGTCTTGTTTTATCTGCATTAAGCTTAATCTGTTTTACCAGGATGCAGCTAGATTTCTGTTGCTCACATGGAACTTAGGAAGGAGCGACACATACAGTTAACAAATAAATACAAAATGAAATTTAATATAACCCCTTGATGCGTAAAGGAAGATGAGTGGAAGACAGAGTTGATTGCATGTCTGGAAGCATATCTGCCTGATTTATGCTCTAATTTTAGTACTGAGTTTCCTTTGTAATAGTAAAATGTCACATTAGCATGTCCCTTTTAATAATCTAATATGCTACCAGTGACAATAAATACATGCATTGAGTCTAGCTCAGGGTTTCTCAAACTTCAGAGGCCTGTGACCCTTCCTGGTGTAGTTAAATTGACCAGATGACCCTCCTGTCATATATTTTTAATTGTAAAGCACTTGAAATTAATCATGTTTTATTTCTTTTTAAATAAGCACCTCAAGAGCAGTGGTGAGCGGTTTTGCTCACGGCACTTATCCACTCTTAAAGAAAATTAAAGATTGGAAGGGCCCCTCAGTCTCAGTGGCAGCAAAGCCATCTACGTGGGGAAAAAACAGAATAGGTGAGAACTGTGTTTAGCGCGTCCCTCCACAGTCTCTTGCCTGCGCGCTCAGTGAAAACTGGCATCAGCGAATATAACAAAGTAAAAGCATTTTGAGTTATTACCACAAACCTTCAAGTGGTCATAACCCGAGATTTCAAGCGTCTCCGTGAAGGCTAAGGTTTGCTACAATTTGTATGGTAACTGAGTGCCTTTAATTTAAACTACACTGAGCTAATCTTTAGGAGAATTGGAATCTGCCTCTGAACTAATTATGATTTACAGAAATTGATAATTTGTCTTCTGCATGTGTCTGCAGGAAGAAATTACTATTAAATTTGATTAACAAATGACAAGATTTCAGCCCAGTAATTTAGCATCTTTATTAGCAAACTTAGAAAACTTTTAATAGTAATCTTTTCACTCTTACCAACTTTATTCTGGTAGAGTTTACCTACCAGGCATGACAGACACATGTGGCTTTAGAATGACCTACCTTACCCTTAACGAATAAATCTCGGTGTGGTTTGTTTTTTCTATCCTCAAGCACACCCTAAGTGCTGGAACTGATTTCCCATGATAGTTGGAACTTAATAATATGTAATTAACTTCCGAAAATGAATGCTCCGTTCTTCTTGAATACATTCCTGAAGAATCTCCTCAAAAATACATATAATTGTGTAAAAGGAAGCAGAGCATTATATTAACCTTATTTTTTCATGCACCACTTTGTCAAATGTTTTCCTGTCTCTTCAAACAGGCTAGAGTTGTGTGTAATGGATGATACTGGGGGCGAGACCTGAGCTGTGATATAGGATTGGCAGCAGCATGAATTATTCTAAAATCCACTTTGGATGTGAAGAACAGAGATGTGAAACTGCTATAGCAAGGCAGTGAAGTGAGGGCATTATATTTTCTTTACATGAGGAACATGGTGTGGTTTTAAATATTTTATCGTACGTGTTTTTATATAGTTGAAAAAAAATAATCTGCTGTACTCAGCAGCCTAGGAGAATTGCCCTTTCGTATTTTCATGTCAGGAGAATCTTATCATCTTGCATGTCAAAAAGGGAAGTTGAACTATAGCCTTTTACAGACCCAGAGGTAAAGTTTAATTTTATAATGACATGAAATAAATGTTCTAGTATCTAAGTAATAGTTCGCCAAAACGTCTGAAATGGTCTCCTTTCTCAAGGATGCACTGTGTGTGCGTGTGCGTTGCTGATGTTAAAATGGACCTGCCAGACTGAGTGACGGGAGGTGCTAATAACTCCAGGTTGGGAGATGACAACAACGTTGTGCACACCTGCTCTCCTCTTTGGGTCCGTCTCTTGAAGTTATTGAATGGGTGAGCGTAACGGGGAGGAAGTGCACTAAGATGGACAGCAAGAAGGGCAGTGCGGGGCTAGGGACCTGCCACGCGAAGAGTAAGCTGGACATCCTCTGCATAGGAAGTCTGTCACTGAGGTTAATCCTGACCTTTGACTTGACAATGCAAAAGAAGTTTCCGTCGTTAATAGCAGTCTGTCCTGGGCAGTTGTACTGGCAGTGAGGATCGTTTTATTCAGCTGTATCCTTGTCCTAGTTCATTGGTGTTGCATGGAAGAGTTATGTTTGTATGCTCATTTTGTCCATTTCATTCTGTCTTTGACTTAAAGTTTTTTTAATGTTTATTTATTTTGAGAGAGAGACCCACAGTGTGAGCTGGGGAGGGGCAGAGAGAGAGGGAGACACAATCCGAAGCAGGCTCCAGGCTCTGAGCTGTCAGCACAGAGCCTGACATGGGGCTCGAACTCACGAGCCGTGAGATCATGACCTGGGCCGAAGTCAGACGCCTAGCGCACTGAGCCACCCAGTCGCCCCATCTTTGACTTTTTAAATAAATCAATAGATATTTCTTTCTTGACAATGTATGGTATTATTCTTTAGTGGGGCTATACTTAATCTGATTGGGTAGAAATTAAATCAGGCAGTCTGTTAGCAGTTGGGGGCTAGTAATGGTCCCTGTTCGAAACTGGCACCATTTAACAACAAACACAACAAAAAGCTAATGACTGAAGTATGGGGCAAGCTCTCACACATCCCGTGTATTCTGGGGCCGTCCATCTCTGTTTGGCCCAGTCTAGTCTCTCCCTGACATATACTTATCCCAAAGAACCCAGGGAAAAGTTGAGTTCCAAAAAGAATGCTGGTCAGTTCTCTATTATTCACCTTAACAGAAAAACAGCTTTATGAAACGTCTCCCAACAATAGGTTCCTAAAATTATCTAGAGTTGGTTTTGTAATGTATTATAAAATTTTACCCCTGTAGGTTAATCTCATTTTGTTTTGCTTAGTCTCATGTCGACATTCATTCACACCCCCTAAGCCCATAACTTTTAAATACAAGTCAAGCCATGTAGCAGGTGGCAAAGTATGTCAATGTAGGATGAAAAGGCTGTCAGGATACTGCTAAACCACACGTGGATATTTGATGAGGACTACATCTGACGTGCCCCGTACAGCTTGCAAACTGAGGATCTCTGGCAAGTGCAACTTAAAAAAAAAAAAAAAAAAAAAAAAAAAAAATAGGATTCACATGAACAGAAGGGTCCATCAGAGGTTGTCTGGTTTCAATGGCAACGATCAGCAGATGATCTAACTGAATGGTTAGGCATACGTGATACAAGAAGAGACATCCGGAAAACCTAGTGAAGATGATTTCAGCTTGTGTTTTCAGAGAAACCATTAGCTGCGTGCACATTTTCCTTTTGAACTTAGAATTAAAAAAAAAAAGCAAACATCAAATTGAAATGCAAACAAAAATACTCGAGTAAAGAAATGCTCAAACATCTGGGGGGGAACAAGAGGGTTGG
This sequence comes from Panthera pardus, assembly GCF_024362965.1. Classification (NCBI taxonomy): domain Eukaryota; kingdom Metazoa; phylum Chordata; class Mammalia; order Carnivora; family Felidae; genus Panthera; species Panthera pardus. The sequence continues at coordinate 101,832,272 of NW_026526677.1, forward strand.
TGGTTGGGTAAGGGGCTCCATGGTTAGGCTCTGACAAAATGGCACCGGGCCCCTGGCCTCCATCAGCAAAAGTGCTTCCTGGAAACGAACAATAAAACATGCAGGATGTAAACATCAGCAACTTAAGTACTTGCCCACTCAGTTGTTAGGAAGGGAGGTAGAGCTAAAAGATTAAAGACAGCTTGACAAAATCCTACACACCGTCCAGCTGGGCCTTCCACGCTATGAAACGTGGTAGGACAGAATGAGGGTGTTTAAAAAAATTATTGCTATTATGCAGCTGGAGGGCAATGGGCTGAGTTGGGAATATGCCAGGCGAACTCGTGTTGCTTGTGTAGATAAACTCGCAGGCCTTCAGCTTTCAACTCCATCCAGTCCCTTCTGTCAGATTCTGTTAACCTTGTCCTGTCCCTTGCTGAGCACTGACATTTTCAGAGCAGAGGAAAATCATGTTAAATTTATGTATGAGGAGGGGGGATGTCTGTGTGTATCGCGGGACCCTGGATTTAAGTGTTTGGGCTCTTTTGATTAGTTCTTCCCCTGGTTGGTTTTGTAGTCTCCAAAAAGCTTATAACCCATTGCTGGTTAGGGATCGGATTTCGATTCCTATGTTCTGTGGTATGCATGGTGGCCGTCGGTCCTTCCCTGCGATTCTACAGGAGCGCCTCGGCCCCTACTGAGGAGCCAGGGGCCCCAGAGTAGAGGATACTGCAGCTGACTCTCCTGAGCCTGTTTCCACCCAGATGATGCTGTTTGTGTCAGCTTAATTTATTGGGATTTTGTCTAAGATTTTGTGACAATTTTGTCTAAGATTTTGGTGAAAGAATGCTAAACTGAAAAATACCTGAAAAGCTGTGTTGAAGGATTGTGAGAGGACTGGACGGGAAGATTTGGGCCAAAATGTAGAGGCTCTTATACCCCTGACAAAGGGGCATACATTTTTTTTTAACCTGCAGACGGGTAATGGGAAACCATTGAGGGTGACTGAGCTGGAGAGAGGCCGTGCAAAGGGTGGAATAGAGAGATTTGTACCAGAGTCCAGTTACAGGGCTTTTCCACTTGTCCGGTTGTCATATGAGAAATGGTTTGTGTCAGAGTGGCTGGAGAAGTCGTGGTTAACAAAACGTGACAACTGGTGGGGTTTGGTTTCCTCTTACACCCCAACTCTGGACATTTGGGGGGGGCTGAGGTGGACCTGGAGGACTGGGATGAGCAGGATTATCAAGTTGTGTCTGGGTTCAGCAGGAGGCATCCTGTGGTCACTTAGTGATGTCTCTCACGCATGAAAGGATGGAGGACAGTGGCACCTGTTCTGTGCATATGTGGCCCCTGTAGTCGTAATCTACAATGCGATTGGAGACATACTAGGAGTTAGTGACAAACTAAAGTCAGACAGTCAGGGTGTTGGATGAGTATGTGATACATAAGCCTGGCTGAACTGACTCAAAAAAGTTACCTAGTGAAGGAGAAATGCCCAGTAAACAGAGCCATGGTATTGAAGTTTGGGATTGAGATCAGTGCTAGAGATTGGACTGGAGGGGATTTACATACATGTGATAGTTGGTTTTGCTCTTGCAGTTTGGTTGGGGTTGGAAGCAGGAGAAGACCTGGGGGGAGGACTGGGGGTCCATTAGTAGAGATCAGCTTGAGTGGATCCATGAGTGTGGATGTGTTTACATCTTGAGCCACCTTGCGAGAAGGAGACCAAGAAGTGAATTTGGCATGATAAACACTCGGAAGCAGGTGAGTATTTAGGGTGCTTTGATCTGGACAACATTTAAATTTTATCAAAACTCCACTGAAGCTTTTTGTTTATTTTATTTTATTTTATTTTATTTTATTTTATTTTATTTTATTTTATTTATTTTTAAATTTTTAATCTTTATTTATTTTTGAGAGAGATACAGTGTGTGAGCATGGGAGAAGCAGAGAGAGAGAGATGGAGACACAGAATCCGAAGCAGGCTCTAGGCTCTGAGCTGTCAGCACAGAGCCGGGCGCAGGGCGCAAACTCACGAACCGCGAGATCATGACCTGAGCCAAAGTTGGACGTTTAACCGACCGAGCCACCCAGGCAGCCCTTGTGACTTTTCTTCTAAGTGGTTTCTTTGTTATTCTACGCTAGCTTCTTTAGAATATATAGGATACAGATGTGAACTTTATGTATAAAAATAAAGGATAATTGATGTGCATAATCTGATGGAATAATTTGGAGAAATGGAGACACTGACAGTTCCCAGCTTTTTGCCCTTTTCATTTTGCTGCCTCGACCACATATTCATAAATATATTTAAACCAGTCTTGAATATTTAGGTCATTTCTAGTCGTTTGCTCTTTAAGAAGGAAAAAAAAAAAAACAAAACAAAACAGTCAAAGGTAGCCTGACTGCCTCGGTTTAAATCCAAGGTTTACCATTTCTTACTTAGGGGATTTTTGGTCCGTTTCTTAACCTCTGTGTCCCAGTTTCCTTCTGTGTAAAATGGGGATAACCGTGGTGCTTACCTCAGAGGGTTCCTCTGCAGGTTACCTGGGGATGGGAAGGTGAAGTGTTTAGGGCAAGCTTTGGTACATGGCAAGTTCCATCTAAGAGCATAGACTTTGGAGCCAGACCTTTTGGGTTCACATTCTAGCCCCATCTTTTACTAGTTGTTTGACCTTGGAATGATGTTCCTTTCTCTGAGCTTAGATGATAGTATCTACCTTCTAGGGCAGCTCTGAGAAGTAAGTAAGGTAAGACAAAGTGCTTTCATAGTGCTTGACTTAAAGTAGGGACACAACATATGATAATTGTTTTTATCATTACCATCATAATCATTATAGTTATGCATAATGCCATAAAGACCATCCATACACACAGGCCTTTGTGTGTCTTTGGGAATGTTTCCTTAGGGTAAATTCTTAGAAGTGGAATTACTGTGCCTCCTCTTAACTTGCTGAAATGTCTTTAATGAAAGTCTTTAATAAAGTTTTCCTTACTTAAAAAAATGACGCTTTCATGGAGCTCACTGTAGGTACAATTTACCAGCCTAGGCATAGCAGGTTATATTCAAGGATGGATATTCTCTATCTGTAATGACCTTATAATCTAGTGTGAGAATTAAGAGGAGAATTAATATTGAGGATGCCTACTATTTTGAGAGGCAGGGATAGGGAAGGTTATTCTTAGCATAGGAAGGCCTGCCATGTGGTCATTTCTGTCTTCGGGCCTGTAGGGGTTGAGCACGTGTACTAGCCATTGGCTAGAAGACTTAGACACTAGTAAGGAGCTTATCTCCTCTCTACTCACTTTTCTTCACCTAGATTCTCTTTATCTTCCCTTAGTCTCCTTCAGGAGACAGAGAATTTTTTGGATTTCCTAGATTCTCTTAGAAACATGATACTACATCATGTGTTACTTAAGACTGATTCAGGCCAGAATACACACACAACCGTTTCGTGCATCAAATTGGAACTCTGTTTCTAGGTTCTGTATGATTACTGTAATCTGACTTCTCTGAAGAAATGTTAATCTCTTATTTTAGTTTGATATTAAGGCTTTGCCAGTATAGACATTTGAACGTAGTCACAATTCTTAAGGTAAGTTAAAGCCTTTCGGTTGTTACTTAGTTTTCAGTGACAGTTATGACAAATGGCTGGCATAATTTATTTTTGCTTTGTAGATGGGTATAACTGGGGATCTTATATATTGGCTATGCCTTTTTTTATGAATTCATAAAATTTCAGTCTAGAACATTGGATTAGATATTAAGGCATTTATGTTGACAAGCAAGAAGCAAATCGTATTCTGATCCAGTTTGTATCATAACGTGCAACCCAATTTACTAAGTTTGTGTTGGTAATTTTGCGTTGCTATGAGACTTAAGTTACATATATAAGAGTTGACAGTCATTTCGGCAGGTGTCAGACTTGAACTTCAGAAGGTAAAGGAGTTCTGCTACTTAATTTCTATTCAAAATAAGTCAAAAATAGTGGGAAAAAAGGATCCTCCTAGAATTCTCTGCCTCACACTGGTAAATACAGTCGTACCGAATCCACCACTAACTATTGCTGTGAGCTACTTAGTTTGCCTGTTCCCTTAAAGCGTTCATGTGACAAATTTATAATTTCAAGTTATTTCTAGGTCAACAGTTAGATTAATGTTTTATCTCCTGAGCAAAAAGCACAGTGTTTCTTTGTAAACTTTGTTATCTTACTCAAACTGAAAATTGCAAAACAAAGAATTTTCTAGTTCTCACATTCCTCGGTGGAGAGCTTTGTTTATGTAGAGGTTATCTTGCCGGTTTATTTTATATTCTCCTTAACTCTAAATCTTCTGCAGGTGGAATAAATACCCCATTTCAGGCTTTCAGAGCTGATTAATTAAAGCTAGTTGGTTGTCATTACTGATCATTTACTAGCTTTTATTTATTTTTGCTTTGTGATAGCTCAGCAGGAGGCCTCTTAATTGATCAGAATATGAGCCTGTCCTGCTCACTAAAATATACCTGGTGCCTAGCCACAAATACTCAAGAAATATTTGTTGAGTGAGTAAATGATTATGACTTTGACCAAGGAGGGTATAGATCTAGAAAGTACTTGGGAATATGTGGATGTCTCCACCAGTCCGAGAGCTGATAACTTTGGGCTTTTCTTTTTCTATTTGAGCTAATATTATTATTTTTTTTTGGAAAGTACTGATGTGTTATCAGTTCTTAAGTAGGCATGGCGACTCACATTAATGTCAATTTTGAAATAAATTACATTTTACAGACTTTATACCACTGTTTTCTTCTATTTGCATGGACTACAATTTTATTTTGTTCTGTGACTTTCAGACTATGGGAAATTTGATTTTCAATAGATCCCAAGATACTATATGTATTATAGTGTTTTTTTTTTTTCCATTCCACAACTCCATCCTAAAATCCTATTACATTTGAACAACTATATTAGCCTCATCATTAAAAACTCTTTTTAGTACGGCCAATTCTAGGTGTTCAAGAGTTCCTAGAAAGACATATCATAAAAGGGATTGTCAGAACAGTGGGGCTTACATTTGTGACCAAAGATACAATAAGATAATCATAGACATGACGCAGATGCCATAAAAGCAGAATTGCAACCATAGGCCTATATGTTATTTTGTCTTTGTTTTTATTTAATAAACATTTCAGGTAGGTCAGATATTAATCTTAAGTAGTCACTATGCTCAGAAGAATTGTTCGGTCATGGAGGAGGGAGAAAGATCCCATCTGAGTGGACCCAGGGAAGAATCATGTGTGAAGTCAGCCAGCATTCAGCAGGCACACTGGAACGGGACTTTTTTATGGCAGCTGGGTAACTTGGAATCCGATTTTTATAAGTTGGATGCCCTGGTTTGGGATGGTAGAACAGACCTAGTAGGCTGATCTTTAAATGTGATCCTAGGTAGTTTGGTGATCTTGTTGGGAATACAGATACAACTTAAAATACTGGGATCAGCACTTTTTTCTGTACTTCTTTTTAATTTAATTAAAATATTATGTCTCTTGTTAGATTGGAGAGGTAGTGGACTAAAGAGGGCTCAGTGTCTGAGCTCTCCAATAAAAGCTTTGATGCACCTATTCTGTGTGGTAGATTGAAAGGAAATTTGTTCTCTTAGTTGATGCTAAAGAGACTTGCCAAATGAAAGTTGCCCAACTGGTAATTAACTTTGGGTCTAATGTTCTTTCCTTCATGTCCTTGTATTCTGGTATTAGATAGCTGCTTGTATGGCCATACGCCACCGAATAATTGGACAGTGTTAAAAATGAAAACTAAATTCCGAAGTAAAATTAGGGAAGAGGCAAAAAGGGCAGCCTTGGTGAAGCAGGTGTGACAAAGGCTATGATTAGGTCTGTTTGCTCTTTTAATCACAGCCTCCCGAGATGGTCAGAAAGATGGAACAAACCACCTGAAAATAGAAGGTCCAGGATTTTATGAAGCATATATCACTTGTAGTCTCCTTCCCCCTCTGTCAGTTTTATTCCAGAAAAGATTGGGGAGTCAGGATATTTGGAGAGGAAGCAGAGTGAGATGTAACTGCGTGGTATTTAAGGAGGGTTGAGCCACGCCATAGACCAGCGTTGGGATGCTGGGACCGATTATGGCAGCAGGCGGAGAGCGTGGTTCCTGCCCAGTATGGTTCCTGCTCGTGAGCAGCTGCCACTGGTCACTGGGAGCCCTCACAGGGCTTAAGTGATTAGGATAGTGGAAAGCATGTTGGGTTCAAGGATTTATAACATTCGTTAAAAGGACAGTACATTCAAAGTTAAATAGAGAGAGTGCACTAGTGTGTGCCTAGATCTTAGCGGTTCTTTAAATCTTTCTCCAAATGGTAATTTCTCTAAAATTTGAGACATAAACATTAGGTAATTGAGTGTTAGGCAAATATTTAACTAGTTTGAGTGAATTTATTGCGTCCGAGCTCTACTACTTACTAGCTGTGTAACCTTAGGCAATTGCTTAAATTTTTCTGTGACTTAATTTTCTCATCTATAAAATGCAGTTAACAGTGGCTCCTACCTCTTAGGGTTTTTGTGAGTGTGGAATGAATTAACCTACATCTACATCAAGTGCTTAGAATAGCATCTGGCTAATAGTAACACTGTACGTGTGTTGGCGGCAGTGATGGTGGTGTTCGTGTTCTTCTTCCTCTTTCTCTTCCTCCTCCCCCCTCCAGCATTTGCACAAGTGTGAGCTTTCTCCCAATGTAGTCATATGCTACTTGAGAAGAACCGTTCTTCCAGACCTGTGTTTTATACCCCAAGATACTACAGTCCCCTCGTAGCCAGTGGGTATGCCATCAGCTGTGTGCTTAGGTTATTCCCAGCCAGTCTCTTGAAGCGGGACTCTCAAGTTCAACCTCAGTTCAGTAATGGTAATTATTTTTTCTCTGGTTATCCCTGAGCTGATTTATTACTGGAAGCACCAGTATGACCCTCTTATAACATGTTTATCTGTTACAAGTTCCTTAAGAAATAGATTTTTAATAAATCGTTATCCCAACTCCATAGAGTGTTATGAACAACATTTGTGGACATTTAATTTATATGGACTGTTTTGATACAAGTTGTGGGGAATACAAAGAAGGCAAAAAAATTACCGCTTAGTTGGGGGGATATACTGAATGCATAGGAAAGGCTAAGCCGTGTTAAGAAAGAACAGTAGAAAAGAACCAAGGGAGCTGAGAATAAGGAGACAGAGCACCCGCCTCCAGTCCTGCGGGAAGACTTCTCAGTAGAGGTGTGAAAGGTAGGACCTCAGAAGAGAGTCGGTGTTGAGAAGTAATTGAATAGCAAACTGGTAAGCTAGAAAGATAAACAATTATATGGAAGGAATGAAATTCGTTAGCTGTGAGGTTTAATGTCCACAGCGCACCAAATTAACTTATGTGTTAAGCACTGATGCTACCAACTAAGTCTCAGTAGGAAGGTAACTGACTGCAGGACATCATCAAGGGTATAGGTGCAGGTGCATTTCAAAGCGGCTGGCCCTGGAAACCCCTGAAAAAAGGCAGGAACTAAGAGCTTCCACGTGGAGCCAGCCAGGTTTAGACAGCCTTGGTTTTACACTTAGCTACTGACTAGTTGTATTAGTGGACATGTTAATTCTCCAAACCTCAACTGCCTCATCTGGTGATAACGTGAAGGTGGCACGTTGAAATTTTGAGGATGAAGTGAGCTGGATAATATATGTAAACCCCTTAGAGATTCAAACACGTGGGCTGCCTGGCAGGCTCAGTCGGAGGAGCGTTCGACTCTTGATCTCGGGGTCGTGAGTTCAAGCCCCACGTTGGCTCTAGAGATTTCTAAAAAAATAAAGTAAAAAATAAAAACCTAAAAAAGAAATTCAAGCATGTAGCGAATCCTTAAGGGTAATAATAATAGCAACACAGTGCTCCACCCGGGTAGAAGAACTTCCCATTTTTCCCCCCATATTGAGATGCCATGTAAAATGTTAACTGTTGGGTGCCCCATTTATTTTTATTTTTATTTTTGAGAGAGAGAGAGCAGGGGAGCCGCAGACAGAGGGGGACAGAGGATCCGAAGTGGGCTGTGTGATGACAGCAGTGAGTGCTCCGCTTCTTAAGAGAAAGTTGGAAAAATCCTCCGACCCCGATTTTTAACCTTACTCCTGTGAAATGGTAGTGCTTCTAATTATGGTTTGGAGATCTCTAGTAGTCCTGCTATCTAAAAGGACTAAATTGTGAACAGACACATCAGGAAAGGACTTCAGTTGGGTGTCTGCTGAGTTCATGTTTTGGTTCCTTTTGGTCCCAATGACTGTATTTTAAATTTTTGAAAAGGACAGAAGCCAAAAAACTAGGTATAATTGAAGAGTTAATGAGAAAATTAAATAGGGCCTTACCCAAGTGTTTTAGTGATGAAGGTTTTTCTGTACCAGGAATCCCGTCTTCTCCTTTTCCTCCAAATTTGCCACTCAGTTTTATTTTTAAATGCTGACATAAACCCATTTCAATTCTCTGTGCGATGTAATATAGTGGAAAAAGTACAGACTGAACAAAAACCCCCAAGGTGAATTTCCTCTGTGCCATTTTCTGGCTTGTGTGATCTTGAGTAAATAATTTCATATTCTGGGGTGTTGCTTTCTGTAAGATGGGGCTAGTCAGGATGCTTAACCGACATATTTCCCAGGTACTTAGGACTGAATAAAATATATTGGGAAGTCTTGTATAAACTCTGAAATGTTATTCTCAAACTGCTGTCCATGGGTCCCTGGGGATCTCCTAAGATCCTTTCAGGAAATCCATGAAACGGAAACTCTTCTCATTAGTACTAATGTCATTTGCCTTTTTCAGTGTGTTGTTTCCGCTGAAAGCAGTGGGTAAAATTGCTGGCACCTTAGCCTGAATCAAGTTGGTTGGCACCAAGCTGCCCTGGAAATCGTATTCCACGTACTTGGAATAAGGCCCTGATGGAGCAGTAGAAGTTATTACATTTATTCAGTCTTGAGCTGAGTACACGCCATTTGAATAGTCTGTGTGATGAGAGGGGAGGTACATATAGAGTACTTCCCTGCTAACCAGAGTATGACGGTCTCAAAGAAGAGTCCCTGTGACATTGAGTTACAAGCGGAACTGTTTGAACGTTTCACGGAACGGCATTTTTACGTGACAGAATGATTAACAAACTGGCTATTGAGACTTGGGAGGTAAGCATTTTTTTTTGAAAATCAAAGTGAGCATGTCATTTTAAGAGAGACAAAGGGCAGTGTTTGTTTTTAATGATCAAACTATTTAATTAAAAAATAATTTTTAATGTTTATTTATTTTTAGGAGAGAGGGAGACAGAGTGTGAACAGGGGAGGGACAGAGAGAGAGGGGACGGAGGATCCAAAGCAGGCTCCAGGCTCTGAGCTGTCAGCACAGAGCCCGATGTGGGGCTCGAACTCACCAACCGCGAGATCATGAACTGAGCCGAAGTCGGACACTTCACCGACGGAGCCCCCCGGGCACCTCTAAGATCAAATTATTTTAAGTGAAAAGAAGGATTTTAGAAAACGTGGCCTCCACTGTGACCTTAACAGCTTCCTTGATACTTAAAGGTTTTTCTGATGAGGTTTGTGGTGATACTAATGAATGTAACTTATTTACTTTTGTCATAATGAGATGTGTCCGCATGTGGAAGATCTCCAGAATGCTGTGAACTGTTTTCCAAATGACCAATGCACGATGTCAGAAAAGAAAAGAAAACTTAGGCATGGGTAAAAATCCATTCCAACTGCAAGATAGATCAGTGGATCTTCACATAGCAGAGTATGAAGGTTTTTTTATATGGCTTCCAATTCCACTTTCTAACTTAGCATAAAGAAACCACATCTTGTTGAGTTTTGGTATAGTATCAAAGAAGAATATCCATAATTGTCTGAAAAGACTATTAAAAGACTCTTTTCCCTTTCCAACTACATGTCTGCATGAGGCTGGATTTTCTTCATGTACTTCAATCAGAACAATGTTGTCACGATAGATTGAATGAAGAAGCAGAAGAATCCAGGGGTCTTTTATTAAGCCAGACATTGAAGAGATTTGCAGAAATCTCTCCCTAATCTTTTTGCTTTGGAAAATGTAGTTTTTTTCGCAAAAATATGCTATTTAGGTTAACATGTAATGGATTTATTATTATTTTAAGTGGATTACTAACAATATTAAAGATTTTCTATTTTAATTTAGAATATAAAAATTGACAGATGTAACCCATGTAAACAGAACCTCTTTGGGGTCCTCAATAATCTTAAGAATTTTAAAGGGTCCATGGGGCATCTGGGTGACTCAATCAGTTAAGCATCCGGGTCTTGATCTCGGCTTAGGTCATGATCTCACCATTGGTGAAATGGAGCCCCACTTAGGACTCTGTGCTGACAGTGGGGAGCCTGCTTGGGATTTTCTCTCTCTCTCTCTCTCTCTCTCTCTCTCTGTCTCTCTATTTCTCTCTCTCAAAAATAAGCATTAAAGAAAAAAGTTTTAAAAGGTCCTGACATCATGAAGTTTGAGCACTTCACTTCCAAAGGGATACATTAAGACTTAATGATTTTATGGTTTACCAATGCGTGATATTGCCATCTCGTGACAAAATAGGGAAATGCAGGTATTTTTGAAGAGCTCGGCTTTAAGGCCCTTGGACTGATTTAGAATGACTGCTTTTTGGAAATGCGTCAAAAGACAACACCTAAGTTCCTGTTTCCAAGGGATGTTTTAAGATATGTGTGCCCCAAACACTAATTTTCACAAGGTAAGCAAAGAACAGCCAACAATGTGGTTATTTTTAAAGGCTACCATTGGTTTTAGGCTTACGTTCTTACAGTAAGAACACATTTCGTTTTTGTGGTCACAATGTATGTTTCCTAGTACACAGAGCCCCCTTGTATGTGATGTTGTAGGCTGTGGAGTAGGTGTTTACTATTCTAAATGCCGGTAAATGTGTATGGTGGTGTTTATACTTCAGTGGCACACCCTCATCACCTGTAATTAAGGTCCCATTATTGGTCAGTAAAATGGAGAAGATTTTAGTCCCACACTATGGTGACGAATTTGGATTTGCTGCCCTTAGATGCGACATCCTGGCGAGATTCTGTGTGATGTGTTCTTTGCAAATGTGCGGAGTAAGCATCGTTCCCTACATCCCAGCTCCCCGAGAACTAAAATACATACTGTAAATATGCACAAACATGTAGAAAGACATATAGACAAATAGAGCCTAAGCCGGTTGGTGAAAGATGCAGCTGCAGAAAACAGACTCATGAATAATGGACATTTATGCTATGGAATAGCTTCAGCGGGTCTGTTTTTGCATCGATGAACTATGTGAAAAGGAAGGAACCTTGCTTCATTTTCATTCAGTTAGAGGAATGCCCACTGGCCAGTTTGTTGTTGTTGTTGTTGTTGTTTTAACTCAATTCAGCTGATTGTTTTCAAAATAACCTGTTCTTTTCAAACAGTTGTGTGTGGAGGGACAGCTGCTCTCAGATGAAATGACTGAGCCCTGTACTCTAACTACTGTACTAATTTTCTGCCTATATTCACGAGGTGCCCAGTGACCCTGATGATGAATATTTTAGACATCTGCATGAATAATCAGACTGCCCACAGGAGAGCCACTTGCTTGTTTGTGAGGCTGGAAATGCTATCTAGATGATGCTGACTCTCGTTCTGTGTACCGACGTGAAAATAATAAATACCTAAGTAAATTCTTAATCTGGATTGTCATTGAGCGTCATGGATGCTCTGAAACTGGTTGCCAAATATTGCATGTAGGGAGATGTGTGTGTTTGTGTTTTGGAGAAAACTCTAGAGCTTTTATCAGACTCTCGAAAGGGACTGTGACCCCGTAAAGGCTAAGAAGCACGGATGCTGCTTTATAGTCTTCAAAGTGCTTCTATCTACGTTTTTATTTGGTTCTCCTAACAGTTTGGAGGGAGGCATGGCAGGTATTATCTTTCTGTCTTGCTCGCTCACTTGCTCTCTTTTTATTTTTATTTATTTTTATTTTTATTTTTTAAAGAAGAGCATGACTTGGAGCTGAAGTCCTTCTGAGTTTCATTCTGTAAGCGCAGGGAGCCATTGAAGGTTTTAGCCCAGGAAGTGATGTGATCAGATCATTACTTAGACTGCCCTGGTGATAGCAGAGGGGATGTTTCAGAGGAGTGGGAGTCTAGGTAGGAGGCCATTTGGAGGATCAGATGAGAAAAGATGGTCTAAGTTTATGGCAGTCAGCTTGGGGAAGAGCCAGTGGAATTTTAAAAGGACTTGAAATTCTTTGGATTTGGTTATCAGTTGGTGTTGGAGGGAGGAGGGAGGAGGAAGGTAAGGGAGAAAAAAGTAAGTTTTTGAAGATGACTTTCTGGCTTGGTTGACTAAGTGTATAGAAAAGCAGGGGGAAGCAGGGACATTATAAACGTGGTTTTAGCCACGTTGATTTGGAAACACTAGTGGGACATCCAGAGGGAAAGACCAGTAAGCAATCTGAAGTGGGTGCTAGTCCGGGACTGGTGAGGTGAGTGACAGTGCTCAGTGTGCAGGATGACACGTGGAGAGGGTGATGGGGTTCACCCTGGAGTGTGCCGCTTTGACATGTGGATATTTGACAGTTGGGGATCTAGGGGGGGGACCCACAGGGAGCTTCTTGCCCCACTTTTAATTGCTTCTCAGAATTCCATAGAGTGCCTGGTGCAGGAAGAAAGGCACCAGCAAAGACAACTACAAAGACTGGGGGCCGGGTGTGGTGAGCTGGGGGTGCTGCGCGGCCCATTTGTACAGAGTCCTCGCGTGTCCCTGTCTCTTCGGCAGTGAACAGCTTTTGTTTACCAAACATTTGCTCTTCCTACATTCCTGTGAATGGTCTCCCTCCCTGATGGAGCCCCAGACCCCTCTCCCCTTCCCCTCTGTCCTTAGCTCAGAATGGCATATATACCTCAATTGCCTATGAAGAAGCTTCATGTCTTTGGGGCTCCCTTAGGTATGAAATTAAAATTCTCTCCTGTAAACCTGCTTTATGTCAGCTTAATTAGTAGGCCAGCCAAAAGAACCCAGCCAGGTATGAAGGAAAGAGTTTTCTTTCTCTACAAGTGCTACATACAGAACAGTGAGAAGATGTCAGCCAGTGTTTGGCTACCTAGAGTGATGGTCTTTGGGAGCCCAGGGAAATCCCAGAATGGCCAAGGAACATCACTTACTAAAAAATTCTCTCCGTTCCTGAGAAGTAGGGGTTAAATATATTTCTTGACTTTGATTACACTCAGATTACTCCCATTATTTCGGGATGACCTTCAATTCATGAAATCTATACAAAGTCTGCCTTCAAATCAGCGGGGGCATCAGGCCAAGGATGGCTTGAAGGTGCTCCCTAACTGGCAGTCTAGTCTCTCCCATTCTTAGATGTGGCCACTGACACTTTACCAAGCATGTGTCAAGGCCAACTCAACTTTAAGTACCTCTCCATTGTCCCGGCCCCACCTCACCTCCACAGTAACCATTCTGGAGCCACAGTTGCCTCAAGAGAAGTCTCATGTTTTCCTCCACGATTCAACACAGGGTCTTACTGAAGTATAACATTCTTTTTGATGACTTTGCTAATATCCGGATCTCATAGTTCTCCTCCCTCGAGTAAGATGACCTTCATCTTCATTCCACTTCAGCCACACACACGCTTGCCACACCTAATACATCTGCTCCACTTTCAATATTTCAAACTCTATTAGTCTCCTCTTTGAAATCTTAACTTCTCCTGCCCCTCTCTGCCTTTTCTCCGGAGCCTGCTGTTTTCTCTCTTTTTTGGTGCCATCCCTTGTTCTGTTCTTGTTTTCCCTTGTGGGGAGATGGGGAGAGAGGAGGCTGGTCCTCCCTTGTATATCCTGCTTGTGTACCCAGCTCAGGAATAATAAGGTGGCTCAGAAATGCCAATTTCCTGTAGATTTCCTCCTGGTGTTCTTTGGTAATTTCCAGCCAGGTTCTTTCCCTATCATCTGTTTCTCCCCTCCTGTTTTCAGGCAGCTGGGCATTGTTAGAAAACTTTACAAAAACTGGGGAAATTGGATCAGTAAATGCATATAGAATAAAGGAATCTATCAAATAATGCCCCCCCCCACCCCTCCCACGGGGAACCTTACCACTGTGCTGAAGAAAAATAGATCGGTATTTCTTTTTGGTTTCATCATATCATTTTAGCTAGCTTTGCCTGTGTGAATATTTGTGTACCAACTGTGTAGCTCAGACATTGGGTGGCACTTCCTAACTTTGCGTGCTTTTATTGGAAAACCAGCCTTTGCACCCCAGTTTTTTCCTTACAGGTTACAGACTTGATAAAAATCTTGATGAGAATTTCCCCCAGATATTTACTCTCTGTGAGTTAGGAATTGGACTATGCAAATGCTCTTTCTTTTAAGCTGTGAGTGATATTTATTTATTTTTGTCAGTTGGTTCCATGGTTCATGAATTCTTTATTGTAGTAGGAGTCATCAGTTGGATGGAGAACCATTGAAATCACAAGTTTAGGACATTAGTTGGAATAACCTAAACAATGTGCGTACCTTTTGGGCCCTTAATTTAATTTCAAATTAAATGAGTCTTATGATGGCAAGCTTCACAGATACGCCTGCAGGGCTTTCGGGATGGAAATGTGTGTCTGTGTGTTGTAGGGGAGGCTCTTTTGTTTAGTTGGATGGGCTTGGAAATCTTGCCTAAAAACACCCATTGTTTAGAGTGCATAAATAACTGAACATAATGCTAGTGAGAACGTTCATTTGAGATTGAACCACGGACTTCCAAGAATGTAGCAGAGTGACTGGAAGTGCTGTGAACAATGTCTTCCTTATTTCCTTTAAAATACCCATGAAATTTTCTGAAAAGGAAACAAATCCCCAGAAGTAACGACAATGAATATCAGGCATTGAGCCCATTGTAGTTTTTGGAAGGAATTTTTATTTTTCCCTGTGGTTGAAACCAGATTAAGAGTTGCCCCTTCTTCAACGACCCCCATCCTGACATGATGCCCCCCACAAAAAAACTGCCCCACTCCCCACCTCCCCCCCACCCAGCCATTTTCTGCCTCTAGTGGAGGAATCCTGCTCTCCTTTTACTGGCCTGTTTTCCCTTTCGTTCCTCTCCAGTGCTGCTAATTTCTTTTGTTGACCTGGCAAATACCTGCTCCTCCCCTGATTTACTCAGAGTTTTTGTTGTTGTTGTTTTGTGTGTGTTTGTGGTGCAGGGTGGTGGATGGGGTCTGCTCTTACTGAACAGGTTCCTCGCTCCCACCCAGGTTCTGGCTTGGTCTGTGACGTTGGGTGCTTAGAAGCCAGGCACCAGGATCTGGGCCTGCTACCAATCATCCTTTGACCCCCTTTCTTGTCATTAGTGTGGGTTTTGTTTCTCTCCCCCAATAGGAAGTTCCACAGAAGAGTTGGGGTGGAGGTGGATTCCTTTTCATTGAATCACCAGCATCTCATGCAATTGCTAGTACATGGTAAGCAAGGAAGAGATTTGTCAAATCGTTAATGAGACTCAATTACTGGTAAGGGCTTTAAAGCAGACCTCAAGTGTGGTAAGCATGGAAGACCAAGGTCAACAAACCAAGCTCAAGGGTGTGAAAAAGGAACCAAACCACCTATTATAGATGCATAATGAGGACAGAATCAACCGTGCTGAAGCAAAGAAGTTGTAGGAATCTGCAGCAAAATCCTAAACAGATTTGCTTTATGAAACCAACTGTAAGCAAAGCTCTGCTTTGTAAACTCAATGAGATACAGAAAGAGGTTGCATGAAGCAAATGAGAATTTTAGAACGGGTGTAATGAAATGAAAACTATAATAAGTAAAATAAATCGTCATTGTAAATAATAAAAGCAGACTTTACTTAGAAAACCCAGCCAGTGATGGAGAATAAATTTCAGGAAAATGCCCAAAACGCAACATAGAAGCCTAGAAAGATCCTGATCCAACCCAGAAATGAGATTATTGAGGCAGACAGAACAAAACAGATGGACCAAGTGTGATAATTATTGGAGGGACATTTTTCGGATCTGAGATTCCTGATCTTAGGTGTTGGTATACCATACAACATTCCAGGCAGAGTTTTTATTTACAAATCAAGACCAAACAATTTTCTGATTTTTTTCCTCTTCTTTAATTTGCTAAAAAGAAAACCACAGCCCCCAAGACTTAATATGTAACCTAACTATAGTTCCAACCTCCCAGAAATGTAACCTGTGTCAGTCAACATGAGAATTTCTTGGCCAGCTGTAGGAAATTTACTGATAAACCCCTTCAGTTTGACCTTGCCTAAAACAATGGATTCTTTGCTAATAATTTCTCTTTTTTTCCCACTGTCTGTCTACCTTTAAAAACCTTTGCTTTTCTGCAGCCCTTTGGAGCTCCTCTCTACTTTCTAGGCAGGATGCTGCCCAATTCATGAACTGATTAATAAAAGCCAGTGAGATCTTTAAAATTTACTCATTTGAATTTTTTTTTTTTTAATTTAACAAAGTGGAAAACTGGTAGATAAAACAAGGGAAGCAAAACTGCCAATTTATTAGTTTTTCATTAAAAGGAGACTAATCTTTTGAGGTTGCACTGAGGGTAGATACAGAGTGTTTTTAGATTAAAAGTTTAGTAGAAGAAACAGGATGCCTGTGAAAATCAGTACAGAAAAAAGAATTTAAGAAAATCATAATCCCATAATTTCCTCTGAAACTAATCATAATCTATGTAGCTATAGGAAAAAAAAAAGCAGTAGTTCCATATTTCTTTCCTTTGTGTGTAGATTCCCACTTATCTCATTTTCCAGAGAGATTTATTTTAGAAATGGAAATATAATATATATATTTCTAAATAATACCTAATTAATTTGGCTCTTAAGAATCTTAACTATTCCTTTCAAACAACTTGTGTGACGTTGGTGAACAACAGAACCTGGCACCTAAATTAGTATCCTTTTGTCATTGCAAAGACCTAATATGGTCCAGAGAAATATTTCTTGAAGGGGTGAATGAAAACCTATAAAAATTAACTAAGTATATAGTTGGAAAGTGTAATTTCATGCAGACAACAACTTTAGAAGTAATTGCACTGTTTCTCCCTCATAATAAGAGAGGGAGATAAAAAAAAAAGTGTACTCTGAAATCTGGACAAAACATCTGTCATAAAGTAAGACACGGAAGAAGTGTTGAGATTAGCATGCAGTAATGAACATGTTGATAAGTGCTGGGGAAGGCAGAAATCAGAATTTAAATAAGTCCTAATTTTTAGGCTCTCAAAAGGTTAATTCAGATTGTTCTAGATGTCATCCTATCAGAAAGATTCGGCCAATCTGGTAGAAAATCAGAGGTCAACAGAAGTGATTAAGCAGCTAGAAAAATCAGCCCCAAAAGAAGATCTTAGTGTATAATTTTGAAAAAGAATTTGAATCTCGCTAAGCCCAGGGAAACAGAAGGATAATTTAGAATGATTTGGAGAGCCGTGGAGCTGATGGCATAAAATTGAGTAGAAAAAAATACTCACTGAGTGGAAGACAGTTCTTAATAGATAAATTAAACGGCCATGTAGCATTCAAGGAAAGTGGTAAAGATATTTTGATAAAATCTGACACCCCAAAGAAAGACAACAGCTAACTTTTATTGAGTACTGTATGTCCGACACCCTATATGTGCCATTTCATTTCATCTCCTCTGTGATCTGTGAACTAGGTCCTGACATCTTCCTTTTACAGAATGGGATATTAAGAATATTAAGGCTTTGTCACATGGCTGGGAGTAGGTAACACTGTGAATCCTGGCTGCACAGTCCAGTTCTAGTCACCATTACATTCCCGCCTTCCAGTCTAGGAACAGGTCAGGTACGTTGTGTAGAGATTTGACAGAGTAAACTAGCTGGTTTTCCATATGCTAAATCAAGTGATCCTAACAATCCGTTTCTCATTAAATTAATAATCTCTTCTGTTTTCCAGTCAAAGGTGCAGTTTTGTTTAGTCTTCTGGATGAATGAATTCTTGCAGAAACAAGATTTGTATATGAGAAGGCTTTCTTAACACCCATGTAAAATAAGTAGGTATTAAAGCCCTGGTCCCAGTAGAACGAGCAGTGTCCAGCAAATGCCAGCCCTTCCGGAGGCTTTATATGCCAGAGAATTGGCTGCAGAGTAGTGTAGAGGGGATTGGCCATAGACCTGGATTGGGGTTCCTCTTCTAACTTTGATGTGCTGATGCTTCATAGGGGAGGAAAACTTTTCCTTTCTTCCCTTTTCTGTTCTTTGGCCTGATAATTAATTGACCCAAGACAGATTAACAGGAGGAACAACAACAACAACAACAACAACAAAAACCTCAATTTCAATTTTGTTTGTATGGGAACTCATGGAAATAGGGCTCTCAAAGAAGTGACCACAGCAGGCAGCTTTTATTTTATACCTTTTAAACAAAGCAACAATGAACTTGTGAAGAATTCACCAAAGAGGTTTGGGCCTGGAGTAGTAAATTAGTAGACTAACAGGGTTTATTTATATAGCTTTTCCAGCCCTGAAATTACTATCTCTGGTGATAAGGATGTCTTTTTACCTTTTGTATAGAGAGGGTACCTTTAATACACGAGATTCATTTCCTGCTTTCAGGAGGACAGAGGAGGGTCAGAGTATCCTTCGTGAACTGGCTGTTTCTTAAGTAACTTCAATGCAAAGTAATCAGTATGCCAAAGTGGCATATTTGGGGACAGCCTGCCCTGATCCCCATCACTTTCCTCTGAAGCTTCCCTGGAAGTTTCATATATTAAAAGCTGAGCTGATGGCTGTGGAGAATAGAATCAGGCTAGTAGCTGAACAGTAGATTGCTTCATATGTCATTGAACCTATCTCTCAGTCCTGAGAACGGTTGTGACTCGTTTCAGGTGGCAGTAATCCAGGTAGTCTCCCAAAGTTAGGCCTATATTGCATAAACACCTAGGTATTAAATAGGAGGCATTTTTTTTCAATATATGAAGTTTATTGTCAAATTGGTTTCCATACAACACCCAGTGCTCATCCCAAAAGGTGCCCTCCTCGATACCCATCACCCACCCTCCCCTCCCTCCCACCCCCCATCAACCCTCAGTTTGTTCTCAGTTTTTAACAGTCTCTTATGCTTTGGCTCTCTTCCACTCTAACCTCTTTTTTTTTTTTTCCCTTCCCCTCCCCCATGGGTTTCTGTTACGTTTCTCAGGATCCACATACCAGTGAAACCATATGGTATCTGTCTTTCTCTGTATGGCTTATTTCACTTAGCATCACACTCTCCAGTTCCATCCATGTTGCTACAAAGAGCCATATTTCATTCTTTCTCATTGCCACGTAGTACTCCATTGTGTATATAAACCACAATTTCTTTATCCATTCATCAGTTGATGGACATTTAGGCTCTTACCATAATTTGGCTATTGTTGAGAGTGCTGCTATAAACATTGGGGTACAAGTGCCCCTATGCATCAGTACTCCTGTATCCCTTGGGTAAATTCCTAGCAGTGCTATTGCTGGGTCATAGGGTAGGTCTCTTTTTAATTTTTTGAGGAACCTCCACACTGTTTTCCAGAGTGGCTGCCCCAATTTGCATTCCCACCAACAGTGCAAGAGGGTTCCCGTTTCTCCACATCCTCTCCAGCATCTGTAGTCTCCTGAAGTCTCCTGATTTGTTCACTTTGGCCACTCTGACTGGCGTAAGGTGATGATATCTGAGTGTGGTTTTGATTTGTATTTCCCTGACGAGGAGCGACGTTGAGCATCTTTTCATGTGCCTGTTGGCCATCCGGATGTCTTCTTTAGAGAAGTGTCTATTCATGTTTTCTGCCCATTTCTTCACTGGGTTATTTGTTTTTTGGGTGTGGAGTTTGGTGAGCTCTTTATAGATTTTGGATACTAGCCCTTTGTCCGATATGTCATTTGCAAATATCTTTTCCCATTCCGTTGGTTGCCTTTTAGTTTTGTTGGTTGTTTCCTTTGCTGTGCAGAAGCTTTTTATCTTCATAAGGTCCCAGTAGTTCATTTTTGCTTTTAATTCCCTTGCCTTTGGGGATGTGTCAACTAAGAAATTGCTGCGGCTGAGGTCAGAGAGGTCTTTTCCTGCTTTCTCCTCTAGGGTTTTGATGGTTAAATAGGAAGCATTTCTAGGGAAACAAAAGAAAAACAATGGTAATGAATGCAGCAAACTGTAAACAGCTTGAGTTCTGAGATTTGTGTAGATGTTTAGCTCAAAGCGTCTTCAGGTAGAATGAGGGCAGGTGCTGGCAATCGGATGGATTTTCCTGGTTTGCAGTGTGAATGTCTCTGGTGATCTTTCTGAGTGGCGGGTACAGCAAGTCATGAAGACTGACTATGAGTGGTTGTGGTGATTCTCATGAAGTTTATATTAAGTTTAACTTCAGCTTGCATGGCTTGGGAAAAAGGTAGTTTTCATTTTCACTGATTCCAAGTCAGAAAGGTGGGAGAAAAACGGGAAGTGTTAGTTTGGAGAGTTCTCACCAGATGCTGGACGAAACTAGAATTCAGGAGTCTAGTTCAGTGTACAAGTAGAAAACACAACCTGCAAGACAATGAACAGGACTGAAATCTGATAGCCACAAAGGCAGGTTGCAGATTTTTTGCTTCATACAGTTACCCCCATTTTTACCAGAGGTAATCAGAGTAAGACAAATTTGTTTGCAAAATAAGTCTAGTCTCAGTAAACAAGACTAGTGAGTGGCCATATAGAATCTTTTAATCTACTTTGCTGAAACTTTTTATAAGGGATCTCTGATTGGACTTTTAAAAGCATTTCAAGGCTAGGAAGCCAAGTCTGGTTCCTCACCTTTAATACTTATATGTTTGAGTTAATTCTTTTTTTCTTGGGGTCTCTAATATATCCTGGGGTTCTTGTGCCTGCCAGGTAGTGACCATCTTTACTCACCTGGTAATGCTGCTGGGAACCAGGTACCAGGCCTCTTTTTCCAAGGGTCTTTTTTGGCTTCATCAAGTCCACCTTCGTTCCTTAAAGCTGTATGGTCATATCTGAGTCTTTGTACATCTCTAAACTATGACATACTAGTCAGAGCCTTGGTATTATAAGCAGTGTTTTCAATTGTATCCTGTTACAAGGAGAACAGATTCTTAGTTATGTAAATATCTCTATTGCCATGAAAGTAAGAATACACATTGAGAGTTTCTGAATTCTAGAGGGATCAGGCAGGGAGAGAAAGATAAAGGTTCCATCTTTGTTTACAAAGGCATATTTTACCAAATTTATCTAAGTCATAGGTAGTTTAAGAGAACAGAGAAAAAGGCTTCCTTAAATCTGGAAAAACAAAACATTAAAAAAGTTAATATTTTTTAAAAAATCATGAAACGATCATAATCATCCTCCGTTTATTCAGTTCCGTGTAATTAATACTGGTTTTACTTGAATCTAGCTTTTCCGTTAGTTCAGAAAGTTCTTACCCAGTTCAGTGGGAGGTTTTTGTTTGTTTTTTATTTTAAAATTACCAGGAACCTGTATTTTATAGTACTTTCCATGAGTCTTGTGGAAGATGAAAAGATTTTGCTGACACACTCACAAAGCATCCGTAGAACAATAATGATTTACAAATGAAGAAAATCTTAAAAATGGCCATGATGAAAGATCTGATGGGAGTTCATTACAGTATAGTTAACAAGGAAATTTGCTTGTTTCTGGGACACATTTTGAGATAATAACTAGAATTCTGACTGATAACATTATACGAGGATGTATTCGATTTCTAGGGATTTCATACAACTTGTGGAATACTTACAACGTATGCCTCAGTACAACACAAAGAAGGCTTAGTATGACCTTTCATCTGACAATATTTTCCATGTAATTGAACTCCTCAAATAAGCCTAATTAGTTTAACATCTTTTTGTTTTAAGGGGAGAGAACACATCTTTTGAGATGGTCCAGGGACCCTCTGGAAAATCCCAAAGTTCATTTTAAGGTCAAAAAGGCTATTTAGAATTTGGTTTGGGGAACTTTATCAGAAACCTGAAATAGGTTTTAAAATCCTTGATCAGATAGGATCATAGGTCACTGTGAAACAATACTTGGTTATCTATTTAACCACAGTGATAGAGAGTTTGCAGGCAAATACAGAAGGGTAAATAGTTACTTAAGAAAAACAGAACAAAAAAACTTGGTGCTTTTAATAAAGAAGACTCGGTTTTTTCTTAAGTAATCAAAGACCTGATGAAGACAGAGGGAATCATTTTGACAAGACACAAATTCTTTGTTTTTATAGGCAGGTTACTTTAAAACGTAAAGATAAACCTTTTATAATCTCTTATCAAGAGCAGACCGATGGTTCAAGAAAATTTTGTCCTAAATTTTAACAGAAAACCACATTCTAATTTTACACCAGCTTATTTTTGATATTAAAATTCATTTAACTTAATTAGATTTATTCTAATCTTAGCTAGCTTGACTACACATTAAAATTCCTTTCCAAAGATTCCTTTTCCACAAACCTACAACTTCATTTTTTACATTCAGATTTTTTCCCATGTGGTTCCCCCCTCCCGCCCCCCCCCCCCACAACTTTCCCCCGTTTGAAATAATTAGCCTCTCTTCAGGGCAAACTTATTTTTTTTCCCCATTAAGCACTTTCTTATCTCATTCCTTTATTTTTCCCCCACTAAAAGCCTACATCCTGCTTTCCTTGCATTTGGAGATGTGTCCCTTATTTCTTGTTGCTTGAATTCCATGCATTTAAATTTTTAGTGAAAAATAAAAATACTAATTTTTAGTGAAAATAATGGCGTAAACAGTTATGAACGGTCTTTTACGTTAGACTTCTTGTGGCTTGGCTAATTTAGAAATAACTTCTAGAAAAATATGTTTCCTCGTAATAAGTTTTGCAGGATGGCAAGTAAATCTTCCAGCCTCCCTGGGGATAACAATAGCTTACCTCATGGGGTAGAAAATTTGATGTGTGTATGTGAAGAGAGCGTGCGTGCATACAAATAGAATTGTACGTGTAAAATATGGCATGTAGATCAAATAGCATGTATTTAAAAATAGCACGGACGCACGTGTGTCAAATGCTTAGCTCGGTGCCCACACAGAATGCTTGCTCAATTAATACTTGCTGGCATTATTAGTCATTGTTCAGATGCAGTCCTCAAGTAAATATTTTAGAAAGTATAGCCAAGTGGTACTGGAGGGTGGTAAGTTTTAAAAAAAGATTTTAATTTTATGCATTCCTCTCAAGCTGATGCATTTAATAATAAAATTTCACCCTCTGCGTACCCTTTTCACAATTTAGGAATTTACAGAATGCTTTGGTGTTTTAAAGGCAGTAGTTTGTTCACTGAAAACATAGCTTATGACAAATTCAATGGTTGCCAAGTTCTAATATGTTAGCGGGCAGAAGCATGCTTTTAATATTCATCATCTTTAAGTGCTACCAACTGACATTCAGTACTAAATGTGCAGATATGGGTGCTGAGCAAAACAGAGCTAGGAGGAGGACTTGCTAATTTGTATTCTAGATGGAAATCTTAAATTAGTTTCCAAGATTTTTAAATGGATTTTTAAATGCTGAGCACATAGGAGATTGAGTTCGTATTAATATTTATAAGGTTTGAGAAGATATTTAGTGAAATATTTGTATAATTTAATTTTGGTCATAATCAAGTAGGAAACCATAACAAGAAGGACATTGTCCTTTAGTTTGGCGACTATTGCATGGCTCATAGTTAGGAATATCCTTCTGGAAAAGCCCCAAACGAAATATACATGCTTAAAAAGTTCTTCTTTATTACAACCCAAAAGTGAGGTTATTTGTGTATGAATTTCCTGAGTTGGATTGTTTTAGGTTAATTTCATTTATGTTAATTAATTTAGAAATAAGTATCGATAATGCTCTTTTAAAAGCATTTATTGACAGTGCTGCGGAACTCTAATCTAGTAGCTTTTATATTCTTTATTATATACAACAGCTCTGTTGGTTCACGGAAAACCTGCTTCCTGTAGTTTTGCTTAGGGCTAATTGAGTTTAATGTAGTTTTGTGTGCAGAAGGTATTGACTTGTGCATAGTATTTAATTTGTGTAAATATGTGTATATGTAATGTTTTGCCCCTCTGAGTTTTATTTTAAATGTAACCCTTAAAACTGGGATAATAGAAATTCTTAGCTCAGGCCTGCTAGCGATTGCAGGTGCCAACGGTTTAAACTGCTGTAGAAATACAATTATGAGCAGCCAAGAGCAAATCTTGTTTTAAGGTCCATGTGTAATGAATGCCTGTTAGTATCATAGAATACAATTAAAAAGAGGTTTACCTCTCCTAAGCTGTGATTGGTTCTTTCTGATGGAAGTGTGGAGTCCCATGAGTAGAATGTGTATTCAGCTCTCGGTGATTTAGACACCAGTGAGCCTGGCATACTGCAGGCTTGGATAAATTCAGGCCAGTTATAGTCAAGCAGAGATGGGAAAAGACTGAAAGATTAATGAGGGAGCTTAAAACAAAGCTCCAAAAATGAGAGCAATGCACTGCTTGGTCTTATGTAATTGTGCCGAATGGAAGTCAGTCTTGGCTGCCGTTGTTTAAAAATTTCAGAAGGTTGGCAGGAAATGTTTGTTAGAAAAATCGGGTCTTGAGAATGATGGTGAAAACCTGGGACAAAATCTCTAATTCTCACTTGCTTGTGTCTTGCTTCAGAGACACACCCTTCCATTCATCCTCCTTTTATTCCAATTTGACCGACCCGCTGGGCTCCCCACGCCCCCCCTCCCCCACGCCTTTCCTCCCCTCCACGACCCTGCTGCTTTTTGGCAGGGACCCTTATGGAGGACTCTGATCTGATCTGATCTGATCCAAGACTGCCTCCCAGAGCAGGGCCACCAGGAGATGCACGTCTGAGATGTGTTCCTGTAAGAGACCCTCTTTGGCCCCAAACCCCGAGAGATCCGGAGCATGTAGGTGTGTGAGAGATTTCTGAGAAGGTAACCCAAGTTATTGTCGGTTACCTGTGGCTGTTGTGGGCACCAGAAACCATGTTCTTTCTGGTTGATGGTTGTAAATAACAGTTCTGTAACAGTTCTTCCTGTCGATCTTAACTTAAGGGGTCCTAATGGCCTTAAAATGCTATTTTACCTTTGAAAATCCTTTTAATAGATGCTGTAACGAACCTTCCATTCCAGCAGTGATGGACACAGTTGAGCTGAGCAGTGCAGCTGGTCATACTGTTAATGTGAGGCTGGGCACTTAGAGGGAAAGAAAAGAAGCTCATAAATAGCGTGGTACAGGTGAATCACTTCTGAAATTTAAAGCTTGCCGATACCAGTGAGGAAAAGCTGCCTCGAAAGAGAAATTGCCAGCTCACAAGCGAATTCTTCAGCGCTTCCTTGTAGTCACACACCAGCCTTTTAACTTTGCTTTCTGTTTCCTCTTCAAGGAGTTTGGTGCCACCTACAGGAAGCAGGAAGCACGGAAACCGGTTCAGCCTCTCCGTAGCACCTGTGTTCTCCCATTGGTCATTCCTCATCTTTAGTTTTTATAAATTTGATCACTTGTTCATCATATAGTATTTATCAGCCTTTTTCTTGGCCATGAAATGAAGCTAAGCTCTGTGGGGGAAGCAGGTTACATCTGTACTTGCCGTTTGGCAGGAAACTCCTCACCCTTAATTGCTTTTTAAGGTCTCCGTCTATTTCTGCTGTCATGCACCTTCTCCACAGACACACCAACGAGAGAGAACAGAGTTATCGATTGAGGGCCTGGAGTATATCGTATGCGAGAGTGCTAGTGACTCCTTCCCCGTTTTGCCTTCTTCTGTTTCGTGTAGACACTGTGGCATCCGAATCAACATCTTTATTGTTGGTGTTGTTCATTTATTTTGGTTTTAGTTGCCTTATTTGGAGAGAAACGTTAGGAAGTTAAAAAAAAAAAGAAAAAAAAAAAAAAAAAAACCAGAGCGAAGAAAGTTGAGAGTGCATGATTCAGTTCAGAGAAGCCTGAAGGGAGACACGTGATCACTTGTACAGGTGCAGTAAGGAAGATGAGATATTTTCATTCATCAGCATCTCATAACTATATCACTGAATTAAGTTCTCAATTGTTTCAAACTAGAATGAGTCGGCTCGAAAGGCGTTAGGAACAATGTAGAGCTTTTCTCTTTACCGTATGAACGGACTGCGGCTCTTTCTTCTCCCATGACATCTCTAACCCCGACCTTCTCCCGAGCTCCGTGTTTGTGCATTCTGCTGGGTTCTCTGCATGGCTCCCTACTCCCTGTCCTGGAACACTAACTCCCAAGTCACTTACTTTCTTCAGAAATTCTTATTAGCTGACTTCCAGTAGATGTGGGAAATGGGCTAGAAAGAACGAACTAGTCAAGGGAGATTTTCTCTCCTCACTCACCACTCCACCCGACTCCCCAGGAAAATTACGCTATAGAATCATCAAGACTGGTCTGTGTTGGGACATTTTGCTGGTGTTTGGATTTCAACATCAGAGAGACCTTAGAGAAAATATATTAGTGGTTTGGGAAATGTCACACATAGGTGCTGGAAGATGGCAAATAGAGCACTTCATGTGTTTCTACCAAAGGGCTGATTCAGAGTTGCTCAGAACATAGAGCGCCTCTTTCCAAATGGCCACTAAAGCACATGAAAAGATGCTCAACTTCATTAGAGGAATTCAACTGAAAACCACAGTAAGATACTACTACTACACATCCGTGAGAATGACTAAAGTAAAAACCAGACAATAATAAGTGTTTGCAAAGATAGGGAGAAGTTGGAATCTTCGTACCTTGCTTGTGGTAACGTAATAGCCCAACCGACAGTGCAAAAGCATGCATCCTGGCGGTTTCTCCAAAAGTTAAACATAGAGCTACATCTGACACAGCAGTTCCCCTCCTGGCTATATACCCAAGAGAATTAAATCCACACACAGACATGTCCGTGAATGTTTATAGCAGCATTACTCATAATAACCAGAAAATGGAAACGACTCAAATGTCCATTAGCTGAAAAATCATGCAGTGTATCCCCACTCTACAATACTTGATTCAGCAAAAAAGAATGAGGCACTGATACATGCTGTGACATAAACACTGAAACCATGCTAAGTAGAAGCAGCTCAAAGGCCGCATGTTATTTGATTCCGCTTATAGGAAATGTCCAGTAGAGGCAAAACTAGAGAGACAGAGAGTAGATCAGTGGTCTGCTAGCAGCTGGGGGATGAGAAGAGGAGTGGCTACTAATGGGTATGAAATTTCTTTTGGAATGAAGACAGTGTTCTGAAATCAGGTAGTGGTGATATTTGTACAACTCAGTGGCGATACTAAAAAACAATTGAATTGCACACTTTAAAGTGGATGAATTGCATGATATATGAATTTTATCTCAATAAAACTATTATATGCACTCTATACACACACACACACACACACACAGTGGGATCATCAGGAGCTATACGTACTTAAAATTTGTGTCTGATTCATCTTTGCATCTTCCAGAATACTAAGCAAAATGTCTTGCATGCGGAAACCCTTGATAAATTGTTGAAGACATGAATGAGTGATCTATCAGACAAACCCGTGAGTGGTCTTATTGTAACGTATGGAAGAATTTTTTTGGCAAGTGCTATAGGAGAGAGGTAAAGAACAAAGACCAAAATCTGAACCTTCTGTTCCCTCAGGCTGACAGTTCAGCTGTACTGTCACTGATCTGCTATCAGAGTGATGGGATCTTGCCATGCTTGGGCGTCAGCTAGATGGTGTATTTCTTTTTTCTTTTGAGTGACAGGTTGGCAAAATATACTTTAGCAACTGTATGTTATGCGGATGATGCATGATGCTAATACTCTGTTGTGACCTTTATTTTTATGAGCTGTGAGAATTAAGAACCTACCAGTTTTCGTTTAATTAAGCAGTAAGCCACAGCAGATGGTGCATTTGTGGGTGATGATTGCATTCCTCTGGCTCCCTCAAGCAGTGCTCTAACCCTATGGAATGCTTTGCCTGGAGTGTCACACCTCTGTTGCGAAATTACTAGGAAGACAAACATGTGGTGCTAACGTAGTCAGGAAATCGTGGAGGACGATTTACTGTAGGACCTGAATACCACAGGAAGTTTTGGTAGTTAGCAGCTATTGGAACTAGGGTATTAGGAAGAAGAATCCACGACGTTATGGTGGTAGTAGTTTACTGCCTGTCTTTACCCTTGAACATTTGCAACTAGAGCGCATGAAGATTTTTATTGCCCTGGCATTCTTTTGTGTAATCTGGGTCAAACATTAAGCATGCATTGGAATATGATTTGCATGTTTTAAAGTGCTCCGAGAAGAATAGGTAAATGGAGAAGCACAGGATTTATGGCAGATTGTTTTATTATGTTTGCTTTTAGTCACCACGGAGAGCCCAGAGAGTGTCCTACACAGTATACATTTTCTCCCGCGTGCTATGTGCTTCTTGCGAGCGTATTTACTCCAGAGGATGTTAAAAACATATATAAGCAGAGAGAATATGGAATTAATCCAGTGCTTCTCGCTGATCACACGGCTCTTCAGGGAGAAAACCAAAATTGTTAAGTTGAATTACTTTCTCTCATTGTTAAGGGAGAGGCTGTCTGTCTAGCTCAGATTCTTTTCCCTTTACTATCTTTGAAAAACTAAATTACTTGAAAGCTGGCATAAAACTTGTAATTACACAATATTTTAGATCCTAAGATAATATGCCTCAATCTTTCTCATTAATGCAATATATGAAATCATCAAAATGAAATACATTCACTTACTGGCTGTACTGTTGTTAAAAGCATGAACTATGTGGATATTTTAAAATATGGCTTGAGATAGAATAATCCATTTGTCTCTTCTCTTTGCCACAAAGACTAGATTTGGAATTCTAGTTAAATCATGAACCTCAAAAGTAATAATTAAACAGGAGAATATAATTTCTCTCTGGCAATGCCTATATTTTATGTTGAAGGTTTTTTCCTAACTTATGTAAAGAAACTATTTCCTTTGACTTGGAAGGGTATTGTCATCACAAATCCCTAACTACATCATCCTTTCAGATACTCTGTTGGGGAAGGTGCAAACGCTAATTTTGCAATTCTTCACCAATGTGTAATATAGGGAAATATCTATAAACATCTGCCTGTGCAGGAAATCTAACATAATAACTGATCGTAGCCTATAAATTATTAATGATTTTGAGAGGAGAAATTGCAGATTATTTTTATGTGGAAACCTAACCTTATTGCAAAATCATTGGTGTTTTGTTTCTTTACAGAACTTGATGTTCATCTAATTAAAATTTAGAAAATAAGGAACTAGATTATTTCTTACTTACTCAGTACATAGATAACTTGCCAATTATTTATATTTATTTACTTATTTGTTTGTTTATTTTTAAGGGAGCTGGCGGGGTAGAGGGATAGCGGGAGAGATAGAGAGAACCTAAAGCAGGCTCCATGCTTGGCACAGAGCCCAACACGGAGCTTGATCCCACAACCCTGGAATCAAGACCTGAGCTGAAATCACAAGTTGGAGGCTCAACCAACTGAGCCACCCAGGTGCCCCATCAATTCTTCTGTAGCACTGTCTAATAAAAATATTCCACGGGACCCCAAAATGCGACCCCAACGGAAAGATAAAATTGTGCCTGATGATTTGAGGGATGTTAGAATTATTTATTTTAATTCTCTGAAACTGGTAAGGTGTTACTTCCCTATCATCAGATTATTTACCTAATGACAGAACTTTCATTTTACAATGATGCTGAGTATTTTGCCTTTTTTGTCTTAGCCGAAGTAACGGAACTGTCGAGATGTATGTGCACCCATAATTGACAGTCTGCACTTGTAGCCTCAACCTCTCCTGATCCATCTAGCCCTTTTGTTAGGAGGATAAAAATTGGAATCAGGATAAAGGCCTTCAAATCCTGACTGCTCCTTATTACCTGTGTGACTGTATCGTTTAGGAATTCCATTTGACTCTAAAAGAGGCCCCCCCTCCCAAAATAGTGGTTTAAACACTAGATTATTTTCACCTCCAAGAAGTCCCAGAGATAGGCAGACCATTCAGAGCCTCCATCCAAATCTTCAGGAACTTAGCCTCCATCTTTATTTCTGCTTCACTGTCTCCAGTTGGTGACTTTTACCCTGGAGGTCATAGTGCAAGATGACTGCTGGAGGTTTAGCTAGTGCAGCTGCCTCTTGGACACCAGGAAAGACAAGAGCTCCTCTCAGCAGAACCAGTTGTTGGTGTTGTTGTTGTTGTTGTTGTTTCCATCCCACACAACACTTCCAGTTATAGCGCATGACCTGGATATGAAGGAGGTAGGAAATGTTATCTTTACCATGGACAGCTGGGGGCGGAGGGGGGAGGATTCTGTCACGAAAGGCAAAGGGAAGAGTGAATATTTGCTAAGTAACTAGCATTTTCTGCCATAATGACCCCGGGCGGTTTTTCATACCATTGAGCCTCAGTTTCCTTGTCTTTAAAAATGGTTGTAAAAATAGGATGTAATCCATAGATCTTACTGTTTTGAGTGTCAGTTGAGCTTATATATCTAATGCATTTAGCACCATGCCTAGCCTATAAAAACTAAGCCAATAAATGTTAACTATTCTTTCTTGCTCCTTCCCTAAATATTTCTAGGTAATATCCTATAGATGATTGAAACTTAAAATGTTCAAATGTATTACAGATCTCCATTGCATTCCCTAGCTCATCATCTACCTATTCTTCCAAGCTGGAAACCTCAGAGTAATCTATGAGTAGTTCTTTTATTATTGTCTGTACCCAACAGTCACCAAGTATAATTCTACCTGCAACACTGTGAATTTCTCAACCCTGTTGCTCTATATGCATTGCCACTCTTTGAATTCAGTCAGTCTTCATCCTTTGCCTCCCAGAGGTCTTTGCTATCTACCAGATAACACTCAGACTCCTTAGAATAGTATTCAAGTTTTCATGTCGTCTGACTGCAGTATTAACAGTTGTATCTTGATTCAACCACATCTCCCTCATCACTCCAAATCACACATTTCTTGTTCAGCGACTTCCTGGAAAACTCCAAATAGGACACTGTGACTTCGGTTTCTTCTTCGGGATAAATGCTGAAGAAGTCTCAAGTTGGAACACAGGGAAACCAAGCATAGATGTATGTCAGTCTGTAATCTTGATGATCAAGGTGTGATTTCTGGAAACCTGCCTGTGCCTTATTTTCTAAAGCCAACAGATAGGTATACCAGCACTCCTTCTCATAGCTGGGTATCTAAGTGTATAAATATGAAAGAACAAAGGGCTCTTACATGAAAGGAATGGGTGTTGGGTGGGGGTTGGCAATGATGTCCCTAATGGATGGGTTAGTGTGTTCAGCAATTCTCAAAGTATAGGTGTAGATCTACAAATTCCTTATTTTTAGTTTGCTAGACAATAGCATTAGTTTAGGTACTTCCTGTGAATGTTATAAATGCATTTTGCTTTTAAACTACAAAGTAGAGAAGGGTAGCTTTATTTGTGGGAGTGTGTGTGTGGAGTGCGTAATGGGATGTGTAATACAGTTTCAAAGCCCTCTGATGCAATATTTTGAAACTAAGTTTGTAGTACAATTAAAACATATCTTTGGTCATAGATTACTTGGCCTTTTGCCATTTTCATAGGCAGTGTCCTACTTAAATAGCCTGGATTGGCTGAGAAAAATAATTGCTGCTATGAAATAATTTTGCAATTACCACTGTAATTAAGGGCAGTTTGTTAATGAAAGTGCTTGGTGAATAATGACCGCAGGGCACTCCATCTTGCAGCTTCATGCCAGATGATTGGTTCATGTTGTGGAGGCAGTTAGGGAATTAGTGACACAGCTGTCATGGTTACAGGATGGATGTAAATATCCTTTGCGGTTGATGATGAAGAACAGTCATTAGCCTCCTGCCCCTTGGGAACTGGTCAGAGGAACAAAAATAAACTTAACATGTGATGGTGAAAGCCATTCCTTATGTCTCCTTTTCTTCAGTTTGAACAATTAACATTCTAATGGAAACTGCAGAGAGCATGTGGATGAACCCTTTCCACTTTACAGGCATGTTAGTGTGATAAATGTTCCTCCTGGTAGGGCACTGGTTGTTCACAGTTTATATCCACTCTTATTAGCTTATGGGCCAGTTAGAAACTGCTCTTTAGAGACCCACGGGCCCCATTTAAATTTTTCTTGTTCATCTCCAGGTGTTGTGTATTCACTTGGACCCTTTGAAGAGTGCCCACGGATGGATTTCCGCGTGCTGTCTGCATGGCTGCAGGGGCAATTGAAGATCAATTTTCTGTGGTTGGGCTTATTGGCCTGTGTAAAATATATATTGTTATGAAGACAACCCGGACGCTTATTTGATCTTGCTTTTGTAGCTTGAAAAAGTCATTGTTGAAGGTTGAGGATCTTTTTTTTTTTTCCTCCTTAAAATGAGACATCCTAGGTGTTAAGTGTGTTTCATGTTTATATTCATTCCACCTCCTTGGTGTTTTGATGTTGTTTTTCATTGTAAATTTGCTTAAGCAATCTTTTGTAGAGTAATTTCATAACATGCACACACTGTGGTTTTACATCGAGGTGCTCGTGATCTGCAACTCATTAACTTTGCTGCCTGGGAAGTCGGTACAGCATGTGGCATTTTCTTGTGCTTTATCTTGCCATACAGTCAGTTTTGTTCTTGTAAATGATGTTAGTATGATACTTCCACGGAACCTTCGGCATGGCTTTTCATCATGTCCAGTATGCTAAATCTTCTCTTCCAGGGCCCTAAGCTAGATATTGGAGTTTGTGTCGTTTTATCAAGGCCAACCAGGTATCCTCACTAAAGAGACATGGCGGTTCTCTGGGTGTCAGCTCAGAGTGGCCGTTCTTGGCAGCATAAAGCACTTTCATGATGAGTCTGTGGTTCCACCTGTCTGGGTAAGATCCTCCTCATTTGCTCAGCGCTCTTCTTGATGCCTGTGTCTCCTCTTGGCTTTAGCAAGAGAAGGTGCCGCGGAAGGGATGGGCATTCTATCTCAGAGTGAGGACACACCGTGGTCCAAACCTCTGCCTCTTCCTTCTTCCCTCCTTGGCTGCCAAGGGAATCTCAGTCCAGTAAATGATGAGTTCCTTTGGGAGATTAAGGTTATTCTCAGGCATGGCCACAGTTGGCAAAATTATTCGGGTTCTGGTGGGAGGTGACTTTCCAGGCACTCTCTTTATGAATGCCTACGTGCTGGAGGAGCTGGTAATGGCTTTGCATTAAATCAATATTGGGAAGCAGGTGAAGAGAGACGTGCTAGAAAACATCCTCCAAACCTAGTGAAAATCGCATGACGTTGTATTATTACTTATTCTGCCTTTAGCTAGAGTGTTATAGGCTTTTATGGTCAAGATAACTAACATAGGAAAGAAAAAAAACAATCGTCTTTAATTGGAGAGGCTCGAGGTAGGGAACTGGGGAACTTTTTCCTCCTTCAGGGGAGAGGTGACACATCGCAACGTTTAGACGCCCGATGTGTGTTCCCATTTTTGTTTGGTGGTGTTTTGATTTAGTATTTATTTTTTTGGCTAAACATGAGCCTTGAGTTTAATTGAGTTTCCAAGCCAACTCTCCAGGCCCTTGTCATAAAGTATATTCAGAGATGCCCTACAGAGTCTAAGGAGAGGTGGCCACGTGAATTTGACCGTCTGCAAGGAGAGAAGGTGTGAAGACATTTTCTGAGTTTGGGTGAGTAGGTGAAATTCCCAAGTAAAAGAGAATCCATTCTCGTGCGCTTTTCTGGGTGAGTTTGGACACAAGTTGGAGTCTTACTTTGTTACATAACAACTCTTGGGGGTTTCCCTCCTTTCCCCAGGACACATCAAAAACTTGGGAGTTCTCAGCGCAAATGGATCGTGTCCCATCCCGTCCTATCCCCAGCCTTTCTACCAAAGCAACACTAATTATAAAAATCGAACATAAATTTGGACTGTTTAATAGATTTGGGTTTAATTTTGTCTCAGTGGGAAGACATTCGATTAAGAGAATGCTTTTCTCCCCCCTCCCTCTCCCCCCTTTTTCTTTGGGTAGAACTGTTAGTAAAGGCAGAAGAAATTGATTTTAGTGTCACAAAGGACATTTCTGACAGGAATGTACTCTGAAATGATTCAGGGCATCTGTTTCTCTCACATATGCCCAGCACTGCTGAGAGCCGTACCCAAATTAAACTGTTGAACGTGTCAGCTAAGAACCTGGTCACAATTTACATCCCAGTGGCTTGCTTGGAATTTTTGAACGTTTCGTGAACTTGCTCCCCTAATTTACAAAACAAGTTCTCACTCAAAGTGACCATTTGCTCTAGATGCCAATATGTCACGGTCACAATTGATTTGGCTGGAGAGTTATTTGTTTCTGTACGGTCACTTTGTCTATGAGACGAACTCCTCTTGACAATCTGTGTTTTGGCGATTCTGGCAGGATCTGTGGGTGACTGCTTGGTGGGCGTTTACGGTACGGTTCCTCTTCCCCTGGCCCTGTGTCTGCCGTACAAGCTGGCTCCAGGAATTCTGTCACTGGTTCCCGAGCACAGGAATTATGTGCCCTGAGTTTACTATCATATCTGTGGCATCCAGCAGGGTACCTGAGAGGCGCTTAAAAGAAATCTTTCATTAATGAGTGGGGAACGAACACGTTCCACATGATCATACTATAGTCTTCGGCTCTTCATTCTGAGTACTTACTTGTCTACCCAGTTCATGTTTCTTAGAAATTAGTAAGGCTCACTTACATCAATTATAGTGAGGCATGTCCTTTGAAGTTGAAGGGCAGGGGCAATTATTTTGTGTGTGTGAACTTTTTACATTCACAGAAGAAATAATTTACTGGGGATGAGAAGGAAAAGGGACTACGTTGATGCATAATAGGGATCTGGGCTCATTAGCTTAATTACTTAGTGGTTCCTGACCATTCTTTCCTCCCCGGTGTTCAGCCACTTACCCTTACACAGTATTTACCAGTGAGTTTTGATTAGGGAATCCCGAGGACAATGGCTTCTACTCCTGCCCTTCCCCATGCTTACAAGTCCAGGATCAACTGAGGTAGTGGTGGTATTTGTACAGGGGTGTCCTGGGTCCAGTGGACTCACTTGGTTGACCGACTAGATTAACTGGACACTCCACGATGGGTCCATTGAGAACATTATGCGTAGTATTGTTACCGATACTCTTGCATCTTGATTAGCAATTCTCTGAGACTGTGTAGGTGAGGATAGAAAGCTTAAAATTTGCAATGAGTTGCATATTTAGAAATTCCTCTTAATAGTCTAGGGTGGATGTTCCAGGTCTGTGGATAGCCTGGCTCCACCCAGCCATCCAGGGACATAGGCTAATGGTGGCTCTGCTACTTGCCACGTGGAGCTTCTGGAGTCATGGTGGTCCTGCGATTTCAGCCTCTTGGAAGGCGAAAGAGAAGGCATGGAGGAGGAGCAGCCTGATCTTCCGGCACCAGGCTAGGAATGGCACATGTTAACCTCTCACACTGGAAAGAGCTTAGTCATCTGCTCGACTAGGTGTAGGAAGGGGTTGGAGATGCAGAGTGGCAGGCCAGCCTGGTGCCCGGCTGCATGGAAGAAGTTCACAGTCTGTGAGATCATAGGCTCTCCCTAACCAATCAGCTGCCTATCAGCTTTGTTTTGCAAAGTCCCACAGTTAACCTTAGACTTTAGACAATAGCCAATACCATCTACAATGATCATTTCCCCCTTTAGTTTCTTAATGCCCAAGCTATTTTTAAAGATGATTGTAATAACTAGCAGAACATCTAGCTCACCTCCTCCTTATGGTTATATCAAGAGCTCAGTAGTTTGTACACATGTGTTTTTATACTTTGAAATCATAATGTAAATCTGACAAATACTTGTTGTTTTCCAACATTTGGAAATGCTTGCTTCATTTCCTCTTTCTTTCTTTCTTTCTTTCTTTCTTTCTTTCTTTCTTTTTTTTTTTTTTTTTTTTTGTCTCTAGGAAGCATGGTAGCATAGGGACATTTTGGTAGGTTTGTAATTCCCTTTTGTTCGTTTGGGAAGCTATTGTCCGTACTGCTGACATGCTAATCATTATTCAGGAAACCGAGAAGGCATAATCACTATTGTCTGCAAATATTATTGTATACATGGTCACTGCTTAATGTAAAATTGGGTTTCCATTCAGGATCTTTGTTCAGAGACCGTTCTTGCGTTGACATGAGAAATTGCGGCCAATATTATTTCTTTTGGCTTTTCTAGTCTATTTCCTCCAAGGACCTACATACTTTCCCCTACCTTGATTCAATTTTAGAGGCACTGTCTGATTTTCTGCTCACACTGTTTAGAGAAATTATACTCCCAACATTTCCTGATGCTTTAGGAAGAGCGATGTCAAGATCTTTGAGACATCTGAACCCGTGTTGAGGTTGGGTTTATCTCCTTGCTACTTCACCACAAGCAAGAGCATGTTCAGAGTTCTTATTGCACAGTTAGTGTTGTTATTAAGATAGGATTTAGGCGACAGTCATCAGACTTTGTGAGTATTAGCACAGCCAAGCAATTTTGGTTTCGTGCAGACACAAATTACCTTTGGTTTGACTTCTGGTGAGGGAGGGGCAAGAAATAAATTAGATGCAGTCTAAGCCAGGGTCAATGTATGCTCTTTATTTTATGTAGAGGGCAGTTTTGTTTCAAATACACTATTCGTTGATAAATCTTGTTACTCTAGTATTGGTACGGAAAAAGGAGGAGTAGATATTTTTTGAAGTGTTTTCTGAATGTGATTGACTGTAATCTCACAGTCCTATGATTTCAACTATTTTGAGGCTACTCTTAATGGATTAGTACATTTCAGCAGTATATTTATGTAGCATCCCACCCTCCAGTGATCAAAACATGAGATGCTTGAGTGTAGAATTACTTGCTAAAAGATGGTGGGGAGCAAACACACCTACCAAGTAGTGCTGTTAATCTGTCGTCAATGTCTTATGAGTGCACTTAATGTCTAGGGCATTTTAAATTGGACTTAGCCAAAAGCCAGAGTCTTAACATTTAAATGAAGCAGCATCGGAGAAAGAAACAAATACATATATTTTTTACTGATAGTTAACCAATCACCACCTTGCCTAGCTCACTTGTTACAGCCCCTCACGGGGCTGTCACTGTTTTGTCGCATCGTTGTATAATTCAGTGTTTACATTTCTGTCCTCCATTCTAGACTATGAGGTTCTTGCAGGTGGGGAACATGTTCTATTGAAGTTTGCACGCCACATCTGCATCAATGGTTGATGAACGAATTAAAGGACGGAAAAATATCTTAAAGCAGGAAAATATTTTCCCTGTGCCAGCAGGTGGAAACTAAACTGAAGACCTTCCCTCAAGTTTGGGAAAACTGTTATGTTTTCTGGATATAGGGCCTCTTTCCGTTGGCCTTTCTCTGCCCATCTGATGACTTAATCTCTTCTCAGAAAGCAAGAGAAGGGGCACCTGGGTGGCTCAGTTGGTTAAACATCTGACTCTTGATTTCGGCTCAGGTCATGGTCTCACAGTTCGTGAGTTTGAGCCCCACGTCCAGCTCTGTGCTGATGACGAGGAGCCTGCTTGGGATTCTCTGTCTCCCTCTCTCTCTGCCCCTCCCTTGCTTTCTCTCTTTTTCTCTCCCTCTCTCAGAAATGAATAAATGAACTTTATTTTTTAAAAAAGCAAGAGAAAATATACACCAAGGATATGGGTCTAAAATGATGAAGCTGTTTCGTTTACCTCACCGTAAACACAGAAGCTTTTCGTGAGGAAAGGTGGGGTTTTCTCCTGTGAGATGGTTCCTACCTCACCAGCCGTCTTTGCTCATCTGGGGAAGCCAAGTAGAATGGGACTGTCCTCGCCAGCGCCACCGTGAGGGCAGAACAAGAGGCGTTAGCCCATTGGCTCCTGGACAGTAAGGTCCCCACAAATGTTAGCGTTGAGGGTCATGATGACGATTGTGGTTTGTTCTTTTCTTCAGAGGTCTTCCTTGATTAAATATTTAAAATGTCTATTACCTCTTTGTTGTTGTTTTACCTCAACTAGGCTTTTAAATAAAACTGGTGCCACGGAAGGCACTGGGCAGTGTCCTCCCATCACCTGAACAGGGCCTGGGGAAAGTTAGGTGTAGTTCTACACAGCCCTGGAAAACAGGATATAATAAGATCATCTTTCTCCCTGCTTTATAGAGGTGTCATATCATGAATTGGTTCAACTATGTAAAGTGGCACTTGTTTGTTTTTCCAGCATATAATGCTTGTAACTAATAGAATCCCCTGCTATCAGATGATTCTGAAAGCTTGCTCAAAGCACAGTGAAATGATAAGATGCCGCAGACTTTTGTGTTACCTGCAGTATTCCTTTTCTTTCATTTTAAAGAGTGGATTTCTGGGTCAGAAACTGAAATGTGTTCAAGGAATCTCCCTTCCCCTCTTTTATTGAAGGGAGTGTTGTCTCTTTTTTCTAGGATCCGGTGATGTGGCCGCCACAGTGCCACCTCACTTATCTGGGGACCGTGTAGCAGACCTCAGCTATCTAGAACATACCTGAAGGCTACGAGAAAGGGCTCTCGAGCTGCTACAAAATACGTCAAAGTATTTGCTTTAAAATTGAGGCAGATTGCTCAAAAGCCCCCGGGGTTTTACCATAACCAAATTGCTTCTTAATTTTATAATCCTGTGGAACTTGTACAAAATTTTTTCTTAGTTATTTGTTCTCCAAACCTCCCCCCGCAACACACACACAATGGAGACAGAAAACTTGAAGTCTGAGAGGTAAAGAGTGGGGGTGGGGTAGGGGTGGGGCGGATCAGAGAAATGGAATCAAGTAGCCTCAAGTAGCTTATCATTGATCAAGTACTTCATTGAGAACATTGAGAAGGATGCCGGTGTGACCCGAATCAGCAATAAAGGTAAAATTCTTTTCATTTTACCCTGTTTAAGAGGGAAGGTGCTGTAACACTTTTAGAACACTGTCATCAGTGTAATTTAAGAAAGACACTGTGATCATATGGAAAGCTTCATTATGGGTCCAGATACGTTGGGATTTCCCCCTTTTGTCTTGGCATTTTCGGCTGGCTGTGGATTTCCGGCGGCACAGATCTTGGCTTTTTCATTTCGAATCTCACCTCTTTTGTCTTTCCCCTGCGTGCGTATATGATTCTCCTCTCTTATTTTTCTCCTTAAAGGAATTTAAAATAAACGGTTAGGGGCGCCTGGGTGACTCATTCGGTTTAAGCGTCCAACTCTTGATTTCAGTTCTGGTCATGATCTCATGAGAGATCTCTCATGAGATCGAGCCCTGCGTCGGAGTTGCGCTGGCATCTCAGGTGCTGCTTCAGATAAACTTAAAAATTTTTTTTAAATAAACTTTTAGATAGTCAAGAAATTTAAGGTGTCTCAAGGATTGAGTTGATCAGTTTGGGGTGTTTTTGTTTTGTTTTAAGCATCCCATCCTTCATTAATGCTGTCACCACAAAAAGCAAGTGTATCGGCCTCTATTTCCCTTCTTTAACTATACGTATTAATTTACAGCCAGGGATGATTCTCCACAGTATCATTAAAATTGAGCGCCACACCATGGGCCAAGAAAGCCTCAGTAAACCTCAAAGCAATAATTGGAGGTAGATACTGTCTTTATCCCCATTTAAAGATGAGAATATGGAAGTACAGAGACACTGAGGGGCTGGCCTCACGTCACACTTCGGTGGGGAGAGCCAGCTTCCGCCCGTGGTCCATGGTGCCTGCTCTGTTGGCTGCATGGCTCACTGCTGCACTTCAAGGGGAGTTTGGAATTCCTGATCTGCCGTTTCACTTCTACATAATTTATAAGCACCGAATTCCTGTTTCTTAATTGACGAAAAGTAAAAAAAAAAAAAAAAAAAAAAAGGACTGATTGAAGTTCTTTATTAAACTTCTCTGGTTGATTAAATTGGCATAACTGTCTAGCTCAAAGAAAGTGAACTGTTTCAAAAGCACCATGATTTCATGATGCCCCCGCATTCACCTACTCTTTTATTTTATTTTATTTTATATTTTTTCACTTGACAGAATTCTTAGGTTGTATACTGAAAAGCTTATGGGTTAAAGCTAATCTATTAGTATGTTTAAAATGATGTATTGACAGTCCTTCTTTCGGTTTTCCTTTTTTAACTTTTTAGAGGGTTGACAACTTTAAAAGAAATGGCATGTTTCTTTAACCCCGAGAACATTTTATTTAAATTTAGTCACTGGTTTAGAGAAAGAATAAACAGAACGTTCACTTAAATGTTCTCATGTCTTAGAAGAATGAATGGGTAGTGATATGATTTATAGCTGGTGTAAGAATAAAGAAGATAAAAGAAAATTGAAACCCAAAATTACTGGTTTCAGCAGAGTATTTCTGATTTAATTCTGAATTCTGAATACAGTTTATGCCTTGCTTAAACGTTTCTTGCCAGGTTGTGGAAGCAAATCTCTCTACCTTTTATATAACATGTAGCTTAATTGAATGCTCATTGTCTATATAGATAAAGTGAAGAGTGAGGGTAAATCATATTTATATCTGGCACAGCGCCTCAGTATCTATTGATTGAATAAATAGAAGAATGAATGAATATATGAAATTCATTCAAAAAGGAAGACTTTGATGTGTTAGCATTTATGTTATGTGTAGCATTTCTAGTTTATGAGAGTTAGTAAAATAAAAAAAAAAAAAGCGCAAACTACGAAAAAGCTTTTGGGGCCGTGGACAGCAGCACTTTGCTATAAGAAAATCCAGGCATGAAAAGTGGAATAGATTAGGTTAGTGAATTCACCCTAAGAATCTAATGTTTTCCATAGGAGCCCCAAAGGTCAGCTTTGTATTGAATGCAAATTACCTTTCGTGGTCTTCGTTTCTTTGTAATACATTTAGTAAGTGAAAACACAGATTTAGAATGAACGGTGGTTACGCTTCCCGTATATAAAGAGTGCATCGACTGTTGTCTATGACTTTAACTAACCTTCTTATATCTGAATTTCAACCCCACGTTTCCCAAAAGT
Source organism: Panthera pardus (assembly GCF_024362965.1). Lineage (NCBI taxonomy): Eukaryota > Metazoa > Chordata > Mammalia > Carnivora > Felidae > Panthera > Panthera pardus. The sequence goes on from NW_026526677.1 coordinate 101,873,290, forward strand.
TACTTCTAGAACAGAGAGTTCAATTTCCTCAGCTGATAATATAATGTTTTGCTCCAGAGTATTGAAACCTTGTAATACTTAAAACTTTCACCCGTTAAGAATAAAAACCTTATCGTAGGTTTAAAAATACACACACACACACACACACACACACACACACACACACACACTTTGTGTTTTTTGCAGTGATCACTTTAGAAGGTCACACAGACGTATTTCGTTAAGGTTGCCATTGAGTAAAACCTTTTTTCTGTTTCTGTGAATTTTGTTTGGATTATTTGAATCTTCTCAGCAGCAGCAGGTCTTTATCCTTTGGGATGATTTATTTGAAACCAGCCCAAAGTCATTTGGAATCACGTTATTAAGGTGGACCTTGTAGTTATGGCTTTTAAAAAAAGAAAACAGAGGTGTAGCTATAAAACCCTAGAGAGTGTGACCTAATGGCTGTCATGGAAAGGAACGGTCAAAGGAGTGGTTCAGACTGTGTGGAAGTGACAGCAGCATTTCTTGAGGAAGTATGTGGCCTTTCAAGACAACTATTTTTGAAGGGTAATTTACATTTAAAATTTTAAATCTATAAATTCCAGTGATTTTTCTTGGAAGTTTTCACCTCCGTGATTAAAGGCGCACCTTTCACTTAAAGACTTGGGTGTGGCACTTAGCACAGGAAGAACCTGGGTGCTTAGCACCTCCTCGATCTTAAGTTGTTGACGAACACGAAGGTCAATAGGTCAGTGAAGGTCAACAGGTCAGTGTCAACCTTGACATTAGGTGATGTAATTGGGCCTCAGCATTTTTTTTTTTTTTTGGCTTGAATAGTTGAAAACCCACTTAAAAATGTTTTTCAGACCTTATTCTTTGTTTATATTTTCTCGTCATCTTGTCTCATTGGAAACAGAGCAACTGCTTTTTTGGTCTTCCTACTGATAGAAGGTAGGGCCATATGAGGAACTTATTTTCTGATTTGCAGAATCTGGCCACCTGGGACATCTTCCCTTTATAAGTTGCTTTTTGCAAAGAAAATTACGTTGTCAAAAAATTATTTAGGCTCTAGTTATCATACGTGCTTACTTCTGCTTGATGTTTTTAACAAGCACGCATGACCAGCAAAACGCTTTAAATGGGTTGGAGGCGTACCTATAACAAATATGTCTGCAGTGTGGGAAATTAAATGTGTCCTCAAGTATGAAAATCCAGATTAACAGAAATGAGAGCATTTAAAGTACATGTTATAAATAATCTTGTAATGAGTGTTTGGCCTAAATACTTTAACTGTCTTAATCCAACAGCATGATGCCAGCTCTCACATTCTGACTCTGTCATTCACTCAGGGCATCTTGGGTGCTATTCTACATGATGTACTGATGGACAACGTAAATACTTCTCCTTTTGAAGAGTGAAGCACGAGTAATTAAGTGCTGCATCCATAAGTTGGATAGCAGGTTTTACTGAGGCCCAGTAATGAATAAAAAGTGCATTACCCAAATTAAAACTCTTGCTTGTCTGTATATTGGCTATTGATTCATCTTTGTGAATTTCATTACAGTACAGTACAGTTGTACTCATCAAAGAGCTTCCCAGAAATGTCTCCCGTTTTAAAGCTTTGGTTTAGGGGCGCCTGGGTGGCTCAGTCTGTTAAGCATCCGACTTCGGCTCAGGTCATGATCTTGTGGTTCGTGAGTTCGAGCCCTGCATCGGGCTCTCCAGAGCCTGGAGCCTGCTTCAGATTCTGTGTCTCCCTCTCTCTCTGCCCCTCCCATGCTCATGCTACTGTCTCTCTCCATCTCAAAAAAAAATAAATATTAAAAATAATAAAGTTTTGGTTTACTTCTAAATTGGTTAGGGAAGATAATCCTGTGGTGGTTCCTGTTGCTCAGTAATTTATTTAAGATAATCTTAATTCTCAATGACTTGGAAGTCTAGAAAACGTATGACAGTTCAGTTCTTCTGAACTGTGTTCAGTACACAAATGTTTTCCTAGTGTCTGTTCTATCTCCGTGACTCTGGGAATCTTTTAAAATGGTGTACTGCTAAAGCAAGTGGATAACTATTGATCTTAGTAGGTGATGTATATGTGTATGTATGTGTCTCGGTTTTCCCCCCTCCCCAATATATCGTAAAGTTGTGAGGTTAAATATTGCTTGAAGTGGTTTGATACATAGAAAACTGCATCAGAATCGTATATAATTGAAATCAGATATTACACTGCCTGAAAGTTTCCATTGCATATACTTTAATTTTTTTTTTTTTGTAACAGAATTTGATCAGAACTGAATATCCTGATATGAATGACCAGTCTGTTTCCAGCTCTAACATGAGTCACTAATAAACTACTAAGGTCACCCTCGATGCTTCACCTCTTTGTAAGCTTTAGAATTGGGTTGTTGCCCATCCTTAAAAAAAAAAAAAAAAAAAAAAAAAAAAAAAAAAAATCTGCAGTCAAGATGCCAGGTCCCTATTAGCTGCAGAAAATACAAAAGGGAGGGGAGCCAGGGGTGTTGGAAGGAAGTAAAACCTAGGTTTTACTAAAACTTGATAGAATCCCTCTCCCATTGTGGCCAGCCAATGCGCTATTTATCCTTTATCTCATTGTGCTGTGACTCTCCAAGCTAGAGAGGAGAGAAAAGATTGAGAATCAAAGTGTGGATAAGAAGCAGACACCAAAAGGACAAAAAAGCAAAAGCTGACTGGAGGAAGCAGAGGGCTGCAAACACAGAATGAGTGGAATTTCAAGGACAGGATTGGAATGACATACGTTGAAACCAGTAAGAGGAAAAGTGCGTTCTGATCATGCAAACCTGGATTGAGGTCTGTATCCATAATCAGAGGCTCGTCTGAGCTGGAAGGAACCCGTGAGGGGGAGTCTAGATAATCTTCTGGCCCTTCTGGGGGTTGGATGGCAGGTGAGGCGAGGATCTAATTTTTGTCTATCTCGACATCATCTCCATTAAGCGCTTGTCAAGCGGTGACTTGAGGGCTGCGAGCGATTTGGATCCCAGTGCGTCTCTCAGAAGTTGGCTTCTCAGTTAGTTGAATGAGTTCTCATGTCACCATCTGAGCTTCGGCGGCTCCTCTCTACGTGTCTGTGTCTTGCGTGGTGAGACACAGGGCCCTGCAGCTCCAGATTGCAGCACTGAGTAACAGGAGTGGTTATTCCTTTCCTCTCCGTCTCAGAGCAGAGACGGCGGGTTGGTGGGTTTTTCCCACCACGTGCGTAATTATTGTGCACAGTCGTAAACAAAAAGGCAGGCATCTCCCATTGCCAGGTAACTGGACTACTGCAAAAACAAGGACAAAAGCGGACTGGGAAGATAGGGACTTAGTAAGGTGAAGCTTGTCACTTGTTTCGTTTTCCTTATTTGAGTTGTGAATTTAAATATATTTGTTTGTTATCCGTTTCATTAATATTTATATGTGCATGTAGCAAGGTTTTATCTTAGGCGGTTTTAATTCTTGGTCTGTCTGAATACCTGTTTGAAGTATGATATCCAATCAGATCTTTTCTTTGATAATTCAGAGATGAAATGCCTCGGTAGTCGATGTGTCATCTTTAGCACAATGTCTCTGTTTAAGTTTTCTTTGAAGCCTAGAAGTTTGGACATAAGCTGTTTATTATGCCATAGTTCTATCTCCTCCTGAAGAAAACCGCCATTGAATTAACTTTTGCATAGTGTATTTCTATCAAAGCATTTGATCCTTGTTTCTGCAAGATAATCCTAAGAACTTTTTATTTTGAGAATAGAAAACCATGATGGATTTAATTCATAAAGGGAAGCTGCTGCAAGAAATGTAAATGTAAGCGCTTGATAAGGTAGGATTTCCTAGTTGCTATGGCAACCTGTGGGTCATGAGCCTGAGAAAATATAAAGTAAGTCCTGAAGCTGTGAAGACGATTATAAAATTTAACTGTCATTCTTCATTTAGAGTTGATGGCAAACATTATTTACTTAAGTTTATCTCAAAGCAAGCGAGGATCCGTTTTCAAAAATCCAAGAGTCCGATCACAAACGAATCCATGTTGCACACGCCTAACGTTATAAAGCACATGCAGCGTTTATTATTCTAACCGGACTATTTGTACATAATATCCCTGTAGGTTTGGTCACCTTCCTATGGAAGCCGACGGTTTTCGTCTCTTGAATTCTTAATGAAAACCACAGAATTCAGCCGTATACGTTTGAGTAATTTTGCAAAAATGTGTGTGCTTCCCATGCCAAAAAGAAGGCCTAGGGGACTGTGTAGGAAGGAGGCCTTTGTGCCTTCTTCTCAGGTTCAAGTATAAATAGTAAACTGTTTAGGGTGGATGAATGCCAGGCAGGGATGTTAATATGGTTGTATATTTTCAAAATATACCACGACCTAGAGATTAAAGAGGTGGGTTAAAATCTCTTTGAAGAATGCTTCCCCCTTTCCCCACCAAGGGGTGGCAGTGGAGAAATCCATTTTTTTTCTACTGTGGAAGAATGAATACAAGGTGTCACATTCCTAAATTGAAATATGATGCTCAACTGTACAGTATGACAAAGTATCCGTTTTTCTTGCTTTATCTTCTGCAGAATGCTGTTAATTTGCACTAATGACCTATGAGACCCATTGCAAATTACCCAATCTTGCAAATTAGTGAGTATGTGAACAAACACTATAAAACTATCAGATACCACATCAGACAAATGTAGTTTATTGCAGGAAGAAAAACAGACTTGCATATTGAGAGGGAAACATATTTTTACAGCCAGATAAGTGCTTTCCTTTCCTGTGCTTGCCCATTGGGGAGCGTCAACACATAATACGGTCTGTGGCATCCAATGTCTTACTGGCTCTTGAGCAAAAACATCATTTTTTAAAACGCAAGCATAGAAAATCTCAGTGTTGACATGTATACTGGTATCTGATATTGAGTTTTTCCCGTATCTTTTGCCTCCTTAAAAAAAAGAAATTCTCTTTCCAACTTTGTATGCAGAGCCTTTACACTAAAAAGGAGAACGGAATTTAAGGTTATTAAGAATAGAACGTATACTTGGCTGGCTTTTCTGTACCACGTCCGTTTGCGTCTGAACCTGCGGGATTATTCATCCCCTCCCTTTGGGAGGATGAGGTAGAAACCGGCCCACACACCCAGCAGATATATTCCACTCATCAAAGCACTTTTCTCAGTTGGTTTGTTTTCATGTCTAGCAGCAGAAATAGCTGCTCTTTTTTTTTTTTTTTCTTTTCTCTTCTTTTTTCTTCTGGCATCTTGTAATTGCAACTGGTAATGTGTCTTCTTGCTAACCTGGGAGCAGCATTCCCCCACTCACCCAGCTGGCTCCCAGCTGGAACCCAGTGACGGATTGGCAGGGTGCCATTTCCTCCCTGTTGGACCTTCCATCCATCTGCCTTCCCAGGAGAACGCCACTTGGGTCTCCCAGTGGCCCCCCGGCTCTTGCCACCTTGGTTACATGTCTTCCACCCGCCTTGCTAATAACTACAGCCACAAAATCCACCTCGGTAATGAGCATTATAAAGTGCTTATGCTGTGCTAGGCACTGTGGTAAGCGCTGCCTTGTTTTTGTGTTTACTGAATTCTTTCCCCAGTGTAATTGAAACACATACATACATAAGTATTTTTAATTTTGTTTAAAAATTATCATACAGTAAAACTTCCCTTTTGCTTTTTGTCCACAGTTCTGTAAGCTTTAACAAATGAGTAAAGGTAGTCAAGACCTAAGAGTTCCATCACCTACCTCCCACTCCCTCCCCCCCCAAAAAGCCCCTCATGTGTGATAACCATTTTGAATGCATTTATGACTTAATCCTTTAATGTTATGGGATATGTACTAATATTTTTTTTTCTGATGAGGAAAGTGAGTAACTTTCAAAAGTAACTTGGGGCGCCTGGGTGGTTCCGTCGTTAAGCGTCCGACTTCAGCTTAGGTCATGATCTCACATTTCATGGATTCAAGCCCCGCATCAGGCTGTGTGCTGACAGCTCAGAGCCTGGAGCCTGCTTCGGATTCTGTGTCTTCCACTCTCTCTGACCCTCCCCTACTCTCACCCTGTCTCTTTGTCTCAAAAAACAAATAAACATTAAAAAAATTTTTTTTTAAATAAATTAAGTAACTTGGTCAAGGTTGCGCACCTAATTAGCAGTGAGGCCAGGAGTGGGTTAGTTCTAGAATTTGAGATTTTATGCACTCTTCTATATCACCACTCACAAAAAGTGGCTTGGGGCTATAGTCTTGGTAAGCACAAAGGTCTACATGTGACTTTCAAATGATAACGGGATGTTGGGTCTTGGAAAGGATCACATACATTTTCATGTGACGCACTCTTGAAAGACCCCAGTAGGGAGGAAGGTTTTCGTTCGTTTGTTGGTTTCACTTTGTTTTGACTTCAGTAAGCCTGGTAAGATGATTGAGTTGAACATCTTGGTTCAGCCAGAAACCATTAACACTTTCTGGACTAAACTTCCCAACACCCTCATTTCATTATTGTTGATCCCCCTGTCCCTCCCCACCCCCAGGCTGTGTCCTACAGCTACACATAGAAACCACAGCTGGGCTTTTCCATTAGCCACGGTCAGCTCACGCTATCCTATTTCTCTTTTCAAAACTAAAACCCTTTTCGGTGGCTTTGGGCTCTTCTGTGAGGGTGAGTCAGCTTTGGGAATAATAACCAGAATCTTTCATCCATGCTTTTGCTCTAATGTGCTGATGCTGAAATCATCCTAAATATCAATACAGAATTTTGCTTTAGACTGGGGATTCTGCTACCATCATTCACTGTAAATCCCTTGAAGTGCAAAAGAAAACCATGAGCGATAAAGGAAACGCTAAAGGTCTGTGTGGAGGTGGGGGTTGGGGAGGGCAAAAGGCTTTGTTCAGGGGGAAGCTAAGGCTTCAGAGATGGATAGAGAGGCTCTCCTCCCAAAACTTATACAGTCTGGGACATGCCACCTTCCATTGAGCTCGATGAGGATGAATGCGATTTCATGACCAGAGCCTACACGCATGTTTAACGGTTTTAAATAATGTATTCACCTTTTCAGGATGACCGTGATCAATGATGATCATGAGAAACTGAGGAGGCCACCATATGTGTTCTCCTTCCTTATCCCCTTCCCTTCTCATAGTTTTGTTTCCAGCGTAATCTTAGTAGATCTAGGCTGTTGAGATAAATTGTAAAAGATAGGAGCATTCCCTTTATACACGTTCAGGAATGTGACTTGTGAAAATTCTGTTTCAAGAGTGCTTTCTCAGGGCAGAATTTAGATAGCACTTCCTCTGTGTGCTGTACTTACATGTGCTTAAGAATCCACCTTGAATTGGTATGAAAAAAAAAAAAAAAGGAAGGAAGCCAGATATTAACATGAAATCCTATCTTGGATTCTTTGATCCCTTAATTTGATCCTTCTCAGAACAGCATCTTAGACCTTCCTCCCTGTTGGAGAAGGCATTCCTGTCTGAGGACAGATGACAGGGTCCATTTTCAAAGTGAGGATATGAGTATTAAAAGCCTAAAAGCCAGAAAAAGATTTTCTTCTGCCAGTAACTGCATTCTTGATAAAGAAGGTAGGAGTTATTGCCATGCTTTAGCTTAGCTGAGGGAGCCCCGCCCCCTGAAAATTCTTATGTTGCATCAACTTGTCTCTAGGCATATTATCCATGATTATCATTGAGCAGCTAATAGTACTATGAGTTGTATGTATTTAGGTAGGTCCTCTTAAAATTACTTTAATATTTTTCTTCCATATTTGTAGCCTTATTTAGACTGGGTCAAGTGAAAAATCTTGCATTTGCCTTTTATGATGCATTTAGAGTAGCTAATCTGAAATCACAGTTTTCAATCAGAAAGGAATATTGGATGCCTTCATGGAAAGATTACTACAAACTAAGTTTTCTTTCCTTTTTTTCTGATTTAGATTCCTTGAGTGTACTTTGTTAATGTTTGAACATTGAATCAAATAGTGTATTTCTCCCAATTTTAAACATTGCAAATTCAAGGCAGGGGCCTCTGCTTCTGTCTTCAAATGAACGAGAATACCATTTGAAGGGAAAATGGCGGCTGCAGTGTCAGTGCTCCGTATCACCTCTATCAAAGAGACTGATTACAATGTTGATGGTGATTTTCAGGGCCATCTCTGTCTTGCTTCTGCTTCTTAAGAATGTATAATGCAGTCCAACCTTAAGACAAATAGGTCAAACTGTAAAACTCTGCAGGAATGTAAGGATGAATTTCAAAATAATAAAGCAGTCCAACTTGGAGATTCTATATACTGTATAAATACCTCCTAACTTAGAGGAAATACCTTTTAAACACTTTTCCGTGATGATACATACTGGTGTCTAGGCTTGCCATTCTCCCTCGTTTTCAGCTATTGTTTCTGGAATTCATTAACAGTTACTGATGTTTAATTTTTCATGATGGCTGAAGGCTGGAGGGGAGAGTACATAGACACAGTGGTCAACAATTTTTGCTGCTAATGACCCCTGCGGGGATGGAAATTGTTCTCCTGTGGGGCAGGAAAAAAAATATATATTTTTGAGAATATCCTATCTGCAGATAAAGTAAGTGGCCATTTGTGGACCTGTCAAAGGTAAAAATAAATGCAGTGTTCAACTGTATTAAATACCGTACTTGAGCATAAGGGAGAGTGCATTTGTCTTATTTCATTTGTCTTCCCAGCCTGTGCCCATTTAGCACTGCAATAGCAGTGAACTTCACGGGCAGTCAAGCCTACTCTTTCATGTTTCCTTCCAGTTCTAAATTGAAAATATTTTTTTGAAAAGAACTATGACAAAAGCAATTTGAGTTAGTGATATCTTGAAAGAGAACCCAATTTAAGATTACCTTTACGGTTGATCGTTGTTACCTACAGTAGGCAGATGTCATGGTGATCTTCTTAATATTAGTATTCTGAGAGAGTCTGACCTGACAGTGTTCAGGTAACATCACAGATCGGGTCCTAATACTGAGATTTCAAGTGGTGGTGCAAAAGGCTGCCAGGGACCACCTAGTGCCCAGGGGCCTCTGACTGAGGAGCGCACCTGAGCACCAATGAAAGTGTGTTGAGAATGGGCGTGGTAACCGTAAAATGAAGAGAAGGAAATGGGAAAGCACGCACGTGTGAGCTGATTTTCCAACTTGTAACTTAAAATGTTGGCTTTCTATTTTGTCCTCAAAGACCCCACCATGCTGGTAGAGTGCAATCAGGTCTTTCGGAGTTGTAACAGCATCAGTGATCCGCGGGTGCGTGGAGCTCAAGTCGTGTATGGGATGGGGTGATGGCTCTGGAAGGGAAAGTGTGGTTACAGGGGACCATCTGTCTTTGAAAGTATGATTTACTGGGGCATCCACCTTCTCTCCAAGCCGTAAAAGGAGGTCTAGTGACTGGATCTCTTCCTCGCCTGTGCTTTCTCTGCCTTGTTCCCTTCCCCCCACCCCCACCCTCTAACTCCAGAGCCCGAATCAGTCCAGTCCACAGATTATGTGAGAAATGATGCTATCACGAGCCATGCATATAGTTTCTTATAAAGAGAGGAGAGCAATACCCTGGCATCTTATACTCCTAAAATCCCTCCCCCACAAATCACGAGTGTTACGAATGTCTCCGGGTGGCAGGAGGAGCCCAAGACAAGGGGAGAATTGGTATGCCTAACGCAGAAGGGTGTCAGTAGCACGGCTGAGATCTGTGCTCAAGTCTCTACTATGCGGATTATTCACAGCAACTATTACTCCCCAGAGAATCCCTAATTACCACCTACATCCCTGTCAGCTGGTATGTGATCAGGGAATCTACTCTCATTTTAAACTATGCAGAAATGAAATGAGAAGCCAGCCTTACTTCTAAGGTACCATGCAGTGCATTCCAGAGGCAAATATGAATGACATTTAGCTCTGCCACTTTGGCCGATCCACATTAGTGCAGCTCTCCATTCTTCTAAATAGCCAAGACCTAGTTATTCTTAAGCCCCAGTGTCCTGCCTGCTTGTTCACAATTTACTTTCATTTTCCAAATTTACCATTCTATAGTTTGTTTGACTTTTAAATCCATGTCGGTGCTTACCGTTTGTGTCATGTTCTGGCCCTTGGGGATGTTTTGGATCACATAGGATACTCTATTGAATATATATTAGTTCCTTGATCTCAGCAGAGTAATGGATGCTGAAATATTTCAGAAAGACGCGTTCTATAAAGATTCGCCAACTGCATACGCTGCCCGTGTTCGAAGCACAACACGTATGATTTTATTTGTGGCTTAATCAACAGGAAAAAAATGCCAAGCAGCTTTGACTAGCTGGCAGTGGACCTGTTTGTGTTTGCCTTATTTTTTCTATAAGACACCTGCTGGAGATGAGAGCCGGCAGAAACACCGAGTAGGTATCCAGGGCTTCATTACAGCAGTATCTCTAATGATCAAAGAAGCCTTTTTATACAATCTTGTTCCTGATCATGCAGCTGAACATCTGTCTACCTGTCTGTCCACCTTTTAATTGCATCATCCGGGTCTCTCTGATCCCAGGCAGTTCTGTCAATGCAGCTCTGCTTTCTACTTCTTCTGATCACAGTTAACACAAAATTTTCTGCAAAGCAAACCAGGAAAACTGAGAGCCTTCTAATAAACTTGGACTAAACCATTTTATGAGAAGTTAATTTTCTATTGCATATCCCGTGAAGCCCTTGTGCTAATTTATTCTTCAAAGCCAAATACTGTATGGCAAGGAGGGGAGGATGCTTCAGGAGTACTCGAAGCATCATATCCACTGGGTACAAAAGGAGTGTGCTCTACCTAGACGCTGCAATCTGCTAAACACTTGATTTGCTTAAAAAAAATTGGCAGTAGGAAGTCAGGAATTTAATTCACTGATTTATTCATTAATTCATCTGTCAAATACTTATTAAGACAAACCCATTATGTGTAGGATTGGGTGTGTGATTCACTAGTGAGCTCCTGTTCCTCCTCTAAAAAGAGATGAGCTATGTATAGATTAATTGTAAGAAAAACACATAACGATCTCTATAAGAAAATTCTCAGAAAGTAGTACGATACTGCAGCGGAGGAAGAACTCACTTGTAGTTGGGCTGATCGAAACTGGCTTCATGAAAAGATGCCCTTAAACTGGGCATTGGCAAATGGAAAAGAGTTGTGATAGGTAAGAATATAATAGTCAAAGGTGGGACCGGCATGAGACAAAGCATGGAAGCAGGAAAACGCCAGGTCATGTTGAGAATGGAGTGTTGTAGGCTAGTTTGAAACCTGGGAGAGTAATCATGATATGGAAGAATGGATTATAGTCGATCCTTCAGAGATTTCAGAATCCCATTAGGGACTTTGCATTGTCTTCAGTAGAGAGCAACCAACTCATTGAAGATGTTTCAGAAGGGGAAAGAGTGGAAGTACGAATGGATTGCAGAAAGGAGAGACTGAAGACAGGAGATTGCAGTGCAGAGACAAGGAATAAGGGGGCAGTGAGAGTTTTAACCGGGGCAGACACAGTGGGGAATTGATAGGAAGACCGCTGGGATGTAGAACGTGCAAAGTCAGGGCAATTGATGGCAGATGAGAGGAGGCAAAATGACTACGGAAGATGCCTGTAACAGTGACGGAGGGCCAGGAGGAGGGGCAGCTGCATGGATCGGTGTGATCTATTTTGTTGTGGACTTATTGAATGTTCATTGATCCAGGTGGAAATGTCCCGGACTCTGTTGTCAGTATGGACATCAAGTAGAAGTGTGTTTGAATGTTGGAGAGCGATTTGGGAGTTTCTGTGTACAATTAACAGTTGGATTGATAGCAAATTTTCAATAAAATGCATCTAAGCAAATTATTAGGTAACAAGCATTATGTCTCATTAAGGTGGTAAAATTCTATGCAGGAGTTGGGAGCTTTATCACAAGTATTTATTCAAAGTTCTACAACCACCTGAGACACCCCCCCCCCCCCCCCCCCCCCCGCTCTCCACTTTATTACTTACAAGGACCTTCAGAGGAGTAACCACATTTAGTGGGCAGGAAGAGAAATTGGAGGCAGGGTACAAGAGCCAGAAACGTTGGCCAGGATAATGGGGGCTTCCCAAGTTGAAGGGGAGAGTTTGGGGGTGACAGTGAGGTCAGCACATTGTCAAATACCGGATGAGCTGGAGGTAGATGAGAGCCAGGCTGTTGGATAGAGTGTCTAAGAAGTTGTTTCAAGAAAGTAGCTTCTGTAGTTTGGTTGCAGTAAAACCAGAAGAGCTGAAGGAAGGAGCATTTGGGGAGGCTAACCCCAATGGAGAGATGGCTGGATTTCCCTGCGGGTACAGCCGAGGCCCCCTCTTCTTGCAGCTGTGTGACTTGAGAGGGCAGTTCGGATTCCCCCTCAGAAGCCTTCCATGGGATAGATGGGGGCCACCTCATATTTCATCAGAAGAGGCAGGCTGGCTCTGATCATGGTCCTTGCCACAGGCCATATGAGCACTGTCCTGTTATGACCTGTTCTGCCAGGACACTCCTCTCCACCTGGTACTCTGAACCATGGCAGACATTGGGAAACCGTTGCCACTTTCGATTATTTGGATCTCTCCTTGGTGCCTGTGAAGTCACTTAAGATGTGCTGTCTTGATTTTCTTACTTCCCTCTCTTCATCCTAGGGTCTCATCTGAAACATTAATTTCTGAAGAACGACTGGTCTAATGGTTTAGAAGAGAGGAGGTCTGCTTTTCGTTCTGTTCCACTGCCTGAAATTAGGTCTTAAATTACAGTATGTTGATTACCAATCAAAATCTGCAAAATCCTGGGCTGTTTCTTAGCTTAAGCAGCATGGTAACAGAATTAATCATAGCCAATAATAATATTATTAAGCAACAAAAAAGACAAAAACGAGGATGGCTGTCTCATTCAGCCACACTGCCTCCAGAGCGGTACACTGTAACGTTTATTTGTTTGTTGCGAGTGAATGGGTCTGGAGTAGATGAGACTATCGAGTGGAAACTTCAGGTACAAGTCCGTTTTTGTCGCTGTGGAATAAGAAACCCTGAGATCTTTCTAGGATTGTTCGGGTCTCTGTAGGACAGCGTAGTTGTCGTTTACCTTTTAGCTCTCAAGAAGTCACTGAAATTTTTGGTTTTCTGCTTATTTTTCTTTTTAAATGTTATTTCTTTGCTGTTGTTTAAATGACAGCTAATTGTTCTGCAGCATTTGGTAAATGTCATGTATCCTACTTTTCTAAAAGCTGTGAAGTAGGGTAAACATGTGCCCGCTTTTTTCAAAAGATCTGTCCAGTAATTATCCCAAAGGCTATTACAATATGCAAATAGCAAGGGGCGTCCTTTCCTCTCCTCAATTGGAATATCAATATTGACTCAACATGTACAAAAAGAAAACAATATTTCTGACCAAATGTTAATCCCGTTTCAGGATAGTGGAAGTGACACTGGATGTCGAGATCGGACCGGGGTTTGAGTTCTAGCTGCCCCGTTGAGCGAGCTTACGTGTGACATTTGCTGAGCCGCGGCCCGGTTTCATTTTCCTCATCTACGAAATGGACATTGTAACGTCTGTGCTGCCTAACACAGAGGTTCCTGGGAGGATCAAATGTGCGAATGTACTCAGTACACCATAATGCGCTATACAAGTGTAGATTATTATTATTTCAGAAGAAACTTTGTCGTCTCTGAATTATTAATTATTACTAATATAAAATGTATTAAGCATCTGATTTGTTCTGGCTTCCACACAGAATTTAAATTGGCCTTGGATGGGGCTGTGATGTAGTCCTGATCTTTCATGTTAGGGAAATGGAGGCATGCAGAAATGAAATTGACTGCTTTTTGGTTTCCATTATCCCTTGCATATTATTAAGGAACTTCATACACTTAATTGTAATTAAATTTAGATTGCTTGAAATTACTGCATGAAGTGACAAAAAGGATTTCTTCTGAAAATTATACAGTCCCACAGTCGCCTGCCATTTTCTGTAAACAGGACAGCCTGCGTTCCGTTCGGGGACTCTCGCTTTGGTGTGCACGCCTGTATTTGGAATCTTTGGACTTCAGACTGGAGCCAGGCTGTCAGCGACTGTCGGGAAATAAGTGTGTTTGCCATCACACCAGGTCACCGACCCCGCCAGCTGTTGTTTCAGCGGGTGGTAAGGAACGAAGACAAGCCCCTGGTCCTAATGGCCCTCAGACGTGAAATTCTTCTCCTGGTGTGTTTTCCATAGGTTCCCCGTCTACCAGTCGCTTTCTCGTGTCCCTCAGATGCCTGTATTCTCGGAGATGCCAAGGAAAGGCTGCCCCGTAGGCTCTTAGAATTATTTTCCCAGCTATATTTGTCAGGCCAAATTTAAAGAGGAACATGCAATTAAATATTCATTTTTAATTTGTTTTATTCACTCACTGCTGCAGATCACAGGCTTTAGAAGACTACTTGGGACTCTGTAGTGCTGTATACTCAACTGTTGTTCCCCCCACAACTGTTTTTTATTATTAATTAATATTCCCTTTCGGGCCCAAGTGATGGTGAGAGAGATTTGGCTGGACATTCTGGCTAAGTGATGCTAATTTATAGGTCCTTTCAGTGGAATATTATGGAAGTGTGTAATGATAATATCAAAACTGCATTTAATTCCTGAAGAGGAAGGAAGGATAGCACATGAGAGACAGAAATCTGCTGTTCTCTTTGTAAGTGAAAGGTCATGCTACTGAGCGCTGCAGGGTGGATTGGTGAGAAATGAGCTCCCGTTTGCTAGGAATTAGAATGAGTCTATCTGATTTTCCTTCACTTGTGACCTTTAAAGATGCAGCTTTTAGATTGATAAGCAGGTGGATGCTTTTAGTAACCCAATGCAGAATTTGTTTCATATAAAAAGACTATCTTTCAGACACCAAAGATATTGCTTCCACAAAGGGTTTTTTCCTACAAAGCCTCTGGAGAAAGAAATTCAATGATTATATCTTATCTGTCACACAAAAAGAAAATTCGGAATTACTGTACGTTCAATTAGAACATTTTTTTTTTTTTTCTCAAAGCATTAATCATTTTCTGGAACACACATCCTCCAGTTAAGAATCTCTAGGAAGGTTTGAGAGTGGGCACTCCTCACGGCTCTCCCCTTTGGATCTTCCTGCCCGGCTCTGCAGAACCTCTTCCATTCAGATAAAAAGAGCTTCCCAGGTTGCTATAGCGATCCTTTCCTGTTGGGCCCCATGCTATCTTGAAGGCAGTTGGAGGAGAACAAGGAGTGGGGGGAAAGTACGGTGAATGTCAGGCTGCTGAAGGCGACCCGAGCTGGTTTGGGTTGCTGAAGACAGGACACCAGTCAGTGCAAACCCTCAACCTACCGTGGACCCAATTTGAGGTTTGGATATTTAAATATAGAGTTGTTTTTAGGATCTGTGTGGAATCTAAACATACCTCACTTTGTATTTTTAAAAAAGGCTGAAATGGCTCACTTTCCAGAGCCAGCAAGCTCAAATTTCTCGTCCTCTCTGCTTGTTTTCAGTTCTTAATTACATCATCCATCTTATTTGTTCTAATTTCCTCTTTTTATTTTCCTTATCCCCTCCGCCATCAATAGCGCCAGCCCATCAGCGTCTGTTTTATTTTGTCAAATGCTGGTGTTTTATTGGGCTTCTGTGCTGTTTCTGTTTCTCGTTTGATATTCCTACCTGATAATAAATTCCTCATAAAGCACCCTGATCAAATACATCAGGCCTTCTTTCTTTTCCTGTGTACAGGTTTTAATTTCCTACTCAAAATCACAAATGAGGTGGAAAAAATTCATTCCTCCTGCACAGTGTGCCCAACTTCTGAAATGTTTTAGAGAAAGCAGGGGAATTAGCTGAGTGACTTCTTAGCACATCAGACATGTAGTATAAAGGCCTGCTCCCAGAGGGATCTGTTATACAGGTGGTGCTCCTGGAGAGTTCTAGCATACAATGCTGCTCCTGGAGGGTTCTAGTATACAGGTGGTGCTCCTGGAGGGTTCTAGTATACAGTGCTGCTCAGGTAAACAGTTACTGAGGAGGCAAATATGTAAAAAAGGAATACTTTTATCTCTCATCTCCAGAAATGTTTCACCTTGTTCAGATTTCTCCATTCTTCCTGAGAACAGCCAGCCCCAAAAGACATTTTTAAGCACAGGAGGCAGATTGTTCATCCTGAGCCGGGGGTGGTGTGAGATAAACAGGCCCAGGCCCCACAGGGAGGGAGGCCAGTGGGGTCGAGCCTGTCTGAGCCATCAACCTCCAGAGTGCAGTTCCAGAATAAGGTCAAGATGGGGAAGCCAAGTGCCTATCCAACTTTTCATTCCTCCATTCCACAAACTTCTTGGGCAGTGAGAGGCCATTGTAGTGAAGTAAATAAAGCCCTTTTTATCTCGAGAGGAAGGAGACAAGTGTCAGACGCTGACAGGGCAGCGTGATGAGTGCCATGATCCAGGAACACATGAGAGTGTGCGGGAACTCAGGGGACATCGCACCCAACTTCCTGAGGAGAGTGGGGGTGGTGGGAGGGAAATGGAGGAAGGTACGTCAGGGAGGGGTCACAAGTTACACCCCAGCATAATTCTTACTTGTTTGTCTTTAGTGTGCTCTTTTAGCATAAACTAGCTCAAAACTCTAGGTTATATAGAAACAGCTTTATGATTGTCGATTATATAAAACAAACCATCATCAAATTCTTCAAGTAGCAAAACCAGTAAGTAGTTCATCTGAAATATTTGCTGTAAAATGTAAATTTTCTCCTGGTATTCTGGAAGGGGGAGGTATTGTTTGATTTGGTCCTAAGTGTGAATTCCCGGAAGCCGAGCCTTGCTCTGTCTGTTGTCGTCTCTTACCTCTGACCAAGCTGACCTCCCTCACTGTTTCTGGAATGCTCCAAGCCCATTCTCCCTGGAGAGCCCGTTTTATTGCTCCGTTTGCCAGGAGCCAACAGACGCATCCTCCCAGATCCCCATCTCACACTCTCCGCCACGCGCTCCACATTCTGATCGTGTCCCTTCATCACACAGGGTTTGCGGACCACCCTGTATAAAACGCCGGCCTCCCACGCACGGTACTTTCCACCTGCCCCCAACCTCTGTTGTGTTTTCCAAAGTGCCGATCATCACCTGACAAGTGTTACTATGTTTTTATAGCCTGACTCCCCTCTTTAGAATGTAAGCTCCGTGAAGACAGGGATCTGGATGTGTCCACTGCCATCCCTTGTTGGGGTCTCAATAAATACATATTGAGCGACTAAATCTGCCTTGATAGATGTCATAGACCCCAAGAGGAATGGTTAGATCACCCATTCTTCAGATTGTTTCTTTAATCGACCTACGAAGATCATTGAGATTTGTGTTTGGTAGCAATTTGTAATTCCGCATCTCTCTGTAGCCAAATCCGAGAGGCCACTCCCGGTGTCCCTGCACTCCACAGCCATCTTCGCTGTCCCACACACGCCCAGGCTGGCTCTAGCGCGACATCGTTTCAGTACAATTCTCTGTGTTTGAACACTTCTCCCGGGCGTGTGACCAGACACCTCCATTGCTGCGCAGTGTATCTGTGTGGTCAGATCACGGAATCTCAAAGGACCACCCTGTTTTTCTGATTTTAAACCAGGCACCTGGACTTGCCTTTTTCCTTCTCCCTTCCTTCCTTCCATCATACCTTTCAGTGGAAAAACAGCAACTAATAATCTAACAAACCCTATGGAGGCAGGTGTTAGTCACATCTCCCAGAACCTTGTTATCAGCGCTGGAGATTATCAGTGTAGAAACTTCAGGAGAAAAACTTGGCTGCAATATATGTGAGGCCCTTTCCTTGTATAGCATGCCATTCTTAATTGAGAGAACGCAACGTGTTCTTGCTTCTCGTTAGATGCTTGGCCCTAAATCTAAACAGGAGAGAAAAGGAAAGGCATTGTTTCAAACAGGAGACGGCGAGGATAAGGGGTCGTCAGAGAACTACTTCTCTTTTATTGATTTTGCGAAATTGTTTGGAGAATGATTCAGCATTTTGGGGCATAAAAATAACAGCTTCGAGTTGCTTTTCAATTAGGCGAGCGTACTTTCGTACTTTCGCTGAAAGGTTCTGTTGTTCTTGAAATGCACTTTCCTTCTGTTCTTTCAGAGTCTCTTTAATCAGTAGTGATGTGACAGGAGGTACCGTGACCTCCCTGACCCCACTGCGTCTTCCCCTTCCTCTCTCTTTTGTGAGGCTCAGTCGCCAGGAAAACTGATTGGCAAAATTGTTCCTTAATTGGGGAGAAAGGTAGTTCTATAAAGACAGGCGCTATCCAGAACATGCAACAAATTGAACTACCAGAATGTATGTTTTACCCCGGTTAGGTTTCGTTTCAAACTAGAAATCCTAAGCAGCCACAGACTGGGTTTGAAGCGGCATTTATCTTAACATTAAAATATTCCTGAGGTTTAATTTTTTTTTTTTTTTTGTATTATTTAGAGCATGGTAATGAGAGTTTTGTTTCATTATTGTGTCCATTGTCAGGTCGGTGCATTTAAATTCCTTTTAAAATGCATACAGTAATGAGTTTAGTATATAAGCTGAATGCCCTGGGCTTTAACAAAATGGTTAATAGGTGTTTAGTGGCCTAAAGAAAATGAAACTCTCTTTGTTTCTCTGTGTGTGTGTGCGCATGTGTGTGCATGTGCCTGTGTGTGTGCGTGCGTGCGTGTGTGTGTGTGTGAAAAGGAGGATTATCAGGTGGCATTATGTTACCCTTGTTGCATATCAATTACAACAGGTGATACATGTTTGCCCTACATGCAAAATAAACTTCAGTGGGCATAGGGCTAGTAGCAATTTTCGGGTCACTAGTTAAAAAAACAAACCTACGTTCTACACGTCTCAAATACCACTGCCTTTAGAAGAACTGAGAGCTGATTGTGCCCATTACTCTCCGTGCTTTTACAACTTAGGTCTGTCTGTGGCGTTAGAGGGTTCATGATGCTTTCTTAGGAATCATTTCAGTAACTATGGAAGGTGATGGAGGTGTTAATTAACTTGACTGTGGTCATTGTTTCACAGTGTATAGGTACATGAAATCACGGTCTACACCTTTTTACAGAATTGCATGGTACAACCTAAATACATACAGTATGTATTCGTCAGTCATACCTCCCTAAACCTGGGTGGAAAAAAAAAAGTTTATTTCCTTTTCTCCTCACAACAACCATGTCTTTGATAATTTTATAGATGAAAACACTAAGTGAAAGCACATACTGAGTGTCAAGGTTTCAGGCTCCAGGCTGGGCCCCGGGGACTCATGGTCCCCACAGGAAGGCAGCTCCAGGGCACTCTGCCATGGCCTCCCACGGGCTCTTGGACAAATTACCAGGTATCTCTGCTTCCTCATCTATCAAAATGAGGCTCCCAATACCCACTTTGTATTCTTTTCAGGATTGAGTGAAATATGTAGAAACACAATAGTTCTTTAATGAATGTTAATTTTTCTTCAAAGTTCCAGTCCAAATCTACCGATTCCCTTCACTATACTGCCTTACGTCACAGACACTGTACCTGCCAACCTCTATCAAAGGTGCCAGGCTTTGACACTTACTAGTTGGGTGACCTTGGACAAGTTAGTAAACTCTTTGCCTCAGTTTCCTCATTTGTAAAATTGGGATAAGCCTACTCCTTCACTGAGTTTTTGCCAACGACGTATGAGTTAATGCATCTGAAGTACTTTGAACGGTTTCTGTCGGAGTAAGTGCCCAACAAATGTTAGATATCCTGAGCTATAATAGCCTTTCTCCTTTCAGTTATAAATCGCATTCACAAATGTTTTCACTGTGAGTGCATCTATTAAAACAGTTTAGTAAATTCTAAGGTGTTTGATCTGATTTTAAACCTGAGTCTTTGGACTGTATAAATCAGGGAGTTGGCACTTTGGTTTCTGATTCCTTGGCATTGACTGATCAACATTTGGTTCATTGGTGAGCATTTAAGAACCACCAGTGAGAGCGTAAGAAATTAGCAATCCTTCATACTGTCAGGAAGCATTGAGTGAGATTGAGCTGTCAGAGGCTGAGGGTGAATGCTTCATTGGACTGAGCCACTGAACCAGTTGGATTCTTGGTCTTCCATGGCATTCTTGGAAAGAGTCCATTTAACTAGGAAGTAAAGACTGGCCAATTCATTTAATAGGAACAAGCTTAGAAAAATCCTGTGTTAGCCACTTAAACATTGGAAAGAGGAGAGTGGTGGTTATTGAGCTAAATGCCTTTAAAAAGAAACAGGAAAACACTAAAGCAGGAAGTAATACATAACCTTGACTTTAATATACCGCCTAAACCTACCTTAAAAACACTAGAAAATTTTTCTTTTCATTTCTTTCCTTTTCTTTCCTTTCCTTTTCTTTCCTTTTCTTTTCTTTCCTTTTCTTTTCTTTTCTTTTCTTTTCTTTTCTTTTCTTTTCTTTTTTCTTTTCTTTTCTTAAGTCTATCAGAGTGACCATGTGTTTTGGATGTTGGGGTGTAGTAATGGTAAGGAGGAGACAGGAGAAAACTGAGCATTTAGAATTGTGGTTGGTGGCAGATTCTAAACTTGCATGAATGTGCTTTATTCTTTTTGAACACTGTCTACCCACCCACCCCCCACCCCCCGCCTTTTTTTAAACAAACCTTGTCTGACTGACTATAACCTTTAAATAATTGGTAAACTGGAACAGTGAAACTGACATTAAAATCTAATGAAGAGAAATGGAGGGAGGGAGCATTATTCTAGCAAAGGACTGGCCAGCTATTGTCCCCCTGTTGTGCTGGAAACGGGACTGGTTTCTTCTGGCAATGGCCAACACTGGCAGTAGTGTTATTAAAATACGACACATTTGGGGCACCTGGGTGGCTCTGTTGACTGAGCGTCTGACTTCAGCTCAGGGCACGACTTCATGGTTCGTGGCGTTGAGCCCCACGTGGGGCTTTGCACTGACAGTGTGGAGCCTGCTTCAGATTCTCTGCCCCCCCCTTTGCCCCTCCCCCCCCTTCTCTCTCTCTTTCTCAGAAATAAATTTAAAGTTTTTTAAATACTTCACATCTGTTTCTGTTAGTAATAGTATCATAAGAAATCCTCTCTGGGCCATAAATGACCCATTTCTAGGAGCAGAAAGTCCTCACACTAAAGTGCTCACCCGTCCAGCCATGGTCTTCTTTACCTTTTCTTCACACGTGCTACATACACACAGCAGGAGGCTTGTAAGCCTCCACCCTGGTTCCTGCGGGTCCCCCTGCCTGAAATGCCTCTTTAAGTCTCAATAATTTCATCATCCTAAGACCCAAGCCCTTAGGACTTTTCCTCACTCTTTCTCCCTGGATTGCATTCAGTCCAATTCCAGAGGTATCGATTGAGCACGCCATATTGGAGATGCCACACAGATCAAGGTAGGCATGGCCTTTGCTCTCAAAGACCTTACACAACAGGGGATCCAGGCAAGGTCAGGTCTTTTCAGCAGCCTGGTAGGTGCTAAGACCAGGGTGCCCGGTGCCCTGGGAGCTCAGACAGGGCGCCTGGCCCAGATCTTGCCCACTTGTCCTCACAGATCTCACCTTGCCCAAAATATCCATAGTGTAGCTGTAGTCGCTTCTGGAGAAATTGGCATCTAATTTTATGCTGCTTTGAATTCTTCTCTGTTCTTTTATCTCCCTAGCTGGATGGTAACTACCTCGAGGGAAACGGCCTTTATTTTCTTTTTTATGCTGCCTTTTAAAACTCTATAGGGTCTCACACAACACTCAGTTGATGGTAAATACTCAGGAAACACTTGCTGATTTGCTTAGAACCTCTTCCTTTCCCCCTCCCCTTTTGGCTTTGTGCAGGAATGGTTTCTTGTGTCTGCATTCTGGCACACGGATTTTGGAAATGGTTGGCTTGCTTGTTTGCTTATGGGTAGTGAGCTCCAGCTGACCACAGTCACTGTCTTCTGCCACTCGGTTCCTGGGTAGCAACACGCCTTCTGTCTACCACCCACCTCTGTGCCTCAGCGCCCATCTAGTTATTTCTACTTCAGGCTGTCCTCGCACAGGTCCACCATTGCCTCTGGCATGGTTTCCTTTTTCTGGGACGTTTTTCCTAATGAGGGTGGAGTATAATTTAGAGGCTTAATTTTAGAAAACTATATGAAGCAGCAGACCCATAAAATGTTATGATTCACGACCACTTGTTTTGTTCTCATAATGCAACCTAAACTAAAAAGCCATTTATCAAAGCTATAAAAGCTGTTCATGGCTGTCTTTAGTATATCGTGTGGAGTATAATTCAGCCCACAGAGCGGCAAAAGATGAATTCATGGGGCCATTTGCCTCAGTGTGCGTTAAAGGCCAGTAATTTCTGAGCTCTGTGGAAGACCTTATGTTACTCTAAGCCCTGGATTCTTCTTTCTTACCCCCACGTAGTTTCACTTGCCATTTTAGTATCAGTGGATCCTCATCTGTAGACCCTTCTTTCCCCCTGTAAATCATTGCCAAGCCCCCGACGTCCCCTCATCCATAGCCCTCTTGTCTCTGCTACCTTTACCTGTTGAGGAGATTGGTGTACGAAGATATGTTGGCCAGAAACCCAAAGGCAGCCTCCATGGAGAGTTACCTTGGTCATTTGTCAGCTGTAACAATCCCTAGGAGAACCCTTGGTCTTCCCCTCACAACTCCCAAGAGGGCAAATAACCAACATTTTCCTAGAAATGAATGAGAGAACAAAGCCCATGGGCATTCTAAGCTATGTTTTTCCCAGTGTTCTGATAGGAGCTCAGTGGCGATTGTTAACCCAGATTGCTAACGATAGCGCCCTCAATAGAACTTAAGACGCCTCTAGCATCGTGATTCGTATTTGAACACTAAGGTTAAGTTCTGAAGTCTCTTCATGGTCATGTATCCAGGTCATCACACTTGAGAAAGTATATATGAAATAAGATGCTGGAACGTAAGGGTTCCAGCCATCCGGTACATGGCACTGGGTTTGCACCCTCGCTTAAGCACCAATCAGGCTGTGCTCCTTAGGTTACCTAACCTCTCAGTGTCCTCCTGTGTAAAATGAGGTTAATCACTGAACCTTCCCATAGGAATACTGTGAGGGTAGCTTGAGAGAATAAACTATCCAGTACTACTTGGCGCACAATAACCAGCAATAGCTTCTTTATCAATTCTTATTTTTACTGAGAGCCTACCAAAACATGAGAGTTAGGAGAAGAACTAGAAGGAACTTCCTGGATCCAGATATACTACACAGTTTCAGTAAAACTCCCAGAAAGATGATCTGTATGTCTTTGATACACACTGTACTTTGTAAAGCCCGTTCGCAATGTATGGTAAATAGAAGTACACCTGGAAAGTGAACCAGTTCTTTAACTCCATGATTAAATATCAGTGACGGGGTTTTTTTTTCCCCCTCTTCAGTTAGCTATTACATACGGCATTATAACTTTTCACTTCCCTTTTGCACATCAGTTGTTTAGCTGGAAAGCAAATTCTTTTTTTTATAGTAGGACGTAAGCTTTTTTTTTCATTGAAAACTGCTGTAGTTTTAGGCAGCTTATGTATTTCCACTTAAGGTGTACCTTGTACTGCTTATCGGCTCTTGATCTGAAGATCCATCTTTTTTTTAGCAGACTCATTTTAAACTCTCATAGAACTAAATAACTTCCTTGAAGAACAAGTTTCATTATTTGACAGATGAAACCGGCAGTGGCTATCAGTATCTTAAGCTGGATAACAGTGATTTTCAAGAGCTCCAATGACTTCGAAGTAAGTTTATGCATAATTTATAATAGAAAATTGGGAAAAAAATTGAGAATTGTTTTGAAAATATCTTTGCCCCCCTTTAAAAGAAAAACCATTTCCCTCTGAGAGGTAAAAATAGCATTTCCTTTGATATGCTCTTTAAGCTCAGATCTTGAGGGGAATAATTCCCTAGAGCCAAACTCTCAATGTTAGCTAAATTAATGCTCCTGTTATTTATTTTTATTAGGAGTTCTTGGACCTTCCCTGTACTTCAAGAAAGCCTGGCCCCTGTGCTCTGCAGAGATTTGGTAGGCCTCTTTGGAATGGCTTGGCATAACTGTGGTCAAGCATCTTCCGTGACCCATGGCTTTAGGGAGGCTCAGGCAAAAAGACCCAGCCTGGTTCTCTCTCAGCCCTTTTCCCTAATGGAGAAAAATGCATTCTGCGTTGTACTTGGGTGGCCTTCCCAGTCTTCTGGGAGTCCGATCCATTTATAGCTAACATTAGGTCAAGGCCAGAGAGGCCATGGCCCTCACAGTTGTCATTAGTGAGCTCTTATTTCTATTCCGTTGAGGAGGTGAAATTGACAAACTGTCTCGGGAGATGTGCGGCTCTTTGCTGCCTGTTTTTGAGCAGGACACATTAAGGATAAGTTACTTGTCATGGTAGAATTCCCCATCATTAATCACTGAGAGACCACATTCCTAGGCAGATCAGCAAACTTGTTGATAAAGCCACATCTTGATAGAAAATGTACCTTTCTGACGTCCTCTCGTCTGCTGGCCTGGTCACCAGTGTTGCCACACACCCGGAGCCGACGGCCTTGCCTCACTCTGATGATGGCGGTACACTGTGGATCCGTGAAGATCTCACCATGGCTGCCGTGTGAGGCCTGCTTTGATTTGTATACAGTATGAATAACTGTATTAGGCATGCTATAATTTTTTCATCTTCTGTGCCTACAGGGACTATCTTACCTTATCAGAGTAAAGTTCATTCTGTAGGACTGATAATTAATCCCCTGTTCTTTTTCGTTCCCTGCTTTCTTATCTGGTAGCCATGTTATATATACATTTCAGCATTTTTCATCACTATGCCGAATAAAGCAATTTGGAGATGCAAGCAATAAAAAGCTTATTTTTATAACCCCTCTAGAAAGAAAACTGCACGGATTCCATTTTAGTCAGGGGGGAAAAAGCCATTCTATTATGTGGCTACATTTACGTCTACTACCCACAGCAAGCCCTGGAAGAATTCAACAGCCGGCTGCAAACGAGGAGTCTCTGGTCTTCTGACAGCCCCCCGGGAAAGGTGGTGTATTTGTCTGGGATAATCCCACTACTGGTGCCTCCCCTGCATACACCACACTGTGTGTGCTCCTTCTCACTTGATAACTTTTAAAACACAGAAATAAGATCGCCTATAGAGGTGGTTAACTCAGGATTCACATCCTTAACTGGATAGCAAATGTCTTACTAATTGAGGCTTCTGTTTAACTGGATTAAATCCAGTGGCCTGATATCAGCACGCAGTGCGGCCAAGTCTGTTGCCCTTTTAGGAGAAGGGGGCTTAGTTTTCCGTGGCTGCGCAGTTAGGCCAGTCACATCCTCGTCCTAGGGTCCTGGCTTGTCATAATTTCACTTGGGGGCAGGGGAGCATTGCAGCACAGTGAGCTGGGTAGGAGCTTAAATATTTCAGAAGTAGGAAGGAATATTGTCCTAATTAAACTGAATTTGGTGCCCGTGGCAAAATATGTGCTCAATATATTGGGATTGTGTGAAAAATTACATGTATTTTCATAAATTGGTTCCCTCCCCATTCTTGCCAAAGGGCTTTTGTTTGGGATAATGTTTACCATAGAGGAAAGATTTCATTACTGCTACTGGACAGAACAATAAAATCTGGAGAGTCATAACATTTACCCAGGCCCTTAAATGTTTCTCTTCTTTAAAAGCATAGGGAAGAGTTCAGTTTTCTCCTAGAAGTTGGAAAAAAAAAAAAAAAGCAAAATTCTTTCAGCATTATTTAATACAGAATCCCTGGTATAAATCCCTGGGCTCTTAACTGTTTTCATTTAGAAAGGAAAAGCAGTTTTAGCATAAAGTAGATCTCCGACATTCAGGAGAAAATCAAGGCCAAACACGAGATTTTTCCATTTTTAGCCTGACACTTCTCAGTCAGGCAGTCTTTGTGAAATATTGACTTGAGGGATTAAAAACATTATATTTGTCTAATTTCACTTGATAACCCATTGGTGGGTATCAGCTCCACCCAAACTCCGTTTTTTTTGCAACCTCGGAACATCTCTTTAAAGATACTGTCATTAGAAACAAGTGCTGATTTTTGGTTCTTTTTTTAAAATTTTTTTTTTTAATGTTTATGTTTATTTTTGAGACAGAGAAAGACAGAGCATGAACGGGGGAGGGGCAGAGAGAGAGGGAGACACAGAATCGGAAGTGGGCTCCAGGCTCTGAGCCATCAGCCCAGAGCCCGACGCGGGGCCCGAACTCACGGACCGTGAGATCGTGACCTAAGCCGAAGTCGGACGCTCAACCGACTGAGCCACCAAGGCGCCCCGTGATTTTTGTTTCTTAAGAGTGTGCCCACAAGGACCTAGCGGGAGGCAGGTTTGGAAGGAATGACATTCTTAGACACTGCCTTGCCGGATCCTGGGACTTTGCCTACTCCCCCTCCAGCGATCTCTGAGGGCCTGCTGCAGCTGTCTTCTGGATTCAGATGCTTCCACCTCTGCCTCTTTCTCTACCCTTGAGCTCGCATTGAAAATGTCGAGCTCCCCACCATTCAGCTGTTTGAGTGCATCATCGGCTCTTCCCTGCCCACACCCTCTAGCCTTCTCTTTGTGGCGGAGTCCGGGTCCTCCAGGTTCACTCTTGGCATCTCCCTTCGTTCCTTCCACCCTTCCTCCACACCACCAGAGATGGGTCAGGGGGTACAAACTCCTCCTCCTTCTTTGTATTCTAGGATCTGATCTTTCCTATGAGTGCTGTTCCTTCAGGCTCAGGCCAACATCGCTTGCTCGGCAATGCTCTGGTAAGCCCTTCGCTGGTCCCTTCTCTCGTATGGTCCCCTTATCTCTCACCCCCATCATACACACACACACACACACACACACACACACACACACACATCATTCAATCCATCTTACAAACCTTCTGTAGAATTCTTCTTCCTGCTGTATAGTGTGGTACATGATACCTCTTTACTCCGTTCCCTCCACACTCTAGACGGTTAGCCGCCTTCAATCTTTTCAGCATCCTGAGGCTAAAGTCCATATTTCTTTTCCTGACTTTCAGAGCCCTCCATAGTAATCTTGAAGTTAGGCTTTCCTTCTCCCATCTTAACCCCTACTCCTTTCTGAAACATTTGTATGATCTTTATCACATCCTATCCTTTATCCTAGTTATATGAAGACCTGTCCTATCTATCCTACTAAATCCTGAGTCTCAAAGACAAACTCTTGTTCTTTAACTTGCTTATCTCTCCCACATACATTAAACTGTAATCGATAATAAATATAGCTAACATTTACTGAGCATTTACTATGTGCTAGTTACTATTCTAAGTGGTTTACATATTTTATTGCATTTTAGCACAGGAAGCAGATATTATTTTCATTTATAACTGTGCACCTGGAACTCAAAGAGGCAGAAAAGATCACTTCTGCACAACATAATCAGGCGAGGCTTCATGGCAATCCACAGGGCATGGTAGGGAGGGGTTTATCACGCAGACAAGTGGCTCTGGAATGGGGCACGAGCACATGACTGGGGACGGTTGAGAATTGCAGGCTAGGTAGAGAGACAGGAGTGCTGTAAGCGTGCTAGCAGAGGAAAGAAACTGATGAAGGGAAGGAATACTGCGTTTGGCCAGCAAGAGGAAAGGGGGCTCCATGGAGCTTAGTGTCCACACCCTTCACTCAGTGGCTTTGTTCT
Source organism: Panthera pardus (assembly GCF_024362965.1). Lineage (NCBI taxonomy): Eukaryota > Metazoa > Chordata > Mammalia > Carnivora > Felidae > Panthera > Panthera pardus. Next base: position 101,900,914 of record NW_026526677.1, read on the forward strand.
CTGCTCCATTTTATTTGTCTATCCTGTCTCTACAGCTAAACCCTAAGGTCTTTGAGTAAGGGAAATGTAGTTTATTCTTTTTTGTAGTTTCAATATTTACTGCATTTGTCCGCAGTAAATGTACAATCCGTGTCATTTGACTATGGAGCAAAAAATTAAGTGCCATTAATAGAAGCCTTCTCCCTGTGACCCAGGCATGGGGATGGTATGTAAAACCCATTTGGAGCAGAGACTTTATGAAGTGTACAAGGGTCTCTGAGTCTCCCTTCTTTACCAATGTGACCCTGTGTAATTGTATCGCTTTAATTAATGTCTGTCATCAGAAGGGACGTAATGGGGTGATTATAACTAGCCTCCCTACTAGTTAAGTTCTGCTTCAATCTTGACATTGTGGGGAATGGTCACCATGATCCCAGCGGACCATGGGACCGTCGTTGCTGTCGTCATTGCTAATGATGGTGTTCCGCACGTTTCTGTGTTACTGAATTAAAGAAGAAAGCATACCTCAGTCTTTAGCATGCATTTCAGGGAGCTGTGCGCCCTGCGGATTTTGTCAGGCCAAGCTTTCACTGAGTCTCTGTAACAGCATTAGAGCCTGGTGGCTGAGTGGGAGCTTTCAGGGGGTCAGGGCTGTATACAATACTAAGAGGTAAAACAAAAACTTGTCACAGCAAAAGATATTTCTGTGGCCGACTTTGTGGTGGGCATGGTGTTGCTGGTCAGCAATATGTTCTTGTCTACTCAGGCCGGCTATTGGCTACCCCTGTGAGATGCTCCCTTGCTGACAAGCCTCCCCCATTCTGTACTTTGCCCTCAGGCTCGCAATTTACTGGATGCAATCTTGTTGAGAAAATGTGGTCTTTATTAGTGTTCGGCACAGATCGACTTTTCTTTGTCCGCTTCTGCAGAGCTCGTAGGATGCTTAGTGCAGGGAAGGAGCGGGACACAGATGACAGTATGGGGACAGGAGAATGGGAGAAGCAGAATGCTGGCTTAGGCTAGGGATGATTTGAGCATACAGGGTAGTAGTGGCTCGTTTGCACACACACAGCTTTTTGCAGGATTCCAATCAACAACCAATTATGAAGGAAATATAGTTATCAATAAAAATGGAGTCTGTTATTAGATGCATGGAAAAAAATGAAATTTACACGCAAAAGACAGTTCTTGCCCTCCAGATGTTTACGATGTAATGAGCACACAAAACTAACGTGTGTGTTGCTGCTCTCCATATCACCGGGGCTGTGTATAACTTTATATATAATACTTTATTTTTTCATCGTGTGGATGTATGTGCATATCCTCATGTATATTTTTCCGTCCATCTCCACCAAGCCTCGTTGGCTTGGCTCTGGTTTAGCGGTCTAAGTGTGTTCTACAGAGACATAGGTGAGTGGCATATCATCGCTGAATATGCCCGCATATGCTGTCTCTAACAAATGCTTACACTGGTGACTTGTTTCCCTCCTAATCCTGATGGTGCCTAGTGTTTTAAACAGTTCCTCGATTTATAGGTGGTACTGAGTAGTTTTTTAAGCACAAATACAAATGCTTTGCGAGTAGAAATTAAATGCCACAGAGTCTGTTAAAAATATAAATCACAGTCATTTAAAATAGGCATTCTATAAAGAACTGTAGAAATGCGAAATTAATAAATACTAGCATAAGCATTAAATATTCACTGCCTGCTACTTCTGAAATGGTACAACAGCATCATTTTTTAATGATGGGTAATGATAAAACACATCAATTTTAAATAACCTGTTTTCTCCTTCCCTCCTTCTGAAGCTATGAGTTGGCAAGCTTGAAATTAAATACAAATAATGGTCCTAACTAAGCTTCTGCGAACCTGAGTCATAGAATGGATACTTTTCTGGATGTTCTGTGGCTGTTTGAAAAGACTGGTAAATTGAAAATTGGTGATAATGGGATCAGCTTGAATTTAAAGAAAAAATACTTCTCTGTTAGTGGAAAACCAGAAATGTAGACCGTTAAAGAGCGAATGCACCACTGTCTTCTAATGCATTCTTACTTGTCTCCTTATTAAGGCTCCCCGAGTCCTCTTAAAAAGTTAACATGAACCTTTAACTAAAATGCATTCTTACTCTTCCCCTCCAACCCTCTCTGAAATCCCTTTAGAAACACCTTTATTTTCAGTTTTGCTTCACTCTTATTTAATAAGCTACTTGCAGAATACAAGAGTAGGATCAAGGAGCAAACAGTTATAATATCTTGAATCCATATGTCTCTTTGCTATCAGAGAACTGCGTATGCCTTTTATCTTCAGTCCTATATACTATACAAATTTAATTGACAGAGATTTTTCTATCTTATATAGAGGGGAAACGCTAAAGCATCTGTTTCCTAAGGTCATGTTGTAAAGCAATTTAAGAGCTTATGCGTCCTGGGATGGGGAAGCACAGGGCGCGGTGGGCTCCTGAAAGGGGTCCTGAGCCTCCCCGGAGACGGTGAGTTGTCTCGGGCCTCATAAAGGATACGGTGTTTGAGCAGAGATCTGAAAAATGGGTTGGAATTAATCAGGCTGCGAAGGCTGAGCAGGAAGCGGGGGAGAGAGAAGGTTGCTCTTAAGGCACTTAGATGTAATCACATCTCTGCAACCATGTGGGGCTGACGTGGCAGCTGTTAGTGGACCTGGTTCTGGGCAGCGACACATGGTGGGAAAGGGCTATTGTGGACCTGAAAGAACCAGCTTTCCCCCAAGTGTTTTCCTGCTAATTCTTGATCCTCTTGAGCTGGTTTAGAGAATGGTGGGTGGAGACCATTTAGAATGGTTGGAATGTGATCTTGCCTGAAGGGGAAACTGTACCTCTGTTTGCTCAGCTGAAAAGGACACCGGTGGGGAGGGGAGGTGGTACCTTGAGTCAAATTCTCCAGAAGGGGTTGCAGAGGAACAGGGCCTGTGGGAAGAGTCACGACAGGTTCCGAATCCCAATATGGGAAGAAGACACAAGGTCTGTGCTCCTCCTACGCTTGCTGGGTCCCAGGGAAGCTCCCCACCCAGGAAATACTGCTCTTTACAGACGTCCGAAGCATCTAGCCCACAAGGAAAGGTATAATAACACCTTGAGGTCTACAGAAACCAAAATCTCCTCCTATGGATCTTCCTTCTTTATTACGTATTCAAGGGCTGGTTATTTTCCCTTCCAGCTTTTGTTGCTCTCGTCATTGTTCACTCCCCCAGTTTTTGGGCACCGAACTACAAAGGACGGGAGGGGCTCCAACAGAAACACTGCCAATGGCATTATTACCCTGGACCATTGTCAAGATTTTATATTAACAAGTTGTGTGAAACTGAAATGGGGACAGGAGAAGAAGTAGACTTTTTTAAGCCCAGCCATTTTGTTTTTCAAGGGACAAATCTCCCTGGGCGATAACTACCGGATTGATGGGGAGAGTGAAATGGCACTCAGAAAGGAGAACTGTTAACACAGTGTGCTGGCGCAGCCCGGTGTTCGTGCTTAAGCACCTGGGCCATTCCGCGATTCAGAGCAAGAAATATGAAACAAACCCCTGTTGTCTAAAGGGGACCTAGCAGGGATAGTCCCTGGGTTTCCATTTGAACAGGACTCCATTAAGAGATTACTAACTAAGAAGCACTAGGTTTGTGGTTGAATAAGCAATTGAAATCAAACCCTAAAGCTCATCTAGATGAATTCTCACGTTCCTCTACCTGCAGAAGTTGGCTAGAATTACACACACCTTATGTCAACGTTCAGAAGCATGGGGTAGGGGTGTGATTTTCACAGAGGAAAATAGACCTCGAAACCCCACTGCAATGTATGGTGCTTGGGGGACTTTTCTGGAGAAAACAGAATTTCTATTACATGGGCATGGAGATCGCCACTTTACTATGTCAGTGTGTGTTTGACTATGACACTTCTTTGTCATGTATTTTCTAAGATGGCATTGAATTTGTCACTAGCTGTAGCCATCTCATTCTTTCTCCAGGCGATGTTTTGATAAATGTTGATGAGTTTATAACTGTAAAACCAAATGACATTTATAGTGTGATATACGCTTTACCCATTGCATAATTATATCTAATGGCTTTGCACGTAGAAAGGCATTTACCATTTACTTTTGTGTAAAATGACAATCTAAACCCCCAGGCCTAAATTTATTTTTTTAGACAAAGATAAAGACTTAATTAAAAACCAAACACAATTTATATTTGTATCTGGCATTTAAGGTACCTAGTTCTTTGGGTAAGTATGTGATAAAAATCATGATGCTTCTAGTAACAAAGATCAGTGGGTTTCATTTTTCCCTCCGTCTTTGAAACACTGGTGAACTCATTTAATTATCAAGCTGATATCTGGTATGACTTCTTGTTTCTCGTTTCTAGTTAAAAGAGCTATTGTGAAATTTAGCACAGAATTAAATAATATGTTCAGTTAATGAGGAACAATTTAAGAGACATTTCCAAATTCACTGTGATAGCAAAATGGCGGACCACCACAGTGGTATAGACATACTTTATTTAGACAGCGGTGACGCTCCACGCTTGGTGGTTGTGGTCAAGCAAAGGTTTATTTGATTTTTGTTTGTTTTTTGATTCTGTACTTTTTTGTATTCTGACACGTAGCAAAGCGTTAGCCATTTAGGCCTTTTCGAGTGCTCGTTCATAACGTAGGTGACTTGATAGAGCAAAACAGCTTCATTCTGTAGTCCTCATGTCAGAAACACAGCTTTTAGTGTCTTGCTAGGATACCTACCGTGTTCATGGGTTGAAGACTGAGTAGCTTTCTAGGAAACAGGCCTGCTGTAGAAGTGGTTTATCTTTCCAGCTCTGTGTTGACCCCGCCACCCTGACGTTGAAGGCCTCTGACCTGCTTACCAATGAAGCAGAAGTTAAAATCGTTCTGTCTGCCTGTCCATCGTTCGTACTTTGTGATGTTGCTTTCTTTCGTCAGGAAATAAAGCAGAACGTTCTTGTTTTTGAGGCCCTATACTTGTGAAAAGTAATTATTGAGTTATTTGTGAACATCGTGAAGTCTGTCCTCTTCACATGGCTAGCATCGGGTCCTTTTGAAAATGTAAGCTTCGCGAAACACTGGAGGGTCCAAAGATGTATACATTGTTTTAGTCTCAACTCCTAATGATCTAGTCCTTGTAGAAGTTCTATTTCATTCTAAGGGCTTTTGAAGTTAATTTGTGTTGTGTGTATGTTAAAATATGAGCACCATTTGTTTGCATGCACCCGGACAAATATGAAACCCAAGTAAACTATTTGCTAAGCAAAAAAAAAAAAAAAAAAAAAAAAAAAGGTTTATAGTGAGTGAGCTTAAAAAGCTAATTGATTTCTGAGCGGATACAACAGTTGGAGAAATGTTGCAGCTGAACATAATCCTTTGGCTAGGAGGCTTAATAGAAATGAGAAACGCACGGTCTACAATTAAAATGCAAGTGCGAGGCTCACACTTGTGTCTCAGGTCAGGATTTTTAATAACGTATCTTTGAACTGCTTTCTTTTGCCTTTAACAAAATCACAGAGCAGTGGTCTTTGCAAGTTCCTTTAAAAAAAAAAATCTATAATAGAAGAAGTGATGTTAAACCAACATTTAAGACCTTCCACAGAGCCTTCAGAATTTCCTGGAAGAAGGAACAGAGTCTTGCTCTGTGAGAGAGTGGTCGGGAAGAACTATTTTCATGCTTTTAGTCTGGGACAGGTGGTATAGATTAATGTTGAATACATACAGAATCTATTGAGACTAATTAAAGATGCTTACCCACATGGAATACCACATCCCAGCGCGTCTTTGGCAGCCAAGCCCACCCCCACATAGAGTGTATCTACCAAGCCTGTTTCAAATACAGCCAAGAATGGTATTAGTGGAGCTTCTGAAAACTGCCTTGAAATTCCTTCATCTCTTTGTATGGTAGAGTCTCTCTTAAGAGTCTCCATCTCCAAGAAGTGCTTCTTAGAATAGGAAAGATTGTAACCCGTGTTCACCTATAACAGATATAAATACTCAGCAATGTAGAGTAAGGAGCTGACTGTACTTAGCCCAAAATCTTACATGCAGAAGAACTTCAATTGAATTATTTGGCAGCAGCTATAATAATATATCTTGGCCCTTGACTTCCTGGGAGGGCGTCCATTTCCGACCTGATGCTTAGCCCAATGAAGACGAAACTGTACTAAGGACCTGTCTCTGGTGTGTTTAATCCAGGAGAGTGAATTAACACATCAGTCCCTAAGCCTCTATCCCTCATCCAGGTTGGCTTAATACCCTTTGGTGACTTGATCGTTTCTCACAAATGCTAATGAACAGTTCACTTTGACACTGTAGACAAACACAATCTGGTGGTTGTGTTCAGATGTTTTTCGTACCTGCTAATGAATAAACTCCCAGTGGTTCACAGGTAGCTGAAGTAAGCAGTGACTTGAGTTGTATCCCAAAAATGATTTATTAACTATGACTTAAACCGAGCAAATAGGATTTTAGAGAAAGTGGGAGGTTTTGTTTTGTTACGATTTTTTTTTTTTTTTTTGATTCAAGGGTCTGAGTAGGGAGGATTATATCTTAAATAAGAGAATTTAATAATTTTAGCTAGTACTCCATACTGAAGTTTTTACTGGGAGTAGGGTTAAGAGCAGGGAGTATATACAGGCAGATAAGAGCGCCTGTTTTTATCAGGGGGTGAAAGAGGGTATGGACATATGTCCGTAAAGCTTTATTTTAATAAACACTGATTTGGAGCTTTGCTGGCCATCAGCTACCCGTCAGTAATGGGCTTCAAAGAGGCTACCCTTTTCAGTCCCTTTGAGATTTAAACCAATAAAGCAAATCCTGTAGATGGAGCAGGAAGAAGGGGGAAATGTTCTGGAAGGAAAGGGAGGGAGACCCAGAACTTATGGCTAATAGATTAATATTTATAGACATCAGCATTGGTCTCTTACCAACGTTTATAACTCCAACAGTGGCAGATTGAGGGCTGAATCAACATTTTTCCCCCTCTGTAAAATAATAAATATGTGAAAGTAGCTCTCCGAACTGCCTTTATCATAGGGATAAATCAGGACAGTTTGTGTTGCAGGAGAGACTTAAAACTTATAAATATGTTGCCCTTTAGGCTACTATTCATCAAAGTGTCTGATATGAAATCTAGACTAAAGGCTTTTGTTATTGCGTGTCTGCTTATTCTCTTTGAGAAGTATAAATTGGAAAGAGCACTGTCATTTTGGTCATGCCAGCCTGCCGTGCTGCTTAAATGCATGTCCCTTTTGGGGCGTATTTGAGGAGAAGGAAATAGTGGGAGTAGACTGCTTCACACTTTTACACAAATTCTCCTCGTTGCCTAAACCTGCCTCACAGAAGGCATCATTTTCCAGCAGGAAAAATACAGCATATAACTGCTTGACAAATGACCTATTTTGGCACAATCAACTTTCTAAGATACTGGAGCAGAGAAGTTGTTCCTTAGAAGCCACATAAAATCCAGAGGGACCTAAATTTCCTTCTTGGGGCTCCTATCCAAATGTGCACCACTGGACATGGCTCAGGGCAGGTCCACTTTTGCAGAGGGGAAAGGGAGCATGCTGGGCTGGTGACAGATCCTTCGTCACATGCCTTGATAGGTATTATCGTTTACAGAATCTCATGCCACTTTGCAATTCTGAATCTGAATTTCTTGGCTTCTTTGGTTTGGAGTCAGAGTTGAGGCCCCGGCTCTGCCCTCTACTCCCCTCGGTGCCTTTAGATGTTGGATCACATATGGTGTGTGGAACCACCTGCCGTTTGGAGGCCCCCACAGAGTATGTACTAAGCAATTTTCCTTTTTTAACGTGTAGTACAGCTCTTAGTTTTCAAGAACAACTAATTGGGAGCATAAACCTCACTTTGCCCTTGAATGGTTTGCAATTTAGGAGACCTGAATAACAGAAATGGAGGGCCTACAAAGAAGCCGTTGAAGCTTGCTGAAGTTTGACAATTTGCCCACTTGGCTTGGGTGAGCTGCTGGGGTAGGACTGCCCTGAGAAGCAACGGCAGGCTCTCCTCTCAGGTCTGTGCGTTGTTTCTGACCGTGGTCTGGGGGGATCTGAGAGAGTTGGGGAGCTCTCGTTGACCCCTTGGGGTCCCTAACCTGCCCTGTCACATTGCACAGGAGCAAAGTGTGGGTCCCGGGGTTGGTTTGGATTTGCTCAAGCACCAGCATGTCAAAGGTACGCACTTGACACGCTAAAGTTGCACCAGATGTTCATACATGGAGACTCCAGTTCTAGAAGCCATACTAGAATCGAGAGATGATTTGATCTGAGGAGTCCAACAGTGTCGGTCCTTGGGGCGCCTGGGTGGCTCAGGCGGTTAAGCGTCCGGCTTCGGCTCAGGTCATGATCTCACGGATCGTGAGTTTGAGCCCCGAGTCAGGCTCTGTGCTGACAGCTCGGAGCCTGGAGCCTGCTTTGGTTTCTGTCTCCCTCCCTCTCTGCCCCTCCCCCGCCATAAATAAACAAACATTTAAAAATCAAAACAAAACGTTACAGGTCCCTACCTGACGCCTGAGCGTTTTTACCTCCCGTTGCTCAGTGCGGCCAACCAGAACGAGGCAGCGTTGTGATGTCAGGTGGTCCCGTGTGAGGGACTGAAGGGTACGGCTCTGTGGTCTCACTTGCTCCGTCGAGGTGGTGGCAGTTTGACTTGCCAAGTCAAATTTCTCGTACTCCATACAAGTCAGAGTGCCCAACCTTATCACTGGTAACTGACTCTAAAGAGGGGCTCAGGACCGGGAGAGCACAGGTTTTCTCTTTATCAGATGCCTTTAAAGCCGCTTCGCAGCACATCCCTGTGATTGCTAACACCATTATGAAGATTGACAGTTTCATCAAGAAAGCAGAGAAGAAAATCTGCAGACAATAAATGGAGGCAGTGCTGGGCCCTGCTCTGGTTACCCTCAATAGCACTTCCAGAGCACTGAGCTGGGGGCTGGGGGTCCTTCCCTCCTTGCAGACCTGTGGCTCTTCCTTCCTTCCTTCCTTCCTTCCTTCCTTCCTTCCTTCCTTCCTTCCTTCCTTCTTCTTTCCTTCCTTCCTTCCTTCCTTCCCTTCCCTTCCCTTCCCTCCTTCCTTCCCTTCCTTCCTTCCTTCCCTTCCTTCCTTCCTTCCTTCCCTTCCTTCCTTCCTTCCTTCCTTCCTTCCTTCCCTTCCTTCCTTCCTTCCTTCCTTCCCTCCCTCCTTCTCAGCCCAGAGCCTCAGGTCTTCTGTGGCCCTTTTCCTACCTTTTATAGGTAACTATAGGACTCACCGAAGAGATTGCTCGAGAGAGCTCATAGAGAGCGGCTTGTGTTCCTGGTGGTAAGGATTTTTTTATTTTTTCCTTTGCACGAAGAGGATGGACTGAGAATAAGCCTCCAGCATTTTCCAGCGACTTTTCCACCTCCCAAGCTGAAATACATATCCCCACATCTGCAAATATTTTAGTACAGCGGCCAGACCAGAGACGCTCGAGTGTAAAAATCAAGAATGTCTTCTAAGGACACGGAATGCCTCCAAATTGTTAACAGCCATCTCCAGCTAATAACTCCCGGTACAGCCTCTTCCCCCTGCTGCCCCGAGCCAGCTGCCTCACAAACGTGTGGGCTGTCGCTACAAGGCCAGTGGTGTGAATGATTCAATGCAAACCCATCAACACTACTGGAAAAACAATTCTTGGTAAAGACTTACTGAGATGATTCAGTGAAATCAGCAGCAGTAGGGAGCAGCTGTGTGAAACCACTTCTCTGAGTTTGGTATGTGTTAACGATATAGTCTCACAAGTAAATAATCCTTTTGCTAACAGGACCACAACCTCACTTCGTTTTTGTTCCCGGGAGGTCTGAATTCAACCGGTTGACCGCGTCATAAATACGATCCTGACCTCCAGGGGGGCCTGTTCCCAGATCTTCCTCTGTTTGCAAGTGTCCTTCCCAAAGGTTAAACTTTCCCCCATAGCTCCATTGCCTTAGCGGCATCATATTCTTCAAAGGCAACAGAGGGGTTAATTGGTTTCTTCAGTAAGGAGACTTTTGCCGAAGAAAGCAATTTTAGGTTAGTTTGTGTAGTAGCCAGGGAAATGCACCGAAAGGGGTGGAACGTGTTTCTGTTGTGCAGATAACCTACATACTGCTTTAGAAATGTGTGATTTCCAGCGTGTGCTAAAATAGGAAGGGCTTGTTTGATTTATCTCCCACAATGGTATGGCATTCTCTTCTTAAGTGGCATTTCGTTCGCAAGCCAGGCACTGTAAATTTGAACTGAATATGTAAGTAAATATCCCTCAAGGAGATAGCAGGCTGGCTGGCCTCCTCGGAGACTGCACTGCTAAAAATGAAGCTTTTGGCTTTTGGAGAAGGCTCCGCACCTGAAATGCATCCGCTTCCAAAAGGGGGCATGATGTACTAGCCAGCCAAACGAGCTGAAAGTCGGTCTCGGCTATAATTATGGAGAATCACCTACAAACAGAGAAATATTTGGGTTCTGTCTCCTACGTTCGCCCCCAAGCATGTAACCTTCCATTCAATCCGTTGGAACTTTGCTTGGAACTTTCTTCTTTGGGCACATTGCCTCAGTGCACAGCAGCTTGGTGCATCATAACTTTGTAGCATCTTTGCATAGCAGGGACAAAGACAGTGACAGCATTCTATCAAGTCCTAACAAGATTGCCTGTGTGCATAATTGTTAAACTAAAGGGCTGTCGATCCACTGATGTGGAACAGGCGAGAAGCTTAAAGAATGGAGAAAACCCATAATCACAGAGGAACTTGCATCCTGATTTATTATTTATCACATCATGGTTAAAACAATTTCCTACAGTTTTGTGTATTTTTAATATTATTTTGACATTGAATTTTCACCTAATGCAAAGGCAGGTTTCAGAAACTTTTTAAACATTTATATATTCAGGTAGTTGGGGGGGAAATCCCTTTTTTATTAAGATACAGAATACATGTTTATCAAAATTCATCTCAGATTCCATTTAGAAATATAGATATCTTGGGTTTGAGAGAGCTTACCAAACTACAAAGAATGACAGATAGTATTACTGACAGAACAACGTTGTGAATGATAAAAGAACCCAGGAAATGTTTATACTCGTGTGGCTATAAATTAGCTGGTAATAAAAGAAGGAGCGAGCATCAAGTCAGTAAATAGAGAAAAGATGGCACACGGCGCATGTCTCTGCTTGCTCCTTGGGGAAGTAGCAAGCCTCTCCGTGGCCCAGTCCCGCGTGGCCGATGGGGGTGGGAGCCCACCACCCGCACCGGGGTTTCGGTGGCTGATGGGATACAGACCTAGTATTCACCGTGACCGGCTGCTTCTCTGCTCTCCTGGAGATCATCAGCGGAGGCCGTAGGCAGCGTAGAGTAGCCCAGCGAGCCCTGTGCGGAGATCCCCGCTGATTACTAGAAAAATTGAGAGTTGTAAACGTTAGTTACGATGCGAAAACGTTCCATTTTGCTGCTGCTGCGAGCGGCCTCTGTCAAAGTCACTCTGAAGAATGGCTGCCTAATGCTGGGGCATAGCTGCCTCAATGTTACTTTGATGTAAAGTACAGCGACGGATTCACGGGAACAACTGGGGCGTGCCGGTCCCTCTGCAGATCCGACTGGCTGATGCTCACGGCACGCTTGAATGTTGGCTCCCCACCTGCCAAACTCATCTCAGACTTTGAGATGTCGGGTCCCCCTGTCAGTGTGTGGAAGCTGATTGCTGGACCCCGGCCTTAGAGTTACTGGTTCAGTAGGTCTGGAGCGGGGGTTGAGAATTTGCATTGCTAACGAGTGTTCCTCCTGATGGGACACTGCAGTCAAGAGACCACGATTTGAGGACCACCGTCTTACTAGTTTATATGCTCACCGAGAATCAACTTCATGGGTCCTCAGACCGCCTCCAAGAAAATGTTCCAACTTGACACCAAGAGATTAGCCAACGAACGTATAGCTAAATGTTTTCTTTTTTTTTTTTCTTTTTTTTTTTAACTTTTATTTATTTTTGAGACAGAGAGAGACAGAGCATGAACTGGGGAGGAGCAGAGAGAGAGGGAGACACAGAATCTGAAACAGGCTCCAGGCTCTGAGCTGTCAGCACAGAGCCCGATGCAGGGCTCGAACTCACGGACCGTGAGATCGTGACCTGAGCCGAAGTCGGACGCCCAACCGACCGAGCCACCCAGGCGCCCCTAAATGTTTTCAATTAAAATGTTTACAGCATCTATTTTTTTGTTGTTGATGGTTCCCACTCTAAGTCATGTTTTTGACTGACTAAATACATCTGGAAAGGCAGGCTGCTGTAGGAGGCGTGTGTGTGCAAATGACACAGGTGGAGAATCCTTTCCCACCGCGTTACGAAGGATGAGTGCTGGGCCCTGTAAGAATACCCAAAATACATACAGAAAACCATTGTCTTGACAGAGACAGGGCTCGGGCGGCTGTGAGAAGCGATGAACATGCAGGAGTTTTAAAAAATACAACAGCAGGGATGTTCTAGCCAAGGTGCCCGGATTTGGCATGACCCACTTTATACCTAAGACACCAGAAGCCCGGGAAGATTGAGAGCCAGGCACTGTTCCGGGCCCTAGAAAAGAAACCATGAACAAAATACGCAGGTTCCTCCCCTCATTGAGGTTAAACTCATTTTTCTTATGAGGAAACAGTCACTTTCAGTATCGGTGTTGAACTTTTAAAAACAGGAGGATGTGTGGCTTCCTTGGTTTTAATGGGTGAACACTGGTAGAAGCATACTCAGGAAGGGGGTGGGGAGTGGAGTGTGGCCGGCGGCATTATGCCGTGTTTCAAGTGCAAACACGGTCGAATGAATGCCTGAAGTTTTCCTTAATGCTGACTGACTTTTCATTACTAACATAATGATTTGCATGCATGCGTTTCCTTCCAAAGAGATGAAAAAATATGACCACTCACATACCCCCATGGTGTTTCGCTTTGGTGACTGCGAACACCCTACTTCCAGCTCATCCTCGCTTTTAGGTGTGGAAACAGTGAGAGGGCCTCATCGTCATTATCAGATACCAGCCGGTGTTTATCAAGTCAGACCCAAGGCACATGTGTCCTTTTGTTTTTTGCTTTTCTTTTTGTTTTTGTTTTTGTTTTTTTTTTTTTGCTTTTTTTAAATGTTTGTTTATTTTTGAGAGAGACAACAGAGACAGAGTGTGAGAAGGGGAGGGGCAGAGAGAGAGAGAGGGAGACACAGAATCCAAAGCAGGCTCCGGGCTCTGAGCTGTCAGTACAGAGCCTGATGCGGAGCTCGAACCTGTGAACCGTGAGATCATAACCTCAGCCGAAGTCGGATGCTTAACAGACTGAGCCACCCAGGAGCCCCTCGTTACTCTTTTTAAAAATATGTCCAGATCCTACCATTTTCTTCACTTACTACTCTGATTCAAACTATCATCTTGCATGTAGACCAATATTTTACCTTTCTAATTGCTGTAGTATCCTCACAGCAGAAGAAAAGCCCAAATTATGCCATGTTTCTTGCTTGAAACTTGTATTCCTTCTCATATTCAGGGGAAAGTCAAGCTATAGTGTGTTCTACAAGATCTTACATAATCCCGAATCTTCCTGTATCTCTGACTTCCTCTCCTACCACTCTTCCGCCTTGCTCACTCTTATCTAGTCATTCTTTTTTTTTTTTTCTTTTTGAAAACAACAATCTTATTTCCACTTGCAGGCTTTTGGTGCTTACTCTTTCTTCTACTTGGAATTCTTGCCTAGATCAATGACTGCTTTCGCATCGTTTAAAAAAAATTTTTTTTAACCTTTATTTATCATTGAGAGACAGAGAGCCAGAGCACGAGTGTGGGAGGGGCAGAGAGAGGAGGAGACACAGAATCCAAAGCAGGCTCCAGGCTCTGAGCTGTCAGCACGGAGCCTCATGCAGGGCTCGAACCCATGAACTGTGAGATCATGACGTGAGCCGAAGTCAGACGCTTAACTGACTGACCCACCCAGGCGCCCCGTTTTGTTTAACCTTCATGTCAGTCTTCTGCAATGGGTTTTAATATTTCTACTTTTGTTGATGGCAAAGTGGAGGCTTAGGTTACATAATGTACTCAAGGTCACAGAGCTCGTACAAGTGGCAACAGGATTTGAGCCTCAGTCCTCCTGACCCTGCCATCATTACCATTGATATACTTCCTTGTGTTCCTGGAAAAACTAGGTCTCTCACCGGCATTTTGCACTGAGTGTGTTCCGTGGTCTTGAGGTCTACCTGTCCTTGGTCACTACGGTACATGACCGATGGCAATGACTGTTCTAGAACTGAAGGTGCCATCTATTAGCTCATAGAAGGGAGCCATTTTTGAATGTTTGTTTTTTCTAATTGTGTGTGTTAAGTAAAGTGATTGGACAAACAGTCCTCTCCCGCCTGCTAATCTGCTATAAATCAACCTTCAGATGTTAATAAAACAAGTCAAGACTGACAAAGGAAGTTCCATTTGTATTTTAAACTCCCAATTCATCAGGGTCTCCTCCTTTAGATCTTCTGTGAGAGTGTCCTTGGTCTTAATGTAGCTGGAAGATAAAACACAGATAAAAGAGCCATTGTCTCAGAAGAGCATCAATAAAAAATGAATGTTGATCCTAATTGAGTAGTATTTAAACATACGGGGTGGAGGCAGCGGTCTGCAGGGAGCATCTAAGTCTGTTAGAATTTGACTCTGTATCTCATCTTGCCCCTCTTGGTACTGTGCCCTCACCACCCAGCTGCCTTAGGAGAATGTAAACTGTCACGCTGGGATTGGAAAAGAGATGTATAGACACAGACTACAGCAGATCCCCAGATCTTCTGCTGTTCTTGTCCTTGCTTTGAAACAATGGACTTTCTCCCTCTTTATCTTTTTCTAAAATCTGTTTCTAAAATGTCATTCCATTGGCTCATTTTCTCTTCTGTCCTTTTCCTGGCTTGGCTGTTTCCATTGGTTCCTGATAACTTCGTTTTAAGTTCCCCCTAACTGTCATGCTGGGGATAACAGAGTGAGCGCCCAGTGGCCAAAGGTGAGGCATTTGGAACACTAATATTAATAACACTAGTATTGGATTGTAAAGTGAAGAATAAAATAAACATCCATTTGAGTCCGTACTAATCTAAATAAATGGCGGAGGAAATAGGAGAGAAGGGAAAACTCTACACAGAAGAACTTCAATGAAAGGAGCGAGAGAAGCAAAAAATTGCCACTTGAACACCTCAGTAGTAATTACTGCAGCAGGATCCACCAGTGAATGCTAAAGCGAAGGAGTGAAAGTTTAAGGAGAAAAATAGGATGGTCACATGGCCTCAAAGTATCTTCCCCCAAATATTTATTCATTGCTCTGCTGGTCTTAACATGCACGTGTGTTCACCAATTCTTTGATGCCTCTCCCTCTGGGAGGTGCAGCTGAATGCCCCTCTTTCCCGTGAGTGTGGGCTGGACCTGAGTGACTCTGATCCTACCAAATGGAAGGCAAAAAGTAGTCATTTCCCGCTGGAGAAGCCCGGCCTGCATCACCTTTGCCACGGGCACAGGTTTACATCACGTACCTCTGTATCCCCCGGTACTGATGGGAGGAGGAGGGCCCATCACCTCTGCCGTATTCTTCCCTAAAGCCATGATCTCAGCCCCTCAGGAGAAAACATGAAACCCGACCGGAGGGACATTCTACTGGACCTTCTGACCAGTGCTTCCTGAGACTGTCCAGCAGATGCAGTAGTATATCAGTAGTATCATACAATGTTAATTTCTTAGCTCTGATAAGTAAGGTGTTAACATTAGGGGAAGTGTATGAGAACTCACTGTACTATTGTTGACACTTTTCTAGAAGTCTTAAAGCATGTCAAAACGTTACTTAAAACAAACAAACAAACAAACAAACATCTCAAGAGCACAGGGAAGCTTGAGGTAATGAAGTTGTAAGGTGAATTCTCTTATTATTCATTCACTCCACAAATATTTGTTGCCAGATGCCAGATGTGGGGAATGCGGAGGAGATAGTGGCAAAAGAGAGAAGTGGGTGCCCTTCCTTTGCATAGCTTGGTACAGTGCCTGATTCCGAGGAAATAGTTGCTGATCACCGCTTCTCTTAGTGGCACAGCTTCGTGGGGCACGTGGCAGTTGGCACGAGTGTGGAAATGAGCCGAGTGGGGTGCTAGGGAAGCACATGGGGCTGGCACATAACCCAGTCGTGAGACACCGTGAAGGTTCCCTGATGGCCCTTCGTAATAGGGGTACACCCGTCGTTTAATCCTTCATTACAAGTGTGTTCAGTGTTTTCTATAGGAATCACATACCCGTGACTTAAATTTTGAAGTTGATTTCATTCTTTTAGATTCTGAATGCCTTAAAAGTAAGAATAAAAATCATTTGTTTTATGTGCCTCAGATCCTAAGGGATGCCACAGAGTTTGTTAGGGGGTCAAAGGATCTTCAGATTCCTTTAGGTTGGAGTCATTATCTTGAGTTACGTTTAGCAACAAAAAATACGTAGCACGGAGTAGATAGATGGCTGGTTCTTTAAACTGAATAGTAAAAACATAGAAGTACATGAAATTTTTGATGTTATGAAGATGTGCTCAAAATACGCTGAAATCAGAACCAATATTTATGCAGAAGGATTTTCATTGAAACATTTTTTTAAATCGTAAAACTTAGACATGTCACTTCATATATATTCAGATTGTTTCTAAACGACTTTTCTGGGCTGCATCTATGATGTACTCTAACACAGTAATTAAGAATTTTAGACACACACATTCCATATAGAGCGAGAAAAAGGAACACACTAAAATATCAGTGATAATTATCTCAGAGTTATGGGATTTTCTTACTTATACTTTTTTGTTTTACTTTTACTTCCATCAGAATGTATGATTTAATAATTAGCATGAAAGTTAAAATTTGAGAAGGGTATTAATTCTTAAAATCGCTGGTGTAGAGGTCCCAGGACTCCTAATGCAGTCATTGAATAACAAATGCTTTCAGTAAAATGAGAATCCTTCCAGAGCTCAGGAAAGCTAGGCAAAGGCAAAAATCATCACTTCGTAATAGCTTCATTTTTGTGCACTCTTTCTTAGTTTGCTTTTAAGTAACATATTCGGTGGTTTTTATGAAGGAAAAACCTCGTGCCCACGATAGGTACGACCTCGGGACCCTGGGCCCACCTGGTGGGTGCTCTCTCGCAGCTTACACATCCCTCTAAGTGCTGGAAACTACCTGGCCTGGGTAGCAAGTGGATGAATTGTACGTTGCCAATTCCTACAAGATACCGATAATGTCAATAAAAGCATTTGGCAATCTTTTTCTTAAAATTGATTTCAACGTGGGGAACGAGCAAGGCCATCTGTCAGTGTCAGCCATCCTCATGTGGCCATTTGACCCGCTGTCAGCAACCGTAGCCATCGTCACCCTGAAAAGGAAGGTCTGACCTAGGCCACCCAGGGGCCACGAGGCGCAAAGATGGAGACCCTCTGGCCTCATTGGCAGCTTCCTGATACGGCACACTCAGGCTACAAACCAGGGAAGGGCAGAGTTGTTAGAGTGCTAAGCCCTGTTCGCCCAGGCTTCTTCTGTGCACGTGGGTCATTAGAGGCTGTGCTAAGACCAAGCCAGAGAAGTCAGTCCAGGCACTTTCAAAGAAGAGGGTAAAGACGAGCTGTCATCCTGAGGATGGGCCAGACTGATGGAGAAGCAAGTTAATTGACTAAGGTGCCAGAGCTTGAGGTAGGACTGAGCGAATGGGAGTCTGGAACCAAGGTGAAATGAGAGGGAAGGCATCGAGCCAGGAGTGGGAGAGGGAGGTAACTGCGCAGAAGAGCAGCGGGGCCCTTTGCATGGCAAAATCCCTGCCTGGAGTCCTTTGAGGAAACACTCCTTTCCTCCACTTGGGCTGTACTCTGTCTTAAAGGGGCAGGCCTCTAACAGGTCGGCGGGGGGGGGGGGGGGGGGGGGGGGGAAGGGAGGGAGGAGGGGGGGCCTTAGGCCTGTTTTCTTCTGATAAAGCACCTCTTCCCTTGGGAGGAAAAGAAAATCAGACAGTTGTCTTGCATGTTCTTAAAGATTAAAAAGTAAAATAAAACCAAAACAGATTTCTAGGGCATCTGTAACTATCATGTGGTTTTCTTATGTAGAGAGCTATAAGCATCTAAAAAATACAAAAGATCTGGGGTGCCTGGGTGGCTCCGTCAGTTGAGCTCGGGGCACGATCTCGAGGTTTGTGGGTTCGAGCCCCGCGTTGGGCTCTGTGCTGATAGTGCAGAGGCTGCACTGGATTCTGTGTCCCTCTCTCTCTGCCCCTCCCCAACTGTCTCTCAAAGATAAATAAAATGATTTAAGAAATAAAAAAAGATGTGCCTTTTATCTTCATTTTCCCCCAAGCTGGGACCTTGCCTATTGAAAGATGGATGGAGGCAACAAGAAAGTATAAGGGAACCTACGATACCTCCTTGGATTCATTGAGCCCTTGCCTCCAGAGAGCTCAGATATCTCACTGATCTTGGCGACATGTGTAACAAAAGTAGAGTTGTGGCCCCTGGGCCTCGTGTCCCAGTGTCCGTGACGAGCCAGGCTAAAACCAGGGCTGGTTTTGGACCCAGGGCCTGGTTCTGAGCACCGCCATGTTCTATGACCCAAATCTTAAACAGAGAGTTGAGATCCAAAGCCAGCTTGGGGAGAGGCTATAGGGCAACGAAGCTGGTGACACAGTGCACCTCCGAGTTGTCTCTTTGACCTGTTCACAGGCCTTTCATTGAACCTTGTTTACCATGCTTTTCTTGTGGTTTGTGACAGATAAGAACCGTATTGATCCCTAGCATCTGCTGGCAGTAACCTTTGAAAGGGCAGGCAATACATCACCACAGAATTGTATCTATCAATATCGGAGTAATAGAAAGACAGGCATGACGTGTAATCACAACACTGCTGGCAGATCACAGATCGGAGGCGATACAGCACTAGGAATGGGCAGCAGAAAGGGGACACGGGTTAACGTTCGGATAAAGTCGGGGGGCTGACACGTAGATGGCAAGGACAGGATGTGGCCACGAGGAAAGTTCTCATGGGAATGGTCATCCCCCTAGAGACCTGGAGAAGTTCAGTATTTTGTCCACATCTATACAGCGAGCAAGCGGTGTAGCACCTCTCTCTGAGCCTCAGTTTCCTCATCTGTGAAAGGGCCCTGGGGGAAGGATTCAGCGAGATTATGTGTGCCAGTCCTCAGAGTGTGGTCCCTGGATCAGCAGCATCAGGGGCACCTGTGAACTTGAAAGAAATGCAAATTCTCGGGCCCTACCCCAGCCCTGCCAAATTAGAAACCCTGGGGGCGTGGGGGAGGGCAGCAAGTGAGCCCTCTGGGTAATTCTGATGCATTCCAAAAAAAGTTGAGCGGATGTGTGCAAAACAACCACCACAGTGGGGTGCCTGGGTGGCTCAGTCAGTTGAGCGTCTGACTTCCGCTCAGGTCATGATCTAGCGGTTTGTGGGTTTGAGCCTCACGTCGGGCTCTGTGCTGACAGCTCAGAGCCTGGAGCCTGCTTCAGATTCTGTGTCTCTCTCTGTCCCTCCTCCACTCACATTCTCTCTCTCTCTCTCTCTCTCTCTCTCTGAAAATAAAGGAATAAAATACTAAAATAATAAAAACCTTTCCTTTAAAAACACAAAACCAAAAAACTACCACCACAGTGCCTGGCACAGAGCTAGGGTTCAAAGCAGCAGCATTTCATTGGTGCTTTTATTATTTGTATTATTCAGTCGTACCATGTATACGAACCATTCTGTTTATGAACTCTACGACCCTCGTCGTTTTTTTAATCATTATTATTCATAGGGAAATTAGTGGTAAAAAGAAACAGTTTTTTGACCGATAAACATTTGTTACCTGTAACTGATGTCCTAGAACAGGATATAGAATTCCCGCAGTCCTGATTTATAAGGCAAGAGGACACCAGCATTCTAAAGGTTAATGTTCTCATATGTGCTTTGGACATATTAGTGCTTTTGACATGTCGGGAAGCTTCCAGCCTGGACAGTGAATAGTGCTACAATTTAATAACATAAATGGAGTCTGTCTGATTCTGTAAAGAAACGGCCTTCCTTGGGGCCCAGAATATATAGTCCCTTCTGCAGTTACACTCACAGTATTTTTAATCATTTCATGTTTTTATTATATCCCAAGTACAAGGTGCTACAAAGCGTCCCTGGTGCTGGCAGTCACTCAAAAATTGACAAATCTAAAAAGTGAATAGAACAGCAAGTAGCCCATTAGGGGTTTTCTTTTTTTCTTTTTCTTTATTTTAAAAAAAAAAAAAACTTTTTTAAAAAGAAAAACTACCTTATAATGTTGAGAGGGTTGATTTTGGCATCTTATCCATGAAAAGTAGTCGTAATAAAGTTGCCCGATTGTTGGTCTTTTCTCTGCAGAAATTATGGCCGCGCACAACTGTGGGGGTTTAACTGTGTTTCCATGAAGTACGTAATTCACACTCTAAATGTGACAAGCATGACTGCCCATAAACCTAACGACTTTTTTAAGAGCCCAAAATTCAGAACATTATTCTCTCTGAAACTGCACTTTAGTAACCCAGCAGAAAACCGTTCAGAGATCTGCTTCCACTGCAGTAAAGGCATCTGGGCGCGCCAGTGGTAAAAATGCCGAAAGCCTTCAGACGAGAACAAATCTGTCGGAGGAATGAAGTGCCAGCCAGTTGCGATTGCCCTAGGTTAAGAAATAGAAAGGACAGAAGCTATAAGACGTGGCAAGGACCATTGTGCTGCCCCACCCTCCTTCCCCCCAGCCAAAAAAAAAAAAAAAAAATTATAAAGGCTTATTTGGAAACCTACACACGGGTTGAAATTCTGGGTACGTAAAGCCTCAGAACGTTAGGAAGCAACTCCCCCAAGCTTTTCAAGGTGAGTGTTCTGAGCTAAGGATGCCATCAGCCTGGTCCGGGTGGCAGGGCGCATTCCGGGCTGATGCGTGGATGTTCATTAAGAGGCCACGGGGAAGTGACACTTGCTTACCTCTTCTTCCCCTGAGCGTTCTACGAGGCTCTTTCTGCGCCTGCTTCTTTTCCGCCTCCAGCTTAAGGCTCTTACTGTTTCTCTTAAGCTTCTGTTTATGTCATTACCTGTATTTTTGCAGCAAATTTGATCTACAGACGCAGAGTGAAGAGGCCCGCCGTAATGGGTAGGAAGGAGAGCTTTTTTCTCCCCTCCCTTCCAATCACGTAGTTGGATTTCATCACTTTTGTCGCAACCTCAGCAGCCTCTTTGCGGTTTTCATTGTGGACCACTTGCTTTATTTCCCTATTTGTTGTTTTGTCACCACCGGCTCAACACGCACTGGCACAGAACATACAGTAACAGTAAAACCGGAGAAGTGAAAATGAAGCAGGTCCCGCGTGTGAACTGACAGACCCACTAGGTGGGAGCTTGCCGGCTACAACATTTTTTGCAGCGGAATGCACGATAATGTGTTGGCTTTGGTTGCAGTTGGGTAGCTGTTGTGGGAGAGGATTTTTCGTTTGTGTAACGGTTCCTCTGTGAAACTCGAGGAAGAATACTAGATTCTAGTTCCCGTTGACTTTGAGAATGATCTGCATCAGTTTATCTTCGCATCAGTTTATCTTCGCCCGAACTTGAATGTTTCAAAATCTGTTTTTAAATATGAAGTTGCTGAGGAGCCCCTGGGTGGCTCAGTCGGTTGAGCATCTGACTTCAGCTCAGGTTGTGATCTCGCAGTTCATGAGTTCGAGCCCCGCATTGGGCTCTATGCTGATGGCTCACAGCCTGGAGCCTGCTTCGGATTCTGTGTCTCCCTCCCTCTCTGCCCCTCCCATGCTCATGCTCTGTCTCCCTCTGTCTCAAAAATAAATGAACATTAAAAAAAAAAGTTGCTGAAGCCACATTTGTCCCTGGAGAATCACTTGGTAGTGGTTCATGACCTTCTTTATCCCATGACTCACTGATGCACCAGTTTCCTTGAAACAGGTTGTTAGAGGAACGCACCCTGTTCTAAGGTCTTCCTTGGGTAAGCCAGCAGTCTCCTGTTTGTGCACACGGTGTCAGGGAGCAATTAGAATTACTGGGCTCTACACCCGAGCTCCTCAGACCCTGCGTATGAGTGACCGGAGTCTGTTGTTAAAATGCAGATTCTGACCCAGGAGGTCCGATATGACTTTGAGATTATTTTAATAACATCCCTGGGATTTTCAAAACTGTTGCTGTTCCCACGCTGAATAGCGGGGCTCGAATGGGGGTGGGAGTGTGGGACACAGGTTCCCTGATTATGTTTCTGGTACCGGTGAGCGCTACCAAAACCCATCTCAGCAGCAAATAGCAGAAGTCATGAGAATGTGTGTGCACTTGCCTTCTAACTCCTTTATAAAGTTAGCTCGCTGCTGGTCTTTCCTGAACATGCACTGGGGTTCCGTTGAGGTGACAAAGGAACAGTCGTTCCCCTCTGCAGAATGGAAAACCTGCTGATGCGAAAGCCCATGTGCCTCGCTCACCTCGAACATTCTCATCTCCTTGCTCTTTCTCCTCCACCCTGGGCTCTGCTGTCCTCTCCCGTACTTCCTGACCGGCTCTTATCAGCTGTGAGCACTCTGGCAGGAGTCTCTTAACTGATCTTGGCTCAGGCCCTTTCCCTACCTGCAGTCTTCCCTCCCTCTCCTCCTAGACATTATCTTTCAAAACGCAGGTGTGATCATATCACCTCCTGGATTAAAATTGCTTACTAGCCCCCTATTAATTACAAGATAAAGTGCAAATTCCCTGGCCTGGCATACCATGCCCTTCAATACCTGGACCTAATGACCTTTCCAGAAAGCGTCCCTTCCTCTCACTTTTCAGAGCGCGCTACACTCTTCCCTTTCTTCTAAACATGTCATGATCCTTCTTTGAAATGTCTCCTCTTGCCCACTCTAGGACGCGTACCCCCACCCCGAAGGAGTCATCGCGCCTCGGCCTCCTCCAGGCTCCCAGAGCACGTTAGAATACCACTTCGTGTTGTCATTGTGCGTACATGTGTCTGTCTCCCTCAACATCGGGAACTTCTTGAAGCCGGGTTCTTTCTCCGTCGAGCACTAGAGACACAATACTATGCCCCAAGTCTTTCCAAGAGCCTTGTGAAAATGTTTGAGCCGTGCCAAAGAGAACTGTTGGCTTCAGAACGAAATATGCGGTTGGAGTTATCATTCCAAAAGCATAATGACAGAAATCCCTTGCAATTTTTTATTCAAAACTATACTTAAGGTGGGGCATGGTACACCTTAATATATTTTTATTTCTCTCCTAAAATGAGAGTGTCTGGGACCTGTGAAGGTCTTAAAACAGCCCTTCACTTAGGAGCTTCATTCAAAAGCTTGCACCAAACGATCGCTGTGTAAGCCGACACTGTGTGATGCTTTGGAAATACAAAGGTGAAGAAGGAACCTAGGCTGGGGGGCACACGACCCGTGTGCCAAGTCTCCTGCAGCACAAATAGGTTTCTGGTCTCATCTGGTTCTCAGAATAACCTAGTGAGAGAGATACTTGTATGCCTGTACTACATGTGAGAAACCTGAGGTTTAGAGGGCTAAAGGAGCCTCTCCAGAGTCTGGCACCAACATTTGAACCCAGATCAGCATCAAAAGAAGGAGACAGCCCACAGAGTCTCAGTGTAGTGAGTGCGGAGACCAGGGCAAGTACAAGGCACCATGAGCCAGAAGCCTAGAAACCTGGGGAGACATCGGGGTTCCACAGAGAAAGCTAATGACTTTGAGCTGGATCCTGCAGGACGGGTAGGGATTCCTCCACGGTCAGCTTCCCTGCTTTTATAAATAGAATAGTAATGGGTACTTTGGATCAAGTAATGATAATATAAGAAATTAATGTCAATACCTAGTGTCAGTCCCCAATTTCTTTATTGATTTGCTTCTTACATCCAAAGGTCTGTTTTCCCCTAAGAACGTCTGTTAGTGTCAAAGTGTAATTGTCAAACTAAACCAAATATTATTTTGTCTATGCACTTTTCTTTCCTCCAGTGTCACACGAAGGGGGAAAAATCACACCCCCTCACGCTTAGTAGCACAGCACTTAGTTGAAGGTTAGGTTTCTAAAGACCTCGGATACCCTGGACACACCCAGGAACTCATTAATAAGCAGGAAAGATCTCAACGCCAGTAGCTTTCGCAAAGCTCTTACACTTAATGATAAAGGAAAGAATCGTCTGCGAGAAGTGACAGCCAGCACTGGAGGGAAGTGACAGAGGACACACACACAGGCCTCACTGGCTGAGATTATTCAGAGAAGGGCCTGGTAATCCTACACATTCCGTTAACTCCTGGGGTCTTCCCTGGATAGAAGCACAGGACAAGAAAGTGGGGAGGTCAACAAGCTCTGTGGAAATTGCTTTTGTTCCATTTTGTTTGTTTTGAATATTTTTATGCTTATTTTTGAGAGAGAGAGAGAGAGAGAGAGAGCACGCAGGGGAGGGACAGGGAGAGAGAATCCCAGGCAGGCCCCAGTCTGTTAGCGCGAAGCCTGACGCAGGGCTCACACCCACAAACCAGGAGATCATGCCCTGAGCCAAAGTCGGATGTTCAGCCGACAGAGTCACCCAGGCGCCCCTCATTTCACTTTAATTGTGGCATTTAGAGATCCAGTGCTACAGGAGGGTCACTTCTGTGCAATGTTCTAATCCCTCAGGATGCCAGCCAGGTTTTCCACTGAGGATGCTGTGTAACCTGACACGGGTGACCCTTCACATCCTGAGGACACAGGATTGTCCTCAGAACTACGCGTGTTCCTACAGTTAAATGGGGGAAACCCAAATACAAGTCATGTGTTTAATGCTGTAAACTGAACCTAATTTCAGATATCCAGCCCTCTGCCTGCACGTGCTGTCTGCCTTATACTTTTCTTGGGACAGCTTTAGTTTGCCCTTTAACGTAAGTGATGAAGATGTTTTTAATTTGCTCTGTGTTTTTTTTTTTTTTAAGTTAGCCTTGAAATGAAAAGAATAATCGCGAGAGCTCTGACATGGGAAAAATTGCAGCGAATTCTGGACAATTGTCAGAATTGTTGGAAGGTCCTGGATATATAGACAGAGGCCTCATGGAGTTAGTGATGATGCTAATGAAGAAGTTGGTGGAGAAGATTCTGTCACTTACTTAGCATTTTTTGGAGCTTACAAAAAAAATACCGTGACATGCGTTTCCTCCCTCGATTCTTCCAACAACCCCGGAGAAAGATACTGTTTACCCTTTCTAAATCTAAAAACAGATTTAGACTTTCAGAGTTGCTCCCAGTTGTCCCGCCAGTAGGCTTCAAACCACAGCACAAACTCCTGTTCTCCAAGTCCTGATGGTCTCATTTCTCCTCCAGTACCCACTTACGAGGCAAAGACCAGGCACGTGTCCTTGTCACTTGTCTCTAATTTTAGCGATTAACCAGCAACCCACACTCAGATGATACTCATCAAGTCATTTTTTATGATGGCACCAATGTAGATGGTTACAGTGCGTATCTGACTGACACAGGCTTTGCGGGGTGGGGGGGAGGAGGGTCTCAACAGTCACGAAAAGTAGAATCTGGAATTCCTTTGGCCGCTCTCCATATGCAGTCCGTTCTTCAGACCCTGACATCACAGGAGCTTTCTCACTCGCATGCCCCCTCCAGACTCAGCTGCGACCAGCAACCCAAAGCCCAGAGGTGAAAAACACCACCACTTGCTTTATGACTGACAGAGGATACAGGGAATAACTTACCAATAAGGGCCTTAGTCACGGACCCCGATTTTCCAGCTAAGAAACTGTCAGTTCATATAATAGTCCGAAGCTACTTGGCTTCCTGGTAGGAGATGTGAGTAAGTTGAATGTCGCAGCATTATTCAGCACGATGATTATCATGGGTTTACAGCTGTTTCTTGCACAAACCATATTACACACACTCGGCGTACTCTCTAGAATGAGAATATGAAACCTCCATCCCCTCCCATCTCCTCGTTTTCTGTTTCTGTAGTAATGTCAGTTGAAGCTGACATTCACTCTAAGTCCATATCTGATGTGTTCCAACTGATATCCTCACTCGCTTGTCCTGTCGGCTCTAAGCTTTGAATTTGGAAGATTTTCAATGGCTCTTGTTGGCAGGGAAAATGAACGAGGAGATGTAGAGAGAGGCTTGCTGTTGCAGCCAAATTTCAGTCACGTAGATTGTCAATACTAATGAACACCCTCGAAGCAGATACTGTAAATGCTTGAAGGTGCAGTTGAGCTGTCTTTGAATTCGGACCCTTTGGCGGAGCAGGCATCTTTCCGCTAAATACCGAAGGGCCAGTGTTTAGGCTGTGGGTATAGAGCACGTAGAGCTCATTTTATGAGTGTTGCGATATTAGAACGCACTGATTGCTGCTAAGCTTCCCTTATGTGCTTAGAGTATTACTTTAGTTTTATTCCTAAATCACAGAAATGAGATACAGTAGATTCTTCCAGTAGTTCCCCTCTGTTCTTTTGGCATCATAAAGCCTCATTAATATCGTGTAATTGTTAATAGCACCAGATCTAGAGTTAAATAGGCACGGGTTCGGATATCGGTTCCAACCACTCAATTAACCTCCCGAAATCTGTTTCCTCGTCTGTATAATGGGGAGGATGCTAAAATAAAATGAACCCCATATCGATTATTGTGAGGGATAAATGAGAAAATGTAAAGAAGCATAGCGCCTGGCACATAGAAAACATTTAAAAAATATATTAGCTATTGTTACCAGGCCGATGATTAAAATAATACCCCCTCAGGAAATAGTGGGAGCTTTCAGGATATTAAAAATTTTTTTAAATAATAATGAACACTGTGGAAAAGAAATAATTTGTTTCTCTTGCCTCTAGACTTGGAGGAAAGCCGTCACTTCCCTCTTCTTCCCTGTGTATAATAATTATTGTTACATGTTATAGCCTTGTGATTTTAAATATCTTATACTTATTGTTAGTCTTCTGACGTCCTGGAGGCAAATGTGAAGAAAAAAAGAAGAATCCGCTTTTAGTGAGTTCAAGCAAAAAATGACCCAAGTTTAATCATGGTACCTCTTATCAAAGGGAAAATGATATTAAATTAGGTGCTTAAAATCAGAGCATAAAAAATAAGCGAAGTACGTGGGCCCTCTTCATTGAGACTTGAGGTTGGAGTCCTAAGGAAATTCAATTTAAAGTACTTTACAGAGGAGCAGTTAGTAACCACAACTGTCACAGACAGGCTGCATCTCTAATCAGCTTGTGACTTAGGGGCATTGACAAATATCACTTACGTAAAAGTAACCACAGTAGAGTAGGCCATCCACAGAGCCTTGAAATCCTAGATTTTTCGTTTGGTTAGAAAAAGAGGCAACATCGTATTTCCTTGCAGGGTGAGAGCTCACTGGAGGCCGTTGCAGCGTATGTTACAAATGGTTGGGCTGTTAATAGGTCTTCTGGGGTAAGAGAGAAGTCCAAGTTGCCTTGAGTCTTTTTAGGAATAATAGAACCTAATGTTTACATCTTCCTTTGTGGGTTTCCAAAAATTTCAGTATGTATTTTGAGTTTTAATCATGTAAATCTTCACCTTTCGTTATGAGTAGCATGTGGTTTGGGAAAGGCAGATAGCTCTGTAGGTGAATTAAGATTGTCGATTCCCGTCATCCCAGGCCTGAGCTGGTGTGGACACAAGACCACCCTGCTGGAGGGTGTGAGAGCCTGCGTTTTGTCAGCTACCAGCTTCTGTCTCCAGGATCCCTCCCTGGTGGGATATGATTTTCTTCCCCAATAGCCCATGCGCACAGACAGCAGAATTTCACACGCCCAGCTCTCCCTCTACAAAGTCGTCATTTGATCTATCCCAGGGAATAGAATATCATATTATCAGTTCATTAGCAGAGCGGTTGAGGCACAAGATCAACAGTTGGCCTTCACATTTTGTCTAAGAGAAATAATCTGTTTTGAAATGCTGGAACACCACCCAGCTTTGAATTGCTATGGAGCAGCTCAGTCTAAAACTGTTCATTTTTTTTCTTCTTTTGCCATAAATGAGCATCACAGAATCAAATCCATTGAGAAGAAACTACTTGCTTTGCCAACACAATTAGTTTTGTAAGAAGCCTCTGTCTTCAGATCGTTCTCCTCCAAAGTCCAAGTTGGATGGCAGTCGTTATTTTTTAATGAACATTTTTAAGAGCCCCCTTTCTCCCAAGAGCCTCTAAACAGATTTAGCAGGCTTAGAAGGCCTCTTCCCACAGGGTGACTTCATTGCCGTCCTAACCAGCAAATAAAAGTGACTTTTCGACGTCGAGGGTTCTTTTTTTAATTCTCGTAAAACCTGTCTGCCGGGGGGAGTTTTTCTTCAGGGTTGGGCTCTCCTCCCTCCAAAAACAGATGCCATCTTTCTCATCAGCCAAAAGCCACAAAACCTGCCCAGCTATGAAAAGGAAGTCGTGGCGAAAACAAGTCTGGGATTTTCACCTTTCAGTGTAAAGAGCCAAACAATTCAGTGATTATTACTCTTTTTTATAGTTTATTTGTACGTTCATTTCTTTGATTGCCCTTCGTTTCCTTGATAAGCGAAATTTAGTGGAAAAGCTGGTTCTAGTCCTTAGTGGATGGCTAGGACTGCCGATAAACATCATCATAGAGGGGATTGCACCTCTCCATTTTATGGGATGCAGCAGCTTAGACCTTAAGAGTCATAATTGCTTGGCCCCTTTAGTGCTGGGGGCTCTGATTAAAAAGTCCTATTGAGCCCAGAGTCTTTTAACAGGAAGGCAGCTAATGTGATGGTTACAATTGAAATAGCACAGGCACAGACACTCTAAGTACTTTCTTTTGTCCCTGTCTTCCTTGGAAAGAGTTTTCACACCTCTAATCAATGTTTCCTTTCACACAAGAGATTCCCCTCCTATATGTAAATACCAGTTGGACTGTGCTTGACCTCAGCTCTTCAGCCCTAATGTTGAAAACCAATAGACACAAAGGTAAAAACAGCTTGATTTAAAGTTAAGACTCTGGGCGCCTTTGGTTCCGCATGGATCGGGGATCGCTCTCTTGGAAGCAAAGAGCAGAAACAGCAATTCTTGCAAATGAGGTAGTACAAGATTAAAGGATTTCATGGGGACAGGGGGAACTTAACGTAATTCTTTAAAATAACGTTTTGTCCTCTTTTAAAACCCGATGGCTCCGGTTTCTAAGTTGATGGCGGAATTATCCAAAATCTTTTTACCAGGTAAATGTTGTTGGCCTTGGATACATCAAAAATTAGCCTTGGGAACCGTGGAGGTAAAATCTGGCAGTGCTGTTTCATAGCTACCCCTTCCAAAGGCAGCTTCAAAATACAAGGGATTTGCAAGCCCTGAGATTTGCAGAACTGGACCTTTGTATAACTTGGTGTGGTTGATGTTTAGTTAGACCCTGAGCGGAACGCGTTGTGGCCAGCCATGGCCACCAGCATCAGTATTCTTGGCTGATCTCCCATTATGTGCATTTTGGAGTTAAAGGTGAAATTCCATCTTTAACCCCCTTGTGGTTTTCTGAACAGTGATTGATGAACCAGATGTGATTCCCTGCAGACTTTTCAAAGGGTGGATGAAGGATGGAATTTCAGCCTTTTTTTTTTAAACCAGGCCTTTTGCTTAATACAGCTTTTTAAATTAATGTCCTTTTTTGAATGCCAAGAAAACAAAGGGAATTTCTCAGAGTGCATGCAGCCTGACACAATAGGCCTTAATTGGTGTCAAGGAGATGTTACGATGAATGGGGAAATGCCCATTTAGCTGATAAGACTGAAAAGTGGAGCCTTGTTACGAGCTGTCATCTCAACGTGTATTTAAACTATAGCAAAACTGAAACATATTTGCCATATAGATCATAATGACTCCAAAGGAGCCATTATACTCTATTATGTAATTACATAATCAAAGCATGCATAGTAATCAGCTTTTGGAATTCAATGCTAATCAAACATACCTATAGTATGTGTTTAAGCTAAAATAGAGAGCGTTAATTTGCCATTAGTCAACTAAACAAGAATGTGTATACAGAATATTCATGAATAGCTTAATGTGGTGTCAGATGATATTTTTTTGTTTTGTATTCAGGGGAAATCAACAATTTTAATTGAAGAAAAAACCAGCACTGAGGAAGATTACTCTTTAGCTTGCCGTTCAAAAATTTGCCTCACCTTTTTTTAACTGATTATAAAAGGAGATTAGATTAAATTCGGTGTATTTTTCCTTCCAGAAGCTCAAGTGACAGGACACTAATTCTATTGTAGGAGATTCTTAATGAGATCCTGACCATCTCCATACCGTAGGATATATAGCATTCTAGATGCTACCTGTAAAACAAAGCTTAAAAAAACAAAACAAACAAACAAAAAACCTTGAGCGTCTATCACTTCCGTAATTAGAAACAAATCCATAAATGTTATTCAGAAATAGCCAAGAACAGAAATACCTTGGTGACCCGTTAGGAGATGTGGCCTCTGCTTTTGGCCGGGCCTCAGTATCTTCATCCATGAAATGAGAGCGTCGATCCCCCCGTTCCTTTCAGTTCTGCTGACCTTTGATTTCATAAGCGTTCTGTGAAGAAGAAGGGGACACAAATGAAATGTTTTGGTCGATGTTGCAGTTATTTGTGGACTCGGTTTATTCGAACTCCAGGCTTATGAGCCGTGCAGTTCGCATTCGTAATTACTTTGACCAGGAGTAGCAGTCCTTGGAACAGACAATCGACATATTTCAACTTCACTGTTTGGGATAGCAGAACATGGACGGGGATCAAAAAGGTTAAGAGAAGCTTTGTAAACAGCAGACGGATTGAATGCTTTTGATTTTAAATAAATATTCAAGTATCCACAAAGGTTGAAGTATCACCTCTCTCTGAAATAAAGAATTATATTTATGTTGAAGTGGTCTTGCCCTTAACCTTGGTGCATGCTGATGGACTCCTCCTTTTGGACACTGGTTCTCACTGTCTCTCGTCTACACTTTGGATGACTGAAAACGTTCCTGTAATGTTTAAATGGGACTAAACTCTTTCATCAAGAGCCTTCGTGGCTTGAACTTCAAATAATTTATTTTCAAATTACTTTTACTGTAATTCTTATTAATTCAAATAGGTTTCTGATTTGATATAAAACGCTGTAAATGCAAGGAACAGTTTAATGAATTGAAAGATAGGATTGAGTCTTTTAAAGGAAATGTACAAAATATGCTGACAATAATTGCTTAGATAGAAATCAAATCTTAATGGCTTTGTTAATGATTTGTCGTGAACACTGTGTTTACGTTGACTTGGGGGAACATACGCATTTAGAAAGATTTTTTTTCCCTCTGGGTTTCAACAGAATCTTAATTTTTCTTTTCCTGAGATGTACTCATTTCTAGTGCTAGCTCTCAGAAGCGTCCCAGGAATCACCAGGCCTCTGTTGGTGATGGTTTTGTTTGGGTAGAGGTAAGGGTTGGGCACATACTTTAACATGGTTATAAAAATGGGGATCTCATAGAAAGGAGAATGGAGGAAAGCCATTTGAAACTTTAAGACACAGAGGGCTCCAGATGCCTGGGTGGCTCAGTCAGTTGAGCGTCCAACTTCGGCTCAGGTCATGATCTCGTGGTTCGTGAGTTCGAGCCCCACGTTGGACTCTGTGCTGACAGCTCAGAGCCTAGAGCCTGCTTCAGATTCTGTGTCTCTCTCTGCCCCTCCCCTGCTCACGCTGTGTGTGTGTGTCTCTCTCTCTCTCTCAAAAATAAAATAAACATTGGAAAAAAAATTTTTTAAAGACACAGAGGGCTCACAGACTAATAAAATATAAAGTTCTCATAAACAAGTTTTTTGACTCTTTGGAAAGTCTAAACTTAGATACCTCTTAGAGGAGAAGAATTCATACTCCTGAGCCTTTAATTAGGGCAAAATTTCCAGAACTGTGGTGGCTCCTTGAAGTTAACGGCTACGTTGATCATTGGCAGGATTTTTTTTTTCAACAATCTGTATTTTTGGTTTGACTTTTGCCTATTTTGATAGACAACCTGACTGTGCTGATTTAATGTGAGGTTCAGTCTAACATATAGCAGAGTTGGGGGGGTTAAAAAGGTTTCCCTGATACAATTTTGCTACTGAAGGAGTAGGTCAGGGGACTCTATTTGCTCTTTCTCTGGGCAAACTATCTTCCCACTTAAGAGTGCTCAGCGTTCCTCAGTGTCAGAGTTTACAGAGTTGCCATAGTATAAACCAAATTCTGTTCTAACTATGACTTGCTCTTTTATTATAGACTTGACTGGAGAGACTCCCCCGGTGTAAATGAAGTGCTTTCTTGATCAACAGCCAGGCCGCGGGGGCGAGCTCTCGGTGCTGGCCAATGCCCGCCATGCACCGGTAATAAAGGCATTCTCCAGGGGCAAAGTGTGCTGAGTGCTGAAAGAGAGAAGCGGTAGTAAACAAGGTGTTTTACATTCAGGACAGTTTCTCTCTCATCTTGAAGTGTGTAATTGTGTTCTGGATAAATTATGGAAATAAAAAAAAAAAATATCAGAAGTTGCTCGTAGGGAAATAACCCTCTCTAAAGACAAGTAAATTTTCCAAGGCTGAGCCAGTAGAACCTTGGCAGCCGATCCCGATGTTGGCTGGCTAAAAACTACAAACCGTATGGGGCCAGAGAAGCTGACGGAACTGGGTTCGAACACCAGCTCCGACACTTAGCTGACTTACGCTAGGAGACTTGTTTGAATGTTTCTGGGCCTCAGGTTCTTAGTCTCTGACGTGGGGATATTGAGAACTCCAGGAGTTTGAGAGGGAAACGTGTGCAGAGCGACCAGCACAGTGCCTAGCACTGAATAGACGTGTGCTCCCTTCCCCCTTTCTCATCTGGGCTTCTGGCTTTGAGATTTGCCCCATCACCCCCTTCAGGTGGCCGTATTGTGGATGGAGTAGAATCCAGTCAGTGCTAGTGTGTGGTGTAACGCCATTTAAATAGAGCTTCTAGCAAAATGAGGTTTCAGGAAAGAATCCATGAGTTAAGCCACTTGAATAAGGGATTTGTAAGCCAACGGCACCCCCACCCTCCCTCCAGCCCTAACCAACCCCGCTGAAATGGTCTTTACTAATCAAAAAAAATTTTTTTTCTTTTCTTAGACAATGTGCTTTGTCTGTCTTGTGAATAAATGTCCTAGCAACTTCTAGTTTACTACGGGAAACTTGCTCTTGAGTGAACAGGCTTCTCCAGTGCCAGTGTTGTGTTTTTAGAAATTGGGGGTGGGGTGGGGGGTGGGGATAGCAAATAGAGAAGTTATAGAGAATACTATTATTGGTATAAATTAAAATCCACTTTGATTCTGTCTCCTAAACCTCACCCGTGTACACGAATTAGCAGTCAAAAATGTCTATACATGTCAGACATTGTTCCGCCCTTAAAATAAATTACCTTGCTGTTAACACCCTTATTTAATGGCGACAGTATATTGTACTTACTTGATTTCTTTTGCCCAGAACATGTGCTGTTTCTGCCTTGACAGTACATCTGCTAATTGAGTTTTAGAAAATCAGCAAGGTTTTTTTTTTTTAAGTGGATTATTTAAGAAAGGCACCTATGTTGCCTGCGTGTACCCTTCTACTCCAGATCAAGTTGTGTTTTGCAACAACCTAATTGTCATGATATCTGTTTCAAGGGGAAATTTATCAAGTCACAGTGCACCCTTCTGTTTGGAAGAAATATTTGAGGCTGTGAGCAGAAATTATTTTTACCTAAAGGCTTCAGGCAGTTAAGAGTACTGACATACATATATTCTCATCACTGCCATTCACTTTCTTTGCCTCAAATAAATAGGTCATTATTACCCCGTTGCGGCCATCTTACGGCATCTCAAAGTATGGAGATCTGTTTAATATAACTGCTGTCCAGCTGATCCGTATAATTTATTGGTGATTTTTGCAGTGACGTTCTTGGGCCACCGTCAGCCAAGGCGCTTTGATCTCTTTGAGCAAAATATTTCACTATCGCTGGTAATTTTTTAACATTAGTATTATGACCATGTTAACATAGCTAGGAACCGTCATTTTCGGAGACATTGGATTTTAGGTTGGCTTTAGCAGTTACAAAAAATAACACAGTAATGGTGATGGTACCACCGTGGATTTGCAGAGCACATTCTCTGCCCGCACACACAAGGGCAAAAACTCTACCTGAATGATTTACTCAGTGACAACACAGTAAAGGGATCTGGTCTTATGTTACTTAACTCTGAGTAATAATTAAGAATGTTCAGGCTTTTTGGGGAGCCTGGGTGGCTCAGTCGGTCAAGCGACTGACTCTTGATTTCGGCTCAGGTCACTGTCTCATGGTTTGTGAGTTGGAGCCCCATGCCCCTCGCGGAGCCTGCTTGGGATTCTCTCTCTCCCTCTCTGCCCCTCCCTCCCCTTTCTCAAATAAACAGATAAATAAAAGTTAAAAAAAAAAAAAAAAAGAATGTTCAGACTTTTTAACAGACAAAACTCCTCTGATTCCGTTTTATTACCTTAATTGCTTAACACACAACATCACGGTCAACTTCTCTTTGTCCCCGTCTCCTGTGCAAATGTTTGAGAGCCTTAACGTGGATGTAGACGCTATTCAGAAAGCATATACTAGCATGCCGAGGAAAGACTGAAATTAAATGGTATAGTTAGTTCCACAGAAACTGTTTTATTAGGGTCCAGTGGAACTGCCACTGACTTTAATAAGTTCCAGTACCTACAAGGTAGTGGTGAGGAACTGTAAGGCCTTGATTTATGTTGAGGGGATTAAGGCCTATCACCAGCTAGCCTTTCTTTAGGTTCCTCCTATAAAGTGAAGATTCTTATTTATGTTGGCAATAGATTTCTTCAGGTAGAGGAAATCTCTGCCCATGGCCCAGTAGACCCCAGTGGACCCCATTTGGTATTCTAATCTCCTCAAGGCAGCTCCCATGACTTAAGACCGACACAGCTTTGGAATTGTGTGGTTTCACGTCTCCTTAATTTTCTTACTGGATTGGGTTACCCCAAGGAAATTAGCGTGTTGTCCTTTCTGTACATACTCTTTCCAGGGCCGGTAAAGCCACCTTGAAAAGCTTGCTTGATTGGCAGGAATTCCCTTTTCCTTGTTCTTTTCTCAAATCTGGGACTACACCGCTCCCTCCAGCTGGCTTCTGAATTCCGTGTCTGTCCCAGTAATCCACAGAGGAAAAAATAAGCGTTCCTTTGTGGTTTTGGTTTTGTTTTTTTTGATCACGTCTTCTTTTTGTTGTTACTCTATAACATTGTTCAGCCCACTAAGCTTTCACTGCTGGATCAAGCTAGGGAATATTTACCCTCTCCGCTCACTGCCAGCCCTGGGGGCCTGCATTCGCACACCTAGGTTAATTCGGTTTACTCCTCGAGCACCAAGAATTTTTGTTTTATCTGCGGCTCTAATAATTTTGTCCTTAACCCCTAGTCCTCTCCTTTCTAATCCTCTGTCAGAGGCTGGTCTGCTTCTAGGTGGATTTGGCTTAATGCCATCTCACACCCTTCTCACACTTCCTCGCTGTGTCCTGGCAAACAAGGATCCTTCAGCAGAAATACGATAGCAGGTGGATATCCTCCATTTACAACGATTGCATCTCTACTTATGCGCGCTCTCGTGCCCTCTCTCTCTCTCTCTCTCTTTTGCAATAGGATTTATTTTGACCTTTGTCTCTAAATGTGACAAAGTTGTTTTGGGGTTGTTGTTTTGTTTTGTATTTTGGCGGGAGGAGTGAATAAACCACCCTGATCTGTAATTACCTAGAGAGCTTGAGAGGAGGGAGTGTGAGCCTTCATTCTTGCACGCACACTACCCCCCAGCATGTGGAATTGCCTAATAAATGTTTGGATTTGACAGCTACAGAAATGATGGTGATGAGGAGGGCAGCTCTCATTTATTCAGCTTTATAAGGAGCTAGACACAGTGCTAAACCCTTTATATTTATTACCTTTCTCAATCCTTCCAACAGCTCTGGGAGAGGGCTTTGAATTACTGTCCCCATTTTGCAGATGAGACACTGGCTCGGGGACTTGAAATAATTTACTTGAGATCATCCAGCCAAAAAGCAATCTTCCCGACCGACCTTTGTACATACCCATTGCCCATTCTGCATTTTTTGTTCCGTAAGTGAAGATTAGGTATCCATTCCCCTCCCCTCCCCCCCCCCCCCCCCCCCCCCACATTGCAGCCTCTGAAAGGTTGGGACGGGGTCCTGTATTTCTATATCCTCTGCTATCCCAGGTGCAGAATTGGACATTCAACAGTTGCTTCATCTTTTGCTATTGAACTGAATTCTGCTCTCCTCCTACCCGTGCTGTGGATCCTATGGGACATTCATGAGGCACGCTGGCCACTGTCACTAATCTTAGAAGCAACAAACTAGAGCAGATCTGGAGAGAAGCCTGTATCAGTGGATCTGTAACCCTTAACTTTTTGATGTGTTCTGAAAGAGATGTTCTGAGTGGCTAGATGGGCAAGCTGCAGAAGGGGCATGGTTTGGGACTGCCTGGGGCTTTCGGTGAGTCTGGAAGGTGTTAGTTTCTGAGAGCAGAGTAACATACTGAACTGTAAGCTCTCCCAGGATTTGATGGAGATTCCAGAGAGTCCTAGCTGGGTAGGTCCTCACTCCCACTCAGTAAACAACTGACCTGCCTACACCTTGGGAACGTCGACAGCCACTAACAAGAGAAAGTTATTTACTGAGCCCTCCTCCCCTACTTCTATTAAGTGGTCCCTTGAGTTTTCTGTGAGGCGACCAAAGAGCTTAGCTCAAGGGCGTGTGAGCTGAGGTTGAGTATATGTTTCTCCCCCACTCCATTTGTGACAGCTGCAGCTTCTTAGAAAAGTGAATTCTCTGACCTTTCCGTACCTCTCCAACACACTCCTTAACTGGTATAAGATAGCGGAAGCTGGAACGTTGGCATCCCCACTTTTGAGAGCGCGTTGACTCCAGGCTAAGTTGCATTTGGCCCCTGGATCTCTCTGGGATGAGTGAGGGAGCCACACCAGTGTTGCTTCTGGAGTCCATTTTCTAACACACTTCTTGCTTCTCATTTTAACTGAGCCATGAGCCAAATTTTAATCGATGGAAATTCTTTTCTCCTTTTTTTTTTTTTTAAAGGCGATGGACAGAATTTGTTTACGAAAGACGTGACAGTGATCGAGGGAGAAGTTGCGACCATCAGCTGCCAAGTCAATAAGAGTGACGACTCTGTGATCCAGCTGCTGAATCCCAACAGGCAGACCATTTATTTCAGGGACTTCAGGCGTAAGTTTCCATCTCAATAGTATTAGATGGCAACTTTTTTTTTCCTACATGTTGTCTTGAGAAAGAGATTGCCAAGGCCTCCTTTTCTAAATTTAATGTTAGATGCTTAAAGTTTAGTCAATTCTTCAGAGGGAAGAAGAGACGTGCAATCATAATCTTTCTACTTAATAGAAACCTTGAATGGTCCCTTTTAAAAGTAAAGCGGTCTTACTTTGCAATAGGAATTGATTGTAGTAATTCAAGGTGAATGCAATTGAGTCCCGGACACAACAACTCAAATAGGGTAAGGCAAAGAAAATATAGCATTCTGAAGGGTAATCTGTTTGGTTTGAAGATTGAAGTTTCCAAGGCAATCTGTGCCTATGGAGACAAAACCAAACTCTCCTATCACCATAGCCTCTGGTAGATGGAGGTTACCATGTGCTGGAACCTTACCGAATATGATATCACAGAAGGTAATCATTGAAACTCAATTGTATATCCTAGAAATGGTTCAGATGGATGTCTGAGCTTAGCAAGACCAAGAGTCAGGTCTTTCAAAAAACTGCTCTTTGAGAACATCGGTACCTCATCAAAGCACATGTAGAGGAACGTCCCTTCCCATCTACTTGTCCCCCTCCTCCCCAACGCCCCAGAACATTCAGGAAGTGTGGAGTTGATAAACCCAAGGAGCATCTAAGAGGGTGAAGGAAGGTCAAAGGAGAGGAGCCAGTCGTTCTTAAAGTGAATTTTGGTCATTATAAATGAATCTAGCCTTTGCCAAAATTAGTAGAAGGACTTTAAAGGTGAATGTTTGAAATGAATGAAAAGCCCACAAACGTTCCTTTTGTGGTGACTCTGATTTCCTACTTTATCCTCCTCTGTTTGCTGTTGTGAAGCTGAAGCTGAAGCTGAAGCTGGAAAACTGCAGGCGGGGCCTGAGGCTTTGGGAGGCCCTGGGTCGTGGGCTTCGGGAAGCTTCACCTCCAACCATACCAGATACAAAGATGCATCCAAGTTAAATGCAGATGGGATTGTTTTGTTGTAAAATGTTTTTAAATTGCTTCCATGTTGTTTTTCAAATTACTAATAATGATTTTTTGGGGGGTTTCATAATTTGGAAGCACTCTTTTTCAAGGGGAGTACATCCTAGTCCCTGGACGTCCAGAGGATCCTCACAGCCTGCCCTTCCTTCTGTTTTCATTTTGCTGAACTCCAATGGAAAATCTGATACGATTTATGAGCACGTGCTGAAAGTGACAGCAAGGAGCACATGTGCGTGTGCGTGGGTGTGGGCACGTGCCCGCACGTCTGTGTGTTTGCGCGTGCTCTTACACCCACAGGCCCCATGTGTGTCACTTTCCTTTTGGACAAGGTTATTTGTCTACGTGCAGTTATCGTTGAAGCCCAAAACAGTAATTCAGGAAGCATGAAGAAGTACCCAACAGGTGCCCAAAGACTTACTCGATTTTTCTACTCTGTAGCGGCCTTTCCAGTCACCTGACTTCCTCCTCCCCGAGGTAAGGAAAATGGATGGTCCGTCCGCTTCCTCCTAATCACTGCCTCTGTGTTTTGTCTCGCAGCTCTGAAGGACAGCAGGTTTCAGTTGCTGAATTTTTCTAGCAGTGAACTCAAAGTGTCGCTGACAAATGTCTCGATTTCGGATGAAGGAAGATACTTTTGCCAGCTCTACACTGACCCTCCCCAGGAAAGTTACACCACAATCACAGTGCTGGGTAAGAGACGCGTGGGGCGCGTCCCGGGAAACGGAGTGGGGTGGCCCTTACTACCGATGGCTTCCAGCAACAAGGAAAAGGTTAATGGTTAATGTTGTTGCTGTTCAAGCCTGTTTTAGGAAGAATCACCACCCATCTTGCTGACTTTAAAAAATAGCCTCTTTTACCAAACACTCTAAGGAATGGCAATCAGCAGTCTTTATAGATTCCATGTGTTCTTGGGCTTGAACCCTCAAGCTTCAGAAGCAAAGATCAAGAGAAGTTAGAGCCCTCTGATGAGTCACTCCCCACATGAAATGTCGTTGCTTCTAACTACCGGGATTTTTTTTTTCTTCTGTTCAGGGAAGGAGGAGATGGGCTACCACATCTCTACCCCATGGCAGAGCACGGTTATAAAACCCGCTTAATGATTCTTTCTTCTGACTTACATCTCATTTAATATTGTTGATCTCCTTATCTTTGGCTTTCCTCACTGCCTTGTGTATTGCTTATGCTCTAGATTATGCTGTAAAAATCATACCCCATGAACACACACTTTGCCACAAATTGCAACTGTTGGACATAAAAGAATTAAGAGTTTCTAGGGAGAGAAGGCTGATAATAAGCAAGGACTGTTGACAGGCTGCTAAGAACACCTCTAGTGAGTTGAATGTCTTCAGTTATGATCACCAGATTGTGATTTTCTGGAAATTCCCAGTAGCTACGTTTCCCTATTTATATTTTGATACAGTCAGCAGATATCCCTGTGTTGAAGATGGCCTGAGTTAGTCACCTTTTTTAGACAAAGCTGTATACCAGGGCATAATACCAGCTGATGTGGATTTTTGAAACTGAGTTTTCAAGGACGTTCGCTCTAACATGAGGCAAGATCTCTGATTTACACCTTCAGAAAGATCATGAATCAAAGTCTATTTGAGGCGGCAGAGTGCAGGTTTTCGGTGTAATGATATGAAGATTAGAAGGAAAGATAAACATGAAGGACATTTTTGCTTGGTGTGTGTGAACATATATGTATTTATGGATTTACGCGTGGAGCTGCTGCCCCATTACTTTGTTTAAACACAGCTGTAGAAGGGAAAATACATTTTTTTTTATCCATTAAACTAAAACATGTTCCTAGCACTTACATACATGTTCTCGGTAAGAGGAACACTGATTTCAGGAAGTCACATTTCATGTCAGGTCATGCAGTTTCTAACGTGGTCTGTGTTTAATGGTAGATGGCTTTAACGGCTTTCAGAGGTACATGTCTGTCTTTAATTCTAGCCTTAACCCATATGAGACCTGTAGAAATAAGCATGGAAGGATGACTATTTTGGTATCGTGCAAAATCACATACATGCACTTGAAGTTTTCTGTCCACCTCATTGTTCAGAAGTATTTGAAAACACTGTTGGCTTTTTGGAGTAAGTCATTGGCTGCACAGACTCCAAACTGACCATCCGCCCATCGACCCGTCATCGTTTCTGGCCTTTCCACAAGAGTAACAGCAACAGAAGGGAATGAACTTGCAGCATTTTGAATTTTCAGGATATTTTTCTACATATACCTTTAAACACGACTATTTCACAGAGAGAAATGATAATAACAGAGACTAGCCATCTTGCCCCACTCACAAAGCACACGGGTAAGAATCTAGAATCACAGACCTTGAAACAGACCCCACTGTTCTGGCTCATATCCTTTGTGCCTTCTAGCCTAGGTTGTTCTTAATAAAATCCCAAATGCTGCCGTTTCAAGATTTTTCCCCAAAGGTGCACATCTTTTGTTTTCAGGAGCATAGCTGGCCACAGGCAAGCAGTGACTGCCTGTCAGTTTCCAGTATCTGGTACATTTGTTCTCAGACCCACTAGATCGGGCCCGTTTGACTGAATATGCCCAGTGGTTGGGAGTCAGCACAACGGCACTAGACTTTTGAGAGGCATTTATGCCTATAATCCTTCTGGAGGTCTGATTATTCTAGAGGTAATAGGTTCCTGCTTATATTGTGTGGAAGCATTAACTTAAACATACTTGGAAGTAACACTAATCGATGCTCTCGCTGCAGATATTATGTGTTCATTTAATATTCTTACCATTGAATTGACTGTAGGATTCTTTGACAGAGTGAGATTGTTGTCATCAGTGTTTGAGTCTTTCATATTCCAAAATCTGACAATTTTCACTGGTACTCATCTTTTCAAACCTTTTTTCTAAGGTTTAGAATTTTCAGATATTCGAATGAATGAAGAGTGATCTATTAGTCTTTGTTTCTATCCATGCTTCTCTGAAAAGGACTCCATATAGGTACTCACACGGCTGTCTACCTTCTCGTTGAGTGGAAGGCACTGCTTTAGTGCATGTGCCTATTAGTTGTTGGAAGCATTCAGGAAAACCTTCAGCATAATTCTAAGAGCTCAGAGGTGGTTATTTGTTGGTTACTATGATGCGTATTTATGTTATCCGTGTAAAAACTGAAAACCCTCCAATGATACTCTGCGTGCATTTGGGTGCCTTGTAGGATATCCATTCACTTCTTACACTTGTGTGAGTTGGTTCCTTTCGTAGTACAGGACTCTCTTTATACCAGTATTCAGGGAAACAGTGGCCCGAGAAATAGAATACGCCGCTTTAAGATAAATATAGTTACTGATAATAGTAGCTAATATTATTACAGTCCTGTCCTTTTAAGATTAGTGTTCACTCTTAAGATTCCAGGAACAGAAGAACCTAATTATTTAAAAGGGTTTGGGAGTGAGATTTCACATACTGATCAGCTTTAAGACTCCTCTTTTGTTGTAATTAACGTGTGACTCATCTTGATATTGCGGATTTTTTTTTTTTAATGTTGTAGGCGTTGATGTTTATAATGAGCACTTTTATAGATTTGAGGTTAGCTAAGAAGAACCTTGACATTTCTTTGCTATTTTCTAGTATTTCCCTTCTGTGATTTTCATTCAGGTTTTCATCTGTATGCACCTCCTTACATACATCTTTGGTTATTTTCATTAATGGCTGCAGGCAGTTTTTACTAAATGTGTCTGTTTAGCGGAGCATGTATAAGTGTATTCTCTGGTTAGTAGCAGTTTGAATTCATTTTTTGTATAAATGGATTTTTATACTTTACTAACCACTTTTGTATTAGAGTAGACGTTACGGAGTTAAAGGGAGAACAGGGGACAATTAACAGACCAAAATAAACTTTTAAGTTTTTCTTGCCCTGCACCATTTTTTAAGAAACACTTAAATTGCCTCATTTATATTTTCCAAAGCTTTCTTGCTTTTGAAAAAAAAAAAATCAGAGAGAAGTCACCTTTATTACTGATATCAATAAACCATTAGGACTCACATGATCATATTTGATTTTATGTTTGTAAACCACACGACTCCCACTGTACTTGACCATTTTCTTCTTCTCATATTCGTAAAGTCAGAAATCCTGGCCACAATCTTAAGAACAGTGTGGACTTGGAAAAAAAAAATCACTCCACTCTCTCAGGATGCTCTTCTCCACACTAAACGAGTCCTTTATTCTCCTGCACTGGCCCTGTTTTCCCAGACTTGGGAAATCTTCCATATGTGTACCTTAGCCGTGAAGTTAGGTAACGTTAGCTCTTCAGGAAGATAACCCTAGGAGACAGCGCTGCGTCACCCTGAAGGGTTAGGGAACTTCACGGTATATCTGCGGCAGAAGAGGAAGAGTTAGCAGGGACCATGTCAAACACTAGTAATCCAGATGAGGGTCTCTTTGCTGCCGGTCAGACTCCCAACCTCCAAAGAAAATCTAAGAGGCATTGGTAAGTATTCCTCTGGCCTCATTTATACCTGCCCTTTTGAACCAGCAGACATTACTGGTAATGTGGAAAGAGCATGCCATCGTCTCCATGACCGACTCCATCTTGCAGAGAGAATACCGCTGAAGAACACCTAGTGGCGGTTAGGAGAAGCCTGTGATGAGGGGAGCTAAAGCCGTCTTCAGGCTCAGCATGAACAAGGAGAGTGTGGAGGAAAGATACTCAGGAACACACAGAAAGCAAATACCCGACAAAGCCCGTGTTGGAGGCTGGGTGTCATTGAGACTTGACAGCAGTACGTGCCGCAGCCTTTTTAACTACTCCTGGGTCTCTTCCCATCAAGATCCCCAGGTTACCACAGAGCGAGCCTTAAGGGTTTCCTCCACAAAGTTGGGCACACAAGGTGGAATGCAGCTGACTCCCTTCTTTAGCAACTTCTAGGAAAGAGAACGCTATCTATCTGCCCTCTTTGTCATGGCCGAAGAGAACCGCTTTCCTTGAGTCTCCGCTACTCAGTTTGAATTTCCTTAAACTGAGGAATATCTCTTCAGTTACGTTTCTCATTGGGAATCATCGCGTATGGCAACATCAGAAATCACTTTTAGTTTTGTCTGAACCGTGACAAGAATTCTCATTCGACTTTGATTCCTCCATCTGTAGGGGGACATTCCCGCGTCTTTTACTCTTTGGCGTTTTATCTTAGCGCCTCTTACTTTTGTTCCTCCTAGCTCACCGAGATCTTATTTTCTCTAGGCTTGGGCAGCCTTCTCCTCTGACATTTGCTCTAACAATAGCATTTTGTTTCAATATCCCTATGATACTGCACTTAGAATTGGATAGTATTTGTTGGTCCTAAACATGCAGTCTCTCTGTGTATTCTGTATCAACCATCTAGGTGCGTGATGAAAATCCATCACCGTCCTGATTGTCATCTGGCAAGAATATCTCTGTTAAGGAAATAGCTAGCTGAAGTCGTCCCATTTACTTTTGTAACTGCTTTTCTGTGTCTCTTAAAATGCTGGCAGATGTGCAATTCCAAATTGGATGTTAGACTCTCTTTCTGCTTATTTATTTATTTATGTATGTATGTATTTATTTATTTATTAACGTAAGCAAGGGTAGTTTTTGGCCACGTTTAACTACTCACTTGGGCCATATCACTTGGGCAACACATCCAGTTGAGCAAATGTGTTCTTTTCCTTTTACACAGGGAACAAAGAAGAGGCCTGGGTTCGCTCTAATAGTTACCCCTCCACACACACACCCCCTACACACTGTCTTGCTGAGAAACATACGCAACATGTCTGTTTCCTTTTCCGTCGTTCTCGGTAGGAATTTTAAGGGCTTCAGTTCAGTGTAAAAGTCTTCCCGTACACAGAATTTTACATTGGGCTGGAACAGTTGGAAATCCCAAATACGTGGTTTAATCCCATAATTTATTGAAGCGGTATCAGAGATTTATTATTCAACTTGATCATCGGGATGGCATGTTTATACATATTTAATTTCTTGTTTCTCTTCTGAGTTGAGAAACTTATTAATCATAAGTCTCAGAACTGTCTTTGCTTATTCATGGTGGTCAGGGCACATAGTCTTAGATTCACTCTACTGAATTCAGTATTCTTACTGATTTTTATTTCAAGAAGCTCAGTCTTGAGGTAAGGTTGCACCTTACGCAACGTTTCACTGCCAACTCAGCTCCATACAAGATAACGTACTTTCTTCACCATCCCCATCATCTTACATACTCTGGATTTGATATTCAGCATTGTAGCCCTAAAATATTTTATCCTGACCATCTTATTCCATATGCTCTAGTGTGTTTTAAAAAGAGTGGCTTTAATTCTGATGTATAAAGTTGACTTGTAAGCACTTAATAGTCTTGTTCACCTTTGCTGTCTAAAACCTGGAGCA
The DNA here is from genome assembly GCF_024362965.1 of Panthera pardus. Classification (NCBI taxonomy): domain Eukaryota; kingdom Metazoa; phylum Chordata; class Mammalia; order Carnivora; family Felidae; genus Panthera; species Panthera pardus. Next base: position 101,945,587 of record NW_026526677.1, read on the forward strand.
TGAGATTTCAGAACGTGGGAAAATGACGTGGGAAAATGCAAATTAACTGGCATTTCCTATATTACTGCATCTTCATAGCCAGTGGTTTTTTACCATGCCATCCATTGGAGGTCATGATCGCATTCTGGTGCTCTATGAATATTTTTAACTGAATGCAACTGGTTCCGAGGCACAACTTTTCTACGTATATTTATGGTGAGTGATTGTTTTAAGGGACTCCAGGTCTTTGATTCCAAAGCTGGTTGTCTTTGGAATCTTTTATATGAAGATTGAAATCCAAGGGTTGAGTTCAAGGAGAAGCAGTCCTTTCACATCCTTCCAGATAAGGATGATAATTTCAATAGAGTTTGCTCATCTTACGTTTGTATCTACTTCCTGTTCAATTTTCTAATAACCGATTGACAGCTCATCTGATACCTACATTGTTACAGCTTGGTCATTGAAAAGTTAGGGGAGTGGGAGAATGGGCATTTTTTATAAGGTGACTTTAGGAGAGAAATTCTAAACTCACAACTCGTGCATGATATGATTCACCTTGTTTGATAATGGCTTTGTACTTCTTTTTTCCCCTCTGGTAGCAGTTTGTTTTAAATTCCCATCAGGAACGTCCGTTATTTGTCTCCTCTTTTTGATAGCAGTGGTGCTAGTTTCTAATGAAAAGAAGGCCATGTGCAGAAATGGATTCTGTGTTTAAAAAGCGCACATGTTTAATTTGTAGTCCCACCACGCAATCTGATGATCGATATCCAGAAAGACACCGCGGTGGAAGGCGAGGAGATCGAAGTCAACTGCACCGCCATGGCCAGCAAACCAGCCACGACTATCAGGTGGTTCAAAGGGAACAAGGAGCTAAAAGGTGAGGCGCGGGCTGCCCCTGTCAGTGGGCACCTGATTCCTGCAAGGGCATCTACCTTTGTGGAAACGCAAGATAAATGCAAAACATGCCCCTAAAACAAAAATATCCATATAAGTGTGGTTTATAATCAATTGCTAAATGCATCTGAAGCCAAAGCCTAAGGGCACTTTATTGAATCTAATGCATATCCTCCTTACGTGGTTTGAGGGTTTGTGGTGATACGTGTTCCTGGATATTTACTCCCAACGCTCAGAAAGAACTAGACTTATACACCAGAACTCTTTAGACCGGGAAGAAGTGTTAGAGGGGTCACTGAACTCAGGTTCTCATTTACCCTGTGACCCAGGGTGGGTCAGAACCCCACTTTCTCATGTTACACATTAAAAAAAAAATAGTCTAACAGCCTTCATGCTGAACTCCAGGTCATTCTAACATGCCTTACCACACTGTCCGCTCACGGACCATGTGCTTTCCTGCAGGGACGGCTCTGCCAAGTGGACTAAGAATTTTATCTTCACTGTGAATCTGCAGGCCCCCCTTCTCTCATGGCACCTGTGCTTCAGTTGCCCATTTCACCAGCCCGTTCTTTTGCCAAGTTCCCAGTTTGTGACAGCAGCACAGGCAGATCCTGCAAACATCTGCCACCTTCGTCATCGCCGTGGCCACAGCCCGTCCCCTATTTGACCCTTAAGTGTCAGTCATCCTGAGTTGTAGGTACATGTCGGCATTCTTATCCCTTTCCAAGTAGTCCCCGGGGGCTAACCTCCTCTGGTCATTGGACAGAAATGCTAGCTGTGTGCCGCAGTTTCTGCTAAAATGGGATATTAAGATTACAGATTTTATGGGATTCTTAGGAAGATGAAATGAGTGAATGTTTGTAAAGCTTGTAGCTGGTATCTGGGGCAAGGTAAGTGCTCTGTATGTGCTTGTTAAATAAATCAGGAGTGCCAGGAAGAAAAGAATAAGCCCTTTTAGAAAGGAGATATAAAAATCTATATCTAGAAAGAGATAAATCTATATATAACGGCTTAAGTTTCAAAAAGCTTGCTCTGTTTTAATCTCCTATTTCCTAGGTATGGTTTTGGAAGGAAGGAGTTTCTCATTTCCCCTCTGCTTTTCTAAGTGAATTGAGCCATTAAATGTGTACCAATAAATACAAAACATTAAAAGAAAGTTAATGGTGCGCTATGTCCCGGGGAGTGCTGAGTTCAGGAAAGGGGCCACGTTGGCCTATTCATCCTATCCGGAAGCCTCCTCCCTCCTTTTCTGGGTGTTCTTGGACATGTCTCCCATCTGGCCCGAAGCCTGTATCTGACTTTGCTCTACCCACCGCCACTACATTTTCTGTGGTCTTCCAAAAGTCTCAGAGTTGAAACATTTCAATTACAATTTCAATTATGTAAATCCATTTAGTTACTTTCCCTCCTAATTGTTGCTGATGGGGTGGGCAGAGGGGCTTGTTTATATCTCTATTCCTGATTGAATTACTTAGGAGATTTGGATGATGTCCTGGAATTTTTAAACCGCACGACAGCCTACTAGACGTTTCAAGTTCAGATGGTTGTAGGGGTGAAAAGCGCTTCTCTTTTCCTCCTCCAAAACGCCGTCAGCAGTCAGATGGCACGGTGGTTCAACTTTCAGCTGCCTTTTGGTGGGAGGTTTTAAGCTAGAAGACGCATATGTAATACAGTTAAATTAAAATAGTATATATTATGTGGGGTTGCAATACATCTTACCTACTATCCTGCAAGGTTGAAAAGTAGGAAGTTATCATTTTATCCGTGATCTACCCACAGCTTACCCTGCCCCAGGTGACTTCCATCACCTTTGTTAAAATGGCGATGGTGGGGCAGGCGAGCAGTGGGGAATATATAAAATCAGGGTGATAGAAATTCACTCGACTGAGGTCTCGGTGTATCCTGTGTCCCCCAGGCAAATCGGAGGTGGAGGAGTGGTCAGACATGTACACCGTGACGAGCCAGCTGATGCTGAAGGTTCACAAGGAGGATGATGGGGTCCCAGTGATCTGCCAGGTAGAGCACCCTGCCGTGACCGGAAACTTGCAGACGCAGCGGTACCTGGAAGTCCAGTGTGAGTACCTGCCAGTGCGCTCGGGGCTGCCTTAACCAGGTACCACAGACGGCGTGCCTTGTAAGCAGCGGTGATTTCTCTCTCACTGCCCTGGAGGCCGGAAAGTCCAAGATGAAGGCCGACCAGCATGGTCCTGTTCAGGAGAAAGCCCTTTTCCTGGCTCTCAGCCACCGCCTCCTCGCTGCGTCCTCGTGGGGCGGAAGCGGCTAGAGCTCTCTCTGGGGGCTGCTTTCCAAGGTCCGAGGGCACTGATCCCAAAGGCCCCGCCTCCTCAGATCCTCAACAGTGGGCACTGCGACTTCGACAGACGGATTTGGGGAGGGCGGGACACACAGGTTCAAACCGCAGCGGTACCCGAGTGTTTTATACCGAGAGCGCAGAGGAGCAGTTGCCTAGAAACATTTCAGAAGCCATTTATTGAACACATATGTTTTATATAGTGTAGAGTTTATATCTTGTTGTCTTAGTAGTGAAATAATCAAAGGATTATTTTCCTGAAACGCTGCCATATTATCGAGTGCCAGTGAGGATTTTCAAAATACTGCATTTAACCCAAATGCAAAACTTTAAGATGATCCCAATCTGTTCTACCACATGACTTAATTAATTGCCTTTTGTGAATATTGACTGTAATCATTCCTTTGTGAACTTTACAACCTAAGGTGATCCCTCCCACTTTCTTGGCCCCATCAGAAGTACTGAATTCTCTTTTTTTTTTCTTATAGAGGGGCTTTTATTCCCATTCTGCATCAGCATGTCGTTTTACATTGCACATTCTCTTCCATTTTCAGCTTAAAGTGTAGCAATGAGTTTAAAAGTGGAACTCTTTTGAGATCACTGCCACCATCTCAGTAGCTTCATCGATAGCAGCTAGATCGTGGTGAGTGGGGCTGTCTCCTCACTGTGCCCGATGAACTCAGGATGCTCCCCTTGTTTTCTCTCTGGACTCTTCCGCTTGCCAAAATGTTTTCTGCACAAAACCATCCTTGCAGCAGAGTTGCGACCAAGTAGCCAACTTCTCACTTTTTTTTTTTTTTTTAATCAGGGAGCTTCTGTAATTGAGAGGCCTGTGAAAAACTTGCAGGTGATATGTGAATGCACATGGTGGAAATGCTGTAAGAGTTTGGTTGGAAAGGGAGTGACGGGGGGGGGGGGGGGGGGGGGGGGGTGTCTGATAGACGCAAAGCATTACCACCTGTGAATCTGTCCTTTCATTTGCTAGAGCCACTCTAATAAATTACTGCAAACTTGGTGGCTTAGAACAACAAATTTATTTTCTCATGGTTCTAGAGGGCAGGTGTCTAAAATCGAACGGGTGACAGGGCCACACTCCTTCAAAAGGCTCCAGGAGAAAAGGCTTCCTTGTCTTTTCTGGTTTCTGGGGGCCCCAGTATTCCCTGATCTGTGGCTGCCTGTTTCCAGTCTCTTGCATTGCCTCGACACAGCCTTCTCTTCTCTGCATGTCTCTTGTAAGGACACTTGCTGTGGGAGTTAGTGCCCACCCTGCTAATCCAGAATGGTCCCATCTCACGATCCTGAACTTGATTACATCCGCAAAGACCTCTTTTTCCAAGTAAGGTCGCATTCGCAGGCTCCGGGGTTAGGACCTGGGCCTATCTTTTGGGGGCCACCGTTCAGCCCACTACGGTCTCCATCACATGTTTGAATTGCCCGAGCCAAACAGGGGCCGGGAAAAGGTATAAAAAGTTGCTCCTAAGACACCGATCTCATTCTCAACCTTTTCCTACTCTGTGAGTTGGGCTCAATTTAACATTACATAATGCAGGTTTTTCTTGTTAATTCTTCTCATCTCCTTCATTATGTAGCTTCATTATGGGCATCATGCTTATAATTTTCATATCACTAAAACTATTGTGGTGTAATGTCCCTATAATGGGAAAACAGAAACGATCAGATATTATCTAAATTGGCAGATAGTAGATTTCTTGTGACTTTGTTAATATGTAATTCATTTAAGCAAACTTAATATCCATTAACTTTCCTTGTAGGGGCCCATTAGCTTTAATAATACATTAACTCCTTTGTGAAACCTGACTAGAAGTTCACCCAGTCACCACCCCTAAACTCTTTCCGGGTCCCCAGAGTGTCTTTGTCTTCCGTGTCCTGTAGATTCAAGAGAGGTTTGTCCTTCTAGGAAAAGGAATAGAGCTCCCTCTCTCAATCCATTTGATTGACTTCAGTCTTACAGAGTACCGCGGGCCCTCCACCAGAGGGAAGTGACCAGTGCCTTCCAAAAACGAAGACACGCCTATCACTTGTGAATTCTAACATGGCACCCTCGTATAGGAGGCTGGGTTTATTATTATTATTATTATTATTATTATTATTGTTATCCAAAGTGGACCACACAGGCATTTTACTCCTGATACTTCCCTTTACAGAATGTATATAAAGAGAAAGGCTTTTTGCATAAAAAAAGGTTAAGAGTTATCAACCATTATATTAATCTGAATGGGAATTTAGAGTCTGGTTTGGCATCTTGAATAAGACTCTGTGCTCAAGAAAGTCACCTGACAGTTCACTACCCTCCATTCCTGGAGCGTTACTGACTACTTGGCAGAGTCAGCTAGGAATTCCTTAAGTAGCTCCTTCAAACACGACTGGAATTCTCTACCTCATTTCCTACCAGCTTTCCTCTCCTGAACACCAGCAGCTGTGCGATAACGCAAAAGCCTCCTGCCTCAAATGCCTAAGGCACTCAGTCATTGGGCGCTAAAGCTCTGTCAGTCATTGGCCAGCACTTGGTGGTTTAACCCCATCTCTCTCTGCAGACAGGCAGCCCCGTGTCTTGATGGCAGTGAGAAAAGAAGAGATACTTAAGTACCTGAGATTCAGCAGCCAGTCTGCATGCATGTGGAATTATTTGAGATCTTCTGTGAGGAGTTACATTAGACCCTCACTTTTTAATCGGCCCAAACCCTTAAAGTCAGCAGCTCTTAACCTTCTTAAAAGCCCTTTAAAGGTCCCCTAAACCTTGGGGCATCTGGGAGGCCCAGTAGGTTAAGTGGCCAACTTCAGCTCAGGTCATGATCTCATGGTCCGTGAGCTTGAGCCCCGCGTCGGGCTCTGTGCTGACAGCTCAGAGCCTGGAGCCTGCTTCGGATTCTCTGTCTCCCTCTCTCTCTGCCCCTCCCCCCTCTCAAAAATAAATAAACATTAAAATAATAAATAAATAAATAAATATAAAAATCCCGTAGACCTGGAAAAGAGGAACAAAATTACATATTCACCACGTTTTGCTTACAATTTAAGGAGTCCATTTATCCTAAAGATTTATCCTAACTTCATTGATTCGAGGACCAGTTTTCTTCCCATATCCACAGGTCATCTGTGCCTTTACCTCATTTAGAATTTGTCTTTAAGGGGCAACCGCGTGGCTCAGTTGGTTAAGCGTCTGACTTTGGCTCAGATCATGATCTCACTGTTTGAATGCCAGCCCTGTGTCAGGCTGTGCACTGACTGCTCAGAGCCTGCTTCAGGTACTCTGTCCCTCTCGCTCTTTGCCCCTCCCATGCACTCGCTTGCTCTCTCTCTAAAAAATAAATAAGCATTTAAAAATTAATAAAAAATGGGACGCCTGGGTGGCTCAGCCGGTTGAGCATCCAACTTTGGCTCAGGTCATGATCTCCCAGTTCGTGGGTTCAAGTCCTGCATCAGGCTCTGTGCTGACAGCTCAGAGCCTGGAGCCTGCTTCAGCTTCTGTGTCTCCCTCGCTCTCTGCCCCTCCCTTGCTCATGCTCTTTCTCTCTCTGTCTCTCAAAAATAAATAAATGTTAAATTTAAAAAAAGAAAAAATAAATAAATAATAATAATAATAAAAATAAAGAATTTGCCTTTAAGTCACTCTATCACTTTTCCCTAACAAAGACCTGTGTAAAAATAGCTATCAAGTTAGGATTTTTATTTGCTATATGTATTTTGCTTAATAAACATCACAGCAAATATATAGCTATTATTTTTTAATGTCCTTTTCTTTGCTACCTAAAACAATTCCTGATGATAACAGTTACAAGCATTAGGTTATTACCATTAAATACTGAGCTTGTCCGTGAACCTCAGATTAAGCATTGCTGTTTTCTGGGTAAATAGGACTACCTTGCTGGGGAAATGTGACCTAATGGAGTTGGTATTAAATATACCCACTTGGTTCAGTCCTGACCCATTTTGTTACATGAAGCCTTATGGAAACCTTTTCTACCTCATCAAAGACAAATGGGTATTAGTCAGGATATGAACAGGGTTAAATGGCAGATAATGGATTTGAATTCTATATAAATTATGTTCTTTTAAGAAATTACTCTTAGGGGCGCCTGGGTGGCTCAGTCGGTTAAGCGTCCGACTTCGGCTCAGGTCATGATCTCGTGGTCCGTGGGTTCGAGCCCCATGTCGAGCTCTGTGCTGACAGCTCAGAGCCTGGAGCCTGCTTCGGATTCTGTGTCTCCCTCTCTCTCTGACCCTCACCCGTTCATGCTCTGTCTCTCTCTGTCTCAAAAATAAATAAACGTTAAAAAAAAAAAAATTACTTTTAAAAAAAGGAAATAATGAACACCTACATTGTATGTCACTAGATAGCTTACCCTAAATATGGTGGGGAAAGGAGGAGGGGTAAGATAGAGTGCTACCATATTGTACAGAAGACCAGGCTCGAGCTGCAGCTTGGAATCGCTTTCGTCTTGTGGATTTAAGTCCTAATTAATTGAACACAGAATCTTGCAGTGTTTGTTTGTTAGGACCCTTATTTGTGGTACCGGGAGAAATTGGTGTGCCCAATTATGTGAAAAATCAGCCAGATGTGTATGCTGTCATACTTTTAATAATCTTTAAGTTTGTGGTGAGTACAGATATTAATTGTGTAGTATGCATTGAAGTGATTAACATCAATGTAATTTATCATCTGGAGATTTCTGAACATAAATAAATGAGTTGTTTTGTTCAGCAAGGTGTTGACCCCTTCAGAATTAGTGAATTAAAGCCCCCCCCCCCTCTTTTTTATTATAAATATGAAAGGCACCACAATCAGCCAAGTGTTCAGTTATTTGATTTTCTGGGGCATTAGCCACTCTTGTTTGTGACATTTCCCTGTTGGGTGCTCGTTTGCAAGCTCATTAATAAGGTTTTCTCATAGGAACGTTGCCGGGAATGACGAACATACAGTAGGGCTCTTAGTTTTGTAGCTTTTATTGTGAGCCTCAGCAAGGATACAGCAGCAGCACGCAGTTAAATGTTTAAAACAGAAAATAATTATGCGCGGAAGCTGGCATTCAAAGCTCTCCTGCCTTAGATGTGAGGCAGAGAACAGTTTTGCCTTTTAATGTTCTGAGCTATATGACCCTAAATTCTTTCTGCGCATTTTTTTTTCCTTCCGCGTGTGCGTAGCGTTTCCTTCCTTCTGTGTGCGTAGCGTTGCTCAAATGTACAACACGGTTGATTATAGCGGAGCATGGCACAATTGTGGCACGGTTAGTGGAGCTTCAGATCTGCAGGAACGTACTCTTGTCAAATAAAAGCCTGTTTAAAGGAGAACAGTTCACTGTCTGAGCGTTAAAAGAAAACTGTTTAAATAGCATCAAGGTGGCAACACATAGCGACGTAAGCTGGCAATTCAAAGAGGATCTGTGACCCTCGGTATGGAATTCAGGTTGCCGTGCAAAGCGGGAAAAGCCTCACTCTGGACTGAGGTGAATCCGCAGCTCTTGTATCGCTGCCGTGTGTCTTTTGCTTTCTCCCATCACAGCCTTGCTCTTTAAAATGTTTTGCAAAAATTCTCATCTTGTGAGGGTTTTGTGTGTGTACATATTTTAAAAAAAAGAAGAAGAAGAAGAAGAGAGAGAGAGAAATTGAGATGAGTTTTGAAAGGGAGAATGAAAACAAAGACTATAGAAATGGATGTTTGAATAACTTCCCTCCTCTGATTATCATCTGATGGTTCATCGGGTACGTAGGCATCATTTTCAAAATGAGTTTTATTGACTCCCTATAGGCAGATAGTTTGTAAATCCATATTCCTGTTCATCCAAGATCCAGGGAAGGCTAGATTTCTTCTTTCATTCCCTTGATTGGGGGAAAATTGGGCATTGAGGGGATGACCAAAACCTGTTCTTTATCTGTGCCAAAATAAATGTTTCTCTGGTATCGACAGTGCCCTGCAGTGAAGGAGGGAGAAAAACCTGGAAATAGGAAAATCTTTCCTGCTCGGAGTGGAGAATAAGACATAGTTTCCAAGAGCGGCTCCTGTATCGATCCTCCCCCCCTCATTTCTGTTCCCACATTGTATTCTTCACGGCCTAATAGCTGGCATTTCCCGATTGGGCCGGTTTCTCTCTGATCTCCAGTCTCCTCTTTTAACAGAATACCTTCTTCCTCCCACTCTCCCTTTCTTTTATTTTTATTTTTTTTTTAAAGCAGTGAATTGAGTTTCAGGGAAGTTATTCTGGTATTTATTATTCCTCACAGAGACCCCCTGATTCAAATGAATGTTTAAGCTGTCATTTTTTGCATTGTCACAGAGCGGTGGCGGGGCCAAATTCCCGTTATTATTAACTCTGTAGCTTGTTCACGGAGCGTTCTACGGCACCAGAGGGGGCAGGAGGCTGAGGGACCAACATTAAAAAAAAAAAAAAAAAGAGTAAATGTCAGGCCAAATGCATTATGAGCAAGACTTGGATGACATGATCCTTCAAGGAAGAAAGCCATCACCCCTACCTTCTTCTGAAGGGCACGCTCGGTAGACAGAGGCCTCTTACAAAGGACTGTCCTCCAACATCTCTCTGTCTGACCTGACGTATTTGGGGGAAGACGTGTCCCTGGGGCTTGTGGGCATCGAACACTTACACAGTGAAAGTAGTCATCTAATGTGTACTCCTAATGGTTTTTAACTCAAGGTCAAATTTCGATTCTAGGGAAGGATAAATGGTTGTGGAGTTAAAACTCTGAAAATCTAAAGCCAGTGGTCAAACAGCATCCTTTATGATTTCCCTTAAGATACCAGCTTGAGCTATGCCAGAAATGCTAAATATATGTGTAGTGAAATGGAGGCAGCAAATCAGAACACCTGAGCTGAGTCTCACATTTGGGGAGCTGGATTGACCTTCGAAAGAATAATACAATAATAATTTGTGCTGAGGGCTGTCGAAGTGATTAAACAAGACTGGGGTGGCTCTAATGCCTTGGGTAGCCTATGGGGTCAACCCTAAACTAGAGCCAAAGTCCCCATACTCCAAAGAAATGAAACTGAAGCCACAACCATTCAGGAACAGCTAACTAGGCTTTCCCCAAATAAGGCAACTGCTTAAGCCACGAACAATCAAATAATGTCCTTTGCTTTGTTTCCCTGTCTTCTCTGTAAAAAACCTCCCTAGCCTCTGTGGCTAGAGCATGTTTAGTTTGGTGTTGCCCTATTCGAATCAACGTATGCTCACATAAGCCCTCAAAAATTTTAATGGGCCCAGTTTATCTTGTAACAGGGTTCACATGTATTCACACATTGATTTTCTCTTTTGAGTGAGTAGCAGGGCTTGGACTAGGAGTTCATGCTGCGTGGTAGATTTCTCCACGTTCTTATTCATCCATCAGCTTGGTAAACAAGTATCGAATGCCTACTGCACTGGCACCGTACTAGGTACCAGGGATACAAAAGAGCGAACGAACACTTTTCTTCTTACGGAGCTGACCTTCTTTGGGAGAAAATCACGCTGGAAGACTTTTCTTGCTCAGGGTTCACTTCCAAAATTTTAAAGATTTCTCCAAGACGGGGAGGAGTACTGTGCGAGTGTGCAGCCCGCTTCGCAAGCTCTGGAAACCACCTTCTGTCGCAAACGTCGCCGAATAAAATTTGATTCTGTTGGGTAAACAGTAATTTCGGTATCCACAGAACTTGCAAGTTGCGAGGGGAAGGAACCGCATTCCTGCCTCGGTGGGGGGGGGGGGGGGGGGGGGGGGGGGGGCGGGGCGCGTGCTCTCCGGTCCCACCCCCCCACCAGGTTTGACTCTGTCAAACCATGGCTCTGTCCTCCGCAGGTACAGTTGCGGCGCCCCGATTCTAGTACAGATGTAGCAGCGGGAGGTCCTTCACCTTTTGCAAACAGACAAAATAAATGGCAGTGAAAATTATTCATGAACATATCATGACATTAGAAAGCAAACCTTTTGCAAGATGCGGAGGTCCTCTGAAAGCTCGCTGTGACTGTTCCCTAACCAGGCCCGATCACCTCACGCTACCAGAAGCTGTCTTCCTTCAGTGCTAAGCCGCCCTCTTGCAGCCATCCAAGCAGCCCTACCTTGCGGGCCGAGTCTCGCCTTGAACTCAAAAAACCCCTAATACTCACCAAATCTCAGGTTAATCTTTGCATCGCCGTGCTCCTCCAAACTGCGGTAATCCTCCATGATTGACGAAGACTCTTGGGTTGATGCTTCCCCAGCCGAACACGCAGGTGGTGACCCCAACTTCTGATACATCTGGGCCCTCACTGCCCTTGAGCTCTCCCTGCTAGGCCCTGGAACCATCCGCATTTGCTCCACAGGCATCCTCAGTCCCCCTCTGATGGATATTCAGAATATTGGACAAAAGCTAAGGAAGGGCCATGAGGGGCCTGTATCCTGAATGTAGTTGCAGGAGCAAATTTACACCCAAGCCGTGGGACCTGGTTGCAGTCAGAGCGCCCAAGGACATTGGATGCCCACATCACCTGAAGTAGAAATTCGTAGCAGGAGAGAGTGTCGGGAGACCCGCGTGGTAATAAGTCTCGTGCTGGGATATCAGGGGCGTCTTCCTCCCGCCTCAGCTCTACTCCTGACTGGTACATGGGAAGGATGACCTCCCAGGCAAAAAGAAACTGCAGAGTACCTTTTTTTTTTTTTTTTAATTAATAAATTTCGAAACCCGATACATTGGTGTTGTGATACAGAGAGGAGACGATGGCTTTTCATTTACATAAGAAAGTGATATACAGGTTATAGAGTCTCGAGTTTCATCTTCTGGAAAGATCATAGAATGTGGTGCAAGGTCAGACTGGCATGAAATCAATTGTAATCTGCCAGCAAGCCGTTCTAACCTCTTTAAGAGTTTCCTTTTATATATTTTTTTCCCTTTATGGAGAGAGCAAAGCACATTTAAAGAAAGCCTCATCAAATTGGAATGTCTTTCTAATATTATTTTTTTAATTGGTTGCTACTGTAGTGTGACCTAAAGCCTCCTGGTATTTAACCCTCTGTGCAACTTTGACTAATGAACAAATCCTGCCTGCTGTAAGAGTCTTGCTAAATGTCTTTTATAGGGTTTTAAAAAATTACAGTGTATTAGGAAAACCTCAGATCACTCGACCTAATTGATTGGCTGTTGGTGATGCCACCTCTATAACTCTAACGTTCCATAAGTGCACAGACCTAACTATTTTTCTTATTTTTATATAGCAGTTCCATTTTATAATGACATTAGGCCATTCTGCGCGATACGTTTCTGGGTAGTTATTGCACTTGGGCAGAAAGTGTCGTCTGGCTGGTAGCCTTGTGCCTTAGAACACCAACCGAGGCATAAAGTGATCACCCAGAAAACGTACTTGGCCTTACCTCATTACTTAAAAATAAATCTTGGAGTCTGGGTCTGTCTCAGAATAGGTTTGGTGGGTTATAACATTTGATTTATGAACATAATTAAAGTATAAATGATGAGCTTTGGGCTAGTCAGTCAGCCATCTGGATTGTTCGGTATTTTGACATACTCACTTTATAGTCTGGATCTTCCTGGGAAAATGTAGCATCCCTGAGTTCCAGAGGTACCAGTGGAATCCCAGGGTTTCCAGTCCAACTGTTGAACACACCTGAGTTCCTCTTTCAGGGCAAAAGAAGGGCACAGAGCTTGGCTCATAGACTCTCTCTCTTTGGTTCGTCAGCTGGGTGTGCAGGTAGCTCAGCTGCCCCACAGTCAGATAATATGCCTATAAATACTGCATGTGTCAACAGAGGACGACATTTTTTCTGTATAATACAAACAAGATAAATGTTTACCTTTTCAGCTAGCTGTTAAGGTAACTGTGGCAGCTGTCCCCATAAGTAGATGGTAGATGTTTCTCCAAGAAACCTGAGGAGTAAATTGGGAAAATCAGTTATCAAAGTTGAAGGTGTATTTTCTATGGTTTAGTATGTTATTTAAAAACATATATATATAGTATATGTATATATATATATATATACACTATGTACATAGTATATATATATATATATATACATATACTATGTATATATATACTATGTACATAGTGTATATATATAGTGTGTATATATATATATACTATGTACATAGTGTATATATATAGTGTGTATATATATATACTATGTACATAGTGTATATATATAGTGTGTATATATATATATATACTATGTACATAGTGTATATATATAGTGTGTATATATATATATATACTATGTACATAGTGTATATATATAGTGTGTATATATATATATATACTATGTACTTAGTGTATATATATATATATATACACTAAGTACATAGTATAAGTACATAGTATATATAATATATATAAGTTCCAGGTATCGCAAATCCTTAGCTTGTTCTTCCTAATTTCTGTGAGTAGTAGGCAACTGGGAAACAGCCATAATAACATAAAAAAGCATTTAACTAAAAGTCAGTGGTACTGAAAAGAGGCAAAACTGCATTAGATTTTCAACACTCCCTTTATTATTAATGGAAGTTGAGCACATAAGACCCTTGGCGCACTGTGCGGAAAAACATACCCTCTCTGTTTGCTTGTAAATTACACAAGGGGAAAAAAACAAAAAACAAAAAACAAAAAAACCTTCCACATAGGCCAGCAGGCATCCTGCTTCTTAATTAACGGGCGGGAGTCAGCAGCGCGTGGAAAATGTAGTCCTTCCATAGATCAGAGATTAACCTATAAGCAAATGCTACATTTCAGCCCAGATTTAGGGCTTTAAATTTTTTTTTTTTAACGTTTATTTAGTTTTGAGACAGAGAGAGACAGAGCATGAACGGGGGGAGGGTCAGAGAGAGAGGAAGACACAGAATCTGAAACAGGCTCCAGGCCCTGAGCTGTCAGCCCAGAGCCCAACGCAGGCTCAAAGTCACGGACCTCGAGATCACGACCTGAGCCGAAGTCGGATGCTTAACCGACTGAGCCACCCAGGCGCCCCCAGATTTGGGGCTTTAAATTTAATCTTGCCCAGAATGTTTCTTGGGGAAGAATGACAAGAGGTTTCCTAACCAGGAACCCCATTAAGTGGTGCTGTTTCTGAATGTGAAATATAAGGAAGCAGGTCTTCAGCTGTCTGTGTTTCCCCCTTTATTTATTTATTTATTTATTTATTTATTTATTTATTTATTTTTGTATTTTGTGTTTTTAATAAACTTCACCAGCCAGCTCTGTGTTTATGTGTTATGCCACCAAAAATAATAGGCCCACGTATGTCACCCAATTGTATTTAGTGTAAGCTGTAGTCTGTAGAACGGTGCCCAGGAGCTCTTGCCTTTGCCCAGCAGCCAGTCCCCATTCAAGGTCACCCTGTTTATCCTGAGTATTTCTGCCTTTCTCGAGTGACTGCTTTCCCAACCCAGTCACCAGTACCCCAGAAACCTCCACACCATTTTGCTCCCAAACATCCCCTTTGCCAACAAGTCCAAGGATAGAGCCATGTTACTTGCGAGGGTCCGCTGGAGCTTTGGGGGCTGCTAACTTCTATCCTCTGGCAGGTGACTTAGCTTCCCAGAGAGCAGCTTCATGGCGTGCAGGGCGCAGTGGTATACAAGAAGCCTCTCTTAAAAGGTTTGCAATGCCACATGGGTTCCAGAGACATAAGAGAAAGATCTGTGATGGGAACGAGACTGTACAAATGCGTCTGGAAAGCAACCACCCCAGAGAGGACTCCCTCGTGCAGCTTTGTTAGCTGCATATGGGCCCAGATCAGTTGAGCCCTGCCATATTTCTGATTTCTCTCTCAGTCCATAGGATGAATGTTAATGAGCTAAGCACTGCTTGTAAAAGGCCAAGGAGCTGTTGTTTAGGTGGTATGATTGTCTGAGAAAGTAAAGTTATGGAAATTGTTTTGACCTTTCAGCCAAGTGATGTCTTGCCCTCTCACATTTATTACTCTTGGGTACATTTCCAAAAATATACATTTACAAAGCCACAGAATTAAATGAGAAAACTGATTTAGGGATTAATAGCTTGTTAGTTCAGCACAGAAAAAAAACAAAAACAAAACAAAACAAAAAGCCTCCCGATTCCATTCAGGTTTTGTTGGTAAATATATCTGTGTAATATATCTAAGTTAATCCCAACCCCTTTTGGTTCCCTCCCTGTGCCCCACAGCTCCCGTCATTCATGGCTCCTACCCATACCCCTACAAGGTCCAAACACAGTTTTTCAGTAGCTAATCGATATAAGAATACTTGTGTCACTTACTGGAGTCCTTGACTGCCTTACGATGCTATACTTGGTTTTAATTTTGGATGGCCACTGGGAAATGTAGTTTTGAACCAGCAATCCCAACATTCGCAGGGCTGTCTCTCGTTAAGTCATCCCTAGGACCCTGGTCTAGCCTCTTCATCCTCTGGGTACCAGTGTTCTCATCCCTAAAACTGGCTTATTCTACCACCACTGATGGTTCCCACCATAGTAGACTCTCAGCACCTGTCCGTTTCCTTCCTTCTCACACGTATACATTGAGACATCAAAGAGTTTCACTGGGACCACCAGAACATCCCAGTTCTTCATTCTTAAGGGCATTGGAGTGGAATTCAGAAGTTTTGCCTTTCCCATTTGAAATCAAGAGCATAGAAGAGGCAAACTCATTAATATGCATTGTCACAACATATTGTCACATAGTAATATGTGATATATGATAAAATGTATCAATTCTGAGCACCACAAATATCTGTGGCTTCACCTCAGCATGAAGGCAAATGAGTTTCCTTTAGCTTGAGTGAGTTTGGAGATAAACTTCAATGTAACAAAATGTATTTCACAGGAAACGTTTGATGTGGCGCGGTTGGCTTATGAATCTCTTATCTACTCACGGTTCACTCCTTAGAGTTATTAGTCAATTTAATTTGAGCAAATGCCAGGATTACTAACTAATTAGGAGGATGTTCGTGAAGGCATGAGGATGGGGAGAGAGCGAGTGCTGGTGGTGTGGGGTTTGTGGCGGCTTGCAAGTCTGATTTTTTGCCTGATACCATTTGCTAAACATTATATACTTTGTGTTGTTGTCACACAGATAAGCCTCAAGTGCATATTCAGATGACTTATCCTCTACAAGGCCTAACCCGGGAAGGGGATGCGCTCGAGTTAACATGTGAAGCCATCGGGAAGCCCCAGTAAGTTCTGAAGGCCAAGGTTGGCAAGAGGGTCATGAGCAGTAAATGTCACAACACGGAGATGTGCATTTGCAACTCACCAGCCTGTCACCTGTCTCCTGCTGTAAAGGGTGGAAGGTTTTTTTGTTTTGTTTTGTTTTGTTTTGTTTTATGAAATAAGGAATATTCAGTGAAAGGGGGAATAAATATCTGTGGTTGGTTCTTAATGGTCAGGATTGGGAGAAAAATGAAATGCCAGCTAAGATTGAAATCACAGCTAATTCTATTTTATTATCATCAACACGATTGCCAGAACTATCTTCTCTCACAAGAAAATAATCCTAATAAATTTTTAGCATGCCCACAATCTAATGATATATCTGCTACCTTCTGTGTTAACGTCTAAGCTGCTGGAAAGACGGTTTTCAGACTTAAATTAAGCCGCTGTGATTAGGGCCAGCCGTTGGAAAATGAATTTGCCCTACCTTTAATTTTGCTTCTCCTTCTCTCAAATAAAAGTGACTCATGGGAATATTTTTGTTGGTAAGGAATCGTCCCAGAACTTTTCTCAAGGAACATACTACCCACCATTGCGTAAAAGAAAGAACGTACTAACCCTCTTATTTGACTGAAATGTACAAGGAAGTTGCTTCCCTGCCAACTGCATGCAGGCGAATGAGAGGGACCACAGTAGCTCATCACAGCCATGCAGTGGGGCCACTTTAGACCTCGTTCAGTTTCGTCCGGGGAGAGGAGAGACTCTCATCTTTCCAGGAGAGTGAAGATTGTTTTGAGCTGTTTCTTAGGGGAAAAAAACAATCCATGGAATCATGAGCTGGAACGAGTCAATGTTGGGATTAGGAGCCCTCAAACTCTGAGTGGTCCCCAACAGTAAACTCTGTTTTGAGCTCCCTCTGCTGTCCCTGTGCTAGGATTCTTTTCCCCCTCAGAGTTTTGCTAACCAACATCAAGATCGCAGTCCTCATGCTCTGAGCATCTTACCAAAGCTTCCCCCAGGATCTCTGGAAAGCACTGTCCCCGTGATGGCTAAGGAGTGATCCATGACAAGAGAACAGGGGAACCAGGGGGGATGCTGGCTGCTGTCCGCTCTCTTCCCGCTTCAACCCTCCCTGTTTTGTGCTTCCCTCTCTGTGGACCAGAATCTACTTCTGTCTCTACTAACCCTTCGGGGTTTTAAAGATGACCTTTAGGAAATAGGAGGTGGTCCTGGCTCTGTTTCACTTTTCCTCTGCCGTTTCAAAGTTACTTGCTCTGAAACACTTTAAGCTTTGGCAGAGAGGTCTTTGTCTCCTCTGAACTCTGCAGAAGATTCAGATCTTTCTTTTTGTAAACTGGATTATGCCTTAGTCCGTGGCCTGTCTTACCTCCAAAACAATCCGGTGGAGAAAAAGAGAATTTTCACAGGCCTTTTGCCGCTGTATACAGCCACATTAACCACATTTACCGGAGGTGGTTTTGCTAGCCTATATTTTGTTTCTGTATTTTTCCCCCCAGAAGAAGGTACTGCGTTCAATTGAATGTGCCATGGGGACAGTAAATTACATGTTTCCTTCAGGACATTTATGCCAGAGAGGGTGTTTGTCTGTTCCTCTTCTCAAATCGGAACGAGTGTGTGGTCGTCTGAGCCAGCACCCGTTACTCTGCTATCCCTTCCAGCATATTACCTATTTATTTTCTCAAGAAATTGCATACAATAAAAATGGTAATTTAACTTGCCATTAAATGTTGTGAATATTCTCAGCACTTACCCCCACTGATTGTTTCAGCTGTCAAGCAGCAGGGCATTAGATGTGATGGCCGGGCAGACCCATTTTCCATTGCCTGCAAGGGGGGGGGACATATGCAGTGCTAATTTTTAAATAATTTACTGGGTTGTGATGACAAGCCCATGTGTAATTAAAGAAAAATTGTAACTTCACATCCCATTTGAAAATTGGAATGCTACTTGACAGGGCTAACTTGAGTGTTGGTTCATCATTAAGCTTGGGTCTTGTCATGTCACCGCTTGTGGAGGGTAGCAGCAGGGACCGAAAGGAAGGTACTTCTGTACTCATGTCTCCAGTGCCCTTCCTTTAAAATGAAAGTTTCAGGGGTGCCTGGGTGGCTTCGTCGGTTAAGCGTCCGACTTCGGCTGAGGTCATGATCTCAAGGTCTGTGAGTTCAAGCCCTGCGTCAGGCTCTGTGCTGACAGCTCAGAGCCTGGAGCCTGCTTCTGATACTGTATCTCCCTCTTTCTCTGCCCCTCCCCTGCTCGCTCGCTCTCTCAAAAATAAACATTATTATTTTTTTAATTTAAAGAAAAACAAAATGAAAGTTTCAGGCACAGTCCTCCCTGTGGTCCCAATTTCACAGGAGGTTGAGGGAGCTGTCTTGAAGAATGGGAGTTTTAGAGTCAGTGAGTTTGAAAGATGCTCTGCGTGTGTAGTTTTGGCTCTGGAGCATCTTGTGAAATTTGCTTTTCCCTGATGGACACAAATGTGATACTTTATTTACTTATTTTTTTTTTTTAATTTTTTTTTCAACGTTTTTAATTTATTTTTGGGACAGAGAGAGACAGAGCATGAAGGGGGGAGGGGCAGAGAGAGAGGGAGACACAGAATCGGAAACAGGCTCCAGGCTCCGAGCCATCAGCCCAGAGCCTGACTCGGGGCTCGAACTCACGGACTGCGAGATCGTGACCTGGCTGAAGTTATTTACTTATTTTTTAATGTTTATTTATTCTTTTGAGAGAGAGAGTGTGTGGGGAAGGTGCAGAGAAAGAAAGACAGAGGATCCAAAGCAGGCAACACACTGAGAGCACAGAGCCCAATGCAGGGGCTCGAACTCATGAACCATGAGATCATGACCTGAACTGAGTCGGAAGCTTAACCAGCTGAGCCACCCAGGCCCCCCAAACATGGTACAACATGCCTCTGAAAAAGTGCCATAAGGAGCCCATGTGGAGATGTGCCCCTCAGTGACTGACCCAGAAGCCTCACCCTTGAGCCACAGGGCCTGCCGGTGCACCCAGAGCGGGAGGGTAACAGTGTGTGGGGCTTGGAGAGCCAGCAAAGCAAGGCATTTTGCCAAGGAACACACAGAAAAGGTGGACTGGGTTGAAGGAGGCAGGTTATGAGCAAGGGTAACGGAGAAAGGAAGTGATTGCAGAGGATAAAAGAAAGCAGTGTTCAGATGTAAAAAAAAAAAAAAAAAAAAAAAAAGTCCATTTATTTTTGCAAAACTCCAAATCCATTTTTTTATTTTTTTTATTTTTTTATTTTTTTCAATATATGAAGTTTATTGTCAAATTGGTTTCCATACAACACCCAGTGCTCATCCCAAAAGGTGCCCTCCTCGATACCCATCACCCACCCTCTCCTCCCTCCCACCCCCCATCAACCCTCAGTTTGTTCTCAGTTTTCAAGAGTCTCTTATGCTTCCAAATCCATTTAAAGATCACAACTGGCTTCTAAGCAAGGGTCTTGGTATATTAGTAACCATCAGATTAATGGTTGTATCACTAGCCAAGAATTTGATTTTTTTCCCCCTAATTAATGAGATGATTAACAACGGGTGAGCTCTGTCCTGTCTGAATTGGTGTGAAACCACACAGCAGGACATAAAAATAGGGCACGTTGGTTTATTTGCTGATGTTTAAAGATGAACCAGAAATAATGAGGCTCCAGCTTGTGGTCCTATTGAAGGTTTTTCAACACCTGATAATGTTGACCAAAAAGTATATTCCAAACAGATTTTGTTGGGGGGGAGGACTTCACGGCTGTAATTCTGTGAACTGAAAATACGTCCAGCAGGGCCCTCTCTAATCGTGTCACCCTGCGTGTGACTCATTCAATGCGTGGGTGAGAAGCCGACGCAGACATCTTGGTGGGAGATGTTAAAGCCACCTGTCTTCTTCCTCTCTCCTCTGCAGGCCTGTGATGGTGACCTGGGTTAGAGTCGATGACGAAATGCCTCAACACGCCGTCCTGTCCGGGCCCAACCTGTTCATCAATAACCTAAACAAAACAGATAATGGTACATACCGCTGTGAAGCTTCCAACATAGTGGGGAAAGCTCACTCGGATTATATGCTGTATGTTTACGGTACGTGCAAAGATAAAACACTCCTTCTGCCAGACTCATTCACACGCAGCCGCTGCTTGCAGGTCACTCTCAGAGCTTTTGGTCAAGTTGAAAACCGAAAGCCAGTGTGTTTTCTTCAAGAACTCAAAGAAGCCTGGCCTGAGGTGGAGCCCAGTGTCTCCACCTGGGAGGGAAGTGACTTTTCTTCTCTCCCCCTCTAATCGCGGGGCTTTCCTGCTAGATCACAGGCCCTGGTCATGCTGAGTAGGAAAGCTGTGTCCTCAGGCGCAAGCAATGGAGATGACGTTAGAAATAATGACTACAAAATTCAGCCTTGCCAATTAATGGCTATTTAGCTCAGAAAGTTTATTCCCAGTGGTATTTCCCTGTGAAACCTCAGCTAGGCTTTCTCCTGCTTTGATGAACACAAGTATCCTGTTTTCAGCATGAAGCTATTACGTTCCGGAAGATGTCACAAGTCAGTAAATACTTGGGAAAAAATATATATATAAGGTCCTTGGTAGCTACATAAACCACCAATAGCTACTCCTTTAGACACGAATGCATTTTTTTTTTAATTTGTTTTTTTTCTGAATATCTTTTTACAGGATTATTAAAGCATATTATCATGAATTATGTTCTCTAACCCAGCAGATATTCATTGAACATCTATGTGGCAGGCATTTTAAACTTTTTCACATTTATAGCTTATTGTCCGTTTTGTGTACGTTGAATATTCTCAACTTAGTTGAGGAATGCACTGCATTCCTCTAGTCTTAAGATGGCAAATTGAGTTTCTTCTGGCCAGTTGAAGTCTCTTGGTTGGTTTTATGCCGGGAAGCATAGTCATGAACTGACATGACCCGGAGTGAGTGACCATAGGCATGAAATTTTCAGTATATTATAAATCTATGGATATGTGTGTATGTTTCCTTCTCCATGTTAGCACGGTAAATAATCCAAGTGTAAGTATATGGGAATCTACACCTATACGCACACAACTATACCCACAGAATATTTATACCTTTATGTCCTAGAACCTGGCCACCTTCCTTACGAAGAAAGTAGGAGTCACTCCTTTTGAAGGCATAGAAGCATGCTTTATAACACATCAACACGGATGTGGCAATTTAATCCTTAACCTGTACTTGAGGTTTTGTTTGTTTGTTTGTTTTTCTCTTTCAACATAATGCAGAATTACAGGATCACATCCACTCACCTTATTTGTAGACTTCTGAGATTTCTTTTCTTTTGGACACTATACCCGTGTTGTCTGTGGTCCGCACTTGTAATGGCATCAGTCCTGCCCAGGGGTTAAGAGAGCCGAGGAGAGGGGATGGCTGTTCCTTTAGGTGCGAGGGGGTGCCACATGCCCTATTCTCAGTTGACGTTCCACGGAGCCACCTTGGTCCTCAGACTGTTCAGAGTCTGTTCGTGCAAAAGGGGAGTGGGAAGCATATCCCTCTCTTCTGCTTCCACACCCCTTCTGCTCTCTCTGCGTGAGGGTTTGAGCCTCCTGCAAGTCCCCTCCGATGCCACTCCCAGGTTTACAGTGAGCAAAACGAGTGGCAAATTTCCCTCTGGTCTATGGTTTGCTTCCTGGACTCAGAAGACTAAGTTATTTGGAAAAGCAATTCTGATTTAATGTACCTGCTGTTCCCACATCTCAAGATAAGGAACATTTTGTGGATTTCATGGACTGCAGATATAGTTGAATAATTTTGGATACCAGCTTCTGGCTGGCATTTGTCGAGCACCCACTTTGTCCCACTGTTTCATGTGCATGACCACCTCTAATCTCCACAGTAACGTCAGGAGGTAACAAGATCCTCATCCTATTTTACAGATGGCAGATGAAGCTTAGAAAGATCACATAAGCTGCCCAAGTTCCCAGGGTTGCTAACTATGTTTCAGAGCCACGATACTTCGACTGCCAAGTCTTCAGGGACATTTGTGTCTTTCTTTGTAGTTCCTCTTATTCTCACTGCTTCCCAGTAGAACGCTCCCCTCCAACATAAGACTGTTTTTGAGAATTTACTCTCTGGGCTAGAGTGCGTTTCTGAAAGCCAGGAAACATAGCGACCTACCTGTTTAGGTGAGCACATACACACACACACACACACACACACACACACACACACACACACACACCTCCCGGGCACGTTATGCTCCTGCGTCCCTCAGTCTAAGCTAGTAGCACTGCTCGGCATGGCGGGCTAGACTACCAACCTGAGGTGTTGCTAGTCTATTAATAAAATGTTCTAGCAATTTGGGAAGATTGCGAGTAG
The DNA here is from genome assembly GCF_024362965.1 of Panthera pardus. Lineage (NCBI taxonomy): Eukaryota > Metazoa > Chordata > Mammalia > Carnivora > Felidae > Panthera > Panthera pardus. Next base: position 101,968,253 of record NW_026526677.1, read on the forward strand.
CTCCTCTTTTCAAAGGTGATTTCTCATACTACCAGGGTAATTTTCAAAGTACCTTATGAACTAAGCATTAACGTGCCTTTAAATTGTTTAATTCTCTGGAAGTAGCTTCTATACTTGGAGAATCTAGGTGGTTAGTGCCTGAGTCCCATTTGGTTTGGTTCTTTTAGCCTCGATGTGTCAAACACAGCTCATTAGCTCCAACTCGGTATTTTCTTAAATAGTGGCCTATCGTTGCTCTTATTGCTAGAAACGATCTGAGCAATGAGGTTCTCGCTGTTAACGGGTCACTTGAGCCAGATGTGAAGGACAACAGTTACCCCAGTAGTGATGAAAATAATTGGAAGTGTGTGATTTTCACAAAATGAAAGGGACCCGTGACCTTTTTTCTGAAGTCTCTGCCCTTGTTAGTCTGGCCCACCCCTCGTTCGTAATCGTATTTTCAAAATCATATTTCAAAACCGGGCCTCCGGGTCCCCTTTGATTGCATTGTGGATATCACACGTTCTGTGCCAATACTTAGAAATGTAGGTACAGAAATAGCATTAGAGTGTATCAGGGGAAGTCTCTCGGGTACAGATGTTCCTTTTCAGGTGATAAGTACTGTAATTGAACCAGAACAGAAGAAGCGCATTAGCTGCCCCCATGCTGGGCAGCAGGCACGTCCCTGGGTACAGTTGAGGTGGGTAGGAGAAGGCACAGGATGTCTTCAGAGCTCGGCTCAGGGGCCAGCGCACCTCACTCATCTGTATCTGTCCCAGTGCCTACAGCAAGGGGTGGGTGCGTCCAAATGATCTGCTAGGTCACAGAATGCTTCCTTACCTGGGGCCTCCATAAGAAAGTGTCCAAGGAGCAAGACGACATTCTGCCTGTTTGTCTACAAGGGTAGTTTGAAACCACTAATTTAATCATCAGCCTGCTTCTTGGAGGAGGATGAGATTTGATATTATTTATTTTTTAATGAATTCCTTTTTGGACTCGTGGGTGAGGCTGCTTTTACACTGCCCGTGTCCCCACCTTAAATGAGCAAAGTCTCCCATAGAACAGAACACTTTGCTGCTGAGTCCTCCCTAACACATTCATACATTGCGCGTGCGTGAGAGAAGTTGGCGAGGAAAATTAAAACCCCAGATTATTGATCAGTAGTAGGAATCATTTTAAGCAGACCTTACAACCAGGCACCAAGATAGTGTTTTCACAAACTTTCAGGAAGTTGTAGCAAAGCCAATAAAGGTGCAGTATATAATTAAAGTTTTGATGAATTAATTAGACAATCTGAGAGCTCTCTTGGAGATAAAAGGACACCAGATGTGTCAGGGAGAAAAAGTTGACGTGCTTTAGATAAAATTTAAAATCAAAAGCCTTCAAATCGTCTTATGCGCTATTATAGCAGAATGATTGCTTAGTTCAAAGTCTTGCTGACAGTTTAACACATTCAGTTTGATCATTTGTGCTTAGGATTTTCTTTTTTCTCTTTCATATTTGCCCTTCCCCTGTCCCCCAAATAATTTTTGAGCTGATACAAGAATATACAGTGTAGCAAACATCTGACAGAGGATCCCCTATGGGATTCCTGGCTCTGAGGGTCAAGCCTCGTTTATACCTCGTTCCCTTGTTTACAAGATGGAAGACGGTCTTTTGGTTTTATCGCCACCTTCCGCTTTAGGTCAGGCTTTCAACGGGAGCAAAGGCAACTAACGTATTAATATTTATAAGTTGTAAAATTTATTGACTTTTAAAAAATAAAATCTCGGTAAAATCTCACATGCCTGGAACTTGATATTTAGCGGTGACATTCTGTCTTCTTTGTATTTATTACAAGTGTATAGAAGTAGTTTTCCTTCCTGCTGGGATGTATTGATGGGGAATAATGAAGTTAGCCGTCATGGAGAGCAGGGGAGCGGGAACACGCTCATCCTTGGCCGATGGGAGCCCTTTAGAACGGCACCACCCCTCCTCCTTTCTCCCATCTGCGAGAGTATAAAACGAAATGACAGTCGCTGTACCCTCTCGGGGGCGGGGCTGGCTTAAGCTCACCTTTGAAATCAGACTGGGGTGGGGGTGTCCTGGTTTGACTTCTCCTCCCTTCTCTCCTTCACATCTCCTCATCCCTAGTTCGCTTCATTAATGCAAATCTCTTTTCTTCTTGTCTTAGTTTTTCCATTTAAGGTTTTGGGTTAGGATTACAGGACACAACTCTTTGGGGGAAGGCGGGGAAGGGAGGCTTTTGGCCGCAGAGGGGGAAGTCATCAGACAAACATCTCAGTGTCCTCATGCCTTCGTTTTGTCATTACTGATCATTGTTGTGTTCAGCACTGTGGGTTTGATTTTCCTTTTTTTTTTTTATCCAGATCCCCCCACAACTCTCCCTCCCACCACCACCACCACCACCACCACCACCACCACCACCACCATCCTTACCATCATCACAGGTACGGTACCTTCATTACCACTGGAAATGTCCTGAATGTATATTGTCTTTCTGGTATGTATGCAAAGAAGGCTAACAGTTCCCTTTGAATCCTCGGAATTTAACCGTTCCTTTATTTTGGGACTTCAGAGGCGTTAGAGACTTTACTCTTACGTTGACTCCTAAGGACCTCAGAAAATCTTCAACATCCAGGCCTTTAACAGTAGATGACATATTTTGCAGCTTGTGCCTAAGAGAATTCTCTTTTCCAGCATCCCCGTTCAAAGCAAAATGCTAGGGAACATAGCAGCCTGGCTATTAGAGAACATGCCGGTAGCTTAGGCGTAGCCATGGTTGATGAGATGGTAAGTATTCTGGCTTTGGATCTTCTCCTTGTCTTCATTCCATCGTTCGTTCGTACGAAAGAAAATACACACCCTTTAGCATGCCCCTGCGGGCTGTGTTCCTAAATGCATCGCCCTCCTTCCTGCCCCAGACAGTATCTGCTGACAGTGTTACTACCTGTTTGTGTTGCCTGGGTCAGGAGGTCAGAGGGGAGTCACTGTCTTCTCCGTGCCAGGCACCCACGTACCCCTTGCTGCCCTCCGTTAACTGTTGGAGGGGCGGAAGAGGCGGCCACAGCTGCTGTAACTCTGTGGCTTTGTCTTGGTGGACTGTCTGAAACTCTCCAAAATGCGTTTCACTGTCTCCTGTGTCTGCCGACCACCAAGGGAGAGGGTATGCGATGCATCCCTTTCTGATACCCAGCGGCTCTCCTCCTTGCTTGAGGGGGCTCGTCTGGGAGCCTTGATGCTTCTCCCGCCTGCTACGCTGGGAAAGGTCATGGCTGCATCACGTCTACTAGATGTGTAGGATTTCCTTAGGCAAGGACTCCCCGAACCACTGTTTACAGGTACCTCCTCCAGAACACGTAAAGGTAGTTATTCTGCGAGGAAAAAAATAATAATAATAACCTCTTTAGAAGACAGCTTTCCCGCTTCATTCCATTATCCGCAGACACTGCCAGGTCTCTGAGCCACATGCCCCAGGATACAGTCGTATCACAGGACTTCTTCTAAACCACTGAATGTTGAAGTCATCGTTCTCTGTGTGTAGGCCCTCTTTACCACCCGAGATCGGGCAGCCATCCTTGATACTGACTTTCTGGAGATGTGTTTGGTTTTCATGGGAGTCGGTGAGACAGGCGTGACAAAAATCCAGAGTGTTCCGTGGAAGAGGAGGTTCATGAAGTAGGATGATAGATCACCTGATCTCATTTTCTTCACTTTCTCTAACCTTCACAGTGGGACAAAGAGAACCTTAAAAAAAAAGCCACTAGCGAGGGTTTTTCTGAAGGTTAATTATGAAAACATCAGTGCCTGCACTTCACTTAAAATCTTCCGAAAATCCATCAATTGGTTTTTGTGTCTAACTCTAAACTCCGCTCCACCCAGGCTGCTTCCTAAATTCCCTTCAGTGTCTATTTGTTTCCCTTCTTCCACGTCCTTCTTTCTGCCGCTTGGTCACATGGCGCATAGACTCCTCCCACTTTCTGTCTCATTCCTAAACACAGCAAAGCTGCTCCTGCCTAACTGGTTCCAGGTCAGCCAGGCTATCAACTTCCCAGGAGCTAGGTTTTTACCTTTCGTGATCTCTTGCCCCTTATCCAGGTTGTAAACTGAATTGGGCCGGAGCTCTTAATGGCAGGTTTCCTTGAAATTTCCCGTGAACGGCCCTTTGGATGTCCGTGTGAATTACACCTCCACCCACCACTGTCCTTTGCAACTAGTCTGTTCATCTTTGCAGAAGGGGCCCAGGGATCAGTCAGCCCTTATTACCTCTCGTTGTTGTAGAAGGTTCCGTCTAGGTGGCTAGCCAGGTCTGTATTGCAAGGCAGTGGAGGTCTTACTCACTCTGCAGAAATACCCCATTTCTCCATTACATGGAACAATGCTTTTCATTTGTGGCTAGCCTCTCGCTAGCTTAGGCTGGTTTGGGTTTTTGGTTTGTTTTTGTTTTGTTTTTTAAGACCTTTCTTAGTGCCCCTGAACTACCCCGCCCCCCCACTCACAGCTTTAATTTTTCACCCCAGAGTAAAGCTAATCTTGTGTCTTTCAACAGCTGCAACTCTCTGTGATCACTGTTCCAACCACAGAGACTCTGGTCAAGAGGAAATTTTAAAAACAAACAATGCTGCATTTCTGTCCATATAGAAATTGCCTTTACATACGGGCTTGTCTTTGCTTCTGTCTCTCTCTGCTCCCGGCCTCGGGTCTCCCCGTGATGCATGATGATCTCGTAGATGTGCCTTAGCCTTTCAACGTTAGCGTTTGAACCCTCTCTACACACAAAAGGCATCTGTGGTAATGAGCACCCAGATTCTTGCTGGCATACCCAAGAATAAAGTAAAATTGCCACTCGTACAGCATTGTAGAATCCGTTGCCTTAACGGATGTGATCGTATGGGCTTCCTGCGTCTTAACAAGCAGTGTTACATATATTTATCTTGCCCAGAAAGTACACTTGTGGAATTTAACATTTGCTCCTTACTTCAAACAGACTAAAGGTTATGGAGCTGAATGATTGTGTGTCCCATTTTAAAGGTCCAGGCTATCCCTGAGATTAAGATTGGTTCCTAAAAAATCTTCCAGACTGGATCTTGACAAATGGATAGCTAAATTAATTTGCACTCTTCTCTCTTGCACTGTTTGCTGCATTACAGCCCCCGTTAGCCTTAAAAGCTGCAACAGCTAAATCCAGTGACAGGAACATACATAAAGCCTGAGAAAGAAAGAATGGAAGGAAGGAAGGAAGGAAGGAAGGAAGGAAGGAAGGAAGGAAGGAAGGAAGGAAAGAAAGAAAGAAAGAAAGAAAGAAAGAAAGAAAGAAAGAAAGAAAGAAAGAAAGAAAGAGAAAGAAAGAGAGAGAGAGAGAAAGAGGCAGCCCACAGCCATCCATTTCTTTCTTCCCACTCAGATGCGATAACTGAAACCCATTGCCCAGGTCAGAGTTTCATTACAAGAAAATGTACGAATGCAATAGAAAAATATTTTTAAACTCGAAGGGCATAGTTGATTTCTGATTTCTCTGAAAGGAAGTGTTCTGTGTTACTTTGTACCTTCCATAAGCAGGATATCGAATTGCTCCCCTTGTCAGGGAGGCAGACTGCCACTGAGTCCTCCAGTCGCCCGACTCCCTCAGAAGCACATTAAAGCTTCATCCTGGGGACCCTTGAAAGCAAGAAATTGTGAGCCCAATCCGATGTGCTGGTGCCACCTAGAGTCCTAGACCCGGCGGGGTGGTGGAGGGGGAAGAGCTGGGCGTCTCTGTCCCGTGCATTCTGTGTGGAGTCGGTCTCCTGACCTTTGTGTGAAGGCTCACATCTAGCGGTAGCTCTCTCTCGGGAGGACTTTTTGAAGGCTCTAGAGTCCTGAAAGGAATATTTGATGTCAACTTGCCACATTGACCTTGTTGCAGCCTTACAACTATTAGGCCTTTAGTATCATTAGAATCCCTTTCTAAATAAAAAACCATTAGAGGGACCCAACTGAAATGGGAGCCATCCAGAGTCTCCTTGTGGTTTGCCCTGAGTTTCTTCCCTATCTCTTCCATCCCATGCACATTGACATTCCGACCATATACTTCTGTTTCAACTGTTGCTATTGGTAAGCCCCCACTTCCTTTTTTTTTTCTTTTCCTTTTTTTTTTTTAATATCATGCCAAGTTGCCCACGTAGTTTAATTCATGAAGATATATGCTGTAATATTGAAGAGCAAACTGCATAATCTAAATTGTCCCTGGAGTCCTCTGTTAAAATACAGAGACAGCCAGACCATTACCCAGGGTCAGAGTCCTTCATGCAGATTTCCCTCCTAAATTAAAATCAAAGAAAAACCTACCACCCTACTGGGGGACTGAGGTGGGGGGGTGGTTTGTTTTATTTTATTTTGTTTTGAATTTTCTTTGAAGTTAGTTGACTTTGCGTATGAGATGTATGTAGAATTACCTATTTCTGGGGTGACACATTTTGCTCCTGTCCAACAGTTGGATCCAACTTTTCCCTATAGTCAACTTAGTAAAATATTTTGTGTTTCCCTCCCAAGATAATGTGGATGTTGTACTGTCTCTGCCCAGTTGCATCCGGAGTTAGTTTCTTAACGAGGAATGTACCTTAGACCGCACTCAGCACTGTTTTAAACACCCTTAGCAGCTTAAGTAGGAAATTCAGGCCCAGGGGGAGTTCAACATGCAGGTCATACTATACATGTGACTGTCATAAATTAAAACACTAAAATCACTTTAGAATAAGAAATGAATAGCTATAGGGCCAAATCCTGAAACACATTTAGAAATCCTTTCACAGGCATGAAATAGGTCATCTCTAAATGAGTATTTCTCTTTTTAAAAGTATGTATCCAATGAAGTGTTTTGTGTTTCTTGGAAAAGAAAACAGCAAGGTTTTTCTTACGGGTGTCTAAGCACTCAAAACCCAGTATACCTTGGAGAAAGTGGGTCCCAACCCCAGGCTCACGTTATTTAGGCTTTCATAGTCTCATGTCGTCAGCCATTGTGTGTGTAAAGTGTATCCAATCACAATAAAGGAGAGTCCAGCCATAGTTCACAGAGTATGCCAAGCGAGGGAAGTCCAACACCATAGCACATGTTTTCGGCGTCTTACATACAAAGGAAAGAAGTACACCTGTGCTTAAGACAGAGTTATGGTCGAGAGCCTTGCTTCATGTAACGCTGCTGTTCTCCAGGGTCTTGGTTTAATGATTCCTACTCTGTGCTAGGGGTATGTGGGTTATATATATCACTCTGTGATATTTGCGTGGTGCGAGGGGTATATGCTTAGCTGCTTTTAGGCATTCATTCATCAAATACCAAGCCCCCGTAATATGGACAGCTTCATGCTGGTGCCTGTGGAGACAGAAAATTCCTTGAACCCCTTAAAATATGGCACTGGGAATAGGTTGTACACACTAGAAGTCAATTACAGGAGGTACTATGCAGTAAGGGCTGACTCGGTGGCATGGGCAGAGGAGCAAGGAGGGCATCACAGGACAATTAGTTCCGTCTGCCATCAGGGACTGGGTAGAATGTGGATAAGATAGGGTGGCATTTTAGAAATTAAGCACCAAGGCCCAACTTTACTTCAAGCATCTGTGTTCAGTGTGTGTGTGTACGTTGTGTGTATTTATGTCCCAGGCATGTATCACACCACCATTGCTAGGAAATACACACTTTTCATTCTAGAATGTTTACTAACTTACCTTTTTTCTAGAGTTGGCATCTACTCCATTAAGACTGTTTGTCACTCCTCATTTATTGAATGCGTATTGAGTGTTACTGATAGGCCAGGATGCGTGGTAACAAGAATCTTTTTTTTTTTAATGTTTATTTATTTTTGAGAGAGAGACAGAGAGAGAGAGAGAGAGAGAGCAAGAGTGGGGGAGGGACAGAGAGAGAGGGGGTGACAGACTCCGAAGCAGGATCCAGGCCAGCTGTCAGCCCAGAGCCCAAAGCGGGGCTCGAACTCATGAGCCATGAGATCATGACCCGAGCCGAAGTCGGATGCATAACCAACTCAGCCATCTAGGTGCCCAAATAAGAATCTTATTAGGTGCTACCAAATATGAAGGAGACATCTTTGTAATGAGCCATCTTGTCAAGTTTTTGCCCCAAAATTGCGTGGCCATTTTTTTTTCATACTGTCTCCAGTGTGTAGATTTTTATTTTGCTGGCAAGTATAAGCCTATATTACAAATAGCATCATAGCCAGCCAATTTTGTCTTTTAATTTTTTTAATGTTTATTTATTTTTGAGAGAGAGCCAGAGAAAGAGGGAGACACAGAATTAGAGCTGTCAGCAAAGAGCCCAACTCGGGGCTTGAACCCATGAACTACGAGATTACGACCTGAGCCGAAGTTGAATGCTTAACCTGCTGAGCCACCCAGGCGCCCCAGCCAGCCAGTTTTTGACCCACACTGATTTAGGAGGGAATAAAAACAGTTAGAATACTCTACTGATGAAGGTCACCTGATTCTGCCTTTTAAAAAAAAAAAAGGCCTGAGAGATAGGAACTGAGGGTTATTTTTCTATTGCTTCTATCATCATTTCCATACTTTCATGTTCCTTGTTTAAAAATAATCCAAGAGATTATTTATCCACAGTGCAGAAAACTAGCCTCAAACACATGGGTTTCTCAGGCTTAGAAAGTGACGGTTGGATCCGTCTTGGTTGGAAAGGTAGGACTTAGAAGGAACCAGCCCTCCAGCACGTAAGCAGAGAAGACTAGAAGTGACTCTTTCTAGAGCCCTTTCCCTCTGCACCGTCACCTCCCTTGCAGTGCCCCTTCCGTCCCTCTCCTCACCTGTGCCTTCCCCCTCTCTGCCCCTCCTGCCCAGCCGTCACCCACACCAGGGCAGAGGAGTTGTTTCCTTGTGAGAGGAGACCACTGTACAAGATCCTATGATTTTCAGAACATCTGGTTTGCAAATGAAAAGATCTCAGGGGCATAGCAGCAGTAGTGAACGATTCTGAACAAAACTTGAAGTTGCTTAACAAAAAAACCAGTCCACTCCCCATCCAGCTGTTCTATGGAAGGAGCGGAGGGTGACTTTAAGAAGGAAGAGAGTTTTATCGTGACTCTCCTATCTGGACCTTTGTAGCTTCCAGTGTGTTCCTGTCCCCTTTCTCCCGGCCCTCAGAAATGGGAGTTTAATTAAAGCCTAACATAGTTGGAAAGAAAATTGACCAGGAATCCGGTAGAAAATAAATTTCGAAGTTTAATTTTCCAGCACGTATTTTTGCTTTCAATAGATTTCAAATAAGTCAGAAATAAATAAAGAAAAGAATTTTTTAAAATACCATATATTTAATATATATTGGCCAGCAGAACACAACTATGAAAATAAAATTGTCAGGGGAATTCTTTGCCTGCCCTAGTGTCTAGATTTAAAGCAGCCCCGTAACACAAACTGAAGGGGAATTCAATTAAGAAAACCCATTGGCTCCTTATTGACTTTAGTTAAGAAAATAAACTGGGGGAAAGTGTATTAAATATGTCTGGACTGCTTAGTATGCTTTCATTTAAGCTTATGACAATCAAAATGGGAAAATTTAAATTCTTTACAATTAAACTCTGCTTTTGAACAGATTGGGTTCTCTGGGTTATTACCCCGTGTATTTTTTAACATATACCCGACTCACACACACACCCCAAAATGCAGTCTTGCAGGGAATCTGTGCATTGTAACGCAGGAGGACTACAGAGCAATTGGAGAAGAGAAAGTATTTAAGGTTGTGAATTTAATTTTGTTCTAGGATTTTCATTTTCATTTATGGCACCCGTTGTGTTTGAGACCATGGACTAATTTATGGATTAGTTTTAAACCCCCAGTCTGTCACACTCAATGAACAATTCTAAGTTGGAGAGAATCCATATGAAAGGATTAGAATGTGCCACAGTGGAGCTTACACATGACTGTTTCAACTAAATATTGCCCAGCTGCCTCTCATGCAGCAATTTTTTTTTTTTTTTTTTTTTTTTGCTACTTGGTTAAATGGCTACTGTCTCTAATCTCACACATTGTCAGAGCCTTTCCATTTTGTAAGTATCTTACACTGCCACATGAAATATAGGTGATGTTTAATTTATTCAAGATAAGGTGCCATAAACTGTGTGTATGGCTGGGGGACCGAGAAGTCAATATTTAGTGAAATGCGCATCTTTCAAATAGCACAGGGCCTGCCCTTGGCCACCTTGTTTGATTATACTCATAAAGCAGCTAGAGAATGACTGTTAAGGCCGTACACACTTAGTGGGTTTGCAAAACCACGGGATTGGTTGTTGTTGACCATTTAAAATAAGCGTCCAATACATTTGCCCTTCTTGTAATTAAAATTAAAATAGGGACAGAAGCTCAGCAAGGCCTTTTCAGGTTCATAACCCTATGCCACCGAGAGCCCAACTCAACTCTTTGTGACCTCTTTTTCCCCGGGGCCTAGCTCAGAGATTAGTTTCTTAAAAGCAAAATGAAGTTTAAAGAAGTCTTCGTTGGGACAATTAGGAGCTGTCATTTTTCAAGTGAAGCGCAGCATTGCTGACGTGCGTTGGAAGGTTACCGCTCGCATTTTGCCCATACCCTCAGAATGCTGTCCGACGACAGAGTGACCCCACAAGCTGATTCACAGGGGCCAGCCCACACGTCTCAGCAGCCTTCTGATGGAGACGCCCCTAATAAATCCTACCTCACGGAGCCACACTTGCTTCAGAGCCAGGGTGTCTGTGGTTTCTGCACGAAGTCATAATGCAATTATGAAGGAGAATTAGATTCTGCGACAGTGCTCTCCTGCAGGGAGCACAAAGTCACTTCTGAAGAAGAGGGTTTTTTTGCTTTTTTTTTTTTTCATTCTTTACTCGAAACCGCCTCTGTTCACATAGCGCACCAGGTGCTCTCAGAGAATTAGAATCAGTGCGCCCCCCGACACACCCTCAAACCTTGCTCGAACTCTGTGGCCGGCCTGTGTGTCTGCTCTATTCTCCTGCTCCGTTGCTGACCATGACTTTGCCATTTCCAGCCGCAGTGACTGTGTGGTTTGACGTGAACGTGTGTTTGCTTTGAACCGTCCTCGAAGGTGTTTCTTCCCCCTCCCGGCATTCCTTTTTCCTCCCCGTTTGGGTGCAATTGATGGATTTCCCATCCCCAGAATGGGAAAGCAAGCTGCACTGTGGACTTTTCTCCTTTATTTTCTAGTACCCACAGAGAAGCCTACGCCCAGGTTCACTCAGGTTAATTTCGTGATAAAGCGGACAGTGTTGGGATGTAGGAAACAGTAAATCGAGGAGTCACTGGTTAATGCAGAGATACGATTTTTAGGGCTCTAACCTTTAGGATTTACTCCACCTCCTTTCTTTCAGTCTATGCTAATTGTTCACCTGCTAAAAGATAAAGCGTATGAGAAAATGCTGCTATAAAAATAAGCCAAAGTGTTTATTGTTTTGTTTTGTTTTTTTAATTTTGGAAAGGAGCCAGTGCCTACCCATAAAATGTATTAACCTGCATATAAATGTTTCTGTACAAATGTGCATTTGATGTTGCCCCTGAAATTGAAAACACCTCAAACTAAAGCTTGACTTGAATGTTTCAAGTAAGGAGATGTGTCAGCTGCATCATGACAGTCTGGTATAGCGATGTTTCAACTGTACAGTTCTTGGTATTGTTTTTTACTGCTATTTTATGCACACAGACTTGACTTGTAAGTAAGTATTGTGTTCTTATGCAGTGTATTTTATGTCTTTCTTTCCTTCATCTAATCTTCAGAAACTCAGCTATAAGTTATATTAAGCTGCAGTGGCTTCTCAGACTGCTGGTTAATTCTGGCTCCTTAGAAGGGCTGCAAGTTTTTGATGGTATAGGGTCCCAAGGAAAGCATGCAACTGAAGAGGAACACTGGTGTGAATTCATGGGTCAAATTTGCAAACTAGAAGCACCAGGCTCATATGACCAAAAAAAAAAAAAAAAAAAAGTTGGCATCCCAGTGCATTTAAACATTGCCTGTGTCATGTCTGGAAGAGTCTTTTGGAGTCTCTAGAATTCATAAAAATAATTACCAGCTTAAGTAGCTGCGTTATATGAGAGAAAGAGGAAAAAAAAAAAAAGGACAGGTAACTGCCTGCAGTTTTAACCAAGAACACCGCCCCAGCTAGAGATGATGAGCTGCTGTGCCTGTATCACCGCCCTTTTCAGGCCAGAAGAGGATAGTGGAAGGAAACATACTGGAGAGGTATAGAGCTGAACACGGAAGTGCGGCCAGATGGGTTGACTTTGGAATTGAGTTGGCCATGGGAGTGGTGTTTAAGAAAAAAAAAAAAAAAAGAAAGAAAAAGACTGGAAAAAAATGTCATCGTGCATTTTGTTAGACATTTATCCCACTATCCCTCTAGCCAAAAATAAAAAGGAAATTTCTTGAGCCCCTTGAGCAGTTTTCCTATGAAGAGGAGCCAGGACAGCAGGCCTGGTTTGAAGCCTAGCAGGAGGAGGAGGAAACTCGAACAGCATGGGAAATAGAAGAAGAGACAGACCACATCCTCTTCCCCAGCAAGGGCGTCTGGAAGCGAAAAAGTGAACGTGCCGTCTCGTGCTGCCGCCGTGAAGGCAGGGCTCCTGGCAGCTCACCACAACTATTGTGCTTCTGAACTGTGAACACGGGGACAGCTGGGTCCTTTAATTTGTGGAACGTCACATGATCAAAAGTGGCGTTTGGCAAATGGTGTGGACGTGGCCATTTCCCTGACCGTCTTCTGCTCATAGGCTGTACGACAGCAAGAACTGCAGAGTGAAGAATGGATCCGTGGTGGGTCGTGGCGGCAGGGGGGACGGGGTGTGTACCGAAACTTACCCGGAAACCTTTAATATGTTCATTCCCATGGCCTCCCAGTTAACTGAACTTTCCCGCTGAACCCTGCTGGAATAACACACGGGATGGAAACCTTGAGCTCATGTGTTCGTCTACCGGCATCTACCAGCCTCACAAGGATCCTGAAAGTGTGATTGATACGGTGATGCCTAATTGGCAGGCACGAAGCCGAGTGCCTGCGTGGGCTGGCTTAAAACAAAGGCAATGTTTGAATGTATGAATCCATTGTTCGGCCAGCCTTCCGACTGGGCTCTTCTGTCACAGTCCTGAGCCTTGATGCGTTAAGAGTTTGCACTGGTGTTTCTCCTCACTCTGCATGTTCCCCTGACTATTGACTAGCAAGTAGATGTGTCCCGGCAAGACCCCCAGAACCAAAGAATTGACTGTTTTCCTCACTGGCTCGCAGCTTTGAGCTGAAGGCATGTCTTAAAACAGTGCAACTCACTTCAAATGCTTTTTGCTTTTCATTTATTATTGCTTGTCACGCGATGTTCTTTGAAAGCTTGCTCATATATTATCTGTTCCATTTTTTTTCCATTTTCCCTTTTTTTGCATGCCGTTCCTCCTGTTTCCTCCCTTCCTCCAATCCTCTGTTCCCGTCTGTAGACACAGCAGCGACGACAGAGCCCGCAGTTCACGGTTGGTATCACATTACTGTTTATCTACTTTCTCAGCGCTGCTGAGAGGCAAGGCAAGCCTGGGAAAAAGAGAAATGCAGTCTTCAAGGGAAATCGTGTTTCAAGTAGACTGATCTCATAAATATACTATAATTTTTTAAGGCTTGAAAGGATGTCGGGTCTTGTCATTTCTGTTGTGAGTTCAGCAGCCGGTGGTGACAGAGGCGAGGTAGCCGCCTCACTGGCTGGGACGCAGGTCATGGCCCTTGTTGATAGAACTCCAGGCAGACACCAAAATACAAGGGACTCCAAAAACAAATACTTGCCTGAAAATCACAGCCTCTGGTTTAAAGACCCAATTGCTTTCTTCATTTATAGGCTAGAATCCCAGGTACACTTGGAAGAGGGGTCATTCGGATCCCTTACTACTTGAGGCTGAAGGACAGGTGAGAACAGAAGAGTCCCATTTAAATTCATGAGGTCATCACTCTTCTCTTAATTATGTTCCCAATCCCGTTTGCCTCTGCAAACCACTGCCAGTTCGCTCTCAATCTCTGTGCGTGCGTGAAGGTTTACGCTATTTACACCAGCATTTGGCAGGATCCCTCTCCGGACCAAGAATGACACCATATATAAGTTTTAGCAGCATTAAGTAGGACTCGACAAAATCATTTGTGTACAGGCAGCTTGTAGGCAAAATACTAAAAAGTTGGTTAAGGTTTTAACCAAAAAGTGGTTTAAAAAAAAAAAAAAAAAAAGGCCACCGGGCTATCCTTTTCACAACTTCATCCTACCTTACAAGGTTGGAATAAGTTCATTAACTTTTCTGTGTCTCTTCAGTCAGAAAATTAGAATTATGTTTCATGTGTATATGACTTTATTTCTTAACTCTCAACCCTGGTGATGTTGTGCTTAGAGAAAGATACGTTAGTTAAAAATTGGGCAGAATTTTAATAATTGAGTTCCAGGGAATTTTTTGGTAAAGGGCCTATTTAAATCACTTTGCATGTTGTACAGTGTTGGGACGCATCGTTTAAGTGCCTAGAGGTGATCAGCCAACACTTTACTGTTCATGCACCTTTAGCAAAGCATCTCTTCCTAGCGCAGACTGACTTCCTTAAAACGGACCTACGTTTGAGGACTTGTCAGTTGGAAATCTCTAAGCAAAACCTGTCCTGGGTGAGCTGTCCCTGAAGGTCAGGCCTTGACGCTTGGCACATTGCCCCCGTATTTGTGCTTTGTGATGAGGAATCCCAAGAAAGCAGAATGAACTTAGGTATGAAGAGCAGTAAATCCCTCCCGGCTCCCTGCCCACCTCACCTGGCCCTTTCCTGTCGTTGGCACAAAGGGAAAAATTAAAGGGCCAGTTACACTGACAATCGGGAGAAGTCAGTTAGGTATAAAGCTCCCACTTTCTAAGGTAATGCCCCATAGTGCTTGCTACGGCTCAGGCACTGTGCTCCATTAAGCTTGGTTATTTGTAGGTTTCGTCATTAATTGAGCACTTCCTGACTGTTATCGATTAGTCTCAGAGCTTTAAGGCTATTTTAATGTCGTTCAAGAGATTTTGTTCTATTCTTTTTAAGATGCTTTAAGTTCTGAGCTTCCTATAATTGACTCCAGGGTCAAATGTAACCATGAGATTCTGGAATTGTGTGAGATCTTTGAAGAAATATTGATCATTTATCTCCTAAGACTCCAGAGTTCTATTTGCTAGGTCCCTTCAATAAAACCTGTGTACTTATGTGAATCTAATGGATGTAGGTCTTGGAGTCGGGTGAGGTATTCCAAGTAGGAAATCTGTTCCCTGACCTGAAAAATGAGAAGTTAGCTTAGGGGCCAGTCTTGGTCTAGGGCACGGTTTTTGATTAGGTCTTTCTGTCTAGAAAGAAAGTGATGGTGATTTCTTTTTGTGGTATAACAAAGAGACACTTGGAATAAGACTTTATAGCATTCCTGTGGCAGGAAACAGAGAAGCAACCACTGCCTTATTAGTTCAAGGACAGTGTTCAAGCCAGCAATACACCAGTAGGATGTTGTTCACTGGCTGGCAGTACATGGGAAACAACCTAGAGCCAAGAAATCTTGGGGAGAAAAAAAAACAATGGCCACACACACACACACACACAGTTCCTTAACGGCAGAAGGAGAGAAGTGATAGCCCAGGTTGGTCCCTGTTTGATACATTTATAAACACATTCTCCTGACTTGTCTAAAGTCCTGACAGCATCCTCACCAAGAGGTCCTACCACCATCTCGAACAGCATACCCTCCAGCCTACCGCAAGAAGCTGTAATGAAAGCAACAGTAATATCTAGAATTTTACTTGGCGGAGGGAAGACCCATCTTCAGGTTAGTCGTCAACGGGGGTAGAATACGATGGAAACTACAAAGCAAGGGGACCAGGTTTCCAGAGAGATAAAGATCTGGAACTGACTGTAATTGAGTGCCTTGTGGCTAAAACCCAACTTCTTCAGTACAGCAACCATTTGATTTCGATTCACTTGAGAGTAACCTTGAGATGTTCACGATAGAGATCCGGGCCTAGAAAAATGTCATGGTCTGAGAACTTGGCAACTTAAATGACAAGACGTATTAGGTCAGCCAGTCGTGGCCACTTGATTTGTCTTAAAAATCTCCATACTGGAGCTCTTTCTATATTTCTCTTTTCTTTTATAAAAAGGGGAAAAAAATCATTTCCAAAAATCTTTCCCTTTGAAGACTCATTAAAATACTTTATTCAAGCTTGTGTTGCTAGAGTATGTATGAAGTATACCAGTTGTTTATGTATGTTGACCATTTGTTCTTACCAATATCTGATTGGAATAAGCATGTATTGGAAGGTTAGAAGTGCATGGGCATGATTCAAAATCAAATGGATTTTCTCCAAAAAGAAACCAAACAACAATCAGTCACAATGTGTTTTTTAAGGATCTAATTGATGGTAAAGATAAAAGCGAGTGTAAGAATGGGATTTTTAGACTAGGGTGACCGAAGGGATTTTCTTTGAATAAGGATCTTGAGCATTTGTGTTTTTGGAGCTCATCCTTAAGGCCTGGACAGGAAGAATCCTGTGTTATGTGTGCATGTTAAGCAATGCAAAAAAACAAAAAAGCAAACAAACAAAAAAAAAACACACTCTGCCAAATCCTGGTACCACATGGTCTGAAATTGATGGCAGAAATGCATGAGTGACTCAAAGCACGGATGGTGTCGTCGTTCTTATGATTATTGATGTGTGGGTGCGTGTGATGGTTTTTGTTTGTTCAAATGTGGGCGCTTCTCTGTAAGTGTCTTGTGCCTTGTTCTTTTTCAGCCCTGCGTGTACCCTCTCCCTTCCCCCACCCACCTCCCCTGTGTGAGGTTCTGGGTGACAGCATGTCCATGGTCTGGAATAGTGCTTGTGCTTTTGCTGCACTGCAGTGAGCTGGCTTCCTCTGGGTTTGAGGTTCTCTCTCTCTCTCTCTCTCTCTCTCTCTCTCTCTCGCTCTCTCTCGATCTCTCTCCTCTTTGTCTCTCTCCCTTTCTCTCTCCCCTCTCTCTCCTCCCTGTTTTATTATTTTCTAGTCTGCCTGTCCTTTCGCTTTCCACCTCTTGACATATCAGAGGCTGGTGATCTCATGAATTGATATATCCCAGATAAGTTTTTCAGCAGTCTTTATTTAATTCAGTACGTAATTATGGTAAGACTCAAACCAGGAACCCCTCTGAAGTCATTTTTCACTTTCAGTTTTGGTTTCAAAATCTTTGGCCTGTGCTAGATACACATGCTCCTACCCTAGTCCGCTGCCCTCAGGAAAGCACCCCCTGAATCACCCTTTCCCTGACTTATTTCTTTAGTAGTGCAAGCCTTGAGAGAATCCTAAAAGCACTTGAAACTCTCATATTGCTTTCTATTCAATTGTGGGGAAATTCCGAAGCCCGTTTTAAAGAAAAATAGCCAGCAGTGCGCATTATTACAACCTCTATGTCCACCATTTCTGTGTATGCACCTCTCTGCACATCTCTCTGTACGAGTACGCGACAGTGGCATTCAAAGGCTGTCATTCAGTCAAGGGACTCTGCAGACATTGTACGTTCTACTCAAGAACAAAGCTAAAGAGGTTTACGAATGGCTGCAGGACCTGAAGATTGTGTTTCAGCCTTGATATGCAGTTTGGAAACAATGTGCTACTGTTTAACGGCGTGAACCAAATTTCTGCCAATGGGAAGAAGGGACAAACTCTCCACAAAAGCTGACAAAGCAGGAAGAACAGGATGACTGAGCTTTTAGATTAAAACTACCGGGGGCGTCTGAACTCTTATGGCTGGTGATGGAAGTAACAGTTTCCATAATATGGCCAAGTGATCAGATGTCTGCCGCTTAGGTAAGAAAGAGACCATCGCCTACTTTTTCATACTGGGAATGGTACTGGAGCCAGTGGGCTACGGTTTTGTTTCCTTCAGGTTTTCTTTGATCATTCTTTTATGACATTATCTGAAAAAAAAAAAAAATGAAACCCTAATGAACTGAACCCACAAGCATTTAAATTTTGCTTGACTCTGACCTTGACTTTATTTAAATATCTCCAGGATCTCTTGCTGTTTCTAATGTTTGAGGTTTTCCTTCACCTGGTTAAAGATTGCCACATTATACCACTTTTAGAAGCCAGTGATGTCTGCTAAAAAGGAGGAGTAAGGAACACGTGCAGAGGGACGCTAAGGAGGCTCGGGTATGTGCAGCACCTTATAGACCACGAAGAGGGAAAACACGTCTCCACAGAAGAGACCCCGACAGTGCAGACATGAAATTAGCATGTATGAATTACTCGGAATTAATTGCTCAAAAAAAAAATTCCATATAGATCAAAAGTTAAACCTTTCATTTGTTTAACAAAGTTTAAAGAAATGTATTGGATACATTTTAATTAGAAATGACAAGGTAAGGGCTTTAACAAATGATATGGGAGTTTAAAGAGAAAAACCCAAGAAGTGATTCCCCACATGTTGTTAATTTGTGAAGTTTCCTTTTGAAGAATATTGTCTGTTTCACGAAACGCATCGTCGTTTCTTTAAGAAGAGGTGTGTAATTTTTAACATGAAAGAGGACTGACTGCCTAAGTCAAAGCAATTTTAGGAGGTAAATTTTGCTCGTCCTCACGTATATACTCAGTGCTTCAGTAAACTCTTCCAGTTATATTTATTCAAAAATTATCCAACTATGGCAGAGCACTATAGATTCATAAAATACAACAGTATTGCAAAAACAAATTTAACGCCACTAACCTAAATGGCTTCCCACTTTCGGATGTAATCTGAGCAGTGGATTCCAGATGATTTGGTATATTTTAAAATTTATGCCATTAAAAATGACAGTTTCATCTTTAATGAGGTGTATATCAACTGTCTGTTGCTTTTTAATGGGAAACTTTGCATATCAATGATATTCATAAACATATTTGTCTTTATTTTTTAAAATTAGCTTTCTAATGCCCTCCCCAAGGAAGCAAGCATTCAGCAATAAAGCTGCCTACTTGAAACATCCTTGTTTAATATGGTTCAGTGGGTGCCAAGCATGTATATAGAAAGCTTTGATATTCGTTGGGCCACGTAGAAGTGAGGGATTAGCCTTCTGAGAACTGCAAATTCATAATTAACTACAGAGAAGTACTTTATGTTGCCCATTTATAACAATTATTCAAATAATTGTATTCATCAGTCTTTATACAATGGATAAAGCCAATTAGCAACAGGAACACTTTCAGCCAATCAGATTTCAGAACAAATGGATAGCCTCCCTGCTCACTTGCCTCTATAATTGATTGCATTACTCACTGCTTTCCCTTTTGTTGCCCGAATCCATAGTTTGGGAACCATCCGTGGGCTCGAACCCTCCCATTTCTAATTGGCACCTGCCCTTGAATATTGGCACCCAAGGTTCATAATGGAAATTCTTCTTCAAGACCTGATATGATGGCTTCCTTTCATGGCACCAGCCTAGCCATCAATATTCATTTGACTGCTTTATAAAACAACCTACAAAATCCAAACTTTTACTGACCATTTCTACTTGATTGTTTCTGTTACTTCGGTTTTTTGTTTTCTGTTTTTTGTTCCTTGTTTCGTTTTGTTTTGTTTTTAAATAGCACGATCAGTTTGACGTTGCCGGTTTCCAGAGCGTTTGTTTCATGCTCTGGCTGGTAGTTCACTGAGCATTACTCCCACGTCATTCATTCAGCAAATGCTTGCTGAGAGTATACTCTGTGCTTGGCTCTAAGAGAAGGGAAAGGTGAAAAATAAAGACCCGCTGCTCTCCCCAAAGTCCTTGCAGCTTTATAGGTCCACACAGAGTCTTGCAAAACGACAAATTAGACGAGTACTAGCAAAGTAGAGGATCCGCAGCGATCGGACAGGACTTTGAACAGAACGTTAAGGAACGAGCAGAGGCCTCCTTGATTGTCTAACATTTGGTGGCGGTGAACATTTTATTAAAGGAGCATAAGTAAAGCATGAGAAAATGGAATCTGTCCCCCAGCTGAGCCTCCTGTTGTTTATCTACCTCCTTCTTCCCCTCCTTTAATTCAGATCAGAGCTGGCTGAGAGCTGTCACAGCCGGCCACCGCTGGTGGTGGCTTCGTAGAGGCCTCGCAAGTCCCCCGCCCGATTATCTCCTGACCTGACTGCTTTCTCAGCTTTGAGGGTTTTATTTTTCGGGAGAACCACTGATTTTTTTTTTTTAATTCTCCTTTTTAAGAAGTCATTTTGGGAAATCAGATTTTCTGATGAAGACACAACCTGCAATCTGTAGTCAGCAGATGCTGTACCATTTTGAAATAAGCGATCCAAGATTGTCATAAATTGATAACGAAATGTATTTGTCAGTATTGGCAAAGGATTTCAATTTATGGTAAAATGTGAAATCAAACTTACATACATCAGTATGTAACATCTAAATATATTTGTATTTTAAGAGCTGTGTCAGAGCATCGACAGCTAACAATCAGCCTTTATTTTTTCATTCTGCACGCTGTTATGAACGAGTGATTTTAAACATTCATCTTCATGTTTCATGTGCTTT
Source organism: Panthera pardus (assembly GCF_024362965.1). Lineage (NCBI taxonomy): Eukaryota > Metazoa > Chordata > Mammalia > Carnivora > Felidae > Panthera > Panthera pardus. Next base: position 101,988,756 of record NW_026526677.1, read on the forward strand.
GAAAGTGGAGACTGAGGAATCTTTCTGCCTTGATTGTGTATCAATAACAAAATGAAACGATTGGAGAAATGTACTTCTGGATTAATGCATTCAAGCTATCCAAAAAAAAAGAGAGAGAGAGAGAGAGCAAGAGATTTGGCTCATGTTTTTTAAGAAATTCATCCTCAGTTCTTAAGTGTTTTGTTTATGTCCCTTGAGGAATGGAAAGAAAAACGATTTGTTTTTACTTGTAAGGCCTTACTCAGTTGCCCAATTCCGCAGAAGAGCTGGACAGTGAGGACCTCTCAGGTAAGGGCTAGTCACTAGGTAAGGCGCTGCGGTGTCCAACCTGTGGGCGCTCTGTCCCAGCCTGCAAAATGCCCATTTGGTTCCCTGAGCACTTAATTAGCAATTGTGGATTTTGAGACGGAAGGAAAACAAATTTTTATTAACGCTTTCTTCCTCCCCACGTCCCGTTCTTCCCTGTGCTAGGGGCATCTATTTCGGACTGGGACTGACGGCGTTAATGTAAGGAAGGTCAGGTCATCTTGGGGATCGCACTGAAGCCACTCTGTGTTCAGTGGCTTAAAATAATTTTTCATGTTCTAGATGTAGAATGGTTCCAGAGAAATTTTTTTGCATCACAAAGCAGTTTCAGGATGTTGGATTATGAGAGAAGATCTTTATTTAAAAAAGAAAAAGCTCATGTTGACCATCTGCTTCTGTAGAATGGACTAGAAAACCATGTCATAGGTATCTTAGAAGCATGGGGTGGGGGGGGCGGGAGGAAGGGGGGCAATTGTTTTGTCACACACCATGATGTAAACTAATTATCCACCTCAGACCTTTTTCACAGCACACTGAGCTCTTGCAAAAGTAGGTTTCATGCTTGATTCAGGGATTTAGGTGTTACTAATCCAGAATAAGAAGCATATCCTAAAAAGGAGGGGGGGTGGTGGCAAGGAGATTCAAAATGGTCAGAGCTAAACAATTATATGAGGTGCCATGATGCTCTGGGATTTCAGTGCCGACCAGCTAGAGCTTCTTAAACATTTTGATCAGTCAATTCCTAATAAGTCAATAAGGAAGGCCAGTTCCTTATTACTGTGATAGAGGAACCAAGACGTAGGACTGTGTGTGGACCCTTACTCCAGCCTTTGGGAGGGTTCCATATTTCTCCTTCCTGAAGAGATTTCACTTGAGCGCCCTTGAATAGTTGGTTGTTAAGGTGGCAGCAGTCCTTGACGACAGGTTTCCCCCAGTGAGAAAATAAGATAGAGTCACTAATCTCTCTCAAAATGCAGATTTATTGCCTCCTATGTGCTTCTGTCAAACTTTAAAAAGGGGAGGATGCCTTTATTTTTCTATGTACCATGTCCCAGTGTGAGCTTCGCTGTCGGCTTTTTCCACAGAATGGAAGCTCCGGGAGGCCGTTTTGGTTTTGTTCACTGCTGTATGCCTGTCGTGTAGTAGGCACTCGATTGATACTCGTTGGATGAATAAGTTCCCAGTCCCAATGAATTCAGATAAATAAGTAGAAGATTAGAAAGATAGCCAGCCCATCAAGGGAGTGTTTCATGTTTGCCTCTTATTGGCGGTGTATTTAGAGAAGTCGCAAAAACATTAGCCCGATTTTGAGAGCTAAGTCCTTCTCCTTACATAGAATGTAATGCTGGTCGTAAGCAATGCGCTCTCAGTTCATGTCCTGACCCTAAATAAAACAGCTCTCTGACACAGTGGCCCTGGTGATTGGAACTTCTCAAGGACCCTAAAAGAGGACGGAGTTCTCATTGGCCTGATCCCTCTTGGCCTGTTATCAGATGAAGGTCACTGAGATATGCAGAAGTAATTTTTCTTCTCTTTAGGAAAATGGGACTAACTCCGCCATCTACCCCTTCCTCAAGCATCATCAATTGCGGAAATACTCCGGGTCTCTCTCAGCTCTGCACCGAGTCAGATGTGGCCTTGCTGCAGCTCTATCAATCACCCAGAGTCAGGAGCAATAAACCAACAACTGTTTGTGCTCCTAATAATTTGGTTAAATTAATACTTACGTGCCCCCTCCCCCGCCCCCTCCAGGAACGCTGCAGTCCTGTGTTGCCCAGGACCCATAAGTCATGTAGAACACTGATGATCTATCAGGCCGGGCTTGGGCTGCCTTTGCATCTGGTTTGATGAACTAATCAAAAACTGATTAGCACCTTTGTTCAAAGGGGATGCTGATTAATCAATTACTATTGATTGTGAGCTTGGCTTCCCTCGGCAGCAAAGAGACATCTGAAGGGAAAAAAAAAAAAACAACCAATAAAAATTGAGCAGCTGTCATTGTGTTTAAATTTATTAAAACAAAATACATTATTTTTTATGAAGCTGTCTTGAAATGGGTCACTGAAGGGGAGCATATTGATTGAGAAAGGATGAACTTCTCAAATTTCTGTAGCCTAGAGACTGAATTCAATTATAATACAAGACAAACAGGTTAACACCCGTCTTAAACAGTCCATCAATAAATGAGAGTAGGTGTTGCGCATTTAATGCTAAACTGTGGTAATGAATAATATTACCACCCATCCCCTGTTCCATCTGGGGAGAAATTCCATCCTTGCCTTATTATGGATAAATGCTCTATCCTGCATTTCCTGAGAAATAATGATGGTCTGTCTTCTGCCCACCTCCCCCATCCACCACCGCTACCTCAACCAAGGACAATTTCGTGAGCGACATACCGTTTTCCATCCTCACCCAGCACAGCAAGTTGCCCACCTGGTCCTCCTCTTTAACCTGCAGTAAAAAATTATGCCTGTGTGTAGCTCAGTGATTTAGTTATTGGCAGGCCTGGGGAGCTTATCCAGTCCCACCTTGAACTCTTTCATTTACCTTTTTGGGTGTTAACTTTATTGACGATGGATCCACACGAGTTTTCCATTGTTTTATCAATTACATCTGCTGTTTCCCGGTGACAGCTGGTGGTTATTGCCACCCATGTGGAATAGAATAGCTTTGAGCATATTTATCCTTCTATTTTATTTTAAAACTTTTAAAAAATGTCTGCACGGCCTCCCTCCTTTCAGCACTGGAAGGGTCTTTGGGGACTGTTTAGTGGAGTGCATTGGTAAATAGACGGTGTTCCAGGGAATGACCCTCTGGCACTGTTAGAGCAATCCATCAGTCTTCTGCTTTTGAAGCAGAGGCCCCGACAAGAAATTCCAGAGCTGCCATGCTTCCCCAAAACATGTTTTCAACTCTTGCCCTGCAAATGAGAAAGTGATCTAGAAAAATCCCACATCTCCCTCACGATCGGTAGAAAAGTGTGGGTGCAAGGAAGTCTCTAAATGGCCCTGATAATCCGTGCCAGGCATTATGGAAGACCCTAGGTGTCCCCTAAAAGGATTCTGAAGGAAACATGGGCTCGAAATACAGTCTAAATTTAGCTAATGGAAGCACCTAAAGGCCTTGAGTCCAGATGATCAGTTCTGAGATAGGATATAGGACCATATGGTCATTGTGAGTGTCCTCAAAGTTGGCTGAACTTGCTTGAAATGTGTGTGAAAAACTCAACAGACATAACATTGGGGGGGGGGGGCGGTGTCTTTCCTTCCTTGCCTCCACCTAAGCTATGGCCCAGATTTGGCAAACAGGCGATTTCATCTCTGTGGTAGACTAGCAATAATGATGATGGTAAAGAAAAACTAGCTGGGCTGTATAGACAAATTCAAGGTATGGCCCCATAAATCTAAGGTGTAGTAGTTAGCCTGTATTTATCCAGTCCTTTCCAGCTCAGAAAACTTCCACATATCTCACCTGCTCTTTGTTCGGCACAACTGTTCGAGCTTCTCCGTCTGCTAGGCTCTGGGCAGGGCACCAGGCATGCAGTGGTAAACAAGACCAACCAGGAGCTGGAGCTGCTGGGGATCTCACAGCGCAGACCCCTGCTCTTACAGCGACATTCTAGTGGGGCAGCCAGGCTCACAGCACAAGATGATGGCAGACAGTGACGAATGCTGTGGAAGAAATAAACATGGGTACACTGGGAGTGAGTGACTGGGGCTAGGAGGAGGTGGAGGCTAGCTTAGAACATAAGCTCACCATGGAAGGCCATGGGGACAGAGAGAGTGAGCCAGCCATGAGAGGATTTTCAGGAGAATCCTAGGAGAATCGTCAAAGAAGGGTTGTTAGTCTCAGTTTGCAAACGAGGAAGCGAGAGCTCCGAAAGTTAAGTGATTTACTCAAGGGGCAGGGTCAGAATTTGAACAAATGGGTCTTCTGACCTCTGCAGGAAATGGAGACTTTAGTTTTAGAGCAGCTCTCCTTCCCCTGTGAAATCCACCCTTCCCTTATTATGATGTCTTCATGACAGTCTTTTTCCTCTTGGACCCCTTTCAGTTTAATGCCAGGGTCCAGGGAACGAGGAGGGAAAAGTCGGGCTCTCTGTGGCCCATCAGGGGTAGAACCACATGCTGAGTGACCTGGAAAGATCTCTTCCAGCATCCAGTCAGGCTCTTTCTCCTTCAAAGAAGTCCTTAAACTCAGATGATTTCGGTGCCGATGTCGCATCGAGTGTCCAAAATTATGGGATCTATTTCCCACCGAGATGGTTCTCTAGGCCATAGGGAAGTTTTGGGTCACAAAGGTTAAAACATATAGAGCTCCTTATTTTTAAAATTGTGTTTAATACAAGGCAGGAGGCTAAAACAATCGTATTGGGTCCGTGGCAGCTTGTCCATGGCTTTCCCACAATGTAGGTTTGAAGGTCATCAGATTGCTGATCTTCCCATAATCCAACATGCTACTGTTTCCCTCATGGGGAGGAAGGAGGCCATCAAATAGGAACATTTTCTCCAAACTAGCCAGTCACCAGGTTACAACACAAAATGTGAATTCCAGTTCTACAGGTTGGACACTGCTTTGGGGTGACTTCACCATATTCATTAATCCATCCTCCACACACCCCCAAATGCCTGAGGTCCACAGAAGCATCTTTCTCCAGAGAGAGATTCTAGTGGGAAATGTATGTTTTGAAATAGTTTATGACTGTCCCCTTTATCAGATGTATACTCTTTTAAGGAAAACTCTGGTTTCATCTTCTGTGCCTTCCTGTTGCTTAAAATGGAAAAGGCACTCATACTTCTAAGTGCTTATTATGAGGTGAGCGGGGCGGACTCATGAGTGTGCCTCTTGGTCTCTGGGGACACTGGATGTTTGGGGAGGATCCCCTCCTGTTCATTAAGGCATTTCTAGTGTTGGATAAATTAACTAAATCAAGTTACTTGAGATGGGAGAAAAATCAACCTAAAAAATACTTGTTCTCATATTTAGCTGACAGCAAATATTTAAAATCCTCATACTCCGATGGTACACCTGAATCATGACCTGGCCCAGGTGGCCTTCAGCCTTAACCACACAGGGCAGCTAGGCCATCAGTCACACTGTGTGCCATTCTGCAAAAATGGAAGAGGGCTTGGTCAACTCAGCAAGTGTTTATGGGGCATCTTACCATCTGAGAGCAGTGCTGAGTGTGCGGACAGCCCTTCCCCCAAAGCCTTGATAAGTATTTGCCTTGAGTCAGTAATATTGAAAGAACTGGGATAACGCTCTCCTTGGGCTTCAATATAGCAGATTTAAATCTGACAGACACTTGCTGAGTACCTATGATATGCCAGGCCCTGGCCCAGAGAGGCACTTTCATATTCAGCAATACACTGGCCTCTCAGAACAGCCCCGTGAAGTGTCTGGTTGTGCTCGATGGCTCATAGGGCCTGATCGACCCGCCTGAAATCACGGAGACAAGTAACAGAGCCCCACTTGTACCCCAGACCCAACAGCGGGCCCAGCGCACTCCAGTGGGCTGTGCAGGAGATGAGATCCTCACTCTTCTGCGTCTCCTGTGTGGGCCTGTTCCTGGAGGATCGTCTAGGCAATGACAACCTAGGAGAGCCTGAGTCCTGATCACTGGGTAGTGACGATGTACAGCCAAAGCCTGGGAGCAGTACTTCTAATTTCAGTGAACGCATCCTGAGCTCTGGGTGACAGGGGAGGACGCGGGCCACAGTTTTCCTTTAAGTAGCTTCACACCGTGCCTTTGAAATGTTAGTGCAGCTGCAGTTCCATTGCTAGAATTAAATGCAGGTGAAGGGTAGTGCCGGCTGCCTGGGATGCGCTATGGGATCTTCACTGTTTTCTTGCCTTACGCTGATTCCTCCCCTTCTGCTTTCTAAGAAGACAGAAAAGAAAGGTTATGTTGCATAGAGGCTAGTGTGCTCCAATATATATTAACATCTTAATGGGAAAGCTGTGCATGTACTGTATACATTTACTACTCTCTGACAAGAGGGAATTAAATGTCAGAAGGATTTGTAGCATCTATAATTGAATTGGTGCTGAGGAAAGCAAATCTTAAGGAAGAATAACATATTAGGATTAGCAAATAATGTGGCATTTTGTCAGCGCGTGCCATTCAGTTTGTTCCCCTTCAGTAATAAAGTTGTGCTCTTTCAAATGCACACTTATTTTTGTTGCCACGAAGGGAGCTACCGTAGGTGATGGGAATGAGCAGCTCCATTTTTTCAGAAGGCCCCAGGGTTGGGTTTGCTTTGCTTTGGTTTTGTCTGTGACCTCAGATTTTGGTTTTGCCTCAGATTTGGAAAAGCCACCATCAGGCTTTTTTAAAATGTCTTCCTGGCAGGAAGGAGCACATGACATCACGGTCACGAAGAGGCCTCTGAGGTAGACTAATCCCTAGGGTCCCAGGAAGCTGGAGGCGACGTTTCCATTATGAACACGATTGCAAGTGTTTTTACTTAAACTGACTTGTCCGGGAAGACCTCAGCCCAGGAAAAAAAGTCTCAAACTAAACCACGTAACAGAACTGTTGTAAAAAGTCAAGAATCCTAACTTTTCCCCCCAGTCATTCATTAGATGGGGAAACGGGAGAAGGTCCAACATAGGAATTGTCCAATAGAAGCAGGAAGACCAGTATCATCAGAACCTCCTCCGTGTTTTAAACGTTAATTTTTAAGGTGAGCCCTAAGGTAGCCTGTGAGGTATGGGGAAGAATAAAAATGTGCGTTGAAGAGGCATATTCCACACTCCCCAAGGTTTTAAATGTGCCAGCCAGCCTGAGCCGGGGATGTTAGGAAATGTGAAGGGATCGCCAACACCGGGTAGCGGTCCCCTGCCGTAGTATTAACTGTGTGTTACGTGTTAACTGGATCAGACTTCGGCTCGTCAGAGGGAGGAGACTGGGTGTCCTTTCTGGCAAGGAGACCAGCCCCGGGCTGCAAGGTGAGCAGTGGTGCTGCAGCGAGCATTCTGCTCAGTGACGTCCTCTGCCAGAGTCCCTGTCTGCCAGGAGCTTGCCTAGGACATACTGGCCATTCCCTGGCTGTCCATGAATCCCCGCCCCTGGCAGCGGAGCCTTCTAGGCTTATCACGGATCCACGGTGAAGGCATTCTCTTGGCAGCTTCTGTGAGGCGTCCCATGCCAGGTGGCAAAGTAGCCATAGAAACCGAGATGTGTCGCAGGGCCCTGTTGTAGCACAGGCAGCGTGACTCCCGAGCTCTGCATTAAGGACAGCTCTGGCAAATAATTTAAGGAAGGAAAGCAAGTGGAGAAAAAGGAGTCCCTGCAGCGCGGGGGGTGGGGGGACTGAAATTCCTCGCTGGCAATCACTTTTCTCGGCAGACCACCGCCTTTAGAGCACTGCCTTTATGTTGCCCATGAGGAATGGAGCGGGCCAGGCCACCTGGCCCAAGGTAAAGAAATCCGAGCTCTTGGGGCATCACTCTTGGGAGTTTCTTTGAAATGTTTTTGTCCTCACGGTTTCTAAGATGCTAATGCGAGCCCAGGGTGGCCTACGCTGTGACCCAAGCAGTAGTGGCCGACTTAACATTCCGCAGGCAGCTTGTAAACTCTCACCTGGAGCCAAGTCGTCCCAGCTTTTTGCCAAAAGAAAAGCCAACTCACGAATACTAAACAGCTCATGACGGATCTGTCCTTAAAGAGACTCTCGTGTCACGCTTAGAGCCATAGACGGGCCTGCAGGAGGGGAGAGTACAGGCCGGAAGGAGAGGGCCCGCAAAACCTCTTCTCTTCCCTGCATTGACCGGGCATACCTAAAATCCAGAGCTATGGGACGACTAGGCCAAAGTTACTTGGCCTCACACGTGAAAGGATTGGGGCGACATTCTTCCCCCGAACACACTCGGTTCAGGGCTGGAATAACCTTGACACCAGGAGCATACACGAGTAGGAACATGGCTCCTCCTCCAGGATGATGGGGACAAAGCTTAGTCCCGGAAATATGAGCGCTCTTAGTAACACCTGTTGCTTCGTTTCTTAACAAGGAAACGTTACCTTCTAAACCCAAGACCTGTCCATTCGCCCGAGTACCAGGTGTGTTTATAAGTGCTTTCCACACTCACGTTTCCTTTTCAGTGTAGGAGCTGGAGGCGTCCGTGGAGTCTCGTTCTTTGATTTCCTTCTCTGCCCGATTCAGAAAAGGAACCGAAAATCTGGAGATGCACCCCCCCCCACCCCAGGAAAGCTCATAGAACCAGAGTGAAAAGATCTGCACCCCAAGAGGAGCAGGATCTTTGGATGATGGTGACAGATACTCTCCCAAGTGTTCCACTGAGAAGTCATTTCTCAGGCATAGGCAGAGCTGTTCCTTCAGGAGCAGGACAGGAAAGGCTGGGCGGCTGACGGACTTTGTTAGAGCTGTGATCCTTGTGGTGGTTGATGCTCCCTGCCCACGCCAGTCGTTCCTCCCCACCACCCCTCCCCCCCCCCCACTCCCTCCGTTTGCCCACTGCCTCTTTGTGTAACAACTCGTGCCCTTGCTCCCGGCCTTGAGCGAGGCACGGGCACACAAGTGCAGGCAGTCCTGCCCTGGTAGAAGGTAACCAGCCTTCACCCTGCTCCCCCACCACCTCGAGCCAATCGACAGCACTATGAAAACCCTCCCGCCCACCCCACGCAGGGCAACGGAAGGTGGGAGTGCACGGAGGCAGGAAAGGGCTCCGCTCTTCACGGAGGACGCCAAGCCGTGGCAGGTGCCGGTGAACCCGGGGTGGGGCGGGGTAGAAAGAGGCCGTGAGGGGCTCACACACCTCAGTGTTCCCTGTAAATTAAACATCAGTTACCTTCTGTGTCCGTCTGCAGTAATTGAAGGCAGGAAAAATGTCTTGGTGATTAACTGGTGGTAGTAAACTTCCTTATCAAGTGAGTATCAGGAGATAGCTGGAGAGATTACCCTTATAAATAAGTATCTGTAAAATATGTATGTCCTTGAGGGTGGGCAAGATCGCTAGAACCCAGGTACTGAATGTGGGCAAAGTGCAGGGGGAAAAAAAAAGCAGCCCTCAGCACATTTAGCTCTAAGTTCCTGGGCAGCAAAGGCCAAATGAATAGTTTTGGCGAAAGAAGTTAATCCTGCAGATACCTCCCCGTGAGGTTTTCTGTTTTTCTTTATCGCAGAGATTCTCTCTCTGTCTCTCTGGCTTCTAGAATGTTCCCGTGCCAGGGACGGAGGAGACAGCCTGTTAACAGTGGACGTGAGAGTGCCTTCCCCTAAATGGGGACGGCTTCTCTCTGCTCTCAGCCTCTCTTCACCTCTTACCCCTAACTTTCCCCTCTCCTCAATGGCTAGTATCACTTTGTTTTCCCCATCCAATTCTAAGACCTGTGGAATGAGTTGAAAGACTCTATTTTTCAGTAGGTCTGAAGCTCATGGCAATGGGAGGTTAGTTCATTTTCACTCCCACAAGATCCCCTATTTTGACAGCTCCCTAAGGAAAACACAGCTCCCAACTCTGGTCTTCCCATCAGCGACTCCGAATCTGTGCAGGTGGGCGAGAGAGTCTCCAGGGTGTGAAGCACTATATCCCCCAGCAGGTACCCTGTGTTGGAGGGGCCCCCCCGGGGAGGGGAGCGCTCCCCTTCGACAAGCTCTGTTGTCTCTAAAGGAAAAGAAAAAGTTTCCGTGGCCAAGTTCTGCCTCGTTGAAATGATTTTCAAGACACAGAGGCTGTTGCATCCACAGTAGGTAACACTTGGGGCCGAGGAGGGCGATTCCTCTCCACCACGTTTCAAGTCGAGCTTATTAGACAGGTTGCTGGAGGGGCTCGCACATCACGGAGCGGGCTAATTGGCTGCAGTGCACTCTGCCTCCAACCCATCTCCCTTCTCCAATTAAACTCCCATCATCCCGTCGTCCTGGGCGACCGGCCGCTGCCGCCTCTGATTCGGCATTTCTGTTTGGGCTGGGGTTTTTGGGTTTTTTGGTAGTCCTTCGAAAGGTAACTTAATGAAACGCTTTAAATGCTTCATTTTTTTCTTAATTTAAACTCTTTTAATTAAAGCATTTCTCGTGGAACCCTCAGTCACGAGTTCTTTCCCCCACATCCTTCAGTACTCAATCTCACAGCAGAATTGGAAATATCGATAGAAAGTGTAAATCATGCCCTCCTGCTGAAAGCGTTGTATCAGGTTTCGGCTCAAAAGAGCACCATTACCTTTAGCTGTCACGGATCTGTACACTTGATCGATAAACTTCAAATATTATTAGAGGTGGAGGCTTCAGAGATTTGCTCTGTTCTTTGGAGAGAGACAGAGATAAATCTTTCTTAAAAATTGACTTGAATTTGCACTCTCCGTCTTCCTGGTGAAATGCATTTCTCTCGGGCGTCCAGCAACTGCAAGGGGGACAGATTTATAGGCCATGTGCTTCTTGTACTGAAAGATTTAAATGGTAAATCCTTCACATATGACTTCACAAATCATGTAAAGTTAAAAGATTTTTACCGTTTCTGTTGCTGCTGTGCTTAAATTGTAAGGTACAGCCAGTAAATCATTTTAATGGAGGTGTCGTACTCGACTCAATAAAAAAAAAGACAATGGTTTAGCTTCCACTCCAAAATGTTAATGTATTAATCAACAGGAGAATAATTGTTTTTTACTACATTTATAAATCTCGGGTGCCATTAGGGTTTCAGCAAGGGGTGATGTAGCCACATTCCTAAATTAAAATTGTTTACACTGCCATACATCCATTCCGCATCGCCATAGCTCATTCTGGGTTCATTTTGGAGTTGTTCCCCGGCCAAACATGTCGTTGCTCAGTCGCAAGAAGACATCCTGAGGGAGTGATGCTTATAAAGGAAAATTAATTGCACCGTGAAGTGTTAAATAAATAAAATAAAACCCGTCTGTGGCAATGGACAATTATTCCCGGCTGTCTTGTTTTGAGATAGGTTTTTAGGTTTTAGATTGAGGCTTACTCCCTCATACATCCTAAATGTAGCAAGCATGTCACTTGTCTTTAGTCTTCTAAGCCTTGTTTTATCTCCAGGCAGCTGTGGCTTGAGAGCTGGGTTGCCTGTGCCTGTGCCCAGCAGGGAATAAGTCGCTGGGCACCTGCAGAAAGCTGCCTTAGCCTCCCCTCCGCAGCTCCTGTTGCCGCCCGAAGGTGCCATTCCGAGAACCCTTAAGTAGTTAGGTCGCCTCCTTACTAGGACCCGCAGCCGGACACAGAGAGGGCGAGCGCTGAGACCAGGCCAGGACTGGACGCAGACTGTTTCTTCTGTGCCTGGCCCCTAAGCGTGGTTCCACACGCACTAGCACTTCTCTGCTGCCTACAGTGAACTCGCCCTGTGGGGAGCACAGATCGGTTCGGCACTGGACAGGTCAGTCTGTTCCCTTGGTGTGACTTGATCCATCTGGACGGTCTCTCTGCCTCCGCCAGTGTAAGGGAAGGTGACCTCTGACCTGGAGGCAGTGCGGCCAGGGCTGCTGGTGTCTTGCGATGAGCGCTACATCCCTGTTCCTTTTCTGATCCCGACAGATTCTCGAGCGGGTGAAGAAGGCGCCATCAGAGCGGTGGATCATGCCGTGATCGGCGGGGTCGTGGCCGTGGTGGTGTTCGCCATGCTGTGCTTGCTCATCATTCTGGGGCGCTACTTTGCCAGACATAAAGGTAAGCAAGGTGCTTTGGCAGGCAGGAGGCCTCCCGTCACCACAGCCCCTGCGTCTGGGGACTCGGCAAGGTTTTCCTTGCTAGGCAGTTTGGGTCACGTGGCCGCATAGGCTGTTCGGGTCCTGAAACTGGGAGAGAGGAAAAAAGAAAAAAAAGAAAAAAAAAAAAAAGAACAGAAAAGAAAAACAGAAATCTTAGCAGCTGCTGATTAGGACTCTGAGAGTTGATGAGTGGCACGTCTTGATTTCGATTTTCTCTAAAAGCTTTCTAGATTTGTTATTCTGCAGTCCGTAATTGGGGATAGAGCAAAAATTGTAAAAATAGGGGCCGGTGGGCCAGGTGTGGTGTGAACCCCCAAACGACAAGAGCGCCAAGAACGTGCCCGTAACCGTCTGCTTTCTGGGCAGCAGCTGGACAGGGCTCTGGTCCCCCTGGCCCCAAACTTGGGGTAAGCTGGTCACAGCGGCTAGAATCCTGCCTTGGTTGGATGTGCCTTAAAAGCCACATAAATATGTATTTTTTAAATCATCGGTGCAATTGATTTAAATTGCCATTAATCATCAGACGTATCAACTGTGCAGCCTGGATGGGCAATCATCTTTTCCAACGCTCCTTCTCTGTGCCCCATGCTGCTCTAGCCCTCTCCCCCGCGCCTGGTAATTTATTCTGCCCTTTCTCTGTCGGCCCTTGTCTTCCTCCGGTGTTTTTCTCGAGCGCTGTGCTGTGAGCGTGTGGGGCCGCCCTAGAGCATCAACTCCAGGCACTTGCATAGTGAGCACAGGACTGGGGTTTGGGGAGGATTCCTTGAGCACAGCAGTGGATGTCCAAGGTACTGGAAACCACCTTCAGAACCCACAATGCCTGTCTGCAGCATAAACCATTTGGGGCCCCCCGGCGCTGTGCGTACTTCTGCCCGTGCCCCGGACGCGGCCTGCTGGGCTGAGAACGCCCAGCCTCTTGGTGTTGAGCGGGGTAGAGCCAGGAGGGTAAGGCCAGAGAGCGGGGCCAAGTCTCCTCGGCAGCTGTGGAGAACGAGGGGCCAAAGGGTGTCCTGTGCGGAGGGAGGAGGGATGCAGGCAGGGAACATCTGGCCACCTGCCTGCTCACACTTGTCACTCAGGAAAACCTGAAAACACAACAAACGTTATCAGCCTTTTTTTTTTTCCCCCTTTAAGAATCTTGGAGGATATATGACGGGAGGAGGGGCTGTGTGGTTTAGGTGGGCAGCGTAAACTCTCCCCAGACGTCATACCGAGGTGCAGGCCTTGTCTTTCTCCATCAACTTTCCCGTAAAGGGCTGGGACTTGCCGATGAGAGCGTCTCCAGCTTTGGAACGTTCTGTGTGTTGTCATTGCAACGTGGCCTTGCCAATTAGCGAATCCATGAATCCGGGTCCAGGCTACACTCGCACCACGAGCGAGAATCACGCGTCCCCTGAGACAGACCCCGAGCCTTGCTCACGCCTGTTGTCGTATCAAGTGATTTGGCGATCTGGACCCCTCACTCCGAAGGGGGGCGGGCAGGAGACGGTCAGACGTGCCCGTACACGCCCCGGCGCGGCCTCCCTGACGGACAGGCAGCGGTGACTCGCGCAGCCAGGAGACGGGGGCTCAAACAAACGATTTGAGACGACAGTAGAACATCGTCAGGGCCCTAATTCATTAATTGGCTAATTGCTCTTCCTTGCTTTGGTCCTTAACCATGTGCGCGCACATTGCCGGTCATTGGTCCTGGCCTTCACTGTTTATGCTAGTCAGCGGCTCTCCAGCTCTCTGCATTTCTAGCTCCCACTCACGTCTTCTTCTGCTGACATTCTCTGGTCATAATCACTGCTCTAATGTCTCATTTGCTGAATTATATCGCAGCGGTTCAGTTGGAGTGGTGCCTTTGGAACCCCCGGATCCCCATTTGTCTCATCCACCTCGCTCTCTTCTTCCAATTGTTTTTTCCCCTCTGCTGCCTGCACACCACTTCGGCTGATGATGGCCATAAAGCAAGTTGCCATCTCTGTACCACTTTACACAGAGGCCATCAGACAGTCACGGTGCTTTACCCCTTCATCTTTCAGGTACATACTTCACTCATGAAGCCAAAGGAGCCGATGACGCAGCAGACGCAGACACAGCTATAATCAATGCAGAAGGAGGACAGAACAACTCGGAAGAAAAGAAAGAGTACTTCATCTAGATCAGCCTTTTTGTTTCAATGAGGTGTCCAACTGGCCCTATTTAGATGATAAAGAGACAGTGATATTGGAACTTGCGAGAAATTCGTGTGTTTTTTTATGAATGGGTGGAAAGGTGCGAGACTGGGAAGGCTTGGGATTTGCTGTGTAAAAAAAAAAAAATGTTCTTTGAAAGTACACTCTGCTGTTTGACACCTCTTTTTTTTTTTTTTTTTTTTTTTTTTTGGTTGGTTGGTTGGTTTTTTAAAATTTTCATTTCTTCCTACCAAGTCAAACTTGGATGCTTGGATTTAGTTTGGGTAGATTGCAGAAAATTCTGTGCCTTGTTTTTTCGTTTGTTCGTTGCGTTCCTCTTTTTAAATTTTTTTTCCTGCTGTTTCTTTCTTTTTGTTTTTTTCCTTTGTGCACATTTATTTTGCCCAAAACTTTTGGGATTTTTTTTTTTTCCCCAAAATCTCCCATTTTGGAATTTGCCTGCTGGGATTCCTTAGAATCTTTTTCCCCCGTATTTTGTTGTTGTTTTTCCTTTCCTTTTTTGTCTATTTTTTGAAGTAACTGCTTTCTGTTCAAGATTCAGTTTCATGAAAGGAGAACCAGCACAGTTTAGATTTCATAGTTCAGAATTTAGTGTGTCCATAATGCATTCTTACTCTGTTGTCGTAAAGATTTGGGTGAACAAACAACGAGGACTCTTTGCTGCTACCCATGTTTCAAATACGTAGAGCAGTGAAGACTAGAAACGTAGACTGTGATTCAGAAAATGTTCTGTTTGCTGTGGAACTACATTACTGTACAGGGTTACCTGCAAAGTGAGGCGTGTCACAATGAGATCGAATCTGTCTTTAATTCTGTGTCTGTAGACGGCTCAGCATAGAGACCCCGCACTGTCCGGAAAGGTTTGGGGCGGAAGGGGCTCCTCCTTTTTCAACGCCCTAAACAGACCTGGCAGGTGAGGTCTGTTCCTTTTATATAAGTGGACAAATTTGAGTTGCCACAGGAGGGGAAGTCGGGAGGGGGGGGGAACGATAGTCCTGCTCTGGTTATTTGTGTTTCAAACGATTCCATCCACCTTTCCCAATCGGCCATACTTCTCACTAATTTGTAGGAAAAAAGCAAGTCCGCGTGGTGTGTGAATGACTGGATGGGACAGGGTTTGGTTTTTCGGGGGTTTTTTTGGTTTTTTTTTTTGGTTTTGGTTTTTGTTTTGTTTTTCCTTTGTGTTTAGTTAGGAAGACAGTAGGATGTGGCCTGCATGTACTGTATATTACAGATATTTGTCATGCTGGGATTTCCAACTCGAATCCGTGTGAAACTTTCATTCCTTCAGATTTGGCTTGACAAAGGCAGGAGGTACAGAAGAAGGGCCGGTATTATTCTCACACTGGTCTGCTGTCGATCTAGTTCTCGAAAGGTCAGAGCAGAGGTGGAAAAACAGCATGTAGGGATTTTCAGTTACTTAATCAAAACTCAAATGTGAGTGTTTTTATCTTTTTACCTTTCATACACTAGCCTTGGCCTCTTTCCTCAGCCTTAAGAACCATCTGCCAAAAAATTACTGATCTTCGCATGATGGCAGCCATAGTGCATAGCTACTAAAATAAGTTACCTTGAACATATCTTAGATGGGGAGCCTTGGGAAAAGGTAGAGGAGTCAAGTTACCATTTACCTTTTTTTTAAAGAAATGTGGGGATTTTCACTGAAACGTCTAGGAAATCTAGAAGTAGTCCCAAAGGACGAAAACTAAACTCTTACCATATGTGTTGGTAAGGCTCCAGACTCCAGAATACAGTCCCTATGGAAAGATGGCATCAAAAAAAGAGATCTATATATATATAAATATATATTATATAACATTTTCAGTGAGTAATTTTGGATTTTGCAAGGTGCATTTTTACTATTGTTACATTATGTGGAAAAACTTAACGCTGATTTATTTAAGGGGGAAAAAAAAGTATCAACTCTTTGTTATTTGCAAGTGTGTTGATTTTTCTTGTCTTTGTTTTAACCTTTGATAGAACCATTGCAATATGGGGGCCTTTTGGGAACGGACCGGTATGTAAAAGAAAATCCATATTGAGCAGCATTTTGTTTCCCTCCCCACCCCACCCCCATCCCTAGGCACTTAACCAAGACAAAAAGCCACAACGAACATCCCTTTTTCGATGAATTTTATAACGTGCAGCTCTATCCCGAGCCCTTTAGTGCCCATTCTGACCATAGTATAACCACATCAAAGGGTGAGAACCATTTAGCATGTCGTTAAAAGGTTTTTTTCAGTTGTTCTTTTTGGGGGGGGGAGAAAAAGAAAACAACTACCATTGCTCACCAAATTGGCATCTCATTTTTGGGAACTTCCATCTTTGTTTTGAAAAGTGTATGGTAGTGCAGTGTTCCTGATGTAACTTTCTGGCTTTTACGATGTTGACATGTCTCAGGTTCATGTGTTCTGATTGGTGTTTTTCCGTCTCAGGTAGATTGCAAAGTGTAGGCCCCACGCATTGGAAAAAAAATAAAAAATAATAATAATAATAAAGCAAAAACAGGAAATTATGGATTTTAGTTGTATATTGGTTTATGTATTTTTTCTTAAGTATACAGTGCACTGTTTGAAATGTATTGTTGAGTATTACTTTGTACAGGTTGATCACTTTTTTTAGAGTGAAGAAAGAACAAACTTGTTTTCTGTGTTTTTTAAAGGAATATAAAATAATGAAGGATGTATCATTGATGCCAAATAAGCTTGTTCTTTAGTCACCCCGACGTATTATTTTTCCCTTTAGGCCAGTTCTGTTTTCGAGGTGTACATGAACAATGTTATGGTGTAAGAAATTTCATATCCATATGTTCCCATTCGCATTTTGTATTGGTTCATGTATACCATTTTTACAAAAAAAAAGAAAAAAAAAGAAGTACTATAAAATATCTGTCTTCTTAATAAAAAAAAATTAATGTTACCAAGTGATCCCTTCATCTCATTCTGGACTTCTTACCGACGCCCGGGGCGGGCGCGGGCCGGCTTCCTCCCCAGGGTCGGGCGCAGCGACGCGAAAGAACGAACGCGGGCAGTAGGTGCTGGGAAATGCAGCCGCCCCGGCTCGGAACTGCTCGCTCTCTCGCTCTCTCTCGCTCTCTCTCCTCCGCTCACCCTCCCTGCCCTTGTTCTCTTCTCCCCGCGCAGCGGACAGGTGGGCCGGGTGCTCCAGGTGCTACGGCAGCGCTGACTCAGCGATCTGTGCAGGTGTGCCGGATGCAGCGGCGGCCGGCCAGCCGGACGGTCCCTCCCCCCCTTCACCCACCACCCCCACCCACGTCCCTGTGTTGGCTGCTCCACCTGTCTCTTATTTTGGGATTTCGTGTCTTAACAGTTCATTCTGCCTTCTTCATTTCAAGCTCTCTCTCTTTTAACAAAAAGATGGTGTGATCTGCGGAGGACTGGCTTGGCCGCCTGTGGGGGACCCGTCTCCGTCCCTGTTCGGGCCGCTGCGATCTCAGGGCGGGTGGACGGCAGGATCCGTGTGTGGTCCTCTTGCCTTGCAGGCCGTAGTGAGCAACGACTACACTTCATGGTGACTGATCTCATAAACGCACATACCTGAGCAGCCCCACACCGCCCTTTTCCCACCATCAGCCCAGCGAGGGGCGGGGTGGAGAGTGGAGGGGGGCGGGGTTGAGCTTCCTTCTCGATCTCTCTCTCGGGCAGGTAATGGGGAAATGCTCAGCAGTGGAAGAAAAGGTAAGCTCCAGAAAAGCCAAAGGCCACGTCTCTCATGTCAGCCTCCTCCACCCTGGCCTGGTCCCTTGCCTGTCTCTGTAAAACATCAGCCAATCAGATACACGGTTACCTGGCATCTTCTGGGTGCTCAGAGTCGTGATAAACGCAGAGAAGCGTAAGGTAGTCGCTGGAGACTAGCCAGGGCATCCGTTCCACCTGTGCGAACGCATGAAGTGGTCCTCAGACATGGGGGCCTCACTGAAGATGGTTAAGGAGCCCCAAGAGTGCCGGGGAAGTTTCTTGGAGAAGGGAGATGGGCTGGAGGGCCAAACCAGCTTCCCTGAGGAGCCGGCCCCCGCTGGGCCCGAAAGCCTGGTTTAGCACCGAGGGCAGTAAGCCAGCCAGCCTGCTGGCCTGTGTGGCGAGAGCCAGATGAGTGAGACGTGGAAGACGGGGCTGGTCCTATGGCACCCTCACAGCCCAGGTATGGGAGTCAAAATTTCCAGGGCCTGTCCAGGCCTCTGGGGGGTGGGGGGGGGGGGGCAGGGGAGGCACGAGCTGTGGGATCTACTAATCCACCATAGCTTTTTACAGAGGTGATAGAGGGCAGAGATCAGGAGTACGGGCCCCAGGCCCTGCTTTGCCACTTACCAGCCGTGAAACCTCGGGCAAGTTACCCAGCCTACCCGGCCTTGGTCTCCTGCTCTGGAAGGTAAGGCTCACCGTCAGTGCTGTTAGGAGACGTACACGAGATAAGCAGGAGGAGCTTAGCAGATAAGGCACCAAAGTCAGTCATACAGGATAGAGGGAAATGGGGGAGTGAAAGGCTAGAAGGTTCCCCACGGCTACCAAGAGGTGGTCACTGCTCAAGTGAAGGGAGCTATTGGGCTCCTCTGCGTGTGGACACCTCACATCCTCTTGACGCTTGCCTTGGAAGGTGTAACCACCCCTGTATCCTCACCATCCACTGGTTATTCCAGGCCATGTGGCACGTTCAGTGACCCCAGCCCCACCCCCTCATCTGTAGCATGAGGCTCCCGATTCAGCCGTAACCTACAATGAAGGGACCCAAGAAGTCCACTGAACAGAGGTAGGCGTGAGGTGGCCGCTCGCTGCACAGTTGCCGGTTGAGTTCCACAGGGTATGCAAATGAGAAGGTGCCAGAAGCAGTCCACGTGAGCAGGAGCCTGATAAGTAGCCCGGTCCTTCATTTGGTCTGGGAGTGAAAACGGCCCCCGTTTCCTCCAGAGGGTTTTCACAAATGCTGTGGCCTGCTTGTGTTCTCCAAATACATCAACTAGAACCCCGAGGTGATATGCGGGTGTTAATTGGTGCAATCTTTCACTGTCCTCTGTCTGCTTGAAATGTAATTCTTGTACTGCCCGTGGACTTACTCCATGGACAAATGTTCCTTTGATTCTGACATCCAGAACCTTAAAGCAACCATGCCGTTCGCCATGCTACAGGTGCAAAGAGCCCGCTTGAGTGAGAGCGTTTTGTTTCGTTATAAAATTCGCTTAAGACCTTTTTGGTCAGGATACCAAGTACACAGCCCTTAGTCATAAAAAACTGGCAGCCACATGCCTTGGGAGAGAAATGCCTACCCAACAGCCATACACGTATACTTTGGAAATCTTTCGAAAATGAGGCAGCTGGGTGTCCTCAGCCACTGTCCGGGCGAAGGAAGAGAGGGCTCCTGGCTGTCATCCGCAGGCCTCGTAGGCCAATGGTCACACGGCGGTGGGCACACGGTAGGCACTCGGCAAGGAATAGTTTATTGCGGGGACGCCAGCCGAGCGCCCCGTTGCTGAGTCTCACTATACCTAGTCTGACAGGTCACCAATTCTGCATTTCAGACCTTGACATTGACAAGCACGTCAGCGTAGGCAGCTTTCCAGTGGCCGTGAAGAACGCACCGGCCAGCCCATCGTCCTCATGGTCCTGCTGGGACGGAATATCTCTTCTCTCCCACAGGGAATGACATATTTGGTAATAGCTGAGCAAAGCCTCACTATTGTCAGCATATACCGAGAAGGGCCTTCAGAGTGACGTGACGTACGGCGTGTTAGAAAAATTCAAGCCACGTTCCTTGCCTTGTCCATGTTCATTTCAAAATTGTCCAATGTGCCTCCGATAAGAGCCGTATCATTCAATTCCCCCAAGTAACCCCCCAATCATTACACATGCCAGAAAGAGGGTGTTAGGCACAAGGATCATGTGAGCGCCCCAAAACTGAGACTTGAAAGCAAGAAGTTTCTTTTTGCAAGTCTTCCCGTCCTCTGTTTCCAGGCTCTCCCCTACGTAGGAAATTGTCTTTTTTGTATTTTTCATTCCAAAGTCTACTGCCCCCGCTGGTCGGTGCCAGGAATTGCACTTCAGGCCTTGCATATTCAACTAGGGAATTAATCCCGACAAGGAACCTGACTTCAAAGTCAGCTGCTTTCTCTCTCACGAGCACACCCAACGGCCGATGCCCTTCCACTCCCTCCTAATCCTTCGAGGTGTTGAGCTGTGGGGCGGTGATTCCGGGGAAAGTGAGGAAACCCAGAGAGGGTCAGATCAGCACACGCCCCAGGTCCAGGACTTCAGCTGCCCTCCAAACATGGGCTGGCTCAGTCATATTTCAGACATGATCGCCTTAAATCTTCCTTAAGTGCTATCTTCTCAGGTTAATTAATCACCAGGCTTAAACTTGCTGTTACCAGCAGGAAGTCCATCCTGAAGTCAGCAATGTGACGATTGCATCTTCTAATACTGTTTATCCTGCATTAGTGTTTACTTAGGGGGAAAATTGATCTGTAATTGATATTTCAGTCTTCCAGAGCTGGTGTTGGAAGAGCCTAATGCAAGCCTTTAATAGCAAGCAAATATTTAAATCCCTTAATGGTTGCTGAATATTGAAATGTGTGACTTTATTACTCTTTTTGGTTTGTTTTCTCTGTAGTTGTGTATTTCATCGTTTAAACTTGCAACGGATGCTGGCAGGCTCCAGTCTAGCTAATCCACAAAAGCTGTTTGCCCAGACACAGCAGACCTGATTAAAAAGTATTGCTGTGGAAGATAGTCTTCTGCACTAATCAGTCTCTGTTAGCTAGTGACGAAATTACTATCCATCTCTCTCTCTTTCTCTCCCTCTCTCTAGGCCTGTTTTCTCTAACCTCCTCTCCCAGAATAAAGTGATGGGGGCAGCTATAGTGTTGCAATTAGGAGCATGAATCTTTTATCGTTTGGACAAGGAAGGGAAAATGCCATTACTGTCAACTGAAATGTCCTACTTGGGTTTTTTTGCTCCCACTTTCCTGCCAAAGCCCATTGCTGCTGCTGAAAGTGTAGAACATTCACAGCTGTTCTTGATGGCTTGATTCTTAACACAGCCAGAAATGTAGCCCGGGAGATGCTTAAGACAGTTTATGGAAAATAATAGATTTCCTTGCAGAGACACCAATGCATCGAGAAGGGTCTTGAGTCACGTTAGACCCAGCCAAGATCACCGATTTTCTCCCTTTTCTGGCTTCAGTTGCAAAAGCTATTGCTTTAAAAAAAAAAAAAAAAAAAAAAAAAATGCAGACGCTCTTGAATCCTCTGTTTTCCCGGTTGGTTTCTATCAGCACCCACAAGTCTCTGGCTATGGCGGCCACGGTCTCACCGCTCACCTCCAGCAGCTGTGAGATCCGACCAGAAGCCGTGCCGTCAGAAGTGGGACGAAAAGGATCCTGCAGAGCGGAGAAGAAGAATTCCCCAGAGAGCCAGCAGATGGGCGCTGAGACTAGGTCTTCCAGCCTGCAGGCTCCAGAGACAGAGGTGGTGGGTTAGTTTGCTAGCTTCCGCCGCACCGCCCGCCACCGCGCTGCCTCAGACCCAGCCCTTAGGTAGGAACTTCCAGGAACGAAGCTCCCTTTGGCAGGTCAAGAGGGAGTCGCTTCTGGTCACAAATGTTTCAAGGCTACAAGGACGAAACAGCAGACAGTGCATCACAAGGGGGCAGTTTTCAGACTTGTTTGTGCAAATGCATGTCAAAAGCCATGCGCTTCTTCGCCCTACAGTGCCTCCCCAGTCGTGCGGGGAAGGGAAGGTGGAGGGCACGGCCGGCAGGCACCGGCCGCGTCCCCTTTGCCCTTGCAATTGCACACTAGTTGTAACCGCGAACACCCCCAGCCGGGTTGCTGGCGCGCCCCCACTGTTCTCGTTCTCGGC
Organism: Panthera pardus; assembly: GCF_024362965.1. Taxonomy (NCBI): domain Eukaryota; kingdom Metazoa; phylum Chordata; class Mammalia; order Carnivora; family Felidae; genus Panthera; species Panthera pardus. Next base: position 102,010,799 of record NW_026526677.1, read on the forward strand.
TTCTCCTAAATGGAAACCATTAATCATACTAAATTGTGCAATGAGTCCGTGATAGGGAGAATGCTGATGGCAAAAATCATTCTCCTTTGTTGTGCCAGGCAGGCAAAAGGCAGAAGTATTAGCTCGTTGCCCTGCCTGGCTCCTTGCAAATGCTGACCATGTGTTTGCCCACGCAGCTGCCTCTGTGCACACAGCTTATTTCAGCACCGGTCTAAGGCGTTCCAACTCTTGACAGAATACGAGGCGCCCGGCCACCTCCTCCTTATTCCAAGGACAGCCAGTAAGACTTCTAACTGTAGGTACTCCCGAGAAGTCTTTCCCGTCTCAGGGGCCCCCAGCTCAGGGGCCCGGGGTGCCGTGAGACTCGCAGAAAACCCAAGGTGGTCTCAGATGGGCTGAGCTGGTGGGGACGAGCTGTGCCCCCCACAGACGTCTGCCAGCTGGATTTCAGAAGGAGCCAGGTGTGGGTACCAAGGAGGCTTTTCGCCTTTCAGAATTTGATGTCTGCTCTGCTTTTCGACAAGCCTCTTTGTAAGCCACCCCTTCTGAATTAGAATCATTTTCCAAAAGCTCTTAAGCTATGATTAATGCCAGGGCTGTTTTTAACAATCATCCTGCCAGTCTTAAGCTGTAGTCATTTTCAATAATTTGGAGTGCTCACAGGCAAGCCAGGAGTTTGTTGACAACAGAAACCCATAAGAGCACAGCCAGGCAGCCACAAAAGATGGAAAAGCAAAGGGACCGTTTGGGCTTAGCTGGCTTTTTGCTCCCAGAGTTTCACCACTAAAAGTTTGATTGAACGCTCACAATGCATTAAGGATCCGACTGTGAACATGGCTCGGCGAGAGAGAGGGCTGCCAGCCCGGCTTTTGTGTGAACAAATGAGCAACGTGTTTGGAGGGCTCCTGGTTTATTTATGGACATGTGTGGTTCATTCATGCCGTCCCCAAACCAGAGATCCCTCGTTTGTCTTCCCTTTGCCAACATCAAAGACCGGGCAAGAAACGCAGTTGCTTTCGCTCTGGGGCTGTTTACTTCCCGTGAATGCTGAGCGAGTCCTGGGCCAGGATTCGGGAATCCAGCTCCACGGACCGCCCCGGGCTATTTCCCCAGCCACACGTATTAAACCAGCATTCTCTTCTTAATCTTGGCAATTTCATGCTAGAGTATCCATCTGTTTGAAGGCTCAAACCGAAGCTGTGGCTTGAGATGTCCATGAGCACAGATTTACTTAGACTCAGCTTCAGATGGCACTTATTTCTAGCTCATTACTTCCTCCGGTAGGAAAGGGTCAGCTCTGGGTGATGGGAGTTTAACCCAATGAATTTGCCGTGATTGATAGGTATCCATGTCTCAATCCAACCCCACCATCACACTAGCTATTACGTAGGTTGTATAGCTGGCCAGGGGCCATACAGACTTCTGGGGATAGCTCGGAGCTTTCATTAGCTCACTTCCAACAAACCCCCTTCAACCGTGAACCGCAACAGGAGCCCCAGTCCTGCGCTCAGAGTCGTCTTAGAGGTTTCAGTCGTGTTCTCTCGGGGTCCCTATTGACTTCAAGCCCCTCTCTTCTAAGGCTGAAAGAACAGATGTCTAGTGTTTGGCCTCTGGGTTCTATCTGTCTTGGCCAGGAGTGCTCCCTAAAACACTCATAATCTACCAGTGACTCTCTCCATCCCTACTCGACCCACCCTTCAAAGGGTTTTTCTGGCTTTTCCCCACAGCTTTTCAGAGGCCTCATTGGGACATGATCCCTCTAGCATGGCACCCGCCTTAGGATCACAGGGCTCTGGGGAAATGAAAACTTTCCTCCACACCTGCCCCTTCCTTTCTTCTCCCTCTTCCAGACAGCAGGGTCAGCGGCCATGAGCCCTGGGGTCCTCCTTCATCCCTGTCTCTCCCTCATCCCCCACTTCCAACCCGTTCCCAGCTCCTGCCCCTCTGCCCCCTAAACGCTTCTCCAACTTGACCCAACCTCATCCTGCCCCCTCCCTCACACAGGCCCCTTACCTCCCACTGCAAGAGGGGGACAGCCTTTTCTCTGGTTTCCCCAAACCTGTGCCCTGGCCCCATCACAGTCCCAAAAGGAAGTAAACTGGTTGGAAACCACTCCTGGCTGACCTTTGGCTTCAGATTCCATCCAAATCCTCAGAGGCTGAGTCAACTTGGTTTGGCTTTTCAGCCTCACCCAGTGGCCCTCCGGTACCCGCACCCCCTGCCGGGCCTTCCTCAAGCTCCAGCTCATTGCTGTCCACACCTCTGTGCCTTTGAATACTCCAAGCGTCCTTCTCCTGGATTCCTTCTCTGAACTTGCCCAGCCTCCCACACTCACCTCCTTTTGAGTCCTTATCACATATCTGAACTGTTTGTTTACCTTTCTGTCTCCCTCAATAAAACGGTAAATTCCTTGAGAGTAGAGACTGTATCTGATCCAGCTCTGTATCTCTGAAGCCAAGTGCGGTATCTGGCCGTGTGCTCAATAAATTATTGAATAATGAGAGAATTTTTTTTTTCATCTATGGTTGGAGTGGTCTTTCTCTTTCCTGGAAATATCCTGGTAAGGCCTGCCTTCCTTCTTTCTAACCAGCAATTCTATAGTTTCTAGAACTCCTTCAGTCCACTTTGCTAAATTTTTGTTTCAGTTTGGTTTTGATTCTGCTTTCTTGCTGTCCTAGTCAACTTTGTTTTCCCCCATCCCTCCCTTTTTCTATCTCTTTGGGCTCTTTTACCCATCAAGGTCAATGTGGGTAGTGCCTGTGTCTTATAAACATTTCCAGGGCCTGTGACCGTATTTGGGACTTGGAAAGAGGAAAAACAAAACAAAACAAAACGAAAACAAAACAAAACAAAACAAAACTCCAAAATACAGAGAAGAAAATTGTAAAATCAAAATTATTAAATGTTTAATTAAATCTCTACAAAACTATAATGTTGTCAACCAGTAAACTACAACCAAACTGGCAAATAATCACATATAAATTGTATTCGGGGGACTGTAATAGAAATGCTATGATGTGGGATAGAGGCTCTGTAAGAGGAGGTCCCAGGGCCTGCGAAAGTTTGAAATCAGCCCCACCTTGTCTTTATTTTCTTGCCTCCTTCCTCCCACCCTCTCATTCTCTCTCCTCCCCTTTTCTGAATCCTGCACCCCAACACTGAGCACACCGCACCAGGTTCCTGAGGGAGCCAGCCCAGGTGGGCAGAGTCCCACTGTGAGTGAGCCATCAAGCCCGGAAGGCTGACGCTTTGCAAGACACTGACAAATATTCAGGGGAATCAAGATGGAAAGCTGGGCTGTCCCAAATATGCAGAGAACACTGTAAACTTTCATTAGCTACTGATTCTCTTGGTTTCAGCCACGGCAGTGTGCAGAGATATCTGACCTGCGCGCCCAGCTTCCGATCGGTTCAGCAAATTGTCAGTGTGGACACCCTGGGCCTTGGAGGGCAGGTGACTTCTCTGCCCTGTTGCTGTCTTCCAGCTTTGGGGTTTTGTTTTGGTGTGTGTGGGAGGGAGGCAGGCTGGTGGTGATGAGCTCAGGCTCCAGGAGCCAGCATTCATGAGTAGTGTTTCCAGCTGTGCCTCTGATTCAGCCCGTGACCTTGGGCAAATTGCTTCCTCCCTGGGCCCTGCTCTCCATCTATAAAGAGCCTCAATCCCAAATTGTTTGGAGTTATTTGTTTGTAAAGTACTTTGACATCTCAGATCCAAGGCGTGGTAAAGAGCGGAAATACTGCTGTTGTTACAGTGCATTTAAAAACCCAAATAAAATGCGTTGCAAGCTCTCGGGTTGAAAATTAAGAAGCTGTAATAATTGACCGCTAATTCCACTGTTGCTTTATGGTATCCTTGCCGTGCTGAGATGGTGCAATTTTTGCCCTTTTTCTTTAAAAACTAAATAAAGGTTCCTTTGTGACGAACGGATTTCATTTAGCAAATAATTTTGACTTGTGTAATTACTTCTGTGACTTTCCTTAACTTGGCTTCGCTGCAACAAGCCTCCCCCCCCCGCCCCCCCCCCCCCCAGCCACCTTCTTCCATCGTGGCGCTCCTCAAAGTAATTGTGCAATTAGGAAGAAGTGGCTGGAGCCTCGTGTTTCTCTATATTTTAAGTTGGGAGTCTGGCTCTGACTCCCCGCTTGCTGGAGTGGCTGAGCCAGCCTGTTATTAAAAAAACAATTATGCTGTTAAAAAATCAGGAGCTACACAAGTGAAGCACATCGATTGGCGGGAGCTGGTCAGTTATCACCAGAAGGTCCTGACAACACACTAATAGGTTTTTCTGAAGATCCAATCAAATTTTCTAGGCAGAGGCTTGAGGTGTTCCACATGGGATAATGCTTGTCCTGGCCGGTATTGATTTCAGTGTGGCTCTCTTCTCTCTCCCCCCTCCCTGGCTTGCACTCTTCAGCTGCTGCTACTTTTTTTTTTTTTTTTTTTTTTGGTAATAAAGACTTGAGCTTGGTATTCCATTTTAACAGTTTGATGAGGGGAGGGGATGCCTCCAAAGCCTTGCCTCCTGGCATTGTCTCCTTTGTTACACCATCCTTAAAGTCAGATAGAGAGCCACTGCTTCTGGCTGCACTTTCTCTCTGACCTTGTGGATTTTATTCTGCCAGCCGCTTCCAGCCCCACCAGCAGCCCCTCATAGGAGGAATTCGGCTAGAAAGCATGTGGGGAAGGAGGGACGAAGTGGCTTGAAGGCACAGAGGTTTCCAGTTCCCCCAAGGAAGTGAATTCCCTGGGTAAGGAGAGGGTGACGGTTCAGGTGTGCGTGTGCGGTGGGAGGGAGACAAGACTACCAGACACAGTTGTACAGACCGTTCTTTGACAAGAGTGTCAGATCAAAGGCAGGGATCCAGAGCCCACCCTCTGCTAGCCAAGCATGGTGACCTGATGCCCAGTTGTATCTTCTTGGAAGGCATGCCTTTTTTTCCAATGCACACAAAGATGGCCGCCTGGAGAGAGGCAGTAGAAACCCAGAGCCTCCGGGACCCAGAGGAGCACTGCGACAGTGCACTGCCCTAGCTGGGCCCTGGCTGCTCCCCAGGCCATTGGCGGATGACCACGTTAGCCATATAAAGCCCTTCTTGCAGCCATCCCATGACGTGCATTACTGCCAGCCTAATCAGGGACCCCGGGAAGGACTACTGAGTTAGCATACGCCTCACCCAGCCCGCCTCCTCCATCTGAGAACCCTGCACGTGGCCTGGGCAAGGTGTGCCATCCGTCTCGTCCCTCCTGCCCAGTCCCCCGCAGGACGCGAGCTTTGCTGTCAGCAGACCTAGGTTCAAATCCCAACTTCTTCATAATAAAAAATTGGCTTTGGGCAAGTCTCTGAGTCTGTTTCTTCACCCTCAAAACACTCACCTCCCGCCCCGCCCCCAGGTTGTGGCGACCACATAGATAAAAATGCCACGGGGTTACACAGATGTTGGTTATAGGTACTTGTCAAGCGTCAGTCTGGGCTCCCGGAGTCGTACCTCCCTCTTGGGGTTTCCCAAACCCTGCCAGTAGCCCCTAAACAGACTCACACCAATTAGCACTTGGTTACATCCTGACACATCTCCCTCTCATTGTCTCAAGCGTGTGTTTTCGCTCCACGCCAGGCTGCTGGTGCCTGGTGCAGCTGGGTCACATCTCTCACTTGTCCTGGATTCCCCAGAGCCCTGCAGTACACGGAGCTCACAGTGGCTACTCGATAACTCCTTGACTTCCCTAGGCATTTATTGTTACACAATTTTTAGTCTGTAGCACTTCCCGCCTAGGAAGAGACTTAAATGGGATCTGTAGCTTTGGTTTAGTTCATCCAATCATAGAATATAGAATGTCAGATCTGCAGAGCACCTCAGAGCTCGTCCAGTCCAACCCTCTCATTTTATACACTTGGATGGCAGGCAGTCTCGCAGAGAAGTGCCAAATAGCAGCCACCGAGGTGTTGCGTTCCTGAACCCCACCTCCCCAGCCAAGACACCTGAGCCAAGTTAACGAGGGAAGCACACCTTGCCCCTCGCCACCAGGCAGCAGGCTGCCCGGCAGGTGCGTCCCAACGGTGAGCCCTGGCCCTACAGGTAGCATCACCTAGAGCTCATTACCAGTGCAGAGTCGCAGTCCCCACCCATATCTTTTGAATCAGAAGCTCTGGGGGTGGGGGCCAGGCAGCCTGCGTGTCCACAAGCACCCCAGATGCTTCTGACGCTTGGCTTGCTATCCTCCGGGAGCTACTGGCTGCCGGGGGGGGGGGGGGGGGGATGGGTACGAGGCTCAGAGCCAGCCAACCTCTGAATCCAGCTTTACTACCGAGCATGGAGCATCGGTACCCCTGCCCGGAAAGCAGGAAGCCCCGGGCTTCAACGCACACCAGCTGAGATGGCACACCCAGCACACAGTAGGCACTTAAGAAATGTTCGCTGAACGTGAATTGCCCCTTGTCTCTGGCGAGAGGCTCGATGGCTCATGGCGAGGCTGATTGGGGGACATGCAGCTTTCATTACTTTCATCAGGAAAAACAAATCTATCAAGTATGTGACCACCTGCTACTCTGTCCTCTCTGTAGGGAGGAGGAAAGCATCCCGTCCAACTGGGGAGATAACAAGGCAGGGTGCGAAGGCCAAAGCTTTTGAAATCTGGAGGGTCGTGGTCTGAAGGCCTAGCTCCCCCGCTCGCTGGGTGATCCTCACTGCCCTGCCCCGACAACTGCCCTCATCCATTCCGCAGATCCTTGGGGAGCTCCCATATGTGCCAGGCAGCGTGCCAGGCGCAGGGAACATGTCAGGGAACACCTTGGGTAATTCTCTGTGGCAGATCAAATACCCCACTTGCCCCCCACATCTCCCCGCCTCGCCGCCGTTGGGCAGAGCATAGAGCAGAGGAGATGTGCCCGCACACGATTCTCCAGTCTCTCTCCTCCCCCTGGCAGCCCCTGAGAAGGGCGGGTGTTCCCTATGGTACGGCCACAAGGTGCTGCATCTCCCCTGTTCCCCTTCCCTGAGTGACCAGGTGGAGGAGGTCTGCACTGACCCGCGTGGGACTTGCAGCATGAGAGAGAAACAAGACATTTGGGATTTATGTCCCCGTGGCATGGCCCGCCCTCTCCTGACTAACACAGACGGTGCCCCCGTGAGTCTTGCCCTCAGTGAAGCAAACAACAGGCACACAGTGGAATATTCAGCTACAATTGCAAGAGATGCTATGAAGGAGACATGGGGGTTGCCATCAAAGCATGTGGAAGCAGGGTCTTCTCTGGTCTGCGGGGGGGGGGGGGGGGGGGGCGGTCCCAGGAAGGCTTCTCTGGAGAAGTGGGAGTTGAGACGTGAGGGATGAACAGGAATTATTTCAGCAAAAACAGACAAGGAGGTCAAGCCCAGGCAGAAGAAACAAGCATGTGCAAAGTCCCTGAGGCAGGATGGTATGTGGTGTGGACAAAGGGACGGGCCAGCAAGGTGGGAGTGCCAGGGACCAGCAGTAGATGAACAAGGCAGTGGGGCTACAGCCGCATCATGGAGGATTTTACAAGCCGTGTTAAGGATTTGGGGTTTTATTGTAAAACGGTACATTGCAGGTGTTTAAAGGGCAGCAACAGCAAATCTTTTTAAAATGCTTTGAGCCTCACTTTCCTCGTCTGTACAATGAACACAAAAACATACATGCTTCAAAGACCTTTGAGAAGGAAATGAAATAACCCCGGTAAGACCTGGTGCCAGGCACATTGCCAACACAAGGAGCCAGCCCCTTCTCTGTCTGGTTCTCTCCTACATAGAGTTTACATTTAGCAAAATATATGCAGATTCTGACAGATGTGCTGTTTGTGGGGAATTCTGAGATCCCAAATACCTCTGCAATAAAATAATAGCTAACATTCATTAAGCACTTGCTGTATGCCAGGTACTGTCCTAAGTCTTGACCCACCACAACCTTAAGGGGTAGGTATTGTTATTATTATACCCATTTTACAGATGGGGAAGCTCAACACAGATTGGTTAAGCTACTTGTTAAGGATCCCACAACTGGCCAATAGCAGGGTAGGATTTAAATCAAGCCGCTCTGAGGTCAGAATCTTCACTCTAAATCATTGTACTTCACTGCCCCTTTGAAAGAAGTGGGATTTGGGGGAAACAAAGGGGCCGGCCGGAGCAGCTCTGGCCCACCCAAAGGGGTGGGTGGAAAATCTGACCTAGCTGTGAGGCCGAGCGTACCCTGAAAACCGAGGGTGTCTCACCCCACGTGAGGCCCCTGCCAGCCAGAGGCAGAACCCTGCAGTTGACCCAGGACATCATCCGGGCCCCCCACGATCCTGGGCCAGGGATGGAGCATGTTCTCTAAGTCAGCTTCTGTGTGCCCCTTCTAGAGATGATCTCTGCTAGTACAGCCCCACAGCCCCCGGGTGCCGGCTCCGTGAGACCCTGGGAGCCACATGGAGGCATTAGTGGGGGCATCTTCCCGGTGAGGAGGGCCCCATCCAGCCGTGCACGGTGCTGAGTGAGGTGCATGGGCGCGTGCCTCAGGCACATGATGTCGCAGAGCCCTTGGGGAGGGCCGGCCCAGCTGGGCTTCGAGGCGCGAAGGCAGGATGGCCGCCCTGCTCCTGTCACTCTCTGCAGTCAACCAGAAAGTCAGAAAATGTGCTCGGCGATCAGCGAAGCAGATGGCTGAGACTATCATGTGTATACAATATTTATGAAATGTGAGCTGAGCAGAGTTGTGGCTGAGACTCCCGTCCCAGGCAGAGTCATTCAGCCCTGTGTGATGAACAAGATTGTAATTGGGGTAGTTCCAATTTACTAACCATTTGCAAAAGATTACATACCTCTCACATATTATCCTCTCCTAATCTTACTTTAATGAACACTACTCTATCTGGATGTATAATTTCAGGGTGGGGGGGTGCGGGGGGAAACAATTTCTAGCCTAGAAGGCAAAGCTGCAGCTAATACATTAACATCCAAATTAGAGAGAGGGAGAGTAATTGTGAGATCTATAGCTAAAGTAATTCCAAGCCCCCCTCCCCTTCCACGCAGTAAAAGACAGACGCATAGTGGAGTCAGCTCCTGATATAGCCAACCACTTGGGTTTCTGGGTTGAGGACCTTCTCTCCAAGATGGCAGCCTTGCCTGGAACCGCCTGCTTCACCTGAAGAGGGGACCCCTTGGCAATGTGTTTCTCAGCTGATCCTCACAGCTGGAAAGGGGCTGTCCTTGTAGAGGAGGGAAGCAAGTCAGACTAGTAGAAGAACTTTCAGTACCAGGGAATTCTGGTTGTTGGTAAGCATCCTTCCCTAAAAGCCTAAGGTTGGAGGGGGGTGCGGTCCTTAGGAGTGAGTTAATGAAGCCATCTCTGCCTCAGTTTTGTCACCTGTAAAGTGGGGGCGGGGTGGGATAATAATGCTGCCTGAGTCGCGTCTTTGTGCCACAAGTTTAATTGAGCTCAGTGCTTGTCTGGGTGCAGGGAAAAGCAGAAGGTTTTTACGTGATAGGACTGTTAGGTGATAGGACAAGGATGGGCGGAGGCTCCACGTCCAGAGAACTGGCGAGGCGCTTCCCCTTCTTTCGAATCCTGGGGTGGCCCCACTGACTTTCCAGCCTGGGGACCTGGGAAGGGCCTCTGAGTGGCTTCCTGCCCACGGGGCTGGTCCGCCGTTAAACCAGCCCTCCCCCACCCCTTTGCAAGGAGTGGTTTGCACCTGCAGTTTGAGTGACGTTACAGGTAGTGGGAGGCAGCTGCGCCCGGCTTCCACTCCAGAAAGAGGGCTGCAGAGAGCAGGGGCCCGACGCACAGTGCTCTCTCCTGCCCAGAGCTCTGTCCCTGGCCCATGGAGGGGTACAGCCCCCTGCCCCCGGTCCTCCCATTCACGGCGGCGGCTTGTGAAAGGTGCAAGGGAGCCGAGGCAGAGATCAGAGAACGCAGCCACTGAAAGACCACACTTGGAATCTTGGAAACACCTTTCCGGAACCCCTTTCCTTCTTGCCATCTGCAATGCAGAGCAGGTCTGTTGGGGAGAGGCGCTCAGCTGTGCTCTCCCTGTTCCTTACGACTCATCATGTCCCCGAGGGGGTGGCTGAGGCTGAGGAGAGGGGTACAAAGAACAGCCAAGTGTCTTCCATCAGAGGCCGGGAGCACCGTCAGCACCTACCATGGGTCGGGAGGGGCCCCTCTCCCTGCCACGGATCGGACCGAGGTTCCAAGACTGTGTGGGTCCCCGATGTGAGGCTCCACCCACACCCCAGACCCTGGGGATGGCAGGGAAGGGTGACGGCCCCAGCCCTGGGACCCCTCTGTTGGAACCCTCTCCCAGCACCTCCCTTTCCTCCCGCCCTGTTCTCCCTGCCACTCTGGCTTCACGGCTTCTCAGAACTGTGTGCCGGGGCTGTTCAAAGATCTTGTCAGTCAGACCTGCCCACTGGTACCCGCACACGTGAGCCCGCTCTTTCCTGAACTCTGAGCCTTTGCTTGCTCTCTGGTCTCCTCCCCCTGTGTTAAACAAACATGCACAGACGCCTGGGCGGCAAGAAGCAGCCGGAGTCTCACATGCCGGGAACGTCTTGATGACATTAATAGCCATGCAAGTCCATGTTGAGAGGAAGGGGACACTGAGCCATAGGTGTGGGGGGCCAGCCCCTGTCCCTTCCAATCCCTCAGTCACCTCAGGAGCCAAGGGCTCCAGGGCCGCCCAGGGGCAGTTTGGACTTGGGGAAAAAAATGTTGCCTCTCCTCTCCCCAGCAAGAACCTCGGTATTAATAAACAACAAGGTTGAGCTGGGCCACCTTCCAGACCCCAGACCCTGGTAATTTCACAGGCTTCCTTCATCCCTTAATATCTGACCTTGGATTCTGCCTTTTCACGAGTGTGTCTGCACCTGCCTTGAGAGTACATCAAGGGGGTGGGGTGGGAAGAGGAGAAACCAGGCTAAAATAAATAAAATAAGAGCAGAAGGGAGGGAGGGAGGAAGGAGGGAGGGGAGGTGTGAGAAAGGGAGGAGGAAGAAAAGGAAGGACAGAGGGATGGAGGGAGGAAGGGAGAGAAGGAAGGAGGGAGGAGGGCGGTCAGCCCCCAGTGCACTGTGTGCCAGATAACTGCATATATGCGCGAACTTGTGGCCCCACTGCCTTCTTCTCAGAGGTGACAATAGATGAGAATCTGCTCGGGAGTAAGGAGCTTCCTGGGACGGGGGACATCTTTGGTGCTAAGGCCTGGGCTGGCTGGTGGCCCTCGTCCACCCAGTCTGTCTCCCCGCAGCCTGTGCTGTGGAGCCAGGCCTTTGCCTGAGCAAGGCTGGGGGTGGCGTCCAGGAAGGAGCCTGGGGCCAGGCTGCTGGGTCTTGGGTGCGGGGGAGGAAATCACACGAAAAAGAAATCAGACCTTTTTGCTTCTCCTGCTCCTGTGTTTGTACTGCTCCCTCTGCTATCTCTTCCCAGTGGCTTTCATAGTAGCAGTGGGGACGACAGTGACAACCCTAATAGCTGATGCTCACACAGTGCTCGCTCTGTGGCAGGCACCGTTCCAGATGCTGTCCATGCACCGACTCGTTTAACCTTCCTGACCGCTCTTTGAGGCAGGTGTCCTCATCGTTGCTGTCGACAGGTGAAGAAACTGAGGATAAAGCAGGTCACATGCACCCGGTGACGCAAAGCTGGCAGTTTCCCCTGCACAGTGCGTCTCTCGGGGCTCAGCTGCAGTCATGACTCTGGGCTCTCGGCCTGGGTTCCTATCAGCACCCAGGGGCATTTGAACCTTGTGTCTTATGGGCACTGGAGGGTTGGGGGAAGCAGGACCATTTGGGCTTTTCTGTCTGGAAGCCACAGTGTCCCCGTGTGCTTCTCCTGTGGCAGAGGCTGAGTGGCAGAGCGTGGGCTCAGGGCTTTGCAGCCACTGAGACACTGACAGTGCTGGGACTGCTCAGAGGCCCAGCACCCGCCCCCACCCCCACCCCCTGCCCCGATTCTTCCAAGGCTGACCATCCCTCCTCTCTCTCCCAGGACTCCATGGCCGGCTCCTCCACACCATCAGGAAGCACGTGGCCCTGTGGCAGCAATTCTCTGAGCCCGAAAAAGAAGCAAAAGGAATATTTGATCACAAGTGGCTGCTGTCAGCCTGAGTCTCTGAAGTCCCAGGCCGGGTGCTTGTGCCCGCCGGCGGGGAGTCCTGCGAGGCCTCTCCTTCCCATCCGCAGCCCCAGCCCGGGACTCTGCAGTCACCTCTGCAAGGGAGGTTGCAGGACACGGTACATGTCGCTCAGATGGCGCCCTTCTTGGCCAGGAATGTGGTTCCTTCAACGGAGCGGTGAGCAGTGGGTTCCTGTCTGAAGTTGTGCGGAAATGCCCTCAGAGCCCTCACCACCCACTTTCCCTGCTGCCTCGTCCTAGCAAGAGAGGAAGGGTGCCTTGGAAAAAGCGAGGCTTTTGGAAGCAGTCAGACCTGGGGTTCAGATTCAGCTCCCGATTACAGCTGGCGGCGGCTTTGGCGAAGTCACCGAACTTGTGTGTGCTTGTTTTAGGGACAGAACGCTCCGTGGCTGGGTCTGAGTGGAGGGCTACATGAAACCAGGTACGCAGGGTGCCTGGATGTGTGTCTGGCCTAGAGAGGGAACTTGATAAACAGTAGATATAATTAAGTTGGTTCAGGGAGCTCGGGGAGCAGTGAGGTCCATCCCCCACCTTACAGGAGGCCTATGCCTAGTATACCCCGGACTAATGTACTGCTGTGATTCTTTAAGGTTCTGGAGACAAGGAAGTTTTGAAACTTCCTGGTGTATCCAAGTCCCTATTTCAACAGCTGCCCTCTGTGATAATTCGGGTGTTTTTGGTCTAACCTGAGTCCCTCAAGCTGCAACTCCAGTTAATTTTCTTTTGTCTCCTTTTCAGAAGAGACTGAGTGAGAATCACCCAGTTGTCTTCTGATATTTCTTCAGGAGCAGAAAGACTTTTCCCCACCTGTGAAGTACAGAATCCCAGGGCTCACTGGGTCCTAATCCTGTTTCAGAGGTGCAGACATTGGGTCCAGAGGGATCTTACCCAGGGCCTTACCCAGACCCACAAAGCAGAGTCTGTGGCAGGTGCAGGGAGGAGAATCCCCCCCCCCCCCCCCCCCCCCCCCCGCGTTCCCTGATCTGACTCCCACTGTTCCACCTCCTGTTAGGGCACCTGCTCCCCTTCTCTGAACACCCTGCACTCTAGAACTTTCTTGTTTGCTTTCCTGGATTAAAAAAAAAGTGAGGATAAAATGAAAGAATAAAAGGACTTTCCAAGGAGGCTAACTGTGCCCCCCATTCAAGGAAGGGATGTGAGCCCCCCGGGTTGCAGGAGCGTTGGGACCCGCCAGGGCGCCAGGGGGCGGACAGTCCAGCATCCCCACTCTCATCGGCAGGCACCGGCTGCGTCCCATAATCAACACCATTATCTCCGGATAATATTCCCTTCTCTCGGCAATACGGTCCGTGAAAGGAGCCCGACGCAGGGCCGCGTTTCTGGGACTAGGAGAAGGGGGGACGTGGCCTTGATTGTAAATGAAAAATTAAGCCTGCGTGCCTGGCATTCTGGCGGCCTGATTGCGTCCTGCCCGCCGCGTCCCGCCCACACGGCCGCCCGAAGGGGAGCCCGAGCCATCTACGCGTTCTTTGGCTCTCCTCGCGTTTAGCAAATCTATAATGCATTTAATCTCCGAAAGCCACTGCGCTTGGCTTTAAATGCCTAATTTGCTGTCGAGAGCCCCTGCAATTCTCTCTCCGCGGTCCCGGAACTTGAGGCTTTTGTTTGTCCAATCAGCTGGGCTCCCCAAGCGGTGGAGCGCTCTGAGCTGTGCCCTTAATCCCCTCGGAGGGGGCACGAGATCCCCATACTCCTGTCCTGTCCCCCCCACCACGAGTGACTTCTCAAGCAGACTGCCCGGGAGCCCGGGGTCGCCCCCAGCGTTCTGCACCCTCTCCATCCAGCCCGGGCCCTGCCTGCACTGCCAGGATGAGAAGGAACCCGCGGGCTGCAGGAGGGAGACAACCCCTGAGCAGACAATTATTGCACGATGGGATCAGTGCCTTAATAGAGGTGTGTGTGCAGAGCAGGAGGTGACTCCGGTTCTCTTGGAAAGCTCATAGAAACTTGCCCACCTCACAGGCAAGTAGGTGTTCATTCAGTGGGCAGGCCAAGACAAGGGGCACCTGTTCCGCGCCTGCAGAGGAGGAAAGTATTCTTGTCCTGTGACCTTGAAGGGCCCATGGAGATGTCTTGCAAGAATATGCATACAAAAGAGATAGGTGGAGTCAACCGTATGTAGTTAGTTACAGACACACACAGCTGTATATGCATATATGAGTATATAGTCTTATATTTCTATCACTATTTATATAATTTCTGTACGGTATTCGTTTGCGGTCAGGGCTGCCACAACAAAGTGCCACAGACTGGGTCGCTTAAAAGACTGAAATTTACTTTCTCACGGTATTCTGGAGGCTGGGCTGAGATCGAGGTGTGGGCAGGCTGGTTGCTCCTGAGGCCTCTGTCCTCGGTTTGCAGATGGCCGCCTTCTCTCGTGTCCTCACATGGTCCTCCCTCTGCGTGTGTCTGTGTCCTAATCTCCTCATAAGGACACCGGTCATGTTGGACTGGGACCCACCCGCATGACCTCATGTTCAAGGCCCTCTCTCCAAATACAGTCACGTTCCGAGGTATTGGCATTAGGACTTCAATATAGGAATGGAGGGGACAATTCAGGTCATGCCAAATGTGAATCTATATTTATGAATTGATTTATTTAACATTTCTGTCCAGAAGTGTTCCCTAGTGCGTGACCTTTCCGGGAAGTGGCTTGGGGGGAGAGGACCAATCTTGTTCAAATGCACAGGGCAGCGATGATGTGTCTCGCCATCTGAGGGAGGCGAAAGGCTACGTCTCACAACCAACTCTCAGGCCTTTGTATCCAGCTCGGTCGTTCCAGTAGTCCCAGAGGTGACCTCTGTGGTCAGGGAAACTCCGGGCACCCTTCAGTTCAGAGGTCCAGGGAGCCCCCGGAATGCCAGCCACGTGGTAGTCTTTCCTAGGAAGGAGGTGTCACCTTGGAAGGGGCTCACCTCCCATGAGGATGGGAGCTGAAGCCAGATAATTGGGCTTCTTGACTCCTCGAACGCTGGTCTTACATCAGTTAGAACTCTCCTGTTTGCCAGTGACAGACATAAGACTCAAATAGGCTTTAAATCAAGACAGAGTCTTATTGGCATATGTAACCAACAACTCCGGAGGGTAGACCTAGATTTTCAGAAATGGCTGGATTCAGGCAGCACGATATTTCTACCTACCAGCCCCGTTCCCTTTTATGTCAGCGTCTTAAGGCAGGGCTTCAGCAGTGGCAAGGTGACTGTTCCCAGCTCTGAGCCCACAGCCTGCCAGAGCCAAATCCAATGTCACAGGGAGAGAAAGGAGTTCTCAACAGACTCATTAAAACAATTTTTTTTAATGTCTTGTGTCTCATTGGATTTGTCTAGGGTCACAGGAACATCTCCCAAACCCGCACTGCAGCCAGGGAAATGATTGACCGATCATTCCAGAGTTACATGACACATAGCCACCCCCCTACTCCCTGGAGCCAGTGACATCCAGAGCAGGGACAGGAGTGATTCCCCGGAGAGAAATTGGGGTTCTTTTTCCCCAAAGAAGGCCACACGGCTGCCAGTTGGTAAAAGCAAAAGACATCCACTGTAGACTCAGAAGAGGCTTGCGAAACAAAGGCAAAGCAAGGTTGTCCTGGTTGTGCATTTCAGGAATATTTCCGCTTGAATAGTCGTAGCATTGGGTTTAATTATATTACAAGTTTCCTGCTTCTTACCTAAGCTAATTTTATTTCTGTGGAGTGGACTATTGTTTCTAAGAGCAAGAAATACTTTTCTTAAGCAGATAAAAAAAAAAAAAAAAGAACAGTGGTTAAGTAAGGCCTAGGGCTCTGGGGTCCTCACTCTGTCACGTAACAGCCATTGGATGTTGAGCAAGTTACTTAACCTCTCTGAACTTCTTTTCTGTCTACTAACTGGGGTTAATAAAAGCTTCTTCTCATTAGGAGCTTTAAATGAGATAATGTGCGCAAAGCACTTGGCACGTAGGGCTGGCTCAGTAAATATTAGCCGTTATTTTTAAGAGAAAGCCTATCACAGAAATCACGGACTCACTGTGTGGGACCTGACAGAATGTTTGGTATAACCACACCATGGGTTAGTGGAGAAAGCTACAGCTAAAAGAGGTTCAGCAGCAACTGCTAGGTCCCACAGGGTGGGTTGGAGTCTGGGCCTCCCCATCCCCAGTGGAGCTGGCGACCCCATATGGTAGCCACTCTCCTCCACCAATCCAGGACAGTGACCCCATTCCCAGGATGTGGAGGCCAGCAACCTGAGTCTCCTAGGGCATCTGCCTGTCTGAGGAGGGAGCTGAATCTTTGCCCTTGCAGACACTCTCTTATGGGGAGGGGAGAGTCCTCGTGCCTGAGATCCAGAGGCTTGGCCACTGTGTATGTATGTGTGTGTGTTTGCACGTGTATGTGCTTGGGCTCCATCACTGGGCCCTGGCTCCTGAAAGACGCAGCCCTGATAATGGACAGGGGCAGCTACCTGCCTCACCCTGAAACCCTCCCCTCTCCACGGGCTGAGACGCATCACCTTGGAGAGTCAGCGCCGTGCATCCCATGTTTTCAGGCCCCCACGTAGCCAAGCTGAGAATCTTATTTAGAATTATAGATCCTGGGGCACCTGGGTGACTCAGGTGAGTGTCTGACTCTTGATTTCAGTTCAGGTTATGATCTCACGGTTTGTGGGATGGAGCCCTCCGCCTGCTTGGGATTCTCTTTCTCTCTTTCTAAGTAAATAAATAAACTTAAAAAAAAAAAAAAGTTATAGATCCGGACAAGAGGCCGCTCCTCTGAACAAGGCAAAAGCTGAATGTTGCTGTGACGCTTGCCCTGTTGGGAGAGGACGTAAGATCTACTCTGATTACCTAGGGGATAGGTGCTATCCCTGACCCTGATAGACCCAGGCCCGCTCACCTGCAGAGGTGCCCTGAGCCCTGTTCACTGAACACCTATACACGTCTTTAGAAAGACACAGCATTTAGCGTCCGGGGGCCCCATTCTGCCTTGTCCTTACCTATCGTGCACCTTGGGACATGTCTGTCACTTTCCTTTCTGAACCCGCTTCCTCGCCAGTGAAATGGAAATACAAGTGGCCCCACAGATGCTGCCTTCGTCCTTTCGGGCTGCTGTAACAAAACACCATAGACTGAGAAGTTTATAAACAGTAGACATTTATTTCTCACCATTCTGGAGGCTGGAAGTCCAAGATCAAGGTGCCGGCAGATTCAGTGTGTTGAGGGCTCACTTCCTGGTGCATAGATGAGTCTTTTGATGTATTCTTGTGTGACAGAAGGGGTGTGGAGCCCTGTGGGGCCTCTTTTATTAGGGCACTAATCCCATTCAGGAGGCCTCCACCTTCATGACCAAAGCACCTCCCAAAGGCCCCCGCCTCCGACGTCATCACTTTGTGGTGGTGGTGGGGTGGGGGGGGGGGGATAGGATTTCAACATACAAACTGGGGGAAGGGGGCAGGGCACAAAAATGCCGTCCACAGCAGATGTAAATGACATACGTGAAAACTACTCTGTAAACCGTGAAGTGCCGTGTGATGCTGTGTTAGGACCGCATGTAAAAATCGATGCCGGGGAGGTGACGAGGAATGCTCCAGAGGGTGACTGTCATGGACAGGTGGCCAAGCGGTGGCTAATAAAGTGACAATGAAGCATAACGGGGAGGCCAGGGAGCCCCATACTGACGGGGGAGTTGCTTGTTTCGGTGTCCTGCACCACCCCACCCCCCGCCCTTGCCGTGGGCGATCCCCTCCCCGCCCCCCCAGCCACCGTGATGCGGAGCACTTGCGCATGCGCGCGCACACACACACACCCGTGCACCTGCCTCCCCCAGCGATCCCAGCTTCAGCTAGATGATAGGGCGGGAAGGATCTAGAAGGCTGATTAAGATGTCATTGTGTCTCTACTCACCAAGTGTTACCCACAGAGAAGGAGGCCCTAGCCAGCACAAGCAGTAGTGAGGAAGCTCTTCGGGAAAGAACACCTCCAGATCCTACCACATGGACCACTGGTTCTCAAACCCACATCAAAATCATGTGCGGGATTTTGAAAAGAACACACAGATCCACAGATCCTACCCAGGCTCTTCCGAATCATGGTATCTGAAGGTGGGTCCTAAGAATCTATATTTTTATAAAGCTCCCCCAAATGATTCTGATACCCAACAGGTGGGGAATCGCTCACGGAGCGATTGCTTACTCCTAAAGCCCGCCGTCAGAAGCAGCCCTATTCCTCCTGAGCGTCCCAGGCCTTAGCTACAAACTGTCCTTCCCAGACCCCTGTGTCAATTGCTTCTGAAAACAGAAACCAAGCCATCATGAACGATTTATGTGGCTCTTGGCAGACAGGGCTGCCAGGTCCCTGGAAAGGCTGGTGTGGGTGGCTCGGCTCCCTGCCCCCCGCAGGACAGCTGGAAGAGGCAGGGTTCCTGGAGCCGGCATGCCCGCTGGGGCTGGGGCTCCCGCCTGCAGATGCCCATGTTTACCCAGGGTGGGCCGGAGGGACCTGGACGCTGAGCCTGGTTCTCAGGAATTTGGACAGCTGTCCCTGGACAGCCACCAAGACTCTGCCTTGCAGACTGAGATGGAGCGCTGGGCGTGTGGCTGAGGCACAAATGCTACAGGTAAGTAACTTGGTCTTCCTGGTGTTTTCTGCCAAACTAGCATCTGTCACTTTACATTATTGTCATCTTCCATTTAGGTCCCTGCTTTGTGATTCTTTTTTAAATTAAAAAAAAAAAAAAAAAAAAAAAAGATGAGGGAAGCAATCTGTGGCAAGGCTCCAAGCTCCTCTTAATTGCAAATTCCCTTAAGTACCACTTCCCTGGAGCTACAGGCCCTGTCTGCTAGTCAGGACTGCTTCAGCCTGGCTGATTTTTAATAGGCACGCGGTAATTTTCAGCCTCTCCTAACTTTCCCTTTTGTTCGTCTGCAAATCCTGATGTCCTCATCTGTGCAAGGGATCTCAAAGTATTGGAATGAACCCTCCCCTTTCTTTCATCTTTATGTGAAAAGGAAAGAGAGAGAAAGGGTGGAAGAGAAGAGCAGAGAGAGGGAGAGAGGAGGAGGAAGGTTGGGGGAGAAGTGAAGGCGATTGAGCATTAGAGGATTAGCATTCACAAGTAAGGCCAATGTGGCGGCACATGATCAAATATTGAAATACGTATAGACTCACGGGCTCAAGGTCCTTGAGTTCTCACTCACTCCCCTGGCTCCGGCCCCTCCCCTGATCCCCCCTTCCCCCAGCACTCCCACCCCACTAAAGGGTACACACTAAAGGGTTTCCACCTGGCACGATGGGGGGCTTTCAGGACCCTGCTGGGCCCTGAGGCTTTTGTTCTGCTTGGCTAATGCCCTTGCATTAGAGGATGTTAAATATTTTGAAGATCACCTTGGGCCAAAGCACGGAGGAAAATGGGAGCAGTTTTGCTTTTCCTCTTGGGGGAGATGGAATGAAGAATGGGGAGGGGAGTGAGCCGTGGAAATCAGTCAGCAGCCTTCCTATGTGGCAGGTCAAGCAACTTTAGTGTGACTCAGTTTCTGCCTTTGTAAAATGGGCCCGATCCTGTCGGCCGCAAAAGTGCTCCGGGGCCATGCAAGAGTATCATCAAAGATCCCAGCCAGCCATCAGAGCAGAGAAACTTGGCTCTAAGAGTTTGGCCTGGAGCGGGTCAGTCTCCCAGGCGACCCAGCTGGCCCCAGGTGGCGCCTGCTGCTGTCTCCTGCAGCCAGGACAGGTGGTATCAGAGCAGGAGAGGTGACCCAAGAAAGCCCAGGGAGAGTTAATGTCAGAAATTGCTTGAGTGATGCAAAATACACTTGCTAAATTGCCCTGGTGCCCAGGGAAACAGTTGCACAGTAATACGGGGAGAAGCGAAGGCCAGGAGATGGGAATTGTTCTGGACACTTCATTCTTCCCTGACTCCATAGACCTTCTCTTCTGTGATTGTCAGGCCAATGACCCGGCCTGTCAGGAGCCCTACGGGGCCACCAGAGACCCAAGAACGAGCTCTTGGCTCCCTGAAGGCACCGGGCAGCGGGAGGCCTGAGGAAGAGGCCTGGCCAGTGCAGTGGGCGGAACTGAGGAGGGTCAGGGAGTTCTGTCCCCAGGGCTGTCCCCAGACCTGCCGCTGGCTGCTGGGTAGCCTGGGGCAAACCTCACAACCTTGCTAGGCTCTGGATTTCTTGGCCCCAGATGGGAATAGCAACACCTACTTTATGGGAATGGAATAGAAAATGGATAGGAGAGTACTTTGGGGAGCAAAAATTGATTCGCAGAGACAACGAGGTCATTTTTTTTTTTATTACCGAGCATGCTGACCGTTTGTGTCTGTCTCCCCCACCACGCAGTGAGTGGGCTTCCTGAGGGCAAGGAATGTTCTGTTCCTCTTTGAATGCTCAGTGGCAAGCATGGGACGGGGCACTGAGCAGGTACTCAGTCAATCAATATCTGTTGATCTGAACTAAATTATTAAGATGAAGTGAAGCCATCCCATGTCAGGCTCACTCTGAACCCCAAATGTAGAAAAAATCCACTTTACCCCTTGTCCTGGGCACCCCCTTTTCCCTTATGCTCCATCTCTGGGAAGAGCTGTGCCCTCCAGGAAGATGGGGTTGGGGGGCTGGACTGTGTCTGGGCAGCCATGGTGGTCATTGCAGGTTATGCTCTATGGGAGCAGCATACAACCCTGGGGTTGTGCAGCCAGGATGCCGTGCAACCCAGCTTCTGGGGAGAAGTCCTCCCTGGAGACTCCTCAGGCCAGGGGAGTCAGGGCCCTGCAGGCTGGCTGGGCTGTCACCATGGCTTGAAGAAGAGGATGAAGGGAGCTGACATCCCCATTTGGCCTTCACATACAAACCCACTTAAGGCTCAGTTTCTACGGCTCCACCTAAAACTCAGTGACACTTCATATATCTCCCCATCCCCCAAGGCTGTCTACAAATCATCCCTGTTAGAGAGAGAATGGGATTTGGGGGCACAGTTGGACCCCCTGCATTCATGTTGCATCTTGTCAACCTCACTGCATCCCAGCTGCCTAGTCCGTAAAAATGGGGGGAGTAGCACCCACAGCTCAGCTTGTGAGGAGTCACTGAACTAGATAAAGAATCTGCGTGGTGCTCAAGCCACCCTCAGAGCTCAGTCAGAGCACCTCCCCCTTTATCTCTGCACCCCACCTCTTGGCATGAATTCCCACAGCTGTGGCCTCTCCTGTAAAGCGTGGAGGGCTACACCCATGTCACCGGCCCGTCCCAGGGGCAGTGAGACCCCAGCGTGCAGTGCCTGGGGCAGCGCCCAGCCCCTAGCAGGCACAGGCGAGGTAAGGTCCCTCCTGTTCACGTCCAGCTCAAGCAGCCTTTGAGTCTAGACGTGCAATCCCGGCGACTTGGGGTTTCCGGATGTGCAATCAATCTGCACAAGTTTCTGACCAGAAACCTCGTTCTACCCCAGGCTCAAGGAACACCGGCTCTATCTGCTGACGTTTGGCTTCTCTCCCCGCTCCCCATTCTGCCTCGGCCATGCCTGACCTTGCTCTTCCCCAGTACCTCTCTCCTCTGGGGCCTCAGAGCCCCATCCCCGCCAATAATCCTGGCTCTTGGCTGCCCCACGCCAAAGGCAGATGGTGTTGAGTAATGGGGCTTCTCCCTCGGTTGGATGGGCCAGCGTCAGCAAAGCTGACTTCAGCATCACGCTGGCATGCGGCTTTGGAGCTTAGCGCTTTCTCTTCTTCACTGTCTGGGTGGGGAAGGGGGAGGGAAGCAGGGATGACTGTTTTGGAATCTTTCCTGAAGCTGAAGCTGGGGTATTTGTGGGCAGATTGCATTCTGAGCCTCCAACTTCCCTGCCATTGAACTTCCCCGAAGACATCTCTCTTTGTTTGCCTGTATTTCACTCTGTCGGTGTCTAAAAGGCTTCTTCCATTTGCTTTTATATATTCATTTGAAATGACTCCTCCAATATTTAATCTTTATCAGAACCTGGAAGCCTGGTATTTATTTTGCAGGTCAGTTGCTCATCCATTTTCCTTGAGGCCTCTGGCAGGAGGCTGGAGAGCCCTGCGCCCCCGGGGGGTGCTGCCATCAACATTAGTCCTGGTGACAGCAGGACAAATCAAAGTGCTGCAGGCTACCAGGGAGAAGATAAATCTGGCAAAAGGCTAATGAGTAAACTGTGGCTGTGGCAAGAGAGGGCCTTCAAGAGTTTCCAGGCCTCCTTGCTGTGGGCAGTGGGTCATCTTCCTGGGACTGGAGTGAGGGGCATCTGGTTGGCATGGGTTGGGTTCCTCCAGACTGAGGCGGCCGGGCTCCAGAGTTTTTAACCCTGTGGGCAGTGGCGAAGGGTAGTGAGAAAGGAGATCTGAACTCCTCAAAGCATATGGCATCTCCCGTGAGAGAAAAGCCCAGGAGTATCCTACTTATGGCATGAAGGATTGGGGTTAGACACACGAAGGGATTGTTGGAGAGTAAGCCTTGAGCAGATACCTACGGAAAGTGGTGAGATACCTTTCCTTTGTAGGTCCAGGAGCACATTCCCATCGGAAGGACAATGGTCATCTGTTTCGTCTCCAAACACATACCGAACGCGTCCTTTATTCGGGGACCCTACGGGGTCTCCGAATAGAAAGATGGTGTCTGCTTGAAAGGAACTTAGAGGGGGAGACCCGAGAACCAGGATGGCAAATGGGGGTCTGTGTCCTAGTCAATTCTATCAGGTTGGAAGTAGTTGCTTGGAGGCTCGTGCTAAGAAAAATTGGAAAGCCTCGTCTAGGTTCAGGAAGAGAACGTAGAAGACAAACGTCATTTAGCGATGCCTGCACTGGGTGATGGTATCTGCTGGCCAACCCTGCCAAGGGAATGGAGCATAGTGGGCTCAGTGAAGATGTTTTTTTCCAGCATCTCATGTGCCCAGTCCTGTGCTAGGAGCTTGGGAGGGGGAGATGAGTCTTGAAGCAGACTCCAGTCTAGTGGGAGAAATACGGGACACAGTGATGAAAAACGCTGTTATCCGCACCTATCTGAAATCCTCGAAGGTGGGGGTGCCGGAGGAGCTCACGGAAAGGAGAGGAAGGTGGACCGCAGTTCTCAGGCGCACTTCCCGGAGTGGCGAGAAGAGGGACCCAGCTAGGTCTACCTGGAACATCAGTATTCCACCATCAAAAGCTGTTCTTGATGAGCAGGTGAGAAAGGAGAGACCAAGGAAGACAGCGAAGCCCAAGTGAGCCGGTTTGTTCTTCCTACTTTTAGCTCTCTCCGCCCCCTTTTTCCTCAGAAGCCTCTGGGGCAGAGGGGGGTGGTGGGGCCAGTTGGGGGCGGGGGTGCTCCCAGCCCGCCTGAGCTGGTGCATTTCAAAGCGCTGCCTGGGTGGAGAAGCTGTTCTGAGAGAAGCAGCGGTGTGACCCTGCTCTTGCAGGCATGTGATGAATATTTCATAGCCCAGATGTAATCCTGTCCACAATTTTCTCTCCTTCCGGCTCGCCAGCACCCCTCTCCTCACGGTCCTCCACCTCTACCCCACCCCAGTCCCCAACCGTTCCCAAGTCAGGAAAATCAGTCAAAACATTTATCAAGAATCGGTATGAACCAGCCAAGCGCTGTGAAGAGCTAATCTGTGCAGAGCTAATAAGAATGAACAAAGTCACCACAGACTTCGCCATGGGCATCGCTGATAAGGATTTGTCAGAAGAATTGCAGGTAAGATCTGAACAGCCCCGGGAAGTGGAATGCAAATGCCTGGCTTCCCATCCTCTCTCCCCGTGCCCCCTTGGAGCAGACCGGAGCCTTGAGAACAGAGGCAGAAACTCACCCAGGAGCGGGGCAGGCAGGCAGGCCCGGCTGGGACATGGAAATGTGGAAGGAGATGAGCAGAGCCAGCCTGAGCATGCACCAGGATGGGGAGCAGGGGCGGGTGGGCAGTCAAGGGAAGGGGAGGAGGAGGAAGCCAGGAAGACCTTCCGTGTTCCCTTCCTTGGCACAGGGAACCCGGTAGGCAGGCGGTGTGCTGAAATCAGATGGAGAAAATAAGATCCCACCCAACTGGAAGCAGCCGAGGACTGCAGGAGGGTTTTGAGAGTGCCCACCTGGAAAGCTGACGCTGTAAGCGGCGGCCGGCGGGAGGGCGGCAGAGTTGCACAGCCATGGGGATGAATCCCAGTTCGAATGGTCTCCAGCCGTTGGGACCTTGAGAAAGTTGCTGAACGTCCCCGAGCCTCAGTCTTCTCCCCGGTACGACTAGTACTACTTGCTTCCTGGGGCCACGTGTGAGGGTGACATAGGGTAATGTCCGTATGGGCATGGCACCGTGCCTGGCACAGAGGAAGGCTCCCACATGTTAGCTATTATTTTAGTTTTAGTTTTAGGGACAGTTCTGCCTAAGAACCTGTGAGCTAGTGGCATCAGCAGACTATACGGTCACAACCTCCCGATTCTGTTGTAGCACCAAAGCAGCCATAGATGGAACAAGCGTGGCCGTGAATCAATAAAGCTTTATTTATAAGAACAAGAAGCCAGCTGTGGGTGTGTGATGGTCTGTGGGCCATCGCTCCCCATCCCGGGTGTAATTGATTTTCAAACTACTCAGTTGGCAAGTCTTGTAGGGACATCAGAGGGAGGCCACGGGTCAGGCTGCCTTTGAGCCGATGTGCCTCCTGCAGAGGCTGGAGGGAGCTGGAGGAGTGAGACCCCCAGTTTGCAGACGCTGTGCTGTAGGGCATGGGTGGGGGGCAAAATCTAATATATCTCTGAGAGGATTTCCCTATAAATGAGACATTACTGCCCTGACTGCGTTATATGTTTCCCTCTATGCATCTTCACTGCAAAGTTTATTGTGGGGCCGATGCATTTTTACTGCATCTCCTAAAAGTAGACACATTTTCATCTTTTTCTTGAAATACATATCGTTAAATCTCTCTACCAATTCCTTCTGGCTTATTGGACTTGGGAGCAAGCTGTGAAGAATGATTTGTTTTCAGGCCACAAAGCCACCCCCAAGACAGGCCTCTGTCACACCCCTACAGCCACGGGGGAGAATGGAGGTAGGGAGGGCGGGAGGCTTTGGTGGGGGTTGTAAATGAGGTTTTTGAATAACATTGGTTTCTATTCCCTCACATGTTTTAAAACCTGATAGTTTTCTCAAGTGCTGAACTTGCCACTCTCCCACTGCAATAATATTGTCTCGCATTTGTGTGGGGCTTTACGGCTTAGAAAATGCTTTCAATCTATGTATTATCTTTCGGTCTTCACCACCACCCCGTGAAGTCAGTAGATGGGGAAAAATCATTCCTGGGCCACAGAAGGGATAACTGAGACTCAGAGAAGCAAGTCTAGGACCCTTGGACACTTGTTCCAGATCAGAAGAGGTAACGGGGCTGGGGGGGGGGGCGGCGGGGTGTGGCGGTAGTAGGCGGATATGCCCCGCAAAGATGTCAGGTTCTAATCTTGGAAGCCTGTGAATGTTTCCTATTTGGAAAGAGGGTCTTTGCGCATGAGCTTCCGTGAAGGATTTTGAGATGGGGAAGTCATCCTGCATTTTCTCAAGGGGACCCTAGCTGCGATCGTAAGTGTCCTTATAAGAGGGAGCCTGCGGGAGATTGTACATGTGCACAAACACACACGCACACGCACAGCAATGTGAAGACAGAGCAGGGAGAGACTTGAACATGCTGGCCTTGACGACTGGAGGGGTGTGGCTACAAGCCAAGGAGTCCCAGAAGCCACCAGAAGCTGGAAGAGCCAAGGCACAGACTCCTCCCCACCCCTGCCCCGCCCTGAGGGACACCTTGATTTCAGCCTAGTGGTGTTGATTTCAAAGGTCAGACCTCCAGAATGATGAGAGAATACGTTTCTGTTGTCTTAAGCCACCCAGTTGGCCCTACTTGTTACAGCAAGAGCAGCTACAGGACACTCGCACAGGCAGCAGGGCAGAAGCTGGGAAGCCAGACCATGTCTGTGGGGAGTCAGATGCAGGTCTCCCCACCGTAAACTCCACCGCACCATCCATCGGCTTGGGGAAGGGCCCCTCCCTCAGAAGACGGGTCAGGTTGGTAGGGATGATGCTGAGCTCAGCCAACCAGTTGATATTACCTGGGCCTTCACTGGGCTGCTTGGAACTGTGGCCTTAGCTGAGAAGTGGAAGCTGTGGCCCATGCCCTCAAGACGTGCACAGGCTGGCTGGGGAAGCCACACACGGAGGCACGAAACAATTAACAAATGGAACAGGACAGGGCATGATGAAGTACCTGCCTGTGAAATAGGCACCTTAACTCCTGACTGTGTCAAGTTTCTAGCACAGGCTGGAAAGTGCTCTGGCTTCTCTGTAGATGGTCCAGGCAGAGGACCTAACACCCCATGACTCCTGTGTTCCCCCAGGGACTCTGCAACGCTTTGTGTTAAGCATACTGTTGGTGTGAAAGTACTCTGTAATGTAGGCGCCTACTTCCTGTAGTGAGAACAAAAGTGGCCACGTCCAGGCAGAATCAGCGACCCCATGCTAAATGTCCGGCATCCCTGTCCTGAGCTTTCCTTAGGCGCGGGGATGGGGAGGATGACATTAGGTGTGGTCTCAAGAGGAGATTGGGGCAAGAAAGTGAAAATAAAACAGAATTGATTTCTTGTGTCTAATAGAGTTTTTCTCTTTCGTTTTTTCCTGAAACCACATTTGGCATATGTAATAAGGCGCTGTCTGAAGCCGCTCCGAGGAGTTGGAACCTAACGGAAGGAATGGGATGGGAGACCTGGCTTCATTTGAATTTCCCCCAGAGCTAACAGCCTTCCTCCCAGAGTCCCAGGGAGGGAGGGGCTCAGCCTCACCCAGTGAGGACCGCCCTGACGTCCACCCACTTGACAGCCAGTTAGGACAGCCCACCCCTCTGGTCCACCTCCTGGAAAGTGGGCATAACTTCAGGTTGAACCCGAAATGTAAATATCCTAATTGGCATCTTATTAGTACAAGCAGAAAAGCCCATTGTTATGGAAGAGAAATCTCCCAATCCCCCACCAATTAATCTTTAGCTACAGGAGGCTCGTGCTCACCATATCAATGGGAGCTGGGGCTCAGGAGTGAGCTGCAGAAGAGGGGACAGTGACAGCAGCAGGTGTGACTGCAGAATCTTGGAGCTGGAGAACACCGTCCTCATGGGGTTAATAGTCTGGCCCCCCCCGGGGAGTGTCCCTACGGTGAGAACACCTGCTGGTGGTCCATCCACAGGGAAGCTGCCGTGGAGGAGAGGACACGGGTGGTGGAGGATTGTGGTGGACGTTTGTTTTGTTCTTTCCTTTGTGGGGCCTCTGCAGCATCGAGCTGCTTTGCTAGTCGTATGGGGATTCCCCGTCATTTGAGTCGTGGCGGGAGGCAGACTGTGCTTTCCTCTGAAGGAATGGAAAATTCCCACTACTTGCTTTCCAAGCAGGGCTCACATATGCCCCAGGCTGGGCCAATCTGGCGCTCCCACTCTCAGCTGACCAACCCAGGAGGCAGATGGTGGCAGGGACATGTGATTCCAGTGATGGCCACTAGTGAGATTGCTGGTCCCATCCGTGGGGTAGGAGTTCTATTCTGTGACCCGATTTTGCTGGTGCTCCTGGCCGCAAAGTCTATCTTCCCTTTACCCATTTTCTTTCTTTAAAAAATTTTTTTAAGTTTATTTATTTTAAGAGAGAGAGAGAGAGAGAGAGAGAGAGCGAGTGCACTAGCAGGGGAGGGGCAGAGAGAAAGAGAGACAGAATACCACCAAGTAGGCTCTGCGCCAGCAGCACAGAGCCCAATGGCAGGGCTTGAACTCACAAACTGTGAGATCATGACTTGAGTGGACATCAAGACTCAGATGCTTAACCAGCTCGCCACCCAGGCGCCCTTCTGTCTTCCCTTTGCCCATTTTCTAAGCCTCATTTTCTGATGACCTTCCTGATAACTGGGAACCATTGGACATCTTTTAAATAAATTCATTTTCTGCTTAAATCTGCCAGGAATCTGTTCTGTTGCTTGGAAATAACACACCTGACTACAAAACTACATTTTATGGGTCAGAACAAGAGGTGAGGAGGGAAGTTCAGATTTCTGGAGAGGCTGGCATGGGCTGATCTCAGAAATTGTTTCATTTGATCCTACAAGACCATTTGAAACACCTACTGAATCATTTCCTTTATTTTACCAATGAGGAAGCCACGGGCACAGAGTGTTGGCCATCTGTAGGTGGTAGAACTGGGTTGAAGCCAAGTAGCTGTGCTCCATTTCTCTGGGTTCCTCCTCTTCCTCCTCCTCCTCTTCTTCTTCTAATGTTTATTTATTTTTGAGAGAGAGAGAGAGAGACAGAGCACGAGAGGGAGAGGGGCAGAGAGACAGAGCCAGAATCCGAAGCAGGCTCCAGGCTCTGAGCTGGCAGTACAGAGGCAAAGGCAGGGCTCAGACCCACGAACCATGAGAACATGACCTGAGCCTAAGTCAGACGCTTAACCCATGGAGCCACCCAGGCGCCCCATCCCCGTCTGGGTTCTTGCAGAGGACCATGCTGCTGGAGGTGCCCTGGCTAAGCAGAGTGGGCTTTGACCTATTGGAACATATCCTTCTCTGTGTGGGTCATCTCTGCTCATCCCGTAAGGCTTTGAGATACACTTTTCCCGGGAAGTTCTCCAGGATCCCCTACCCTCAGGTCAGACTTCTGGTCCTCCTCTCTGTTCCCATGGTGTGCGAGATGGTAGGCTTTCCTAGCGTGGATCCTGCTACTTAAGTGCATGCCACTTAAAGACGCAGTTCCTCCAAGATGCTGGATGCTCGTCGCCTTTTCCAGGGACTGAGAGAGACCAAGAATGAGGTTTTATCTTATTGGGTCTTCTAGCGTTAGCATCTGACACAATGCCTCACCCTCCTTTTGGTGCTTAAGACATGCTTATCAAATTAAATTAATAATGACCCAAGTCTGGGCAATATTTTAAACTGAATATCCCTACAAAATTTTTCCCTACGACAGGCACCACCTGATCCAATAGGGGGAACCCTCCCCCCCTTTGTTTTTTAATGATAGAACCCAGAGACAGGAATGATCAGTCTGTGTATAGACCTCTTCCCTAATTAGGCTCTAAAAGTTCAAGGACCAATTGAGGGCTCCTCATTCCCTCTATGCCTCCTTTGGTCTCAAGGCTGCTCATTAGTGAACACCTGCTGAGGGGCTAAGGTAGTGATGGTGGCTGCACCTGCCCTGTCTCCATCCTGTCCCACCACTGGCTTTGTAGTGGGTCACATGCTTGGCTGTACGTGATAGTAAATGCCCAGGGTGCATTCCACATCTCCTGTTTCCCGCAAGTGTCTCCTGAGAATGACCCAGCTTGATGCACTTTTCTGGAATGTTAGTTTTAAGAAAAGATACTAGGGTAAAGGTCAGCAGCTTGCATATGGATGGTGAGGGTGGTTGGGGTGCTTCCCATGGGCTCAACCAGGCCTCCAGCTCCCATGTGGAGCTATATTAACAAAATGCTGATTGGAAGAGACATCTTGCCTGTGGGTGAGCTGCCTGAGCCACTTGGCTCCAGGAGGCCATATTTGTATTCAGAACAACTTGGATCAGGTGAGTACTCCATAAACATGACTCAGAAGACCATTCTGGACCACCTGTTCTGCATCAAGGGGTGGCCTTGGGAGTTAGCTCTTGTCTGAGAGAACTTCCCTCCATTTCATTATAAAACTTGACTTTCTGTGGCCCAAGGTCCCCACCTGCCTGGAGCTCAACTGACTGAGGGGGGAGAAGACTGCCCTTGGATTGTTCTCATCACTAAATAATTTCCAGCCAGCTATGTGGGAGCCTCGGAACCACGCGAAGTGTTGTCTGGAGAAATCTTGCCCAGATATAACATTGAGACAACATTTAAAACCTCATTTAAGTGAACACAAAGAGAGGGCTCCTGGGTAAAAGAGACTTAATTAATCTCGTTTCTGTGTAGATACTTTTAATTAAATGTAACTCCACATTCCTTCCAAGTAGATTGGAAGGGCCGAGCAGCCTTGCAACTTGGTGGGGCTGGGTTGAGGGAGGCCAGCAAGTGGGTTCAGGCAATCAGAGATGCTGTGGAGGCTGGAAACCCAGGACGTGGCCCTGCCTCCTCCCTCTCTCCATCCCTGAAGCTAAATGTGCCTCCAAACTTTAGTCCACCTTCCCCATCATCTCTTGGGTGCCTCCTTCTCTTTTCATTCCACAGCATCAGCTCTAGTGCAGGCCTTTGCCATTTCTCTCTTTGGAATGCTGGACAGTCATCTCCTAACTGCTCTCCTCTCCTCAATCCCTTTCCATCCACCTTTAGTCAGTTCACCCGTTCACCTCAGTCAGTCGCTGAATGACTTCTTAGAACCCCAATTCCATTTGGATGTGACTCTCCTGGTTAAGAACGCAAAATAACTTCTGCTATTCTGATTAAACAGAAGCTCTTGCTCTTGGCATAGCCAGAATATGGTATCTCAGAAGGCTGGTCAAATTTAAGAGTGGCTGTAGTGTCTGGAGAAGGAGACGAAGTGGGGTGGGTCCAAGAAGAAATGTCCTGGAGAGAAACAAACCACAGTCAGAAAGGCCATACACAAGTCAGTCTGAAGAGTCTGGGCATAGCTGGGGAGTTTGGACCCGGGGCTACAGGAACTGAGGAGACGAGAAGAGAGGCAGAGTTCCAGTGGCAGGTGAAACCCTGAGAAATTCCAGGAGGCTGTGAGAGGTTAGCCACAGGGGATTCGTATAAGATAATCTGCTGTCTTGGGCAGAGAGGAGGGACTAGTTGGGTGTGGACTAAGAATAACGTTATGGTGGCAGCAGAGGCCGGCTGCTCTCAAGTACCAGCTTCCTCTCCTGGTCCCAGTGCATAGTTCAACAGACATCTCTATCCTCCCCAACTCCTCTACAAATGAATGGGACCATTTCACTGAGTGTTGGCCAGTGAGATGTGGCTGGAATCGATGCATGCCACTTCCAGACGCAGCCCTGAGAAGCTCTTATGGGGTCTTCCACACTATCCTTTTTGCCCAACACCTGGCTGGATGAAGTGGGTCCAGGGGAGAACTCAAAGGCAGAATGACTTTAGATAAATGGCCCCTGAGTCCGCCTCTCCTCTCGTCTCTGCTGCCATTTTGGATTGTGACACGGTTGGGAAATAAACATGCACTATTCAAGCCCCTGAGACTTGGGGACTGTTTGAGATAGCACTTAGCCTCTCCCGACTCATGCAATAGGTATCCTGCCAGGAGGGACACCTAGAAGAAAAAGAAGCATGTAGACTTTACCGCAGTCAGCCCCTCCAGTGAGGGCCCTTGAAGATTGCTCCACAAGGAGAGGGCCACCTGTCAGCGTTATCGGTATCTCTCGGCCCTGCCTTCCTGCTCCTCTGTAACCCTGAGGAGGTCCCTGATGACCAGGAGAAGAAGCCTGGGCCAGGCCCTGCCTTGCTAGGGAGGGTAGCGGTCAGATTTCCGCTGTGATAATGCCGCAAAACTACAGGTTTTCAACAAGCAGTTCTATTTCTCACTCACAGGTATGTTTGTTGACGAGGGTGGCAGGCCTGCTCCGGGCCGAGGACTGTGTTCAAATCTGTTCCACGTGTCTGTAATTCTGGGATCAGCAGCCTCATGGCAGATGGCAGAAGCAGAAAAACCACTGAGCCAAACTGCATAAGCACACTTAAGCTTCTGCTCATGATACATCTACCAACATTTCATTAATCAAAGCAAGATGCAAGCATCGAGCCAGTCGGGTGGAGATGTTTACTCTGTAGACGGTGAGCCATGGCAGAGTACGAAGGGAAGAATGGTGGACAAACCACGTACTGTACCACAAGCCCCATCTCTGACAAGGCGCCGGCCTGCCTAAAATCCAATGTCCCTGGGCCTGAAGGACTGTTTGTCTAAGTGAATGATGCAAGGGGCTTCAGAGATCTGGAAGGATTGCCCGGCTGTTTGAGGCAATGGGAAGGGAAATTGGAGTCAAAAGCCTTAGTTTCTTGTCCCAACGGCTAAGTGACCACGAACCTTTGGCAAGTCACTTGTCTCTAAACAATTTACTTATCTGGGATGAGAGAGGTAGGCAGGGTGATGTCTTTGTCCTTTCAAGGTCATACCCCTGGAGACCCTAAGAGACCTCTCTCTGTGATCCTAAGCCACGATCTCTGAGATCCTATTGTCTGCAAGTCGGGCAAAGCCCCGGCACAGAATCTGGGAGAAGATGGTTTTTGCAGAACCCTCCCCGGAGGGACAGTGGGGAAAAGAGGAGGCGGGGAGAAGACTCAAGTATATTTCTCTGTGCACTTCTAAAAGCCCTTAGATCAGGCTGCTCAGGGCCTGATAATTTTTCCATTAAGAGGAAATAATTTTCTGGGTCTGTTTTGGTTGTATTTATCTGCAGTTGACAGCATCAGCTGCTGCAGCCGTGACATGCCGCCTGTCCCCCAGACCAGGCATGTACTTGTGGGGAAAAGAGAGGGGCAGAGGTCTCAGTGTCTCCTGGCCTGGACAAAGGGAGCAGGCAGCCACAGCAGGACCCCGGGGATACATCTCAGATGACCCGGCTGTGACCTCAGCCACCTCCCACTCCATTTTCTTCCCTGAAAAAAGAAATGTAAACAATAGCCCAACTAAGAAACCCACCACTGTGCTATCTCCGCCCGGGCCCCCACCTCCTGCCTATCGCTTCTTCTAAGCCAGCTTGACAATAACCATTCATCACAAAAAAGAAAACAAAGTACGGAGAAACAAAAACCAATCTAAGGCCGCAAATTGA
Organism: Panthera pardus; assembly: GCF_024362965.1. Classification (NCBI taxonomy): domain Eukaryota; kingdom Metazoa; phylum Chordata; class Mammalia; order Carnivora; family Felidae; genus Panthera; species Panthera pardus. The sequence goes on from NW_026526677.1 coordinate 102,043,644, forward strand.
CGTCAAACTTTGAAAAATGGACTGTGAGATGGCGGTACGGTGAGCTCTTTCTACTTTCCAGAGCAGACGGGGCTGGGCACCTCCTGTCACAAATCCTCACGATCCCAAGTTCAACTTGGAGGTGACTACAGTCCAGGGAGCAGATCTGACTTTGTGAGGTGACATTGGGATGAGGAGGGCTGTTAGAGACCAGCAGGGATCGCGGCAAAGGAGAGTCACCTCTGATGTTGAGAGGACGTATGCCCACCCTGGGTGAGGGTCTTGAGTGGGTTTGGGCGGGGGAGAGGGTGGTGCTGGCTCTGTGCCATCCTTCTGGATTCTGCTCCCTGTAGAGCTGGCAGATTGGCTTCAGGAGACACTGAGGAAGGAACAAATCCCAGATTTTCATACTTGGCACTTGCGCGTACAAAGGGCTTTACCAAGTTCAAAGCGTTTTCGTGGGCATGATCTTATTCGAGCAAACCTGGGATACACACGGAGCAGCCTATGCCGTTTGCACAGCTGAGGGAAGTGAGGTGTGAAGCAGTCTGTGACTCACCCGAACTCACACAACTTTAAGTGACATGGCTGGACTTGAACCTAGGTCTTCCTGGCTCCAGAGCTGACGATCTTTCTCTTTGGGATACTTTGAGCTGGCAGGAAGGAGTATGAGGCATCACCATACTATCACTGAATGCGTTTGTTTTATTTTGGGAAGGGGAACCTCCAGGCCAGGGAGGAAAGCTGACTTAGCCACAGTCATGGGTGGGGGTTCTGGGTCCAGCCTGGTTCTCCTGATCCCTAACCAGGCAGTGACAGCATATGGCTGTGAAGTCTCAGTGAAGACTAGGAATTCTACCATGGGATTCCCCTGGGAAGCACCTGAGACCATTGGTAGGGGCCAGATGGGACAGTTTGCTCCTGGGCTTTGTCTGGGGTCATAGAACCGATTTGTCCTCTAGACCAGGCCTGAGGCAGCTATAGGATGACGGAAGTCTGGGAGGAATGGCGCCTGGCTCCCAGCTAATAATGTGTAAAGAAGGGTTGTTCTGTCCTCTCGGGAAGCCACTTTCTTCCCTCCCTTCTCCTCCTCTTGGAATCATCTACCTACTCTCGAAGACTGTCACCCCGTGCCCTTGGCCTGTTCTTTTTTTTTTTTTTTTTTAATATGAAATTTATTGTCAAATTGGTTTCCATACAACACCCAGTGCTCATCCCAACAGGTGCCCTCCTCAATGCCCATCACCCACTTTCCCCTCCCTCCCACCCCCCCATCAACCCTCAGTTTATTCTCAGTTTTTAAGAGTCTCTTATGGTTTGCCCTTGGGCTGTTCTAAGATGCTCAGGACTCCCTAGGGCCCTAGACTGGGTCTTATCCAGTCAAGGAGCACCAGATACTGTGGGCATCCCCCAGCCCCTCTCTGCCTACCAGCAGGCTCTCTTCTCATGATCCATTTCCTCAGGGCCTGCACTCTGTGAGAGGATCCAGCTAATCTGACAGGCTTAGTGAAGGCAGACTGCCTGGGTTCAAATCCGGGTTCTGGCACGTATTAGCCCCGTATCCCTGGGCAAGTTAATTAACCTCTCTTAGCTTCTGTTTCCTTATCTGAGAAATGAGGATAATAATACTTACTTCATAGGGTTATTGGGAGTTTTAAATGAATGTGTGTAAAGAATTTAGCACAATGCCTGAAGCATAATAAACATTCAATAAATGTTAGTTATTTTTAGTTTTTAAACCTATTTGTGCTCCTGTCTTGGTGGAGGCTAATGACTCACTCCAAAGTTAAAATAGATGTGTTTTTGCGGAGATCTAGTTGAGGAAAGGGCTTACCAGAGAGGTATGGCGGTATTAGCCCCCAGGACACTCCTCCGTGGGAGAGACCCCTCCTGAGTGGTGGAATCGCCCAGTAACCCCCCTCAGGGCGCGTCGCAGGATCCAGACGTGGATCACGAGCTGGACATTCGGATCTATTTGCCACAATCCTCATTTGAACTAGAACTCACACCGCTCAACTGAAGCATGGACCAAATGGTTGTAGAACCACAGCCAGGTGACAAAGGGGATGTGGGTCGGGGAGTGAAGCATGAAGTGTAACAGGTCCCCAAGGTCTTGGTGTCATCTCAGCAGGGCAGTCGTCACCTGATGGCAAAGCTCACAGGTGACTGACACTCCAGGACTTGCCCCCACCCCCATCTATTAATAGTGTGATGTTGGAGAAGCTATTCCCTGTCACTGAGCATCTGTTTCCTCGTTGGGATAAAATCAAAATTGATAATGTACATAGAAAGCACTTTATAAATGACAAGTGAATGTATTTTCTTTTTTCTTTTCCTTCTTCTTTTTTTTTTTTTTTTTGGCACAGCTGTCATTTGAAATCAAGTAACTTCAAGATTTGGAAAATCTTGGAAACTCTAATACTTTGGAGCTCTGTGGCCTTGCTGTTCTTGTCTGAGCTGTGGTTGTGCAGAGCAGAGATCCCTAGAAGGACACTCAAGCGTGTGTGAAAAGTGGGGAGAGGCGGTGGACGAGCCAGAGAGCCACAGGTGCCGAGAGGAGGGGCCTCAGTGCTGCCAGGCTGTGTGGGGAATTCAGGTAAAGGGGAGTCTGGGGTCGCAGCAACCCCTGGGAACTGCTTCTCTGTCCCCCTAGGGCAGCCTGATTTTTCTCTCAGCATCGGCTTTTCTGTGTGCACCTGCTCTGTATTCTCCCCAGTCGGCTCGTACTGCTTACTCACCATTTCTGCTCACCTATAATTTCATACTGATTACACCCATGCCTCCCCAGTCTCTATGCAAACCTTCTGCTGTACTACCTGCAACCACCAATGGCAGTTTTTCCTGTGTCTTTGCTCAAACACCAGGAAGAATATGATCCTTTTCTTCCCCGCCAGCCACAGAGCACTAGCCGCTCTCTGGATCAGTGTCTCTTAGGTCCCCTATCCTCCCTGTCATCTGCAGCTGGAAGAGTGGTGCAGGAGGGCTGACAACACTGAGCCCATCTTTGGCCCTGCATCTTGTTCTTGCCCTGCAAGGACCCCTCTTGGGGCCATGTGTTCCACACCCCATGGAGGTAAATGTGTGTTCTGACCCGAATGCGGGAGGCTCTTTCTGACCTTCCCTAAAGTGGTGCACAGAGGGTCCCACTTTAGATTTAATTTTTTAATGTTTTATTTATTTTCAAGAGAGCGAGCGTGAGCAGGGAAGGGACAGAGGGAAAGGAGGGGACAGAGCGGTCTATGCACTGAGAGTAGCAAGCCCGAGGCAGGGCTTGAACTCATAAACGGAGAGATCATAACCTGAGCTGAAGTTGGACGCTGAACCGACTGAGCCACCCAGGTGCGCCTCCGCTTTAGATAACTATTAGGGGTGGCTGGTGCCCAGAAGACCTCACTTTAGGTAATTATTAGGGGTGGTTGGTGCACAGAAGGCCCCACTTTAGATAACTACCCCGTGGATCGCCACCATGTTCTTTGCTCCATAAAAGCTGGGGCGGAAGGCCCAGACTGGGCGCTGAAGGGCTGTATAAGGTGGCCGAGTATGTCCGGATCATCGTTTCCTAGATCCCTCACTGTCATCCAGCATAAAACTGTGAACGGTATGGACTGGTATGCTTTGTTTTTTGGTCTTAAAGTGCCTCGCCAGCCTGGAGGGTGCTTTACTGACCGTCCTGCACCTTCTAACAACGGGCTGGCCAGGCAGGAGACTGAAAACTGGCACAGGGTGCTGTGGGGCAAAACCCTATGTTGGCCAGCCACTGCCACGTGGGGAGACATGGCCAGGCTTCTGGAGTGTCTCAAATACAGGGACGTCCCAAGAATGCCCTAGGGGTTGTTAAAGATCTTGTCAGAAGCGGTGTGGAAAAGGAAATGTCAAAGGGGAAATGAAGAAGCTTTTGGAGTAGTGGGTTGGCCATCGATCTGTGCTTTTCCTGACGCCATAGGAAGGGAGTTATGAGTAAGGAGAGGTTTGGAACACACCAGAGAAGCGATGGCTTTGGAGAGGCATGTGCTGGTTGCACGTTGTTCCTCTAGTACAGACACTGTGCCCGGGAGGGTCCAAAGGCAGTACCAAGGCTTGGAGGTCATGGCAGGTCTGATGGCGAAGATGCATGGGTATGGGCTGCTACGCTAAGGCGTGAGGTGCTATCGTATCTCGGGAGAGCTGGGATGCCGAGGCACGGCCCCCTGGGATGATGGGTCCTCTGATGAGGAGGACATTATCACAGGGGAGGAAAGAAACATTCAGGCATACCCTTTGATGCACACAAGGGCCAGGCTCACTCATGAGCCTGGAGATGCCCGAGGGGAGGTTCCCACGAGTCAGAGGATGACCAGGGTTTCCATCGCTGAACTGGGGCCGCTCACCAGCTGCTTTAAGGGGAGGTGGGGGCTGTTTCCACTGGGGGGAGACTGGGGGAGATGGGATTGGGTTGCATGGGTTTGAGATGTTGGGGTTGGCCTCAGTTGCTACTTGGCCTGCCTCACAACAAAGATCCCATGCCGAGACATGGGTAGGAATAACAGGTGCTTAGCTAATTTGATTGATTGGATAAATGTTAACATTAAGATAATTTGCCCTAATGAAGGGGGATGTTCCCTCCTGTCCTTTAGGCTGGACCTCTGTGGAAGAGCTACACGAAACTGTGTGAGCTGGGGATGAAATGGGCCATTTACACCTAGGATTTTAGAGACCCAGACAAATAATTTCTTTCCTCTGGTAGGGAAGACTGAATCTTGCTGGCAGCACTAGGGGCATGGTTCGGGACTTGAGTATCTGCTGTTGCCTCTGTGGCTAATTGGCCCATTGTTCCAGTGGCTGCTGTGGTGGCTGACTTCAGTGGAACCGAAAGAATCCATCATAAGGGAAATAAATGGGTTGAGAAACGGGAAAACAAAGAACCCTGCCAAAGATAAGATGGCAGAAAGGAGGCCCATCAGTGTCTCTTGTAAACAACTGTGGCAAGATCTGATGTCCTCTGGGACTGGGAGAGAAAATCTAGACAACCCAGTTGGGTCTTGCTAAGCCTGTGGAAGGCTTTGCTTAAGGTAAAGCAGGTTACTCCCTGGAAGGAAGGATCAAAAGAGCCAAGCGTGTTGCCAAGTGCCACTCTGTTGATGGAGGAATTTCAGAGGTGGATACCACACCCCTAAAGACCAGGGGATAGGTCAACAAGGCCCTTTAGTTTGTGCACAAGGGGACCTCCGAAGGCCCCACTTGGAATTAACTATTTATTGGTCTCACACTAATAAACGGTAGTGGCTCTAATAAACACTGTAGCTGAATCTACACAGCTCTATGGAGACCCTTTGACATTTCAGGGAGAAATAAAAGCTGTTGGTTTTGGGTGACAAACCAGTCTCTACGTATCTGCACACTTCCCACAGTTTCCTAGTGCGTATTTCCCCCATCCCTGAATATATTTTGGGTGTAGATGTTTTTCAAGGTCTGGATCTAGCTAAGATGAGATCAGGTTGTGTAACCGAGTAGTGAAACCCATCATTGTGGGTCACCCCACATGGGAGCCCACATAGCTTTTGGTTCCCAGAGAGGAATAAATGCAAGACCATATATAAACTATAGGGAGCAGGGGTATGACAAGCTTACTGCCACCATTAGAGAACTAGAAAAGATGGGAGTAATCAGGCCTTCTCAAGGCACATGCAATAGTTCAGTCTGGCCTATAAAGCAATCAACTGGGATCTGGTGGATGACAACAGATGACAGGAAACCATTTTTCCACCTGTCTGCTCCATGGTGCCTAATACAGCCTTATTGTTAGGTCTTAATGGAGGCTGTGATTTTTCTCTATCGTTATGTACGAGATCTCCAAAATGGAGACTAAGATGCTAAGACGGTACACGAGAGCATGAAAATAATGGTTTGACGAAAGTTGGGGGCTTAACTTTGTACTAGGGCATATCGGCAATGGGTGCAAGGAGGTGTCATTCCTCCAATCCTGATGTGCCTCTTGTCAGCAGGAGGAGCTAGAGCTGTCCTTGTCCTTGTCCCTGGAGACTGAGGAATGGTGGAGAGCCAGTGGTGGTACTGGTTAATCTCCTGTTGCTGCTTTCATTGCTGTTGTGAGGATGTAGGCCCCCTCCCCATATCTGACTCTAGGGTCCTCACAGGAGAAAGGTGTGTAGATGGTAAGGGCCATTACGATGTCGGAGGTGGAGTGGAGGAGGGCTGGCCCCCCTGACCCCATCTTTGACCCTCCGTATTGTTCTTGCCCCACAATGACCCCGCCCCCTGTCTTGGGGCTATGTGCTCTAGGCCCCGTGAAGGTTAATGTGTGCCCTGACTGGAATGTGGGAAGGCTTGTTGTGATCCTTACTAAGGTGGAGCAAAGGAGACCCCATGTTAGGTAACTGGTAGAGGTGGCTGGTGCACAGAAGGCCGCACTGTAGATAATTACCCTGTGACCTCCTCACTGTGCCCCCAGCTCCATAAAAGCCAAGGACTGTGATTCAGATGGGATGGGAAATGGGCACAGACAATGGCCAAGTACCACCTGGATCATCTCCACTTGATCTGCTCCCCCATCAGTAAGTTACTCTGAATAAAACTGTGTGTATGGTATGGAGTGGCTTGCTTTATTTTTTGGTCTTAAAGTGCCTTCTCAGTCTGTAGGGTGCTTTACTGACCCTCCTTCACCTTCTAATAAGTAGAGTCTTGTACTAACCCGGTGAGGGTTTATGGTGGGGCAGGTTCCCTTAGAATGGGATTAGATGGGTTAAGAAGTGCTCAGCAATGATAGGGCACGTAGGCAAGTCAGTGTCTCCATAAACTCTCTAGGGTCCTCACCTGGAAAGCAGATGGTTATGGAGATGAAATGAATCACTAGGAGTGCCCATAATAGATCTGATCCCTTCTTTCCATCCCCTTGGCCACTTTGTTTAAAAAAATTTTTTTTTAAATGTTTATTTTTGAGACAGAGGGAGACAGAGCACGAGTTGGGGAGGGGTAGAACCTGAAACAGGCTCCAGGCTCTGAGCTGTCAACACAGAGCCTGATGAGGGGCTCGAACCCTCAAGCTGTGAGATCGTGACCTGAGCTGCAGTCAGCTGCTTAACCGACTGAACCTCCCAGGCGCCCCACCTTGGCCACTTTCTTAACTCCATCCTTGATCTCCTACCTGGGCTAATCCAGGAGTTCACCAACTAGACTCTTTGTCCCCAATTCTGCTCTTTCCCACGTTGGATCAAATCTATTTTCCATGCAATTGCCATCGTGAGCTTTCTGAAATGCAGAGCTGAAGAACCCCAAGATCAAATGCTGGTGAGGACATGATGAAACAAGCATCTTCTATTTTACTGAGGGGACTGTATATCCCTATAACTCTAGGGAAAAGTGAGCTAGCAATATCCAAATTGTAAATGCCATAACCCTTGATTCTGCGTTTCCACTTTGGGCAATCCAGTGGAAATGAAAGCACCCATACAGAATCTTACATGGGGAAGCATGTAATATTGGAGCATTATTTTCTGTGTCGATATAATTATAAATAACATCAATAGTCAACAGTAAATGGTTGAGCAAATCTTACTATGTCCACACACTGGAAAATTCTACACACATTTTAGAGAATGAGTTGCATATCTGTTGGCTAGGAGGTAGGAGGTCTAGCACCATGAGAGAAACAGCTTGCTTAGTAAAGGGTACGATGCACTTTTGAAAAAACAGTATAGATGGTGGCATATGTGTCCATGTTCATATTTGCTTGATGAACATGGAAACGGGTGTAGTAAATTCCTTGGTGGGGCAGGGTTGCTCAGTCTTAGTAAGCCTCAGAATCACCTGAAGGGCTTGCAGCAAATTGTATTTTTTCTTCCCATTAAAAAAAAAATTAGAATTGACCTCTGACCTGAATTTCAGGTGCAGAACATAATTATACAAATAGTGTAAAATGATTACCACAGTAGGTCTTTTTTTTTTAAACGTTTATTTTTGAGAGAGAGAGAGAGAGAGAGAGAGAGAGAGAGAGAGAGAGAGTGTGTGTGTGTGTGTGTGTGTGTGTGTGTGTGTGTGTGTGTGTGTGTATGAGAAGACCTGAGGGGCGGAAAGGGGGAGACAGAGGATCTGAAGCAGCTCTATGCTGACAGTAGAGAGCCCGTCGCAGGGCTCAAACTCCTGAACTGTGAGGTCATGACTTGAGCTGAAGTCGGATGCTTAAGCCACTGAGTCAGCCAGGTGCCCTACTACGAACCAGTCAGTCTTAACATCCATCACCTGGTATAGTTGCAACTTTTTTCTTGTGATGAGAACTTCTAAGATCTAGTCTCTCAGCAACGTTCAAACATACAATACACCATTAACTACAATCGGATGGCATTTCTAACAAGCACCCAGACAATGCCAATGCTGCTGTTCCAGGGAACACGCTTTGAGAAACTCCTATATAGAGTTGTGATAGAAATGGGGCAGGAGAGATGTTGAAGGTTTTCTTCCTATAACTTGAATTTCTTTCAGTGGTTCTAGCACACTTACATAACTTGGCAATTTAGAAGAGGAATGCAGTAAAAGAGGGGAAAATTACTAAAAAAAAAAAAAAAAAAAGGCAACTTGTCCAGTCTATGTCCCTTCTTTTCTAATAACTTTTAGTGCCTTTCTGATTCACACAGAAGGAAGTCAAAGTTCATCGGCGTAGCATCAAGCCTTCTTGGGATCGGCTCCCTGCCTTAGACCTCTTGATCCGCAAATTTTCTGATAGTACTTGGACAGTCTACTGTTTCCCCACACAAAGCTGCCCATCACTCCTGAGTGTGCTCGCTGTCACACACCCCCTGGCCTTGCTTGTGGAGCTGCCTTTGTAAGTGTGTCAAAGGCAGGATTCACTTGGTTATCTTTGGATTCCCAGTGTGAAGTAGAGATGTAGTAGGTGCTCAGTAAATCCTGTTGCCTTGGAAGAATGAGTGAACAGTGGGTACCCCACATAAGCTGCTAAGTGGGAACCACCTCTCCAAGGCTAGCCCTGCTCTGCCAAGCATTTTTCCACCAGGGGCTGGGCTGTGCCTATGGTTCCCAGGTGCTGTGAGTTACAGAAATGCAAACAAGAGCAAACAGCAGGCAGAATGGGCAGGTGTGGGCTGAGCGGTCTGTTCCAGCTCCACCTGCTTCTCCTCGAAGCTCTTCAGCCCCTCCTCAATCTTGCTGAACCCGCTCAGTCTAAGTGGGTAATGGCGGAGGGAGGATCGAGGGCATAGGGAAGTCCCAGCATGTGATTTCACAGGGGGTTGCATCATTATGCTAATTCCTCTTTAAAGCAAGAGTGTGTATGAATGAAAGGGTACCTGTGGATGCACGAGTGTGGGCATGCATGTGTTCATCTATAACAAAGCCTCCTATTTGGGTGGTACTTTATAGTTGATAAAGTGTTTCATGTGCATTATCCCATTAAGTCTCCATGCAACCCGGTGACTTACACCAAATATTATCACTTTCATTCTTCTAATGAAGGAAATAAGGCTTTTGGAGTTAAGTGCCTTGTCCGGGATTACCTTGAGGGTGGGCAGCCTTGAGGGACCCATTTCAGTAGGTCCTCCTTCCAGGGACCCAATTACCCCTCCCGCAATGGCATTGGTCCAACGTCCTCATGCCCTATTAGCTCATCACTCCTCATAATTTTCAAATTCTGTGATCTACATATATTTGCTCTTTGACCCTGATTCCTGACACGGAGGTTCTAAATCCTTTGCAATGTCCCTGGGTCATATAAATGTCTTTGTATGTTAAGGAGATGTCTGGAGGCAGGAAGCTCCTACATAGCTTCTGGATGGAGACCGCTTTCTGAAAGACCAAGGTATGATTTGAGGGCCAGAACTTTCAGCTCTACCCCTACCTCAGGGGAGAGGAAAGGGGCCATGAAGTTAATAATTGATCATGCCTATGGTAGGGAGCCTCTGTGAAACCCCCCCAAGTGTTGAGTTCAGAAAGCTCCAAATTGAAGAATATATCCACAAGGTGGGAGCTGGTGTATCCCAAGTCTATGGGGACATAAGTCTTGCACTTGGGACCCTTCCACACCTTACCCTGTGTACTTCTGCATCTGGCTGTTCATCTGTACCCTGTCTTGTATCTTACTAGCTGTGGGCATTGGGACAGATGACTTAAACCCTCTGTACCTCAGTTCCTCTATCTCTGATCTGGGATCAGTAGAATCTACTCGTTGGGTTGCTGGGGGTATTAAATGGGGAAATATACATAACATGCTCTGTAGAATGTCCAGTATGTGGTTATTCCACAACAACAATTATTCCAGTTGATGCAGCCAGGAGGGCCTCACAAAAGAGGGGTCTCTGTAAATGGGTATCTCTGGATCTGAGTCTCAGTGGCCCTGAGAGATCATTCAGGTGTTGGGAGACCTGCATTAGGTTGTCTGGGTTGGCCAGTCCAGCCTATTTTTCTCTGGGAATTAGTTCCTGTCGTGTGGGCCCAATCTCCTTAGGACTGTGAGTCCTTGGAGAGTGGGAGCCTCTCTGAAGAGGGCCAGCCTCCTATGGGCACTGGGATAAATAGGGTGGTTGGCTGGGGGTGGGGTGAGCTCAGAGGACAGGGTAGAGAGCGACATAGGCAGAAAGTGCAGAATTCAGCCAGCAGCTACCCTTCAAGGGGAAGGTGAGTTGGCTGGGAGATGCTGTCCCCTTTGAGGCTGGAGGATGGGACCCACCATAAATGTTCCACCCCTATATCTACTCTTCAGTCTGTCATACTCTGATATTCTTTTGGTGCCTGCGTTCCCATCTGCTGTGTCTTAAATGTTTGTGTCCCCATAAGACTCCTATATTGAATCTAAATCCTTAAGATAAAGCTATTAGAAGGTAGGGTCTTTGGGAAGTAATGAAGTCTTGAGGGTGGAGCCATCTTGGATGAGATGAGTACCCTTCTAAGAGGCACCTTAGAAAGCTCCCTTGACCCCTCCACTGTGTGAGGATACACTAAAAGTCAATGAGCCAGGAAGCAGACCTTCACAAGACCCCAAATCTGCTGGCATCTTGACCTTTCACTGCCCAGTTTCCAGAACTGTAAGAAACAAATTGCTCTGGCTTACAAGCCACCCATTCTGTGGTACTCTTTTCTATAGTAGCCGGAACAGACTGAGACACGTTCCTCTTTCTTTTCAGTCTCTGGCGTGTTAGAAAGGGGAGTGGAAAAATCAAGGGCTTCAAACTGAGGTAATCTGGTTAGATTCTCCCTTCCCTACTAACGAGCTATAGGATCTTGTACAAGTCCCTTAGCTTCTCTGGGACCTACTTTCCTCTTGAGTGAAGTGTGGATGATGGTAATAGTACCAAACTCACAAGTTTATTGTGAGGATTCAGGGAATGAGGCCCTGAGACGAGCACCTGGAAGATAGGTGATAAATTTGACCCAGGCGTCCAATGATCCGTCCTTAACATGACTGTCTTCTATTGCTCTCCCCAGAGATCAGAATGGTTGCCCACCCCTGGAAAACTGAAGGACTGTGCCTGTGTACATATGCTTTAATCTTGGCTTTTCAAAATGTGTAGGGAATGAACCACAGATAGAAGCAGCCCCCTTCCAGCATTCGGCACCAGGGACAAGGCCACCATCAGCATGTGGGAAGAACTGGAAGTTAGGAGAGCAGATGGGAGCGCTCCTAAGTCAGCCACATCAACTCCCTCCTCTACCTTCAGTGTCCGTCGACAAGATGATCCTAGAACCTTTGGATCTTCTTTGACTCCTGTGTCACCCATTTCGTAGATTCAATTTATTATCTCTACAGCTATGTGAGTGCCTACTACGCAGTAGACACTTGTGTATCTTTCACTTCAAACGCATCCCTCCTGTGACTTTGCCTGAAGGTGAACTTACGTGGATTGACTGCCTACCACATAAGCCAGGACCACCATATTGGGTGTCTCTTCATAGCCTACCCATTCTCACAACTACAGAGGAGGTATTATCTAGTACCCCCATTTTATAAGCAGGGTTCCTGGGGATCAGTGAGGCTAAAAGGACTGCCTGGCATCCCATAGCTGGTGAGTGAGGGAGCCAGAATTCAAATCCATACTGACCTTGTCTCTTGGTAGGACTATTGGCATCTCCATACTTCTTGCCTCACTCATGCTTGTCTCCCAGATCTCTCCTACCCTGTCTTCTGGTGCTCACCTCAGTCTGTAGTTGGAACCTCAGCTTTCTAAGTAGCCACATGTTTTCACTGCCCCCCCCCCCCCCCCGCCCACCGCCCCGCCCGTGCTTTGCACATGTAGGTCTTAGTCCTTTTTCTCAACAGCAAAATGAACACTCTGTTCCTCTGGGAGGCCTCTCCTGACCCTCCAGGAAGAATCAGTAGTTCTCTCCCGTGTTTCCACAGGTCTCTGATTCTACCGTATCCCCCGTATGATAGGGTATTGTTATTTGTTCTTTGGCATTCCTGGCTGAGTCTGATTCACCCCTGTGTTCCCAGTGTCTCATGCAATCAGTCTATGGCACAAAAAGTGTTCCAGACGTTCTTGAGCTGAGTTAGTCAAACTGTCAGAGCTATCCCCCTATTCGCTCCCCACCTGGGTCTGCTTTCTGGGCACTGTTCTTAGTGAGATCCATGCCCATGCATGCCCCCTCAAGACCTCTCCTGGGTCTCCTCCTTTCAGAAACCTTTGACCGAGGGCCAGGAGTCACGTCGCTGGTCTTGGCACCATGGTCCCCTTACTCTGTGATTGTGGCAGGTCTCTGTCACCCTGCCACTCCCCAGCCCTCTTCACACCTCAGCACCATGGAAAGAAGCAGCTGGAGCATGTACACTGGCTCCCTGGGAATTCCTGTGGGTGGGATGAGGTGGGAATCATCCAGAGGGATGAACGCTGACCATGTGCAGATAGAGAACTAAGCACCGTCCCAAGGGTGGGGTGTAAATGACAAGGGACAAAATCCTTCAGGTTCTTCCTGCAGACTGGAAGAAAGAGCCTTTCACTCCTCTGGCCCTCAGGGACTGGGGTGAGGATGGGGAGCTCACCTTCACTGAGCACTTGGGCCTTTGTAAACACCATTACAAGGAACCCTCATCGATCCCGAGGGTGGTCACTTCACCCCCACTTCCTTGAAGAGGAAAATGAGCTTGCAAGGAGCATATCTGAGGTCATCAGAGAGCAAACTAGTGGAGGTAGGATTTGCATCCCTCTCTGTTCTGCCCCAGGCCTTTCCTCAATCTCTTGGATACCTGAAATGCCTTAGGATGGCTGCTAGGAGCCCTGACATTAGCCTAAACCCCAGCATAGGGGACAGCTCCCTGCTGGGCTCACCCAGCCTCTGGAGCTTTGCTTTGTAGTCACCGTCTTCCCAGCTAGTGCTGCTGACTTTGTCCAAAAGCAAAGATTCACCCTTCCCTGTCCATCCAACTTTTCCTGTTCTTCTGCCCTGTCCCCAGTTCCCTTCAAGTGGTTGTGGATGAAGACTCCCCTCCCCCACCTTCCCCCGCCACCCAAACTTTGGTCAGGTTCCTTTGAACAATCTTCTCTCCTTGGCTGTGTGACCTTGGGCTTCTGCGCTCACCTTTGCAGAGTCCACTTGTAGCCAGGATCCTGCGACACCAGTTCAGAGAGTGTCCCCCCTCCCACCCCTTGATATATGCTCATGTGGCCTGCCTTCAGCAAGAACCAACCCCCTACCCTTGATGTCTCCTCTTGGTAATTTTCTACCCACTGCTGACGCCCTCTGCTCCTTGGCCATAAATCCCTACTTGTCCTTGCTGGATTTGGACTTGAGTCTCTCTCCACAATCCTGGTAGTCCTGAATAAAGTCTTCCTCCTCGTTTTAACGAGTGTCAGGATATTTCTTTTTTCTTTCGCACTGCCCCCACATCCTGAGCATGGGCAGAGGCAGAGACAAGCAAAAGCAAGTGAGTCATTTTACACCTTCCCACCCCCGTCTGTCTGCGGTCCGGACTGGCAAAGTGAGTGGGAGGTGCTGCAGGAATGAGGGTGGGGCTCCAAGCCTCAGGACCCCAGAAACAAGCGGGCAGGGCAAGAATGGGCTGCCCCCCTGGAGAACAGGCTGCTTTGGGGTAGATGTCTCCCTGGTAACAAGCTGCCAGCCAGTGTAGCGAGTCTGGATTTTACCCTGTACTCTAGCTTGCAAGGAATGGCTTACTACTCTATTTACTTTTTAAATTAAGTGAAATCTGACCTTAGGGTCCCCTCCTACCAGGTTGGCAGAGACTCTTGCATACCCTTTCCCTTGGACCAGGGTCATACACAGAGCAGGCATTGGTTTTCTGTTCCTGCCGGTCCCATTGACCTCCCCATGACCAGACCTACATGCACCTGGAGGCGGGGTGGTTCTGTTTCTCTTGTAACAGATTGGAGAATAGGAAGGGTATTTGCTGGGGCTCTGTGCATACACAATAAGCCATTCCTTCTGATACCCTCCCTCCTGACAAATGTAAGAGATCCTTCTGCTTCCCCTGTGCCCAGCTAGCCCTCTTCCTTCCTTTTCCGGGAATGCCTGGCATAATCCGTCCAACCTGTCTTCCTGTGACCTCCACTTGGGAGCAGGCCCTGGGGTGGGTGGACAGTCTTCATAAGAGGAAGAGCCCTACCTACACCTTCCCCTCCCAGTGTCCTGAAACCTCCATTTCACAGTCATCAGGATAGGGAAACAGTCTGGTCTGCTTCCCCCCCACCCCCACCTCACTTCAGGTCTTGGCCAGGATTTAACAATGCAGCGTATTTGCTTATAGAATTTGAAATGGGGAAAGGGTCCAAAGAGAAGGTGAAAATAATAAAGCTCCTGCTGAAAATACCTGCTGGGGCTGAGCAAGCTTCGCGTCCACCTGTCTGTCTTAGGATGCCAGTGTGCGTTGGGGCCTTCCTACAGGGGAGTGAGTCCTGCAGTGAGTGACCTCTTGCTTGCCTCCAGGCCTCTGGGCCTGTGAGGGTGCAGAGCACGTGCAGGGGCTGCGCCAGGAGGGAGTGGCTGCGAGCCCACCCACCTTGAACACACTATGCTAATGAATGAGGCATTACAATGCCATTCCCCTCGGGGGCCCCAGGCTCAGATCACATCTCCATTAATACACTCCTGGAGTTCATTGTGATTGGCATCGCTACAATAAACAGTAAATGAGTGAATAATAATTGGCCATCCATTTGAAAGTGTTACTGAGGTTGCCATGGCAATCATACCTTTTATTAAGCTGCAGCTGCTGGGACTGGGGTGGTGGGAGCCTGGCCTCCCGGAGCACCCTGAGGAGGGTCTGACCTGCTCAGTGACCTTCCCCAGAAGCTCTTGAGGTACCACATCCAGGGGCACTGCCTTTTTTTTTTTTTTTTTAAACCATTCCCTTTCTCTGGGGCATTTAGAAGGACTGATTTAAGCCAGAACAGGTCTCCCTCCTGTCTTTTGCCTTCCTCAGATTCTTGAATGTTTCAATTTTTGCCCTGAGCATCCTCTCCCCGCCCCCCGCCCCGTAATAAAAATTAAAATTAGGAAAACTCTGAAAAATAAAACTCACTTTAGGGGCAAAAATTACATTCATTTTATTTTAGAATGATTAAAATCGTTCAGCTAAGGTGCTATTATCCTGTCTTTATTATTCCTCTCCCTACCCACCCTCTACCGGTGAATTCTAAATCCCTCTATGCAAGGAAGAGATTTTAATGTGAAACCACCTAGAATATCAGATCATTGTAATTCCTGTCCACCAAGAAGGAGCAGTGCAGAATCACATGTAAGAGTATGAGACACTTTCCTACATCCGGGGGCAATACCATTTCGCACACATACAGAAAAGAGATTCAGGACTTCTTTGCTTGTGGGTCTTGCTGAATTCTGATCTCAATGTCAGCTGTTATGTTCCTAGGTGTCAAAGGACTGAGAGTGAGGGACCACAGAGAGACCAGGAACACCCTTTCATTTCCATGAATTTTTAAGACAAGTAGCTGGTGGGTATGCCTCTGCTCAGACCAGTCAGCTTCCTGCAGCGTGTGAAGTCAGGCTTGGGAATATTCACAAAGCAGGGAAACATTAACTAAAATGTCTTTTTCTTGCACAAGGTGTAGGTTATATTTCTGTACTTTATTTCAAAATACTCGAGTACAGTATAGAGTGGGAGCAGAGTTGCTAACTCTAGCAAATAAAAATGCAGAACGTAGAGTTAAATGTGAATTTCAGACAAATACCAAATATTTCCTAGTGTAAGTATGTCCCAAGTGCTATATGTGTTTTATCTGCCAACCCTAACAGATCTCCTTTGGATCAAAATTCTAGGGGGCGAATAATCACCATGTGAAGAATCTTCATCTGGAATACATATTTCAGGGTTGGATAGTTAACATTTGAAAGACTAAAGCAGAAGCCATACTCTCTGGGCAGCTACAGCAAGATTTTCAGCTCTTTCTCTTATCAACACCAGAGGCTTTGCTAATTAGCATAATGGATGTTAGAAATGGCTTTCTTTGAAACAAGTAGAGTTTGAAGTATGTAGGAACATTGGCCAGAATGTTCTACGAGAACACACCCCGCCCAATATGGGAAAGGTATATAAATTTACCAAGTCCAGTAGTAGCATATGCTTTTTGGAATAGCACCCTAAGATTTTAAACCCGTTCTATTTATAGCCGCTAATCGGCATTTCAAAGCCTGACGCCTAACCCCCCCACTAGAAAATTGCCTCATCTTCCAGCAGTGTGCTGTCAGGTGGCCCCAAAGGTCAGAGGCTGGAACTTCTTTGTTTATTGTGGAAGACTATTTGCTTGAGGCCAGCTTACTAATAAATATTTGTATGCACGAGAGAGAGTCCGGCCTGAAAGTTGTTTATTGTAACATACCCCCTGGGAATGAGAGCATGGCCCTCAACTATCTACAGAAGGTATCAAATTGGTTTAGGGTGGTTCATAACAGAATCTTGCGGTAGCCAGGGCGAAGCTTTGGTTCTCCGTGTGCGAAAAAGAAATGGAGGGTGTGGAAGAAGCAGGAAGTGCTGAAAGGCGTGACTGAATAAATAAAACGGATTCCTTGGAAGCAAAAATTACAGTCAAGGAATCTTTTCTTTTCTTGGTTACCATTTTAACCATTTTTTAAATGTAGATTCACTGGCAGTAATTCAGTGTTGTGCCTGCCTTTTTCATCATCCCAAACTGAAGCTCTGTCCCCATCAAATAGAAACTCCCCATCCACCCCACCCACCCACCCCACCCCCTGCCCTGGCAGCTCCCATTCCATTTGCCTGATCTAAGCCTGTACCTTGCGTAAATGTAATCTTGCAATATTTAATTTTTTGTTATTTATTATCTGGCTTATTTCACTTAGCATACTGTTCTTAAGTTTCATCCATGTTGTAGCAGGTATTAGAGTTTGATTCCTTTTTAAGGCTGAATGAAACTCCATTGTTTGTATATTTCCTGTTTTATCAATCCATTTGTCCTTTGATGGGCATTTGGTCAAGAATTTTTCTGACAGTGAGCGTGCATGGGATTTGGGCTCCCAAGACAAGCCTGAGCTCTGCTATTCCTGTGTGACCTTGGACAGGTTGCTCAGCTTCCCTGAGTGCCCTTTCCCTTATTTTTAAATGCAAACGCCTCTTTCTACTTCTGTTGTGAAAATCAAATTAATGTACGTGAAGGAGGCTTCTAACATGAAGGACCATGTCACTTATTACTTAGGCTCCTGTCTTTATAGGTACTAGAAAATGCCAGAAAACAAAAACTTTTCCCACTTGATATCAATGCTGGTGATTTCTTCTGTTCTCAAGGTTTTGCCTATTTCTCAAACACCATTGAATACAAACACCTTGGGGCTTGGTATCTTGCAGCTCAATTTATTACAAAACTTTGAAATATTTAAAGGTAAATTCAATTAGCAAAAGTGTAATTACTGCCTGAATAAACTATACTTTAAATTTTAATATGCCAAAGAGGATCATTTTATGAATAGAACAAGCTCTGTTATACATTTTTAATGCTCCTAAACTAACAAAGTGACATGCGATCTATAAAAAGACACCAAAAAAACGTTTGTGTTCATTTCCACATCCTCCCCGAACCTCTACCGTGTCCTCAGCCAGAGCTAATGAACCCATTTTGCTCGTTGGCTCTAATAGTTCTAGACAACTTGCATGTTTAATCATGCCCATACTTTACAGGTTAACTAGTCCAACTTGGCCAATGGGAAGAAAAGAGCTATAGGGTTAGGACCCAGGGCTCAAAGGAGGAGACTGTGCAAAGAAGCTGCATTTTGACCCCAGGTTGCTAGCCTGCAGTAACACAATGGAGTTGACCTCTGTTCAGTGTCTGTCCCGGACTTCTTGTGGGCAGTTAGGTCTGTGGGTGAAGCAGGTGGGGTGTGGTTGGCTCTGGTCGTCATAGATGCTGGGGGTGAGGGGGGGGCGGTGGGGGTGGATCTCTGCAGCAGCACATTTCCCAACACAAAGCCAGGCCTCAGACCCTTGCCGACAGCCTTGAACTTGTGCCAGAGGAGCAGGAAAGGCCAGAGGAAAGAAAAGATGAAGTGCACGTTCACAAAGCAGCCTCGCCCTAGCCCCTCCACACTGTCTAATTTTCAGCTGGGCTTCCAGCTCCAGGGAGATGTGAGGCCTTGAGTTGGCCAAGCTCTCACCCGCAGTCTCCCAGACACTTGGAGGGCCAGTAATTACCGGGTAATTACCCCGTTTATTGCCTCATTACAGGTGACCACCTTTTGGCAGGCATTTCCCTCATAAGGTCCCTTCCCAGCTCTGGTTTCTCAGCCTGCTGGGCCCTGCTGCTGTAGCCTAGCTAAATTGTGCTCCCCAAGTCACCCCTCGCTCCGCCCAGGCTTGCCACTTCTTGCCGCTGCTCCAAGGGCCCCTCCTCTGCTTGCACTAACGGTTGGCCGGGCTCGAGGGTCACACCCGAACTACTCCCTTTCACTTAGCATCGGCCCAGCTCCCGGCTCCTGCCTGTCACAATTGGTGAAGACCCTGCCAGAGTCTCAGGTCTGATTGTCCCCCTGGACCTTCCCTGACCCCCCCACCTCTCACAAACTGTGGTTTCGGGTGCTTGATGCGAAGGGCCTGTCTGGTGTCCTTAGATCCCAGGCATCTTGACCCCTCCCAGATCTACCCACTTCAGGTCCCCACTCTGGGTGACTTGAAACACCCCTCGGATTCTGCTGAGCAGAACGTAGGGGCCCCACAGGCTGGGAAGGAGGAGGAGGGGGGTTAGGATGGTGAAGCAGGATATGCCAAGGCTTATATCTTGCCAACAAGTTACCTGCAAAATGTATTTGGCCAGAAGACAGTAGAGCGCTGGGAAACAGAACTTGGGATCTTTTTTGCTTGTTTTTCTTGTTTTTCTTGTTTTTACAGAATACAAATGAGTAAATGCTTTTTGGAGGGCGGGGTGGGAATTGGCATGGAGTCGTGGCCAACAGCTTTGGAGGAACCGTGGGGCTCCTCTAGTCCATCTCCTTACTTTACAATGGAAAGATTGAAGCCTGCAGCCAAGTGGGCGCACACTCTGGGCTGGTTACCAGAATCCTATCCCCTCCCTGCCAGCCCAGGGACACACCTTCTGCGGGCAGCATCCTATTTTGCATATTCCAGCCCATTGTCTTCACGTGCTTGGCCTTGCCTCCCCTGCCAGAGCATGCGAGGTCCTCTTGTCTGTTTAAGTGTGGCTTGTGAAGGATCCCGGGGTCTCTTCTGACCACCGTGACCACCAGCCTGGGACCTCACATGGTGGCTGGTCTATGGATTGTTTGGACCCTTCTGCAAATCTCCCTGCCCTCACTATTGAGCCTGGGGTACCCAAGGTCTCTGGTTCTCTCGCTGTTCCCCCGGCCTCAGAATGTCCCAAAGGGCTTCCTGTCTGTTCACCTTCCTGAGCCTGTCTTACTTCCCCACACTTGGAGAAAGAGCAGTCTCACCTATTACATATACTCCTTCTAGGAAGCCCGAGGTAAATTTGGGCCAGGCCTGCTCATGACCTTGGTGTCCAGGCCTGATGGGGTCTGGCACAGGCTCCCCTTCGCACATGCTCTGCTCCCCAGCCCGGGCGGGACCAGGCGCCTGATTTCATTGTCTGCAGTTTCGTCTCTGGAAGCTCTGGTTGCTAAGTTACCGCAGCCCCTTGCACAGGACTTTAGAGCTGGGGAAGGGGAGATGTACAGATGGCGTCAGGGTCCTGTGCAAGCCGTACTCGAGGCCTCGAGCCAGAAGCCTTTGTTTAGGAGGAGGACTTTATCTCCTCCATCCACCCAACTAATATTTATTGAACACTTCCTACGTGCCAGGCTCCATGCCAGGTAGCGAGGATACAGGCATGAACCTACCTCTCCACTCCCGGTTAACTAAGCTCCAGATCTCCAGCTCCCTAAGATAATGACAACATGGGACCCTGTACAGTGATTGCTGTGAGTCAGGCACTGTTGTACGAGCTTCACACTTACCTGTGCATTAGATCTTCGGGACTGTGCCGTGAGCAGATGCTTCCATCACTATCCCCATTTTACTGAGGAAACAGAGGCAATTGACTGGCCCAAAGCTAGGATTAAAGCCAGGATTAAACCCAGCACATCGGATTCCCAGGTATGTCCCTTTCACCATAAACTCTGCTCTTGCGGTCTGCCATTTGTTAAGATCCATGGGAACGTGATGGAAGGTTTTATTTAAACAGGGGGTGAACTTGATCACAAGGGTTTTTAAAACAGACTGGCTGTGCAAGCGGCCGGGATCGGGACAAGAGGAGGAGGAGATGGGCCTAGCAGGAGGCCTTTGCAGGGTCCAGGTGAGAGCTGGTGGAGGAGAAACCACAGACAGTGAGGGCACTGGGCTGGGGAGAATTGGGCCAAGAAAGAATCCTCTAAACGTTTACGGACTAGATTTAAGTTTCCTACTTTACAGCGTCTCCTTCCAACTATGTTCTTTTTCTGCCCTTTGGCACCTTGACCGAGTCTTGAATTTTATGGGCACCTTTGGTGTTTGAAAGCCATAGTGCAGTCAAGTTTAAAATTCAGATCCCAGATCAGAGTCAGACTTACCTCTTCCACTTTCTCCAACCCTAACCAGGCTTTGGATTTGGAGCAGAAGTGAGGTATGGTCTTATCTTACATACTCTTCCCCAGTTCAGTACCTCTTTGGGGGTGGATGGGCTGAGTTTGGTCAGGTTACAGAGCATGTATATCCTCCTCTCTCTTCTGAGTCTGTTCTTCTGTGTTAAGGCTGGGGGGAGGAGAGTGAGAGCCGCCGTTACATCAGAAGATGGCTTTCTGAGATTTCCTTACCCGTAGAAAGCACCCAGTGAATAAGTGCGGATTGAATGAATGACAACAGTGAGTTTAAAAGTGAATAAACGAATTTATGATCCTGCAGATGATGTGGTAGTGTCCACTCTGAAATAAAAGCTCCACGCAGGGCAGGTATTCTGTGCATGTGTGTGCACCTAGGTAGACAGACAGACACATACTTGTCCTTGGCTTTGATACACTTGGTATCCAGCACCATAGTAGACTTCAGAGGTGAGTTTTGATAGCGATGACTTTAGCTTTTGGTGCTCCGTGGTCCAACCCAAGTCTCCAATTTCAGTTTTCCTGTACAAGTTTTCTGCTTCAGCAAAACTCGCTGCTTACCAATACGTTGGGTATCTTTTTCTGATGTTGCCTGTATGTGGGGGCTGAAGTGAGGCATCTCCGGAGGATCTGTAGATGAGGGAACTACGATGGTCCGCTGAGAATTGAACTTTAAGATCTGTACAGAGCAGAGAGCTGCAAAGTCACCTTCAGGAGACAGAGTGGTTCCCTGGGCGGCAAGCCTTGACAGTAACCTGATTGAATGTATTAACACACCTACGGGAAGCATGTGTTAATCAGAAGTGACACTGCTCAGCCACGATGCAAAAAGAAAAGAGAGTCACCAAGGCAGTGACCATACAAAGGAGACAGAGTTTGGGCCAACAGATGTGAAACATTATGGTCAGCCTTGTTTCGGTGATGAAAGTGAGCAACGTGACTGTTCTATTTCAAGTATTTCTGTCTCACTGGCTAGACGATCTTTCTTGGGGAGATAGACCTATCAGTTCATCTTAGTGTGATGTCATTGCATATTAGAGATATTTACCTCTTTTGTTTTCCTTACTTAGATAATTCTTCATGTGTATATTTCAGAGTAGGAACTCAGCAAATAGGAGCTATTTATCTGATTATGAGTTGACTAGTATATCCCCTCATGTAGAAAGCCAAGTGAACAGAACTACCCCGTCTCAGGATCATATAATTCTTGATAAAAAAAAAATAAACTGACATTCCAAGTTTATATATGCTAAATGTTAATATCATACAGTCCCTGAAATAGGACTCTTTTCTTGGTGAGCTAAGAAAATCAAGTGCTCCAGCCTGCAAGACTGCAGTCAAACCCTGATGGGGCAAAACCATGAAGGACTTAGATGCCACCCTTGGTAGCTTCTTGAAGACTGTTGGCTTGGAGTGAAACCTGTCTGTGTCCTAGCTTCTTTCTTTTAAAGGCAACCCTTCATAGAAGGCTCAGCTTAGCCATGCTCACCAGTGGTGCCAACAGTGTGTGCCCCCTCAGCCACGTCCCCTCGTCCCTGCTCTGTGCACCCCATGAGGTAGGCACAGGTGGGCAGAAGTAAACTATCACAGGTAGGCATAGGGGCCTATAAGTTATAGGCTCTACAGTTGGACTAGGTATGTGATGCTGGGCAAGCTCTTTAATTTCTCTATGCTTCAGTTTTCTTCTCTGTAAATGGGTATAATAACAGCATCCACTTGATAGGGTATGGCAAAACTTCACGATGAATGCATGTGAAGCCCTTGGCCTGGCGCCATTACGCAGTGAATGCTCAGTAAACGTTGGTCAATGTTGTCAATTCCAGCTTATCTTTATACTGCATGTCCTACCCCACAGCTCATTTGTGAGTTCCTTACAGTAGAGACTTCATCTATGGACTTTAGTTCTTCCATTTATAAGATAAGAATAGCAACAATAGCATGGATTATTGGGAGAATAAGTTAGAAAATAAGCACGAAAAGGTCAGTGGGTTCCGCTAAGTACCAGGTGTTCAATAAATCCTTTTAGTTCTTTTTACTGACGATTTTTCATATCTGCAGACCCTCTACTAGGCATGGACCTTGGACATAGTTCCTTTACATGTGTATGTGACTGTGTGGTGATGACTGGTCCTTGCAGGCAGTGAAAGAATGATGTAGCTACACTTTGTGGGATGGTTAGAGCTAAGGCCTGTGGGCTCATTACTTGACTCCCCTTTGGTATGTGCTCTCCAGTACCGCTGGCCCAATACATGGACATACGTGGCTACTCCCATCTGAGATACCCTCCCCTGCTCATCTAAGACCCAATCAAATGTTACTTATTTTCATCTTGCAGACTTTCTCCCTTCCTTGCACATCCCTTACCCCTAACCATCTCTTCCTCTAGCTTTTCATGCATGTATTATTGTGAGAGTCAGATGTTCTCATTCATTCATTCATTCATAAATATTTGCGCATATAGACAGGTACTATCTATGCCTATATATCTACACCAGTAGGCAGAGTCTATGCCTAATTCGTAATTTCGTCTCAGATCTAGCAGCTGCTTACTTGATGATAAAATGGCTTACTTGAGGATAAAACAGCTGAAATAATTGATGGTGCATGTGCCTTATGCTCCTTTCCCAAAGCTGGGGTTGGGGCTTGCTCCAGTCCATCTGTACTCTTGATCTAGGTCCCTGCTGTGATGAGGAGACCACCTGGGAATAAGTGTGTGCCTTTGTAGCAAAGAAAGATCAAAATACACTCAGCCCTCCATACAGACACAAGGCAGTTCTTAGTATTAAGCCTATGTGGAAGGTGAGGAATACCCACATAGCTGGGGACAGCAGGAGCAGAGGTGGCCTAATTGTCACTGCAGATTTCTTCTGACAGGTGAAATTCCTTCCTTCCTTCCTTCCTTCCTTCCTTCCTTCCTTCCTTCCTTCTTTCCTTCCTTCCTTCCTGGAAACCCTGGAGAAGACCATGGGAGCGGTTTGTTTTTTTGTTTGTTTGGTTTTGGTTTTTTTCCCTTCGGTCCTGGCTGGAGGGTGATGAGCATGGCCTTGATCTCCTGGACCCTCAGGATTGCAGACATTGGAGTGATCAGGGACAAGGTGGGTTTCGGGACTATAGGGAGAGCCACGCACTCAAGAATCTTAAGGAAAGGATCATTACTGCTAAATAAACACAGGCACTGTTCTAAAGCAAAATTTGTGTTTCTCTCTCAAGGGCCCTGGGAAATCAGCAAGCAGCCCACGTAGCTGAGAACAGCCAGGCAACCCCTCCTGACCCCAGATTACTGCTAATGATAAGAGCTGCTAGACCAGCTCCATGTACATGAGGGAGGGGAGCTCCACCCCCTGAGGTTAGAGATGCGCTTCATCTTTTGGGATTTTCCACAATAGATTTATTTTTAGCAAGAAAAGATTTAAAATCCCGGCAATTCAGTACAACTTGTTTGCTTAAAGCAAGTCACTTCTCAGGAGGGAGTTGAAGAAGGTTTGACAGTTGTCCCCTCTGACCACAGAGGGTGATTCCGTTTCTGCAGAAGTCCCAGGAGTCCTGATCCCAGCAGGTAAGCTTCCGGGGACCCATCCAAGAAATGAAGAATATTCTGTTTTTTTCAAGCCTGTCAGCCACTCTTTGCCCCTTGTTTTCTTCCAGTTTTGTTGAGATATACTTGGTGTACGATACTGTATAAGTTTGCGTTATGTATACAGCATAGTGACTTACGCATATTGCAAATGCAAAATGATTACTGCTGTAAGTTTACCATCCATTACTTCATATAGTTACAAATTTGTTTCCTTAGGATGAGAACTTCTGGATCGATTCTCTCTTCTAGGATCTTCTCTTAGCAACTTTCTTTTTTTTTTTTCTTTTAATATAATTTATTGTCAAATTGGTTTCCATACAGCACCCAGTGCTCATCCCAACAAGTGCCCTCCTCAATGCCCATCACCCATTTCCCCCCTTCCCCCCCCATCTACCCTTAGTTTGTTCTCAGTCTCTTAGAGTTTGCCTCTCTCCCTCTCTGTAACTTTTTTTTCCCCTCCCCCTCCCCCATGGTCTTCTGTTAAGTTTCTCAAGATCCACATATGAGTGAAAACATAAGGTATCTGTCTTTCTCTGACTGACTCATTTCACTTAGCATACCTTCCAGTTCCATCCATGCTGCTGCAAGTGGCCAGATTTCATTCTTATTGCCAAGTAGTATTCCATTGTATATATAAACCTCTCTTAGCAACTTTCAAATATGCTATAAAAAAGTATTAACTGTAGTCTTATTATGCATTATATTCCCAATACTTAGAACTGAAAGTTCAGCCCCCTTCCTTCAACCCCTTCCCCCAGTCAGCCACCTCTGGTAACTACATGTCTGGTCTCTTTTTTGAGGAGTTGTTTTTGTTTTTGTTTTTGTTTCGTTTTTAAGATTCCACATACAACCGAGTTCATACAGTATGTATCTTTCTCCATTTGACATATTTTGCTTACCATAATGACCGCAAGATCCACCCGCGTCATTGCCCCTTTTCTAAACCGAGGTAGTCGGGAGCCCTTTTTCCCCAAATTGTGTTCTGTGGATCCACAGTCCCAGGGTTTGTGGCTCCTGGAGTAAATACTACATAGTCAGAGGGCCTGGGAAACATTGCCCATTCTATTTCTCTTGGTTCACTCCAGCTAAACTTGTGCCTTTGTTTTTCCTCAAATATGCTAGGCACACTCCTGCCTCAGGACCTTTGCACTTGCTGCCCCTTCTGGTTGCTATGCTGTCTCTCCAGATATCTGCATGGCTAACTCTTTCATCTTCAACTCTTCACTCAAAATTACCTTTTCAGTGAAGTCTTCCTGTAATGCTTTTATATATCACCTCTCTGCTTTATCATTTTTTCTTAGCACTCACCAGTAACTTTAGTGAATCATGCCACTTTCTGTTCTATCAGTTAGAATTGCTGAATTCTATTTTAAGGGTCACTATGGCAGGGGAAAATAAACATGGCAAACCGTTCATTGGCTTTTTAAAGCTTCCACAGAAAATAACACACATCATTTAAGCTCATATAACATGGTACCAAACAAGTCTCCTGGCTCCATGGGACTTCAAAAGGGAGAGGAAAATGCATTGCTGAGCCGTGCCTAAAAGGAGAACTGGAGTATCTGGCAATAGTTCTTCAGACAAACCCTGTTTCATACCCATCAATGGCTTTCAATGGCTCGTGGGGTTAAGTCCAAATTCTTTCACAGAACTTCACAATCTCTGCATGGTCTGACTCTTGCTTACCTCTCTTCGATTCACATTTCAGCTTCGAGGTCATTTCTTTCAGGAAGCCCACCCTGAGCCCTCTGTCTGGGTGAAGGTCTCTTCATTGGATGTTCCTTCAGAAACTGGGGAGCTACTCAGCACATGACTAGTTACTTGATTGTATCTCTTCCTAAAAGTTTTCCTGTAACCCATCCGTCAGTCTTAAAGTCAATCCACTTGGTCATGAGCAATATTTTAAAGAAAGAAATGACATAATAGGACACATAATAGTGTATCTTTATAATAAGTATTAGGAATGCTCTGAAACTTGTGTGGTCCAGTAGGTTGGGTTAACTTGAAAAATGTATTCCTTAATCTGGCTGTGGTCCAACTCATTTAAAGTCACAGCCCTACCAGGAATGGAAATC
Source organism: Panthera pardus (assembly GCF_024362965.1). Classification (NCBI taxonomy): domain Eukaryota; kingdom Metazoa; phylum Chordata; class Mammalia; order Carnivora; family Felidae; genus Panthera; species Panthera pardus. The sequence continues at coordinate 102,070,278 of NW_026526677.1, forward strand.
CAGTGGGGTCTGGGGACCACCTGTTTCATCTACCCTGACCCACCAGTGCCTAGCATAGTGCTTGTACAAAGGGACTTCAATTTTTTTTTTAAATTTATGAATTCTCCATGACCTGAGCTACCAGCAACCTTAATTAGAAACAGTGTGGATGAGGGGCACCTGGGTAGCTCAGTCGGTTAAGCTTTTGACTTTGGCTCAGGTCATGATCTCATGGGTCATCAGTTCAAGCCCCATGTCTGGCTCTGTGCTGACAGCTTAGAGCCTGGAACCTGCCTCAGATTCTCTCTCTCTCCCTCTCCCGCTCCTGCTCCCGCTCCTGCTCATGCTCTGTCTCTCTCACTCTCTCTCTCAAAAGTAAAAAAAAAAAAAAAACAGTGTACGTGTTTTGGGTTGACTGTTTTTTGTCACATTTAACCTGATGAACAGAGGCCAGCTTAGATGCACAGCCTGAGGACTACCCTCCCTTCCTGCATGGGTTTGCATGGAGAGTTCTCTACCTGTCTCAGCAGCCCTCTGGGCCTGGGCATGGAGACCTGCAAGAGCTCTTCCCTTTACTCAAGGCCCTCCTGGCTTCCTTCTTAAATCCAGTACTGTCCTTATGCATAGGAGCGGTAATATGCTGTTACTCTGCACTAAAAATTCACGGAGTCAGAAAAACGTGAATTCAAATTCCATTTTATTACTCCCTGGTTGCATGACTGCAGACAAAATGCCTCTCTGAGCTGAAGTTTCTTCCTCTGTGAAATAGAGGTGATATTCTGTTCCTTTCAGAGTCGATGTGAGGATTAGAGAGAATGTTTATTATTCACATCTGGCAATGTGGGCATTCAATAAATCATGGCTATCTATTATCATTATTATCCTATTGACTTTTTAAAGTACTTGAAATCCATCTACTAGTAACTCCTTTGAGTTAAACATCATTTACAACAAAACTGTCCTGGCTTCCCTGAGAGGGTAAAGATCTGATGTCGTTATCAATGTCTTTAGTACCCTTTAGTATCATAAAGTATGAACGTCTTTAGTATCTGTAATATCTTCACAGTATGAGTATCTGTAGTATCTTTTATTACCTGTATGGTATGAATATCTTCAGTATCTATAGAATGAGTATCCATAGTATCTTTAGTATCTTTATAGTATGAATAACTATACCTTTTTCAGCAAAGGGTCAGCCAAGATCTGGCTTTGATAGGAGGGAAGGAAGAGAAATAAAAAGAAGCCTGGGGTGAAGGACGAGAGTAGCCGGAGGACACAGGAGTGTCTAGAATTAAATGTTTTATCCCTTCCCTGTTCCATTTCTGTTGCAGGAGTCTAACGGGGATGATGCTACACCTTTGTGTCTATTTCCCCATGTAATATGTATCCTTTTAGTGGTCAGCCACATGATTTCCAGGGACAAGTGCAAAATTAAAGTGTAGGGCTTCTTGTTCAAAAAGGAAGAAGAAAGCTCTTTTCTTTCTCTCCCTGGATGTGTCCTGGCATTTATTTGCTATTTAGTGTGTGCCTGCTGGGGCACGGCGTACTTGTAGGCAGATACTGACCTTCACCGGTTCAGAGGTTCGGGTTTGTGACTTGGTACATGGGGTATGTTCCCTGGAGCCTCCCGTACCTGCACCCCAAGGGGAGTGGGCTGCTGGGCACCTGTCCTGGGGAGGCAGGAAGTAGGAGGGTCAGAACCACCCAAGCCCATGCTCCAAGCCCCAGCCCATGTTCCGTGGTCCTATCAGGCTTCACCTACAGACCCCAAATTCAAAGATGAAATGATTAAGAATTAGAGATGACACCTGCAGAGCTTTAAACCCCAGGCCTGGGGCTCTCTTTGGAGCACGGGTCCCTGTGTGACCACAGAGGTCACATGATGCACTGTGAAGCCAGCCCTGCCTTTAGCTCTGCTGAGCCCTACTTCTGTGGTCCTGCTGTCGCTGGCCTGGCTGCTGCCTTCTTCCTCGACCTTGTCCAAACCTTCCTTCTGCATCCCAGGCCCCAGTGGGTCCCCGGGCAGAATCCCTAGAGGCTGCTGCTGCTGTGCCCCTCCCTCTGCCGGATTCTCCCTAAGGCGTCGCCAGAGGGGTGACTGTCTGCCTCCACCTGTGTGGCTCCTGGTGGGTGCAGCTGGTAGCCCAGGCCAGAAGAAAAAAAACATGTGCTCTCTCCCAGTGTGTCTGCAGCTCCTGCTCCTAGCTCTTGTCAAGAGGTCCCTCCGAGTGAAAAACGACTATTTGTGTATGTTATTGATCACCCTACCCGGGAAGATGACTGTAACCTTTCCATCCTGGCAGCAGCAGAACCCCCCGCTCTGCCTTGGCTGGGAGCAACCTGGAGGTTTTGAATGGCAGCCAGGGCTGGGGGAACGTTTGCCATGGCCAGCCTGGCCACCCGCTGCCCCTCTTGCCTTCCCTCTCCACCTGGAAAGGAAGAAGTGTTTGACAGAGAAGAGAGCAGGTTGGATAACGAGAGTCAGTACACAGAAGCCTCGGATAGAGGCCCAACCCACCATCAGAAGGAAGCAAGGATGGCAGGTGGAGGAAACCGGGTCAAGGCTCAGGATCCGGAGTTCTCGAACCTGGGTTCAAGTCCTGGCTCCGACACTTTCAAACTGTATGACACTGAGACTGTTTTGCTAAGTGCAGAATGTGTATAGAAATAATTCCTGCTTTGTCATACCATTGATGCGAGGAGCACATGAGCTAATGTGCAAAGAAAGTGCTTCTCAAGAAGCTGTAAAAATATTTGCCAGCCTTGTGGGAGGTAATACAGAAAAAGAACATAATTCATGATGGTAATATGGGTCCTACACTATGCTTACATACAAAAGTATTGGTGTTTTTGTTGGTGCAAAATACCGTTATTTTTATAATAGTAAAATAATAGGATTTAACGATTATAATTTATATAATCCTATACTATTATGTACTTGTGTAATGTTTATATAATATAAATAAAATTTACAGTAGGTTATTATATTCTAATAAATACTGAATGCTATTATTTCAGAAGTTGTAAAAATGTGAAATCTGAATTATTCACATCCTGAGGCATCTTGGGAGCTCCTGAATGAGAGCATCTGATCGAATAAGTATTAGGTAGAAAGCATTTTGACTGTACATTTGCTCCTTTTAAAACCTTTCCAAGTATCTTCTCTTCATGATTAGTCCCATTTCCCAGTATTACTACTAAAGTCAGGCATTATTACTTATGTTCGTTAGTGATATATATTTTTTCCAGAGCCAGGTTGGCTCTCCGTGGGCTGCCAGAGGTTCTGAGGGAGCTTTCCTAGAATGGGGTGGGGCAGCAGATCTTAGGGAAAATGGGAGGAGGAGGAGGGGTGGTAGGGACTGGGGAAAGAAAGATTTTCTTCTCAAAGCTGACCGTCTCCCTGTTGTCAGTACTCCTGAATAGCATTTCCTCTATCCTTATTCCCTTTTTTATTTTATTTTATTTTATTTTATTTTATTTTATTTTATTTTATTTTTATGTTTTATATTAGAGTGCATCAACAGGGGAGGGGCAGAGAGACAGAGACAGAATCTGAAGCAGGCTCTAGGCTCCGAGCTGTCAGCACAGAGTCTGACACAGGACTTGAGCCCACAAGCAGCGAGATCATGACCTGAGCTGAAATCAACAGTCAGACATTCAATCGACTGAGGCCCCAGGCGCCCCTGCCCCCCTTCCCTTTAATCTCCTAGGTTCCAATGTCACTTCCAGGGATTAGGACAAAGGACATGGAACTGGCTGTCTTTCTCCTAGAGCAACATCTGTAGATATAAACTCTGGAAGAATTGCCGTTCACTCTGTCCGTTATAAACTCCCAGTATTCAATGGTAAGAGGACCCCATGTGCTGTGTTACTTTGAGGATTGCCATCACTGTGGCTAAAATAGGGAAATGTGGGATCAGACAACTCCGCCATATCTGTCACCTTAGCAAAACACATCACCTTTCTCAGCCACAGTTTGCTCATCTTTAAAATGGGCCTTAAATCAAATTGAGTTGTTGCTGGGAGTGAGTGAGCTCATCCCGAGGTGTTTTGCAGGGCTCCTGGCACATGTTGGAGATCAGGGAAGCTGGGATCTCCTTCTTAGCTATTATTAGACCTCACCCTTTCACCCCAGCATTGAGAATCCTCTAATTAGATGAATCCTGATACTCTCCCCCCACCCCCTTCACCCCTGTACAATGTTAATCACTCGGTCTAACATCTCCGTTACACAGTGTTTGTGGCAACGGGCTGAGATGGTGAATTGAATTCTCCGATTAACTGAGAAAACCCCTTTTGTCCTCACCTGTGCAGTCACACATCTTTGTAAAATAATCTATTTTCCTGCCTTAGCAAGTAGGGCTAGAAACAAACTAGGCTATCTGTCTTTTTGATGACTCAGTGCCCCTCTCAAAACACTGCACAGTCCTGCATAGAAAGGGCAGAAGATTCTGAACTGAGCCTATCCTGGCCTTGAAGATGGATTTCAGAATAACACCTACACCTGTATGGTAGCTCGCCTGTTCCCCCTCTAGAGAAGACAGAGAATCTACAGGCATAGGAGTGTGTGGTTGGTGCGAGGGGGAAAAAAGGCGTGTGCAAGCTAAATTCTTTACTTCATGAAGGATTTTCCAGGTCAGCTTGGCTGTTGTGGTTATTTGAGAACTTCCTTTAGTTTGGAGGTCTTGGAGCTGTTGGTCCACGGCAGCACACTCCCTACAGCCAGACTGTCCTCTGGGAAGGGCACTGCAACTCACAGCCTGGTTTGCTGTGGACAGAGGGAGCAGGGAATGCTATGGGCTTCTAATGCACACATTCTGACAACCAGAGGCTCACTTGGCGTGATTAACCAACATCTGTGCTTGGGCTGTTTCACGTGCATAATTGTCCCATTTCTTCCCCCAAGACGATCCCTGTATTATGGGTGCTGAATGTGTGGTTCAGAGAAGCAAAATGACTTGATGAAGGTGACCCAGCTGGAGCTGGGCCGTTTGTTGGATGTGTATACTCCAAAGCACTTTGGTCTCTAAGGCTGTTTCTCTTTCATGTTGCAAATGTTAACATGTTTAAATATGTCTGGGTCATCCACAGCTCGGTTAGAATTATCTATTTATTTTAAAATTTACATCCGAGTTAGCATGTAGTGCTATAATGATTTCAGGAGTACCTTCCAGTGATTCATTCCCTGGGTATAACACCCAGTGCTCATCCCAACAAGTGTCCTCCCTAATGCCCCTTAACCCATTTCGCCCATCCCCACCCAAACCCTCCAGCAACCCTCAGTTTGCTCTCTGTATCTAAGAGTCTCTTACGTTTTTTCCTTCTCCTTGTTTTTATATTATTTTCGCTTTTCTTCCCTTATGTTCATCTGCTTTGTATCTTAAAGTCCTCATAAGAGTGAAGTAATATGATGTTTGTTTTTCTCTGACTGGCTAATTTGCTTAGCATAATACCCTCTAGTTCCATCCACGTAGTTGCAAATGGCAAGATTTCATTCTTTTTGATTGCTGAGTAATACTCCATTGTGTGTATGTATGTATATATATATGTATGTGTGTGTATGTATATATATATATACATACACACACACACACACACATCACATTTTCTTTATCCATTCATCCATCGGTAGACATTTGGGCTCTTTCCATACTTCAGCTATTGTTGATTGTGCTGCTATAAACATTGGGGTGCATGTGTCCCTTTGAAACAGCACACCTGTATCCCCTGGATAAATACCTAGTAGTGCAATTGCTGAGTTGTAGGGTAGTTCTATTTTTAATTTTTTGAGGAACCTCCATACCGTTTTCCAGAGTGGCTGCACCAGTCTGTATTCCCACCAGCAGTGCAAAAGAGATCCTCTCTCTGCACATCCTCATCAGTATCTCTTGTTGCCTGAGTTGTTACTGTTAGCCATTCTGACAGGTGTAAGGTGGCATCTCATTGTGGTTTTGATTTGTATTTCCCTGATGATGAGTGATGTTAGCATTTTTTTCATGTGTCAGTTGGCCATCTGGATGTCTTCTTTGCAGAAGTGTCTATTCATGTCTTTTGCCCATTTCTTCACTGGATTATTTGTTTTTTGGGTGTTGAGTTTGATAAGTTCTTTATAGATGTTGGATACTAACCCTTTATCCAATATGTCATTTGCAAATATCTTCTCCTATTTTGTCGGTTGCCTTGTAGTTTTGCTGATTATTTTCTTCGCTGTGCAGAAGCTTTTTATTTTGATGAGGTCCCAATAGTTCATCTTTGCCTTTTTTTCCTTGCCTCTGGAGATGTGTTGAGTGAGAAGTTGCTGCGGCTGAGGTCAAATAGGTTTTTGCCTGCTTTCTCCTCAAGGATTTTTATGGCTTCCTGTCTTATGTTTAGGTCTTTCATCCATTTTGAGTTTATTTTTTGTATGGTGTAAGAAAGTGGTTCAGGTTCATTTTTCTGCATGTCACTGTCCAGTTTTCCTAACACCACTTGCTGAAGAGACTGTCTTTATTCTATTGGATATTCCTTCCTGCTTTGTCAAAGATTAGTTGGCCATACATTTGTGGGTCCATTTGTGGGTTCTCTATTCTGTTCCATTGATCTGAGTGTTCTTGTGCCAGTACCATACTGTCTTGATGATTACAGCTTTGTAATACAGCTTGAAGTCTGGGATTGTGATGCCTCCAGCTTTGGTTTTCTTTTCAAGATTTTTTTTGGCTATTTGGGGTCTTTCCTGGTTCCGTACAAATTTTAGGATTGTTCTAGCTCTGTGAAAAATGCTGGTGTTGTTTTGCTAGGAATTGCATTGAATATGTAGATTGCTTTGGGTAGTATCGACATTTTAACAGTATTTGTTCTTCCAATCCATAAGCATGGAATATTTTTCCATTTTTTTCTGTCTTCAATTTTTTTCATAAGCTTTCTATAGTGTTCAGTGTATAGATTTTTCTCATCTTTGGTTAAATTTATTCCTAGGTATTTTATGGTTTTTCATGCAATTGTAAATGGGATCGATTTCTTGATTTCTCTTTCTGTTGCTTCATTATTGGTGTATAGGAATGCAACTGATTTCTGAACATTGATTTTATATCCTGCACTTTGCTGAATTTATGGTTCAATTCTAGCATTTTTTTGGTGGAATCTTTTGGGTTTTCCATATAGAGTATCATCTGTGAAAGATGTTTCATCTGTGAGAAGTGAAAGTTTAACCTCCTCCTTGCCGATTTGGATGCCTTTTATTTCTTTGTGTTGTCTGATTGCTGGGGCTAGGACTTCCAATACTACATTGAATAGTAGTGGTGAGAGTAGACATCCCTGTTGTGTTCCTGACCTTAGAGGGAAAGCTCTCCGCTTTTCCCCATTGAGGATGATATTAGTGGTGGGTCTTTCATATATGGCTCTTATGATTTTGAGTTATCATCCTTCTATCTCTGCATTCTTAAGAGTTTTTATCAAGAAAGGATGCTGTATTTTGTCAAATGCTTTCTCTGCATTTGTTGAGAGGATCATGTGGTTCTTGTCCTTTCTTTTATTGATGTGATGAATCATGTTGATTGTTTTGTGGATTTTGAACCAGCCCTGCATCCCAGGTATAAATCCCACTTAGTCATGCTGAATAATTCTTCTACTGTATTGTTGGATCCAGTTGGCTGGTATCTTGTTGAAGATTTTTGCATCCATGTTCATCAGGGAGATTGGTCTGTAGTTCTCCTTTTTAGTGCGTTATTTGTCAGGTTTTGGAATCAAGGTAATGCTGGGTTCATAAAATTAGTTTGGAAGTTTTCCTTCCATTTATGTTTTTTGAAACCTCTTCAAGAGAATAGGTGTTAAATCTTCCTTAAATGTTTGGTAGAATTCCCCCCTGGAAAGCCATCTGGCCCTGGACTCTTGTTTTTTGGGAGATTTTTGATTACTAATTTGATTTCTTTACTGGTTGTGGGTCTGTTCAAATTTTCTATTCTTGTTTCCGTTTTGGTAGTTTAAATGTTTCTAGGAATTTGTCCATTTCTTCCAGATTACCCATATTATTGGCATATAATTGCTCGTAGTATTATTGTTTGTATTTCTGCTGTGTTGGTTGTGATCTCTCCTCTTTCATTTTTGATTTTATTTATTTGGGTCCTCTCCTTTTTCTTTTTGATCCAACTGGCTAGTGGTTTATCAATTTTGTTAACTCTTTCAAAGAACCAGGTCCTGGTTTCATTGATCTGTTCTGTTGTTGTTGTTGTTGTTGTTGTTGTTGTTGTTGTTTTGGTTTTGATAGCATTGATTTCTACTTTCATCTTTATCTCTCATCTTCTGCTGGTTTTGTGTTTTATTTGCTGTTCTTTTTCCAGCTCTTTAAGGTGTAAGGCTAGGTTGTGTATCTGAGCCCCTTTTTTCATTAGGAAGGCCTGGATTGCTATATACTTGCCTTTTATGACCGCCTTTGCTGCATCCCAGAGGTTGTGGGCTGTGGTGTTATCATTTTCATTGGCTTCCATGTATTTTTTAAATTTCCTCTTTAACTTCTTGGTTAACCCATTCATTCTTTAGTAGGATGTTCTTTAATCTCCAAGTGTTTGTGGTCTTTCCAAATTTGTTCTTGTGGTTGATTTCAAGTTTCATACTATTGTGGTTTGTAAATATGCACAGTATGATCTCGATCTTTTTGGACTTGTTAATGGCTGATGTGTGTCCCAGTATGTGATCTCTTCTTAAGAATGTTCCATGTGCACTCGAGAAGAATGTGTACTCTGCTGCTTTAGGATTAAATTTTCTGACTATATCTGTTAAGTCCATCTGGTCCAGTGTGTCATTCAAAGCCATTTTTTCCTTGTTGGTTTTCTGTTTAGATGATCTGTGCATTGTTGTAAGTGGGGTGTTGAAGTCCCTGCTAATACGGTATTATTATAAATGAGTTTCTATATGTTTGAGATTAATTTATATATTTGGGTGCTTTCACATTTGGAGCATAAATGTTTATAATTGTTAGATCTTGGTGGATAGACCCCTTAATTATGATCTAATGCCTTCTTCATTTCTTATTGTAGTCTTTATTTTAAAATCTATATTGCTTGATACAAACATGGCTACTCTGGCTTTCTTTTGGCAACTAATAGCACGACAGATGGTTTTCCATCCCCTTACTTTCAATCTGAAGGTGTCTATAGATCTAAAATGGGTCTCTTATGGGGCACCTGGGTGGTTCAGTTGGTTTAGCATCCAACTTCCACTCAGGTCATGATCTCATAGTTTGTGAGTTTGAGCCCTGTATTGGGCTCTGTGCTGACAGCTCAGATCCTGGAGCCTGCTTCGGATTCTGTGTCTCCCTCTCTCTCTGCCCCTTCCCCTCCCCTGCACTCGCTTGCTCTCTCTCTCTCAAAAATAAATAAGTATTAAAAAAATTTAAAAAATAAAATTGGTCTCTTGTAAACAGCATATAGATGGATCTTTTTTTCTTGTCCATTATGTACCCTATGTCTTTTGACTGGAGCATTTAGTCCATTGACCTTTAGTGTGAGTACTGAAAGACATGAATTTATTGCCGTTATGTTGCCTGTAGAGTTGGAGTTACTGGTGGTGGTCTCTGGTCCTTCTGTTCTTTGCTTCTTTTAGTCTTTTTTGTTGTTGTTGTTGATTTTTGGGGGTTGTTGTTGTTGTCATTTGGCTTTTCTACCTTCAGAGAGTGCCCCTTAAAATTTCTTGCAGGGCTGGTTTAGTAGTCACAAACTCCTTTAATTTTTGTTTGTCTGGGAAACTTTTTATTTTTTTTTTATTTATTTTTATTTTTTTTTATTTTTTAATATATGAAATTTACTGTCAAATTGGTTTCCATACAACACCCAGTGCTCATCCCAAAAGGTGCCCTCCTCAATACCCATCACCCACCCTGCCCTCCCTCCCACCCCCCATCAACCCTCAATTTGTTCTCAGTTTTTAACAGTCTCTTATGCTTTGGCTCTCTCCCACTCTAACCTCTTTTTTTTTTTTTTTTTTTTCCTTCCCCTCCCCCATGGGTTTCTGTTATGTTTCTCAGGATCCACATAAGAGTGAAACCATATGGTATCTGTCTTTCTCTGTATGGCTTATTTCACTTAGCATCACACTCTCCAGTTCCATCCATGTTGCTACAAAAGGCCATATTTCATTTTTTCTCATTGCCACGTAGTATTCCATTGTGTATATAAACCACAATTTCTTTATCCATTCATCAGTTGATGGACATTTAGGCTCTTTCCATAATTTGGCTATTGTTGAGAGTGCCGCTATAAACATTGGGGTACAGGTGCCCCTATGCATCAGTACTCCTGTATCCCTTGGATAAATTCCTAGCAGTGCTATTGCTGGGTCATAGGGTAGGTCTATTTTTAATTTTCTGAGGAACCTCCACACTGCTTTCCAGAGCGGCTGCACCAATTTGCATTCCCACCAACAGTGCAAGAGGGTTCCTGTTTCTCCACATCCTCTCCTGTCTGGGAAACTTTTTATCTCTCCTTCTATTTTGAATGACAGCCTTGCTGGATAAAGAATTCTTGGCTGCATATTTTTCTGATTCAGCACATTGAATATATCTGGCCACTCCTTTCTTTCTGGTCTGCCAAGTTTCTGTGGATAGGTCTTCTGCAAGCCTGATCTGTCTTCCCTTGTAGGTTAAGGACTTTTTTTTTCCCTACCTGCTTTCATGATTCTTTCCTTGCCTGAGTATTTTGGGAATTTGACTATGATATGATGATATGCCTTGTTGATGGTCAGTTTTTGTTGAATCTTATGGGAGTCCTCTGTGTTTCCTGGATTTTGATGTCTGTGTCTCTCCCCCGGTGAGGAAAGTTTTCTGCTATGATTTGCTCACATAACCCTTCTACCCCTTTTTCTCTCTCTTCATCTTCTGGGACCCCTATATTCTCATGTTGTTCCTTTTTTAATTAGTCACTGAGTTCTCTAAATCTTATATCATGCTCTTTTGCCTTAGTTTCCTTCTTTTTTTCTGCTTCATTATTCTCCATAAGTTTGTCCTCTGTAATGCTGATTTGCTGCTATGCTTCATCCACTTTGCCACCATCGTATCCATTCGAGATTGCATCTCAGTTACAACATTTTAAATTTCGTCCTGGCTGGATTTTACTTCTATCTCCGCAGAAGGGGATTCTATGCTTTTTTCAGCCCCAGCCAGTATTCTTATAATCATGATTCTAAATCCTGGTTCAGACATCTTGCTTGTATCTGTGTTGATTTAGTCCCTGGCTGTCATTTTTTTCCCTGTTCTTTCTTTTGGGATGAATTTCTTCATTTCTTCATCTTGGAGGAAGAAAAATAATTAATACAATAAGAAATAAATTAAAATAAAAAAATTAAAAACAAAACAAAAAAATCAAATGAAGGATGCTAGCCCCTAGGTGTGTTTTGGTCTGGTTGTTGAAAGAAGCTTGATAGAATAGAGAAAAAAGGGAAAGAAAAGGAAAAAGAAAAAAAATGAATAAGTTTGAAAAAGTTAAAGAATAGATAAAATAAAAAATGAAATGAAAGTAAAATAGAGTTTAAAAAATTTACACAGAAGTAAAATATAGTGGAAAAATTAAAAATTTTATTAAAACAAAATAAAATTTTTTTTTCTGTATTCAAGAATAAGAAAAAGGAAAAAAAATGAACAGCAAACAGAATGAAATAGGATTGAAATTACATCCAGTATCCCCCAGAAGTCAAATGATGAAACGCCTTATAGTCCGTCAACTAAGCAGGTGGAGAGATTTCTAGTGATGGTCAAGAGGGCTGTTGGCCCATTTGGGCGGGGCTTCGTGTAATGGCTCCGTCCGCCACTAGATGGCGCTGCATAGTTTACTGGCGTGGATCATTGCGGTGCGTGTAGGCGTGTGTGCGCATGCGGGCAAGGCGTGAAAATGGCATCACCCGGATACCTAGTCTCTAGTATGGAATTCCGTGCTCTCCCAGCTGATAATTCCCGTTCTTTGTTTCCGGCTTCCGTCCATTCCTGGCTTTTACACTGTCCGTGACCAAGCCGTCGGGTTGCCAGGCGGCACCTGCCTCCTGAGTTTTATCTCAGATGCGGCTGTGTTTCCCTGCCCCTCGCTTCTGCGGGACTTCGGCTTTGACCCGTTCTGCTCCTCTGCTGGAGGGTCTCATCCAGCACTGGCCGGTGCTGGCCGCAAGCAGGAAAGTTAGGGAGACCCTGCTGTTGCCCAGAGACTGCAGCCAGGTGCCCACCCGCCCCAGAGAAAGCGCATGCAATTGTGTAGCAGCAGCATTTCTGGGATTATGGTAAGTCACAACACACACCTGGCACCAGGCTTCACCCCCAACTACCTTGTTCCAGCACCCCAGTGAAGGTGGTTGCTCTCTGGGGTCCTCTGGAACTTTGGCCCGTGGGGAGACTGCACAGCCTCCACCAAATGTCCTCCCTGCAGGGGAACTGCCTCTCCCCATGTGGCCCGCAGGCCCCCCCCTCAGATCCCGCTCTCTGCTCTTGGGGATTGGCCCTTCTCACCAGAGCGCCGCCAGGTGTCGAGCTGCGGAGTTTCAGACTCGCGCTTCCCCTGTTTATAGACTCTTAATGGAATTTAAACCCTCCCCTCTCTCCCTTCTTTGTTCAGTCTACTCTTTTGCTTTCCCTCCAGCTACTTTGGGGGGGGGGTGCGGAGTACTCTTCCTGTACTTCCCCCCCCCCCCCCCCCCCCAAGCTAAACCAGCTCTCTGCCCTTTGTGGCTTCTGTCTCCCCCCACTTCACCTCTCCACACCGCATATCTGCCGAATTCTGTGGTTCAGGTTGCACAGATTGTTGTGTTAATCCTCAGATCAGTTTTCTAGGTGTGCAGGACGGTTTGGTGTGGACCTAGCTGCATTTCAGGGACGAGAGATGCAACAAACAAACAAACAAAGTTCCCTGCTGGTTCACTATCTTGACACCTTCCCTAGAATAACTTTTTGAACGTGGTGAGTTTTATCCTAATGCCTAAAATGGTATCAACCAGACAAATGGCAGAGGTGTGGGGGTGTGTGTTGAAGGGGCAGGTGGGAAGATTCAGGGCAGTTAGTTCCCAGAGCGTGGTTCTGCTTAGCCTGAGGAAAGAATTGCAGAAGAGAGGGACTCTGCCATCATGTGCCGCGTTATCCCATTTGGTCCCTACAAACCGTGAACTGAGATGTTATCTTCCCCATTTTACGGGTGACAAAACTGAGGCTCTGAGAGATTATGCAGTTTTCCTCACGGAGGTGGGAAGCAGTAAGACCGGCCTAAGATTTTTGTCCCTCAAGCCTCTACTTTTCTGCACCACTTTGCTGCTTTCTAGCACATTGGATACCTGAGGAAAATGTTTTGGTTTTAGTTTTCCAAGACCTTTGGAGACATGGAAAAACCCGTGCTTCCCAAAGATGCTCCCATGCATGCTGGGTGTGCAGATGAGGAAGCTAATTTGTAACCGTTTTGGTATAATAGAAACAAAAACAGCAGCAAACCCTGGCAACCACATCCCAATCCCCACCTGAGCAGTAGGCAACTTCCAGAGCCTCAGAGGCCGTGTTTGAATTCACAGCCTTTCCTGAGCCAAGAGGCAGGGCTGGCCTTCCCTAGGTTAGACCGTCATCTCAGCAGTGACACAGAGGATCCTGGGTGAGGATTCTGCTACCCCTGCCGTGACCAGTGTGCTCTGTGCAAACAGCGGGTTGGCTGTGGTTCAGGGTCAGCACAGGACGGCCTCCCAGCACTTCATCCCAGAGCCTTGGGATAACAGGCTTGCAGGGATCCCACAGCACCAGGTACTGACTGTGCCTACGTGGCTGGTGTTAGTCCTGTGCGTGTCTGTGGTGGGCACCTTTGAGTGGCTGTCCTCTGCCTTGTCCTGACATGTGTCGTTTTTCTTCCACAACCACCCTAGATGTACTACGAAGAGGTTCATTTTGTAGATGGGAAAACTGAGGCTCTGGGGAGGTAACTTTTCAGTGGGCACTTGCCTCATGAGTGGTGGGTATAGAATATAAATCCAGGTCTGCAAGATTCCTGAGTTCATCCTCTTACAAAAAGACACCTGCGGTAGTCTGTCTTCGGATCTACATGACCATCTTGGTGATGTCTGAATCACCTGAGAGCTTCAAGTTCCTATTGGTGGGGCCACCTTGGAGTTCTGTTTTAGAGGTTTGGGAGTGGGGCCCCTGCAGTTTTAACAAGTTCCACATATGCCCCCACCAGACGTGGAAGAGCAGGTACCCCATAAGCACCCATGTTCCTTCAGCGATCTCCAGCTGCCTGTGATGGCTTCAGCTTGCAGCCCACCCTCCCTCCCAGACCCGTGGCCAAAACCCCTAAGGTAAAGGTTGGTTTCTGACTTTGGCATCTGTTCCTTGCCTCTGTGCCCCGGTCTGTCAGTTTCTCCTCTTGGAATGACATCTGTGATAGTTTTTGTGTGTCAAATTGGCTAGGCTGCAGTAGCCAGTAATTTAATGAAACACTAATCTAGGCACTGCTGTGAGGGTATTTTATAGACGTGGTTAAAACATCTTCAATCAGCGGCTTTAAGCGAAAGAGCTTCTCCTCGGTAATGTAGGTGGACCTTGTCCAATCAGTTGAAGGCATTATAAGCAGACATTGAGATCCTCGCTGTCCCCCAAAAGAACTTCTGCCTCAAGCCTACAGCGTGAACTGATACCTGTGTTTCCATCATGTTTTGTGGATTTCAGACTTGCTAGCCCCCTCAGGTGCAGGAACTAGTGACTCAAAATAAATCTTTCAATATACATATATATGTATGTATGTATATATGTATGTGTGATGCCTTTGGTTTCATTTCTCTGGAGAGCCCTAACATAGCATCCTTTCTCAACGTTTTTTATTTATTTTTGGGACAGAGAGAGACAGAGCATGAACGGGGGAGGGGCAGAGAGAGAGGGAGACACAGAATCGGAAACAGGCTCCAGACTCTGAGCCATCAGCCTAGAGCCCGACGCGGGGCTCGAACTCACGGACCGCGAGATCGTGACCTGGCTGAAGTCGGACGCTCAACCGACTGCGCCATCCAGGCGCCCCTCCTTTCTTACATCTTAACTAATTTCCTCCTCTTTCCTTCTCTCCCCACTCCCCCTTCTTTCTTCCCACCTCCCTCTAACCTTCTTTTCTTTCCTTCCTTCTTTCCTGTCCTTCTCCCTCACTTCTGTGAGTCAACAATGCCTGTTGCCTGTCAGACACCAAGCTAAGCAAAGATTATGCAATCAGCGAATAAGAAGTTTTTCCTGCCCTCGAGGAGCTCACAGTCCACCACTTATGCATAAAATCAATAAGCAACTTAAAATTTATAAATTACGTTTGCTTATATTCTCTCCTTTAAACCTGGATGTAAATCTGATAGTTCAAGAGTATAGCCATTGTTCTCTTACTGGACCTGAGAAGTGGCATCTTGCCATGTGCCCTGATCACAGACCGTCAGAGGGACCCACTGTGCCTGCCCCCACCATTGACATTCCCACCCCCACTCTTCCCAGAGCTCTGCTCCTCCCCGCGCCCCGCCTCCCCACCACCCAGTGCCTGGTTGGAATTCATAACCCCCTCCTCTGCATTCCCATTAAGTACTTGTTTATGTTTTTCTTTTGACACATTATATCATATCTTGCATTTCTGTTATTTGTTTACATAAACGTTTCCTCTGTGTATTGTAAGTTTCTCAAGGGCAAGATACAATGGTTTATTCAGCAAACACTTTTTTTTTCACCACTTACAATGACGTGGACACATTTTCCCTTTGTAGCGATTCAGGGTGTGGACTCGACAAAGATTGCTGGGTATGAATCTTGGTTTCCTCAGTTTGTGTGTGTGTGGGATGTTGGGCAAGCTACCTAACCTTACTGTGCCTTACCTAGCTTATCTGTAAAATGGGGATAATAGCACCTACCCCTTAGGGCTACCTGGAGTGGTACATGCTTTCATTTACGTTTAATGCTTAACACGGTGCAGGCACTCAAAAGTATTAGCTGTTGATAGTTATTATTCTCAGCATCTCAGCGAAGAGTAAATATTTGCTAAGGAAGTGTCTGCATGAATAAATGCAGGATTCCTATAAGCTTGGAATCGTCCCTTGTAATATCTGCTAAAAGGCTGAAGTGCTCACAAGTGTAGGTGAAGCAGAAATACATTTCAGCTGGCTTGGGTTCGAATCCCAGTTCTGCCCCTAACCGGACAAATGCATTTGGGCGAGTCATTTAACCTCTTTACACCTCTTGCTCCTAATTTGCAAACGGCAAGTAAAATCTATTGTGGTAGATGGTCTGAAAGCCTGACCTCAGCCCTCGCATCTGCCTGCCTTTAGTGTCAGGTCCACGTGAGCGACCCTGCCTGCAGGTATGATCCAGAAGCCCTGGGATGGATCGCTGTGGCCCAGCTCTGACGGGCAGGTGCTCATGGCTCTGCACTTGCTGCCTTTGGTTATTAGCAGTGAGGATCCTGATACCAGATTTATAAAGTAAGCGTTTGCTGAGTAGTCTATTGTGATCTGCTCAAAATAGCCTTCCGCCTCGGTGCAGGGTATCAGGCCTTCTCCTAATACCCAGTAACTTCGTACTCAAAACATCAGCCAGCTATTGTGTAACTCCAATGACAGCAGGTTCTTGCTACAAATCCTGAAAGCTGTCTCTTGGATACCCTTAACGTATTCATAACATTGGTATTTATGTATTTATCTCGGAAAACCATAACCTTGGAAAAAGCATTTAGGGGAAAGAAGGCTGTAGTGATTAAAGAAAGCTCTGTTCATTTGAACAACATTAAATACAACTGGCATAATGACAACTGTGAGATCTGATAGAATATAGAGAAGGCTGAAAATAAAGGGCTTGTATTTTTCCCTGATGTAACATAATGGTCACATTTTTCTTTCACAATGGTTTTGCCGAGATAAAGAACAAATTATACTGATTTGATTGCTACTTAGAAATACTTAAAATTGAAAAAGACAGCAGGTGGGCCTGGTTGGAAAGGATGGTTATTTTAGCATAACAGATGCATGCATAAAACATCGCCCAGACAATTTTTTAATCATAAGAACTGCCCCCCCCCGCCCCAAATTTTTTTTCTCTACTCCTTTTCCTTGGGATGTGAGCAAGTGGGAGAAATAAGTAGGTGCTGCTTGAGGGCACCCTCTGAGCTCAAAGAGCCAGCCGGGTCCAGAGAAGCCTCTGGGAGGAATCAGCTCTGGGGTGAAGGAGGTCCAAGGTCTGGCAGATTACAGGTGGGGAGGCAGAGTTAGACCTGCTCACGACCAGAGCCCAAGGGGCAGGGTCCAAGCACACGGGGTTCGAAGTCACAGGAAACTATGCTCTGAGAGCCCTCTTAAAATTTGGTTTCCCCATTGCTGAGAAGGATGTATTTGGCTTCCCAGCCTATCATTTATTCCTGGACCTCTTTTTTCTTGGACCTCTCCAGTCCTCAGTGTCACCAGGATGGCAGCAGCCAGGGATTCTGCCAAACCCTCCCTTTCAACTTCCAGGTTCTCTGCTTCCAAGAAACATGAGTTGGCAATTGTAAAATGAAGACGTGCCCATGTGCCATTCCAAATGGCACCTTGTGGACCCGTAGCCTTGCTCCCAACTCCAGGTCTAACCCCCGTCTTCTCTGTTGGAAGGCGTCTGAGCCATCGACTTGCTCAGCTATTTGTTAAAAATGAAAAGAACGACTTTATTCCAGGTGAGTAAGTCCTGGAGTTGGGACTAGAGAAAATAACAGGTTTTCAAACGGCTGGTGTACTGCAGAGTTTCAGTTTAGCTTTGTCTTGCTTAACACAAAGCCTCTGATCTTTGCTCTGCCTTGCTTTGCTTCCAACCAGGCAGACTATCTCTTTCAGATTAGGAGGATAGGATAAACTCGAGCATTTTCCGCAGGAGCCAGGCAAAAACCCTAAGTTCAGGATGAAACTGGCTGTCCCCAATGTTCCCCCATTCTCCTGGCCTATTGCTTTGTTCTTGTTGGTTTCTCAATGTAGGAAATTCATCTGCTTTGTCTTTTTCTCTGAGCATCTACCTTCACTTACCTTCCCTAATGTGCTCACACAGGCCAAATTCTCTAGGGTCTTCCTTAGACTTAAAAAAATTTTTTTTTTCATATTGTAGAGTAGTTTTAGATTTACATAAAAAATGGAAGAAAGTTCGAGATAGCCCATCCCAGTTCTCTCTATCGTTAATATCTTACATTAGTATGGTACATTTGTCATGATTAACAAGCCAGTATTGATATCTTATTGTTAACTAAAGTTGGTATTTTATTTTGATTTCCTTATTTGTCACCAGTATCCTTTATCCGTCCATGATCCCACTCAGGAGACCACATGATATTTGCTCATCGTGTCTACCTAATCTGCTCTCGGCAGGAACAGTGTTGTAGACTCTTGAAAATCTTTGATGTCCTTGATAGTTTTGAGGGGGACTGGCCAGGTATTTTGTAGAATGTGCCTCAGTTAGGATTTGGCTGACATTTTCCTCATGGTTAGACTGGGGTTGTGAAGGGTTTGAGGAGGAAAACTACAGAGGGAGGGTGTCCTCCTCATCAGGCCATGTGAAGAGCCCCTGCCATCACACACGCGATGTATCACTGTTGGTCCTGACTTCATTGCCCAGCTGAGGTTGTGTCTGTTAGGTTAATCCACTGTGAGGTTACACTTTTTTCCACACTGCACTCTTTGGAGGGAAGTCACTTTGCAGCCCACACTTCAGGTGTGGGGAGTGATGATCATCCCTTATTAGGACAGAGGTGCTACATGAATTACTTGGAATTCTTTTGCTGTTTGTCTCTTCTTCCCCACTTGTTGATTTTATTTAATCTTTTATTTACATCAGTATTTACATCATGGTGTTATTTTATAACTGGATCACAATACAATGCTACATTGTTTGTTGCTCAAATTTTTCCAATTTTGGCCAACGGGAGCTCTTTCAGGTTGGTTCCCTGTGCCCTTTGGAACCGCTTCTCCTTCTATTTTTGGAGCACTTCCTTACTTTTTGATATTACAAGATGATCTAGGCTCAATATAGCTGTTTCCTGCCCCAAACCTAGAACCAGCCATTTTTCCAAGGGGCTTTTTGATTGTTTTTATTGGAGAATGGTATTACGAATCAAGATCTGGGTGCTAGATGATTCCTTAGACATTTTATTTATTTTAACATTTTATTCATTTCTGAGAGACTGAGAAACAGTGTGAGCAGAGGAGGGGCAGAGAGATTGGGAGACATTGAGCCTGATGTGGGCCTCAAACCCATGAACCATGGTATCATGACCTGAGCCAAAGTCACACGTTTAACTGACTGAGCCACCCAGGTGCCCCATCCTTAGACTTTTTAAAAACATCACTCTTTAGGCTCCTATTTGTATCATACAAATCTTTTCTACTTAGGTATTTACAACAGAACTTCTCCAGCCCTTTCCATGGCCTATCATCAGTTGTCCAATATTTTTTAAAGTCCTTGTAAAACTAAACCTATATCACATAACCCTGATCAAAAGCTATTGCAGTAATAAGGTACACAATAGTGAACTTATTTCTAAGGAATGATAGAAGTCATCATGGGCTGCTCTCACTCTAACTCTGTATTGTAAATCTCTTCAACAAGTAACCAAAATTCTCTATACTAAAAGGATACACATAGACACATGGGCTCCAAGTGGACAAGAGGAAAATGTCTGGATGTGAGGGTTGTCCTATGCAAAATAGACCACTAAGGAAGAGAAAAGAATCTCTTGATTCGGGAGGGCCAAAGACTGACCCATGTCGTCTGAGTGGGAGTTAACCATGCTGTAATAAGATAGGACCCCGGGCAGCTGTCACGTGGGGAGATCTGTGCCTTCACCCTTCAGGCCTCTTTTGTTTAGTTTTCTCTAACACTGATCATGCTCAGATACATGGTTGGAATATAAAAGCTTCTGACACAATTTTATACTATTAGGGGAAGAAGGACCCTTGTGGGTTATCTGGACCAATCTCACATTCTGCCTGGGTGTCCTTTGCCATGTCCCCATCTGGTGGTTGCCCAGCCTCAATTTGGATTCCTCCTGTCTCAGGGAGATCATGACTTGCCGAGGACCTCTTTTACACCTTTTGACAGCTATGACCATTAGAAAAATTATAATTGTCCCCAACTATGTTTCTAGGTGGCCTTCTCTTATTGATACTATTTCACTCTCTCTCCCTCCAGAGCCACTCAGAATAAGTTAACTCCCTTTTCCATTAGCATCCCTTTATATGTTTGAAGATAGCTTTTTTCTTTTTTTAAATATAATTCTATATCCTGAACATTTTCCCATGTCTTTAAATATTCTTTAAAACATGATCTTTAAAGGCTTCATAATATTCCAGTGTAGTTATACACTATGATTTATTTAACCATTTTCTTATTGTTGATGTTGAGATGGTTTCCAATTTTTGGTTATTACATATAATATGCAGTGAACATTGCATAAATCTTGGTGTTTCAATTATTGCCTCAGGGTACGTTATTAAAAGTGGCATCCCTGAGTCCCAGGGCGACTGTGACATTGTATTTTGGTAGAGAGTCGAGTCTTGCTATTATATGAAGAGATCTGAGCATCACTTGGTGGTGTGAATCCAGGATGCTGAGATGACATTTCTGAGTGGTTCGTGGAAGAGGAGGACCCTTGATTGAAACTGAGATACGGTACAGAGTGGATCACTGTGTCTCTGAGGGAGTAGCTTTGGCGGTCAGAGAGTGGGAGTTGCCCTGTATTGACATGCAGGTGAGTGGCTGATGTTTAGAGCAAAAATTTAAAGTCACATTTTGGACGGCAGCAAATAAATCTGCAGGTGAGAGCCCTGGCAAATTGGAGGTGGCATATGCAGATGGAGTAATGCCAGAAGCAAGTCTGTGTGAAGGCACCCACATTTTTAAGACCAAAGTCAAGCTGTCCATAGTGATGCATGGAGCAGCTGTCCGATGGCCCAATGGAAATATTGAAAAGGTCAGAGATTTCGCACATTCAGATAGAAGGATGGCTGAGGAGTTAAAATTAGATACAGGAACAGATTCATTCGGGAACGAAATCTGAACGGGAGTAAAGTTTTTACACAATTTTTTGCTATGCATTTGCAGTGATGAAGAGAAACAATAAAGTCCTGGCATTTATTCCAGTATGTTTTAGGTAGACAGATAATACATTTTGAAATAAAATGTTAACTTGGGATGGTGTGCAGTATTGAAAAAGAGCATAGACGTTAGCACCGGAGGGGGCTGGGATTAACTCTGGTCTCTTCCACGACTAGCAGGGTAGCCTTGAATAGGTTAATTAACCCCTTGAGCCTCAGTTTCCTGCTCCAGAAAATAAAGATTATGATTCTTACTTCGTAGGCCTGCTGGGTCATATAAGATTAGATGCAAATAATTGTTTAGTACCTGTCCGTTTATTTACAACAGTATGGACTCAAGGGTTTTATTTTGTATTTTTGTTGTAAGAATAATGCTACATAATTTATTCTGTTGCTCAAATTTTTCCGGCTTTGGTCAATAAGAGTTCTTTCACGTTGACTCTTGTGTCCCTTTGACTTGCCCATCCTTTTATTTTTTGGAGCACTTCCTTCTCTTTTGGTACTACAAGATGCTCCGGGCTCAACTTCTGTATTTCTTGCACCAAGTCTCAGAATCAGACATTTCTCCAAGGAAACTTGGTTCTCCTTATTAGAGAATGCTATTAAAAATTAAATCAGGGTGCTAGGTAGTAGGTGCCTCGTTATTGTTCACTGTTGCCATTTCTGCTGTGAGCTGGAAGCTAAGAGCCCAAGCATGCCATGGAGAATTTCAGTATCTCTCAGATGATGGAAAGTAAGAGCCAAGACCAAAAGTAAAGACAATGTTGATTTATTTCATTGACATCAATAACATTATTCACACAGAATTCATTCCAGAAGGTCAAACACTCAACCAGGCTTGTAATGTAGAAATTCTGAAGCATTTGAGAGAGTTTGGACTATACAGAAAGAGTAAAATGTGATCCCTTGCTTAGGCAAGTCTCTAAGGTAGAAGAAGAGGAAAACTAATATTTTAGTGCCAGTGATGTGGCTGATTTTGGACTAAACTCTTTGCATATGTCGTCTTATTATGCCCTGGGAACAATGCTGCAAGATGGGTATTTGTGTCTTTACTTGGTGGACACAGAAACTGGCAGAATCATCATCCGAACTCAAAGCCTGGGCTTGCCACTCAACTGTGCCAACTCTAAGAGCAGACGTGTGTGACCTTGTGCAATCACATACTTTTTCTGAGTCTCAGGGTTTTCATTTTTAGAAATGGCAACAGTTAACCAAAAAAAGTGGTGATTACTGACCAAAATATGTTATCCACCTTGGTCACCCACTTTATTCAATGTGATTGCCTCCCAAAGACTTCAGACTCTTTGCAAATCTCAAATCCATGCTCCAAAAATGGAGAGTAGACTCTATGACAGGCATGTATGTAACCTTAAGTTCCCAGGCTACAACAACACAGAGTGGAAGGGCATAGGTACCCATAAAAAAATTGCTACTCTCTCCTCTCAGCCCTCACAGGCTTCTCAAACCCTTCACTTCTGTTCCCTATTCCTGCTGTTACTGGGTTGTGGTGTTCTTCTAGGGACCATTGAGGGATTCTTGTAAAGGTAAAGGGACCAGTTTCCCAATGTACCAGCCTCTTGGCATCTGTGATTGCTGCCACACTGTAGTTTTTGATCAGGTTGGTCCTACTTCATCTTATTTTGGGGGTCTGGCGACTCTCCTGAAAAGAATGTCATTTCTGTTTCCTCTTCTGTTCCCCAGACAGTCCTCAACTGTAACAGTAGAGTATTACTCCTTCCCCAGCTCCCCATCCCATCCTTGAACCAGGATTAATGGTTTAGGGGCAACTCTAACACCCCTGTTCTGAAACTTTCAGAATCGGTACACAGCTCCTCTCAGGAGAGCAAAGGTACAGTGTGGTCAAGGGGCCATCAGCTGGACCATCTCTTTCCATTGCATCTGGTCTGAGCTCCACTCTGCCTATGGGACCTCCCTTTCACTATTTGAGGATTCCCTGACATCACACCCACTTGCAGGTTCTGGTCATTTTCCTGGGCTCAACCTTAGTCTTTGTTTTGTTGACTTACCTCGCTCTGACTGCAAACACGTGCAGGCTTCTGCCCTGGTCTGCCCTCCTCCAGTCCTGATCTGAACAATTACTGGCCCAAGATCCCCCACGTTGCATCTAGCTCCACTCTGTCCTTTGCTTCTTTTGGAACCAGTGCTTGTTAATAGGTCTTCCGTGTGGCTCCTTCTTTCGTATTTTATGGCACTTTTCCTGGTCTTGCCACCAAGTCCCCCCAGAGCAGTGCTGGGAGATAATACAAATGTCACTGCTAAGGGCAAACATGGATCATCCCTCTTCTTCAGTGATCTCTACCAGTATCCATGGACTGAACTGTATTTCTCCACTGGGAGAAGTCAATGGAGGTCACTGCTCAAGAGATTAAGGTGCAGTCTTTGTCTGCCTTCTTGACAGCTCCAAAAGTCTCCTACTTCTGACCAGATCTACTGAAGCCTTATGGAAAGAAAAACACTAGTGGATGCCTGGATTCCTCTTGAGACAGCAGGAAGCCCCTTTCCGTGGCTGTTATTAATTAAAATCTCTTACAGTCAAGGAGCACCTGGGTGGCTCAGTTGGTTAAGCATCTGACTCTTGGTTTTGGCTCTGGTCAGGATCTCACAGTTTGTGGGTTCGAGCCCCATGTTGGGCTCCATGTTGGCAGTGCAGAGCCTGCTTGGGATTCTCTCTCTTCCTCTCTCTGCCTCCCCCTCCCCCACTTACTCTCTCAAAATAAATAAACATTAAAAAAAATAACAGTTCTTTATTTAAAAAAAAAAAAACAACAACTGCTTACAGTCAGTTCCAGGAGAGATGCTCTAAAATATTCTAGAGCTGTGGCAACATTCTAGCTGCTCTTTTAGTTGTCTAGGAGTGAGAACACCGGAGGTGGGGTTCAGATGGGCAGAACCAGCTCCTCACTTTACAGCTGAATGACCTTGTGCAGGTCACCACACGTGCCCAAGCTTTTGCTTCTCCATTTGGAAAGAAGGCCCTTCTGACAGTGTTGGTTTGGAGATCAAATCAAGGAATAAATGTACAGGTGTACTGTGAAATGTCAGGCACTTCTTAATGTTAGCTGTTAATAGTAAGATGTATTATTATTAGCCTATGATTCCACAGGGTGCTTTAGCCACCAAGAACAGAAACCCTGGGAACTTCCAGTCCAAGATGGCAGCAGAGGAATGCCATTAACTCACCTCCTCCATGGACAGAGTAAATCTACACTGACCAGCTTCTGCACAAGAAAAGACAGACCACACACAGAGAAGGCAGGAGAGCCAAAGGCATGGTGAAGAAGGCAACCCCACCCAGAGGAGGGATAGCCCTGGGGCACAGGGCAAAAAAAGCCTGGGTTTGAAAGGGCAAGTAGAATATAAAGGTAGTAGCCCTATAGTTTGTCAAATGGTGATGGGGGAGCTGCTGGAACTCTCTCCTGGTTGGTGAGGCTGGTGAGTGCCACAGTTTCCATTCCCCTTGAGAGGAGGGCAGGTTTCCAGGTGCAATGGGTGGCCTGGCACATCAGCCCTGGATGCCCTGGAGCACAGAACAAAAGCCCTCATTGAAAGCACAACAAGAATATAAAAGATCCAGCTCTAGAACTCTGCCAAACGGTGGGGTATCTGGGTCACACCAGCCCCAGTCATCCCACCAAGGCTCCGTACACAGCCAGCTTGGGGGCACACGCTAGGACACTCCTGGTCAGCACTCACCATAGCTCCAGCCCTCTCACCACGGTGAAACATGGGCAAAGCATCCAGAACACTCCAGGCCTGTACTGCTTTGGCTCTAGATGATCCACCAATGTGCCCCCGGCACTGAATGCCCTGAGGACCGCCCCCCCCCCCCCCCCCCCCCCCGCCAGATTACACCCACTTCAGCTCCCGCTGCTCTGTGAGGTGCCTCTAGCATGGAGCGACCTGGGACTCCCTGGCCATGCCCTGCTCAGATCCAGTCACCTGCCATGGTATCTCTGTGTGGAGTACCCTAGGACTTCAGCCAGCAGGGAGTGGTGTAATGTATTCAAAGTGCTTAAAGGAAAAAAAAAAAAAGGAAAAAAAGACCTAGAAGCAAGAATATCCTACCTGGCAAGTTTAAATTTAAAATTCAGAAAGGAGGGAGAGATAAAGAGGTTCCCAGACAAAAGTTAAAGAATTTCATCACCACTAAACCAGCCTTACAAGAAATGTTAAAGGGACTTCTTTAAATATAAAATAAAAGGCCATAATTAGGATTAAGAAAATTATGGCTAAAAAAATGTAAAATATGGCCACATATACATAAAATGTGGGGAGGGGGGTAAGAAGTTCTTCTAGAATGTGTTTGAACTTAAGTGATCATGACCTTAATACAGACTGCTGTATACCTAGGATGTCATATATGAGCCCCATAGTAACTACAAACCCAAAACCAATAATAGATACACAAGAAATAGAAAAAAAGCAAAGCATAACACTAAAATTAATCTAGACAGCAAGAGAAAAAAGGAACAGAGAAGAACTACAAAACAACTAGAAAACAGCAAACTGACGACGATAAGTATATACCTATCAGTCAGTAATTACTTTATAAATGGTCTAAATGCTCCAATCAAAAGACATAGGATGGTGGAATGGGTGATGAAACAAGACCCATCTGTATGCTACCTACAAGAGACACATTTCATACCTTAAGACCCTCACAGACTGAGGTGAATGGATGGGAAAAAAATACTCCTTTTTAAAATTTTTTTAAAATGTTTATTTTTGAGAGAGAAACTGAGCATGAGCAAGGGAGGGGGAGGGGCAGAGAGAGCGAGAGGGAGGCACAGAATCCGAAGCAGGCTCTAGGCTCTGAGCTGTCAGCACAGAGCCCAACATGGGGCTTGAACGCATGAACTGTGAGATCATGACCTGACCCGAAGTCGGAAACTCAACCAACTAAGCCACCTAAGTGCCCCTGGAAGAAAATATTCTAAGCAAATGACAGAAAAAAAAAAAAAACAAACAAAAAACAACCTGGGGTAGCAATATTTATATCTGTCAAAATGTACTTTAATACAAAGACTGTAGGAAGAGACACAAAAGGGCATTACAAAATCATAAATGGATCAATCCAACAAGAGGATATTACAATTGTAAATGTCTATGTACCCAACATTGAAGCACCTAACCATATAAAACAAATATTAACAAAGGTAGAGGGAGAAATAGTAGGGGACTTTAACACCTTTTGACGTCAATGGAAGAGACCAGGTGGACTTAACAGATACATACAGAAAATTCCAACCCAAAACAACTGAAACCACATTCTTTTCTAATGTATGTGGAATATTCTCCAGGGCAGACCACATGTTAGGCCACAAAACAAGTCTCAATACATTTAAGAAGATTGAAATCATATCATGTAACTTTTCTGACCACAACAGTATAAAACTACAAATCACTTACAAGAAAAAAGTGAAAAAAACCCACAAACATGTGGAGGCTAAAGAATGTGCTACTAAACCAGTGGGCCAAAAATGCAATCAGAGAGGAAATTAAAACAAAACATGAGGACAAATGGAAGTGAAAACACAGCGGTGCAAAATCTCTGGGATGCAATGAAAGCAGTTCTAAGGGAAATTTATACCTACCTCAAGAAATAAGAAAAATCTCAAACATTCTAACCTTAGACCTAAGGGAACTAGAAAAAGAATAACAAAACCCAAAATTAGTAAAAGGAAGGAAGTAAGAAAGGTCAGAGCAGGAACAAACAAAATAGAGACTAAAAGAACGAAAAAAATTAGATCAATAAAACCAAGAGCTGTTTCTTTGAAAAGATTAACAAAATTGATAAATGTTTAGCTGATTCAAGTTAAAAAGGGAGAGGACCCAAATATATAAAATTAGAAAGGAAAGAGAAGAAGTAACAACTGACATTATGAAAATGCAAAGGATGATAGAATGTTATGAAAATTTATATGCCAACAAATTAAAATAAACATGCAGTCTTCCAAAACTGAATCAGGAATAAATACAAAATCTGAGCAGACTAATTACTAGTGATGAAATTGAATCAGTGATTAAAAAAAAAAATTCCCCCCAAAAAACCTAAAGTCCAGGACCAGATAGATTCAGAGGTGAATTCTACCAAATATTTTAAAAAAGAGTTAATACTTATTCTCCTTAAACTATTCCAAAAAATAGAAAAGGAAGGAAAGCTTCCAAATACATTCTGTGAGGCTAGAATTACCCTGATAGGAAAATCAGACAGAGACACTTCAAAGAAGAAAAAAACTGCAGGCCAATGTCTCTAATGAACATAGATGTAAAAATTCTTAACAAAATGCACTTAACAATACATTAAAAGCATCATTCACCAAGATCACGTGGTATTTATTCTGGAGATACAAGGATGATTTCAATATTCACAAATCAATCAAATATACCACATCCAGAAGAGAAAGGATATAAACCACATGATCATGTCAATAGATGCAGAAAAAGCATTTGACAAAATTCAACATCAGTTCATGATAAAAACTTTGAACAAAGTGGGCTTAGAAGGAACATACTTCAACATAATAAAGGCCACTTATTAGAAACCCACAGCTAACATCATACTCAATGGTGAAAAACTGAGAGCTTTTCCTCTAAGATAAAAACCAAGATAAGGATATCTATCCTTGCCACTTTAATTCAACACAGCACTGGAATTTCTAGCCAAAGCAATCAGACAAGAAAAAGAAAAGGCATCCAAATAGG
The DNA here is from genome assembly GCF_024362965.1 of Panthera pardus. NCBI lineage: Eukaryota > Metazoa > Chordata > Mammalia > Carnivora > Felidae > Panthera > Panthera pardus. The sequence continues at coordinate 102,098,025 of NW_026526677.1, forward strand.
TGAGATAGAAGATAAACTGTGGTTATTTGCAGATGATATAATACTATACTTAGAAACACTAAAGACTCCACCACAAAACTATTGGAAGTAATAAATGAGTTCTGTAGCCTTGCAGGATACAAAATTAATGTACAGAAATAGGTTGTATTTCTATACACGAATAATGAAATAGCAGAAAGGAAAATTAGGAAAATAATACCATTTACAATTGTACCAAAAAGAATAAAATACCTAGAAAGAAACTTAACCAAGGAAGCAAAAGGACTGTACTCTGAAAAGTATAAAACGCTGATGAAAGACATTGAAGATGACACAAACAAATGAAAAGATATTCAATGCTCATGGAGTAGAAGAAGTAATATTGTTAAAACATCCATACTACAATTTGTAATCTACAATTCAGTGCAATCCCTGTCAAAATACCAATGGCAGTTTTCATAGAACTAGAACAAATAATCCTAAAATTTGTATGGAATCACAAAACAAAACAAAACCCTAAAGAGCCAAAACAATTTGGAGAAATAAGAACAAAGTTGGAGGTATCGCAATCTCAGATTTTAAGATATACTACAAAGCTGTAGTAATCAAAACAGTATGCTAAATACACAAATATAGACACATAGATCCATGGGACAGAATAAAATGTCCAGAAGTAAACTCACAACTCTATGGTCAATTAATCTACGACAAAAGAGGCAAGAATATACAATGGAGAAAAGACAGTCTCTTCAATGAATGGTGTTGGGAAAACTGAAAAGCAACATTCAAAAGAATGAAACTGGGTCACTTTCTCACATCATCCACAAAAATAAACTCAAAGTGACTTAAAGACCCACATGTGACACCCGAAGCTATAAAACTTCTAGAAGAAAACATTGGCAGTCATCTCTTTGACATGGGGCTTAACATTTTTCTAGATATGTGTCCTCAGGCAAGGGAAACAAAAGCAAAAATAAACTGTCGAGACTACACCAAAACAAAATCTTTTGCACGGCCAAAGGAAACCATCAACAAACAAGGTAACCTCCTGAGTGGAAGAGGATATCTGCAGATGATGTATCCGATAGGGGTAATACCCAAAATATATAAAGAACTTATACAACCCAACACCCAAAAATCCAGCTAAAAAATGGGCAGAAGACCTGAAGAGACATTTTTCCGAAGAAGACCTACAGACGTCCAACAGACACATGAAAAGATGCTCAGCATCACTAATCATCAGGGGAAATGCAAATAAAAACCACAATGAGCTATCACTTCACATCTATCAGAATGGCTAAAATCAAATCCACAGGAAACACGCATTGGGGAAGATGTGGAGAAAAAGGACCTTCGTGCACCATTGGTGGGAGAGAGAAAGGAAACTTTTCCCAGATCTTCAGCCCCTTCCTCTTACATCTTATTCTGTAGTACTTAATTCACCCATTCCTTGAAAGATTAAAGGCGGGGACTCTCAAACCAATCAGGCTCCTAGGTTTGCCAGAGGGGTGGTAGCAGATCATATGGGGGCTCTAGCAGGAAGACAGTGGGTGATGGGTGCTGAGTACGTAACAACAACATCTGCCATAGACTGTGTTATGCTTGTTAAACTGTATAACCCGAAGGTAGGGGCCATTTCTGTGTGGTCCAATATATCCCCGGTGCCTCTCACAGTGCCTGGCACACTGTAGGTGCTCCGTCAATATTTGTTGACTGAAATAAAATGACAGGCAGTGTGGGATTTGATGGGACACCACCACTTACGTGAAAATGCTGGCTGCACTTCACTGTGTAACAGACAACCCGTGCCGAGTGCCTGGGGTATGTTTCTCACTTGTTCTTGTGCTACCGGCACTGAAAACCATGTCCTCCGCTTGATAAGTGCTCCCTAAAAATGAGTTAAGTGAATGGATGGCACATGTTCTATGGAAGAAATTATAATAGTGCTTACACAGTGCTGCTTCCATTCCAAGCATTGGGTTAAGTAAGCACTTAATGTGTGTTAATTCCTATAATTCTCACAACCCTGTGAGCTGTAATTATCCCTATTTTACATCTAGGAATACTGAGGCACAGAGGCCTCACTAGCTCGCTCTGGGCTACATAGAAGGTTAACAGGTGGGTCTAGGATTGAACCAGCTCAGCTGGCCCAGGGTACATGATCTTAATAAGGTGATCAGCAAAGCCACGGCTGGTGCTTTAGGTGGCTCTGTCCTAGCAGTGTCTGGCCACTGAAGAGGGGGCAGCCTGCCTGCTGAGATAACTCTGCTGTCTCTGCGTCTGCCCTGCTCCTGTCCTTGGTGCCTGGCTGTTGGAATTGCCAGTAGACCACCTCTGAGGGGCCTCTCTCTCGGTGGATGAAGGAGACTGGGGTGTAGTGAAAGGAGAGGATGGACAGGGTCAGAGGCCTCCTTGTAACGACCCTTCTTCTGATCACAGATGGAGGTCACTCCCCTGTCCACCTTCCTCCGGGAGGAAGGAGCAATCCGCAGGAGCATGGTTTTGTTGGAGAAGCCCGCCATACATCATTGTTTATCAGCAAGGGCTCAATTCAGGCCCTCCCTTCCTGTTTGTCAGCAAGGGGGACTCTGGGGCTGCCACTCTGCATAGATAGGGAATCAGGCTGCATTAGCCATGCTGGTGCTGCTGTAAGCTGGCCAGGCTGGGCTGCCTTGCTTGTTCTTTGCAGGGCCTGGTGCGGTGAAGAGATGAGTTTCTCTCTGGAAGAGCCCCCTTCTGCACTGGCAGCTCGGTTTTCCTCAGATAACTGAGGGGGAACTGGCTCCCTTATAAGCTTTTGGTTCCACGCCCCTGACCTGTTCGTCATCACCAACCATTTACTGAGCATTTATGATGTGCCGGACACGATTGTACTATTCTAAGCACTTCCAAGCATTAAATCATTGATTCCTCAAAACAAGAGCCTCCTTTCTTCTCCACTGTGCAGATGAGGAAACTGAGGTGCGGAGAAGTTTGGTTACTGGTAAGCGGCTTGCCTGGGTTTCAAGCCCGTGCATCTGCACATCCAGCCATCCTCACAGACCTTACCAGAGATGCCTGAGGCTTTGCTGTGTGCCAGGCCCCATTTGTAGGGTTTTACATGCATTCTCTTGTTCATTCTTCCCAGCAGCCCTCAAAGAGAGGGATTATTATGATCCAGGGAAACAGAAGCTGAGAGAGGTTAAGTAACTTGCCCAAGGTCACACAGCGGCAAGATGAGCTGGATTCCAATTCGGTCGGCCTGCCCCAGGTCCTTAACCACCTTGTTCTAAGCCTCTTATCCCTTTTTGCAAGAAATAAGGATGGTTTGTCAGCAGAAACAGTTTCCTTCCACCCTCTGCACTCTAGTTCTTTCCTTTGGGAAGCTCTCCCTCAGGTCTGACAGGAATTCCTCATAAACCGTAAGGATAGAGAGAGCTTGGCGCTCGTTTCATAAGCCTGTGTTTCACAGAACCTAGGATCCCTGTGGCCAAAAGGGGCCTCTGAGGTCACCGTGCCCATCCTCCGGCCCCCAGGCAAGACTACACCGACACCACCTTGCTATCCTGCTGACACCTTTCTTCCCGATTGTTTCCAGGGAGGGAAGGAGTATCCCCAGATGAAGATACAAAGGGCTTGCCCGGACCTGTGCTCATTGGGATCTTGCTCCAACAGTGTCCTGAGTGCCTGGAAGGCCAGGTGACAGAGGAATCCCAGCAAAGACTGGAGAGCACTGGCCAAAATAACCCATGGGACCCTGCCAGCCCCGCCTGTGTCCCCGAATGCCAAATGCAGACGACAGCCTGAAAACAATTTGTCCGGCCTGTGAGTAATGTCTAGTAACTAAATGCTAATTAATTTGCTGTTGCATTTGAGTTAATTTATGGGGTGTTCTCTTCACCGAGTAAATTTTAATTAAGAAGAGTAAAACAAATGACAAAGTAATTTCCAAAAAATTAATTTTCAGTAAACACAAGCCATTGTTTTTCTTTGTATCTATAATAAAAGTTAAAGCAAAGCCCTCCCTAGCCTGCCGCCACCCACCCCCCCATCTCCCCCGCTTCTGAAGATGAAGTTTGAGCCCAAGCCAGGCGCTCGGAGGCGGGCAAATTAGCAGTCAGGCAAGGCCAAAAGGAACTGGGCAGAGAGCCTGAGAGAAATCAGGCAGCAGACCTCAAAGAAATGCAACAATTGCTACTCCTCTGGTGTTGGTTGGGTATAATTTTCATCCAACCCTGCACCTTTTAGAAGACGGGAGAGGGGAAGGTACAATGTGCTTGCTTCTGGTAGAAACACTAACAAGGAAGCAAGAGGTGGAGGCGTTTTATTATTATTTTTTAATTAGTCTGGTTGCATAACCGAATAAGCAGGAGAGAGAAAGGAGGGAGGGAGGGAGGGAGGGAGGGAGGAAGGAAGGTGTCCTCGGCATGAATTTCCTAAGCGCCACAAGAGGGAAATCCCACCTAGCTGCTCTGAGCTCGTTCCCTGGATAGTTCTCTTGAGAAGGGAGTTATTATGGGCTCCCGTGTTAGTGATGGGGAAACTGAGGGTTTAAAGCTGCCTCAAAGCGACACAACTGGTCAGTTGGATTTGAAGTGGCTTTGTGGCCCCAGAGCTCTTGACAAAATGAGTTTTGAAATCAATTTGCAAGGCTGTGCTGGGTCTGCTGTCCCGGAGCTTGGGGTTGTCACTGGTCTACGTCCGGCTCGACTAAGAGCTAAGAGTTGGGTGGTGCTGGTGGCCGTGTGAGTGGAGGGGTGAGATGTGAGGAGAGCCACTGAGACCCACTGCAGAGGGAGGGAGGCCGTGGGACTTCAGAGTGGCTCTGAGCAAGTGCAGGGCCCAGGTGGGGACTGGGCGGGAACTCCGAGGGGCGGAGTCCTCTCTCCTCTCTCTGTGCTCCCTGTCCTGAGTTAGGGCTTCCCCGAGCAGGCTGAGAGCATCGAATCCAATGCAGGGGCAGCTGGGAAGAGGTGAGGGGTGCCCGCCTGGGCACTGCAGCCTTTGCCACCGTCACCCCACTGACTTCAGGGTCTCCGTGTCCAAGCATCCTGCTTGTCCTGCTGCACTCACTGGGGGCTCCTATGAAAGTATGGATTTGTCTGGGTTTCTCTGTTTAATCCCAAATCTGTCAGGCCTTGTTAAATTTGATGGGGCCTGAAAGGTCTGGTGTTAAGCAAATACTCGGTGACCAGAGTCTTTGATGAGAATCAAGCTGAAGCTTAATCCTGAGGTAATGGCTTTCCCCATAATCCCAGGAGGCTGGGGATAAGGGAGGGGGAGGAATCCAGGAGCCGCCTGAAGCAGAGCTCAGAGCTGGTGGGGAACCGAGCAGGGGGCGAAGGAGGGTCGGCTGCCCCCTTCTGCTAGGATTCCCAGATGACCCCTGCCTGCCTCTGAGGTCAAGGCCATCAAAATGGCAAGTTACCTTGGGAAAACTTGTTTTCCCTTTTAATTTTTTTTTAACTTTATTTACTTATTTTGAGAGAGAGAGCAAGAGAGCGAGAGAGAGCAAGAGAGCGAGAGAGAGCACGCGTGCATAAGCCGGGGAGAGGCAGAGAGGAGGAGAGACAGAATCCCAAGCAGGCTCTGAGCCATCAGAGCAGAGCCCCATGCAGGACTCGAACTAAGGAACTGTGAGATCAAGAGTTGGAAGCTCAACACCCCACCTTGGGAACCTTTTCTGCCAGAACTGGGGTCAGAGAGGAAAGGACAGAGTTCTTTGGTCCCTGTTCCTGCACATGGCTCTGGGTAAAGAAAGAAAACTGATGGGAGTCCACAAGAGATGGATTAATAAGCCACTTTAGGGCTTCTAGTGGGTAGCCCAGGGTTTCCCCCTGCTGAGGTCTGGGGTTCTGAGAGGTCAAGCTGTTCACCAAGGGGGCTGCCTGAGAGGGCCTCTGCCTCCTCTCTGATCCCCCCCACCCCCGCGGGGGGTTGGGGGGAGACCAGATTCTTCAGACCGCAGACGGGGTAAAAACGGGGGCCCTGAGCACTACCAGACCAGGGCACATGGGATTATGTGGCCACACCTCGAGTCTGCTGCCAGCCGGGGAGCTGGCCACCATGGGCTTCGCGCAGTGGGCGGGGGGGGGGTACCGTGCGGGCGTGGGCGGGGCACAGGGAGGCAGAGGGCGCAGGGCAGTGGCCTCGCTCAGCCTCCCTCCGTGGAAAACAGCGCTGATCACGCCACCCCCGGCTGCTCTCCGGAGAGAGCTGCTGTGCGCCTCGTCAAGGTACCTGATTAAACATTCATGGAAAAAAAATAAATAAAGTAAACATTTTGCAAAGAGATGCTTAAGCAATCAGGCGCTTCAGGGGGTGGGTTCCCGTGGTGCTGTAACCACCAGCCCAGGGGGTAATCGGCATTTAACGTCACCGGCACCTCCCGGGGTCCACACCCGAGGGGCTGATGCCGCTGCCTCCCTCTCCAGAGGCTGGGAGCGCCTAGCCGGTTGTTCTCAGCTGTTTATTCTTTTCTCTTTCTCCTCCTCACTTTGCATTAAGTATAACTGATGTGGGAGGGGGGAGTCACTGTCCTAGAAAGAAAGGCAGGGAGGGAGAGTCGTTTTAAGGGACAAGTCGTGCTGTCCTTCGAGGTGTGAGCCCCATCTGGAGTCCAGTTTGGAGAAGGGGCACCGCCCAGTCCATCCTTTGTTCACCAAGCAAGTGTTTTTGGAGCTCTGAGAGATGGGTGTGGCTCCTGCCGCCTCAGAACTGGCGAGTTCCCAGAAAACAAAGACCATGGTGAGGACAGGCAGGAAGCGTGTGCCAGTGCTGATTTCAGTTTTCATAACAACTATATGAGGGGGTTGCTGTCAGCCCATTTTGCAGATGAGAACAGTGAGGCACTGAGAGGTTATATGACTTGCCCAAAGTCCTACAGAACAGGGATCTGAATCCACATACTTTGGCTCCAGGTATGTGTTTCACCACCCGGCTGTCTCTGGGCACCTCATAAACAAACGGAAAAGTGCTTTGGGTTCCTTGCAAAGGCTTAGGCAGCTAGGGAAGCTTTCCATAGGAGGTGGCACTTAGCTGAGTCCTCAGGGACACTGGGCTTGTCCAGCAAAGGGGGGGGGGGGTACACGTCTGGCACAATGCACAGAATTTAAATCCCAGGCATCTTCTGGTGTCCAGGTGACATTATCCCAGGACTCACTTCCTCTCCTTACCCCACTGCCCGTAGAAATAAATGGCGGCCCTCCGTTTATGGATGCTGCAGGGGACCCCTCTGTCTATGGATGCTGCAGGGGGCTGTCCCTGCATGGGCATCACAGGAAGAGGGATGCTGACCCCCAGGCAGCTGTACAGACTTTGAATAATATGCAGATTAAAGAAGTGAATCAAGGGGCGCCTGGGTGGCTCAGTGGGTTAAGCATCTGACTCTTAATTTCAGCTCAGATCGTGATCTCACAATTTGTGAGTTTAAGCCCCCGCATTGGGCTGTGTGCCAACTGTGGGGATCCTGCTTGGGTTCTCTCTCCTCCTCTCTCTGCACGTCCCCTGCTCATGCTGTCTCTGTCTGTCTCTCAAAATAAATAAACAAAAATTAAAAAAAAAAAAGTGAATCAAATACTTGCATCCTGAGCCTTTCTGGCCCACTGAGCTTCCCTGACACCTCAGGGCTCCACTTCTGGAGGGATCTGTCTCTCTGGTACCAAAACAAGCTCTCCAGGCCAGAAGAGTTTTCTTTGTAAATTAAAATAATTCATTGTGCGTCTGTAATCAAATACATACCTGTACCCTCTTACTAATACGGGCTGTTATAATTGGCTTTCTCTATGGCCAATTACCTGTCAGATAAAGGGCTACTCATTGCATAGAGGGCAGTTATCCATCAGGGCATGGGAAAGATGAGGGCCCCGGCACTGTGGGCAAACCATCATCCAAGTGTGGTCGTGGAGCCAGATGGGGTCCTGAAGCCGACTCTCAGAGGTAGTCACCTTGGGTAGACCAGAAGATAATGGAGGGAGGGAGGCAGAAAGCCAAAGAAGGTCATTCATTTACTTATCCTTTTACTGAGCAATCCTTTTCAGAACACTCTTTCTGAGCCAGACACCCTGGCAGGAGCAGGATTTATCCTGAGTCAGGTTGGCAACTCCCTGATACTCCTACCTGAGCTGGCCTTTAGGAGTTGTGGAACCCTAGGACTTCAGATCTCTAGCTTCCAGGGAAGAGCTACACTTTGCTAGTCATCATTGATTGCTCCCTTGCACTCCATGCAGGGAGGTGGGAAATGACCTGTTCTGGTGGCGACTGTGGGTAAAGACTCTTACAGCCCAACCAGGCTTTTAGATCAACCTCTTGATTTTGCAGAGGAGGGGAAAGAAGCCCAGAGAGAAAACATAAACTGCCTGAGGACACATAGCAAAGTTGGAACTTGACTCCAGCTCTCTAGATTCCAAAGGCATAGCTTTTGTTTATGCTGCCTGGCCAGTTACAGGGCTGGGTGCATCTGTGATGACAGAGGGGACAGGGCTGTGCAGCAACTGGCCTGGGAAGGGGTGCTTTTTCTGCTGGGCAGTACTTTCCATGGCCCTCTTTTTGCATTGAGAAATGTGTTCTTTAGAAAGTGGGATTCCTGGGGCAGGGTGGGCCTTGCTCTGGATTTCACTTTCTGTATCTGTCCAGCAGAGTCCATTGAGAGAGACAGGCCCCTCAGAGGTGAGTGAAGAGTGTTGCTCTGCTGTCAGGGAGGATGAAGACTGAGCTGGTGATCAATGCTTCTGGTGGTGACATCCCAGTGAGGCCGCTAGTGGGTACTGGGCTCTCAGAGTCACGTGGGGTGTTTTCTGTCTGTCTGGGCTATGGAGGAGCAGGAGTGTGTGCGTGTGTGTGCACACACACACATACATTAGTGGAGGGGACACTACCCTCGGGACAGTGGCAATGATTTGTATCTTCTCTGCTAGGAGTGATATTATATGTTCTGTTAAGGATTTCTCTGCCTCCCCTAGCATTTGATACTAGCTCTCCTATCCTTGGGCTTTCTTCCTAGCTTGTCACCCCTCCATCTTCTGGGGTGAGTGTCCTAAGAGCTCTCAGAGGTGTTTTCTGTTGTACGTCTCAGGCTTTCGTGGAATGTGTGCAGATAAGTTCAAATCCTAGCTTTGCCTCTTAACTAGTCAGGGGACTTTGGGCCAGTTACTTGAGTCTTGAGCCCCAGAGTTGTCACGTGTATGATGGGACTATTGCAGGTGACCACATGACATGGAACATAAAGTATTCACTAAATGCATCATCCCCCCCACCCCCTCATACCTAAGCTAATTCCATGTTGGCCTGTAGCCCTCTCATCCACGGGTGCATATCGCCATTTTCAAATAAAACAATGAGTAAGAAAATGAGTCACTAATGAGCAATGAGTAAGTAACGAGTAAGAAAATATTTTTGCAACTCTAAATCATCACTCACAAAACTGGTGGTTGTATTAGTTGCATGACCAAAGATGACGGATCTTGGTTAAGCACACCCTCATCTGTGCAGGGTAGAGGTAGGGCACAGCTTTGGTGTTAGATCCTGAGCAAGAAGCTGTTTCCCCTTTTGGGGTGAAACATCTGAGCAGTCAGAATCCTTGGCCCCTGTTCCTCCCTGATCAGGCTTTTTAGACGTTAGGTATGTCCATAATTCAAGGGTTACATAAAGAGTGTGGTGGTTTTACTAGCTGTGAGATCCTGAGAAAGTTTCTTAAACTCTCTGTGCCTCTGTTTTCCCATCTGTAAAATAAGGACAATAAAATACCTACGCCACAGGAGAGAACAAAATGGATAAATGCATGGGAAGCATCAGAACATGCCTTGCACACAGTAGGCGCTCCGGAATTGTTAGCAGCTCTTGTTATTCTTTGGCTTTTGTATCAGATAGAGGTGTGTGCAGATCTCCAGCTCTGCCACTGGCCTCAGTTTCTTATCTATGGATTGGGAGTTCTGTTAGTCCTCGTGTGGCTAATGGGAGAAGTGAGATCACGAAGCATGTGGTCCGTCCTCTAGAACGTGGCAAACTCCCAGTAAGTGTTGTTGTAATCTGTGGGCTCTGCACTGCCCACCGAGACTCTCTCCATGGCTTGCCTGTCCCCTGCCTCCTGGTGTCTACTCCCCAGCTCCGTGGTACATGCCCGAAGTATGGGGCTGGTAAAATTCTCTTTATAGTTTTCACAGTGACTTCATGTCTTTAATCGTGGCTGGTCCTCACAGCAATTCTAGAAGACAGGGGATAGATTCTTAATCTCGTTTTATACTTAAGAAAACGGAGACTGAAAACAGGTTAAGTGATTTATCCAAAGTCATTCAACAAGTTAACTGGGTCTCGGGTCCAAAATTCAAGGTTCCACAAGAATAATGCACATTTATTTATTGCTTTGTAGTGAAGATAGACCTCCTCATACATAGTCCTGTCTGATCGTCACAAGTCTGTAGGGGTAGGGATTATGGTCACTCCCATTCTATAGACCCAGAGAGGTTCCACCACGTGCTCATGATTACCCAGCAAATAAATGAAGAAAGGGAGCTTTAAAGTCATGTTTTCTGGCTTCATTTCTGTATTCTTTCAACTTGACATTGTTTTTAGTCCTCCCTTCAAAAGCCAGCTTGTCTTAAAAAAAAAAAAAAAAAGCAAAACCAAAGACAAAAAAACCCACAAAAAATGAACAACGAATAATCAACCAGGGGCAGCAGCTACCCTTGGACAGTCGGGCTGCGCCATAACTTTTCTGACAACAGCATGAAGCAAGATCCCCAGCAGAAAGCGTGGAACTCTCCCAGCCAGCCTTGCACGGAAGGGTGTAATTAGAGGGCTGACAGGTGTACACGCAAGGCTGCTAATGGGTCCACCTGTGAGAGGGACCTGGCGAGCACAGGTAATTTGGACAGAGTGGAGCACTCAAAGGAGATCCGAGCTTCAGGTGCCCAGACTGGCCCCCCGGGCCAGAAGCTTCCCCGGGAAACAGGAGGAAGGGCCTGGCCTGGACCCTGCTGCTGACACAGAGCTATTTGCTGTGGTGTTCGCTGCATATTATGCTAAAAGTGTGACAGATTTTACAGGCAGTCTGGGTGGGAACCATGGAAACAGGTTAGGGAAGAGGAGAAGCTGATTGCCGTTGTCGTGTTAGCGAGAGAAGGGTGAGCTGGGGGGACATGCCGTCCCTTCTCCACCCCCCCTCGGCTGCCGCTCCTGGTCCTGACCCCCAGGCTGTCTGCAAGTCTGGTCCCTCTGAAGCACACAGGCAAATTGGGGAAGGGAGGCGTGAGGCAGCACGGGGCGGTGACACGTTGTGCTGGTCTTCAGGCCTGCTCTCAGGCCTGTATTCTCGTCATAATAACATGGTCTGATGTGCCGATACCTGCCGTGTGCCAGGCACAGCGTGGGGTGCCTCCCCTGTGTTATTTCCGACCCTCTCAACAACTCTGTGAGATGCTATCGTTACCCTCATTGTGTGTATGAGCAATTTGGGGTCCGAGAGACCAAGGAACTTGCCCTGAGGCACACAGCTACTAACAGGTGAAGAATTTGATCTAGAATGATCTCTGAAGTTTGTGCTCTATCCATTACATCATGCTCACCTCCAAGACAACACCATTCTTCCATGCACATTTATAGGCCAAGTTTTCCCAACCAATCATTCAGGAAAGAAAAAGAATCGGGGAACTCCCTTTTCAATTTGCATGAGATTACCAGAATTTTCCATAGTGGTGGTTCTGTCTTCAGAGAAGCATCAGGACGGGATTGTTATCCTTTCTGCTGGTGGGGTCGTTCTGTGGATCCAGAGAAAAGGGGCTGATGCTCCATGCTGTAAGCTCTCGTTCTCTATGAGCCCTTACCAGTTCCTCTCTCTTTATGTGGCTTGGTGATGGGTAGTCACCATGGTTCCCGCACTCTTGGGCAGAGAGTCCATTTTTTTCTTCCAGTCAGGCGGAGGGAAAAGGCACTGGATATGTGGTCTTGGAAAGCAGTCCTTGTCACACAGGGGAGTGGGGGCTAGATAGAGGGGCTGGCCGTCCAGCCTGCAAGGCGGGGCCTGGGAGGGGCCAGGCAGCTGTTGTCAACCCAGCTCCCGGGTTCATCGAGCAGGCTTTTTTTTTTTTTTTTGAGAGAGAGAAAGCAGGCTCGGCGTTGTCAGCACAGAGCCCGATGTGGGGCTCGAAGTCACCAACTGTGAGATCACGACCTGAGCCAAAGTCAGATGCTTAACCAACTGAGCCACCCAGGCGCCCAGAACAGTTTGTGATAGTGAAGGTAGAGGAGCCAGTGCCCGTCCTGGAGGAAACACCCAGGTCTGAGAGATCAGTGCTTTCAGTGCCCAGGAGCCTCAGGCCTTTGAAAGCCTTGAGCTTTGCTTCCAGTGACTTATCTTCTCCCTAAAGGAGAGTTGAGGTATTGTGAGCCGGGCACCTGCTCAGGGGGCCCAAAATACAACAGGGAAAGGGCTTTGCAGATGGGCTGACACCTGAGGGGGTTGGGCTTGGATGCTTCTGAGCAGGGAGCTCATGGGGAGGGTATCATGGGATAGAGAGAGGGACAGAGACCTTCAAACAGGTGTTTTTTGGAGGGGTGGGAAGATGTGCCCTGGGCTCTATGGAGAGTGGTTGGGGGACCAAAGCTGTCAAGGGGGGGACACTCTGATCCTCTCTTCTGAGAGCAAAGTTGAAAAAGTTCCCCCTCCTAAGACCCTCTCGAAACCCTGCGTTTCTCCTCTCTGTACTCTCTTCCCTTCCACCATACACTTCATTGAAGGAATAATCAAAATTTATTGTCCTGGTTTTTATTCCATTTGCTCTCTGGTCTATGAGAATAAGTTTCTGCTCCGCTGTTGACTCATGCTTCGGGTGGACAGTATTTACCGAGCCTTTACTATATGCCACACACACACTGGGTGTTGGGAACACAGCCAAGCAGTTCCTGGTGTTTAGGACCTTCCTTGTATCTAGTAGGGCAGGAAGACCTTTATACAGCGACATGACTAAATGTGAGATGTGGTGCTATGAGAGTGAAGTGGCAGGTAGATGTGACCTAGCTGTTGGGTCACGATAGTGTCTTATGGTTACTTCATTGCCAAATCCTATAGATGCTTTACAGTTGTGGCATGACTATGAGATTGCCCTTGAAAGAGTCTCCATGGAGTGCTTTAAGGGGCAAAAGAGCCAGAACAGAATGGGGCACCTGAAGCCAAAGGCTCAGAGAGTTTTGTGGAGCATTTTGGGGGTCTCTCTGCCTAGCATGCCTTCTTTTCCCCTGTGATTGACTACCATCTATTGTTTATTAGAGCAATTCAAATCGGGCCTTTTTAGTAAGGTCCTCCCAAATCCTTCCACTCCCATCCCACTGACCTACTCTGTAGGCTATACCATACAGCGCTATGTACCTACACTAACTTTTAGCATATTGGGCTGGGATGTCTTCTTCGTGTCTAGATACTTTTCACTCTTGGAAGTCAGGAGAGCAGGGAGCCAGGCAGGGTGTGGTCTGATTCATCGTCTTATGCTCCTGCCCTGCACTAACCCATGCACACACCCAGCCTCGTATTGTAGAAGGGAGGGAGGAAGGAAGAATGGACAGATGGACCAGCAGATGCCTCTGAAGTCATTTGCAGACGCACCCTCGTTCTGCAGAGGCAGTGAGGTATTGTTGAAGGTGCAGTGCCATGAGGATTTGGACCCGGATTTGGGGCCTGGCTGAGTCACTGAGAGTTATGTCTTTGCCGTGTGTATCTTTGCGCCCACCTTTCCAATGGGTGAAACAAGAAAATTCCGTGATTCCATGTTGAAGCCTCCTCAGAAGTACTCTAAACTTCTCTCTCTTCAAGGCAGCTAAGATCATCTCTAAGCTGGAGCCAGTGTTTGTTGTCAGATCCACAACTCTTTCCAGGCTGCCCGGTGTGAGGCCGGCAACTATTTGGTGTGCACGGTTTTATAAAGACAGAATGCTCCCCTTAGCTTCAGTGAAATGACTGGTTGGAGTCATTTGCTTGGATAGAAGTTTGGACAGCTGCCCGGGTCAGGAATGGTGAAAAGGAACCACTGCTTTCCTTGGTCTCTTTGCTCTCAGAAGCCAAGATAAATGCCATCCCGACCCTATGCCCACAGCTATCCCTTTTTCTTAGGAAAGGATTTGGCTCCTTCCAGCTCAGTGCCTCTGTACATAAGCTTTTGCTCTGCCTGGGAGATGCTTCTAACCCCTAAGGACCTGCCCTGGTTGTTAGACTATAATCTAAACTGACAACAGACGTTCCGGTTTTTTTAAAAAGTCCTATCATTTCCATCCTTTCCATTCAGCATCTCCCCTCATTGTTCCCTCCCCCAGCCTATCATCCCCCTTCCTAAGTTGATAGTGAGTCTTATTAAGTGGTGCTGTGTCATAAAGTGTTGAGTTGTGTCAGCTGGAAATGGAACATGATTAAGTATATAAAGGAGCCCCAGCCTCGCCTGCCACAACATTATACAACAGAAACCTTGGCAGTGTGCTAACATCTTTTCTTTCTCTCTTTCCTGGGGAGCAGCGAGCCCGCCTCTCACCATGTGGGTCCAGTTGTTGGTCCTGGGCTCAAGTTGGCCAAGTGCAGAGAAGCAAGTAAGTGGGTGGAAGAGCGAGTGTCATGGAAGGTGGCTGGCGGGAGGTGGTGTTTTGGGGGTTGGAATAAAATCAGGCATAGGCATGCTTGGTTAGCCACTCTGGCATAATAAGAACTTTCTTATAGGACAGGTGTCTCTTGTGGCTGACTATAGTTTAGACAAACCCATGGCTGTGGCACTTCTTTGTCTTTTTTCTTCCCTGAAAATACTTCATTGAGCCTGGAAGAGTAGAGGGAATTTGAATAGCATGCTCCCGAGACAGCCTTGAGGTCAAATGCAGTTGCCAAAGGTGAATGGGTGCTCAGTGCCCTTGGCAACTCACTCTTCCACTCACCTTCTATGCAGACTCCACTGGAGCCTTCTGTGGGTCTTCTGTGTTCCCTCTGAAAGCACACCGAGTCTGCGGAGCTTTCAGGACTCATCACCTAAAGCCTACCTTGCCCCTGCTCAGTCAGAAGGTGCTGAATAGGCAGAGTAGAGATATGGCTGAGCCCTTACCAGGGCCCAGGCAGGATATCTGCTGCTGGAAAGTCTGAGCATCTCCTGTGTAATGCAGGGTCCAGGACCTGAGACCTCTTTTCCAGCTCCAGTTGTCCCCGAGCTGGCTGAATGTGGCAGAAATTGATGAGAAGTCCGTGCATGGCCCTGGGTAAGGTGGATAGAGCTGGATAAACCTACATACGGGCCTAGCAGAGCCCAGAATATCTCCTGGTGCCAGGGAGCTGAATACCCCATGATCCAACTCCCTACCTGTTTTTTTAAATTTTTTTTAATGTTTATTTATTTTTGACACAGAGAGAGAGAGAGAGAGACAGAGCATGAGTGGGGGAGGGGCAGAGAGAGAGGGAGACACAGAATCCAAAGCAGGCTCCAGGCTCTGAGCTGTCAGCACAGAGCCTGATGCGGGGCTCAAACTCACAGACTGTGAGATCATGACCTGAACTGAAGTCAGACGTTCAGCCAGCTGAGCCACCCAGGCACTCCCTACCTGTTTTTGATTTGATACCTTTTCTGTCTGATCACCTCGAACCCCTCTAGTAGAATAGTGTCCTGGGTCAATGTCATGGAGAAGCTGGGAATCTGTAACCACATCACCCTGATTCTGGTGTTTTGGGCCCCAAGCACCCTGTTCTGCTTCTGGACTTTTAAGGGGCTTTACTTATGAACTGATTAAAACAGTACCCCTTGATTCGGTGTACCTCCCCTGTGTTTTACAACCATCTCATCTCGCAGATGAAACTGAGGCCCAGAGAGCACGGTT
Organism: Panthera pardus; assembly: GCF_024362965.1. Taxonomy (NCBI): domain Eukaryota; kingdom Metazoa; phylum Chordata; class Mammalia; order Carnivora; family Felidae; genus Panthera; species Panthera pardus. The sequence continues at coordinate 102,113,811 of NW_026526677.1, forward strand.
GCCACATTGACCTGTGTTTTCCCATCGTCTTTTCCTTTTTCATTTCACACCATCTCTGCTTTGATATGGAGTTAGGGACTTTGACCCCAGCAAAGGGTCACACGTGCCCATGAATCTGGGATCTGTGACTGTCCTTCTCCGGGACGTGGGATGGCCTTGTCTCTCTGTGACCTCGAGTAGAGTTTGTGGTACCTGTGAGGCCCTGAATTCCCTCCTGAGCCTCATACCCTTATTTCCAAGATGCCTGCTGGATATCTCTGCTGCAGATGCATAACTGAATTCTCCTTTTCTTTCATTGCTCACATTTAATCAACACCAAGTGCCAGAGAGTCTACTGTCTAAATGCCTCTTAAATCAGTCACTTCCTGATTGTCTCCACAGCCACGGATTTCGCTCAGACCCCGGTGGTTTCTCTGGGGGATCATTGCCTCTTCTCTTCCAACCTGTTCTCTCTGCCTTCATCCCACCCTCTCCTTCAATCCACCGTATTGCCTCCAGGGCTGTCTTGCTCAGACACACACGTGATCATGTCACTGCCCTGCTGGAAACTTCCTCCAGGCGCTCTCCGTCATCTTTAGGGTGGTGTCCAGGGATCTTTATAATTTGGCTTCAGTCTATCCTTCTAGACTCATCTTCTGCCATTCTGGAAGGCCCTCCGCTGCCTCCCTCTGTCTGCCCCCCCTACCTGGCTAACATCACCCCACCCTTGAGACCAGGCTGAGCGCCTCCCTTCTCCGTGAAGCCTTTTCCAACTCTCCCAAGTCAGGGCATCATCCTCTGTATATTGTTTGCATCTCTGTCATTTATCATATTGATTTATAATTATTGGTCCGTCTGTAGCTCTCCCTCACTAAATAGCTGTTTGAATGTAGGAACTAAAGTCCTAACATCATGCTTAGTATAGATTGTAGGTGCTCAACAAGCAGTGTGAATAAACGTAAGAAGTTTGCAAGATGGGAGTTGGAAGGTGTGTGTGCGTGTGTGTGTGTGTGTGTGTGTGTGTGTGTGTGTGTGTGAGGGCCCCTGGGGAGCTGAAAGCATCTTGGGTGAGGACAGTCTTTGTGTCCCTGCCTTGTCCCCAATGGCCACTTGTCACTGATTTTCAGGGACTCTGCTCATGAAAAAAATATTTAGTCCTGTTTTCTCTTTATCTACATAACATTAACAAATCAGGTAAAATCCTTTTCTGGCCTTAGTGTTTTTCTGTTTCTGCTTTAGAGAACTTCATCCCTGTACCTAATAGCCTGCACAAAGTGGTCCATCCCCCTTCCCTGGAGCCTTCTCTCTCCCAAACCTTTGACATTCATTGCCTCTGCTCCATCTCGTAGAGGTCTGTTCATGTCCACTGTATTACGATTTTTGGGTGTGAGTGAGGCTTGAAAACGTGGTTGGAGAGCACAGAACCTGTCTGGTTCCCTCTCGGCCACCAGTTGTGCAAGAATGCTGTTCTTCACTTGCTGGCACTGCTGAGAGAAAAATCCATGTGTGGTTCCTGACAGTAGAAGCTCACCTCAGCTGCCCTCGGGAATATGGCATTTAGCTAGCTTTTATTTGGCCTGTGATGTTTTGTCCAATCCTAATACATGGCTTTATGTGTTTAGCTTGTGTACAAAGTTTACTCTCCTAAATGGCTTATACTCTGTCTAGAGGGACGGTGAGTCCTGGACTAGAGTCTGTGAGCAGAGTGTAATATCATTCTTGTGTTTTATTAACCATAATAACCAGAAGTCTCCAGCCACTAATATATCTGCATAGAGGTTTTTCTGAATTTCCAATTATTTTAACATTCAACATAAACTGGACAGAAAATTCATTTCAGTGTAGTTGAGCTTTTTATTCTTTTTAAGCCGAGAGTAAGTCATCTGCTGTGTGAACCGTAAGTCCAGGGGCAGCAAGAGGCTGTCCTCACAGACTTCTCTCTGCCACAAGGAATAGTCTCTGGAGCCATATGGATTGAACAGATTTGGAGGAGTTTCTTTTCCATTTCCCTGCTGCCTTGCCTGTGGACAAACACCCTCAGTCCCCAACTTGGGCCCCGTGACATCTGACAAAATGTTGGAGAGCTCTACTCCCCCATCCCCCCATCCCTCCCCACCGCCCTGCCCAGTGCTCTCCCCTTCCCTCAACTACAGACCTGTTAGGCCAAGTTGTTGCTGGTTCTTTAAGAATTTTATTTTTATATTTTTCTGTCTATTCCTTTAATGGGTGATAAAATTGATTGACTCTCAGGCTGTAGATGACTTCAGAATATTAGTTGGCATGGTATTGATTTTTTTCTCTTTATAAAGCTTTTCTATAAAGTAAGCACCTGACGACTTTAAGTTACAAACTTTGAGTTAAATTATGAACCTTTTAGCTTTGCATTAGAAGTGGTATCTGGAACCTGATTTGCTAGATCAAACCACATTAGTTGTGTTATGTTATTTTCTAAAAACACATTTCAGAGAAATAACTCCAATCTGTGTTGCATTTTATAGAGCAAAATAATTGAATGGCGGCTGTTTGTAATTTTAGCAATCTCTTAACCTTAATCATATTTAATGGCTTTTCTCTTCAGGCTAACAGGAGAGAGAAAAAAGGTTCCAGCTCTGTTATATAACGGCACTACAGTAACGCACCCCGGTCCTTGGCAGCCCTGTAAATTCCTCCTCTCTGAATTGTTGGTTCGGGACAATCATTCAGCAGGGAATTACTTTCTCATCTATGAAATAAATGAGATGTTAAACTAGTTTTCTGCTTCCTGTGGTACAAATGTATCAGAGTGCAGCCCCGTGCAGTGAGGAATCAAATGCCCAGGGCCTCTGATGGTGGCGGCCAGAAGCTTGAGTGGGCTCAGGGCTCTGGGATCAGTGAGTGAGAGTGTGGCCCCTGGGAAGGGAGATGGAATGACATGAGATGTGAAGGGAGGAGGGGCAGAGTGAGTCCCCGAGGTGCTTTGGGTGCACCCCCGGAATTCAGCAGAGCCCAGGAACGCAGCTTGGGAATGTAGGTGGAGAGAAGGGGATGCCTCCGTCCCTGGGGGTCCCTGTGCTGCCATCTGCTTTGCAGGGAGAAAAGGAAGAACTGATTGGCTGTAGGTGACACTCCTTGGGATTTCTTCTTGAGAGCTTAACACACATTTCCACTCAGGCATTTACGAACTGCATAAGACATTGGGGAAAAAATAGGAAAAGATTCTTCCCGTTTTAGGGATGGGAAAGTTGAGAACTTGGGAAGGGAAGGTGATACAGACCATTGAGTTAAGGGTGCAGCTGGGAGCACAGTCTGAGGGTCCGAGACCCTCAGTTAGAGGTGGGGGAACACTGCTGCTCCTACAAAGGCAGGGCCTCCAGCCTTGCAGCTGTCTTCTCTCCTCACACTGGGTCTTCCTCTTCATGGTGGCCACCTTCATGACCTCAGTTCCAGGCTTGGAAGACTTGATGGGATCTGATTTACTTACAGAGGCCTTCTTATAAGGCAGGCTTCCTAATGAGATGCCCCAGGTGCTACAGATTCCCTTTAGAAACAGGGTTTGGGATTCTTGGCTGGGTCCCCACCAGCCCACTTAGATAATGTGTCAGCACTCTTTTGGGGATGGGTGGGGTGGGAGATTGAGTTGTGCCCCCTGCGCATCTCATCAGCCACAAGTTGAGAGGCCTTCTGAAACCATAGCAAGAGGTGTTGTTTTGTTTGCTTTTTATCGAACACCTTTTAAGTGCCTTACTTTGTGCCAGGCACCATAAGTCCATTATCTTAACTAATCATTATAGTGAGCCTATGAAGTAGTTATCATGTGCCCGTTTTATAGGTGGAAATACTGAGACTCAGAGAATATGATTAACTTGCCACAGTTGACATGTAAAACAGTGATATGGTTGGAATTCAAATCCGTCACACTATGCTTAAGCATCATTTCCTTTGAGAAAACTTTCTTTCCCTTGCAGACTAGCTAGGACCCTCGTCACCACCCTTCCTGCTACTCCTTAATCACTCAGCAATTTCTGTGTTTTCTAGCCCTCTATCAGCTCCAGGAGGGTGAAAATCCTGTCTTGGTCCCACCCTTGGCAAGTCTTTGGTGAATGTTGAATGAGTGAATTCACGTTGCTGTATACTAAGCCCACCTTTTTCCCAGCTCAGCTTGGAAGAGAATGGGTCTGGTAGAGAGGAAGATCCACAGCTTTGTTTGCTCCTAAGTGTCCTGGCTCCTGCGTGCCTCCACTCGATTCCAAAGCAAGATCTTCGGGTTTTCAGAAGCCCATGTCTTGGACCATGGATGCAGCTGATGCCTCATTCTCAGGCTTACTTTAGCCCGGGACCCAGCTCTGCTGAGAGAACTGCTTTCAGATTGCCAAGGCTTTGTGTGTTGTTACTAATTAGGAAATTGCCTTTGGAATTGAAATATGTTTCACAGACGAATTTACTGAACTCCTCGCCGAGGTGCGATTCTCTCATGCTTGTTGTGAGACAATCCCACTCTGCGGCGACATATGGAGATACCAGCGTTTCTGCAAATTACAAAGTCATCAGCGCTCCAAAATACTCCCAGTGTCTTGGGTGCTTGCAAATAGTTGGGCTGACCGCTGGGGAGCTCTGGGGTCTGGATCCGCCGCCGCAGAGGGGCAGCAGCTGGCTCCCACTGGTTGTTTAACGCCTTCTGCTAAGAGTTCTCTGCTTCTGACCCAGGGCTCAGCGAGAAGCCTTCTAGAAATAAATCTGGGAGCATGGTCTGTGGTTCACTTATATACTGAGAGCTGAGTTGAAAGGCACATTGTCACTGATACTTATTTAAAATAGTACCATTCTCCTCATTGACTGGGATAATATTTTTTGGCATTGTCAGAGAACAAGACTGTAATGTGTCTAATGTACCTGAAACTTTTTGGCACCATTTCTGGAAAAATCTCCAGTAAGTGGGAAAATGTAGGGCCAAGATAGGCCAAGAGGTTGTACTAGGCAATGATCAGAAAGAATTTGAGAGCCATTGGCCTGAGACACAGACCCTAGGGAATGTGTAATTTCAGAAGACCTTTGTGGCTGGTACGTTCAGATCTGTGAGGACAAGCAGAGGTACAACGAGATCCATGTGGCATTATTACTACCCATGCCAGTGTCATTACTGTTAGAATTGCTCTATATTCTATGTCATCTGAGTTAATCTTCCCATCAGCCCCTAATCTATGGAGTGAAACAACCTCAGTGAAGTTAAGTAACTACCCAAGGCTACCAGCTGGTATGTGGTTGAAGCAGGTTTTGAACTTTGATCAGACTGCCTCCAAAGCCTATGCTCTTTCCATGGTGTGATGGACCTCGGGGAGCAGCCTGTGGTGGGAACATGATGAGAAGGGCCAGGAGGGGCCTGTGGATGGAAGCAGAGGTTGAGACTATTGACTGTGGTTACCCAGTTTTTTCTGGGCCTTTCCATCCACTCCTGGCATACTTCACGGCATGCTCCCCTCCGTAAATGTTGGAGTGAATGAATATATATATATAAATATATGTATATATATATTCATATATTCATATATATTCATATATATATATTCACACACAACACATATATATGTATATATGTGTGTGTGTGTATATATATATGTGTATATATATATATATATGTATATATATATATATATATATATATGATTATGAACAAAGTGGGTTAACATGAACACTGTCTTTGGAGGCCTCCCATGGGCAGGCAAAAGTAAGCCCAGGTGTTGGATGAGACACACAAATCTCACTGCCCGCTGGAGACCTGGGTGCAGACATTCAATCAGGATTCAGAGACATCTTGCAATGACTCTTGAAGGAACAGAGGAACTCCATAGTAAGACTGGCAAGAGATCTTTCTTCCTTTTCCCTTCCCTTCCTCCACCCACCACCCTACAAAAGTCCCTGAGGGTTTTGCCTCCTACCTAGCACTAACTGAGGACACAAGGCAGGTGTAGCTAGAGTCATCTCGTTCCCCAAGAGGCAGTCCCCTCCCCCCCACCCCCACAACCAGGCATTTTCTTGGTTCCAGGGACCACTTTCTGAAGGCATGTGCCACACCCCTCCCTGTGGGTCCTGCTCTCCCACACCTCTAGAACTGGCTCTAATTGGGTGTCAGAGGCCTCACCGGCAGGTACCTGCCCTTCTGCAGCCCTCTTCATTGCCAGTACGCTCCTGGCACCTTTGTCTGGTTATCTGGAAATGTTCCTTGTGTGTGTTTGTGTGCATGTGTATGCGTGTGTGTATATTTGTGTGCAGAGCTCCTGTCTGACATCAAAAGGGAAATATTAAAAAAAAAACCAATCATTCCTCTCCCTTCCCATCAAATGTACAAATAACTTAGTTATCTGGTGAGCACGATGCCTGACTTCCCATCCCGCCCTCCACCCCCCCCACCTAACGAGCTCTTCCTGAGCTTCCTTACCACGATCCTAATTGTTTTTAAATGTCTGTGCTAACCGCTTCATACAGAGAGCATCAATCTGCATGTGGGTAACTGGGAACCACACTGCCGCTCAGGATGAAACATTTTTGCAGTAATTAAAAACATGCTTAAGAAGATTCAACCCCTCTGTTTATAAGACGAGGCTGGCAAGGGTTAGGGCCGGGCCGAGTTTCCAGTCTGTTTTGGCCCAGTGGGTTGGCAGCTGAGCCCAAGGCATCCCTTGGGGCAACAGAAGGCTGTCTGCCTGTGTAGTTACTCAGGGTAGCTCTCCGTGGCACCCTGCTTCTGAAAGTGGCCTGTAAGCCCCTCCAGGGCAGGAACCGTCTTCTGTCCAGTCGCTCTCCCATCCTCCTCCCTGATGCCTGGTGTGAGGGCCATGTGGGGTCAGCACACCATCATTGTGGCCTGCCGGACTGCCCCAAGTTGAGCTGCTTTAATATCAGACGACAGTAGACTAGCCCAACTATGCATAAAGCAGGGCCTGTGCGTTTGAAACCAGGCAGCAGGCAGAGGAGACTCTGGGATGAATGAATGATCATTTAGAGTTTCCTTGCTCTTCTCTGAGTTCCTGGAACCTCAGGAGGGGAAAGAAGTGGCTTTTTGGAGAGGTTTGTGTTACTCTATTCACCAGAGAGTCCAGTGTCCGTAGGACAGAAACATGGGGAAGCGTAGGGTGTTTGGGGACGGACCGAGGAACATTATGGGGTGAGCGCTCATGGTGACACTTGAGGGCAATTTTTGCACCTGTGGAAGTTTTGATGACTGTTTGCCAGGATGGCTGGGAGAGGCAGGAAGCCTCTACTGGGGGAGAACAGAAGCATTGTGAGGTCCTCGAAGTAGATGGTAGTGTAATGGGATTAGGTCGGGGCAGAGATGGACTGGCGACAGAGCAGGGGTGAGATACGGGATGGTAAGCATGCTTATAAGTCCTTGAGGCAGTGAGCCCGGAGCATCTTCATCCACATTCTAGTCCCATGAGGCTGCGCTTCTGCTGGGAGTGAAGAACTCCAGCCGGGGATGCTCACACTTCTGGCCAGAAAGAGCTAGAACAGCTTCCGGAGCAGACCGTCTGGCTGGAGGAGCAGTTGGTGCCTGGCATATCCTGTTGCTCCCACCAAGAGCAAGGCCCTTGACACACTGTGGGGCCTGCAAGCCGCCCCCAACATCAGCTCCCACCCCACCAATCTGCTCCTGGCTCCAGCTGTTGTAGCATCTGCTGAGGCCAGGCTAACAGGAAGCAGGATCTGCTTGGGAAAGTTTCTTCCTCTCTGGACCGCAGGCTCAAAATTTCGCCCAGGCACAACTGTTCCCCCTGCTCCTCCCCTTATCCGATGCGAGGTGTGTGTGTGTGTGTGTGTGTGTGTGTGTGTGTGTGCATAAAAACCTAGGTAAGTTCTTAGGTTTAGCCTACCATACTCTAACGTTCTGTGGAATTCGGTTATGCACCAGTGTCCAACACAACTTGAACCTTGGTCCTTGTTTAAATTTAAGCTGTGTGAAAACACTGCAACTCCCCCACATCTTAGGCAACCAACCAGTCAATCAATCAATCAATCAGTCAAACAATAAATAGAATTCACAAAGAGTAGAGCTCTGAAGTCTGTCTATTGCTAGAAAGGATTCTGGTACCCCCTCTCCCTGAAAAGGGAAATGAAGCTAACTCAGAGAGATGCGAATCCAGCGTGACTCTTAAGCCATTTTCTTTTCACCAGCTCATTATGCATTAACCTGTAAGACAATATGTTTTAAAGAGAACCACATTCATCACCTCAGAAAAGTCATATTAACATAATTTCTGGGAAAGAACAATGGGGGAGAAATGTTAGTCATTGTTGATGGAACAGGTAAGTTTCAGTAGCATGATCTGTTGAATATTCATACGATATTGTTTTTGACATTTAAGAACTCAATTATCCGATGACTAATCAGTCTTTTACAGTATGTTATTTTTGTGACTAGAACTGAAATAGTGATAAGCCCCAAGAGAGCACAATGTTCAGATGGATTTATTAGTATTTTTCAACCCTGGCTTTCTCGGGCATGCATGTCCAGGGGAATTTAGTACCTGTGACAGTGAGCGGCAGAGGGCCTGGCTGGAGTCAGCAAGTGCATGGAGACCAGATGGTATGTGGATTGATTTTGCTCTGGTGATTTTTTCTGTTGGTGAGGGGCAGCCAGGCCTGTGATGTGCCCTAATGCTTTGGGCGCAGAATCGTCTCCGCTCCTCCTGGCTGTCACATTCGCTGTAGGTCAGGGGTGAGGGTGCCTGTCCCCATGCTTGGGCATTCGACTATCTGTGTAGCAAGGCAGTTTGATGCTGTAACAGTTGAATTAAGTCTTTTTTTTTTTTTTGGAAAATGTCAATGATAACTTTCTCTAGAACCAAAGTCTGTAGTGAATGAGATTTCTGCCCATTGTTTTCTACTCCTATTGGGAGGGGTAGTCTAATTCTTCTCCTCTTGAATCTGGGCTGACCTCTGGATTTCTTGATGGGTGAAATGCAGAAGAAATTGCATTCTGGAACATTCAAGACTAGGTGGGAAGAAATTTTGCAGGTCTTTTCGAACTCTTGTTCTTGGAACCTGGCTACCATGTTGTGAGGAAGCCCAAGCCACTCCAGTGGAGAGGTCCACATGGAGAGGAATCCAGGCCCTTAGATGACAACCCCTGTTGAGCTCTTAAGTGACAGTCATCTTAGAAGTGAATTCTCCAGGGGCTCCTGTGTGGCACAGTCAGCTGAGCATCTGACTCTTGATTTCAGCTCAGGTCATGATCTCACGGTTTGTGGGTTTGAGCCCCCACATTAGGCTCTGCGCTGACAACATGGAGCCTGCTTGGGATTCTCTCCCCCTCTCACTGCCCTTCCCTCCCTCCTTCTCTCTCTCAAAATAAATTGAAAAAAATAGAAAAAAAAAAAAAAAGAAGTGAGCCCTTCAGCCCCTATCAAGCCATCCCTGCTGAAGCCACATGGAAAAGACATCAGCCATCCATACCAAGTCCTCCCCCAAATTGTAGGCTTTTGAGCAAAGTCAAGAACTGTTTTTAAGTCACTGTTTTGGAGTGGTTTGTCATGTGCCAATAGATAACTGGGACTGTCCCCAACCAGTCAATGGAAATTGTTCATTGAATTTGGAATCAGAAGGCCACGTTCTAACCCTACGTGCTCTGCGAGAAAGCTCTGTGACTGAACAAATAGTTCTCTTCAGGCAGCCTGGCATAATGAGAGAATTTGTGCCTAAGGTCAAAAAATTCTAAGTTCAAGTCCTTGTTCTGGCACTTATTCATGTAACTTAGGGCAATGCCTGTAGCCATTTTCAGTCTGTTTTCTTGTGTGCTGTGGTGGGCAATTCTCACCTGCAGTGTTGTTCTAACAACCGGCACATGGCAATGCTCAGTGAGTAGTGGCCCTGTGTCCTCAACCACAAAGTGAAGATGCCGGGGTGTTGAGGGCCAGGGGATGTGGCGGGGAGGGGGGGGGCACTTGCACTCTGGAATTGGATTAATCTGGGTCCCAACCAAGGCTGCTGTTGGCCCATATGGCACCTTGGTCTGCAGAAGAGAAAGGCAGGTGCAGCCTGGTGGGTGGTGACAGGCAAGCAGACTGTGCCCTTGTGTGACTAGAAACAGTTGTCCCTTCCCTCAGTTGGGCACACCCCCATGCCAGGTGCTCATCTTGGTGAGCAGAACACAGGTGGAATTTCAGTTTCTCAGCTGAGTGCCTATGGCTACTGGATAACCTGCAAAGCTGTATGAGACCAGACCAGACTTTCTTGGTAACTTTGTGACTTTAAACAAGTATTTACACTCTCAGTTTCCCTATCTGTGGAATGGGCAAACCAATACTTACCTGTCCTACAGAGAGGCCGTGAGAGTTACATGAGCAAATGTGTAAAATGTCCAGTAGGTTTCCTGGCACAAAAGCACGTACATAGGAAATGTTAGATTCCTTTCCCTTCCCACACAAAATAATGCTCGAAGCTTGTTTTTTTTTTTTTTTAAAGCCTCTTTGCTACCACAGGAGTGGGTGAAGGAGGAGAGGAGTTGGCAGCAGTCCCTACTGCCACCGAAGGGCTAGGGGATCAGTAGAAAGAAGGGGACCGTTTACTGGAGTGGTCTGCTCAGTGGGTTTTGGGAAACTCCGCTTTCTAATATCCTATAGATCTGTGGCCTGAGAGTTAAGCTTGGGGCTCAACAGGGCCAATTATTATCAATCACTGGTGCCTTTGCTACAGTCAGGGATGGGTCCCAGCTGGCTGAGCCAGCTCAAGAATTCATGCACAGGTGGAGTCAGATGGTCAAAGGTAGGTACCCTCTTCAAGGCCCCCAAGTACTCTGTGCATTTCTTGACTGTCACTCTTATCTAGGTTTATACAATTATCTGCTGACTTGTCTCCTCCCTTTACCCCAGACATGAGTTCTTTGGGAGTAGTGCCCATGTCTTATCATCTCCATATCCCCAGCACTGTGCACCAAGCCTGGCACATCATGGAACTCAGTGAATGTTTTCTTTCAGGACTGAATGAACATAGGGACAATGAAGCTAGCATTTATTAGGCATCAAAATATGCAAGGAGTGTTATCCAAGTTATCCACTGACTCTTGACGACATCTCTGTATGAGGGAAAGTGAGAAGAGAGTAACATTTGCTGAACCTCATCTAAGTGCCAGGAATCCTGCTAGGGACTTTATATACATAATTTAATCCTTTAAACAAGTCTGTAAGTGCTCTATACCCATTTTAGAGATAAAGGTAAGGAAGCTCAGGCAAAAATTAAGCAGCTTACCCAGGCCTGCATAGAACTTAAAGATGGCATGGTTGAGATTTAAATCTACATTTGTTCAAGAAGTCCTTGAACTTTCTTCCATATCCCACACCTTTAGGGCAAAGTCAGAGACTGGGTGTTCTAGAGATGGAAACACAAGTCCCTGTGTTCAAAGACTGGAAAACCAGGAGATGAAGGAAAGAGACAGGCAAGACGTTCAGTCAGTAAATATTGAGCTCTACAATCAGTGACTACATTGGATAAAAACCTGCCCTTTTTGAGTTTATAATCTATGGAGTGGTATGAACAAAGTGCAAAGATGGATGTTAGATCCAGGATGCCAGTTTGAACTCCTGGAAGACAATGTGCAAAGGTTCCCAGGGCACTGGAGGGCATAGACTACAGGTATACATGACAGTGCTGGGTGGATCCTGGCTCGGTTAAGGAGAACATCACCACTGTTGGATTTTCAGGTAGGAAGCTTGGCTCTGGAACTGCTCCACATTGGGCAAGACAATAACCACAACTTCATATCTAGGGAACAAATAGCTGACACAAGATGGAGAGTGAGTGACTCATCACTGAGAGAGAGAGAGATGTATGCTGGTCTCCCCATTTCCAACTGAGATTGATCTGAGGCTGGGGCAGAGTGGCACCTGCAGATGGGTTTAAGTAAATTTCAGGAGGGAGGCAAACTCTTTTATTCAGAAGCTTCCAGAACAGGAGACCTCTCTACTGCTGAAGGGTAGCTGTTAGCAAGGGCAGTCATCACACCCAGGAATTTGGATCATCTGCCCACTTACCGTCCCTATCTTGAGTGACCACAAGTGGTAGATTCTCAGTGGGATCAGGTTGAGGATCTTTGCTTTAGACTCTGGAATGAGCAGGCCACCCAGAAGTTATAATCTGTTCTTGATTATCCGCATGAATTTAGGTTATCTTCCCAGTACCTCCTGGGCACAGGTAACCTAAAATAATGGAAAATCTAAAAACCATTTACATTTGGCCTTGGGATGCATTATATGATTTTTTCCAGCAGGTTTACTTTCATAATGATGTTTAACTTAGGATGATATTAAAATTCGTTAGCTTTCCCTGAGCATACATAAGCTGGGGAGTGGGTGGAAAGAAATAGAAACCAGTGGCTCAGAGATGCTGGAAGGCAGCAGCCGCTGACACTGGATTTGTAGCCGGTAAGCCCTGTTGCTGACTGTGCCCCATTCAGGGGTGTGGGCATTTCTCTCTGGGGCTGGGTGAGGTCAATATTTGATCCCTGAGATTCAGATTCAACAAGATTTATTGATGTGTCAGCCACGGTGATAAGCACTTCAGCATCTCTATTTCATTTAATCTGCCCAATGGCCTCATAACCTGGGCATCATTATCCCCAAATTACAAAAGAGGAAATTGAATCTATGCTTCAAAGTTACAAAGCTAGTAAATCATGGAGCCAAGATTCGACCCCAAGTTTCCTTGCTGAAAGCCCACTGCTTTTTGCACGTCTGGCTCCGGTGGGCAACACCGTCCCTTCAAGCAGCGCTCACTGAATGCCTTGATGTGTCACCAGAGATAGGGAGATGAATAAGGCTTTGCTTCAGGATGTTGGGCGAGGCACCAAAGCTTTTCTCCCGTCTAAAATTCAGATGAAAGTAAGATAAATGCCATGAATTAATCACAGAGAATTTTAAACAAGTCCCTTGGTGGCTTATATCCAGAGGTTGTATCTGCTTTGGGGAAGGGAAGTGGAAAGTGCTGTAGGTGGCTGACATATGTAAGTGTATCCTTGTGTCTTGTCACTATCATTCAGACAAGTGTGAATCCTGTTGCCTCGCTCCCCCAAATAATTCAAGCTGGCCCCATGTCTTTTTTTTTATTTTTTTTATTTTTTTTATTTATAGATCACAGAATAGGCTATTTCTCCCCTTCCATCAAGGTAGCTGAGAAGACAGATAGAAGAGGTTGGACTGTGCTCTCTGGCCTTCCTCATAATGGCCAAACTGCTTTTCATTTTGCTCTGGAATCTATCCCACCAGCTCTGCTGATTTCATTATCGTCCTTATGGCCCACAGAGCAGGGGGAGGCAGCCGACATTCCCCAGCCCAAGAATGGCTAATATCTCTCTCTAGGGCACCTTCTACTTTCTGAAGAGGAACAACTGGTGGTTTGGGTCTCTCTGTTGAATCCACTCTGTCTTGGATAAAATTTCCTGGGGCTATGGAAGTCAACAGCGACAGTAGCATTTCCAGTAACTGCCAAGCTTAATAGCATCTTGTGATGAAGTTTTACTGTAAACAGCAGAGAGGGCGGAGGGCAGCGAGCAGGGGCCTCCCTCATTCTGGTAGTATTGAGTGCTTTGTCCCCACTCAGGAATAACACTTCTCATGTGTGCTTCTTTACCAGCTCTTTCAATTGTTCTATGTGCGAGAGTCCTGGGATTAATAGCAATGTCACCTACTGATTTTATTGTGCTTCTCACCATTTTTCTTTCTTTCCTTCTTTCTTTCTTTCTTTCTTTCTTTCTTTCTTTCTTTCTTTCTTTCTTTCTTTCTTTCAGAGGAGCTGGGGAAGAAGAGGAGGGACTTGTGAAGGCTTTTCATGGGGAGCTGGCCCCGGCCCCAGAGAATGCATTCCAGAATATTCTCAATCTCCTTCCAAGTATGCCCTTGATTTCCTCTGTCCTGGGCCTCCCAGAGTTTTCTGGTACAGAGAGAGAGGGAGTGTCAGTGGCTGCTAGAGACAAAGCCAGTGCAGATCTAAATCCTGAGATTTCAGGGGCACCTGGGACCCCTAAAGGCCTCATGTTCTGGTCTGTTTCACCAGCCAGTGAATCATCTGGAGATGTCTGAGAACCCTGGTCAGCTTGAGGCTGGCATGGTGCCTCAGCTGCTGGGTGGGCAGAGGATTATCAGGAAAGAGGGAAGGGTTGGGCTGTAAACAGCTGACCACCCAGGATGGCTCTCTGGGCTGCCAGCAGCTGGGCATCATCTTTTCCCAGACTCCTGCTGAGGTGGGGGATGGAGAGGGTGGGCTTGTCACTTAGTTTCCATCAATGCAGCTTACATTTGGATGGGGGCTTTGTTCTGAGGGCTCCCTGTATCCTCTTCACCATCCCTTGCCCCCACCTTGGAGGGTCGGAGGTGAGGGCACTCCCTTCCTGTGGGCATCGGGCCAGGGCCTGGCAGAGATGGCAGGGGCAAGGTGCAACAGTGACTCACTCAGTTTTCCTGCCTGCCCTCCCACCCACTGCCGTTTGTACTGCGGAGGCTGGGTGGTGCAGGAACGATGGGGAAGGAGGGTTTCCGCGTGTGCGAGTGGCTGTGTTAGCAGGCAGCAGGCCCTCCGCCTGACCATACCTGTGAGTCTGCTGAAGGAGCAAAAGCCAAAGCACAGGGTGGAAATCTCAAGGCATGACTTCCAGGCCTCAGTCCTCCGGGGAAGTAGCATAGCAGCCAGGTGGTGATGATGGTGATGATGATGATAGACCCCCTCTTGGATTTCTGAGGCATTTTTTTCCTTGACTCTTCCTTATGTCTGCCTCTTTTCAAACTCTCACCATACTTGGTAGATGGCAAGCATCTACCTTCCTTATTTTCACATGGAGAAACCAGGTCCAAGGTCGTATTGTAGGGTGGTGATAGGGCCAATCAAATATAATAAACACAATGGATATCATTTTATTAAGTGCCTACTCTGTGTTGTTATTTAACTTTATTTTTACTACAACTCTATGATAAGGAGCAGTTATTATCCCATTGTACAGGAAGGCAAAGTAACCTTCCCATGGACTGAGCTCATCAATTCATAGCTCATGTCCTTAACCAATTGGCCACACTGCCCTCTAATCTGGTCTGTGGTATTTCTGTCCTCCACGCTAATTTGTGGTGGTTCCTGGAACCAGAATGACTCCTTCTCCTTTTCTGTAAGACACCAAGGTGCCCAGGGGCAGAATGGGTATGGAAGGTGTATCAGTCTGCTCAGGCTGCATATAGACTGTCACAGAACAGGTGACTTAAACAACAAACATTGATTTTTCTCACAGTTCTGGAGGCTGGAGTCTGAGATCAAGGTGCCATTAGGGCTGGTTCTGGTGAGACCTCTCTCCTTTCTAGCACACTGCTGCCCTATGGCTGTGTCCTCCTAGGTCTTTCCTCCGTATGCGTTTTCCTGGCATCTCTCCCTCTTCTTAGGTATTAATTTCTTTAATGTTTATTTTTGAGAGAGAGAGTGTGCGAGGGGCAGAGAGAGAGGGAGACAGAATCCGAAGCAGGCTCCAGGCTCTGAGCTGTCAGCACAGAGCCCAACGTGGGACTCGAACCCACGAACTGTGAGATCATGACCTGAGCTTAAGTCAGATGCTTAGCCGACTGGGCCACCCATGTGCCCTGCTCTTCCTGTTCTTATAAGGACACCAGTTACATTGGATTAAGACCCCATCTTTATGGCCTATTTTAACCTTAATTACCTCCCTAAAAGCTCTTCTCTATATAGTCACATTGAGGGTTAGGGCTTCGACATACAGACAAGGGCCTGGGGTGGGGGGGGGGGGGGTGGTGGTGCACAATTCAGTCCCTAACAGTAGAGTGAAGAATTTGACTCCCAGGAGTGGCTGAAAATCAAAGGGGAAAGAAGGAAAGATCCAGACAACCAAGAACAACCAAGCCTTTCTCTCCAAAGAGAACCACAGACGTTGCTATGTCATGGGTTGGGGCTTTCTCCTGAGAACCTGGCTCCTCCAGGGGAGGCTTGAACCAGTGTGACTGTGGGGCGGGTCCCGCCCCAAGAGGCTAGTGTGAGTCCCAGCTTTCGTTCTCCTGTTTTTCTTGCTGTTCTGAGTATCTGAGATTCACCCAGGGCCCCCTTGGAGCCTCTGACAGAGTGGTTTTTTTTCTTCATTTTTTTAAATGTTTATTTATTTTTGAGAGAAGAGAGCACGTGAGAGAGAGGGAGCTGGGGAGGGGCAGAGAGAAGAGGGAGACACAGAATCCAAAGCAGGCTCCCGGCTTCGAGCTGTCAGCACAGAGCCCAACATGGGGCTTGAACTCACGAGCCATGAGATCATGACCTGAGCCAAAGTCGGCCGCTTAACCGACTGAGCTGCCCAGGTGCCCCTAACTCTTGACAGAGTTTTTAAGGAGGGGCACGCATCCCTTGGCAGCAGCTAAAGTCCCCTCCCCAAGTTGTTCCTAGCCTCCCACTAATGACCAGAGCTTTCCTCTTGAAGTGAGGGATGAAATAGACTTGGAAGGGGAAGCAGGGTGAAGCTCCGTGCAAGCTCTCCCGAGATACCTTCTGCGCAAGTGCACGAAAGTGTGAGTGCTTGTGTTCTCACCACCTGGTGCCTTTTCCCATGGATGTTCTTCCAGGTGAGGTGGCCCTGAAGTGTCTTACTTAAGGAGAAACCTCCTTTGTCCTATATATTCCCTTTGACCTATATACTCCTTTGACCTATATGCTCTTGGAGCCCTTTCTATTCTACCCTTTGACCTATATACTCCTGGAGCCCTTTCTTCAGGGCTCCTGGGCACCTTAGCAAAAGGGAATAGAGATGCTCACACTCACCAGCTCGCAAGGCGCTTAGCCCCAGTGGAACTGCCCCACCTGAGCCCCAGTTCCAGAGCCCAGCTTCTTTCTGCGGAACGTCCAGACCCTACATCCTATCCCCCTTCGCTCTCCAGCTCCCTGCCTTGTTCTGATTCTTCCCACGAGCAGAACGCACGAAGCCTGAATAAAGGTGGCTTTTCTTTGGGGTGACTGCCTGGGCCAGAAAAGAGGTCAAAGCTGCAGGCTGAAGCAAGGTCTGGGGATTATCTGTGAATTTCAAATACCCATGTTCTTGCCTGAGGCTAAGTGAGGCAGGTTTGTTCCTGCTTTTGCATTTACCATGGTGACAATCCTTCCCCAGGACAATTACTTACCCCTGTCCGCATGGCTGGAGGAAAAGATGTCTGAAGAGAAAGCTGTGGCTGCCAGACTCGGAAAATTCCCTGTTGGTTGGTTTTAATCTATAGTAGAAAACCTCCGCATTATTCTGCCATCCTGGGATGTGACAGGTATTAATAACCCTATTAGCTGCAATCCCATCCGGTGCTATTTACACAGGCTGTGTCTATGTCACAGCAGCTACTCGGTTGCAAGGGACTGTGGACGTTCAAAGCTAACGAGACTCTGGCTTCTGTTTTTCTCCTCCGAGCCCAGGGTGTTGACAAATTAGGTTTTTGGAAGGAGATTCCCCATCCCCGTGTGCCAGCGCTGCATATGGACCCACGCCAGATATCTCTCAGCAGTTCTAAGGTGATTTCGTAACTTTGAGGAAGGCGTCCGCCCGATTCTCCTGCTGCTTCTCTGCCTGAAGGGCTTTACCCTCCCTACCCTCCCTTTCTCTGCAAAGCCTTTCCATCCTTCAAGATCTGGTTCAAAGTCACTTCTTCCTTGAAACCTCCCCTGAGACCCCCAACTCAAAGTAAATTTCTCCCCTGAACACTGAGAGCCCTTAATCTGTAGCTCGTTGATGATGCAAACCACCCTCTGCTCTGTGTTCTGCATCGTTGTCTTACCTTGGTAAGAGGAGCTTTGCAGGCATGTCGCCTCCCTGGCATCTGCACCCTGTTGTGCCTCTAGAACATGACTGACCCTGTGTGCTAGAGGAAGGAAGGTGGCCAGTGCAGCAGGGAGTTGACCCAGGGTAGGTGTAGAGCCTGCTGAGCTTTGGGGCCATGGCTGGTGGGACAAGCCAGTACCCAACTGTGCTGAAGAAGGAAGAAGGGAAAGTCACCCTGGGGGTGACCAGGGCAGGGGACTGACGTGGAAGCAGCTTTAGAAGGACAGGGTTATAAGAGAGTCTAGAGAGTTGGCTGCAACAAGGCTGATAGGCAGCATCTAGATTTCAGGCTAATAGGAGGCCAAGGGAAGCTCAGAGGAGGCTTTTAGGCATTGGGGACAGGAGAATGGAGAAGAGGGATGG
Source organism: Panthera pardus (assembly GCF_024362965.1). Taxonomy (NCBI): domain Eukaryota; kingdom Metazoa; phylum Chordata; class Mammalia; order Carnivora; family Felidae; genus Panthera; species Panthera pardus. Next base: position 102,131,947 of record NW_026526677.1, read on the forward strand.
GAAAATGGGTAGGTAGCACTGATTTTTACAAGGGTGGCCACTAACCCACGTGGTGCCTTTGTGTGTCTTAGCAAGTAGAGTCCATTCCTCCGGGTGACCCAGCTCCAGGTTGGTTTGCACAGGAGAACGCAGGCTGCATTTCATCTACCACTCATCTTTCTCAGCTGGACATCTTGTATCAGTTAGCTGTTGCCACAAAATGCTGTGTAACAGATCACACCAAAACTCCAAGGCATAAAATAGCAATCTTCTATCTTGCAAATCTCATGGCTAATGGGGGGGGGGGAGGGGAGTTAGCTGAGTTCAGCTGGGTGGTTCTGCTGATCTCCTGCACCTCATTTGTGGGGCTGGGATGGCCAGAGGCAATGCTCAGCTTGGGCAGTGCTCTTCTGTCCCATATGTCCCTCGTTCCCCCCCTGGGACTAGCAGGCTAGACCGTGCCTGATCTTCTCATGACACTGGTTGAGTGCAGAAAGCAGGCACAAGTGCTTTTGGAGCCCTTGGCCATTATGTTGGCTAACATTCTGGTAGCCAGAACCCGTCACATGGCCAAACCCAAAGTCAAGGAGCAGGGAGATATAGGTTACCCATTTGGTGAGAGGGGTTGCGGAGTCACACGGTGAAGAGTGAAATGTGGAGCCAGGGGCCATTAATGCGTGAAGGCACCGCGTGCAGGACAAAACATGCCTGACCGTACCCTGCAGCCCTGCCTGGCACAGAGGAAGTTTCTTTCTGGGCACTGGATCTCTCGGCCCGACCTGCATTGGTGTCCATGCTGTGTCTGCCTCAAACCTGTTACCTTTACCAGGCAAGAATGTGATACATCCTTCCTTCTTGCTGCTTACAATTTTCCATCTCTTCAGACCAGTATCGCACCGTTCTCTCTTGGCAAATCACCCTCTGACACTTCAGGCTGTGTCACCTGCCTCTCCACCCTTCCAAGCCTCTTCCCATCTGGCCAGGTGTTGTGTGGACATGCTGCCATCCAAAGGTATGTTCAGGAGTTAACTAGAAAAGGGAGAAACAGTAAGGAATTGAGAGGGAACAAAGTGTTTTCCAGAATATGTGGACTTGAAGATCTGGCCCCTTCCTCCTGTCCGATGCCAGCAAATGTTTGAAGTGACTTAAAAGATCACTTTGGACCCGTCGCCAAAATAGTCCTTGACTGTATATCTCAGGGGTGATATAACGCATGATGTCTGGAAGTTCTCCCCAATACCTAGCTCCGAGGCCCACTGTCGTTGAAATCTATTCTGATTTTGTTCAGCATTATTGCTGTTTTTGTTGGCCAGGTGCTTTTTTTATGTTTAAACCAGTCAATTTTCCTTTTATCCTGAAGAAGACATTCACTGGCTGTGTGCGTGTGATATCCCCATTAAGGAAAGAAATGGAGACCCATTCTTCCTGCAAATGCTTCTATTGTGAAGCAAAGAATCCAAACATTTAATCCTTGACGCCTGGACCCCACTTTGTTGCAGACCCTTATTTTGTGCACTTACCTTCCCTCAATGCACACAATTCCTTCTTGATGGAAACACTTGTATGTTTTCTCAGTGGACACTTTGGGGAATCAGGCCCTTCACGCTGCTTTTTGGGTTATTACACTGTCACATTTTACCACTTTGCAGAAAGAACATATTAAGCAAAATAGAGTTCTCAGGAGCAAGGATTGCTATTGTTAGAGAAACAATACTTGGGAAATAATTCCCCCCAATTTCGTCTTCATCTTTCTCTGCTGTGCAAAGAGAGGAACAATTTATTAACAGGAGGCAGAAAATGTTACTAGTGCTTATGGGCAATGGACGTTTATGGGGTCCACGATATAGGTAGTGTTAGTGGCTTAGAAGGCAAGAGACTTTGGGATCTCGAAAAAAAAAAAAAAAATAAAGAATCCCCAGTGAGGAGGGTTGCTAAGGAAAAAAGCTTCATTTGAATTTCACAAAGGTTTTGAAAATCGTAGTGGTGGTGCCCTCCTGTGTGTGTGGTGCTCTCTTATGGTTTCAAAGGCTGTCAGATGGTAGAGGAGGGAGGTTTGGGTAAGGGAAGGGGGCAGCCTTGTGACTCGGAGCCCCTACAGCAGGATCCCACCCAGGGCTCGTAAGCCAACCTGACCCACCATGCCTCACATGATGTTTACGGCAAACCGCTTAAAATCCACCTGCCTTCGCTGCTGCCCTCGCTCGTTGCTTCCTTGGACGGTCTCCTGACCTTGGCTTTGCCTCATTCCCAAATCCAAATTTGTCCTTAGACTTAGTGCCAGATTATGGTTTCCTGTTTTGACAGTTAGACTGTCCCCTAAGCATAGATTGTGCTCATACCTCTGTTTTCTCATGCTTTTGGCCGCTCTGGATCACCCACAACCTCACAAACCCTGAGCTTACGATCCCCTTCTTGGCGGTGGTTCACGCAACCCCTTGTTATGACTCACCCAGTCCCAGTCTGGGGTATGACGACTGCTTAGGCAACATGTGTAGAGGAAGTGACTTCCCAGGGGCCCAGCAGGAGTGCCTTGCATCTTAGCCTGTAGAAAACCATCAGGTTGAAAGGGAAGTAGGCTGCAGGTATGAGTTTTAGGAGATAGTACCGACTGCAAAAACCGCATGGCGTTTTTTAAGATCTGCCCTGCCTTGAATCAGCACCGGGAATCTCTCTCTAAAGCTAAAGCGGCCCCATGGAAGGCATTTTGATGCTAGCTTTTGGTCAAACTGGAGATCCTGGTCAGGAAAAGGCACACCTGGGAATCTGCCTGGAGCTCGAGGCTCAAGATGCAGCCGGCAAAGATGCAGCCCTGAAAGCAGGCATGCGGGCGGGAGCCTTACCCATCTCTGTAGGAGGGGCCCGTGTGACTCTATTAATGAAGCAAAAGATATTGGAATCCAATTGTTGATGGATCATCTCACGCCGGGAAAACTCTCAGCCGCATTGACTGGAGGAGCAGGGGGTATCGTTTTGAACTTCTGGAGTTAATGAACTATGGCCTGAAATTTACAACCTGGTCTTGAGTGTTATGGATTTAACTCCAGGGCACAACTCTGGGGAGCTGGCACACTCCTCTGGCCGCTGTGTATGCCAGAGGCCCTCAGGATTTGGCTGCTCTATTCTCCCATTTCTCTGCAGCCCATTAAAGGTAGCCTCAGGGTCCTGCAGTTTCACAGGGGCCTCCTGGTGGTGCTTCTGGGTGACAGACATTTGCTTCTTAACCCCGTGGCAGCTACTGTAGCTGTGGGCAGATAACAAAAAAGAGGAGCCCAAGCTCTATAGTCCTCCATGTTTCGGTCGCCGTGAACGAACTTAGAAACTCAATTAATACCTGTAGAGGGGAGGTGGGGAGTGGGTATTCTCTGGAGCCCCTAATCTAGAACATATCATTTTTTAAATACATGTGTTAATGGATTCAGTCCACAAAGAGATTTTGAGTTCTCTGAGTAAAAAATAAATGAGAGTTAATGAACGTTGTGGTCTAATCTCGTTTAGGAACAAATTATATACACATATACCCAGCTTGCACCTATTCTTAAAACAAAACAAAACAAAACAGGGGTGCTTGGGTGGCTCAGTCGGTTAACTGTCCGACTTCAGCTCAGGTCATGATCTCATGGTCCGTGAGTTCCAGCCCTGCGTTGGGCTCTGTGCTGACGGCTCAGAGCCCGGAGCCTGCTTTGGATTCTGTGCCTCCCTCTCTCTCTGCCCCTCCCCGGCTCATGCTGTCTCTGTCTGTCTCTCAAAAATGAATACATGTTAAAAAAAACAAAAACCACACTTTATAATATAAGACTAGAAAAACAGGGAAAGGGAGAGAGATTTTTGTGCACGTAGCAACAGTACATAAATAGTGATCATAAGTGTATTATGTATAAATAAATAGTAACTCGTAACAATGCCTCACTTGAAAACAGGGGCTTCCTGTAAAGAGTCCCGGTGAAGACTGACTTCTGTGTGTGAAACGAGAACAGCTCTATTTTGACAACTTTCCTTTTCTGTTTGCTTTTGCTGCAAGTTCAAGTTTTCTTTTCCCTGGTGTTTTGTGAGAGCATACTATCTTACATCTCGTCTAGCCTTGCTGACCACTTCTTGGCTTTATTTGTTGGATCTTCTTCTACGTCTCCCCTAACTGTAGATGCCAACCCCCCCTCCAAAAAAAAACCCCTAAAATCCAGTTGTTAATTTTTCTTTGCATCCAAGATTTTTTTCTCTATTCTGTTTTTAAAGTTTCAAGTGCTACTTCTAAGCAAATCTCTGCTAATTCTGTATAAGAGCTTTCTCCCAGGGTGTAGCTTCATTCATCTGGCAAACATTTATTGAGCACCTAATAAATACCAGACACTTCTCTACGTACTGCTAATAGAGCAGCGATCAAAATAGGTAAGCAACGCTTCCTTTCCTAGGGGAACTTTCATTCTAGTGGGAGAGATAATTAATAAATAAATAGTAGCTGGCACTTACAGAGTGCTTACTTTATGTCAGATGTTCTAGATACATGTCAGCGCATTTAATTGTCACAATAATCCCGTTTTAAAGATGGGGAAGTTGCACAGAAAGGCTAAGTAACTTGCACAAGGTGACACAGCTAGTGAGGAGCAGAGCTGGGACTCAGCCCGGGTGATTTGGCCTGGATCAGTAAACTAAATGGTGTCTCCCTACGGTAAGTTACTGGTGCCTAGCGCTGTTGAGAGAAGCAAGGCTGGGGAGACGGATGGGGGTGTGTGTAGGGAGGTTGCAATTTTGGACAAAGTGGTTGGGAAGGACTTAGGAGGAGGTGGCATTTGAGACCTAGAGGAGGTAAGGGAGAGCTGTGAGGCATGTGGAGGTTGAAGGGCAGGGAAGGAGCGAGGGCCAGAGGGAACCTGTCAGGCAGACACATTCAGGCCATCAAGGTCATGGTGAAGATGTCGGCTTCCACAGTGAGTACAATGACAAGTTGAGTCTGTTTGGGCAGGATCACTCACTGGAAACAGGAGCAGGGAAGATAGAGCTGGGCTGGAAGCTAGGATTCCAGGTGCTTCTGAGTGGGGCAACAGCAGTAAAGGGGACGAGAGGTGGTGGACTTCTGGGTCTGTTGTGAAGGTAGAGCCAAGCTGGCCTGGATGTGAGGTATGAGGAAATTGAGCATAAAGATGTCTTTAAATGCTTTGGCCTGAGGAACTGGAATCGTGGCATGGCCATCACCCAAGGTGAGGAAGATGAGGGGAAGAAAAGATCTGGGATGGCAATTGTAGGAGTTCACTTTGGGGCATCTTGAGATGTCTATCAGCTGTAGATGCAGAGGTAACACACACGTGGCTGGCTGTACAAGCCTGGAGGTCAGGAAACAGTGCTAACCTAGGGTGTAAGTTATTTTCCACACACGTGCATGTACGTGTTCTATGGACACCTGGCAGAATATTCTGATTCTCTCTCCTCCCTCTTCTCCAAGTGCTTATTACTTGCCAGGCTCTGTCTCAGGTGTTTCTCATGCTTCAACCCATTCAGTCCTCACGACACCCTGTGACGTAGGAACTATTGTTATCCCCATTTTATGGATGAGGAAACTGAGGCACACCTACTCCAGACTATTGGACTCTGAAGAGAAAATGGAGTAGCTTACGATCAAATATGTGGGTAAAAATTCTAAAGCAATTAAAACAAGGAAACAAAGATAACGCATTTAAGAAATAATAAAGGGAGTATAATTGCAGCCGAATATTTAAAGTATACCAAGACTTCCAAAGAGAAAATACCGCCTTGAGCTTCATGGTAGCAGAAATAAAAAGGGAAGCAGCAGGAGCGTCAGTTCATCAGGAGGGATGAATTTTTCTTAAGTACTTAGTTATTTAGTTTTTAAAATAACTTCTCCTAGGGGAGTAAAGTATATTCTTGGAGGGATTCTTAGGAGGCAAAGTAAGTTAGAGAAAAGACTGTAATTGCTTAGTGTCTCTTGTTTTGTTCACCATGTTACTCACTCATCATTTATTAAGCAATTATACGTGTAGGATTCTGTGCTGATGCTGTGAAAAGTACAAAGATGCGTCCAGCAGAGTCACGATCTTCAAGTGTCTTATGATCTGATTTAAAGATGAAGCATAGGCACCCAAAATGACCAACGACAGAGCAAGAGCAACACATAATACGCAAACGAAGGCACATGGCCGTAGAAAGAATCGGATGCTGGTACTTACGAGACCTGAGTTGTAAAGCCGGGCTTCCAGCCTCCACATCCATCCACCACTACTTGCTGGTGCAGAAGGTTAATTCCCCTCTCTGCCAGTTTCTTCATCTAAAATACAGGGTTGTTAGTAACAGAACCTGCTTTAAAGTGCGGTTGGTGGGGATTGAGGGGGTTAATAGCATCCATACAAGGTGCGCAGTGCAGGGTAAGCCCTGGGGAGATCTTTGCTGTGGTTGTTAAAGGGCAGAGGAGGCACATCCTCAGGGGGTCATGGACAGCATGCACATCCTCGGTGGGGCACAGACAGCATGCACAGGATAGAGCCCTGCACTGTGAGCTGGTCAGGAGAGCATCCTGGTGGCCGTGAGATCTGAATTTGATCTTGAGGCCCCTGACTTGTGCACACAGACACGCTCCTGAACTCTATGACTCGTTCATGTCACCAAGGTGTCCACCTCTGCCTCCCAGGTGACCATCACCCACGTTTCCCAGCTGTGTCTTCGGGTGGCAGCTTCTGGAAGGTGATGGGGGTATAGATGTGACCTTGTTTAAAGGCAGTGGGTTAAGGGAGACACCATATTTTAGCTCTGAATCCTTTTGCAATGACCCGAGGGCGTCTGAAGTTAACCTGAATGACAATGGGGGAGGAGAGTTAGTTACTGTATCCAAAGCAGCTCCCATCCCACCCTTTTTGTGTGTGGACTACACGCAACAGAGAGATTCCCCGAGGAGGGCAACCGTGTGCAGGCAGTAGCTGTCCAGAGCCCCCAGTCCCCAGTCACTCCAGGGCCCACGACCTCATGCCCTCACCAGAAGAGGGTTCCTGTCAGTCCCTCATGAGGGACTTTGGCCTCTGGCCTCGTAAGACCAGGAGGCACAGTCAAGTCTAACCAGTTATTTTGCGCAGATGCAGGCTATTCAAGAAGCAGAGATGAGGAGGGACGCCTGGGTGGCTCAGTCAGTTAAGTGTCCGACTTCAGCTCAGGTCATGGATCTCACAGTTCGTGAGTTGGAGCCCCGCGTCGGGCTCTGTGCTGACAGCTCAGAGACTGGAGCCTGCTTCGGATTCTGTGTCTCCTCTTTCTCGTTCTTCCCCTGCTCACACTCTGTATTTGTCTCAAAAATAAATAAAAGGTTTTTAAAAATAAAAAAAAAAAAAACAGAGATGAGGAGAAGGGAGGACTTTGTGTGAGGCAGGAACAAAGCAGGGAAGGGGTGAGGGGAGTAAGGGCACTGTGAGGGCGGGTGGGCCTGTAACAGCATTTTCCAGAGCCCTTGAACATCCCCGAGAACAACTTTTGTTCTCGGTCATAAAACGAACCTGGAAAACTATATGCAGGGTGGCCCCTCTAGCGTGGGGGTCCCCCCGAGCGCCCCAGCCCCCTTTCTCCCAGGCCCCGGTCAGTCACAGCACACAGGCCTGGTTCCGCGGACATTGCCCTCGGGAACACCCTGCCCAGCTTGGATTCTCTGGAGCAGAAATCTCGTCTGTGGCTCATTGGAGACAGCTGCTCAGGCGGGTCTAGGAAATGGGAAACATACGGGCAGCAGCGACAGACGGAGATGCTTCCCCAAACAGGGGACCTTATGGGGCTGATAGCTACAGCTGCAGACACAATTAGGGGCTAACGTGGCCTTGCAAATAAGTGCTGAGGACGTACCGGAGGTGCAGAGAAGTCAGGTCACCCTAACCCTGTAGGAATCACAGAAGGGAGCTAAGAAAAAGCAAGTGGGAATTTTCAAGTCTTTTTCCTGGAATAGTTTCACCTTCCAGGGGACTCTTCTCCCTTCCCCTTCCTGGTCCCTGTTAGGTGGGCATTATACACTTGGGGCTGGCGCAGGGAACGAAGACGGTGACCAGGTTTAGCCAGATGGGTTTTGCAAGGGACAATTGTGGGAAGATGGCCTTGCCCTGCTGCCCATTTGTATAAAGCTTCACCTTAAGCTGAACAAAGCAGGCTGGATTGGAGCTGCGGGACTAGGGATCGGTGGGAAGACCAGGCCAGGGTATGCTGCTGTCCACTGTGGAATGGACTGGCAGGGTGGGGAGGGGGAAATCTATAAACCAAAGGCCTGCCAAAGACACAAGCATCATAATTAGAACAAGTAGCAACATGGAGTCCAAAGGGCAAGGTAAGAATTCAGCACAGAAGGGAGCTGAGAGTCAGGAGCTGGATGGGTCCCTCCGGGAAGACTGTTGGGAAAAGCACAGTGGGTGCCTGTGGCTGACTTCACTCCTGGAAGTCGGGACGTGGCTGTGGGTTGGCTTAAAGGTCTGGGGGTGGGGCAGCTGTCGACGCCGGCCGGATCGAAATGGACACGTGCCACCTTGAATGGCCCACATGTGGCCCCTAAGAATCAGGGCTGCAAAAGCACCAGCCAGCTCCTGGCAGTCCCCTCCCACCCTCCATCTGCGCTGAGAGTCAATACCAGTTTTAATTTTATTCATGGGGCTTCTTCTTGTTCCATGCTGCCTCTCCTCAATGAATACTAATGGAACTCCAGATTGTTTTAAGTGAAGATCTGAGCAAGACACCTCCTTTCATCTTGTCAAGAGCTGTCATTTCCGACAGAGGTTTTTGGAGTTTCCTTTCTAACAGATTCAATGCAAACTCCTCTCTACACAGAGCCGCATATGTATTGCTGGCACTGGGCGATTGCAAAGCAGTCCTCACGGAAAAGAAATCATCCTTGGCCTCCTGGCCCCGCCGTGGTCACTGTCAACAGAGAATTCTCCTGCAGGAGGACAGAAGGAATGAAGAAGGAATCAGGCAGGAAGGCAGTTCAGAGGGCATCTCTTAGAAGGTGGTGGAAGCCGGGGTTCTCTTTCCTTTGCAAGGCTGTTTTGATCATTTTAAATGTCATTTTCATTATTTTCATGGCCATGAGGCCTTTAAGGTTTAGAAGAATGGATTCATGACCATTTGAACTGCTTCTTTAATTCCAGTCTTTCCTTGTTCCAGCCCATTGTGCATACAAATGCTATATATACGCAGTTGCTATACCAAAAAAAAAAATTTTTTTTTTTTTTTGTAATGATGACTCTGCCCTGTTCAGAAATCTTCAGTGACTCTGGTGGCATCTCAGGTAACCTTCTCTGACTAACCCTGTGATGCTAACCCTTCTCCCTCCCCGACCGCTGGAGTCCTGTCCACTGCTTCTGCCTGCCCTTACCTTGCCTGGCCTCAGAGGCTGAAGGCCACCTTCTTGTATGTTCAGTCTGGCAGGGTTTCTCAGCCACTGAGAGACAGGCATGTAGTTAATGGATTTGATGTTCCACCAATGACCACAATGTGGATTCATCCTTTACGCCAAGTCCAGACAGTCTGGGCTATCACCAGACCAGTGCCTCTCTGCCCCAACCCCAACCATGTGTATTTAACTTCATCGTCCTCAAACCCCAGATGGTTCAGTGGACCACAGCCTAAAGGAAATACAAACTTTCTTGGTGGACAGAGTGTCTAGCTTAAAACCTCCTAATTTTAAGAGAAACAGGGTATAAGGAACTAGGGACTAGGGGTGCCTGGGTGGCTCAGTTGGTTGAGTGTCCGACTCTTGGCTTTGGCTTAGGTAATAGTCTCACAGATTGTGGGTTCCAGCCCCACGTTGGGCTCTGCACCAATAAGGTGGAGCCTGCTTGGGATTCTCTCTCTCTCTCCCCTCCTCTCTCTGCTCCTCCCCAGTGTGCACGCGCTCTCTCTTCTCTCTCTCTCTCTCTCTCTCTCTCTCTCTCAGCAAAACAAAACAAAACTTTAGGAAAAAAAAAAAAACAAAACTAGGACAAATGATTTAATCCTGGCCCTCAAACTTCTTTATCTTGGGCTAGTTATTTAACACCATTCCCGTTTCCTCATCTGTAAAATTAGGGCGATCATAGCATGTCCTGCCTAAGTTTGTGATGATTAACTGTGATAACAGATATGAAGTATTAGCGTGGAGTGAGGCACAGAGTTCAACAAATGTTAGCAATTATTACACCATGTCTTGATTAGTCCCGATTGTGTCAATAAGTGAGATAAGCAAGGCTTAGTATATGCATAGATAGATGATTCATTGTGATTTGATAATCCCTTTCCTTTTTCAGACACCACCTTGAGCCAAAATAAAGCAAAGGCCACAAAACATCATGTTTTCTGAACTATCACTAGACAAGGAGTGTTGTTTTAGGTAAAGGCCCTGCCTCTCAGGCCTCCTGCCGGCCTGCTGGCTGGCACTGATCTGTCCAGTAGGAGACACGCTCCCCTTGCTCGCTGGCGATGGTGGGGAGGGAAGTGCAACATCTGCTGAGGCCCAGCTCTCCGGGGGCGAGCCAGCTGTCCCTGCAGCAGAGGCAATGTTCTGCTGTAATGGCCCACAGTATTACGGCTCCCAGAGGCCTCTGGCAGGGGAGCAGGCCAGGGCTGAGTGAGTCGAGAACACTCAAGGGCAGGGCTGGGTGGCTGCTAGCCCGAGTGGCCCATCTGTGAGGCTGGCCAGAGGGCAGGAGGCAGGCTTCATGCACTCCATTCCTAGGAAGGCACTCTCTTGGCTTAAAAAAAAAAACAAAGCCAAAACAACAAGGACAACAACAAAAACACACAAAAAGCAAAACAAAACCAAACCCCCACAGACTGATGCAAACCCAAATTCTAGGGTACGGGAATGGGAGGGCCTCTTTTCCCTCGTGGCTCTGCTGGTATATTCACCTGTGAGGGGCCAGTTTGGGGTTTCATCACAGATACGGTCTGAGGACCAGTTTCTCTGCAGACGTATCATGCCTCTCTAGAACTCAGAAGTTTGTGTTACTGGTTCAGAGTTGGAAGTCCTCCTCGGGCTCAGGTATCTGCAGGACTCTGATGCTCATATTCCTACCTTCACTTAGGCTTCTGCCTCTTTCCTTTTCTCAACCTTCTATTCCCAGTAATGGTTAGATCAGGGGCTGCCCCAGATTAACTGTTAATTTAATACTTCTTCACAATAGCATTCTTTCCCCCCACCTATGTATTGTATCTTATCTAATTTCTCAAATCATGCATGAATACATTTTCACGAAGATAAAAACAATAGGGGTGCTGGGTGGTTCAGTTGGTCAAGTGTCCAACTTTGTCTCAGGTCATGATCCTGCAGTTCACGGGTTCAAGCCCCGCGCTGGGCTCTGCGCTGACAGCTTGGAACCTGGAGCCTACTTCGGATTCTGTGCCTCCTTTTCTCTCTGCCCCTCCCCTACTCATGCTCTGTCTCTTTCTCTCTGTTCCTCAAAAGTAAACATTAAGAAATTTTTTGAAAGATAAAAACAATATAAAAATAAATGCAGCATAAGAGGAGAGTCATCCACCACCCCCCACACCACACCTCACCTCATTCCCTTCTCCAGAGACACCTTGGTTACCAGAAGTAACCGCTGTCTCTAACCCATCTATGTCAGTACGTCTATATGTGTATTTGGCATTGTTGTGGGTTTTGTCTGTATTTCATTTCGTTTTTATTATTATCAAATTTTGTATGCATTGGGTTTAGCAAATCAGCTGTTCATCTAGGCTTATGATAAAAAACTGAAGTCTTCCTCTGCCATTACCCCTGCATATCCCTCTTTCCAGAAACAATCCAGCTAGTCCCTTAGCTGGTTCTTTGGGTATTTACCCCATGTTGCCAAAGACATTTCTTATATGACTATTTATCATGATTTTTGTTTCAGGCATAATCTTTTGACTCTCCATATGGAAAATGAGGATTTGGTTGTCTTTCTCCCTGGTCCCCCACACAGTAATGTTTCATGTTTACGTTATTATGACTGTGATAAACCATGTGGTCCGCTCTGCCTACTTTTCCTCTTCTAACACGTTGTTCCCTAGAGTTAATAATTATCTTGTTTGTTTATTTTTCCCTGTTATTGTCAATAATTCAACCTCAAATACTTCCTCATTTGTGTCTACTTTGTCTCAATATGTTCAGCCATATTTGCTATATAGTCCATTTCATTTTCTTGAAATCTCTCTGCAGCCTTCTGACCTGCTCCAGTCTGGATGGTCAGTCTCCAGGCCTGTTGCATGGCCACCATCTTGCACTTTTATTCCCCCATCATCCTGGACATGCTCTTTGATTCTCTCTTTTTTTTCTTTTTTTTTTTAATGAATATAATTTGCTGTCAAATTGACTTACATACAATGCCCAGTGCTCCTCCCAACAAGTGCCCTCCTCACTGCCCATCACTTATTTTCCCCTCTCCCCGCCCCCCCATCCACCCTCAATTTGTTCTCTGTATTTAATAGTCTCTTGTGGTTTGCCTCCCTCCCTCTCTGTTTGTATCTATTTTTTCCCCTTCCCCTCCCCCATGGTCTTCTGTTAAGTTTCTCAAGATCCACATATGAGTGAAAACATATGATATCTGTCCTTCTCTGACATATTTCACTCAGCATAGTATCTTCCGGTTCCATCCATGTTGCTGCAAATGGCATGATTTCATTCTTTCTCATTGCCAAGTAGTATTCTGTTGGATATATAAACCACATCTTTTCTTTGATTCTCTCTTACATCTGGTCTTGTACATCCTTTCCCCATCATCCTGGATATGCTCTTTGAGTCTTACAAATGATCCCGTGTGTGTGAACCCCATATCATCTTATTATTTGCTTTATCCTTTGTTCTGGGGGTGCATCTGCTTCTGTTCCTTTTTAAAAGACAATACACAGAATCAAGCCATTGACTGATTCCTTCATTCAGTGTCATTCAACACTTACTTATTAAAAATTCTAGGAAGTAAACCTTTTTTATGTTGGGCACTCTTCTAGGTGTTTGAGGCTCATCAGTGAACAAAATCCAAGATCCCTGCCTTTGATGGAACTTATATTCTGTCAGAGAACATCCGATGACAAAAATAAACATAATAAGTAACTTACATAGAATTTTAGGAAGTGGCAAGTGCCAAGGAGAATGAAAAAGTAGAGAAAAGTGAGGGGATCAGATAGACCTGTACCAAACATCTGTGGAGCCTGAAGCAAGAGTTCAGGTGAGGACCCGTTTAGTTGGCATCATACTTGACTTATATGACTAGACGTACATACATATAAATTTAAAAGCAATATGGATCATTTCTATTGCAAAATATTCCTCAGCTGCCACATGCAACTGCTGTGGAGATCTCTTGCATTTGTGAGTAGCTTGGAGGCACAAATTGGAATTCAGAGAAGAGTAAGAAAATGGATATACAGCACCACTAGAAAATGTTACTTTCTTATGTAAGAATCTATTGCATTCATGCTATCTAGGAGGAACGATTTGACAAGTTAATTAATTTGTCTCTTATTTAAGTGTTTCTGCCGTTCAAATCCTCCCTACACTCCAAAACAGTGTTCCTCTTTGATGTTGGTAGTGGCCCAATCCACAAACCTTCATACATTCAGACAGTTTCCTTTTATGTCAGGGACATGGGGGAAAAGATGGAGAGATGCCTTTTCCTGGGGCCTGGATGCTGTTAGTCATGAGAGTGGATGTTTACAGTTAAGACATCATGCTGAGTCAGTTTGGAGGGCTAGATTCCAAATGACAGAGGTATCCATATATTCTCAAATATGTGTGTGCGTGTGTGTGTGAGTGTGTGTGTGTGTGTGTGTGTGTGTGAGAGAGAGAGAGAGAGAGAGAGAGAGAGAGAGAGAGAGAGAGATAGGCTGGGCCCTATAAAATGCTGGCCCATGTCAGAGGCCCTCTTGCCTGAATCTCAGAGGGATATTTGGATCAGGAATGCAAGGACAGTTAGAAAAAGTCAGGGTAGCCTTGTTGGGAAGCTGACATGTGAGAAAAGACAAGTGCAGCAGTTACCCATGATGTTATTTTGGGGAAGAATATTTCATATAGAGGGAATACTAGTATAAAGGCCTTAAGGCAGGTTTATAAGCGTCTTCAGTGTAAATTCACATTTAATTGATAGTTTGGGTGTAGAATTTAGGGAGGAAGTGACTTTTAAAGAATTTTGAAGAAGTTGCCCCAGTGCATCGACCTTCTGTTATGGCTGTTGAAAGACTCATGCCATTCTTGTTCTTGATCCTTTGTAAATGACCTACTTTTTCTCTATGGAAGTTTGTGGGTTTGTCCATCCTTCTTTCCTGTCTCCCTGGCTCCCTTTCTTCCTTACCATATTGTTGGTGTGGTTCTATTTCCGTCTACTGTGCTGTGTACTCAGTGAGCATTCATTTATTGTTTATTCAGTAATCCATCCCACAAATATTTGAGTGCTCACTCTGTCCCACGCACTGTTCTATATGCTGGCAATGTAGTAGAGAATAAATCAGAGACAATGCCCAGCGCTCAGTGAGCTTACATTCTAGTAAAAGGGAAAGACTGCAAACTAAGCAAGTACAACAGTTATTACGTGATGATAACTGCTATGAAGAGACATAAAATGGGGAACAGGGATAGGGAATTCTGGTGGATGAAGGCTTGGGATGGTTGCAGTTTTTTTTTTTTTTAATTTTTAAATAAAAAAAATGTATTTTGGTGTGGGTAGAGGGGCAGAGGGAGAGAGATAGAAAATCCCACATTCAGTGTGGATCCCAATGCAGAGCCCAATGTGGGGCTTGAACTCATGATCCTGGGATCATGGCCTGAGCCAAAATCAAGAGATGGATACCCGGGGTGCTTGGGTGGCTCAGTCGGTTAAGCATGTGACTTCGGCTCAGGTCATGATCTCACGGTTCATGGGTTCGAGCCCTGCATCAGGGTCTGTGCTGACAGCTCGGAGCCTGAAGCCTGCTTCAGATTCTGTGTCTCCCTGTGTCTCTGCCCCACCCCTGCTTGCACTTTGTCTCTCATAAATAAATAAACATTAAAAAGTAAAAATAAGAAAAAAAGAGTTGGATGCTCAACCAACTAAGCCACTCATGCGGCCCACGGGATGGTTGCAGGTTTAGGTAAGCCAATCAAAGAGTGCCCCACCAAGGTGACATTTGAGTTAAGTCCCAAAGGAGCTAAGGGGACAAGTAGAGCTGATACCTGGAAGAGGAGCATGTCAGGGACAAATGTAAATGCCATCGGGACAGAACTGGTGTGATCTGTCTGGACTGCCATATTGGGGCACCTCCTGTTTCTCTCCCTTCATGTCTCTTCTTTGGGCTGGTCACACAGTGTGGACCCTTCCAGTTCCCCGTGTGGTGGTTAAATGCCTGTCTGTCTGCTTGCTGGGAGTCGAGTGGGGAAAGAAGGTTGGAGGTTTGTTCTCAGTAGTCTCTGGGAAGCTGTTAGTCTATTTCTCTGTTTTCAGTATGGCATGTGCCTAATTGTATGCTTTCAGAGAATAACCTTCCAATTTATGGAGAATGGACAGACTCAGGGCTACCGAGGGTACAAAAGAGATACTGCCTTTTGAACAAAGTTCTGGCCAGTCCTCTTTTTAAGCCACCTTCACCTGTCACTTCCAAAAATACCTCACGTTGCCAATTTCTGAGTCTTTCAAGAGTTCTGCAAGGTAAATTGACTTGTTCCTTGGCTTTCCTTATACAGGTTTAGGATTCAATGTTCTCTCACTGCTGAGCCAGGTCCTACCTGCCCTTCTATTTTGTAACTTTCAAAATGTTGTTATTATAGTTTCCTCTCTATTACTTTGTCCTCATGGGTTTATTCCCAAAGCTAAAATACAATAAATCTGGAATCTGTAAGAGAGCAGAGCTAAATGATTACGTTAAATCCACTGCCTTGAACTCAAACCTAAATGATAGTCTTTAAACTTTTTCAATGTTTATTTAGCAGAGATGTGAGGAAATTGAATTTTCTTTGTTGAAATTGTATACTTTTTCTTAATGCTCAAAACAACATAACTTCATCTTTTTTTCTTTTTACATTTTACAGTTTTGTCATCATCCCAACTAGCACAACTACTCAGTCATATCCAATTGAAGTAATTCACCTGGTTAGAGTGACACATTATGTTAAAATGTATTTCTCTCCTACTTTAATTCATTTACAAGCCTACAAACTATTTCTGATTTTCAAAAAGTTTACTTATTAATTTTGAGAGAGAGAACATGAGCAGGGGAGAGGCGCAGAGAGAGAGATTGAGCAAGCATGGGAGGGGCAGAGAGAGAAGGAGAGAGAGAAAATCCCAAGCAGGTTCTCAGTGCAGAGTCCATTGAGGGGCTAGATTTCACTCTCATGAACCATGAGATCATGACCTGAGCCAAAATCAAGAGTCGGATGCCCAGGCATCCCTATTTCTAATTTTTTGTATATTGTCTCAGTGTTTATTTTGAGAAATTTCAAACCTATAAAAAAATTGCAATAATAAACATTGGTATATCCTGTCCCTGAATTTATCAGCTGTTAACGTTTTGCCACATTTGTGCTCTCACCCTCTCTCTCTCTCGTCCATGGGCTCTTAAGCTAGCTCTCTTCGTGTCTTTCACTATATGCACATATATTTTTATTTCTGAACCATTTGAAAGTAAGTTGCAAACATCACGACATTTTATCTCCAAATTGTCAGTGTGAGTCTTTTAAGAATGACTATTTCCCTATAAAACCATAGCACTGTTCTCATGCCTGAGAGATTCAATATTAGTACAATAATACTATTTAATGAATCGCCCATTTTCAGCTTATCCTAATGGAGCCCAACATTTCTTGTAAGGTAGTTTGTCCCCGTGTCCAATCCCAAATTCAATCAAGGGTCAGATGTTGCATTTGGTTACCATTTATCTTTAGTCTTTTTACAGCTAGAACACTCCTACAGCCTAAGGTGTGTGTGTGTGTGTGTGTCTGTGTCTGTGTCTGTGTGTGTGTTTGATGACACTAACATTTCAAAGAATCCAGGCAAGCTTTTTGGTAGGGTCTTCCATAATCTGGATTTGTATGGTTATATCTTCATGATTAGATTTGGATTCAGTACATTTATCTCTATGTATTTAGCAAGGATACATAGTCGATGCTGTGTACTTCTCATGCGTCCTATAAGGACGCAGATAATATCAGATCATTCCATTATTGGTGATGCTAAATTTAGTCACTTGGATAAACTGGTGTATTCCAGATCTATTTTAATAGCTCATTATCTTGATACTTAAGAAGTAAACTATAAATACTAGCTGAAGTAAGAAGTAAATACACTGTTCCCTGACAAACTCTAACCCAGTGGTTTTAGGATCCATTAATGATTCTTGCCTGAAGCAATTATATTGATGACTGCAAAATGGTGATTTTTCTAATTCTCATTCTTTGTGCCTTTATTAGATGGCGTTCTCCCATTAAGAACCTTCTTCTACTCTCCTCTTCTCTCCCTTGCTAAGTATCACTATGAATGTATGGATTTTTAAATTCGATGTATTATAGCCCATTATCTTCACTAGTAATTTTGAGGCTCAAATTGTCTGACATTTTTCTAATCAGAGCCCTTTCAAGCTAGTTCCTATGTCCTTTGGAGGTATCCTCCTTAGTCTTTGAGTCTCCCTTGCTTCCTAGCACGGAAACGTTCTAAGCTTACTTTGTAGTTTCTGTGCCTCCTATCTAGAATCAGTCATTTCTTTAAGGAGTCCCAGTTTCTTTTAGTGAGGACTTGTGTTTAGACATCAAATACTGGGCATTAAGTTTCATTATATGCTCCCCCCGCCCACCATTTTGTGTATGAAAACATAAGTAAGAATATTTAGTGTGTGTTTGTTTGTGTCTGCTTATTTGGCAGAAAGAAACTCTATAAGGACAAATCAGAAACAGATCAAATTGTTACCTATGGGAAGTGGGTGGGAATGACATGAAGATAGGCATGGAGATACATAGGCGTGAGATTACATATGCTGGACGTCATTTGTCCTTTCGGTGGACAGAGCTAGGAAACCTCACAAAATTGTGTTTATATTAATAACTCCATTGAAATCCAGCACCACCCACCTTTGCTCATGGCACACTGATTGTCCTTTCTACCCAGTGAGAGCCCTGTTCCCCCAAATCTCATCATATGTATTCATTTACACACGTACTGTATGTAATAAGGAGCTTCATAATTACTCTACCAACAACACCTCTAGCAACAAACTTCTGGAATAAAGTTCAAGATATGTTGCTTTTACAAAAAAATCTTAGAATATAGGCCATGACGGGTATACAACCAGAATGCTGTGTTTGAGAGCTTTTTCAAAAATTCTTTTTCTTTGCATGGTCATGTTACTGCTATATAAGTACAATAGTTTGTTTATCCAAACTGTTAATGGGTAGGCATTTAGGTTTCATCCAGTATTTTGTTGGGTTCATTTATCTCTGCATTCTCTTTGAGGATTTGCTTTTTCATCCTTTATTGATGTAAATTTTACTTTTGAATATGCAAAAGGGTTACATGGCTCAATAGTCAAAGCCATATAAAGGTTCTATTTGTAGAAATTTCCCTCTCATGCCCATATTAACCTCTGCATTCTCACCCACTAAGATAACAATTTTTATTTATTTCTAATTTATCTTTCCTGAGTTTCTTTTTGCCAAAGTATGCTCTTCCTCCTCCTCCTCCTCCTCTTCCTCTTCTTCTTTTTTTTTTTTACAAAAAATATTATTCTAATATATCTGTATCTGTGCATAATATATCTATAAATAATATAAATAATAATAAATAATAAATCTATAAATAATACATAACTAATATATATTACTTTTGTACTTTTTTTAAAAAGCCAATTATTTAAAAAAATAAAAATTTAACAGTTTATCCTGGAAATCACTCCATATCAGTTCATAGAGACCTTTCCCCATTCTCTCTTATTGCTATGTAGTGTGACACTGTCAGAGGATAAATCATTGCTTGCTTATCCAATCTTTAATGGATAAGCATTTAGGTCCCTTGCAATATTTTGCTACAACAAATAGTGCTTTAATGAGTGTGGGCATGTGTTTCTTGGTATTTATGGGGGTGTATCTCCCATTCTTTTCTCTCTCTCTCTCTCTCTCTTTTCCTTTGGTATTCTCATCTTGTATATATTCTATCTTTCATAATTGTCCCACAGTTCTTGGATATTCTGTTATTTTATTTACTTATTTTTAAATTCTTTGTCTTTTAGTTCAGGAAGTTTCTAGTGAGATGTATTCAAATTCCCTGATTCTTTCTCTCAGCCATGTCTAGTCTACTGATGAGCCTATCAAAGATATTCTTCATTTCTGTTACTGTGTTTTTGGTTCCTAGCACTTTCTTTCTTTCTTTTTTTTTTTAAAGTTTATTTATTTATTTATTTTGAGAGAGAGAGACAGACAGACAGCAAGCAGGATAGGGGCAGAGAGAGGGAGAGAGAATCCCAAGCAGGTTCTGTGCTGTCAGTGTGGAGTCTGATGCAGAGCTTGATCCCGGGAACCATGAGATCATGACTTGAGCTGAAACCAAGAGTCAGATGCTCAGCTGACTGAGCCACTCAGGCACTCCCCCAACCCCAGGCATTTTCTTTTGGTTCTTTCTTATCCTTTCCATCTCTCTTACACTGCTAATTTGTTTTTACATTGCTTCCCCTTTTCCTTTAGAGCTCTTAGCATATTAATCACAGTTATTTCAGATTCCTGGTTTGATAATTCCAAAATCTCTGCCATATCTGAGTCTGGTTCTGATACTTGCTCTGTCTCTTGAGATTGTGTGTTTTGCCTTTTAGCATGATTTGTCATTTTTGTTGAACACTGGACATGCTATATCAAGTGAAAGTAACTAAGATAGACCATTAATGTGAGGTTTTATGTTTATCTGGCTAGGAGTTAGGCTTTGTTTGCTGTTTGCTATAACTATTTATATACGTGTCACAGGCTCAAATTTCCTTACTTAAGTCTCTTCTGCTATCTTTCAGTTTCCTTAGAAACTTCTTAAAAAAATTTTTTTTAATGTTTATTTATCTTAGAGACGGAGCACAAACAGGGGAGGGGCAGAAAGAGAGGGAGACACAGACTTGAAAGCAGGCTCCAGGCTCCGAGCTGTCAGCACAGAGCCTGACGCGGGGCTTGAACCGATGAACCACGAGATGATGACCTGAGCCGGAGTCGGCTGGCTGCTCAACAGACTGAGCCACCCAGGCGCCCCTTAGAAACTTCCTTTTATTTTTATTTTTTAAATTAAAAAAAAAATTTTTTTTTAACGTTTATTTATTTTTGAGACAGAGAGAGACAGAGCATGAACGGGGGAGGGTCAGAGAGAGGGAGACACAGAATCCGAAACAGGCTCCAGGCTCTGAGCTGTCAGCACAGAGCCCGACGCGGGGCTTGAACTCACGGACCGCGAGATCATGACCTGAGCCGAAGTTGGCGGCTCAACCGACTGAGCCACCCAGGCGCCCCTTTTAAATTTTTTTAATGTTTATTTATTTTTGACACAGAGAGACAGCATGAGCGGGGGAGGGGCAGAGAGAGAGGGAGACGCAGAATCCGAAGCAGGCTCCAGGCTCTGAGCTGTCAGCACAGAGCCCGACATGGGGCTCAAGCTCACGGACCATGAGATCATGACCTGAGCTGAAGTCGGACACTTAACTGACGGAGCCACCCAGGCGCCCTGAAACTTCCTTTTAAATGAAGTGTAGAACTTGCATTTCTTTCCATTGTATTTCTTTGATATCATACATGAGCCCTCTTAATGTGGTGGTGAGGTGGGGGTCCGGAGGTGTTCTCTCATCCTAGATCAGGTCTCAGTCTTTACTGAAGCTATGCCCAAGGCTGTGAGCTTCACAAGTGCTTCTCTGCTTATTTGCTTCCCTTTAGGTGAGACCAGAAGGCAAGAGGAGCCTGGAGTTGTGTATTTCCCCTCTTCCAGGTCCCTTAGGCGGTGGCAAAAGACTTTTCCTTGAGGGCAGGCCTTTGTTAAAGAAAAGAGCAAGCTCTGGGTATATTTCAAAATGGTTAATTTCCCCTTCCCCTTCTGGAAATATGGGGAGATTTTTCTTAGCACTTTGCCCTCAGCACTTGTGAGACTCCTGGAGGTAAAGCTCATGAAAGTGTAGGTCCCCTTATGCATGGTCCCCAAGATATTTTTCTTGGCTAGTCAACATTCAGTCCCTACCAATTAATTAGTCAACTACCTCCATTTTTCTACTGATTTCCTACCAGTTGGTGGCTCTGGTGCTGGTTTCTGCTCCCACTAGGCTGTGGTTCTCTGTATTTTCCTGTCCACTTCTCAGGGCAGTGGTTTCTCCTTTGACTTCAATTCTCTGATGAACCTAAGAACAGTTGTTGATTTCCAGTTTGCTCAGCTTTTTTTTTTTTTAATGTTTTTATTTATTTTTGAGACAGAGACAGAGCATAAGCAGGGGAGGGGCAGAAAGAGAGGAAGGCACAGAATCTGAAGCAGGCTCCAGGCTCTGAGCTGTCAGCACAGAGCCTGACACAGGTCTTGAACTCATGGACTGTGAGATCATGACCTGAGCTGAAGTCGGATGCTTAACCAACTGAGCCACCCAGGCGCCCCAGCGTTTTTTTGTTTTGTTTTTTTAATATAATTTATGCTCAACTTGAATAATATACAGTGTATGCAGTATACTCTTGGTTTGGGGGGTAGATTCCCGGGATTCATTGCTTACATACCACACCCAGTGCTCATCCCAACAAATGCCCTCCTCAATGCCCATCACCCATTTTCCCCTCTTCCCCCCACCATCCCTTGGCTGTTTTTTCTTGTTGTAGAGATGAAAAGTGATGCCTTCCAAGCTTTTTACAAGTTGGACTGGAAACCAGAAGTTTATATACATTCTGGAGTGGTATCTTTTTACCCCCAGTTTTATTGAGATCTAACTGATATATAACATTATATTAGTTCATGGTGTACAGCATAATGATTTGATATATGCATATATTGCAAAATGATTACCACGGTAAGTTTAGCTAATGTCCACCACCTCACATAGTATATCTTCAGGATAAAATCCTAGAAGTGGTTATTACAGAATCAAAGGGTTAAGATATATGCAGTTTTGTTTGATATTACCAGACCTCCCTCCACCGGGTGATGCTATTTTGTGCTTCCATGTGCAATGTGTGAAATTATTGGTTTCCCGACAGCCTTGCTAACAGAATGTTGTCAAGATTTTGAATTCTTGGCAATCTGATGGTAAGGAATGGTATCTTGATGTAGTTTTATTTTATGTTTCTCTTAGTATGAGTGAGCATTTTGTCATGTTTAAAAGACATTTATATATCTTTTCTTGTGGATGGTCTGCTCATGACTTGCCCCATCTCCCACTTGTTAAAAAATAGAGTTTTGGTGTTTTCCTCAAAATCAAATATTTTATATATTAGGGAGATTAGTCCTTTATGCATGATCTATTTTGCAATTTTTTTACTAGTTTATAATTTGTTTATTGATTTTTCTTTTACATTTGGTTCATGCAAAATTTACTTTTGAACTTCCTATAGATGGAATGATATAGTATGTACTCTTTTCTGTCTGGCATTTTGCTCAAAATTTATGTCCCAGAGATGCGTTAGCTATGCACTGTGACTGTAATATATTCATTTTTATGAATATACTGCCCTTTACTTAGGTATTCTACAGCTGATAGATGTTTGTGTTGCTTCCAGTGCTGGTCATTTGTAAGTAAAGCTGCTATGAATATGCTTGTTCGTGTCTGTGTGTGCACATACGCATACATTTCTGTTGGGGACATATATATCAGGAGCCCAGTTGCTAGGTCATAATCTGTGCAAATATTCAAAATTAGTAGACAGTGCTCACATAGTCTTTCAAAGTAGTTGTACCAATTTGTGCACCACCTTCAGTGTGCACAATTTTCACTTATTCCCTAGTCCCTCCAACATTTTGTTCTGTCAGTTTTTAAAATGTGCTCATTCTGAAGCATTTAGATAGGTGGCTAATTGCTGTTGAGCATCTCTTCATATGCATGCTGGTCATTTGGATATCTTCTTTCACAAAGTGTCTGTTAAATCTTTTGCCCATTAAAAAAAATGTGGATTGCCTATCTTTGTTCATTTGATGTTTTCCTTTATGATATTTTTTCTTTGTTCTTTAAAAAAATTCTTTTGGCATTTAAGAAATTGTGTTTTATTTGTGCCAGAATGTACCTTTATACTAATAAATTTTAATGCCTGTAGTCCTCTTTTTCCTTACAGGGGCAACTTCTATTGAGTTCTAAGACTCAAGTGATATCCTCTGCCTCCTACTTAACTGTCCATGTGTCAGTCAGTGAATTTATTCTGTTTCCCCCATTTTCCTCTTAGTCTTCTCATTCATTTGAGCTGTTTTATTTCTACTCTTTCAGAACTTCTGACATTCGCATACTAGTCTTGCACTCTTGTCTTCACTCTTGTTTTAGCTTTAGTTCTCTGCCTAAATATGTTCAATGTTCACCATTCTTTTCCTAAGATTCTCCAGTCGTCTGTGTGTTGGATGAAGGTTGTCCTTGCATAGATTTCCCACATGGCTTAGGAGTACAATATTCCTTGTTTCTTGGGGGCTCAGCATAGTTTTTCTAGTACTATTAATAGCATGTGTCTCAGAATTTATTGTTCTAGGTTGATTTTCCCAGGTACATGTTCTTAGATATTATTTCCTCAAATATTTCTTCTCCATTTCTCCTTCCTGTCCTTCTGATGGTCCATTTACATATGTTTGACTGTTGACATTGTTCTGATCGTGAGTGCTCTCTTTCTGGAACCCTTAACTATTTTTCTTTCTTATTTTTCTGATATTTATATTTCAGTTTGCATAGTTTCTTTTTACTTGTTCTAATTCACCAATCCTTGCTTGTATTCATTCTGCTGTTAAGCTTATCTCATGAATTTATTTTTATATTTTTATTTCATTCTATCTTATTGTTTTCATGCTTCTACTGAAATCTTGAATCTCTTCATCTTATCTATCTTAAAGCTAGATTTGTTAGCATTTTTATCAGAGTTATTTTATTTATTTGAAACAATTTAATGTGTATTTTTGAGAGAGAGAGAGAGAGAGAGTGTGTGTGTGTGTGTGTGTGTGTGTGTGTGTGTGTGTGTGTGAGTGGGGGAGGGGCAGAGAAAGAGGGAGACACAGAATTGGAAGCAGGCTCCAGGCTCTGAGATGTCAGCACAGAGCCCGATGTGGGGCTTGAACTCATGAACCCTGAGATCATGATCTGAGCCAAAGTTCGACGCCCACTGCCCAAGCCACCCAGGTCCCCCTATCAGAGTTATTTTAAAGACCTCTTGTCCTCTGGGTCATCTGCTTCTATGACTACTATTTACTCTCTTGACCCATGGATGTCATTTTCTTTCTTTCTTTCTTTTTTTATTTTTGTGAGTTAAAATTTTTTTTTCTGGACATTTTGTATAAAAGGAGACTAGGCACTGACAGAAGTAATATTTGTCCTCAGAGAGGGGCACACCCCTTCTTACACTATACCACTAGATCTATAGTTGAACTGGGTCTGGTTTTTGTTGTTGTTTTAGTTTCATTCAATTTATCACCAACTTCAAGTACTTTAAGGATAAAATCAGGACATTTCCTTCAGTTTTGCCAGAGCTCTGGGAACTAATATAAGCTTTCTGAACTATGCAAGATCTCTCCTTGATTTACAACCCATCTGTCTTCTGAGTTCTCTTTGCTCCTGAGTCTAGCTCCCTTCTTTCTGAGTCCAGGAATGTCTTTCTCAGTCCTGTTGCTGCACCCCTAGATCTCCTTAGGGTAGCTTTCCTACCCTCTGTGAACACCTGGGATAAATACAGCGATTTCTTTTCAGAATTTCTGCCTGTTGCCCAGTCTTTTGGCAGTAGTTAAAAGCCTCGAGGTCTTCTTGTGGCTTTTCTTCTCCATCCCAATCTATCTCAGATTAAAGTCTGGAGTACCTGGAGATCCTGGTTGTTTCAGCTCTTCTCCTTGCCTTCAGCCTGCGAGCTTGAGATGCTTTTGTTGGATTTTTCTTGGCTCCCTATTGTATTCCTCCCTCATGAGGAGGGAGGTGGTCTTACTCTGTGTTGGTAGTGGTCCTTCCTGTGTCATAGTGGGGCTCTCTCAGCTCTCCTTTTCCCCTTCCTTTTGGCGTACTATCCTAAACACTTTGTGAGCATCCGTGGGCATTGGAGGGGTGGTGCTTGCTCTGTGGATCTTCAGGATTCCAATCTATTGTGCCAGTTCACACATGGTCATAACAAGTTCTTTTGACTTCCCTTCAAAATTCTCCTTATTCTGTTATAGTGGATTTCTTCTCCTCCTACAGACTCACTAGGGGTGAGAAAGACAGATCTTTTCTTCCCCAGAAGGGACTCCTAATTTAATTTTCTGGAGTTTATTTCATTTGGGTTTCTCTGTGTTCTCCTATCTCTGATCAATTTCTTTAATCTCTGATTTGGTATGTTATCTAGACTGCATTGGTTATTAGGATGAGAGTGACGGTTCTGTAAGATTCTCCATCCAAACCGGAAATGGAATCTAGATTTTCTGTATTTTTTGGTTTCCAGTTTAAAACAAATTGTTTTCAAGTCTTCAAGCCAAGAAACTTTTTAGGAGACATATTAAAGTATTTTAAATTTAGATAAAACATAGATTCCAGAATGTAGAGTGAACACATCTATTTTTATCCAAATTAAAAATGGTCTAAAATCAAATTTTAAATGATTTTAAAGGAATAAGACAATAAATTAACCTCTCCACCCCCCACAACACACACAAAAATAAAACAGAATTGGAGGTTTTCCATGAACTAGAGGAAGATCTCCATAAAGTTCTCGGAGACGGAAAGCCAAAGAAAAAGTCATGACTAAGAAACAGTAGAGGGGAGAAGATGAAGCTGAGAAAAGCCACCCAAGTGGATGGGAGGGAGTTTGTCTGCCATTGCATGCCCTGAGGACTGAGACAAGGCAAGCGGCAGAAATTAGAGCTGGAAGCAGAGTTATGGTGTATACATGGAGTAGCTTATGTACCTTACCTCATCATCGCCCTGCCTTCGCCTGCACAGAGAGAGGCCTCAGCAGGTACTTCATCTCAGGCTAAGAAAAAAATCACAGTGTTCTTTCTGAAGAACTGTCTGGAAAGAACTAGAGCAACTATTATAGGTGTTCGTGATCTAGAGCAAAGCCATGCACAGGTATTATTTAAGGTCTTAAAGATAAGGCTCAATCACTGTTTTATGTATCTATCTATCTATCTATCTATCTATCTATCTATCTATCTAATTTGTTGTCAAGTTAGTTAACATCCAGTGTATATACAGTGTGCTCTTGGTTTTGGGGGTAGATTCCTGTAATTCATCACTTACAACATCCAGTGTTCAACCCAACAAATGCTCTCAATGCCCATCACCCATTCCCCGCCCCCCCCATCAACCCTCAGTTTGTTCTCTGTATTTAAGAGTCTCTTATAGTTTGCTTCCCTCTTTGTTTGAAACTATCTTTCCCCCTTCCCTTCCCCCATGATCTTCTGTTAAGTTTGTCATGTTCCACATATGAGTGAGAACATATGATATCTGTCTTTCTCTGACTTATTTCACTTAACATAATACTCTCCAGTTCCATCCATGTTGTTGCAAATGGCTAAAGAAGATGTGGTTTGTATGTCCAGTGGAATACTACTTGGTAATGAGAAAGGTTCAGTCACTATTTTTAGGATGAAGGCCACCAGCCCAATATTGCCTAGCCCAGATGCCTATAATCAGTATTCCTACTGCCACATTTTAAATATGAATTGGAAACCAAGTGTTCTGGTATCTATTTTCACCTGACAAGCCACTTCAAAATCCAGTGCCTTTAAACAAAAATATATTATTATCTCTTGTGGTTCTCTGGCTTACCTAGGCTCACCTATGTTGTTTTCACTTGGAGTCTCTCATGTAATTTTAGTTAGATAGCAGTGGGGGCTGGAGTCATCTGAAGCTCCTCCATTGAGCTGGGCACCCAAGATGGCTTCTTACTCACATGCTTGGTACTCTGTTTCTCCTTGGCCTTGCTCTCTTCCTATGGTTTGGTCTTCTCATGGCATGGTAGTCCCAAGGTAATCATTACACTTATTACATGAAGGCTAGTTTCTAAGAGTGAAAGTAGATGATGCTGAGCCTGTTCAGGATACACCCAGAACTGAAACAGCACAATTCTCCCTTATTCCATCGGTCAAAGCAATTGGGGCTTCCTAGATTCAAGAAGATGAAGGTCTAGATTTCACCTGTTGATGGGGAGTGTATTACATTGTAGAAAAGCATGAGGGGTCTAAGATATTATTGCAGCCATCTTTGGAAAATATAATCTACCCCATTAATTATTATAAACCCTTGAGAAAAGTCTCAAGAAAGACCAACCAAAAGTAAGTCAAAATTAAAGATCTTGGAGGAAACAAAGATTATTCAAAAAGAAAAGTATGTAAAAATCAAAACAAAACTTCATACCTTATTAGTGTCTCTCAGAGAAAGTCAAGAGACTGTGACCTCTAAAGAACAAGGAATTGGGTGCTAGCAGAAAAGAATGTTAAGAAAATAGGAAAGAACTTTTGAAGTTCAAAAGACGTGTGGCTGAAATGAAAAGCTAGCAATCGAGCAAGCAAGAAGGATTGGTTCAGTCTGTATTTGCTTGTATGCATTGAAACAAACACGCACACACAAAAACCCCAAACCTCAACAGAAATGTGTGAAAACAAAATTTTATTTATTTCTTCTGGATGAGTTTGTCGATTTCAGCAAGAGAAGAACAAATTTATATTTTCGCATGTATGTTGGGAGGTTAGTATGAAAAACCTGAGTGAAATGGCCCTGTGTTTCCAGTTAATTCATGTTATGTTTTAAGGATCTTTATTGCCTGGAGTTCTGGGCAGCTGGTGGCTTGGCTGGCCCAGGCTTTGTTTGCTGCTGCTCCTGTTCCTTCCATTCCTTCCCTAAATCTGTATCCATGTAAAATCAGGCTAACATAAGTATCAACAGCATACAGCCCTGAGCAGGGAGAAGTCACAGGATGGCAGTGGGCAGCCTTTGAGGGCTCAATAAAGGGGTGAAGGGCAGTCAAACACCTTGACCTTGATGGCAACAGGGAAGACACCTTTAGGCTGATTATGAAATAAACACTTTTGGGGGAAGCTGTTGGAGGCACCACCATTCTCCCCTTTGCCTTTCTTCCTGGATAATACTCAGCTGCCTATGGAGAGTGTCATTAGTTTCCTGGAGTTTCGGTCACAGAGTACCACACACTTGGTGGTTTAAAACAAGGGAAATTATTCTCACATAGTTCTGGAGGCCAGGAGTCAGAGATGAGGTGGCCCTCATGGGGTGCTGGGGGCCCCAGGGGGAATCCTTCCTTGCCTCTTCCCATTTCTGATGGCCGTCACGTTCCTTGCCTTGTGGCCGTGTCACTCCGTTCCCTGCCTTCATCTTCACATCACCTGTGTCGTCTTCTGTCTCTGCTGTATGCTTTTTCTCTCTAAGGATGCATGTCACTGGACTTAGGACCCACTCGGATAATCCTGGGTGATTCCCTCATCTAAGGATCCTTAGCTTAACTATATCTGGCAACGCCCTTTCACCAAATAAGGTAACAATCCATCTTTTATTGTATCAGGTAATATTCGCAGGTTCCAGGGAATCAGACACGGACATATCTTTTCAGAGTTGCCATTTAACTCATCATTATGGAGGAGTCCCTTGAAGCATGGGGACTGATAGTCACACCAATTTCTTACACAATTTCTGCTGACCATGTCCTGCTGTGTTAATTTGACTGGAACTGCCTGAGCTTCCTGCATGCAGTCTTGTGCCTGCATGTCTGAGCTCTTCTCAGAACTCAGAGTATCAGGGAGGGAAACCTGGTGAGGGACTTACATGCCCCAGTATGGATCAGAAGGGCAAAATCTTGACAACACAAAATGGGCAGTCTTCTCCAGAGGACTGCACCCCCTCCTCATTATGCCAGGACAGAATTGCTAAAGTTTGCCTCCCAAGGCACTCCTTAGCAGGCTGAGTCTGAAATGAGAATTACTCCACTTAGCAAAGAGGATTAATGTTTCATAACAAAAGATAATTTATTCAATTGTATGCAAAAGAGGTGGTAGTAATGGCATGTAAAAAGCACACTTATTTTTGCCTATTGTATCATACATTTAATTCCTATAAAAACACCAGTAGTTCTATTGAGTACCTTTCGGAGAACTTGACCACTTGCAGAATGAATTGGATTGTGTTAATTAAATACACTTGACTTTGATGAAACTGAAACCTGATAGGCTTTCAAGGAAATGAGGCTTAGCAAGCTTTAGTGAATTTTAATAGATAGTGGATGGGATTAAATAGAAGATCAGGCAGCTCTGGTTTTCATCAACTGGAATGGTGAGAAGGCACCAGTCACTCCTGCCCATCTGGCAGGGAGGTTTACCTTTTAAGGGGTCATATGGCTAAGCAGAGAAAGTATGTTTATGAT
This sequence comes from Panthera pardus, assembly GCF_024362965.1. Taxonomy (NCBI): domain Eukaryota; kingdom Metazoa; phylum Chordata; class Mammalia; order Carnivora; family Felidae; genus Panthera; species Panthera pardus. The sequence continues at coordinate 102,161,372 of NW_026526677.1, forward strand.
ACCCCAGAAGTCCTATCTATGATCCTAAACAAGAAAGGTTGATTCTCCTATATTTAGTACTGATAACTAATATTACAGATGAAAGAATCATTTTTTAAATTATCTTAACAGGATGGCCATGAGGTTAGCAAAGTGAGATGAAACTGATCAGAAAAAATCATGAAGTCTGTAATCCAAAAAAGTTAATTGTACAACCGCAGGGTTGGGGACACCTGGCTTTGCAGTAATTCATATGAAAACTGGGATTAAGAATAATCACAATCACAAATTCAGCCAAAAATAATGGAGTTGCCTAAAATATTGACCTTGTCTTGGGTTGTATTAGTATGAGAATTTGTGTCCAGAGTGTGGCCTAGTCATTGATAAGAGCATGTTAGGAGCAATTTGCTTATTGGGTCTACACATTTCAGGATGATCACAGACAACTAGAAAACCCCCTAATTTGAGTGCCCATCATAAAGAGGGGCCTAGAAACCATAACCATTAGGAATAGTTGAAAGAACTGGAGTTCTTCCCGGAAGAGAATGGATGTAGCTTAGGAAGGACCCAATAGAGTGTTTTCAAATACCTAAAGAAGTAAAGAAGTGCTATGAGGAGCAAGAAGTAAATATATTCTCTCTTACTCAGAGTTCAGATACAAGAAATTATAATGTGTTCCTTAGATCTTCTTTTGATGCGGATAAGAGAAGCCAGCTTGAATTAGTTGAGGCCAAAAGGGGATTTATTGTCTCACAAAATGAAGGTATCAGGAATGCCTGAATCTAGAGACTTGAACCCTTAAAGGGGTTTCTCACTCCACTTATCATTTCTACTTCTTTCTGTGTCATCTTCATTCTTTCTAATCGCAAAGAACATTTTTCTTGAGGACATGGCAACCAGCAGTTTCTAGCCTCTCCTCATTCAAGATGTACCACCCTGGAGGAAGGAAGTTCTCCCACCTTTTATGTGGGGGTGGGGAGGTGGGGGTTGGGAGGGGAATTCCAAGGAAGAGCTCTCTGTTTGGCTGGCTGGCTTAGACCATGTGTCCACCTCCTGAGGAGTAGCTCTCATCAGGAGCTAGACCCCGAGGCCACTCTCTGTGGGCTCATGTGAGAAGATGGACTCCCCCATTCAGGTCCCCGGCCCCAGGCTGTAGAAGGAGGCAGATGCAGTTGACCGGAAGAAAGAAGAGAGGAGTACAGGAAGATGAAGCACTAATTCTCCACTCCACAGAGAGTACTGGTCTGTGTAAGGTAGAGGGAGGACCATTTTAAGAGTTAGAAGTTTCTGGGTATTTAGCCCAAAGTAGCCAGTAAAGTAGCCATTCAGGAACCTAAAAAAGAGCACAGCAAACAGAGCACTAGGGACCCCAAGGAAAGGATGCCAGCCATACATTGTCCATTGATCTGCCCCTTGGTCTGACCATAGTGATCATCCTCTTGAACCTCACATTTCCTCTCTCCCAGCTACAACCCAGAGCTTCTAGACTGTGATTCTGCCTCACTGTTCTGATAACATTTATAGATTACCTTTTTAAATAGCCTTTCAAGTGAGATGTAGTCACTTTGTCCTCACCACTCCTCAAACTCCTCACCAGCCTGGCAACTCCTACAGCTTGGTGACTGGGGCCTCGGGTAGTTTCTTCACATGCATGTTCTGGTCAGTGCTGGGCTGAAGGTGGGAAGTGGACCTTCTGCCGGTCTCTGGAGGGCTCTCTCTGCTTCCTGGTACTCTGCCTTTGAATGCTAGCTGCCTTGGCCTCCCCAGACTCTAACCTCTGTCTCCTCAGCTCAGGAGGCCCAAGGCTTCCCTGGGTCCCCCTCCCCATGCTGCAGTCTTAACATCTCTCTTCAGGCAGGAAGCTGATTTTCCCCAAATCCTGGGCTTGCCTGGTTGTTTTTCATCTCTCAGAGATCTCTGTCTTTCCTTGTCTGCTGTCTGCTCTCTTGAGAACTGTTGTTTCTTATATTTTTTTCATGTTTATTTTTTATTTATTTTGAGAGAGGGAGGGAGATCGTGAGTGGGGGAGGGGCAGAGAGAGGGGGAGAGAGAATCTGAAGCAGGCTCCCCACTGTCAGCACAGAGTCAGACACGGGGCTCCAGCCCCCGAACCATGAGATCATGACGTGAGCCAAAATCAGGAGTCAGATGCAAAACCAACAGAGCCACCCAGGTGCCCCGGTTTGGTTGTTTTTAAAATGTGTTTCAGGTGGGAAGGAAAATCCAATCATTGTTACTGCATCTGAGCCAGAGGTAGAATTCCATGACTGAAGATTTTCTGTGTTTAAAAATATTGTTGAAATGTCGTTTGTTTTCCCTCAGTCTCGTTCCCTCCTTGGTCTCTTGAGCTCTCTATTAAAAGTCAGAGGAAATTAGAATTTGTTCTGCCTTTCATTATCAGCTGGTAGAAGCCACAGGATTGTATTGTCTCCAAGCAGGAGAAAGTTTCCTTTCAATGGATGCTTCTTTATCTTTTCCTTATTCCTGCTTCTCATTCTAGATCAGTGCTTTTCAATGAGCAGTGTTTACATACATTCATTACCTGCTCTAATCATGACAGCTATAGCTCAGAGGACAAACTACAAATCGTTTTCTTAAAAAAGGCTAGAGTTGCCAAAAAATGTCAGTTTTTATCAGAATAAAAATAAAATGTGTAATAGAGGCTCAAACAGTGGAGAAATGGTCATTATTTACTGAGAAAGTTATAACTGTGAAGACCAGAGTTCCTCTAATGGCAGAGACAAAGTGATGCCAGCAATGGGAGGGAGCAGGGCAGGAAGAACGTTCTTTCCTTCCTCCCTTACTCTGTATATACCTTGAACAGAGCTAAGCTAAAACCCTTCACTGTGACCAATGCTTGATGATGCAAGGTAATTATATTCAAAAGTGACAATGCATTGGTAATTACTTACCTTAAAATACTAATAATTTCTCAAAAGCATCTAATGAATTCATTTTTTTAATTTCTTGAATGTTTATTTATATTTGAGAGAGAGAGAGACAGACAGAGCGTGTGTGGGGGAGGGGCAGAGAGACAGAGACAGAATCTGAAGCAGGGTCCAGGCTCCGAGCTGCAAGCTGTCAGCACAGAGCCTGACACAGGGCTCAAACTCATGAACCGTGAGATCATGACCTGAGCCGAAGTCAGATGCTCAACCAACTGTGCCACCCAGGCACCCTAGCATCTAATAAATTTTAAAACAACTTTTATATTTTCAATCATTTGTACCATACTTCAAATCAGGGGCCTCCTTTCCTATGTAGATAAGAATCATTTGTAATTAGCACATCAATTATTTGTATGTAAATGACTACTTCTCAAGTAACAGTGAATGGCTCATTAACTTAAATAGTCTCCTCATAAATTTGTTTGAACCCCTCTGTTTCTTTTTTTTTTTTTTTATAGCACTTATAAAAGTAAATTTCAGCTTAGGCCACTGATGAATTGTCATAAATTCTAAGTGAGTAAGGTCCAAATTAATGAGGCTTTACTATAAATTCATCCAGGGGCATAGTAGGCTGACTGTCCCAAGAGACAGCAGATGTGCAGTTGACAGGAAGCCCCTGAGAAATTGTATTTATTGAGGGCTTACATGTGCCAGGCACTTAGCTAAGTGCTTTACATGCATGATCTCATTTAATGCTCCCAACAACACAGTGATTTAGGTGATGCAACCCATTTCAGATGATAGCACAAAGGCACCACAGAGTTTGGTAACCAAAACACGCTTGTAAGAAGTAGCCAAGCAGGGACTGGTGCTCAGAGATGCCCAGAGGCTAACTTCCTGGACTTCAAGGCAGGACTTGTGGCACGTCTAGGGGGCATCCAGGACGACTCGCCTGCACACATCGGCAGTGGTTACTGCTCTCTCTCTCTCTTCCTTTTTTCGACAACCCTTCCAGACGCACCAATCATCCCTCAGCCTTTTGGGTCTTAGCCTCTTGGGGCTCATTCAAGCCCATTGCCAAAATGGAGAGTCTAAATCAGTTGGGGTTATTGGCTGTCGAAGGCCTGGGAAGTGTTATGTCTTTTGTGAAAATGATAGTTAAGGTGCTAAATAACAGCAATGGAGGATACTGGAGACGGTTTGAAAAGGGTTTTTTTGGCTGATTTATAACCAACTTTTGAAATGAAATTTAATAAATCTAGGAAGATATATGAGCCTTCCAGGGCTCGTTATATGAATTGTTTGTAACTGATTTTTTTTTCCCTAGGGAGCCTCATATCAATTACTTTTACGTATTTTATGTATTGTTGGAAAATGATCTCTAGAAATCAGAGTTCCTGTCTAGCCTCCTTTGTCTCTTGTTTCTGGACAAATGTTGATCATTTCGTATTAGGGTTCTCTCTCTTGAAGAGGGATGTGATGGCTATTGTCGATAGCACTGCTACAAACATTGAGGTACACGTGCCCCTTTGAAACAGTACACCTATATTCCTTGGATAAATACCTAGTAGTTCAGGCATGGTTTTTAAAGTTCATTTATTTGAGGGAGAGAGAGAAAGAGAATGTCAAGCAGGCCCTGTGCTGTCAGCACAGAGCCTGATGTGGGGCTTGACCCCACAAACCATGAGATCATGACCTGAGCTGAAATCAAGAGTTGGACGTTTAAGTGACTGAGCCACCCAGGCGCCCCAGGCATTTTTTCACTCACTCTACAGATGTCTTTTGAGTGCTAAGTGCCAGGTGATACTGTATGTGCTGGGAATATGGTGGTGAACAAGACACAAGAGTCCTGCCCTAACAAAGGTTTTTCTATGGTGGGGAAATAAACACTCACACAAATTAGTAAGATAATTTCAATTATCAAGAGACACCAATGAAAAAAACAAGAAGAGCATAGAGTGATGGGGTAAGTAGGTGGGTACGATTTTATATGGAATGGTCAGGAAAAGTCTAACTTTCTTTTGGAAGAACCCATGAAACACAGGGAGTAGCTAGTGCAAACGTCTTGAGGTAGAAATCACGGTGGCACCAAAAGAAGGCCATCGTGACTAGAATATTGTAAAAAGCTGTCCATTTTATGTAGGGTTTTGGACACTATCGTTAAGATTTCAAATTTTATTCTCTTTGCAGTGAGTATTTCAGATACTGTTTTAAAAGAGTACTCTGGCTGCCTGGTGAAGAATGGAGTATCAGTATTGTCATGATCTTGGTGAGAGGTGACAGTGTCTGGGATTAGACAGAAGCCATGCTTGGAATTGGTCAGATTCAGGAAATGTTTTGCAGTTATTGCTGATAGGTCTTACTAATGGATGGAATAGGGGAGGTGAGGAAAAGAGAAAATTCACGTGTGATTCTCCATGAGAATACCTAGGTATATATAAGACAGACAAACAAAACCCCCTAAAACCTAGACCAAATTTCAACAAACTTAAAGTGATTGTCTCCTTTCCCTTCCTAACCATACTCAGAATTTTATTTAGGCTACCAATCCCTTCCCCACACTGACTTCATCTTCACCTCTAGAGGTACAGTGATTCTGTTTCCATATCACAGTGACTGTTTCAAGAGACCTAAGCCAGTCAGTGCTTGCATTTCCTGATCACAGTGATTGGTTGAAAGGTGTTCAATCAGAGTGAATGTTAGGATTTTTTTTTTTTTTTCTGCAATACTTGTAGGAGGTGCTGCTCTTTCTCTGCGTGGATGCATGGGATGAAGTGTGGAGTTCTGGTTGTTCCTGGAAGCCTCATGAAAAAAAAATCTCAGAAAGCCAGCCTGATGGAAAAATTGGTGTGTGGAAGAGGGCAAACAAGGAAACCACTGGGACCAGGACCTGAGCTCTGTTCAAAACATTCCTGAACTGCTTTGTTGCAGTGTAAGTTGATATTTATATTATTTGCAACCCAAAACATCCCAAGTGATACAAGCTACATGCTATTTTTGTTGGGATGTGAAGGCACGGTCCCTTTACAGTTGGACCAGAAAGCTGCTGGGAAAGAACAAGTTTGGGGGAGAAGATTAAATAAGGCTATGTGCCAAGAAAGAAAACAGGCTGAGTTAAGGAAGGATTCCAAGGATTCTAGAATTGCACTGGAAGAATTGAAATCCCATTGGAAGCAATGAAGAGCAGATCTGACTTTGTGGAAAATCTGACTTTGTGGTGCTTATAATTAAAAAAAAAAAAAACTGTTGCAGGGAGAGCTTAAAGAGAATGGTATAGATGTGGAAGACAGAGAGCAGAGCCCTGCAGGTGTCTTCAAGGTACAGTCAACATCAACCATAGCAAAAGCAATAAACAAGGTAGAATTGAAGAAAAATTTCCAGAAATGAAGGACAGTCTGAATACGCAGATCACAAGGGCTCTCTCTTTTCCAGGAAGTGATCATCGAAAGTGCACCAATTTATATTTAAGTCTTAAAAGATACAACCATATAAATATTTAGAAGACTGTCTTGCACATCTCTTACCTCTAAAAATGTTACCTCTTATTATCATTTGTAATAATAATAATAATAGTCTTCATTGGAAAAACTACTTGAGGGTGTACCTCATTTGATGAAGACAGAGCAAGCGTGTAAATTCAGGAATGAAGAATTCATTATGCGAAAGAACCCTATAAGCCTCAAAAGTAAACATATAATTAAAAGCTAACTGCTAAATAACTCAAGTCCATGAGGAAAATTTAAATGATTGATTTTTATAATTATTATTTTGGAGTAATGCATATAAACATTCCGATTTTTTAAGGAGTCTTAACCAATGGATCGTCTTCTGAGAAGCAAAGGTTTTCAGTGATCGTTTTCTGAGAAGCAAAGCTTTTCAGTCTGCGGACTGTTACCAGCGGATACTTTCAACTTTCAAGAAACACATAATCTTTGTGCTATATAAACTGTCCCAGAACATCAAAATAGATCGATATCTCTACCCAATCCAGTTTATGAGGCCATTGAGGGACAACTGCCACAGTGTCTGTGTCAGTGTCTTAGGGCTTTATGGATAGAAATTGAGTTGCTAGGCCAAATTTTCGCCATCTGAACTTTTCTGCCAACCACACTTTATCTTCTCAAGATGAAATAGTCTTGAATGAACACCTATTTGATAATGATTTTTCTTTTCTTCTTCTTCTTTTCTTATTCTTATTCTTATTATAGGAATATTTCTTATTCTTATTTGTAGCTAATTTATTTAAAATGCCTGTAACTTTTCAAATCCCCACAATAGAAACCTCAGGTCCTATTTTATATAAACTTTAAAAAAGTTGGGGTCTTGAGAATGCATGAAAAATCTTGAGACATCAAAGATTCTTGTGATCATACACATGAGATAGAGTAGCATGTGCTGTGTCCCTCCCACTGGAGGGAGTACATGGTGTTGGAAGGACACTAAAGAAGCTACTGGAATATGCATGCTTAAAAATGGTTGCTACTTTTTCCCTTTCTGAGTCCAATCAACCTGGCCTCAGTTGTTGTCCAACTTCCATCGCATGGTGAATGCCCTACGATCAATTAAATTTCCTAAGACCCATAGGTAGTTCCCGCCATTGCTGTGTTTTAGTGCAGCGTGTCAAGGGCTAATCCCTACTAGAGGACTGTATCCTGCTTGTCAAAACAGCCTCACAGTGGTGGAGAGGCGTAGAGGAGGGAGTAACAGAGGCTGGGTTTTAGAGGATAACCCTGTTCCAGGGGGCTCAAGCTGTGTGGTTCAGCCTTACCAAGGGAGTTATTCTTCCTTCTTTACTTTCTCCAGCACAGTAAATGACAGTCCTTGAAACAGTCTGAATATCATGTTTGAAATACACAATGGAGTACTACGTGGCAATGAGAAAGAATGAAATATGGCCCTTTGTAGCAACATGGATGGAACTGGAGAGCGTGATGCTAAGTGAAATAAGCCATACAGAGAAAGACAGATACCATATGGTTTCACTGTTATGTGGATCCTGAGAAACTTAACAGGAACCCATGGGGGAGGGGAAGGAAAAAAAAAAAAAAAGAGGTTAGAGTGGGAGAGAGCCAAAGCATAAGAGACTCTTAAAAACTGAGAACAAACTGAGCGTTGATGGGGGATGGGAGGGAGGTGAGGTGGGTGATGGGTATTGAAGAGGGCATCTTTTGGGATGAGCACTGGGTGTTGTATGGAAACCAATTTGACAATAAATTTCATATATTGAAAAAAAAAAAAAAAGAAACCGTTAAGGAGCCTAACAAATGCCAAAGATGACTTCCTACAAGTTCAGTGCCCTGCCCTGAAGGTTTCATCAGTAACAATAGAATTGCCCCAGGAAAAGGTGTTCTGGCAATTTCTTCAACATAGACTATTAACATTTTAACTATCATGCCACTTTTAATGAGCTAAACTTGGTAGTCTGTGAAAATAAATTTTTAACGTTCAGAAAATAAACCCAACCTCAGCATACCCAATCCAGAATTTTCAAATGCTAACATTTTGCATATTTGCTTCAAAAATTTTTTTATAAAATACAGATAACACTAAAGTTTCCCTTTTTTTTTCCTCTCACCTCCGTTCCATTCCTCATCCTCCCTTTCAGAGAAAATGTCTGTTATGAATGTTCCCCATATTCTTCCAGGCCTTGTTTTATACTTTTTTTTACTTAAAACCATACCTGCAAAAAATAAATGTAGGGGCACCTGGGTGGCTCATTTGGTTAAGTGTCCGACTTTGGGTCAGGTCATGATCTTGCTGTTCCTGAATTCGAGCCCTGCATCAGGCTCTGTGCTGACAGCTCAGAGCCTAGAGCCTGCTTCAGATTCTGTGTCTCCCCTTCTCTCTGCCCCTCCCCCACTCATGCTCTGTCTCTCAATAATAAACATTAAAAAATTTTTTTAAATAAATAAATGTAGCATTTCTTTGGGTTTTTAACATCTTTATAAATCTTTCATATTGTATGTATCTATTTTGGGCATTTCAGATATTTTTATGTCGTTACATGTAGATGTAGCTCATTCTTTTAACTATTGCATGTTGTCATTTGTGACTATGCCACAATTTATCCATTTCCCTAGTGATGAACATTTGGGTTTTTTTTTCTCTAATTTTTTACTATTACCAGCATTGTGATGGTGGCATCTTTGTATGTGTGTGTGACAGTGTCTTTAGGGTTCGTAGGTAGAAAAATCAATTGTCGCTTTACTAGATGTTGTCAAATTGTTCTCCAAAGTGGTTGTATCAACAAACTGCATCAGCAACAGTATCTTCAGCAGTTCTCCCAGCCTCTATCTCCTGTGTGTCTGTGTCCCTGCAGGCTTGAGCTGTTGTCCTGTTGACTTGGGGTGTCTGCTTTCATGGACTCCAGCTAGACCGCCTTCTCTCTTGCTCCATTTGAGCTTGCCACTCTTGGAAAAGCTTGGCTTATTAGGTCCACACCTACTTCTTAATAACTCTTAGCACAATTGTATTTCATAAATCATTGTATATTTATTTAGTATTTTTCTCCCTATTAGACTCTAAGCTAGGAGAGCAGGAACTTTTCTGCCTTATTTATTTCTCTACTCCCAGCACCTGCCATGGTACTTGATAAATAGTTATTAAAAAAATGAATGCATTCAGCCCTCCCCCCAAGAACAACTCCACCTCTCTTGCCCACACATCAGTTGTGATGAGGTGCCTCTGTTGGGGAGAGCACAGTGTTGTGATTCAGAGCCAAAGAGACGTGGGCCTGAGTCATGGCTCAGCAGCTAGTTAAATGTATGTGACATGGGGAGAGTTATGAAAACTTTCTAAATCACAGATTTCATCTGGATCAAAAGGGAGCACAGGCTCCACAGGGTTGTTGTGAGCGTTAGATGATATAAAAATATAAAGCCCTTCACATGGTGCCAAACACATATTACATATAAGAAAAGATCAGCTACAGAGATATGAATAGGCAATTTACAGAGGAAAAAAAAACCCTAAAGATTAATAAGCAGAGGAGGAGATGCTGAAATTAATTAGTGATCAAAGACATGCAAATTCAAACGGCAGAGACGTGTTGCTTTATACCTGTTAGCCTGGCCCAGTCAGGATGATGCCCAACACTGGTGGAAAGGGGTGGCTTTGAGCATGGTCAAGTGGTGTAGCCATCCTGAAGAGCAGTCTGGACACTGGCACATCACATGCAAGTGAACTCTGCATCCAGCACCCATGGATTGTGTCTGAGGCCGATTCTTGTGCAGATCTATAAGAGGACAAGTGAAGATGTCTGCCACAATGCTTTTCGAAGGCAGTCTTGTGCCCGTTGCTGGGAGAGTTGGGCTGATATGATGGGGGCACCTCACAGAGTACTGCTCAGCATTGAGTGTCAGCAAACTAGATATATTCATGGTTATATCCTAAAATGAATGCTAAGCGAAAGAAAAAAAAGGAAAAGAAGGTGATCTATAATGCAATACACACTTTACATGACACAAAGGACAAAAAATGCTTAATAAATACAATAGTCTGGCTGCCTGCCTGCAGGAACTGGAATGGAAGTGAGGAGCTAGAGGCAAAGGAGATAAATTTTTCAAAATCTATCATAATAAGGGGGCCCTGCACAAATGAGGGCGTGATGGTACACTCAGAACTGTGATAAACTCAACTTTCTATGCCTGAAGTATTAACGAGTCAGGCAGAGAAAGACAAATATATGATTTCACTCATATGTGGAACTTAAGAAACACGACAGATGAACACAGGGGAAGGGAAGGAAAAATAAGATAAAAACAGAGTGGGAGGCAAACCATCAGAGACTCTTAAATACAGAGAACAAACTGGGGGTTGCTGGAGGGGAGGTGGGTGGTGGCGATGGGCTAAATGGGTGATGGGCATTAAGGAGAGTACTTGTTGGGATGAGCACTGGGTGTTATATGGAAGTGATGAATCACTAAATTCTCCTGAAAGCAATACTACACTGTATGTTAACTAATGTGAATTAAATATGAAAGAAAGAAAGAAAGAAAGAAAGAGGAAGAAAGAGGAAGAAAGAGGAAGAAAGAAAGAGGGAGGGAGGGAAGGAGGAAGGAAGGAAGGAAGAAAGGAAGGAAGGAGGAAAGAAAAGAAAGTAAAGAAAGAACAAACTAGCAAGGCAGGGTCATGTGATGAAAGCACGGTGACCAGTGTAGGAGGTAACTTGCAGTTCTGGTATGATGGTGTGAGGGGATCCACTGAGCTGCCTCCTGCAAAACTGGTGAAAATTGTTTCTTTTTTAAAAAAGCATTTAAAATCTTTGCAAGTGAGCAAAGGAAGAAATGCTTATTCAAGAAAATCTACCAAAACTCTGAGAAAAGCAAGAGTCTTGGTGTTTGAACCAAGACGTGCTCCCTCCTCCCAGCCCAGGGAGATAGAAAGTCCACTCTGGGCAGGTGCAGCCACCAACACTGGGCTCCCTACCCCCCAGCTCCCAGTCAGAGGCTGTCGTCTCATGAGAGGCTGGCCATCAGCAGTTCTCATCCTGCCCCCAGCTACCTGCCACTCAACCTAACCTAAGTCCATATGGTTCTTAGTTTAAAGAATAAAAGCAACGATGAATATTGATGCCTTTATTATCAGGCACTGTTCTAGGTGCTGGAGATAAGCAAGAGAAGAGCCAGCCAAAGTCCCTGTTTTTGTGCAGCTTACAGTGGGGAGACATCTACAATAAAGAAAGAAGTGAATACATAAATAATATATCTGGCAGCAATAAAGAAAAATAAAACACTCTAATGGATAGAGAATAATGGAGGGAGGTGGGATGCTATTTTGGATAGGAAGGTCGGGGAAAGCCTCTCTGACAAGGCTCCTCTTAAGCACACACCTAAATGAAGTGAGGGAGGGGAATATGACTATCCGGGAGAAGAACATTTCTGGCAGCAGGAGCCACACACACGAGGGCTCTCAGGCAGGAGCGTGCTTGGTAGGTTGGAGGACCAGCAAGGAGGCAGTGTGGCTGGAGCAGAGTGGGAGGGGGCAGAGAGGCCCCCCGGGGGAGCACACTGGTTAAGGTGTCCTTGCCGTTGTCTCAAAAAGGGGAAACTGGCTTGGACAAAGGTAGTAGTAATGGAGTAGTTATTGGAAAGTAATTCATTTCTGGCCTTGTTCTTAAGGTAGAGTTGACACGATTTGCTGACAGTGTAGATGGGGAGTCAACAAGAGCCAAGAATTAAAAAGAGAGAGAGAGAAGAGTAGTCATTCTTGGAGAGCTTTTGGCTGAGCAGTAGATGAATGGAGGATCCATTTGTGAGGATGATCCTGCCTTGGGGAAAAGTACTCAGTGTCAGTGTGGACGTGTCCATCTGAGGCCAGCCTGCCTTTTCCTCCTCACATGAGTCTAACATTTTCAAGAATTTGATTTTGGTTACGTTAAGTCTGAAATGCTTAGTAGTCGTCCAATTGGAAATGTGGAATGGGAAGCTGACTGTGTAAGTCTGGAGTTCAGGAAAGGGGTCAGATCCCAGGTAATAAATGAGAAGCAATCAGTATGTAGATGGTAACCAGCCATGGGATTGGGTGAGACTAACAGAGGTCTGTGGCCTGTGTCCAAGGGTGCATGGTCATTTAGAGGTCAGAGAAATGAGGAAGAAGCAGCAAGAGACTGAGAAGAAGCAACCTGGGGACCAGCGAGCAATTAAAGAAGAGAGGCGTCCCCCAAACCAACTTGGAGGTATGGATCAGCTGTTTCAAGTGCTGCCGAGATGCCTGGTGACTTGACTGGGGACGGAGTCTTGGCTCTGGGAAGGGAAGATTGTGACCCCCTTGCCAAGAGGATTCTCATGATATCATGGAGATGAAAGACTGCTAGAATTATGTTCACCAGACAGAGCAGAAGAGACTTTGAGAACAGGCAGCTATGAAGCAAGGGCTTTTATTATGAAGCAATGGAGAAAAGGGGCTGGAGAATGGTATGAAGTCAGGGGAATTCTGCACTGTCTTGTGTCTGAGTATGAGAGAAAGTGAAGCGTGATTTGTATCCCATGGAGTGATCCTTTAGTGCAGGAAGGATCAGTGGCACCAGAGAGGGAAGGCTAACTGCAGGAATGAAATCCATGAGTCAGGGAGAGAGGCAGGCTCAGCATATGAGTGGGGAGACAGGACTGTTGGGTTCACCCACTGTCAAGAAAGGCATGGCAGGCGGTGTATACACAGAAGCAGGTAGGTTGATAGGTTTGGTCGTAAGTGGACACGGAAATTCTGTTTGGCTCGGGTCTATTGTAAGAAGCAAGATCGTCAGTTGATAATGAAGAATACAAGGGGGTGTTGAATTTAAGGGGAGACTGTGTTTTAATTCAGTTTCTATTCTTCTATGAGTAACAGACACTCAAAATAACAGTGACTTAAATAAGTTAAAAATTTGGAAGTAGTCTGCCCAGTGCTGATGTGGGAGCCTCCTCCATGGAGTTCTTGGGGTCTGAGGTTCTTTCCAGCTTTCCATTCATTCCACCATTCCTGGGACTCAGCCCTCATCTGCTGGTCTGAAAGGAAGTTCCAGCTGTCACATTCATGTTCCAAGTGGCAAAATGAAGGGAGAAGGGGTATACTGGTTGGGGTTCTGCAGTCGTTGAAAGAAAGTTTCCAAAAGTCACCACATGGAAGTTGCACTGGGCAAAATTTGGCCACAGGCCCACACCTAGCTGCAAGGAAAACTGAGAAATGTAGTCATACTTCTGCAGCTATATGTTCAATTAAAGATTCTATTACTAAGAATATTACAAATATTGTGGGATGACTATCCATCTGTGCCACAAAGTTCTCTTAGAGAATGGGATAAGGAATTAAAGAAATACAGTAAAATTTTTGAATCTCTATATCTTACGGTTTCAGTGCAAGTAGAGAGAATCAGTGTTTTGCCAGGCGAATTTAGCAGAGGAGGAGAGCAAAGGAGCTGAGGGTATATGCAAGGGAGAGATGATAGTGACGTAGTTTGGAACTGAAGCTGGGTAACAAGGAAAGAGAGGATGAGAGAAAATGGGAAGAAGATTTAGCCAAAAAAATGAGAAGCCGATGCATAGAGTTCCTTGATGGGCTTGGAGTGATCTTGGAGCAGAGGCGCTAGTGATGGGAAAGGTAGGGGTTGGTGGTCTGATTGTGGGCAGGTGGTACAGTTATGGGAAAGTCTAGAGCATGAGTGGAACTGGAGGAAAGCTCCCTGTTTCATTGAAAGTGGAAAGTTCAGGGGTGCAGAAGGGCTGGGTGTTGTGTGCATCATCTACGCGATGATGTGGTAAGAACAATGGTGGGAACAGTGAAGGGTGTCCCTGGTATGAGATGACTCAAGGGGTGGATAGGTAACTACAACAGGGGCTTCAGAGGAGCTGGAGATTTAGAGAGAAGAGGCGGCCTGAAAGCAACAATGAAGAAATGGTGAACATTTGCTCCACTCCAGACTGTAGGAGGTGGGGCATGGGGGTGCCAGAGGCCACCAATCAGAGGGGGTTCCTGGGAGGTAGGGGAAGGGGGAGGGTAGAAGCAGGATTCAGAGATGGATCTTTCAGAGAAAAGCTTGAGCATCTTCATGAAGACATGTGTTCTGGAGGGTATGTGGACGGCCTCGGGAGCCTGGGCAGGTAGGGGATTGGATAGCGTTTGTACTGGAACGTTTTCACGTGGGGGTTTGAGCAGAGTGGGAAGGAAATGAACAGTGTTGTAGGGCCCAATGAGATCAGCTCTGAAAGTATTTAGGGAACATGTATCATCAGTGCTACATGTAGCCTTCTTTAGGGATTGGCCTGCCAGGCAATGTCATCCCAACAAGGGTGGGGTGTCTTACCAGGGACAGATGGAGCTCTAGAAACTTCCCTTAAATCTTCTGAGGGCCATGTTACAGCCACAGGAGTGCTGTTTAACAGTGAGCAGGCCTTGCTTTGCTGGCCTGGAGCTCTGGAAGCACCCCTGGAGTTCGGGGGTGGTCCTGCAGTGGGGGTGGGGTAATCAAACCAGGATAATCCTCCCTGGATTGATCTCAGTAGATGCCAAATGAAAACACACCTGGCAAACAACAATACCTATTCCTGATTTACATTCAGAATAGAAGGGCACCTCCTTCCCATTAAAACTAAAGCCAATATCATGCTTAAAAGTCACGGAAGCCTTTTTGTTAAAGTCAGGAACAAGAAAAGGATACCCACTGTCATCACAGTTATTCAACATTATTTTGGAGACAGTGACGTACATACTAGAAAAAAGAACTTGTGTTCCTGTTCCTAGTGAACAGGAACTTGCAAAATAACTATTTTTAGATATAAGTTTAAATCTGGAAAGGTTAAGAGAAGCAACTTGCACTATTAATGATTAAAAAAGAATTTAGCCAAATGGCTGGTTAAAAGAAAACGTAGAATATAAAATTCAATAGCTCTCTTTGATACCAACAATAACTGGTTAGAAAAAGTAATGGAAGAAAAACTTCCATTTGTAATAACAACAAAGAAGATAAAATGTCCATGAATAGATATAAGAGAGGGGTAGGGCTTCTAGGAAAAAAAAAACAAAAACAAAAACAAAAAAACAAACCCTGAAGTTCTAATGAGATTTCTTCAACAAAAGTTGAAAGATGTACTGATCTTTCATCATATGATTCAACTTTGCTAATTACATCCATCTTCTCAGATTTAAAGTATATGTTCATCATGATCCCAACCAAAACACAAACAGGACTTTTGGGAGGAGTTTGACAAAATAGTATTGAAGTTCCTCCAGATAAGAAGCAATACAAAATAGCTAAGAAAAATGTAAAGAAGGTTTTAAATAGGGAGTTAGATATTAAGACCCGGGGAGAAATTAAAATGTGTCACGAAGCTGGGATGATCTAAGTATTTGGGTCTAGAGTAGGAGCAGAAATAGGGAGTCCAGAAATAAATCTCAATAAATTATGGGAATTTAGAATACGCTGAAGGTGGTGTTTCAGAGAAGTGGTGATGGATTATTTAAAAAAGAGGGTTGAGCCACTGGCTAGTCATTCCAGAGGAAAGCCCAGAGCTCTGCCTGCTGTCTCCCTGTGTGGTTGCAGACTGGTGGCCTGACCCTGTGTTGTTCAGCATGAAATGTTAATCGTAGAAAAGTTGGATTCGTTCCTGACCTCTCAACTCTGGGAGATTTTATATTTGTAAAGTCCTCTGTGCAAAGGTGATTTCTGAGCTGATGTGCTGGGGAAGAGAAGGAAGAACCTGAGATAGTCACAGACCTCGTGGTTCCAGGAAGTGAAGGAGTGGATGTGGCTGGAACATGACGAATGAGCCGAAGAGGGATGTAGAGCTTCCACATCTCCGGGGCAGGGTGGCCAGACCACGTAGGAGCTGCTGGCGGCTGCAGAGAGCCTGGATTTTATTGTTAAGTGCACGAGAAGATACTGGCAGGCTTTAAGCTGTTGGTGGTGGAATGATACGATCTGATTTGTACTTTTGAAAAGATCACTATAAAATGGTTATGATGGTAAATGTTATGTGCATTTTATCATGATTTTTAAAATGCTAATTAAAAAAAAGGTCACTGTCCTGGAGTGGAATAGTAACTGCTCCTTAAGGGTCACATTTTCATTGTCCAATTTGTCACCATGACCTCAGCCCCACCCAGCCAGTTTTATTCATATATACAACCTTCCTGTCCCATGTATGCAACCTGCCTGTACATTTGGGTTTGCAGTGCTTGTCTTACAACAAAATCAATTCTGGAAGGATTAAAGATTCAAGCATATAAATTGCACACAGAAGGGACCCCTGGCTGGCTCAGTTGGTGGAGCATAGGACTCTTGATCTTGGGGTTATGAGTTCGAGCCCCACATTGGGTATAGAGATTAATCTTAAAAAAAATTACAAACAGAAGAAAATATGAATGTTTGAATCTGGAACAAAGGTCTTTCTAAGTATGGCAATTATCTAACATCAGAAAACATCTGCTGGTATCAGTATAAATGCTGTAGGAGTCCTGTGAACAGGTATGAAGGGAAAAGTCAGAAGTTTAACTGAAGTGATGGGAACTCACTCAGGGTTTCAATAGGACTAAGAATCCGTAAAAAGTATTATTTACTGAGCATGTACAATGTGCCACGCACTGTGAGAAGCACTTTATATATTCCCTTTTTTATTTTCACAATGGTATGCTCATAAAAACATCTTATTTCACTTTTTTTTTTAAGGAGGTAACAAAAATAGAGCTCAGAGTAGTTAAGTTCTTTGTCCAAAATCACACAGCTGGTAAAAGGAAGAACTGAAATTTGGTCAGCTGGCTATATATGGTTTGCTTACCCAGATCCGCTCTTAACTTTTCTCAGCCCCACTTTGCACCGTGGAGACTTGACTTTGACCAGTGATCTCCTTTGACTTCCTATTGGGTTTTGCAGCACGAGTCTCCAGCAGATTACTGGTGGAGATATTTATTCCTCCTGCTTCCACTGGTTGCTGCCAGTGGCTGTGCCTCTTCTGTAAGCCACCCCTCAGGTCTTGTCACCATCCCCTTTCACACTCCCTCTGTCTGGCTTCCCTCTCTTGCCCTCTCTTGTTGGCTTCCCCAAGGCTGCCCACACTTCAGTCAACAATCCTAATGTTGACTTTTCCACCACCTGCCTTGTGTTTGGTGTGCCCAGCTCCCTGCTGGGACCCCTACAGATCGAGATCTCATTCTGAAGCCCAGGCTTTTAGCAGGGGTCACACTTGAGCGCAGTGGGTGGGAATGAGTCAGAGTGATCTGAATGAGGTGAGTGATCTGATGGAGGGGGCTTGGATGGGCAAATCATAGGAGGTCAGATGAGGAGAGTGTCAATTGTAAGGCTGAGAAGTTCCAAGATTGTCCTAGCTTTCAAATGACTAGAGTCACCTATTTGTTGGCAAATGTGGCAGATTTCTGAGGGCAGGCCTGGCCAGGGTGGGATTAATCGAGTGGTTGCTTGTCGTAGGGTGGGTGAGAGATAGAGGGCACAGCTGAGATAGGAGAGGGTCAGGGTAGGAAAGGCTTCTAACAACTCTAGTTTGACATGCACCTTTCTTCCTGTGCAACTCAGCAAGGTCTTTTGCACCGCCGCCCCCCCCCCCCCCCCCCCCCCCGCCCCAGGCCCCTGCAACCTTTCCTTACTGGCTGTAGCATTCCAGAAAATCTCAGCTTAAGATTGATGGCTTCATAACCTGCCCGGAGTCCTTGTGCTGCTGGAGCCGCGTCATGAATCATCAATGCCACATCACCCCGCTCCCACCACCGAGGACCCGAAGGACACTCCTGAGTGTGGGCGGGCACTAGAGCCTCTCTGCTTGCTGGACACCTTGGCCGTGAGGAAGGGTGAGGTGTGGCAGGCAGGGGACGCTGTTTTCTGGGTGAGAAGGCCCCACAGCTTTGAATCAGTTTCGAGAAGGTCTCACCGACATGGTCAAATCTGCCTGTCTTTTCTCCACATCTTGCTGGTGTTAATGTAATAGTTCTTGAGATCCCGCAATGGTAATTAGTGGTCTTTTCAATGTGTCAAGTCAGGTGCTTGTGTTAAACCAGGCTTTAGAGACATTTCCTAGTTTCATCTTCTTGGCAGAAACACGGATCAGTCTTCTCTCCCCATTTCACAGTTGGAGAGACTGACGCCCAGCAAGCGGGATACCTGAGCTTGGAGTGTGGCTGGGGTTCCAGTGCCTGAACTCTTTCCGCTACGCCTTGTAGCCAGGAAAGGGAATGCCATGTGGCAGAGAGCTCTCTTTCACACCCTTTCTGCAGTGGCTTCCATTGGCCCCTCTGCTTCAGAGGCCCCCCCACACCCCAGCCTGGGGAAAGACTTGAGTGGGCTCTGTATTCATTTCCTAGGGCCACCGTGACAAAGTAGCATGAACTGGGCGACTTATCAACAGACCTTTCTTGTCTCATGTGTCTGCAGGCTGGATGTTCAAGATCTAGGTATCGGCAGGACCCCACTCCCTCTGAATTCAGGAGCTAGGGAGGTGTCTGTTCCAGGCCCTGCTCCTAGCTTGGGGAGCTCATTTTCTTGGGCAGCACAACTCCAGTCCTCCCGTGGCATTCTTCTGTCTGTGTGTGTCTGTGTCCAAGTTTCCTATAAGGACATGGTTTTTTATTTATTTTATTTAATTTATTTTTTTTAACATTTATTTATTTTTGAGATAGAGAGAGACAGAGCATGAACGGGAGAGGGTCAGAGAGAGGGAGACACAGAATCTGAAACAGGCTCCAGGCTCTGAGCTGTCAGCGCAGAGCCCGACGCGGGGCTTGAACTCACGGACCGTGAGATCATGACCTGAGCCGAAGTCGGCTGCTCAACCGACTGAGCCACCCAGGCGCCCCAAGGACATGGTTTTTTAAATAAGGATTCCAGTCCTATTGAATTAAGGCCCAGCCTAAGGACCTCATGTTAACCTGATAATCTACAAAGACCTTGTTTCCAAATAAAGTGTTATTGACAGGTATCAGGGGTTAGGACTTCAACATCCTTTCGGGGGACACAATTCAACCCATCCCAGTTTCCGTTACGTAAGTCCAGGCTGCCCTCCCTGACCGTGGGTCTGTCACCAAGATCCTCGGGCATTCTGTGAGGTCTCCAGCCCCAAGAACATCAAGTAGAGGGTAGGAACATGGACACATGCGCCCAGGGGTGGTGGAGACCTTTTTTGGGGGGTGGGAGCAGGGTCTGAGGAGAAGGGAGGAAGAGCAGCCACCTCCACGTGCCCTTTGCTGCCCTTGAGGAGAGTTAGTGGCGTAAGAGGCTTTGGGGCCTCGCTAACTCTTCAGCATCTCCATTTTACGAAATGAGGGTTTGCAGCCGCAGCTCATCCAAGCACACAGATTACTATTAGCGATAGTGCTTCACAAGCACTGTACCTATTGTCCCGGCTCAGCGAGTGCCAGACAGCCCTCCCTCGGGGGAGCCTTGCAGCGAGGAGGGCCCAGCTCCACCAGCGGGCTCCGTATCTCTCCCTGCCCGAGAGCCCAGGCCACTCAATATCCCAGGAGATAGAGATCAATCCTGGTGCACCAGAGAGGAAACCGATCAGTCGAGGAAGAGAGGGCCCGCTTCGAGATTAGCAGATCTAGGGGGAAAAAAAATTAACAGTGGCTAATTCAGTCACACTTAATTTAAAGTCTTCTCACTAAGAGGTTTACTCTAGATTAAATAAAATAGGATCTGTGCATTTGCCAGTGACTGGAAAACTCTTGAAGGAATACGGTAGTTGTTGACTATCCCGTTGTCTTATTTCCTGCATACCTCTGGTCCTGTTGATGATTACTGCTGGGGTGTCAGCGTCTGTAAAAGGTTTTGCATTTGATAACAATATTGGATAAAGTGGGAAGCATCCTATTTGAATACCAATAACAGATTCAAGTGTACATACCACCTGTTTACTCTTCATTCATTCAACAAACATTTAATGGGCGACTATTCTATGCCAGGTGTTGTGGTGGGCCATGGGGGGAGGTCATCGTTTTAATACATTCTATTTCTTCCCCTCAAGTGCTCTCGGTCTAAAACACAGAATTGTAAATGATAGAACCAGCACTCAGACTGCTAAGTACTCTAGCCGGTATTTGAGTAATGTGTTTTGGGAAACACAGAAGGGGGACAGTTGATTCGGGGAGGGGGACCAGGTGCTGGTTGGGAAAGGAGACAGAAGAAGTGATATTCGAGCTCCGTGTTGAAGGACACGTAGGATTTTCCAGGAAGACACAACTGGCTCTTATTCTCCCTTTTCCAGCGGGGGGCGAGCGATGTTGACGACCATTTCCAGAGATCCAGGTGGTCACAGGCAGAGCCACGCTCCAACCCCACTTGCCTGATCCCAGAGGCAGCGCTCTTCTTTCTGTGATTTCATTGTTACCACTTCCAGCGCCTTGAAGCTGAGATGTGGGGAGGCAGGAGCCAGAGGCTCCAGAGAAGGCATCGTCCAGAGCAGCTGTGATGCCGAATGCCCTGCGGTGCAACGGGAGGCTGCCGGCTCGGGACGCTTGGCAGCCCGTGGGCGCCGTCCCAGCAGCCCCTCTGGCATGTGGCGGTGATGAACAGCCATCCTTCGGCACAAGCCCGGCTGCATTTCTTCCTCTAACAACTGAACTGATTAGAAGGGAACTTGGACTTGATTAGTGATTATTGTCTCGGTGCAGCCGTGGCGCTAAGCCTGTTCATTCTGGGGACGGGAGGGATGTTTTGAAAAAGTGCTAGCAGACATCTCATTGCTGGCGTGAAGCGAAGGCTCATCGCGGGCCCCTCCCCACATCTGGCCCTTCTCTGATTTGCTTCTAAACTTGGTGCCTTTTCCTGGCTGAGGGCGGGGCAGGCAGGGCAGAACGGAGCCTCTCCCTGAACCACCCCTCCCTGCAGAGAGGCCTTGAAAGCTGTGGCATCTGGAAGGCTCGCAAGCCACCCCCTGTGCCCCTCCACTGAGTGCGGTCACAGAAGCCAGAACGTAAACTGCACAAAGGCTCTTCATCGAAAATCTGCTCAGGCTGCAGTCAAAGACCAGCCTGGGTCCAAACAGCTACTACCCACGGCACCTTGGGAAAGTTGCCTGAAGTTCTTGATGCCTCGATTTCCTCATCTGTAAGATAGGAATAATAATAGTACCTATTCCATCAGGCTGTGGAGAGATCCACTTGATAATGTCAATAATGTTATATGTTCCTTATTGTTGTGGTGTGAAATACAGAAACCCCAGCTTGGCTTCTTAGGATCTGTGTGCCCTAGGGCTGACTCTTTGCATCTCTGGACATCAGAGAGAGTCTTTGGACGGGCAGCAGTAGACCAACACAGTGGCTGAAGAACCCGAAGAGGTTCTAGAATGGCTCAAGCCCAGTCAGTGGCATGGAGCTGGGGTTTGGTCTGCTCCCCAATCTGCATTCTGACTGCTGGACTGGGCTGCACTTTCCCATTTTGAGGGCAGTCCTAACTGCCCTGCTTTCTTCCAGGCCTTGGGGTTGTGGGTCTGTGCTGACCAGAAGAATCTGGCCTCGGTGTGTGCCTCAGTGTCCTTGTCCGCATCCACGTTCCCTTCTTCCATCACTCAGCAGCACCTAGCCCTAGTCAGGTGTTTGCTCCACACATACTTGCTGCACGGGGACAATATAACCCAAACAAACACCATTCGCTCGCTGTCGGGACCCTCTGGAAGAGGCATTTGTGGCATTTTTTAGAGCGTAGAGAGGTGGCATCCCTGATCTGTGACTCCATGTCTCGTGTTCCAAGGAGGGGCTGACCCTGACCCTGACCCTGACCCGGACCCAGAGTTGTTGCTCAGGGTCGCATCTGCTCGTCTCCCGCACACTCTTATCTCTCTCATGTCTCATTCTCTTGTTCACTGCCTCTTGCCCCTTGATGGAGCCTTTGTCTTCTTGTGAGTCTTAGCAATTCCTTGGCTCTCATTCCCTTTCCCTCACTACCTCTCTGCTTTGGACCTGTCCCCAGTGGCTGTGGGCACGGCCCAGGAGCTTGGGGCACTCACTTTTGCTTCGGGGCAGAAGCAGACTGTAAACTGGGCCACAGGTGGCATTTCAGGCTGGCCTGTGACGCAGCGAGCTCGAAAAAGTACCAGGTGGGGTGTGTTCCCCAGCCCAGCTGCACGCCAGCCTTGTGACCTCAGGTGAGGCACTTAGCCCAGGAGCTTCACTTTCACTCTGTTCCATCTTTTCCCTGAAAGGCAGTGAGAGTCAGACAAGCCCCTGTGAGCCAACCCCTGTGACGTGAGTGGCAGAGGACTGCCATCATCGCACCTTGATTCACGTTGTGGCTCTCCATGTAACTCTGGCCAGCACGCAAACCTTGAGCCTCAGTTTCCGTCTCTGCAAAAATAAATATCTTACAGAGTTGCAGTGAGGCTTTAGGGTGGCAGCTACAGGAAAGTGCTTATAAATGCTAAAGCTCTGGTCTTGGCTGCAGTTTCGTGGACAGTGCCCCAAGCTGTCCTCCATCATGACTTCCTCCCTCGGGAAGGGGCTGGAGACTCTCCCACAGCCGCCTGTGAAGGTGCCCTTCCTCCCTGACGCTCCCCGTGGGACTCTGTCCTGCCTCCTCCCACCAGCCACCTGCTCTGCCAGCCCGCCCGCCTCACCCGAGGGGGGTCTCCACAGAGCAGGTCCCATCCGTGTCCCAGAGTCAAGAGTCTGGCCATGTTGGGTTTGTCCGCAAACTCCTGGCAGCCAGGCCGCTGATTTATCTCCCGATGCTCTCTTTGCCATCTGTTTTTATATTGCTTTCAGCACAAGATAAGTGGCTCCCATACAGCGCTGAGCTTCAGAGATTGCAAAGTTCATGAGTTTGCAGAATTTATGATAAGGCAGAGAATTGTCTTAGTGCATCATTCATGTGCGCAAGGTCCAGAACGAAATGCCGCTGCTTCCAGATGTTTCCTTCTTTCCTCCCGTCCCTTTCTCAGGAGGTGGGCTGGCCAGCCAGCCTCTCTACCACTTGTGCCTGGACCTCAGGAGTGCTCAGTTCCTTGCTAGCTTCTTCAGTGACACGGGAGAGAGCGTCTCTCCACAGGAAGGAGAAGGAGAAGGAAAAAAGCAGGAGGTGGCTGATCACCATGCTGTGTCCTCCAAGGGTCGTTGGCTGAAAACTGAGGTGTTGGGCAGGTGCTCTGGGGGCTGGGTGATAGTGAAAACCATTGTCTGCTGTTCTGTTTCTCTTTGAGCTTCTGTTTGGTAACACATTTCACCATCTAGAGTGGGTATGTGTCATAAATTATATATGTGTGTTAAAAAGACCGCAGACAATTGTTGAAAGACTATGCTTTTCTACCCCACTACTCCCTACCTTTTGGAGCTTCATTATATCACTCATTCACTCACTCATTTCTCCTTGCATGGTGTGATCCGGTGCTCAGGCTTTGGCATGAGACGGTTCCAGGTTGGAATCTCAGTCTCTTCACACAGTTGGATTTACTGGGACAAGCTGTTTCATGCATAGAAGCCTCAAGTACTCCCTCTGAAAAAACAGAGCTAATAATGGAGTCTACTTCATAGGTTGTTGAGGATTAAATGAGATAATATATGTAAAGGGCACAGCGTAGTCCCTGGAAACAGAGTGAGCACTCATTACATATTTGCTCTCGTTAACTATTCCTTCTGTGTCAGACGCATGGCTCTGCTCTCAGAGGTTTGTCCGTGGCTGTTACAGCACCAAGAATAGAGACACGGCTGAGGGGTCTGTGAGGTGCCTTATGCTCTGCAGAAGGGGAGCCCTGCACTTCAGGTGGGGGAAGTCTTTGGAGGACGTGACTGGGTCTAATTGGGAGTAGGAGCCAGTTAGGTCAAGAGGGCGGGAGAGAGCATTCTGAGCAGCAATCGTAAAGTCACAGGGGTGGCTGGTCCTGAAACCGCATGTCGGTGGACCATGGCCTGAGTGAAGACAACCTATAGCAAGAGTGCAGAAAGAGATGGAAAAGTCAGCTTGCACGGTGCCTCGGTGCCACCATGGTGAGCCACCAGAGGTGTTCACTTATTTATTTAAATTGAACTACCATTGGGGCGCCTGGGTGACTTAGTCGGTTAAGCATCTGACTTTGGCTCAGGTCATGATCTCAGGGTTCATGAGTTCGAGCCCCAAGTCGGGCTCTGTGCTGACAGCTCAGAGCCTGGAGCCTGCTTCGGATTCTGTGTCTCCCTCTCTCTCTGCCCCTCCCCCACTCACACTTTGTCTCTCAAAAACTAAAATAAAACATAAAAACATTCTAAAAAATTAAGCTACTATTGATTGAGTGCTTCCTATGTGCTAGGTATTAAAATGTGCTTTACGTGTATTATTTCACATTTGTATCCCGTAGCAACTCTGTAGGATAGGTCTTATCATACACATCTTACAGAGAAGAACATGGAGGCAAACCACTTGATTTTTTTGTTTAACATTTATTTATTTTTGAGAGACAGAGAGAGACAGAGCATAAGCAGGAGAGGGGCAGGGCAGAGAGAGAGAGGGAGACACAGAATCTGAAGCAGGCTCCAAGCTGTCAGCACAGAGCCTGATGTGGGGCTTGAACTCACAAACTGCGAGTTCATGACCTGAGCCGAAGTCTGACGCTTAACCGACTGGGCCACCCAGGTGCCCCGCAAACCACTTGATTAAGGCTGTACAACAAGTGGCAGAGCTGGGGTTTGTACACGAAAGCCCTAATCACTGTTCTGTGCCACCTCCTAGGTGTATGGATCTATCCCTTCGAGACAGCAAGCATCCTAATGTCATGGCTCTGAATTAGGTGGGTGTGGCCTTTAAGTCACAGCAACACTGGCAAGGTCATGAGCTGGGAGGACCAGGATGGAGCAGGCAGTGGGTTTAGGGTGGCATGCTTTGCATGCTAATTTGGCTGGCCGCGGCTCAGTAGGTAGATGACAGCAGTGGGGACAAGTTCAAGTTGAAGCGGCACATGTGTTCACCGCACGGGCAGAGGTGTCTGCAAGGCATTGGGTATTTGAAATCTCTAGAAAACATGTAAGGAGGCGTTAGGAGCTCCCACCCCAAAATTCTACATGGGCCTTCAGTGCACGGGTTTTCTGGAAAACGCACACCTCACACACATACTTAGCACCCTGGACTGCCTGACCTGTTTCATATCATTCCTGTATTTCTCGTGATCACCCTGACTTCTCACCCTGTTTCTTGGGCCATTAGGTTCTTAAATGGCCTTGGCTCAGAGCAGTCTGCCCTTTTTCCTGAACTTTTCCTTTTGACTATGGCTTTGCCCCTCTGTCCCAGAAATCCACTCCTGGCCCCTGAATAGCACCCTGGCATGTGAACGTTGGCCCCCAGGGCTCTCCCACTTGTGTGCACCTCTGCGGGCCGCCTCAGGCACAGTTACCTTTGCCTTACAGGTGGAACAAGACAAAGTCAAGTGTTGAAACTGACAGGCTGTGACAATAGAACTGGAACGAAAAGCCCTGGGCCCAGGGGAGGAAGGTGGGCATATAATCAGAAGAGGCGTTTGTGGACAGGGCCAGAGGTAGAGCCCCCGTCTCGGACCAGATGGCATGCTCTACCCCACTTCCCAGGAGCGGGGGCCAGAGGCAGGGCTGGAGGAGTGCAGAGGCTGAGCCCAGACTCTGGTGGGGAGTCCGAGTCATAATGGACCTGAACATCCTTGGGTCGGTACCACAACTGAAATAATCATTGTCAGCACAGTGCACTTTCTTGGGACCCCTGGTGCCTCTGTGTTCTAGTCATATAGATACCCAGCAAATTTTTGTGAGAGGTAAGCAAGCAGGGCCCAATCATAACAACTCATCTGGGTAAAAGCCCCAAGGGTGTGTCTTTGTGACAGGACAGTGACAGAGAAAGGGACAGCTTGGGTACACAGAGGTCTAGGGGCAAAGGGAGTGAACTGAGGCTCCTGGAACACCTATGCTCGCCCTGGCAAGCTTTCTCCCGGAAGTCCTAAGTCAGCCCTATGTGGGTGTTAATGCCCCTCACACGTGAGCAAACTGGGCACAGCAGTGCTAAAGGACTCAGCCGCTGTCGTGACAGTTGTAAGAGGCACCTCGTGATTTAGCTCCGTTCTGTCCGACTCTTGAGATTCACACTTTGAATCAGAGTGTGGCTTCTGAGAACCTCAGCAAGTCTGAGTAGCAGCATTGGCCCCAGCTTTAGCATTAATTGATATTTCCCAGGGGTATTTACATTTTAATGATGGGCTCTTGAAAAGAGAAAATCCATCATAGCTCAGATAGCAGAAGTTTGACTTCCTAATAGGATTTTTGGAGAGGTTTTTTCTTCTGTCTGTTGTGTTAGATCTGTGCTGTCCGATATGGTAGCTACTGGATACGTGTGGCTCTTGAATATTTGAAATGTGGGCAGTCTAGATTGACATGAGCTCTAAGTGTAAAATCCAAGCCAGATTTTGAAGACTTACTGTAAAGAAATAATGTTAAATATCTCATTCATATTTTTAAATATTGATTGCATGTTGAAATGCTAAAATTTTGGATATATTGGATTAAATAACATATTTTATTAAAATTAATTTTATCCACTTGGTCTCATCTTTATTTCTGTGACTACTAGAACAATGTAAATCACATAGAGGGGACATTATATTTGTACTAGATATATTGCTATCCTATATTCCTGTGTTCTTTATTTCCTTAATTCAAAACGTATTAATGGTGACCACTTTTTATTGGAGATTTATGTTCCAGGAACCTACACAGTTAATAGATAATTGACATATATACATATATAATATGTAAGTATTATTATCCCCATTTCATAGATGAAGGAGGGGGAATCAGATTAGTTAAACCTAAGGTTGATCAGTGAGTAGCAGCCTAGCACATGGTCACAGGTGGGGACTCAGGGCTATTTGGCTTGGGTTCATATCTCGCTTCTGTCACTTACTAGTTGATGACTCTTAACTTGTGTCTCAGTTTCCTGTTCTGCACTGAGAGATAAATGCAGAGCTTACCTGGACTAGTCAGCAGAATTCAGCAACTTCTTACATGTTAAGCACTTTCAGCAGTGCCCAACACACATTAAAATAAATGGTGATTAGCTATTATTGTCTCCAAGTGACCGGTGCTGGGATCTAAATTTGCTTTGCCCAAGACTCTTTCCATGAGACAGCCTATGGAGCATCTTTCATGTGCCAGGTATACCCCTTTGATGCCCTAGGGTATGTAATAGTAATAAGGAACAGGTCAGGCCCTCGGAGGGCTCACCGTCTAGTAGAGAAGATAAGAAACATAAAAACGAGGTAGAAAGAGGTACCTTTCTTATGCCACTAGGACATAAAGTGTCACAAGAGCTCAGATTAGGACAAGATTGCTTTGAGTTGGAGGCAACCAGAGGGGACTTCATGAAGGAGGTAGTATTTGAGCAGGACTTAAAAATGCATGCAGTAATGTGGGCAAAGATGTAGGTTAAAGCGTTATGGCTAAAGGAAACAGTAGAAGCAGAAGTATAAGTGTGATGTAGCAAAGGTAGGCTCAGAGAATGGGTAGGAATTGCCTTGTGATGGAGTGTGGGTTTTGGCAAATGGTAGGAGACACTGGGCCGAACTATCTGAGTGCGGCCGGCTCGCGGAGGGCCAGGAATTCCAGGCTAAGGATTTTGTTCATCAAAGGCTAGTTTTCATGGCTGCCGCATATGGCTGGGCAGATGGTACTCTGAGTAAGGGTGCTCAGCCAGGGGGACAAGTGAAGGCTGAATCTGCCCCCTCCCTCCTCTCCAGTGAGCCATATATCCTTCACTGGTGGGAAGATGCCTGCCTTTCCCTAACATACAGAGGTGCCTGAGCCCTGTGAGCTTTGTCACCAGTTTGCCCCCTACCAGACTTGCTGACCCCTGGCACCTCACTGTCATCTTCTCCCCTGTAGCAGTTACAAGGCTTCTCCTGCCCCGTCCTTGCAGAGAGCCTCCCCAGGAAAAGGGCTCTCCCTCTGTCCTTTGACCATAAATGACAACTCTGTCCCCAGCTGCTCGGGATCATTTCTGTACTGGTTGTCATTGCTGATGATCCCCAGATGTCTCAGGGCCACGACAGGAGGAGCTGCAGGGTCACCTTCCAGAAGCTCAGGCTCGTGTATGTTCAGGAAAAAGTGTCCAATGCCAGTGTCTGCTGTGACCCCAACACCAGCCCTGCCCCTACAAGCAGGGAAATGGCACCTCGGCTGTCACCTCCCGGGGAGCTTGGCTCTCTCAAATTGAGTTACTCACTGCTCCTAACTTTGCCGTCATCATTTCCTTCTGCAGCCTATTAAAACTCTATCCCTGACTAATGTAGCTGAACACACTGCTCCCACTCTGTTCTTCTGCCAGCAGCATCTGCACACAAAAAAAATCAGCTTTGTCAGGCAGGCTTCTCATTCCCCCTTCCTCCCTCTCCAAGGGTCCACTCAGGAACTGTCTTCCCCAAATATTCCAGAAAGCTCCCTATGCCCTTGGGCTGTCCTCAGCCTGGATTCCAGGACTCAGGAGCACGTTGCTTGTCTCCCAACCTGGCAGGTGGCAAGATCCTCACCCACCTGCCATCTCCCCCCAGCCCATATGGGCAAGCAATATGCTTTCTATAGAAGCCCTTGTAGGTTTAGTCCGGCACAGTGTGCCTGCTTTCCAGCCCTGCCTGACGGTGTTTGCGGATGAGACAGGAACAAATCAGACAGTTTGTTGACACGTCCAACACATGTGGTTTGGCACTGGTTCAGGTTGGATGTGTTTGGGTGTGTTAAGTATGTTTTCGGTTTACAGCCTGTGTGTGTCGTGCACGTATACCCATGCACGTGCTGATATTGTAAGGCCATCTAAACACAGAGCCACAAGATTTCAAAGCAAGCATCCAGCAGGCTTCTTTGTAGATGTGGCTCCTTCCATCGATTGCCTGCTCTCTTTGATTTTCATGGCATTCTGTGCTAGAGAATTCTGGGGGTGTTGGCCACAGACCCTGCGGGAAAAGATAAGAGGCATGTCAGAAGTGAGCCAGGCTGGGTGGGATGGAGGGATTTTGCAAATGTCGGTGAATAGAGGGCATGAAAATATTGCTGCCATCTGAAGAGTATTTTTTCAGTTTTTTTTTTTTTTTAAATATGTCTCATCTAAAGATAGAGGCTGACTAATGTCCACAGCAGGAAATAAGAACAAGCAAATTTGTCAACTAGAATCCTCTATGTGCTTCCATTGCCCAGGTCAATCATTTCACTAATTAGTTAATTCATTCATTCATTGATTTATTCACTTATTCATTCATTTGACATCAATTTATTTTTAAAAAATAACATTTTTTTCTGATTATAATAGTAATGCATATTCATTGCAGAAATTTGAAAAATCCATTAAAGTACAAAGAGGAAATGAAAATCACCTTTTTTTCTCAACCCCAAGCTAATGACTGTTTAATATTTTGGTGCATCTTCTTCCTTAAAGGTATCCCAGATGGGGCTGGGTCCCTCAGACACTCTTGCTTCTTGCCCCTGAGCAAGAGTCAGGATTTGGACACCTCCCCCCAGAGTAAATCTCTCTTCACAAAGTAGAAAAGGAAAATGAAGATTTTGCCAAAGTTTTCAGGCAGAGGCAAAGGAGAAGGACGCAATATATATTGCACAGCAAAATTTAGTAAAAAATCTCCTTTATTTGGGGCACCTGGGTGGCTCAGTCGGTTAAGCATCCGACTCTCGGTTTCAGCTCAGATCATGATCTCATGGTTCATGAGTTTAAGCTCTGCATCAGCATCTCTGCTCTCAGTGCAGAGCCTGCTTCAGATCCTCTGTCCCGCCCCCCACCCCCACCCCAACCCTCCCCAACATGCGTGTGCTCTCTTTCTCAAAAATAAGTAAAAAAAGCATTTAAAAAATCTACTTTAAACATATGAATTCTTTGCCATGCCCCCAATTCCAATCAACTGTCAACTGCCTCAACCTCTTGCTAATTATTAGTCCTGCCACAGAGCCTGTCTTGTCCCCAGCTCTAGCCTCCCCTGTCTCCTCATTCTTACACGTCCCTCTCCTCTATACTCGAAGGATCCCCCATTGTTACAAGTCAAAAGGGACTTGCAAGAAATGCATGTCTTTCCTTGTAATAGATAATTTTTTTCTGTCTCATTCAGACATGTATATGTGTATGTTTGCATGCATGTACATATATATGTGCACACATATATGTATTTTATGAAAATGATCATTCAGTGAACCTACAAGTTTTTGAACTTCTGGTCCTCTATAGTGTATTTTATTTTCCTTTATAATGAAATGTTCTTTGAAAATATAGCTTTTCATAGTTGTTTAATATTCTGTTGTATGATCTACTCTAACGTATTTGACTAGTACTCTATTGTTGGGTATTTTGGTTGCTAATAATTGGTGCTTTTATATATGGGACTGTGATAAGCATCCTATGTATCTCCAGTTGTTTCCTCTGTGAACATCTCTGATTATTATCTTAGGATACATCTCTAAACTTGGAATTCCGGGGTCAAGTTGACTGTTTTGAAAGTTGGGTACCAGGCACTGTGGTAGCTTCTGAAGATTGAGAACTATGTGAGAGGTGGTCTCTTTTCTTGCGGAGCTCTAACGGGGGGCATCTACTCCCCCTCTCAAGTGTCTATTTGAATTTGTACTTGATGGTATGATGGAGAAGCTGCTGGGTCTGACCCTGAATTTATTTTTTCAATATGCCTATCACATTCAAAAAAGATCACCTAGTTCTTGAGGCCAACCAAAAACTTCTGTATACAATATTCGCCAGTTTATAAAATACATTAAATGTTCCCATTTCCCCCCAAATTATGAGTAAATACTTCTTATTTATGGGTTGAAATTTATTTAATCTTGGTCTTGAAGAGGAAACTGCTATTTTGTTCACATAGATGTGATAGGCAGAAATCTTACTGGAAATCCTAAATTCTAGTTCTGTGGGATTAGATTGCCAATAGGAAATGGAATTTGTGTCTTTGCTGGGGTATTTTATGCTGCCTCAGTCCATCACGGGGGTCAACTGTTGTCTGTAGGTATGTTTCCTATCTAGAACTTATATAAGTATTTCTTAGCATTCTTATAGTAATGGAAATAATGTAAGCAATGAACTTGAACTATATATGTCATGGTAGGTTGTATTTTTATCACCAAATATTTGCAGGGGTTATACTTCCCTGACTCAGTGTTGCTAGTGTTCACTATGTGACTGACTTCGGCCAGTGAAATGTGATAGTGACATTAGCTACTTTCAAACATAAGCTTGAAGAACCATCACTTGGTTCTGCCATAATGTTCTCCCCTCTGCCTCCAGACCAACGTGTCCCTGATTGAAACTGCTGCTTCTGCCTGGGTCAGAGAATAAAAATAAACCCAATACCCACATAATATAAGTGAGAGATAAACCTTTGGCATGGAAGTCACTAAGATTTTGGGATTATTTGCTACCACAACATAATAGAGCTAAGATGGGTGCCATATATACTAAGGAAAAAATGCCATTTATAGAACATGATCTGGGGCTCCTGGGTGACTCAGTTGGTTGAGCATTTGACTTTGGCTCAGGTCATTATGTCACAGTTTGTGAGTTCGAGCCCCCTCATCAGGCTCTGTGCTGACAACTTGGAACCTAGAGCTTGCTTCAGATTCTGTGTCTCCCTCTCTCTCTGCTCCTCCCCTGCTCATGCTCTCTCTCTCTCAAGAATAAATAAACATTAAAAAAAAATCTTAAAAAGGGGAACCTGGGTGGCTCAGTCAGTTAAGCGTCCAACTTCAGCTCAGGTCATGATCTCGTGGCTCGTGAGTCTGAGCCCTGCGTCGGGCTCTGTGCTGACATCTCAGAGCCTGGAGCCTGCTTCAGATTCTGTGTCTCCCTCTCTGTCCCTCCCCTGCTCATGCTATGTCTCTCTCTCATTCTCAAAAATAAACATTTAAAAGATTATAAATTTTTTTTCTTTTAAAACATGATCCTTGTTCTGTCCTTAATTCAATTCATTTATATCTGCAGCCCGTGGTTTTACATTCATAACATTGGCATATTGGACTCAGTAGAATTTGGGGGCTTTTTGGAGGGTGAGGGAGGGAAATGTATTTTTCATACCAACAGATTACCTATTTTGTTACAAGGACTGAGACTATATTTTCAACTGATACTCAAAATTTCCAGCTCCTATCTCCAGTATCAGGTAATTACTTGAGTTGATGTCAAGCTAAGATGTAAGGGTAAATTTTAATTTCAATTCAATCAGCTACACCACAAAATTAAAATTTACCAAATTCCTCTTTGTGTCGTACCTGTCCTATCTGTGAACTTTCTGTGAATTCTTCCACAAATTCCCTGAGGCAGGCTGGTTGTGCTTACCTCTGCATTTTCACACCATCTGACCATGGCTCTCACGGTATAATAACTCTCTATTATAATTGGGAGTTTATATTCTCCTGGGTGGCTGATCCCTGGGGAGCAAGGGCTGTGTCTTATGCAACACCTCGTTCGTATTAGAGATGCATTCATTTTTTCCAACCATCCGTTCATTCAACAAGTATTTATTAAACAATTACTATGTGCCAGACAATGTTTCCAATGCTAGGAATCCAGCGGTTAACAAAGCAGACATGGTCCATGCCTTCATAGAGGAGATAGACAATAAATAAGCAAAGAAAAAATAAAATCCAGTAAGTAACTAAATGTTAGGAAGGAGCAGGGTGGCATAATGAAAGATAATGGTGGGCTAGCGGTTACAAACCCAGCTTGGAGAGTCAGGAAGCCTTCTCTGAGGAGGTAAAATCATGCTGAGATCTGAAGTTCAGGAAGAAAAGTACCACACCAGAAGTTCTAAGAAGAAGGGCTAGAAAGGGCTTGGCTTGTTCCTGATTTATAGAACGTAGGAGATGTTGAGTTACAGATGAAGGAACTTCAGAGGGACAGCAAGTGCTTACAGGACATGATGATGAATTTGGAGTTTATTCCAAGAGAAACGGAAAGGTCACTGCTGGGTTTTAAGTAGGAGAATGGCACAATCCCATTTATGTTGTTTGAAGAGCTTGCTTATTCAGGGTACAGTGAGTGTGAGGAAAGCAAGGCAGAGTGAAAGACGCTGAGAGAGGCTACTGGAATTGTCCACGGAATTGTGATTATAGCCCAGATCATGGAGGTGGCCATGAAAGTGGGGAGACAAATGTCGATTTGGGGTACATTTCAGAACAAGGCACGTGGAGAGCTGGTAGCAGGCTGAAGTGTGAGGGGAGGGGGAATCGAAATGATGTCCATGTTTTTGTGTTAAGTGAATGTGTAGTTGGAGGTGCTATTTACCAATATGAGTTTGATTGGAAAAGGAGCAGCGTCATGGTGTGCAGGAGGTAAAGAACCTGTCTTGGACGTATTAAGTTTGTGGTGCCTTTGAGGTGAGGAGGAGATGCTGAGTAGGCGGTAGGATATATGAGTCTATAGCTGAGAGCAGAGCTTTGGGCTGAGATCTAAATTTTGGATTCATCAGCATATAGATGTTACTTAAGGCCATGAGAATGAATGAGATTACCTGCGGAGAAAGGCCCAGTAAATGTTTACGGAGGGAATCGATGGATGCCTGGAAGGGTTGGAGGCCAGTAGTTGCCTAACTGAACGTGGCGGTGCCAGAGGAGGTGTGGGTTTGGCGGTGGGGACAGAATAGTGAGCGTGGTTTGAATTTGTGAGCCTGATCCTCACTCAGTTAGAGATTTCCAGGAGCTTACCAATGTGTGCGTGAGCTCTGAGGAGATGATCGCTAAAGGGAGGCGTGCAGGCTCCTGAGCCGTTGAGCTGTGGGAATGCATAACACAGGTGGGAAAACTGTGTGGATGGAGGAGAGAGGAGACCTACTGCTGGAAGCGTGTCCACTCATCCGAGGTGGAGAGGGGACAGGGACCTCTGAGAAGGGGTGGTTGCAGACAGGGTGGAGGGTTAGGGATGAGGGCACGGAGTAGGCTGAGGGTCGGGAAGAGTCCATTGTCCATAGTGTCACTTGCCACAGGGAATGGGAATAGGTCATTGGGCTTGGCAAATGAAAGCTGACTTTTCCGAGAGCCGTCTCAGCGTAGGGATGGGATCGACTGAGAAGTAAAAAGAGGCCAGTACAGGGACAGGTGGCTTCCTCTCTCAGAAGGCTTCCTAGAGATGGGGAAGGGCATTCCAGGGGAATGTGGTCTGAGGAAAGGTACTTTTTGGTGGAAGGAGAGAAGAGGCCACTCACATTTACTGATTGAGGACATGTGTAGTAGGGGGGAACATAACTGTTGCATTAACAGCTCACGCCAGACTTCCTCCTAGGGAGGGGGATTGGCTTCGTTTAGGAAAATACTTCCACCGGGTGTTTGGGATGTGAAAGATTAGACCCCAAGCATGGAGCGGGGGGAGACAGACAACAGAAGGAAATGGCCAAACTGCTTGGGGTAAGAGACGGAAAGGAAAGGAATTTGGGGGTGGGGATGAGCAGAGGAGAAAGGAGGGAGGACGATGAAGGAGGAAAAGAGGGAGGGAGAGGCTGGAGTGAGTGGAAGGAGCTGCTGGTGAGGGCATCCTGGAGCAGGGAGAATCAGAGAGTGAGGTCCACACCAGTTATGGTTTGATGTAGCATGTTGCACACTCTCTCTTCCCTCACATTTCACTAAAAACCACAGTCTCAGGGCAAGAGTATTTGGAGGGAATGAAGGAGTCAGGGTGGGGTCCACTGTGAGTGTGTGTGGAGTGAAAAGGGGTTGATTACCTTTAGAGAATATAACGAATCCTCAAATGGAACTGATCACTGTAACCAGGAGAAGCATTACATGCTTCCTCCCAGAACCTTTGGAAAAGACTGGGTTTTCTCCTACAAGTGGTATTGGGGTACAGGGCAATTTCATTTGAATCTCAGGACAAGGCTGCCTGCAACTGTCATCAGAGTTTGTGCATACTCCGGGCAATACACAGTATGTTGGACTCTAGGAGTTGTCATCTTCTTTTGTTTCAGAATTACACTGAAAGGTAAATATTGAGGGTCAGCTCCTATTTTGGAACTGTGAGCAAACTGACTCAGAGCAGTTAAGTCCATTGCCTAAGATCACAGAGCTTGTATCAACGAAGGAATGATTCGAGCTCAGATCTCTCTGACTCTGATGCTCTGTTTAGTTCACCCAACTGACCCTACCTGTGTACTGGGCTGAGGGGAGGGGCTAGAAACACTCGGAACATTAATAGGTTGAACGAAAAGAGCCAAGAGAGAAAGAGAGAGGGGAAAAGAGCAATAGAGAAGAAGATATAAGGGTGGGAGGAAATATGTGATGAAGTGAAGTGATTTCCCTATCCCTTCTCCGCCCCTACCTTCCTTCCATCTGCTTGGGAGATTCTGAGACTGGCACCACGCTGCTGGGCAAAAAATGAGAGCAATTAGAGGCCTCTCCCTCCCCTGCTTCATTTTGGATGCCTGGCCCCTTTATAGAGTAGTTCCTTTCTATTTGGCTGAGCAGATATGAGCAATGTTAATTCTATAATTGGGCCTCCCACCCTGGGTGCTTGATAAGCATTAGGTGCCAGACAACGTTGTTCCAACTGAAATAGCCTCTCCTTAAAGCTATCGGTGCCCATGTGTAGGCCCTTAGGCTTTTACATGCTTCAAATAAGTTTAAACTGCACACTTAGTATTTCACAGCAGGGACCCAGGCTCCCTTAGTACTTTGTTTTTGCCGAGGATTACTCTAGGTTATGTTGTGGCTTATTTATGTTAAATGATGATTCCCCCGTGCCGGGACGTGGAGACAGGGCCTCGATTCATAAATCTGCTGCTTCTTGGTCTTTGCTACTGTTTTCAGGCCCTCAGTGACCACTGCCATGATGTCTGTGCTGTTTGTGTCGGGGAAACAGGGATGTGGTGTGCCGGACAGAACCCTGAGCCATACGTTGGAAAATGTGGCTGGTCCAGATTTCCCCTAAAAAGCTAGCCGCGACATCTGCTTTCTCTCGTCCTCAGTTCTCTCATGTAAGTGAGGGGTTTGGGCTCTAGCAGGGACAGCAAAAGTGCCACCTCCCATCCTGAGCTCATGGCAGACATGACTAATTATTCTCCTGCCCCCAAACCATTCTCATCACAGAGCTCCAGGCAGCCCTTTTTAGCAGGTTGGGCGTGACATTATGGGACATTGCTTTCTCAGTGCACAGAGGAAAGGCATCAAACCTGTCCTAGGCACCTAAGAATCTGTCCTGATCCTCAGTTTATCCAGGATTCTCTCACCTTCTTTAATAGCCTTTATGGGCATTTTACAGCCCTTCCTTTTGGAAATTCCTTTGGCTTTAATCTTAAGCTCTTCTGTTAAAAGCCCATGTCTCCACGTTTTTTCTTTTGTATAATAGGAGAATATTGGATTTTATAATTTAAGATAGGGAATGACCTTGGAGATCACCAACTGATTGCCGTTAACAAGAGCCAACATTTATTGAGGGCTATGTGCTAGTCACTGTGCGGACGCCTTGCATGCACAACAGATATGGCCATGACTGAGTCACCAGTGACGTTGGCATTGGCATGTCTGTTGGACTCTATCGTATACTCTGCTGGCAAATTCCGATGCATACTGCCTTTGCCCCTATACCTGATTTTTGGAGAATTCTAAGGGGGAAATCCCTTAACCCAGGGACAACCTGAGCTCTGTGCACAACTGGCCAAGCATTTTGTTGGTGGGCAGCTCTCACTGTGGCCCCTCCCCACCACTCACCCCCTTCTCTCTTCTCAAGCTTCCTTCCAGTGTTCTCCCTTTGTACACTAAGCAGATGCTTTCATCCATTACTTCCTCTGAAAAATCTGAAAGCGGAAGTCTTAGAGCATTGTCTCTCAGATGTCCCCACCATTTGGATTTATGACTCTCTTTCCCAGTCCATTGTTCCCACTGTCAAAGGAAGGAGGCTTCTTCCCGTTCACAGGCCACTCCCCACCATCTCCTGATCACATCCTGTCCCACCCAGCTGGGACCTCACTTCCTGGTTCTCTCTCTCTCTCCTCCATGGCCATCATTCCATTGTTCTTTCTACTTGTTCTTCCTCTCAGTCCTTCACAGGAGTTCAGATTTCTTACATCTTCAACAGCTCTCCCTTGATCCCTGGTCTTTGGGTTGTTCACTTCCTACCTAGACAAGTTGCTTGGCAGATTAATCTCCCAGTTTTCCTACCTCCTATGTACTCCATTCATTCACTTCACTCCCTTCCTCTATTCCATGACCTCACTGTACTGTCGAAGCTCACTGAGGGACTAAAGATTATTAAGCCAGGGGACATTTTTCGGTCCTTTTTCTGGACTTCTCTGCATCGTTAAGATGCAATCACCACTCTCTTGAAAGTCTCTATTACCTTATTTTTTATGGTTTCATTTTTTTTCTGGATTCCCTTTCTACCCTTTAGATATTTTTTCATGGACAACTTTCCAGCTTCTCTTTTCCATCTGCCCTTTCAGTGTAGGTGTTCTCTAGACCTCCTTCTCTTCCCACGTGGACTGCCCTCCCTGGGTGATATCCTCATTTCCATGGTTTTAATTACCACCTTTATGTAGATGATACCTTCATTTCTAACCTCTTAGCTCAGCTTCTGGTTCATCCATCCAAATGACTTCTGCTCCTTCCCATTGGGATGTCCTGTGGGGCTTCAGGGTCAGCAAGTACAGAACTTGAGGGAACACTAACTCTCTCCGTGCCTCCCTACCTCTTCTAACCCCAGGCCTGCCCTGCTTCTAGTGTTTTCTAGATGGTTAATGGCACTTCCATCTGCTCTGGCCATAAATCCGGGAATCCTAGATTCCTTTTCAGGCACTCTTCACTTTTAGTCACTAATACTCTTCAAGTGTTTGTCTCAAACATTTCTCAGATTTGACCCTTCCTTCTCATCCTCATCCCCCAGTGGAGGCATTCATGCTCTCTCCCCTGGGACTTGCTACCCTCCTAATTAGTCACCTTATCTACAGTGTTCCACCATCAAACCCCTTTCCACTCGGCTTCCAGACTTGCCTTTAAAACACAAATCTGGCTGTGTCCCCTCACTGCTTAAAACCCTTCAATGTCTAATTGCTGACAGGATCAAGAACAACAATCTTGCTGTGGCCGCAGGAGAGCAAACAGGCTATGCAGGTGGAGGCTAGAGCCTAACTCTCTTCCTGGGTTTAAATTCCAACTTCTTCACCTGTGACTTTGGGGAAATTCCTTAATTCGGGTGTGATTTAGTTACATTTTGTGTGAAATGAGGAAAATTTAGATTTGTTCTTAAGATTGAACGTAATAATCCGCACAGAGTGTTCTACACCACACCAGCTATCTCTGGTAGTAGTGCCATCACTTCTCCCACTACCACTGTTATTATTATGTCTCTCTTCAGGCAGTTACCTCTCTAGACCACCATCTCCCACCACTAGCCCCCCAACCCATCCTCCACTGCCATTCTCTCTGTCACTGTTTTTTCCCTTACACACATGCACAGTCAACTCAGAGCATAGTCCTCAGCAACCTCCAGAAACCTGCTTCAAACCTTAAAACTGGCTGAGAAGCCCCTTCTATGCCTTCTTTGTGCTTACCTGTCTTACCTGTCATTCAGTAATCGGTTCATTGGTTTATTTATATAACCTTTTGAACTGTGAGTAACCACAGGGAGATTAGCACTGAGATTGAGATGCTGCCCAATACACATGACTGCATTGCAAAATGTGTCTACACTTCCTCAATATTGAGAAAGCTCATTCTTTTTTTAATGTTTATTTATTTTTTAGAGAGAGAGAGAGAGAGAGCGAGCATGAGCGGGGTAGGGGCAGAGAGAGAGGGAGACATAGAATCCGAAGCGGGCTCCAGGCTCTGAGCTGTCAGCACAGAGCCCAACAGGGGCTTGAACTCACCACCTGTGAGATCATGCCTTGACCTGAAGTTGGACACTCAACCAACTGAGCCACCCAGGCACCCTGAAAAAGCTCACTCTTTTTCTTGCATTCACTCTTGGTAGAGGACCCTGTCTCCATCACTGTCTTACTGTCCCCTGGCCTTTACTCTAGATAACCAATTGCCAATGGCATCTCTTTTGACACTGCTGGAGGATGAAGAGTTGTGGCCAAGAATGCTCTTATTTCTCTAAATCCCGAGGTACCCAATAGCCTCTTGGATGTGACCATGAGCAAAACCAAAATTTCTCCCATGGATGAGGGGTCCCATTCATCCTGCTTACAAGTTGGATACTGATGGGTTAACTACTATTCCAAAGAAGAACAGCCTCAGGTAGAAGGAAAAAATGTAAATAGCCCTTTGAAATGTTTTCTAATTTGCTACTAATCATTAAAAAATATTAACCTGTCCCCGCCACTCCAGCCACTGTCTTGTCTCTTCATTAAATATACAAGGCCAGCATCCAAATAAGAGCTGGTCTTTGGTTTTACAAGAAAAGGGTAAATTCAGAGGCTGAAAGGAGCTAATCGTTTTCGATTAGTTAGTTTCAGACTTCACTGAGTTTTGTTTGGTCTAGATTATCTGAATCTTTATTAAGGGAGCTGGAATTGGCAGCAGCAATGGCAGGAGCAGTAACATTTGTGTAAGACTGCATTTATACAGCAGCAGCCCCATGTGCACGTCGAGGTGTTCATGGATGCCTGCGCACGTGTGTGGTCCGTCGTGCCTCCGGGTGGGCGTGCGCCACGGGCATATGATGTGTGCGTGTGCAGGAGATAGAAATGAAGTTTTCCAAGGTGCAGGCTCCCCCAGAAGACCATGGGGCTGCTGCTCCGTCTCCAGTCTTCTCTTCTCGCCCAGCCCCTGCGAGGCCGGCCTGCCTGCCTGGAGGTAATTTTATTTAATCTTGGCAATCTTCCGGGATAGGCTTAAGTAAACAAGGATCAAGCCACTCACAACCTTAATTAGGCTACACATAAATAATGGATTGCCGGATTAGCTGAGAACATACAGGAGGGATGCAAGAACAATAAAACCAACTTTCCTTAAGTGGTCCCCTTCCTTCAAGGAGCTCCAGTTTCTCCAGGCAGATGTCTGTGCCGGGTGCCATGGAGACATCCCGGCAGCCCATTTCTCATTCATGTATTCATTCGTTTGTTTATTCATTCATCACACAGATTCTAACTAAACCCTTCTGAAAACAAGACAAGATGCTAGATGTTGGGGGCAAAGGCAAAGGTGAAACTAACAAGAACTCCTTTCTCAGTTGCTCACAGTTACAAGATGGGCTCACAACTATACATGAAAATTGACAAAAGAGTCTCCCGACAGAGCACGGTGGCAGATTATCTTTTCCAAGGATGAGCACAACAGAACCCCCCATTCCACGTGTTCTTCCACATGACCTTGACACTCCTCCCATCCGGCAGTGGAG
This sequence comes from Panthera pardus, assembly GCF_024362965.1. Lineage (NCBI taxonomy): Eukaryota > Metazoa > Chordata > Mammalia > Carnivora > Felidae > Panthera > Panthera pardus. Next base: position 102,201,950 of record NW_026526677.1, read on the forward strand.
TCTGTGAACCCGATGGTCTATTGAACTTGGTCAGACAGTTGTGCCCGCCTTCACCAACAAAGTGCAGTGGAAGTGATGCTATGTGGCTTTCGGGGCTAAGTAAAAAGACCATGCACCTTGCTCCCCTGGAATGCTTGCTCTTGGAAGCCAACCACCATCTTGTGAGGAAGCCCAAACGAGCCCAGGCCACATGGCTCCAGTCCACAGTTAAGCTGAGGTCCGGACTGACAGCCTGCATTGACCACCAGTTCTGGGAGCACAGGCACCCCCAGGCCCCCAGACGTCCCTCCAGCCTTTGAATTTTCACATGTTGTGAGTCACACAAGCCATCCCTGCTCTGCCCTTCTGGATTCCTAACTCACAGAATCTGTGAGCTTAATAAAATGGCTGTTTGAAGTGGCTCAGTGAGGGCAGCATTTGTTACATAGCAACAGTAACCATAACAAGCACTAGGGGAGAAAACTCGGAGCCCGCGACGTTTTTTTTTTCCCTCGCTCAGTGATCAGCAGTTACCAAGCCTGGGCAAAACTGTACAGAAAACCTCCCTTTTATCATCTCTTTCCTCTACATTTCTAGCAGTGTTGTTGTTCTCAGCCAATGCTACCTCTTACTTAGTCTTCCTGCCTCTGGCCTCATCCCCTTCCCACTGCTTCCTTTCTAACCCTGGGATCCCGGCATTACACCTCTTGAGCCTCAGGGCATGCCACTGAACATGGAGGGTCCCCTTAGGGACTCGCAGTGTGTTGGGGGCGAGAGAACCCACGAGACAAACATGCTCAGTCTTTGCTTTACTCACTAGGAAATGATTGCAAATATTACTTTTACATTAAAAGAGACATGGATAAATTATAGCATAAACCAAAACTGGCAAGGGTTTAGAGATAAAACTGAGACTCCAAGGGCATTTCCCTTGCAGCAGGACTTCAGAAAACTGCTGGTGGTCCAGTTTTGCCCACTCTCCGGTGCTGTTTGCAGGATTCCTGTGGGACAAGGTGGAGAGAGCAGCCTTTCACTCTGTGGTAGAGACGGCTTGAGAGGAGGCTCCTGCTCTTTTTTTTAAAGTTTATTTCTTTATTTTGAGAGAGAGAGAGAGCACGTGAGTCAGGGAGGGAAGGAGAGAGAGGGAGGGAGAGAGAGAATCCCGTGCAGGCTCCCAGCTGTCGGCACAGAGCTCAATGTGGGGCTCGAACCCATGAACCATGAGATCACGACCTGAGCCAAAGTCAGACGCTTAACCGACTGAGCCAATCAGGTGCCCTGAGGCTCCCAGTCTTCAGCACAGTATTGGAGGCCTGCCACTATCCCTCCCTCACCCACCACTGCAGACTGGCTTCTTACTGGCACACCCGCCTGGTGGATGTCCATGGCGCACACATAGGCATCTATCTGGAGAAAGGAGAGGTACTTAGAAGAAGAGTCCAATTAAGGAAAATAGCACTGTAGTTTAGGCAAATTATTATTTTGTGTGGTTCCCGAGCCCTCCATATGCTTTGTCTCGATGTTTTTATGTTCTCTGCTTTCTGTCTCTAGAAAGACTTTGCTCATTTGCTTCCTGTAGCTCATTCCTTAGTACGCAGTGCAAATGTCTCTTCCAAGCTTCTCCTGACACGCGTGTGGAATCAGCCACCCCCTGTGTGGGCTCCCATTCACTTTGTTCATGTGACATTTAACCTGTGGTATTATGGTGTGCTGGGTATGTGCACGTCGTGGCTGCTCCACTGTGGGCTCCTCAAGGACAGTAATCAAATGTTTTTTTTTGCCCTTTCTACTCCTTGCTCCCCACCTGCCTTTCCGCAATGCGTCTCTTAAATGGTTGGATCTCAATTATTCTTTGTTGAAGCAGTTACTCTATTTACTTTTATTCATACTTAACACATACCAGCAAAGAGGTTGGCCCTCAGGCCAGGTCTGAACCCACACACCCTCTCATCTAGATAGGTTCATGGATTCTTAAGAGAGGTGATCCCTCACTGGCTCTAGACCTCACATTTTCCTAGTCAGGGCATGCTTCAGGGGTAACACAGATCCTTCTCAGTGTAATGCAAGAGAACCAGACAATGGGCACAGCTAGCTGCTTGAGTCAGAAGCAGACTCCATCTCTCTAAAGTCCTACAGGTGGGCTTTGTGGGCAGGGCCAGTGTGAGAAGTCGAGTGAGAAGATAATGTCCCTGCCAGGTCTCCCCCACCACAAAAGAGCTCTCCCATTGTCTGCCCTAAGGTCTGAATTCTACTATTAGAGATTCATTCCTTGATGTTGAAGATTTCAACCACTGTTTCCTGTTAAAATGCAGATACTCCTGGGAGGGGGGGGAAACTTGAGTCCTTTTTAAACTCTCACTTCCGTTGAAGATTCAGTGATAGCTAGGCTGAGAGCAGCAGCCCTTAAAGAACTGGGACAAAAGGTAGGAGATATTCTGTTGAAAAGAAAGAAATATGTTATGTTCACCAAATTGTCTCAGTGCACCAAAAAGCTCTCTGCTTGCATTGTATGTATTCGAGGCTGGCTGCTATGCAACATAATAGGGGGTTAATTCCAGGGCTTAGAGCACTGCCTGGGAATTGGAAGCTTCTACAAGGAGAGAAAAAGGGGGTGCTGGGGTGTGTGTGTGTGTGTGTGTGTGTGTGTGTGTGTGTGTGTGTGATGTCCTCTTTTCCTAGAGGATGGGGGCTTCCCTCTCTCAGGATTCCAGACCAGAGGAAACATGAAAGGGGGGTTAAAAGATGTCTTTTGTCTTTGTAGGAAATAAGATCTTCTTGTAAAATTTCAAAAATCGGCAAATTCCATCTCTCAGCTTCAGGGGGCAGAGAAAAACAAGTGGGGAGGGGAGTAGAGAGTTGCATTAATATGAGGATGATTTTCCACTCCAGCTGCTCACCTCATTAGTTTTAAAAATTGCTTTAATATCTATATGTTTAGTTAAAAGAAGCCCCACACTTAATTGGAACTCTCAGAACCAGATGGCACCTTGGAGATCAGCTGGGTTAACCCTCGCTCAGGGACGTGGAGCGAAGTGCTGAGATCACACAGCAAGTCTGTGGCCCACGCTGGCAAGAGCACGCCACATCCTCCCCACCCCCAACCTGCCCTCCAGCTCTATCTCCTGGGTTCCAGTGAGGAGGTGCTGGGCTCCCTCTGGTCTCTTTCTGGTGGACCTCCGACGGGTAGCTTCCCTTCTGTTGGTGGCTTCAATGCTATGGCAATGGTGACCCTCCAGCCAGGAATCTGGACGTGCTGAACCATGATCTAGTCAGGCAGAACCCAGGGGAGCTTGAAAGAGGCTGAAGTTCCATGGTGAGTTTTAGCTGTTTTATGTTACAGACCCAGGGAATTTGGGGTCCTGCCTACCCTAGGTAGGCAGGTCTACCCTAGGTAGACCTCTCTTTCTGGGGAACCAAAGAACCATCCATAGGCATGCTCTAGGGCAGGCAAAGCATGCTCTGGATACAGCAAGACTTGGAAGGGGCATTCTGCTTTCTGTGCAGAGGTCTTGGGAGGAGTCCCCATCCCTGGCCTACCACTACCCAGGATCAAGTCCGCCCCTCTGCCCACAAAGGAGTTGTTGAGACGCATCTCCCTTGCCCCGTCCAATCTCTCTGTGATCCAGGCGCTGGGCTGAATCACATGTCATTCTTTTGGTGGTGGCAGTTCACCCTGGTTCAGCAGCCTGTGTGCTTGAGATCGATCAGTGGGTGTCCCTTTCCTAATGACGCAAGAGCTGTGAGAGGTTGAGCTGTTTACACAAGGTCACTTTATTAACAGGGAAATCGCTCTTATGATAAATGAGTGTTCTGATGCAGTTGTCCTCTCTCTTTCTCTATCTCCCTCCTTTCTGCTCCAGAGCTTTGTGGACCCACAGCTTCAGTGTCCTCAGCTGCTCCACCCTTTTGTTGCTGGGAGACTCAGCCCTCCTTTTGAGCCCAATCAAAGGAGGCCAGTGTCCAAGGAATGGGGAGGGTGATTATGAGCCTCTTCATAAGACTTTCCTCCGATTCAAGCTCAGCAGCCGCAAGCAGAGAACCACGAAATCCCTTTTATGGACCGGCAGGCAGGATTTCAAATCAATGATGGTCTTTTTTTGAATTTGCACAGCACTTCACAGTTGACAAGAATTTTTCCAATTCTTTACAAGAAACCATTTTGCTGGCACTCTCTGTGTAGGGGGCCAGAGAGAGGCATTACTGGTCTTATTCCCATTTTAGGGATGAGAAAACTGAAACAGGGTTGAAATGGAAGGCTTGTTGCATCTCCTGACTTCAAATCTGGGAGCATGAGGTTTGGAGCCAGAAGGCTTAGGTTCCAGTCATGGCTGCCCTCCTGTTGCTCGAGTGACCTTGGAAAGTTATTCTTCCTTTTGCTTCGCTTTTGATAATACTTTGTGTTTTAGAGCAGTTTTAGGTTTACAGAAAAATTGTACAGAAAGTGGAGATTTCCCATATAGCCTCACCCCTATCACACACATAACAGCTTCCCCTGTTAATAACATCTTGCATGGTACACTTATTACAGCTGATGAACCAATACAATTATACAACACATTATCACTAAAGTCCATAGTTTATGTGAGGAGTCACTTCTTGTGTTGTACATCCCATGGGTTTTGACAAACGCATGTTACGATCCAACATTACAATATTATGTAGAGCAGTTTCACTGCCCTAAAAGTCCCCTATGATCTAAATATTCATCCCTCCCTGCTTCTTTCCTTCTCCGGCCCCTGGCAAACCCTGGTCATTTTACTGTCTTCATGGTTTTGTCTTTTCCAGAATGTCATATAGTTGGAATCATACACTATTCAGCCTTTTCACCCTTACTTTTTTTTCACTTAGTAATATGCATTTAAGGTTCCTCCCTGTCTTTTTGTGGCTGGAGAGCACATTTCTTTTTAGTGCTAAATAATATTCCATTACCTGGATGTACCACAGGAGAATTATGTTTTAAAGTCTTCGTTTTTGTCAGCTGTGAAAGGGTAACAGTAGGGTTGTTATCCTCTCATAGGGTTGTTGTAGGGGTTAAATGGGGCTAATACACAGACAGTACCAAGTACAGTGCCTGACACATAGCACGTGCCTGTTGTTGTTGTTGTTACTGTCCTACTAGCATTATTACTGAACACAGATTCCCAGCACTGATGGGTGTGGTTGTGGAGGCTTGTCCAGGGCTTGGGCAGGGAGGGTTCAAGTACATTGGAGAGAATGAGACCAGGGCTCTGTGTGCAGTCCAGTCCCTGAAGCTAATGCCAACTTCTGTAAGTCCAAGTCACTTTATTTTTTTTATTATTTTTAAATTGTTTTTAATGTTTACCTATTTTGAGAGAGAGAGAGAGAGGGACAGAGTGTGAGAAGGGGAGGGGCAGAGAGAGAGGGAGACAGAGAATCCAAAGCAGGCTCCAGGCTCTGAGCTGTCAGCACAGAGCCCGATGCGGGGCTCGAACTCACAAACTGTGAGATCATGACCTGAGCTGAAGTTGGACGCTTAAAATGACTGAGCCACCCAGGCGCCCCAGTCCAGGTCACTTTAATGCTATGGGTCTCTACTACATGATCTGGAAAAGGAAGGGGAAACCCAAGTGGAGTAGGGGCATCTCTCAAAAACCTTTGGCAGGACAATGTGCCTGCCTAGTGCCTCAGCCACTGGTGGAGCCCCACAGTCTGAAGTACTCTTGGGGTCCTCTTCTGATTTCTCCAGGAAGAGGAGGGCTGGTTTTGTCTTTGTGGGATCATTAGGTGGGACAGAAGATTAGTCTCAATATGGTACCTTTCAGACAAATGGAGTAACTAGAGATCTGCTGAGTTGAAGGGTGATGGGCTGAGAAAGTTAGATGTTTATCTGCTTGACCTGAAGGGGTTCAAAGACCCTTCAGAATCACCAAATATCTGAACCAAAGTGCAACTGAGGCAGACCAGGAAGGCTGTAAGCCTAGGCACTGTGGAGGTACAGGCAAACGGACATATTTCCTCATGATGATTCCCCTGCCTTGCTTAGCTCCTAGCACTATCATAAAAACCAAATGAGATGTTTAGGAAAATACTTTGTAAACAGAAACAAGTAAAAGTGTTATTTTCTAAATACCTGTTATGTATATTTAACAATCTTAAATGATTTAACTTCTGAAGACTCAGTTTCCTCATCTGTGAAAAGAGGATCACAGTAGGTTCATGGGGTTACTATGACAGCTGATGAGTTAATCTGCCTAAAGTGCTTGACTAATGTCTGGTTGTGAGTATGTGAGTGTACATTTATTATAAGTGTATATATAGTATATATACACATAAACACAAACACACACATAGTAAGTGTGCAATTTCTACCATGATTGGATGATTACTTTCACCTCAGTTAAAATTTTCCAGAATCTATTTGGCCACATATTAATTTTTAGACAGAGAGAGAGTGAGAGCAAGTGAGAATGGGGGACAGGGGCAGAGGGAGATGGAAAGAGAGAATTTTAAGTGGGTTCCATGCCCAGCATGGAGCCCAATGCAGGGCTCAATCTCCTGACCATGAGATCATGACCTGAGCAGAAATCAAGAGTCGGATGCTCAAATGACTGAGCTCCCCATTTTATAGATAAGAAGCCTAAAGCTTGGAGGGATTAAATAATTTACTCAAGAATATCCAGATCATAAGAGGATGAGTTGGGATTTGAACACATGCCCACAACTGATGCCTTTCCCAGCAAACCCCTGGCTGTAAAGTGTTACACACATGTAAGATTGTATTTCTCTTGGAAAAATACCATACAGCTTGTTTCCAACTGGGGTTCATTTAGTTTTCTCATCCTTAGAGGAAAGACTAGTGAAGTTGTGGTAATAATGGTGAGAGAAATGGCTCCAGGCAAGCTGATTCCAGTTGGAGCTGTGCTTTTGTGCCTGAGAGAATGTGCATGTGCTTGCAGCTAAGGGGGCTCCATCTGTATCAAGGAGGGAAAGTCACATTGGTTAGGAAAGAGAATGACTTAGGAGGAGCTGCTGAGACACTAGAACTCAACCTAGTGTTGATGTATGATAACCAGGGCACGTTACTGAAAGGCATAAAATAATACAAAAAGTTATTTTTCAGCCAATATGCTGACACAGCACCATTTTGGGTCCCTAAGTGAAAATGATATATGAATTATCTCAACCTAAAGTCGGAAGTATAAATTATAGAATATATCTTTCACTGTTTTATTTGGGCTGTAAAGCGACACCTTATTATTTCTCCCTCCTGGGCTTCCTTTAATGAATCGGGATTTGAAAGTGAAATATTTATTATATTGCAGGGGAGAGATTACATCGTGCTTCAGAAAGGAGGGAGGAAGGGTTATGGAAATCAGGCGGCATCTTGGAAATTGGTCTCTTTCTTGTTTATGAGAAATGGCTGATGCGGGTGTTTTTTCTGAGTTGTGAGAAGCTTACTGAAGAGGACCCCTCCAGCGTGGTGAACATGGGGGCGTGGGTCGCCAAGTCAGGGATCCAAGCCTCCAGCATGCCTTCACCTGTAAACCCTCCTCATCTGATTGGGAACATCCAGTGAATGAGAAACACTTGCTTATGATGCTTTCATGGGTTGTGTGGGGAGATGAAGTATCATGAACTGTCTTATTAAATCTGGCTGGGGTGGAAGAAAGAGGGGTGGGGGTGGAATGCCTTCGTTTCCATTGGCCATTGGATGTTGGGTAATGGCAATTGATTATTCAAACCATAGGGCAGTTACTGAGACTCAGCACTGGCTTAATGGATATATTTCTTCTTCTAGCTCCCAAATCAGCCCTGATGGATGATTATGGGAGTTTAGTATGTCGTATAACTGCTCAGAGCCAGGCAACCAGACTCTCCCACCGTTCAGAGTGAGAGCAATTGTTCTTAAGATGCTAGACGACTTCTGGTGTCTCCACTGTAGACAAATGGGTGAAGAAATGGGTTAAAAGGTTGGACCCACATCATAAGACTGTGTAACCAAGCAGCTACACCACATTTCTTGTGACAGTAGCCATAGCTCAGGGACAAGAATTTATGCAAAAATTCAGAGTGTTTGGCCCTCTTTCATTCATTCATTCATTCATTCATTCACCTATTCATTTATTCCATAAATAGTTATGAGCACTTCTGTATGCCATGCACCGTATTAAGCACTGTGGAAAGAAAAGAGATAATAAACAGTCTCTCTGTTCAGTGAACTATGGACTAGTGGAGAAGAAAAACTGTAAACAGAAGCCAAAACAGTTGTCAGGTTATACCACAAAGAGTATGTAAGGATAATGTGATGGTACAAAAAGGAGGTGATTGACTTTGCTTGAAGGGAGGGGGTACAGGAAAGCTTGAAGCCCCCATAAGTTGATTCATAGACAAATATGTATTGTGTGGATCCCTTCACCATTAATGAGATGATGCTTAAAAGCAGGAGAAGGGCATTCTAGAGCATGTGCAAAGGTGAAAAACTATCTAACAAGGTGTCTGGAATGGGGTGTGGAAACACGATGGCAAGGCTCTCAGAGTTGGGAATTCATTATGGACTTCTGCTTTGCGAGTACAAACCCTCTATCCTCATGATGAGTTCTCTCTTCCTCCTGTGCTAATCATCTCACTGTGATTGTTCTGATCTTCATATTGTCTTCCATTACTCCAAAATAGAATTTTGCTCCTTGATCCCCTAACCTATATAAGCCATACACATTCAAGGGGCCAGCAAGCATGGAGGTAAATGCTTTTTTCCCTCCAGCACAAGAAAGGGGGTGGAAAGAACAATGCCCGCTACCCCTACCCCCACACCTTTCCTGTCTCCAACACTCTGTCCCAGTGCATTCACCATCCACTCTCGGGCATGGTGACATTCACTGATGGGTCACCACCACATACACTGCTTAGGGGGCTGGAGAGTGGGCACCTCTGTCCAGAAGCCAAGAGCCCTAAGCATGTTAGCCCCAGTAGCCTGAGGCTGCTTTGCAAGCAGGAGGTGTTTGCAATGGATTTGACTGGTGCTCTGAGCCTGAGAGGCTGGAGAGGCTGAACTCCATTTGTCAGGGCAGTGTTTTTGTGTTGAATGCCATTAGCACTGGGAAAGGATCACGTGGTTTGGGAGGCTGGTGCACCAGTGAAATGGCAGCAGCCCCTGATGGGGTCAATAGTAGGGGGGCCTTCAGGAGGGACTCTGCAGCTAACTTATATTAGCAATTCAGAAGGGATTGGCAGTAACTTTGAGCTCTCCCTTGACAGCCAGCTCCTGGGAGCTATGAGTTAAGCAAAGGCACCTGCCAATTGTTAAGATTCCCTGAATTCTCTGAATAACCATGGTGGTGGGGGCAGCCCAGATGAGGAGGCCATGGCATTTCTTCCTGACAAGGATGGCATAACTCAGTGATTGCAATGCATCTCAGCTCCTTGTCATACCAGTGCATACATATCATTCATAGAAACAGAGCTGGATGGGGACTTAGACATAAGCCAGTCCAACCTCTTCATTCTATGTATGCAGAACCTGTGAGTTGATGAAGGTTACAGAGTGGCTAAGTCCAGATGTGATCCCAGGTTTCCTGACCTCTACTCCCCTGTCTTTTCTCTGCATCTATGAATGTGGGTGGAGCTGGATAATGGGGGGGGGGATAAATTAAACAGACCCACAAAATAGTAGCAGGTTCATGGTGCATCTAATATCTAGTGGTCAGTTTATAAATGATTTCCAAACTAGTTTGCCTTCTAACTTTTGCTAAGTTTTAAAAAGCAGATTCCTAGTCATTTATTGTATTTATCACTACGTTTTATCAGTAGTGAAATGCATTTTGTTCCCTTGCCTCAGCACATATAAATTTACATTACAGTTGGTCAGTATCAAGAACATCACATCCAGGTGCTAGAACTCACCACCACAGGTAGCAGAGGCTGGATTGACCTTGGCTGGGGGCTTGGGGCTGACTGAGACTGTCTGGAGAGGCTCAGGAGCCAGGAGAGGAGACCACTAGAGGTCTCTTCCAGTCCTAGAATGAAATCATCTCGAGCTTCTGGTGATACCCAGCTAGAGTTTGTTTAGGTGAGTATGTTTAGGAGCTTTGGGCTACCAGAATTGATGGGCCATGGGGAAAGCAAAAGGATGACAAAGGGCCCCTACATTTACAAGAAAACACCTACCACAAATGGAAAAGAAAGAATGTCTCCAGATTTGGGTAGGAGGTGTGTGTGTGTGTGTGTGTGTGTGTGTGTGTGTGTGTGTCTGTTGGAAGGGGCTACAAAGTGGCATAGCAGAATGGTAAAGAAGGTGGTCTTTCCTTCACACTGTCTCCTCCTCAACCCACCAGCCTCCCTCCAATTTCAGTCCCTTATAGAAAGAGATCAAGGACTCTATCTCCTGTCATGAATTTAGATCTATGTCTATGGTCAGGAAATTTAATTTTTTAAGACCAACACTCCAGAACGTTTACATACAGAAGGAGGTGCCCCTATTTTCCTTAGGTATTTGGAGATGCAATGTCCCTCTATTCTAGCAGGGCTTCCATTGCTTGTGCCATCCTTGGAATTCATCGAAGGATCTTCAGTGTGGTCCTGTGAATCCTTTCATTAGGTGCATATCTTCATTTGCAACTTTGAGAGTTGGTCAAGGTCATCCAGAACCAAGTCTGAGTTCAAGGAGGGAGATTTGCTGGTGCTAAGATTGGTTTGACCACAAACCAATGTCTTCTAGTCTTTGTTTACCAACTTGTCTTTGTTTTCTATAATGGAAACATGCTTCACTACACTCCCTTCCCAGTGTAATTTATAGCCATTGTTTAACTGTAACCAACCACCACTACCACTACCATAATACAATCCTTGTAATATCAACTCTGGGTATAAGTAGACGGACACTCCCTCCTATCCATCACCTGCAACCCGTTAGCATGCAAGGAGCACTAAGGGACGTTAAAAATGCTGGGCTTGAATTCCAGTTTATTTTTCAGCTGTGAGGGGGCGGGCGCCTGGGCTCAGTCCGTTAAGCATCCGACTTCAGCTCAGGTCATGATCTCACAGTTTGTGGGTTGGAGCGCCACATTGGGCTCTCCTGTCAGTGTGGAGTCTGCTTCGGATCCTCTTCCCCCCTCTCTCTCTGCTCCTCCCCCGCTCACATGTGTGCTGTCTCATAAAATAAACATTAAAAAAATCATTTACCAGCTGGGGGAACTTGAGTATGTCACTGACCTCTGTGAATTTTAATTTTCTGAATTATAGAAAGAGAGCAAAACTGTTTGCCTTGAAAACTTGTTGTAAGGATTAAATGAACAAATGTCCAGTGAATAGTAGATGTTTAATAAATGTCTAGTGTTCAGTGCATAGTAGATGTTTAATAAATGTCTGTGTCTAATTTTTAATAAAGTAGCAGCTGGGCATGCTTTCTCTTTCTGTTCTCTTTTTATTCTCTCTTCTCTTTCTCTTTCTAGTCCCACCTTCCTACTTTCCTGGTATTCATTGACATGCCTTGTGATATCCCCTGGCCTTTCCCTCTTTCATCAAGAAGCCATTGGGAGGTGGAGGAGGTGGAGTGCAAGGTAATGAAAGGGAGGGAACACAGAGGGTCAGTCATGGCTCCATACCCAGCTTAGGGACACTCCAGACCTCAGACCATGGATCCCACTGAACTGAAAATACCCTCACAAGCCACGAGTCTCTGTGAGGCTGGGTCTTAGCTGGACAAAGAGGGGTGAGGTCCTCTCTTTCTTGCGCTATGCTAAGTGCAGGGGATGCAGGAGTGAACAAGTCACAGTCCTGCCCTGAGAAGACTCACTGTGTCCTATTCTCTGAAAATTGTTGTTGAAGAAGAAGGTATAGTAGGAGCCTGTAAACTGCCCCCAAATAATCTTTGCCTCCAGATAGCCACCTACTTGTGTAAGCTCCTCTCCTTGATGATGGGCTGAACCTGGTGACTCCTTTCCAACAATTGAAAGACCACAAAAGTGGACAGATGCCACTTCTGACCTTAGCTTACCAATACACTGTATCTCTGAGGGAATCCATCTGGCACATTTTCAGTTGTGCTACGGAGAGGCCCATGTTGGGGAGGAATCTGGGGAGGCCCCCAGCCAACAGCCATTGAAGAGCTGATGCCTTCAGTCTAAAAGCCTGCAAGGAACAGAATCTTGTCAGGAGCCATGTGAGTGGACTTACCTCCCCAGTTGAGCTTTGAGATGAGACAGCAGCCCCAACCAACACTGTAACTGCAGCCTTTTGAGAGATCTTGGGGTGGAGGCACCCAGCTTAGATGTGCCTGGATCCCTGACCCACAGAAACTGTGAGCTAACACACACTTGTTGTTTTAAGTCACTCAGTTTTGGGGTAATTGGTTATACAATGATAGATAATGAAAAAGGCAGACAGAGTGACTCTCCTGACTTTCATATATTATTATCTCCCGGATTTATTGAGATATAAGCGACATAGAATATTGTGTGAATTTAAAGTACAGTATAACAATTTGATGTACGTATATTATGAAATGAGAAAGACCTAGTCCCAGTGTCTGTAGTACCTGTCAGGGCCTGGTACACAGAAAGTGCTCATTAAGTATTTGATGGATGAGCAATCTGCAGAACATGGAGACATTCTCTGAGGCTTTACCCCAGCAATTTGTAACACTGTGGACTACCCGGGATACACAAGATACCCAGTCCAATTGAATTTTAGATCAAAGAAGAATAATCTGTAGGATAAGTATGTCCCAGCTAGCACATGAGAGATAACTTTACACTAAAACATTGTTTATTTGCTGTTATTGCTATATCTGGTGACCCTAAGCCCAGGGTGGGAGCACAATCAGTGTGGACCCAGGAGAGAGAGGACAGTGAGTGTGCACAATAGGATTAGTTGATGCATCCGTTACCCCACATAGTTACAACTTGTGCGTGTCTGTGGTAAAAACTTTTAAGATCTGCTATCTTAGCAACTTTCACATATATAATACAATATTGTTAACTATAGTCACGTGCTGTTCATTAGAGATCCAGAAAACTCATATATATATATATATATATATATATATATATATATATATATATATATATATATATTTTTTTTTTTTTTTTTTTTTACAAACAGAACATCTAGCCCTCTAAAAGGGAAAAAGGAGGGAAATCTCTTTCTGGAGGAGCTTCCTGTTAGAGTTGTTTTTAATGGAGTCCCATGCGCTCAGATGGTGGAGCTACTGGTTTTCTGGTTCTATAAATTCTCCTGGTCAGATTCTTCAGAAGAGGTGCCTTCCTCCTTTCTCATAAGCCTTTTTCTCAAATCTTCTGCTACATATCCCACCTCCTACTTCAGGATCCCCTTGACCCGTCCCAGTGTGCCCAGCTGCTCTAGCTCCAGCTTGCAACTGGGAGGAGGTGCTTTTATCAGGGTCCTCAGGAACAAGGGGCCTTGGCAATTAGGGACTCCGAGTCTGAGACGTCCTTGTCCTGGTTATGTCCTCAATGTCTCCAAATACAATATTGTGTCTCAAGAAGGAGAGGGGCCCCACTGAACCTGATTTATTATTTTACACCTGTTGCCTGGCAATGAAATGTCAGCCTGCCAGACCACTGGGTAGGATCTGACTTCCAGATTTCCAGAGTCTTCTGTCTGTGAATATACCAGAGCCCATATATCCCTATTCAAGAGGATCTTTCTTCAGTTACCACTGTCCCCATGGCTGGTCAAAATGGTTTCCTGCCCATTCCTCAGAGGCACCCCTCACAAACCTCCACACGTACGGTTATTGTCATCATGTCAGCATGTTCCTGTCAGCACAACCCTATACTATGCTGGCTTGTGTCTGGCCCTTGAGCACATGTGTACATGTGCATGCATACATACACAGTCCCCATACACACACTCACATGCACACACACACACCTGTACATACATTCACATGCACACACACCTGCACGCACACACCCTCCCATACACTCATATGCACATACATTCACAGGCACACACATCTGCACACACATTCACATGCACACATACCTGCAAAAAAATTCATATGCATATGCACACTTGCACACACATTCACCTGCATATACATCTGCACACACACACACACACTTGTGCCACCCACCTTCTCAATATCAAGACTCTAAGACTTCTTTGAAGATGAAATCTATTATCCACTCAAATAATCATCCCACCACCACTCCCTCCCCCCAAGATGATTAACATCTGTGAGCATTATTTAAAGCGCTGCTTGGTTCCCATTTTGAAAAGCTGTTTTCCCCCCTCCCTTTCATGCCAAATCCCCAATGTAGGCTCGACGCAGGGAGCAGCTCCGCATGGCCAAGAGAGGTCGGCTCTCATTAATACAGATCCCATTTATTTAAAAATAGCAATATTATGCCACTTTCAAATAGCCTGAGTGAGCTAAACCATTAAAAGATTGTGCGTCGCTGACTTCGGACCTATTGTGAAGGCTTAATATTTCACAGCACAGTGACATACGGCACATAACCCACGGAGCAGCGCTATTGGTTTGGCTGTTCGGGAATGAGGAGTAGGGAAATAATTGAAGAGAACATTTTATAGCCCAACACAGAGGAAGGGAGAGACTGGAGCTTGGAAAATGTCGTGAAGGCCTTCTGAAGCGAAGGGTGGGGTGGGAGGCACAGATGCAGTGGTCACGTCAGTGGTGCATTAGTACATGTTCAGGGGTGGAAGGGTGGATGAATGGATGTTCCATCTCCTGGGTCCCCTTCACAGTGTGGTCATTTTCCAGAATCATTGTTCCTAACGTGGCTAGTAGACTGGGCTTGCATGTGTTTCCATTCAGAGCCTGGAAAATGGCCAAATAAATGATGCTTGAAATAGAGCCACATTTGGGGGTTTGGGACGAAAGCGGGGGTAGTGGGGAAATTGCCAAGGAACCACAAACATTAGTTTTGGAATTAAGACAGATTTCAGTTTGGATCTTGATTCCATGTCTCCCTGTGTGGCTGAGAGTAAATTCTTAGCTTCTAGCATCTCAATTCCTGAATTTTTGCAATGAGAACAATAAAGGCTACATCCAGAGGCTGTGACAAGTTGAACATATGATAATACTGAGTTAATTTTGGTTTCTTCCTTCTGGTTTCCCATTTACCTGCATTACCTCCTTCCTTTCTTTTCTTCCCTCCTAACACATGGACTCTCTTCTCTGTCACTCTGCTCTCAGCTAAGACTTGGGCCCAGCCTAGGTGTGGTTTCTCACATGGGCACCTTGCTTCTTGGAAATGATCCTAAGGCATCCACATTCCCACCAATCCTAGCCATTCTCCTCTTTCTGCAGGCTTGAGCCTTCTGAGATTCTTTTGTTTACATGCGCCCTTCCCAAAGTAGCCATGCAAGTGACTCTCAGAAAACATGTGTGTTTCAAAGACCCAATGATTTGACGTGTAGATCTTGAGGGTCTGGAAGAGGCTTGCTAGATGCAAGCTCTACTGCCCCCAAATATTCCACAGCTCCTTCCGAAGGCTCTGAGTCCTATTGGGTGTGGCCCACATCTGGGCATCTACCTTCCAGGAGGCTGGATAGATTTTCCCAAATGAGGGAGTGAATGTGGCATATGCACACATGGACCTCTGAAATCCATTGATTGAATGTGCTCCTCCTCCCGCCATCTTGTACAGTTCAGATTTATAAGAGAGGAAGAGATGAGCATCTCTGTTCAGGCCTGCCACCCATGGAATCAGCCTGCTTTAACCTGGGGAGTGGGACATTTTAATGAGCATTAGAGACAGAGTAGGGACAAATCTCCCCACCTACCAACCTCCCCACATTCTGCACCCTGCAGGCCTTTTTGTTTTTAGATTCTCCTTCCTCCACTGACCCAGACCTCCACCCATGGGCAACCCACCTTCCTATTGCTTCATTCTGTAGTTGTTCAAACAAAATGGAAAAAAAAAATGTTTTCCAAAATCAAAGGTAGCACAGGCAGCATCTTCTGTTTTGTTGGTCTCTTGAAAAAATACCCTTTGAATTCTTCTTTCTTTAACCAATGGGAGCCTCTTGCCCTTTGCCATAGGTTCTGAGCAGGAGGAGCCCAGTTGTAGCTCCACAGACATTTAATTAGACTGTGTGTGGGGGCTGTGAGTTTGTTCTTCCTGCAGCTACAAAGCAAAAGCTGCCTGTTGATCTGAGAATGCAGAATATAGAGTTGCCGTGGATGGCAGAGAAGTGCCAGGTTTTCTGTCCATGGGGAGGGGAGGTGCAGAAAGTGAAGGTGCGGAGGGGACCTAGATACGCCACTCCCCAGTTCCCCAAACCCTGATGAATGGAATGCTATCTTCTTCGGGAGGATCTCTTTAAATCCAATGGGGCCTTCCAGAACTAAATTCATACTTCATCGAATTGCAGTGACCTTGAGAGGTCATCCAGTGCACACCCTACGTGGCAGGGGTGGGTCTGGGGGCCAGTCCTGACATCAGTGCTCGAGATTGAAAGGCAGCAGAACTTAACATTTTTGTAGTAGATTTAATTTAGGTACCTTCTTTATAAAAGGGCATGCATGATTCAAAAGATCCCCTTAATCTCTTTTCCTCCATCTTTGTTTCCTTCTTCTCTCTGAATTCTCCTTTCATAATCTAAAATAGCAGCCTCAAGATGGACGGTGGGAAGGAGGGGAACATATTCAAAGGTATTGGAGGGTCACCATTTCTGTTCTTTTTTCTTCTGCCGTAAGTCCTGCTTCAGGGAACAAGCAGACCTATAAATGAGATGTAGCTCATTCATGAATTGCTTGTGTATTACTTGGGAACACATTTTCCCATCAAGAATGATTGATGATTTGGTTCTCATGCTGGCCCACAGATGCCCATTTAACCTAATGGTGGCCTTGAAATATGAGTCTCCTCAAGTTTCTTGAGAATTATATGAGCAGAGAGTCCTCAGTAACCTAAATGTAGACCCCTAAGCTACATTTTTGAGCCTTTATGAGTGCTGAGCACCTGGCTCAGCCCAAAGTCCTCTGAGGCAGTGCTGGGGTTGGTAGGACATTTGCTGAGGAACCATTTGCATTAGCTTTGGAATTAAGACAGACTTTGATTCTGATCTTTTTTCCAGAAACTTGGAGAACCTGGCTGGCTCAGTCGGTAAAACATGTGACTCTTAATCTCAGGTCGTGAGTTCAAGCCCCATGTTGGGCATGGAGCCTACTTAAAAAACAAAACAAAACAAAACAAAACAAACAAAAACTCTAGAAGAAGAGTGGCTGGGGAAGGAGGAGAGTGGCATGACACATACGCACAATCTCAGAAGGTAGAGGGGGCCCAGTGGAAAGTGTACCAGGCCTGTCCTGGACAGTATGGTTTCAAGCCTTGGTTTAACCACTTTTTACTTCTGTGTTAGTGAGTGAGTCATTCAACACCTCTGGGCATCATTTTCCTTACAGATAAAGATGAAGACATACATTTAAAGAGATACCTATACACAAGACTATCCAGAAATAAATATAGATCTATAAATATATTCATATAAGAGCAAGAGTGTTGGCAGAATGTGATTAGAACTGAATAGCGGTGGCCTGCAAAGGCAACAAGGAAGGGAAGGAGAAATAATATTTATTGAACACTTACTATGAATCATGCACCATCTTGAGTGGTTTGCATAGCGCAAGTTGGGAAAAAAATGTTACTTAAAGGTATCACACCAGCATTCTTCTGAGGGAATAAATTGTCTTTCTTTAGAAAAATACCTTTGATAAGCCACTTTATGTGTGGAGGGTGAGGTCTTGAGGGCATCTTTTGGAAAGAGGCACAAACACAAAAGAATGCCAAACTGCTCTGCATAAGAAACGAATAGAGTTTCTGGTTCAAAATGGCAGACTGAGGCAATAAATTAACCTCCTGTCTCTCTCGAGACCCCATTAAAATGATGTTAAAGGAATACAAAAGTGAATAAACCCATAATAATAAAGGGACTAGGGAGTGAAGTCGGAATCACCAGCAGATGAGAGATTTCAACGAACCCTTGGAAAACGAGACCTAGATGAAAATACGTTGATAAATGAAGTGGAGTGAGGAGCCAAAGCCCAGAATACATTCAGGTGGCAGCTGCAGAGGCAACGAAAGCCAATCTTCCTGGCAAAACAAAAGGAGGCTCTGGGCTCAGAGTCCACAGGTGTAGGGAAAAGGAGAGTAGGGTGATCCTGAAGAAGTGTTTCTACTGCCCACTCTGCTTAGCACCAGGGCTCCTTCTGTATGGAAGGTAGGCAGTCTAGGGCTTCTGGTGGGGATGCTGGAACCCCATAAGCCTCCTCATCTGGTTTCCACCTTACAGATGACTTCTCAGCCTGCCTCCTAAAGCAAAGCCTGCCACTTCAAAGCTCTGTCTTGTGGCCTTCTTACTCATGGAAGCCTTTCAGGGAAAGAGACTTACATACACAACAGCTACATGGATAGCCAACTAGGTCCTTGTTTTAAAATCCTGTATAATGGGGCCCCTGGGTGGCTCAGTCGGTTAAGCGTCCGACTTCGGCTCAGGTCATGATCTTGCGGTCCTTGAGTTCCAGCCCCACGTCGGGCTCTGTGCTGACAGCTCGGAGCCTGGAGCCTGTTTCAGATTCTGTATCTCCCTCTCTCTGACCCTCCCCCATTCATGCTCTGTCTCTCTTTGTCTCAAAAATAAATAAAGGTTAAAAAAAATTTTTTTTTAAAAATAAAATCCTGTATAATCACAGAATGCCAGATATACTGAGATAATCATCAGAGGGAAATATAAAGACCAACATAAACAAACAGAACAACTGACTGGGAGGAACCACAGTTAACTCAAAAAAAAAGGGGGGGGATAAAACTTTCTAAATGCTAACTAACAACTCTAGAGAACTTCAAGGTAACATCGTGTCCATCACTGCCATCATCAGCACCATCACTGGCATCACCATGACTGACACTTGCTTAGCAGTCTCTGGTACAGGGGCTGTTGGAAGCACTTCACATGCACTAATTCATTGAAACTCCAAATACTGTGGGAGTTACCTATCACAAACACCCCCATGTTGGAGATGAGAAAGCTGGACACAGAGATGTTAAATGACTTGCTGAAGTTCACACAATTACTAAGTAGGCAGAGTTGAGATTTGAACTCAACTGATTTGATTTCTGTCTTTGTGTTTCAACCACTACATTGAACTTTGTCTCATTAAAAATAAAATAAAATAATTTAAAAACATAAGACAAAAAAACCCTACAACCCCCCCCAAACAACCAGTCTATGAAATGGAAATAATTAAAGAACAAGAGAGTCCTTGTGGAAATTAAAAATACATGATTGTCAAAATAAAACATTTAGTAGAAGAGCTGGAAGATAAGGTCAAAGATACCTCCCAATATAGAGAAGAGAAAGAGAAAGAGTTAGAAAGAGAGAAAGAGAGAAAGAAACCATCCAAGAAATTATCCATGAATATTTCCCAGAGTCAAAGAAAATCATGAGCCCTTAGGCTGAAAAGCCATACCAAGTGTCTAACATATGAAAACTGACACTGATCCACACCTAGGCACCTGCTGATGACATTTGAAAGCAACAATGATAAAGAGAGAAACACCATACAACCACGCTGACTGGCCTCATTTAAAATGATCATCATGAGCCTCCAGTGGGCCCCTGAGGCCACCCTATACCCCATACCCCATTACATTTTTCTCCCACTCCCTGATCACTATTTTACATCACTTCCTGTCTTCTTGATAGTCTACAAACGCCTCTCCTACTGTCCCTTAGCTGACAAAATGCCAGCAACAGAGAACTTCCCCACACACCCACCAGCACAGGTACCCGATACCATGCCTTCTATGAGGTAAATATGCTAGACTTTTGTACACCTAAACCAGCACATCAGTGTGGTCCAGACTCCATCCTCTTCCCCATTATCCCCTTATCACTTCTTCCAGCTCTGGAAGAAGTCACTTCCTCTGACTCCTCTATAGTCAGGTCCCCCATTCCTCAAAACTGATATTCTTAAAGTCACTATTCACTTAGATATTAAAAATAATAACTCAGTGTTCACTTCTTAATCCTCAATCCATATGACACATGGCAGCATTCTGATATGGGTGACCACTTGCCCTTCTTTAAAGCACTTCATTCATATGGTTTCCAGATATCACGGTTTTCTGATTTTCTCCTTCCTCACTGGCCACTTCTCAGTCTCCCTTCCTGGCTACTTTTCATCTTTCTCTGAATTCTGGACCTTTAGGAATAGTCCAGGGCTGAGTCTTGGGTGTCTTCTGTCCTCTTTCTAGACTAACTCCCCTTGATTATGATGTTTGTGGGAGTGGACTTTCTTGGCCCTACCCTGTTTGTGGTTTGCTGACCTTGAATCTGCAGGTTTATGTCTTTCACCCAGTTAGGGAAGTTTGCAGCAATTATTCCTTGAAATAATTTTCAACACCATATATTTTTTCTCTTCTGGGACTCTGATGGCATGAATATTAGATATTTGTTGAGGTGCCTGGGTGACTCAGTTGGTTAGTGTTCGACTTCAGCTCAGATCATGATCTTGTGGTTCATGAAGCTGAGCCCCACTTTGGGCTCTGTGCTGACGGCTCGGAGCCTGGAGCCTGATTCAGATTCTGTGTCTCCCTCTCTGTCTGTGTCCCCACTCCCCCGCTTGTGCTCTCTCTCTCAAAATAAATAGACATTAAACAAAAGAAATTTGTTATTGTCCCATAGGTACTTTAAACATTTTTCCCCCTAATCTTTTCTCTCTGTTGTTCAATTTGGATAATTTTTAGCAATGTATTTTAAAGTTCATTTACTCATTTCCTCTGTCATTTTCATTCTACTATTGAATTTTATTATTGTGTTTTTTAGTTCTATAATTTCCTCTTGGTTCTTTGTATCTTATACTTCTTTTCTGATATCATCTATCTTTCAAAAGTGTTTTCCTTTATTTATTGGAGTATTTTTATAATAGATGGTTTAAAGTCTTTGCAGGAGAATTTCAACACCTGTGTTTTCTTGGCACTGGTGCTTGTTAATTGTGTCTTCCCATGGGAGCTGAGATTTTCCTCATACTTCATATGCTGAGTAATTTGAACTATATCCTGGGCATTATGTATATTATGGTTGGAGTCTCTGTTCTTGGTTTACATCCTTTGGAGAAATTTTTACAGGCAGTTAACATGGTTGGGTTCAGGGTGAACATTCCAGCTGGACTTCAGTGGGTTGTGGTTTCAAAGTCGGATCTCTTTCAAGATCTTTGCTGTGCCACTTGGATCTGTGACTGTTACACCATCCAGTGGATAGCATGGGGACCTGATGGTGGTGAAGTGCACCTGTAGTTCAGTTCTCAAGGTTTTGGATTCACTGTTTAGGCTCAGATGCATGCATGCACAGCTCAGGGAGATCCCAGGAGGTGATATACAACTTTATGGAGTTGCTTCCTTGAGATACTCCTGATACTTTCCAGGTCCCTGGGCCTTCTCCTTTGCTCCTCTGGCCAGAAAGCTGGACTGTACTTTCTTTGCTCTGTCTTACAGTATTTGCAACTGTTCCCTCATTCTGGATTCAAGAAGAGAGAGGAAAGAGAGGGGAAAAAATTGATGGAGTTTGCTCCCCCCTCTCCTTCTCTGATTGGAGGGAAGGTTCTTCATCCTGGGAGTTTTAAATATCTGGGACTCCCAGTGGCACTGCTGACACCACAGGGGAATCTGAAATTCACCGAACAGAGAAAAGGAAGAAGAATAAAGAAAAGCAAGGAATTCTCCACTCTTTCTAAATGCTGAGTCCCCTTTCCCACTCTTGATTCAGAATCAGATGGCTTCTCCCAGAGTTCTTTTTGCCCAGGCCTGGGGACACCAGAGGAAATGTGGGAAATGTACTTCTGTTTTGGTGGTACTTCTAATTCTGGTCTTCTTCCCCAATCTGCCTGGTCCTGTTTACCTTTCAGAGTCCTCCAGTAGCTGTACCATTCATTCCATGTGAATTTCATAGCTGTATTCAGTGTGAGAGGCAGGGCAGTGTGCTATTGGTCCATCGATGGAGACACAAAACCTGCTTTCGAAGCTTTGAAGGAAGATGCATTGAACCTAGAACTATTATTAATTGTGGGGGATAAATAGCATCACTTTCAAAAATCCAAAGACTGAAGATGTTTGCCTCCTAAACATTCTTCCTAAGGAAGTTACTTGAGGATGTACTCCTGCAAAACAAAGAAGATGAAATGAAAGAGAGGTGTGTGAAATCCTGGAATTTGTAGGACTAACCTACGAGAGATGTGAATATCCAAGAGATTATTTATGTGATGGATCCAAAGGCCAGCTGGTCCAGATTAGAACAGATGGTACGATGCTTCTGGAACTATATTTCTGTAAAGAAAATGGATTCCATGTGATAAATAATTGAAGGCGAAATGATTTGAGGGTATACTGAAGGCAAATTATTCTTTTCTCTAAAAGGAAAGAGAGAAAATTTTAGAAAATATAAAAATTCACACAAGAAATTGATGGTCTGTATTTGAAGAAAAATAAAGTTTGTCATGTTTTCAGTATAGTGCTTGGGTGTGGAAAAAGAATACATTTGATCTAGATCATAGCAAGAATACCTTTCAAGTGAGCAAAGGAATTGTGGCATTTGATCCATTGAGAAGGACATAATTCTGACTCACTTCTTTGCTATGCAGTGAATAATATTTTCATAGAAATATTAATTTAAATGCCAAATTAGTAACAGTGGATTAGGTTATGCTGAGGTAACAACCCCAACTCTCATTGACTCTGATTGACATGGAAGTTTATTTCTTGGTTACCCACCATGGCCTAAGCAGGTCAGCACAGGACTCTGCTACCCGTATTCCCTCGGGGACCCAGGTGGCAGAGGTTCTTCCTCTTTGTAGCTGCACCATCTAGAAGAATTGGCTTCAGCTGCAGCAGCAGAAAGGAGTTCAGTAAATATCATTGGGTTTTCGCTATCTCAATCTGAAAATCACTTATAAGATTTCTCACGTTTCACTGGCTAGAACTGGTCATAATTCTTTTCTCACTAGGCAGTGAGGAAGATGGAATTGTAGCAGAGCAAATGGAATGTTTGGCGGCCATCTCTGCCCACCATTACTGCTCATTGGCATTCAACTTTTATAATAACTTATATGAGAATTGCAAACTGGTCACCTGGAATAAATGCAAACTTCAGATGAGGCTGGTTTGGGTATACAGAATTTTTTCAAAGAACTGGAACATTTTGAAGTTGGACACATTATTTCTAGTTCTGTACAGTCCTCAGTGCTCACCCTGCCAAGACTCTGGGTCCATCTGACTCATATACCCAGCCAGTGTGGTCCTTGCAGATACTCACAGTCTCTACAATATAATGGAGGGCAGACCTGGGGATGCACAGTGCAATGTACATGTATCCAAAGTCTGGATAATGAAAACATAGAGTCACAGCGGACAGGGTGGGGTGTGGAAAGTAGACGAGAAGTAGAAGGAAATGTGGGTGTGCTTGTACATTCCTGTTGTAGAGCAGGAAGGCAAGATGTGCCACTTGATGTAGATGAAACAAGACATGTATATTTACATGTATTATTTAAAATCATAAATGTAATTAATAGAACTAAAGCATAATAAGTATGGAAGCTGAGAGGAGAACAGGAAGTCACATTGGATATGGTGTGAATATAACTCTTTATATTTTCTAGCGGGTAATCAATAGATAATATCCATGGTCAATAAATCAAGAAACGGAGGTATAAATATACCATTTAGGGTAGGCAGGAAACCACTAGGAGCCCTCTAAACAGAAATGGTTTAACATGGTTTCCTTTGGGGAGTAGGATTCAAGGTGGAGGTAGGAGAAAAGCCTTAATTTCATTTTAAGAATGTCTGTACTATTTGATTCTTTAAAAAAAAAATAGTAATGCATTGTCTGACTTAAATATTTCTAAATTATTTTTAAAAAGAAATGGACAGAATTTGGGGTATGGGGGAAGATAGGGAAGATTTGAGAAGAGGAGGAAGAGGGGGGAAAGAAGGGAGGAAGAGGGGGGAAAAGGAGGAGGGAGGAAGAGGGAGAGAGGAGGGGGGAGGAGGAGGGGAAAAAAGTACAGGTGCCATAGTGGGAAGCTGGACCCCATGGAGAAATGAAAAGCCACTCCATTGGGTGGCTTACTGCCTTTTAAGGATACAAACCCCAATATTCAATTTTAGGTTGTTTGCTTTGTGAGGATATAAATCCTTGTCATTGCCCCAAACCATGTAAGTGTCTACTATACAACTGGCTTCTGTGTTTAACCAGGAGAGAGACTAGAGAAAGGAACTGAATACCTAAGTACAGGGCACAGATAAGTAGAAAGAATGGCGGTGAGAAGGGAGTGAGAATAGGAGCGAGAATTCAGAGACTGAAGGGGTCATGAAGATTTAGTTGCTCTGACATTCACGGGAATCTTAGGAAGACATTAGTTTACCATGGAATGTGAAATAGGAAGTTTGTCAATTGTGTCTAAAGACAGAGGACGGAGTGACTTTAGCTGACATCTGGAGTATGTAAGTTATCTTACTGGATCCTCAAAGCAATCTTATGAGTTATTTATTCATTAATTCAACAAACATTTGTTAAATATTTACATATGGCACCATTCAGTAAGTCTTTATCACTATTCTCAAGGCACTTAGAATCTAATGAGGGACATACTGTAATACAAGGTGACAAATATATGCACTAACCCCATGAAAACATGGAGAAGGAGCAGCTAACTACCCTGGGCTGGGAGAAGGTAGGAAGCTACACAAGAAGGTGGATCAGGCTGAACTTGGCAAAATATAGAGAAGTTTGCTTAGCAGGTAAAAAGGGAAGAGGTCAGGGAGTACTTGGAAGGGGGAAAGCACAGAAGCACCCTATGCCTCATTAGGCACCTCCAGAGTCTCTGTGTCAAGGAGGGCAGAGGACGGATGGTGGAGACCGGTGTGCTAGGCAGGGCCCACTCCACGAAAGCAATACTTCTGCTCAGTAGGAAAGATCCACGAACCAGGCCACCCTCCTGGAACCAGGACTGGGTCCTGGGTCATGGCACCCAGGATAAGCCCTAGCAGGAGTTTTGAGTTTCTTTGGGCATTTGGTCTAATACATGTGTGGGGTCAGAGTGTCAGGAAGCACCCTGAAGAGCCAAACAGGAGCCAGCACCTACATGCATGCTGTTCAGATCCCAGTTTGGATGCAGGTGCCCTAATGCTCGCCCTGGTGGAGAAGGAACTCAAGACAGCTTGAGCAAGTTACTCAAAGGTAGAAAGATGCCCTGGAAGCCTTGGGAGAAGGTCAGACCAGAGTTGGGAAGTTGGTAATGAGGCCACTAAGGAATATAGTCAAGAAGTGAAGGGAGGGTAAATGAACCAAGGCCCTGGCAGTACGGACAGAGAGGAGTAGATACATTTGAGGATACTATGAAGTGGGATCTATACAACATGATATTGATTAGAGTGGAAAGGAGGAGCCTAGAATAATTCCCAGATTTCTGGTTCAGATGATTGGATGGACAGGGTAAGCCAGGTCTTTATCCCTAAGAGGTGTAAGCTCCTTTTCCTCCCAGGCAGTAATTGCTGCCCATTCAAGTTTGTCATGAGGCATGGGGACACCAGGAAATGCCCCAGGGACTCACTGGAGTGCCATATAGATTCCCGTCCACTCCTATTATAGAGCAGCAACTTGGGCTTCTTATAATAAAGATCTTCAGGAATCTATTCCTGAAATCATTGCTGCACTGTATGCTAACTAACTTGGATGTAAATTTAAAAAATAAATAAAAATTAAAAAATAAAAAATAAAACTTACTGTATAATTAAAAAAAAATAAACATCTTCATTTTGGCTTCACCATCTACCAGCACATGCAGCCTAAAATGACTGGGTGGTCCTCGGGGCTTCAGATTGGGTGGAATCCTTACTGTTCCCTGTCTGGGAACCAGAAACTGCAATCCCAAAGAACCTGAATTTTCAGGAACTCAAAGCACAAATTCTGCAAGTAAGTCACTAGGAGTGAGTCAGAGGGACCACAGCAACATCTACTCTTTGCTTCCTGAGCCTGTATATTCTAGCCATTAAGGACACAGAGCTGTGTACCAACTACAGCCTCAGGGCATATACTCTGTGCTGTAGAACAGCACTCCAGCCTCCACCCCTTAGCTGGAGCTTTAGATGGGCTCCATTGTTCTGCCTTGCTTCTTCAAGGTGATAGGGTATACGCAGTATCAGTGGGTCAGCGAGTCAGGAGTCCATTCTCGCACCTCTTTACCATAAGATGTGTCCCTTGGTCTGACAATGCTTGCGGGATCCCATGTCATCAAGCCTGCATTTCTCCAGCCTTCAGAGTGCTGCTGGCAGAGGTGCACCATAGGCAGCTATCTAAATAGGCAATATAGACAAACCCCTATCCAGAGCAGGTGTCCATTCCAGACAGAACAAATCACTGCCCTTCCAGGGTAGAAACAGTCCAATGCCACGGGAGGTCAATTGGTTTTCTCCACACGTGGTGTCACACTGAAACCTCAACCGTTTCTGCTCCTGGCATTCAGTAGTAGCACGAGCGAGATCAGCCTTGGTGAGAGGGAGCCCATGCAGTTGGAACCATGCGCAGCCTCCATCCCTGTTGGCATCAGAAAAAGCCCCAGGACCGAGAGCAGAAAATGCGCAGAGAACGACGTCAGCATGAGAGCTGTCTAAGGCAGCTAGGGCTGACATCACTCGTGAAGTGAGGAGACGTGACACAGAAGGATGATCCAGAGGATTCCTTTAAGATAAAGAAATGAAAAATATCTTCTGACAATTACAAGTTAAAATGGCCACTTGAGCACACTGCTAGGTGCTGGAAAGACCTGCAAGAGTGAAAGATGATGATGAGCATGCTGGTATGGGCACAGGGTGCAGGTGGTGGAGGGCTTCCCGTTCTGGTTCAGGTGCTTATTAAGCCTCAAGGATCCCATCTGGAAAAGCCTGTGGAAGAAGCTGTGGGAACCTGGCAAGATGCCAGTCTTCCTTGTTGCTCTGGAGGTTGCTAGTGCTTTCCTGGCTTAGCCTCTGAGACTCTCAAAGGTAGGTAGGACTGTAGGGACGGCCTGGTCTAATCCCTCCTTTACAGATGAGGACCCTGAGGCCTGGCATTCCAAAGGGCAGTCCAAGGTCACTCAGGCAGTTATTGACAGAGGCAGACTAGAACACTGGGGCTTAAGGTTAAAGCTGGGGACCTTAAGCAAAAGCTTCTTCGTGGACTCCACTTACATTTTTTAATTAGAGTATAAGCATGTGCTCAGTAAAAGCCTGGCCTGCATTCTTGCAGCAGCATAAAGGAGGAGGGGAGGGTAAAGGAGTGCTCAGACAGACTTTATAGTATGGTCACTTGATGCTTTCCTCATATCTCTACCCCAGTGCCCTGAGGGAATCTGTGCATTTACTGTCCATCTATTGCTGTGCTCCTCTTATAAGAATTGTGTGAGATGATTTTTGTTTTGTTTTTGCTTAAGATGATGCTTCTGTTGTTTGAATGCTGTGAAGTCATAAAATCATCTTCTGCCTTCTCTTTTAAAATCCTAGAAATTAACCTATTTTCCATCTAAGATACATTGATCTATCAGTTTGCCCATCCATGCATCCATCCATCCATCCACTTCTCTCTCTCTTTCCCTCCCTCCTTCTCTCTCTCTTTCTCTCCCTCCCTCTCTCTTTCCCTCTCTCTCTCTCTCTGTTTCTCTCTTTCTCTCTCTCCCTCCTCCCCTCCTTCTCTTACTCTCTCTCTCTCAAACATTTGTAAAAAGTAAGAGTATAGCTTAAGGAGAGGGACCCTTCCATGACCTGAAACAGGCAAATGCTCTCTAATGAGGATGCCCTGCTCAGATGCGCATTCTGTTCCCTGGCTGTTGAAACAAGGCAGTGTCAGGAATGAGACAGTCCTTCGGCCATCACTTATCTGGCTAGACAGAACCGCTCCCTTCATCCCTCTGGGAGACTTCTTTCTCCCAGCCCCTTACCAAGTGCTGACTATAACCTGGTAGAGTCCAACACATTGTCATTCTAATTTTGGCTAGTCCAAGCTGTTAGAGCAGAAGCCAAGGAGCTCCAGAGATAAAGGACACCAGGATAGAGGAGGCAGGAATCTTTTGGGTATTTTTTTTTCAACAAAGAGTAAAAAAGCATGAGAAACGTGGTAAAAATAGCTTGCAAATCAATGGTCAGCTCTCTTCTTCTACAGACACATCTATACCCTGTATAGGAGCCGGCTGCACCTTGCACTTCTTTGGAATCATTATGATCCCAGTAACTGTTTGTTCAAGGTTAGCATAGTTTCAGCCTCACACAGTGGGTGCTCAGTAAGTATTATAGTGACTAATTGGCTGATTGATGGGATGGATGAATGAAGTCACTTTATGCAAGGGCCACATCTTAGCCTGAGACCCTCCTTCTCCTCCCCCCTCCCCATTCTCACTCACAGAGATCTTGAAGAAGCCATCGGGAGGGAAGTTTCAGGAAGGTCTGTCAGCCGGCATTGGCAGCCCGTCATCTTCCTGGTTCCTTCCTCTCCAGGGCTCACTCTCACTCTTGCTCCTCCCCTGCTTCCTGCTTTTCTCCCTCCCTCCATCTCTACCACCCCCCTCCTCTGGAGGCCCCAGACTCAAACTGCTGGGAAGTCTCTTCAAACAGGATTGAAATTGCTTTAAATATTAGAGGATTAGGGGAAGACAAACAGACCTGGGGAAGGTCTGTGTTTGGGGGATTAGGATTAGATCTCTTCTGCTGTCCAAGCATTAGCAGAGGCTGGGCTGCCTGACTCTAGCTCTGTCCTCTGGAGCCTGGGCAGCTCAAGGTTAGGCCTCCAGGGCAGCCCATATCCTTGGGCTGATCTCTCTGCAGAGCTCTGTTTTGAGAACTTTCAGAGTAAGTCCCAGCCATGCCGCTTTTTTTCCTGTGTCCTGCTCTCCAGGCAACCACCACCAATTGAGTTAACCTGAAATAAACCCTATTTTCCATCACTGCCTGTAACCCTAGCCAGTGGCATCAGCTGACCATACATGACATGCGTTGGGTACTCTGCTTTGAACTAGGTATAGGTAATGAGGAAAAAGAAGCCCTGAGGCCAGGCAACAAAATACAAATCCAGTGTAAGACAGGAGTGTGGGTGCATTCATTCATGTCTGTTTGCTTAACTAAGCAGTCAACTGCATCATGGCTCGTGTCATGGCTAAAGCCCCCTACTGGTTATAATTGAGTATTTATCAAAGTAGATTTTATTACTAATTCAAGTCTTCCAATCTTAGAGTTTGAATAGACCAGAGAGGCAGACCTCCTCTAGAGCATCTGTGGTGGGTTGTGACCCACTCTCTTCTGGAACTTTCTGGGTGACAGGGAGCAAGATGGCCCATTTCATGGCTGTCCAGTCTGAAATGTTAGAAAATCTTCTCTGGTATTGAAAATGTTCCTCTTCCTGGCAGCAGATACAGTGATCTCAATTCTATTCCTAGAATTAAATATACAGATATAAATCTCAACTTGGAATTTGAAGTGCAGAGAGATGAAATTCTTAAACCGAACACAAAAAGAATTCATCATAAATTTAAAAGTTGGTACATTGGCTATATTAACCTTATGAATCTGTTCATCCCTAAACTATCTTACCCTGGTGTGGGGCTTGCATTCTACATGCAAGCCCCACAGCAGGGTAAGATAGTTGATACACATACATTTGAGAAAGGACTCCAGTTCATCCTGCATCAGAAATTCCTCCAAAAAGTGAGGAGAAAAACAGACAACCCAATTAAAAAAAAAAAAGACATGCAAAATTCTGGATCAGTCCTATAAATGGCCAATAAACATGGGAAAAGGGGCTCACCCTCGTTAATAACCAGGTAAATGCAAATTAAAACCACATTGGGATTTTGCTACATTCCATGTTGGCAGGAAATGTGAGTCTGACAATAGCAAGAACGTGAGGTGCAGTGTTATCGTTGCTAGTTGAATAGTAGTAAATTGAAACAGTTTGAAAAACACTGTTCAGTGTGCTCTGATTAAGAAATTCCCCCAGACATCCCCCTCCTAGTTATATGCCCCACAGGAGCACATGTGCACCAGGATACACACATGAGGCTGTTCACAGCGACATGGTCAGTTTAATGGCTCTAGAATGGAAACGGCCCAAATATTTCACTAATATTTGGTTGGATTAATAAATTATGGCATATTCACACAAGGGAAATAACAAACACTACAAAAATGGACAAACCATTATGACAAGCAATAGCATGGACGGATCTTGAAAGACCACAATGTTGAGCAAAAGAAGTTAGTACATTATACATCTCCATTTACATGAAGTTCAAAAATAGGTAGAAGTAAGCCATATTCTTCTGGGTACATGTTTAGGCAATAAATTAGAAACAAAGTTAAAAAAAACTGATTGCCATAGAAGACAGAGATCTGAGGGTGGTGGTGTCCTCTGAGGGCGGGAAGCAGGGGTGGTTGTGAAGAGGAGAGAAGTGGAAGAGTGGAAGGAGGTAACTGGCACCTCTGGACCTTGACCTGGGTGGTTGGATACATTGCTTTGTTTTAATGATTGGTTAAGCTATATATTTGTTTTCCATACTTTCACGCAATGTGCATTGTACTTTGCAATTTTAAAAATGGTTTTAAAAAGATCATTCTAGTTTTGACAGCTGTAATCCCACTGAAACACTCTCTTTTCCAGGCCAAACATCATTAGTTCCTTCAATAAATAATTTGAAAGCTTCTGCCAACCTAGGGCCCCTTTTCTTTCTCCCTTCCCTTCCCTTCCCTTCCCTTCCCTTCCCTTCCCTTCCCTTCCCTTCCCTTCCCTTCCCTTCCCTTCCCTTCCCTTCCCTTCCCTTCCCTTCCCTTCCCCTCCCTTCCCTTCCCTTCCCTTCCCACTTGTCTACCTATCTATTTATCTGTCATCCATCCATTTAAGCAATGATTGTTACTTCTATTAGGGGCAACAGAAGGTTGTAGAGGTGGGGAAAACCCAAATAAGAGTAAGTGCAAGACCAATTTGTACTTTGCAAGGTTCAAGTGAGGACAGATGCCATCAATAAAATAAACAAACCATTAAATAATAAGCAAACCATTAAATACACAAGCATTAGTATGAGAACAGAAGTGTCTACACATTCATAATTTCTTAATTTCTTATCCTTGATGATAATTAGTCCACTGACAGACATTAGTTGGGGTAAGCTACAAACAGGTGCCAACAGGCAAAATCAACTGTAGAGATGCAGGCTGCCTAAAAAGGCTGCCCAGGACTGGAGGAAGAGTGCCATCTCATCAGCTCAGCAGATGTGGCCACTGTCTTCCTCGGAGGCTCTGCTCTGCAGCCTGTGGGGAATGAGATGTAGCTCCTGACCTCTCCTTGCTGAGGGGTCTGGCTGGGCCTTGAGGCAGACCTCCGGTCCCAGCACGAGAGGCGGCTCCAGAGACTTCCCAGCCTGGTTTTATTTAGGGGCAACCAGTCATATCCCTTCCCCTCCTACCTCAGGGAAGGGATAAAACTTGGGGGAAAGTGAGGTCTTACTTGGTCACTTGCAAATGTTAATTAGCAAGGCCTGCCTGGCAGAGTGAAGTCCCCTCTCTGGGATTGCCTGGGGAGTAAGAGGGCTGCAAAGGCACAGGTGAGGCTCAGCAGCAGACAGCCCCTGAGAGTGGGGGCTGAAATGCATTTCCTCCATCACCCACCAGCTCTCAGTCACTGGAGACAGAGACACCTGTGTCTAGTCAATGAAAACATCTGTCTACCTGAAGCTTCACTCCAGGTCTTTATTTACCATTATTATAACATCAGACTCTCCAGTTTTCACCATGTATGTAGCTCTCCTGGGGCCAGGGCTTACCAGCCAGTGTGCTGGCAGCTCAAGGAGAAAGTCTATCCGTCTTGCTCTCGTGGGGGGGGGGGGGGTGGGGGGTGGTGGTGGTGGTAAGTCCCTTGACATTGACTGTAGGCCCTGCCTAGGAACTGCCTTCTGAATCATACTGATGGAAGTGTAAATGGATCTAGGCAGGTCGGGAAATTTAATTCTGCTTTTCAATGAAACATATAGAGCTTGTTGTTGCATACTTTCAGTCGAGAAGGTGCATCTCAAGTGGGAAAGATTAGGTGTCTCCTGGGATCACAGCACCTTCTTACAAATCTAAGGCAGTGCAATCCATACAGGTGTGGAGATTCAAATTGAGGCTCCCCAAACATTGTCTGGGCAGCCTCGTTTCTCTGGATTGCCGCCCTATCCTCCTCTCTCTGTCCTCTCCCTGAAAAGTGCTTTTGGAGAGAGGCTTATGTCAACATGGGAGGTCTTGGAAGATGGGAGGTTGCTCAGAGGGTGAGATGAGGTGGGGTAGGTGTCTGCCTATATCACTGGGGGCTGGGAGTCTGTACCGCATGACAGAATTGAGCCCAATTAACCAGGGGCTCAGGAATCATGTCTAGAGGCTGTGTTTGTTTCTTCAACCAATGTAGATTGAGTACCTGCTATGGTCTTGAATGCCTCAGACTATTCATTTCACCGTATTCTGACAATTTCCAGATTTTCTTCTCATGGAACTGTGGAATTTTTAGACAGAGAAAAGGCCTGATAAACTCTCCTATCCCTTTTATCCCTTTTACTTTGAGTCTGCAGGGAAACAAATGTGTTTTGCCTTAGATTACTGAACTGGTACTTAGGAAATTAGGACTTGAACTCAGATCTCTTGACTCCAAATTTTGTATTCTTTCCATCACACTCAGGGTGAGAGGCCATCCTTGTGTATGGACAACCATATGGTGTCAAGATTTTGGCAGAAAGGGACAGCAAAACACATAGAATGGCTTGCCAAAGGTCACTCAGCAAAGTAGGGCAGAGGAAGATTGGAGCCAACCCCATTTTCATTCAGCCTGCCATCTTCTTGGACCTGAATTTTCTCTTCTGTTCCCTTTTCCGTCATCTCTTCCTTGGATTTTGCCATAACCTTCTCTTCTTACATGGAAGGCTCCAAGTCACACGATGGAAATAACCACCCATCCACTCTCATCTGCCCATCCACCCACCCAGGCCTCCCGGCGTCGTGGCCAGGACAAATGTCTGCTTTGGAGACAGGATCTGGAGATGAGGAAAAATAATAAATTGAGGACTGAACAGGACTGAGCATTGCACACACCTCCCCATCTGCTTTCGAACAGGCTGCTGGATTTGCCTGAGATCAGGTCTCTGTTTCTGATCTGACGACAGATGCCCGAGCCGTAAATAACTGTGTGTTTTTCCCCTGAACTTTCGCTGCCATCTCCCGATGTCTTGTGTCACATTGTGTTCTGGGGAGAGGTTCATTGGAGCGTGCTGCCACCTCCTTGTCCTCGTTCCCCCTCTTCTCTGAGCACCGCCACCCCAGTGGGTGCTGAACTGCTATTGGTGGGAGTTCCTGTGGAAACTGGGGATTAGGGACCCAGGACTGCTGGCCCTACTCTCCATTCACTCAGCACAATCTCGGCCCCTCTCAGGGAGACTGAAGTTTGTGTTTGTTCACATGGGCAGGGATCATCTGCGTGAGGTTATGCTAAATCTGCTGGAAGATTTCTGACTTGATATTGGCAGAAACAAAGGATGTAGAGGGGAGACTTTGCAGGCAGCCGGGCCAGTCCCAGAACCCCCAGGGCAAAAGATGCCCTAATGTGGCCCCAAGCCTCCTGTCCCCAAGGAGTGACACTAATGTGTAAGGAAGTATCTTCTCCATCCCTGCAGGGCATTACTAAATGATGCCCTTTCCACCCTTAGTGGTGTAGTACCCATCTCCCTGGCCCCCACCTCCCTTCCCACACTCTCTTACTGCATTTGGTTCATCTAGAAATCCAGAGGAGTTACCCTTGGTACAGATCAGAATGGAACATTCTATAATCAACAAAACCTGCAGCTTAGCTCTTTCAGCTTGTCTTGGTGACAGATGAAAAATTGATAGTAGAATAGCAACTTCAGATGTTGGCGAAGGTTCAAAATTAGGACCTGTTCCATTTTCTGCTGTTCTGACTCTACGCCGTACATCTTCTTTCCTCTCTCTCTTCCTCCTTCCTCTCCCTCCACCTCCTTTTCTCTCCCTATCCTCTCAATCTCAAGACATCTCTCTCAATTTCTCTCCCAATCTCCCAATCATTCTTGTCGCCTTTCCTGTCCTTATCAGCCTCTCCGCCATCTCTCTCGGTTCCTCTCTTTTCTGTCTTGGCTTGTCACTCTTTGTCTTTCTGTTTCCCAGCCCCTCCTCCCTCTGCAGGCATCTGCCTCTGCTTCTCTCCCTCACTTTGTCCTCTTCCCTTAGTCTCCCGAGGTGTCTTACAGGAGATGCTTATGAGCCTGCCCACATCCAAACCCTGTCAGTGCCTGGCTCTCTCCCCGCTCCAGGTGACAAGGGAGTTCAAGGCAAAGGGCACTTGTCACATTGCTCTCCCAGCTACCTGGCTTCAGGCAGTTACCCTGGTGGTGGTCTCAACAGGGGATCAGCACTTCTCTGGGGTCAGACCAGGCTGAGCACGTGTTCCCCGCTCACTTACCTTCCCATGGACGTTGTGCACCTTTCCGAGAGCTCACACTCTTTGTCCTCCTCTGAGTTCTCTCTCTGGCCTCTTGTCTTTATCTCACTCTCTCCCTCATGACCTTACTCTGCCTCTTCCATTGTTCATCTCCTTCCCTGCTTTTTTGTCTCCCTTTTTCTTGGTCCTGCCTCATGACCCAACTCCCTACTTCTGTTTCCTTCCTTCTGTTTTTCTTTCTCATTATTTTTTTTCTCATACTGTCCATATGTTCCTTTTAGCTACTCTTACAGCCCAGTTTTATCTTTCCCCTGGAGGAATCCCAGACCCCCCTCCTTGTGATGGAAGCAATACTTTTCAGCTCTCAGCACCTTGGGTCTTTCTCTTGGTCTTCTTGCAGCACTGTGTCTCTGCTCCAGGTGGAGTGTCCACATTCTCCCCTGAAGAGCAGCTGGGACTCTCTACCTATCTCTGCACGTCTAGGTGTTTCTCAGCAGATTGAGTAGAACATGGCACAATGCTTAAGAAGCAAGATGTGAGAGCAGTGCAAGAGACTGCTGTAGGAGATTTGGGGGTGGCATGCTGGACACGGTGAGGCATGTAAAGCTGTTCCTCATTTCTGCTATGCACAGAAAAATAAAGAATGAAGGATTAGCTGAAGCCATGGGGCTCTAGCCAGGAGATCCATGGGTGGCTAGAGAGCATCGCCAGGGAGACTGAGGGGCTGCTTTAAGATGGTTTTGGAGAAGGGTCAACGTATCCTGATGGAGTGCTTCTGGTGCTGTCCATCCCTGTGGCAGATGATGGAAAAGGTGACCTCCAGTTCCCTTTGTGTTTTTAGCTCAGGCTCCTTGCTACTTCCTCAGCCACAACAACACTCAGACTCTGAATCTGTGACTGCAGATGCCTCATTAGCCCCTGTAAATAGCGATATAGCCTAGCTACGTGAGCAATCACAGGCATGATTCATCATTCCAGTGCACTGACTTGACAGAGCCCCCTTCTGCTCTGATGCCATTTCCTTCTACCCCAGGACGCCAGCTCCATCTTCATGGCCGTACTCCGCCCCTGGGACCTGGCTGGGTGGCTTGGAAGTCCTCAGGCACTTGTGGTTCTCAGGCCCAGTCTCACTTCCTCTAGTCGGACAAGTGGCACAGTCCCACATCCTCCTTGGACAGTTCCCACCCCCCTTCTCTGCGTCGCTCAGCATAATCTGGGCAGTGAGCATGAGACAAAGCAAGAGAGTGCAGCTGGCCAGCCAAGACCATTCTGTGTTCCCAGGCTTTGAGACAGAGTCGTCAAGGTCTGGAGACTGCCAAAGGGCATCTGACTGAGTGAGACATGCATTTTTAATAAACTATATTTGACTTCCATGATGGGCAAGTTATTAAGTCGTTTGACAGCCAATGGCATGAGGAAATGAAAGAATACCTTAAAAGTAGACATTTCTTGGCAGATAAGGGAGAAATTCAGTGAGCTGGAGGCAATAGAAAAAGAAATGCAAATAAAGATATGATGCTTTTACCTATCTGCATATAGTGGAGAAGCCATTAATATAACAGTGAATAGTGGGATTTTTATCACTACTTGACTTGAATGTCTCAAAAAACTGGCTCAGCCTTGAAAGGATCAGTCTTTGTAGCTCTGGACCAAGCCCCGGTCCTTTGTCTCTGTGCTGAGAAGATGAATTTGTTTTCTGATGTGTTTTCCCTCTGCCTCCCCCTTTCCACATCCTTCTGAAATGAGCTTTGGATTGGTTTTCCATCACCACCTGATTTGGAATTATTAAGGATAATGATAAGGAGTAAATGGTTCTTTCTCACCCCGAGGCACACTATTGAATTGATAGATGCAGATCCAGACAGGCAACCTCGCTGTCCACCGCTTCAGGTGATCCACTGAATGCATCTCATTCTCAGGGACCTCTGTGAAGCCCACTTTCTCCATGAGCCTTTTTGTGGTCTCTCCGGGCATCCAGTGAGTTTCCTCTTTCTCTAAAATCCTACAGACTGACTGTCCATATGACTTATGTGTTGGGCTCCATCTTTCACTGCCTAGAATTGACAGTTTTCTTTGCCAAGTGCCTATGGGTTGTAATTCTTTTGTAAGCTCTTTTAGGTTTGTTGCTTTATTTTTTCAGCCTCTATCCACAAGACCTGGGGTAGAACTTGAGGTGACCACACTCCCTCTCCTCGTGTAGGAAGGGGATACCATCTGCTTTGGGCCATTTAGTAAGACAAACTGGTGAAGGACAGCATATAGCCATTAATAGCAGGGTTTTAATATCACATCATTGCTGACATGACCTTGAGAAGCCCAGGCCTTGTGTCCTAGAAGAAGTGAATATTTGATATAGTTCACTGGCTTCTCCCTTATGTTATTCTCTCATCTCTGTCCCAGGGATTGTAGAGAAACAGTGTTTGTAGACTTTAGAGCTGTGCTGTGGGGAGATTGCCAGGGGTGAGGGATGGGGTGGATGGCCAACTCATCTTATTGTCTTAAGGTTCTTTTTTTTTTTTAATCCATGATTCTTCTTGCCTTGTCACTTGCAATGATGCCTAAACTTCAAACCCTTCCACTGAGCACTGTGGAAATGTGCTCTATATTTTATAACGTCCCCTGAATCCTCAATCCCATGTCTGAGCAGCTCCATCACCTTCTTGCTTTAACTGAACCCAGATCTTCCCTAAGGATCCTATTTCTCCCTAAAATCCATTGGTGGCTCTCTTTGCTCTTACTTCCCAGTACTTCTGGCTTTGGGACTGTGTGTTCTCCTTGGTTCTCACTGCTGCATCCAGAGTTGTTTGTCCTCCTCCCTAAAACCACCCAACTTTTTGAAGTCATCAGACCATACTTCCTTGACCGTTTCAGTATGACCTCTTGAATGCCTAAGAAGAATCCCCCAAATCCAACTCTACTGGCACCAACTCCACCCACAAAATCTGTTTCTCCTCCTCAGTCCTTGGATCTCATTAAGTGGCACCATCATTCATTCTGTTGCTTTGGCTGAAAATCATGTAATTATCCTTGATTTTTATCTTTCTCTCATTCTCTCATCTAGTCCTTTAAATAAGTCTTGCTAAATCTTCCATCAAAATATATTCTGTGGCTGCTTTTCACCACCTTCATACTACCTCTCAAGTCCAAGTCATCACCATCTCTTGCTCAGTCTACTATATCAGCTTCCTAAACAGTCCCCTCTCTTGCCTCTCTTCCATTTATTCTGAACAGTCAGCAAGACACTACAAAGACCTACATTACAGCATTGTTACTTCTCTTTTCAAAACTCTCCAAAAGCATGTCCCCCCAATTAGCACAAAACACAAAATCCTTATACAGTCTAAACTACCTAAATGACCTTGTCCTTGTGGTCTCACTAGCAGCCATTCTTTCCCTTGCTCCCTCTACTCCAGCCACACTCTCTTCCTTTCTGTTCATCAGTCATACCAAGAATAGACCCACTTTCCATCTCTGTTGCCTGGAACACCTTTCCACCAAGCATTCACATTCTCTCTTCCATTATTCTATTCTCTGCTCCAATATCAACTCATAAGAAAATTATTCTTGACACTATAAGTCCCTGCCCAACATCCTGAATATCCTCCTACTGTGCTCTTTTTCTTCATAAGAACGTTTGAATGCCTGGCAATATATTAATGTCTTTTTTTGTTTAATTATCTATTGTGTATCTCTCCCAAGAGACTGTAGAGTCCATAAAGGGCAAGGACTTACTTTTTTTTTTTTTTATCACTGTTGTATTCCTAGCTCCCACACCAGGCATATGGTTGGTGTTCAATAAATATTTGTTGAATGAACAAAAGAATGTTGGGAAGAAACAGCGGTAGGCTGTTGGAGGGAGGATGGAGAAATTTTGTACACAGTTCCTGATGCTAACACCAGAAAGAGAAAGGGAAAGAAAAGCATCCATTTGGAGGCTTCTAGAGAGGGAGCAATTCAAACAGCGACTTCCTCCCAAGCATAGAAAAGGGATGTGGTAATATGGGACTCTGAGAAAAATAAGAGTGAGAATTTAGATGGCAACAAGAGGAAGACTTCCCTTGCCACTGAGGAGGCTATACTTACTTAGGAAAAGTGATCAAGGAATGACTCTTCTTCCTCCAGAAATTTCCATTACCTTCCCAGGCATTTGCCTTATAGACACATGGCAGGAAGGCCTTACGCTCTCAAGAAAAGGGAAGACACTGCATTTTTATCCCAAATAAAATTTCCAAAACACAAGGACAGTGCACATATGCATATGATTAAGGGAAGTGGTCCACGGTGGACCCAGAAACTTTTCCTCATTTTATAATCTCCTATTAATTATTAATTTTCCAAGAACCTCCTGAAAAGTCATTTCCTTTTCCCGACTATCTCAGGCAGAATTACTTACCCTTTGTAAATACCTTTGAAATAGTACTTTTCCCTTGGGTGATGGGTTGTTGTTTACACGTTCATTTCCCCTGTATGATTGTGTAGGTAATGACCATGTCCTATTCATCTTTGCATACTGTGCATGGTGGTATTCAGTAAACATTGGCTGAATTAGGGGCTAGCTCTATCTAACCCTTGGAGTTAAAGCATGGAGCTCTTATCAATGACTCTCTCTCTCTCCCTCTCTCCCTCTCCCCCTCTCCCCCACCCTCTCTCTCTTTCTCTTTCCCTCTCCACCTGCCATGCATAGAACTTAAAAGGCTGGGTTATAGTGCAGAATTTCTTTGTTATTACCTATACTCTGGTTTGTTGTTGCCTGTCTGTATAAAGCCCATTTACACCTGTGACCCTTAGTTCTGCAACACAAAAGTTTTATTACAAAGGAGATCCCCTGTTCTTTTGGTATCCACCTCCACCACCTTCTTAATACCATCCTGTAACCCGGCTCTGTTTTTTAAATTCTGTCCAACTACTCAGCCAACATTCAGGACTCTCTACAGTCTGTCCTGAACTATTCCATATGGCTGGCTGAGAGAGCTAGGGGAAGAGAAGGTGAGAGAGTAGTTTATCCTGATTGTCCCTTACCCATGGAAGTAAGTGCTCAACATTAAGCTCTCCAAGTAAACCTACTTAATAAGGTGCATTGATCAAAAGAGAACACTGGGGCAGAGTTGCCCATTTCCTGTAATCCTCCACTCTTGGTCTCGAGGCAAGATACTCTGTTTGGATGTCCTTTCTTGGCATGGATGTAGCTGCAACAGATATTACTGTCAAGGGAGAAGTGGAGACATGGTGGTAGCTCTTGGGTGTGATGTGAACAAGTGGGATGTGTATTGGAGCTCCTCACGCTGTGACCAGGTTCTCCGAGCTCACCTTCTCCAAGATGGCTGGCTCAAAATTGGCACTTACTTCTCGTTGACTTGTTTGCACACGCTTTCAAGACAGGAGCCACCTTGGCTAGTGGAACTTATTTTAATAATACAAGAAGGTAAATAATGTCTGGTTTGAAGACTATAGCTATCAAAGTACTTACTCTAATTAAAATTTAACAAATGTCTTCCTTTTCTCCTCTACCATTAATCAGAAACATACCTTTGAAAAATTCCCTGTATATATATTTGGGTTCTCTCCATAGTTTGGCTATTGTTGCTCATGCTGCTTAAACATTGGTGTGCATGTACCACTTTGAATCTATTTTTGTATCCTTTGGGTAAATTCCTAATAGTGCAACCGCTGGATCGTGGGATAGTTCTATTTTTAGTTTTGTGAGGAACCTCTATAACTCTGTAACTCTGTTCTCTGGAGTGGAGAGAATGCTGCCCCAGTATGCATTCCCACCAGCAATGCAAGAGGGTACAATGGAATATTACTCAGCCATCAAGAAGAATGAAATTTTGCCATTTGCAACAATGTGGATAGAGCTAGAGTGTATTATGCTAAGTGAAATAAGTCAATCAGAGAAAGACAAATACCATATGATTTCAGTCATATGTGGAATTTAAGAATCAAAACAGATGAACATATGGGAAGGGGGAAGAGAGAAGAGAGGGAAGTAAACCACAAAAGACTCTTAAGGATAGAGAACAAACTGAGGGTTGGTGGAGGGAAGTGGGTGGGAGATGGCTGAATGAGTGATGGGCATTAAGGAGGGCATTTGCTGTGATGAGCACTGGGTGTTGTATGTATCACTGAATGATGAATCACTGAACTCTAGTCCTGAAACAAATATTGTACTGTATGTTAAATAACAAAAATTTAAATAGAAAATACCATATAAACAAGTCTACTTTTCCAACTCCACCTCATTTTCTATCCACCACAAACTCTCTCCTCTGCACAGGACCATGCAGAAAGACCACACTCATTTCTGGAGACATGTCTCTCTATGTGGAGTTAGCCTCACCTCCATGCCCTTTCTTCTACCATTATGCAGTCTCCTCAGCTGGGTTGTTCTGTGAATGCAGAAAACTCATTGTCCCTCTCCCCACAATAGGACTGCTGTTGTTTATTTGAAAAGTTGATGATTGTGGCTCAAAGTGGATTCCTCCTCATCTGCTGGGTACATGAATAAGAGTAATAAAGCATCTTCTCCACTGACAAAAAGTCATGTATTACTTCTTTCTCTTACTGATTTTCTTTTTTTTAAAGCTTTATTTATTTTTGAGAGAGAGAGAAAGAGAGAGAGAGCTTGAACAGGGGAGGGGCAGAGAAAGAGGGAGACACAGAATCTGAAGCAGGCTTCAGGCTCTGAGCTGTCAGCACAGAGCCTGACATGGGGCTTGAACTCACGAACTGTGAGATTATGACCTGAGCCGAAGTGGGACACTTAACCCACTGAGCCACCCAGGTGCCCCTCTCCTACTAATTTTCTTTAGTTAAAGACCGCTGAGTATAGCTACAGCTCCATTTTGCTCACATCTCCCATAGCACATCTCGTCCATAACTCTAGTATGATGCCTCCCCCAGAATATTCATTGTAATTGGTAACAAGGATAATGAGTTTACTGTGTTTATGCATTATATCAAGGGCTTTACGTGTGTTATCTCATTTAATCCTCACAACAACCTGAAAGGACAGCATTACCTCTATCCCCATTTTATATAGGAGGAGGCTGATGCTTAGGGAATTTAATTGACTTGGCCTTCTCACGAGCCCATAAGATTTCTATAAAGGCAGAGACCAGAATACAACTTTGCAGCATCCCTGGTACATAGGAACATTCAATAGATTATGATGGGGTATTTTTAAAGCAATCATCCAACCAACCAGTGCTTGGCCATAATAGAAAAAGGTTGCAGAATCTAATGATAATTAATCTTTCTGTCCAGCCTTTTGCGTCCTCAGGAAAGAGGAGGGATGGGGACGATAGATAGTATGTGTGTTGTGTGCTTAGACCCCTATATGAGGATCTGGGGAGGGAACTTCAGGAAACCTGACCAGGACCAGGATCTGACTTCTGAATTTAATCATGAAACCATGGTAAGTCTTGTGAGGTTTTAAGGGCTGGCACATAGCAGAGAAGGCCATGATAAATCCATGTCTGAATAAAAACCAGCAGTCCCAGGAGCTTGGTAGGTGGCAAGGCTTAGTCTCCCATTTCACAGATGACAATGTTGAGATTCAGACAGACTGCAAATGGATTCCAGTGCTGGGGAGGAGCAAACTAGAGCTGGAATACCAACTGAAATATGATTCCTATATGCTTTCCTTTTACCGTGATTCTTTCCTTGGTTGATGAATTAAGCTGGTAACCTGACTTGGGGATGGCAGGCTTCAGAGGTGGCTGAGCTCGTCACACTCATTCTTGTTCAGCGAGGCTACTATATCTCAACCAGCCAAGGAGAGTTCTAATCCTGAGTAGTTAAAGGTCTCTTGACGTGGTTATGTATGGCAGGTTGAATAAAGGTGATTTACTGAATTTGTAGGAGCCTTGAATCT
This sequence comes from Panthera pardus, assembly GCF_024362965.1. Taxonomy (NCBI): domain Eukaryota; kingdom Metazoa; phylum Chordata; class Mammalia; order Carnivora; family Felidae; genus Panthera; species Panthera pardus. The sequence goes on from NW_026526677.1 coordinate 102,244,239, forward strand.
TGTGCCCTTTGTATGGGTGTTGACATCTATTTGTGAGGTTTTCCTTTCAAAGGCATCCTCTGTCAGGATGTGATGTGTGTGTTTGTGTGTGCGTATAATTGAAAGGTGTGTTCCATGGTTTCCTAATCTGTAAAATGGTGATATAATACCTGCCCCAATTATTTAATGGGGTAGTAATGAGAATCTAAAGTAGTACATGGACAAGTGTGATGTGAACATGACGTGCTCTACAAACCATAGTTGGTATGAATTCACTGGACTTAGAGTAGTGATTTTATGGCCTGGGCTCAAAGTCGTCTTTAAAACATGATCTCTGAGAAGTTTGACAAACTGTGTCACTTTCTTTTTTCAAGATGGTAAGATAAAGGGAAAAACTCACTAGTTGTTGACCAGAGTGTGTGGGGAGAAACGGGGGTCATGTAGGTCTCAGTGTACCTTAAGTAGATGGGCAGAACATAGAGGGATATCAGTTGGTATCATTTGTCAGTAAGATGTCACGTTGTCTCCCCTTCCCTCAACAACCCCTGGCCAGTGACTACTGGTAATAAAATAAGCAGAGCAGTGCTTTTCTCATCCCATAGCATAGCTTGTTTTCCATGTATGATGAAGAGCTGAGGATTCTTTCAGAGGCTGATCTAAGAGTGAGGTATGAGCTCTTTAGCCAACCATCTCCCTACATAGACTGTGAGCCTCTTGGTTTCAGCAAACCAGCCTTCGCTAGAGGGCCTGCCCTGCACCCTGCACATTCTCATGCTGTGTGTCCATTGCACCTGTTGTTCTCAGCACTTATGTGGCGTCTTTCTTCACCATCCATCCCCCCCATTCTCCAAAGAAGCCCTGCTCTCTCCCCTCCCTCCAGCCAGAAATACTACATTTATCTCAATGTCATTTCTTCGAGATGTGAGCTGGAACAAATCTGGAGCAGCTGCTTCGCTTCTAAGTGTCCTTCAGGGACCCCCTCGGCAGACACTTTGCAGAGTATAATGATGACATTCTAACGAGCATTAATGTACATGTTGTCATTTTTCTATATTTACTCTTCCCGCAGGAGGCATATAGCTCTGAGAAGGGAACACAAAAAGCAGGGAGAAGGAGAAAGTTCTGTGGGCAAACCTCCCTGCCAACCCACTGGCCAAAGCGAGAAAAGCTTGGAGGGTAAGGGTGGGGGAGATAGAACATTCTGGAATTCAAGAGGGTAGGAAAGGGGAGCAAGAGTTGCTGAGGGGAGCCTGGAAGAAGTAGGAGGCAGCAATTTGAGAGGAGAGAAAGATTCCAAAATTAATTTAGGACTCAAGACTCTATCTTTCCAGGTCTAGAATATTATGTACATTTTTTTCAGCTCATGACCCTGACCACGATGTATTTCATTCATTCATTCGTTGACTCATTCATTCGTCCATGTGAAGGTAAGGGTTGAATTCTTTCTCCATGGCAGATATTATACTAGGCAGCAAGAGTGCACAGGTATACAAGGACAGAGGCCTCTCTTATAATTCACTGATGGTGGATAGATGAGGCTTACAAAGGGTTATGTTACATATACCACTGACCCCTCACAACAGCCCCAGAAGGTATGTGCTATTTTCCTCATTTTATAGATGAGGGGAAAGCTCAGGAAAGTTCAGTAAATTCTCACAGATGTCAATGTGTACACAGCCACACCAAGGCTTCAGTTCAGTTCTGTCCAGTGTTCAATGATCTTTCACCTTTGGTATTTTGCAGAATACATGAGAGGGGTTAAGTGGAGACTAAATCATAATTCTGTGGATCCTGGGAGTTCTGGGGGACTCTGGAGAGGTCTCTTAGTGGACTGTCAGCCAAAATGCACCAAGCAGCTGAAAGCAGGGGTCTCCTTTTGCTCGGGGCCAGCCTAGGGTATCTGTCACTGGAGGTTGGAGACAGGTACATAGGAAGCCTCGCTGGGTACCCTCAGCTTGACTTCTTTTCCAGTTTTCCCTCTGAGTGGGTTCTGCAAATATCTTGTAATGTGTTTTCACTAATTAATAAATTGATGCATGATTAATTATACATTTATATATGTCTTTGCTGCTTGCAAAGCTTCCATATTCATTATCATCCTAATGACTCTGAAGGTCATCAGGGGAAGAGCTATTAACCCCATGGACAGATCAGGAAATAGGAGCTCAGAGATGTCACCTTGCTGAAGATCAGTCAGCCAGGAAGCAGCAAAGCCAGAACCCCCACACCACTCCTCCTGACCCACATCCTCTGTTCTTTCCCCAAAGCTTAGCAGCCTCCATGGACCGTGAAATCTGGGCAGCGTTGTAGAGATGCCCCTCCTCATTTTAGAAATGAAGATGCTGGAGAGGTTTAATTTCTAGCCCAAGGTCACGAGTTGTCCTATACCAATATTGTTTCCCCAACATGGAGCCACCCCAAATTAAGCTTGGATAGGGCTAGGCTAAATGCCAGTCTGGTTTCTGTCCCTAAGAAGCAGATTTGGACAAGGGTGAGACCCTTGAAAATCATGTCAAAGTTAAACACAAGCAAATATGTGAGTGGGTGACATAGATCCCAGGGGAAGCAAGCAAAGTCGAAGCTGGATCCCTGTGGGGTGACAGTCTGGGAGCCTCTATGGGAAGCTGAACCTTCCCAAGGGCATGGAGAGAGGGTGGCTCCTCGAGCAAGCAAAGGGAAGATCCCTTACTTTCCCTTAGACGAAGGATAAGGTCAAACTTTGTCCTCTCCTGCCCATAGATCTTATCTGGGTGGGATTGTATCAAATAAATAATGTATCAGAAGATTCCTCCCCTGTTACATTAGCCCCATCAGGAGCTAGAGCACAGCCCGGGTGTGTGATAAGTGGTAATAAATGGCAGTGCTTGTCGGTGGAAATTTTTCTGGCAAATTTCCGAACCAGATTAAAAAGTAAATTAGATTTCTTCTGAAGAGTTATTTTCAAGGGTTTTTATCCACTGACGTGTGTATGCAAGATTGCAGCTTTGCCAAGGGGGAGAGAACAAAGCTGGAAAAAAATAATAAAATAAAATAAAAAATCAGCACACAATTATCTGTCTGAACAAGGCTATCGTTGGGAAGGCACCTAATCAGAGATGTCTCAAATTTGCTTAAAATACAATGTGTAATATAAAATGTATTTATAATGTGCCTCCTATGCTCCAATAAAATTGTTACCAGGACCAGACAATTGTAAGAGACAGGGGTTGTAAAATGGAATGGATGGAATCAAATCAGTTATTAATAATAGCTGAATAAAATACAGCTTTGGGAGAGTTGTATGTTGTTCTTTTGGTTTTTTTGCTTGCTTGACCAAGCCTCTTAAGTCCTGTGTGTGTCAAACGCTGATGACACTTGCCCCCTTCCTCTGTGTCCATGCCCTCATAGGCCCCTCTCTTCTCTTTCCTTGCATTCTTCCAACTGCCTCTTACGTGGTCTTCCTGTCCCCCATCTGGTTGCCCCTTCCAGGTCACCTTCCATACTGAGCTCAGAGTGACTTCCTATTAGGCAACCCTGTGCCATCCCCGTGCTTCCGAGACTTCTGAAGCACCTCATTGTCTATAAAATAGTCTAAACTCCATAGTGAGCTATGTCTTCATCATCTGGGTCCAACTGGATGTCCAGCCTCATTTTTGCATGCCTCCTTTCCCTGAACTCTGTGCTTTCAGAAAGACAGGAACACTGCAAATCTTTTCTGGGTCTCTCTTTGCTCCAAAATATTCAGTAAATAATGAGTAAGTGACCAAATGGGGGAGGGCTATAGTCTCTGAGGGACACCTCCATGAAACAGGTAGGAGTAAGGGCAGATTTAAGGAGAATTTTGGTGCCCTGAGACTAAGGAATTACAATAGCCACCTTCCATCCCTGGGCGAGTTCACACTTTGATTTAAAAAGGTAATCTCGGGGCGCCTGGGTGGCTCAGTCGGTTGAGTGTGCAGCTTCAGCTCAGGTCATGATCTTGCAGTCTGTGAGTTTGAGCTCCACGTCAGTCTCTGTGCTGACAGCTCAGAGCCCGGAGCCTGCTTCGGATTCTGTGTCCCCCTCTCTCTCTGCCCCTCCCCCACTCATGCTCTGTCTCTGTCTCAGAAATAAATAAACCTTAAAAAAATTAAAAAAATAAATAAAAATAAAAAGGTAATCTCTATGACCCAGCAATAGCACTACTAGGAATTTATCTAAAGGATTTGGGAGTGCTGATTCATAGGGGTACTTGTACCCCAATGTTTATAGCATTGTCCTCTCCTGCCCATAGATCTTATCTGGGTGGGTAAGCCAAATTATGTAAAGAACACAAATGTCCATCAACTGATAAATGATTAAAGAAGATGTGGTTTAGGAGCACGCAGGCGGCTCAGTCGGTTAAGCATCTGACTTCAGCTCAGGTCATGGTCTCACGGTTCATGGGTTTTAGCCCTATGTCAGGCTCTGGGCTGACAGTTCAGAGCCTGGAGCCTGGAGCCTGCTTCAGTTTCTGTGTCTCCTTCTCTCTCTGCCGCTCCCCCACTTGTGCTTTGTCTCTCTCTCTCAAAAATAAATAAACATTAAAAAAAGAAGATATGGTTTATATATACAATGGAGTACTACTTGGCAACGAGAAAGAATGAAATCCTGCCATTTGTAACAACGTGGATGGAGCTGTAGGGTATTATGCTAAGTGAAATAAGTCAGCCAAAGACAGATATCATATGTTTTCACTCATATGTGGAACTTGAAAAGCTTATCAGAAGACCATGGGGGAAGGGAAAGGGGTAAAATAGTGTCAAACAGAGAGGGAGGCAAACCATAAGAGACTCTTGAATGCAGAGAACAAACTGAGGGTGGATGGGCGGTCAGGGAGAGGGAGAAATGGGTGATGAGCATTGAGGAGGGCACTTGTTGGGATGAGCACTGGGTGTTGTATGTAAGTGATGAATCATGGGAATCTACCCCCAAAACCAAGAGCACACTATACACTGTATGTTAGCTAACTTGACAATAAATTATATTAAAAAATTTTTCTCTTTCTCGAAAATTATCAGTAAAGGGCCAATCAACTAGGCTGACTCTACATACCTACTGGGAAAAGGAGCATATTGGTTAATTTCCAGTTTTCAGTAGGAGTCCTGATTTTCTGTGGATTAGGGGTATTTCAAGACTTGTTTCTTGGTTTTCCTCTTCTTGCTCATGCTCACTCATTGACCATTTCAGAGTTTAGAAACAGAAACAAGAAAGTTGAAACTCATTATACCTCCAGTGAAGGAAAAGTTGGAATAGATGGTGAATGCTTTGGCCCCACACCAAAATGAGCCCTGTGGATTTAAACCCCCTCTGCCTCCCCAACGGATCCCATCAACCCTGCCAGAAAGAGAGAGTTGCCTCTCTCTTTGTCTTCCAGAAAGATAAGGAACTCTGTAGAACTTCTCTGGATTTTCCCTGCTCTCTGTGCACACTCGTCACTCACCTCTCCCTCCTCCTGGAACCTTCTAGCCTGAGTGCGGTTAAGGAGCAACCTTAGGTGCAATGCCTCACCCCCTGCCCAAAGAAGTGTCTACTTTTCCTCCATCTCAAAAAATTAGAAAAGAAAGGGGAGCCTTGTGGTCTGGTGCTGTTATGTGTGAAGGTGAAGGCTGGCAGGACTGAGTGCCTCAGGGAGAAGAGGCACAGGACTAGGGCTGAATCATGCAAATTAAGTGGGCCCTGGAATTAACTGAAGAGCCACTTATTTCAGTCCAGCCCCCAACAGCTTCCCTTGGGAAGCTGAGAGATAAAGGTGCAGAGAGGCCTCTGGGCTCTTCCTTCTCTAATGATGTTTACTTTGACCTCGAGTGGTGTAGATCCATGAAATACTTGCACTCTGAGAAGCCAGTCTGATTGCTCAGCATGGGGTGAGCACAGAAGACCTTCCAGCCCTCTTTAGAGATCGGCGAGAGCCAGGAGAGCCGGGCCACCAGAACGTCTGCTGGATAACTGCCATTGCAATGTACCCGTGACCCTGCCTGGACGCCTGTGAGTCTGGGCCGCTGGTCAGTACAGCTGCAGTGTCTGCCTGAGGCAGGTGAGAGGAGGTGCTTTGGGAGAGTTGATGGGGATCAACCCAGGGAACAGAGGAAGACCAGCTGGGCCCAGTCAAATCCAGCTGGGTCTTGAGTCTGCCCCACAGAGACACAAGCCGATAGTTTTCCGGTAGGGTTAATCCAAACAGATCTAGCTGGAGTAGGTGAGGACAATCCATACAGATCTAGCTGGAGTAGGTGAGGACAGAGAGGAAGGAGCAGGACCCTCCTTTGTGTTGTAAGTGACGACTGTTTACACAAATCCAGCTGCAGCAGGAACTGCTGTGTTTGAGCTGTGAAGAAGCCACCCTTCTTCTGCATGGTGGCCTTGCAGTCACCTCAATTCATAGATGCTCCAGAGGAGGGTAGGCCTAACACTGAGGATGCAGGGATGGGAAGAAGCAGGCCCCAGGGCCAGACACCAGGTGCTGAAAAATTCCCAGAGAATCTTTGGAACCCATTTCCACTGGCCCGCTTCAACCACTGACCCTGGTGTCTCTATTCACTTTTCCCTTTTATTCTCCTCACTGTACTTTCTACTTCACCTTTGTGGCTTTCTCCTTTCCTTTCTTCCATTTCCTCCCTGTTCTGGTATCCAATGACATTCTCTTCTGCTTAGCACAGCGATGAGCAAGAGACAGGTCCCCTCTCCAAGGAGCTCCCTAGTGCGAGGAGCAGGGAAGGAAGCCAACAGTCCTGGGACAGCCCTCAAGGGAAGCATATGCAGCATCCTAGGATCATCTAATTCTGCCTCAGGGGCTCAGGAAAGGCTTCCCAGAGGAGATGACATTTGAGGATGTCTGGTAGTTTTCTCAGACAAGGAAGAGCTGAAAGGTCTTCCTCTCAGAAGGAACCCAAGGACAAAGACATGAAGACACAGCCCTGGTGTCTCACTTGTGGCTGGAGACAGGGCAAGAGCTGATCCCACCCAACTGCACAGGGCTCATGTCTGGGCTGAGGAACCTGTGTTTCTACATGCAGGCCACAGGATTCTTGGAAGGTTTCCAAAAAGGTGAAGTACAAGATGGCCTTCCTCCCTCTTCCTCTACTTCAACATCTTTCACGTCCCCCTTCCTTGTCTTTCTCTCCTCCACCTCTTCTCTCACTGAGCCTGCTCTTGCCTCCACCACTGTTCACCCAGCTGTGCTCTGCCCCAGCCAACCTCACCCTGGACTTGGGGTTATCTCTGTGTGCACATCCATCTTTGGAAGCAATGGCTTCCTTAGCATCCTCAGCATGGCAGAACATACCTCTCTGGCCCCTGAACAGTCTCCTCCTGTCCTTCTTAACGTGTTGTTCTTGCACTCTTTCCTTGATCACCCATTTCCCTGTTGGTGACTTTCTGCCCCGGGGGAGCCCACAGTCCCCTGCACAGCTTGAGGGACACAGAGTAGAGTTGGGCAAGCGTCTCCAGCCCCTTTCAGACAGTGAGACCAGCTGATTATAATCAACCCATCTTTCTATCTGGAGGTCCTGGTCTTTAAAGTTTGAAGGTACCATAGAGATAACACTCCACTCCTACCAATGTCAGTACTAATACTAATGCAATACTTAGACTAATATCAAATGCTAAGAGTAAACCTCAAAGAGTGTCTTTCAGTTTAAAAATATCCTCTTTACTGGCGATTTCTCATTCAAAACTCACAGCCGCATCCACAAATGCTTGCAGATCATCTGTTCTGTGCCAGATACTGTGTTAAGTCCTTCACATACATGCTGTCTCATTTAATGCTCACGAGAATCTCATGAGAAAAGCACTTATTATATTCGCTTCATACATGAGCAAACTGAGGCTCCGAGAGGTCAAAGAACTTAACCATGTGTACACAGTGAGTGAAGCAAGAGCTTGGTTTTAACCCATGTCTCCTGACTGCAGGTCCAGGCCTCTCTCCATCTCGGCTATGCTAAGAGGCGTTTCCCCTATCCACATTTCACAGACAACAGAAGCTACATTCCTGGAGGTGAGAGTCTAACTCTCTCACGATACAGATAAATAAAGTGGGTCCAAGGGACTTTTCAGTGTGAGTTATGAAGCTAACACTCAAATGATATCCCTCAAGAACATTTTGGCTTTTTCTTCCTCTTGCTGATGGTGTGGTCTTCTGCTCCTCCCTCTGACCACCCTGCCCTCCCAAGTAGCATCAAGGGACAGACAGACCTGGGGTGAGAGTCTAGGTCATCAGGGCCGTGTAGTGGGGAAGGGGTGTTTGGGTCCATCTGTCACTGTGACAGCCCCATATGTCTTCTGATCAGAAAGCTTTCGCCTCCCCTAGAGCAGCTCATTATTCCTCCCGATGTTGTTGCCTGAGGAGCAGAGCCCAGCGTCTCTCACGCTGGTGAGTGACGACGTGGTAGAATGGCAGCGTGAAGTGCAAGCCCCAGCTCCCCAAGGCTCTTCGGTGTTGGGGGGAGGCAGAGGTGTGACTGGCTGGTCATTGTTTTGAGAGTGGCATTGATCCATCCTGGTGCAGATGTAGCTGGAGGGGCAGGCTGCCTGCCTGGCCAGCTTGTTAGTAGCACTCGCTCAGAAAACTCAGCTTGTGAGTATTTGCACATGTGTGAGTAGAGATGGCCTCACACCTGGGAAGAACCAGCACAGATCGATAAAGTTCTGGGCTTGGGTCAGCTCTGCGAAGTGCTGTGGGGGCTGTGGGAAGGTGGGGGTGATAGACAGTGGGCCATGGCACAGACCCTGCCATCCAGGAGCTTAAAGGTGATGAGGGAGATGTGGGGGGGATGACCGTATCCATGGTTCAGAGCTTTGGCTATGTGGGAATTAGGAAGGATAAGGAAGTGTTTATTTCAGAAAAGCTCAATGTTTTCTTGACAGTATGATATAGTTGGGAGACCATGGGATGCTGTGTATTGTGTTGAAAACACAGCTTCTGATCTTAGAGCTGGCTGTGTGCTTTTGAGCAAGGTATGTGACCTTTCTGAACCTCACTGTCCTCATCTGTGGGGTGGAGATGACGATACCACCTATCTCAAATGGAAGTAAGCATACTAAGGATTCAACCCCCTGCCTGGCACATTGCAAGGCCCAGGGAGTGACTGCCAGCTTCTGTGGATGTTAGAATCAAGGAGCTGTTTCACATTCCAGAGCTGCCCTATCCCACATGTCACCTTGGGCAGGTGACATACTCCCTCTGAGTCTCACCTATAAGATGGGGTGATTCCATCCACCTAAGGAAGTATGTGCCTCATATGAGATACACTATGAAAATTGTCTGACACTTAGTAGGACCTCAGTAAATGGTAGTTACCATTAGATGACAGCAGAGGTAAAGGCTGGATTAACCTCAGTCCTGACAGAGAACGAAACCCTGTTAGATTCGAACGTCCTTCTGGAAATTAATTGCTTTTTACTTATTCATGGTTATTACTTTAATCAAAATGAAATGTCTTACTTAAAGGCAAATGATTAGTTCTGCTAATAGAAAGGTAAAAAGAATCTTAATCTATGAACTTTCCATTGTTCTCCCAGCCTGAGATCCTGGTGGGAGTTGGGCAGGGCCGGAAAGCTGAGCATGCTCCCTGCAAAGCCCCCTTGCACCCGCTCCTGCACACATCTCCGGCTCCTGCAGCTCAGAGGTGGGGGGGGGGGGGAGGGGGACGGATCTCTGTCCTGCATCATGCCCTGAAAGTATAAGTAGCTGACAACCCTTTAATCTTGCGGGCAGTATTTGCAAATTTGAAGTAGGACGTTTTTATTCCTGCTTCCACTTTCGTATCCCTTAATCCATTCTCCATACTGCAGTCAAGGCCACCTTTTAGAAACACAAGCCTCATCATTTCTATCCCCTGCTTAAAACTCCTTAATGACTTCCCACTGCCCTTAGGATAATGTCCAAATTCCTTATCGAGGTTCACAGGGCCCTGCAGCACTATTCTGGACTCTGCCAGGATCCTGGCAACGCCCAGAATCTACACAGACAATTCTCGCTGACCAGATTGTTCTCCACTTAGCCAGCCCCTACTTATCCTTCAAATCTCAACTCTAAACGTCCTTCCTTACAAGGGCCTTCCCCGATTCCCTACACCGACTTCCTGCTCCTATGGTATCAGTGAAGGCAAGCTATTTCCTCAGCTCTAAAAATATAAAGATGTGTAAATGGCATCTCTCTTGAGAATCTTGACAGACCCTGTGGTCTAGGAGGAGTAAGATGGTTTCAGCACACTACTTCCTGCATCCATGCCCTGGTGAGGCATCTTTGCAGATACAGTAAAACCTTGGATTGAGAGTAACTTTTCTGAGAGTGTTCCACAAGACAAGCAAGCATTTCTAGTAAGTTTTAACTTGATAAAAAAGTGATGTCTTGCAATGCAAGTAGTGTGTGATGCTGAATGTCACATGATCACAACTGAACCAATGGTTTTTCTCTCTGTCTCTCTTTGTCTCTGTCTCTCTCTCTCGCTGTGGGATTGTGGATGATCGTCTCCAGTGCTTGGATGCTCAGTCTCAGGCCACAGTGTTTGGCAGAAATCAGTGATTTTTCAGAACGTGGGAAGGAGCCAATAACTGGCACTAGTGTATTTTTTGTCACTTCAAAGCACCTATGGACAGTCGTTTGCTTTTCATGTAAGAGTAAGCTTAGGAATGCTTTGCTTCATTCTAGGTCAGGCTGCTTGCAGACATAGACCCTTTCCTCTACTGCCTTACTGCCAGTTACATTAAATGCAGTATATGACAAGAGTTTATTAATATTATACTATATATAGGCGATGTCCATGCAGACCTATACAATGGCCCCCATGCAGAAAAAGATTCCACTGAGCCAATGGATAGCGGTGATTTCATTGGTGATAGTGAAAGTCATCCTATACAATAGTCCTCCTCTCTCTTGTCACCCTCACACCAGCCACAAATGTTTTAAAAGATAAGTAAGGGTTAATTTATTTTCCTTTATATTTTATATTTTCTTTGTTATTTTGTATTATATGACAGTATTGTTATCATTTTTATATGAATATTTTTGGGTGGTGGAATGAATCATCTGAGTTTCCATTATTTCTTACAGGGAAATTCACTTTGATATACAAGTGCTTTGGATTACAAAGCATGTTTCTGGAACGAATTATGCTCACAAACCAAGGTTTTACTGTATTTCCATCAAAAGGTAGGGGGTATTTATCTACCCCTTAGTTTTGGGGTGGCCCTGTGAGTTGCTTTGGCCAATAGAATGTGGCAAAAGGGATGACAGGCCTCAGGAAACATTGCACAAGGCCATCGGTTGTCTAGGAGCTCTGCCAAGTTGCCCTGTGAATGAGTCCAGACCAACCCGCCGAATAGTTTAGAGACCATGTTGCCCTGTCACCCCTCATGTGCTAGTCAACATCCACCTAACCCCCAGAAGCAGAGTCCAGCATCCGACAGTGGATGCATGAATGAACCCAGCCAAGACCAGAAGAATCACCGAGCTGAGCCCATTCCAAATTGCTAACCACTGGAATCATGAACTAAATAGATTGTGGCTATTTGGGGCCAGAGTTTTGCGGTAGTTTGTTAAACATCATAAACTAACTGACACAGTCCTTTTATATGATAAAATAAATACATGCATAAGCAGATAAGCAACAGCACAAGGGAGTGTATGCTAAGTCTGCCATGAGTGGACAGGCAGGCATAAGAGTACAGGAAAACGGGGGTCCCTGGGGACTGGAATTGTTCAGAGATGATTAATTCATGTACATTATTATTATTATTTCTTTGAGCAGATGAAGTTTTCTGAGAATGTAGAATGTAGCTTAAAATGATTGTGTACTTTCTGCAATATATAGCACAGTGTGAGTTACAGCAGTCAGTTCAAAAAGTACCTGATGGGTATTTAAAGCCAGGCTGAAAACTGCAAATCTCTTGTTCATTTTATGTCCCCTGCATCTGCACAGTGCCTGGAATATAGGAGGAACTCAGTAAATACTTAGGGATGAATAAATGAGTGATTGACTTCATGAATAAAGAAAAACATCATATGTGTTTGTGAGCGTCTTTCCAGGCAACCCCAGGCAGTGTGTATAGGTAGGTGAGATGAGGAGGAACAGGCAGAGAACTGAATGGTGGTAGGACCAGTTGCCTCACTTCAATCCATCGTGTCATTTGTGACTGCCCCAAGACACAGACAATGGCATGTTTGTCCACTGCTCTCTCCTTCTCTTCTCCAGCTTCCTACCATCTTTCTTTCCTTCTCTGTTTCCTCTATTTCAGTTCTCTGTTTCTTCTGTCCTCCTGATCCTTTCTGAGTTAACATCTCTAATGTAGGGTGGTGATCAAGTTCAAGATTGTGGCTTTGTGTCTGAAGGGATTGGGGATATGGGGTTGGCAGATGCAAGGTCTTGTGGCAACTGTAGTGCGCAGATAGGTTCTGCACTCTCCATTCCTGTTCCCCTCCCCACTCCCTGAGAATCCAAATAAAGGCAAAGCATGAGGACAGGATGAAATGGAAAGGGTGTGTGTGTGTGTGTGTGTGTGTGTGTGCAGTCTATGACTGAATTTTGACTGATCTGATATTACCACCCGAGAACACTCTTCCTGATATACTGTGTGCACCTGCATCCTTCCAAGGTCTTAATAATGGCGTCCTTCTCTGGTGGCATGGAGCCAAACTTTGGGTCAGAATGCAGTGACTTTTGAAGATAACTACAGGAGTCTACCCTCCAGGCACACGCCCTTTACACACGTGCATAATCTGCATACGTCCTCTTCACCTTGGCTGTGTTTCAGCTGCTCCTTTTCAAGACCACTCCATCTTATCAGACTAGCCTATCCCTGCTTCATGTAAACCTTCCTTGGTTTGTTTCTCCCTAAAGGTTCTAGCGCTTGCCGTGTGTTACCCCTTTGATATTTGCCACACAACAAATAATCTCATGACATTTCTTGTTTTAAGCATTGCTACACCTAAACCCCTAGAAGGAAAAGAGTAAACTTTCATTGCTCACAGAGCCAAGAACAATCCTAGACATAGAGTAGGTCAGAATTCATTTTCTGAATGAATGGCGGGTTTGCTTTGAAAACCCTATACCATTAAAAACTGTTACTTTTTAATAAGTACTTACTACGTGCCCAATTTCAAAGTATGTGATTGCTGTGTAATTTAGTCTTCAGGATAGCACTGTGAGGTAGATCCTACTACCGTCTCCACCACTAGGAAGGGAGGCACCGACATTCAATTCCAGCCAGTTGGGTTCTGAAGCAGGCACCTTCAGTCTCCAATCGAAGTTGCTCCCTAGAGGAATTAGAAGACAGTTGGAGGGACAATTTGGCCACAATGTGGCCAATTTGTAGAGAAATAGCCAAAAATGTAGTATACCTTATTTATGAAAATAAATGGCATTTTCCCTTGAAAATGCCTTCCTTCATGATGGCCCTGGACATATCAGGACCCCTGGCTATTAGCTGTCTGCAGTTATTTCATGTGCATTTATTTTGTTTACCCCCAAAGACTATATTGATTATTATATAATAGCAGCTACCACATATTACCTACCATGTTTCTGGCACTATGCTAACTAAGCACTTTGCATTCAATACCTCATTTAATCTGTGCAAGAGCCCTGAACACTGATGATATTATTGTTGTTGTTGTTATTTATTTTATAGATGAGAAACTGAGGCAACTTTCCAGAGTCACTCAGGCAGTGGGTGTAAAGCTTGTTTCTATTGGACCCCCAGTCTCTCCTACCCAAACCTGTTTCCTCTTAAGTACTAAACCATTGGACTTCAAATTTCAATGTGCATAAGGATCCCCTGGGGAGCTAGTCAAAAGCATATTCCCAGACCTCACCTTCAGGGATTCCCGAGTCGCTGTGCAGTGGTGTCCAGAATCTCCCCTTTGAACAACTACTCCTGTGAATCTACTACAGCTCGTCCATGGTGCCCTCCACTGTACCTGCCTCCCTCCCCTCTGTAAGTGGCTGGAAGTAAAGTCTTCTGTAACCTGTTCCCAGATATCGGGTTTCGCTTGCTGGCCATGAGACATGCTGGCAGTGCCTCAGATGTAGCATTCGTGAGCTTTTGTCTTGTAGCCTGCCATCAGAATCAGAATTCAAATGCCTATGGCTCTTTCTAGCTATGGATTCTGTCCTTAATGTCCTTTGCTCTTCTGTTTTTGAGTGGCTTGGCTGGAAACCTTAACAACCTTTTTATTCTTATTTTTCCAGGTGTAGCCTGATCTAAATATCTAGCTCCACACTTCTTTTTCCCTGGATCCCATGCTGCTCCCTTCCCCACCTCCGTGAAGCTGCCACCCAAGCTAAAGGCATTCCTACCCCTTAGAGCTATAGATCGTCTGACATCTTAACTTTCTTCCCAAAAGAATTACTCCTTTGTTCTAAGTAGGGTATTAGTGGGGAATTTACACAGTGGCCCTGTAATTTCCTTTTGTTCTCCACGAGAAATTAGAAAAGTTGTTTGCAAGAGTTCTCCATTGCATTTCTCCTTTTGTGAATTCAGTGAATTCGAGCACGTCTTGCTGCCTTTTTGCCACAAGGGACATTGTCGTTGAATTTTGAAAAAGTTCTGCCTGCTCCATCACAGGCTTCTTTTCCCATCGTTGCCTGTGTATCCTCTCGGGATCAGTGCGATGGGTGGTTCTTTCCCTAAGGGGGCTTTATGAATGTCTCTTTCAATATTAATGTGACACTTGCAGATGCGATATTGAGCAGCACAGGTTTGCAGAGTGTGGCACGACTTCCTGTGAATAACACGTCCAGGTACGAGGCACAGTGTGAAGTCAAGCTGGCACCAAAGAAGGACCCAGTGTTTATTGCAATGTGTGAGACCCTTGCCCCTCCAGAGAGAGCAGTCTTAATAGCAAATGTTTCTACACAAACAGTGAGCAGTACAGTGACTTTGGACACTTGTGTGTGGATGGTGAGACCCGTTTGTACTATAGCTGTGACTGCAAAATAGGTTTCTGGTGACTGGTTCACTGTTATTTTGAGTAATTTAATTTCTTAAAATATGCCTATGCCATCCCCAGACCCCTATACTGAAACACAAAACAGTGGAGAACTACTGGACTAGATTCACAGTTTCTCTGCCATTCATTTATCTACTCATCAGAAATATTTATTTGACATCCATGATGTAACAGGTACTGTCCTAGAAACCGAGGCAACGTATGAGAGCGAAACAGAGTTCCTCCCCTTAAGGAACTTGCAGTCTGGTGGAGGAGACAGAGAAGTGCTAATGCAATGCGCTAAGGGCTACTTTTTAAATGTGCACCATGTGCTATGATAGCCCAGAGGAGAGGTTCTGAACTAAAATGGAAGGTTTGGAGGTTGGGGGGAGGCAAGAGGTCAGGGCAAGTTTTCTAGAAGGGACACTGGAAATGAGTATCCAGAGGCTAAGGGTATTTCGCGAGAATGAGGTGGGAACATAAAATAGGCAGGAAGAGAGGATTAATGGCTTCATCTTCCCTGGTTGTCAGTCAATCCTTGCCAGTTGTCCAGGTTTTACCACCTGTCAACTGAAACTTAATTGAGAGAAATCTCTCATCAAGAGGTTAATTGTGACACAGATTCCCATATCCGGGGGAAAAAATCCATCACCTGTGCAGACTGCTTCTTTTTTGGCATCTTGAGCAATCCTGACTGTTAGCAAAATGTAGATGTTTGCAGTAGAGCTCCTTCTGGTCCCCAGATTCTTACTGACCTTCTGATCTTTCCTTGAATATCCTCTTTATGTTTAAAACTTCTTGGCATTCCTTTGGACTGAGATTGTCCCTGTCTCTCTCGGACCCCTACTTTCTTTGGCACCCCAATCCTGAATTGAAGGTGTTCTCAAGGACACAGTCTCCATTCTTTCTTGTGAGTGGAGTAGAATTCTCAACCTAGGAAATTAGAAATTCACTAGGCTAAATTCATGACCTTATACCCCCAGCAGGTGCAGACTCCTCTTTGTTTTCTGTATTTCTCCAATGCCACAAGGATCCCAAGGATCCTTTCTCCCTTCACCCCCCCCCCCCCATAATGACCACGGTTCTAGCTTCAACTTTCGGATTTCTTCAATCTGTAGCTTCACCGGTATCTCCTTCCTTCTTTCTCTCCTGCCCACTCTCTCCTCCTCCCCTCCCTAACCCTGTTCCTTTTTGCTCTGTCTCTATCATCAGATGATATACGTGCATGTGTCCATTGACTTTTGAGATTCTGCAGGGAAGGGGTCAGGCTACCTGTTACATGAAGAAAATGTGAGTAGAAATCGTTTCTAGATGACTCCAAACTTAACCTGACTCAATTCTATGTAACTTTTTAAAGAGTAGAAGTTTAAATAAATTAGGTGGTCAGTAGGAAGTAGATAAATCAAAGTGCCAGGAAATTATATGGGAATATATGGAAAAGAGACCCAAGCCTGAGATCTTCTAGAGCCTCATGGGTAAGGCCTTCTGTTTGATCCCTGGGGATAATGGCAGGGGATTTTTGTCCTAGGTGTTTATTGCAGGCAGCTCTTACCTTTATTACGTAAAAGCCACTACAGTTCATGAGGAACTAAGGCCCAGAATCCAAGAGAAAGCCCATGTAAAATCCTCTAGAGCACACAGGCAGCTTGAGCAGTGATGCTCTGACTCACCTGAGAATGGGGCTTTTAAAACAGCATGGGGACCATATGCAGAGGCAGATGTCACTGGGAAATGAAGTTGTTAAGTCCAGTCTAGGTTGTGACTTGACAACATCCTAGAAAATTAGAGTATGAATATTTTCATTGAAGCAACAGATAGTATTGACAGTCTCAAACTGTGGGTGCTTGTAAGCAGAGCATGCTGGGTCAGCCAAGTCAGGGTGCTATCTTTGGAGGAACAACAGTTAAAGAGTCAGACCAGTGCTCTAGTCCAACTTCTCTACTGGCCAGCTGTAAAACTTTAACCTGGTTACTTAATTCCTCTGAACTTCGTTTCTTCGAATGAAGATGAGATCATAAAACCTACTCCTGGGGCGCCTGGGTGGCTCAGTCGTTTAAGTGTCTGACTTTGGCCCAGGTCATGATCTCACAGTTTTTGAGTTTGAGCCCTGAGTCGGGCTCTGTGCTGTCAGCTCAGACCCTGGAGCCTGCTTTGGCTTCTGTGTCTCCCTCTCTCTCCGCCCCTCCCCTGCTCATTCTCTCTCTCTATCTCTCAAAAATGAATAAGTGTTAAAAAAAAAAAAAACCCTACCCCATAGAGGTGCAATATTGCCTATGAAGCTCAAGGCATAATACCAGACCTACCTTGCTATCTAGTAGCACATATTCTAGCCCTGCAGGGCAAGCCAGGTAAAACATCAGAACAAGGGAAAGACTCTAGACACTGGGAATTGAATTAATTTTCCTTGGATTTCAACACATATATTAAGTAACTGCTGTGCATTGGAGCTGTGCCAGTACCAGGGACACAAGGACCAAGATGGCATGGGCTCTTTCTCAAGAAGCTCTCAGGCTGGTGGGGGATAAAGGCAAAGGAACAGAGTGGCAGTGCCATGTGCTGAGCACTGGATGACAGGTCTATGCAATAGGTTTGATAGCATGGGCACTGGGGAGGAGGGTCAGGGAGGGCATCATGGAGGAGGTAACAGTGGAGATGGCTGTGAATAAGCTGTCACCCGGTTGTCTTCCATACGGGATGCAGAATAGCAAATGGACTGAGCCAATGGGGTCAGGGTAGAGATGACCTAACCTTACAGCTCCAGGACAGAATGTCATGTCTCTTGAGACAGCTCACACAATTAAGACCCCAACCATTTGAAGGTACTTCCCATTCACCTTGTCTGTCATTGACTGACCGTTGGCAACCCTTTCTATTGAGATGAATACAGTATGGGAGGGTAATTAGATGGACTAATTTCTCAGTCAAGGAAACTCTCCCAGCCTCCAATTTCCCTATGGGCTCTGAATTGAAATTGCTATAGAAGAGAGAGTTAGAGGGAACCCAGAATCAAGGAAAAGGACTGGAAGAAAGATGGATACAAGTCGAGGAGGGAACCAGAGTGACATATACAGAACTCAGCCCAGTCTGAGCAGTTACCTTTCCTCCCCACCCCCCACCTCTACCATTCCAGCGATTGTTTAATATACTAAATAGTTTTAATACATTTTCTGGCTTACACGTTAATGAGCATGCATGAGTCATCATGTTGGTTCTCCCAGAAAAGCCCAAAGAGTGACCTCGGTCAGGTCATTTCTCCCTGAGTCTCAGTTTCTTCATCTTTAAGATGGGGAGTTAGGGTGACAACCATCTGTCTGGATTTGTCCACCTCTAATGTCTAGGGCTGTACAGATTTGAGTGTCAGAGAGCCAGAGATTCCGGGGGAACACAGATCTCAAAGGGAAGGATGGAGAGTGAAGAGAAAGGACTTTTGGTACCGGGGAGGGGGGGCAGCAGGGGGTGGGATTTGGCCACTAGGGGAACCCATTGAACAATACTGCATTGCATCAAGGCACCCTGTGCTTTTAGTTAGCCCTGGAGGAAAGCAATACTGACCCCTGTTACTCACCTCCATGTCTCTAGCACCTGGAACTGTGCTTGGCACATAGTCTTTGATCAATAAATGCTTATTCTGTTAGCTGACCTGAATACCCAGATCTGAAGGAATCCAGAGAAAGAGACAGAGGACAATCTAGTTCTGTCCCCTGGATTTCTCTACAGATAACTGATCTTATCCATTGTGGTGAATTCTTATTAGTTTTCCTCTTAGAGGTTAAACTAATTTCCAGTCCTGAAGACACCTTCCTCTCCCCCTGTACACTGAGCGCTTCTCCTCTTGGCTTGGGTCGGAGCCCCTTCTCCCACCTTAGACCACCCTCTGCCTTGTCTCTGGCAGTGGCAGCAGAGTGGAAGGGACTCATAGTGTGAGCCAACCTGTTAGTATTTACCTTCAGCTA
Organism: Panthera pardus; assembly: GCF_024362965.1. Lineage (NCBI taxonomy): Eukaryota > Metazoa > Chordata > Mammalia > Carnivora > Felidae > Panthera > Panthera pardus. The sequence goes on from NW_026526677.1 coordinate 102,263,097, forward strand.
TTTTCATGCTTCCTAAATTCAAGCAGGCCAGGCTCCAGAGCTTTGGGAACTGTTGGGTCGTTGACAAATTTATTTAGAAAGTGATATGCAAAAGTCAGCACAGGTCAGTCTCTCCAAGGAGCCTGATTTTGACCATCTGCTTAGGGGATGGAGATTCCTCTTCCCTAAGCTGGGAAAAGGAGGGGTAGAAATCCCCCTGCGGACCCTCCTCCCTCCACCCTGAGGCGAGAAAACACTTGACCAAGGCTCTTCTTTCAGGTGCTTGGATTCAGGAGGCCTTGACTGCATCCAAGATGACAACCCTGTCCTGACAGCAGTGACGACCAGGGGACCCTCTCATTTGGAAAGTCCCTAACCTCTATTACACTGAGGTAACTTTTGCTAAATTTCACATAAAATATACATGAGACTGTATTTTTGCAGGCGGCCAGGTATAGTCGAAAGAGCATGGGATTTGAAGACATAAATTTAACTTCTGGCTCTGTTACTTCTTAACTCTGAATCTCCTTCCTTATCTGGCAAGTGGAAGTAACTAATCTACCTTAAATTTACTATAAGGACCAAAGAGAATATTCATTTACCAGTTCAACAAACATTCATTAATTAGGATAAACAAAACTTATGCCTTAGCAGGTAAGCCCCTAAAGCTCAGCGGTGCAACACAATGGAAGTCTGAAGCATTTGCTGTAGGCTGGTAGGGTCCTCTTCCATCCGGTACTCAGGGATCCATGCTCCCTCCACCTCCTAAGGTGGTTGCTGAGGAGGTTGCTGTGGCAGGAGAGAAGATAAGGTCAGTTGTCTCTTCCGTGCCTTGGCCCAGAAGTGACACATCAGCTCGACTAGTGTTCTCATTTGCTAAAACTTAGTCATGTTCTTCCAATTTCTTTTTAAGGGAGGCTAGGAATGTCTCTCCATTTGGGCTCTGGAAGAGGAAGCTATATGGAGAACAAATAGCATTGTCTCTCCCGCAGCATCTAGTATGGATGGGGGACACAGAGATGAGCAAACAAAGTCTCTGTCCTCAAGGAGAACACAGGCCAAAGACAAAATGTGTAGGCACTATTAGCTCTCAGGATGGTTCTCCTCCCCTTTTAATTCTGTAATTACATTAATTCAGTTCAATCCTGTGTTCAAGTAACTGTAATTTCCCCATGATTTCCTGCTATCAATAATTATTTATACCCTAAATATTCTGTCCTTAAAACTTTATTTCATGCCTATCAATTTCCTTTGAGTCATTCCCGCTTCCTTCCCTAGATGGTAAATCCCTAGGGCTGGATTTACACCTTCATTACCTGTCAGTCATTCCCCCCACTCCCACCCCCTAACCCCCCGCCCCTTGTAACCGAATACGGTACCAGTCACATGGCAGGTTCCCCTTTCCCCTAGATTTTGTTGAATTTGAGTTTTACATTTGTATCTTTGTTTCTTTTCCTCCATGATATTTCTCTTCTCCCTCTGCACATTGCTTCTGGGGCCCACCTTGCCCAGCAGACTACCCCAGGCTCAAAGAGGAGACACCCAGTTTCCCAGCCCAGCTCTTCCTCTGACATCTCAGGCCGTGGGGTTGTCCTGGGTAGAGGCGAGACCAGCACACCCATCCTTCCTCTCTCCTTCTCTGCCTGACGACCCTTTCTCCCGGGACTAAGCATGAGAGCACCCTGACTGAGCCCTGGGGGAAAGGTGCTGTCTGTGGAGCACCTGGCTCGGTCAACTGGAAAAGCTGTAGGTAGACAAGAAGGGTGCTGGTGGATCCAGAGGAAGGCTGTGGTCCCTCAGGGAATCACCTGAGGCTCCCTCACTGAGCCTCTTTCCCCTGAGGCTGCCTCCACCTGCCAGGATGGGGGTGGGTGAGCAGCTCCTAGGCAGCTGTTGGCGCTCCATTCCTCTCTGACGGTGCCTGGTCCCAACAGGGCTCAATGCTCTTATCATCCCGGCAGCCAGGTCCTGCCATGTTGGTGAACAATAACGGATTCAGCCTCCCGTGTTCATCATTACCCTGCACCTTTAATCAGGAGTGTTATCCGCAGCTCCTGCCCAGGCCTCATTTAGATTTCTTGTTTGTAGCAATAATACCCTTTTAATATGCTAAATGAGCGAGCAAATGAGCCTTCCTCCACTTGCGAGGTTTTTAAAAACATCCCTTCTTTAGTGGATGAAGGTCATTCTTTTGGCAGATTAATACTTAACTAGGAGGCCCTGTTTATTGTCTGGGGTCACTTCAGCGGCTGTCACAGCATATTAAAGAGCGCAGGATTGCCCATGCCGGAACAATGCGGCTAGGTGGGAGATGCGGGAGGGGCGGCCCCTCACCCGATTCCCTTCCCTGGCTCTCATTTAAACTCCGCAGCCGTTATTAATACTTTAATTTGTAGTGCATTAATGAATTCTAATCCCCATTATGTGTTGAGCAAATGGGCCTTCACCAGGCTCTGTGCCATCCAAGTGAGTCCTGGCTATGGGCTGGGCAGACTCACTAATGGCATTAGTGAGGGGCAGGGGTCCCGGGGCCCCCTGTGAAGGGGCAAGGAGAGAAGCAGGCACGCTGGCTCCTGGCAGCTCAGTAGCCAAGGGGCAAGTGGAAAGGGAAGAAATGATCGCAAAGACACTGTTTGAAACCTCGGCCCCACTGTGCCAACCCTATCTCTGCACTTTCCGGCTCCCCATTGCTGTTCCAAAATTGTCCTCATCTGTGTATAATAATAGCATCTACCGTATAGGGCAGACTTGCATATTAATTGGAATAATATATAGAGACGACTTACAGCACGCAGAAAACACTTATTGAGTGTTTAATAGCATTTGTTATATTAATTATCGTTGCTATTCCCTGACCAAACCTCCTGGCTCTCTTCTCCACCAGGACAAGCCTGAGAGATGGGCTCCTCAACAGTCCCTACTGGCATCTCTGAGCCTTTCTTCCCCTCTCAAGGCACTGGTTTATGAGCCTGACTTCTCTGGGAGGGCAGGGACTGTGTCATTCTAATTTTTACACCCCCCAGTGTGTAACAACAGTGCTTGTCAAAAAGTAGGTGCTTCATAAAGTCTGGGTGCACAAGCAATTGAATAAATGAAGAGCGTTGGATTGGGCTCTCTCGTCCCCGATCCCAGAAAGACCTGAGTCTTTCCATCTGTCCCAGGAAGACAATCCACAGAGGCTACAAACCTCTCTTCCTGGTGTGTCTACTTTTACCCATCCTGAGCTTCTGCCTCTGGCCTTCTGCCCCAGGAAGACCAGTCCTGCCCCCTCTTTGAACTCTAACCCTGTTTCCTGAGCCACTCAATGGTATCAGCTTGGTCTTGTCCATCCCTTGGGCTGCAAAGCAAGCCCAAAGGCAAGACTGGGGTCTCATATCTCACTTCCATGCCTTGTACAGACGTGTTCAAAAGTCAATGGATTGTAGCACAACCTGGAAAGGGGTGCATGTGCCCAGGGACCAGTGCTCATTTTCTTTCTTTCTTTTTTTAATTTATTTTATTAAAAAAATTTTTTTAAATGTTTCTTTTTGAGAGAAACAGAGACAGAATGCAAGTGGGTTAGGGGCAGAGAGAGAGGGACACACAGAATCTGAAGCAGGCTCCAGGCTCCGAGCTATCAGCCTGGAGCCTGATGCAGGGCTCAAACTCAGGAGCTGTGAGATCATGACCTCAGCCAAAGTCGGACGCCCAACCGACTGAGCACCCAGGCGCCCCTGCTCATTTTCAGATTCTAGGCAACATGAGGGCTAGGGCTGTATGTCACACGTTTTGTGTCTGTCTTACTCTGAACCTGTACCATTGAGTGCCTCATTCAGACATAACATCAGCTATTTAGAAGACGTACCCTGGGTCAGGTGCTGAGCAGGGCGCTCAGAGGATGTCGCTGAATCTGCACCAGAAGGCTGATGCATAGCATTATCACTCCCATGTATCAGATGACGTTCTAGTTGCATTGCCTTGCTCACTAGTAAGTGCCCCCCAATCTTACAGCAAGAAGAAACCTCAAATGTCATTCGGGACAAACTCTAGTTTTTAGTTCGAGGTGCCTGAGACTCAGGTTTAGGATGGTCTAGGGTCACACAGCCATTCTGTAACCCAGCCAGTGCTCAGAGTCCAGCTAGTTCCTCCTACCCTGTGCTGAAGGGGCACGTAGTTTGATGGGCCAGGCCATCCTGCTGAGGCTGATGCAGGGGCCCTGCTGGATGGGCCAGGATGCTGAGAGCCTCCAACCTCAGGCCATGAGGACTTGAGTCAGCCCCTGGTCTAGATTGCTCTGCCCTCTGGACTCCCCAAGGCCTCCAAGTGCTGTAACTCAATTTGACAAGTACTTAGGGGTACCTGCTCTGAGGGAAGAAAGCCCCCAGCTAAACACCAGAGGCCCTGATTCTGGCACCATCTCAGTGACCAACATGATTTATGAGTTTCCACCTGTCCCATGGAGGGTTAGTATTCTAAGTGGAGGCCTATTCTATTGTCTGGTGGGGGCTGGTATTCTAAGTGGAGGCCTCATGGGGCTCCCTGACCACACTGCCCTGGCTCACTGTGATGGCAGGCAACTCTTCCCCCAAGGCCACTCAGAGAGCCCATCCCTGTAGATTCTAGCAGAAACTCTTCTCCCACCTCCCCCTGATGTCTGCTCAGAACCCAGGGTCCAGTCATTTGGAAGAGAAGCAAATATTCCTCCTGTGTTGTATACTCCTGATGTGTTATATACCTTCCCAAACTTCCAACCTGGGCGACACAATGAGCCGCTTTCTTCCATTAATGTGGGAATTTTGTTAGACTCAGACTTTTCTTCACTGGCACTAGACAAACAACTTCCTTGGTCCTCTATGCCATCCTGCCACACAGCCCAGGGTGTCTCATCCCTTCTATTGGCAGAGATTTAATGGATCTGAAGTTCAGTGAATCAGAAATCAAAAGACAAAAGAAGAGACGCTGATGGATTGTGCTCTGCAGAGACAATGGGCTTTCTGGCCAAGTTTCTGTCTTGCTCTTTCCTGATGTATCGGCCTGATGTCCCCCAGCCAGTACTGGCCTCTGCCTTGGCTCTTAAGTTGCTCTCAGAGCCAGTGGCAGCCTTCCCTCTGGGGGACGTGCCAGGTTCCATCCCGTGTGTTGGCATGGGACCCTGGGGGGCAGATGGGTATAAGAATATGAAGCATGTGTGAGTGTGTGTGCAGGGGCCATGTGGAAGGTCTCCGTGCATGAGTCCATATGAATGTGGTAGGTGGGTGAACATGCATATGCATGAATGGGGGTTCGTTGTGTGTTTATTACTGGGTATGTAGGAAAATTGAGGGTATTTGAATATGTGGGTAATGAATGAGCCTTTAGTGTTACATGAGAGCTTGAGTGTATTTGGATGATATGGATACATGCACTAACATGTTTGGGAATTCTTGGCATGGATGTGGATGGGGTGTTGGTGTGTTTGTGTTCGTGAGTGGGGATTCTGGGTAAATGATAATGGTGTGTATGTGAACGAGTGTGTTACAACAGAGGTATTGGGTGTGTTGGCGTTTATACATCACACAGCTGTATATGAGAGTGTTGGTATTTTTGAGGCAGGATTTAGAAATGTGTGTGTGTGTGGGAGGGTGCCTAGGTGTCTCAGCTGGTTAAATGTCCGACTTCAACTCTGGTCATGATCTCACCATTCATGAGTTCAAGCCCTGTGTCGGTTTCTGTGCTGCCAGCTGAGACCCTGCAGCCTGCTTCAGATTCTGTGTCTCTGTCTCTTTCTCGCCCCTCCCTGGCTTGTGCTCCATTTCTCTCTCTGAAAAATAAATAAACATTAAAAAAATTTTTTAAATGGTGGAATGCTCAATTAAAAAAAGAAATGTGTATGTGTGAATTGGTAGATAAGTGTAAGTATAACGAGTGAATGTGTATATTGCTATGCAAGAATACATATGCTAGCTAAGTCAGCATAATTGATAACTGGGATCCATGGTTCTTCAAGTGTCCATCAAGAGAATTCAGAGGTCCTATGAACTTGAGTGGGAAAAAATATTAAATCTTTACTTTTACTAACTTCTAACCAAAATGTAGCATTTCTTCCAATATAGACAACAATCCACAGTAGTATTACAGTGTCTCTGATTTTATTACCAATAGAAATCACAGATATTTTCATCTCATTTTATAGTTTGTGCAGGTATATCAAAATATCACTTATAGTCGCTACTTTAGTTGTGAGATCCATCATTAGATTTTATTTAAAGCTTGAATAAGGAAGCACACATATTACCAATCCACAGATTGTGTTAAGAATGCTTTGAAAATTGAACTTTAAATGTAATTGTTTTCCGTTGTACTTCTGTGTATTTCATTTTATGCATTCAAAAACATTTTTCCAAGGGGGTTCATGAGTTTCATCAAACTGCCAAAGGGGCCCATGGCACAAAAGCCCATTACTCAGATGCTATGTGTAGATGTGGTCGGCAGATCAATGAGTGGGGCCCTTGTGTGTGAGAGAGTATGTGGTTATGCCTTGGAATGTAGGAGTTTACGTGACTTGCAGGCATTAGGAGTGTGGGTGAGGGAACAGAGATAGGTTTACGATCCAATCCCCAGAACCAGATTCTTCCCTTTTCCCCAGGGAAACCCAGGGAGTCTGTGGTGGTGGAGTAAAGGGATGGGGAGTGTGCTGTCCAGAGGGAATGTGAGCTGAATTCTAAACCTTTCCCTTTGAACATGGACTTACTCCAAAGCCCTTTTATGCAATTATTATTGGCAGAAAGTAAATTCATCCTCTGAATGCTGGCTTCCTTGCTGAACATAGGTGGGGTGACATTTCTCACCTGATTCATGGAAACCCTTTCCCTGTCCCTGCAGACAACTTCAGGTCTCTTTGGCCAAAGGTGATTGGGCCTCACCACTGACCTGTTATTTTGCTTGTTTATTTCCAGACACATTAAAACCCATCCTGACCTAACATACATAGCCCTCTTTGGCTTAGCTAAACACATCCCACTCTCCACTCCCTGGCCTGGCACATGCCCCTACGCCTTTCTTCACATGACATCACCTCAACTCGATCACCTCCCTGCTCTGCTTCCTGGCTGGGGTGTCTGCCAGCTGGTCTCAGCCAGAGGACAGCTATAAAGTTCTCCTGAAAAATAGCTTTTTTGAGCAAAGGGGAGGAGGGGGAAGAGGAGAAGGTGAAACAGGATGGGGAGGAGAAGGGAGGGACGAGGACTGCATTCTGGGGCTTCCTGCTCAAGGGGTCCAGCCCCAGAGTGATGGCTCTCAGAGTCAGAATCCCTGAAAGGCTGCTCTTTCCCTGATATTTAAAAAAAAAAAGTTGATTTTTGATTGATACTGATAATGCTTTCATCCTGGAATTTATTTGTCATTGACCTCTGAAGTGAGAGTCAGAGCTCTTCTCCTTCTCTGGACTTTTAATCCACACCCTTCCTCCATGTGAGATGCTCTCAAATTCTCCCAAAGGGTAGACAGTGGACATTCCCATAAGCCTCTGGAGAAGAGGAAGCTCTTCACCTTTGTTAAATCAGGTCTCATAAGGCTTCCTCAAAAGCTTTTGTAACCCCAAATCCCTCCTGCTTCAGTGTAAGCCTCTTGATTGGCCTCTGGAGGAAGAAGGGCAAAGCTGTATGATCTCTGAGTTTTGAGAGCTAGCAGCCAGCCTCTTTTGAAAGAAGCCAAGTAGCCGGACGGCCTGGGAGCAGCCCTGGGACATGACCTTGAGAGGTCTCTGGAGCCTAAAGTGGTCTGTGCTCACCTGTGTGGTGGGGAGAGAAGTGATCTCTGAATAGACACACAATTTGGCTGCCTCTGTGTTTGTGGCCTTTGTAGGAGTGGATATTCTATGACCTAGAACTATGAGACAGCTTGGGTGAGGATCCCCAGGTGGCCAAACACAGCAATGCTTCAGGCCTCTGGAAATAATCTTTTATAGGAGCAATAACCAGAAATAAATCCAGAAGGGACCTCACTGACTATGAGAAGCAATGAGTCATGCTGTTCTTTATTGCATACAAAATTCTCCTCAGACTGAGATGTTTTCTGGAATCAAAAAAGGGATCTTTCTTGGGGACAAGCATGCAACCTGGTCTTGTCCTCTACATCTTCTCAGGTAGCTTGCAGCCTACCTGGATGCACTGGTTTGATTCACCAACCCTTTGGTCTGTTCCACATAAACTGTGAGGTTGATAAACTCTGAGCGAGTCACTTGAAGCCAAGCCTATGTCCTCAATTTATGTATCCAACTCAGGGCTGAGCTGGAGAAGACCTGAGTTCTTCAACCACTGCTTTCATCCTCATCAGGTGCTGCTGGTTAGAAAGTATTCTTTGTGTCCTTGTTATGGAAAATTCCATTTAGAAGTCCTAGTGAGTTCTCTGAGAATCCCATCTCAGGTTTGAGAGGACAACTCTTGTTGAATGGTCCTCACTCAAAGTCTGACATTCAGTGAGATAGGAGATGAGGCTCCTCAGTTTCTGATAGTCCTACTTTGGGCATGTACAAATGGTTGGAAGGTAATTAAAGAGAGTCAAGATCTGTAGGATGGTTGCCCAGCTGCCCAGGGCTATGCTAAGGGCACCACTGGTGGCTTTTGTTGTTTCCCCATCAAAGGCATGTTTGTATTTGTGTTCTCACTTACCGAGACAAAATATAATCTTGTATTTTTGAACATGAGTCTCTTTGTGTTCACCTGTCTGCACCCATTTTGGGATAGCCCCCCAAAACTCTTAGGAATGAGCTGCAGGAGGAGACATAAGCTAAGCAGAGGTTATAAATGTAAGGTGGAAATCTCCCCATCCTAAATTTGTCCAGGCCCTCATTTCTACAGCTGGGCTGGAATACAGTCATCTTTTGCATCAAGGCAAGAGGCATTCACCTACTCACCACCTCCATGCTGTTCCTTTCTTGCTTACAAGGTATTCCATGTCAGTTAGTTAAAAACATAGGCTCATGGGCTTCTACTAACCAGATGGACACTTATTATTTGCATTACTCTGGCAAATTATTCAAACTTTCCAAGCTTTAGCTTCATCTTTTCTACAATGGGGATAACAGTACCTTTGTCACATTATTGTTACCAAAATTGGGATAAGCCTGGTAAGACAATTAGCCAGAACCGACCCTTGTTAGTAGTGCATACACATCATTAGTGGTGGTGTTACTGTTATTGTGCTCATTCTCTTGGTTCTCAATCCTTTGTGCCACTGACTTTGTGGATTTCCTTTAGGCATTTGTCTATTCTCCAGACCCATCTTCTCTGAGGGGGAAATTTGTAGAGACAGGAGTAGCATGGGATCCCAACTGGTCATCTGTGGAAATGATTACAGTGTGCCTTGACATTTATCCCATCAGCCCTTGCAGTGGTCAGGGACGCCTGAAAAGTTGCCCTCCACTTTGAGCAGCTTCTTGTGGGCTCCTCAGAATGCTGCCAGAGCAATGGCACCTACTATCAAAAAGGTTGGGAAGCACCTGAGTTAGAGAATGTTGGCTCCAAGACCAGAAAATGTTCATACCAGGCAAAAATTATGGTCCATACATCCTGAGCAGTGCTCAGTGTCTCGTGAGAGGGGCCTTTTTGTAGTCTCCTGGAGTGGAAGACTCATGGATGTTTGTGATAGGGGAAGGGGAAGATGGGCAGCTTAGAGATGCTGGGCAGAATTCTCCCCCCTTGAACTTAGATGCTGGAGTGCCCTGATATCAGGTATTTCTAGATTTTTGCATGGTCTCCCCTCATTTTTTCTCACATTCTTCTTGTTCCATTAAAGCTTCCTTGTAGATAAACCATCCTTTCTTCGTTTTTAAAAACGTGGGGAACCCTGAGTCTAAGCGGCTTATTTCCTCTCAGATTACTTACCAGTGCTTGTAGGTGGCCTTAGGTTCCTGAGAAACATCTCTCACTACAAGCCTTTTCAGGATCTTGTGAGAACATCCTTAATGCCTGAAACCCCCTCTGCTGAGTGTTACTGACCTTATGTGAAAAGAGATGTCAAGCAAATCTCCTGCTAGTCACACATGATTTGATGCGGACAAAGAAACCACAAAGCAATCCTCCTCATTGACCTGGTGGACATCTCTCTCTTGGTGCAGCAAAGCTGGACATGGAGGGGATGTGGTCAGAGGTCCCTGTGTCTTACATGTCCCTCCTCTTTACTCGGAGAGTCTTCAAGAAAAATCTTCTGGGGTGAAGCTTCAGTCAGAGTAAAGAGGGTCCCCAGATCTCCATCTCTTAGCCATTAGGAAAACAAGACTGCAGATAAAAAAAAATCCAAACTTAAAACCAAAGAGGAGTCACCCAAAATGTAAGAACTAATCACCAAATTGGAGTGAGGGAAGAAGAGGCTTGAGGTATAGAAGGAATGATTTTAGGTTTAAAGAAAGAAGGACTTTGCACAGTTGGCGACAACCTTCTGGAACTCCTTATCCCATGGGTTGGCTTGAATTGAAAATTTAAAGATGTTGCAGAAGCCAGTGAATTTTACAAGGTCATTAAAAGAGTTGTTCTGAAGTCAGCATTTATTTAATATCTTCTATTTCTCAGGCACTTTACTAGGTACTTAATGGTCTTTGGTTTCATTTTCACAAGAATTCTGTAAGTTAGGGACCATTGCTATTCCCATTTTATAAATAGGACTCATACTGGTTAAAGAACATATCTAATTGAGATGCATCTTGGTAATCAAACTTGTACTTGTCCAGCTGCAAAGCCTGTGGTACCTCTAGCTATTCTGTTTTTCTAAGGCAGACAAAAATATACGGAGCATTTGCTTACCTATGTAGGTTGAGATTAGGTAAAAGGGCAAGATTGGCTTTCAATTATTCATGCTTGCATGCATTCCTGTGTTCATTCCCTTAATCAGTATTTAACTATTCTGTTCTGGGCACTGTGATCTTGGTCATAACATGTCCCTTGGGTCTTTAGTTTAAAATAAGCCACTAGGGTAATACCAAGTATAAGGAGATACTTTGCTTCCATGACTCACATCAAAGTAGTACAAAGAGACAGATACAAAGAGCCAGAAGTCCTTGTGTCCTAGCATGGTTTTTCTGTGGCCAAAGATTACTTAACAGTTATCTGTCCCAGGAGCTGATAACCTACTTTTCCAAGCCCTACTGTCCCTAAAACAATCATTTGCATATAAATGCATAAGCCATGTCCTTTGTCTAGTAAGGAGCATGAACTATATGAGAGCCAAGCGAGGCTGATAGTTCTGTTCATGTTTTAGACCTCATCTCCTTACTCCTCTTCAAGGACATTTCTCCAGGAACCATCATCTCTTTCTCATGAAGTATGATTTTTCTCCTCCTTTCTGGATCATTTTTATCAGCATTTGTACATGCCACAATTTCTCCCATATTAAGAAAAAAAGCAAAAACAACCTCCTTTGACCCCTTTTTTCTCACCACTTCACCGAAATCTCTTATCAAGATCACTCTAAATGTGATGGCGATTTCTCACTCCTCACGCTAGTTGACCTATCAACGGCAACCTTCGACCCAGTCAGTTCCTCCTTTGAAACACTGTCTTCACATGGCTTCCAGGATACCATAGTCATTAGTTTTCCTTTAAATTTTCTGGCTGCTTTGTCTGAAATCACTTTTGTTGGTTCTTTTGCATGTACTCAAACTCTCAATGTTGGAGTGCATCAGGACTCAGTCCTCAGGGTTCTTTGCCTTGGAGCTCATCCACCCCTGTGTCTGGATGCATTGAGGATATCACCCTCAAGATGCATTCTCTCCCTTCTGCTCCAGACCCACATGCCCCCTGTCTACCTGACCTGCTGAAACTGTTACAGGCATCGCAAACTAACATGTCCAAACTTGAGCTCCTGCTCCTCCTTCCTAAGCCATCCTCTCCTACACATCCTGCATCTCTGTCTATGATGACTCTATTCCTCCAATTGTCCCAGCTCAGTCTTGGTGACATCTGTGACCCTCTCTGCTCTCTCACCCGCCATGTCTCCTCTGTGAAAAAAAAATCCTCTCCTACTTTCAAAATACAGCCAGAGTTCCACCACTGTTGACCACTTCCACTGTCACTACCTCGGTCCAAGCTGCCATTACCTCTTGCCTGTAACACTGCATTAGCTTCCCAATCATGTTCGCTGTTTCTGCTTTTGGTCTCTCAAGCTGTATTTTCCACACAGCAGTCTGAGTGATCCTGCTAAAAGCACTCTGATACTTCCTGTGTCCCCCAGGGTAAGAGCCCAAAGTGCTCACATTGACCAAAGAGCCCAGTATGACCTGACTTCCCATTTCCTCTGTGACCTCAGCTCCTTCTATTAACTGTGTTCTGGCCACACTGATCTAGCTGTTTCTTTGACACACAAAGCACAGTCCTGCTCCAGGCCCTTTGCACTTGCTTTTCTCTGCATAGAATGTTCTTTCCCCAGCTACCACATGGCCAGCCCCCTCACTTCCTGTTAGGTCTTTACTCAAATGTCACTTGGTCCAATAACGTTTTTTTTTAGGCCCAAATCTCAAATTTCATCTTCCACCCCTGGATTTATGTATCTCCATTCCATCTTTTTTTCCCCTCCAAATAACAATATCTACTACAATGTATTTTATGAAGTTATCTTGTTTATTGTTGACCTCTTCCAATAGAATGTAAACCCAGTGAGGACAGGAATTTTTGATGGTTCTATTTAGTGCTGTAGTTCAGCATTTAGAAGAGTACCTAACATACAGTCTGTTTTCAAAAGTAGTATGTGGATAAATTGGATAGTGAGAAAAGGAAGAAAGCCTAGGCCTGAGAAACTGCCTAGTTCACAAAAGAAACCTGAAAAACACCAAAATAGATCAAAAGCCACTTTTAAAACCTTAACACTAGGATATTACCTAATACTAGGTCTTATAGCTCTGAATCTTATCCATAAAGTGCTTAATAAAGTAAAATATTTGCTATTCTCTTCTGGGGACTGGGAGGGGAAAATTGCAAATATTGCAAAAGTATAAGGTGAAGGCCAATGATAAATTAACTAGGATATTGCTTATCACGCTTTAATATCAGCAATACTAAAACACAATGCAAGCCTGGAGTCAGATGTCATAACGGGCTTTCATCCACCCAAGCTTTCTCTAGCGGCAGTTTCCTTCTGCTTCCTCTTCTGTGAAACGTGGGCACATGTTTAGGTGATAAACGCTTCTCAGCAACTTACACAGGAATCCTGTCTGTGGGATACTGTGTTACAATAAGGTGATAGAGCCTAAGGTTGCACAGAGTGCAGGGACTGATTGGTCTTCCTAAGGGTGAGTTTCACATCAAACAATAGACCCATGTGCCAGCAGATCTGAGAAATGGGTGCTAACTGCAAGGACCTTCCAGTAGCAAGGCGAACCTTGCATGGGGAGGCGGGAGTGTGGATGGTGAGAAAAAAGAAGGCTACAAATGGAAGCAAGTTGTTTCAAGGGTGCAGAAGGGCCTTGATGCCCAGGCTTTGCACTCAAAGTTGCCCCTACTTGGCCCCACACCATGTAGCTGACAGTCAACAAAGGTATTGCAAGTCCCTTACCAGCCACGGTCTCTACCTCCCAAGTCTGCTGTCCACACTGGCTCTGGTCAGCTCATGATTCTGGTCACTCCCACACAGTGTTACAGTTGCTGACAGTCCTGATTTCTTAGTTGCCACCCAGGTGCTACATAAGGACCCTCAGTCAGACTCTGTGGCTGATCTTCCTACCCTTGCTCCCTGAACATAAGAGAGTCTAGCACTGCATCCCCAGCCCCAGAGCCCAGATCCCCTCACGTGAAAGGTGATTGTCTAGTAGGGCTGTGTGCACACTTTTGGCAGAGAGTGTATAACTCTGGCAGCCAGGGTCACCTCCTCAACCAGCATCCCCTTGTTCTCTGTCTAATTCAACAAACTCCATGGCAACGCGGGCCCTGCACAGCTTACCTGACCTTCCCCGACCTCACTGTTAACAGCACTCTCACTTAGCTGAGTGTGCTGTGAGCCTCCCTCTCTTCCCGTGGCCTCCTCTGATTTTCTGCATCGCCCTGCGGTGAGTGGGGGTAGTCTCTATTGGACAGGAGGATCGAGGAGGGAAATAGAGGGAGAGATTCAAGGCTGCGGGTGAAGGAGCAGGGAGCTAGTCTCTGTTCTTACCTGGGATCTGTTCTAGAAGGTGACAGTTCAAGTGGAAAAAGTGGCTCATTGTTGACTCTTGCACTCCATGAGAATATGTCATAATGCATGTTCTAAGATTTGTTTTAGTTTTGGGCACAGTGGATTGATGCTCATGTCGCTCAGGATGATTTCTGACAGCTAATTGTGAAGACACATCCTCTATCCCTCCTGACCCATGACTTACAGGGATACTTACATGGGGATTTGGGGACCTTTCTTGCCAAACTAAGGCTTCTCTGGCGATGACAAATATCCATAATGTGCTATTTGGAAGATTATAATCAGCCATTTCATAGTCCCACTGATTTATGCTGGGCTTTTTATCATTGTTCTTTCTTATGATAAATATTCTTTTTGTTGTTTTACTATCATTTTTATTCTTATTTTATATTTGTAGAGCACTAGACAGTTTTTGAAGCACTTTCTCATAGGCCATCCCATTTGGCTGTCCCGGAGCTCCTACAAGGAAGTCAGGGAAGGTCCCGATGATGGTTGAGGGTCATGTGTCTTCCTGAAGGCGGTCACAGCAGAGTGCCAATAGGCTAACAGTCCTGGGAGATGTAATAGTCCATGGAGGCCTCTGGATCCATGTCAAAGGCTTTCCCACTAGCCCATACTGTCTCCATCTGATGGTGTGCCTTTGCTGTCCTTCAAGAGGAGGTTTGACCTGTAGAACGTGTGAATGTGAGAAATAAGGGCACGAGTGACAACAAGGCTCTGGGCTCCCACATATGCCGTGCAGGCTGGTGTCAGGGAGTGCTGGTGTCTCCCCATCCCTTACTCCTTTTTCTTGAACAACCGCCCCTCGACAGAATCAATCTCTCCCGCCTCTCTTCTCCTGTACCGTGTAATTCGAAAGTGCTGAGAAAACGCTTATAAGATTGTAGTACAGATTGGTGTAAAAGGGTGGCTTGGCTGAGACTAGAATATGACAACTTGGAGGTTAAGCAACACTCCCCTGGAGGCCTTCTCTGTGCTCTGGGCAGAAAAAAATCACTCCAACTGTCACAAAATGTTCAGAGACTCGGTTACAGGTGTCAGGCAACATCCTGTGATTTCCCTGGGGCCTGGGAGCTCTGTGGGAAATAACCTGAACCTTTGCTTTAGTTGGAATTCAGAGCTTCATAGATATATCTGAGGGACTGAATAGGGGGTGAGGGAGGATGGGAGAAAAGAACGAGAACAGAGAACCTATAGAAAGAGATCTCCATAAGTGAATAACGAGCCTGGGAAGGCAAGCTGGGCTCGGCCACAGGGTCTGAGGACTGGAGAGACAGGAGATTCTGGTGCAGAGCGAGGCTGCTTGGAAACCACCTGTCCCTCCCCCGTGAAGCTCTGGGCCTTTCAGGAGAAGGGAGCAAGCAGGAGCCCTGTGTGGTTGCATGTGCCCTCCCTCTGCTGTGGGTCCCCGTGAAGGGTCTGGGCCCATTTCCCCAACCGGCTGCAGACAGGCGATCATTGGAGTGCAGCGGAAGGAGACATTAAGGAACCTTGTAACTACACTGCTGAAGAATGCACATGTGCTGTCCTAGGACTACCCAAACCTGTGTGCCAGCCAGTGACTCAGTGGGGCCACCAGCATGCCTGATATGTGAAACACCCCAGCTCTTTAGGGGTACCCCACAAAGACATCCGAAGTAAGGAAGACAGGCTTGGTGGATATGCGGCAGACTCTTACCAAGGCGGGATGTAAGATGTGCACCACGGATGGCTGGGGAGCCCAGGACAGAGGAATCAGCTGGCACCGCTTCTCCGTCATTGGCTCTGAGGCTTGCGAGCAGGAAGCAGGTCTTCCTCATCTTTGGAAGATGCTTAGTGATGACTAACGGTACTTGTATCCGGAGGTTAAGAGCCTCTTTCTAGCCTCGGTGTTGTTTGGTTTCATTAGTTCATTTCTTTTCATTGTGGTAAAATATGTAAAATTCACCATTTTAACCACTGGGAAGTGTGTAGTTCAGTGGCGTTGAGGACACTCACACTGTTGTGCAGGCATCACCACCATCGGTCCACAGAGCTCTTTCCATTTTGCAAAGCTGACGTTCTGTGCCTGTTAAAAACTGCCCATCTTCCTCCCCAGGTCCCAGCAGCTGCTCTTGTCCCTTTTGTCTGGATGCATTTGACTACTCTGCGTACTTCGTCTCAGTGGAATTATGCAGTGTCTGTCCTTCTGTGACTGTCCTACGCCACTTAGTACAATGTCTTTGAGGTTCACCCAGGTTGTGAACCTGGGTGAGGTTCACCCAGGTATTTGTCAGGATGGCCATCCTTTTTTTTTTATAATTAAGCATTTAAAAACAAAATATGTATTTATTTTTGAGGGAGAGAGAGACAATGCGAGCAGGGGAGGGGCAGAGAGAGAGGGAGACACAGAATCTGAAGCAGGATCCAGGCTCCGAGCTCCGAGCTGTCAGCACAGAGCCCAACACGGGGCTTGTACCCGTGAACTGTGAGATCGTGACCTGAGCAGAAGTCATATGCTTAACCAACAGAGCCACCCAGGGGCCCCAGGATGTCCGTCCTTTCTAGGCCAAAATACTGTTCCATTGTATGTATATGCCATAGTTTATTTATCCAGTCACATCACGTGGGTTGCTTCTGCCTGTTGGCGGATAATGCTGCCACCAACGTGGGTGTATACATATCTTCCTCTGTGTTGTTTTGCACATTGTTTCTCATGCCCCCCCCCTTCACCCTCTCAGCTCCTCCACCTGACTGACTCTTAGCCATCCATCCTCTCTCACCCTACAGGTCACTTCCTCCAGGGAACCTTCCTTGATTCTGTAGACCAATTTAGTTGCCCCTGGCCAGGTTCCCACAGCACAGTTCATTATCATTGCCTGTTTGTCTTTCCCATTAGCCCCTCAACTTTCTGTCCAGCTCACCATTGTATCCCTAAGACCTAGCATGGTGCCTGGACCAGAGGAACCCTAGGAGAACTCTGGAATGTAAGAGCACATCCGGCCAGCCAGGCGGGGACGTGTGCACCGAGCACACACGCTCAGGGCGGTGGCCTTGCAGGTGTCCACTCTTACAGGGCGCTTCTCCCTGTCTGACTGGGGTTCCTTCTCTAGGTGTTTGTGGAGCGCTCAGTATGTGCTAAGCCCTACAGTAAGCCCTGGGGACATGCACAAGCTGTGTGAGGTATGTCCCCAGAATTCCCTGGGGGGCTCCAGGCCCAGTGAGGAGACAAGAGCTAGAGCTGGGGAAGAGCGTGAGGCAGAATGCAATGAGGCAGCAAAATGAGTGCCAGAAGCAGGCTCAGGAAACCGAGAATGTGCTACTTTCCCAGGGCTGCTTAGCAAATTGTCACCAACTTGGAGTCTTAAAACAATGCACATTTATTCTCGTACATTTCCGGAAGCCAGAACTCTAAAATCAAGACGGTTGGTATGGCTGCCTTCATTCTGGAGTCCTGGGGGGTGTGGTGGGACTCATTTCCCTTGCACCCGGAGGCTGCCTGCCCTCCTTGGCTCACCTCTCCTTCCTCCACCTTCACAGCACATCACTGCGGCCTCTGGCTCTGTCCTCACTCCTCGTTTTTCCTGCATCCCTCTCTTATAAGGACTGTGTGGTTGCAGTGGTCCCAGCCAGAAAATCCACTGGCACCTCCCCATCCAAGGTCCTTGATGTAAGCACATCTACACAGTCCTGCAAAGAAAGGGACCATAGTCATCTTGGGGTGGGGGGGAGGAGTAGGGCACAGACAGGGGCCGTTATTCCTTCTGCTGCAGGAAATTTCACATGATCCACACAAGTGAGGGCAGACGTTACTGAGGTTATACTTTGCAGGAGTGGGAAGGTTTAGGAAGACTGGGGGAAGGGGGACAGGGACTCTTCAGGTGCAGGAGGGGTGCAAAGAATGTGTAGCTTAGGGGTAGAGCAGTGAGGCCCTGGCTGGTTGGGAGCAAAGAGTTTTGTGTGGGTGAAGCAAGTCCAGGGAGATGTTGGGGATGTTTGTCCAGACTTCTGAGGGCCCTGGCTGCCAGGCAGAGCCATCTGGCCTCACTCAGAAGACCATAAATACTCCTTGGCAGTTTCCGTGTAGGAGTTCTGCACACTCTCGGCTGGGTCTGCTCTGGATCACCTCCCAGCATCCTCTTTTACATGCTTTTTAACGAGCGCTAAGATGGCAGTGGAATAAATCTCTTCAGACCCTTATGTGAGCATTTTAGTTGCCATTCCCAGCAGCCCTCAGTAACAGCAAGTAAATAAAAGTGATGCCCAGGAGCTGGAGGACCTTAAGAAAGGGAGGAGTGCTCAGTCCTGAGGTTTGGCACCTGGGACTGGCTTTCACAAGAAAATGGTGTAGCCAGCTGTTTCTACAGAGCCCAGGAAAGGTGTCCTGCTCCCCTCCCCCCAGGATGCACCTTTGCATTCCTGTCCCATCAGCATACTGGATAACAGGACCAGCTTGGGTTGGAGGGTGTGTGTCTTATTTTTGCTATAATTTCCCTTTCCCTGTTCTCAAACTAGGCATAGGACAATCTCAGTGCCTTTCAAAGCCAGGATCCCAGCTCCTGCACCATCTAGTGGGTTCTGGGAGAGAATGTGAGGTGCAGGCAGGTTGGGTCCTGGGCCAAGTCCTCAGAGTACCCTCTAGAACCCAGGTTCTGCTGTCCACCCCATCCTTCTTCCAGGACCAGCCAGATGCCCAGGGCCACTAGTCTGTCTGCTCTGATCCTTGAGCCCTGCTTATTTCTTACCTTGACCAGATTTCCAGTAATGCTGGGAATGCACATCGTTGTTTCCAGCCCTAGATTCTTTTCTAGCCAGGAGACTATCGACTTCCTGAAGGCTAAAAATAGAAAGGCAAATGCTCCCTGCACCTGACCATATTCCGTACCTCCACAGTCCAGGGTGTAACCACCCAATCTGAATCCCTCAGTGTCTTTCTGGTTTCACCATCACCTCCTGACTGCTCTCACTGCTTCTCCTTTTGATCCTCTCCAGTTCTCATGAAGCAGCTGAAAACACAAGTCAGATCACACCATTCCCCTGCTCAAAACCTGCCAATGGCTTGTCCTCTTAGAACAGAATCCAGCCTCCCCATCATAGCTTGCTAGGCCCTGCATCCCTGGGCTCCTCTGGGTCCCCTTAATCCCACCTCCTACCACCTTCCATTCCTGTGGGGGCTCCTTGCTGGTCCTGGGACACAGCACGGTTATTCCCACCTCCAACTCTTCTCACTACTCCCTCTCTGGACCGCACAACTTCCTTGAGATTTCAGAATGGCTCCTTCCCTCACTCCACTCAGCCTTTGCACAGAGGACTTTCCTGGCCACCCACATGTGAAATGGTGCTGCCTTCCACCTGGCACTCATTGCCATGTGACATGTATTATGTGACCATGTATTTGTATCCCCTGTCTTCCTCCACTAGAAGGGAAGCTCTATGTCTTATTCATCACTGGGTCCTCAGTGCCTTGTACAGTGCCTGGCCCAGAGCAGATATGCCATAAATATTTGTTGAATGAATAGATGAAATCATTTGCTTCATAGATCGTGACTGAGGCTATTGCCTGCTGGGCACTATGATAGGTGAACAATGCTTATTCTCAGTGCCTGGGAGCTCACAGTCCTCTGAGCAATGATGAGGAAATAGATATAAATATATCTATTATCTACATTATCTATCTATGTCTGTGTATCTCTATATAACTTTCATAGGGTGTGATAGATGCTATAAATGAGGCATGCACAAAGTATCATGAAGCAGGTGAGATGACAGTGAATTTTCCCCCCAAGGTCCCAGGAGAGGGGCTTGGACTTGAGCCCCAGGTGAAGGGCTCCAAATCCTCCTCAGAACCAGCTAGATGCCCTCTAAGTCCTTAACATCCCTGAGCCATCAGGAGTAAAGTCACTCGGAGTTCTCAAGGATGACCATGCCTGAAGAGGTTCTGATACTGGGTCCCAGAGGCTTGCCGGTGTGAGGGCCTCCCAGACCCTCCTCAGGAACCTCAGTGTAAGGGCCTGTGTCTCTAGGACCTCAGCAGGGCAGGGCTCCCAAAGGGCCACCCTCCGCATGTTGCCAAGACTTGAAGACTGACTGTTAGACCACTTGTGGTGGCAAATACTTGCTCAGAGGCCTTGGCCCCATCATGCAAAGAACTGTCCCAGTTGCGCTGTCCTGGGTGCTGCAGGCTGGTGCACTGGATGCCACAGCATGTTGCCAAGACTTGAAGACTGACTGTTAGACCACTTGTGGTGGCAAATACTTGCTCAGAGGCCTTGGCCCCATCATGCAAAGAACTGTCCCAGTTGCGCTGTCCTGGGTGCTGCAGGCTGGTGCACTGGATGCCACAGTAGCCTGTCCTGGATGTGCGTGGCTGTGGAGGCTTCTCCAGGCTACCCCGTGTCTCTTCCAAGAGTCCACAGGAGTGCACTTGTGTATGTGCCACTGGTAGCATCGGTTATTCAGGGTAGGAGACACCCCTACCTGGTGGCAATACGGCAGCTGCCAGGAAACAGTAATGCTACCATGTAGACAACCGTACTTAGAAGGAGAAGGGATAAAGCATCAAAGGCCCCTCTGCCCCATCAACAAGGCTGTTCTCATGCAGCCTTGCTGATCCAGGGTGGACTCTGTAAACAGCACCAGCTCTGAAAGATGCATCATTGATAATCACCCTTACATTTTTTTCAGAGACTTTTATACACATTATGCAACTTGGTCCTCACAGCAGTCTTGTGAGGTAACAGGGCTGCGTGTTTGATCATGCTTTAAATAGTATTGTCCCCATTGCATTTTATTATAGAAATTTCGGAATATGTGAAAAGGTCCACTGAATAAAATAAAAATCACATGTAATCCTACCATGCAAAGTATCTACTGCTAATGTGTTGGTGTATCTTCCATGAGGCTTCTTTCCTGAGGCATAAATGTAAAGACGGGCATCAACTTACGGATCATTCTATTCTAACAAAGTCCAGCTAAGATGGGCTCAAATTCCTATCTGATAGCGTTCAGAAGTATGTCTGAGGCTTATAGTCTTATGGTAAACTGTGGCTCTCAACTAATGTCATCTCTGAATTTCTCTCCCAGTCGACCACAAGCTGTCATTATTTCACACCATGACAATACGAATGTGAAACTCAATCCCTTCCCCATTTCCACTGCTCCCACTGCCCCGCCACACACAAAACCATCTACACTCAGCATCCTTGTGCATAGAAAAATGCCTTAGGGAGAAACGTTTAGGGAGACAGGAGGCCTTTGTAGCTGTACAAACAACTCCCCCAGGTTGTTCAATTGAATTCTCCCCTCTTCTGTTCTCTCCTAATTTTCTTTTAAAATTTTTTTTTTTGAAGTTTATTTGTTTTGAGAGAGAGAGAGCACAAGGGGGGAGGGGCAGAGAGAAGGGGAGAGGCAGACTCCTAAGTAGGGTCCACACTGTCAGTGCAGAGCCCGACGTGGGCCTCCAACTCACCAACCATGAAATCATTACCTGAGCACCCCACACTTTATGTATCCCCACAGTTAGGGATAGCTTTTGTTTACTAGTCTCCATCTACCCTTCCCCAAGGGGGCACCTCAGTCTGCTAGGGAAGAAAGTTTCTTAGCCAAAAAATTTCCTCCTGTAGCCCCTGAGTTTTCTTAGTTTCAAGCCATGGAGACAGATTTAGGCAAAAAATATAAAATGTATCAAAAAATAATCTGGGTATTTCACATAATTGAGAGGGGGAAAATGGTAAAGAAAAATCTCAGGACAGAAACCAAATTATACTAAAATAATGGGTGGCAGAGAGGCCCCCACCACTTTGATAACTGGAGCATTTTCCAGTCTTTTTCAACCTTCTCAAGATTCAAATTCTGGGAAGAGCATCTGATTGGCCTAGATTGTTTCATCTGTTCATAATTTGGCCACAGAAAGGCAGGACGCTTGGCAATCCTACCAAAACTGCACTCAGTACGGGGCACCTGGGTGGCTCAGTTGGTTAAGTGTCCCACTCTTGATTTCGGCTCAGGTCATGATTTCATGGTTCATGGGTTCAAGCCCAGCATCAGGCTCTGTGCTCACCCCATGGATTCTCTCTCCCTGTATCTCTGCCCCTCCCCTGCTCATGTGCTCTTTCTCTCTCCCTCAAAATAAATAAACATTAAAAAAGAACTACATTCAGTGTCAGACAAGCAGTTCTCTAGGGCAAATGGGATTGCTATGTATTACTTATAAGTGAAAGGACAGACACTTGACCATTGGCTCACTAGTCTCAGCAATCTGTATTTTATCTACTAGTTTATTGGGGGAGGGGAACACCCTTTGATGCCTTACTCCCGTGTCCCTTGGATAACTCCCATCCATCCTTTTTCATTCAGTTCTCAGCTTGTACTTTTATTTTTGGAGACATCGTCCACAATCCCCAACCAAAGTATGGGTTAGGTCCCTCTGTTATGTGTTCCCAGAGCACCTGAGGCATTCCTAGACAAACCTTGAGTCTTAATCTACAGGACCTGGCATAGAAACTGGCATGTAGATGGTGTAGCTAAAATATTGTGGATTGACTTATCTGCCATGAACAAAGTGTCTTCAGAAGACTTGCCTGGGGAAGAATAAAAGGAGGCACAGGGAACTCGAATTGATCCCAGAGGGAAAAGACCCCTGATTGAGAAGTGAGTATATGGCCACTGGAATGAGCATCTCTCACACAAAAGAAACACAAACACCTACACATTCTGCCCTCCAATCACAAAGGACCAAACAATTGGAGAGGAGTCTATAGATAATTGCAGCTTGAAGCACTTAGCCCAAGTGCGGGTGCTGTGGATTCCAGGAGGGTGGGCGGTGGGGAAGCCTTCAGCAGGAGCATTGCAACATTTCGCCAGAACTCTGGGTGGAAGGTTTTGCCTTCATTGTCAGTCATTGGAAGAAAACCAGGAATGTGGGACATGGGGAGGGATGCATAGGCTCTGCCAAAGTCCAGTACCAAAAATAACAGAGTTAAATCTCATGGGATTAGCTAATTAAACTTGTTACTCTCTGTGTGTAGCACTTAAAAAATATGTGTAAATGGTCACCACCCAAGCCCATGGGATAGATCTTCTTAGATAAAATAACAACAGCCAACATGTGCCAGCCATTGTGCTGAAGCACTTTGCTAAACCATCTCCCTTAAACCCCCTAGGGGATACCATGGCCTGGCTTGCTCAATGTCTACTGTACCTCCTTCTGTGATTGCTTCCTATATATACTGTAGGGCGTGGGAAACTGAAAACTACATTTCCCAAATGCTTCATAGCTAGAGTCTAGATGTGATTTTGCTTATCCAATCAGATTTCTTGAAACTTGAATTCCTTGATGTGTGAGGTAGGGAGGTAATCCATTTCCTAATACAGATCCAGTTGGTCTAGTCCATTTGACCCTGGAATTAGCAGTTGTGAAGATGGCTTCCGGATTGCTACAGTTCAGACGTTCCTTGGACCAGCAATTCTGGTGACTTCTGATTGTTAGGATTATATCTAAGGTGATGTGTTCCTAAATTTGGCAGTTAAGACAGTGACCTCCTATTTCCTCAGCTTTATGACTGGCAAATGTAGTTCTCCTCTTACTGAGCCAGTAGGACAATTTTGGAATTTATTTGAAGAGGCTGATCCTAGAGCCTGCTCAACCCATCATTCAACAATTTTGTAAGCACATAAGTCACTGCATTCAATCATTGTCTGGTTAAAATACCTGGTGTGTTTTATGTTACCTGCGTGAACCCTGATTAAGCCAAGAAGTATTGTTCCCATTTCGGGGATAAGAACACTGAAGCAGAAAAGAGAAAAGTTACCAAAATAATTGTGGAACTGTGTTTTGAACTCAGGAAGTTTGCCTGGATTAAATACCTATCCATCACCATGCTATTCATTCATGCTTTCACCCACAATTAGCTGCTGGAGAACTGTATACCATGCAATATATTCATCTCTGAGGGTATTGCAGTAAAAAACAAAGTGGAAAAATCTTACTTCTAACTCTCCTGACTTTTAATAGAAAGTAAGATAGTTATAAGTACATTTAAATGGTGATACATTTTGCTACAGGCTTGCATTGGAAAGAAGCAAGTAGCTTTTAAAAGCAGGCAGTCTGTATCAAAAAGCATAGTATTGTAAACGAACGGGTTGCTGAAGGGATTCAATTCAAATTTTGGTTTACACATAATTCAGTCAAAATATTGGTAAGAATGAAAGAAGGAGGCTAGGAAGAAAAGAAGGAAGGAGTGAGTTAGTAAATGGGTTGGCATCCTTTGCTGTCATGAAGTCCTTTGATCTTCCCTCTGGCTTGCCAACACCCCAGACCAGCAGCATTTTGTGACTTCAGAGTCTGGATCCCATTTGGGATTGTACCCTATGGAAGAAGAAGGTAAGTTTTGAGTAGGGGACTTGAAAGGGGATAGTGTCCTCCCCACCCCCCCCACCCCCGCCCCCACCCACCCTTGGAAATTTCCTTCTAGTGCTGAGATGGAAGAAGTTGGTAGTTAGGTCATGTGAGACGTCTGATCACTGCTGACTGAGAAAGAAAACTCTGGAGAAGCTAAAGACTTTCCCAGTAGAGGCTTAATCTGCTGTTGGCAGAAGAAAGACTCCAGGGACATTAATATCTGGTGATGCCACAGAAGCACTGGAGCCATAAATATGCCCCAGGAAGGAATTTTGATTCTAAGTTTCGAGACTGAGAGTGATTTGAAAGAAATGTACTCAAGGTTTGGGATAAAACGAGGGCAAGATAATCGATAATCGTGAATAGTTAGTTACATGCCGGAACCCCCCAAAATTTCCTGGGGGAATTGGTTTTGTTTTCTATCAAGACTTAACACTTTTGGACTCTCCACATATCTCTTTGGCACTTATTTATTTAAATGGAGAATCATGTTTTATGCGAGCAGGAAGCTAGGTGCCCAGATGTCCAGGCCACAGGTTTATCCCCAAGGTAACTTGAAGGCATTGGGTTCTCATTGCTGGCCAGGACCCAGGAAGAAATAAAGAATTTTGTGTGTGTCGGACTTGTGGTTCTAAATGTAAAAATGACAACAACATCGTGGATTTTGCAGAGAACGAAGGAAAAAACGACTCTAAGAAGAAATCTTGAGGCAAAGGTGCACTTCGAAGATACTCAGGTTACACACATGCGCCAGGTGGATGTTTCATTTGTTTCAAGGAAACAGGGATCTATGATCCTTTGCTGTCAATTCATCAGCTGACACTTTGTCATTTCCAGACACTTGCTATATATCACCGAGGACCTTCTCCTTCAATCACTCAACTCAATTCAAAATGTACAGACATGATGAACACCTACTATCCATCAATAAAATATGTATTCACTTCCTACTATGTGCTAGGTTTTGAGGAATACAAAAGATACATCAGTCAAATAACTGTTGCTGGAAAATTAAAATAAATGAAGGACGTGTAAGATAACTATTTCTCCCCTCCCCTTGCTGAGGGAGATGAGGGAGAATCATTCTTTTTTTTTTTTTTTTTTTTTTTTTGTCCCACTGAAGTCAGACTCTGCCTTATGACTTTGACCAATAAAATGCAAGGGAAAGTGATGTGTGTCATTTCCAGACAGAAGTGTTAAGAGCCACTTCTTGCTTTACCGTAGTCTCCTTTCCCTTGCTGTAATGACAGGCCATGTTCTGCTGACAGTCAGCCTGGTTCTGGGAGTAGAGCAATATAGAGCTGATTCCTAACTGTGCTCCACTAGACATGGATCTTGAATAAGAAATAACCTTTTGTTTTTGTAAGAAGCAGTGTTTTAAAATTCTTTGTTACCATAGCATAACTTAGCCTAATCTGACTTATACAGACATCTCTATAAAATTAACATTTACTGGGGCACCTGGGTGGCTCAGTCGGTTAAGCGTCCGACTTCAGCTCAGGTCATGATCTCTCGGTCTGTGAGTTCGAGCCCCACGTCGGGCTCTGTGCTGACAGCTCAGAGCCTGGAGCCTTTTTCAGATTCTATATCTCCTTCTTCCTCTGACCCTCCCCTGTTCATGCTCTCTCTCTCTGTCTCAAAAATAAATAAATGTTAAAAAGATTTAAAAAAAATAAAATAACATTTATTGAGCATTTACCATATCGTGAGCACATGCTGAGGGTTTTATATGCATTATCTCTGTGAATTCTCATAAAGATACCATGAAGTATATATGATATTCCTGCTATTTTATAGATGTTGAGCTGAGTCCCAGAACTAAATTCAGACCATGATGTTCTGTAGTATTGGAGTTGAATTTCAGACTCTGGTTTGCTTGGCTCTAGAGCCCATGAACTTAACCATTGTGTCATACTAACATAGTGGCAGGCTGAATACAGTCACAGGTCAGTATGGAATTTTTATAATGAGTCTAAATGCTCTGGGCAGTTCAGAAGGGAAAAGATCAATGTGCACTAGAACTTCTTGGGAATAACTTTATAGAAGAGATGAAATTTGAAAAATGGGTAGGTTTTATATAGGAAAAAAGGAAGCTATAATATTCTCTGACCTTTTTGGAATGGGGAGAGGGAGGGAAGAGACCTCACGTATCTGGGTGAAATAAGGCAATACAATGGATATGCCAAACCTGGAAATTGGTTTAGGCTACACTTAAGAACTTTACAGTCAGAGAGGGATGATAAGGCATTTACCCAAATTGCTATCATAATTCAGGCAAGCTCCATTAGGAAGCATGCCGGAATTCTCTATAAAGTTGTGTTAAGATGTATCAAACCAAGACTAAGTAGAAATCTCACCAATGCAGGATGGGAGTTTGGAAAAAATCTGTACAGGAGGCAGCTCAGGGGTCCAGATACAGTAACCCCAGACACATAGAAGTCTTTGTTCCAAATTCAAAAGGTGCTGGTATAGAAATAATCCAATAAGCCAGTGGAAGGTGTCAGGAGAAATAATTATCTTACTGTCCATCACAGTTCCCAGCCACACCAGACCAGAAGGGCTAAAGCAATGCTAAGGCTGTTTTTGTACTTCCTGTTTCTGTGGTACCAGCTTAGGCATGGGAGGAGACCACGGTTTCGTGAGGACCACAATGGTAAGGCATATAGAGAAGTGTTTCTCAGTTCCTTACCTATCACCTCCAGAGATTCTGAGTTAGGGCGTCTGGAGTTGCACTCAGGAATCTTCATTTTTACCGAGCCCTCGTGCGATTCTAATGTTGATGGTCTTTGAACTTCATTAAAAAGCAAAAACATAACAATAATACCACCAAAGAAAATGCTTTTCTGGAAGTTAAGGCAGGCCTACATTAAAATGAATTGAGGGCTCCAGGGTGGCTCAGTCAGTTAAGCATCTGACTCTTGATTCCAGCTGAGGTCACAATCTCATGGTTTGCAAAGTCAAGTCATGCATAGGGCTATGCACTGACATGGGGAGACTGCTTGGGATTCTCTCTCTCCCTCTCTCTCTGCCCCTCCCCCAGTCACACGTGTGTGTATGTGTCTGTGTGTGTGTGTGTGTGTGTGTGCGCGCGTGCGTGTGTGCACGCACACACACACACCCACACACACACACTCAAAATAAAAGAATTTTTAAAAATAATAAAAAAAAAACACTAACTGAAATACCAGGAATAGTGTGATGAGTTCCTTGAGAGAGATAGATAATGCTTTAAGAATTCAGGGATTAAAAAAATAAAATAAAATTTAGAGAAAATAACTCAGTGATGGGCAAAAGGAAATGGTGTGGGGGTGTTTCATGAGCCTCTAACACTATATGCAAATATCCTATTGGCTCATTTGTATCTTTCCTGGAGAAAATATAAATTTTCATCAGATTTTCAAACTCAAAATGTTTAAGAGTCACTAAGTCTGAGTAAGTGCCATTTTACTTGACTATTTTATTTTGAGAGAGAGAGAGAGAGAGTGCATGCATGCACATGCATAAGCAAGCTGGGAAGGGGCAGAGAGGGAATCTTTAAAAATTGTTTTTTCATGTTTTATTTATTTTTGAGAGAGAGACAGAGTGCGAGTGGGGGAGGGGCAGAGAGAGAGGGTAACACAGAATCTGAAGCAGGCTCCAGGCTCTGAGCTGTCAACACAGAGCCTGACACGGGCTCAGACTCCTGAACTGGGAGATCATGACCTGAGGAGAAGTCATACTCTTAACTGACTGAGCCACACAGGTGCCCAAGGGAGAGAGAGAATCTTAAGCAGGCTCCACATCCAGAGTGGAGTCCAAGGCCAGGCTTGATTTCTTGACTCTGAGATCATGACCTGAGCCGAAATCAAGAATAAGACACTTAGCCAACTGAGCCACCCAGGCATCCCTTACTTGGACTTTAAAGGGAGACTGAAATTTTAGTAACCAGACATACATGGAAGTATTAGTAATAGGAATGGCATGGGCAAAGATAGAGTCAGGGAAGAAAGACAATTTTTTGTGATATACTAAGTTTGGGTAGAGTTTGACATGCTTACAGGACAGTTTCCCAGTAATGCTGGGAAAGCAGGCAAGGATAAGATCATGGAGAGCCTTGAATGCCAATTATTTGTGATATAATAAGATGCCACTGAAAGTGTAGCGGCAGAAAAAATGATGTGTTGGATCTGCAGTCCAGAAAGATAAAAACCTCGAGTGTGTGGGATGGATTGGACGGTTGAGAGAATGGTGGAGATCCTGGACAGAAAGTTGTAGTTGGTTCTATCAAGAAGGCTGAGCACACGAAAAGCACAAAACAGAAACAAAACATATTATTAAAGAATTATGGACAATATTTTACAATTAAGTGGATGTAGAATGGAGTCAAGGATGACCAACTGAGGTTGACTAAAAAGAGAAAGGATACATCATTTATAGGAAAAGGTAAGGCGGGTGTAAGAACTCATCTGTAATGAATCATAAGTATGCTCCAGGAACTAAGCATGGTTATTTGGATGTATTACCTCTTTTAATATTTTCAAGAACTCTGTGAAGTAGATACTTTTATTTTCCAATCTCACAGGTGTGGAAATAGAGTCACAAAAATGAATTTCTTGGGACACCTGAGTGGCTCAGTTGGTTAAGCCTCCTGCTCAGGTCATAGTCTCATACTTTGCAAGATGGAGCCCCAAGTTGGGCTTTGCGCTCTCTCACAGTGCAAAGTCTGCTTGGGATTCTCTCTCTCCCTCTCTCTGCCCCTTCTCTGCTTGCATTTCTTCTTTCTCCTCCCCCCCCACTCTCTCTAAAAATAAATAAACTTACCAAAATGAATTTCTGGGGTGCCTGGGTGCCTCAGTCACTTATGCATCCGACTTCAGCTCAGGTAATGATCTTGCAGTTCACAAGTTCAAGCCCCAGGTCGGGCTCTGCACAGCCAGCTCAGAGCCTGGAGTCTACTTCAGATTCTGTGTCTCCCTCTCTCTCTTTCTCTCTGCCCCTCCCCCTCCTCCACTCTCTCTCTGTCTCTCTCAAAAATAAATAAACATTAAAAAAATGAATTTCTTAGGGTCACACAGGTAAAGCAGTGAGGAGCTGAGTCTGGAACCCAAGCCTATAAAACTTGAAAAGCCATGTGTTTAACCAGTAGACTGTACTGTTTTGATGGATGTGAACATTAGTTGAGACTTGGAGCTATTTCATTATGTCATTGGAACATCCACATGGAGATGTCTACAACACATTTGGAAAGGTGGAAATGTAACTTGGGACAATGCTTAGAAATGGAATCTGTGGTGTGTGGATGATGGTGAGGCCATGGGATAGATGAGATCACTGAGGTGGAAAAGGTAGTGGGAGAAGAGGAGAGATAGATGCAGGACCTGGTGACCAGATACCACTGGGAACAGGGAAAAGAGGGAGAGCTGAAGACAAAGGGCAGAGAAGAAGAGATTGCAAATATAGGAGAATAATCTGGATAAGGCACTGCCATGCAAACTAAGGGAAGTGATAACGGCCAGAAGGAGAGGCCAATTATATACACTGCAGAGAAGTCAAAGAAGATGAGGAACTGTGCAGAGCCTTTGAAGTTGTCAATTAAGAAAAGTTCAGTGTGTAGAGTGTAATTTGAGTTAATTGTTTGAAATGGGAGCCAGAATGAAAGATGTTCAAGGGTGCAGGATGGTGATAAGGGGAAGCAGTGAGAGCACACAGGATTTGGAGTAAAAGGAAGGAAGAAATAGAGCAACTGGTCATTCCAGAAGGCAGCAGGATTCAAGGAAATCTTTTACTTGTTGTTTTTTCACTTAGTGAGAATCTGAGCATGTTAATAGTGCAAGGGGCACAAGGTAGAGGTAAGCAGGGTTTGATGATGCAAGGGAGAGTGGGGAAAATTGATGGAGTGACACAAGAGAAGGACCAGCCTTGGACAAGTACCAGAATGTTACCGTTCTTACAAAACTGCCGTCACTATTTCTGTTATTGTGTTAAAATAAGAAAAAAGACAATAATTACAGCCTGGAGTACACCATTAGGACTTCTGTGATTAATGTAGGCATATAGCTCAAGAAAATAAGAGCAGAACAAGCCTCTAACCCATCCTTCTGGAAATAGCCACTTAACTCTTGGGTCTTGGACATGGCAGCATTCTTTGCCTGGAGTAATTGCAACTTCTCCTTTGCAGAAAGAGGGCTCGAAGCTGCTTTAGCAGTTCAGCAGAACTGTAGCCCCTGAGTCTTCAGCAATGTGTATGACAGAGCCACTCCTTGGGCTTCTTATTGGGTAGCTTTATTGCAAGCTTCTAGTAAATGTCTTACTAAATCCAGATGGACACAGAAGCTAGATTTGCCTCATTGGGGCCAATTAAGTGGGACTGGGAAGATGTCCTACAACCTCAGGCTCTGCTACCAAAGAGACTGTGACTTGCCCAAGGTCACATAGCAAGTGGCAGAGCTGGATCTTAAACCCACATCTCTAGAACCAGTCTCTTTCTACTGCACCTGGAAGAATAGCTTAAGTACAGAATGTTGCTAGGAAGTTTCTTCCTATATGCAAATCTACCTTTCTGTAGCCTTTTCTCACCACCTACTTCAAGCTTCCCTCCTCCATGGGAAAAAAAAATGCTCAAAGCTGGCTTAGGGATTAGCTGTAGCATCCACACATTGGCACAAAAATGTCTCTTGATGCTTTTAATCATTAACGTTTTTCTGTCACAAAGGCTATTAGTTTCCTATTGCTTCTGTAACAAATTACCCCAAATTGATGGCTTAAAACAACGTAAATTTATTCTTTTATAGTTCTAGATACCAAAGCTTTGAAATAAGTTTCACTGGGCTAAAGTCAACATGCCAACAGGTCTGGCTCTTATGGAGGCTCCAGAAGAGAATTTACCTTCAGAAGCAGTGGATATCTGTGATCTGATTCCTCCTGCTTCGCTTTTATAAGGGCCCCTGTGATTTCATGGGGCCCACCTAGCTAATCCAGGATGATCTCTCCATCTCAAGATCTTTAACTTAGTCACATGCAAACTCCCTATCAACATGTAAGGTAATATCCCCACATTCCAGGGATTGAGACATGGACAGCTTGAGGGGCCATTATTCAGCCTACCACACAGAGTAAGGAGCAAATATGTACTGTTGTAGACATATGTCAATAAATCAGTTAGCAACTATTTATTAAACACTTACTACATGCCAAGCTGTACTAGGGGAGGTGTAGAAAATCTATATCAATATAAGGCATGTTCTCCTCCCTCAAGGACCTCACAATATTGCTGGTAAGAGGAAACTAATATTCATGAAACAATTATATTCTGAACTCTGGGGTCCTAACTGTAAATGCCATGGGCTACAGGAAACTCACTTGAGTTGTATAGGTTGGAGCGATCAATGAAGTTTTCATGGGGAAAATGTAGAGGCTCAGAATAGATATGTAGAATATGGATGGAGCAGGAAGAGAGGGAGGGAAGGAAGCAATTCTAAGTGAGATGGACCACAGGAGCCAGCGTGTGGCCACAGGAATAGAACAGGGCTGAGAGACATAGAGATTCCCCAAGATCAGAGGTCAACAAATTATCAGTCCCAGGTCAGATTCATTCCTCCCCCTGTTTTTATAAATAAAGTTTTATTGGGACTCATACATATTTACTTGATCTATGGCTGCCTCCATGCAACAATGGCAGAAAGGAACAGCTGTGACAGAGGCCAAATAGCCCACAAAGTCTAGAATACTAAAACAGTCTGGCCTTTTTTAGACAAAAGGGAAAATCTTCCAATCCCTTTCCTAGATTGGTAAGTCTCTTCAGCAGGAAAGATACTAGAAACACTCAAAGCAGAGACAGCAATGAGGAGACTAATCCAGCCAAGGTCCATCTTTAGTTCAGCTCCAGTCTTCTAGTTAGTTTGCCCATGAATGCAACCCCTGTACCAGCCACCATTTTCATAAAAGCCTCTTGTAGCTCAGAAGAGGGACTATACAAGATAAAGAACACGTATCAATCAGCAAAAGCTTCTTCACTCCTAACAACTGAGCTTATTTGTATTTTTAACAAACATTTATTTTGTACCTAGACTGTGGGGGAAACAACAAAATTGGTCTCTGCCCTCCGGGAGCTCTGAGCCTAATAGAAGTATCAACACAAACTTATAGGGAACAGTTAAACTAGAGTAGGCACAGGTGATAAAAATGTCAAAGTAAGGGAGACAGATGGTAAGTGTGATAGAAGGAATTTACAGAAGAAAAGGATGAATGTGAGTTAGATGTGCATAGAGCAGTTTGGGAAAGCCTTGAGGAAATGGGATTGGGTCTGGTCTTGAGGAATGGATCACATTTGGGTTGGAAGAGGAGAGATGGAATACATGAATGATGGAAAGAAAATGATGGCCACAGGTTGGAATTGTAATTATGAATAACAATCCAGAAAATAAACAACTGATACTGTTGGGAAGTTAGGATACTAAATTGTACATCCAAAGTACACAAAACATCAGAGAAACCATCATACCTACCACAGTCTTCCTATGGATATCAAACCAATTCATCATTAGACACATACATATGAGATGAAAAGCAGTGATAGAAGGCAATGTATGGTAATCATCAAATGGGTAATATGGGTGCTAACTGTCATAATCAGGTTATTCCTGTTTGAGATGGATATGGTTCTCTGAGGGAACATCATTAAAGAAAAGTCAGGTGTACTTTAACAGGGCATTCCCTAATTTTTGCTGATTACTATTTCTGCTACCACCCAGGATAAAAAGGAAGATGAATGTTTACAACCTTGGGACCACAGACCTTGCTTTCCAATTCTCATCAGAGTTCTTCTCAGTAGAAATGTTTTGGCTAGACCACAAACTCTGGTCCAACAGTGAATGGAATGACAGAGCTTAATTCTGTGTAAATTAAACCTTCTTAATACTAGAAATGTCTAAAGATTAAAAAAAAAAAACAGTTGTAAGAAGCAATGAATTTCCCATCACTGGAGGTTTTAAAGCAATGTCTAGATATTTGATTGATAAGAATATTGTAAGGGGTGCCTGAATGGCTTAGTCTGTTGAGCGTCTGACTCTTGATTTTAGCTCAGGTCGTGATCTCAGGGTTGTAGGATTAAGCTCTGCATTGGGCTCTGTGCTGAGTATGGAGCCTGCCTAAGATTCTCTCTCTCCCCCTCTGCTCCTCTACCCCACTCATGCTCTCTCTCTCTCTAAAAAATATTTTTTTTTTAATTTACAAAAAGGATATTGTAGAAAAGATGCATGCATTGAACAGTGGGAAGCAAAGAGTGGGGAACACTAGAAGAGATATCTTTTATGATCCCACTTAAACTCAGGGATCTAGGCATACTTTATTTTAGGTTCAGTGAGAAAATGGTAACATCTTATAGAGCTCTTAGACCCATTGATCAGGATAAAGATAAGCAGACGGTAATTAAGTTGGACTTTGATTTCAATTGGAAGTTGAGAAGACTATGATCCTCTGGGGCAGTTTGAAATAAGGGAAATATGGGGAATGAGGAGGGAAGGGGTGAGAACCTGTGAGTCAACAAAGCTGTTCTGCCCAGACAGGGACATCAGGTCTTATTTGCAGTGCTCTCATTAACAGAACTAAACCCATCAACAGAATGAAGAAGTTAAGAGTAATATTGGCTTTGATGGAAATAAGCAGATAGCCCAAAATACCTATAGGAAGACCTATTTTTACATAAGTCAAGAAACAGCACCACCCACCCAAGCAGAGCCTAAGAGACTATGTTGGTATATTTGTTTCCTCTGGCTGCCATAAAAAAGTACTACAAACTGTATAGCTTAAAATGATAGAAATTTATTATCTCACTGTTCTGGAGGCCAGACATCTGAAATCCAGGTGTTGGCAGGGCCATACTCCCTCTGATAGTTCTAGGGAAGAATTCTTCTTTTACCTTGTCTAGTTTCTGATGGTGATTGGAAATCCCTGGTGCCCTTGACTTATAGTGATATCACTTCCATCTCTGTCTCCACCTCCACATGGCACTTGTCCCTCTGTATGTGTCTATTTCTTCAACATGGCTTCTGATATGGACACCAGTCATTGTACTCACAGCCCACCCCAATCCAGTATGATCTCATCTTAACTAACCAGATCTGCAAAACAAAATAAAATCAACCAAACAACCAACCACCCACCCAACCACCCAACCAAGCAAACATGCAAAAAACCACCTTGTTTTTAAGGAAGGTCATATTCTGAAGTTCCAAGTGGACGTGAATTTTAGAGGACACTATTCAACCCAATGCAGTTGGGAACCCCAAATTTCATTAAATAGTACTTGAAACTGGTTGAAAATAGAGAAGGTCACTGATCTCTGCCTATGTGTTTTTTTTAAATTTTTTGGTTTACCACTTTTCACTTTTCAGCAACAATAATGGCTAACACGTGTGGAATATTTGCTTTCCACCACACACGATCCTGAGTTCTTCATGTGCGTTCTCTTACTTAATCTTCGCATGATGGGCAGGATTATTAGCTCTATTTTATAGAGGAGGTAACTGAGACTTAGAATAAGTAACTTGCTGAAAGTCACTTCAGTAGTAAATGCCAGAGCAAGGCCCCAAGCCAAGACTG
Source organism: Panthera pardus (assembly GCF_024362965.1). Taxonomy (NCBI): domain Eukaryota; kingdom Metazoa; phylum Chordata; class Mammalia; order Carnivora; family Felidae; genus Panthera; species Panthera pardus. The sequence goes on from NW_026526677.1 coordinate 102,298,126, forward strand.
TGTGACTGAAAGACTGATAGAGATATGTAAGTGATTACTGATTAATACATATGTATATTGTTATCTTTCTGAAGTCATATTTATATTAACATCATAATTGGGTGGAATATATGCATTAATCTCCAGATCCTCAGTTATCTCTGCTTGGAAGGAAACTTATTCTTTTGAACATTTGTTATCCAGCCACTTCATGGCAACTATGTTGAACTGGAGGCACACTGCCTCAGAGAAACCAACCAGACTGTACTGTAGGAAAATGTCTCAAATTCTGCAGAATGAAAGTATTTCCACAGCATCTGCATTTACGTGCAGCACATGTAAGATGCTCTTATGTCCAGTAAGAGGGGAAATTGGAACGGATGGAAAGGTGATTCCTCACACATGATTGTTATTACTATCATTAATTTTTTTTATCATTATCATTTAAGATAGTAGTTCTCAACCAGGGTGATTTTTCTCCCCAGGGGACACTTGGCAATGTCTGAAGACATTGGTTGTCACAGTTGGGGGGAGGGTGTTATTGCATGTACTGAGTAAAGGCCAAGGATGCTACTAAATATCCTGTGTTGCACAGGACAGTCCCCTGGAACAAAGAATGATTCGGTTCTAAATATCAAGAATGGTGAGGTTGGGAAACCCTGGTTTAACTGTCATTGGTAAAAGAGGGTGCCCCTTGGGAGTCTCGTTGTTGAATATAGGGTTCTACTGTTATTCTCTCAGACTCAGGCACTTAATCAAATTTTTCACGACCCCTATACTACTGACTACTCTCTCAGTAGTGATGACAATTGATAATGATGCTTAATATTTATTGAATTCTTACTATGTGTCAGGCACTGTTCTTAGTGCTTTTCATGTATGGGCTCAATCAGTCCTCACTGTGACTCTTCTGAGAGACTGCCATTATTATTCTATTATACAAATGAGGAAACTAAGGCATAGCAAGTTTGAGAAACTTGCCATAGGCTACAAAGCCAATGCAGGGCATAGGGAGGATGCTGCTACTCTAACCTTCATTAAGCTCTTCTCTTTTCCTACCTCCAGGAGTAGATCAGGCTGAGTACCTGGCTGCACCTTTTATGGAACATTACAATGAGTGGGAGTAGGACTCCCACCTCACAGATGGGGAATTAGAGGCATCAACAAGGGACGGAAACTGGCACACTGTTCATGGGCATTAACCAAAAATACAGGAAATAGTGAGACGCTATGCTCATTGATCAGATCCCTAAGGAGCACCCTGTCTTGTCACTAATTCTCACATAATGCTTAGCTCTTGTTCTCTTCCAATTCATATACCACATGCAGATTTTTTTTCCCTCCCAAGAAGTCTTATCTTAGAATGGGGTGTGCCTAGTAGAGTTTGAGTAACTCTGTTAGTGCCTAATGAGTACTGCTGACTGGATAAAGGGATGAATAGATGGGTGGATGGCTGGGTGGGTGGGTGGATGGATGGATGGATGGATGGATGAGTGGATGGGTGGATGGGTGGGTGGGTGGAGGGAGGGAGGGAGGGAGGGATGAACAGATGATCAAATACTGAGCTACCAAGATGGCTTAAGGAATGATATACTAGGGGAGAGGGACTTCATTCCTGAGAGTGCAGTTATAATCAAGAATCCTAAGTTCTCAAAGGTGTCAGCAAAGCTGGGAGCCTACAGAACTGGAAAGAGCCAGAGACCAGAAAGAGAAGCACGACCTGAAATTTACCTGAGCCCAAGTGCCATAGTATATAGAAGGCCCTTATTCCTCAGAGCCTGGAAGTGAGTCGCCTTTCAATCTGTTTGTATCTTGTTTCTCCTTCTAGACCAAGGTTTTCTCAACCTCAGCACTATTGAAATTTAGAGCCAGATAATTTCTGTAATGGGGGGGAGGAGCTGGTCTTTCCTATGTGTTGCAGGGTGTTTATCTGTATCTCTAGCCTCTACCTGCTAATCCCAGTAGTACCACCCCAAGTCACAAAAATTTTTTAAAAATGTCTCTGGACGTTGTCAGATGTCTCCTGGAGGGGCAAAATTATGCCCAGTTGAGAACAACTGCTGTAGTCCAGGAGTTCCTACAGACTCAGGGCTTGGATTTCTTCCCCTTGCTGGCAATTGCCGAGCTTGGAACAACAATAAAACCTTCATAAATGTCTACGAGTTGATAGATTGCTTACCTCCTCTGGCAGGAAGAAAGGCAAATTTCAGAGAGAAAACACTGCAGGAGAAACAAGGGAAGATGAGAGAGGGGCAGGGAAGGAAGGAAGGAAGGAAGGAAGAGAGAAAGGGAGGGAGAGAAAAGATAAGAAGGGAGGTAGAAAGTAGAAGAAAAAGGAGGAGCTCATGGGTGTCAGCAAACCCCACCCATGCCCCCCATGGCCCATTCCTGTGCTGATGGCTCCACAACAGGTGTGAAGTAAACTCTCACACTCAGCAAGGAGCATCGGGTGACTTCACCTCTTCTTGAACCAGAGAACTCACAGTTTTTGCATTCATGTTGCTCGGAAGGGACCTGGGATAGCTTTTTGTGTGTATGGATATATGTGTGTGTGAAAGTATAATTATCCATCACTGATTAATCTTCAGACTGAGTCAAGCATTCATTGCAAATCCTTGAAACAAACAAGTCTATTTATATTTTAATTATTTTCTTGGGTTTCAGGTTGATTTGTCTTTCTTCTGCATATTTATGAAGCTGTTGATCCTATGGTAACCTTATCCTTACCTCTTGCAGAGCAGGAGGAAGGCAGAAGGATAAAGAGAAACCCAGAGAAGCTGGCTTTACCCCTTCCCTCCCCCAGGATGCCAGAGCATTCCCTATAGCTCTAGAGAAAAGTGAGGATGACACAGAGTAGGGACCTTTTTTTTAAAATTAAGGTATAATTAATTGGTACCTCTTGCCCACAGCTGTTATTCTTATTTTAGGGGACCTCAGCTCTCTTGCTGGAGTCTGATTTTGGTCCTGGCTCCTTTTGCTTCCTTGCTACCCATATACTATAGTCTTTTTGCATCTTTATTTTGTATACATTTTCCAAATGAGCCAAATTTTTTCCTAAATAGTGCAAGATTTTTCTATAGAATTTTATCAGTGAATTTGGATGATTGAAGAAATCATGCATTTTTTCATTACTTGGCAGTCCATTGTACCTGGATATGAAAAAATGTGCATGTGAGGTCAAGGGTGAAGCATTCACCAGATTCGCAAGTGGATGTACAGCTCCTCTGTCAGGGATGGCCCGACATGTGTATCAAAATAAGATACACACGCTTAAGCCCCTGGATCCAGTAGCTTGGGGCTGCACTAGACACTGCCTAGCTAATCTTTTGGCTTCTTTAATAGGTTATTTGCCAACAAATGTTCACTCCCTCCAAAAGACCTCCCTCCATGGAGGAGAGGAGTGTGCTCTCCCAACCCATTGATGTTGGGCTTGGCCGTTTGACTCGGCTTGGCCTCATGGTGAGAAGAGTATGGTTTCCTCTGTCTTGCTGTGGCCAATGGTGCATTAACAGATGTGATGCCAGCAGAGGCTGGGGCTTATGTGGTCCTGTCACTGTGGAAAGAAAATGCCTTAGGAAGCTGCTGGTCCAGAGAGGACCAGAGACTCATCCTCCTCATATCGGACCAGCAAATTGGAGCCAAAGCTGGCTGAGCTGACTCTAGATCAGCTGAGCTCCAGCTGACTGGCAGATGTATAAGCAAGAAGTTAATGCTTGTTGTTTTATGCCACTGGGTGCTGGGTTGAACGTTATTAGAGTTTCAAAGTCTGATTGCCTTGACAGACCCAGCTTCACCAAAAATGCCTTTAAGAAATATGACCTTGTGCTAGAGCTAGACCTCAGGAGAACAACGCCTGCCCTTGCCCAGCACAGAAACCCTGGCTTATCCAGGTCTACCATACTATTACATAATAACTATTGTAACTATTATGTAATGACGGTTTGCACAAGAGTTGTGTGGTTTTCAAAGTTCTTTGATACACTTTGCTCACCTAACATGTCGAGACTATAATGTTATATTATTTTCATCTCCATTTCTTCTCCAGTGACTGGACTGGGCTCAGATAAGTTAAATGCTTTAATTAAGACGATACAGTCAGTAAGTGCAAGATTGACCTCAGTCTTCTCCTTCCAAATTTCGCCCTTGCATCATATTGCCTTTTTTGTTGTACGTATAAAATTAAGTTAGGTAATGGCAATTGGTTAGGAGACAGAGTGGGTCTTCGGTTTCCACCCTTGTCCTTGCCGCAGTGGCTTTTAGCCCTGTGGGCGTGGGATGGACACATCACATCTCATCCTCTTGAAACTGTTCTCAGGTAGAGAAGACAGAAGTTTAGAAGCTTTAGAAGCTCACCCTCCTTTTTCTTCTCTCCTCGCACTGCCATGTCACCTGCCCCCCTAAGAGGTACTTGTCTTGGCTTAAGGGTCCCTGAATATCATGCAGGTGGGAAGTTCTATTCTGAAAAGTCAGTCCCACTCAGCATGTCTGAAAATCAAATCAAACAGGACACCTGCTCTCAAGAGATGATAACAGAGGTTGGCAAGCTTTTCCTGCAAGGGCCACATAGTCCATTTTCAGGCTCTGGTGGTCATACAATCTCTCTTACAGAGACTCAGATCTGCAGGTGTAGTGTGAAAGCAGCTATGGGCGATATGTAAGTGGATGGGCCCCAAGCACCTGATTTATAAAAACAAGGTGGTGGGCAGGGTTGTGCCCAGTGACTGTGGTTTGCCTGCCCTGGTTTATAGACTAATAGAGACCTTAACACAAATTACGGCATCAACGCTCCCTGTCTTTGAAGTGATATCTTACGGAAAGATGAGAGTGCTTGTCATTCTTCCTCCTCTCTCCTTTGATTTTTCCTTCTAGTCTTCCTTCTTTCTTCCTTCCTTTTTTCCTTATTTCTTGTCTTTTCTTTCTATTGTTCTATTTCTCCTGTCTTTCTCTTCCTTCCTCTCTCTTTCTCTCTCTCTCTTCCTGTCATCTCTCTTCCTTTCTGCCTTCCTTCCTTTCTTCCAAACCATCAGCAAATATTTACTGAGTCCCTCAGTTGTGCCAGGCACTGGGCAAACACGTGAGGAGTGTCAGCCTCCGCCCCTGAGCTCTGCTGGTTCCCTGCCACGTCTGCAAGCCCTGGGCACTTTGTTCCCAGCTGTGCCCTGGGGAGGGATTGGGGAGGGGATGAGGAGGGGAGGGGGGAGAGGGAGGACAGTCTGGCAGGGAAAGGGGGGCTGCTGCAGTGTCATCACCCTGGCCCGTGGCGTAAAGGTGCAGAGCGTCTGCTCCTGAGCCTGCCTTCCAGTACTCCTTTCATCTGGAGTAAGACTCTTTAATTTGTAAACATTAATAACCATTATTATTATTAAAAAGGAAAGAAAGTGAGTAGCCCTGTAACTAATTACTTTAAGTGTTCTCAACAAGGCACAGTTCAACTCCTTTATAAAACCTCCTGCTGTGAAGACCAGATTGTCATTATGATCAGATCCTTCCTTAGACCTATTAATTTTACCCAGAATAACAGCAGAACAGATGCAAGAAGAAGGCTAGTCTGATTAACATAATTCTTTTCAAAGACCATTTCCTCCCTAAGGGCCACCGTACTGAGTCTTCTATCTTGTCTCAGATCTAATTACATTCAGGAGAATTCAGACACTGACGGGCGATCTCAGCAGATGTCACTTCTCAGATTTGAAGCACACTTCAGGATATGAAACCTTATCAGAAAATCAATTGAAATTAACAATTCCCTCTCTCTTTTTCCCCATCTCTTCCCTCTGCCAGCGCTCCCTCTCCCTGTGTCTTTTCCTCTCTTTCCCTTTTCTTTGGCCAGATTAAAGTTGTTTCCAAACACTAACCTTTCTCAGGAGGAGAGACAGCATTTCCGGGAATTCAATAAACCTGAAACTCAAGCCTACGCTTACCTTTTGAAGTGTTTCTCCGCTTCTCCCTGTCTCAGCATAATGAGTGTGTGTGTGAGTGTGTGTGTGTATTATGAGCAGCAGTTCTTGAGGGTCTCTATAGGGTATAAAAATAAGGTAAAAACAGGAGAAACAGGGGCTTTCTGCAGCACATTGAAAAGATACACACCACAAGCTCCCTCTTAAGTATCTGATCTCTGATTGAAACCAGAACCGATTTGGATCCCAGTGTCTGATCTTTGATGGGCAAGAGCAGTGGGTTTACAATGGAGTCTCTTGCTGCTTTTAATGAAGTATTTGACTTTTCGCCTGCTGCTTTCAATTGAGCTCTGGGATCTTTGGATAGAAGCTCTTGGGGGAGCAGCAAATGAGTGGGGGCTGGGGTTCCAGTGCCTGGAGCCTAGGTTAAGATACGGCAGACCTCGAGTTCCAGCAGCAGCAGAAACTTTCTTCTCAGCCTCACCCTAAGCTCCAGGGCCTTTTGTTCTGGGATCTCAGAATATAGAAAACGAGGCCTGGAAAGCCAATTAGCTAAAAAAACCAACCACACTTTTTTTTTTTTTTTTCCTGCTGCCATGCTTAAGCTGTCCCTTATTGTGGTCTGCTTTGCTCTGCCTCTCCAAAGTTGCCCAGGTATGGGGAAATAGTGCCATAGGACACGACTGTAGGCAGAGACCATGGACGAGCCATCCATTTTCCATATCCTGGGAGAACAATGAAGAAAGAGCTAGAAAGTGGGAACATGCAGTTCTGCATTATGCATTGGTTTTTTGCAGTTTGCAGGTGCCATACGGCACCATGCTGACACAGAGCGCAAGCCGGCCTCCACTCCCCAAAGCCTCATTGGAGCAGCTGCTCTCGCCTGGCTGGGCCTGGCTGTGTCTCTGAGGTGGTGTTCCTCAGGGTGGCCATCTGGGTGTTCTCCCCGGATAGCCCGCGGCCTTGGCACCGGCCCTCTGGGAAGCTGCCCAAAGTAAGAACACTGGAGCAGGATGGGCACGAGGCGTCTCTTCGCAGGGACGCTGGAAAGCCTCTGATCTTTACACTGGTGGGGTGAGAGCTTGAGAGGAAAGTACTAGACACAGGACAAGAGGTGGAGAGGATTATGGAAACCAGGGCCTCTTTGTCATTTTCTGGTTCGTGTTGAACATCTCGCTTACTGTCCCATAGAGAGTGGGGGAGAATTTGACTTGTAAACCCACATCCATTCTATTTGGCCTTTCCGTGGTCCGGCCCTGCGAATGACACTGGCATGTTCCTAATTGATGGATGAGGGCGCTCTGGGCTCCTGAGAGATTGTTGTGTCTCAAGCTTTACGCTCCGGGCTCTCCTAAGAAGGGTTAGACTTCAGCCATAGTCAAGACAATCAAACAAGAGGAGAGCAACCCCTATTCTCTTCCAGGGTTCACTGTGTGTGATGTCATCATCACGCAGTCTGCTCTCGTGGGAGAGAGAGGAAGCTCATTATGGTGGAAGAAGGAACATAGAGTGTCAGGGGGTCCTTAGCAGTGGGTGGGTCCTCACAGCGTCTGTGAGCCACTCAGCCTATATGTAGGCAGACAAATGTGTTAGGGTTGGTGACTCTCCAGCCTGCCTGGGCCTGTCAAATATTCCTGAAGGGCTCACCTGCTGCTGCCTTTGGAGAAAAGGAGCCCATGTAGGGCTCAAATAGAAGGAATGGAACTGAGTTTCAGAAGTCTGGCCTCCACCTTGCCTTCTCTGAGTTTAACACATGAAAAGGTACGCTCTGTCTGGTCCAGGTGGTCTGAACGGAAAAAAACGATGGTTTATGACTGTGACATCCTAATTACAGCCAGTCTAATCCAAGATTTGATGAAAAAGAGAATGATTACTGAGTGTTTTGGTGTGTAAATTCTTGCATTTACTCAGTATTTACTTAGCATCTATTATGTACATAGTAATGTGATAGCTCCTGGGGAGAGGTGACAAGAAATAAATCAGACATGGTCTCTGACACTAAAACAGTTTATTGTACAGTGGATATACACATGTACACACACACATACACACACACACACAATTCCCTGCATCTTGGGTTTTTTTTCACTTAACAGTATACCTTGGGTGTTGTTTTATATTAGTACATAAAGATTTGTCACATTCTTTTAAACTATTATACAATATTCTATTGTACTATATATATATATATATATATATATATATATATATGGGAGAGAATTATAATCAGTGTCCCATTATCGGACACATATAGAATAAATTCCTAGATGTGGAATTGTATATTTAATTTTTATTGATCTTGTTAAATAGCTCACTTTAGAAGCGATACTGAAAGGTGTGCCTCCCAGCAGCCTATGAGAACATGTTTCCTTATACTCTCAATAGCAGCGTCTTATAAAACTTCAGGTATTTACAATCAGCAGCTTCATTTAGCATTTCTCTTATTAGGACTGAGGTTGATGACCTTTTTGTTCATCTAAAAACCCCTTGTATTTCCCCTTCTATGAACTTTCTGTTTATTTCATTGTCTGTTTTCTAATGGGTTGTTGGATTTTTATTGATTTGTAAACACTCTTTGCGTAAGCCCTCAGGTCCTATCTGTAGTACTCTGAAAGCAAAAAAGGGGGTTCACAAATTCATTGCCAAAACTCATTTGGTGGTAAATCTTGACCTGGTTTTCATGTGAGGTTTTGTCCGGCTCACTTAGCATGAATATTCATGAGTTTGCTGCATAAATAATAATGCATTTGAATTTATAGAATGTGACCCCACACGACACTGGTGGTGTCTCACAAAATTCAATAATCCCCAATATTAACCTTCCAAAAGCAAAATTAAAAAACCTAATGGTTTCAGATAAGAAACTGGGAAGTATTTAGAAAAAAAAAATTTGTTTTTCAAAATAATGCTTCCCCCTTTCCCCAACCTATTTGGAGCCAGAAAATCCAGGAAAGAAGCAAAGTAAAAGTTTCTTTGTGTCCAGTATCTTATCCATATTTTGCACCATTGGATCATGGTCTGCCGATGCCATGGCCATATTTCTATGTGGGAGGCCTTTCAAAATACACAATGGAATTGAAGCGGCCACTTGAAACTTCTTTACTTGCAAATTCAAAGTTGGCAGATGAGGCCGCTTACAGAAATGTTACACACAGTTGTCACAAATAGGGGCTGTATTTCTCACAGCAATATTTTTCTCTTCTTCTGTTACCTAATAAATCACATATTTATGGAAACAAATTTGAAACAACTTGGTGGAAAGGCCTTCCTCCCCCTGAGCTTATAAATGATGCCTCCCATGTTTTCTCACGGTGCTTTTATAGATTCCTTTTTCACATTTCATATTTGATCCACCTGGAATTTATTTTGGCATAAGAGGTGAGGTGGAGCTCTAACTTTGTATTTTATCAGATGGCTACCCAGGTGTCCCAAACCAGATTCACTGATAATCCATCTTTACTCCATTAATTTGAAAGGTCATCTTCCTAAGACACTAAATTCTTTTGTGTATTTGGGTCTATTTCAGGGCTTTCCTGTTTGTCCTTTTAATTAAGTTTGTTTAGTACAAAGCGTGGGCTATTGCCTTATATTGTTATATTGCTGTCCAGGAAGGTTCCTTCAGTTTATACTTCCATCAACAGTGGATGACTATCTTGTCCTTCCATAACTTTGACAACACTCCTATTTTATATCCTTTCCTATTTTAGATGATAAACAGTATAATTTAATTGGTTTTGATTTGCATTTTTATTACTACCAAGACTTATATATACATATATTTTTGGAACATCCAGGTATCTTCTTTTATAAATTAGCTGTTAGTGTCTTTCCCCCCAGATTTCTAATGGGACGTTCAACTCTTTCCTGATGCTATACGTGTCCTTTAAAAAATCTTTGCCAGAGATGGAGTTGATGTCAAAAGCTGAGTTTGTGGGGTGCCTGCGTGGCTCAGTTGGTTAGGCATCTTGATTTCAGCTCAGGTCGTGATTTCATGGTTGTGGGATCAAGCCCTGCATTGAGCTCTACCCTGAGTGTGGAGACTGCTTGGGATTCTCTCTCTCCCTCTCCCTCTGTCCCTCTCCCCCACTTGCACATGTTCTCTGTTTCTCTTTCTCTCTCTCCCTCTCTCTCTCAAAAAAAAAAAAAAAAAAAACACCAACTGAGTTTGTAAGAGCAGGCTGGATGGAGGAGACCATTCTACGATATATCTTCAACACTGTTCCCAAAAGTGGAGAGTCTTTTAGATGGGGAGGGGGTAGGAGAAGGAAAATAACAATGTTTGCTATGAACTGAGTGTTTGTGTCCCCCTAAAATTCATATATTGAAGCCTAATCCCCAATGTGATGATATTTGGAGGTGAGGCCTTTGGCAGATAATTTGGTTATGAGAGTGGAGCCTTCATGGTGGGATTAGTGCCCTTGAAAGAAGAGACCTGAGAGAGCTTACGTCCCCTCTCTGATCTCTGACACAGGAGGACACAGCAGGAAGAGAACCATCTACAAACTAAGAGTTGGGCCCTCTCGAGAGCCTGACCACCCTACTGGGAATCTCCAACTCACTGGCCTCCAGAACTGTGAGAAGTGAATTTCTGTTGTTTAAGCCCTCCGATCTACAGTATTCTGTCATAATAGCTCAAAATGAGTATTGGTAAACATTTGCCAACCATTTAGGTACCAGCACTTTCCAAGTTTCTGTTGTTGTATCATCAGAATGACCTTACAAGGTGGGTACTCCAGTCATCTCCATTGATCAGATAAGAAAACTAGGACTTGGTGATTAAATAACAAATTCAAAGTCACACAGCTAGAACATTGTAGAAGCACAACTAAATTCCAGCTCTCCGACACCAAAGTGAGTTCTCTCTCTTTTTTTAAATTTTTTATTTTTTAAATTGCTTATTTTTGAGAGATAAAGAGCATGAGTAGGGAAGGGACAGAGAGAGAGGGAGACACAGAATCCAAAGCAGGGTCCAGGCTCTGAACTATCAGCACAGAGCCCGATGCGGGACTCAAACCCACAAACTGTGAGATCATGACCTGAGCTGAAGTCGGATGCTTAACTGACTGAGCTGCCCAGGTGCCCCCAAAGTGGGTTCTTTTAATGTCCATATCTACTGAATCCTAGTGGCTCCAGGCTAGTGGAAAAGTCAGATCTATTCATACACAAAATCATGAGGTAGACAAAGTTTGTCTTCAACTGCCTCATTTCTGTGTCTGCCACAAGATGGACAGGTATCTTATACACTGTACCTTCCTTTTCCATCATTACCCACTGTCCTGCAGCCTCTAGGTGGTCAGAGTTCTTGACCATGACACCCATTGGGCCTGACCCCCACTGGTGGCGCCTCAAGGTACGGACATGTCCCTGAACCCTTCCTTTTTTTTTCTCATCCAAATGTCCCTGGCCTTTGAACTAAAAGCCATAGTTTCTGCTAATTTGCTCAACCAAATTAGACAGAGTTTTTAATGAATGCTAATGAATTAATATATTATTCACACAGAAGGCAGGAAGGAGACAAGTAAAGAGAGAGGAGAAGGAAAAATTGAGCGAAGTGTACCAAGTGACAAGTGTGAATTTGGCTTTCTAGGTAGTATGGGATCTCTTTCCCTGGTGATTTTTCTGAGGAGAAAGGAAGCATTGGCTCAGGGCTAAACTGGAGGAAAATAATAGGGGACCAGGTGGGCCTCAGCTGCTGGGCGCACCATGTCTCCCAAGCTTGGATCTGTGGCAGACCTTGGTCTCCAGGGCTTGTGGCTTCCCTCGCACAATATTTCCACCCCAGCAGTCCAGTCGGGCTAGTCAAGCGTTGGCTGTGAGGGTGGAGTGAGGGAGGTTGTTCCCCCCAGAGCTGGGCCTTCCAGGGGGACAATGCTCCAACAGGCAAATCAGAGAACATTCAATTCTCCTAGCCCCCCAAATGTTCCCCTAATTGATCCAGAGCTATATAAAGGGTAAGAAGGGACTTAAATAACCCCACATGTATAGCCAGCTCTCAAAATCTTTGAAACCTGAAGGCAGTTCCCGTTTGCAAAAGATCTACCTTATGGGCCTCCCTGAGGATGGTCCCTGCAGCTTTGGCATGAAAGACCAAAGAGAAGAAGCTAGACACAGATCGAGGGCACACCTCTCTATTTCCCACCTCGGATTGTATAAATGGCTCTGTTTTTGCAGGAGGACGAGGGGTGGGCAAGTGGGAGGTGATCTATATATTTTGCAATTAACAAGGATAATGAAATATTTTTGGAAATGTTTGCTTGAGGCTCCAGGTTTCCCTCTAGACTTTTCTCCTTTGACAGTGAGAGATGCTTGTGGGGGTGCATGATGCAAAGACCTGAATTCATCTCAGAGCCACCCAGCCCTGAAGTGAGGGTCTGGGTGAGATGAGCACTCAGATCCTCTCCAGACAGATGCTCCTGTGATTGTGTCTGGCTTTATCTGCAGTGATGAACCGCATTCAGAACAGGGAATAAGAAGGGATTAATTATACTCAATTGAATAGAAACATTATTAAGAATAACCCCTTACATTTTTTTTCTTATTACTGTGCCTTTTTGCTCTCTTGAGGCACTATGATATTTTAAGGCTATCGTGAGTTTAAAATAACCTCACCATTAGCCCATGGAAATAGAGAGGATGTGCATTATCCTCCCCTTTCCGTGGAAGAGGAAACTGAGGCCTGGGGAGGTCCAGGGGCTTGGGTGGAATCCCAACAGAAACCCAGGTCCCTCTCTGCCAGCCCGAGCCATTTCCAGTGGATGTGCTTTCTCTCCCTGCAAGACACGGTCTGCTGATTAGAGAGGTTTCTTTTTCCCAAACCCCACTGCATTGGACAGATGCATTAAAAGCCTCCCCGGGTAGACAAATCCTGGGGCCGACAGGTAGCTTTCCATTAATAAAGCAAAAATACAAATTAAGCAGTCCTCTTGGTGATGCTAGAACCGGACTCGCCCCTCCTCCCCCGCCCCCTAGGAATCCACAAACACATCTTTAAATAACAAAAGAAAATTGAGTACCTGATGCAGTTAGCAGTGGCCCCGTGGGGGCTGGGGAGACCAGAAAAAGAGTCTATTATTTTGCACCTGTCCTGCCCAATAGCTCATTGTGCAGCAGTATTTACTTAAAAAGCAGAAGAGGAAATCATTATTTGCTCTTAGTCCTGCGATTCCCGTGGCTACACTCTTTGGAGGAAGTGTTTTATTTTATTTCTTTTTTCCCCTTCTCCCATGCCTGAGTTTCAAGAGGTAAAAGTGTCAGTGCCTGGCGCATATGATATGGAGAATCAGCACAGAGGCCAGGATGGGAGTGTGGCATATGCCTGCCCTGCTTTCTTTCATGTCTGGACAGCGATGAAGAGAAATGAGCTCAAAGGGAGGTCTCTCTCTCTCTCTCTCTCTCTCCCTCCCCTTTTCTCTCTCTCTCCTTTTCTCCCTCTCTCCCTCTCTCTCCCCCATTCTCTCATTCTCTCTCTCCATTTACAAAAGCTGCATATACATCATATATGCATGCACCATTAGATGCATATACATATACACGTTGTGTAGTACCCATATGTTATATACATATATGTGTATATTTTACATATATCATCTAAACATATCTACATTATATATGGTGTATTAAATACACACACACACACTTACAAAAGCATTCTGCTTCCCTCCTCCCAAATAGAAATGCTAGTGAAACACTGAAAAAAATGAAAAAATACACAATCCAGAGCAGGAAAAAAAAAAAAAGGAAAAGCAAAACCCCCCGTTTTAAATGTTATAAGTATCTTCCAGTTACTAATGTCTCCCCCTCTTAATGGCTGTGTTTCTCCAGCTGGAAATTGGCAGCAATCAGCTTTACAAGTGTTGGGGAAAGATTTACTTGGACAGATGAAAGAAAATCATTTCCTCCTAAATGCCGGCACCCACCACAGATAATGTGGCACTCCCCTGCTTGGCAGAGGGCAGCGCATTTTGAAGGAGCTTGTTTTCTTGGAAAATATAGTCATTGGGCAGGGAAGACAAAAATATGACCGGGCTGGTAAAAATGCTATTGTTAGAGGTAATAAGGTGTTAAGGGCAGTGCTTTACAAGAGGAGAGCGTTTTCTAAAGCTTTGAGAGCAGGGTGGGTAGACGATAAATGGCCCTGGGTGAGAGAGAGGCCCAGCAGGACTGGCTGACCTATCTTTAGCGGTCTCTATGCCCTTTGCATTCCCATAGAACACTGGTGTGGAAAGAGCCCCGCAAGATCACTTTTTCCCACCCCCTCACCTCTCACGCCCAGAGAAGAGAGAAAGCAACCGACCCACATCACGAGTGGTTGGAGGTAGAACAGGAGCTGGTGATCCCAACACATCCAGCTGCATGTGGTTCATGTTCCATTAACGGCACAAAGTCTGATGTTCTTTATCCTCGATGAGCATTTTTCAATCTCTCTGCGTTTGGGGGACTTTCATAGGAGGAGGGACAGGTAGGAGCCAGCTCTTAGGTTCTTTCCCAAACCAACTTCCGTCGGAGTAGTAGCTTGACTTGTATTTTCATTAGTTGTCTGTAAGATACAATTGGAAGAGGTTCCATGACTTTTGAAAAGAGCCCGCAAACTAATGTTGCCTCATTGATCCACTTCTGGGCAGCCCTCTTAGGCTACCATATCCTTTCTAGGGCTTCAGTCTCCTTGTTGCTCTTGGCTGAGACTCCAACCACTCTTTTTGACTCACTTTTTGCACTGGTTTGCTACTTGCCTGATTTTGATCTTACTGTGAGTTCTTGCTTTCCTTTGCCACCCTCCATCTTCCCTTTTATTTTGCATATCACGTGTCATGCTGTGTCCCCCAGGGTGACATCAATTCCTCCTATGGTTATTATTCTAATCTCTTCCCCACTCGCTTCGTCAGCTCCCATTGGCTGCCTTGTGTGACTGTTCCACACTTGCCTCAGGTCGGCGCTTCTATAATCTTTCTGCTGCTGACTCCCAAATTTATTTCTCCAGCCAGGATCTCCAATGGGCCCGCGTTTCAGACTTATATCTTCCAATATGTCCTAGATCTCTTTGCATGAATGTTTCACGTCATAACCTTTCTGCACAAAGCTGGTTCTGCATCTGTTTACAGTCTCACCCAGCAGAATGGGCATATAAACCATCATCCAAACCAGAAGGGAGGGTCAGAGAGCAACCTTCTTGCAAGCTAGTCAATCACCAGACCTTGCCAATTTTACCTTTCTCTCCATGATCCCACCTCCTCTCCATTTCTTCTCCCCACCCTGCTGTGGGCCATGGTTCTCTTGCACCCAGCCCACCACAAGAACCTCCTTGGCTCTCCATCTTGGCTCTACTCTGTCCCCCCTGTATTTGTTCTCTGCACGAACACAGGAATGGCCAACTGGGAAAACAGATCCCACTGCTGTGCCTGGGACCAAGCCAAGCCCCTAGCTGTTGCCTGCTGGGGTGAAATTCTGGTCTCGACCCTGTCCAGCTCTCCTGCCTCATCCCTCAGTCCTTCCACCTTGCACTTCTCTCTCCAGCAGACCAAACTGTGTGTGGTTTCCATTGTGCCACTTTCCTCCTGGTCTTTGCATTTACTGACCCTTCTGCTTGTCACACACTCCCTAGCACCTCCTCTCCCAGCCAATTTGGGCTCGTCTAAGTCTCAGTTAGGGACCTCCTCTGCCATGAGCCTTCCTTGTGTCTCCCCTTTCCTATGGCTCTGTTGGCACCCTGTGTGTCCCTATCTCCACACACTCATTCCACCAATGTTTATTGATTTCCTGCTTTGTACCAGGCTTGGCACTAGGGACATAGTAGCAACTAAAGCAAAGAAAACCCTGCCTCTTAGACATTAAATTCCACTAGGTGGGAAAGGAAGAAACAAGATACAGAAGTGACATGTTTAGTATGTTCGAGAATGATAAGTACTGAGAAGAAAAATAAAACAGAGACAGGGAAGAAACAATATTGAGAGGGGTTGAAATTTAAGGTGACTGAGGAAAGCCTTGCAGAGGAGGGGACACTTGAGAAGGATCTGAGGCCTGTGAAGGAGGAGCCATACAGATATTTGGGAAGAGCATTTCAGGCAGGCAACAGCAAGTGCTAAGACCTTGAGGTGCAAGTGTGCACAGCATGTTTGAAAAAAAATAGTGAAATGCCAGCATAGATGGGAAAGAGTAAACAAGTAGGAGATGATGTCAAGGGGGTAATGAGGGACAGGGAGGGCACAAGTCCCAGTTCTGTTGGCCATGGTGAAACAATGGCATTTACTCTGAGGGAGATGGAAACCATTGAGAGCTTAAGTGGAGGGGTGAGGTCTGCTTTATAGTTAACCAGATCTCTCTGGCTCTCGTGTTGAAAATAGACCAAAGGGAAGTGAGGGTAGAAGCAAGGACACAAATTAGGAGCCTATAGGAATAATCTTGGCAAGAGGTGATTTTTGTGTGACTCAGGGGTTTGGCAGAAGAAGTAGTTGATAAAAAGGGATCATATTATGGGCGTCTTTTGACACAGGGATGAAAGGACCTATTGATTTAATAAAGTAATTGATTCCTAAACTAATCATTGATTGTCTAAAAGGTAAATCGTTGTGCTTGGGGAGGGGAGAGATAGAAGGCCAAGTCAAGCACAGACCACAGTCCTTTGCCTTTTAAATCCCCACCAGTTAAGCAAGACAATATGGCAAGTATACCCAAATGTTGAGTAACCATAAAGAAATAACAGGTAAGAATGGAGCAAGAGCCTCCTCATGAGTCAGGGTCAGCTAGCAGCTATAACAAGTAATCCCACCTGTCACGGCTCACTTACCCCAATGTACTTCTCCCTCCCTCGCTGTGTGTGTGGGTTGGCAGGTAGTGGGAAGGTTGGCGCCCTTCTCTTCATCACGGTCAGTCAACCTTCTTACATCATTGAGTGTCTCTATCATCCCCAAGGTCTCTGACTCCTTTTCTGTATCCTTTTCTTGCTTTACCACTCATTTTTAGGGTTTAAAATTCCTTTTTTACTTTTCTTCTGTTCCCTGAGTACTCATAAATTCCAATGGAATAGGAATGGGTAAGAATGTATCCGGTCTGAGCCAAAGCTGTTTAGAACACTTAGGATTTTTCCAGATTCTCTTTGCTTACCTCCTGACCAAAAGTGTAGAATGCAAGGAAAGCTGAAAAAATGTAGCTGATCAGTGTGCCAAGGCAGGATATGGGTAAGCACCGGAGGTTGCTATCAGAGCCTCCCAGCTGGACCTGTGGAGTCCTTCTTAAGTCATGCCCAGCCCTCTCTCCACCCAGTGGCCAAGGTCATCTTCCAGAATCACTGAGTGGATTATGTGGCTTCCCTGGTTAAACCCCTCCACTGCTCCTTTCTTCTTTCATGCTCCAAAGGAGGATACGTTGAAGCCTTTTTTCAAGCTCACTTTAGCATTGCTTTCCATGCTGTCTACCTTATAGCATCTCATGTGTCTCTACCATATCCATTCTTCCTCTATACTTTCTCATAGGTCGTTTCCTTTGTCTGGAAGCACTTCTTTCTTCCTCCACCAGATGAACCCCACTCATCCATCAAGACCCTGTGAAGCCTGTGTGCCTGGGCTAGCTGTGTTACTTCCCTCCCTGTGATGTCTTCAGTTATATATGCTTTGTCTATATCTGCACCATCTGATGTGGTGGCCACTAACCACATGTGGTGGCCACTAAGCACATGTGGCTCTGGCATACTCAAAATGTGTCTAGTACCGCAGGTTGAAATGGTATTTTGGATTTATTGAGTCAAATAAAATTTGTTATTAAATTTAATTTTACCTTTTTTTTTTTTTTTTTTACCTTATTAACATGTGGTTGCTAGAAATTTTTAAATTACAGTTCTGGCCCACATTATATTTCCAGACAGCACTGGCTGTAGTATTTTTCATACTGTAATGTAACTGAATGCATGTCTGTCTCCAGCACTAGAATATGAGCTCTTCTACTACAGCAAGAATTCTCACTCATCTTTGTGTCCAAAGGCGCTTGGATGGAGGGAGCCTTGTCCATAATAGAATCCCTGACCCCACAAAGTGTGCTGGGTTAAAAGAAGGAGCTCTATGAGAGAAACACGAACAGAGCTGGTTGTGGACAGGGGGGGATTCTGATGGATAGGAAAGAGGAAGAGAGAAGGAAGTAGGTTCACAAGAAAAGCGAGAGTGAACAATGCCAGGATCTCTGGAAGCATGGGAAGTAGGTAGAGAGTGTGAAGTGAATGCTTTGTCTGGAATGCAGGGCTGTTGAAATAAGGGTGGAAGACTGATGGGAAAACTGTGAAGGCCTTCCAGTACCAGAAGCAATGGGGTCACGGAGGATTTGTGAGCAGGAAGTGGCTGCCACCATCATATACATTACAATAGTCAGGAATAGCCTTAACTTGTCATTTGAAAGGCTGTCACAATCTTTGTCAGTATGAATTATTTGCATTTATGCACTTGGTTGTTGTTGTTTTTTTTTCTTTCATGTGAATGCTTGGGGTTTAAAGCCCCAATTTCAGAATCCCCAGGGCAAACCCCTGTTTAAATTCCCACTCTCAATCTCAACTCCTCTGGGCCCAAACCTTTTTCAGGGAAGGTAGAAAACCCATTTCCCATGAGGACCTTTCCTGCTGAATTTACTCTTTGTTCCTCGGGAGGTGACTGAGGGAGCCCTGGGGAACCAGGCTGGGGATGCCAAAGTTTTTTCAAGCTATGGACTCAGAGCTTTTGTTCCTTTGAACACAACTGCTTTGGAAACAAGCAAGGAGCTGGCCACGGCACCCAACTCCAGGCTTTGATGTGAGATTGCTGGGCTCTTTGATGAGTGTGTACCAGAGCCAGCCTTGGGGATAATTAAGTTGTTTTTTTTTTTTTCATAATGAGGGCCAATTGGCTCCTTAATTATATTTTTCTCCATCTCAAATTTTAAAAATGTGAACCACCTAGGTTGGTTGATCAAAACTTGTGTAATATGTGGTGGGAAGAAGGAAAGGATCAGATTTAAATCTGAGCTCTCGATCTTTATTAGCAGATGAAGGCAGAAGCCTATGTAGTGAGGCTAAATCCAGAGATAGGATCAGGGCAGCAGCCCGACAGCAGACTGTGACAGCTCATAAGCAAGTTTCCTTGGGGACACACAGAGGCTGGGATCAAAACATCAAATCCCAGGAAATAAGCACTGGAGGGGATTTGAGGTATTTCAGCCCCAAAGGGTCATTCTATTGATGGAAAGTCTTGGGTCCAGAAAGAAGTGACTGGTCCAAGATCATCCTTTTCACTGTACCAGGCAATGAGCTTCCTCAGACTCTAGCCAATATTGTGACATAACAATAGTTCCCTTTGCATATTACTTTATGCTTTATTTTTTTTAAGTTTTTAATGTTCATTTATTTTTGAGAGAGAGGGAGAGACAGAAAGAGCACAAGTGGGGGAGGGGCAGAGAGAGAGGAAGACACAGAATCCGAAGCAGGCTCCAGGCTCTGAGCTGTCAGCACAGAGCCCGACGCGGGGCTCCAACTCACGAACTGCAAAGATGGTGACCTGAGCTGAAGTCGGACACTTAACTGACTGAGCCACCCAGTCTCCCCCTGATTTTTTGCTTTAAACAACTCTTCTCTAGCCACTGTCCCCTTGGTCCTCATGGCAATACTGTGAGCTAAGTCAAACAGCATTAAATAGTGTTGCCTTTTTTTAAGAATCCAAATTTCAGAGTGGCTCATCATTTGCTTGAAGTCACACAGTAGATGATAGATCCAGGAAACATAGGAAAGTGCATGTTCTTTCCATTTTAGTATAGCAGCCCTCCCATTCTCTCATTACTGATTTATTCATTTGCCAAACACCAGCTGAGAGCCCAAGGCTAGGCCTCGTGCTGGGCAGTTTTCTTTGGCATCCCCCAGCCTGTTTCTTCTAAGTTCTATCTGCTTTCACAGAGTAATTAGGCTTTTAGCCATAGGAAAACCATGATCTGGTGTGAGCTATAGGAAAATCTCTTCTGTGGAGCGTGAAACATGGCTTGGTGAGGATAGAGCCTAGAGGCAGAGAGACTAGCAGGCTGGCCAGGGGCTGAGAAGACCTGAATACAGGACTAGCCATGAGGAAGGAGAGGTGGAAGGGTGGTTTTGAGGGAGATTTCAAGTGGAACGTGGTTGCTGGTGAGAACAAGAGAGCAGTTGGAAGAAGCCTAAGATTTTATAGATCAGTTACTTGGGAGGTCCAAAGAGTGTGAGCCAGTTCTGGGCTGTACAATAAAAAGTCCAGTGTCTAAGGATTATTCTTTTTTTTTAATGTTTGTTTATATTTTGAAAGAGAGGGAATGAATGAGTGGTGGAGGGGCAGCGAGACAGGGAGACACAGAATCCGAAGCAGGCTCCAGGCTCTGAGCTCTCAGCACAGAGCCCGATGTGGGACTCAAACTCACGAACTGCAAGAACATGACCTGAGCTGAAGTCAGACACTTAACCGACTGAGCCACCCAGATGCCCCTGTCTGAGGGTTATTCGAGTAGAAATGTCTTGCCACAATGATGGGCAGCAATGATTCTAGAGTTGAGGAGAGAAGGGAGGTCTGCGATCAGAGTGTTGCTGACTAGGGGGTCATGGGAGTAGGTGTGCTCATCTGAGGAAAGTGTGGAAAATAGCAAGAAGGCTTGAGGCGGGCTGTGATCCAGGCTCTGCTTCTAATGGACTTGTCTAGGCAAAGCCATGAACCTCAGTTCTTTCCTAGAAAAGCTGGAGCAGGTGATCCACACACAGCCTTCCACTGTCAACCTCCTTTGCATCAGTGATGCAGGAGTTCGGAGTCTGGCCCTGTCTCACACCTGACTAGATCTGGCTGGTGTTAAGGAAACCCTGGTGGCCCCATAAAGCCACGGTGTTCTTCTATCAGCAGCTTCCCTCCCACTCGCATGGGATGTGCTGTTGGGTAACCGCCGCCTCCCCAGTCTCTACTCTGCGTCGCCCTGTCCTCTGGCCCCGGCTTTTATTACTTAGTGAGTGATGTTTGCCTGGAAACACTTTCTTTATGACTTATTAATAAAAAGCGAGAAGGGGAAAATGGGAGAAACACTAGGTAAGAGAGCAGGATTGTATCTAAGTGAAACACTTTTCAAAGTGTCAAAGGGTCTTTGGGGAAATAGGAAAAATAAATGAGTCAAAGTGTGAAGTGAGGGAGAGGCAGGAAATTTTGGCTTCAGGAAATAATTCCTCAGCAACAACAATTTGAACTGAAAACAAAACAAAACAAAATAGAACCCGACAAAATGAGAACTAATAATAATCATTGCCGTATTCCTCATCATGGTCACCCTCACCTCAACAGCCTGTGTTGACACGTTATTTTGACACTGGGTTGATCTGAAAAGTGACCAAGTCATCAGAGAGTGATATAAGGAAGTTGAGGATGGTGGTGGGTGGAGCCAGGAAGAACAGAGCGATGGGAGTGGCCCTGACACTCCCCCGGTTCCAGAAAATGGTCCTAAACCCCATGGGGCTGGAGGACGTCTCCAGGTTCGGGCGATGCCTTGGATAAGGCTCTGCTTTAGAATGCAGGGTCTCTAGAGTCTCCTAGTCTCCCCTGGAATTGTCTGCTCATGAAAAGTAGGAGGTAGCCACCAAGATTGCAAATCTGTGCCCTGTGGGTGATGTGGGGCCAGATGGTGGGTGGGGAGCCACACAATCCATGAATGTTTGAGATTCTCTATTATATGTGAGGGGTCAGGTGCAACCTACCAGAGGCCTTCCAAAATTCATTGCCCTTCAGTGGTGGCTCCTGGGCCGAAGCTTCAGAAAAGGTTTTCAGGAAAAGAAAATAATACAGCTCCTCTATTCTTTACCCCTCATTTCTGAAAGTTCCCAATTTCTGGAGATTTCCCATTGCCTGACTCTCCCAGTGTCCCAGACACTGGCCAACCTAAAGGGTATTTCTTCCAGTTAGCTTGCTCTGTGAACATCCACTCCCATGGCTTTGTCCATACGGATGCCTCTCCCTAGAGCCCCTCCCCACTTTCAACCCTAATTCTCCCTCTGAAATCCTACCCTTCTCCAGAAAGCACAACTTGATGCCTCCAAATGGAAGGATTTTTTTTTTTTTTTACTTTGCTCTGCTTTTTCTTGTGCATATCCTATTCATGCATATTTTATGAATGTCTGTACACATTCAGGACTTATCTACCCTACTAGACCACAGACTCCCCCAGAGATGAGACCTTGTCTTATTTATCTGAATAATGTTCAGAACAGGGAGCCCACAGAATTTTTCAGCTACAGGGCTAGCGAGTGAAAATGAAGGAAGCAGAGTGCTTTCCCAGCATGTAGAATCACAGCTCAGCAAGCTGAACTCAGTGGCCTGTCCCCAATCCAGCCTTCAAGGACAAAGTCAGATGCCACTTTGGTCTGAAAGCCTTACCAGATATTTTCATTCGGAAGTGGAATCCCTCTTCCTGGATTTCCTATGAAGAGCATTGGTTCTGTTCACCAAACATTTCCGTTCTCCTTCTGGACACACGGCCAGATTGTATTTCCCTGGCCCCTTTGAAGTTCATTCCGGTCATGTGACTTGCTTGGGCTACAAAATAAAAGCAGAAATCATTTGTGTCACTTCTGAGTGTAAACTTTCCAAGCCAGTGAAAGGTTCATTATGCTCCCTTTCTCCTGCCTCAGCAATTGTGGAAGCACCGAGATGGAGCTTCCCTTTGGCTGCATTTCTTAAGTGAGGACATCACAGAGCAGAAAATCTCTGCGGACCCATGATAGAAATATAGTAGGAGCAGGAAATAAACCTTTAGTTTTTATAAGCTACTGAGAATCGGCGGTTGCTTATTACTGCAGCATAACATAACTTACCCTGTCTGATCCACACAGCATAATACTTCCCAATGTTATATGTGGAGATGCCCTCTCCCTAATAAGCTGGGCATGTATTCATCTGTTCAATCATTTGCTCAGCCTTTCACTTATCTTACAGTTATTTATCGAGCACCACCTTATGTCAGTGGTGTGCTAGTTGCCTGAGCTAGTACGGTGAGCAAGACCTGCTATCTGTCCTCAGTAGGCTTCTGATCTGGCTGGAAGGATGGAGAACTTATCAGGAAGTGTCAGTGAAGCATGGCGTGTACCATGGGGGGAAATTCAGAATGCTGTGGTAACACAGAGATAAACCATCTAAACTCGTAGAAATTTGGGAGGATCGGGGAAGAATTGCTGGAGAAATTCCCATCTTAGGTTGAGGGCTTTGAGACGAGTCAGAGTTATCCAGGTGAAAGGAAGAAGGGAGAGGAGGAATCCTGGCAAAGAGGATGGCATGTGGGAAGGCAATATGAGCCAGAAAAAGTGAACAGAGCACGGTCAGGGAAAGTCACCCAGTGTGGCTGGAGTATGGAGCCTCTGCTCGGTAAAGACTAGAGATGAGGCTGGCCAGCTAAGTTGGGTTTGGACCTACAGGATCCCTGCATGCCAAGTTAAGGACTTTAATTTGGACTTGATCGTAAAGGGAATTGGGAGCCGTCGAAAAGGTAATTGAGTGACATAATCATATCTTGTCTTAGATTTATAGGTCATCCCAGTTGTGGCAAGGAGAAGGGATGGAGTAGGGCTGCCGTCATGAGCCCCTTAGGGTAGAGTCTGCGTCTGCTTCACCTTGGTGACCCTGCACCAAGCCCTGAGTACTGCGTGCACATTCCAGAAATGCTAATTGGATGAAGAGATGACAAGAGGCGCGCAGGTCCTCAGCCCTTAGCCCTCAGCCCTGCCGAGTCTCTGTCAGTAACACCTGCAGGCTCTGAGCAGTCACTCACGAGTGGCAGCCTCTTGGAGTTTGGACTTGTGATGGCTTTAGATGCCAGTATTCTGTAATGAGCAAACCTGAACACGCCCCAACCTCTCAGTAACAGCAAGTCCCTGCCGGACAGTATGGACCTGCCCTCTTGCCCAGGAGACAGAAGCATCTAGACACTTCCAGAGGGAAACCAGCCAAGCGGCTGATTGCTGCATGGGGTTTGTGCGTGGTGGGGGGGGGGGGGGGTGGTTATAAGTGGGCCACACTGGGGTTTGCCACACCACACTCCAATCTGGCAGCAGGCTCTACTGGCTGGTGCGCCTCACCTCCAAACCTTCGAGGGAGGCTCGTGCAGGTCACAACAGAGAGGGAGGTTTCATAACCCTTTGTGGGCCAGGGGTGGGGTGGGGAGGTGCCAGGGAGCTGCTATTTAAGGCAGGAGAGTTGTGCTTTGCCCTGGGAGCTGGGCTGTGGGCCGAGCCAGGTGCTGTCGAGCAGGAGGGCTGCTCACACTCCAAGAGCCAGCCCGGCAATTCCAGAAGGCAAAACTTCAGTGTATTCCAATTTTCCAAAATAGAAAGAATAAAACAAATCAGAGCAGATGTTCCAACATGTAATTATCAACTAATCAGTTTGGACTTTTTTTTTTTTTTTAAAAAGGAAATTTCAAAATAGCTCCCAGATTTCATCAACTGCAGCCCTGGCGGAGGGCTGGCTGGGTTGGAAAGGAGTGACTGCGGAGGGCTGTGGGTGCCCAGGTGGAGGAGGTGGGGACCGATGGGGGGGGCGGCTGCTGTCACTACCGCTGCCTCAAATGCTGAGGCGGCTGCTGCTGGGTGCAGAGGGCTGGGGGGGGGGGGTGGGAGGGGAGGCACCAGGCTGCAGGTGCCAGGTTGAGACAGCTGGGCCTCCAGACACACAGTTTCCCTCATAGGGATGCTGCTGTGAGCTGGGATGAGTCAGCTCTATGCCTCACCCTGCCCTAGATCTTGTCCCTGGCAGAATCATGAAATGGCTGGCCTGGAAGAACATCAATGACCACTTGATCCTCAAGCTTAAAGCCTTGGCTACCCCCTAGTACCTACTCTTTCTCTCTGAGCCCATAAGATGCAAGATGCGTTTCTGGGATGATCATCAGTCCTTAACCATGGGAGCCTAGGCCTCTGTGTTTAGTTTTGCAGTCGGTTCTGAAATCTGGGAGGCTAACATTTCCCTGAAACCCTGGAGGGACCTTTGAGTGATTCCCCAGCAGATGAAAGTAATAAGAGGGAGGCAGAAGGGGAAAGGAGGGAAAGGAGAGAGGGAGAGAGCCTCATGGGACTAAGACCCCATGTGGGAATCTATCATTTTATTAGGTGTTTACAGTAGGACTCTAACATGCTAGACATTGTTTAGAAACGGACACTGTCTTAGGGCACCTGAGCGGCTCAGTCGGTTAAGCGACCGACTTTGACTTAGGTCGTGATCTCATGGTTCGTGGGTTCAAGCCTGCGTTGGGCTCTGTGCTGACGGCTCAGAGCCTGGAGCTTGCTTCCGATTCTGTGTCTCCCTCTCTCTCTGCCCCTCCCCTGCGTGCACTCTATCTCTCTCTCTCTCAAAAATAAATAAACATTTTCTTTTAAAAAAAAAGAAATGGACACGGTCTTTCTGCTGGTCGATGCATATATGTGTGTAACTAGAGCTCTACAGATTATCTGCACCTTAAGCATGTTTGGTTTGCTGGGGTGAGCACTCTGCTGTCCCCAGAAACCTTCAGGAGCAAAGTGTTATCAACACACATACACACTTCACAGCTTCCTGCAGTAAGTGCTGAATCCCAGGTTCCATAACCCTGGCAGTGGGCAGCCCGCGGCCCCTTCCTTACTGCTATCATTTCATGGCAACCTGCTCCCAGGTGAGGACTAGACCGAACCCCTCTCCTGAGGGCCTGCTCTCCGGGAGCCAGTTTCCAAAGACCACAACCGCACAGTGGCCTGGAGAGTGGGCTCCGTTGTCAGACTGCCCTGGAGTCAAGTCCTAGCCTCACCCCTCCCTAGCT
This sequence comes from Panthera pardus, assembly GCF_024362965.1. NCBI lineage: Eukaryota > Metazoa > Chordata > Mammalia > Carnivora > Felidae > Panthera > Panthera pardus. Next base: position 102,323,778 of record NW_026526677.1, read on the forward strand.
GTGTGTCTTCAGTAAGCTGCTTAACCTCTCTGGTGCCTGTCTCCTCATCCGTAAACTGAAGACAATGATGGTTCGTACTTCTCTCACGGTGGCTGCGAAGGTCACAGGAGGGAGCACACAAGAAGTGTTGGCACGTGCTCAGTGAAACGCTGGCCCCTGTGAGCAAAGCATACCTCCCGTTGACCCGTTTGTGTTGGAGCCGTGGGAAGTGTTCTGGGGTGCCAGCTGTGTTCTCCAGGGGAAGCTCTGTCCATCCCTGGAAGCCCCTTGAGACTTTCCCTACTTTCTTGATGCTGAGCCTTTGCACTAGCATTCCTTGTACAGAGCCGCCCTTCATCATGTTCCTGTCTTTGCATGGCCGAGTCGAGTAGACTCCTTGACGCTGGCCTCCTGCGTGAAGTCCTTCCCACTGCCGCAGCCCAAAGCCATTTCTTTCTCCCCTAAATTCTTCACGCTGTTTCCATGTCTTTCTCAGTGTTCCTGATGGCCCTTTGGCTTGTGGTATGGTTATTCGTGTTCACATCTTAGTTCTCCTAAGAGATGTCCTTGAGGACAGGTGTCTACTGGGTCCATCTTGATGAGGACCCCACCCTCCATGGCTCCCTGCTACAGGGTGGGTGCTCAGCTCATGCCTTTCAGTGTGTCCGTGAAGACAACTCATAGCCTGTGCGTGGCCTCACCCATCAACATGGCAATGGAGAAGGAAGACCCGGACCAGCCTTCTAGCTGAAGGGCCTCTAATCTAGGGGGAGGCAGGTGAATGAGGAGGGGTGAGGGGAGGCCAGGGGAGCTGGGAGAAGCTCTGTCTGCTTTCATACTTCGGGGGATTGGGCATACCTGCTGGAAAGAGGATGGCTTGTCCTCGACTTGTTGGTGAGAATAATCGCATGGACTTTGTCCACCTTCCTTTTAATTTATCATTGAGAGATGGCTTAGTAGGGTGGTTAAAAAGAAGCACTTGAATCCCATTGCCTGGGTGTGTGTTCCAGCCCCAACACTTCCCTGCCGGGCAACCTTGTACAATTGACTTGACCTGCCTGTGCTCTTCCCTCCACAATCTTCCCCCTGAAATGTGGATAATAATGGCACCTGCCTTTTATGGCTGCTGCCACAATAAAATGGGGTAACACGTGAAGTACCGTAGGTAGTACCTGACATGTGGCAAGCACTAAGTGACAGTCATTGTTACCTCCCCACATGTCAGACCACAGAAACTGCTGTGCCAGCCTCTGTAGGCTCAGGTAGGAAAGTCAAGGGATCTAGGTTCAAATCCTAACCTTTCTAAACTGCAAGTTCTGTACCTGTGAGTGAGGTGTACTTCCCCTAAGTATCGGTGCCTCGGTTCTTGCATCTGTGAAATGGGAGCTGGGTTCGTCGATTTCTGAAAGCTTCTTTCAAACCCTGTTTTAATGTATTTGTGAATATTTAGGAAGAGACAAGTCCCGGGAAATAGATAATATATACATCCAGATGCTAACTTTGTGTATCCGTTTCTCACTGTCTGTAACTTATTTCTTATCTCCTTTCTTCCCTTCTCCTCTTCACCATTTCCTACGTGACCTTCACGTATAATCTCTGTGTGTCTCTCTTTTGTGAGCATATGCACACGCACATGCACACACACACATCATTTTTCTTTTTTTAAATTTTTTAATGTTTTTATTTTTGAGAGAGAGAGACAGAGTGTGAGCAAGGGAGGCGCAGAGAGAGAGAAGGAGACACAGAATCTGAAGCAGGCTCGAGGCTCCAGGCTGTCAGCACAGAGCCTGACACGGGGCTCGAACCCATAAACCGTGAGATCATGACCTGAGCTGAAGTCGGACGCTTAACCGACTGAGCCACCAACGTGCCTCGTCACACTTCCTTTTCCTTATTACCTCATTGACATTTTTCCTTTTGGATGCTGCCAGTTTCTCAGGAGACCTCAGGGGGAAGGAAGGGGCCTGGGCAGGGTGGAGGCATGGGGGGGCCTGGGCCGACTGCCACATCGGCTACCTGCACAGCCCAGGAACCTGCAGGAGGATTAGGGCTTTATTACATATATATGCCCTGGCTTTAAATGGGCTGAGCTTCCCATGATGTATCAAGAACTATGGGCTTGACAAGTAGTCAGGGCACTAGAGAAAAATGAAAAAGGACTTTTTTTTTTTTACTTTTTTAATAAATGATAAAGAAGAAGAGGAAATGAATCAACTCCAGACCCCTCCCCTTGCTCATTTCCCACCTGGGTCTGGGGCTGTGTGTGTGTGTGTGTGTGTGTGTGTGTGCAGGTGTGTGCACACGCTGGGAGGGGTGGCTGTTCTGTGTGGTGGCCCCTCGCTGCAACAGAGCCAGCAGCCTGACCTGGTGGCAAGGGCTCCAAGGAGCTGATCAGGACAGCTTGAGGGGTTCTCCTTCCACCAAAGTTTTCTCTGTGTCCCTGTTTCTCCATCTCTCGGTTGCTGTCTCTCTCTCTCTCTCTCTCTCTCTCTCTCTCTCTCTCTCTCTCTCTCTCCCCCCCCCCCCTCTCTCCACCACCCCCTCTCTCATCCCTTCCCCAACCTTCACGGAGAGGCTCCAATTAAAGCAGAAATGGCAGTTTGGCTCCTGAGCTGACACCTCTGTAGCTGTAGAAGCTCTCACCATTGACAGCAATCCTTGGCTTTCTTACCTCCTGCGTGCTAGGTGGAAAAGGAAAATTTCCTGCGACCCCCACTACCCCTTCCTGTTCTCCCCACTCCCTCTCCTTCCCTAAGCCTGGGAGCCCCCCCCCCACCCAAGTGCTTCCCCCGCCTCCTGGCTTCTCTGCGGGGTGAAGTGCCTTCCAATGTCGCATTTCAATTAGGGTTTCAAGGAAGCCTGATCTTGGGAAGCCCCTCGCCTGACTGCCCGCTACTTGAAAATGTCAGGTTTGGTAGTTCGGTGTTTCTCAACACTGTTCGCTAACGATTACATTTTGTGAACATTACTCTGGAAGGCTGGGGCTCAGAGCCCTCCATTTGCCTGCATCCCCGTCTGGCCCGGCATCTTCCACTGAATCCTTTCCCTGAAATGTAAGCACTAGGCTCAGAGGCCATATTTCCTTGCCCCCCAACAGCTTCATCAACCCTGTACCCCCTCAGACCCTGATTCCAGCTGCCTGACACATGGTTCTCCACAGGCTGCTCTTCCCCAGCCCCAACAAGTCCAAGGGCGAGCTCATTACCCAATCCCTAAGAGCTCCTGAAACCACCCCCCCTGCTTTTGGATGCTGCCAGTTTCTCAGGAGACCTCAGGGGGAAGGAAGGGGCCTGGGCAGGGTGGAGGCATGGGGAGGCATGGGGGGGCTCCCCATGGCCACCCCTCCCGTGGATTCGGGAGGCCATGCTTTCCTCCAACCTGCTTTCCTCCAAAGTGACTGTGTCACCACCCTCTCACCTCCCAAGATTAGACCCAAGTCATCATCAGACTTGCCATCTGTAGCACTCAGGTAGCCCTGAAGCTACATCCTCTGGAGTCCCTTTCTGTCCATCCTTCTCCTTCCCCTTATCACATGGTCCCCCTGTGACTGCTGCCATGGCCTCTGTCTGGTCTCCCAGCCTCAAATCCCATGCCACTATAAGTCACTCTTGTCTCTTTTCTGGGTTTCTATTCCTAAACTTAGGCTGTGTCTCCCACCCTTAAGAACTTGCAATGGCTCCCTATTGCTTACAGAGTCCAAGCCTCTTCTTAATCTGATGTCTCACTCCACCCACCCTGACTGCCTTCCCACCATTCCCTGAACTGCCCATGTTCTTTTATAGCTTCCCATCTGTCTCCATGCTGTTTCCTCAGCCGGAATTTCCTTTCCCCCAGCCTGTCATTGTGTCGAGTCTGACAATTTATGCTAATAGGGTATCTTGCCTGGGAAAGGCACATAATAAATATTTGTAGATTGATAGATGCAAATTAAAAAATCTGAAAGCCATTTATTTATTTTAAAAAATATGCTTTGAGCACGTACGGTGGGTCTGGCTGCGCTAGACACAGAGGATACAAAAGTAAGTAAGAAGCAGTCACGGCTCCTACCCTGGATGTGCTCGCCGTCTAGAGGAATGGCAGAAATGGAAATAAAGGGATTACAATGCAGCGCTGATTTGATAAATACATCATCATTTGCTAAGCGTCTCTTCTATGTCAGGAACTGTGATAGATGCTGAAAATAGGCAAACGAACAAGGCACAATCTTCATGTTGAGGGTTTCCATTCTGGGGGCAGAGACTGACAAGGGGAAGGGGAAGAGGGACAAGCCGGGCTTCGTTCACACGTGCCCTGGGAATGTGTGGCAGGGACAGTTGATAACAGTCTCGTGGATTCGGGAGGCCATGTCTGAGTCCAGTCATGGGAGATGGCCGGGGCGGGGGGTGGGGGGGGGGGTGTGGCCGGATGCAGGAACTGGGGAGCAAGGAGTGGGAGCCGCATGTGAGTAAGGACCCACGGGAGAGGGGCAGGCCTGGAGGTGGTGAGGTGGGTGGACAGTGGCTAGTAGTGGGAAGGCAAGTTTAAGAATGAGCAGAGGCCAGATCAAGAAGGCTTCAGTTAAAGAGTTTGGGTTTTATCCTGAGCGTTGAGGAGTTTAATCAGCACAGAGAAGGCTGGTCAGATTTGTGCATTAGGATCCATCCCTCTACTGTTCTCCCTCATGCATCAGTCACTCACTGATTGACTCGTTCAACATATACTGACAGCTAGTACATCCAGCAAGAATGCTGGGCATTGAGAGGAGGGTCAAGCTCGGGGCTTAGTTCAGAGGTTGTAGCAGAATTCAGAAGAGAAGACAGTGGCCTGGATTAAAGAGATGTTCAGGGATAGGAGACTCAGGGCCTGAAGGCAGATTAGATGGGCTGCAGGGGCAGGGGCGGGGAGGGGGGGGAGGGCGATGAAAGCTGGTGATGATAATTGTGAACATCGGTGAGCCTTCACCACATGGCAAGCACGATTCTAACTCCTGTGTGTGTGTTAACTTCTTAATTCTCCCAGTAACCTTGAGGGGTAGGCTTTATCATTATCCTCATTTCCTGAGCAAGGAAACTGCAGCCCAGAGAGGGGGTGACAGCCCAGAGAGGGGATTTAAGTACGGGCAGGACCTAAGTTTCCTAGTGTGGAAACAGTTGGAGTAGGAGGGCAGGGGGAGAGGTGGACATGTCAGGTGGAAATCACACATGTGCTTCATGAATTTTGACAATTTTAGAGAAGCTTGAGGCAAAGTAAGGGGCAGAAGCTTTAGGGTTTGGAGTGAAAGCCACGGAGGCCGCTCTCCCAAGCCACGATTTCCAGTGGTTTCAGGAGAGCACACTTCGCCTGTGGAAACAGAAAGTCCCCACCTTCTCAGGAGCCCCAATATTAGTCTGGATGCAGAACTACCTAAAGTAGAGGGGCCCTTTTGCTCGTTGGGTTGGAACAGTCCTAAGAAGTATTGTTTTGGATTGATTATTGTTGAGTCCTTCCGTTCCTTGTCCTCTTGTGTTGATCAACTCAACATTGATTCACAACCTCGGGTGTTCCCCAGAGTGAAATTCTAAACTGGCCCCCATATGCAGAGGGCCAGGAGAGCCCAAGGAAAGTGACAGACCACTCCAGATTGGCAGGTGGCAATTCTAATCAGCAAGGGTCGCACATACAATGCTTGTCTTGTGGGAAGCTGCAAGAGAAGATCTTTATAGGCACCCACCAGAGTCTTGAAGGTTTATATGGAGGCCTTAACTGGATCCGGTCATGTATTCAGTCCAAAAGGCCTCAACACCTTGGTGTCTCAAGGCTGCATCCTTGAGATGGCTTCTAGTGAGGGGATAGTGGGCAGGACATATATTCCAAGGACAGGGGAGGGGTTGAGGAGCCTCCAATTGCCCAGGGCCAGCTCTGGGGTGAAGAGGCAGTCACATCCTCTTGATGACCTCCTCAAACACTCCAGAAAAATTTCTTTAACATTGGAGGCCCAATGCAAAATTAAAATGAGGGGTGCCTTGCTCAAGAGTTACTAAGAATTTCAAGACAGCAACAGCAGAGCACAAACCAAATATAGAACCCTTCTGAGCATAGGACCCTGTGTGACTACACGTGTTGCACACCTATGAAGCTGGCCCTGCGTGGATCACTAAACCAATTGCATTGTAAGTTTCTTTAGGGTAAAGACTGTGTTTTCTGTCCAAAAAGTACTTGTGAGTGCCAAAAAAAAAAAAAAAAAAGAAGAAGAAAAGAAAAAGCAACTTACCAAATTTGTGTAAAAGAGTATGGGAAAAGGAATCCTTATGTTACTATGCCAACCTCTGCAGTGGGTGTGTTTTATAGATGTGTAAACAAGGACTCAGTGATTTGTCTAAGGTTAATTACTGCTAACGATGGACCAGGTCTAAATGGGCATGCACATTTTCTGCTCCAAAGCCCATACGCTTTGCAATATACCCCCCAGTAGAGGGATGATTCATATGAAGGGGACCTAAGCCAGCTTCCCTGCAACTGAATGGTTTTAAGACCTCATCAAGCCATCAAGACCACTGAAGAGCTCAGAAAGGTAGGGTGCTTGGGGCAAGATTTGATTCTTGCTGAAGCCCCACTGGGTAGCTTCTGGTGTGTACAGGAAGCAGAGATACTAGAGTTAGAGATGCCCTGTGGAGCTAGGATGGGCTGAGGCTCAGGGACAGGGTCAGGCAACAAGCGTTAACTGGATACTCTGTGCCTGTCCCTGCACAGTGGGCTGGGAATAGAGAGATGGCAGGGATACGATAAGGATCTCCTCGTGCATCTTATTTGTTAATTTGGCAAGTTGCAAGTTTAATTTTTAGATCAAGTTTCTGAAATGTCCACTGCGTAAAAATAGCCCAGTTATAATGGCTTTGTGTGGACTTTTACTTAGCAAAGCTGTGGTACCCAGTGTGTTTGCTCTTTTCGAATGCTAAAAATAATTTGAAATCTCCCACATCAAAGTAGTTTTTCTTTGAGTTATCTGTTCATCAAGAAACCGTGTAATGACAAAAAGCCATACTTGAAAATGTGTTTTTATTCTTCACAACATTGATAACATTTGACAAATAATTGCACATCAGGTATGTGTGAGATACATTATCAGTGGAGCCCAGGGACCGAGCTAGGTGCACGCAAGGACTTATTTACCAAACACACCGCCCACACACACACATGCACGTGTGCGTGTCCACATACACACACACACACACACACACACACACACACACACACACACACACACACAGGTGAGAAACCCACCGAGCAGGTGCAAAAAAACCAGAGCGTGGGACCTTGGCTTGAGCTATACAGTTCGCAGATGCCATCAGATGATGAGTCTGTTCCAAGGGGTGTGTGTTTGGAGATTCTCAAGCAGCTGTTTGCAAACCTGGTCTGGCTTGGTACCTCCTCAGGCCTTCCTGAGGAAATGGCAGAGAGATGAGCTGTCTGATTTGCGGGGAGGAAGCTGGGTGCAGCTACCTGGAGAGAGACCCAAACAAAGAGCTCCAGAATGAGGGAGATGCCAGAGGGCAAATCTCATGGCAGCTCCTGGGCAGAACCTGTGATTACACCTTTTTTTATTCTAACCACTGGGGTGGATACAGCCGCTTTGTCTAATGCAGTTTTCTTCCTCTAGCAGCCTTTCCTGTGATGAGTGTGGCAATTAGAGTTGATCTGGGCATAAATAGCTACCCAGATGCCCTGCTGTCCTGGGAGTTGGCATCAACAAGGAGGAGTGAGGGAGGCTGGACCTGGTCCCCAGGACCCCAGCGGGGTGCCTCCCTGTCAGCCCCTCTCCCCAGGGTGCAGCCATAGGGCCGGGAGCTTGGCTATTTATAGCCAGGCTCTGATATCTCAGATGATTACCTTTCAGATCTCAAGTGTGAGGTCTACTTTATGGAAATAGCATGGTACAAACTAATTGCAGGTTTTGTGGTGCATCTATTTTTTTCTCATTTTCTCTTCTCCTACCACCTCTCCCCTCCCCCCCACCCCACCTCCCCCAACACCCGCCAATTCCCAGCACCACCACTACACCATCTTTTGCAAAGACCAGAAGCAGCACAGTGTTACTGGGAAGCCAGCAGCCCTGCAGAAGTACCACCTTCCCCATCAAACCCTGGAAAAGGTAGTTCTCTCAAGGGTGCCAAAATGCACCAGATTAGGTTTCATTCCTGATATTTTGCTGGCGATTTCTTATCTTCTCACTCAACAGCCATCATATTTCCAACAGAGCATGGGGCCTTCATCTTCACCTTGAAACAGCACCGGGGAGGTCAACTAGTCCAACCTTCTCACCTGCGTGTTTCCTGTAAGAATATCTGTCTGTCCATCTTTGCTTGACAACTTCTTTTTTTTTTTCTCAATATATGAAATTTATTGTCAAATTGGTTTCCATACAACACCCAGTGCTCATCCCAAAAGGTGCCCTCCTCAATACCCATCACCCACCCTCCCCTCCCTCCCACCCCCCATCAACCCTCAGTTTGTTCTCAGTTTTTAAGAGTCTCTTATGCTTTGGCTCTCTCCCACTCTAACCTCTTTTTTTTTTTCCTTCCCCTCCCCCATGGGTTTCTGTTAAGTTTCTCAGGATCCACATAAGAGTGAAAACATATGGTATCTGTCTTTCTTTGTATGGCTTACTTCACTTAGCATCACACTCTCCAGTTCCATCCACGTTGCTACAAAGGGCCATATTTCGTTCTTTCTCATTGCCATGTAGTACTCCATTGTGTATATAAACCACAATGACGACTTCTGAAAGATGAGCTCAGCCCTTTCCAAAGCCACCTCTCCATAGTTAAAATAACTCTAACTATTAGAAAATTTTTGAACTGTAACTTTTCTCTTTAAGGTGAGAACAAGTTTTATCCCTTTTTCAAGGATATACTGTTACCTACTCCAAGCCAGCTAAGGTACTGCCGAGTCTCACCTGGCACCCAGCCTCTGCCATCCTCCCTCATCCCTAGCTGGGGTCACCTGATCCTCACCTCTGGACTCAGTTCTGCTCTTGGGTACTGGGACTAATCTTGGCCTTGGGCAGGAGGGATTGAAGGCACTCTAGCCCAACTGTGTGGGATTAAAAATCAATGTTCTCTTAATGCTAATCTGGATAATGTGATTCTTTTGTTGTGTCTTTTTTTTCCTGATTAAACAGGCTTCTACTTATTTTTGTGGTAACAATAGCTATTGTTTTTTGAGTGTTTGCTATGTGCCAGACACTGTGCTAAGCATGTTGTACTTTATTTCATTCCACCAGCAGCTCCCCATGGTTGATATTATTACCCTTAAGGTATAGATGAGGAAAACAGGAGCCTGGGGAAGTATGGGGACTTTCCCAAGGTCACAGATATAAACAAGTGAAAGAACTGAAGGATGCCATCAGAGCAAGCTTCAGTCTGCAGCCAAGGGCTCGCCACCCTAATGCAATGCCACCTTAGCCTGGGCTTTCTTGGTGTCCTCAGTTTTGGTGCCTCTTGATGCCCTATGTCCCTCTTAGCACCTCTGGGCAGAGGGAACATCTTTGTGGGTTCCCAGTGCTCAGACTGGAGTCCTACCTGAATCCCAGCCCAGGTGTAGCCCAGGTAGCCTGGCCACCTGCTTAGAGACTTCCCTGACACCACCTGTCTGTTTGCTTAGTTCTAGTCACATGGCATGCCTGGAAATTTTCTTACCATTTTCTCTCCCTGGCCTAGTTGTGGTATTTGTTATTTGCATATTTTCTCTTCTTTACAGTTATAATAGTAAGGTTTGGGGAGAAAAGTCTCTCCTGGCATTTTTATAACTCCTGGTGGTCCCGAAAAGTAACCTAAAGAATCTTATTTGGCCTGTTGGAGAAACCCCTGGAATCATATTGAGAAAGCCTCACCTCACCTCACACCTAACAGATGGCTCTGGTTGCACCTAATCCCACTACCTCTTTGACAGCTGGGAGAGAGGCATGTTACTTGGACTCCTACTCCAAAGGGGAAGGAGGTAGAGATACATTCTAGTAAGAAAACATCTCTTGAGAGTTCCTTAAGGGAGATCACATTTTCAAATCCCTTCAGCATCCATGGTTCTAATCTGTGAGGTCTGGAGACTGTGGTTCATGGATAACAAGCTTGCCAAAGTCTCTGGTTCTCACCATTTAAAGGCTTTGCTCAGGAAGCCACCTCCCAGGGTCTAGAGCATTCTCTTACAAGGACACAACAATATCAAACTCTTTGTGAAGGAAAAGGGAAGAGCCACATAGGACCTCACTCAGTAATTGCCTTGTTGACCCCAATTTGAGCTGGTTCCTATTCTTCCTTCTCATTATACTGTAGACAAAAATGAATATTTCTTTCTAAGATCAAATGTTTTAAGGGGAAAATAAAAAATGACAACCTAAATATGCTAACTAAAAACAAAATAAAGAACATCAAAAACCAAAACAAACAAAAAGCCCCCAAACCTGGGGGCTCATCCTGAACAGCCAGGCTATACTATAGTGAATGGCAAGTTCATTGTCCCCATACATGTTGCCCTCTTCAGCCTCTTAGTAAGGAAGGATTTCATCGTGTGTGTGTGTGTGTGTGTGTGTGTGTGTGTGTGTGTGTTTTGTTTTAGTTTTTGATTTTTTTTTTTAAGACAAGGCTCCAGACCTCAGGAACTTGCTGGAGCTGATAACATGGCTTCCTGAGTAAAGGTTATAAAGAGGAAAAACCAAAGATCTCCATACCAGATCAGGTGGGTTTGGAGCATGGGGAATGGGATGGTCAGAAATCATCTCTGACACCTAATGAGTTTCCTTTGGCCATATACTTGGGGTCACATAGAAGGTCCCTCTTAACAACCTGAATGAGGACTCTTAGAGATTGCAGACTGCAATCAGGTGCATTGCTTGGACAGCCTTTTGGATACCCTGAAATCGCTCTCTTGTATAGTAACTATAAAGAGGAACAGAAATGTGCATCTTAAATAGGCCAGCTAAGTCACGATTATGGAATGTGCTATTCACATCACCATATTTTGGTTAGTAAATTTGGGTTGTCACTTTTTCGTAGTCCCCTGAAGTGTGTGGGCTTAGAAATAAATTCTTCCATTTTTTTCCCCTTGCACAGTGAATCAAAACAAAATTTGGAACAGGCCCAGACTAGAGTCAAGTAATTACAGAGTGTGTTGCAAGGTAGTCAATCCAGAATAATTGGCCCCTGTCTCTGGCCTTAGTTCAGCCTATTACAGGAGGGAGAACCCTCAGTTGGCAGGAAGGTATAGAAGTGGTCGTCTGATCTTCCCTGAGATATGGTGATCCACAGGGAAGGCCCTCTCATCCAGGAAATCCAACTTCACTATGGCCTCTCTGTGAACACATCACCCCTAGAATCAGATGGTTCAGTGTCTGCATAAGGTTCCTGATACCCTGGCTTTTTTTTCCTTTCTTTGTTTCATGACCCACTTTATTTTCTAGTATAAATGTTGAGCACATCAATCTCAACTTTAGATAAGAACACATTTATTTATTTAAACTTGGTTAAAGATATCAAACAAGAAGAACTAAAACCCACGCTATCATGTCGTACTATATTTGCAGATATAGACAGACATATCAAGTTTACAATTACGAAACAGATTCAAATTGAAAAAGCTGCCTAGCTCAGTGATTTCATCAGTAACCACAAATGGACTACTCTCTTTTAAGAAAAGAGTCCATACTTTTTCCAGAGACTCCAGGGAGCACAGAACCAAGCTGGGGGCCAGTCAGTGATATTGCTATGCCCCTCCTGGCCTGAGACTGGTTCAAAGCATGGGCTTGTGACACACACCAGGCCAATTAGCGATCTTCCTTAGGGTACTTCGAAAGCAGTTTAGAAGAAGATTTTCCCTTTCTCTTGCATTGTGAAATGGAATTCAGAGATGTTTGCAGCTGTATTTCCTTCAAAAAGAAAAATTCTGTAATGAAGACCACAGAGGGAAATGTTGGAAGATTGAGGTGGGGGGGGGGGTGGTGAAGCCAGAGTGGCAATGAAAACCAGACAGAACCCTGATGGCATCAGAGACCTTTAGTCCTACTGTCCTGAAGTCAGTTCCACTCTTGCCAAAACTGGTTTGATTCTCAAGATAATGGAATTTCTTGTAGTCTTGAACTTTCTCTTCTAAACTTTTTATAATTTATTTTATTTTATTTTTAAGTAATTTCTACACCTAACATGGGGCTCAAACTCATGATGCTGGCTCAAGTGTCACATGCCCTACTGACTGAGCCAGCCAGTTGACCTTGAAACTCTTCGAGTTGACCTTGAAATCTTGACATGCCCAACATTCATTCCTGGACCATTTTCTTGTTTATCTATACTTATCCCTTGGTGATCTCATCAAGTCCCATGGCTTTAAGTAACATTAATGCTGACATTGTCCTTTGTAGCTTTGTAGCCCTGACCTCTACACCCATATGTTTCGTTGCCTATCCAGCAATGCCTCATGTTTGTCTCTAGTTATCTTGACTGGACATATCCAATACAGTCTCCTCTCCCTCCCTCATCCTTCACCCAGTCTCCCCATCTCCTTAATGGCTCCCAATTGCCTTTTTCAATTGTTCAAGTCAAAAACCTAACTAAGCATCACCTCCTTATCTTGCACCTCTGTAACCCAATCAACCACCAAATCCCACTGATTCTACTTCTAAAATAATTTTCCTGCCTGTATACTTATTTCTGTCTCTTCTTTGTCCAGCCTAGTCTACAACAATAGTCTCCTAACTGGATTCCTTGTTTTTACTCTTGACCACTTACAATATATTCTCCTTCTCCACATAGCACACAAGGCACTCTTTTTGGAATTTAAATAACAGAGTTTTGTGCTTAATTTCCTTCAGTTACTTCCACAATAATTAATAAAATCCAAACTCCTTTTCATGGTCCACATGATTTATGATCTGGCCCCTGTTCCTCTTTCCAACTCATCTTCTTAATTAAGTCTTCTTTTCTTGAAACTGTCAGATTTGTTCTCTGCCTCAGGGCCCTTGCATTTGCTCATCTCTTCCCAGAATGTTTGCATGACTCGTTCCTTTTCATCATCTGTATGCCTCAGAGAAGCCTTCTCTATCCCCCAAATATAAGTTATCTCTGAGTCCTCAGTAACACTGTGTACCCTGTGATATTTAAATTTCTAATCACAACCTGGTATTCTCTCCTTACTCATTCTTTGTATTGTGTCTCTCTTTACTATAGAATGTAAGCATCACAAAACCTGGGGTTTTATCTTTTCACTACTACAACTTCAGCACCTAAAACAGTTCCTAGTAAATGGAAGTACTCAATAAATATTTGTTGAATGAATGAATAAAAGTTATTTAGTTGGGTTTCTTTCTCTTGCAAGGAAAGGAGATTCTGAGAGATACAAGATAGTTTCCTCAAAATTCCAGACAAAAATCAAGGATATGTTTGATAGTTATGGGAGTAGAATTGAATGCTATAACAGCAGCAACTATTTATTGAGCATTTACTCTATGCCAGACATGGAATTTTACATTAATCTAATGCTCACAGAAACCCTGTAATATAGGTATCTTAATCTTTTCTTCTCCCCAGTGTTGAAAATTGAGACCCAGAGAGATTATATGACTTGTCCAAGATTACATATCAAGTAAGATTGGTGGGTCTTGAGTTCTGATTCCAATGTCAATATTTACTTATGACATCACACTACCTCTCTAAAGTAAGTATATCCTAACAAAGTCAGCTCCTTACTTCTCCCTAGGAATGAGGTTTTTAGATATCTTGCTGGGTAGGAATTTCACTGCTGAAACACATAGAATAAAATACAGAACAACAACAACAAAAACACTTCTTGGGAGGAACTTAAGAAAATTAGTTTAACAAGCAGCCTGAATAATCAAAGAATGTCAAAAGTCTAAAGTTCGATGTTTGTCTCACATTTTAATGCAGTGCAGCTTTAGAAGAGATAAAATCATATCTACCCAAGCATCTCATAGTGATGCTGGGTTGTTGTGAAAGCTATTTCAAAAGTATTTTAAGTAAGAAAAATGGTATCATGCACATGTGAGGTTTAACTATTTCTAGCTTGGCTAAAACCTTAATCCCAAGGACAAATGTCTGCTCATCTAAGGAGCTTTCCATTTTTTTTCTGGTAAAGATGCTGTATACCAAAGGACTCGGTTGTTTTTGTTTGGACATGGGAGAGAGAGAGATTGAGAGAAGAAAGGAGGGGGGACAGGGAATGGGGGAAAAGGAAGAGAAAGGAAGAAAGAAAGAGAGAGGATGGAGGGAGTGGAATAGAGGACAAAGAAAGGAAAGAAAAAAAAGAGGAGCTATCAACCCTGTCTGCCATGAGGTAGACTCTGGGCTCATCACTGCCGATCCCTCTGTCCTCTTAGTGTTTATAGATGTGCCCTCTGGTTGTTGATCACTTTGCTCCAGCTCTGGGATTCTCGGGCTTGCCTCACATCTTCTTGTTGCTGTTTACTTGGGTGCAGCCCCTGCAATCCCCCTTCTGCCTCAGAGGTCTGGGAGAATGATTGTAAGCAGTGCACAGAATACACTGACTGATTTCCTTCCCACCCAGGAACACCCATCATTGGACTGCTATTGCATCCTCATTGGGGATCTCAGTGTTGTCTCTTTGGCTCTCTCTCCCCTCAAGGTGTGCATTAGCTTATAATGGTCACACTTCATCACCGACTCATTTATCCATAGCCTGCCTCCTCAGGACCACTCTATCCTCTGATACATTTGATGAAACTCTTATTTTCCTTAACTCTTCTCCAAACTATAACTCAGCCAGGATTTTTGCCAACCTTATCTTCTCCCAGCAGCCTTAACTGATGCAGCCAATTTTTTTCACCCTATTCCCTCTCATCTTCTCCATTTCTAGGACAGATGTTTCCTTCTTTTCTTATTAATTATCACAAATACCCAAATAAAACCTAAATATAGGCTGACTTATTTTCTCCTCTCGATCAATAGGAATTAAAGTACTGCTATCTGTTCCTTCCTGTTACTAAGAAAATCCCTGGGTAGAAAAATAAAAATAAAAACACTGAAATTACCCATTTATTTAATTACAAGGCACTTGCTTTCATCAGCCACATTTTCACTGCTGAGAAGATTCTGGTTTGGCAACAAAAGGCAAAAGCTATTTCTAGTGAGAGCGGCAAGGAGTCACTGTTAGCAATGCGACAGTGTGAGGAAAGCATGTGGAGCGGCTTTAATGGCTTTCTACCTTTGAGGGAGGGGCAACCGGGAGGTGGGGAGCGCAGGCATGGGAAGGCACAGATATAGAGAGATGGATAAAGTAGAGAGAGGAAGATCAAGGGATGGAATGAAATGTTAGAAAGGGATAGAGCAACACAAAGAAACTTATGTACAGAAGCAGGGGCAGAATGGAGAGCCAAGAAAGAAGCACAGGAAGTAAATGATGGAAAGTGGTGAAGGACAGAAAAAATAAGAGACCTGGAGAGAGAGAGAGAGAGAGAGAGAGAGAGAGAGAGAGAGAAAGAAAGAAAGAGATGAAGGTTACCAGGCAAGTTCATTAAAACTTGGCCACGTTTTCCTGGGGATAACAGTTGTAATTCAGGTCACTGTCACCAAATGGTGATGGCCATTCCAGGGTTTATATGTTGCCCTTTATAATTAAAAGTCTCAGAAATATAAATACATAGGATTCAAGTATTACTGGATATTTTTCTTGAAACAGGTTTTTATTAAAATGGACATACGTATTAGAGCAGCATTTTCTTGTAGAGAGAAATGAGGCTATTATAAATAGAAGCAAAACTTAAAGAAATTGAATGATCTAGGCACAGCTGAGATGTGAGAGCCAATTTAACTTTAGTTTTGGCTGTTCCTCCATTTTACTCCGGTTTCTGCACAGATCCTTAGACCCAACATTGACTCTTTCAGACACTGAAGATATAGGACTTGGTTTGGAAGCTGTTGCTCTGGGCTGTCTGGTTTGGATACTCGCTGCACAAGGCTGCAGGCCTCAGAACTTCACATGGAACTTGATTGTCTTTTTTTTTTTTTTTAATGTTTATGCTTTTGAGGAACAGAGAGCAGAGCATGAGTGGGTGAGGGGCAGAGAGAGAGGGAGACACAGAATCCAAAGCAGGCTCCAGGCTCTGAGCTGTCAGCACAGAACCCGACACAGGGCTCAAACTCGTGAACCTCAAGATCATGACCTGAGCTGAAGTCGAACACTTAACCGAGCGAGCCACCCAGGCGCCCCGGAACTTGATTGTCTTAGTATGAATATTTTTAATCATGGTCTTATACTATGAGTGTTATCCATAGCAATTTTCACAGACTGTATCTAATAAAGTTGCCAGAGTGAAGTGTCCTCTCTGCCTTATGGTTCACTGGAAAGTCTCATCGAATTCCTTTAGCTCTGGAATGGCCAGTGGACTTGATCTCAAGAGCAAACTCTGGTTTAGCCACCAAGGAAGCTTCTCCGAGAAGGGAAGTGTTGAGAGTGAGTCCGTGCTCAGAAAGAAAGGATGCTGAGCCTGACAAGCTCTGTGTGCCACAAATACAGGAGGAGAGGGTGATGGCAGCATGCTTGCAGTGAGCCAACTGAGGAGCTAAGAGCTGGAAGGACCTTACTAACTTACTTACATATCAACCTGAGAAATGTGAGCCCGTACTCTTCTACGGTAGGCTGAGAAGGAGAGGAAGCAGAAGGATGTGTGGAACTAGCCAAAACTAACAAGGTGCACGATCTCCTGGTTTCCACGGAGTCCTTATGTCATCATTCTAACTTCATGTGAGTTTACATCTTTCTAATTTCATGCGAATTACAGAAAGGAAAGGAGGGACAATAAGTTTCATTCATTTCCATTAACATCAATACAGTGTCTACCATATGGCAGGCACTTGGGATACAGTGATTAATATGACATTATTCAGTTCTCATGGAACTCGCAGCCTAGAGAGGGTGGGCAAGGAGATCAGTCAAATTAAGAATTATTTTCTACAATCTGAGTCATGCCATAGTGAATGCCCGTCTCCTACATGAAACCTTTCTGTGAACTATTGCTTCCTGCCCAAAGGTCAAATTTCTTACTAGAGCACACAGATATCCTTGTTAACACAGATTCCACTTACCTCTCAGCATTCTCTCCCTCGACCTCCGTGCTTCATCTGCACTGAACTCTCTTTTAATTTCTCAAATCTTATTTCACTTGCCTCTAGACTCTCACCATACTGTTTACTCCATCTAGAAAACTCTTGTCTCCTCCTCTCTGCCTGCCTGCTCTGCTCTGCTCACAGACTCTCTGACAGCCTTCCTCCAGAAAATCTTTTCTGATCTCACCTGTCTTGGTTACATACCTTTTGTACGTTCCTATATCACGTTCCACTTTGCTCCTCTGAGCTCTGACGTTTCTGCCTACACACTGTTTGCTCCGTGAGGGCAGGAACCAGGAATACTTGTTCATCATCACATCCCCAGAAAGTAGCACGAAGCCTGGCACAAATTAGGCTCTGATGGGATATTTGTTAGATAGATAAACAAACAAACAAACAAACAAACAGAAGCTGTGTGCAAGTGGGTGGCTCACTAAATCTTCAATCTGCCATTGTTGGGTATTGGATCCAGAAAGGGGTTACAGGAGATTTATTTGAATATCAGGGGAAAGAGAT
The DNA here is from genome assembly GCF_024362965.1 of Panthera pardus. Classification (NCBI taxonomy): domain Eukaryota; kingdom Metazoa; phylum Chordata; class Mammalia; order Carnivora; family Felidae; genus Panthera; species Panthera pardus. Next base: position 102,341,354 of record NW_026526677.1, read on the forward strand.
GATCACTTCTTCATCTCAGTAGCTTCTAAATTTTTCTAAGATTAATCATTCTAGGTTGTTCCATGATATTTGTTTTCAGTTTCTAACCTGTGTTAGCTAATATTCATAAAATTTTACACCTCCCATGGGTATTTGAAATTAAAACTTGGTTTGGGAAGGTAAAAAGTCTTCAAAGACTGAATAAATGGAGATCAACAGTAATTAATATGTGCACAGAGCTTTAGGATAGTCAAGAAGCTTCTGGAATATTTTTATTTGCTTCCTACAAGAAGAAGAATAAAGTTAAATGACCTGTCCAAGGTCACAAGGACAGAAAGAACAGATCCAGGAATCAAAGATAGGTAGATCTTTTAAATCCAAATCCTGTGCCACTTCTCCCACAACACCACGACTCCCTCTGGGTGACAGAGGAATTCTAGGCACTGAACAGAAATATGAGAGAGCTACTTGGGAATAGTTGGGTCTGCCTGGTACCATCCAACTTACACCATGTAAGTAATGTCCTCCTCTGCCCACTGTGAGGCTGTTTCTGGGGAGAAAACATGGCACTGACCCTTCCTGAAAACCCATCAGCAAAATCTGATATGCGTTTGGTGCTAAGCTGGTAGAGTGGGTGCTGGGGCTGCACTACGGTCTTACATCTAAGATGAGCGTAAGACCTGCACAGGTACCTGGTGGCCAGACATAGAACAAGTTACAGGCCATGGTGCCACCCTAGCTAGAAGTGAGTGGTTTCACTCAGGAGCTGCGTTGGATGCCAGTTGATGGTGGATGTGAACTCATGTCCTGGTGGTGTGGGGTCCCTTCAGAATATGAATGATTAATGTGGTTATGTGGAGTGCCAAAGTGAAGGTAGTCAGCGGCCCCTGAAGAGATGGGGAGAGATGGGTAAAGAGCTAATCTGGAGGGAGAAGCTGGAAACCAGGTGTTATTTGAATATAAGACACGTACTTGAATCTAAGAGATCAGGGCCAGTTAATTAAGGGGAGTTATACTCATGCAAGGACCAAATGAAGTTTTACAGGCAGGATGCGGCTTTGCTAGGATCCTTTGGGGGAGTTTAAACCTCCTAACTCTGAACGGTATATTCTCTAAGCGGAGCCTCGGAGAGCTGACTGGGGAACCAGTTGAGGGAAGCTGAGTACACAGAAAAGGTAGCCATCTCTACTGATAAATACATCCCGTCTCTACATTTCGTAGTCTTTTCCTGTGCTCCCCTGAATCTAGATCCAGCCTTCCTCCACTTCGCATTGCCATCCATTTGCAAGCCAAGAAGGCTCTCTCCCCCTTCCTTCAGCTCCGGGGACTGGCATCACACAGGAGCTTGCAATTCTCTCTGTCACTCAGCCTTTCCCTACCTCAGGGAGAAAACTGCCATTGATTACAGACCTACCAAATTAAAGCTTCGGGAGACTTAAGTGAGCAATTATTATCAGCTACAAAATGCTGGAAATTGTTTATTAAGCATCATCTCGTTGTTTACTCTGACAGCTTCCTGTTGAGCTTTCTTTCAATAACTCTGTGAAGCTGGAGGACTGTTCCAAAGCAGTCTGATTGGTTTCTTGAGTTTGCAGCATTCATAGCTGAGATGGAGTTACTCCTCAGGATTCAGGAGTCAATTCATCCATCCCCCTGCCTCAAGGCAGGCTTTAATTACATCAGTGTAAATTAAGAAAGTAGAAGACTGAAGATCAGTATCCCCTCATTTAAAATTGCCCCATGTGCGCCTGGGTGGCTCAGTCGGTTGAGCGTCCGACTTCAGCTCAGGTCACGATCTCATGGTTCATGAGTTCGAGCCCCGCGTCAGGCTCTGGGCTGATGGCTCAGAGCCTGCAGCCTGCTTCTGATTCTGTGTCTCCCTCTCTCTCTGCCCCTCCCCCATTCATGCTCTGTCTCTCTCTGTCTCAAAAATAAATAAACATTAAAAAAAAAATTTAAAAAAATAAAAAAATAAAATAAAATTGCCCCATGAGTGGGAATTCCTAAATATCCCTATGTCATAGTGGGAACATTTGGAGGTCACATCTGTCCCCAGGGTAGTGAACATACACAGAACAGATTGCATCTATAGCATGACCTTTTCTGTGGTTCTTGCAGCCAGACTTTTGAGTTTCACTGGATTCCTGCTTATTTCTCAATGCTCGTTCTCCAGGACGGATTCTGTGAGTCTTTGGCTTTTCAGTAGTGAAAATAACCTACTTGTTTTCTATTGCTTCTTGCTTAGTACAGCAGGTGCACACTTGTACTCAGAACACTGAACTGATCATGAAATGCCACAGGACACTCTGGAAGCGGAGGGTCACCTAATTCAGCTCAGATGGGCCACGGAAGGGTCTCTGGAGGCCACACTAAGCTGAATCTTGAGGGATATTATTACAAGGTGAGAGGTGTTCTGCAGAGAATGAGTAACGAACAGAAAGGCCAAGAAAATGAGAGAGAATATAAGAAATAAGCAATAAATAAATAAGCAATCAAACAAACAATGTATTAATTTATTAATTTAATAAATAAGCAATTAAAAAGTTTTTGGTACTCCTGACCATAGGGTTCATGTCACTGGAAATGAGGCTGGAAAGTGGGCAGGAAGCGTAGACTTTGTTCTAAAGATGCTGAAGAGGCAATGGGAGAGACCAAGGAGGAAGTGCTACATTAGGTTCGTGCAGTAGCTGGTGGTTGTGTGGAGGGAGCTCTGGAAGGAGTAGAAGCAGGAGGCAGGCAGGTATCTCAGAGCAGTAATCCTGGCAGGAAATGAGGAGTAACTGTGGTAAGACAGCACTTTCCAGGTAAAGTAGGATGCAGGCAAGGGAAAGGAAAAGGGGCTGGCTCTGATTGAAATCGACAGAGACAGAGAAACCAGCTGGGGGTAAATTGGAATCGTGATAGAAATTAGCACAGGGTGCCCTGCAGAGAAATTTTAGGCATGTGAAAGGCTGGACTGAACAAAATGCCCTTAAAATAACCTCCTTCTCTCTTACTGATTCCATGTCCCCGTGTATATAAATCATTTAGCTTAATATTCAAGATCTCCCCACCCCCATTCTCATCTCCATCTAAATTTTGGCCCTTCCCCAGCCTCATTTCTCAAACCCCCTATATAGCCATTCTCCTTTTTACCTTCAACATGCAACCAGAGCTGTAACCCTGCAGTTTACCACCCAAACATCCTCTGTTCTGCTGTTCTATAGCTACTCAGCATAGAAACCCCGGGAAGCCCCAAGTCCTGCAAGAAGCCTTCCCCTATGGCTCCTGCCTTCTTCTGTCCCCCTTGTTGGTTTTTCTGTCATGCCCATAGTCAGAGCCACAGAATGTATAGTTTACTAAATATACTGCCTTATTTTTTCTTATCCAAGAAACAATAAAATTTTAGCTTGAGGGCAAGGACTTTGTCTTATACATCTTTTGCTTAGCCTATAAAGTCTAGCACAAGAGGGAAAACAAATGGTAGAAACAAAAAAATGTACAGTGGAGTATATCATTACATTTACAATACAGTTATTAGGGCCCTACCCAGGTGCCACAACGGAAGGCAAATTGGAACAATCAGGTAGCGTGAAAAACAGTCATATGAGAAGAAGTTGAACCTGGAGATGCCTTGCAAATTTTAAGAGAACGCTGTGAGATGTGGTATTTGGAGAGCTGTCAGCTTTTCTCCATCTTACTAAGGTATAAAACCAGGGCCATGGGTAAAAATTATAGACAGGGTTTTCGGTTCAACGTAAGAAGCAGCTTTCTCAAGGTCAGAGCTGCCAAAGATGGAGCAGAATGTCCCAAGAGGCCTTGAGTTCCTCTCCATGTCTCCATTGGAAACGTCCAAGTGGAAGTTTACGACCAATAGTAAGTTGTGCCAATGTGGGACGGTGATGAAGCACAGGGGCTTTGTTTCCTAAACTACACCGCGGTGATGACAGTTTTTTCCTCACAGAATTGATGCTAGGATTAAATGAAGTAATATATGGAAAGGGTTTAGCCAAGTCCGTTAATGTTAACTTTTATTATTTTGAAATAATTAATATAATAAGGAATTTGCAAACCAGAGAGGCATCAAATTGGATATCTTTGAAGTCTCTCCCAAACCCAGATGTCTGGTTTATAAGATAATGAGTACCTGCTAGTGAAGTTGGACTTATGGAAACGGTATATCTTCAGTGGAGGGCTGGTATCACATGCCCTCTATCATATCAGACCCAGAGTAGTAGTAAAATAAGAATCGCTTGAAATACACTGGATCTAGAAGAGGTGATTTGTGACTAGGAGCAAAGAGTTGTGAAAATATGGATACAGCCAAGAAATCAGAAATCAAGTTTGCCAAATCAAAAGCCTGATGTCAGGAATAGACAGGGAGTCAGCATCCAGACTGGTAAAACAGATTTAAAAGCATCTAGAATTACGAGTTTATGGGAGGCCAGCGTAAAAACGAGGCAGATGGATCTGGTGGAGTCAGCAATGATCTTTATGATAAAAACTTCAGTGTGGCAAGAGCTGCTTCACCCAGGGCCCAATGACATATTCCCAGTGGAACAGAGCTTTGGGTACCCCTCTTTAGATGTAGGAAAGGCACACCCACGAGGATGGAACCCATAAGACTTTGAAAAGGCCATCATCTGCCCAGTGCTGTTCTACATATGGAGCTGCTGATCAAGTGTGTGAGTTCCCTCACCCTTCCTTCTTCGTCCCACGTCACCGGCACCCAGTGTGGATTCTCCTCTACCACTGTTTCCTCAGCTCACCCTTGGTGGCAACCCATCCACTGTTTCAGTCCTGCTCTCAGCTCTACACTCTCCCCACCTCATCCGTCCTTTCATTCACACTAGCTTTGGCGATGCCCTTACTGTGCCTAGGGGCTGACCTTGACTCTGTCTCTGTTTTTCGTTTCTCTGCTTCCATAGCAGCGCCTACATCTTGAAAGAGCATGACACCTGGGGCTGCCTGAATCACAGTTACTAGTCCAGGGGCGCAGAGAGCTCTGTGCCCGCCCTGTGTCTAGGGAGGAGGAGTCACCATGAGAAGTTAGGACAGCATGTGGTGGAGCCCACTAACTACCATTGTCCCCGCATTACCTAGCTCGCGGTGGCCTGTCATCTGCACGGGGCTCTCATTTCAGCTAGCAGAGCATCTTGGACACAGTCACAACCTGAACCTCTCTCTCATAGCTATCTGGAGGACGGCATGAGAAGACACAGGAACCTGTATTAGCTCAGTGAGATGGGAGCCCTGTTAATAGCCCAAGGTTTATTTCCCGGTCTCTCACTCTTTTTTTTTTTTTTTTTTTAATGTGAAATCATTCTGTTGTCAACGTTGGTGAGGGTGAGCCTGTTTGACTGAAGCGGTAATTTGACAAGATGTGTCTTCACTGTCATTCAAATTGTGGAAGAGAGCTCTTAGTATATGCCGGTTTGTTCTCTCTGCAACCTCCGTCTCCTCTGGGTGAAACTGTGCCTTCCCCTTAGAGATACCCCTCCTTAACGATCAAGAAGGAGAAAAACACATAATCCTGAGGGTCAGGAGGGCACATGCTTAAATTTGCAATGAGTCCACAAGCTCGTAAGATTCAAGATGAGCTTCAAGGCCAGTGTGCTTCAGGGACAGGGAGGGGCAAGAAATCAAGAGAGAGAGAGCCGCACAGGTTCTGCTGGAAGAAGCTCCTGCCTATCTCCATAAATCAACCCCAATGAGTTAATTCCTCATCGAGAATGATGAATGAAAGGCTCCAAGACCTGGCACGAGGCTGGGCTTGGGGAGGAACCAAGACTGCTAAAATGCCTGCCTGACTTGTCCCAAGGGCTGGGGGCAGGGAATCAGAACCACAGAAGACTCCTGGGTGCACTTCTGGCCCTGACAATGCCAGACAGTCTGAGAAATCGGAAACAATCTGGATTTTGTACTGCTACAACTTAATGATTTAGAGTACAGATCTAAAAAACCAGAGACACCCGGAATTCTAGCCTGTAACCTCGGGCAAGGCATATGACTTCTCCATCTATAAAACTGGGATAATAGTACCCATCCCGGAGTGCTCAGCAAATGGCAGATGTCACTACGAGTATATTGTGCATCTTCCCTCGGCACCTCTGGCCCCTAACAGGGCCAACTCTATGGTCTGGAATTGAGGGTTTATGAACGAACCATGCAGACCAGCCAGGGAAAGAGGAAATGGAAAAGTTGAAAGGTCTAGTGACCCTTATTTGGAATTGTAATCCCTCCTGGGTCTCATCCTCCTTCCTGCTTGGCTCAGCCCTGTTGAGCCCCAGACTCCTGAGCTGTTGTCAGCACACAGGTCTACTGGTAGGGAATCACGAGATCCTGAGAAATCCTTGCATTCATTGCTGGAGTCTACTGCAAGATTCTTTCTGTATGGGTTCCCAGCAAAGTTTTGAGTACAGCAGACTACTAGGCATCACTTTGGGCAGAGGAATACAGGATGAATGAGATGAGACCCCTGTCATTGGAGGGACCCACCCAGAGTGTAGGATGGAAATGGATGAGTAAATGAATTGCAAGAAGCCATGGGAGGAGTGCCATGATGGATGAAGCCATGGGAAGAAGCAGAGGGCCACCTACTGGGACTGAGAACCTGAGAACCTGAGAACCCTGCCCTTCAGGGCTGGCTGAAGCCCACGTTCATTATGAAGCCCTCACCATCCAAATAATTCTCTTTTCCCATCCCACTGTCCTACGGTACTGTCCAACTCAGCATTTAAATATTTTGTGCCTTTGAGATTTATTTTTTTCTCTGGAAGCAGAATTAAATGAGGATTAAACCAAGCAAGATGATGTTCACACAGTTGGTGCGCAGCAAATGCTGGCTTCCTCTCATGCCTTCGCTCCTTGAGGGAATCTATGTCATGGATTTGGTTGGACCACATGAAATTGCCATTTTTGTAGGTCTAAAAACGGTTGAATGTTAGTCATTTCCTATGATTCACGTTGATCGTTTTTTTCAGTGACCCAAAGCTCCTGGATAGATTAACTGACTTAGAAGGAAACATCTCTTCCCGGCAATGACTTAGGGAAGATGAGCGGCCTTGTTCTGTATATCCAGCATGTTTGGACATCAGCTATACACTAGGCACCACATAAGGACCTAGGGGTGTAGAGATAGAAGGTCTTTGTCCTCAAGGAGTTGACAATCCAAGAAAGAGACAGGCAAGAGCAGTTATAATTCAATGTGATGGTTACTGTAGACAAAATCTAAACAGTGTGCTGGGGAAATGCAAGAAGGGGGAATGAGGAGCTCAGTCTGAGGAGGGTCAGAAAAACTTCACGGAAGGCCTGACTTTGGACCTAAACTCAAAAGGCTGCAGAGGCGCTCTTTACAAAGCCAGACATTCCAGGCAAAGGGAATAACAGAGATGTGAGAGCAGCACATGGCAGTTTTAAGGAGCCAGTAGACCACGGTCTCCAAACCAAATGTGAAATGCTAAAAGCAAGTATCCTCAAACAGATCTTTAAAAAGAAACCAGCGCTTCTAACAGAAGAGAACCCAGCGATCCTGCTTGCTAGGAAGATTAACGGGATTTTCTCCCGGGGCCCCTACCTCGTGAAGGAGTTGTTCTGGCTCCTGCGCTGGGCCCTGGGCGCCTGCCTTCCTTCCATCAGGCTCACCGTGAACCTCAAGTTCCATGGGGTTCCTCTGAGCAAGGTCCAGCCTGTCAGTGACTGGGATTTCTCAGCCTTCCACAGGGCTGGCCTCTCTCCCCGCTCCCATTAACTGCAAACAATAGGTTCTGCTCCACCAGGAGAGAGATTGTCTCCTCATCCTTCTCGTGGCCACATTGCAAGCCCATGCTGGGGGCATCAGCTCTATCAAGGTTACTGATGCTTCCAAGGGCAGCGAGGAGAGGCAGGGTCTGATGTCCTTCCCTCAGACATGTGTGCTGGATAAATTGCTCTGTATCGTACCAGTTTCTGTCCTCCCTTGTTCTCACCTCCTGCCTCCAAGGCCTTCATTATGACATGGGAGCCTGGCCCTCATTTTGAATGTCATGGGGCCAGAGGTTGCAGAACCTGTAGGGAATGACAGGAAAGGCACTGATGGGGGGGGGGGGGGGGCGGCAGGGGTATGAGGTGTAGAAAGTGGGAGGGGCTAAATTCCAGGCAGGGGAGTCCCAGACAACTAGTGGAGAAGATTCAGAGCCTAGGTGAGGGGCAGAGTCAGGGGGTGGGGGCGGGGGAGGGGGCAGGAGGGGGAGAGCTGAGAAGGGAGGCAGGTCTCTGTAAGTTGCTGACTCTTGCAATGTTTTATAAAGAATAGAATAAATACATATGTAAAAAATAGCATCTGCATTTCCCTAATTATACTTAGAGATGGTCAAAGGATTTTTAGGAAGAGCTCGGGCAGCCCTAATGCCCCTCCCCTTCCCTGCCACCCCCCATCCCGGATTAATATTTCAGCAGGGCGCCTGTACTCTCAGTAAATATACCGGAATCAATTGTTTGCTATAGCCCCTGCTCAAATCCGCCTTAGCCGGTAATATTTTAAAGTTGATTGGATCTTAAAATTGTAAGAGGTCCCTGGTGTCATGACTTTGCTGGCATTATCGGCTCAGCCATTGTCTTACCAAGCAACCTCTTCCCGAAGCCTGGTGCTCCCCCACCCCAGGCTACTGGAGGGAGCCGCACCAGGGGCCCACTGGGGGAGGCTCACTTAAGAAGCAAGTAATGGTGAGGAATGAGGATGCCTCTCCTAGCCCACCATGATGACCTTGGCGGTGTGGGAATGTCTCCTTGCAGCACCAAGGGAGGCTCTGGGCTTTCTTCCCCTGTCTCTCCCTTCTTTTTCCTTTTTTTTATGTGCCCGTTGACAGTGTCATCCCTCAACTTGATAAACTTGTCAGAGGGAGCGCCGGGAAAGTGTGACGCGGAGGTTGGAGTGATTGCTGAGTATGCAGGGAGAAGGGGTTGGGGAGTTGTGGGAGGCGCTGGCACGTTAGCCTGGGGGCAGGCAGCTGTTCTGGGGTGTTCCTGGCTCAAGGCGATGCACACTGCCCCCATGGTGCAGTCTTAGCAGACCAAGACCCTGAAGGGGAGCAGGGGAGCTTCAGGGACCAGAATGTGACGGGATCTAAGGGACATGAAGACGGACAGTGCCAGCCAAGGAGTGTGAGGGGCTGCACACATGTGTGCCTGTACATGACTGTGTGTGGTGTGTGTGAATCTGCACGCGTGTGCACCTGTGTGTGACACTGTCTGTACCGTGTGGGATCTGCACACACGTGTACCTGTGTGTGTCATGCGTGTGGATCTGTATGCGTGTGCGCCTGTGTGTGACACTGTGTGTGGATCTGCACACGTGTGCACCTGTGTGTGTCACTGCATGTAGTATATGTGGGGCATATGTGGAGGCAGGCCATGCGAGGCTGTGTGGGGGTAGCTGAGCATGAAGGCGGGATAGAGGGTGAAGGGCAAAGAGCATTAGAGTTCTCTTGATAAAGCAGATTGGAAACTATGACTTGGATGCTTTTCCTGAACCCTTCAACCATTTCCTTTCTGAAAGATCTTTTCAGGTACCCACCTCGAATTCATAAGCATCCAAAATCATGGAAGTTTACAGACAGAATGGTTCTTTGGGCCTAGAGGGTAAGGAAGCTCGTGATTGTTGTACTTCTGAGCACAACACAATGTTTTAGGTCCCTCGCTGGCATTCTATTGCTATTAATGAAACAAATGTTGAATCAATGAATTAAAGTAAAGAAGTTAAGAACCTCACTCTTGCCAGACCTAACCTGTTGGGGTATGGAGAAAATCCACCTTGTGTGAGTAATGGGGGGAGGGAGTAGAAAATCCGAATGTGAATACCAGCTCTGTCCATATTACCTTTCCTCTCCAATCCTCATTTTCCTCATCTGTATAGTGAGAGTTCCGAAAATCCATTAGACAGGACATCATCCGATATTCTAACTTTTAGGTAAAAATCCAAATGCCATCATGGGGATCGGTACAACAGTGCAGATGAAAGACATTTGTAAATTGCAAAGCACTGAGCAAATTCAGGAAGATTGTCTGACCTCCTCCATTGGGATAGATCCCCCTTGTTATGGGCTCCTACAGCACCGTGTAGTTTCGTTGCACTTAGAGCCACCCCACCTTCATTTTTCTCTCTGGAGGGAAGCATCTGGCAACCTGCCAAAGGAACAGGTGTCTTCGTCTTCCTGCAGTATTTAATAGTATAATAAACTTCTGCCCCAGTGCCTCTCAGTGATTAGAACACATCTCAGGTGCTGCCTTGAAGAGTTAAGGCCAAGAAAGTCACCTCACCTGGGAAGTGCAATAATTGCTCAATGGTGCCCTGCCTAGAGTGTGATATTTATATTATAAGATAGGATTTAGGTCTAAAAATAAGGAAAGTTGTCAGAGCTCAGGATCATTGATACAAGTGTGAATGACAACACTGACAGCTAATGTGAAGCCAGTTGTGTCCAGGTTTCTAAACTGGGAGGGAGGTAAAATTAATAAATTAGGTCATTGACAGTGCCCAGGGAAGGAAGGAATCCTCATCGCAGCTCAGTGACTCACCTTTTTGGCCTTCACATAAAGAGACTTGCATTTTGGAAGCACAGTGTAACTAAATACACACGCCAAGCACACAGGAATGAAATTGCTAATGTAATTAATATATACAAATATCAAATCATTATGTTGTAGACCTGAAACTCATATAACATGTTAAATAGCAATTATACCTCAATTAAAAAAAAATAAGTCATTGGTGATCTCTACTTCATCAGATATATAATAAAGAAAAAATAATCCCCTAGTATCCAGAGATTACCTGTATTCAAATAATTACAACACGGTAGAGTATGGGTTGTCTTTGTGGCATGAAAGGGAACAGCAGTCAGATGCAAAGGTTTGGGTTCTTGTTCCTAGCTCTGCATCAACCAGCCTCGTGACCTCTGGGCCTCAGTTTCCTCAACTGCAAAATGAGGGGGTTGGACCAGAGGGCTTCTAAGGTCCCATCCAGTTTTGACATTCTGAGGTTCAGTATTGGGTCTAATTACATTGGCCTTTGTTGATGCGGAAGGCACTTCAGGATCCTGCATGCCTGTGGCCGCCATTTTAAACATCAATGGCCTTTGTCTGGGATACTGTCAGCTGATGGAGAGGCCTGATTAATAGACTAGGAGATGACAGGGCTCACTATTGTCACTTTCTTCTTTTCTGAAACATTTCTCTCCTTTGGGAGCTAAATAAGCTGGTCAGTTTTGCTTTGTTTCTTTCCTTCTCTCTCTTTCTTTCTTTCTTTCTTTCTTTCTTTTTCTTTCTTTCTATCTGATATTTTTTTCCTGGTTTTTATCCATACCTCCAGGACAGATTTTGCTTCATTTACTTTCACTGCGGGCTCCAATCTTCCCCACTCCCAAAACAACATCCTCTACCCTAGTGCATAAAATATATATATTAAAGCTTCAAATTGCCTCTGCCTCCTTAAGCTTTTGGAAACTTTTACCGTGAGGGTCTGCAAAACCTAAATTTCGGGCCTGCACTATTTGGTGCGTATCTCTTTGCCTCAGAGGAATCTTCTGGCTTTTTTTTTTTTTTTCCATTTCAAAGCCCTTGGGTCCACACAAATGCTCTCAGAGAGCTTTTTTTCCCCCCTTAGCAAAAATTCAGGTTTGTCACCAGGAAAGAAGAGGTTTTTCTGTGGAAATCTTCCTCATGCTGGTTATAAAGCCGCTCACATCTCAGTGTGAACTCTGCTAACTCACCAGCCCGTTGTCTTTGTGAGTGAGAAGTGAAATCCACACAAAGGTATAAAGAGCTGATCCATATAAAGATTGCTCTCTGGATTTCCATTGGGCAGCAGCTTTCTGATGATTGCATCTTTGCTGTAGACAGCTGTGCAATCGAGGTAACAGCAGGACTCCAGATGTGTTGGGACTTGCTAGGCAACAGACCTAGAAGTTTGGCCAAATCAGCCCCAGATAATCACCAGAGAAAGGGAGAAAGAAATGCAGGGCTGTTCCAGAATTTCTGTGTAATTCAGGGGCTGGGGGATTAACCCAGTGGACAGAGAGGGAACAACTTGGGAGGTTTACTTCTCATAGGAAGCATGAGATCTTTCCTTTGCCTGTAAGAAGCTCGTAGGATAGAGCTGCAGGGCTCTGTGCAGAGAGGTGCCACACGCAGTGGTTAGAAGCCTGGGCTCATGTGTCCAGCAGACCTCCTTTTGACTCTGGGTCCCGCCGCTGACTAGCTGTGTGACTAGTCCTGACATTTAACAGGGCTGATGCTTACGAAGCAATTCTAACATGCTTGACACAGTTCATTATGACATCCCTTCTTCTGCAAAGGGGCATTTAACAACCAGCAAGATGCCTCGACTACCTGGAACTGGAGAGGCTAGGGGGTGGTAAGGATTACTCAAAAATCCAGTTGTCCTTACTCTTGAAACCAGTATTGCATCGTATGTTAACTAACTAGAATTTAAATAAAAATCTGAAAAGGAAAAAAGAAAATAGGAACCTTGATGCAAGTAACAGGGATTCCCAATTCACTCAGCAATTTTGTGTTGCTTACGTTATTTTACTTGTTATTTTTTATAAATTTACTTCCTAAAAAATAAGATCACTTTCCTCCAGTGACTAGACCTACGCTACCAATTCGGCTATACTTTCTTAATTTTGATACTTGTTTCTTTCAGATTTAATCACCTTAAGGGGGTTTTCTTTATTCAAATAATAACATTTCTTTAGAACCCTGTAACAAAGGAAAGGCCCCCAATAAAATGTGAACTAGCACCCCCCAAAATCAGTGGTTTTAGTGTACTTTTCATCCTAATAAAATTGCCTACTATGTTAGCAATCAAAAAGAAAAAAAAAAAAATCCAGTTCTCCTGTTTAGTGTTCTTTCTATTTAGTGTTGTTTACACCGGCGACTTCAAATTTCCTGATTTTAAAAATCATTTGGTTGAGTCACTCCAGAATGCAGTCTGGAATTTGAATATTAGTCAAATGTCCCATGTGAGTTTTAAGATAGAAAAAACAAGTTTGAGACAGATCGGCAATGCACTGCAGTACCCAAGGGATTGCTCAGAGAAAGGCTCTCATTCCTTATGTATCTCTTCTGTACATACAGAAGATGGGGTGGGGGGGGGGGGCGGGGGGGCGGGGAGGGGAATGAACTGTTGCTCCCAAGAAGTAAAAAGGACCCAAGAAAGAGTAATCTAAGCAGTTCTTGCTGCTGTCTCTGCACAAAGTAACCAACTTTTCACAGAACCTCAGGAGAGAAAAATCTGTGTGCCTGTCTGTGAAATTAACCACAGTTGTTGAGAAGGCTCACAGAGGTTCCCTCTTGGGCACATTTTACTGGAGATCAGTCTGCTTTGGAGGGACCTGGCTTTTCCTTGGACTTTGCTAGAAATCAGGGAGCTATTTGGAGCTTGTACAATTCAGGCATTCAGGAAAAAGGGCCCCTCAAGTGGGAACAGCGAAAGAGCAGATGGTAAAAAGTGTTCTTGGTGTCTCTTGAACACTAATGCCCTGGAAACTTTGTTTCAACTTGGGTTTTTATGGTTACTTTGGGCAACCACAGAGGATAACAGAACTGTGGCCGCAGCCACGCTGGAGAGGAGAAGCACGTGTTCTAAAGCATTTTAGGTACAAAGGCAGGTGGCTTCAGATCGACTGCAGGTTACGGAATGGAAAAGCCCATTGTCGTTTTGGTCTTTGCAGGGAGCCAGGAGTAAATAATACTTCTCATATAGCTTTAGCCCTGTGCTATCTTAATTGCAATCTCTGGTGAGATTTGGAGTTATGCGTTTTTAACAAGCAAACCATAAAATAAGGTTTAATCTCCCCAGAGCCCTGGAGTTAATTTATCTGTCCACAGGCTAAGATCTTTTTAAAGGTTAAGAATGCTTGGGTTTTCTTTCTAGGTCTCTGGGTTGGCTGGAACGCCTGCAGGTGTCTCCTACGGCTGGCGGCTGGAATCTGGCTTTCATCAGCGCTAAAGACCCAGCCTTTAGGAAAGCCTGCAATCAGAATTAGGTGTTGGGTCCTAGTATTCACAAACTGTCCCTCATCCTGGTAGAGAGGAATTAGTATTCATGAGGACTGTGTCTGTGGAAGAAAGTACATTTGACTTCGCTTCGGAAGGTCAGAGATGGAGCCTTTGCTCTGTAATTAGGAGTGGTGGGATTTGGGGGAAATCACTTAACTTCTCTGAGCTTGTTTCCTCATCTGTAAAATGGGTATAATAATATCTACCCTGCAGTCTTCATAGAGGTTCTGTGAATGTTAAATGGTATGTAGAGGTCTTTTAAAAAATAGTAAAGCACGACATAGATGTGAAGCTAACTTTGTTACTTAGTTACTCATCCAGATAGAGTTTGTTGCCTTTGTCAAAGAAAGTATTCTCCCGTGAAGCCATACTATGGAAGGAAGTTCCCAGGTATTCAGAACACTCCTAAAACCCATTCCTGGCTCCCAGCAGGCCAGCACAGATTTAGTGCCAAAATACAGAAAGCACAGATTATCACACAGTTATCCCTTGGACCTAACTGCCTAACCAGCGAATGAATATACGTACATAACCTCTATCACTTGGCTCAGCAGGGCCACTTGCCGGGGTTAGAACACCTTTCCTGCCCTTGGCAGCCTTAGGGGGGTACAGTGACTGATCCAGATCCACCAGTGGGGGTCCACTCTCATCTATCTGCAAAGCTGTGCCCCAAGGGCATAAAAGGGGAGGCTGCCTCCACTCTGGGTAGAGGTGGAAGAGGAAGAGCTTGGGATGATGGGTCACTGGTGGACCATTTTTTGTAGATCACTCTATAGTCCTCCCTCACCTGGACTTCTCAGCCCCATTGACTGGCATCTCCACCTTCAAGTCCTATTGCAACCTACCCACCTGTGCCTCCTCCCAATGCATCGTGCCCTCCCTATAGTCACACCTCCTATCCCATTTTTACGAGCCTCCTTCCTGCATCACCTCCCTTTTTATGTCCTCCCAAAGCATTTCACTACTACCTATGAGATCTCAATCACAAGGGCACGTCTTTCAGGAAGCCTTTTCAGATTGACAGTATCCTTCTCTTGCTCTCATCACTCTTTTCCTGCAAACTCCCTTTGTGGTATTTGTATATTTGGTTGTGTTGTCATACACCCACCTAATGAAAGTCAGCACGGCTAGGGACAGGGCTGGGATGGCACCTGACCAAAGGTCCTTGGGAAAAGCTGATCCTTGCATCTGTGCCCTGCTCTGTTGGAGCTTTGCTGAAATGATCCACGGGGGTAGCGTTGGACAAGCCAGAGGCCCTGTACAGAGGTAGGGGAAGCTCGTGCCACAGCTCCAGATTTCTCCTTAGCCACACGCTCAAGTGTTCAAGTGTTGTTAGCGTTTCGGACGGCAAGCCATGTGGCAGGAATAAAGGGTTAGGATGTGTGAACCAGAAAGGAACAGAAGTGTTCCTCTAGAATATCATTCTAATCTCAGTACTCCATACCTTGTAAGGCTTCCCTGTTCCCAGGACACAAAGGAGAAAGTCCACTCTCCTCTGCCAGGCACACAAGTCCCCATACAGTTGCTGCTGCCTGTCTGTGATGCCTCCCTGCCTGCAACAACACATCCCAGAGTTAAACTATCTCAGACATGCTGGGGTACTGGCACGTCCCTCGTCGACATTGTCCGTGTATTGCCTCTCTGCCTGGAACATTCCTTTTGCCATCTTTCTACCCTCCCAGGTGTGATCTAGGCAGCTAAATCGTACGCCCATGAGGCTTTAATCAGATCTCCTCAGGTTGGAATCAAGTTTGCCTTCCTGATGCTCCTAGAGCATGTTGTTTCTTTACGTTCACTTATGCCACATGACCATTGCCTACCTGCACGTGCATATGGCTGCTTCCTGCCAGGTGGGACCTCTGACACTCTGGCACCTTGGACTCTGTCTTCCTTCCTATCACTGAGCCTGATGCCTCCCATCCAGGAGCAGGGGCTGTACCCATGAGTGGGGTTGGGTCAAAGTTAGTGAATTAAGCCACAGGATATCAGGAAAATCCCAACTACCTTCCCACCTCAGCTACAACACCCTACCCTTCCTGTCCCTCTCCCCCACCACTGGCACCCATTTCCCATGGGCAGGGCTCTAGGAACACATGGCTTGCAGGCCGGGCAGGAAGTTGAGACATCCTGTTGAGAACCTGCTCCCGCCTTGTTGGCCTGAGGCCGAAGACACGCGGCCGCTAAGGAGGACCAGTGGAAGGGAACCTCCAATCCTTCTCTGCCCCCCTCACATGCCTCTTCCATTTGCCTTTGTCTGTGGCTTTGGAGCTATTTGGGAGACACCTTGAGACAGCTGGAGAAGCAGCAATAATCCAATTAAAGCGTCTGACACTCTGGGCTGGTAGCATCTTGGCGGGGAGGAGGTGGACACACAGGGGCTGTTTCTGGTTCCATCTGTGATATGTGTTTTACTGGCTGTCGATACCTACAGGGAAAACACTAGCAGTAAGATTCACAGATAAAACACAGTGCCCTCTGCTTCCTCCCCGGGGTGTTTTCTTGAGAAATTGGTTTCTGGGCAGGGAGGGGACAAGACTCCTTCTTCTCCTTCTCTCACTTCTAGGGCATTAGAGGAGCTTGAGAGCAGAGGAGAGCTTGGAGGGAAAGGAGAGCAAATGAGAGGAGCCAGCGGGGTTTTGAAAAGTCATAAACATCCTCTTGGCCACAGGAGTTTCCCAGAGTGAGAGACCAATTCCTTTCCAGATTCTCTCTGTCCTCTCCCCTGCTCCCCATGTTCCACTCTCTCGCTCTCCTCTCTGCCTTCTTTCTTAGGCCAACGGTCATTGTTCCATCTCTGGGAGTCTCAGAGGGTCATCTGAGCCCAGACAAAGCATGGAAACTTGCTTTGGAGATGAGAAAAGAAGAACTCAGAATCCAACCACTGAACCTTTCACTGAGGATATTAGAGCTTGCCGCAGAACGGTGATTGATGGAGCTGAGTGGTGTCCCGGGAGCAGGGTGTTACCACTCTCCCAGTCCTCTCTCTGTCTCCCTCACTCACCTCCAGCCCTGCCCACCCCCCCTGCACCCCTTCCCAGATGCCCCTCATGCTGCCTGAAGCCAAGGCTTGGGCAGGCTCCCCACATCCCACTCCAGGCCAACTCGACGGTGTGATAGCTGGAAAAAGTTAAATGCTTTTCCCTTCATTATCAGAAAGAGTTTTATTCTGACTGAAGTGAACAATATGAAGAGACAGCACAGAGCTTTGGCGGAGGATGAAAAGTTCCTTCTATCCACAGAGCTGCACTTCAAAGTGTCCTGTGAAAAGGTTCCACTTTAATTAGGGGGAGGAAATTGCCATGTAACTTAATTAATATCAAAAACATTTTTTTTTTCTTAAACACAAGAAAGAAAGATGGCTACATAGAGAGGGAGAAAGGAACTGACAGCGAATCTGGACAGGCCTGTTCGTGGGCCGCATAATGATAAACTTTGTTTATAATTACTCCACACACGCCTTAGGTTCAGTGAAGAACTCTGAAGCCACGGCAGGGCCTTCCCACACTGTGGGTTCTCATCCTGCAGCCCCCACACTCCGGCCGTGGTACTAAGTGAGGACCCAAAATAGTTGTGTGGATGTTTCAGAAGAGAAATGCACAAATCCTGTCTTCTTTGAACTAAGCAGGATTTGCAGAGGGGATTGGGTAGAGCTGGGTCATCTGGCTTCCTCACCCACTACCTAGAGCCACCGTGGGCATTCTCCCCTCCGCGGGGCCCCCGGTCCCTGTCATCACATCCCACCTTCCTTTTGCAACCAACTGCTCCGGGAACACTCCTGGGCCTTTGCCTGGGATTTCCTCTCTTTGCAAGAGCGATCCGTCGTTTCTAGTCTGCCTCCTTATTACCTCTCAATCTGCCCTCTTCTCTACTGCTACCATGGGCATGGCTGCCTCCCGTCTCCCCCAAACAATTTACAAAGTAGGCTCCTAATTGTCTTTTCGTTTTCTCTCTTTCCAAACTGGAGTCCATCCACCACCCGGCAGTCAGAGTGATCTTCTGCAAGACATAACATCATACCGTTTCTCTGCTCAAAACCATTTGGTGGCCTCCCATTCCCCTCAGCGGAAGATTCCTGAACAAACACCCCCAAGGTCCTGTGTGATTTTCCCCACCTCTCTCCCTCACCCTTGTTCTTCCCTGTAGCCATAGTCTCGGGGTCTTGGACATGGAGGTCCTTCTGTTAGAACATTCTTCCACACCTCTTTCACCCACTTGACCTTGACCTCATACGCTCCTATACATCTTTTGAGTCCTGACTTGAATGGTATGTTCTCTGAAGAATTTCAAGGTACTCACCCCCAACATCTAAGTTAAACCCCCATGTTGCATACTTACATAGAATACCACACTCCTTTGTAACACACGTCAAAACTGTTACCAGTTCATTGTTTTGGCAAGCAGGGGCTTGATACGGATCTTTCCCCTGGACTGTAAGCCAGACAGTACTAGAGACCAGGCCTGCCCTGTCACACTTGTTTGCTAGCTGCCTGCATGTCAGCATAGCACACACCTTTCTACTCTCCACTAGGTTTTCGATCTCATCACAAACGAATCAAGTACATTATTTTATCAAACCCGTTTTTCTGGAGTAGAACATGAAGCACAGAAGTTAGTTAGATATTACCTGAAGCCACACAGGTAGTAAGTAGATGGTAGGTAGTTCGGTTCCTGAGTCTTGCTTTTCATCACTGTCTATGCTCACATGAGGACAATATTCATTTGAGGAAGGCAGGAAGGGAGAGAAGAAGGGAATGGGAAGGAAGGAAGGGAGGGAGAGAGGAAGGAAGGAAGGAAGGAAGGAAGGAAGGAAGGAAGGAAGGAAGGAATGGAGGGAGGGAGGAAGGAAGGGAGGGAGGGAGGGAGGGAGAGAAGAAGGAAGGAAGGAAGGAAGGAAGGAAGGAAGGAAGGAAGGAAGGAAGGAATGGAGGGAGGGGGTGGTGAATGGCTTAAGAATGGTTGGAGAGGGGCGCGTGGGTGGCTCAGTCGGTTAAGCGGCCGACTTCGGCTCAGGTCATGATCTCACGGTCCCTGAGTTCGAGCCCTGCGTCAGGCTCTGTGCTGACAGCTCGGAGCCTGGAGCCTGTTTCGGATTCTGTGTCTCCCTCTCTCTGCCCCTCCCCCATTCATGCTCTGTCTCTCTCTGTCTCCAAAAAAAAAAAAAAAAAAAAAGAATGGTTGGAGAAGTGACTAGATGGTACCAGGCATAACTCTGTGGACCCAGCCCTCGACTCATGGAGGTATTCAGTTCTACTCAGCACAGTATGTCTTTAACATTCCCAGGAAAGTCCCCAGCCTCCTGATTTCTCCTAGAAATGCTCCTTTATAGACTGAACATAACCTGAGGTTGTGTCCTGACAAAATTAAGACATGGGTTAGTCCCAGCAATTTTTCTCTCCCCATGCATTGCTCCCCTCCCAATTTCTAGCCCACCCCACTTCCTTCAACTTGAGGAGATGCAATCCACGTATAGAGTAGGGCCACAGCTCCCAAACTGTGCACCGAGGCATCCTGAGTCACATGGTAAACTCTCACAGCCCTGCAGGATATTTTCATTTTGGGAGGAAAATATGGAGATAACTCAACACTCACCGGACACCAAGCAAATTGCCAACTCAAGGAAGTTTACAGTTTTGACATTAGATCTCATGGTTTCCTTTCACTGGGGTCATATCTTTATGAAAGTGGGTTTTCTGTGGTGGCTGTGCTAAAAGGCAAGTTGTGCGCAAAAATCAATGTGGAACAGAAAGTGAAGATGGCAGTGTCTGAGGTTTGAGAAGTTGTGCAGTGTGCAACAGGGGCCCACATCCCATTAGTGGGTACTTATGATTATTTAAGAATGAAATAAAAGTGTTTTTCCTTTATTTTTTTTTTTTCTTTCAAATAGCTATTAAGTTGTTAGGACATCAACACTTACAAAGCTGTTTGACCCTGGATACTTAAGAGATGGAACCGCTGGTTCTCTTGGCCCACGGCCACCGCCATAAACTACTTGGGACCACGGATGCTGCGAAACAAGCAAGTATGGGAATCTACGGGAGTCAGAGGAATTCCTGTGGGGTTGACATACTAATATGGCAGAGGGGGAAGAGACCAGTCCCCTCAAACAGGACCACCTGCGGTCGGGCACAGGTGTCCTCTGGGGTGATGTCCTGACACCAGCAGGAGCTGAGGGTAAAGGAAAGAAGACAGGCCCCGCGGGGCTCCCGGCAGCTAGTCTTCCCCTGGACGAGCGCGCACATCCCCTGGCAGACTGAGCCCATCGCAACCCGCCCCGAGGCTTGAAGGACAGGTTTGTAATTGAAAGTATCTCCGCTGCCCTGGGAGAGCACCGCCTCCAGCCGGAGGTCTCTGCACAACAGCAAAGAAAAGCCTCTTCCTGCCCTTCGCGCAAGACCGTGTGTTATCAGCCGCAGATGGGAGCCTCGGCCGCCTCCCGCTCTGGAGCACTCGGTGGAAGCAGGCTTGGCAGGTGGACCGAACGGACAAGATGACAAGCGCTGTTAAACAGCAACGCGCAGGTTGTTGCAACACGTGCTTAGGACCTTCCTTCTCTTGGGCTGCCGGGCCCGCGCACGTGGCCGGCGGCGTCAGAGGAGCCGCAGCGCGCGTCTCCCGATTTTCCACGGCGGCCTGGTGGCCGGGTCTCCGGAGGCCTCTGCGGGGCAGTGGCGGCCTCCTGGAGGCCCTGTGGAGAGAACGGCCCCCAGGAAGGGAGGCTTTGCTTTCGTGCCAGGCGCGTGTCCACTCACTCATTCCCATGTGGGTGACAAGGCCAAGCCAGGCACTAGTCACCTTTCTCGTCCCGCTTTCTCAGGAACGGTGACACCCCGCCCCAGAGGTCCCCAGCCTTGCTTGCGCTTGCTTCGTTCCCAGCATCGTTAGTCTATCCGTGGTCTTCGTGGTGCCCTGCACAGCGCGCCAGATAAAGAGCGAAGTAGGGGGAGCCCTCGGCGGTGCACAGCCCGCTGGCGCACAAGCTGGCGGACGATCGGATGATTCTAGGTTTCTTATTTATGCAAAAGCTGTCGTCCTCTGTTCTCCCTCCACCCACCCCGTTCACCCAGGAGGGCTTAGAGGAAGCCGTTCAGACCCTCATTCTCCGCACACCCCATCATGAAGGCCCTGGGTCTCGCGGAGGGAGCCAGACAGTGGCCAGCCTGGAAGCTGGATCCCTTTCCCGCCTGGGAGCCGCGGACCAAGAGGGAAGGTGAGGAGAAGGGAGAGAGGGGGTAGCAACTGCTTGCGGCTTCCCATTTCGGGGGAGCCCGGAGTCCTGCATTCAGGAGGTTTGCAGCTCGGCACCCCCCCAGAGTGGACCTACTACCAGGAGAATGTCTCTACCTCATTTCATCAGAGCCAGAGATGTCTGTCTCCAACTGCCATATCGTCATCCCCCCAGCTGTAGGACTTACTATAATTTCATACAGTTCTGTAGACAGATATTGAAAAGGCATCTGGAAAAATTGATAGCATATCAAGGCAAAGATTTCATAAAAGTCATTTTTTTTTAAATGTCCAGCCATAGGTACCAGCGTGCACTCCTCACAGACACACATTCAAGGTCCCCAAAGGCCTTTTCTCTGATCTTAGAGCGCCCCCTTTGGAAACGATGCTCTTACTGCAACCGGCCAGGCAGGCTTCTTTCCGCGCGTTTGAGCTCTGGGATACGCACAGAGAGAAGGGAAGGGATGGTAAGTGAGAAGAAGAGAGAGGGGCCCTGGGGAGAAAAAGCGAGCCCCCAGAGGGCCCCGTGTGTGCACACCCTCATGCGATGAGCAGCGTGCCGCACACTCTACATGTGTAATGCTATTAAATGCTCACACACAAAATAAGCCTCCAGCCCCAGTTTACTGACAAAAGACACCCAGGGAGTGACTGCCAGGGTCAGCATCATCTCACAACCAAGCCCCTGCTCTTTCATTCCATAAAACCGTGACTGACACCTCCCCTTCTCATATCTCTCCTCAAAGGCTTTTTCAAATTTTCCACTAAAGCCACAATGGGGAGGAACAACTGTGCTCGAGGGTACTGACCCAAGAAGTTGTGGGGAGCTTTGGCTGGAAGTAGGGAGCGTACTCGAAGGAGCAGTAGTCAAGGGCAGGTTTTATAAACGTTCGTCTTCGCCGTGTTTTTATCTCGTTTTGCTTCCTCCCTGTGCTCAGTGGTTGTGAACAGGTGGCCGGCAAGGCATGAAAAGGGTCCCAGACGCGGAACCAGAAGCCTGATCTGGCATCACAGTGCTTGGCCTTAGCGGGATTTGGTCAGTCAGGGGAGAAGCCGCTGGACTTTGGGTTCTGACTGGCCTCCAGAAGGCGGTTTCGAGCTGTAGAAGCATCATAAAGTGCTCACAGGAAGAGCTACAGGGAACTAGTCCAAAGTGCGGGGAGGAACCCAACATCCTGCCCAAACTGGGAGCCAGAGGGTGGCCCAATATTGAAGACAGGGACACGAGAAGAGAAAATAGGGCAGTTCTCCAGAATGATGCTTGAATGAGAACTTTTTTGAGTCAAGGGCAAATTGGGGGTGGGGTGGGGTGGGGGCGGGGCTCTTACCTGGAAGTATCTTGAAGATACGGCTGTTTGAGTCAGTCAGGGGATGCAGAAAGCCAGAGGAAGGGTATGTAGGGCATGAGCTGACCCTGAACCCAAGGCTTTCTTTTGGAGTCTCTTTTTAAGGAGTCTGGAATGAAAACAGAGTAAGTTGTGCACTAAGGAATCTCTTTGGCAGAAATGTGCTTCCTCATGGGCCTGCACTTGGGTGGAAGCTGAACTCCCTATGTCTTCTTGGCAGGGGCTGAATCACAGGGTTAGTGAGCCTGAGATCACCCCACTCATCCCTCTGCCTTAGTGCCCCACAGCCTTCCAGTCCTTTCAACCATAACAGAATTGATTCCACTTTGAATACTCAAGAGGGCTTGAAAAAGATCCTCATGCATAGCCTTCCCTAATAGCACCCTGGAGAGTCAGGAGAAGAGGAAGAAAGGCAAGCATTGGTACCATAATGCCATGATGCAGACAGACAGAAGGTTATGCTAAGGTGGTCTGCAGGAACCTGGAGACCCATCTCTGCTCCTCTAAGTGTTGAACCCATTTCTGTTTGGTGACTGTCTTCTTGAGCAAACCTGTCAGTGGGGGTAGGGCAGAGAAAGCAGGTCTGTTTTCTTAGAGGCAAAGAGCTGGGGTGCTTTTTCAGAAGGACCTTGCTGGGGACCCAGATATGTAGGAGTCCGTAGCCTTTCCCGTCCTGCTGGACCCCACAAGCCAAGATGGCCTGAGCACTGTTCTAATAAAGCTGAGGTCCATTTGAGGCCCATGTGGGAAAATCAACCCTTCAAAGAAGAAAACATTATTCCAAAGCTCTAGACACTCAGAGCCTTGCCTGTCAAATATAAGATGATAATATTAAGTAAGGTTTTTGAAAACATTGTCTATCACCCAGTGTGAAAGTAAGCCCCACATGAGAAGTTCCTTTCAGAATGTAGGACTAGGACATTTTTTAATCCCCTAAGAATAGAGGGTAGTGGGAAGGTGCACTTTCTCCTTTTATATGATGAGAGCTGTGGTGATATGCCTTGTTTCCGTTTTTGCCTTAGCTACCAGGAAGCTCCAATCAGATTTTGAGTTAATTGCAATAAATATGTTCATTAATCCCGTGGCTTAATATGTTTGCTAACTCCCTTCTTCCGTCCTGGTTTCCCCTTTTGATTTCTATTGAATTGTCTTATTGCGGATGTCCTTTGTTTAAGTTTTTCAAACCATCTTTGGAAAGAGGTAGACATTTCTATGAGACAACAGACTACTTAATGCACATTGATGGCCTCAGCTGGATCGGCCACGCAAAGGGTACATTTTGTTGGCAGGAACCCACATTACATCAACACTGCATTCAGAGATAAAGGACAGTCTTCCGCATTCCTCCCCTGTCTCTTCCCCTGCCACCACCCTCACAAGGACAGTGTCGAGGGCATTCTTTAATCTCCTCTCTTTTAATTGGGGAGAGAAAGTGGTGCCACTCATCAGTGCTCTAAGTTGGAGGGATTTAATTAGATCTAATGACCAGATAAATGGAGAATTCTGAGTAAGGACCTTTGGGGACTGAATGGTGTGAAGAGGGTTATGTTGTTATATTTCCCTGCATTCATTGCCGTGGCTGAGACCACGATGGAAAGAGAAGCGGGACACTAACAAGAGTCAGATGTGGATGCTGTTGGGGGAGGGGGGTGGAAGAGAGGGTGGAGGGTAATGGGGCCTTGGTGGAGAAGGAAGTCAGAGCAAAGGGTGAGATGGGATTGAGCACTCAGGAAGATATTTGGTTCCACCGCCCAAGTAATTCTCATTCCGAGTGATCCTGCCTTCTACTTGACCTGTTTCCCAGGCATTCTGTCTCCCTATGACCCTGACATCTTTCTCGCCTTTGAGGGAAGCCAGAAACCTGGCCCTAGAATGGGTAGAGCTGTTCACTTGTCAGGCTTCCCATGAGCTGCTACTAAAACGACCTGTCCCCTTTTGACAAGTCAGCTTTATCTAGTGTGAGCAGGATCGTTGTGAATATCCTTGTGCTGTCACTTAGGGCATGGAGTGTCAGAGATTTCTCTCCTGAAAGATCATCTGTCAAAGTTACTGGGGTATTCTAGTCCCAAGAGTCCCGAGGGAGAAGTTCTGGGGGCTGAGAGGGCAGGTGTTGTTGGGGGCGGGGTGCGGGGAGACAGGGAAGGAAGTCAGTCTGCAGATACTCCAAGTCTGACTCACTCCCAAATGGAGATGGAGGAATTCTTCCCTGGAGAAAGGTCAGTCGGAGCCATGAGGCTTGAAAAGAGGGCAGATAACTTTTACTGAATACCCACCATATAGCCAGCATTTAGCCACAATCTCACATCTGTAATAGCACTTAATTCTTATGGTATCAGAGTCTGGTGCCTACTATGCCCTCAATAAGCATAAGGAAAATGGATGAATAATTGAATTATCCTGAGAGGTATCACAGTCCTTATTAGACAGAAGAGAAAACCAAGGCTTAAGGAAATTAACAGTTTGCCAAAGTTCACATGCTCAGTTTGAACCTAGGTCTTTCTGATGCCAAACATCACTCTCTTTCCAGGTGGACCTGAGTGTGAGACAGCCTTCTCTACGTCCCATCCAAGTGAGAGCCTGTTCAAACTAGGCTTGTATGTAGTTTGATCTCTTTAGACCTCAGTGTGCTCATAGAAAATGGCCCAGCTGAGGCAATGCCTTGTGATGAAGGCAGCAACCCCCGACCGACCCCCCCCCCCCACCACCACAGATCTAGTAAAGCTGATTTGTATGGAGATTTATATGGAAATGCAGCCACCTTTCCTCTAAATCCAAAGCCGTGCACTTGGTGATAAACAGCGTTAATGTGATGTTAACTCTATTTATATGACTGTCTGTCCCAGGAGATGGATTTACATATACACTAAGTGTATCTCACCAGTACCTAAGAGTAATGTTTTATTTTACTGCCTCTGGATACCTGGTAGCAACTCAGGCCATTAAAGAAGCATCACACACACACATATTCACCTGGAAACACAGTAGCAGCAGGAGAGATAGATGGGGACGACCCTGGCAGGAAGGTCCCACTTTACAGGTATAAGTGGCAAACAACCTTCTGTTCCAACTCTCTGTATGGTTCTTAGAGATGCTAAAAGGGACCTTTCAGGGTCATCCTATCCCTTTACCCCTCAGAGTTATTCAGATGAAAGTAGAGTTTAGAGCCCAAATTATTTGAATCATTGTCTAAATCCTCTCTTTTGGTTTGGCCAGAATGAGATCCTTTGTAGGCTTGAACCTGAAAACATGCTAGTCAGTGAGCCCCATGCCTTAGCCCAAGTGAATCCTAAAGTACATCAATCACCCTTCCTTGGCTCATGTTCCAGGACCTGTGCTGAGAATCTTAAATAAATTATCCCATTGATTTCTCATAACAACCATGTGAATTTTCACTATCATTATGCCCATTTTACAGATGAGAAAATTGAGACTTAGGGTATTAATAGCTCATCCACAGCTACCCAACTAGCTACTAATTAGCAAAAGAAAGTTCTGAACCTAAGTCTGTCTGAATCTAATTACACAAGATCACCATCAATGTCAGTGAGATGTGTGTTTTTTGAGGACACTGGACTGCTAGGGTGAGGGGGGTCTGAAAGGAGATTTACAAGAAAGGAATTTTGCAGATTTCCTCACAGTTGCATACAACATGCCATGGAGAGTACATAGTTGTGTAGAGTGTTGGGCTAACTGATCTAAGAGGGAGATAGGACAAATCACAGTCCAATCTCAGTCATTCACTCTGTCATTCTTGCCTTCATTCAGATATCCAACCAACACAGTCTGTGCCATTCACTGGAGATACATCATTGAATAACACCTGGTCTGTATGTTTCATAAGCCCACAGTCTAATGGGGGAGACCAACTTGTAAAGTAATAATTACATTGCCATTATAAGCATTGGTGGATGGAAACCAGGGAAGACCAGAGGAGGGACATCCAGATCAGAAGAACCTTAAAGTGATGGAAGGGCCAAAGGTCTTTAGGTTAATTTAAATGGTAACAACACCTTGATTTGTGTCCTGTTTGTGTGGTCTCAGCCAGGTCAAATCCTTTGAGCTGTAGTTTCTTTTTTTGCTGGATTACAAAAATATCAATCTACCAGCACGACTAACCTTAAATGGATCAGGGAGAGGATTGAATGAGTTAATGTAAATTGAAAGCACTATTATTCATCATCATAATGGTGAAGATGGAAAATATGAGAAAGGAAGGTATGAACAGGAATAAAAGCAATGTAAATATTTTCATAATACGGAATCAGGTACCAGTGTAATAAAATAAATGTGGATGCCCCCGAGGAAATGGGTTGTCCTGAGACTGAAATCATCAGCCACCCTTTCAGGGGTCAAATTCCTCCCTATGGGATTGAGGAGAAATAATATTTTCAAAAATTGGCAAGTGTAATTCTTGCTAGGACAGGGAGGACTAAAAACATAGCCACTCCTTTCCATTAGATCTCAAAGGAATTCGTGAGCCAAATTGTAAGTATCTACTGACCATGGCCATGTGCCCAGCGTTGTGGTGATTTCTAAGTATAGTTTCAAAGAGCTAATGAGTTACTTGGATGGAATGTAAGAAGCAAAACAAATGAACCTAGAGGAAAACGGGGAGGGGGGTGGGGAGGATGCAAACCAGGAAACAGACTCTTAACAATAGAGAACAAACAGTGTTGCTGGAGGGGAGATGGGTTGGGGGATGGGTTAAATGGGGGATGGGCATTAAGGAGGGCACTTGTTGGGATGAGCACTGGCTGTTGTATGGAAATGATGAATCACTCAGTTCTACTCCTGAAACCAATATCACACGTATGTTAACTGGAATTTAAGTAAAAACTTTAATATTAATTAATTAACATTTAAAAAGAGGGGAAAAAAAGATACATTAAATAGTAAACTACCAAACTACAACTAACTCCAGTCACAATAGGAGAAGGCAAAATTGGTGTATAAGCTCTGGTGGTGAGAGTTGCTTTCACGGGCAAAGTGGGAGCTGCACTGTATGTTAAAGAAAGGCTGAGATCTGGAAAAGCAGAAAGGAGGGTAAAAGAAGTTGAGGGTAAAAGAATGAATGGGGAAAGCGGAGAAGGGGAAAGAAACTAGGGAAAAATCATGAAAAGAGGGGAAGGAAGGAGAGGAGAGAAGGACAGGAGAGCTCCAACAGCAGAAGTAGAGCATTTGCAGAGAGGCTGGGATGGACATAAAGTATTTGGAAAGAGGAGACATGATGACTTTGAGTGAAAATGTATTGAGTTTCAGGTGATGGGCAAGACAGTCCGATGGGAAAATCATGAGTAGTTGAAACACAGAGACTGAAATGGCAGGGGTGTGATCATGGCTGGAGATGTACTGGAGATCATTTGTGAGGGATGTACTGGATTAGACAGTCAACAAGCTCTTGCAGGAAGTGGTTAGGGGGACAAAGGGAGAAGGGCTGAAGGAAGGTCCTCAGAGAATCCTCCTATTTAGGGAGGCAGGATAAAAATGAAACATTAAAGAAAGATAAAAAGCAATCCCAGAGCATGGGAGCCGAACCCCTAAAATCTGGCATACAAAGATCAGAGCAGGAGAGAATATCAAGAATGAGGGAATTGTCAAAAATGCTGCACTGCAGAGATCAAAAATAACATGGTAGGGGACTAAAATCCCTATTTGTTTTGCAAAAAGACACTTCAGTAGAATTTGGGACCAAATGCTCGCTTGTTTGAAAACCGAGATTGGGGTATCAGAGAGTGAAGACATCTGCAAAGGCCATAAGCTTGAAGGGTTTACCAGGAAGAAAGAAGAGTGGAGATTGGAAGGTATAATATGTTCAAACATAGGGTTTCGGAGATACAGAGACTGCAGCACAAGGAGGGAAGGAGGTTGAAGCCGTAAGAGACGGAGGAACCAGAAATATCTTGTGGAAGCAAAATCCCGGAGGAGACAGGGGTCCAGAGTTCACATGAAGCAGTTATCTTTAAGAGGAAAGAAACCTTTTCCTTTGAGAAAAAAGGGGAAAAGCCCACTTCAGAGGTATAGCTTTGATGTGGCGAGAATGAGGGCACAGGAGATGTTCTCAGAGGTGACTTTAATCCCCCACTGATCTGAAATGGCCACGTAGCCCGAGGGAGAAAGAAATCTTTGATGGTTTCGGTTATTGAGCTTTCCAGATTGTTATTGCAGTGGAACCCAACCCATCCTGACTATATACAGGGAGAAAGTTGCCTCCTGAGATTAGGACAGCAGGGAGGAATGGGGATTTTAAGAAAGAAAAGGTATGAAATAGCAACTGTGGTAGTATCCAAGTGAGTCAAAAAGATTCTTTTTCCCAACATGTGTTTTCAAAGTTTTGAACCTACAGAAAGGTTCAGAAACTAATCTAATGACCACCCTGAGACCCTTCATCAGTTGCTAACTTTTTGCCACATTTGCTTTATCTCTCTGCATTGAATGTGTGGACACACATACCTCTTTCTTTTCTTCCTTTTCTTTTCTTTCCTTTTCTTTCTTTTCTTTTCTTTCTTTCCCTTCTGTTTTTCTTTAAAAAAAAAAAAACATTTGAAAGTAAGTTACAGAGATCACACGAGTTCTCTTATCATTTCAGCACATTCTCCTGTGGAACTACAATACCTTTGTATATCCCAAGAAGCTAATACAATACTTTTATCTGGAATGTATCTGTACTCAAAATTTCCCAGGTCTTACATGTACTACATAGCCTGTCCCCCATTTACCGTCCCATCAAGGATCACACACTGTATTTGGTACATATAGAGAAAGAAAAGCAGGAAGGTGGGCTCACAGAATTTGGATACACTGACCCTTCGATGAGCTAGATTTGCTCTGTGGGGAAATAGGACTCATAGCGTGTGAAGCAATCTGCTTGGGCTGGAGAACACAGACCTTTGCCTGAGATATTCTTTGAATGTGTCATGGTAGTGGGGGTAGTGATGATGAAAATCAAGGTGACTGGGGCAGAGTGCCTGAGGAAAATGACAATTTTTAGGTATTAAAGGACCAAGAAAGACAAGAAAAATTAGAAATATGACTTGGCAATGTCAAATTAATATTAGACTCATTATATACCCTACCAAAAATTGTTTAATTACCATGCATTAAATAATAAATCATTAAATCTATGTGAAATTAATTTGTTCTAAGTTCTCTACACATATATGCTCAATTTGCAAATAGCATGGTGAACTCCTCCCAACTTTAATTAATGAGAGTTAGCACTGGCGATGGAATATTTATTTATGGACCAGGGGCAATTAGAGGAATGGGCTATGTGCACCGCAGGGAATGCTAAAATATGAAAGACTGAAAAACCTCGAATCTCAGAGCTGGTGTTATCTTTGTGGCCACTTCTTTCAGTGGATCCCTTCCTTTCGTAGGGATCTCTGGTGGCTGTGTAACAACGCTGTGTGCTTTCCTCGGTATTTCAAGCTGACTAGCAGAAATGCTAGATTTACTCATGATAAGGCAGCACAGGCTAGATAACATATCAGAGGTTTTTGTTTTTTTTTTTACTTTTTGTTTTATTTTCGGCTGGAATTAACTCTTTACAGTAACATGGGTGACCTTCTGCTAACCAGATGTTCCAATAGCAGCCAAATATGTCTTTCATGGAAAAAAAAAAAAAAGAAACAAAAACAAGGAGGGTAACAACTTAATTGTCTTTAACCAGTGATTTTATCTGGTGGAAGAGATTTTTAAAGCAAGGGGAAAGGGCAAGGTGATGAGGGAACTAACAGTACAAGTCCTTAGAACAGAAATAGACTGTTTTTGCCCCAAACCTTCATTTTATAGATGATGAGATTCCCCAAGTGACATACCCAAGCTTGTGCAGTTACTTAATAGAAGCAATTAACAGCAATCCTTCTAGCATATCAAAGGTTAGTTGAGGAATAAATCTGGTGAGCTAACAGTGGGATGTCCCTGGGGACAGCCTGGTCTCAAGCAGGGAAGTCTTCAGGGGGCTGTTGCTTGCAAGCTAAGGGCGGGGGGAGGGGGGGAAGTGGTGTCCTGATTTCAAGCTATGGGTGGATTGGAGTGTTATGTAGGAGGTACAATCAAGGGGCCTCAGTGACTGAGTGGATATCAGCTTACAGGTGTGACAAAGGTGGGGAATGACAGGAAGCATCAAAAATGACATTCAGATTCTAAATCGCAGTTTTCCAAGGTGCCCTTTGTGGAGAGTGGGGGTGCAAGAGGGGAAGAGAATTGAAGATGAATACTAGGAAATGACCTCACAAGGCCGAGGAAGGCTGAGTCTAAGATTCACTTCTGGTGCTGAAGGGTCTTTCTGAAGCCAGGGGCCAGGTGGGAACGTTCCCAGCTCACCAGCTAGCTGTGCGCCAGCCCAGCGGTGAGAGTCCTGTGCACAAGGCGGACACCAGGGGTCAGTGCAGACCCAGCTTCTCCGTAAGGGCTACTAGGTCCCTCTCCTTTAGCGTCTGTTCATTACCAAGAGAATTTAAGAGAACTCTAAAAAGCAGATTCGTTTATGATAGCCACATTTACAAGCAGTTGTAATTATGGTGTATGGAAAACAATTATTCCCTCCTAAAATTGCTCTTTTAATTTTCTCTTATTTGTCCCATAGTGAATGTTAAGTAAGCCTCATTGCCTCACATACTGCCTTGGATGTGTGCACCGAGCCTCCTAAACACCAGACCGGGAAACATACACCACACTCTAACCTACACACACTCACTCACGCTCACATTGTGCAGACAAGCTCTGGGACAGTGGGAGAGGTGCCCCCAGTGGGACTCCCAGCCCCCAGCCCCACCCCAGGCACAGATTTTGCAGAGATGCATAAGGCAACGCCTCCCCGCCTGGAGAACACATACACCTCTTCCCAAAGAGTCATCTCGCCTATGAAACCTTTCCCTTCAGCACCCCCAGTGGACTTGCCTACTCTGTCCTTCATGTTGCCACGTTCCTGAGCAGACAGCCTTCACCCATGAAATCTTCATCTACGTCTTCATTGACACGTCAGTCTTTACATATAAGGTCCTATATGGAAAGGTGACGGTATTCCTTCATTTGTTACCAGTCCCCAATGCTTGGCACACGGAAAAGGTTAATAAATAAGTTTTGGGTCAAAAAAAAAAAAGTAAGTCAGAAGAGGACTTGCTAGAGTATAGGAAAGGATAGTGCAAGGTTAGAGGCACCAGTGAAGACATTTGGCATGAAGGAAAATCATGGGCCTGGCTGGATCTGAGGTCCTTCTAGAGAGGTAATAGGACAGGCCACTGAGAAGCCTGGATGAGACTGAATTGTGGGGTGCTCTGATGTCAGGCAGAGAAACTTTGGCTTTATAACTCAAACAATAAAAAAATCATTACAGGGGCGCCTGTGTGGCTCAGTCAGTTAAGCGTCCTACTTCGGCTGAGGTCATGATCTCACGGTTTGTGAGTTCGAGCCCTGCATTGGGCTCTGTGCTGACAGCTCAGAGCCTGGAGCCTGCTTCAGATTCTCTGTCTCCCTCTCTCTCTGCCCCTCCCCTGATCACACTCTGTCTCTCTCTCCCTCAAAATAAATAAGCATAAAGAAAATAAAAAAGAAAAGAAAAATCATTGCAGATTCTCCTTCCTGTAATTGTGAAAATAGCTGATTTCTCTCTCAGGCCATAGCTGAACATACTGTTCTCCTGAAAAGGGCCACAAAACTGGGTGCTTTCCCATAATAATGGTTTGCAAATAGCTCCATCTCCATATTTCCAGCCTCACAAGGAAAGCGAGAGAAGCAGTAGGTATCGGGAGTTGAATTACCTGCTTTCTGAAGGTTTCTGTGATGGTATGTCACGCTTGCAGAAATGTACCTGTTTTCAAAATGTCTGGGATGTTGGTGAGGATGCGAAAGGTTGGTGCACAGTAGGGACCCTGACACCACCCCTCAGTCAGATTCTGAGGGAGATGGACAGGGATGAGAAACAAAACAAATCCTCACGATCAGAAGCAATGACATTTAATAAAGTGATTAGGCAGTGACATTAAATAAGTTCTTGGGCCATCTTGGAGTGATTAATGTGGGTGGATGGAGGCCAAGATCTATTATGGGAGGGATGTGGGGGGCTGTTCTTTGATTAAGAAGTGTGGGTTTGGGGGGGCTGAAATTTCAGGGAAGTGTTGTCATTAACTGGTTGTCTTTGGCCCTGAAACGGCCTTGACTATTAAATAAATAGCTCTCTCTTTTCACAGTGGTAGAGCAAAGGAGTAGCAAGTAAAGGACAGAGGAAAGGTGCTGATGCCAAGTGGCCTCTGTGGGAATCAGACACTTCGTTGTCTGCAGACCCTTTATCCACTGACACTCCCTTGCCTTGACTCAAATGTTAAAGAAGCTTCTGGATTCGTTAACTTTCCATTTTACCACCAGTTGAT
Source organism: Panthera pardus (assembly GCF_024362965.1). Classification (NCBI taxonomy): domain Eukaryota; kingdom Metazoa; phylum Chordata; class Mammalia; order Carnivora; family Felidae; genus Panthera; species Panthera pardus. Next base: position 102,374,292 of record NW_026526677.1, read on the forward strand.
GGAGCAGTCCTGGGAATCACTGTAGCTTCATGTTTAAGTCCCTTATCTGTAACCCCAGGCTAGTCAGAGTGGAGCAAAGATGCCTGAGTTTGCACCCTCCATCTGGTTTAAGAGCTTCATGAAAAAAATCAAGGGTGGTAAAGGAAGATGGATGCAGGTTTCATTAAGCACTGACTCCAGTACTTTGTTGAAAGTGGTGACCCTTAGAAGCAGAACTTATGTCTATGGAATTAATAGGAGCCTAAAAATCTTCCAGACTGATGATTCCCAGAATTTTGGATGTCATAGGCCAGTAAATTTCTTTGATAGGAAGAACAATTTTTTACATTGTCAAATAAAGCAATAACTAAATTACCATCTGCCACTAGCAAAATTACATAAAATAGAAAAAGTAGGAAGAACATAATCCAGGTGACTAAGGTATATGAAATGGAATACAATTTGCTTTATGAAGAATTTAACACTTTAACATCATTTTTCTCATCTTGGAGCTTAGTTTTTAACCAACCAAATACTCAGCCACAAAACTTGGAGGTTGGCTTCAGTGCAGGCTCTGGTATGCCCCCCAGACACTGACTTCATAGGGAGAGCAGGAGCTAGCGCTCAACTAGCACTCCCTAGGTGTTAGTAAGATGGGAGTGATAATACTCAGTTTATTTTATATGTGTTCTTGCATGTGCAATTCATTTCATCTTCACAACATCCCTAGAGGTGAGTACTATCGTCACCCCCATTTTACAGAGAAGAAACTGAGGTACAGAGATGTTCAGTGGCTTGCCCAGCACCTTACAGCAGAGGCTGGTGGAGCTGGAATTCAAACCCAGGCAGTCTGGACAAGGCCTAGGACACCCTTGTGTGTTACCTGGCCGAAATGGAAACAGCCTATGTGGGTGCAACCAGCCAATCCATTTGAATCTTACGTTGGAATTAGGAGGAGCATGTGTGGGTAAGTGAGAGTGTGTGTGTACGTGTAGAGGGTGTAGGATATGGGCATGTGTACATGCCCTTCTTTACGTGATTAAAATAAAACTGGGGCACTTGGTGGTCAGTTGGTTGAGTGCTGGCTTCGGTTCAGGTCATGATCTTGCGGTCTGTGAGTTCGAGCCCTGTGTGGGGCTCTGCGCTGACAGAGTGGAAGCTGGGGCCTCCTTTGGATTCTGTGTCTCCCTCTCTCTCTGCTCCTCCCCCAGTCTCTCTCTCCCCCCCCCCCTCTCAAAAATAAAATAAAACATTAAAAAAACATCTTCATGGCAATGAACATTGCCAACATCTTCATGGCAATGTAAACATCATTTCATTTGATTCTTTAAGAACCCTTATGAGCATGACAGAGTATATTGTATAATGTCCATTTTGAGATGGAAAAACCCATAGGAAAACAGGACCTTATTATAAATAACAATTACAATAGCTCATATTTATTAGCACTTGTGCACATATCAATTTATTTAATCCTAGCAATGACCTTAGTAGTTTCATAATATTCTTACCCTATTTAACGTATTATTCCTGTCTTATAGATTAAACTGGGACTCAGGTGAAATGGGTTGTCCGTCATCACAGAGTTAGTCATTGGTACTAGGATCCTGGTTGGAGATGAATAAGAGGTCTGAATCTTTTAGGGATGTCTGGAAGAAAAAGAACACAAAATTAACAACACAAAATTAGGTACAAAAGTGAAGACACTTAGAATGAGAAAAGAAACCATAACACTTTTCACACATTAAAAATAAATTAATGACACATTTTTAAAAGCTTATATATGCCAAACACTACAAAGTGCAGAAAAGTAACATTTTTATTAATTAACTACCTGATGCATCTCTACTTTCCTTGCCTTATTTATGGGGTGGGGGGGTGGTTACTTACTCTTTGCTGTGTGTATGTATGTGTGTGTGGGGGGGGGGGAGGTGGGAGTTAATTGTACCAGAGAAGGTTTATTCAAAGAACAACAACACATGCATGGATTTGTTATGGGAATTTGACTTCACACACTTGTGGGAGCTGAGTAACCGTTCTGTAAGGTGTGTTCTTCACATCTCCCACTGGGGAGTACAAGCCACTGGGGAGGCAGCTGGGAAGAGAGGATGGATGGAAAGAGACATACAGAACAGATGCAGGCAACATCAGAAGCTGAAAACCCATGAGGATGGACAGAAAATTGGGTCCTTTCTTGTTGACTCTGACATAGCAATATGGGGGTCTGGTAGAAGCGAGGCCCTTCATTTTGGAGTGAATCATGCATACCAGCCCCAGGCGTTGTAGAAGCTGGTGGAAGATCCAGGGCAAGAGGGAACGATTGCTGTCCACCTTCAGGTGATCAGGTTGACTCAGCAAATCAGCAAACAGCACCTAGGCACCATGGACAGCTGCTGCTTCCCTTCCACCTCCCAAATCTTCCACATGACTCTCCCTGTGGCCCAGCACTATCAGAGATGCGTAAGAGTAAACATTCTGGGAAGTATATTTCAGCCTATCCAAGTTGACAGATAACAAAGTGGCGTCATGTTTTCCACTGATGTTGGTTAGACGTTCAATAAATGTCAGATGTGTCCAGCTGCTTGATAGTGTTCAGTCCTTTTTATTGACGCTGATTATCTGTTTACATGTTACACTGATTTTCGAGAGAAGCATGTTGAGGTCTCTAACTGTATTTGTTACTTTGTTTCTATTTCCCATTGCTGTATATTTCACAATATGTCCAATAAAATGTATGAAATAGCCATTTCATCAGTGTTTGTTATTTTAGTGGTTAATCCATCTTTGATTGCCTCTTCATATAAAATTGGGGTAGAAAGACCCCTCAGTCTTAACTAATTATAGTATGTATGTATATATATACATACATATATGTATATATATATGAAAATGTGTAAATTTATATTTATAAAATATATATGCATGTTATATATATTTATAAAATATGTGAATACATATATAATATATATATATATATACTTTTTTGGATATAATGTGAATACATTCTTCGGGCCCCTCCCAGGCCTTGGAACACACCCATGCAAATGAAGGCCCCTGGCTTAAGTTTTCTCCTCTGATTCTAGCTCAGGTTTGCTTCCAAAGCCCAACCTCTTCAGCACCGTACTGCCTCTTTAGTACAAGAACCAGAACCAAAACTCAAGGATGACACATATACAAGTGTTCTTTGCTCCATATAAAGAAAAACAATATATCCCAGACTTCCACCATGATCAACCAGTGCATCAACAGATCTTGATAAGTTCACTCATTTTTGTCCAAGAATGTATCCTGTCTTTTGTTTGAGAAAAATGTGAAACCTCCCAATCCCAGTATCAAAGGAGAAGCAGATAACCATTTGAAGAAAAGCTAAGACTGTGATTCTTGCTTTAAGTAGGAAATTGGCCAGAGAGCCCCATATTACCTTCCAAAGGAATCATTCTACTTCCCTTTACCATCCCCAGCAGCAAGAGTTTGGCCGGAGTGGGATTTGCCCATCCTTTTTCATTCACTTGTAAATTCTGCACAGGTCAGTTTCCTTCAACAAGTTATGTGTCATATACCTGATTTAATGGTGAATGAAACAAGTGTGGTTGATGACAAATGCAAGCATACCCCCTATACCTTTCCACTGGATTAAGACATAGAGACAGTACCCAGTGAGTATAGCTGCTGGATAAAGACTGTACAAGTCTCCTTCCATCAGAGCTGGTGGTAAGGATAGAACATAATGATAACAACAGCAATAGTATCTGCATTTTAGAACAGTTGCCACATACCTTGTTCTCTGCCAAGTACTTTATACACAGTGAGTACTTCACTGAATCCCCCCAATAGCCCTGGAGGTAGGCACTTAACCACTATGCTGTCATGGAGGCAATACCCTTCTAGTAAGGAGCAACACTGGGGTCAGTGAAATCCACCTAGAAAATGGGTAAGTTAATGGATGGAGATGAACCCTGAAGTGGCTGCAAACAATTGAAACACAACCCAGAATCTGTTCACAAATATTTCCATTCCTCCATAGCCTTTATCTTCACCTTTGTGGCAGGGAAGGGGACAAGATTTTTAATAATCAATGTCATTTAATGCTAAGGACAATCAAACAAAACGTCCCATAAAATTTTTACCATCATTGCTTGCAAGTTTTAATCAAGAAGAACATCCCTATATTCCTTCCCCAGTGAATCCTGGCCTCCATCCACCCACATTAATCACTTCAAAATGGCCTGAGAACTTATTTAATGCCACTGCTTAATCACTTTATTAAATGTCACTGCTCCTGAATGTGAGAATTTGTTTGTATCTCATCTCTGACATCTTCCATAGAACTCTAAGAACCCCAACTCTTTCTCAAAAGAACATGAGTTTCCCTACGTGCACCCCACTTGTCCTACCTTGCCAGAAAGCCAAATGGTAAAATCTGCCATATAGCAGAAAAACTGTTCTTTCTGACCTATATCTCCTTTGGTCTTATTTCCTGAAATCCTATCATAGAAAGTTATTGCTATAGACTAAGCATGACCCTCTCCAAATCCCTCTTTTATAGGGGTAGTAATATTTTATCCCATAAATTTTCATTTTCAATGATTATTCTCTGTTCTGAGGAGAGAAAAGGGTATTAAAGTTCTGGAAACTTCAAATGAGAGGTTACTGAGAGAGAAAGAACTAAGATAATAGAGAAAAAAGAACTTCTGTTCCCAAAACAAATGTCACTGAAATAGTTTTTGCTCCATTGACTGAAACAAGGTGTGGTCACGTGACTGGCCTGAGAAATGTCTTGCCCCACCTCCTGTGGAGGAAGGCAGAAGTGTGAATAGATGCTCAGTTGCATAATTGGTACAGGAAGATTCTGCTCTGGTGGGAGATGATGGTTTTCATTCTAGTTGATATAGTCTTGGAAAAAAAAAAAAGAAAGAAAACTAAACTCTATTACCAAGTGTTCCTTATATATCATGAAGATAAATTCACTGAAACAAATACTTTTATTCCAGGGATAGAAAATTGATTTCTATGCGCATGCCAGTGCCAATTAATTGGTAATGGCTTGCTGCAGCACTGCATCGAGAAGGATGCTGAGACCTTATCACCCGCAGCTGGGAAAAGATCTGTGTTGCGTTAACAAGGAAGGTCTATTGTGGAGAGAAGAAAGGAGTGTCATGACTTCTTGTACCTGCCAACTCTGCATTGGCATATCACTTAATCCACCCAATGCTGCCATGAGGACGGGAGAAATACAGGTAATAAACACTTACCAGAGTCCCACCATTTATTTCATTCAATCCGTGAAATTCTTTCCTCACAGAAGTTTGAAACTGATGTTGCCTGCACATACCTATTTATTTTATTATTTATTTTTAAATTTATTTATAGTTTATTGCAGCATTAACAATAGCCAAGATATGAAAGCAACCCAAGTGTTCCAAAAATAGATGAATGGATAAAGATGTGGTGTGTATGTGTGTGTCGGGGGGGGGGGTGTAATGGGGAATATTACTTAGCTATAAAAAAGAATGAGATCTTGCTATTCTCAACAACGTGGATGGGTAGAGGGTATTATGCTAAGTGAAATAAATCAGTGAGAAAGACAAATATCATATAATGTCACTCATGTGGAATTTAAGAAATAAAACAAATGAACAAAGAAAAACACAAACAAAAACCAGACTCTTCAATACAGAGAACAAACAGATGATTACCAGAAGTGAGGTGGGGGGGGGGGGTGAGGGGAGGAGAATGACTGAAATAGGTGAAGGGAATTAAGAGTACACTTATCATGAGGAGCACTGAGTGATGTATAGAATTGTTGAATCACTGTATCATATACCTGAAACTAATATAATGCTGTATGTCAATTTTGCTTCAATTAAAAACATTAAAACCATTCCAAAATTCCTTTAATTCCTTAAACAGAAAAAAGAAAAACAACAGATTTCTGAGAGGGTCACCACAAGATAAAGATTTCAGAATGTTATATTTTCTGTTGACATCCATTGTATTAATAAGGAAGCTTTCTTTATAGGGAAACATTACTGAGAATTATGCTTAAGGATTTAGAAATATGGAAGAAATCACATTTAGATACTCTAAGTATGGGACTCATAATAAAGCAGAAACCTTTTACTATAGAATATAAACAAGGACTTGTTTTTAAAACCAAGGACTTTAATTTTTTCACTCATTCGGTCCACAACCCTAATAAAGCATTATGGTTTATTTCATCCCCACTTTACAGGGAACACGCTGCACAGAGCAGTCATGGGATGACTAGTCCCACTGTTCATGGGACTAGTACCCAGCCTGTCTTATGCAACAGTTTGGGCTCTTAACCCCTCTGTTCTATTGCCTCCTTCCGTATCCTTTGGAAAAGAAGCAGCATCTCATCCTCCATGGGATAATAAAGAAAATTCCCAAATATTACAGAGTAAGAGAAACCCACTCACTGGGCCCAGGAAGAAGGAAAGTAGCCATCAACTACATAACGTGGAGAAGCTCTAGAGGGTGGATATGAGAATTGAGGAGGGCGCTGGCTGTCTCTAATACATAGGAATCTAGGATGTGATGGACACTAGACAGGGATTTATCACTGTAGATAGGTAGATAGATAGATAGATAGATAGATGATATATATGGGGTGCATGGATGACTCAGTCCATGACAAGCATCCAACTCTTGATTTCGGTTCTGGTCATGATCTCATGGTTCATGAGTTCGAGCCCCATATTGGGCTCTGCACTGAGAGCCCAGAGTCTGCTTGGGATTCTCTCTCCGTCTCTCTCTCTCGACCCCACCCCTACTCTCTCTCTCTCTCTCAAAATATATAAACATTTTTTAAAAAGATAGATGATAGATAGATAGATAGATAGATAGATAGATGATGGATGGATAGGTAGATGATAGGTGATAAACAAATGATAGGTATATAGATAGATAATAGGTAGAAAGAAATAAGCAAGAGCTGCCTACAAAGCTAATATTACAGAATGGCATTTGGTTTTCTGGGCCATGGTTGAAGATACTGTAATGTTGGTCTCTTGGCAGAGAAAAGAGCACACATCCAGTATATGCAGGCTACCTGGTGCTTATTGATTTATCAAGCAGACTTTACACTAAAAATAGAGGCAGAGAAAGAAAAATGCCCAGAAATGAATCAGAGCAGCATCTATAACAAGAGAAGAAAAAATAATAGTGGAAGGGATACCTGGTATTTCATAACAGAAATAATGGGAAGAAACCTGAAAATAATACTGGAAAAAAAATGTGTAGCCTTAGTACATCCCACCCACAGCCTCTGGGTGATAAACAAAGGTAGGCGTCATGTCTCTACAAGAGCTTTCTCATCAACATTACAAACATGCTATTAATTCTCCCACCTTAAGAAAACTCTCTTTTAATCCCCCATCTCTGATCCCATTTCTCTACTCCTCTTTATAGCAAAACCCCTTGAAAGAGTCACCAATTTTCCTCTGAACCCACTCAGTCAGACTCCTACTTTTATCAGCTCAGCAAAACATCAATGATCTCCATGTTGCAAAACCTAATAGCCTGTTCTCTGCTTAAACTAACAGCAGAACAAACATCCAGCCATATGCACAGCCATAGCCATTTGGTTGTTAAAATATTAAAATAGTTCCACACTGTTGATAAATAGCCACATTTTTGATCCCTTTGAGAGCCCCTGCCAATCCTTGCTACTCCTCCCTGGAACTCATTTCTTACTTTCTCAGAATCCAGAGTAGGGTTAATCCTAGGCACTACAGGGGGATCCAGGTCCCTGCTCCAGCAGTAAGGCCAGACACTATTAGCATTGGTCAATAATGTGGGGCCAGTTACGCCCTTCAAGTGTCCTTATTTCTTTGCATTGCTATCCCTCCTCTTCACTGTCCCCAAGGGGAGTAGTCCATGCACTGACCATACTCCAAACACAGCTCTGAGGATCTCTGAGTGGCAATGTTTGAGAAGCTTCTTGGTATCCACCAGGCTCTTGGAATGCCAGGCAGCCCATCTCATGAGCCAACTATAGAACCTGGCTCTGGTAGACCCAGACATTTGTAGAACATGTCCCTGCTGGCACTGGTACTCAAGTGATAAAATCTCTAGGCTCCATCTGGTTTCCAAAGCTCTGGCATAGTGCTTCTGGTGCTTATCCTGGTGTTATCTTCACATGCCTACATAGGACAGTAGCCTCCATAGGACTTTGCCTCAGAAAGGGTGTGGGAGAGCCAGGAAGAAAAGGAGAGCAAGAAGGACTGGATAGGCCCTTGGAGACAGAGGTCAAAGATATCTGGAGTGAGTCACTGTTGAATTTCTCTTCTATTTGACTGGACAGGCTCATTAAAAACCCACCAAGCACTCACCCATCCCAAGAATTAGCAGCAATAATTTTATTAATAAAAATGAGAGCAATCACTTAAAATATTTGCTCTGTATCTGATACATATAAACTCATTTAAGTACTTAATCATCATTATTATCCTCATTTTTCTAGATAAGATAACAGGCACAGAGAGGCTATTTAAAACGTAAATGGCAGAACTAAGATTCAAACTCAGTCACTCTGGCACATAGCCAATGCTCTTAACTGCTACAGTATTCTGCCACTTGTTTGGCCCAAAGGATCGTATGCCACCCAATTATGTATGACATTTCAAAATGATTTTCTTGATTTAGTTGATAATAAAGATTTTTAATTCACAGAATCTCAGTAATATAAAGCCTAAAACATTTGGGAGGGTAGAACATTTTTAATGTAATTGCTTTCCAATAGAAGCTGAGAGAATTTGGCACCATGATCTATATTATTGATGTTAATTTGACATTCTAAGTCACCAATGGCTAAGCAATTTACTGGTGAGGTTTTTGTGTGTTTGATGCAATCCTCTTTATCAAAGCACAGCTCATACAGGGGTGTCATTTAGCTAGTGACATCCTCAAATAAAAGATCACACTAACAATTTCTAAAATTTAACAAATGCTTTGGAATTTATTACAACTTATTACTATGCCACGTGATGAGATTATATTTAGCTTAGTTTTTTTAAGATAAAGGGGGATTTCTTTGAGGTTATTATACATACAGATACTTCCACTTTAATTTATTTCACCATGGTGATAGTTAAATATTTTTAATGTCACCTTGTCTTTCACTAGCATTTGATACTCCCTCCTCCTTAAAACACATTTTCAATGGACTTTAATGCAAACACTCTTGTATTCCTCCTGGTTCACCACAGAAACTTCTCATTTTTCTTTGCTGACTATTCTTCATCCACCTCTCCAAATCTCAGTGTGTCCTAGACTCAGTCCCAGGATCTCTGGTCTTCCTTGTCTATATTCTCTCTTGGTCATCTCATGCAGTATCATGGCTTTTAATACCACCTGTAAAGTGCACACTGGCAAAGGTGGGCCTCCAGTCTTACCTCTTTCCTAGACACCAGACTATTATATCCCAGTGGTTACTGGACAGCTCCACTTGGGCATCTAAGAGGCATCTTAAATCTATTATGTCTAAAACTCAACTCTTGATCTTCTCCAAATACCCACCATCTTTCACATCTTGGGAAATAGCAGCTATATCCATCTAATTATTCCAGTTCCAAACCTCGGAGTCATTTTTGATTCCTCTTCTTCAAATCCCACATCCAATCTGTTAGCAATTCTTTTAGGATCTGTATTCAAGATAGGTCCAGAACCTGACCACTTCTCACCAGCTCCTCCTCTGTTGCCCTCAGCCAGGCCGTCATCATTTTCACCTTGGTTGTTTGCACTATCTGCTTAATGGTCTCATGGTTTTACACTTATTCTCCTACTCTCTGTTATTGATTTTTAATGGATCATTCCTTTAAAATGTAAGGCAGATAATGTGGCTCTGCAATTCAGAATCCTTCAGTGATTTCTGTCTTATTCAGAGTACAAGCGTAAGCCATCATAGTAACCCACGGGCCCCTTTATGAGTTGATAGTACATTTCTTCTCTGACTGGCCTTCTTTCTTTACTTGGCTTCCAGCCCTTCCACTCCATGTACGTGACGGACACACTCCTGTCTAAGGGTCTTCACATCAGCTGTTCTATCTGCCCAGAAACCTCTTCCCATGGATACCTTCATAGACTTTCCCTTGCTTCCTTCCTATCTTTTTTTTTCCAAGTGTCTGTTGTAGCTTCTAATTGCTGCTGTAACAAATTAGCACAAACTTAGTGGCTTAAAACAAGACATACTGCCTTACATTTCTGGAGGTCAGAAACTGTAAAATCAGGGTATTAGCAGGGCTGCATTTCTTGGGAGGCCATTTATTCACCTTTTCCAGATTCTAGAGGCACCTCTACATTTCTTGTCTCTTGGCCCCTTCAAAGCTACCTGCATACCATTTTCAAATCTCTCTTTCTCTGACCTCTGCTTCCATTGTCGCATTGGCTTTTCTGACTTTGACCCTCCTACTACCCCCTTATAAAGACCCTTGTGGTTATAATGGGCTCACCCACATAAACCAGGATAATCTCCTCATCTCAAGATCTTTAACTTAATCACATCTGCAGAGATCACATCTTCATAGGCTCTGGGGATATAGATATGGACATCCTTAGGCACCATTATTCAGCCTACCACAATGCTTTTTAGCAGACCTCCTTCACTAAAATATCAAAGCTTACAAATGTCAGTTCTCCACCAGAAAGCCCTTGATTTCTTTTCTGCTTAATTTTTGTTCATAGTGCTTATCACCACCTGACACACTATATGTCTAAAATTTGTTTGTCTAGCTGATAGCACGGGAATAGGTGGGTTTTATCTCCTCTGTTCACTGCTATAGCATCAGTGCCTAGAAGAGTACCTATAATGTCATAGGCACTCAATACATGTCTGTTGAGAAAGTGCAAAAGACATTTCATAAATAACATATGGTGGAATGAGAGTTGCAAACTGGAATCTGCTAGTAAAATTTAGATGTAGAAGATATTACTAGTTTTTATTTTTTTGTTTTTTTTTTTTAATGGAGACCAGTCTTTAAAATTCCCTGAGCAGTTTAGTCATACTAATTGACCTGGGTCATTTCTTGCTTATGCCTCTGAAAGTCATAAGCAAAACTGGAACTGTTTCCCAAGATTGATATGAGGTAACTGTCATTTAAGAAAGGTCTGATATAACTAATGACTGGGAAGGACAAACAGTGTTTTCTCACTACATTAGTGGCTTCATCACAATGTACCCCTGAGCCTCATTCCATGTTTTGGTGTTAGTGCTCCTGTGTCTTTGGTGTGTACACAACAAACTTTTACTAAATGCTACTTTGGTGACTCATTAGGTTTACTTCTGTGATTTATGGACTTTTGACAGGAGTGTTAGCCAATATCTAGTTCTGTCCTCATTGGCATGTGGAAGCATGTACTTTCAGCTTCTTTGCAGCTGGTTGGAGCCACATGACTAATTCTGGCCATTGGAATGTGACCACAAATGATATATGTCACTCACATCTAGTCTGAAGCAATAAAAACACATGTACTCGTCCCCAGTCCCTTTTCCCTTGCTGAGGCAACGAGGGATCTAGTTGTTTCAGATGGTGTAGCTACAGATGGCACAACCTCTAATAATCTCAGCTTCTGACTATGAAAAACAGAGCCTTCCTTTGACCCCATCAACTGGAGGAGAACATACAATATGATCAAGAAATCAACTCTTGTTACATTAAGACACTGAAATCTTTTTTACCAGAACATAACCTGGTCTGTTCTGATTAATACAGAACTTCCAACCAGAATTTGAGTGTCCTTGTGAAAAACAACCCCAAATACGTGGCATTGATGTCATAGTTTGATGGTCATTGGCAAGGAAAATGATACCAGAGGCTAGAAAGACTGTGATGCAAGTTTCAGAGTGACCAAATATTTAGTAAAGCTGTCACTCATGTAACTCGAGAAATAGATCATAGTTTGAATGAAACTGCAGCTCTAGGGGAAACCGTGGTAGAATGTTTGTTTGGTATCATGTGTGGCTAGGTATTAAAAAAAAAAAAAAAAAAAAAAAAAAAAAGACATAGACCCAGGAGAGAATTGCCCAATTTGAAAGCAGAAATAAAAGGAAATTGAGAGATTTAGGAATTGGGGCCTTGCAAGGTTAAAAAAAAAAAAAAAAAACTGCTTCTAGGCTCCAAATAGTAAAATATGAATCAAAAAGCAATTTTAAGGTAGATGCCAATAAAATCTTTCAACAGATTGTATTACCTAAGGGCAAGGATCAGATTAAGGGTATATTGCTCAGTAAATCTTTTCCAACTGTATAAAATTACTTATGTCAAATAATAAGGGTAAAACTTTCCCACAGAACTAAGATGGAGAAAGAGAATTGTACGAGTGATAACGCATACAAACATATCAGATAGAAGAAATTTGTCCCAAATGGAACCGTGTGACCTTTTTCTTCTCTTCCCTTTCCTTCTTAAAGACTTTAGCCAGGTTGGGGCAATCACAGTGGCCCAGAGGAGGGCAATGGAGTTTGGGTTGAATAAGGAGAGCATCTGCACAGGACAACTGCCTGGGTCCGAGCGTGAGCGGGGTGAGGAGGGTGTCCACTTGAAGGGTCACTCACTGGCCAAATCTGGGACAGTTAGATCATAAAAATAAACAATGATGGTAATGGATTATAATCCACTGAATAAAATGGGAAACAAAGATATTCTGAATTCTAATTAATAAATTAAGACCCTGAGAGTATGATAATAAATGGGATATAGACATGGTTCCAAAGTACAGTCCCACAACAGTTATTAGTTACAAATAGAAAAAGAATAACTTCAGGGTGGAGAAGCATGGTAGACATCATCTCATCCAAGTGATCACAGTAAAGAAATGAAACTCTGTGTCACCCAGTGGCAGGTGATGAGAATGCGGGATCATCTCTGTGATATTCCTGACAAAATGTACAGCTTGAGCCTGATAATAGGGAAACATGAAACAAATGCAAATCAAGGACACTGTACAAAGTAATTGGTCTGTAATCTTCAAAGGTATCACAATAACAGGAGTCAAGGAAAGACTGAGGAAATGGGCCACAGTGAGGGACCCTAAGACGTTACAATGAAAAGCAATTCGTGATTCTGAACTGGTTTCTTCTGCTAGAAAGGACATTTTTTAAAATATCAGGCAAAATTTTCATGTGTCTGAGGACTAAATGATAGAACCTATCAATGTTGATTTCCTGATTTTGATGATTATATTTTGACTTTATAGGAGACTATCCTTGTTAGTAGGAGATATACATACTAGAGAACAATGTTACATCAGGTCAGGGATTTACTCTCAAATGGCTCAAGGAAAAGAAAATTCTTTGCACCATTCTTAAAGCTTTTCTGCAAGTATGAGATTATTTAAAAATAAAAATAATAAGCAAAAAAAGAATTGTGAATATGGGTGTGGTTTCTGGCACATGAAGAGGACTGGAATCAAATGGAAAGAAGCTAATATTCTGTTTTTGAAAGATCATGAGAAACTCTTGGTTCCCAACCCTTTCTCGCTAGAACATAGGCTATGATATCTATATGGTCTTCCTAGAGGATCTAGTTCCCAAAGTCAATGTCAGTTGTGGCTCAAGAAGAAAATGGTAAAAGAAAGATCCCCCCAAAGACTGGGAACAGGGAAACAAAGGACAAAGAAGCTTTCAGGGTAGAGTGGCCTCACAATACTTGCCAGTGAGATTGAAGAATTCCCCATTTTTTAATTTTTAAATTTATTTTTTGAGAGAGAGAGCACAAGCGGGGAGGGGTAGAGAGAGAGAGAGAGAGAGAGAGAGAGAGAGAATCCCCAGCAGACTCAATGCTCAGCATGGAGTCTGACACAGGGCTCGATCTCATGACCATGAGATCATGACCTGAGTTGAAATCAAGAGTTGGACAGTCAAATGACTGAGCCACCCAGGTGCCCTGAGAATGAAAACTTCCCATGGACCAGTAATTGTTTTCCCTTCCTGGATGTTGTATATTTGGCCCATGCAGGACAGTTAAATTGCCATTTGCACTCATAGTCTCCAGATCAGGAGGAGCCACACCTGGATGTGAAGTAGAGCCACCCCCCAATGCCCGCACCCCACCCCCACCCCACCCCCACCCCGCCCCTGGGCTTTGAACTCAGTACCATGACTGAATGGGACTTTCAGGTTTCTCCCTTGGGAAAGGTTGTTGAATGAGAGTGAACTGAACATTTGGTACCTGGACGAGTGACTGTGGTACCTATTATTGGTATTCACCCAAATCTGGTTCTCTTTTCCTCTGTGCATGTGGAATTATTAACCCAAATGACTTGTGACTAGATTCGACCAATGAAAGGTGAGAGGAACTGATATGCATCACTTTTTATAGAGGCAGTGAAGAATCCAAATGCTACTCCCCGGTCTGGCCTGGCTGTACTGACTGAAGACGTCACATGCTCCAGATGTTGCTGCTATGAGATAACAGATTATCAGCCTGGGTCCTGAGTGTCATCGTGGAGTCAGACACTTAATGGAACCATGAAATAAAGTGAGTAAGCAAAAAACTGGGGGTGATTAAACCAGTAAGCTTGGAGGTTGTTCATTACTTTAGTATAATCTGGCCTGTATGGATACTTCGCTCAAAGCATAAACCTGAGTAGAGGGAGGTAAAAGACATGAGCATCTGATTGAAGATAAAAAAAAAGGGGTAAGACTGGTCTATTTGGGGGATGCTGCTACAAATTAACCAAAGAGACCAGGGTGTGGATTTCTTGATAGACTTAACTATACTCGCATAGCAGCAAGGAGAGAAGTTTGCTATCTTTAGGCCGAGAGCCAGAAAAAGGGAAAGAACACCCTTTTGATCCTGGCCCTTTAAAGAGCTGGAATCTCGGCACCTGAAGTCGATCTCTCATTAGTTCTTGGTCTTAGGAATTCTGTCTCCTCACTTACCTGATCTTGGTAACAATCCTCAAGGAGGAGATGCCTCAAGACGGCAGAACAGCAGGAGGACCCTATGCTTGTCTCGTCCCTCAAACACAGCTAGATAAATATCAAGTCATTCTGCACACCCCAGAGATTGATCTGAATGCCCAAAGAACAAACTGCAGAACTAGAGGGAGAAAAGAAGCCACGTTGTGGAAAGGTAGGAGCTGCAGAGATGTGATTCCAGGGAGAAAAGAATCTTGGGTAATGATCTCTGGATTTGGCATTCTAGATTTCTTACAATAGCTCACTCCTCCTAAGGTCTTCAAGGTTTGTTTTGTTTTCAGATGGATAGTCTTGACAGAAAGGCTGGCTCAGCTGATGGAAATTAAGATACTACAATGACACCCATCACCATAATGAGTTACTCTGCTACCGGAAATACTTCCTAATAAGTATCGGTACCCCTCTACTGAAGATAAAACATGGTTGCCAAAATCACATGAGATAGTCTGTAGTAGAAGTTCCCTAAATATAGATTTTGGTCAAACGCTCAATGGTCAAGTGTTAAAATCAATATTCAATTAGAGCCGAATCAAAGCTGAAAATAGCCATTCTAAAAGGATGTTATGGGATATAAATTATCTTATTTATGTATATACAAAATTTATCTTTATAGAAAATTTATTATTTATATTAATATAACATACCAAAAATATTGCTGTTATTATAAATGTACCATTAAATGTTTACAATTGAAATTTTGACATTTTAAGCTTATCATGTGACTGCAAGGATAACACCTGCTTAGTACAGACAGCTGTTCGACAGCTCCTTTTTGGCACAATTGTGAAATTAGATAATTCACTAAAATTGGTAAAAGAACAAGAAATTTAGGGGCACCTAATTTTTCTCTCGTGTTTTCCTCTTGGCTTCTCACTCTAGTTTTTTTTTTTTTAATCATGCAGTTTCTTTTTTTTTCTTATTTTTTTAAATGTTCATTTATTTTTGAGAGAGAGAGACACGAGCAGGGGAGGGGCATAGAGAAAAGGAGACACAGAATCTGAAACAGGCTCCAGGCTCTGAGCTGTCAGCACAGAGCCCAATGTGGGGCTTGAACCCACTAACCCCAAGATTATGACCTGAGCCGAAGTCAGACGCTCCGACCTACTGAGCCACCCAGGTGCCTGTCGTGGCAAGTTCTTATACATCATTTTAGAGTTTTCCCTTCTCATGAAATTTGGAAGTCACCAAGTTGACCTTCTTACTTCATTCTTAGAAGATGTAAAGAATTCCCCAAAGAAATTTTTCTTAAAAGAATCACAGCCTAAATGGAATTAGAAAACTAAAATTTATGTACAGTTCCTAAAGCTTATTTTGTTTAATATAGATCTAATCGTTTTATAAACATTAGAACTATCGTATAATCACATTTTTATTATTCTGCTTTGTATTATTTAAATTCTTATAAATATTTATTTGCTGAGAAAGAATAACTTCCTGAAGTTATCCCACTAAGATAGCTCCCCTCAATTTTTGTATTAACTGCTAACCTATATCCTTATTTATCTATTTAAAGACTCAATTATTTTTGTACAAAAAATGAGTATCTTTCATTATTGTTCACTTTTATAATTGCAAGAATAAATTCACCTTCATACTTGCAATGGACTAAGAATTTTCATATATAAAACACATATAAAGATTTTCACTCTAAGTTACATCTAGAATGCTCCCTTATATTTAAAAAATCAATGATAATCTGAATAGCAGCGTAATGTTTGCTTTATGTATGTTGCTAAACTGTTTAGACATAGTAGCAAACCACAGGATGATGTTATTGACCATAGGCAAGTTCAAAGGTGCCCAAAGTTATGTTTAAACACCTGTCTAGACTTTTCTGATATCCAGAGTCTGAACGTGATGAAGTCAGGCTGAATAGCATATTTTTTGGCTGAATTTCTAAGGTGAAGCCAAACTGTGGTGCGTCTCCAATGTGTACTCACGGTGCTTTGAAGGCAAGGTCTTGGCTATCTAGAATTTACCAGAAGGGGAATGCCAAAGACCACATTCAAGCTAGGCACAGTTTACTAAGGGAAGCAATCCTGCTATAGAGGCAGATCAGCTCATGTGCATAGGACTGAGCTGGGTTAGCAATGAACTCCAAGGAAAGGTAGCAACAAGCAAAGCAAAGCCTGTAGATGCAAAAGAGGGATGCAAGAACACAGTTTTTCCTAGCTTTGCTAACGAAGAGCCATGCAACTATATGGAAAGCTCATCTGCAATTCTAGCCAAAGAGCCGAATAAAAAGGACAGGGAAATAGGTGATGGGGCGAGGCTCTGGATAATCTTCCCACTTCTGCTATTTATTCACTTTTCCACGTTAATCAAGATATGTAATCTGGGGCACCTGGGTGGCTCAGTCGGCTAAGTGTCAGACTCTTGATTTTTGCTCAGGTCATGATCTCAGGGTTCATGAGATCAAGTCCCACATTTGGCTATGAGCTGACAGGGCAGAGCCTGCTTAGGACTCTCTCTCCCTCTCTCTCTGTCCCTCCCCTGTTCATGCACTACCCGCCCCCCCCCCCCAATAAATAAATAAATAAATAAACATTAAAAAAAGACATGTAATCCACCTGAGCCTGAGTTGGTCCCATCTACAAAATGTAGGTGATAGGTATCCATATTATCAAATTGATAAAGTATAGGGAAGTTGAAAGTTTTGTAAATTCTAAAACTCTACATAAAATAAATAGGTTTTAAACCTCCAAGTAAGCTCTTTATTAAAAAAAAATTTTATCTATTCTGATTACTCCTTTACCTCTCCAGTTTGCTTGATACTATTTTGATCATGCTTATATGTTAACATTTTTAAAAAACAATATTAGTAGATACTGCCATAATTTCCATTTCACAGATAAGAAACAGAGGCACAGAGCTACAGTTACACAGCTAGGAAGCATCATGACATGTAATTTACCAGCAAATCTAAATTTTGAGAACATTCAAGGCTGAACCTAAGCCTTGGTACATGATTACTTAGCTAAATAAATGTCTAGTGCAGTAACATCAAGCCTTGCCTGATAACCCCTTGCACTCAGTGTTGACTCTTTTTATTCCATTAGGACACATTTACAAGATTAAAAAGATAAGGTTTGTTTAAATACTGGAAAAGGAAGATGACTGCCTGAAATATTTTTTAAAGTGTTTGAATATTCATTGTGAGAACTGATAAGCCTCCTGAGGCCAGGCAGATGACCTATCTGCATGCCTCAAAGAATGCCCAAACCCAGTCTGGAAAGCCCCAAAGAAACTAGCCACACTGAGGTCGGTCAGCACCACGGTAAGCTGGCTGACCTGGGACAACAAAGGTGGCCTGGTGGAACAGTCAAATCCACATAAGTATCAGAGGTAGCACTCAGTCACCATAGAGCTCTGCTTTGGACCAATTGGAAGGGGGCTGCATTCAAGAATTCACTCCATAATGGGTATGGGAGTGGGCCTTCCCAAACAAGGCAAGAGGATCCTGCAGCTTGAGGGTTTGGCGGGGCCTGGGGCGGGCAGGCCTGAGATTCTGTTCTTTTTTAAGACAGCGTCAGGTGATTCTTCTGCACACCAGTGTTGACCTGGCAACTATTGATAGAGAGGGAATGGGCACATTAGTTGGAGTGAAAGGTTCACGTCTCAGACTATTCCCGAAGTGACCACAACACCTGAGGCAAATAGAACCTAGGGTCACAGCTGGGAAAATATCCAAGCCTGAGATTCATACAACTGGCCTAAAGAGGGGAAATTCCAAGCCTCGGCTCAGACATAAGTTCCAAGGAAGGAAAGAACAAGAATAATAACATCAAGGAAGCCAGAGAGACAGAGACAGAGCCAGAGGAATATGGTGGCAGCTGTAGATGCTTCTCATTCCTGTCCACAATGGCAGCTTCCTTAGCAGTGAAACTCTGGTGGCTCAGTCTGCCTGATTATGAGGTTTGACACAGAAAGTCATTTGGCTAATTTAAAACATGTCCTCCAATCCAGTCTTCATTAGTAATAAAAATAGTATGCAGGAATGTACTCTCTACTTTTCTCTTCTCCATCCTGGAGTGATAAAAGGCAGCAAGCCGGTTACGTATGACTGTCCTACAAAACCAAACTTTCCCATGATCTAAACTGAGGGGCACTGATAAGTAAGGGAAGTAGGGATTGTTGCTGCATAAGCCAGTCCAACTCTAGTCCAAATTCTATACAAGTAAAAGAGCAAACTTTTGATCTCCATTTTCTGATGATTTTGGTTTAGAATTCAAGAGGGGAGCCGAGGAGTGTCCTTTATTTTAATAAACCCCAGACTTGTACCTAGGAGTCACTGCTCAACAGATGTACGTGATCATGAGTTAGTGATTCAATCCTTTCAAGTCTCTGTTTTCTCATCCATGAAATGGAATAATAGTTGAAACTACCTCAAGGATTGTTTGGCAGGGTGACTGCATTACCCAAGAAAAATGTTTAGCTGAGGCATTGGCACATTTTAAGTTCCCGAGAAATGTTGTAATTTAATATTCTAATTTTATTTTTATACTTCATTATAATTTTGATTTTTGCTGCAGAAATATATTGCTGTTTAAAAAAACAAAACCAAAACAAACAAACAAACACATTCTTTCAGCACTGACATTAGCTAATGCCCCAAATACCTCTCCACCCAGTCCACGTGGAGAGGGATGTGAGACATTAACCGATATTGGTGAGGATGGGTTTGGGCATTAACTGATGTCAGCGGAGATGGGATTGGGATATTACTGATATCAGCAGAGATGAGTTTGGGGCATTAGCTGGTATCAGTGCTAAAAGAACTGGTTGAAAAGGAAAATACGGCACTAAAATTCTGGGGCAAAGATCAAAATTGGACTATTGGCAAGAACACGGAAAATAAAAGAAATCCAATTGTATAAAGGAAGAAACAAGTTTTACAATGTGTGTGCATGTTCTAGGAGGCAGTGCAAGAGTCAGGTAAATCAATACCTTGCAAATTGCTAGCACTCAGAGGTTGGCAGGTTATCACTTCCAGAGAGAGGAGGGAATAAGCAGGTTTTAGAAGCACAATTTCCAGGAACACCACGGATAGGCACAGGTGGTGCCCACACAGGGCTGCTTAACTAAAGATCAAATGTACAGAGAGCAGTATTTGTAACAAAGGCCGATAAGACAAGGGGCTGTGGTTACTTTTCTGTTGTAGGCAATCCCTCAGATAGCTCCTACAAGTTTATGTTGGAGTTTTGTGTGATACTATAGGAAAACAATTGGTACACAAATGGCAACAATGATGATGATTATGACTGACAGCACCACCTCATGTGTATTAATCCCTAGGTGCCAATGTGCTTTCCTTATGTGGATACAATTTTAACTCCTCCAATTTTTTAACAGGAAACTATGGTCAGAGGAGCTAAGAGGGTTTGCCTACATTCACGTAGCTAGAAACTTACAGATTTGGGCTACAGGCCTGGCTTATCAGAGAAGAAGAAAAATTCTCACATAAAATATAAGAAATTCTTCTGTAAAAATACAGTGGTAAAAGCAAACCACTTATAAGAAGTAGATTTTGAAAGATCCCAACAGTAGAGGTAAAAAAGGGAAACACTTATATTCTTAGAAATATAGAGTTGAGCTCTTTTGTAGACTGAAAAAGTAAAACTAAATCATGCTTTTAGAAATGCCCCCCCCCCAAAGTTCCCAATCACCACAGAGGGAAAAGACATGCAAAGATTACTAATAACTCCCTGTTATAGTTCAGAGAAGTGACCATTGAGTCACACAGGGACACGTGCTTACTTTTTCCAGGAATATGTATCTAGGAGAAGGGGGTGGGGAGCCTACCAAGCTTACCAAGCCTACAACTGTGCAAATAACATATTCAGGAGATGATACAATTGTGAAACTAAGTAAAATATAGGTCATGCTAACCTTCACTGCCTCCTATTGCTAGCCATAGCTTTAAAGATGATTAGTATATACAAAAGTAAATTATTAGCCATATACTTGGTGGTGGCAAAAGTCATAGTTCCCTGAACCATAACCAGTGCCATTACGGTGAGCACGTTGAAAGAGAAAAAGGGATGTGCTCATACGTTGTGGAGGAAACAAGATGAATTATCTCTTCCCTAAAAACTGCACATTACACTGGTGAACAGTATTTGGAAGACATACCTAGAGATACACAGGAGACTTTTAAAGTCATAAGAATTTACTATGCCAAATTTGTATCAGATTAAAAGAGCCATATAAAAGGATGGGTTTTCAAACAAAATACAGATGATCCCAATTGACCAAGGTAAAGAAAACTTGGAAAGTCTAATATTCATTGGAGAATTATTATAGGTAGCCCAAACTCTACCATGAACACAGGCCCAGAGGGTTTCCATTTTTAAGATAATTTCTGTCAAGACCTAAAATACTAACTCTAGTGCTATTTAAAGTATTGCATGGCATACACACAAAAAAAATACAAATTAACGATTGACTACAAACTCCTGTCTTTACTTCCTGACCTAAACTCTTAGATATGGCATCAAAGATGTTGTTTAAAAGAATAAATTTATTAAAGTAGGTAAAACAAAAATACATACCAGAGATGGTGAATCCACAGAAGTCCGAAAATACACACCGGTTAACAGAGGAAACTATTGTTCAAAACATGTGACAGGACCATCAGAGAAGGTGGCAGTGCTTCTGGAAGTGCTTCAGGTGGGAGATGTAGAGGCAGGGCATCGGGAAGGAAAACACCTGCTGAGTGGTTAAAGAAATGCATCGTGGACGTCCAGGGGAGCTGACCCCATTGGACAACGTCATTCCGACATTCCGTGTCTGCTTGTACCAAGCAGCGGCCAACAGGGTGTTCCCTTCTGGGTTAAGACTGAATATGGGTGCCTGCGCAAAAGAGGAAGGGTAATATACTGGGGGACTTGCAACATCCAGAAGCAGGAAAACGATGCCCCTCAAAACAGCTATTATCACCTGCTTAAAGTATATCTTATTTTTAAAGTATCCTCAGTCACTTGAGGCAAGAGTGTCCCCCCTTCCCCCTGTAAGAAAAAAAAATCCACTGATAGAGTAGGGAAACTCTTGCAGAGGATGAGTAGGCATCAACAAGTGCCTAACATTGTGGAAATTAATTACCAAAAAAAAAAAAAAAAAAGCTACTGCACTCAACAGAGAGGACACTGAAGAAAACAGTTAAAAGAACAAACAGAAGCATTCTTTAAGTGAAGGTAATATCCTCAGAAGGAAGACAAAATATTACATCAATTAAATAAGAACAGGCTAAAAAAATGAGAAAGTCAGAAATTATAGAATTAGTGTAAAGAGCTAGTTGATGGCTGGCTTATACAACAAAGATTTATTTTTCACAATTCTGGAGGCTAGAAGTCCCAGATTGAAATGTTGGCATGGTTGGTTTCTTCAGAGGCAGCTTTACTTGGCTTGTAGATAACTGTCTTCTCCCTGACTCTTCAAATGGCTTTTCCTCTATACCTGCCTGGGTCCTGGTCTTCTGGCCTTATAAGGATGCCATTTTTTATTGCTGGAAATAAAGTCATTAGCATCTTGAAATCTTTCAGATCAGAGGACCCATTCCAGAGACGCCAGAACCAATTCAGGAAACTTATCCTTAAGATTCTGTTTTTCTAGAACCACTCTTGGTACCAAAGTCTGTGTTAGTCAGGGTTTTCCAGAGAAACAGAACCACCAGAATGCATATATATCCTGAAGGAGAGAAAGAGAGAGAGAGAGAAAGAGAGGTTTATTTTAAAAAACTGGCTCATGAGATTATAGAGGCTTGGAACATCCAAAATCTGCAGGGTAGACTGTGAGGCTGGAGACCTAGGAAAGAAATGCAATTAGGATTCCAAGACAGTCAGCTGGGAGAATTCCCGCTTCTTCAGGGAATGTCATTCATTTTCTATATATATATATATATATATATATATATATATATATATATATATATTTATATATATATATATAAACATGTGACAGGACCATCAGAGATGGTATATATGTGTGTGTGTGTATATATATATATATATATATATATATTTTTTTTTTTTTTTTTTTTTTTTTTTACTTCAGAGAGAGAGAATCTCAACGAGGCTCCACACTCAGCTCAGAGCCTGATGTGGGATTGGATCTTACAACCCTGGGACCATGACCTAAGCCAAAATCAGGAGTCTGATACTCAATAACTGAGCCTTCCAGGAGCCCCAGCCTTTTTCTATTAAGACTTTGAACTAATTGAATGAGACCCAAACACATTATGGAGGGCAATCTGCATTAATCAAAGTCTGCTGATTTAAATGTTAGTCTCACATTAAAAAAAAACAAACACTTCACAGAAACATCTAGAATAATACTTGACCAAATATCTGTGCACTGTGGTTTAACCAAATTGACACAAAATTAACCGTCACAGGAACTAATCATTTACACAGTGTATTTGATATATTAAGAAGAGTTTTATTATTCTAACATAGAATAGGGAAAAGAATTTCCGTACATTCACAGAAAATTAAGCAAACAACAAAAGATAAGTATCAACACCAACAAAAACTGTGTAAGGAATGAAAAGTGATCATAGGATACCATGTGATTCATCTATGAGAAATACTGATATGATCCTAGTGTGGTAGGCAAAGTGATGTCTGTCAGACCCCCGGGATGGCCACATCTTAATTCCTGGAGCCTGTGAATGCACTGACTTACATAGACCTGGAGATGTGATTAAGTTAGGGATCTTAAGCTGGGACATTATCCAGGTGAGCCCAATGTAATCACAAGCTTCCTTATAAGAGAGAGGCGCGAGGGAGGCTTTGTGTGAGCGAAGGAGATGTGACGGTAAGGCAAAGGATCAGAGAGTCAGAGACGTGGTAGATGTTAGGAGGTTGGGCAGAAGGTGGAGAAAGGGAGCCCGCCGAGGAATGTAGCTAGTCTCTGGAAACTGGCAAACACAGGGTAACAGATTCTCCCTCAGAGCTTCCAGAAGGAATCAGCACTGTCAGCACCTTGACTCCACCCCGGTGAGACGCCGTTTTTACTTCTGACCTGCAAAATGTAAGGTAATAGTTGTGTGTCAATTTAAGCTACTAGTTGGTGGTGTTCTGTTCTGACAGTAATAAGAGACAAATACACCTAGTGATATAAAATCCTGAGTGATTAGCATTGTGATCTTTTGGGGCACTGGGTAGCTTAGCGGTTAAGCGTCTGACTCCGGCTCAGGTCATGACCTCACGGTTTGTGGGTTCAAGCCCTCTGTTGGACTCTGTGCTGATAGCTCAGAGCCTGGAGCCTGTTTCAGAATCAATCTCTCTCTCTCTCTCTCTCTCTCTCCCCCCCCTCCCCCTCCCCCTCCCCCTCCCCCTCCCCCTCCCCCTCCCCCTCCCCCTCCCCCTCCCCCTCCCCCTCCCCCTCCCCCTCCCCCTCCCCCTCTCCCTCTCCCTCTCTCTCCCTCCCTCCCTCCCCCCCTTCTCCGTATGTGTGCTTGTGCACTCACTCTCTTGCTCTTTCCCTCAAAAATATTTTTACAGATAATAATTGAAATTTGTGATCCCTTGCAAGAAAGAGAAGGGAAAAGATGTATGTGTACACAGGGGTGGTAAGTAGGTAAAAAGGAAATGCTAATATTCCCAAATAAGCCAGTGAATAACGTCTAAAATGAAAATAACAAAAACAACTAAATGAACTAGAAAACAACTTGAGTGAGGAGTAAGGATGTAGACAATTGCTCTTATTATAAACTTTGTCATTATGCCATTAATCTATGTACATATATTGATTAAAAAACTAAATCAAAGGTTACTAACTTCATACTCGGGCAGAATTATCAGAGGATATACCCCAGTAGGGGTAGGGAATGAATTCATAATAAAAACTGGTCCAAAGAGCTAAAGAGGGCTAAATGTGAAAGAGTGCATAATCTGCATTTCAGATGATCTCAATAGACAAAATGACAGCAAAGGAAGGAGAAAATAAAAATAAATTCTGCTAAGCTTCTTCGTGTGTGTGTGTGTGTGTGTGTGTGTGTATGTTTTTGTTTTGGTAAGCTCTAGATGTAGTTTGAGTAACTCTAGATATTAATGGCTAAATAAAAATTAAAGGTGTATACTAATATTTTTAGGGTTCCTACCAAAGAGGAAAAGGAGTATGTATCTTTCAAATTATTGGAGGAGGTTCTGTTACCAAAGCCCAAGTTCGGCCACCATCTGCTCAAAAGGCCAAGCAAGGCCAATACTCAAGAGTTTTGATTGGAAAGGAATTTGAGGTTTATTCTGGAGGCTGGCCACTTCGGGAAAAGGCAGACTCTTGTCAGAAAGGCAACTCCAAAATTTCTGCCTGGTCCAGGGGTTTTGGAAGCAGTTAATCAGGCAGTGCAGCAGTCTGCAACATTTCTTGATTTTATCTGGCACCATTCAGTCAGCAATAGATGTTTTTTCTCAGTGTCAGGGTTGTGCAAAGGGGTCCAGTTCCTGTTTCGTGACCTGCAGGAGGCCTCTGTCCTTGATGGGAAGGAGGGCAAACTCTGTAGATCCACAAAGTGGGAGGTAAGTAAACTTATTTTGTGACCTGAGAAAGAAAAACCTTTTTGCCAAAAAATTGCTAGGCTAATCGGAAAGCCATGGTGGCTTCAAATAGACTTGCTGGTCTCTGTGGGTAGGGAGGTTCTTTCTGGTCCTTCTCAAGGCCAGTGGCCTGTCTGCTGTGGATCCTGGGATTTAGGTCAGCAAGTAAGGAGTGTGTGAAGTTGAAGCAAGTTAACCATTAAGACTGGTGGTAGTGCTATTCTCATATAGCCAAGTCAGCTTCTAGGGGGCTAATCCTTCCACGAATAACTACTGGAAGATCTGGGGTGGGAGGAACTCTCTAAAGGAGCAGGCGAAAAACTAAAAGTAGGTAGATTTTGAAGAGGGGTTGGCATTTGGAAATTGTACTGGGTATGTTTTGTGTTTTCACAGCTTTGAGCCTAAGGGAAATGCTAGTCTGCACTACACAGGGTGTTTGAAGCTCCTATGACAAATCTTCTGTCATTCTGACTTGAGCCAGAAAAGCTAGCCCCTGGAAAGAAAGAAGAGAATCTTAGAAATGAGAGTAGAGGAGGCCAAAATGCTGTGTACGATATTTAACTGGATCTCTGGCTGTCCCTAGACCATGAATGTGAGGGCAAATGCTGCTTAGCAAAGGATAAAGAAGGAGGTTTGCAGTTGGAATCCAACTAGGTCAATTGAATGCTAAAACAAGAACACCTATACAATATTTATCAGAAAAATACAGAGACATACAGAGTCTTCACATTAAGAGACTTCATAGCATTTACAATACCTTGGATTCAGTTCCTGATTTCTGAGTTTATGAAAAAACAGGAAAATGTGACCTGTTTTCAGGAGGAAAAACATTCAATGGACCCCAACCCGAAGGTGACTCTAATTGTGGAATTAGCAGACTTTACTCTCAGTGACCTAAAAATGTGCTTGTAATACATGAAAACACAGGAAATCTCAGCAGAGAAATAAACACTAATTTTAAAATTTAAAATCTTTAGAGAGAATGGTTTAAACGGTTACTGAATATACTCCCCAGCAGAATGGAGATAATACAAGTGAGTCTGTGAACTTAAAGGTAAATTGATAGGAAATACTCCGTCTTTAAAACACTTTTTTTTTTTTCTAGATGAAAGGGGTTGTGGGAGGGGGGATGGGCTAAATGGGTAAGGGGCACTAAGGAATCTACTCCTGAAATGATTGTTCCACTATATGCTAACTAATTAGGATGTAAATTTTTAAATTATTTTAAAATAAAAAAATTT
The DNA here is from genome assembly GCF_024362965.1 of Panthera pardus. Lineage (NCBI taxonomy): Eukaryota > Metazoa > Chordata > Mammalia > Carnivora > Felidae > Panthera > Panthera pardus. Next base: position 102,400,988 of record NW_026526677.1, read on the forward strand.
TAGATGAACCAAGCCTCAGGGACAATATCAAAATGTCTAACATGTATGGAATTAGAATCTGTCAAAAGTTCAGAAATTAGCTCATGGAAAAACAATGAATCCCTGTAGTAAATAGAAGTCTGTGCACACACCCAATAAAAATTCAGTTTGCAAACCCAGAGCATTCAAGCCAAACAGGGAATGAGGCTCAGCTTCTACAGTAAGGAGATAGTGACTATTAATTTTGCACTGTGATGGGTTAGAAGGCTAACATTTTCTTCAAGGATGGGGACATGATCAGTGGTTACTTCCTAGCAATCATGGGATTGATGAACAAGAAATGACTCAGGTTAGGTGAGTCTTGCAAACAAAGCTAAATTAAGTTTTGCTTGTATGTCTAAACTGGGTTTTGTCTGCTCAGGGAATTGTCAAGGCTGGTCTCCATTTGTTTTTGGGTTTTTTGTTTTGTTTTTTGTTGTTGTTGTTGTTGTTGTTGTTAACCATTTCCCTCCTTTTGGTCTTTATCCCCCATTCTGAGAATATGACCAACCAGTATAGCATTATTCTAAGTTACCACCATTAATGTGGTCCAGCTGAAGAATCACATAGGCACAGTTTCCACCAGTTGATCTATTGGGCCAGAGGGCCATGTGGTCACACTCATCCCTTACATAATTAATGTTGATATCATTCAGCGGCCTGATCTCCATGGATCCCATTTGGTCTATGAGTGCCTGCCAATAGGTATTTAAAACCCCTGAGAATATACACTGTACTAAATGGGCTCACATGAGGACTTAGAGAACAGCAGCCCAGAATTCAAAAATTCCCCAAAGCAAGAGATCCCCAGGAATCAAGATTGAAACAACTCAATAACTCAAATGGGTTATTCTCAGAATAAGGTTTTACCTTTCTAACACATCTACAGTTGTTTTGGATTATGTGCAATTTGGGTTTCAAGTTCTTAAGTTCTTTACATAGGCACAACGTGATGCATTAGCAAACACGTATTCTCCTGATGGCTCAGGATGTGAGGATGTTTTATTCCAGAACGCAGTGTTGCAGGTGAACTTTGATCTGAATTAGTCTCCTGTATGATGTGAGCAATCAGGTAAGTTGATGAAGCATTTCTACTGGGACAAAAGAAAAGTGTTCATAGATAAAGCAAATTATGAACTCCGTTTCAAAGATTGGGGCACAGTTTGTTGAGAAGACTTTTAGATTTGAATTGGAAGTACCTCCAGATGGTAGAATGAAGATGGCCGTTTCAGTGTGGCAGATTGTCCTAGGTTGTAGTCTGTCTTTGTCAGTAGGTGTTCTGTTGACTTTTTTCTTGAGTGGTCCATACAGCAATAGCCACGAAGGTTGTCCCTGTGTGACCTGTGGTGCTGGTTACTAGAATCTGATTGTGGATATGCTGTATTTTCTATTGAAACATTCTAGTAGTCCTTTTTTTATTAAAAATATGGTGAAACTAATCTGATGGTAAAAGAGGTCTAGTCTTACTGAACTGCCTTGATGATTTACATGATTATAATAAGAATAGTGATTCTATGTGTGATCTCAAATAGTATGTTTAAGTCAAAGCTTTGAGAATAACCATGGAGTTTTACCAGCTCCATAAAGTCAACCTTAGTTGTTTAAAATTGTTGGTAATAAGGAATCTCAGATTGGACCTTTTAAAGTCCCTTGAGGCTAAGAAACCAGCTCCAGACGTGTCAGGTATAGAAACTGACTTTTCACTTTTGGAAAAGCATCAGAGTAGAAACATAACTTCCTGTGAGTGACAAACTCTTTTAAAAATAGCCACAGTTAGGGGCGCCTGGGTGGCGCAGTCGGTTAAGCCTCCGACTTCAGCCAGGTCACGATCTCGCGGTCCGTGAGTTCGAGCCCCGCGTCGGGCTCTGGGCTGATGGCTCAGAGCCTGGAGCCTGTTTCCGATTCTGTGTCTCCCTCTCTCTCTGCCCCTCCCCCTTTCATGCTCTGTCTCTCTCTGTCCCCAAAATAAATAAAAAACATTGAAAAAAAAAATTAAAAAAAAAAATAGCCACAGTTAAAGATCTGGTGAGAGTTTACATATATACAATGACATAATGCAATTGACAAGTAAGTTTGATTTTTGTGATAAACAATATCTTAAGATAATGGCTACAATTATGACTGATGGCAGTATACCAGGACGTGCCAGATTTCTAGGACTTGGCTATAATTTCTGAATTGCTTATTTTAATGACCTACATGTCACATCAATGTGATCCGAAAGGTTAAATATTTTATTTCATGATGTTTCCCATACAACTTAATGTATCAAGTCCAGATAGATGAGTGCTTCTTATATTTTCTTTACTTCAGAGTTGGATTTGGGCAAGTTGTTACAAATGGCAAAATGCTAAAAACACTTGATGAAACAGGATCATGGGTAATTGTGCAACAGTTCTTAGATTTCTGTTCAACTGAAGTGGCAATTAAGATTTCCAAGGCAAGTAAAGTTAAATCATTAAAAAAAGAACAACTTAGTTATTTGAATATATAAATCTATACAGATAAACTAAAAGCACTTGTCAATGGGTATACACTTCAAGAAACACGTGTGATTTCAACAAGCCTCCCTGGTGATTCGGATACATGTTAGATATTGAAAATCAAGGATGTAAAGTAGAAATTTGGCGCTTTGTACAAGGCGAACCTAAATTTTTACCATTCCCTTGAAGTTGTAGGATTGTATGACTGAAGAACATAGAGTAAGGAACTGTGGTTGCCTGAGACATGCCTCAGGTACTTTTAGGGTGGACACTAGCTTTCATGAGCTCGGGTACAAGCAATGCTCAGTATAGAAGCGTAGCATAGAGTTTGAGAGAATATTCTCCAACCACTGCCTGAACTCTAGCACTATCATGGGACCCTGAGCATCACTGCCTTTGTTAGCATTAGGAGGCAACAGTTTCTGAAGCTCATGTTACCTACAGTGTAAAATAAAGCCATGGAAGCCACAAGTAACTTTGCACTCCCTGTTTGTCAGCCGGCATAAACCCAAGTAAGGAGGTGTGGAGGAGACAGACAAAGTAATGGCCAACAGACTGGTTCAGAGGCATACAGGAGGCACCCTTTTGGAAATGATCAGAAATAACGAGGAGAACTTTTTTGGGGGGAGTAGCAAATAGGAAGACCAAGTGTAATAAAGCATTGCATAGTTTTGCTTGAGCTCGTAGGAGTCTCACAGTCACTTAAAACATGATGGAGTAAACCACTGTCTTTGGTGTCTCCAGCTAATAGGCACTTCAAAGGTGTGTGTGTGTGTGTGTGTGTGTGTGTGTGTGTGTGTGTGTGTGTGTGGCAAGGGAATAGTCAAGTTTTAGGAAAAAGGTGATGGAAAAGAATGTCAACTGTGACCATCAGTTTTGAAAGTAAGCATTGACACACTGTTGGTTATAACATTGCTCATTACCAGGCAGAAGTGAGTGTAATGTTTTCAGTGTCCACCTGTTGATGCTCTGTGGCCACCGTCTGGTGGGATAAGGGGAAAGAGACTTCTATTCTGCCCTTCACTTGAGGGTCGAGGAGGAGAATCTAATTAGAATGTGGGCTTTTGTTGGCGGCATGAGAGGCAGTATCGTGTTGTAATTAGGATCTGGTTTAGGGGTCCATATAGATCTGGCATTAAAGCTCGATACCAGTGTAACCTTCACATGACTTTGAATGTTGCACTTCTCTTTGAACTTCAGGTTCCTCATTTGTAAAGTGGAGGTAATCCTAGACTTGACCCATAGGATAAGATAATTGCTATTGTTGGGGTGCCTGGGTGGCTCAGTCTGTTAAGCCTCCAACTTCGGCTCAGGCCAGGATCTCACAGCTTGTGGGTTCGAGACCCATGTCAAGCTCTGTGCTGATAGTTCAGAGCCTGGAGCCTGTTTAAGATTCTGTGTCTTCCTCTCTATCTCTGCCCCTCCCCTGCTCACACTCTGTCTGTGTCTCAAAAATAAACAAACATTAAAAATATTAAAAATTGCTATTGTTATCTCCAACCAGTTTGATGTTTGAGTCTTTGGAGGAAATTTAGGAAGGTTCCTGGTTACTGTAGAGGGAAAAATTAGGAACTACTGTTGACGAATGCTGAGCTACAAAGAAATGACAGCTGGAAAAAATCTGGAATGCCAGCCAGGAGAAGTTTCTGAGCACAAAAGATTGAGTGAACAGTGTGAACACCCAGGGGTGCTATATTGCTTGTGATTCAACATGAATTTCCCTATGATATCTACCTATCATAAGATTCATGCTATATATTTTAGATTTGGAGGAAAGACCCTACATCATTTTCTATATTGCTGTTTGTACTCACTTGGATCATTTTTGTGACCACCTTGCAAAAGACTCTGTAAAGCTAGGAAGTGTTTGCTCACTCCCTATATTAGGTAAAGGCGTCATTTCATGAAAAGTCATCTCCTTATAAGGATAACTCACATTTGGGGATACAGCTGGTGCATGCTCAGAGGAATTTATAACTGCACACAAACATGAATTCCATCCTGAGGATCTTTCCTTCTGAATGCCCCACAGAATTTTGCCATATGGTGTAACCTTGAGTTTTTCCTCTCTTCTTGCCCAAATATATCCTTTATTACTGTGTTGTTGTTTTTTTTATAGCCCTCTTAAATTCTATGCTTTCCACCCTTGGGATTTCAAAATGAGTAATCCTTCCCTTCTCTCTTGCCTTCCATACCTTCTTATCCCTACCTCCCTCCATTCTTTCTTAAACTCTGTCTTTTCTTTTTTCCTTGGAGTTTTTCAGTAAACGGCAAACATTCTGTAAAGGTTAGGGAATAATGTATTGAACACCCATGTACTCCTTTCCCAGTTTAAGAAATAAAATAAAGTTCCTTGGATACCCTCTGCAATCCAGCTACTCTTTGCTCCCACTACTAAAAGCATCCACACAATGTAATGTTTCTCATTCTGGTGATGATAGAATTTTACCACATAGGTATGTAACTATAGTACATATAGGTACTGTTTGTAGGTTTTAAAACTGCAGGGGTGCCTAGGTGGCTCAGTTGGTTACATGTCCCACCGTGCTCAGGTCATGATCTCGAGGTTCGTAGGTTCGAGCCCTCAGTTGGGCTCTGTGCTGACAGCTCAGAGCCTATGACTTCTATTCTGAAACTTCCTTTTGTTGCATTTGGCTCAAAATTTTGTTGGAGACGGTTTTCAATTTTTTTTTATTCACCAAAAGGACATTTTAAAGACGATGATACTCTTGTCTGTCTTTGATGAAAGGTGACCCACGAATGAGCCAACATTTTGACATTTTTCTTAAATGGTGTATACTTACCTTACGTAAGGTACTGGATCAGTTTTCCTTTCCTATTCAACCTTGGACTGACAGAAACGTCCTCCCAAGCTGAGAAGAGGGTGCCGTCCAGCAACGTGTAAGTGCATCTCTGCCCATCCTTGCTAGCATCTTCAAGGCTCTGCATGCTTCTGAGGATCTACAGAACACTAGGCAAGAAAAGCAGGACAACATTTGAGAGGCCTAACTTGGAGCTAATATCCAAGGTACCTTTTGTCTTCATGCAGACCATGGCTCCCTTGTGTCTCTCTCTGGGAGAAACACTCATACTCTTGAAAAGTGCTTTTCCCCACTCCCACCCCCAACCCCAGAAGACTGACTTGAAGAATCCGTGTCCCCTCTGACAAAGACTCCACCTGTCTCTTCACAATTTGCTGTAGTAGCACCCACATAAATTGTGTCAAGCAGAACTCCCTAAACCATACAGGAAAAAAATAGCTTAGAGGCTTAGCTGGTAAAGGTGAGAATAAGATTTGCCAAGTGTATAAAGAAAAACTTAAAGCTGCTTTTTCTTTCCACCTTTTCTTATTTATTAATTGAATTATGTACATGCAAAATTAGTTTCAGGTGTATAACCTGGTAATTCAATATTTACATCTATTACAAATTGATCACCCCAATGAGGCTAGCTACTGTGTGTAATATAGCATACCAAATTTAAAATATTGGACTACATTCCCTATACTGTACATCCTGTGACTTACTTATTTATAACCGGAAGTTTGTATGTCAGTCTCTTTGACCTATTTCACCCTTCTTCTCATTTCCCTTCTCTTCAGCAAAGACAAGTTCTCTGTTTTTGGAGTCTATTTTGTTAAATTCTACCTAAGTGGAATCACATAGTATTTGTCTTCTTGTGACTTACTTCACTTAGCATAATGCTTTCTGTATCCATCCATGCTGTTGCAAATGGTAAGATTGCTTTTTATGGTTGAGGAATATTCCTTTGACTATATACACCACATCTTCTTTATCTTCCCATTTATTGATGAACACTTATTTTCTTTGGATAAAAACCCAGAAGTATAGATCATATGGTAGTTGTTCTTATAGATCATATGGTACCTTTGTTATTAATTTTCGAGAAATCTCCATACTGTTTCCATAGTGGCTATACCAATTTCATATTTCTGCCAACAGTTCATGAGGATTCCTTTTTCTCCACATCTTCACCAAAACTTTTTTCTTGTCATTTTGATACTAGCCGTTCTAACAGGAGTGAGGTAATAATCTCATTGTGGTTTTGATTTGCATTTTACTGATCATTAGCGATGAGCATTTTCTTATTTGCTGCCTGTATGTCTTTGGAAAAATCTCTATTCAGGTCTTCTGTCCACTTTTTAAATCGGCTTGCTTGGTTTTTTGGTATTAAGTTGTAGGAGTTCTTTATACAGTGTATCCTTGAAAAACGTGGAGGTTAAGGGCCCACCCCTCTACACAGTCAAATCTACCTGTGACTTCTGGTTGTCTCTAAAACTTTACCAATAGCCTACTGTGAACTGTAAGCTTTACTAATAAGTCAATTTAAATAAATTGAGTATAATGTATTTTTAAAACAAACCAGAGAAAAGAAAATGTTAAGAAAATCATAAAGAAAAATAGACTTACAATACTGTATTTTAAAAATCCATGTTCAGTGGACATGTGCAATTTCAATCCGTGTTCAAGGGTCAACTGTATATTTTGGATATTAACCCCTTATCGAATATCTATTGTAAGCATCTTCTCACTTTGAGTAGGTTGTCTTTCCACTTTGTTGATGGTTTCCTTGTCTGTGCAAAAGTTTTTTAGTTCGATATAGTTTCAATTGTCTTTGCTTCTGTTGTCCTTGCCTGAGATGAATCCAAAAAATGAATTCATTTTTTTTCAAAAGGCCGGGACATGAAGGAAGGTCCCTCAGGAAGGGGAACCAACTCCAAAGACGGAACCTACCTTGTCAATTCATCTGCTAAGACTGATGTCAGAGAGTTTACTGTCTGTTTGTTTTTTTAATTTTTTTTGTAAGAGTTTTATGGCTTCAGACCTGACATTTAGGTCTTTAATCCTTGTTGAAGTTATTTTAGGGTGTAAGAAAGGGCTCCACTTTGATTCTTTTGCATGTGACTGTCCAGTTTTCCCAGCACCACTTAAGAGCTTGTCTTTTCCCCCACTGCATATTCTTGCCTCCTTTGTCATAGACTAATTGACCATAGAGGTTTGAGTTTATTTCTAGCTCTATATCCTAGGTGCTTATTTTTGTGTCCATACCATACTGTTTTAGTTACCCAAGATTTGCTATATAGTTTAAAATCTTGGAATGTGATTGCGTTGAAGATGTACATTGCTTTGGCTAGTGGTACTATGGATGTTTTAACAACATTCTTGGAATCCATGATTATCATATATCCTTCTGTTTATTTGTGTCATCTTCAATTTACTTCATCAGTATCTTGTAGTTTTTAGGGTACAGTTCTTTCACCTCCTAGGTTAAATTGAGTTCCCTGTATTTAGTACCTTCCACAGGGGTTATGGGAAATAAAAGAAAAGCATCAATACCCGAAACTTGTTGCATGTGACTGATACCTAGTCCTTTCTCCAAAGCTATTAAATACCCATCACCACATTTTACTCTATTTGCCATCCTTTTCTATCTTTTGTCAGGTAATTGTCACTTGTTTTTACTCCCCTGGCTTCCTTTAGCTCCCTTAATTTCTCTTCTAAATTTTTTTTGAAGTTTATTCATTTTTGAAAGACAGAGACAGAGCATGAGCGGGGAAGGGGCAGAGAGAGAGACACAGAAACAGGCTCCAGGCTCTGAGCTGTCAGCACAGAGCCCGACCGACGTGGGGCTTGAACTCATGGACCGTGAGATCCTGACCTGAGCTGATGTTGAACACTTGACTGAGCCACCCAGGTGCCCCACAGCCCCCTTAATTTCTTCTGTGGGTGCCTTCAGGCTGTGTTTTTCCAACCCATGGGTACCTAGAAATGGGACCTATTGCAGACAAGAACAGCAACAGGATAGTAACAAACCTACCAATGTAGATAATGTAGAGACAGTGTGTGATTTGCATAGAACACTAAAGTAAGTTTCTTATTCCGTTATGGTCCTGCTCTAAGGAATCATTTATTGTACTTTGAAGCACAGAGTCAGGATAACCAACTTGAGAATTGTGAAAAATCATGAACCAGCTAAACCAGAAGATCTTAACACTGCTGTCAGCTCATACCTCCATGTACTCCCAGTAATCAACTTCTACTTCAGAGGAGTCCCCTAAATGTCCTGCTAGAGCTGAGAGAACATTAGGGTGTCAGGAGAACATAGACATAGAGTGGATATTTTCAAAAGGCCAGGACATGAAGGAAGGTACCTCAGGAAGGGGAACCAACTCCAAAGATGGGACCTACCTTGTCAAGCTTACCTGGCTCTGGGAAGGCCTGGTCACTATGTTTCTTTTACTTATCCCTCCCTGGGAACGAGGGGCTCTTCTGTTTTCTAGACAACAAGAAACACTTTGCTACATCCTCTCAAAATCCTGAGTGTGACCTGAGTACAAAATGATCTCAACAGTGTCTGGACCTGGATGCATTAAAAATAGAAACAGGAGAGCCATACCTGTTTAAAAGACTTAGATGGAATTGACTTTAATACGTTCAACCCAACACCTATCTCAACATATAACATAAAGTTATTAATGAGCTAGCTTACATTCTGGGATCTATTTTTTTTATACTAAGTCTTTGAAATGGGTGCCTTTTATGCCTACAGCCTACCTCATTTGGGCCAGCCACTTCTCAAGTGCTTAGTAGCCACATGTGGTTGATAGCTACTGAAGTGGACACTGTAGCTTTCGACCAAGAAGCCTTCTGCATGAAACCTGACCTGTTCCCTGACCCATACGAAAGAACAGGAACAGCAAAGTGTCTTTTCTTAGTTTCAGAGAAAACATTTGCTCCACAGATAAATAGGCCTTCATGAAGATATGCAGAAAGATGAGACTAGAGCCAGGTCAGACTCCCTCAGGTGGGTCTTTTCCTAGCCGAGTTGCTCTGCTATTAATGTGGAGTTCAGCAGTCAGATCCATCAGCTCTGTGGCCTCCAGGTCAACTGCTCTTAGGGAGTCTATTTACAGAAAACTGTTCATTTTACTTGCACTGCTCCAACCTCCTTTCCCTGAAAGGGTCTTGAAAAGGAGAACACCCAGAAAAGCAACCTCCCTGGAAGAGGGTTTCAAGGAGGAGACACTATTAAACTCTCAAATCCCGTTGATGGGTAAGAAAAGACCTGAGCTTGGATCGTTGCTGAAGTCTGAGACCACCCCAACAGCACCCCAGCCTGTGAGGCAGACACAATGTGCCCTCGATGACAGGTGAGACAGACAAGTGTGTCCGTGTGAGTTCAGGAAGAAGAGAGCACTTGAACTGGGTTTTAAGGAAGTAACAGCATGAGAATGGAAGGGAACAATGATTTGGAAGTGGTTGGTGTAGCAGAATGATGGAGGGGAATCAGGACAGGGTCTGTGGAGCTCTGATCACCAGCCAGAGAATCTTCCCTTTTCAGGGATAAGGGACATTGAGGTTTTGGAGAAAGGAATGGAACTCTAAAAAAAACTTCTAGGTTTCCCAGGAGGAGGGAAATGAGAGTGGACTCTGGCTGCCCATGGCCTAAACTCCTCAACATCTTTGGCAGCCTCTTGACCTTGCAGGTTCCTCCTTTACCAGGAATGATGCACAGTCTTGAGGGGTCAGACATGACACAGTCTGGCTCACAGCTGGGTGTTCTCCCAATTTGCCATCTTTGTTGGGGTGTAGCTTCTGTATGCTGAGAAATATGCAGCTTCCAGCAGGACCTATGGAAGGGGATGGCTTTAGAGAGCCGGGGCCAGAGGCTGGGTACTCTGGACTGACCTTCAAACCCCACTTACCTTAAAAGATTCTCAGCAGAGGAATGAGACCAGGAAACTACTTGAGAGAAGACACAAGATACTCCTGTTGTGCCTTGAGACCCCCACCCCCCCCCCCCCCAGTGCCACAGCCATCAAAAGCCTAAGGCTGGCAGCGGTGGTTTTTGCAGACCCTCCACCAAGCCTGGGGAGGTTAAGACTCCCTCTGTTTCACTTGTAAACTCTCTTTGCATGTATGGATCCAATAGTTCTGATAGTCTCTACCACCTCTGATTAATAACCGAGAGCTACAGTAACAAGAAAATGGTGAACAGTCCACCCCAAACAATGTGGAGAACAGAGTCACAACTTGAGAGCTTCCCCATACCCACCCTGATGCAAAGTTTTCTGAGTTTGAGAAATTACTATTTCTTATCTGCTATTGGTATTCTTATTTCCTAAATTATTTTTTTAAGTTTATTTTGAGAGAGACCGAGACTGTAGGAGTTGGGTGAGGGTCAGAGAGAAAGGAAGACAGAGTCCTAAGCAAGGGCCTAGGGGCTTGACCTCATGACACGGTGCTTGACCTCCTGAAACCACGAGCTCATACCCTGAGCTGAAACCAAGAGTTGGATGCTTAACCAACTAAGCAACCCAGGTGCTCCCCTAAATTATTCTTTAAAAACACTGTCATTTTGGGGGGAGAGGGTGGTCAAAGGAAGGATGAAGTAGCAGAGGTGTACCATTTATGTTACATGCTGGTAGGAAAGACCTGACTACAGTCAATTGAACATGAAATGTACAGTTGACCTTTGAACAACATGGGTTTGAACTGCACAGGTCCACTTACACCAATTTTTTTTTTTTCCTCTAAAGTATTCGAAATGTACTTCCTCTTAGGATTTTATTAACCTTTTTTCTAGTTTAAGAATACAATATGTAATACAACATATCAAATGTGTTAACTGTTGATAAGTCAATAAGAGACAATTAAAATTTGGGGGAAGAATCAAAAGTTGAACATGGATTTTTTTTTTTTTTAACATTTATTTATTTTCGAGACCGAGAGAGACAGAGCTTGAATAGGGGAGGGGCAGAGAAAGAGGGAGACACAGAATCTGAAGCAGGCTCCAGGCTCTGAGCTGTCAGTATAGAGCCCGATGTGGGGCTCGAACTCACAGACCGTGAGATCATGACCTGAGCCGAAGCCGGACACTTAACCGACCGAGCCACCCAGGCACCCCTGAACATGGACTTTCAACCGTTCATGGGGGTCAGTGTTCCTAACCACTGCGTTATTTAGGAGTTAACTGTATAAACTAACGTAACATAAAAGATGAACGGAAGCACTAAAAGCAATCATAAAACAACAACATTTCACAGTAATGGAGAGAAGCTGGAAGTGATCTAGATTTCTCTTCTTTCCCAATGGCTACTCAGTAGATTGTAATGTCTGTGTGATCAGTAAGCAGAAGTATAAAATTGAATTCATATTTTAACTACCTGATGATCTAAACAGAAATGATTACCTCTTTAGAGGGAGGGGCTACGGCAAAGCACTTTCTATGTAATACCATGCATTGTACTTGGGCTTGCTTTCACATATATATTCTTAAAAAAAAAAAAAAAATTGTGACCTTTAGTTTTGTCAGAGATTCTTAAAGCCTGAACATTCTAGTCACACTAATGATTATAGGTAACTATAATCACAGTAATTTCACTGGAAATGTGACCAGATTTATACCCTTGTTAGGAATTTCAGCTGACCTAGAGAGAAGCAGTCATGATGGATGTGACCTCCTCCATTTCCCTGTACCACCGGAATTCTGGGCACTCAAATTCTTTTTCACTTTTTGTTTTGAACATTTTAAAATATTTCTATAAGTGGGTAGAATGGAATAATATAATGAATCCTTGAATACTTATTATCTGGTTTTAACAGTGAATAACATTTTAATATATTTATCCATCTATTTTGTTCTGTGTTGGCTGAAGTATTTTAAGGTAAATGTCAGACGAATGACATTTTTACCTCCAAATATATATGTATGTCTCTTTTTTTAAAAAAATTGGCATTTCTCACATAAGGACAATGTCCTTAGCATTTCTAAGATTTATAGTAATGCCTTAAGTTCATCTAAAATCCTATTCATATTCAAAGTTCCCCAGTTGCCTCCAAAACCTCTTTAGTCAAACCAGGATCCAATAAATGATCACACATTCCAATAATTGCATATTCTACCACCTAAAGCTTTTTGGTCTCCTTTTAAGAGAGGCTTATTGAGGCATAATAAAGAAATATACAACTGGAGTTTGGACACTTGCATATGCCCATGAAACCATCATTACAATCGAGGTAATAAACCTGTCCATCACTTCAAAGTTTCCTTGTGCCCTTGTATTTTATTTTTTAAATATAATTTATTGTCAAGTTGGCTAACATCCAGTATATACAGTGTGCTCTTGGTTGTGGGGGTAGATTGCCATGATTTACCACTTACATACAACACCCAGTGCTCATCACCCATTTTCCCCTCCTCACTCCCGTCAATCTTCAGTTTGTTCTCTGTATTTAAGAGTCTCTTACAATTACCTCCCTCCTTCGGTTTGTGACTATTTTCCCCTATCCTTCCTTCATGGTCTTGTGTTAAGTTTCTAAAGTTCCACATTATGACTGAAAACCTACATCTTTCTTGTACTTATTTCACTTAGTGTAATACCCTCCAGTTCCATACACCTTGCTGCAAATGACAGTATTTCATTTTTTCTCATTGCAAAGTAGTATTACATTGTGTATATATAAACCTCATCTTCTTTATCCATTGATCAGTTAATGGACATTTAGGATCTTTCCATAATATGGCTGTTGGTGAAAACACTGCTATAAACATTTTGCTTCATGCCTCTGTGTGTGTGAGAGTGTGTGAGAGTTACCACATCTTCCTAATGAATGAAGGGGGCTCTTTTTGAATGAGTATATTGACCGCCATGTGCATAAAGAGGCCGAGCACCTCCCCCAACTGAGGCTCCTTTGTTTTAGAGATCTTGGCTGGTTTCACCAGTGGTTTTTTTTGTTTGTTTGTTTGTTTTTTTGTTTTTTTTTTTATTCTCACACTTGATTGTTCTTCTGTTGAAACTTACAATGAAGAGCAAGACTGCAAGATCCAAAGCCTTCACCCTCAATCCCAATATAGGCAGAACCCTAGGTCTATAGGAACTTTTTTTTTTAAGTGTTCTTATTTATTTTTGAGACAGAGACAGAGCATGAGCCGGGGAGGGGCAGAGAGAGGGAGGGACACAGAATCCGAAGCAGGCTCCAGGCTCCGAGCTGTCAGCACAAAGCCTGACGCGGGGCTTGAACTCACAGACTGTGATATCATGACCTGAGCTGAAGTTGGACGCTCAACCGACTGAGCCACCCAGGTGCCCCTAGCAACTTTTGTTCCACTCGTGATCTTGCTGTGCTGTGTAATTTTCAGGCCTTATAAGTAAAACATTTATTTTTTTTTCAAAGTTTCCCAATGGTTCTTACCTGAGGATGTCTTGCAATCCTAACCACAAGGGCCAGTCCAATCCCAACATTGGTTACTGATATACTGGCACAACCTCGTATGACAACAGATGTTACCTAAGTTACAGCTCAATTCAAAAGCAGTGAAGCCAACATTTAAGCCAGAATCTAAATCTTGTTGCTTAATTGTAAAACCAAAGTTTAATTGTAGGACCTAACAGCAAAATGTCCATAATAAAGTTAGTAAATGTTAGTAAAGTAAAATATTTGGATGACATGTTGGCAATGAGATTATGTTCAGAAGTAGGGTAAATGCTGGCAATGATTTGAGGGCATACATTTTTTACATCACCTAATAAGCAGCAATAAAATGTAAAAAGTGAATGCTACCCCAGACCACCACCTCTGAAAAGGATAAAAAATGACCGAATCATAATGTCTGCATCAAAATTTTACTATTTCTTAACCATTATCTTGCTTATGTCTCATAAAGCTCTGAAACCTAAGAACTGAGCACAGTTACACAGATGGGGGAGGGGTGGACATGTCTGAAGCAGAGCACCTCTCTGTCAAGAGTGGGCCATAGGGACTTAAAATATTCTTTTGATACTATAATTCAGAGTTGGTTGGACTGCACTGCACTCTTTGCTCCTTGAATCTGATGAGCATGAGTGAATAAATAGAAAAACTGGGCTATGATGCATTTGGTTTATTAAAATTAGGCCTTTTAACATTTTAGAGTAGAACTATCCTGAGGCATGCATCTTTTCCTTGAAATGCCAATCTGAACAACAGATTGAACAAAGAACATAATCCATAGTATATATCTCCAAGTGTTGGTTGTTAATGTTGATTTTGATAAAGACAGTAACAGCTTACATGGAGCGCTTACATTGTTCCAGACTTATTTTACTAAGTACTTTAGTTTAATCCTAGCAAGTAGATAATTATCCATTTTGTAGATGGTGCAGCTGAGGTACGGAGAGGTTAAGTAACTTGTCCGAGGATGCACGGCTAGTAAAGGACAAAGCTGGGATTCAAATCCAGGCTGTTGAGAACTCGAGCTCTTAATCACTATTTGACTATGATTGTGATCATTTATTGTCAGATACATTCATCATTCAAACAACCATCCATTCGTTCATTGATCCAGTAGTTACATATTGAGTGCTTGTATCCCACACAATTATGCTAGGCATTATAGATAGAAAAATAAGACCAGAACTCTTCCCTTAAAGTGGAATCTAGTGAGCACTTTTTCCTTGACAGACTTATCTTTAGGACAATTCATCCAAGCTTTTAAGTTTGTCCTGTTCCAAAGTCTCCAGCCAACTCTTTGAGAACTTAAACTTTCCTGGGGCCCAAACAATTCAGGTGACACTTACCTCAAAACAGACCCAGAAGGAGGACCCACTGGACCCACATCCCAGTCCTGGCTTAAGGGGAGAGAGCCATTTACAAGATAGAAGAGGGAGTGAAAAACAAACCAACCAACCCACTCTATCAGAACAGTGGAGGGAAACCAGGGAATGTATGCCCCAAGCAGTGTGTGGTGTATTTACTTGTACCTATTGTTAATCTTCCCAAATCCTTCTCTCTGTGAGGCCTGTAGTATTATTTCAAATTTGCAAATGAGAAAACAAACTCATCAAAGCTAAGTGGCTTTTTGAAGGTCAACCAACTAGTTAAGTAGTGAAGATGACATTTGAATTTAAGAAGGTTTAACCAAAGGCTGATGCTCTTTCCACTATGGCAGATACTTCAAGCCTTCCAAGTTTGCTGGAGTTGGCTCATGTAGTCTGATGAGATAGGATTGTGGTAGAGGCCCTTCCCTAAGGAATGTGGTGAAAACCCTTTAAGACCAGGGAAGGCAACCTAGCTATGAGCATGTATGTACCATTTATCACGACTCTGTAACATAAGACAACCCAATCAGACCATATGTCTGTATGTTACCAGGTATGGGAGACAAAGAAGTAGAAATTTTATTAAAGGCTACACCCCACTGTGCTCAGGGCTCAGTTTTTCAGGTATGAACCCACTGAGCCTGTGGCAGCACAAATACAGTTGCTTCCTAGGGGAAAAAAAAAAGCCTCATTGTCACAACTCTGTGCAAACCTCAGTTCTGTTACGTGATTATGTGTATCTCCTCCATTTCCACGTTCAGTGATACCATGTTGGTAGTTTGAAATCAGTCCTGGAGGAGTGCTTAATACCACAGAAGGTGGCAGATGTTAAAAATCAGGGCTCTTTTAGTTTAGGTTGCTGAACACTTACCTGCACACCTGTGGGATCTGTTAAATGGAGAACTGCCATGTGACCTAGGTTAGAAATGACTCTTAGCTAGTTTGCATGGTGGAATGAGGGAAAGCCAGCCAAATGGTAACCAAGTAAAGCAATCTAAAAGGACTGTATGCCAAAGGCCAGCAAATTTTGCCGTAAAGGTCCAGATGGTAAATGTATTAGGTTTTGCTGGCCCTGTATTTATTTTTGGAAACCTTGACAAAGGTAAAAACCATTCTTCTCTCACAGGCCGTATAAAAACAGGCTGCAGACTGGATTTGGCTGGCAGCCATTAGTTTGCTGACCCCTGCTATAAACTAGTACCAGATATATAGAAAAGCCAAACCTATTTGTTTTAATTACTCTTAGAGAAAGCATTCTTTGTGATTGGGAAGAATACTGTCCTCATCTGCTTAGAGCATGGAACACTGCAACACCACCTACCTACCCACTAAAGGACATTAGCCTGATAGCAAACTGCCTGCTGAGTAGAGCACGTGACACAGAGAGAGGGGCAGAGGAAGAGACCAAATCCAGCAGGCTCCACACTCAGCACAGAGCCCCATGTGGGGCTCAATCCCACCCTGCTGGGATCATGACTTGAGCCGAAATCAAGAGTCAGACTCGCAAACAACTGAACCATCCAGGTGCCCCACGACAGATATTTTTAATCACAGAGCTTCTACTTGGCTTAGTGGGATATGTAATTTTGATCACCAGAATCCCTTTTTTCAGGAAGTGGAATAGAAAAGGAGGCATAGAGACCTACTTTGGCTGCATCCAGAGTAAGGGAGGGTAGAGACGAGCTTCCTGGCGTCGAGCCCCACAGAGTCTGCTTTTCTTGTCAACCATGCTGACAAAGCTTTCACAAGGTTTGTGAATTATCCATTTTGGGATTTGCTTCTCTCCACTTCCCATGGGTCCTATGGTGAGAAGTCAGACAACAGGTTTGGATGAGCACTTAGGAGGGATATGGACAAGACACATGTACATACAAAAGCTTGGGGCCTTGGGGAACATACTGGAGAGGATGGTTTAGGGTGTGATTCTAAAATTGATCTATTGCCAGGGTGGATGTAGCCGAATTACATTGGAGGACTATATGAGAAGATAGCTTACTGGGAATCTCTCAGGAAAAGTCTTCTCTGGGTTGATCAAAAGTTAAATCTAGCAATCCGTGTCTTCCAAAGGCTCCTGAGGTACCTGTGGCACCCAGGCTAATGGGGGAAGCTTGCTCTAAAGGTGCCCTGTTAGGAGAAAGCATTAGTTCTCAGAGTGTGCCTGCAGTCTTCAGATGTTTGGGTAGTTCTCAAAAACAAAGAAAAAGAAAACCACTTAAACTTGGTGTTACATTTCATAAACGTGTAATGAAATACGTTCCTTCACACCCCTCCTTAAGCTATTTTAAGGTGAGTTTCTGTCACCTGTTTAAAGAAAAAAGTCTTGACTACAAAGGAATAAAGCCATGAAAGGATGTATATAATTGTCAGGCAAAATTATGATCTTCCTAAAACTCCTCTATATTTTTGTTAAAAAATATTTTCTCAAAGGTGAGGCATGAATTATGAGTCAGTTAATATTTTTTTAAATTTTAATTGCAGTGTAAATATAGAGTTATATTAGATTCAGGTATACAATACAGGGATTCACCAATTCTATCCATCACTCCAGTACTCATGATAAATGTGCTCTTAATTCCCATCACCTCTTTCACCCATTACCCACCCACCTCCCCTCTGGCAACCAACAGTTTGTTCTCCATATGTAAGAGTCTGGTTTTTTTGTTTGTCTCTTTCTTCATTTGTTTTCTTATAGTCCACATATGAGTGAAATCTTATGGATCTTTCTTTGACTTACTTCACTTGACACAACATCCTCTTGTCCATCCATGTTGTTGCAAGTGGCAAGACCCCGTTTCCTTTTTATGGCTGCATGATATTTATGTAGGTACCACATCATCTTTACCCATTCATTATTGGCGGACACTTGGGTTGCTTTCATAATTTGGCTATTGTAAATAATACTACAATACACATATGGTGCATATCTCTTTTTGAATTAGTGTTTTCATATTCTTTGGGTAATTACCCAGTAATGAAGTAACTGGGTCATATGGTAATTCTACTTTTAAATTTTTGAGGGAACTTCATACTGTTTTCCACAGTGGCAGCTGCACCAGTTTGCATTCCCACCAACAGTGCAAGAGGGTTCCTTTTTCTCCACATCTTCGCCAACACTTCTTGTGTTTTTGGTTTTAGGTATTTTGACAGGTGTGATGTAATACCTATTGTGGTTTCAGTTTGCATTTCCTTGTGATTAGTGGTATTGAACATTTTTTTATAAGCAGGGTCGGGCCTGGTTAGTACTTGGATGGGAGAATATCTTTTTATGTGTCCATTGCTCATCTGTATGCCTTCTTGGGAGACATGTCTATTCATGTCTTGTGCCCATTTTTTAATTGGTTTATTTTTGACTATGATAAAAGTTCTTTATATATTTTGGAGACATAATATGCACATGTATAATTGTGTATATAAGCATATATACACACATACATACATATACATGTGTGTACACACGCATATCCACAAGAACATATACACACAAACACATGGATACACATTAACATATACACATGCATATCTGGGTACATATATATACGTCTATCCTTTTATTGGATCTCATTTGTAGATATCTTCTCCCATTCAGTAGGTTGCCTTTTAGTTTTGTTGATTGTTTCCTTTACTACACAGAAGCTTTTTATTTTGACATAGCCCTGATAGTTGATTTTTGCTTTTGTTTCCTTTGCTTCAGGAGACCTATCTAGAAAAATGTTGCTGCAGCCAGTGTCAGAGACCTTACTGCCTGTGCTCTTTTCTATGATTTTTAAGGTTTCAAGTCTTACTTTTAGGCCTTTATTCTTTTTGAGTTTATAGTTGTGTGTGGTATAAGAAAGTGGTCTACTTTGATTGTTTTTTTATGTAGCTGTCCTGTTTTCCCAACACCATTTGTTGAAGAGACCATCTTTTTCCCATTGCATGTTCTTGCTGTGTTGAAGATTAATTGACCATATAATTGTGGGTGTATTTCTGGGTTCTCTATCCTTTTCTATTAATCTGTGTGTCTCTTTTTGTGGCACATAGATCATACTGTTTTCATTATTACAGGTTTGTAGTGAATCTTGAAATCTAGGATGGTGATACCTCCAGTTTTGTTCTTTTTCAAGATTGCTTTGGCTATTTGAGATCTTTTGTGATTCCATACTAGTCTTCAGATTATTCTAGTTCTGTGAAGAATGTTGTTGATGTTTTGATAGGGATTGCATTAGATGTGTAGATTGCTTTGGTTAGTATGGACATTTTAACACTATTTGTTTTCCCAATCCATAAGCATGGAATATCTTTCCATTTGTTTGTGTCATCTTCAGTTTTTTTCATGAGACTTTTATAGTTTTCAGAGTATAGGTCTTTTATCCCCTTGGTTAAGTTTAATGCTAGGTATTATTTTTGGTGTAATTGTAAATGGGATTTTTTTAAATTTCTACTTCATTATTAATGTATTGATATGCATGGACTTCGGTATATTGATTTTGTATCCAGTGACCTCAGTCTGTTCATTTATTAGTTCTAGTAGTTTTTTGGTGGAGTCTTTAGGGTTTCCTATATA
The DNA here is from genome assembly GCF_024362965.1 of Panthera pardus. NCBI lineage: Eukaryota > Metazoa > Chordata > Mammalia > Carnivora > Felidae > Panthera > Panthera pardus. The sequence continues at coordinate 102,420,633 of NW_026526677.1, forward strand.
GAGAAACATGTCATCTGCAAATAGTGAATATTTTACTTTTTCCTCACCAATTTGGATGCCATTTATTTCTTTTTGTTTTCTGATTGCTGTGGCTAAGACTTCCAATACTATGTTGCGTAAAAATGGTGAGAGTGGACATCATTCTCTTGTTCCTAATCTTAGGGGGAAAGCTCTCAGTTTCTCACCATTGAGTATAATGTTTCCTGTGAGTTTTTTCTATATAGCCCTTAGTATGTTCAGGTATGTTCCCTCTAAATCTACTTTGTTGAGGGTTTTATTGTGAATGAATCTTGTACTCTGTCAAATGCTTTTTCTGCATCTATTGAAATAATCATAGGCTTTTTATCCTTTCTCTTAAATGATGTGTCACATTGATTTGCAAATACTGAACCACCCTTGCCTCCCAGAAATAAATCCCATTTGATAATGGTAAATAATTCTCTTCATGTATTGTTGGATTTTGTTTGCTAATATTTTGTTGAGGAATTTTCCATCTATGTTCATCAAAGATCTTGGCCTGTAGTTCTCTTTTCTCTCTCCCTCTTTAGTGTCTTTATCTGGTTTTCCTGTAGGGGTAATGCTGGTCTCAGAGAATGAATTTGGAAGTTTTCCTTGCTCTTTTCTAGAATAGTTTGAGAAGAATAGATTTTAACCCTTCCTTAAAGGTTTGGTAGAAGCAATAGCACTGCTAGGAATTTGCCCAAGGGATACAGGAGTCCTGATGCATAGGGGCACTTGTACCCCAATGTTTATAGCAGCACTTTCAACAATAGCCAAATTATGGAAAGAGCCATAAATGTCCATCAACTGATGAAGGGGTAAAGAAGTTGTGGTTTATATATACAATAGAATACTACTTGGCAATGAGAAAGAATGAAATACGACCTTTTGTAGCAACATGGATGGAACTGGGGGGTGTTATGCTAAGTGAAATAAGTCAGGCAGAGAAAGACAGATACTGTATGTTTTCACTCTTAGGTGGATCCCGAGAAACTTAACAGAAGATCATGGGGGAGGGGAAGAGGGAAAAAAAATTAGGGAGGGAGGCAAACCATAAGAGACTCTTAAAAACTGAGAATAAACTGAAGGTTGATGGGGGTGGGAGGGAGGGGAAAGAGGGTGATGGGAATTGAGGAAAGCATCTGTTGGGATGAGCACTGGGTGTTGTATGGAAACCAATTTGACAATAAATATCATATTAAGAAAAGAAAAAAAATAATAAATGTTGGGTAGAATTCACCTGTGAAGCCATCTGGTCCTGGACTTTGACCATTACTTTAAATTCTCTATCAGGCATATAGCTGATCTCTGTTTCGCTTTGCTATTTTGCTCTGATTTTTGTCCTCTTTTTTCATTTGGGACATGTTCCTCTGTCCCCTCATTTTGTCTAAATCTATCGGTGTCTCTTTGTTAGGAAAGTCAGCTGTATCTCCTGCTCCTGAAAATAGTGGCCTCATAAGTAAAAGCTCCTGTAGTGCCCTGCAGTGCAATGTCCCCTGTTCACCAGGAACTTGACACTTTAGGGATGCCTCATGTGTGTTGTATGTATCCTATTGTTGGGGCTGAGCTGCATTTGCCTTTAGTACAGTCATCTATAATGGCTCTCTTTGCTTGTTCTGTGCTCCCAGAGCAGAGCCAACTGATTTTTAGCGTCCAGTTGTTAAACTCCACTGATTGCCCTTCTTGTTTTCAAAGCCAAATGTTAGGGGTATTTGTCTTTACAGTGTGGGTCCTTGACCCTGGGGTGCCGGCATGGGGATCTGCTCCTCTCCCTTCTCTGCACGTGGGGCATCCCTCCCTCCCATGGGTAGTCCTGAAGGTTTGTCTCCTGATGGCGTCTCCACCCTTTCTACCCTCTTTGATGTAGCCATTTCTCTACATTTATCTGTACAGAGTCTGTCCTGCCAATCTTCAGATCATTTTCTGGTTTATTTACACCGATGTGGCTCTTATCTCATTGTGTTCATGGGGACAAGGTGAGCCCAGGATCCTCCTACTCCACCATCTTCCCTGGAAGTCCTTCTTGACTAATATTCAGTTAACAGTTTGATCTTTCTGAACATATTTTTACATTATTACAGTGTTTTGTTTTGTATGTGTTAATATTCTATTGGTTTCTATTTGATTTTCTATGCTCACTATGGAACAAAGACTTAAGAATAGATTATTAAAAGTAAAGGTAGTGATAAAATTAGTAACATAAATACTTAAGTAATTTTTAAACATAAAGTAAAGAGCTTCTTTTTAAATACCTGTGAATGTGGTGATTTTATGCAATTAAGTAAAGAAAGTATACAAAGGCAATATAGCCATGAATCTCTGGTAATTAAATTTTATGGCATCAATAATCTATTTGTCCTTTGGGTACTATTTTTTAATGAGATTTTGTCAAATATGCAGAAGAAAAATATTTGATGTCTATGTTTCCTTCATTTCTGTCAATGGACTCTGGCCCAAGAGTTGGCATATGGTCTAGGCTTGACAATCAAGGTCCGTTATCCCCTTGGCTATTGGCACTGGTTCCAACATGGACATGTAACCCAAAATGGGACAACCAGAGTCTTCTCTGTTTTCTATCTATATGTATACACTAGGAGAGGGTCTCTGGGATTACAACTCACAAGGACATGTTACCTTTTTCAGCTGTGACATGTAAAGATCCCACCTGAAAATGAAACCAACACAGAAACACAGAGCCAAAAGATGGCAAAGGGGAGACAGAGAACTAACATTGTACTTTAAGCATCTGGATGCAACACCCCTCAACTTTTCTGCCCTCTCTGTACTTTCTAGTTACGAGTTAATACATTCCTTCCCATCCCTCATTAAGGAGTTTGAGGTGGATTTCTATCACCTGTAAAAAAAAAAAAAAAAATGTTCTGTTTAACACAAAAGTGGAAAGCCATCAAAGATTTCATACTTGGCATACAAAGCACAGTCCTCTCTCTGCTAAAGCAATGTGCTTTTCTCTAGGACAAGAACAAAATATTGCCTTCCAGTATGAATTTGATGAATTCTATCAATAAAGTCAAAGGAAAAGCTAGAATTACCAAGCTATCACTCCGTATTGCATTCCTCATCAAGAGAAAAGGTACAAGTCAAACCATTGATGAGTTTATAAAGCCAGTCATGAGTTAATGACAAACATGGTTAGAGCTAAATCTGAATGAACTACTGACAAAATTCTTTCATCAAATGATAGTGCTGTACAAACATTATGTCAGTAGCATACAGTGTCAATTGAAAGGTATGTACTAGACGCATTTTGCTTTGTGGAAGTGATAATGTGGAGTATGAAAAAGTCCTTGGCATCTGTACACATTTATAAGAGATGGAAGCACTTGATGACTTTTTGCTTCTGGTTGTCATCGAAAACTCCTGCTCTAGAGGAGGAATTTTCATGAGCATTATTTTGTGAACTATGGTGTCAAATGGAAAGGAACACTGGGATTATTCCTAATGGAGCAGCAGCTATGTGTACAGCGTGCCATACCTGAAGCCACTTGACTTGCTCTGTTATTAAAGGAACAGTTTTTAAAAACCGTGCTTCCTAATGTTGATTTGTTATGGAAGAAGGTAAGGAATTCAAGTCATTATTGGTTACTGAGCAACTGACACAAGTTGATTTCAGCAGGTTGGGCAAAAAAAAAAAAAATGAAATACTCTTGACTCTCACATTAAAGTTTATTTGCTACGAAAGGAAAAGAACATACATCAGGAATTTGTGTGGTAAAAAAAAAAAAACATAACATGAAATTTACCATCTTAACCATTTTTAAATTTACAGTGCAGTAGCATTAGGTATATTCACTTTGTTGTACAATTGATCTCTAGAACTTCTATCTTGCAACACTAATACTCTATACCCACTAAACATTAATACCCCCTCCTCAACATTTGGTATTTGCTTTTCTACTTTGTTTTTATGATTTTGACTATTTTAGAAACTTTGTATGACTGGAATTATACAATATTTATCCTTTATTGACTGGCTTATTTCCCTTAGAAGTCCTCAACATTTATCCACGTAGCATGTGACAGAATCCCTTTTTAGAGACGGTATTGTATTACAGTGTATGTGTATACCCCGTTTTCTTTACCTGTGCATATGTTGATGAACATCGGGTTGTTGCCCTGTCTTGACTATCATGAACAATACTGCAGTGGACATGAAAGTGTATATTATCTCTTTAAAACCTGATTTTAGTTCTTTGGGATGTATAACCAGAAGTAGAATTTTTGGGTCACATGGTAATTCTAGTTTTAACTCTTTGAGGATCCCCCGTATGGTTTTCCATAATAGCTGTATCAGTTTACATTTACAGTAACAGTACACAAGTGTTCTAACGTCTCCACATCTTCACTAATACTGTTTTCTTATGATAGTGGCCATCCTGGTGTGTGAGGTGATTATCTCATTGTGTGTGTAATTTTTTAATTTTTTTATTAAAATTTTTTTAATGTTTATTTATTTTTGAGAGAGAGAGAGTACGTATGTGGGAGGGGCAGAGAGAGAGAGGGAGACATAGAATCCAAAGCAGGCTCCAGGGTCCAAGCTGTCAGCACAGAGCCAGATGCGCGCTTGAACCCCCAAACCATGAGATCATGACCTCAGCCGAAGCTGGATACTTAACCAACTGAGCCACCCAGGTGCCCCTCTTCTTTAATTTATTTCAACAATGTTTTATATTGCAAGTGTACAAGTCTTTCACCTCCTTGGTTAAACTTATTCTAAAGTATTTCATTCTTTTTGATGCTATGGAACATGGGACTGATTTTCAGATTGGTCATAGTTAGGTATAGACATACAACTGATTTTTACGTGTTGATTTTGTGTCCTGCAACTTAATAAATTTATTAGTTCTAAGAATTCTGTTGTGGAATCTTTAGGATTTTTTAAATATAAGATAGTATCATCTGCAAACATATAATTTTACTTCTTTTCCAATTTGCCCCTTATTTCTTTTTCTCATATAATTGCTCTGGCTCGGACTTCCAGTCCTATGTTACATAGTAGTGGTGAATGTGCTACAAGCCCTTGCTTTTTCCTGATCTTGGAGGAAAAGCTTGCAGGCTTTCCCTATTGAATATGATGATAGCTGTGGGCTTTTGATATACAGACTTTATTATTTTGAGGTAGTTTTCTTCTCTTCCTAGTTTGTCAGATGTTTTTCTCATAAAAGGACATAGAATTTTCTCAGATGTTTTGTTCTGCATTGACTAAGACTGTGGCTTTTGACCTTTATTTTGTCAATGTAGTGTATTACACTGATTTTTAATAAGCTGAGCTATCCTTGTTTCCAGATATAAATTCCACTTGTTCATGACATACAATCCTTTCAATATGCTGATGAATTCACTTTATTAGTATCTTGTTTAGGATTTGTGCATTAATATTCATCAGGGATAGTGGTATGTAGTTTTCTTTTTGTGCCTTTGTGTGGTTTTAGTATTAGAGTAAAGCTGCCTTCCCAGAATGAGTTAGTCAGTGTTCCCGTCTTCTATTCTTTGTAAGATTTGGGGATGGATTGGTGTTAATTATTCTTTAAATGTTATATAGAATTCTCCAGTGAAGCCATCTGGTTTGGGACTTTTCTTTTTGGGGGAGGTTTTTGATTACTGCTTCAATAAACTCCTTGTGTTGAATGTAATTATATATATTTCTAAATGTATTCCTGAGTCAGTCTTGGTAGGTTATATGGTTCTAGGAATTTTTCCATATCTTCTGGGTTGTCCAATTTGTTGTCCTATCCAGTTTTTCAGCACCATTTATTGAAAAGACTCCTTGGTACTATTTTTGCTGCATCCCAGAAGTTTTGATATGTTGTGTTTTTATTTTCACTTGTCTCCAAGTATTTTCTAAATTTTATTTATTCTTTGACGTATCGATAAAGAATGCAGTGTTTAATTTCCACATATTTGTATTTTTCTGTTTTCCTTATGCTAATGATTTCTAGTTTCATTCCATTGTGCATACATCCATTGTGTATACTTCTTTCTTCTGAAAGAAGCCTGATAATTCCGGTCAGGAGCCTTTTTACCATTTCAAATGGCTTACTCAAGTCTTACACATTAGCAACATAGTCGATATCTGCAGTGACCTGAAACTATCGCTTCAAGGCCAAAACATTATAAAATATGTAGACACCAGAATTTCTCTAAAAAACTGAGCCAGAAGTTAATGACTTAAAAGTCAAGACCTTAACACTTAACATTTGATTATTTTACTCATCATAAAATTAATAAAATACCACTGACTTATTTTTAAAATACATCCAAATACAACAAAACTTAAAAAAAAAAAAAAACTCTCCAGAGACCAATGAAAGCAAATACTGTGCTGTCATTATAGTGCCGCTAGGTACACGTGTCTGTTGAACACTTGAAATGTGATTGTTGCAACCAAGGAGCTAATTTTTCACTTCACTTAAACAGTCACATGTGACTTAGAGCAATTCTGTTGTACGATGCAGCTCTGGAACAAGAAAAATAATAGATTCTCATTATTTTATACTAATGATCGCATTTGCATTAGAGCATGTGAGATGGGGTGGAAAGCATGTTATAGAGTGACATAGACAAACTTTAGTGTATTCAGAGAAGAGCCATGGTAAGAAAACTGTAAACTTCGTTGTATTGGAACTAGAATGAAGAAATTTGAAGTGGCCTTGGAGGGAAAATGCTAACTCATGTAAGCAGGTAAGATTGCAGTACATGGAAGAATGCATTTATTTTGAAGCTTTCCTTTAGGGGCTCCTGGCTTCCTCGCTCAGTAGAGCATGTGACTCTTGGTCCTGGGGTTGTGAGTTCGAGCCCAAGTTTGGTCTTAGAGATTACTTAAGAAAAAAATCTTTTTTTAGAAAAAGTTTTCTTTAAAAAGAAATAGAACTAGTGGGTAAGTTTGATACAAGAAAGAGCTTTCTATGTGCGTTCCTTTGGTGAGAGGATCCCAGTCCTAACCTGTGTGATTGGGCTATGGCATTAATGCTAAAGTATTGTAGTTTCACTTCCTCTCACTAAGAAACACATTTCAAATGTGGAGTAAACAGTTCCACTCTTGAGACCTTGAACATGTTAATGGGAAAAGTGCATAGTTTAATGCTGAAAGGAATATTTAGAGACATTTATAAAGTCATTTTGTGTCCTCTGGAGGGTATCTCATCTCATAATTTTGGGGTCAGCAGGAAGCAGGGTTTCAGGATCTGTTATGTTGACTTGATACTTGGTTTCTCTCAATGCATTGATGGGTGTTTGTGATCTCTGATTCTTACTGGAATTTAAAGAACAACTGGTTACCAAATTCCATTTTCTCTAAACTTAAATTATTTAGACTCTTTGTTTCTGGGCAATGCATTTCTTACAATTAAATTATGAATGATGATCTTTTCTGTCCTCACACTAAGCACTAGAGACATTCCTTTCAACTTTGGTTTTCTCTTCATCGCAGCATTATTCACAATTGCCAAAAAGTAGAAACAACCCAACTGTTAATTGATAGATGGTGGATAAACAAAGTGTGTGTACGTATACAATGAAATATTATTCAGCCTTAAAAAAGGAAATTCTTACATAGGCAACAACATAGATAAAATTTGACATTATGTCAAATGAAATAAGCAGATACAAAAGACAAATACTGTATAATTCCACTTTATGAGCTATACATAGAACATTCTAATTGATAGAGACATTAGAATGGTGGTTGCCAGGTCCGGGGGATAACAGAGAATGAGGGGTTAGTTTATGGGCATAGAGTTTTTGTTTGGGATGATGAAAGGTTCTGGAGCTAGATCATGATAATGTTTGTATAACAGTATGAATATGAATGCATCTGAATTGCACAGCCACTGAATTGTACACTTAAAAATTGTTTAAATGGGGATACCTGGGTGGCTTGGTCACTTGAGCATCCAACTTCAGCTCGGGTCATGATCTCACAGTTTGTGAGTTCGAGTCCCGCGTTGGGCTTGCTGCTGTTGGCTCAGAGGCCACTTTGGATCCTCTGTATCCCTCTCTTTCTGCTCCTCCCTGCTCATGTGCATTCTTGCATATTCTCTCTCTCTCTCTCTCTCTCTCTCTCTCTCTCAAAAATGAGTAAACATTTTAAAAAATGTTTCAATGGTAATTTTTATGTTCTGTATATTCTGTATTTATTACATTAATTTGTTTTAATTTCATTTCTTTATTCTTGGATTACATTAAATTGTCCTGGTAGTCTAAGTTAGGTCATCTATAGAGAATAGCTAGTACTGTTTTTCTGTATTTTTCCTCTAGCAAATAGAGTATAAGGACATGTTAATATGATTTCAGGGTACCTGGGTGTCTCAGTTGGTTGAGTGTCCAACTTTGGCTCAGGTCATGATCTCACAGTTTGTTAGTTCAAGCCCCATGTCAGGCTCTGTGCTGAGAGCTTGCTCAGAGCCTGGAGCCTGCTCCAGATTCTGTCTCCCTTTCTCTCTGTCCCTGCCCCACTCACAATCTGTCTCTGTCTCTCAAAAATAAACATTTTTTTAAAATTAAAAAAAAAATGTTAATAAGATTTCCAGTCACATAATCAGGTGGATGAGCATTATTAGCACCGTATGCAATAGTCCTCTCCCAAACATCAATAATACCCACATCGAAATCCACAAAAATATCCTTCACAATAAGATTTTTAATACAACCATGGAAATCACTAATCATCTCTGGTATTTTCAGTTTTAAGATCAACTTGGTCTCTGGGCTTTGTGAGAGTAGACATTCAATGGCCTTTTGAACATTAATGGCCTTCTGAATGAAAATTTTGACAGGAGAAGGTCTGAGGTGCTGGCCAGGGGTAATGACAATGGCTGTGTCATTGTCTCTGACTGCTCGATCAATTTTCCTTGGGATATAGTTTTCATTACCAAACAGATGTTTGGTAATACATGGAGGACCATGCTTTTTCCACTGAATCAAAATATGTCTTGTGGCATCCAGAAGTATACGTGTTTTAAAGACCCCAATTCCATGATGATCAAAATATTTTAAGTCTGATGGAAAACAAGTCAATAATTCTTTGTAACTAAATGAAATTAATTATATAATTTTTAAATGTACACATTTGTAAAATTCTGACCAAGATAATTTCTAATGATAATAGTATTACTGCTAAGGGGAAGAAAACAACTTTACCAGATGCATTAAAATCTTAACAAAATGGGTGTAGAAAGAGGAAGAAAAACGTTAGTATTTATGAATGAAAAAATAAAATTTGACTTTTAGTTAAAAACCCAAATCCAAATGTTTGGCAAATTAAAAAAACAAACATTATTTTATAAGAAACTCATAAATCAACTAATTTCAAAATAAAAATACATACTTTTCACCACTTTTTGTAAATAGTAAACCCATTGATGCAGTGTTGAATCTTCAATGAGGAAATTAAGTTTTCTCTTCAAGCAGTCATTTTTAATTTGTGTTTAACTTGCTCTATTTACAAAATGCTGTAATCCACCTTCTTTTCACAGTATGACCACTGGGGAAAGGAGTCTTCATTTCAGTCTGACTTTTTCCTATGTTCTCACTCTCTGGCAATAAAAATACGTGCAGTAAACAATTTTTATTACCACAAATTATTTTTGAAACAAACTCCTCATTTTCTCCCTTCTTTTTCTCTTTTCTCTCCACCCTTCTCTATTTATTCTCTCCTCTCTTCAACAAATATTTTAAAAGTCTCACTTTTGAATAATCTCACTAATGAACGGTTTGTCCTGGAGTAGGGATAATTTTTCTTGTGCATTTGCAATGTTTTCCTCAGGCTTTACCTAGTCCCCCAAGCTACTCAACAGCTAGCCAAATGAGGAGGAAATAAGTGGCCATGAAATAGCAGGCCTCAGTAACTCAGCTAAACATTGTACCAATAACATTGACCTTGGTAACTTGTGAAATTTCCCCTCAAACTCTTCTTCTCCATGGAGAAACCTTGAATGTGTTTATGAAATGATGTCACACACATTGTTTATTTTGTGTGCACCAGAATCCGGTTCTCGGGTTAAAATTTCAGTGTTGGGCCCAGGCTGAACATCTTAACAGTGCGGTCTGATAAATGTAGAAAAAGGGAGGGCTGATACCTCCTTATTCTGAACACTTCACTATAAAAGTAGCCTCAGCTGTATTCATTGACTCACATCATGCTTTCATCCAGGTAAGACTTGGGCCTTTTAAACAAATATCCTTGAAGTATAGTTGATACAAAATGTTATATTAGTTTCAAGTGTACAACATAGTGATTCCACAATTCTGTGCATTACTTAGTGCTCACTACAATAACTATAGTCGTCATCTGTCACCATACAACATTGTTACAGTATTATTGATTATATTGCCTGTGATGTACTTTTCATCCCCATGACTTACTTACTTTATAACTGGAAGTTTGTACCTCTGAATACCCTTCACCTATTTGATCCATCTCCCCAGCTTTATATACCTCTGGCAGTAAACACTTTGTTCTCAGAGTCTGTTCCTGGTTTTCTGGGTTTTTTATTTTTATTTTTTATTTTTAGATTCTACACAAAGGAGAAATCCTATGGTCTTTGTCTTTCTGACTTATCTCATTTAACACAATACCCTCTAGGTCCATCCATTTTGTTGCAAATGGCAAGATCCCACTCTTTATAAGGCCTAGTATGCTCCATTGTGTTTATATATACTGCATCTCTGTTGCCATTCATCTGTTGATGGACACCTAGGTTGCTTTCCTATCTTGGCTATTATAAATACTGCAATAAACACAGCAGTGCATATATCTTTTTCAGTTAGTGTTTTCGGTTTCTCTGCATAAATAATCAGTAATTAAATTACTGGATTGCATAGTATTTCTATTTTTAATTTTTTGATGAACCTACATACTTCTTTTCCACAGTGGCCGCACCAATTTACATTCCCACAAACAGTGTACAAGTGTTCCCTTTCATCTACAGCCTCATCAAAGTTTGTTATTTCTTGTCTTTCTGATTCTAGCCATTTTGACAGGTGTAAGGTAACATCTCCTTGTGGTTTTGATTTGCATTTCCCTGAGGATTTGTGATATGGAGGATATTTTCATGTGTCTGCTATCTGTCTTCTTTAAAAAATGTCTATTCCGGTCCTCTGCTCATTTTTTTTTAATGGGGTTGTTTGTTTTGGTGCTGAGTTGTAAAAGATAGTAATATATTTTAGATCTTAACCCCTTATCAGATAAATCATTTGCAAATATCCACTGTAATTCAGTAGGTTGCTTTTTAATTTTGTTGACAGTTTCCTACAGTGTGTGAAGCTTTTTTGTTGGGTTTTGTTTAATTTATTTAAATTCAAGTTAGTTAACATCCAGCGTAGTATTGGTTTCAGGAGTCAAACCCAGTGATTCATCACTTACACATATAACACCCAGTGCTCATCCCAGCAAGTGCCCTCCTTAATGCTCCTCACTGATTTAGCCCATCTCTCCATCCACTTGCCCTCCAGCAATCCTCAGTTCTCTGTATTTAAGAAATTCTTCTGGTTTCCCTCCCCTTCTGTTTCTATCTTATTTTCCTTCCTATCTCCTATGTTCAGATGAACATGTTTTGTTGCTTAAGTTCCACATGTGAGTGAAATCATATATTTGTCTTTCTCAGACTTACTTTGCTTAGCATAATACACTCTAGTTCCGTCCATGTTGTTGGAAATGGCAAGATTTCATTCTTGTTGATCACTGAGTAGTATCCCATTGTGTGTGTGTGCGCGTGCACATACCACATCTTTAAAAAAAAAATTATAAATGTTTATTTGTGAAAGAGAGTGAGAGAGACAGAGTACAAGTGGGTGGGGGGCTGAGAGGGAGACACCAAATCTGAGGCAGGCTCCAGGCTCTGAGTTGTCAGCACAGAGCCCAGTGCGGGGCTCAAACTCATGGTCTGCAAGATCATGACCTGAGCCCAAGTCTAACACCTAACTGTGAGCCACCCAAGTGCCCCTATCTTTATCCATTTATCAGTTGATGGATATTTGGGCTCTTTCCATAATTTGGCTCTTGTTGATAGCACTATTATAAACATTGGGGTGCATATCCCTTTTTGAATCAGTGTTTTTATATCCTTTGGATAAATACCTAGTAGTGCAATAGCTGGGTTGTAGCATAGTTCTATTTATAATTTTTTGAGGAAACTCCACACTGTCTAGCAGAGTGGCTGCACCAGTTTGCATTCCCACCAACAAGGTAAATGTGTTCCCCTTTCTCCACATCCTCGCAAACATCTGTTGTTTTCTGAGTTGTTCATTCTAGCCATTCTGGCAAGTGTGAGGTGATATCTCATTATGGTTTTGATTTGTAGTTCCTTGATAATGAGTGATTTTGAGCATTTTTTTAAATGTGTGTTAGCCATCTGGATGTCTTCTTTGGAAAAGTGTTTCTTCTGCCGATTTCTTATCTGGATTATTTGTTTTTTGGGTGTTGAGTTTGATAAGTTCTTTATAGATTTTGGATACTAACCCTTTATCCAATATGTCATTTTCAAATATCTTATCCCTTTCCATTGGTTGCCTTGAGTTTTGCTGATTGTTTCCTTCACCAGGCAGAAGCTTTTTATCTTGATGAGGTCATAGTAGTTCATTTTTGCTTTTGTTTTCCTTGCATCCAGAGATCTGTCTAGTAAGAAGTTGCTATAGCTGAGATCAAAGAGGTTGCTGCCTGCTTTCTCCCCTAGGATTTTTATGGCTTCCTGTCTTATGTTTAGGTCTTTCATCCATTTTGAGTTTATTTTTGTGTATGGTGAAATAAAGTGTCCAGGTTCATTTTTCTGCATATCACTGTCCATTTTTCCCAGCACCACTTGCTGAAGAGACTGTCTTTTTTCCAATGGATATTCTTTCCTGCTTTGTCAAAGATTACTTGGCCACACGTTTGTGGGTCCATTTCTGGGTTTTCTATTCTATTCCATTGATCTCACTTTCTGTTTTTGTGCCAATACCATACTGTCTTGATGATTACAGCTCTGTAATATACCTTGAAGTCTGGGATTCTGGTGCCTCCAGCTTTGGTTTTCTTTTTCAACATCATTTTGGCTACTTGGGGTATTTTCTGGTTGCATACTAATTTTAGAATTTTTATTCTAGCTCTGTGAAGAATACTGGTGTTATTTGATAGGGATTGCATTGAATGTGTAGATTGCTTTGGGTAGTATCAACACTTTGATGGTATTCTTCCAATCCATGAGCATGGAATGTTTCTCTATTTCTTTGCATCTTTTTACATTTCTTGAATAAGCTTTACACAGTTTTCAACATACAGATCTTTCACATTTTTAGCTAGGCTTATTCCTAAGTATCATAGGGTTTTTGGTGCAATTATAAATGGGATTGATTCCTTGATTTCTCTTTCTGCTTCTTCATTATTGGTGTATAGAAATGCAACTGATTTCTGTATGTTGATTTTATATCCTGCAACTTTCCTGATTTTTGGGGGAGTCTTTTGGGTTTTCCACATAAAGTATCATGTTTTGTGCAATGAGTGAAAAATTGATCTCTTGTTTGCTGATTTGGATGCCTTCTATTTCATCGTTGTCTGATTGCTGAGGCTAGGACTTCCAGGACTATGTTCAACAACTGGTGAGAGTGGACCTCCCTGTTGTCTTCCTGAATTAGGGGGAAAGCTCTCATTTTTCCCCATTGAGGATGGTATTAACTGTCTTTCATATATGGACTTTACAATGTTGAAGTATGTTCCTTCTATCTTTACTTTCTTGAGGGTTTTATGAAGAAAGGCTACTCTATCTTGTCAAATGCTTTTTCTGTACCTATTGAGAGGATCATATGGTTCTTATCCTTTGTCTTATTAATGTGGTGTATTCACGTTGATTGATTTATTTTTGGTGTAGTCCCAATACTTTATTTTTGCTTTTGTTTACCTTCCCTGAGGAGAACTATCTAAAAATGTTAAGGTTGGTGTCAGAGATTACTGCCTGTTTTCTTCTAGGAGTCTTATAGTTGCAGGTCTCACATTTAGGTCTCTAGTCCAATTTGAGTTTATTTTTGTGAATGACTGTGAGAAAGTGGTCCACTTGTATCACTTTTTATGTAGCTGTCCAGTTTTCCCTGTACCATTTATTGCAGATACTGTCTTTTCCCTATTATGTATTCTTACCTCCTTTGTCATAGATTAATTATGTAAGTATGGGTGTATTTCTGGGCTCTTTATCATGTTCTATTGATGTGTCTTCTTTTGTGCCAGTAGCATACTGTTGTAATTCCTATAGCTTTTTAGTACATCTTGAAATCTAGGATTGTGATACCTGCACCTTTGGTCTTTTCCCAAGATTGCTTTGGCTCTTCAGGGTCTTTTGTGCTCCATACAAACTTTAGGATTATTCTAGTTCTGTAAAACAAACTCACTCACTTACTCACTCACTCACTTATAGTCACTCACTATTTTGATAGGGATTGCATTGAGTCTGTAGATTTGGGGTAATGAGCACATTTTAATCATACTCCTTGAATCCATAAGTATGGAATATCTTTTTATATATTTGTGAAATATTCAGTTTCTTTCATCAATATCTAATATTTTTCTGAGTCTACTTATTTCATATCCTTGGTTAAGTTTATTCCTAGGTATTCTTTTTGGTAAAATTGTAAATGGAATTGTTTTCTTAATTTCTCGGACACATCATTTTTAGTGTATAGAAATGCAACCTATTTCTGTAAATTTTATATCCTGCAACTTTACTAAATTCATTTATTATTTCTAGTAGTTTCTTGGAGTCTATAGGGTTTACCGTAAACTGAATCACATCTGCAAATAGAGTTTTACTTCTTTGTTACCATTTTGGATGTCTTTTAATTCTTTTTCATGTGTGATTACATTGTCTAGGACTTCCAGTACTATGTTAACTAAATGTGATGAGAGTGGACATCTTTGTCTTATTCCTGATCTTAGAGGAAAAGCTAAGCTTCACTGCTGAGTATGATGTCAGCTGTGGGTTTGTCCCATATAGCTTTTTTATGTTGAGGTAGGTACCCTCTAAACCCACCTTGAGAATTTTTATTATAAATATATGTTGAATTTTGTCAAGTGTTTTTTCCTATTCAGATGATCACATGGTTTTAATCCTTCCTCTTCTGAATGTGAGATACATAAAATTGATTTGATTTGCAAATATTTAGAAATTCTTGCATCCCTGGAATGAATCCCACTTGATTATAGCAAATAATCCTTTTTTTTCATGAAGTATAGTTGACACAATGTTACATGAAGTTCACATGCATAGCAACACAGTGATTCAACAACTCTGTATGTTCAGCTATGTGTACTACAAGTATAGCCACCATCGTTCACCATGCAACACAATTAAAATACCATTGACTATATATTCCCTGTGCTGTGCCTTTAATCCTGAGATTTATTTATTGCTTAACTGGAAGCCTGTACCTCCCATTCCCCTCACCCTTTGTGGCCATCCCCTCACCTCCAGAAACCATCAGTTCTCTATGGGTCTGTTTATGCTTTATTTCTTCATTTATTTTGTTTCTTGGATTACACATATAAGATGGATCACATGATGCTTGTCTTTGTGTCTGACTTATTTTGTAGTGTAATGCTCTAGGTGTATCCATGTTACAAATAGCAAGATCGCATTCTTTTTTCATGCCTGACTAGTATCCCACTGTATTTATATACCACAACATCTTTATCCATTCATATATCATTGGACGCTTGGGTTGCCTCCATAACTTGGCTATTGTAAATACTGCAAAAAACATACAGGTACATATATCTTTTCATATTAGTGTTTTTTATTGTTTGGGGGTAAACACCCATTAGTGGATTACTGAATCATATGGTAATCCTATTCTTAATTTTTTGAGGAACATCTAAACTATTTTCCACAGTAAACATCTATTTACATTCCCACCAACAGTACGGAAGGGTTTCTCTTCTTTCTACATCCTCATCAACACTTGTTGTTTCTTGTCTTTTTTTATTTGAGCCATTCTGACAGGTATAAGGTGATATTTAATTGTGTTGATTTTCATTTGCCTGATAATCACTGATTTAGGGCATCTTTCCATGTGTCTGTTGGCCATCTGTATATCTATTTGGAAAAATGTCTATTCAGGTCCTCTGCCCATTTTTTAATCAGATTATTTGTTTTGGTGTTGAGTTGTACGAGTTCCCTATATATTCTGGATATTAACCTCTAATAAGATCTATCATTTGTAAATACCTTCTCCCGTTAAGTAGGTTGTCTTTTCATTTTGTTGTTTTTCTTTCCTGTGCAAAAGCTTTTTACTTTGTGTACCCTCAATAGTTGATTTGTTTAGAAAACTGTTGCTGAGGCTGTGTCAAAGCAATTACTGCCTGTTTTCCTGCAGGAGTTCTAGGGTTTTAGGTCTCAAAATTGTGTTGTTAATCCATTTTAGTTCATTTTTGTGTGTGGTATAGAAAGTGGCCCAATTTAATAATAACATAGCTGAAAGAAATCAAGAAAACAATCCCATTTAAAATTGCAACAAAAAATAAAATACCTAGAAATAAACTTAACCAAGGAGGTGAAAGACCAGTACTCTGAAACCTGTAAAACATTGATTAAAGAATTGAAGAGGACACAAGTAAGTGGAAAAGTATTCCATGCTCATAATCAGAATAATTAATACTGTTCACATGTCCATATTACCACAAATAATTTACAGATTTAATGCAATCCTTATCAGAGTTACAATAGGACTTTTCACAGAACTAGAACAAATAATTCTAAAATTGGTTTGGAGCATAGAAGATGCTGAATAGCCAAAGCAATCTTGAGAAAGGAGACCAAAACTTCAGGTATCACAATCTCAGATGTAAAAATATACTAGAAAGCTATAGTATTCAAGACTGTATGCTACTGGCACAAAATAGATATGTGGATTGGTATCACAGGAGACATCACAGAAATAAACCCAAACTTGTCAGTTAATTTATGACAGGAAGCAAGATTACACAATGGGGAAAAGACAGTCTCTTTGATAAATGGCATTGGGAAAACCAGACAGCTACACACAAAAGAGTGATTTAAAAAAATGTATCATTGCATGGGGCGCCTGGGTGGCTCAGTCGGTTGAGCGTCCGACTTGGGCTCAGGTCACGATCTCGCGGTCCGTGAGTTCGAGCCCCGCGTCAGGCTCTGGGCTGATGGCTCGGAGCCTGGAGCCTGCTTCCGATTCTGTGTCTCCCTCTCTCTCTGCCCCTCCCCCGTTCATGCTCTGTCTCTCTCTGTCTCAAAAATAAATACACTTAAAAAAATTTTAGAAAAAAAAAATGTATCATTGCATCTCTGGAGGCAAGGGAAAGAAAAGCAAAAATGAACTACTGGAACCTCATCAAAATAAAAAGCTTCTGCACAGCAAAGGAAACAATCAGCAAAACTAAAAGGCAACTGACAGAATGGGAGAAGATATTTGCAAATGACATATCCGATAAAGGGTTGGTACCCAAAATCTATAAAGAACTGATCAAACTCAACACCCCAAAAACAAATCATCCAATGAAGAAATGGACAAAAGACGCGAATAGACACTTCTCCAAAGAAGACATCAAGATGGCCAACCAACACATGAAAACATGCTCCACATCAGTCATCATCAGAGAAATAGAAATCAAAACCACAATCAGATACCACGTTACACCTGTCAGAATGGCTAACATTGACAACTCAGGCAACAACAGATGTTGGTGAGGATGTGGAGAAAGAGGATCTCTTTTGCATTGTTGGTGGGAATGCAAGCTGGTGTAGCCACTCTGGAAAACAGTATGGAGGTTCCTCAAAAAACTAAACATAGAACTACCCTACAATCCAGCAATTGCACTGCTAGGCATTTATCCATGGGATACAGGTGTGCTGTTTCAGAAGGACACATGCACCCCCATGTTTATAGCAGCACTATCCACAATAGCCAAAGTATGGAAAGAGCCCAAATGTCCATCGATGGATGAATGGATAAAGAAGATGTGGTGTGTGTGTGTGTGTGTGTGTGTGTGTGTATACACACACACACACACACACACATACATACATACAATGGAGTATTACTTGGCAATCGGAATGAAATCTTGCCATTTGCAACTACATGGATAGAACTGTAAGGTATTATGCTTAGTGAAATTAGAGAAAGACAAAAATCATATGACCTCGCTCATCTGAGGACTTTAAGAGACAAAACAGATGAACATAAGGGAACGGAAACAAAAATAACAAAAACAGGAAGGGGAACAAAACAGAGGAGACTCATAAATATGGAGAACAAATTGAGGGTTACTGGAGGGGTTGTGGGAGGGGGGGATGGGCTAAATGGGTAAGAGACATTAAGGAATCTACTCCTGAAATCATTGTTTCACTATGTGGTAACTAATTTGGATGTAAATTTTAAAAAATAAATATTTTTAAAAATGTACCATTGAATTTGGTTTGCCAATATTAAGAATTTTGCATATATATTGATCAGGGATATTGAACTTTATTTTTTTCCCCCCCTTAAGTGTCTTTATCTGGTTTTGCTAGCATGGGAATGCCAGACAGGTAGAATGAGTCTGGAAATTTTCCTTCCTCTTCTTTTTGGACTACTTTGAGGAGACTAGGTATTAACTCTTCTTTAAATGTTTGGTAGAATTCACCTGTGAAACCATTTGGTATTGGACTTTTATTGCTTAAGAGTTTTGATTACCAATTCACCCAATTTCAAGGAATTTATCCATTTTTTTTCTAGGTTGTCTAATTTGTTTATACACGACATTTTTTAAGTTGATTTATTTTCAGAGAGAGAAGGAGGGAAGGAGGGAGAGAGACAGGATGAGCAGGGGAGGAGCAGAGGAGGGGGAGAGAGAAAGAATCCCAAACAGGCCCCATGCTGTCAGCACAGAGCCCAAAGGGAGTTGATTTCACCAACTGTGAGATCATGACCTGAGCTGAAATCAAGAGTCAGAAGCTTAGCTAACTGAGCCACCCAGGTGCCCCTGTTCACATGTAATTTTTAATAGTATTCTTATAATCCTTTCTGTATTGGTGATATTGGTTGTTATTTCTCCCCTTTAATTTTTTATTCTATTTGTTTGAGTCCTCTCTCTTTTGTTCTTGATGAATCTGGCTAAAGGTTTATCATTTTTATTTATCCTTTCAAAGAATCAGCTCTTAGTTTCATTGTTTTTATCTATTGTTTTTTAGGGGGGGGGGTTGTTTTGGGCGTCTTTTTTTGTTTTTTGTTTTTTTTCTTTGTTTTTTGGTTTTTGGGTTTTTTTTTTTTACTTTAAGTTTCAACTTATACTCTGATCTTTATTATTTCCTTTCTTCTACAGATGTTGGATATTCTTCCTTTCTTTAGTTCCTTGAGGTATAAGATTGGATTATTTTATTTTATTTTTAAACTTTAGTTAACATACAGTGCAGTACTGGTTCTGGAATAGAATGCAGTGGTTTATCACTCACATACAATACCCAGTGCTCCTCACGACAAGTGCTCTCCCTAATATCCATCACCCATCTAGCTCTTCTCCCACCCACCTCCTTTTTAAGATTTTTGTTTTATGCAGTATACCTGTATTGCTGTAAATTTTCCTCATTGAACTGATTTGGTTGTGTCCCAAAGATTTTGGACCATTGTTTCTATTTTCATTTGTCTGCAGGTATTTTATTTCCACTTTGATGTCTTCTTTAACCTATTGGTTGTTTAGTAGTGTGTCGTTTAGCTTCTGTGTGTTTGTGTTTTTGCCAGTTTTTTTTCTCGTAATTAATTGCTCATTTCATACCATTTTCATCAGAAAAAAATGCTCAATATGATTTCAATCTTAAATTTATTGAGACTTGTTTTATGGCCTAATATGTGATATGTGCTATAGAATATTCCATGTGCACTTGAAAGGAATATGTATTCTGTTTTGGGATAAAAGGTCCTCTATGTATCTTTTGAGTCTATCTGGTATAATGCGTCATTCAAAGTCCCTGTTTCTTCACTGATTTTCCTGTCTGAATGATCTATCCATTGATAGCAGTATAAAGTCCCATAGTAGTATTGTGTTAATGTCAATTTCTCCATCTGTCTGTTAATAATTGCTTTATGCATTTAGGTGCTCCTACATAGGTGCTAGACATTTCTAGTTTTTATAATCCTCCTGTTAGAATAATCCTTTTATCATTATGTAATGCCCTGCTTTATCTCTGGTTACAGTTTCCATTTTAAAGTCTATTTTGTCTGATATAAGTATTGTTATCACAGCTTTTTTTTTCTTTTCTTTTCTTTTCTTTTTTTTTTTTTTGCTTCTGTTTGCATGGAATATCTTTCTCCAGCCCTTACACTTTCAGGCTATATATGTCTTTAAATCAAAAGGGAATCTCAAGTAGGCAGCATATAGATGGGTCAAGTTTGTTTAATCACTCAGACACACTATGTCTTTTGATGAGAGCATTTAGACCACTTATATTGACAATAACTATTGATAACTATATATATTGTCATTTTGTTATGGTTTTTGTTGTTTTTGTAGTTCTGTTGATTTCTTCTTCCCTTGTCTATTCTGTTTTGATGGCTTTCTTTAGTTTTGTGCTTGGATTACTTTCTCATTATTTTTTTGTATCTATTAATAAGTTATGATTTATAGTTACCATCGGATTCATATGTAACATCTTATATATATATTATATATATATATAAGATGTTACATATATATATGTTATATATATAATATATATATAATATATATATAATATATATATAATATATATATGTTATATATATACACATACATAGATTATATATATATATATATATATATATATATATATATATATATATATATATATATATAAATCTACATTAAGTTGATGACACCTTAAATTTAAACACATTCTGGGTCACCTGGGTGGTTCAGTTGGTTGACCATCTGACTTTTGATTTCACCTCGGGTCATGATTTCATGGTTCGTGGGTTCAAGCTCCATGTCAAGCTCTGTACCAATAGTACAGAGCCCACTCAGGATTCTCTCTCTGTCCCTCCTCTGCTCGTTTTCTCTCTCTCTCTCTCTCTCTCTCTCTCTGTCTCTCTCAAAATAAATAAATAAACATTAAAATTTTTCAAACATATTCTAAAAGAACTACATTTTTACTGCTCCCTCCATGTTTTATATATAGGTCACTTTACATCTTTTTACTTTGTATATCTTTTGAGTATTTTTTGTAGACATAATTGATTTTATTATTTTTATGTTTTAACTTCTGTACTGGCTTTATAAGTGATTATTCTACTACATTTACTATGTTTGCTTTAACCAGTGAAATTTTTTTTCATAATTTTCTTCTAGTTAAGGTCTTTTCTTTCCATTTAAAAATTTCCCCTTAACATTTCTTGAAAGGCAAATTTAGTGATGATGAACTCCTTTCACTTTTTGTTGTCTGGAAATTTCTTTAGATCTCCTTCAATACTGATAGATGATCTTGTAGGCTATTGTTTGTTGCAGGTTTTTTGCTTTCAGCACTTTGAAGATACCATGCAACTCCTTTCTGGCCTGCAAACTTTCCACTCAAAAATCACTTCATAGCCTTATAGAGTTTCTCTGGCCTATAACTAGTATCTTTGCTCTTCCTGCTTTTAATATTCTCTATCTTTGTTTTTTGCTTTTTTTTCCTAATTTATTTTTGACAGAGGGCACGAGCATGAGTGGGGCAGGAGCAGCAAGAGAGGGGACAGAGGATCTGAAGCAGACTCTGCACTGACAGCAGAGAGTCCTATGTGGGGCTTGAACTCATAAACCATGAGATCGTGACCTGAGCTGAAGGTAGATAGTTAACTGACTCAGCCACCCAGGATTCTTGCTTTTAAAATTGTTATGTGTTTAAATTGGTATGGACCTCCATGGGTTCATCTAATTTGGGCTCATCTGTCCAGAACCTGGATATCTGTTCCCTTCTTCCCAGATTAGGGAAGTTTTCAGCTATTTCTTTAAGTGATCTTCCCCCTTCCCTTTTGCTCACTCTCTCTCGCTCCTCCAGAGATCTCTGTACTGTGAATGTTATTATGCTTAATGATGTCACAGGGTCCCTTAATGTATTCTCATTTTTTCTTTTTTCTCTTCAGCATGGTTGCTTTCCACTACCCTTTCTTCAATATCAATTATCCATTCTTCTGCATCCTCTAATTTTCTATTGATTCCCTCTTGTGTATTTTTTATTTCAGTTACATATTCTTCAGCTCTGACAGGTTATTTTTTATATTTACTATCTCTTTGTTGAAGTTTTTACTGAGTTTATCAACTCTATTGTCAAGTAAAGTATTTTTATGACCATTAATTTGAACTCTTTAACAGCCATATTGCTTATCTTTGTTTCATTTACCTGTTTTTCTGTGTTTTTTTTTCTTCATTTGGATCATAGTCCTCTGTTTCTTCATTTTGTTTATCTTTGTATTTGTTTCTATATATTTGGTAGGTCAGGTATGTCTACTGGTCTTAAAAGTAGTGGCCTTGTGTAGAAGGATTCCTTTGGTGCTCTGTAGCATAATCCCCTTTGGTCACCACAGCTAGGCCCTCCATGGGTCTCCCCTATGTAGGCTACATATGCCATCTTGTTATGGCTGACCCACAATTGCTGTAAGGATGCTGGGTGGGTTAAGCTGGTGCTCAGCTCTACTTGCTGTAATTACCCTCTTTGCTTGTTGTAGGAGCCCTGGGCAGCCAAGTTTGCTCCTTGTGCTGGTAAGAGGCTCAGCCCAGACCCACTGGTGGGTAGGACCGGACCTCAGACTATCTGTTCACCATTAGCCCCTGTGACATCTGTGGGTACATCAAAGGGCAGGGCTTGCTCCCTGCAAAGCCAGGTGAGAGGCCCAGCTGCAAGCACTGGAGGGTGCTGGTGTGTGGGGTTAGTTTGCCACCTCCACAGGGCAGAATGGCCTGCCCAATAGATGTGACAGGGTGCTTTAGAGGGGTACCTGCTGGGGCAAGTGGGTTGGGTGAGGCAGGTCTACAGGGAAATGCTGGGGTGGGGCATGCAGTGCCAGCAAGGTGAATGGAGAGTATTAAAACTGGCTCCAGAGGGGCACCTGGATGGCTCAGTTGGTTAAGCATCTGACTTCGGCTCAGGCTGTGATCTCAGGTTGTGAGTTTGAGCCCCACACCGGGCTCTTTGCTGACAGCTCAGAGCCTGGAGCCTGCTACAGGATTCTATGTCTTCCTCTCTGTCTGCCCCTCCCCTGCTTATGTACTGTCTCTCTCTCTCAAAAAAAAACATTAAAAAAAATTTTTTTTAATAAAAAAAAGAACTGGGTCCAGAAAGCATTTGGCTATCTAGGCTTGGGGAGGGTAAGAAAAATGGCACCCACAAGCACTTTCATTCTTGTAGAAAGCTCCTGCAGACACTTGCCCTCCCCCAGAACACATCGTAAAATTAGTCAATAAATCTCCTTCACATATACTCCATACACTTTTCAAATTGCTGCTCCTGTACTGTGTCTCAGGCTGAGTTATTTAGTGGCTAGCTCTTGAAGGGATGGGACTCAGTTTCCTTTTGCCCACTGGCTCTCCTGGAGTTAACCCTGCTGATTTTCAAAACCAGATGCTATGGGGACTGGTCTTCTCAGTGCAGGTCCCCGGGACCGGGGATGTCTGCCATGGAGTCTGATTCTCTTGTTCCTCTATACATGTTATGTCCCTCCCATTTGTGGTCAGTTATACTATATCAGGGGTTTGGTTTCCAGCTGTACCCCTCCTACCCTTTTTGATGTGGCCTTCTCTCTACAACTAGCTCTGGAAGGTATGTTCTCCTGGACTTCAGATTCTTTTGGAGTTAGTTGCAATATGTATAGTTGTTGCCTCATAGTGTCCATGGGATGAGGTGAGCTCAGGATTTTCCTAATCCACTGTCTTCTCTCTTTCAAGATGGAGGTCATTTATATATTTAGCCGCTTAAACAATATACCTTCTTTGTCATCTCTCTACATTGTTGGGATTTGTGGTATATGTTAAGACAACTAAATTTATGTATATTGAATTATATCAGATTTATAAATGGATCTAAAAATAACAATCTGGCGTTATCATCTAAGGAACCACATAATTGTATTAAAAATTATGGTCCAGGAAATAGGGAAACCACAGAGGTGTTAAAAGGCCTCCAGTTGCTTCAAGTCTAACAACTTTTTTTGGTGTAATAGTTGGTATGAATGATGGTTGCCATGGCAGAGATAAGGGATCTGTCTTTTCTATAGACTGAGCTTTCAGTGGGTTCATGATTTATTTATATGTTCTCCACAAGGTTTAGCAAAGTACTTTGCCTACAGTAGGCCCTCCATAAACATTTACTGAATATATGAAAAATGGGCAGTGTGCAAATGCATACAGCATTGATTGTTATAACAGAAGTCATTTGCTTTTCTGAAATTCACTTAAATTCCGGTATAGCAAAACCATCGCTTTTATGAGTTAGATGGCTGTGTATTGACCACTGAATTTCCTGTGATAAAATGAAAATATCCACAGAAATTGCTAGTTCATAGAACTTTAATTAAGATGGTTTGGCTGAAACAGATATGAGAAACCACCAAAGAAATTATCTAACTCTGTAGCTTATCTGAGACATTTTCACATTACCTAATTATTGGATTTTTAAGAATAAATCTTAAGTTTAAATAAAAATAACATGTACATTTTGAGAGCAGGCAGCTGAAATTAAGAGTTGGTTAGGCATTTAGATCTGACTTAGTATTAAAATTGATTTAAATTGATATGAAAATAATTTCTAAGAATAATAAAGTCCCCCCTGTAAAACCCAAGATGATTGATACTCTTTGTCCGAGGAAATGAAAGTTTGAAATAGTTAATGTCTAAGAAATTTCTCAAAGTAAGTCATTTAAATGGATAAATTGTGAACACGGCAAGCAATAGCACAATAGACTTACTATTATGTGGTAAGACTTCAATGTAGGTAAAGTTCTTTATCATTTCAACCCCCATGTTTGATCTTCAAAAAAATGGGAAAATAAATTAGCCAGATATCTGCCCAGATATTAAAGTAAAAAATGAATCACTAGCTGAGAGAGATTGAGCCACTCTTCACTCTCTACAAATGCTTTATTTTCCTTTACTTTGATATATTTAAGATATTCTGAGAAAGTAAATGGGTTAGGATTCTGGAAAATCATTCTCCTGGTAAGGGAAGGGATCCAAAGATCCAGAAAGAGGGCCATGTGGAATTCATAAAACATATATCTTTGGTTTTATCTTCTAAATGATTTTCTACTGCAAGCCAGCCTTTGCATCTTTACCACCTGTGGTAATTCAGGCCTTCATCAACATTTTCCTATGGCAGTACTTCTCAAACTTGAGTGTACATCAGGATTATCTGGAGAGCTTATTATAACTCCGCTTACTGAACTGTATCCCCAGGGCTTCTGATTCAATAGTTCTGGGGCACTTGAAGAGATACCTACACCCCATATTCATAGCCTCATTAATTCACAGTAGCCACGCTATGGAAAGAACCTAAGTGTCCATTGATGGATGAATGAATACAGATGTAGTCTAAATATACAATGCAATATCATTCAGACTTAAAAGTGAAAAATAGCTTGCCATTTGCAATAACATGGATAAACCTGGAGGACATGCTAAGTAAAATAAGTCAGATACAGAAAGATAAATTTCACTTGTATATGAAATCTAAACAAGTCAAATTCATAGAAACAGTAGAATGGTAGTTTTCAGAGTTTGGGGGTGGGAGAAATGGGGAGATGTTGGTTAAGGGGTATAAACTTTCAGTTATAAGATGACTAAGGTCTGGGGATCTAATGTACAGCATGATAACCATAGTTAATGTAGGTTTAAAATTGGCTGTGAAAGCAGATCTTAAGTGTCCTTACACAACACACACACACACACACACACACACACACACACACACACGAGCACCTGGCTGGCTCAGTCAGTAGAGCATGCATCTCTTGGTCTCAAGATTATAAGCCCCACATTGAGTGCAGAGATTACTTAAAAAGACAAAATAAAACACACACAAAAATGCAAACTATGTGAGGTGATGGATATGTTATTCAACTTGGTTATGGTAACTATTCTACAAGGTATATGTGTATTTCTGCTCCTTTGGTTTATCCCAACTAAAACATCCTCTGTGCTGCCTGTTTTCCCCTAGACAAAATACTTCCATGACTTTCCATCATCAACCTACAGGATAAGAACCAAGCTCCTTGACTACAACCTTCTATGAAAATCCATTTGTCCAGCCTCCTATTCATGCACTTTTGACCTTCACAAGATCCCCAGAGGTTATTTTCTGTACTTTGTCATCTCCTTGAGAGTAACATTTGGGTCAGTCTTATTCATTATAATGTTTTAGTGGCCTAGCACAGTGAACTTCACCTCGAGGTATATAGGTCTTACAAATTAAGTTTGTGAGTATATCTGGTCAACTGAATTCATTCCATCAACATAGTATCCATCTTGGGAAAGGAAGGACTTCAGGGGCCAGATCCACAGAGACCTCCAGGAAGGACAAAGGAAGTATTTTCCAAAATTGAAAAAGATTGTCTGAATTTTGGAGTCAAATGAGAATAATCCTTCATCACGGGCATCATAGGGTTGCAGAGGTGAGGGGTCAGGGTATTTGGACAGTAACAGCTGTCGGGAGTGGTGGAGTCATGGGAGACAGTGTTATATATAGCCTCTTGACTTTCGCATAAAGTAGATTGGGATACAGGTTCTGACTGCATCTTGCTAGGTGTAACTTACTTTGGCCAAGCTATTTAATATATTTGGGCGGAAATTTCCACATATGTTAAATAAGCATAATAGTCACTCCAGATTATTTTTACTGAGGATCCTGTCAGACCTGTCTTTGGCACAAGGTTAAAATTTGTCTTGTTGCAGAACCTGGATTTCTGAAATTTGAAATATTTATTCTCCCACATCTATTTAAGGTAAAGTTGAAGTTGTCAAGAGACAACCTTGTGAATTGGATTACCAAAGCCAAACTTTGGGACATTAAAAATAGGATTAAAAGGGGGCCCCTGGTTGGCTCAGTTGGTTAGACATCTAACTTAGGCTCAGGTCATGATCTCACCGTTAGTGAGTATGAGCCCACTGTCAGGCTCTGTGCTGACAGCGCAGAGCCTACTTGGGATTCTCTGTCTCCCTGTCTCTCTGCCCCTCCCCTGCTTGTGTGTGCTTGCTCTCTCTTGCTCTCTCAAAAATAAACATTTATAAATATATAAAAAAGTAGAATTAAAAACACAGTATGACGTTCATGTCAATGTGTCTTGTCTTAGTATTAAGTGTGCATGTATGTGTATGTATATAATATATATATATATTATATATGTGTATGTATATAATATATATATACACACACACATATACATACACGTGTATATATACATATGTGCGCACACACATTCACACACACTCACACACACATGCATATTACGTTTCAGAAGGGAGTCTGTAACAGACCATGACAGAAACTGAAAGATTTCTTAACAACTGTGTTTCCTGTATGAAGTCTTCTCAGGTGGCAACCACTGGCTTATTTTCCCACCATGATTATCAAAAAAAATACTAAAATTAAAAATATTTTTTTAACTTGGAAGAAGTGAGTATTTGAGGAGGTAGCATCTGATTGGGTAGCTAGGATGAGAGAATATGAGGGAGAAACTGTATTTACTATGTTACAAATGAAAGAAACCAATTTAGTCCTTGGACTTGTGGGAAGAAATGTCCTAACACCTGACTTGGGCCGAAGAATGGGGCTTAGAGTTTTGTATTAGAATAATCTGCAAGAGTTCTTGGATATGGAATCAACTGTGAAACTGACTATTCACCTGTGAGGAAATGTATGTCTACTTCCATGCAAGAGGAGAAAAAAAGACGTTTTTTAATGAAGCTTGGAATCCAGAAGTAAATGTGTGTATTGGAAAGTAAAACAGGGTCAGGCAAATTGTCATAAATATAGTCCACTTTGGAAGCATGATAGGGCCAAAAATACATGTACGTTAGCTAGACCAGGAATTTAGGGTTTCCTGAGAACAAGGAGGAAAGTGTGTAGGGAGAGCTCCCCCAACACAGGCTGCGTTGAAGACCATCTCAAGAGGGAGCTGTATGTGGCCAACAGGGAAAATGGAATCAGCACAGGAAGACTCTGCCTGTAGAGTTAAAACATGGCCTTCAAAATGAAAAGGGCTCTACATCTTCATGAGTATACCTCCTTTAGGTATTAGTTAAAATAGTTTTTTGGAAAAGCCCAGCCTCTTTTGTCTGAGCCATAGGATAAAGGAATTGTTCCATACCTTTATCAGGAAAACAAAAAAGTGAAGGTGACAGAGCGTGAAAGGGACATTTTGTAGAAACCTAGGGTCAGTTGTGCCCTGCCCCCTGCCCTGGTGTCGTCATAATGTTTGAAATGTATTTGAACTTAAATTTTCAGGATACTATATTATTCCACTTGCTTTTTTGAACCCACATCACAAAACAAGGCCTTTCTATAGCAGCAATTACCAAATTATGGAACCAAAGTCTCTTAAAATGGTATAACTGTTCCATGGTCAAATAATTTTGAACCCCTGTCTTCCATCCCCACTTGAAGGGATACATACTAAAGTTACTGAATAAGCCAGCTGAAAATAAACCTATTTAATTATTTTCCCTGATTGTATTTCACTTATTTTCCATTCCGCAGTTGAGAACCTTCCACATGTTAGGCATCACTGGGCTAGGAGACAAAGTGGTGGCTCTTAATGGCTTCCTATCATATATAGATGGCCTCTAAGCTCTGCCTACCCATCTGACTTCCTTGCTCCTTCATCCATTGCATTCGAGCCTCAGTGGTTCCCCTCACCATTTCTGAAACATTCCAGCATGTTCTCAACTCAGTTCATATACTCTCTCTTGGGAATGGTATTTCCCCCCAAAATTCATCTGGCTCACTTCCTCACTTCATTCAAGGTGTTGCTCAACTCACCTGTTCTCAGGTTGGTATTCAAAACAGGTCTCACCTGCCTCTTCTAAAATAGCACTCACCATTTCATTAACAATCCTTATTCTAGTGACTTTGTTACAACTTGTTGTTTGCCGTTTTTTTACTCCACTAGAATATAGAATTCCAAATACCCAGTGTTACAGAATGAGTCTGGAGTTCTCTCTTGTCCAGCAAGAAAGCAGATGCAAAATTAAATGTGAGAGAGGCTAATAATGTCTGGGAGGAGATAAGAGCCCCGAGTAAGGGTCCTTGCTCAGTTTTTATTAGGATCAGAAGGCTTACAAACGTGATGGGTGTGCAGAAAGAGACAATGAAACAGTAATCATGAATTCATGTGTGTGAAAGAAAGGGGCTTTCAAAGATATGCAGTGTTAGGGGTTTGGGTCAATACAAAACAAAATCCTGGTGTGAGTATCAGGTGCTGAGTGAGTCTGTTTGTCTCAACTTGTCTAGGGGATAAGACAGAGCATGCTACCCCAGGGTCAACATGGCACCTTTCTTTTGCTAATTACCTCTGCTCCAGGCAATTTCACCAGCAGTCTATTACCTAATCTTGGATGCATTCATCCTGTGGGTTCCTACTCCTATACTTCTATACTGGGGTGCCCTGTTTACCTAATCTTGGATTCTTTCATCCTAAACCTTGTTAACCCATTGGTGCAAACTCAGGGAATTCCTAAACTTATTCCCCACAAACCAGAGTTATGTCTGGAACATAGAAAATCCTAACTATTTAAAAATTGAATAAATAAATGGCAAAAAAAATTATGGTTATTGCTTCACAGAACTTACAATGTAGCAGAAGATATAAAAATATGTGTGAAATTTAACAGTATAATGAGTGTTATCATTGGGAAAAAAATCAGAATGTACTGAAAGAATATGCGAATAGCACTTTACCCAAAGGTGGAAGAGTACTATTTAAACCAAGACTTGTAAAATTACAGAGTTGAAGGAGCACATGGTCCATTTGTGAAATGAACGT
This sequence comes from Panthera pardus, assembly GCF_024362965.1. NCBI lineage: Eukaryota > Metazoa > Chordata > Mammalia > Carnivora > Felidae > Panthera > Panthera pardus. The sequence goes on from NW_026526677.1 coordinate 102,450,600, forward strand.
TTAGCTTGTCTGACAGAGCAAGGCAGCATAAGGGTGAGACAACAAGGTTTAGAGCTAGGCAAGTCCTTGTAAACATTACAGAGTATGGATTTTACCCTTAGAGCAATGGGGTCACATACAGGAATTTAAGCACGGAAAAGTAAAAGTCATCCAGATTTTAGAAACCTTAGTTTGGATACAGTAGATTGAAGGAAACAAGACTGTGGACAAGGAAACCAGCTCTGGGGATGGGTGGAATAATCTAATTGAGGTACAATGATAGTTTCTCCACAGAGGCAACAGCAATGGAGTGATGACTGGGTTCAGTAACTCTGTGGGAGGTACAGTGCATAGAATTTGGTGATTTATTTAATGTACAGGGTGAAGTAGACCAATGATATTATTCATCACCCCCCCCTTTTTTTTGACATGGCATCTAATATTCTGTAGGATTGTTGTTCTATAGAATATGTTACAGAAAATACTGGTCTCTTAAAAAGTTGGTCTCTTACCAACTCTGGAAGTATTACAAACCAATGGATAACAATCAGGATATGTAAAGTGCTTCATTGGTTATACTCCTTAAAACCACAGGTGTAGAGATGACCTGTATGGGGCCTGTGAGTATACCAGCAGCTGAACCGACTCCGATAGGATTATAACCAAATCAACATTTATTTGGTGTGAGGGAGCTTGATTAGGAAAAGTTTCTAGGCAGGGTTGGTCTGAACCTAAGCCTACCTCTTTGTATTGCCTATTGAATGTGAAGGCCTGTTACCTGTGGAAAAGACTTGGTTCTTCCTAAGATAGCAAATATTTCCCTCGCTGGTGGTCATGTGAGTCATACCTACAGGGAATATGTGGAGGCTTCATGCGGTAGAAGGCCTCTTGGTCTTGGTAGTCCAGGTCTTTACACAGTTGAGCAGTCGAGTTCAGGTTCAGACCACACAGAGCGAAGACTAGGAGGTGCCATTGTCAAACTGGCCTGTGGCAATCATTCGGTCATTGGTTCCTTGCCCTCCAGAGAGCAGACATCCCTTCCCTGGGGTGGATGAGCAGGAGAGACAGAGACCCAGCCCTCCCTAAACAAAATGAAGCTGACAAGGTAGGTGCTGTTGTTGAAGTCTGTCACCTATTCTGAAGCGCCTACCTTCAGGGCTGGGGAGGACATCCTGGCCCTCAGGAAATCCCCACCATACATCTTCCTGTGTCCCAACTGGTCCCTTGCCTCCAGTAGGATATCTAGCTGCTTCCTCCTGCAATAGGTGTCTCGAGGTTGGAGGATGGTGGCTGTGCCATGTGCAGCCCTGGTGGTGGTGTTCGTGTGGGTGAAACGTCTGGGTCAGATCAGCTGGTTTACTTTCTCCATGATTCCCTTTATTCTCAACTCAGTCTGTTCGTCAAACTGCTGGATCCAGTGGTACTTCAAGATGTAAGGTCTTTATTAAGATGTTCCATTGATTCAGGGCAATAGGGCTTCTCAAACTGAACAAGAACTGAAGTATTGAGGGAAAAGGAAGGTACTATCAACAAACAATATAGTTTGCTTTCAATATAAATTATTATGGCCCGGCTTATACACATTTCAGTTGGCGTAAACACATACCAAAAACGGATTCTAACGGTTTTCAATTTTGGAATCCTAAGAATCAATTTCCATGAAATGTGACTTCCTCTGTTACCAACAGATGATTTTTTGGAAGTCATTGGCTTAGAAATTAACTACATAAAATAAGTATATATCATTTTGTGATTGAATTTTGAAGTGTGCCCCTTTGCCGTATCCTCACTTACTTCTTTATAAAAATCACATAGCCATGTTATAGACAATACGGAAAACAGCAAACTTTTAAAAACACGATCCTGCCTACGCTTTGCTGTTTTTATGGTATTTTTTATTTATTGTCGCCTTTTCCTTTTTTCTTTCACGTATGTATTTTGTTTACTAATCACGTTAAAATTAGTACTAGTACCTTTTGCAGTAATACCATTATAAACAGTTTTTAAATTTGTTAATATTTATTTATTTTTGAGAGAGGGAGAGACAGCATGAGTGAGGAGGGGCAGAGAGAGTGAGGGAGACACATAATCAGAAGCAGGCTTCAGGTTCTGAGCTGTCAGCACAGAGCCTGACCTGGGATTCGAACCCATGAACTATGACATCATGACCTGAGCCGAAGTCAGATGCTTAAGGAACTGAACCACACAGGCACCCCAGTATAAACATTTTAATACAGTTAATCAGTTTTCGTGATCATTTATAATCACATAATAGTCTACAGGAGGATGTGAAATGGCTTGTGGAGCCAATGATATTGGACAACGGGAGTATAGCTATTTTACATGACTTTTAATGATCAATACCTAGGGGTGGAAGTACCAGATTATATATTATTGAATTAAATAATCAGCCAAAGCACGTATGCGTTTTTATTCTTCTTGACTGTCAAACATACTCTCGAGGTAAGAGTTTACAGTGCCACCAGCAGTATGGAAGACTGTTACAATACACAGGTGTCTCATTGGTCTTCGTAGCAAACTGTGATGAGGAAAATAACTTTTGAGGAAAACAACTTTGTTCTTCTGAGTTGCTATTCAGACATTTTACAGTATAACCCTGCTCTATACGAGTCTGGACTTTTAGATAAGGACTTGAGTTTGGGGTGCCTGTCCCAGGTTCACCTTTTACTTTTCCTGGACACCTTTTAAAATAACCACTTAGAGGGGCGGCTGGGCGGCTCAGTCGTTTAAGCATCCAACTCTTGATTTCACCTCAGGTCATGATCTCATGGTTTGTGAGATGAAGTCCTGCATCGGGCTTTGTGCTGACAGCACAGAGATTCTCTCTCTCCTTCTCTCTCTCTTGCTCTCAAAAATAAATAAACTTAAAAAAGTAAAAGAACCACTTAGGCTTGAGCCCATGAAAAGTCAGTAATCTCCACCCCAACCACTTTATAAGTAATAGGTGCTTGCTACCCTGCTCTATCTCCCGCTTACTGGTTACTTGATGAAGGACTCCCCACCCCCTCAATTACCCCTCTTCCCTTCTGGGATTTCTAAGTACAGATTTTCCTTGAGTTAATAATAGGGTGTATATCCCAATAAGTCCATTTTAAGTTAGAAAAAAATACCATAAGCCAGGGCACCTGGGTGACTCAGTCAGATAAACATCCAACTCTTAATTGCAGCCCAGGTCATGATCTCACTGTTGATGAGATCAGTCTGTGAACTGGCAGTACAGAGTTTGCTTGGGATTCTCTCTCTCCCTCTCTGTCCACCCCTTCCCCGCTCTTGCACACTTGTCTGCGTGCTCTCTCAAAATAAAAAAAAATACTTTAAAAAATAATAAAATAAATACCATAAGACAAAAAGGCATTTAATACATGTAACCTACAAAACATAGCTTACTTTACCCACCCCACCCTAAATGTGAACCACTTCTATTATCCTACAGTGGGGCAAAATCATCTAATCCAAAGCCTATTTTATAAGAATGTTGAATATCTCAGGTAACTTAATCGCATACTGTACTGAAAGTGAACAACAGAATGCTTGTATGTATGGAATGATTGTCAGTGTGTGGGTTGTTGACTCGCATGATCCCATGGCTGCCCGTAGGCTGTGGTTCACTCTTGCTGCAGAGGGTCTCAAGAGTGTGTTGTACTATATATTCCTAGCCTTGGGAAAAGCTTCAAGTTCAAAATCCAAAGTATGGTTTCTGCTGAAGGCTTACTGCTTTTACACCATCATAAAGTCAAAGAATCATAAATCTAACCACTGTAAATTGGGAGCTCTCTGTAAGAATAAATCCTGTAACTCTACTTCCTTTGTGTGAGTATATTGAAACTGCACCTTTAATCAAAAGGACTCTGTGGATCTTATTACTCCCCCCAAAAACTTGGAATTCGGATGCTGAGGGAACTACCTGCTGATCCAACGTGTGTGGCATGTGCCCCCTCATTCATCAGGTCATAATCTACATGTTCTCATTTCGGTACACCACTCCAGCTTCTCAACACACAAAGCACAAAAGTTGCATATAGTGTTCCTCAACAAGAATACTAAGACAAATATTTAATAAAAAATATTTGTTTAACTGACACTGAATGTCATTGTGTTCACTTGGACAACAAAGTAACTAAAGAGAATGTCATCACCAGTTTAAATTCTGTTCATCTTGTGCTCCCTTTGGCAGCATATATATTAAAGTCTGTTCATCTGTTACGGTCCCAGGCGTCTCCTAACCCCATGGAGGTACATTTAGCCATGGCCTAAAATGATACAGGTGAAGCCAAAGTTGGAAATCTACTCCTGTTTGTTAATTGGCCTGTTTTTTCCTTTATTTTTTTAAGTTGCCTTTTTTTTTTGTTTAGCCGAAAATGTGTTTATTGTTTTTATTGAAGTAGAACACACAGTGTTTCAGGTGTACAATATAATGATTCAAAAATGCTATACATTTCTCCTTGCTTATCAAAATAAGTTCATTCTTAATCTCTTGTATCTATCTTACCTATCCTCTTATCCCCTTTCCTCCTGGAAACCACCGGTTTGTTCTCTGTGTTTAACCATCTGGTTTTTGGTCTTTGTTTTTTAAATTCCACATAACACCTTACACCCTGTCAGAATGGCTAAAATGAAAAATACAGGAAATAACAAGTGTTGATGAGGACATATCATGTGCTGTTAGTGGGGATGCCAATTGGTACAGCTGCTGTAGAAAACAATATGGAGGTTTCTCCAAGAAAATAAAAAAATTACCATAGGATCCAGTAATTCCATTACTAGGTATTTACCCAAACAAAATAAAAACAGTACTGCAAAAAGATCTTTGTACTCCTATATTCATTGCAACATTACTTATATTAGCTAATATATGGCATCAACTCAAGTGTCCATTGATAAATGATTGGATAAAGAAGACGTGGTACATATACACAATGGAATATTACTGAGCCATAAAAAAGAATGAGATCTTGCCATTTAAAACAGTATCGATGGACCTAGAGGGTATAATGCTAAATAAAATAAGTCAGTCAGAAAAGGACGAACACCATGTCATTGCACTCCTGTGTGGAACTTAAGAAACAAGATCTACAAATTAAATTAAACTGCTGTTTAATATTTATACAGAAAGGCTTGAAGCCTAGTTACACTATTTCCTCTGTCATAATTGTTAAAGATTCTTCTGAAATAAGATATTTAATTATGCCAAAATTAAAACACCTCCTATATTATATGCTACTAATTAGATAGTTGCCTGAAAGAAAGATCCTTAGAAAATCCATCTTCTGATTGGTGAATGAATAGCTGAATGAATGATCACCAAGACTGCACTTGGATAACTGTTCTCAATTTAAGTATTTTGGTAAAATTATAAAATGCTATTAAAAATATTTGCCAATATTACAGACGAAAATGGAGACTTCCTATTTTAAATGACTTTTAGTACCAGGGTATTTCAGCTAAATCATCTATTTCCTTTGCCCATTGTTTTAATTTTGATGTCAACGTTTTCACTTTCTTAGTTGACAATTCTTATATAACAAACATCTTAACACTCAGTCTCTCAATTTTGCAGAAAATATTTTATTAATTGTTCAACATTTTAGAAATATTTAATATTTAGAGTTAAAGCAGTGAAGAATTCCTTTGTGACCTATTTCTATTGCTTCTAAATTTAGACTGTTCACCACACTTTTATTTCTGAATATTTAATTTTATTTTTTAAATATCTTCTGTCATTGGATTTTTTATTCTTTTGTGTACCTAGATTCAGCCAATTGGATAGAAACTCTACTCTACTGGTTATTATGATAAAGATACTCTCTGCTCTCTTACTGATCTTTATAATAATCTTAATTATTACTAATTATGAAAGGGACCTACAATTGTTATTTTTAGCTGATATGATTATACCCTCAGGGAAGCCAATCTCATGAGAAGAACAAACATGTATACTTATTACAAAAAAGTAAGTAACTTGAAAGATACATAAGCAAAATTTCATGGGTACCTAAAAGATTGTAGCAAACTTGGCCTGGGACAGTTAAGAATGGCTTCAAGGGGGTGGGGGAATGGAAGTTATAGTTTAGTGGTCATGGGAGTCTCCATGTGGAGTGATGAAAAGGATAGTGGTGATGGTTGCATAATACTGTCAATGTAATTAATGCCATTGTTTTATACACTTCAATGGTTAAAAGAGAAAAGTTTTATGTTATCTATAACCATAATATTTTTGAGGTGGGGGGAGGCAGTGGGAGAAAGAGAATCTTAAGCAGACTTCATGCCCAGAGCAGAGTATGATGGAGGGTTCAGTCTCACGACTGCAAGATCATGACTTGAGCCTAAACCAAGAGTCAGATGCTTAACTGACTGAGCCACCCAGGGGCCTCTATAACCATAATTTTTATAATTAATAATATAATGTACCATAAACTATAGAATTATAGACTTTAAATGAGAATTATATAGTAGGTAAACAATTTATCAAAACTTTTTTTTCCTTGAAAGAATGACTGTACAGGACTGATGCCCTTTGATTCTAAAAAGACTAGAAGGAGATGATCAGAGGGGAGGAAAAAACCATCTTTTAGGTAGGGAAATCTATATTTGCCATGGGATTTTTCTTTTTAAAAAATCTTAATTTCACTGTATCTGTGAACTGTGTAGCTGTAACTTCCACACTGTAAACTGTGTGTCCATAAGTCCAGAACTGTTAACCTTGCTTTAAGAACAATTTCTTGAGGCAAGAAGGCTATTAGTGTTCAAAAATGAGGGGTTAATCTAAAAATTTTGAAAGGATTGGAGAAGCTCTGAGGAGCAAACTTAATAAAGACAGTCAGCTATCTTGGTTTCCTTGTATCTGACACAGACAGTCATTGATTATAACTAGGCAGTTCTGCTCCCTGATCCTTTTATAGTAATAAATATCCTCTGGGGCACCTGGTTGACTCAGTTAAATGTTGGACTCTGGATTCTGGCTCAGGTCATGATCTCATGGTTCGTGAGATGGAGCCCCGCTTCTGGCTCTGTGCTGACAGAGTGGAGCCTGCCTGGGATTTTCTCTCTCTTTCTCTCCATGTCCCTCCCCAGCTCTCTCTCTCTCTCTCAAAAAAAATAAACATGAAAAAAATACTAGCGAATATCCTAATGTTCTTACATTAAAAAGATACAAGTAATAACCAAATTAAAGAAGAGTCTAGGCTAACAGGTGATAAAGACATTCTGGTTGGTTTTGAAGAATGGTAACTTTTTTTTTAATTGAAGGATAACATACAGTGTTAAACTAATTTCAAAAGTACAATATAATTTAATAATTCTATACTCAGTGATCATCACCATAAGTGTAACCTTAATCCCTTTTATTTCACTCTTTACCTCACCCCCATCTCCCCTCTGGCAATTACCAGTTTTTTCTTTGTATTAAAAAGTTCATTTTTTTTTGTCTCTTTTGTTTGCTCATTTGTTTTGTTTCTTAAATCCCACGTACAAATGAAAGCATACGGTATGTGTCTTTGTCTAACTTATTTCATTTAGCATTATGCCCCCTAGACCCATTCATGCCATTGCAAATGGCAAGATCTCATTCCTTTCTGTGGCTGAGCAATATTCCTTTATATAATACACACATACTATTTGTATGGCATATATTTGGCATATGGCACGCACACATACACACCACATCTTCTTTATCCATCTATTGATGGACATTTGGGCTGCTTCCATATCTTGACTGTTGTAAATAATGCTACAATAAACATAGGGATGCATATATATTTTCGCTAGTGTTTTTGAAAAAGAATTGTAACTTATTCTTGACACACAACTTCAAGATCAGAATGTTCATCTGATTACTAAGGGCTAACATATATTCCTGAGCTTGTTAAAATTCTTGGCTTCAGGACCCCTTTCCTAACACTGGGTCCTAAATGATACATGGGACAAACTCTGAAGTTGAAGAGTTGGGATCTCTTCCATTAGCCAGTGGTCATACCTGAAACTTCAAAATCCAACTCAGTATTATTGAGAATGAGATTGCCAAGGACTCAGAATAGACAGTTTAAGACATCTGCTATTCCAAGAAAACAGGATTTTTTTTCCTTCATCACAGATATAGTGATTATATGCTCCAGTAAAAACACTGAGTTTTGATTCCTGGTATCACCAATTACTACCTGTGTGATAATGCATTAGACAAGGTTCCATTTCCTCACTGTTAAAGCAGGCTTCTTTACACAGGAGACCTTGGTGTTGAAATAAAAAAAATAAAATGCATCTATTTAATTCCGCATATGCCTTATAAATAGCAAATCACTGGATCATCTTCTTAAATTTTTTTTTCCTTTGGGCCATTTTTCTTTGTGCTAAAACATACATACAAAAAAGTGTACAATCTAGTGGCATTACACATTTTAAGCCATATGTTATCATTTTTAAGATATTTTAGCTTTTGATTATGGATATTAAAAGCATACAGAAGCAGAGAGTAGTGTAAGCAACTCTTATTCCTGCAATGTACTCATCACTTAGCTTCAGAAATGTGTTTCTGCATCCCCATAATAAATTCCACTTGATCACCATGAATGATCCTTGCAGTGCATTGTTGAATGCAGTTTGCTAATATTTTGTGAAGCATTTTTGCATCTTGCTCATCAGAGACAATACCCTGTAGTTTTCTTTTTTTGTAGTGTTTGTCTGGCTTGGGTATCAAGGTAACGCTGGCCTTGTAGAATGTATTTAGAAGTTTTCCTTTCTCTTCTATTTTTTGGAATAGTTTGAGAAGAAAGGGTATTAACTGTTTTTTAAACGTTTGGTAGAATGTATCTGTGAACTCATCTAGTCCTGGAATTGTTGTAAGTTTTTAATTATTGATTCCATTTCATTGCTAGCAATTGATTTAAGATTCTTCTATTTCTTTCTGACTCTGGTTTGGGAAGTTGTATGTTTTGAGGGATTTATCCATTTCTTCTACTTTGTCCAGTTAGTTGTTGTATGGTGACCAATCCTAGCTCATTTATACTGCTATTCACCTCCCATCCTCTTCTTACTGGGTTATTTCCAAAAAATCATATTGTTTAATCTATGTATACTTGAGAATGAATCATAAAAGATGAATACTCATTTATAAAGGCATAAGAATAAACTATCATTTTATCCACATACAGAATAAGTTCTTAAGTTTAATTTACAAATTGCTCTTAGCATTTAATAAGTGATTTTTTTATTCGAGTTGAACAATACTATATTTCAGGTGTATAGCATAGTAATACAACAATTCTATACATTACAAAATGCTCACCACAGTAAGTATGGTTATCATATGTCACCATACAAATTTATTACAATATTAATAACTATATTAACTATGCCATACTTTTCATCTTCATGACTGATTTCATAAATGAAAGTTTTTACCTCTTCATATCCTTCACCTATTTTGTCCATCCTTCACCCCCTTCCTTCTGGCAACCACCAGTTTTCTGTATTTATATCCATTTCTGGGTTATTTTTGTTTTGTTTGCTGACTTGTTTTTTATATTCTGCATGTAAGTAAAATTGTATGGTATGTCTTTCTCTAACATTTTACTAATTATAATATCTTCTAGGTCCCTGTATATTTTCATGACTGGAAAGACTTCATTCTTTTTTAACGGCTAAATATTTCACTTATAATATACCACATCTTTATTCATTAATTTGTTGATGTACACTTAAGTTGCTTCCGTATCTTGAGTATTGTAAATAATGCTACATTAAACATAGGGATGCATGTATCTTCTTTAATTAGAGTTTTGGTTTTCTTTGGGTAAAACCCAGTAGTGGAATTAGTAAATCATAAAGTATTTCTATTGTTTTGAACTGTGTTTTAATTTTTAAAAAAAAGATAAATTTCATTTATACAGTGACAACACATGTAAAAGCTATCTCACATATCCCCCTCCATCAAATCTAAGTTTCCTAAAATGATAATAGAAAACCCACTTTAAATATATTAATACCAGGAATCAAATTTGTAAACAGAATGTTGTTATGAGGCCGTGTTTGTTCTTGATTCTTAGTGTGAGCACCTTTTCTATTATGTAGAAAATTGTGGGCAACAGAAATCTAAGTTTTTTTCCTATTCTAGCTAATGTAAACATGATCCAAAAATTTCTTGATGCTAAAAATCTTACTGTTACGTTTATCAGGTCACCGGAAGCTCAGACTTCTTGTTAATGATAATACTCAGAATTAAACAGACAACCTTTTCCTTGCATTATAAACAGAAATTCATGGAAGATACCATTAATTTTTTGAGAAACCTCCATACTGTTTTCCACAGTGGCTGTACCAGTTTGCATTCCCAGCAACAGCTCACAAGGGATACATTTTTTCCATATCCTCACCAACACACTACTTCATATCTTTTTTATTCTAGCCATTTTGATGAGTGCAAGGTGATATTTCATTGTGATTTTGACTTGGATTTGCCTGATAATGTGTGATGTTGAGCATCTTTTCATATGTCTGCTGGCCATCTGTGTGTCCTCTTTGAAAAAATACCTACTCCGGTCATCTGCCCATTTTTTATTTGGAGTGGGGGGGGGTTAGATGGAGTTGTATAATTTTGTGTATTTTGGATATTAACTCCTTACTGGATGTATCATTTAGAGATATCCTCTCCCATTCAGTTTTGTTCATAGTTTCCTTTGCTCTATAAACCCTTTTTATTTTGTTGTAGTCCCAATAGTTTATTTTTGTTTTTCTTTCCATTGCCTGAGGAGACACAGCTAGGAAAATGTTGCTCAAGCTGATGTCAGAGATTAATGCCTATTATTTCTTCTAGGAATTTTATGGTTTCAGGTCTCACATTTAGGTCTTTAATCCACTTTGAGTTTATTTTAGTGTATGACATGAGAGTGGTCCAGTTTCATTTCTTTAGCTTATAGCTGCCCAGTTTTCCAGTACTATTTATTGAAGAGATTGTTTTCTCCCCGTGTATATCCTTGCCTCCTTGGTTGTAGATTAATTGACCAATAAGTGTGGGTTTATTTTTGCCTCTTTACTTTGTTCCATTGATCTGTGTGTCTATTTTGGTTTAGTACTAAGGTGTTGTGATTTTCACAGCTGTCTAGCATATCTTGAAATCTGGGATTGTGATACCTGCAGCTTCATTCTTCTTTCTCAAGATTGCTCTGGCTATTCAGGGCTTTGGTGGATCCACACAAACTTAATACTATTTCTTCTAGTTCTGTGAAAAATGCTATTGATATTTTGATAAGGATTCCATTGAAAGTGTAGATTGCTTTTGGAAGTATAGATATTTTAACAATATTTTTCCAATTCCTTAGCTTGGACTATCTTTCCACTTGTGTCCTCTTTAATTTCTTTCATGAGTGAAGCTTCCATCATTATAGCATTCAGAGTATAGGTCCTTCATCTCCTTGGTTAAATTTATTTCTAGAATTTAATTCTTTTTCATATACTTGTAAATAGGATTATGTTCTTAATTTCTATTTCTGATGTGTTACTGGTTTATAGAAATAAGATACATTTTCTGAATATTTTGTATCCTGCAACTTTACTGAATTCATTTATGACTTTAATCGTTTATTTGATAGAGTCTTGAGGGTTTTGTATGTATTGTATCCTGTCATCTGGAAATAATGACAGTTTTACTTCTGCTATACTAATTTGGATGCCTGTTACTTCTTTTTCCTGATTGTTGTGACTAGGACTTCTATTACTATGTTGAGTAAAACTGGCAGAAGTTGACATCCTTGCTGTCTTCCTAATCTTACAGGAAGAGCTCTATTTTTCACCGTTAAGTTTGATGTTAGCTGTGGGTTTGTCATTTATGGCCATTATTATGTTGAGGTATATTTTCTCTAAAACCCACGTTGTTGAGAATTTTATCATGACTACTGATGAATTTTTTCAAGTGCTTTTTCTAAATCTATTGAGATCATCAGATGATTTTTATCCTTCATTTTGTTAATGTGTTTTATCATGTTAATTGATCTGTGGATATTGAACCACCCTTGCATCCCCAGAACAAATCCCACTTGATTGCTGTGAATGATCTTTATAGTGTATTGTTGAATGCAGTTTGCTGATATTTTGTTGAGAATTTTTGCATCCTGTTCATCAGAGATATTGGCCAGTACTTTTTTTTTTTTTTAATAGTGTGTCTAACATAGGCATCGGGGAAATGCTGGCCTTGTAAAATGCAGTTAGAAGTTTTCCTTTCTCATTTATTTATTTTTGGAATAGTCTAAGGAATAGGTATTAACTCTTTTAAAGTTTATTTTATTTTTGAAAGAGAGAGAGACAGAGCATGAGTGGGGGAATGGCAGAGTTACAGGGGTACAGTGAACTCAAAGTGGGCTCCAGGCTCCACGCTGTCAGCGCAGAACTCAAGGTAGGGTTTGAATTCAGGAACTGTGAGATCATGACCCAAACCAAAGTTGGATGCTTAACCAACTGAGCCACCCAAGCAACCCCTCTTTTTTTAAATGTTTGGTAGAATTTATCTGTGAACTCATCTGGTCCTGGAATCACTGTGAGGTTTTAATTACTGCTTCCATTTCATTACTGGTAATTGATTTCATATTTTTCTTTCTTTCTGACTCAGGTTTGGAAAATTATACATTTTGAGGAATTTATGTCTTCTACTTTGTGCACTTTGTTGGCATGTGATTTTTCAAGTAGTCTCTTCTAATTCTTTGTGTATCTGTAATATCTGTTGTTACTTCTCTTTAAATTCTGATTTTATTTGGGTCCTATATTTTTTTCCTTGATGACTCTAAAAGTTTGTCAACCTTATTTCTCTTTCCAAAGAACCCGCTCTTGGTTTCATTGATCTTTTACATTGGTTTTTCAGTCTCTATTTTATTTTATTTTTTTTAATTTACATCCAAATTAGTTTTATATTATTTTCGTTTCCCTTTCCTTATGTTCATCTGTTTTGTCTCTTAAAGTCCTCAGATGAGTGAAGTCATATGATTTTTTTGTCTTTCTCTAATTTCACTTAGCATAACACCCTCCAGTTCCATCCACATAGTTGCAAATGGCAAGATTTCATTCTTTTTGATTTCCAAGAAATACTCCATTGTATGTATGTACGTGTGTATATATGTATATATATATATATATATGTGTGTATATATATATATGTGTGTATATATATATATATATATATATATATATATATATATACACATACATACCACATCTTGTTTATCCATTCATCCATCGATGGACATTTGGGCTCTTTCCATACTTTGGCTATTGTGGATAGTGCTGCTATAAACATTGGAGTGCATGTGCCCCTTAGAAACCACATACCTGTGTGCCTTGGATAATTACCTAGTAGTGCAATTGCTGGGTCATAGCGTAGTTCTATCTTTAATTTTTTGAGGAACCTCAATTCCAGAGTGGCTGCACCAGTTTGCATTCCCACCAACAGTATAAGAGGGTTCCCCTTTCTCCACATTCTTGCATAGCATGTTTGCTGTGTTTAGCCATTCTGACAGAGGTAAAGTGATAGCTCATTGTAGTTTTGATTTGTATTTCCCTGAAAATGATGGATGTTGAACACCATTTCATGTGTCTGTTAGCTTCTGTATGTCATCTTTGGAAAAATGTTAATTCATGTTTTCTGCCTATTTCTTAACTGGATTATTTGTTTTTTGGGTGTTGAGTTTGATAAGTTCTTTATATACTTTGGATACTAACTCTTTATCCATTATGTTATTTGCAAATATATTCGCCTATCCTGCAGTTGACCTTTTGGTTTTATTGTTTCTTTGCTGTACAGAGCTTTTTTATCTTAAGTCCCAATAGTTTATTTTTGCTTTTGTTTACCTGGCCTCCAGAGACTATCTAGTAAAAAGTTGGTACAGCCAATGTCAATGTGGTCACTGCCTTTGTTTTCTTTTAGGATTGTAATGGTATTCTGTCTCTCATTCGGGTCTTTGATCAATTTTGAATTTATTTTTGTTTATAGTGTAAGTCAGTGGTTTAGTTCCAGTCTTTTACATGTTGCTGTCCAGCTTTCCCAGCACCATTTGTTGAAGAGACTTTTTTTTTTTTCCATTCGATATCTTCTTGGTTTGTCAGAGATTACTTGACCATATAGTTGTAGGTTTATTTCTAGGTTCTCTATTCTGTTCCCTTGATCTGTCTATATTTGTTCCAGAACCATGCTGTAAACCCCTAGCCAGACTTAACAAAAAGAAAAAAAGACTCAAATAAAATCACAAATGAGGAGAAATAACAACCAACATCACAGAAATACAAACAATTATGAGAATATTATGAAAAATCTGTATGCCAACAGATTGAACAAGCTGGAAGAAATGGATAAATTCCTAGAAACATATAAACTACCAAAACTGAAACAGGAAAAAATAGAAAACTTGAACATACTGATAACAAGCAAAGAAATTGAATCAGTAATCAAAAATCTCCCAAGAAACAAAGTTCAGGGCCAAATAGCTTCATGGGTGAAGCTATGTTTGGTGAATTTTACCAAACATTTAAGGAAGGGTTAATACCTATTCTTCTCAAATTATTCCAAAAAAAAAAAAAAATAGAAATGGAAGAAAAACTTCCAAATTCATTTTGAGGCAATCATTACCCAAATACCTTTATCTTTAATTTTTGACATTTTAATTACTATGTGTCTCAGCATGGTCTTCCTTGGGTTCATCTTGTTTGGAATTCTGTTTCCTTCCCCACATTAGAAAAATTTTCTTCTATTATTTCTTCAGGTAAGTTTCCTAACCCATTTCTCTCTTTTCTCCTTCATGAACGTCCATGTTTGTTCACGTAATGTTATCCAAGAGATCCTGTAACCTATCCTCATTTAAATTTTTTTTTTTATTTTGCTGTTCACCTTGGGTGCTTTTCATTACCCTGTCTTCCAGACCACTGAGCCATTCTACATTCTGTAATCTGGTATTGATTCCCTCTAGTGTGGTATTAATTTCAGTTATTGTATACTTCAGTCTGATTGGTTCTTTTCTATATTTTTTCTTAAAGTACTCACTGAGTTCATACACTCTTACCTCCAGTCCAGTTATCATCTTTATGACCATTACTTTGAACTTTATATCAGGTAGATTGCTTACCTCCATTAAATTTATTCTTTTTTTTTCTGAGATTTTGCCTTGTTCTTTCATTTGGAGCATAGTCTTCTGTCTCATTTGTCTGTGTTCTGTGTTGGTTTATATATGAATTAGACGGAATAGCTACTTATCTTAAACTTGAAGGAGTGTTCTTATGTATGGTTGTCCATGTGTGCCTTGCAACTTTGGTTTGCTGGCTGCAGCTGTGGCTGATTTGGGCTACCAGCCAGAATCACTCCATGCAGGGGCTGCCCTGGTGGGATGGCCAGAGCTGAAGTGGACACAGGCTCAGGCAGTCCCAAGGCTTTCACATAGAGAGCTCCCTGGCAGGACAGCTGAAGCTAACTAAAGTGGGTACAAACCAGGATTCTCAGGGCTCTTTTTAGAAAGCATCTTGGCAAAATACCTGAAGCTGAAGTGGGTATAGGCCAAGGTGATCCTTGGGTTGCTTTGCAGGGGATGCTCTGGTGAGTGGTTTGGAGTCAAAGTAAACAAACATAAACTAGGAAGTACCAGGGCATTCTGCACTGAGGATGCCCTGGCAAGTTGTCTGAAGCCAAAATGGTGTGGGCCTGAAGTGTTATAGTGTGTCGTGCACCTTGTTACCTTGGCAAGATGGCTGGAAATGTACTGAGAGCTGATCTGGGATGTCCCATTGTGTACCATGCTGGGCTGCCTTGGTGGGACTTCTGGGATTGTGATGGGCTAGGGGAATAGGGCTCACTGAGGTGGGAGGCCAAGTAGGTCATCTAACTCCTGTTGCTGTCCATGCTATCATGGTAGAAGGGGAACATAACTATAGTGCTCACCAGCCCCCCTATTTGAACAGAATTTCAGCAGTTTCCCTACCATTTATTAGAGTTCTAGGGCTGAATCTTTTATATTCTATTTGCTCTTTTAAATCATGGCCTTTTCTATATGCCTCATGGCCTCCAGAGCTGATATGGGCTAAGGGACCAGGGCTCACTGAGGAAGCAGCCAGCTATGGCACTGGGACCCTGCTTCTATCTTCACTATTAAGGTGAAGAGGGTAACATAAACAATGGTGTTCACCAGCTGCTCTGACTTGGAGAGAGTTCCAGCAGCTTTCCTGACATATGGCATGGTTCTGTCTTTATATTCCTTTCCTTTATATTTTAGTTGCTTTTTTAAACTGCAGCTTTTTATTTTTCTGTGTCCCAGGATATATGTATCTGCTCAGAGACCCTTAGTCCTACTCTTCCTCACTGCAGTTAGTAGCATCAGAGGTGGAAGTTCCCTTTGTTACCATGCCTCTGTCTCTTTTGCCATTTTCTGTGTGGTCTCTTCATCTTTTGTTGGGCATGAGCTGCTCAATAAGCCTTCAGTTCTTCTTCAGCAGGATCACTCTGTATATAGATGTAGATTTGGCTTATCCATGGAAGAGATAATTCAGGGTATTCAGGGTATTCAGATAATTCAGGGTATTCCTACACCTGGAACTCTGTGTTTTGAATATTAACCCTTTATGAGGTAGATCGTTTGAAAATATCTTTTTCCATTCCATGAAGCTGTCCTTTCATTTTGCTGATGACTTCCTTTGCTGTGCAAAAGATGGTCTTTTGTGGTTTCATATAAATTCGATTACTCTAATTCTGTGAAAAATACTATTGGTATTTTTATAGAGATTGCATTGAATCTATACATTGCTTTTAGTAGTATGGATATTTAAAAAATAATTATTCTTCAAATCCATGAGCATGGTATATCTTTGCATTTATTCACGGGGTCTTTAATTTCACTCATCAATGTCTTATAGTGTTCAGTATACATACATATATATTTTTTACCTTCCTGGAGAATTTCTTTTTAGCTATTCTTTATGCATTTGTAAATGGAATTATTTTCTTAATTTCTCTTCCTGGCATAATGTATAGAAAACAACTTCTGTATCCTGCAACTTTACTGAATTTATTATAATTTTTGTGACTCTTTAGGTTTTTCTGTATATAGTATCATATTCTCTGCAAATAGCAATAGTTTTACATCTTCCTTACCAATTTGGATGACCATTATATCTTTTTCTTGCCTTTTTGCTGTGGCTAGAATTCCCAGTACTGTGTTGAGTAAAAGTCACTAGAGTGGACTTCCTTGTCTTGTTCCTGATCTTACAGAAAAAGCTTTTGGCTTTTCATTATTGATATTAGCTATGGGTTTTTTTTTATATATGGCCTTTATTGTGATAAGATACATCTCCTCTAGACCCACGTTGGTTGAGAGTTTTTATCATGAATGAATGTTGATTCAGTCAAGTGCTTTTTCTGTATCGATGAAGATAATTTTTATCCTTCATTTGGTTACTGTGATATATCATGCCACAGTATTGGTATATTGATTGATTTGGGAATACTAAACCATCCTTGGATCCCTGAAATAAATGTTTATTGATTTTGGTGAACAATCCTTTTAATGCACTTTTGAATTCAGTTTGCTACTACTTTATTGAAGGCTTTTTCATTTATGTTCATCAGGGATATTAGCCTGTAATTTCCCTCTGGCCCCACTGTTTTGCATAGGGCCTTTGTCAGGTTTTGGTATTAGGGTAATGCTGGCCTTGTAGAATGAATTTGGAAGTTTCTTTCCTCTTCTCTTTGTGAAATAATTTGAGAAGAATATGTGTTAATTCCTCAAATATTTGGTAGAATTCACCTGTGAAGCCATTTGGTCTTGGACTTAGATTTGTTGGGAGTTTTTACTCACCGATTCAATTTCATTACTGGTTTCAGTCTGTTTAGATTTTCTATTTTTTCCTAGTTGTAGAAGACTGTATGTTTCTAGAAATTTATCTTCTTCTAGGTTATCTAATTTGTTGGTATATAATTTTTTGTAGTTGCCTCATAATCTTGTGTATTTCTGTGGTGTTAATTGTAGAATTTCCACTTTTTTATTTCAAGTCCTCTTTTCTTGATGATTCTGGCTAAAAGCTTATCAATTTTATCTTCAAAGAGCCAGCTCTTTGTTTTATTGATCTTTCCCGTGTGTGTGTGTACTTTATTTCCACTCTGATCTTTGTTATTTCTTTCCTTGAACTATATTTGGGCTTTGTTTATTCTTCTTTTTCTAGTTCCTTTAAGTGTAACATTAGATGGTTTGAGATTTTTGTTTTTCAAGATAGGCAGGTATTTCTTTAAACTTAGAACTGCTTTTGCTTTGTACCAAAGATTTTGAACCATTGTATTTTTATTTTATTTATCTCAAGGTATTTTTTAGTTTTTTCTTTATTTGACCCACTGATGGTTTAGTAGCATGTTTTCTAGCCTCTGTGTGATTGTGTTTTTTCCAGAATCTTTTTCTTGTAAGTTTTAGTTTCTTACCATTGTGGTCAGGAAATCTTCTTGATATAATTTCAGTTTTATTAAATGTATTGAGACTTTTTCTGGCCTAACTTGTGATCTATCCTAGAGAATGTTTTATGTACATTTGAAAAGAGTATGTATTTTATATTTAATGTTCTACATATGTCTGTTAAATCCATCTAATCTAGTGTGGTGTTCAACTCACTGTTTCTTTATTGATTTTCTTCTGGATGATCTATCCATTGATGTAAGTAAAGTGTTAAAGTCCCCTTCTTCATTGTATTACTGTTAATTTTTCCCTTTGTTAATATCTACTTTATAGTTAGGTACTCTAAAGTTGGGTGCATAGGTATTTATAATTGCTTTATTCTCTTGTGGGATGGTTCCCTTTATCATTATGTGATGCCCTTTTTGTTTCTTGTTATAGTCTCTTTTTCACATTTCAGGTTTTTATTTAAATTCTAGTTAATTAACATATAGTGTAAATTTGGTTACAGGAGTAGAATTTAGAGATTCATCACTTACACAGCCTCTTTTTTTAATCTATTTTTTTCTGATAGAAGTATTGCTCCTCCAGCTTTTTTTTTTTTTTTTTTGCTTCAATTTGCATGAAATTTTTTTCCCATCTCTTCACTTTTAGTTATATGTGTCTTTAGGTCTGAAGGGAGCCTCTTGTAGGCAGCATATAGAAAGGACTTGTTTTTATCCATTTATTCACTGTATGTCTTTGATTATTTAGTCCATTTATACTTACAATAATTATTGTTAAGTATGTACTTCTTGCCATCTTGTTAATTGTTTTCTGGGTTTTTAATTGTTTTTTTATTGAAGTATAATTGGTACATAGTATTACATTAGTTTCAAGTATACAGTATAATGATGCAGCAATTCTATACACTTCTCAGTGCCCCTCAAGATAATTGTACTCTTGATAACAATTATTTCACTCAGACTCTCAAATTTCTTCTGACAACCACCAGTTTGTTCTTTGTATTCAAGAGTATATTTTTTCTCTCTTCTTTTTTTGTTTCATAAATCATACATGTGAGTGAAATCATATGGTATTTGTCTTTGTCTTATGTCACTTAGCATTATACCACCCGGGATCCATCCATATTGTTACAAAAGGCAAGATATCCTTCTTTTTATGGTCAAATAATATTCGTGTGTGTGTGTGTGTGTGTGTGTGTGTGTGTGTGTGTGTGTGTGTACGTACACACGTATGCCTGCGTAAGTGTGTATCACATCTTCATTCATCTATCCATGGACACTTGGGTTGCTTCCTTATCTTGACTATTATAAATAATATGGGCGTTGGGGCGCCTGGGTGGCTCGGTCGGTTAAGCGTCCGACTTCGGCTCAGGTCATGATCTCACGGTTCGTGGGTTCGAGCCCCGTGTCGGGCTCTGTGCTGACAGCTCAGAGCCTGGAGCCTGTTTCAGATTCTGTGTCTCCCTCTTTCTCTGCCCCTCCCCTGCTCATGCTCTGTCTCTCTCTGTCTCAAAAGTAAATAAACATTAAAAAAATTTTAAAAATAAATAAATAAATTATATGGGCGCAATAAACATAGGAGTGCATATACTTTTTTAATTAGCGTTCTCATTTTCATTGAAGTTACTGAGTTTTATGGTATTTGCATTTTTATTTATTTATTTTACTTACCCAGTCTTTTATGTGTCACCAGTTGCTATGTACCTTAAGCCTCTGAGACAGTCCAGTGTAAGGTTACTGTTCTAGGGGCATATAAACAGAAATTGGTTTATAAATTTCAGTTAATAAGCTTGAAACAAACTAGAGATGGATTAATGTACAATTCAAGTTTGTCATAATCAATCCCTAGATGCAAGAGTGAAGACAGGCAGTAATGAAGATTAACAATCTTATCAGGATTATGAGACAGCAAATTATTGGAAAGGATATCTTTGATTTATTATAGTCATCAAAGGAATTGTTCCACAGCTGTAGAAATGATGTGAGTCAAATTTGAGAAGGGACAGAGTCAACTGTTAATCACTAAAATGACTTGTGTGTTGGTATCTCCAAAAAGCATTTGAAAACAATGCAAAGAAGTTAATTTTGTCTATCTCAGAAAGGAGGATATGTAACCAAGTTATCGGTACACTTTTGTAAGAGCCTGAACTACATCAGAACACAGTGTGTCTTTTGACATAATTGAATGAGTACACAGGAGTATCAGAATAATGATAATCTCTTTATCCCTTAACAAGGCACTCAACACTGTTTTGTGATGAAAACCCACGAGAAGTCTGTAGATATCTGGATAAAAGACCTGAAGGTGACATCGTAACTAATTAGTTGGCTTTTAGAAAGGCTTAGGTAAATAACAGTATTGTTGCCTGTTACCTGTTTACTTTTTAAATTTTTAACTTTTAAAAGTTTATTTTTAAATACAGTTTATTGTCAAGTTAACTAACATAGTGTGTACAATATGCTCTTGGCTTTGAGAGATTGCCATGATTCATCGCTTACATACAACACCCTGTGCTCATCCCAACAAGTGCCCTCCTCAGTGCCCAACAACCATTTTCCCCTCCCCCCGCACACCCCTATCAACCCTCAGTTTGTTTTCTGTGTTTAAGAATCGCTTACGGTTTGCCTCCCTCTCTGTTTGAAACTAATTTTCCCCTCCCCTTCCCCCCATGGTTTCTGTTAGGTTCCTCAAGTTCTACGTAGGAGTGAGAACATACAGTATCTGTCTTTCTCTGACTGACTTCACTTGGCATAATATCCTCCAGTTCCATCCACATTGTTGTAAATGGCAAGATTTCATTCTTTATCATTGCCGAGTAGTATTCCATTGTATATATAAAACACATATTCTTTATCCATTCATCGGTTGATAGACATTTGGGCCCTTTCCATAATTTGGCTATTATTGATAGTGCTGCTGTAAACATAGGGTACATGTGCCCCTATGAATCAGCACTCCATATCCTTTGGATAAATTCCTAGTAGTGCTGTTGATGGGTCATGGGGTAATTCTATTTTTAATATTTTGAGGAACCTCCATACTGTTTTCCATAGTAGCTGCTAGATTGCATTCCCACCACAGTGCAAGATCCCATTTAAAATTGCACCAAGAACCATAAAATACCTAGGAATAAACATAACGAAAAAGGTAAAAGATCTCTATGCTGAAAACTATAGAAAACTTATAAAAGAAATTGAAGACGACATAAAGAATTGGAAACACACCCCATGCTCATGGATTTGAAGAACAAATATTGTTAAAATGTCAATACTACCCACAGCAATCTATCCTTCCTTCTATCCTTCCTTCTATCCTTCCTTCTATCCTTCCTTCTATCCTTCCTGCCTTCCTTCCTTCCTTCCTTCCTTCCTTCCTTCCTTCCTTCCTTCCTCCTTCCTTTTATATCCAAGTTAGCTAGCATATAGTGCAATGATTTCAGAAGTAGATTCCAGTGATTCATTCCCTATGTATAACACCCAGTGCTTATCCCAAGTGTCTTCCTTAATGCTCCTCACCCATTTAGCCCATCCCCCACCCACAACCCTTCCAGCAACCCTCAGTTTGTTCTCTTTAAGAATTTTGTCCCCTCCTTGTTTTTATGTTATTTTTGTTGCCCTTTCCCTATGTTTATCTGTTTTGTATATTAAATTACTCATATGAATGAAGTGATATGATATTTGCCTTTCTGTGGCTAATTTCGCTTAGCATAACACCCTCTAGTTCCATCCACATTGTTGCAAATGACAAGATTTCATTCTCTTTTTTTTTAATTTTGTTTATTTTTGAGAGAGAGAGAGACAGAGTGTGATTGGGAGAGGGGCGGAGACAGGGAGACACAGAATCTGAAGCAGGCTACAGGCTCTGAGCTGTCAGCACAGAGCCCAATGCATGGCTCGAACTCACAAACCAGGAAATCATGACCTGAGCCGAAGTTGGATGCCTAACCAACTGAGCCACCCAAGAGCCCCAAGATTTCATTCTTCTTGATTGCTGAGTAATACTACATTGTATGTATGTGTGTATGTATACATATATATGCGTGTATATGTATACATATACACACATACATATACATGTATATGTATACATATCTATGCATATATATGTATCTATACATATATACACACATACATGCATGTGTACATATATATGTATATGTATGTATGTATGTATATATATAATATACCACATCATTATCCATTCATCAGTTCATGGACATTTGGGCTGTTTGTATTCTTTGGCTATTGTTGATAATGCTACTATAAACATTGGGGTACCTGTGTCCCTTTGAAACAGCACACCTGTATCCATTAGACGAATACCTAGTAGTAGTGCAATTGCTATGTCATAGGATAGTTCTTTTAATTTTTTGATGAATTTCCATACTGTTTTCCAGAGTGACTGTACCAGTTTGCATTCCCACCAGCAGTGCAAAAGAGATCGTTTTTCTCCACACCCTCAACAATATCTGTTGTTGACTGAGTTGTTAATTTTAGCCTTTCTGACAGGTATAAGGTGGAATCTCATTGTGGTTTTGATTTGTATTTCCCTGATGATTGATGTTGAGCATTTTTTTTTTATGTGTCAGTTGGCCATCTGGATGTCTTCTTTGGAGAAGTGTCTATTCATGTATTTTGTCCATTTCTTCACTGGAATATTTGTTTTTTGCGTGTTGAGTTTGATCAGTTCTTTATAGATTTTGGATACTAACCCTTTATCTGATATGCCGTTTGCAAGTATCTTCCCCCATTCTGTGGGTTGCCTTTTAGTTTTGCTGATTTTTTCCTTTGCTGTGCAGAAGCTTTTTATCTTGACGAGGTCCCAATAGTTGATTTTTTCTTTGTTTTCCTTGCCTCCAGAGACGTGTTGAGTAAGAAGTTGCTGTGGCCAAGGTCAAAGAGGTTTTTGCCTGCTTTCTACCCTAGGATTTTGATGGCTTCCCGTCTTGTGTTTAGGTCTTTAATCCATTTTGAGTTTATTTTTGTGTATGGTATAAGACAGTGATCCAGATTCATTTTTATGCATGTCACTGTCCAGTTTTCCCAGCACCATTTGCTGAACAGACTGTCTTTTTTCCAACGGATATTCTCTCCTGCTTTGTCAAAATTTACTTGGCTGTATGGTTGTAGATCCATTTCTGGGCTCTGCATTCAATTCCTATGATCTATATGTCTGTTTTTTTTTTTTTTAATGTTTATTTTTGAGAGAGACAGAGACAGAATGTGAGTGGGTTAGGGGCAGAGAGAGAGGGAGACACAGAAGCCGAAGCAGGCTCCAGGCTCTGAGCTGTCAGCACAGAGCCCGACGCGGGGCTCGAACTCACGAGCTGTGAGATCATGACCTGAGCTGAAGTCGGACGCTCAACCAACTGAGCCACCCAGGCGCCCCTATATGTCTGTTTTGATGCCAGTACCATACTGTCTTGACGATTACAACTTTGCAATACAGCTTGAATTCCCAGATTGTGATGCCTCCAGCTTTGGTTTTCTTTTTCAGGATTGCTTTGGCTATTTGTGTTTTTTTCTGGTTCCATACAAATTTTAAGATTGTTTTTTCTAGCTCTGTGAAGAATGTTGGTGTTATTTTGATAGGGATTACATTGAATATGTACATAGCTTTGTAGATAGCTAAATGTAGATAGCATTTTAATGAAATTTGTTTTTCCAATCCGTTTTTGTGTGTGTGTGTGTGTGTGTGTGTGTGTGTCTTAAATTTCATGCATAAGCTTTCTATAGTTATCAGTGTGTAGATTTTTCACCTCTTTGGTTAGGTTCATTCTAGGTATTTTATGGTTTTTGGTGCAACTGTAAATGGGATCGATTCCTTGATTTCTCTTTCTGGTTGCTTCATCATTAGCGTATAGAAATACAACCAATTTCTGTGCATTGATTTTATATTCTGTGACTTAGCTGAAAGCATTGATAAATTCTAACAGTTTTTTGGTGGAATAGTTTGGGTTTTTCCATATAGAGTATCATGGTATCTGTGAAGAGTGAAAGTTTGACTTCCTCTTTGCCGATTTGTATGCCTTTTATGCCTTTATGTTGTCTGAGTGCTGAGTCTAGGACTTCTAATACTATGTTGAATAACAGTGGCAAGAATGGACATTCCTGTCATGTTCCTGACCTTGGAGGGAAAGCTCTCAGTTTTTCCCCATTGAGGATGGTATTAGTGGTGGGTCTTTCCTTTATGGCTTTTCTGATCTTGAGATATGATCCTTCTATCCTTACTGTCTTGAGGGTTTTTGTCAAGAAAAGATGCTATATTTTGTCAAATGCTTTCTCTGCATCCACTGAGAGGATCATAGGGTTCTTCTCCTTTCTTTTATTGATGTGATGAGTCACATTGATTGTTTTGGAGATATTGAACCAGTCCTGCATCTCAGGTATAAATCCCACTTGGTTGTGGTGAATAATTATTTTACTGTATCATTGTATCCAGTTGGCTAGTACCTTTTTGAGGATTTTTGCATCCATGTTCATCAGGGAAATTGGTCTATAGTTACCCTTTTTTAGTGGGGTCTCTGTCTGGTTTTGGAATCAAGGTAATTCTAGCTTCATAGAATGAGTTGGGAAGTTTTCCTTCCATTTCCATTTTTTAGAACAGCTTCAAAAGAATAAGTGTTAACTCTTCCTTAAATATTTGGTAGAATTTCCCTGGAAAGCCCTCTGCCTCTGGACCCTTGTTTTTTGGGAGATTTTTGATTACTAATTTGATTTCTTTACAGGTTATGGGTCTGTTCATATTTTATATTTCTTCTTGTTTCAGTTTGGTAGTTTATATGTTTCTAGGAATTTGTCTATTTCTTCCATATCGTCCAATTTATCAGTGTATAATGGCTCATAATTTTATTGTTTATATTTCCGCAGTGGTGGTTGTGATCTCTCCTCTTTCATTCTTGATTTTATTCATTTGGGCCCTTTCCTTTTTCTTTTTAATCAAACTGGCTAGGGGTTTATCAATATTGTTAATTCAAAGAACCAGCTCCAGGTTTTGTTGATCGTTTTACTGGGTTTTTGTTTGTTTGTTTTGATAGCATTGATTTCTGCTGTAATCTTTATTATTTACCATCTTGTGCTGGTTTGGGGTTTTATTTGCTGTTCTTTTTCCAGCTCCTTACAGTGAAATGTTAGGTTGTGTATCTGTGATCTTTCTTCCTTCTTTAGGAAGGCCTGGATTGCTATACTTTCCTCTTAAGACCGCCTTTGCTGCATCCCAGAGGTTTGGACTGTGGTGTTACCATTTTCATCGGCTTCCATGTACTTTTTAATTTCTTCTTTAACTTCTTGATTAGCCCGTTCATTCTTTCCTAGGATGTTCTTCAGTCTCCAAGTATTTGTTACCTTTCCAAATTTTTTCTTGTGGTTGATTTCGAGTTTCATAGCGTTTTGGTCTGAAAATATGCATGGTATGATCTCGATATTTTTGTACTTGTTGATGGCTGATTTGTGTCCCATTGTGTGATATGTTCTGGAGAATGTACCATGTGCACTGGAGAAGAATATATATTCCTCTGCTTTAGGATGAAATGTTCGGAATATATCTGTTAAGTCCATCTGGTCCAGTGTGTCATTCAAAGTTTACTTGTTGATTTACTGTTCAGATGATCTGTGCATTTCTGTAAATGGGGTGTTGAAGTCCCCTACTATTATGGTATTATTATCAATGAGTGTCTTTATGTTTGCAATTAATTGATTTATATATTCAGTGCCTCGAAATTTTGTGCATAAATGTTTACAATTGTTAGGTTTTCTTGGTGGATAAACCCCTTGATTATGATATAATGCCCTTCTTCATCTCTTGTTATAGTCTTTATTTTAAAGTCTAGATTGTCTAATAAAAGTATGGCTACTCTGGCTTTCTTTTGTCTGCCATTAGCATGATAGATGGTTCTCCATCCCCTTACTTTCAATTGGAAGGTGTCTTTAGATGTAAAGTAGGTCTCTTGTAAACAGCATATAGATGGATCTTGTTGTCTTATTCATTCTGTTACCCTTTGTCTTTAGATTGGAGCATTGAGTCCATTGATGGTTAGAGTGAGTAATGAAACAAATGAATTTATTGCCATTATGTTGCTTGTAGAGTTGGAGTTTCTGGTAGTGTTCTTTGGTCCTTTCTAGTCTACATTGCTTTTGGTCTTTTTTTTTTTTTCTTCATCTTTTCTTCCCCTCAAAGATTCCCCCTTAAAATACCTTGCAGGGCTGGTTTAGTGGTCACAAACTCCTTTAATTTTTGTTTGTCTGAGAAATTTTAATCTCTCCTTATATTTTGAATGACACCCTTGCTGGGTAAAGAATTCTTGGCTGATTATTTTTCCAATTCAGCACACTGAATATATCCTGTCACTGGCCTGCCAAGTTTCTGTGAATAGGTTTGCTGAAACCCTGATCTGTCTTCCCTTGTAGGCTGAGCACTTTTTTCCCTTCCTGCTTTCATGATTCTCTCCTCACCTGAGTATTTTGTGAATTTGACTATGATATGCCTTGCTGATGTTCGGTTTTTGTTGAATCTAATGGGGGTCCTCTGTGCTTCCTGGATTTTTGAGGTCTCTGTCTTTCCCCAGGTTAGGAAAGTTTTCTCTTATGATTTGCTGACATAACCCTTCTACCCCTATTTCTCTCTCTTCCTCTTCTGGGACCCCTATGATTCTGATGTTGTTCCTTTTTAATGAGTCACTAATTTCTCTAATTCTTAAATCGTGATCTTTTGCTTTAGTCTCCCTCTTTTTTTCTGCTTCATTATTCTCTATAAGTTTGTCCTCTATTACTGACTCTGTTCTGCCTCATCCATCCTTGCTGCCATGGCATCCATTCAAGATTGCAGCTCAGTTACATTTCTTACTTGATCCTGACTAGCTTTTACTTCTTTTATCTCCACAGAGAGGGATTCTAACCTATTTTTGACCCCAGCTAGTATTGTTATTATTATGATTCTAGACTATGGTTCAGACATCTTGCTTGTATCTGTGTTCATTAAGTCCCTGGTTGTCATTTTTTCCTGTTTTTTCTTTTGGGTGAATTACTTCAATTCATCATTTTGAAGGAAGAATTAATAAAATAAAAATATTAAAAATGTAAACAGTAAAAAGAAAAAAAGAAAAAAAGAAAAAAATCAAATAATGGATGCTAGATCCTAGGTGTGTTTTTGTCTGGTTGTTGAAAGAAGCTTGATAGAATAGAGGGAAAAAAGGGAAAGAAAAGAAAACAGGGACGGGGAGTAAAACGTTAGAAATGTTTAAAAAATGAGTACAACAGAATAGAATAAAATGAAATGATAAAAATATAATTTTAAAAATTTACAAAAAAGTAGAAAAAAATAAAAATCTTTTTTATAAAAACAGAAAATAAAAATAACTTTTTTCTCTCTATTCAAGAATAAGAAAAAAAAACTAAATAGTTGTAGCAGTGAACACAATGAAATATGATTGAAATTACATTCAGTTTCCCCTACAAATAAAACTATGCAACACTTTATAGTGTGTAAGCTATGCAGGCAGAGAGACTTGTGGTGTTCCTCTAGAGCGTGGTTGGCCCAGTTTGAAGAGGCTTGGTGTAATGGCTCCATTCTCCACTAGATTGCACTGATTAGCTTACTGGGGTGGATTGTTGTGGTACTTGTAGGCATGTATGCACATGTACAAGAGGAATGAAAATGGCATCACCCAGCTATACAGTCTCTAGTATCAAAACTATGTGCTCTTGCCCCACAATCAAGCTCCCCACCTTTTTTTCTGGCTTCTGTCCACTCCCTGCTTCTACACTGTCCATGACCATACCGTTAGTCTCCCAGGCGGCCCCTCCCTCCAGGGTTTTATATTGGATGGGTCTATATTTCCAAAACCCTCACTTCTGAGTGCCCTGTGGCTTTGACCCATTCAGACCCTCTCAGGGAGAGTCTCATGGGTGCTGGCCCACCCCCAGGAATGTTCACACAGCCATACTGCTGCAGATGCTCAGAGATTGTGGCTGGGTGCCAGGCTGCCCCAGAAAAAGTTCATGCAATCGTGTAACAGCAGCGTTTCAGGGATTATGGTAAATGACAACATACATCTGGCACCAGGCTTCCCCTTTAATGTACTTGTTCCAACACCAGCGAATGTGGCTGTTCTCTGGGATCTTCTGGGACCTTTGCCTGTGGGGAGGCCACACAGCCTCTACCAAATGTCCTCCCAGCAGAGGAACTCTGCCACTCCCCATGTGGTCCGAGGACCCCTCAGACCTCACTGTATACTCCTGGGGATCTGCTCTTCCCACCAGAACTCTGCCAGGTATTGAGCTGTGGAGTTTTAGACTCTGAACTCCCCTCTTTATAGACTCCTAATTAGATTTAAACTCTGTTCTTGCTCCTTTCTCCCTCTTTTGTTCAGTCCCTTGTGGGTGTTTCCACTCTTTCTCTCTGGCTCCTTTTGGGTAGAGTGCTTTTCCTGTACTCTCCCCCACTGTCCCCATCCTCTCTCTGCAAGCAAAAATAGCTTCCTACCCTCCATGGCATCTCTCTCCCCCATTTCACCTCTCCGCCCCACATACCTGCCAAATTCTGGGTTCAAGTTGTGCATATTGTTGTGTTAATCCTCAAATCAGTTTTCTAGGTGTGCAAGATGGTTTTGTGTTTATCTGGCTGCATTTCATGGATGAGAGCAGCAAAAAAAAAAAAAAATTCCATGCTGCTCTGTCATCTACACACTCAGTGCAATCCCACTTAAAATTGTACTAGCATTTTTCTCAGAGCTAGAACAAACAATCTTAAAATTTATTTGGAAACACAAAAGACCCCAAAGAGCCAAAGTAATGTTGAAAAAGAAAACCAAAGTGGGAGACATCACAATCCCGGATTTTAGCCCCTACTACAAAGTTGTAATTTTCAAGACAGTATGGTTTGGGCACAAAACAGACACATAGACCAATGGTACAGAAGAGAGAACCCAGAACTGGATGCGCAAATATATGGCCAACTAATCTTCAACAAAACAGGAAAGTGCATCCAATGGAAAAGAAGACAGTCTCTTTAGCAAATGGTCCTGGGAGAACTGAACAGCAACATGCAGAATAATAAACCTGGACCACTTTCCTACACCATACACAAAAATAAATCAAAAATGGGTGAAAGACACAAATGTGGGACAGGAGTCATCAAAATATTAGAGGAGAAAACAGGCAGCAACCTCTTTGACCTCAGCTGCAGCAACTTCTTTCTAGACGTGTCTGTGGAGTCAGGGAAACAAAAGCAGAAATAAACTATTGGGACCTCATCAAGATAAAATGATTCTGTACAGTGAAGGAAACAATCAAGAAAACTTAAAGGCAACCAACAGAATGGGAGAAGATATTTGCAAATGACATATTGGATAAAGGGTTAGTATTCAAAATCTATAAAAACATACCAAAGTCAACAACCAAAAACCAAATAATCCAGTGAAGAAATGGGCACAAAACATAAATAGACACTTTACCAAGAAAGACATCAGGGAAATCAGTCTTCGTCATGGAAATACAAATCAAAACCACATTGAGATAGCACCTCATCCCAGTCAGAGTGGCTAAAATTAACAACTCAAGAAACAACAGATGTTGGTGAGCATGTGGAGAAAGGGGAATTGTTTTAATTATTTGAGGAACCTCTATACCATTCTCCACAGTGGCTGTCCCAATTTGCATCCCTCCCCCCCAATAGTGCACAAGTGTTCCTTATTCTCCACATCCTCACCAACACTTACTCTTGTGTTTTTATTTTGGACATTCTGGCGGGTGTGAGATGATACCTCATTGTTGCTTTGACTTGCATTTGCCTGATGATGAGTGATTTTGAGTATCTTTTCATGTGTCTGTTGGCCATCTGGATGTCTTCTTTTGAAAAATATCTATTCAGGTCTTTTGTCCATTTTTAAATGGGGTTATTTGTGGTTTTCAGTGTTGAGTTGGTTGTATAAGTTCTTTATATAATTTGGATATTAACCCTTTACTAGATATATCACTTGCATATATTTTCTCCCTTCTAGTAGGTTGCCTTGTCCTTTTATTGATGGTTTCCTTCACTGTACAAAACCTTTTTATTTTTGTGTAGTCGCAATAGTTTAATTTTGCTTTTGTTTCCCTTGCCTGAGTAAACATACCTTCAAAAATGTTTCTATGGCCAGTGTCAAAGAAATTATTGCCTGTGTTTCCTTCCAGGGTCTTAAGGCTTTAGGTTTCACATTTAGGTCTTTAATCCATTTTGACCTATTTTTGTGTATGGTATAAGAAAGTGGTCCAGTTTCATTCTTTTGCCTGTTGCTGTCCAGTTTTCCCAGTACCATTTGTTGAAGAGACTGTATTTCCCCCATTGTATATTCTTGCCTCCTTTGTTGTAGATTAATTGACCATATAAATTTGGGTTTATTTCTGGGCTCTCTTTTCTGTTTCATTAATCTATGTGTCTATTTTCTACCAGTGCCATAGTGTTTTTGATGCTTATAAGTTTGTAGTATATCTTGAAATCTGGGATTCTGATACCTCCAGCTTAGTTCTTCTTTCTCAAGATTGCTTTGGTTAGTCAGGGTCTTTTGTGGTTCCATACAAATTTGAGGATTGTTTTAGTTCTGTGATAAATGTTGTTGGAGTTTAATAGAGATTGCATTCAATCTGTAGATTTCTTTTGGTAGTAGGGACATTTTAACAATATTAGTTCTTTCAATCCATGATCATGGAATATCTTTCCATTTGTTTCTGTCATCTTTAATTTCTTTGATCAATGTTTTATAATTTTATAAAATTTATACTTTTATAAATTTATACTTTTATAAATTTATAATTTTATAATTCATCTCTTTGGTTAAAGTTATTTGTATGCATATTATTTTTAGTGTAAATATTATTTTTTGTTCTTTTTGCTGTTCAGCTTGGTTGCTTTCCATTACTCTGTCTTCCAGATCACTGATCCATTCTTCCACCTCCTCTAATCTGCTATCGATTCCCTCTAGTTTGTTCATTTCAGTTATTGAAATCCTCATCTATGACTAGTTATTTTTTATATTTTCTATCTCTTTGTTGAAGGTCTCATGGAAATCCTCCACCTTTTTCTCAGTCCTGTTGAGTATCTTTATGACCATTACTTTGAATTCTTTATCAAGCATAATGCTTATCTCTGTTTCATTTAGCTCTTTTACTGTGGTTTTTCCCTCTTCTTTCATTTGGAACATATTCCTCTGTGTCATCTTCCCTTTCCCTTTCTTGGTGCTTGTTTCTAGGTATTAGGAAAATCAGCTATGTCTCTTGATCTTGAAAGTAGTGACCTTATGAAGAAGTCATTTGATATCCTGTAGTGCAATGCCCCCTGTTCACCAGAACCAGGCACTTGAGTGGTGTTTCCTTTGTGGATTGTGTGTGTCATACTATTGTAGCTGATCCACGTTTGCCTTGAAATCAGTAACTGCAGTGGCACACTTTGCCTTTTGTGGGTACACCAAGCAGGGTTTGGTCCCTCTGCTCTTCAGAGGCAAGTCTGGGGCTGATGTGGGCTGTAGTTTAATGTTATCAGCAGTCAGACAAGATGCCTGTCCTCAGCACATCTGCCAGTGCTGTAGTTGCATCAACCTGCCAAGATCCTCCCTGCCTTCACCCTATGAGTCTTTCACTGATGGTCAGGGTTAGCAATCAGGCCAGGTGCCTGCCCCTAGTCCATTTTGGCATGGCTGCAGTTGCATTGATTGCAAGGGGACTCTACCTGTGATGTTAGCTGTAAAATTCAGCTGCTGGAACTGAGGGCACACTGGTGCATGTGTTTGTGTTCCCCTTTCTTCAGGGCAGGGGCCACTTTGGAGTGGTGCTTGTCTGCCAAGACTTCTTACACGATCTGTATGAGCAGGAGGCACTTTGGAGGAATACCTGAAGAGTGGGGCAGGTTGATGGGGGCAGATTCCTAGGAGAACGTGAAAACAATGGAGTGTGCAGTGCTAGCAAGATAGGTGTAAAGTATTTTCTCTAACTCTTAAAAACTGAGAACAAACTGAGGGTTGATGGGGGGTGGGAGGGAGGGGAGGATGGGTGATGGGTATTGAGGAGGGCACCTTTTGGGATGAGCACTGGGTGTTGTATGGAAACCAATTAGACAATAAATTTCATATATTGAAAAAAAAAAGTTTTTTCTCTAGTTCCTGCAAATGTCTGGCTATGTAGGGTTAGCGGATAGGGTAGGAGAGAAGTAGCACCCTCAGCACTTTTGTTTGTGGAGAAGTCTCCTAAAGATTTCTGCTGCCCCCACCCCAGGACCTGTTCTGATATTAGTAAATAAATGTTGTATACCGCAGGTGCTTTTCAAACTGCTGCTTCTATGCTGTATCTCAGCCAGGTTATTTGTTATCCTGCCTCTTTAAGGATGGGACTCAGTTTCCTATCACCCTCTAGATCTCCCAGACTTAAGTCTGCTGAGTTTTGAAGTATGTAGAGTTAAAGGCCACTGGGTGGCTCAGCCAGTTAAGTGTCCAACTTTGGCTCATGTCGTGATCTCATGGTTCATGAGTTCGAGCCCCATGTCGGGCTATGTGCTGACAGCTCAGAGCCTGGAGCCTGCTTCAGATTCTCTGTCTTCCTCTCTCTCCCTGCCCCTCCCCCACTCACACTGTCTCTCTCTCAAAAATAAACATTAAAAAAAAAAGTATGCATTTAAGCCCTGCTGATAGTAAAAACTCACAAAGCAAAGCGTCCTGGTTTTCAAAGTGAAAGTGTTATATCAACTCATCTTCCCATTGTAGATAACCCATGTCTGGGGTACCTGAAGTGGGGTCTGATCATCTGCTCCATGTTTGTGGTATCCCTCCCATTCGTGGTTAGTCCAGCAAGGGGTTTGGTTACCAACCAGGGTTTGGTGTCCACCCCTCCAACCCTTTTTGATTTAGCCTCCTCTCTACAATTGACTGTCTAAAGTTTGTTCTGCCAGTCCTGTGGTTGATTTTCAGAGTTAGTTGCACTAATGTGGCTGTTACTTCAGTGTGCCCATGTGATGAAGTTGAGCTCTAGATCCCCCTACTCTGTCATTTCCACAAACTCTTTTCCCTTAATACATTTAAAGTCCGTGATTTCTTTAGTAGTATTCCTTCTTTAATTCCTGATATTGCTTATTTAGGTCTCATTTCCTTTTAAGTTAGGCTCACATTTTATCAATTTTGACTTTTCTATTGTGTTTTTCTTACCTATTTTGATAATTTCTACTGTAATATGTCCTTCTTTCTCTAGTTTTTTTAAGATGGAATATTAGGTTTTGAACTATTAATTTTTTCTAGACTATTAACTTAATGTTATAAATTTCACTCTAAGCACTATTTTACCTGTATATAAGTATTAAGTTCTATTGCAATTTTTGTTGAGTTTGAAGTATTTTCTAATATTCCTTGAGACTATATCTTTAATCTATGTATTACATAGAAGTGCAATATTTAATTTCCAAATGCTTGGAGATTTACCAATTTTTCTGTTATGTATTTGCAGTTTAATTTCATTATGGTCAAAGGACTTATTTGTATGATTTCAATTATTTTAAAATTTAAGGTTTGTCTTGTGATTCAAAATATGTTCTATCTTGGTGAATGTTTCATGTGCATTGAAAAAAATGTATATTCTGCTATTTGGTGAACTATTTTTTAATGTCAATCAAATCAAGTTAATTGATTGTATTCCTCAGTTCTTTTATATTTTTGCTTATTATTAGTTTCCTTGGGCTCCTGTCACAAATTACCACAAATTTCCTGGCTTAAAAAAACATTATTCTCTCATAGGTATGGAGGCCAGAAGTCTTAAGTCAAGGTGTAAACAGAGTTGAATGCTTTGGAAGCACTGAGGGAGAATCTACTCAATGCCTTTGTCCTAACTTCTAGTGGCTACTACCAATCCTTGGAATTCTTGACTTGTAGATATATCATTTCAATCTTCGCCATTATCTTCACATCATCATTCCCCTCTGTGTGTTGTCTCCCTTTCCCTTAAAAGGACAATTACCTTAAATTTAGGGTCCACCCTAATCCAGGATGATCCCCTCTTGAGATCCTTAATTTAATTACATCTGCAAAAAGTATTAGAGTAAATAGCTTACATTCAGTGGTTTTAGGTAGACTTACCTTTTTTGGAGGATATCATTCAACCTACTATATGACTTTCTGGCCACTTGTTTGTCAGTTACTGAGAGCACCACTGAAGTCACCAGCTATTACTAATTTTAGATTTGTCCTTCTTTCATTTATATGTGCTCTCATGTCAGTTGTACATGAACTTATGATTAAGAATTTGGGGTAAATTGATCGTTTTATCACTACATAATGAACCTCTTCACTTCTGGTCAACTTTCTTTTTCTGAAATCAACTTTGATATTAATAAATCCTTATAACCATTACTTTGGTTAATATTAGCATGGTATACTTGTTTCCATAATTTTGCTTTTAGTCTACCTGTATCTTTATATTTAAGATGTAGATGTTTTGTAGTTATGCTTGGTTCCTTTTTTAAAAAATCATTTGATATTCACTATCTTTTCATTGGTATGTGTTGACTATATGTATTTATTGATATGCTTTTACTTAGGTCTGCCATTTTATTTTCTTCTGTTTTTGTTTTTTCTGTTTTTGGTTTTTTGTTTTTTAGTTCCTCTAGAACTATTTTTGAAATATGCCCAGAGCTTTCTGTTCTCCCTAACAAGGTTTGCCTTCATGGGAAAGAATTTCACCAGAGCTTAAATAACTTGGGTTTACCAAAGCCTAACCAACCTTGGAGAAAGAAAATACCCAAGTCCAGCTCCTTTTTAGCCTTCCTAATTTATTTAATGAGTGAGGTGGGGGAGTCAAGGACAGGAAGCTGAGTAGTTCTTAAAGAGCTTAGGAGTACAAACTCACTAAAATACTGAGACTAAAATCATAGTACTGTAGAATGCTTTTCCTCTCCAACACCTTACCACCACATCAACAGAAATCTTGTATGAAAATGGGTGAAAGCTAAAAGCATTGTAAGCCTCAGATCCCTAAAAGAGCATCTAGGAAAAACCAAACACCGTCTCTAGAAGAAACAAACCAACAATTCTAAGAAAACTATAGCCTTTAACAGTGTATCTGTAATAAACAGTAAACACAGTGAAACTCCTATCCAGATAAACATAAAGTCTCACACTAAAAGCTAATCTATGCCAGTTGCAGTTTATCTACTATATCATGTCCAGTTTTCATTTAAAAATTACAAGCCATGCCCAAACAAAGCTAGAGAAACAATGTAAACATCAGAACAAGGTTATAGTAGAGATTTTGGAATTATCAGACCAGTAATTTAACTATAATGTGCTAATGGTTCTAATGGAAAAAGTAAGAAACATACAGAAACACATGGGTAATATAAGTAAGAGGAAACTGTAAGAATCAAAATGGTAGAAATTTGTAACATTGAAAAAGAAATGAAGAATGACTTTGATGAACTCACTAGTGGGCTGAGCACAGCTAAGAAAAGAATCAGTGAGCTGGAAGGTATGTCAATGGAACCTTCCCAAGGTGAATAGGAAAAAATAAAGAAGAAAAAAAGAAGAAACAACAAAATATCTGAAACTGTGGGGCAAATACAAAAGATATAACATACACATAATGGGAATACCAAAAGGAAGAGAAAAAGAAAAACAGAAAAAATACTCAAAATAATATCTGAGAATTGCCCAGAATTAATAACAAAGGTAAACCATAGACTTAGGAAATTAAAAGAACACCAAGGATGATAAATACCAAAAATATCTACACCAAAGTATATCATTCAAACATTAGAAAATCAAAGAGAAGAATCATGGTAGAAAGCCAAGGGAGCAAATCATTTTCCCTGTTGAAGAACACACATAAGATGTCTATGTCCTATTCTACAAACTTATGAATATGTTAGGTTACATGTTGAAGGGAAATTAAGATCAAAGGTGAAATTAAAGTTGCTTAATAAGCTGACTTAAAATAGGGAGAGTGTCCTAAGTTATCCAGGTAAGTCTACTATCAACACAAAGGTCCTCACAAGTGAGTGAAGGAAGCAGAAAAGGGAAAACCAGAGAGAAGTGTGGGAACTCAGTCTAATGTTCTAGCTTTAAAAATGGAGGACCCAAGGAAAGCAGACAGCCTTTAGAAGCTAGACATGGCTAGGGAAAGAATTCTCCCCTGGACTGTCCCAAAAGGTACAGAACCTATCAACACCTTGATTTTAGCCCAATGAGGTCAATCCTAAAGTTTTGACGTCCAGAAATGTAAGATAATACATTTGTATTATTTTAACTACTATGTTTGGGGTAATTTGTTTCAACAGCATTAGAAAACCAGTATGATGATGACTGCTGTTTTACTCTTTGATAATTCCCACATCTATGTTATCTTAGTGTTGGTGACTGTTGTTTATTCCCTTGTAAGTGGTGATTTTCCTGGTTCTTCAGAAGCTGAATAGTTTGGCTCATATCTTAGATATTTTAAATATTAGACGATGAGATTCTGGGTCTTGTTTAGAACCTTAAGGATAATGTAGATGTTTAAAAATTAGGTAATTGATTTAGCTAAGACCACAAGTTCCAAACTCATCTTTTGTGGGCTTTAAAGTCTGTTCAGTTCTAAAACCTTTGCTATGCTATTCAAATATGTCCCATGTGTGTGACATCCGTGGCCAATCTGGGACCTAGACAGTGGTCTAGCCTATAGGTCAATTCCCAAACCCTTGAGTGTATTTTCAGAGTAAGAAAAACACATGCTAAACTCAGAGTTGAGCCCAGAAGTTCATCCACAATTTTATGGGATAGCTGTTTGGAGCTTTGTCTTCTCTGCAATTTCACTTAACATTTTCTACTCTCCAGGGTTCCTACTTTTGGTCTTTCAGGCAGACACATGGGACAGGAAGAAGGATTCCTAGCCTGAGTGAAAAACGTAATACGTTCCCCTAGATTTCCTGTAGCACCTGAGATTAAGCAAGAACATTTGAACATGGTCTGACAGAGGCATGCTTAGCACTACACTGAGTTCTAAACTCTTAAGGGAAATATTGTTTGGATAAGATTCAGTATATAATAAGGTTTTAAACTTGAACAAAAGCATAGTAAAGAGGAAAAATTAAGCTTTTTAATGTTTATATAGTTGAAATATACATGTAGTTGTTAGAAATAATAGGGAAATCCCATGTACCCCTACCCAGTTTCCACAACATCTTACAAAACAGTAGCAAAATACCATAACCAGAATACAAACACTGGTAGAGTCAAGATCCAGAACATTTCCTTCACATTTCCCTTTTCTAGCCACAGCTACTTTCCTTCCACCCCTAGTCCTTCTTAACCCCTTTAGCCCCTGGCAATAATTTACCTGTTATCGGTTTCTATTTTGTCATTTAAAAATATTACGTAGTGGAATCATGCAACATATGAGACCTAAATCTGAGCAAATGAAAACAATTTTGTGCCAGATCCTTAAAGTTAGGCATATAAAGGGGAAAGACTCTTTAAAATTGTAGTAGCAGAGCTAGAGTCAGCAGTCAATGATTAATTTAACCCTTAACTCAATTTCCTCCTTCTTTATAATCGATCTCAAATAAATTAATACATATATACACACGTATAAAAGAGATACTTAATTTAAATATAAATATAAATATAAATATAAATATAAATATAAATATAAATATAAATACATACACACTTCAAATACATGTTTCAATTTATAGACCCTAATAGACAGGGTCTTTTTCAGAAGACTCTAAACTCTTTTGTTTGCCATTATACATCTGATCAAATATCACCTATTTCTACACAACTCTCCTTTCTCTGTCATTTTCCAACCCATTGATTGTTTTCCACTCATTTACTGAAGACTTTGAAGAATTTTAACTTATAGTCTTCTTTATTATTAATATTTTTTACATCCTCCAGGTAGACCTCAATGTCCATGTAGACAACTTGTTCAATACCTAGATCTCTTTGCTTCTTAACCTTCTTAGCTTTAGAGACCCATAAGAGTAGCCAAATAGCAATCCAACTTCCTGTTACCCTGTCCAGCTTAACTGTAGCCACACCTTTTCTTTCCTCTTTCTTTCCTAGATATTTGTTAGCTTTTTTCCTTAAGAATTTAACAGTATTCAAATATCTCCCATATGGGAAAAAATATATACTTTTTTAAAGCATTCTATCTTCCCTTTAACTACTACCCTAATTTTTACTATTTCCCAATGTCACCTAATTAAGCTTCTCACAAGTTCTCTTCAATCCCTGTGCTCACTTTCTCTGCTACCACTCACTTCTTCAACAAGTGTTTTTTGTTGTTTTTCCTTGAGGCAATATCATTAGCAACTTTTTCTTCTCACTCTATAGTTCACCCAGGGAACTGTCACAGGATCCAATGATTTGAACTGCCATTTATATTCTGATTCTTCCTAAATCAATTTTTTAAACCAGTCCTTCTCAGCTTCAAATCTTTATATTCAACAGTCTATTGAAGCAATGTCTCCATTTGGATGACCTACAAAGTACCTCAAACATAGACTGTATCTAAATTTCTTTTTCTTTCAAAACCATATCTCCTACTGTTCTGTACTTGAACGAATGGCGTCATCAGTCATGCATCTGCACATACCTGAAATAATTCCTGCTTATAACCCTACCTTTTTACCCCCACAGTCCATCAATATTTTTGTCAATTGTATCTCAGGTTGACTTTTTGCCATCCTCATTGTTAGCACATTATTTTTTTGCCAATTTTTTTAATTTTATTTTTTATATTTTAAAATTTACATCCATGGGGCGCCTGGGTGGCGCAGTCGGTTAAGCGTCCGACTTCAGCCAGGTCACGATCTCGCGGTCCGTGAGTTCGAGCCCCGCGTCAGGCTCTGGGCTGATGGCTCGGAGCCTGGAGCCTGTTTCCAATTCTGTGTCTCCCTCTCTCTCTGCCCCTCCCCCGTTCATGCTCTGTCTCTCTCTGTCCCAAAAATAAATAAAAAACGTTGAAAAAAAAATTAAAAAAAAAATTTACATCCAAATTAGTTAGCACATAGTGCAACAATGATTTAAGGAGTAGATTCCTTAGTGCCCCTTACCCATCAGCCCATCCCCCCTCCCACAACCCCTCCTGTAACCCTCAATTTGTTCTCCATATTTATGAGTCTCTTCTGTTTTGTCCCCCTTCCTGTTTTTATGTTATTTTTGTTTCCCTTCCCTTATGCTCATCTGTTTTGTCTCTTCAAGTCCTCATATGAGTGAAGTCGTATGATTGTTGTCTTTCTCTGACTCACTAATTTCGCTTGGCATAATACCCTCTAGTTCTATCCATGTAGTTGCAAATGGCAAGATTTCAGTCTTTTTGATTTCTGAGTAATACTCCATTGTGTGTATGTATATATATGTATATGTGTGTATGTACACACACCACATCTTCCTTATCCATTCATCCATCGATGGACATTTGGACTCTTTCCATACTTTGACTATTGTGGATAGTGCTGCTATAAACATGGGGATGCATGTGTCCCTTCAAAATAGCACACCTGTATCCCGTGGATAAATGCCTAGTAGTGCAATTGCTGGGTCATAGGGTAGTTCTATTTTTAGTTTTTTGAGGAAACTCCATCCTGTTTTCCAGAGTGGCTGCACCAGCTTGCATTCCCACCAACAATGCAAAAGAGGTCCTCTTTCTCCGCATCCTCACCAACATCTGTTGTTGCCTGAGTTGTTCATGTTAGCCATTCTGAGAGGTATGAGATGGTATCTCACTGTGGTTTTGATTTGTATTTCCCTGATGATGAGTGATGTGGAGCATTTTTTCATGTGTCAGTTGGCCATCTGGATGTCTTTGGAGAAGTGTCTATTCATGTCTCTTGCCCATTTCTTCACTGGATTATTTATTTTTGGGGTGTTGAGTTTGATCAGTTCTTTATAGATTTTGGATATTAACCCTTTATCTGATATGTCATTTGCAAATATCTTCTCCCATTCTGTCAGTTGCCTTTTAGTTTTGCTAATTGTTTCCTTCGCTGTGCAGAAGCTTTTTATTTTGATGAGGTTCCAGTAGTTCATTTTTGTTTTTGTTTCCCTTGCCTCTGGAGACATGTTGAGTAAGAAGTTGCTGCAGCCAAGATCAAAGAGGTTTTGCCTGCTTTCTCCTCGAGGATTTTGATGGCTTCCTGTATTACATTGAGGTCTTTCATCCACTTTTAGTTTATTTTTGTGTATGGTGAAAGAAAGTGGTCCAGGTTCATTCTTCTGTGTGCCGCTGTCCAGTTTTCCCAGAACCACTTGCTGAAGAGACTGTCTTTATTCCATTGGATATTCTTTCCTGCTTTGTCAAAGATTAGTTGGCCATACGTTTGTGGGTCAATTTCTGGGTTCTCTATTCTGTTCCATTGATTGGAGTATCTGTTCTTGTGCCAGTACCATACTGTCTTGATGATACAGGTTTGTAGTATAGCTTGAAGTCTGGGATTGTGATGCCTCCTGCTTTGGTTTTCTTTTTCAAGATCACTTTGGCTATTCGGGGACTTTTCTGGTTGCATACAAATTTTAGGATTATTTGTTCTAGCTCTGTGAAAAGTACTGGTGTTATTTTGATAGGGATTGTATTGAATACATAGATGGCTTTGGGTAGTATCAACATTTTATCAATATTTTTTCTTCCTATCCAGGAGCATGGAATCTTTTTCCATTTTTTGTGTCTTCTTCAGTTTCTTTCATAAGCAATCTATAGTTTTCAATGGATAGATTTTTCACATCTTTGGTTAGATTTATTCCTAGGTATTTGTGTGTGTGTGTGTGTGTGTGTGTGTGTGTGTGTGCGCGCACGCAACTGTAAATGAGATCAATTCCTTGATTTCTCTTTCTGTCACTTCATTGTTGGTATATAGGAATGCAACCGATTTCTGTGCATTGATCTAATATCCTGCAACTTTACTGAGTTCATGAATCAATTCTAGCAGTTTTTTGGTGGAACCTTTTTGGGTTTTCCATATAGAGTATCATGTCATCTGCAAAGAGTGGAAGTATGACCTCCTCCTGGCCAGTTTGGATGCCTTTTATTTCTTTGTGTTGTCTGATTGCAGAGGCTAAGACTTCCAATACTATGTTGAATAATAGTGGCAAGAGTGGACATCCCTGTCTTGTTCCTGACCTTAGGGGGAAAGCTCTCAGTTTTTCCCCATTGAGGATGTTATTAGCGTTGGGTCGTTCATATATGGCTTTTATGATTTCAAGATATGCTCCTTCTGTCCCTACTTTCTTGAGGGTTTTTATCAAGAAAGGATGCCGTATTTTGTCAAATATTTTCTCTGCATCTATTGAGAGGATCAAGGTTCTTGTCCTTTCTTTTACTGATGTGATGAATCACACTGGTTGTTTTGGAGATATTGAACTAGCCCTGCATCTCAGGTATAAATCCCACTTGGTCGTGGTGAATAATTTTTTTTAATGTATTGTTGGATCCAGTTGGCTAATATCTTGAGGATTTTTGCATCGATGTTCATCAGGGAAATTGGCCTATAGTTCTCCTTTTTAGTGAGGTTTCTTTCTGGTTTTGGAATCAAGGTAATGCTGGCTTCATAGAAAGAGCTTGGAAGTTTTCCTTTTTTTTTTTTTTTTTTTGGAACAGCTTCAAGAGAATAGGTGTTAACTCTTTCTTAAATGTTTGGTAAAATTCACCTGGAAAGCCATCTACCCCGGGAGTCTTGTTTTTTTGGCAGATTTTTGATGACTGTTTCGATTTCCTTACTGGTTATGGGTCTGTTCACATTTTCTATTTCTTACTGTTTGACTTTTGGTAGTGTGTATGTTTCTAAGAATTTGTCCATTTCTTCCAGATTGCCCATTTTATTGGCATATAATTGCTGATAATATTCTCGTATTATTGTTTTTATTTCTGCTATGTGGTTGTGATCTCTCCTCTTTCATTCTTGATTTTATTTCTTTCGGCCCTTTCCTTTTTTGTTTTGATCCAACTTGCTAGTGGTTTTTCAGTTTTGTTAATTCTTTCAAAGAATCGGCTTCTGGTTTCATTGATCTTTTCTACTGTTTTTTTTTTTTGTTTGTTTGTTTCAACAGCATTAATTTCTGCTCTAATCTTTATTATTTCCTGTCTTCTGCTGGTTTTGGGTTTTATTTGCTGTTCTTTTTCCAGCTCCTTAAAGCGTAAGGTTAGGTTGTGTATGTGAGATCTTTCTTCCTTCTTTAGGAAGGCCTGGATTGCTATATACTTTTCTCTTAGGACCACCTTTGCTGCATCCCAGAGGTTTTGGATTGTGGTGTTACCATTTTCATTGATTTCCATGTATATTTTAATTTCCTCTTTAACTTCTTGGGTAGCCCATTCATTCTTTAGTAGGATGTTCTTCAGTCTCCAAGTATTTGTTACCTTTCCAATTTTTTTCTTGTGGTTGATTTCAAGTTTCATAGTGTTGTGGTCTGAAAATATGCACGGTATGATCTTGATCCTTTTATACTTGTTGAGGGCTGATTTGTGTCCCAGTATATGGTCTATTCTGGAGAACGTTCCATGTGCACTGGAGAAGAATGTATATTCTGCTGCTTTAGGATGAAATGTTCTGAATATATCTGTTAAGTCCATCTGGTCCAGTGTGTCATTCAAAGCCAGTTTCTTTGTTGATTTTTTGATTAGATGATCTGTCCATTGTTGTGAGTGGGGTGTTGAAGTCTCCTACTATTATGGTACTATTATCAATGAGTTTCTTTACGTTTGTGATTAATTGGTTTATATATTTGGGTGCTTCACATTTGACGCATAAATGTTTACAACTGTTAGGTCTTCTTGGTGGACAGACCCCTTGATTATGATATAGTGTCCTGCATCTCTTGATACAGTCTTTATTTAAAAAAAATTTTTTTTTAACGTTTATTTATTTTTGAGACGGAGAGAGACAAAGCATGAACAGGGGAGGGGCAGAGAGAGAGGGAGACACAGAATCTGAAACGGGCTCCAGGCTCTGAGCTGTCAGCACAGAGCCCGACGCGGGGCTTGAATTCACGGACCGTGAGATCATGACCTGAGCCGAAGTCGGACGCTTAACCGGATACAGTCTTTATTTTAAAGTCTGGATTGTCTGATATAAGTATGGCTATTCTGGCTTTCTTTTGTTGGCCATTAGCATGATAGATGGTTCTCCATCCCCTTATTTTCAATCTGAAGTTGTCTTAGGTCTAAAGTGGG
This sequence comes from Panthera pardus, assembly GCF_024362965.1. Lineage (NCBI taxonomy): Eukaryota > Metazoa > Chordata > Mammalia > Carnivora > Felidae > Panthera > Panthera pardus. The sequence continues at coordinate 102,494,146 of NW_026526677.1, forward strand.
TCTCTTGTAAACTGAATATAGATGGATCTTGTTTTCTTATCCATTCTGTTACTCTATGTCTTTTGATTGGAGCATTGAGTCCATTGATGTTTAGAGTAAGTACTGAAAGATATGAATTTATTGCCATTATGTTGCTTGTAGAGTTGGAGTTTCTGGTGGTGTTCTTTGGTCCTTTCTAATCTTTGTTGCTTTTGGTATTTATTTATTTATATATTTTTTATATATAAATTTATATTTATATATATTATTTTATTTTAATATATATATTTACTTAATATATATTTAATATAATTTATATTATTTATTATATTAATATTATATTATATTTATATATATTTATATATATTTACATATATATGTATATACATATGTGTATATATATACATATTCTCCCCTCAGAGAGTCCCCCATAAAATTTCTTACAGGGCTGGTGTAGTGGTCACAAACTCCTTTAATTTTTGTTTGGGAAACTTTTTATCTCTCCTTCTATTTTGAATGACAACCTTGCTGGATAAAGAATTCTTGGCTGCATATTTTTCTGATTCAGCATACTGAATATATCCTGCCACTCCTTTCTGGCCTGCCAAGTTTCTGTGGATAGGTTTGCTGCGCAAACCTGATTTCTCTTCCCTTGTAGGTTAGAGACTTTTTTTCCCTTGCTGCTTTCATGATTGTCTCCTCGCCTGAGTATTTTGTGAATTTGACTATGATATGCCTTGTTGATGGTCGGTTTTTGTTGAATCTAATGGGGGGGGGGTCCTTTGTGCTTCCTGGATTTTGATGTCTGTGTCTTTCCACAGGTTAGGAAAGTTTTCCTCTGTGATTTGCTCACATAACCCTTCTACTCCTATTTCTCTGTCTTCCTCTTCTGGGACCCCTATGATTCTGATGTTGTTCCTTTTTCATGAGTCACTGATTTCTCTAATTCTTAAATCGTGCTCTTTTGCCTTAATCTCCTTCCTGTTTTCTGCTTCATTATTCTATGTAATTTTGCTGATTCTAAATTATGGTGATTCTAAATTCTGGTTCAGACATCTTGCTTGTATCTATGTTGGTTAAATCCCTGGATGTTGTTTCTTCGTGTTCTTTCTTTTGTGGTGAATTCTTTCATTTTGTCATTTTGAAGGGAGAAAAGGAATTACTGAGGTAGAAAAATTAAAAATTAAAAAAATAAAATTAAAAAAATTAAAATTAAAAAATTAAACACACGCACAAAAGTTGAATAAATGATGCTAGTTCCTAGGTGTGTTTGGGTCTGGGTGTTAAAAGTGGTTTGACAGATTAGGCAATAAAAAGGGGGGGAAGAAAAAATAGAAATAGTTTGAGCATTTGAAAAAATGAATACACTGAAGTAGACTAAAATGAGATGATGGGAGTAGAAGAGAATTTGAAAAAATATAGACAAAAGTAAAGAATACAGTAGAAAAAAAATAAAGAAAAATATTTTTAATAAAAATAAAATTTTTTTCTTTTTCTGTATTTGAGAAAAAGAAAAAGGAGAAAAATGATTTTAAAAAATCGTTGGAAATTTGAAAAAGTGAATATACCATAGTAGACTAAAATAAAATGAAGGCAGTAAAACAGAATTTGAAAAAATATACATAAAAGCAAACAATGTAGTAAAAAAATTAAAAATATTTTTAATAGAAATTGAAAGTAAACAGGAAGTTTTTCTCTTCCTGCATTCAAGAAAAAGAAAAGACGTGTAAAAGAGAAAAGAAAGAAAATTAAATAAATGGAACTGCTAACAGATTGAAGTAGGACTGAAATTACTTCATTTTCCCCTAGAAGTCAGACTATGTAGCGCTTTATAGTCCATAAACTGAGCGGGCAGTGAGACTTGTGTTCTTGAAGTTGGCCCATTTGGGCTGGGCTCAGTGTAACAGCTATGCTATCCACTAGATGGCGCTGCTATCCTACTGGGGTGGATTGTTGTGGTGCTTGTACGTGCGTTTGCACATGAGCAGGTGAAAATGGTGCCATCCAGCTCCCAGTCGGTTTTCCGGGATCAGCAACGCGCACCCGTCCTCAGTCTTGAGCTCTTGTCCACTCCTCGCTTCTTCACTCTTTGTGACCAGGCCCCAGGCCCCAGGCAGCACCTCTTTCCCGAGTTTTGTCTCAGATACAGCTGTTTTCTCTGGCCCCTTACTTCTGAAGGACTGTGGCTTTGATCTGTTCCCCCCGTGGGAGGGTCTCACTGAGCAATGGCCAAATGAGCGATGGCTGAATGTCAGCTGCATCCGTGAACGCTTGCTGGACCCTGATGCTGCCAGTGCCCCAAGACTGTGGCCAAGTGCCAGTCCGCCCCAGAAAAAGTTTGTGAGACAGTGTAGCAGCAGCGTTTCAGGGATTATGGAAAATCACAACACACATCTGGCACCAGGCTTCACCCACAATGACCTTGTTCCAGCACCTGGGAATGTGGCCATTTTCTGGGGTCTGCTGGGATCAGGTGGCCTCAACAGTCTCTACCAAATGTCCTTCCAGCAGTGGAACCACTTTACCCCGTGTGGTCCGAGAACCTCCCAGACCCCACTTTGCTCCTGAGGATTTGCCCTTCCCACCAGAGCACCGCCAGGTATCGAGCTGTGGAGCTGCAGACTCTGCACTCCCCTTGTTTACAGTCTTAATGGAATTTAAACCCTCTCCTTTCTCCTTTGTCCCTTTTTAGTTTAGTCCCTATGGCTGTTTCCAATTTTCCACTTTCTCTCCAGCTGCTTTTGGGGAGGGTGCTTTTCCCGTATCCCCCCCACCCAGTCTCCTTCCTCTTTCTGCTCGCAAAAGCACCTCCCTTACTGCTCCTTCTCACTTCCCACGTTCAGCTCTCTGCACCGCATACCTGCTGAATTCTGTGGTTCAGGTTGTGAAGATTGTTGTGTTAATCCTCCAATCAATTTTCTAGGTGTGTAGGATGGTTTAGCATTGGTCTGACTGTATTTCATTGACGTGAGATACACAAAAAACTTCCATGCTGTTCCACCATCTTGGCTCCTCTCTCTTAGCACATTATTTTAAATCACCACTACCTCCCATCTAGATCAGTTAACAATCTCCTGTTATTTGACAGTTATTTATTAAGCACCTACTATGTGCCAGACACTGTTCTGGGCACTTGGGATATACCAATAAATAAATACAGATAAAATGCTTGCTCTTATGCAGGTCACCTTTTATTAGGTGATGATGGACAACAGGTAATGAACATAATAAATCCATAAATTATGTAATACTTTGGAAAGTGAAAAGCATTATTGCAAAAAAACAGAGTAAGGGTAATGCTAACATGCAAGTAAGGCTGTTTCTAGTGTTAAATAAAGAATATGACACTGAGAACAGACTTGAAGGAAGAGATTTAGCAATGTGAAAACCTGGAGGAAAAGAAGTCAGAGGAAACAGCCAGTCTAAGAATGTCTGGGGTAGAGTAAGTGGGTTTTTGTTTCCTTTAATTGAGTCTGAAGCACTGTACTGAGGAGTTTGGACCCTGTCCTCTACAGGAAGAGCCACTGAAATTGGTTAGAGTAACATATCCAAATTTTCATTTTAGAAATATCATCTCAGATTCTTGAACACAAGGATGATGTCCTGTATTTCTGTATCCCTAATACTTAATTCAGTGCTAGACACAGTCTGTATTCAACAAATATTTGTTGAATAAATGATGAGAGCAGGCTTGGACTGGAGACAGGGAAATTAATTAGAAGACTACTATTTCAATACCAAGGATAAGAAATGACAAAGGACTGAACTAAATCAAGACAATAGGGATAGAGAGAAAAAGGTTCAATTTGAGAGCTATTTAGGAGGTAGAATTTATGAGGTTTAGTGGCAGCTTGCTTGTGAAGAGAGTTTTGGTTTTGTTGACTAATGAGCTGTGGCAACATAGGAGAAATGGGAGAAAGAGCAGGGAATTTGTTTTCATTTGATTCTGTTTGTGCCAAGAAGGATAGTAAGAGAGATGATAAATTCAGCATATATTTCTTTGGTACCAACACTAGTGGAAGACTGAGGTGAAGAAAACTGATGAGCAGCATATACTCAAGGGTGAGACACAGAGGAAGTCAGCTCTGGGGCTACATAGCAGAGATTCTCAAACTTTAGCAGGCATAAAAATCAGCAGGGGAGCTTGTTAATACTTAGTAATTTTAGGCTTAAGCCCAGAAATTTCTTTTCAGTGGTACTGAAGCATGGCCCAGGAATCTGCATTTTGCGCACACACAGAAACCCAGCTGCTGTTCCAGTGCATAGACTGTCGAGACCTCACTTTGATATTAGTAGTGGATAATGGGACCTGAGCAGGTGAATTAAAAGGTGTAAGCGTGAAAGAGAAAAAGATTAGAAGGAAAAATCTAGAGAGCACAGATACGATGGAGAGGACTCACAAACGGAAACAAACCTTCTGAGCTATAGTCTGAATGCTCTGTTATTTCCCAGGTCACATCTTACCCATTGTGAGTCTTGAATTTACAACCCCAAGGTCAAAAGTCACATGCTCTACTGACTGAGCCAACCAGCCACCCCTTATGGTCCTTTTTGTTTGGATCTGGAAGTTTGTATTAGATAGAGGTAAGAAAGAACCTTTTAAAAGAAATTGTGTTCAAATTTAATGGCTTTAGTGGCTAAACTAAGGAGTTTTATCTCATTGGTGCCATCATCTGTGCAAGCCATTAGTGAAAATTTTTGACTGGGACAAGAAGATTATGAAAGCACAAAGTTTGAAAGATCAATTTTGTACTATATACTTGCGAGAAAGAGAAAGCGTAAGCAAGATCAGTTAAAGACTGCAGAAAAGTAATTAAAAAAAAAAACTAGCTGAACTATGCAAAACAAATAAGAAAACCCTTATGGAAAAAGTAGACTAGGGCTGAAACAGAGATTTAACTGGACTGGAGTCTCAAAAGCCAATATCAGAAAGAATTTTTTGGAAAGATGGTTGGTAGAGCCAAATACTAGAGTTGGCTGCAAATCCACTGTCAAAGGGACTAATCCTCTTTTCACATCTGTTTCTAAGATGACATGCTTTTAATTTTTAAATTTTTCCTTGGTAATCAAGGTGAGCTTTCAAAGGATATGACCATTCCTGAAATTTTGAAAAAGGAAACAATTGTGGTCGGTCTCTCTCTCTCTCTCTCTCTCTCTCTTTCGTTTCGTTTCGTTTCGTTTCGTTTCATTTCATTTCGTTTCGTTTTGTTTTGTTTTGTTTTGTTTTGTTTTGTTTTTGGTGGTGACGGTTTTGTTTTGGCTTTGGGTGGATTGTTTTTGCTTTGATACTTGGTAAAATTTTATCCAGGAAATAGAATAAATCAAGAAAAGGAAAAAGCATTGAAAGCCCATGAGTCAAGCCATTCTTGCTTTCTTGCTTGACCTTGCCCTTGCCCTTGCCCTTCCTTTCTTTCTTCCTTCCTCCTTCCTTTCTTCCTTCTTATATGGTCTTCTGCAGCCAAATAAGTGACACAGAAAACTAACAAAAATATCAACATCAGCAGTAATTTATGAACTATGGAATTTTAAACCAAGTTAGTATCCTTTAAGAGAGAACAGGAGACATAATCACACATTAAGTCATACATACATGATACTGCTCTACATACATCCCTCAAAACTTTCCAGAAAAGGTTACTTATGTTCTATACAGATGCTATCTCCTGGGTCTTGAGAAATCTCCCTTAAATGTTTTACTAGAAATCAGACACAGTGGTCCTTCCTAAAGCCAGGAAGTGAACTTGTTAAAGGACTCCTTTTCCTGACTTGGGTTAATTCTTCCATTTGGAATGACATAAGGGCTCTGAGCCTTTTCTCTCCTCAAGTACTTAGTGGCTATAGCAAAGTTTTAGCAATGGTTTACCCTAAGAAACACTATTTTCTGGTGCCCTCCAATGTATCCTAGTGTCTAAATCTCAGATACACAAATATATGTATTACTTGGTGTTCTCTCTCCCTGATCTTCCCCTCCTCATGAAGCTTCATTTTATTTTTATTTTTATTTTAATCTTTCAAGTTTTTGTTTAAATTCTAGTTAACACATAATGTGATGTTAGTTTCAGGAGAAGAATTTAGTGATTCATCACTTACATATAACACCCACTGTTCTTCACAAGCGCTGTCCTTAATACCTGGCATCCATTTAGCCCATTTCCCAACCAACCTCCCCTCCAGCAACCCTCAGTTTATTCTCTATAGTTAAGAGTCTCTTAAGGTTTGCCTCCGTCTCTTTTTTTTTTTTCTCTTTTCCCTATGTTGATCTGTTTGGCTTGTTAAATTGTACATATGTGTGAAACCATACGGTATTTGTTTTTCTCTGACTTTCTTCACTTAGCATAACGCACCCTAGCTCCATCCACATCAATGCAAATGGCAAGATTTCATTCTCTTTATGGCTGAGCAATATTCCATTGTATATGTATATATGCCATATCATTATCCATCCATCAGTCAATGGAAACTTGGGCATTTCCATAGTTTGGCTATTGTTGATAATGCTGCTATAAACATGAGGGTGCATATGCCTCTTTGAATCAGTACTTCTGTATCCCGTGGGTAAATACCTACTAGTGCAAATGCTGGGTTGTAGGGTAGTTCTATTTTTAACTTTTTGAGGAACCTCCATACCATCTTCCAAACTGGCTGAGCCAGTTTGCATTCCCACCAACTGTGTGAGAAGGTTCCCCTTTCTTTACATCCTCACCAGCATCTGTTTTTTTCCTGAGTTGTTCATTTTAGTCATTCTGACAGGTTTGAGGTGGTATCTCTTTGTTGTTTTGTTTTTCCCTGATGATGAGTGATTTCCCTGATGATGAGCATATTTTCATGTGTCTGTTAGCCATCTGGATGTCTTCTTTGGGAAAATGTCTTTTGATGTATTCTGCCCATTTACTAACTGGATTATTTGTTTTTTAAGTGTTGAGTTTGATAAGTTATTCATAGATTTTTAGATGCTAATTCTTTTTTCGGGTCTGTCATTCATAAATATCTTCTTTTGTTCTGTTGCCTTTTGTGTTGATTGTTCCTTTGCTTTGCAGAAGTTTTTATATTAACCAGGAAATGAAAGGAGAAATAAAAAAAAAACATGGAAACAAATGAAAATGAAAACACAACAGTTCAAACCTTTGAGATGCAACAAAATCAGTCATAAGAGGGAAGTAGAGAGCAATACAGGTCTACCTCAAGAAGCAGGAAAAATCTCAAAACACAATCTAAGCTTGCACCTAAAGAAGCTAGAAAAAGAACAGATAAAGACTGAAGCCACTAGAAGGGTAATAATAAAGATGAGAGCAGAAATAAATGCTATCAGAAAAACAACAAAAAAAAACAGATCAATAAAACTAAGAATTCGTATTTTGAAAGAATTTATAAAACGTATAAACCCCTAGCCAGACTTATCAAAAAGAAAAAAAAAAGGACCCAAATAAATTAAATCATAAATGAGAGAGATCACAACCAACACCACAGAAATACAAACAATTATAAAAGAATACTATGAAAAATTACATGCCAACCAATTGGGCAACCTGGAAGAAATGGATACATTTCTTGAAACTTCATTTTAAATCTCCTATTTGATTTTTAGGCAGCTTGTTTCCACCTCAGGTTTTAAATCTCTTCACATTGAAGTAGTTGAGAAACATTGCCATAAGTGACAAGGGTATATTCTTTAGAAAAGGCCATTGTTAAGTGGCCAGAATTTTAGTTTATTTTTTAAACCTAGAATCCCAAAAGTATGTGACAAAGACCTAAATTACGTAACTGTTTCTCAAACTTTTTTTCCTGGGGCCCACAATAAGAAAACCCTATGAAACCTCATTTCAGAGCATATACAGAAAACACAAGTCTGTTAAAACAATGTTTATCCTAACCGCATACAATGTATTATGATATTTTGTAGTTATTCTATTTGACTCCCTTCCGTTCTATTCCAGTTGTAAAGTATTTTCCATGCCCAAATAAAATAACTTTACTGTCCCCTTAAGGGTTGTAATGCACCATTTGAAAAGCAGACTGACCAGCCTGTGGTTCTCCCTCCTGTCTTTGCTATTAAACCTAAAAATAAGAGTTGAAAAGTACCACATCTGTGGATGCACATATTCTCTCAGAGGAATTACAACCATCCAGAGTTTCTTTGGTTCAAGCAGTCTTTATTTTCAGTGTTAGAGTTTCCCTCTAAGCTTCATTGGTCAAAAGCTGAAATGCCATTTATGGCCACAGTGTGCCACCTGGCATCACAAAACTCCCGTCCATGACCTGCCCCTGCTCACTCCACACAGCCAGAAGAAAGAAGCCAGGAGGGAGTTCTTCAGTGCGTTTTAGAGAATAGATCTAATTACAGCCTATTGCCACCTGTGGTTGAGGCCTTGCATATTTTTATACCAAGTGCATTTCCTTTACTAATGCCTTTGTTTTGCTATCATGAGGAAGTAGTCACTTCCACAGTAGCAGAAGTATTTGAAAAACTGGGAAGAAGGAAAACAGAAGCCCTTGTCTGTAGTTCCTGAACAACTGAGACTTGCTTTGGCTGATTTCTCTCAATATTTGTAGTGCTTTTTTTCACAAGTTCTTTCCTTGCTGTAAACAACTGCATATACTGATTTTTTTAATTTACATTTAATTAACATATAGTGCAATATTGGTTTCAGGATTAGATTTTAGTGATACATCCCTTACATACAACACCCATTGCTCATCACAACAAGTGCTTTCCTTTTATCTCTCACCCATCTAGCCCATCTCCCACCCACCTCCCTCCATCAACCCTCAGTTCTCTGTATTAAGAGTCTCTTGTAGTTTGTTTCTCCCACCATTCTTCTCTTCCACCACTTCTCATATGATCATCTGTTTTGTTTCTTAAATTCCACATATGAGTGAAATCATATGGCATTTGTCTTTCTCTGATTTATTTTGCTAAGCATAATACATCCTGGCTCCGTCCATGTCATTTCAGTTGGCAAGATTTCATTCTTTTTGATGGCTGAGTAATACTCCTGTGTTTGTGTGTGTGTGTGTGTGTGTGTGTGTGTGTGTGTGTGTGTGAGAGAGAGAGAGAGAGAGAGAGAGAGAGACAGACAGACAGACAGACAGACACACATTCTGTGTAGAAAACCCAAAAGACTCCACCAAAAACTTGCTAGAACTAATACATGAATTCAGCAAAGTTGTAGGATAGAAAATCAACATACAGAAATCTGTTGCATTTTTATACACTAATGAAGCAGCAGAAAAAGAAATCAATGAATCCCATTTGCAATTGCACCAAAAACAGTAAGATACCTACAAATGAACCTAACCAACAACGATTTAAGTTAAATCTCAGGTCATAAAAGGAAGAGCCATAGGTCTAAATCCCAGTACAACTTAGATCTGTGGCAGATCTAAAGGAGCAAACTCTGTGGACATGAGTATCCCTACCACTAAAGGTGGTACGTGTTCACAGTACAGCCACCTACCAGATGACCTGTTACACCATACTACACCAGCCATGCTCAACTTGAATTGCTCTGCATGGGGATATCTATATAGATAGAAATATGGAGAGAGGTATAAGAAGATATAGATAGATGCAATTATAGAGATAGCCATATAGATATGTATGTAGGTATACATGCATGTTTTTCATATATAGGGTCTATGTATATACATTTAATACTTGTTTGCCAATCTTTCCAGGCACATATCCATACAATCGTATGGATACCAGAACTGTGATCATAGCATGTTGGAGATTGGCTCAGAGATATGATAATTTCTAAAGGAATTTATTGGGGAGTGGGGAAAGACAGTGCTCTGAGCTACTGGCATAATTACCATGACCACATAGAGAATACCACAGTAAACAGACATTTGCTTTGCACCCCTAAAATAATTAGCTCATGTTGTTTTGTAATAGTGTTGAGCTGGTCAGGACAAACACTACCACCCTTAGTAACAAAGAGCCTGTGATGTGGGGAAAGGCCACAAAACCGGTCTGAGCTCATAGTTCAGCAATTGAGTTGGGGCTGGAGCTCCAGGACCCTGACCTTTGTGGACCTGCACCCCACAGAAAGTAGGGTCTGGCTCCAAAATCCTTGAGACCAGATTGAGAGGAAATAAACATGATGAAAGAGAGCTGAATTTTAGATGAAGTAACATAGTCCTGACTTGTGCTTCTCGAAGTTATTTTGCCTGATGGTGGAGGGAGTGAGGCCATATGTGTGGCAGGAAGGTTGTTAGAAAATGTACACAGCACGTTTTTTCACACTGTTAATTTTACTCAATTATTTTGCGTTAGGGGTAGGTGATTAAAGCTCTTTAATTGGTAAATAAACTTCAACCATAGGGAAAAATGCAACATATGCTTGGTTTTTAAGATAAAAGACCGCTAAAGAATTTTAATCTCTTAGCAGGATATTTTATAGCGATATCCATAGGCCCCTGGAGATTAGAGTTTATTCTTCTTTACTTTTAGAATACATTTGTAGAGAAGTTTGAACTAGCCTCTAAGAAACTCTCCTGGCACACACTCAGAGAAACCACAAGAATGTGTGTGTACCCTTGTGGGAGAGGTTGCTCTGACCTCATGAACATAGCTATCCAGTCTAGGGACAGTGGGGGAAGAAAACGAAAATTTGTTCTAGGCAGAACATTAAGAACCCACTCCTGATATTTCCATCCGTTTGGAAGAACATTTGATAATTTTTCTTTAAGAAGGAACCCAAAATTCTCTACTTATTCCTGTTCCGGAAGGACTGGCTTGGTCTAGTGCTGCTTGGGCAGGACAGGTAAGCTTCTCTGATTCCGGAATTCAGTATTAGACCCCTGGCCTGTAGACATGCAACATTCTCCAACTTCACCTTTCTTATATATGACAGTGAATTTTGGGGCGTGGTTCTCCATTTTGAGAGAGAGTATGTGTGTGAGTACACGCACAAGTGGGGGAGAAGTGGAGGGGGGGGGGGTGGGAATCTCAAGCTGACAGCACAGAGTCTGACAAAGGACTGGAACTCACCAACTGTGAGATCATGACCTGAGCCGAAATCAAGTGTTGAACCCTTGACCGACTAAGCTACCCAGGCAACCTTGCTTACTTTTTTCTAATTTCTAAACTCATTTAGAACTCAACGGAGAGAAAAGAATATATTTATTAGAACTCATTTGAAAACCCATGAATTTCCTCATTACTGTGTGCCATCATCTGCACTTAAACTTTTTGTTCATCTTCTCATTGAACTGCTATAAACTTGAAGACGTAGAAAGCATTATTTCCATGACATACACGGAAAAACGGAGACTCAGAAAAGTAAAACAATTTGCTTGTACTCCTTCCTATAAGCCTGTGCCTAGGCCTATGATTCCATGAAGGAGAGAGAAGTACAAACTGTGTCCCATAAACCAAATCTAGTCTTTGGCCTGTTTTATCAAAGTTTTTCTTGGAGGACCACCAGGCCCACCTACTTACTGCCTTTTGTTGTGTTCTCCCTACAACAACAGAGTAGGGCACAGAGCTGAGGAATTGTGACAGAGGTCATATGAACCCCAAGCCTAAAATACTTACTATCTGGCTCTTGACAGAAAAAGTTTGCTGATGACCCCTGGTCTAAATCTAATAATTGGTTGGATTCGTAAGAATAAAAGAGTGGGCAGCAAGAAGAGAAGGTTGTGTTGAGCAGGTAGCATAGTCAAGTGGCAGAGAAATACGGCTGATGACAAGCTGTAACATGTGCCTATGGGTCTGATGATCTGAAGTGGTATGAAGAGGGAAGGTCACTGGGTTGAAGACAGATAAGAAGCTAGGAGGACTTACATGTCAGATGTGCCATCTTTGAGACTATTAAAAACTCCCAAAATGAGAATGGGGAGGAAGGTCGTGAACTGCATACTAAACTCTATTAAAATATAAGAGAGATCTTGACAGAAGGCAAAGGAGGGTGGTGAGGGTGTTAGCAGGAGAGAATAACCCTCCATAACAGGAGGGATTCCATAGAAGAGGGTGATATAGATGAGACCAAGAATGGTTTGCATTCCACATTCTATATTCAGTGTCCTCTAGCCTCAAAATGAACACATGTTCCCTTAATTTGTTCCCAGTATGTCACACATTCCATTATTAGAGCATATATCCCACATAATTTTTTTTGTTTTAACAACGTTGTTGAGCCAGAGTATATGTACCATAAAATTCACCCAGTGTTAAGGCTCACTGACTCTTAATGAATGTACCTAGTTGTGAAACCATCACAAAAAATTTTTGGCACATTTCCTTTTGTACCCAGAAGATCCCTTGTGTCCATCTACAGTCCCTTCTCATTCCCACTTCCAGCCCCGGATAGATATCTGTCAACCTGCTATGAGTCTCTAGGTTTTATGGATGTTTCATATAAATGTAATCATTCAATATATGGTCTTTTATGACTTTTTTTCCCACTCAGCATAAAAGTTTTTATGAGGTTTTATTCGAATAGCAGCATGAATCAGTACTTTATTCCTTTATATTGCTGAACTGTAATCCATCGCATACATAGACCAAATTTTATTTATCCATTCATCAGTTGATGGATATTCAGGTTGTTTCCCCTTTGGCGATCTTGCTAATAATGCTGCCATGAACATTTATGTACATGTTTTTGTATAGAGGTATGATTTCATTTCTCTTGGGTATATATCCAAGGACTGGAATTTCTGGGCACATGGTAACTCTATGTTTAACATTTTGAGGAGCTGCTAGACAGTTTTCCAAAGCAATTGTGCCATTTTATACTCCCACCAGCAATGTATGAGGATCCCCATTTCTCCACATCCTCGCCAACACTTGCTATTGTCTTTTTATTTATAGCTATCTCCAACGTGATTTTTATTTGCATTTCCCTAATGACTAATGATGCTGAGCATCTTTTCATGTGCTGATTGCCTTTTTGTGTATCATCTTTGGTGAAATGTCTATTCATCTCTTCTGTCCATTTTTAAAATTGGTTTGTGTTTTTATTATTGAGGTGTAAGAGTTCTTTATTCTAGTTACAAGTAGTTGGATAGATGGGGGCAAATATTTTCTCCAATTTTGTGGGTTGTTTTATTTTTTCATAAAATAGGGAACGCTTCACGAATTTATATGTCATCTTTGTGCAAGGGCCATGCTAATCTTCTCTGTATCGTTCCAATTTTAGTATATTTGCTGCTGAAGCAAACACTGTTGTTTTATTTTTTAAATGGTGTCCTTTGAACCACAAACGTTTTTTTTTTTCCTTGCAATGAAGCAGAATTTTTTTTTTCTTTTGTTCCTTGTGTTTTGGTATCATAATTCAGAAGGCTTTGTCTAACCTAAGGTCACAAGTATTTCCTTGTATATTTTCTTTTTAGGAGTTTTGTAGTTTTCCTTGTATAATCATTTAGGTCTATGATCTATTTTGAGTGAATTACTACATATGAAGTCCAGCTTCATTCATTTGCTTATGGTTACAGAGCTGTCCCAGCATCATTTGTCAAATAGACTATTCAGACGATTATTTTCCTATTGAATTGTCTTGGCACCCACACCAAAAATCAAGTAATTATAAATGTAAGGGTTTATTTCTGGACTGTGAATTCCATTCCATTCATTTATAAGTCTATCCTCATGCCAGAACCACACAGGCTTGATTATTGTTACTTTGTAGAAGGTTTCAAACTGGGAAGTGTGAATTCTCTAATCTTATTTTTTTCCCCCACGATTGTTTTATTACATGTCCCTTGAATTTCCACATGAATTTTAGGAAGTAAAGTGCTACTTTCCGAGAAAAAAAAAACTGGGAATTTGATAGAGATGGTGTTAAATCTTAAAGATCGATTTGGAGAGGATTGTCATCTTCACAGTGTTCTCTGGTCCATGAATGAGGGATGACTTTGATATTTTTAAGGTCTTCTTTTATTTCTTTTTTTTTTTTTTAACTTTTTAATGTTTGCTTATTTTTCAGAGAGAGAGACATAGCATGAGAAGGGGAGGGACAGAGAGAGAAAGAGAGGGAGACACAGAATTGGATGCAGTGTCCAGGCTCTGAGCTGTCAGCACAGAGCCTGTTGTGGGGCTCAAACCCATGAATCATGAGATCATGACCTGAGCTGAAGTCAGATGCTTAATTGACTGAGCCACCCAGGGACCCCAGGTCTTCTTTAATTTCTTGCAACAATGTTTTTTAATATTCAGATTATAAGATTTCATTTATTTAATTTATTCTCAGATACTTAATTTTTTGCAACTATAAATAGAATTGTTTTCTTAATTTAACTTTCAAATTGTTCATTGATAATTTATACAAATACAAGTGATTTTCATATTTTGATCTGCCCTGCAACCTTGTTGAATTCTTTTTTGTTGTTGTTGTTCTAATAATTTTTAGTGGATTGCTTGGGCATTTCTATACAGGGTATCATCATGTCACCTGCAAATAGAAATAATTTTGCTTCTTCTTTTCCACCATTAATTCCTTCTTAATGCCTAATTGCCCTGCCTGGAATCTCCAGCACAATGTTGAGCAGCAGTGGTGAAAGCAGGCATCCTTGCCTTTATCTTGATCTTAGAGGAAGCATTCAGTATTTCACTTAAGTTGTTTCAGTTAAGTATGATATTAGTTGTGGGTTTTTCATAGATGCCCCTTAGCAAGTGGAGGAAGTTACCTTCTATTAATGGTATGTTGAAGGTTTTAATCATGAAAAGCTGTTACACTTTGTCAAATGCCTTTTTGGTGTGTAGTGAGATGACCCTGTGGGATTTGTGCTTTATTCTATGGATAAGTTACATTACAGTGATTTCCACATGTTAAACTCATATTGCATTCCTGGAATAAATCCTATGTGGTCATGGTGTATAATCCTTCTTAAAGTTAATGAATGTGGTTTGTTAATATTTTATTGAGTATTTTGCATGTATATTCATAAGAGATACTGGTCTACGGTTTTCTTGTAGTGTCTTTGTCTAGTTTTGAGATCAAATAATACAGGCTTCATAGAATGAGTTGGGAAGTGATCCCTCTTCTTCTATTTTTTAAAGGGGTTTATGAATAATTGGTATTAATTTTTTTAAGTGTTTAGTTGAATTCAGCAATAAGGTCATCTGGATCTGGGCTTTTCTTTGCAAGAAGTTTTAAAATTACCAATTCATTTTTTAAAATTTGTTGTAGGTCATTAACGTTTTCTTTCTTTTTTACTCAATGTTGGTTGTTTGTCTCTTTAGGAATTTATCTACTTCATGTAAATTATCTAATTTGTTAGCATACAGTTATTCATGGCACTTCCTTATAATCTTTTTTATTTCAGTAAAATTAACAGTGATTTATCCTTTTATTCTTGACTTTAGTAATTTAAGTCTTCAGTTTTTTTTCCTGTCCAGTCTAGATAAAGGTGTGTTAATTTTGTTGGTCTTTACAAAGGAACCCTTTTTTGGTTTTACTAATTGTTTTATTCTCTATTAATTTCTGCTCCAATCTTTCTATTTCCTTCCTTCTTCTTGCCTTGGGTTTAGTTTGCTCTTTTTCCGCTTTCTTAAGATGGAGGTTAATTTATAATTCATTGATTTCTTTCTCAGAATATTCTAATTTTCCTTTTTGTTTCTTCTTTGGCACATTGATTATTCAGTAGTGTTTTACTTTCCACCTATTTGTGAATTTACCAAACCCATTGCCATTAGTAATGTCTAATTTCATTCTATGTGGTTAGAGAACATGCTCTGCATTATTTCAACTTACATATAGAGAGAAGCTTCTTCTTTGGCGTAGTACATGTTCTGTCCTGGAGAATATTCCACGTGGACTTGATAAAATTGTGTAGTCTTCTGAGTGAAGACTTGGGTAGATGTTTATTAGGTCTAGTTCATTTATAATGTTAAAATATTAGATTTCCTTGATCTTCTGTCTGGTTGTTCTAATATTTTTGAATGTGAAATATTGAAGTGTCTAACTATTCTTACTGAATTGCCTTATTTCTTCCTTCACTTAGTTTTGCT
Organism: Panthera pardus; assembly: GCF_024362965.1. Lineage (NCBI taxonomy): Eukaryota > Metazoa > Chordata > Mammalia > Carnivora > Felidae > Panthera > Panthera pardus. Next base: position 102,510,080 of record NW_026526677.1, read on the forward strand.
TCACTGGAGCAAACATTGTTAGATGCGTATATTTTTTAAAATTGTTGTAAATCCCTGATTAATGCTTTTTATCACTAGAAAATGTTCCTCATTGTCTTTAGTAATAGTGCTATAATTCTATTTTATCTATAGTAAATTCCAGATTTTTTTCTGTATGAATTATACAGAAATTCTTTTGAAATTCTTTTACTTTCAGTCTCTCAGCATTATTAAATGTTGTTTGTCTCCTGTTGACAATTTAGAGTTGGTTCTTACTAACCAATCTGGCAGTCTGTGCCTTTTGATTGGATTGATTAATCCATTCACATTTAATGTTAATACTGGGATAATTGTACTTTTATTTTCAGTATGTCCCATTTTGGGTGTTTTTATTTTATTTATTTTCTAAATCCAGTATAATTAATATATAGTCTTATATCACTTTCAGGTGTATAATAAAGTGATTCAACAATTCTTTACATTATTCCATGCTCTTCATGATAAGTGTACTCTTAATCCTCTTCAACTATTTTGCCTATCCTCTTACCTCCTTTTTGGAAACAGTAAGTTTCTTCTCTGTATTTAAGAGTCTAGTGTTTTTTGTCCTCCCCACCCCCCCCACACACACTTTTTTCCCTTAAATTCCACGTATGAGTAAAACCATAGGGTATTTATCTTTCTCTGAAGGACTTATTTCACTTAACATTATACTTTCTACATTCATCCATGATGTCATAAATGGCAAAATTTCATTTTTATGGCTCAGTAATATTCCTGTGTGTGTGTGTGTGTGTGTGTGAGTATCCCATCTATTTTTGATCCATTCATCTATGAATGAACCCTGTGTTGCTTTCATATCTTGCCTATTGTAAACAATGCTGCAATAAACCTCTGGGTGCATATTTTCTTATATTACAGTTTTCATTGTCTTTGGGTAAATACTGAATAGAATTACTGGGTCATATAGTATTTCTATTTTTAATGTTTTGAGGTACCTCCATGCTATTTTCCACCAGTTTGCATCCTACCGACAGTGCATGAGAGTTCCATTTTCTCCACATCCTCACCAACGCTTGTTCCTTGTCTTCTTCAATTTACCCATTCTGACAGCTGTGAGGTGATAGGTCATTGTGGTTTTGATTTGCATTTCTCTGATTATTAGAAATTTTGACTATCTTTTCATGTGTTGGTCATTTTTATGTTTATGGAATAATGTCTGTTTATGTCTTCTGTCCATTGTTTAATTGGATTATTTGGGTTTTTGGGTGTTGAGTTGTAGGAGTTCTTTATATATCTTGGATATTTATCCCTTATCACATATATCATTTGCAGATATCTTCTCGCATTCAGTAGGTTGTCTTTTAGTTTTGTTGACTGTTTCCTTTCTTGTGCAAAACCTTTTTATTTTGATATAGTGCTATCAGTTGTTTTTTTGTTTTGTTTGCTTTTGTTTCCCTTGTCTTAGGAAAGAAACACTTCTAGAAAAATAGTGATATGGCCAATGGCAGAGAAATTACTGTGTTCTCTTCTAGCATTTTTATGGTTTCAGGTCTCACATTTATGTCTTTAATCCATTCTGAGTTTCTTTTTGTGTATGGTGTTAGAAAGTGGTCTAGTTTCCTTCTTTTGCATGTAGCCGTCCAGATTTTTCAACACCCTTTGTTGAAGAGACCTTGCATATTTCCATTGCATATTCTTGCCTCCTTTGCCATCTATTAATTGACCATATAATTGTGGGTTTATTTCTGGGGTCTCTATCCTATTCCATTGACATATGTGTCTATTTTTGTGTCCATACCATACTGCTATGATTATTATAGCTTTGTAGTATATCTAGAAATCTGGGATTGTGATACTTCCAGTTTTGTTCTTTTTCAAGATTGCTTTGGTTATTCAGGGTCATGGTAGCTATACTTGTGGTGAACATAGCATAATATGTAAACTTACAAAGTCATTAAGTTGTATATTTGAATTATTCAGAATAATTCAGGATTATTCTAGTTCTGTGGAAAAATGCTGTTGGTGTTTTGATAAGAATTTCATTAAATCTGTAGATTGCTTTGGGGTTGTAGAAACATTTTATCAATATTCCCCCAATCCATGAGAACGGACTGTATTTCCATTTATTTGTGTCATCTTCAGTTTTTTTCATCAGTGTTTCATAGTTTTTAGAGCACAAGACTTTCGCATCCTTAGATAACTTTATTCCTTGAAACATTATTTTTTGGTGTAATTGTAAACAAAATGGTTTTCTAAGTTTCTCTTTCTGCTACTTCATTATTGGTGTATTGAAATGCAGCCGATTTCTGTATATTAATTTTGTATCCTCATAGTTTACTGAACTAATTTGTCAGTTTTAGTAATTTTTGGTAGAGTCTTGGATTTTCTATGCCTTTTGCAAATAGTGAAAGTTTTACTTCTTCCTTACCAATTTGAATGCCTTTTATTTATTTTTGTTGTCTGATTGCTTTAGCTAGGATTTCCAGTACTATGTTGAATGAAAATGGAGACAAAAATCTATGATAAAAACAGAGAGGGAGGCAAACCATATGAGTCTCTTTTAAAAAAATTTTTTTTTATGTTTTCTTTCTTTATTTTTGAGAGACAGCACGAGGAAGAGAGTGGGAAAGAGAGGGAGAACAGAATCTGAAGCAGGCTTCAGGCTCTGCACTGTCAGCACAGAGCCCTATGTGGGGCTTGAACTCAGGAACCATGAGATCATGACCTGAGCCGAAGTTGTATGCCTAAACAACTGAGCCACTCAGGTGACCCCATAAGAGACTTTTAAATACAGAGAATAAACTGAGGGTTGCTGGACCATGGTTGGATCAGGGAAATGGGCTAAATGGGTGATGGGTATTAAGGAGGGCACTTGTTGGGATGATCACTAGGTGTTATATGCAGAGTGATGAATCACTAAATTCTATTCCTGAAACCATAAGTACGCTGTGTTAATTAACTTGGATTTAAATTTTTAAAACTGTTAAAATTATTTTTTTAAAAGAATGTCAAAATTGCTCAGATATTTTGAATAAAAACAAAGATGTTATTTAAAAATTAAGAATAAAACATAATTACACCACCAAGAAAAGTGGTTAGAGTAGACATCCTTGCCTTATTCCTGATATTCGTAGAAAACCTCTCAGCTTTTCACCATTGAGAATGGTAGCTGTGGGCTTTTATTACATGGGCTTTATTACGTTGAGGTATGTTCCCTCTAAACCTACTTGGCTGAGAGTTTTTATCATGAATGGATGTTGTACTTTGTCTAAAGCTTTTTCCACATCTATTGAGATGATTGTATTTTTTTGAGTATATTTGACACAATGTTACATTAGTTTCAGGTGTACAACTTAATGATTTGACACATGTATACAGTATGTTATGTTCACCACAAGTATACCTACCATCTGTCCCATTTACATCGCTGTTACAATATCATTGATTGTGTTCCTTATGCTCTACCTTTTTATCGCTATGACTTATTCCATTACTGGAGGCCTGTATCTCCCTCTCTCCTTTCCATTTTGCCCAACTCCAACCCCTGTCCCCTGTTAGCAACTACCAATTCTCTGTATTTATAGTTCTGATTCTTACTTTTGTTTTTTAGATTCCATTTATGAGTGGAATCATACGGTATTTGTCTTTCACAGTCGGACTTAGTTCACTTACCTGAAACCCTATAGGTCCATCCATGTTGCCTCAAATGGCACAATATCCTTTTTTATGGCTATGCAATATTCTATTGTGTATATATACCAAAATTTCGTTATCCATTTGTCTATTAACAGACACTTACATTGCTTCCATGTCTTAGCTATTGTAAATAATGCCGCAATAAACATAGGGGTTCATATATCTTTTTAAGTGTTTTCGTTTTTCCTGAGTAAATACCCTGTAGTGGAATTTTTGGACTATATGGTATTTTTTTTTTTTATGAGGAACCTCCATACTGTTTTTCACAGGGACTATACCAATTTGCATTCTCACCAACAGTATGCAAGTGTTCCTTTTTCTCTACATCCTTGCCAACACTTGTTATTTCTTATGTTCTTGATTTTTTCCCCATTTTAACAGGTATGAGGTGATATCTCATTGTGGCTTTCATTTGTTTCCCTCATGATTAGTGATTTTGAGCATCTTTTCATGTGTCAGTTGGCAATCTGTATGTCCTCTTTGGAAAAACTGCCTATTAAGGTCCTTGCCCATTTTTAATTGGATTGTTTGGGGGTTTTTTTGGCGTTGAGTAGTATGAATTCTTTATGTATTTTGGATATTAATTCCTTATTGGATATATCACTTGCCAAATATATTCTCTCATTCAGTAAATTGTCTTTTTTGTTTTGTTGATGGTGTTCTTTGCTATGCAAAAAAAAAAAAAAAAAAGTGTCAATGTAGTCCCAGTACTTTATTTTTACTTTTGTTTCCCTTGCCTTAGGAGACCTATCCAGAAATAAGTTGCTTTGGCTGATGTCAGAGAAATGACTGCCTGTTTTCTCGTGTAGGATTTTTATGGTTTCAGGTCTCATTTTCAGATTTCTAATCCATTGTGAGTTTATTTTTGTGTGTGGTGTTGGAAAGCAGTCCCTTTTCATTCTTTTACATCTAGCTGTCCTGTTTGCCCAGCACCATTTATTGAAAAGGCTGTGTTTTCCCCTGTTGGATATTCTTTTCTCCTTTGTCATAGATTGATTGACCATATGTATATGTGGGTTTATTTCTGGAGTCACTATCCTGTTTTGTTAATCTATGCGTTTTTTATGTGCTAGTACCATACTCTTTTGATTACTACAGCTCTGTAATATATCTAGAAGTCTGGGATTGTGATACTCCAGCTTTGTTCTTTGTCAAGGTTGCTTTGGCTATTCAGGGTCTTCTGTGATTCCATACAAATTTTAGTTTTATTCTAGTTTTGCCATAAATGCTATTGGTGTCTTGGCAGAGATTGCATTGAAATTGTAGATTGCCCTGGGTGATATGGACATCTGATAATATTCTTCCAGTTCATGAGAATGGACTATCTCCATTTGTCTGTGTCATCTTCAAATTCTTTCATCAGTGTGTTATATTTTTCAGAGTACAGGTCTTTCACCTCTTTGGTTAAATTTATTCTTAAATGCTTTAGTCTTTCTGATGCAATTGTAAATGGCATTGTTTTTTAAATTTCTCTTTCCTGTTACTTTGTTGTAGTGTATAAAGACACTGCCAACTTCTGAATTTACATGCCCCTTGACTGCATTCATTGCTTCTAGTAGTTTTTTGGTGGAATCTAGGATTTTCTATACATAGCATCATGTCATCTGTGAATAGTGACAGTTTAACTTCTTTACCAATATGGATGCCTCTTATTTTTTTTTCTTCTCTGATTGCTTTGGCTAGGATTTTTAGTACTATGTTGAATAAAAGTGAAGACAATTGACATGCTGTCTTGCTTCTGACCTTAGAGGGAAAACTCTGTTTTTCACTGCTTAGGATAATGTTAGCCACGAGTTTTTCATATATGATCTTTATTATGTTGAAGTATGTTCCATCTATCCCCACTTTGTTAAGAGTTTTTATAATGAAAGGATATTGAATCTTGTGAAATGCTTTTTCTGCATCTGTTGAGATGATTGTATGATTTTTGTCCTTTTTGTTAATGGGGTACATGATGATTGATTTGCAGACTTTGAATCATCCTAGCATCCCAGGAATAAATCCCATCTGATCATGGTGAATGATCTTTTTAATGTATTGTTATATGTAGTTTGCTAATATTTTGTTGAGGATTTTTGCATCTATATTCATCAGGGATATCGGCCTGTAGTTCTCTTTTTTTGTGGTGTCTTGTCTGACTTTGTATTAGGGTAATGCTGGCCCTGTAGAAACTATTTGGAAACTTTCCTTCCTCTCCAATTTTTGGAATAGTTTGAAGAGAATAGGTATTAATTCTTCTATAAATGTCTACTAGAACTCATTTGTGAATCCATCGGGTCCTGGACTTTTATTTGGCGGGGGGTTGATTATTTAATTTCATTACTTATCAGTCTAGTCAAATTTTTTATTTATTCATGGTTCAGTTTGTTGAAGACTGGATATTTCTAGGAATTTATACATTTCTTCCAGGTTGTCCAGTTTGTTGGCATATAATTTTTCATAATATTCTCTTATAATCCTTTGTATTTCTGTGGTGTTGATTGTTAATAGTCTTCTTTAATTGCAGATATTGTTTATTTGAGATCTCTCTCTCTCTCTCTCTCTCTCTCTCTCTCTTTTTATGAGTCTGGCTCAAGGCTTATCAATTTGGTTGATCTTTTCAAAGAACCAGATCATGGTTTCATTGATCTGTTCAATTTTTTTAGTTTCTATTTCACTTATTTCTGCTCTAATCTTCATTATTCCTTTCTTCTACTGGTTTGGGGTTTTGTTTTTCTTTTTGTAGTTCTTTTAAGAGCTAGGTTAAGTTGTTTGGGATTTTTGTTGTTGAAGCAGGCCTGTATTGCTATAATCCCTCTTAGAACAGCTTTTGCTGCATCTAAAAGATTTTGAACCATTGTATTTTCATTTTCACCTGTCTTCATGTATTTTTTCTCTCTTTTGTGTCTTGGTTGACCCATTTAATGTTTAGTAGCATGTTATTTAACCTCCATGGATTTGTATTCCTTCCAGATTTTTTCTTATGGTTTATTTCTAGGTTGACTTGTGGCCTAGTGTAATCTATTCTAGAGAATTTTTCATGTGCACTTGAAAGAATGTGCATTCTGCTAGTTTTGGATGGAATGTTGTGAATATATTTGTTATATTCATCTAGTCTAATGTGTCATTCAAAGCAACTGTTTTGTGTTCATTTTCTGTTTGGATGATCTGTCCATTGCTATAGGTGGGGTGTTAAAGATTTACTATTATTGTAATACTATTGTATTACTATTGATTTCTTTCTGCATATTTGTTAATAACTGCTTTATGTATTTGGGTGTTGCCATGTTGAGTGTATAAATATTTATAATGTTTACAATATTCTTGTTGGATTATTCCCTTTTTGATTATGTGGGGTTCTTCTTTGTCTCTTGTTACAGTTTGTTTTAAAGTCTATTTTATACAATATAAGTATTACTACCCAGCCTTCCTTTCACTTCTCTTTGCACAGTAAATGTTCTTCCATCCCTTTACTTTCAATTTGCATGTGTCTTCAGGTCTGAAATTAGTGTCTTGTAAGCAGCATATAGATGGGTCTTACTTTTTTATCCATTCATTCATCCTATATCTTTTGATTGGAGCATTTAGTTCATTTACATTCAAAATAATTGGTAGGTGTGTATTTATTGACATTTTGTTACTTGTTTTATGGTTGTATTTGTAGTTCTTCTCTGTTGCTTTCTTCTCTTGCTCTTGTGGTTTGATGGCTTTCTTTAGTAATATGCTTAGACTACTTTCTCTTTAGTTTTTGTAGATCTATTACAGGTTTTTGACTTGTGCTTTCCATTAGGTTTATATATAATTTCTTATGCATACAGTCTATACTAAGATTATGGTCACTTACATTTGAATCTATTCTAAAAGCAGTAAACTTTTGCTACCCCCTACACCTTTTAGGTATACGGTATCATCTTTTACATCGTTTTATTTCATGAACCCATGACTTATTTTTTATAGATATACTGGATTTTACTACTTTTGTGCTTTAACCTCCATACTGGTTTTGTAAGTGATTAATAATTTTATTATGTTTATATGTGCCTGTGAATTTTTTTTCCTTTCCTATTTTTCTTACTCATGCTTGTGGTCTTTCCTTTGCTTTTTTTTTTTTTCAATGTTTATTTATTTATTCATTTTTGAGAGAGAGCAAAAGAGAGCATGTGCATGTGAGTGGGAGAGGGGCAGAGAGAGGCAGGGGGAGGGAGACAGAGAATCCTAACCAGGGTCCACACTGCCAACACAGAGCCTGATGTGGGGCTCAAACCCACAAACCATGAGATCATGACCTGAGCTGAAATCGAGTTGGATGCTCAACCTACTGAACCACCAGGCACCCCTCGTCTTTGTTTTTCATTCAGAGAACCTGTTTTAATATTTTTTGTAAGACTGGTTTAGTGGTGATGAATTCCTTTAACTTTTGTTTGGGAAACTCATTATCTCTTCTTCTATTCTAAATGATAACTTTGCCGGATAGAGTGTTCTTGTTTGCAGGATTTTTCCTTTCAGCACTTTGAGGATATCATGCCACTCCCTTCTAGTCTAAAAGTTTCTGCTGAAAAATGAGCTAATAGCTTTGTGGGGTTTTCCTCGTATATGTTTTCTTTTCTCTCGTGGCTTTTAAAATTCACTTTATTACGCCTTTTCACCATTTTAATTACTATGTCTGGGTGTGGACCTCATTGGTCTGATTTTGTTGGGGCTTTCTGTGGCTTCTGGATCTGAATGTCTATTTCCTTCCCTAGAGTTAGGGAGTTTTCAGCTATTATTTTTTCATATAAATGTTTTGTCCCCTTTTCTCTGTCTTTTCTTTTTGGGTTCCCAATAATGCAAATGTTAGTATTCTCAATGGTGTCATCAAGTTCCCTTAACTTATTCTCCTATATTATTGTTCTTTTTGTTGTTCAGCCTAGTCGTTTCCATTACTCTATCTTCCAGCTCACTGATATATTCTTCTCCTGCCTCTAGTCTGTTTATTACTTCTAATGTATTTTTAATTTCAGTTATTGAGTTCATATATGATTGGTTCTTTTTGACATTTTCTATCTCGTTGTTGAAGATCTCACTGAAATTCTACTTTTATTTTTTAAAAATGTTTATCTTGAGAGATAGAGAGCAGGGGAGGAGCAGAGAGAGGGGGAGAGAGAGGGGGAGAGAGAGAGAGAGAGAGAGAGAGAGAGAGAGAGAGAGAGAATCCCAAGCAGGATCCATGCTGCCAGCACAGAGCCTGATGCAGGGCTCAATCACACAAACTGTGAGATCATGACCAGGGCTGAAATCAAAAGTCAGATGCTTGACTGATCCACCCAGGCACCCCAAGATTCCACTCTTTTTTCAAGTCCAATGGGTATCTTTATGACCATTATTTTAACTTCTCTATCAATTATATTACTTACCTCTATTCTGTTTGGCTCTCTTGGTTTGATTTTGTCCTGTTCTTTCATTTGGGACATACTCCTCTGTCCCTTCATTGTATCTAACTATTGGTGTCTATTTGTTAGGAAAGTCTGCTATATCTCCTGCTGTTAAAGTAGTGGCCTTATGCAGAAGAGGTCCTCTGGTTCCCCTGCAGTGCACTGTCCCCTGTTCCCCACAATGTGTTGCTTTAGAGGTGTCTCCTATGTGCGTTCTGTGTGCCCTCCTGTTGAGGCTGAGCTGCTTTTTCCTTCAAACTAGCCATCTGCAATGACTTGCTTTGATTGTTGTGGGCAGGGTTTTGTCCTGTGCTAAGGGGCCAGTATAAGGCTGCTTTGGGCTTGAGTTTGGTCAGACCTGGTGTTTGCCAGAACTGCAGTCGCACAAAACTGCAGAGTTCTTTCCCTGAATTATCCCCTAAGATGCTTTTGTCAGTGGGCAGGGCCTGAAATCAGACTCCATGTCTGCCTGCATTCTATCTGTTGAGGTTGCAGTGACCCCAAATTACCAGGCTGTCTCTTTGTGCTGCCCCTTTTACAGTGTTTGTTGACGAGTGGGGCTTGTAGTCAGACCAGATAACTGCCCCTGGCCCACTGCTGTGGCTCCAATTAAACTTGAGTACAGTTATCATCCCTGGGAGAGGGTAGGAACCACTTGGGAGTGGTGGTGGCCATTGCTTGCACATTGCCATGCTTGTGACATCACTTTGGAATGATCCCTGCCAAGTGCAGCCGATTGGGTGGGGCGAATCCACAGGAGTGTGGGTTGGGGTTCATTAGCAATGTACCCACTGGTCTGCTTGTTGGAAGGGAATGAGCGCCACTTTTGCAGAATTCCTGCTGAATGGGGCAGGTTTGATGGGGTAGATTCACAAGAGAATGTGCAGGTGGGGTGAATTATTATCAAGCCAGGTGGACGGTATTTGCACTGGTTCCCTTAGGTGTGCATATGTTGAGGCTTGTGGGTAGGAAAAAGAAATCATGCCAGTTAGCTCTTTGGTTTTTTGGAGAAATTTCCTACAGATTTCCTGCCCTTCCTGTATCCATTCTGACATTAGTAAATAAATCCCCTTTCTGTATACCCCAGGCATTTTCCAAACTGATGGTTCCGTGCTGTATCTATGTGTGGTTGTTTGTTATACTGTCTTTTTAAGGGTAGGGCCTCTGTTTCCTATCTCCTTCCAGTTCTCCCAGAGCAAAACCCACTGACTTATAAAATTCCTAGTGTTAAACCCCAGTAATTATAAAAACTTACAAAGTTAAGCTTTCTGCTTTTCATAGCGAAATGTTATGGGGATTTATCTTCCTAGTGTACCTCCCTTGTGCCTGGGGTGCCTGATGTGGGGTCTCTTCCTTTCCCTTCTCCATACTTTCAATGTCTCTTTTGTGGTTAGTCTTAAAGGTTAATTTGGTTCCCAAATGGGTCTCTGCCCTTTCTACAGTTTTTCTATGTGGCCTCTAATCCATAAATAGCTGTGGAGAGTCTCTTCTGCCAGTATTCAAGATATTTATGGGTTTATGATGTGGGTGTTACCTAGGCATATCCATGGAATGAGTTCAGCTCAGGATTTTCCTCCTCTGCCATCTACTCTTGTCCCATTTTTTTTTATTCCTTTGTTCCTTCTTTACTGCTTTCTTTTGCATTAAATGAACATTTCCTGCGGCAACTCTTAATTACTTTAGTAATATTTTTACTATTTAAAAATTTTTAATGGTTGTTCTTGCAATTACCATATATAGTAGATTCTGGTGACGTGTGGTGGTTATGTTCCACAGTTACTCTTTGAACGCACATGGGCTTGCTCACGCACACATGCACGTACATGTATGTGTGTCAAGTCAAATTACCGAGTCACTTATTTTCAACCTGATGAATTCCCCTTACTATTTCTTTTAAGGAAGGTCTGTTAGCATTGGAGTCTCTCCATTTTTATTTCTCTGGGAATGTCTTTTATTTCTTAACCTTCAATTTTGAAATACTGTTTTGCTGGATAAAAGATTCTAGCTGATGAGTTTTGTTGTTTTTCTTTTTCCCCTCCTTAAAATATGTCATTTAAATATGTCATTCTACTCCCTTCTTGCTCCATTTTTTCTGATGAGAAATCAGCTGTTAATCTTGTGTGAGTACTTTGCACATGACTAGGCATTTTTCTCTTTCTGTTTTCCAGATTTTCAGTTTGTCTTTCAACATTTTTTACTATTATGTGTCTAGATGTCGCTCTCTCTATGCTATCATATTTGGAATGGGTTGAGTTCCTGGATGTATGGATGAGTGCTTTTAATCAAATTTGAGAAACTTTCAGCCATTATTTTTTTCAAATATTTTTTTCTATTTTTTCCTCCCTCTCCTCTTCTATGGTTCTTTTATTATATGTATGTTGATGTGCTTAAGTTGTACCACACATCCCTATGATGTGTTTATATTTTTTATTTTTCCTCTCTATTCTTCAGAATGTATAATTTGTATCAATTTATCTTCAAATAAGCTGATATGCCCACTCAAATATATTGAGCCCCACTAGTGAACCTTTCAGTTACTATCCTTTGCAACTCTAAAATTATCTTTTGGTTTTTTTTTTTAAGTAATTTCTCTGAATTGGTGATCTCTCTTTGTTGAGATTCTGTCAGAATACCTTTCTTTATCTTTTTAAACAAAATTGCCCTTAATTCCTTAAACATATTGATAGTTGTTGTTTTGAAGTTTTGTCTACTAGATCTGACACCTTAACCCTCTCTTAGGCAGTTTGTGTTGCTTGCTTTTTTTTTTCCCAGTCATACTTCCCTGTTTCTTTGTATGCCTCATATTTTTTTGTTGAAAACTGGACATTTCAGATAACATATTGCAGTAACTCTATGTGCTAATCTACCCCTAAAAATCTTGATGATGTTGTCTGCTTGTTTATTTGTTTAGTGACTTGGTTGGACACTTTAGTAAAGTCAATTTCTTCTGGGGTATGCAGACCCTGATGCTACTCCTCAGAAAGTGTAACCTTGGGCATTGATGCAACCACCCTGAGATGACCATAGTTCTATCATGGTTCTCTTTGTCTCTTATGCTGATCTCTCTGTTAAGCTGTCTTGATCTGTTGGCATAACATCCATCTGCTTATCCAAAGCTTGAAGTGTCCCATGATGAAACCAAGTCAGTAATCTGAGGGGCCCTAGAAATTGTCCAAAGATTTGGAGAATATTGTGACAAACTATAACATTTTGGGTCATCTGGTATAAGTAGGTGTGAATCTATCCTGTGTTGGTAGATTGCTCCATATCTCATTGAATTAGTCTCTTAGTCTTGAGAATAAGTCAATTCAGTTAGAGGGTTGTATCTTATTTCAGGAGGTGGTGACCTCACCTAAGTTAGGTCTATATGGTGCAAGTGTTTGCATCTGGTATTTAATAAGTAGGGAGAAAAAATAATTATTTCTTCTTTGTTCATCAAGGTATACTTTACCAGATTGCAGGAAGTCACAGTTAGCGTAAGAGAAAATTTCATTAAATCTGAAGAACAAAAGATTAAAGAACCAGCAATGTCTCAAACAAAAGTCATGAAAAATTATAATCATCCTCATCTGTTCACCCAGTCCTATGTAACTAATTATTGATCTTTTGTTAGTTTTATGAACCCACTTTTTCCTTAGAGTTCTGAATCTTTACCCAGTTCAGTGTTATGACCTCCAAGTTATCAGAAATCTGTACTTGTTAGAGAACCCTCTTTGAATTTCTTTGAAGATGAAGCACTTTTGCAAAAGCAGCAGAGTAAAACAATAACTGTTTATAAATGACAAAAGATATAAAAGATATAAAAAATGTCAAGATCTGAGGAGAGTTCATTATAATGCAATTAACAAAGAAATATAGTTATTTCTGTGACCTACAACTTAAGATGACAAGTGGAATTATGACTGATAACATTACACATCTGATTTTTAGGAATTTGATACATTTTCTGGAACACTTAAGTTAATAACATATATCCAGGGGCACCTGGGTTGCTTAGTCTGTTAAACCTCCAACTCTTGAATTCAGCTCAGGTCATGATCTCATAGTCATGAGATCAAGCCCTGTGTAGGGCTTTGCACTGAGTGTGGAGCCTACTTGAGATTCTCTCTCTCCCTCTCACTGTCCCCTCCCCTGCTCATGCTTGTTCACTATTTCTCAAAAAAAAAAAAAATTTTTTTTAATATTTGGGTTTCTGTATTTGTGATTTTTAGAACACTTAATTCTTATGTGCTTATTTTTAAGCTAATTAAATAAAGCTCTTTTAGAAGTTAATTTTGGCAATTCAATCTAGAGGGAGAAAAATTGCACACATCTGCAACATACATGTATAGACACATACAAACAAATTCAAACGGAAACCTTATAGCTTTCATTCTAAAATTTTACCCATGAGTCAGCGCAATATAAAACTCACTGGTTCATAAATAACAGCTGAATCCAAATGCTCTCTGGCAGAGGAAAAAATAAAGATTACCCACTCCAGTAGCTAAAGCTTTTTACTTTAAAAATTTGTATTTGTCCTTGACAAGTAATCTTGAGGCTATGGACTAGATTTTGGGCAAAAGAGCTTTTTTAGCAGTTTATATTTTTAAAAGGCCTCTTTCTGTTTTGGGTTTTTTGTGGGTTTTTTTTTCCCCTTCTCATTTTTTTCCTTCATAAGCGATTGTGAGCAGAGTTTTAGTTATCTCCTGGGGTGTTTACATTTCAAAGCGTGGTAAGATTTACATCTTCAAGGGACAGAGAAAGAAAATGCAAATTTTATCCTAGTAGGTTTAGTACATTTTGGGTTATTTTGGCAGCCCCAATTAAAATGTAGTTAGTGCCATCCTGTAATTAGGGGGAGTCCCATGTGAAGAATAATTCTCTGGACTCAGGATCAAATGGGGCATCTTCAGGGTGAAAAACAAAGAGGGGTCATTTGGGTCACTATTTGGGAAATGATAAAATCCATTGGACCATGTCAATTTTGTGCAGCTTCACTTTAATGCTTCCTATTCACTGCAAGCCTTGTTTGTTGATGACTGTGATGGAAGGGTGGGCTTGGGGCCAGGTAATAAATATCCAAGTGAGGAGTGGGGGCACTCTGGTTTGAGTATCAGTGGCCCTGGAGGGCTTTGCCTTCCTTTTTTCCTCTTTCCCTCAGCGGGTGCCTCACTAACCCTGTCAGCTTTTCCCTTGAACAGAAATGCCTCATGAGACATGCTGCTCACTTCTGTTCCAGTCAGGGGAAAGCCAGAGTCTTGGAATTCTGCGGTATCTTGGAGGAAATAAGCATCAAGCCCAGATTGATCTTTGAGAAGGTTTTAGACTGTAGGGTCTTTAGAGGTACTGTCCAGGTAATACATTTTGTCAGCTGTAAGTAAAAATTTCTGTTCCAAAAGAGAAAATCCACAATAGCCAATTAGCTCCCCTCTCTGCTTCATGCTGCATAAAATCTTTAAGAAAGGTATAAATTTCAGTTAAGGCAGAGTTTTTGATCTCCGTTTCTATTTCTTGTCTTTATCCTGTTACCTTAATCTTACATGTTGTTACCAGAAATTTTTGGATAATGTCACTGTGGCCCTTCCTTATAGGTGGCTGCTTTCCTTTCCAGCATGTCCCAAGAGATCTCTCTGGAATTCTGTCTCCACTAGCATGATACGCACAGTGTATTAAAGAACCCAGGCTTGGGGTGCCTAGGTGGGTCAGTCGGTAAGCCTCCGACTTCAGCTCAGGTCATGATCTCCCAGCACGTGAGTTTGAGCCCAGGGTTAGGCTCTGTTCTGACAGCTCAGAGCCTGGAGCCTACTTTGGATTCTGTGTCTGTCTCTCTCTCTCTCTCTGCCCCTAACCCACTTGTATTCTGCGAAAATAAATAAATATTTTTAAAAAAAATTTTTAAAACACTATAGAGCCCAGGTCTCTATAGTGTAAATATTACAGTTTTGGCATGTTAGTATATAGCACTGAGTAATATCCAGGAAGCAATCATGGGATTTTTGCATTTATCAGAAAGCTGGCATACTTACTCATGGTTTTTAGGAGGCATTGGCACCAGATGTTCAGGACATTTATATTTGTCCATTAATTTTTTAGCAATATCACACCAGGGATTTGGACCCATAATATCCAGGTGGATCAGTAGATGAAGAGAATAGTAGTGAGTGAAATAGTGACAGAGACCATAATCCTCTGTTTTATTTTCCCTCTGGTGCCGCCATTGGTTTCTGGTTGCAAGGCTATTTCACTCTTGTGCTAGGACACCTAGTCCAAGCATGACTCACTGACTCAGTGGCCGCAGGTGGAGGTCTCCTGTCCTCCTCACCCACAGGAATGTTTTCTTTATGGCTTTAGCCCAGAGCCTCTTCTGAGGCAGTCACAATAGCCTTGCAATCCACATATCCTCTTTATCTATCCTTGGTCTTGAGGCATGGAGGAGGCTTACACACATTAAAAGTCAACTAAGGCCTTTATAATTAGTGGCATGATAGTTTCATTAGACTGTGTGGCCTTGATCACCCTGCTCAGGGGAGATGTTGAATTATTATGGCAGCTGTGACCTTTGGGTTGGATATAGCAGGCAGTACACTACAGAGGTTGCATGCGAATCATCCCCAGCAAGTAGTGGCAACTTTCCAGATGGTAGTACCCACCTGGGCTAGGTGGCTAGTCAAGCAAGTTACAGGTATAGGGCATTCCCCTTAGTTAATCCCAATTGTTTCACTCCAGTATCAGCCTACCAATAACCAGTGTTGGTGTTCAACCGGCCCTTGTGGTTCTTATTACGATTGTAAAACCCCCTTTAGCAGTAACCATCAGGAAGCCTTGAAAAAAATAAAGGTTGATTATGTATAGAATCTGGACATTATACAGCACACCTCAGCCACCCAGTGAGATCGTGGGAAGTGGGGAGAGAGAGATGGGATCTGGGGTTCTGCTTTTATTGGGGGAGAGGGTAGGGACCTAAGGTTTCACAGGCTCACTCTTCATTGGTGAATTTAAAATATAAGAATGAGAATGTAAAGTGTGTGAAGAGAAAAAACAAGTGGCCCAAATGGTCAGTTACTGAAATGAAGCAAGATCTCTAAAACTAAGAAGGCTCAGTGGGGGAAGGTGGCCTGATTTTTTATCTGGTTGTGTGGCTGCCAATATGTTTATTAGAGACAACCATCTTTGAAGTGGGTGTCTCGGCAATCAAAGCTTAAATCAGGCACTTGTGTTACAACCAAACACTCAGGGTTTACACTATGAAATGGGTATGTGATATGTGTATGGATGTGTTTTAGGTATATCTTCTCTATAGGTATGCATATCGTGAATGAGGAATGGTGCTTGTTTTTCCTTTAGTAATTTGGTCCCTCATGATAGAACAAGAATTCAGCTCACACAAAGACTATAAATATAAGAAAAACACAAGTATATTGAGAGCTCTCCATGATGAGCTGATACTCCAGCTACCATGAGTTTATCCCATGCATATGGTAACAAGCTAGAGTGAGATTTGGGTCTCTAGGACCTCTTTAGAAATTATTTGGCAAGTATGCCTGATTTTTGAGATCAAGAAACTCAAATTCAAAGTGGTTTTATGATTTATTAAAGACGACATAGCTGATTAAACAATGCACTTAGGACAGAAATAATCAATTATTTTTAGGCGGGAAATTTTCCCATCCCCAAATTAAGGGTAATTGTGGAGCTATGGGACTTTCACTATAAAGGAAATCCTGATACAGGCTGCAGGTGAGAAAGGAGTGTTGTCAACCTGAAGATGCTGTGTATCAGGAAGAAGATCTTGTAAAGAGGAAGGCACCTGCTACCAGGCAAAACAGGTGTTTCAGTTTCAAAAAAAAAGCCAACTGTCAGGGCCTTACTGAGAGGGGGCCAGTTCTGAGGTCTAGAGCACAACACAGATCATAAAGAAGGAGATAGGGCCAATGGGAAGAATGGTATTGTTGTGTGAAGGTGGGGAATGCGTCTTGAGAATCTGGAAAATGTGCATTCGGGCCAAATAAGATGGACCACTGGGTGGTTTTCCGTAAGATGCTGGAGAGTGTGCAACAAGCAGAGAAATCAGAATCAGAAAGCTAGAAGTTCAATTCTTGATTCTGCCACTAGCTCCGTCTCTTTCCTGGTGAAAGGAGAATAATAATAACTGCACAGGAGTTTGTCATGAAGATACAGGTTTTAGTGCAGGTAAAGGCCCTTGTGCATTGTTAACGTCGGACAAATGGTAGCTTCAGTTATTCAGGCCATGGAGGAGAGAACACTTGCAAGAGGGAGTTTCTAACTTTGATACTCTCAGCTCTCCTGTGAGTCCCTGGACTCTGACCTTGACTTTATCTCCATGTTTGCCACCTACACACTCTGCCTTTCTGATTCCAGATTTTAAATTATTTTTAATAGGTTGAATTATCTCCCACCTACACAGACTCCAACAGTCTGTTCTGGCTCTCCATGTCCCGTCCTACCACACAATGTTAACTATGTGGGCTTCAGAGATGTTGTCGGAATATCTTAAAAGGTACAAGTCTCTTTGCATGCTTTGAGATCTTCAGACTTTTCAAACTCCTTCATGTTTAAAATTGATAAATTGAATACTGATACAACCCTCAGTAAAGCATGACTACCAATGGGGTAAAAATCATCGACCAGGTTCATAAATCTTTAAAAATTCAGACAAGCTTAGGGCATACCTTTTCATTAAAAGATCATCAAAGTGAAATCGGCTTACAACCACAATATTCTAATTGAAGAGATTTGGGGTGGGGGGAATCAGCGTTTAAAACTCTTTAGCATATAACTGGATAAGAAAATATTTTTGTGAATAGCCAGCATTTAAAAAAAATTTTTTTAGGGTTTATTTTTGAGAGAGACAGAGTGTGAGGGGGTGGGGAGGGGCAGAGAGAGAAGGAGACACAGAATCTAGAGCAGGCCCCAGGCTCTGAGCTGTGAGCACAGAGCCCGACGTGGGACTCGAACTCATGAACTGTGAAATCATGACTTGAGCCAAAGTTGGATACCCAACCGACTGAGCCACTCAGGCGCCCCACTGACATTTTCTAATTTATCTTAAATAGGTACTATGTTCTGTATTTTACCAAGATAATAGCATTATCATAAAAAAAAAAGTAGGAAGAGTATGGCAAACCTATTTTACATGTCTATAATAAAACTCTATGTTTTTATTGGAAAATGAGTATATAAGATAATTTATAATACCATGTGTTTAAGTATGTACAAACTTCTATGTATGTCCTGTAAGGAATCTGTACCTTTTAAGGAGTCCCTTTCCATCATGGTGTGCAAACGCGTCTGACAGCTAGTGTGGAAAATGATACTCTGCCCAGGTTTTTTTTAAGTCAGTTTATTGAGATACAACTTATATATAGTAAAATTCAACATTTTTAGTATATAGTTCTGAGTTTTGACAGGATGTGACCATTACCACGATCAAGATACAGAACAGTTCCATTACCCCAGACTTTATCTCATGTTCCTTTGTGGTCAATTCATGTTGTGTTTCTATCAGTAGTTGGTTCATTTTTACTGATGAGTAGTATTTCATTATATGGATGCATCCCAGTTTGTTTACCCAGTTGAAGGACACTTGGGCTATTTCTAGTTTGGGGCACTATTGAATAAAACTTCTGCATACAAGCATGAATGGATTTTTGTGTGGACACAAGTTACCATTTCTCTTGGGTGGTTGGTGGTAAGTCTATTTTAACATTATAAGAAACTGCCAAACTGTTTTCCACAGTGTCTGCACCATTTTTGCATACTCCATCAGCAATATATGAGAGTTTCAGTTTGTCCACATTTTTGACAGTACTTGGTCCTGTCCACTTTTTTTTTTAAGACCTTCTAATGTATGTGTAGTAGTATCTGGTTATAATTTTAATTTTTATTCTTGTAATGTCCAATCTCCCTAATACAAATTGAACATCTTTTGGTATGTTCATTTGCTACCTGTATATATTCTTTGGTGAAATTAATAAACTTTTGCCCACTCCCTAACTGGATTGCTTATTTTATTGAGAAAATATGTATGAATATATATATATGTATTCATCCCAGTCTGAGTGTGAAGGCTTGAGACCCAGAAGCACTGACATCTGGGGGTAAGAAAAAATAGGTGTCTCAGTTTAAGTAGTGAGGGCAAATTCACCCTATCTCTATCTTTGTATTCTTTCTGGCCCTCAATGGATGGGATGATGTGCGTCCACACTGGTGAAGGATGAGGGTGAACTTTACTCAGTCTACCTAGGATCATAAATCTCTTTTGTAAACACCCTCATAGATACTCCCCAAATAATATTTTACCAGCTATTTGGCATTTTTTTAGCCCAGTCAAGTTGACATATAAAATTAACCATCACAGCTACCACAGATGTAGTTCACCTCTGTGACTGTTGCTGTCGGATAATTCCGATATCCGGGTCATTTCTATTGTTTACCTGATTGTATTGTTTGTCTTGCTCTTTACCATGGATTATTTTTCCTTATATATTTGTGTGTTTCATAGTGTTTTTTTTTTATTCATTGCCAAACATAAAGTTGAAAAACTGTAGACTGAAATAAATAGTATTTATGCACAGAAAAGTTACATATCTTTTCCTAGGCCATTAGTGTGTGTGTTGGCAGAAGGGGGTTCACTCAGTTTAGTCAGGAGTTGGCTGGGTTTGGGTTTTTGTTATTGCTATGGTGACCTTGGGTTCACCATCAGCTTCAAAGTTGTCTGGAGTTGCTTGGTGCGTGGGGTGGGTATCTTTTTGTCAAAGGGTTTTCCTCAGTGTTCCTATTTCACCCTTCCTGTTACCCTACCCTGCTGGGGAGGAGTGAGATCCTCTGGTGTTCTGGCTCAACCTCAATCTTCAGGCAGGTTTTGTAGCCCTAGACTGGATGGGGGTTGGGGATGGCTTTCTTGGTGAGCCTGCCTCCTTCCCCACAGCATTAGGAAATGTCGAATAGTATGGGTCCAGGTCGCTTTCCTGTCCCCGCCCCCACCCCCAGGAGCACACCGTTTTCTTTCTCCTGCAGTTCTCCAGCCACAGACAGTCTTCACATGTGCTCTAGAAAGGCCAAGGTTCACGGTCCTTACCCAATGGCATAAGGCCTGAGCTCTCAGTGGAGGAGGATGCAGGGGTGACTTGGTGCCTTTTCTCATCAAGAAACTTTTCTCTCCTCTAGGCCTGTACCACTGATGAGGCTTTATCCAGTCTTCTGCACTGACCCCAGTCTTTCGCATGAGTGTTTGGTGGAGACCAAGGGGAAGAGCTGCTGGTAAGTACCAATGTTCCCAATGCCTTTACTCCTAGGAGTTCTGTACTCTCACACTAGCCCACACTCAGCTTTTAGCAGTTGGCTTTTTTAAAAAATAACTAAATTCATCTTCTTCATTGTTTCCTCAAAAGTCTATGTTTGTGTCCCTTCTGCCCTTCTGTTCTGGGAAGTACTGTCTTTCCTTAGATTTTAAGTTAGATGTTTGGGCCCTATGACCCCAGTTTTCTGGTAAGTTAAGCAACAGTTATCATTTGTAGATCATCTGGATTTTTCTTGTTCCTTTGGGAGTTATAAAGTTCCTGCTGGCTAACTACATCCTAAGCTGAAGTTAGACATCCTCTGAGGTTTATATTAAAGGATATAAAACTGTTTTAGGGAGACAAGGCCCTTGAATGAGAGAAGAAAACCCTAATTTAAAGAAAAACTCATGCTCAATGAATTGACTGGGCACTAATTGTCTACAACTAAAAGAAAGTAACTGTGTGCTGTCTTCCTTTTTGATGGAGGAATATGATGGCGTTAAGTGAGACTAAGAGAAGGTTTGCCCAGAATGTAAATTTGAACCTGAAGGCTAACTTTTAACTGAAAACAGTATATTTATCTAATAGTGCATAGTATACTATAGTAAATGCTAAGACAGGGGTTTTTAATCTTTCTTTTTTGTGTGTGCCATAGAACACTTTCATAATCTACAAACCTTTTCTGTTATTAAATGTTACCAAATGCCTGAATTAAAATATATAGGATTATAAAGAAAACCAATTCTATGGAATTATAGTTTTAAAAGTATTTTAAAATATGTAGAAATATACATCCTTCCTATCTACCACATGAAATAAAAATATCTACCGTTAGGTCTAACAACTACTGTAATTTCAAAGGACTAGTGAGAGTAAATGATATTTCATGATATCTGCAACAATTGTGACATGATATGAAACATTTGTGATTTCTAATAATTTGAATGTTAGATATTGCTAATACTATGGTACTTTACTGTCTATTCAAATTTTTTTAAATAGTGAATTTTAGTGAGACATTGGTGAAAATAAAGACGGAATCTTTTTTCCATCTGTGTTCAATTCTCCTTTGATTCCTGTCTGTGGATCCCCCCAAGGGGAACACTGGATTAAGCAACCTCTTTGCTGAAGCAGAGAACCATCAAAAGCAATCAGAGGTAAATAAAACACTGTGTGTTAACTATACTGGAATTAAAACAAAAAGGCAATCGGAGGTAGAAGGAGGAAAGTCAGAGAAGGCTTTAGAGAGACACCAAGTAGAAATCACATCTACCAAAATATGCACTTGAGCAGGAGTGTAGCACATTCAGGGAACTCAAAGAAATTTTGTATTTTGGAACACAACTATTATTACTACTAGTTACCCTTTTTAGATGGCAAGTACTGTATTAAGTATATTAAGGGGCGCCTGGGTGGCTCAGTTGATTAAGTGACTGGCTCCTGACTTTAGCTCAAGTCATGATCTCACCATTGGTGAGACTGAGCTCCGTGTCAGGCTCCGTGCCCAGCACGTGCTGGGCATGGAGCCTGCTTGAGATTCTCTCTCTCCCTTTGCCCCTCCCCTGCCCATTTGTGCATGTATGTGCACCCTCTCTCTTTTGCTCTCTCTTGGTTAAAAAGCAAACAAACAAAAAAAACACTTTACATGTAATTAAGTCCTCAAAACATCTCTCTCAGGTAAACATACTTGATTCCCACTTTGCAGATGAGAAGACTGGGACCTAAAGGTTTTAAACAACTTTCCTATGGTGAAGTAGCTCATATGTTACAGAGCATGTATTTAAACCTACATCTCTTTCATTCAAAGGTCGGGAGGGGCTTTGGATGTGTCTTCATCTTTGTGGTAGGGAGGCATTTCAGTCTGGAAATGCTTGGGGATGACGTCTTGAAGGACTGGACATTGTATCCTGAAAACCAACTTTCCAGCTTCATCTCCTGCCTCTTCACCTTTTCCTTAATCACCCTACACCACTATCATTCCCAAACATAATTTGATTTGGCTACCTTTGTGATTTGTACAAGATTGTTTCAACACCTTGCATACCCTCTTCCAGGTTATGTTTTTGTCTCCCGGCTAACTGGAACTCAGACTTTACGGTGAGTTCTTCTCTAATCTTTTTTAATGTTTATTTATTTTTGAGAGAGAGGGAGGGAGAGAGAGAATGAGTAGGGGAGGGGCAGAGAGAAACGGAGACACAGAATCCAAAGTGTCAGTCAGCACAGAGCCTGTGTGGGGCTTGAACCCACAAACCAAGAGCTCATGACCTGAACAGAAGTCAGACACTTAACCAACTGAGCCACCCAGGTGTCCCAATGAGTTCCTGCATCAGGAGCTCACAAATGTAGAGGCTACTGGTCATTAGGAAAGCTTTCTATAGGCAGGTGGAGAAGAAAGCCATGGTAAAGGCAGCCCTAACAAGAAAAAAGAATATGATATGGAGTATGAGCAGCAAATACTAAAACATTTTTGAAGCTGTCTTCTAGGTCAGAAAAAAAAAATGGGACATCAGAAGAGGAATCAAGAGGAAAATTAGATGGCTTATTATCTATATAACAAGATAATGTATTATCTATTTCTTATAGAAAAAAATAGAAGTAACATATACTGACTGAAAAGGTTACCACTTCCTTGAACAATTCTGCCTGGGGTTCAGCCTACATAATATGTTTATAATGTTTGTTTCCTTTGCATCTCTAATCTTAAAGTGTTAAATATCACACAATACTATGTTTTAAAATTCCTTTCTTCAAATACCTTTATAAATTTGAAACTTAAAAAACCAGTTAGTATTGATATGTATGCTTTATGTAAAACACTGTGATCAAAAATCCATTTATTCAACCAGTTTTTAATGAGAACCCTTAAAAATGTGCAAGGCACTATGGGACATTTAATGAGTTCCACAGCAGTGAACCTCTAAGGTCCTACACAGAGGTTGCAAATTTGCATCTCACAGTCATGTTTTATCTCCTCCATATTTTTAAGAGTATAAAAAATTAAGGAGGTTTCGCATAATTATCTGGATTTCTGGCTTTAACTGAAAAAGTAGTGACTTAGCTTGCAATCCCAAATGGAATGGGCTGGAGCCAAACCTTTTACAGACCGGATGCATGCTTTCGAGTGTACCACTGACACCATCATTCTGCCAGGATTTGGGAGTCCCAAAATGCAGAGTCATTTTCCAACCTGCCCTCTCTCTCTCATTCTTTGTATTCAATGAGTCCACAAGTTGATTTTGTCTGTACAATATCCTTGACTTCTATCTTCTTCTTTTCATTCTGACTTCAGGAATGATGCAAGGACTTTATTACCTCATGGTGAGAATTATTATAACTAACATACATTGAGCAGCACTCATTTTGCTAAGCACTTTACATGGGCCATCTCACTTAATGCTCACAACAACCCTATATGATTAATTCCATCACAGTCCTCATTTTACAATACAGAAAATTGAGACACTAGAAACTTAATGCACCTGTCCAAAGTCCCACAGCCTCTAAGTGTGGCAGTCTGACTCTTGAAAAAAATACTCTTAATCCTACAGATAAATCCTGTAGATAGCTTCAAGCTTGGGTACAGGAAACCCTGGTGACTACAAGCCTTTCCGAAGGGTGAAAAGGAATAAAGGTTTTACAAAATAGCTTTCTATTCCACATACTCAACTTCCATAAATAGTCTTTTATAAAATGGATCTGCCTACTAAAGTGAGGTTTCAGAGTCCCTTTTCATTATGACCCATATCTCCCTGATGATCCCTGTCCCTTCTTGAATCTTACTAGGGTTCATTGCCCCAGAGTGTAAACCACTATAGATGGTAAACAAAGGGACAGTTGGAAATATTGGTGTATCTGTTGGGAAAAGCGAATAGCTTTTTCAGTTGGGTAACCAGTCCTTTTGAAGTCCAATCCAGTTTCAAATTCCACTTCAAGCTGGGATACAGAAAGATGGAGCACTGTTGCTATCCTAGCACCATCATAATAACATTTTCTTGGTTGTGTTATCATCAACCTTGAGTGCACCTCTAGATTCAAATTCTTTGTTGCCCTATGCTTCAGGTGGGGGCTGAGAGTTAGGAGGGTCTTTGCTCAGAATTCCTGCTGCCCCCGGTGCTCTCAGCCATCTTTGAGGCCAATGTCATTGTGTTTTCCCTTTACCAGTTACAGGCTGATGTTGTGCCTTTGTTACTGGGTATCAAGCCTGGAGTGGAGGCATGAGAGATTCTCGGTTTTCCTGGTCCAGCCCCAGTCTTAGGGAAGTCCTGTGAGCCTGAGTCTTTGAGAGAGACTTTCTGAGTTCCTGTTCCTCCTCCTCGTGGCAACCACTCTCTCGCTTGGATCCATGGCTGGTCTTGGGCAGGAGTTTCCTGCCCTACTCACAGAGGTAGCAGAACTTCACTTGCTATCAGTGTAGACCCTGGCTCCAATGTGGCTTCCTGCCCCTTCCCTAGAAGTAGAGAGCTTATTCCTTTAAGTCCTGTCTTTGCAGCTGCGGAGCTTTGCTTGTGTCCTGGGAACAGGAAAGCTACCTGTCTATCTTCCAAGGCAGACGTTGTATTTCTAACCTTCTTTCTCAACAATGAAGTTTTGTCTGGGCCCTGGGAGCTAAAGAGTTGTTAGCCTTTCCTCAAGCAGTTTAAGGCTTTTGCTTAAGGGTTGGAAGAGAAGTCTACAAGGCTTTATGCTTACCCTTCAGCAGCTGCCAATATCTTGCTTCAGGTCTGCACCAAATAGTGGTACCGTCTCAGTCTCCTGCTCAGACCTCAGTCCTCCTCATGAATACCTGTGAAGAGCCATGAGGATGAGCTTGTGGGTGACTGTGGCCTGCTCATTTCTGATAGGTCCAACTATTTCAAATTAGCACACTAGCCCACATTTGGTCTTTAAACAATTTTCTTTTTTCCTTTTTCTATCATTCTCTTCTCTTTTTTCTGTGCTCCATCAAAGATAAAATGGTTTGTATATCTCATCTCTTCTTGAAGGGGCTTATCCCTCTTTATTTTGTTTTTATTTTTTAGACTTTTTATTCAACTTGAATATAACTGACACACAATGTTAAATTCATTTCAGGTGTATAACATAGTGATTCAATTTCTCCATACATTATACTAGATATCCAAGATAATCCCTCATGCCCATTTGCCATTAATCTCCATTCTCCTCTCATCTTCGTCCCCACCCCAGCGACCACTGATGTAGTTTCTGTCTCTATAGCTTTGCCTTTTCTGGACATTTCAAATTTTTCATATTTCAAGTGGAATCATGGAATAAGGTGATCTCCAGTGTCTGCCTTCTTTCACTGACTGAGCACAGTAGTTTTGAGGTTCAGCCAGGTCCTAGGATGTGTAAGCAGTACATTCCTGTTTACTGCTGAATACTATTTCACTGTATAGATATACCACATTTTTTCTATACCACATTCTCCAGGTAACAGACATTTAGATTGTCTCCAATTTGAAGTCATTAGGAATAATGCTGCTATGAAATTCATTTGCAAGTCTTTGCATGATTCATTGAATTTCTAGCTATACCTCTTTATTTTAGAATCAGTGGTTGCTCATCTATAACAACTGTGGTCTACAGGCCAAAAATGGCCCCAGTTTGTTTTTCTAAATAAAATTTTATTGTTTACATATGATCTATGGTTGTTCGCACATTGCACTACAACACCAGAGCAGTTGAATACTTGAGAGAGAGAGACACTCTGTCCTGTAGAGCCTTAAATATCTACCATCTGATCCTTTATAACAAAAGAAATTGTTCACCCCTACTCTATAAAGTAAATCTTTTTTTAATGTTTGTTTATTTTTGAGAGAGACAGAGCATGAGTAGTGGAGGGGCAGAGAGAGAGGGAGACACGGAACCCGAAGCAGGTTCCAGGCTCTGAGCTGTCAGCACAGAGCCCGACTTGTGGCTTGAACTCAAAAACTGTGAGATCATGACCTAAGCTGAAGTTGGACGCTCTCCCAACTGAGCCACCCATGCGCCCCTAAAGTGAATCTTTAATTTATCAGTCTATTTTCTAGGAATATGCTACTTCATGATTAATGTAGGAACCTTCAGCAGTCTCATTCTATTTACTCCCTGTTACCCTTTGTGAGCTGTTATCCAGTTATCTATTTTTGCTATAAACTCTACAATGTATTATAGATTGTGTTTCTTATAGATTGTGTTCTTACAGATTGTGTTTCTCAGGAGACCTAATACACCTTGTATGTAGTGTGTCTTTTCTGGGGGCTGTTATAAGACTTGACATCTTCGCTTCTCAACAGTTTGACCATGATATGCCTGGCTAAGGAAGTCTTTGTTTTGTTTTCCTGGGAGATTTTTGAGCTGTTTATTTCTGTGAGTTGAAGTACTTCATCAGTTTTAGAAAGTTTTCAGTCACTATCCCTTCAGAGATATTTATTGCCAATATCTGTTTTCTTTTTTTAGTCCTCTAATTGTATACTGGTCCAGATGATACTGCCCCACAGATCTTAGATATTCTCTTGGGTTTTTTTGCTTTTCTTATTTTGGTTTTTTATTTTGTATAATTGCTATTGGCTTGTCTTCAAGTTTGCCGTTCTTTTCTTCTTCTAAGTCCAGTCTGCTATAATTCCAAATAAATTTTCATGTCTGCATTATTTTTTTCATTTTTAACATTTCCATCTATTAGTTCCATCAAAATAATTGGTTCTCTAATAATTTATATCTTTATGCTGAAATTCCCTCATCTATTCACATTGTGCAATTTTCTTCCCCTATATTCTTTACTGTATTTGCCATGGTTATGTTAAAATACCTATCTAATGATTCCAACAAACAGACCTTCTTTGAGTCTCCCTTATGTGACTTGTAATTTTTGATTCTGTATCAGACGTTTTGTATAAATAAATAGTAGATATTGAAATAAATTATATTTACTCCCTCTCTAAAAAGGGCATGCTCCTTCTGTCAAGTTACCAGAATGCAGGATTGAGTCAATTTAATCTGTAGTTGAGCCATATCTGGGCTTTGTTACACCTTTTTTGTTTGTTGTTTATGAGAGAGAGAATGACCATACAGGCAGGAGAGAGGGAGGGAGAGAGAGAGAGACAGAAAATCCCAAGCAGGCTCCACACTGTCAACATAAACCCAACTTGGGGCTCTAACTCACATGAGCCAAAACCAAGAGTCAGATGCTTAACCACCTGAATCATCCAGACACCCCAGGGCTTTGCTACACTTTAAGCTTCAGTCCATTCATCACTTGCTTTAGAAATGTTGAGGGCAGGATCAGAGATTTCTCTTTAATACAGGTTGGTCTTGATCATGCATAAGACTCCATAGATCCCTCCATGCTTTAGAAACCAGCCATTTAATTTCTGTTTCATGATGCTAGCTTCTTTGGGTCTCTGGGGATTTCTGTTGGCTCTCCAGTCTCACTCTCAGGTTATTGCCCCTTAATAGAATCCTCTATAGCCAAGGGGTTCATCTCTAACCTTTGGAGATCACTGATAAACACTAGATGAATGCAGCCTGAAGAGCTTTGGAAGGATTTCTCTCAGTCCTCCCCATCTCTGCATCTCCCTCACTTTGGCAGGCCACTGCAGTGAATTTGATGAATGCTTGGACTGCTTCCAAGTAATGTTGCTCAGCTTTCTTACCCTTTCCACAGCTTCAGCAGGCTTTCCATGTTTTGGAATCTCTCTCAGCCTTGCTCCTAAATCTCAAGTTTACTGTCAGTAAGATGAGTAAGAACAGATATTCTAGACTTCCTCCTGGTCTTAGAATCCATTGTGCCTTGCTCCATTAAGTATGATGTTAATATGGTTTAGTTTAGACGACAACAAAATTGATATATGTCAGAATTTGTAACCTACCTCTAAACAAAATTAGAAGGAAATTTACCTTGAATACATTTAAAAGGAGGAAGTTTTAATTACATAACTCTTGAATTTAAGAAATCAGAGAAGACATTCCCAACAAGCAAGTCAGAAAACAAACAAACAAAAAAAAAACAGGATCGATAGAGAACCAAAAAACAATGGAGAGTATATGGTTTTATTCTGACACCAAATATGTCATTCACCCACATACCAATCTCTTCTCCAACACCAACTAGGTGTCTGACAATTCAATTCTAGCACTGATTGTCCAGAGTTAGCACAGACCCCACAGGTTAAGGGTTTAGTCCAAGGCAGCTCCCACATCACATACTAGTTACAAGTCTCGAGGGCCACCTGTATTTCTGACCAACCAGTATACATTTGGGAGTTCGTACAACACCCACCCCCCTTATTTGATTATCCCCTCACAGAACTCAGGAAAGCACTTTACTATTACCTATTTATTATGAAGCATACAAGTAAGAAACAAATGGTAGAAATGCACAGAACAAAATATGAGAAGGAAGATCAGAGTTTGTATGCCCTCTCTGGATGTACCACCCTTTCAGCACTCTGATGTGTTCACGAGCCCAGAAGCTCTACAAATGTTGTTCAGGAGTTTTTATAACTCAGTCTTCAGCCCTTTTCCCTCCCCAGGAGGACTGTAAGCTCCCGTTCTTTAATCATGTGTTTAGGCTTTGTGGTGACTAGTCTTCATCCTGAGGCTATCTATGAGCCTTACCCTGAATCATCTTGTTATCATAAGCTCAGTTGTGGTCTAAAGGGGCTCATTATGAATAAAAACACTCAGGGCACCTGGAGTGGCTCAGTCAGTTAAGAGTCTGACTTCGGCTCAGGTCATGATGTCATCTAGCCCCTCATCAGGCTCTGTGCTGACAGCTCGGAGCCTGGAGCCTACTTCAGATCCTGTCTCCCCCTTTCTCTGATGCTCCCCAGCTCACGCTCTGTTTCTCTCTGTCTCTCAAAAATGAATAAACATTAAGAAAAAAATTTCTTAAAAAGCACTTACTCAAGAAATTTGAAGTTTTAGGAACTTTGTTTCAAGAACCAGGGACAGAAACCAATATATTTTTTACTATGCCATAGGGAGTATTAACAAAACTAAAATAAGGTTTTTGTGAAAAGACTAAAAAAAATGTTTCTTAAAAATTGATTGACAGTCTTAATGAACTACAGAATGAGAATACACACACACACACACACACACACACACACACACACACACACACACATTCCAGAAGCTAAGAGAGAATGTTATAAACCTATTAACCAACAAACTTGAAAGCTAAGGGAAATGATACATTTTTGGAAAAACATAAAATTCCATAATTTTACTTCTCTTAAGGAGAAATAAAAAGCTTAGAACAGTAAGCATTAAGAAAATACACATGGTATTTAAAGACTTTCTTCTCTAAGCAAGCACTAGACTTAGATGGTTTTTGCAAGTGACAGTTATCAAACTTTTTATAGAAGAGATGATCCTATCTTACACAAGTTGTTTTAGAAAACAAAGGGAAAACCTACAATTTATCCTATGAAACCTTATGCCAAAGCTGATAAAGACCATACAATAAAAGACAATTACTGGCTTATTTAACTTGGGAACATAGGTATATGGAAGTCCTAAGTAAAACGTTAGCCAAATCTATCAGTGTATAAGATAAGACATCTCTAACAGTGATGAACAACCACTCGTGTTATAAGAATCCAACTTGATTAGGGATATTAAAGTTGGTTTTATAAGGGCTATTTTCAATTTAGGACCTCTTGGCAGCAGGTGTGCTCCATGAGATGAACCCTCTATTGGTGCCTCTCATTTCGGGGCACATGTGCTGGTTTACAGCACACATAATCTCAGAACTGATGCCCCTTATTTGCCAACCTTTGCAGTGAGTGTGATATCATTTGCCTTGTTTCCACAAAGTTCTTTTGCTCTATTTTTTAATTCTTGGATTTTCTTTTTTCCCCTTAAAGTTTGAATTACACAAATGTTGAGAATCATGTATAACACCTCTTTTGTTAGCATATTCCTAAGGGTAAATGTGTAATAGTTTAAAAAGAAAATTCCTTGATGAGAGGAGATAAGAACTATTATATAATTAATATAGAGAAAAATGCCTTGGCAGGTTATATTCCCAAAATGAATTTTAACTACTGAAGTAATTGCATCTATTTTAATGGTATTTGGTATCATTATAGTAAAAATGGATGTCATTTTAATGCTAAAAATATTTAAAGTATCTTCCTATTGAAATTAAGTAACTATATTATTTAATGAGAGTTCACTTTTATACCCCAGGTTTTTCAAATAAATAAATAAATTTCCCTTATAAGGTAAAGTAATCGTGACCTTGTGACCAAATGTGATTTCTCTCAGGATCTTTTAAAAATAAAATATCTATCAGTGTAATTCATTGAAATCCCAATAAGGGATTTAAGAAAAATTAATGTTATTTTTATAGATGCACAAAAGCATTTGATAAGGTTATTTATATTCATTTATAATAGTTATTTATGATAAAAACTCCCCAAAATACTTGAAATAGAAAAGAGCATTTATCTTTTCAAAAACTATCTTCCAGGGGGCGCCTGGGTGGCTCAGTCGGTTGAGCGTCCGACTTCGGCTCGGGTCATGATCTCACAGTCTGAGTTCGAGCCCCGCGTGGGGCTCTGTGCTGACAGCTCAGAGCCCGGAGCCTGTTTCCGATTCTGTGTCTCCCTCTCTCTCTGACCCTCCCCCGTTCATGCTCTGTCTCTCTCTGTCTCAAAAATAAATAAACGTTAAAAAAATTAAAAAAAAAAAAACTATCTTCCAAAATTCTACAGCATTTTACTGAAGAGGGAAAATTTATAAATAGTTCAAGATATGGAAATAAGGATGACCTCCCTCCCTCCCTCTCTCAAAATAAGTAAACAAACAAACTTAAAAAAATTTAAAGGTGCAACTATAGTGCTCACTTTGGCAACACACAGACAAAAATTAGAATGACACAGAGAAGATTAGCATGGTCCCTGTGCAAGGATGACACTCAAATTCATGAAGCGTTCCACATATGGGGCAGTTCCCCAGTGAACTGACACCTTTTGTGCATTAGCACAGAAATTGGGGTTTGGAGAGGTCGCTCTGGAAGCCCAATCCAAGTTTAAAAGAAATAACAAAAGTAAAAGTACAACTATAATATAAAAGAAGAAACTGTCCACATAGTGGTAGGGGGTAGGAAGTGCTGGTAAATACTACTGGTTATATTCCCCCTATTAATAAACATTACTTACTATTCTATTTATTCATGCCTTCCTTTATGTCCTTTAACACTTCATAGTGTTGTCCATAAGAATCTTTTATATCTGGTGTTAATTTTATATGTTAGTGCAAATAGAATTGCTACTGATAAATTTTCAATTGGTCATTATTACTGCCTAGGAATACGATTGATTTTATATGTGGATTAATTTCCTAGGGTTGCCATAACACAGTACCACAAACTGTGTGGCTAAAACAACCTAAATTTATTCTTTCATAGTTTTGGAAGCTGGGAGCATGAAATCTAGGTGTCAGAAGCACCACATTTCCTCTGCAGACTTCACGGAAGACTCCTCCTTGCCTCTCTCAGCTTCTAGTGACCCCAAGCATTCCTTGGCTTGTGGTAACATAACTCGAATCTCTACTTCAGACTTGACAGGATCTCCTTCTCTCTCTGTCTTTTCTTTTTTGAAGATCTCACTCAGTGAATTTGGGGCCTCCCCTAAATTGAGAATGATCTCATCTTTACATCCTTAATGAATTATATTTGCCAAGACTCTATTTCTAAATAAGGTCACCATATGAGGTTCCGGGTGGATGTGAATTTGGGGGAGACAATATTCAACTCACTTATAATCTTGTATCAAATAATTTAATCAATCTTCTTATTATTTCTAATAATTTGTGGATTCTCTATATAGAGTTCTGTGTTTTAATGAAACAGGCAATTTTCTCATTTCCTGTCTTATCTGTCATTGTTTTGTTTTTTTTTTTCTTCCTTTTTAGGTCTTCCTACCTTTGCTACAACTCCAGGGAAATATTAAGTAAAAGTTGTGATGACAAACAATTTTAATTTATTGCTAACTATTATAAATCCTTGTAAAATTTTACAGGTAAGTGTAACGCATTGGATGTAGGGCTTTAATAAATACTCTTTATTATACTAGTCAAGTTTTGACTTCTAGTTTTCTGAGAGGTCGTTTTTACGTTGTTTTGTTTTTTAATTATAAATGAGTGCTGCATTTTATTGATGCTTTTTAAGCATCAATTGAAATGACCACATTTCTTCCATCTAAATGTGAATGTGATGGTCAGGGAGGACAAACTGTTTCTCTATTGCCTCATATTTAGTAACTAGAGTCCTGTGAATTACACTCACAAAAGACAGAAGAACATGAGGAAAAGGTTTATATATGTGTATATGGGAGCCAACAAAAAGTAGCAGTCTTCTCAAATGTTTAAAGTTAGAGGATTATCTTTCTAATTTATTAGAGAAAGGGGAGGAGGGAGAGCAGACTCTTTGGGAAGAACAAAAAGGTTTCTTTAGAAAAGACCATTTGTTTTTGAGGAGAACAAATAGGATAGAAGAAAGTTTGTGATAATGTTGGTTTATGCAGGTGCTCTTTGTCCTTTTCATGGCCATTAAAATTCCCTAGAGGGACATTTGTGGTAGCCCCATTTCCCAGAAGTTGCTGCCTTTAGTCAGATAAGGGATGCTCCAAGAAGGTTTCTGTCTGCATCTATCAAATCTCAAATGTCTTCAGCTTAAAATCACCTCCATGTGAACCCTGAGATTCTGAGTGGGTCCCTCCTCGGAAAATACAATGGATGTCCATCATTGTCTTCCTGGGACAAAACTAAACCATCATGGTTTTCTTCTCCTATATATTAACAGAATTCACTTGGATAGTAATCTATTTAAGATTATTCAGCTTTGGGGCACATGGAATACTATGTGGCAATAAGAAAGAATGAAATATGGCCTTTTGTAGCAACGTGGATGGAACTGGAGAGTATGATGCTAAGTGAAATAAGTCATATAGAGAAAGACAGATACCATATGTTTTCACTCTTATGTGGATCCTGAGAAACTTAACAGAAGACCATGGGGGAGGGGAAGGAAAAAAAAAAAAAGAGGTTAGAGTGGGAGGGAGCCAAAACATAAGAGACTGTTAAAAACTGAGAACAAATGGAGGGTTGATGGGGGGTGGGAGGGAGGAGAGGGTGGGTGATGGGTATTGAGGAGGGCACCTGTTGGAATGAGCACTGGGTGTTGTATGGAAACCAATTTGACAATAAATTTCATATTTAAAAAAATTAAAAAAAACATTTAACAAAATTTTAAAAAGATAATTCAGCTTTGTCCCTTGGTGAAATTAATTTTTTCTTTCTTTACTTTCCTCAGAAAATAGTTTGAGGAATTTTCAGCCTTTTCTCTATTTCTGAATAATTTTTATAACAGATAAAATCGGGTAAAAATCGGGTAAAATTTGTGCCTTGTGGTACAGGTTGGGGAGGGATTTTTTTTAATTGTGAATTCATGTTCTTTAATAATTACATTTTTAAATTTTTCATCAGCTTAAATTTTAAGACACTTTTAGATTTATAGAAAAAAGAGGGAGATAGTACAAAGTTCCCAAATACTTTGCACTTTTCTATTAACATCATCATTTATATAAATATATGTGGTATATATTACTATTATAACACATATTCTATGGTATATTGTTATAATGAGCCAATATTGATATGCTATCATTAACTAAAACTGTACTTATTCATATTTCTTTAGTTTTAATCTAATGTCTTTTTTGTGTGTCCAAGATCCCATGTGACATGTAGCTGATATGTCTTTTTAAACTCCATTTGGCTTTAATAGTTTTTCATACTTCACTTGTTTTTAATGACTTAGTTTTGAGGAATATTGATTAGGTATTTTACATAAAATGTTCATCAGTGGGGATTTATCTGGTATTTTTCTCACGGTTAGATTGAATTTATGGGTTTTAGAGAAGAAGACTACAGCGGTGAAGTGTCCTTTGTATCACCGCATATCAAGGATGCATATGATTTGTCACTATTGATGTTGACCTTGATCACCTGGCTGAGGTCATGTTTGTCATGTTTCTCTACTGTTTAAGTTAGTCTCCCCCTACTCCCATGCTGTAGTCTTTGGAAGGAAGGCACTGTGCACAGAATAGTTACCTTTTTTGAGTTTAGATCTTCTCCCATCAGTTTTATTGTCATATAGTTTGAAAATAGTTCTTAGGTCAAGCTTTGCAAATATATTGATATAGTCATAATATCAAAAGTCTTTGTATCAGCTGTAGTATACCTTTTTTTATTCTCTAAATGAATTATCTGTATATTTATCCTTTCTGTTTGATCAAACTTATTGGAAAGTTGCTCACTTTTTAGTTTTGTTCTAAGAATTAGCGTTTTATTAGCTGTTGATTATTGTTTCTTTGTTTTATTTCCTATTAACATCTGTTCTTCTACTTATAATTTCCCTATTTTTTCAGGTTTACTGTGTTATTTCTTTTCTATTCCTGATATTGACATCTAGCTCATTTAGTCTTAATTCTTACTAGTATGTAATATCTATGTTTACATTTGCATATTTCCACCAGTGTAAGTTGATGGCATGCTACACCATTAGATAAAAGTAATTTCATTTTTATTCACTCAAAATTCTGTGATTTCATTGTAACTTACATTTAAATAATGAATGTTGCTGAGGTTTTCCTTATGACCCAGTATGTGTTCTACTTGTGATTTTCCTATGTACTTGAATGTAATGTGGCATCTCAGTTTGTTTACTTGGTTTTACCCTACCTTTCTGGCATTCTTATGGATATTGGCATGTTTATTTCTTTGTCTATATCTTTTAACTTGTCTTTCATATTCATTAAACTCTTTGCTATTTGATGATTTCTGGGGGAGTCCCTCAACCTGATCTTTCAGTTTACTAATTGGGCTTTTATATGCATTCTGTTCTTGCACCAGACTATTACTTTCAGGTATTATTTATTTCAGACTGAGAATCTTTAACTGGTTCTTTTTTTATGACTGCTTGTTTCTGCTTTACAGTGAGATAATAAGTATCTCCCCTTTTCCCTCTCTAATGATGTGATAAACCTAATTCTTGTTTATCTTTTTTTCCCTTTCTTATGTAATGGTTGTGTCTTCAGATGTCTCATTTTTCCTGTGATGTCACATTTCTTGGAGATTATCTGTTACTATCAACAGTAATATCTCCCTAGGAGAATAAGCCAAATTCTAAGCTGTAGCTTGTGCCCTTGGTGTGGCGAGTTTACAGAGATTCTTAGAAGGGTTCTTGAGGGCTAAGAGCCTATTTTGATATATCCTTCCCAATTTCCCGTCTGTCCCACAGACATAATGTGACAGTGATCTCAAGTGACATTGCTGTACCTCCACCCAAGCACAGTTTTTCCCAAGATCTCTCATCTTCTTGTGATCTAATCCTCTAAATCACAGCTTCTCAACCAAAAATGGTATTTGGAAATCTGTGAAGGAAATTTAGGGGTTTCTGTAATGAC
The DNA here is from genome assembly GCF_024362965.1 of Panthera pardus. Lineage (NCBI taxonomy): Eukaryota > Metazoa > Chordata > Mammalia > Carnivora > Felidae > Panthera > Panthera pardus. The sequence continues at coordinate 102,545,879 of NW_026526677.1, forward strand.
ACCACGTTGCTAAAGCATTTAGGGCAAGGGGTTGGGAATATTAAACACGCTATACGCGTGAAGAAGTGCCACACAATAAAGTACTGTCCCAAATAAAACGATAATAGCATTCCCATGTGTGGCAGTAGGGGAGGAGTTAAAGTCTAGGACTAACTGATTCATTTGCCCGTGTAGGTTTCTCCTCTCTACCCTCAGGTTTCTCTACTGGTAGCTGATGGTATTATACTACAAGTTAGATAGTGAAAAATGCTGCTGCTTCTCCTCTGCAGTCGCAAGATAGCAATCACTGTTTAACCAGGGCATTAGAAGGAAATTCAAAGGATGCAGAATGCTTGCCTCAATCTTTTCCCTGTTGATGGCTACCAGCTTTCTCCTGTCCCGGCTTGGCTTCCTCTTCCTAAACCCTAACCTCCATCAGGTACATCAGAAGGCAATTATCTTGGACTTCCTAGGAATTTCTTAGAGCTTTTACTATTACCTGAAAGGTACCATCTTGTCACTTCCAGGGTATACCCAGTGTTGAGTCAAATGAAGGAACCAGCATCTTGTTAGTATTCCATCTTTCTGCCTTACTCTAGGCACACTGATTCCTAACAACATGTGAACAAAAAAGGCCATTGGGTAGCTAATTTGGAAAATTTAGAGCAACAAAAGTAGATGTACCACCCACTCCCCAGAAAATAAGATATACCAAGACATGTTAGTTAAAAAAAAAAAAAAAAGCAGTGTAGCTTTTATAGATGAAAAACATACCAAGCAAGATGAAGAGCCCTGAACTATACCATGTATAGATGGCAACTTGAAATGATGAAAGTGGTGGCACCAATCTGTGTGGACATGTTCAATTATTTGCTACATTTGTTTGGTAGATGATAGGGGGAAAATGAAACATTTCACAGAGAAATATATTACTTCTACCATTTAAGACAGTTTATAAATTTTTTTATTTGAAATAATTTTATAAGTATAGAAAGTTTCTAACATAGAGAGTTCTTATATAGGCCTCAGCCAACTTTACATAGTAACAACTTGTATAATTTTTTTTAATTTTTTTAATGTTTATTTTAGAGAGCAAGAGAGCACAGTGAGGGAGGGACAGAGAGAGAGAGAGAGAGAGAGAGAGAGAGAGAGAGAGAGAGACAGAATCCAAAGTAGGCTCTAAGCTCTGAGCTGTGAGCACAGAGCCTGTCGCAGGGCTCAAACTCACGAACTGTGAGACCATGACTTGAGCCGAAGTCAGACACTTAAACGACTGAGCCACCCAGGCACCCCACATCTTGTAGAATTAATGTGCAATGTACAAAACCAAGAAATTAACATTGGTACTTTAGTGACTATTACCTAAAGTGCAGACTTTATTTGAATTTCACCATTTTTTCCACTAATGTCCTTTTTCTGTTCCAGAACCCAAGACAGTATCCCACATTAAATTTAGTAATCATCTCTGTAGTCTCTTCTAATCTCTGAAAGTTGCTTAGTCCTGCCGTGTGTTTCAGGATCACGTTTTTTTTTTTTAAATTCAAGTATAGTTGACATATACTGTTATATTAGTTTCAGATGTACAACATGGTGATTGAACAATTCTGTACATCACGCAAAGCTCACCATAATAGGTGTAGTCCCCATACGTTATTATTACAGTGTTATTGCCTATATTCTGTGTCCTGTACTTTCCATCTCTGACTTATATACTTCACACCTATAAGTGTGTACTTCTTCATCTCCTTTGCATATTTCACCTGTCTTCCCCTTTCCCTCTGGCAAACACCAGCTTGCTCTCCATATTTATGAGTCTGTTTCTCTTTTTGGTTGGTCTGATTGGTTGGTTGGTTGGGTTTTTAGACTGCACATATAAGTAAAATCCTAACACTTTGTCTTTCTGACTTATTTCACTTCATGTAGTACCTCTATGTTCATCCATATTGATGCAAATGGCAAGAACTCATTCGTTTTATGGCTGAGTAATATTCTTCTGTGTGTGTGTGTGTGTATGTATGTCCATCCCATGTTCTTTATACATTCATCTCTTAATGGACACTTTGGTTGCTTCCTTATCTTGGCTATTATAAAGCTTCAATAAACATAGAGTTGCCTATCTCTTTTTGAAATAGTGTTTTTATTTTATTTTCTTTGGTTATTTACCCAGTAGTGGAATTACCAGATCATATGGTATTTCTGTTTTTAATTTTTTGAGGAGCCTCCATACTCTTTTACACAGAGATTATACCAATCACCTTCCCACTAACAGTACACATGTGTTTCCTTTTCTCCACATCCTCTCCAACATTTGTTATTCCTTGTCTTTTTGATACAACCATTCCCACTGCTATGAGGTGATATTTCATTGTATTTTGTTTTGCATTTCCCTGATGATTAGTAACGTGGGGCATGGGTTTGGCTTTTGGCTTTGTCCAGCAAAACTGAGGACAGCATAAAGGATTGCTCAAGACTCCATTCAAGTCAAGAGAGGTGAGAGGAAGGCTGAGGGAAGTCTCTCAGAGCTGCTCTCAAGCTCCCATATTTATTAGGCATACATTAAAGGGAAAACATTGGACAATATGTCAGTGGCGATATGCCAGTAAGAACATACAGAAAGCATGAAAAAAAAAAAAAAAAAGAAAAACAGGGTGTTCCCAAGATTACAAAAGAGCAGATGCTGAAAGCAGGGTGGAGGACAAGATAAGATATTCCATAGATAACATGGTTTAAGGAATTAATGAGCACAGGCAGGACCCAACCCCTAAATATGCATTAATTAGATACCGGTCAGCTGTTTTCAGAAGGTTCAGAAAGCAGTGTAATAGGTTCCCTGTAATCTTCTTAACCAGGACATAACTATTTGATTTCCCACAGTTGAGCATGTTTTCATGTTCCTGTTGGCCATCTGTATGTCATCTTTGGAAAAATGTCTATTTAGGTCCTATGCCCATTTTTTTATATTTTTAATTTTTTACAATTTTTTGGCGTTGAGCTATATAAGTTCCTTATATATTTTAGATATTAATCCCTTATCAGATACATCATTTGCAAATAACTCCTCCAATCCAGTAGGTTACGTTTTCATTTTGTTAATTATTTCCTTTGCTGTGCAAAAGCTTTTTATTTTGATGTAGTAACAATAGTTCATTTGGACTTTTGTTTTCCAGCCTGGGGAGATATATCTATAAATATGTTGTGAAGGCTAGTGTCCAAGAGGTTACTGCCCGTGTTTACTTTTAAGAGTTTTATGGCTCTATGCCTCGCATTTAAGTCTTTAATCCATTTTAAGTTTATTTTTTCATAGAGTGTAAGAAAGTTGTCCAGTTTAATTCTTTTGCATATAGCTGTCCATGCAGCTACACTTGTTGAAGAGATAGTTATTTCCCTATTGCATATTCTTGCCTCCATTGTCATAGATTAATTGACCATATAAGTATGGGCTCATTACTGGGCTATCTGTTCTGTTGATCTATGTATCTATTGTGCCAGTACCATACTGTTTTGATTACTTTAGCTTTGGAGTATATCATGAAATCTGGGATTGTGATACTTGCAGCTTTATTCCTCCTCTCCAGATTGTTTGGCTATTCAGGATCTTTTGGTTCCATATAAATTCTAGGATTCTTTACTTTCATGTTTAGAAAAATACTACTGGTATTTTATAAGGATTGCATTGAATAAGTAGATTGCTTTTAGTTGCATAGATGTTTTAATAATATCAGTTCTTCTGATCCATGAGCATGGAATATTTTTCCACTTGTATCATCTTCCATTTCTTTCATCAATGTTCTCTAGTTTTCAGAGTAAACATCTTGGTTAAATTTACTCCTAGGAATTTACCCAAGGGATACAGGAGTACTGATGCATAGGGGCACTTGTACCCCAATGTTTATAGCAGCACTCTCAACAATAGCCACATTGTGGAAAGAGCCTAAATGTCCATCAACTGATGAATGGATAAAGAAATTGTGGTTTGTTTTGTTTTTTTTTTTTTTTTTGCAAAACTATTGTAGTTTATTTTTTTTTAATATATGAAATTTATTGTCAAATTGGTTTCCATATAACACCCAGTGCTCATCCCAAAAGGTGCCCTCCTCAATACCCATCACCCACCCTGCCCTCCCTCCCACCCCCCACCAACCCTCAGTTTGTTCTCAGTTTTTATTAACAGTCTCTTATGCTTTGGCTCTCTCCCACTCTAACCTCTTTTTTTTTTTTTTCCCTTCCCCTCCCCCGTGGGTTTCTGTTAAGTTTCTCAGGATCCACATAAGAGTGAAAACATATGGTATCTGTCTTTCTCTGTATGGCTTATTTCATTTAGCATCACACTCTCCAGTTCCATCCATGTTGCTACAAAAGGCCATATTTCATTTTTTCTCATTGCCACGTAGTATTCCATCGTGTATATAAACCACAATTTCTTTATCCATTCATCAGTTGATGGACATTTAGGCTCTTTCCATAATTTGGCTATTGTTGAGAGTGCTGCTATAAACATTGGGGTACAAGTGCCCCTATGCATCAGTACTCCTGTATCCCTTGGATAAATTCCTAGCAGTGCTATTGCTGGGTCATAGGGTAGGTCTATTTTTAATTTTCTGAGGAACCTCCACACTGCTTTCCAGAGCGGCTGCACCAATTTGCATTCCCACCAACAGTGCAAGAGGGTTCCCGTTTCTCCACATCCTCTCCAGCATCTATAGTCTCCTGATTTGTTCATTTTGGCCACTCTGACTGGCGTGAGGTGATATCTGAGTGTGGTTTTGATTTGTATTTCCCTGATAAGGAGCGACGTTGAACATCTTTTCATGTGCCTGTTGGCCATCCGGATGTCTTCTTTAGAGAAGCATCTATTCATGTTTTCTGCCCATTTCTTCACTGGGTTATTTGTTTTTCAGGTGTGGAGTTTGGTGAGCTCTTTATAGATTTTGGATACTAGCCCTTTGTCCGATATGTCATTTGCAAATATCTTTTCCCATTCCGTTGGTTGCCTTTTAGTTTTGTTGGTTGTTTCCTTTGCTGTGCAGAAGCTTTTTATCTTCATAAGGTCCCAGTAGTTCATTTTTGCTTTTAGTTCCCTTGCCTTTGGGGATGTGTCAAGTAAGAAATTGCTATGGCTGAGGTCAGAGAGGTCTTTTCCTGCTTTCTCCTCTAGGGTTTTGATGGTTTCCTGTCTCACATTCAGGTCCTTTATCCATTTTGAGTTTATTTTTGTGAATGGTGTGAGAAAGTGGTCTAGTTTCAACCTTCTGCATGTTGCTGTCCAGTTCTCTCAGCACCATTTGTTAAAGAGACTGTCTTTTTTCCATTGGATGTTCTTTCCTGCTTTGTCAAAGATGAGTTGGCCATACGTTTGTGGGTCTAGTTCTGGGGTTTCTATTCTATTCCATTGGTCTATGTGTCTGTTTTTGTGCCAATACCATGCTGTCTTGATGATGACAGCTTTGTAGTAGAGGCTAACGTCTGGGATTGTGATGCCTCCTGCTTTGGTCTTCTTCTTCAAAATTACTTTGGCTATTCGGGGCCTTTTGTGGTTCCATATGAATTTTAGGATGGCTTGTTCTAGTCTCGAGAAGAATGCCGGTGCAATTTTGATTGGGATTGCATTGAATGTGTAGATAGCTTTGGGTAGTATTGACATTTTGACAATATTTATTCTTCCAATCCATGAGCAGGGAATGTCTTTCCATTTCTTTAAATCTTCTTCAATTACCTGCATAAGCTTTCTATAGTTTTCAGCATACAGATCTTTTACATCTTTGGTTAGATTTATTCCTAGGTATTTTATGCTTCTTGGTGCAATTGTGAATGGGATCAGTTTCTTTATATGTCTTTCTGTTGCTTCATTGTTAGTGTATAAGAATGCAACTGATTTCTGTACATTGATTTTGTATCCTGCAACTTTGCTGAATTCATGTATCAGTTCTAGCAGACTTACGATGGAGTCTATCGGATTTTCCATGTATAATATCATGTCATCTGCAAAAAGCGAAAGCTTGACTTCATCTTTGCCAATTTTGATGCCTTTGATTTCCTTTTGTTGTCTGATTGCTGATGCTAGAACTTCCAGCACTATGTTAAACAACAGCGGTGAGAGTGGGCATCCCTGTCGTGTTCCTGATCTCAGGGAAAAAGCTCTCAGTTTTTCCCCATTGAGGATGATGTTAGCTGTGGGCTTTTCATAAATGGCTTTTATGATCTTTAAGTATGTTCCTTCTATCCCGACTTTCTCAAGGGTTTTTATTAAGAAACGGTGCTGGATTTTGTCAAAGGCCTTTTCTGCATCGATTGACAGGATCATATGGTTCTTCTCTTTTTTTTTGTTAATGTGATGTATCACGTTGATTGATTTGCGAATGTTGAACCAGCCCTGCATCCCAGGAATGAATCCCACTTGATCATGGTGAATAATTCTTTTTATATGCCGTTGAATTCGATTTGCTAGTATCTTACTGAGAATTTTTGCATCCATATTCATCAGGGATATTGGCCTGTAGTTCTCTTTTTTTACTGGGTCTCTGTCTGGTTTAGGAATCAAAGTAATACTGGCTTCATAGAATGAGTCTGGAAGTTTTCCTTCCCTTTCTATTTCTTGGAATAGCTTGAGAAGGATAGGTATTATCTCTGCTTTAAACGTCTGGTAGAACTCCCCTGGAAAGCCATCTGGTTCTGGACTCTTATTTGTTGGGAGATTTTTGATAACCGATTCAACTTCTTCGCTGGTTATGGGTCTGTTCAAGCTTTCTATTTCCTCCTGATTGAGTTTTGGAAGAGTGTGGGTGTTTAGGAATTTGTCCATTTCTTCCAGGTTGTCCAATTTGTTGGCATATAATTTTTCATAGTATTCCCTGATAATTGTTTGTATCTCTGAGGGATTGGTTGTAATAATTCCATTTTCATTCATGATTTTATCTATTTGGGTCATCTCCCATCTCAGCCCAACTGGCTGCAATGACCCACTTCACCTGCTGTGGGTGTACAGGGCATGGGTTGTTCGTAACTGCTGAGTTGCCTGGCTGTAGCTGCCATGGGCTTGCTGGTGGGTGCAACCAACCCTCAGCCTGGCTCTCTGTGTGCTGAAAGGCAGGGCTTGCACTCTGCACAGCCAGCTCAGAGCCAAGGCTGCAGGAACTACAGGTGTGTTGGTGTGTGGAGTTATTGCCATCCCTTCCCAAGGCAGGAGTCATTTTTGAGGGGTGCTGGTCCTAGATAGGGCTTCCTGCTGGGTGTGGCAGGGTAGTAATCACTTTGGATGAGTATGTGCTAAGATGAGGGACTTGGGCAAGCAGGTCCATAAGGGAATCACCAGGGCAGGACACATGGTGAAAGCAAAGTAGATGGAGAGTGTTATTATGGTCTCCTAGAAGCATCCAGCATTCTGGGCTAGCAGAAGGCAAGAAAAAAGTACCTGCCAGCCCTTTTGTTCCTGGACAAATCACCTACAAATCCCTGCCCCTCTTGCACATGTCCTAAAATTAGTCAGTAAATCTCCTTCATGTACGCCCCCCTTTTCAACTGCTGCTTTTGTGTGGTGTCTCAGGCAAGGCTTTTTCACATGCTGACTCTTGAAGGGTGAGGACTCCACTTCTGTCACCCTCTGGCTCTCCTAATGTTAAGTCCCACTAATTTCTAAAGCTTCCAGATTTAAAGCTTACTGATTTTTAAAATATATGGCCAATAATCTTCAACAAAACAGGATAGAGTATCCAATAGAAAAAAGACAGTCTCTTCAACAAGTAGCGCTGGGAAAACTGGACAGAGACATGCAGAAGAATGAAACTGGACCACTTTCTTAAACCATACACAAAAATAAATTCGAAATGGATGAAAGACCTAACTATGAGAGGAAATCATCAAAATCCTAGAGAATAAAACAGGCAGCAACCTCTTTGACCTCAGCCGCAGAAACTTCTTTCTAGACGTGTCTGTGGAGGTAAGGGAAATAAAAGCAAAAATGAACTATTGGGACCTCATCAAGATAAAAACCTTCTGCTGAGCAAAGGAAACATTGGATAAAACTAAAAGACAACTGACAGAATGGGAAAAGATATTTGCAAATGACATATTAGATATATTCAAAATCTATAACTAATCACACTCAACCCCCAAACAACAAATAATCCAGTGAAGAAATGGACAGAAGACATGAGCAGACAGTTTTCAAAAGAAGATAGATCTCCATAAGGCACTAGAACATGTTAGGGGGTCTGGGAGGGTTTTATCTTACCCCTAAAATTCTCAGACAGGATTCTAAAATGTGAGAATGTCAAAATTTCATGAAGCTGGATTACACGTATTGCAAACACAAATGATTATATTGTTATTTACTAGCAGTGTGAAAGATGTTTCCTATGAAGGTAAAAGGAATTCTGAGTCTTTTTTTGCATTTTCTCTCATCCTTCCATGGATACTCAGATCCCACAGACAGGATCCCTCCTACTATCAGCACTGACACCTTGGCAATGAGGCACATCTTGTTTGATTGCTGGAGCCACAGCAGCCATTTCCCTGACTTGTGGCTCAGGCTCCAGTGACCGTTCCCTGGACATCTGTTCTTCACTTGGCTGATGCTGGCAATGTGCCCATTTTCCTTGGGCTCTTTTAGATCCTGGCCAGCACTACTCTTACCCTACTCATACCCCCCCAAGAACTGATGATCTCCTTGCTTGTATTTTACTGTGCAAATACATGGCCCTTTTTTCCCCTGGCTGAGCTCTCATGTTTATATCCCTCATTTAGACCCATAAACATAGGGGAAAGGAAGCTACTCAATCAAAGATAATGACCAAGATACACACTAACTGCAAGGAGAGCACACATAAGGAGGACCATTTATCTTGCTCACATGAGGCTTTTGAGTGGTTAAAGGGGGTGGGAGTCTTTTAAGCATAATGGACAATAAATATATGAACCACAAGGATCTACATGAACTTGGTTATACCATTCGTGTTGGAGTAATGCTGAGTGCTGGCAAGTGCTCTAAATCAGAGGTCAGAGTGACAGGAATCCTGATCTCAGCTCTGTTTGCAAGCATACTAGATAATCGGGACAAACCATTTAAATTCTCTTCTGTGCTCTCAGTTAAGTCCAGCATATCTGTTATTCTTGCTTCAGGAAGAAATGTCAGGTTGACACTAAATGTCAACATCAATATAACTAGAGCAAATTAAAATGCATAAATCTGTGTGTTAGAGTGGGTGGTAAACTTGGATGATTGCTAACATTAGTCTCCTAAGGAGCAACCAAACCAGAACTGTAAATCTTTATCTCTTAAAGGGTCCCTAGGGCAGAATTGAGCAATCCTGGACCCAGTCATACACATTACGTTCAAACAGCTTCTCCAACTGTCCTCATGTGAAGACCTAAAGAAGTATTGTTAACGCCGGTTCAGTAAAGCATAATCAAAGATGTTGAAAGGATAACTATGTGCTTATGAAACAGATCTTGATTCTTAAATAGACAAACAGACATGTTTAAATATGCTTAACTTCTTGTGTGGGACAGCACAAATGAGACTGTGGAGGGATCCACAGTGTAATCAGCTACTGCTTTCTATGGGCACTGGTACGATTGCCTCGGGTACCTGCTCTTTCTGGCACCATTTCTATAAATTTAAGAATCCAAATCCCAGATGGATTCAAACTCATGATTGTAAGCTATTACGCTGTTGTTCTGAGAGTTAATATCATTGTCTTGCCTACATTGTATTTGAGGTTCCATCAGTTCAATTCAAATTTTATTGAGTACCTACAATGTACAAGATAATATGCACTTGAATCCTGGCAACTGGGTCTTGATGACAAGGCTCAGATGGAAACTAGGCAGTTACAGTTTTTCAGGTGAAGAATCATTGAGTTAAATCCACTCTTTACTTCATCAGGTGTTTATTGTGTATGTACTATAACTAGACTAATAAAGTCTAAAGACATTAAAATTATTCGAAGAATTTCATTTTTCCTCCCCCATTCTGCATGAACTGATAACCACAGCTTGTGATTCAGACACCCCCTTAAGGTGGAGTTGGCATGCCTGATAGCTTTGCTGAAGTAAGCAGAAGATTGTGTTTCCAAATTAAAAGCATGCAGGCAACTTTGCCTGTGTTTTCTTTTGGCACAGAGGAGATGCACCCCAGTTGTACTCTTGTGGCTTCAGAACAAAGCCTCAACACTCAGCTTATGGTAGTTTCTATGTATATTAAACACAATCTTTAAAGGTATGAAAACATTTTCACAACTGTGCAGGTGAGGGAAAAGGTAACATTTTTTCTTGGGTATCCAAACTTCTAATGTCTATGTATCAACTGGGAATCTGGGATAGGAGGTGTTTCTAGGGGAGAGTCATTTAAAAGATGGAAAATTTTAGAAAGGAAGCACTCGAGCAATCTTTTTTTTTAATGCTTATTTATTTTTTAGAGAGCAAGAGCAGGAGTGGGGGAAGGGCAGAGGGAGATGGGAACAGAGGATCCGAAGTGAGTTCTGTGTTGACAGCAGAGAGCCCAGTGCAGGGCTCAAACTCATCAACCATGAGATCATGACCTGAGCCAAAGTCAGCCGCCTAACCAAATGAGCTATCCAAGAACCACTAAGCAATATGCTTTTAAAATACAACTTGAAGTACTTGCACAAAGACAGAAATTAAGATGTAACAATGGAAAAACATTGAAGTTTTTAAATAGAAGTTTTAAAATCTTTTCAATCTTCAGTGATACTAAAAAGGCTAATTAAGAATAAGGAACATAATAAAAATTATAATAAAGATGCTGGGAAAATCAAGTGATATTAAAAGGGCCCGGGGATAATGTGACGATCACGGTCAACATTTGCCGAGGTGTTCTGTGTCTACATTTTGTGTTTAAGGGAAGAGTATAATAAACCTGTTAGGTGAAAAACTAGCCAGGAGACTTGACCTCAACATTAGCAATCCTGCATCTTACCGGCCATTAACAGCTCAGTTTCATAGAGTCCATGGTGGGCTCTCATGTCTCAGAATAGCGCTTCAGTTGAAGGGACAAGTTGATAGCCAAAGGTGGCCGTTGGTGGGATAGTAAGAGATGCTGGGGTGGGAGGGAGGCAGGGTTCTGTGCTGGTAGAAACTTAGGACAAAAGAATCAGGAGTTAGACATTTTTTATGTGTTTCTGCATTTCTTTTCTGCTGTGTGTTTGTTTTGTATTCTCTCTTGTGGGATCCTAATCATGACAAGTATGAAAAATTCTAAGTTACTGTTAGTACTGTTTATATTTGCCTCCTGGATCACGTTTACAGTTTTCCAACACTCCACAAGGGAATCTCTTTCTGTGTCTTACAGAAAAATGATTTTACTTCCTACCTCACCTGTTCTAGGAAAGTCCAAACAACCAGAGTTATACATCATAGTACGGGAATTTGAAAAGCTTACACAACCTTGAAGAACTAACATGTTTGATAACCATTACGGAGCACAGGAGAGGATAATAGAGTGTGTGTGTGTGTGTGTGTGTGTGTGTGTGTGTGTGTGCGCGCGCGCGCGCGCGCGCACGCGCGCACGCGTGCACACATTCTTCCTCTGTCACTTACATACACATCTGTGATGATTTTCTCCCCATGTGTAGCTTGTTTGTTCATTTCTTTAATGACATTTCTGCACAACACCTTTTCATGTTGATATAGTAAAATCCACCTTTTTAAACAGTTGATTCTTTTTGAGTATTAAGAAACCCTTCCCTATTTCGGTGTCAGATTATTTATCTAAATATTCTACTTAAACCTTTAAAGGTTGCTTTAGACATTTAATCCTGTGACGGATCTGAGTTTTTTCTTGGCTGATTTTTGTTTCCTTATGGATGATCACCTTTTCCGTTCTTATTTTGTAGTAGTTTTCTTCACTGCTGATTTGTCATGACATTTTTTGTCATATATCAAAATTTCTGATAAGTACAGATCCTCCTTCATTTGTACTACTCCACTGACTAATGTATCTTCCCCATATCAATGCTGCATTGCTATAATTAATATAATAATAATTTGCTTCATAGTTACTCTTAAAAACTTGTAGGTCAAGTTACCTTTGCTTAACCTACTTCACAATGTTCCTGGCTGGTCTCAACCCTTTACTCTTTATATGTTTTACAGTCGGTCTGCCAAATTTGCTGGAAAAAATCTTACTTAAATTTTATGTGCATTATATTAACCATGTAGATCAACTTGGGAAAACTGACATGTTCATAACATTATTTTGGTCTTTAGCACCATGTAATCTCTCTCCATTTATTTAGGTCTTTAAGATCATTCAGTAAATTTTAAAAATTTTGCATATATGTCTTGTATATCTTTTATTAGATTTATAACTAGGCATTATTTTATAATTTTTTGTTGCTGTTGTAAATAGTGTTTTTTAAATACGTTTTCTAATTCCTTGTTGCTGATGTAAAGGAATACAGTTGACTTTTGCATATTGAACAACAAGATTTTGTTTTCCATGGTCTCTGATTCATTAATTTATGGATGCAAAGATCACCTGGAATTTCTCTGATGATAGAAATATACTTGCTTTAAAGTCTTGTTTTGCTTTTTCTGTGTCTATTACTTTGTTTTCTCTTTATTGAACTTAATACCTTTTCTTTCATGAGTTGGCTTTCATAAAAATTTCACTAATTCTTGGCTGGGTGTACATTCTTATACTTAAGATTCTGTGGTGGCCAGGCCTCTGAGTACTGTCACCTATTTTCTCCAGCATGTTTGTAGCTCAGCTGCAGAAAGTACTCAAGGCAATAAATGCTCTGCATTTGTCTAGGGTGTTGCCACACATGCAGGGTCCTACCCTGCACCCTCAAACTTAAATTTCTATAGCTTTTACTCACAGTAGAGTACAAAAGTTCCCATTTCTATCTGCCTGGCCTTGCACAAGGGGAAAAATAGGGAAGTATTAACCATCCCAATACTCCTCCTATGGGCCACTCCTTTACCACCTCTTAATCCAATCATCAATTTCCTCCAGGTTTGTAGTAGCCCTGAAGTGGTTTCCATCTTGTGCAGAACTCTCACTGACATGCATTTGGAGCCATGGTTTTCTTCATTGATCTAATCTCCTCTGCCTTTTACTTTTCCTGCATTTTACTGTTGACATTTCTTTGTTTCTTTCTTTCTAAGTAATCTCTCCACCCAACGTGGGGCTTGAACTCATGATCCCCAAGATCAAGAGTCATGTATTCTACTGACTGAGCCAGCCAAGCCCTGCTCTTTTTCAGACTTCTCACAAATTCTGGTCTAATTAAGGTACCTCTTCCTATTTCCAAGAATACTTAGAAAGTTTTAAGTTTTTTACTTTTCTGTCTTTCATTTCTGTGGGAAATTGAGGATATAATATATCCCTTGTCCTCCTCCTTCTTGAATCAGGAGTTTCCTATTTATTTTCACCAACAAGTTTTTTGCACGAAGTATAATTCTGTCATACTAAAAATTACTTAAATTTTTTATTTGAAGTTATAACAATTAAAAATTCTGAGAATTATCTGATAATATCTGATGATTAAGAAATTACTCTGATAATGTTCCTATCTTCTAGTTTATTATTTATTTCTTATCTAGTTCCTATAGCAACTAAAATAGGTTTTTAAGTTTCTAATTATTGTGAATTTCTTGATCTGTCTCTTGAATTCTGTCAATTTTTTTTCACATATAAATACATGGATGTGTAGGCACATACACATTTATGATTCCTATGTTTCTAGCAAATTGACTCTTAGCACTTGTAAATGTCCATCTTTATGTCTGGTAACATGTTTTGTCTTGAAGTCTATTTTAATATTAGCTTTTTTATGCTTAAATGGTATATTAATTTCCATCCATTCACTTTCAGTCTGTAGATAACTTCATACTTAACCTACATTCTTGTTAGACAGCAAATAGAGACACTTGGCTGGCTTAGTCAATAGAGCACATGACTCTTGATCCTGGGGCTATGAGTCCAAACCCAAATTGTATGTAGAGATTACTTAAAAATAAAATTAAAAAAATATGCTTAGTCAACTTACTGGTTTTTTAATGTTTATATTTATTTATTTTGAGAGAGAGAGAGAGAATATCCCAAGCAGACTCCATGCTGTAAGTGCAGAGCCTAATGTGGGGCTTGAAATCACTAACCATGAGATGATGAACTGAGCCAAAATCAAGAGTCAGACGCTGAACTAACTGAGCCTCCCAGGTGCCCTAGGCAATTTACTGTTAATAAAATTATTCATTAGATTTAAATCCACCAACTTGCTGTTTGTTTTCTCTTTGGCCCTTCTGTTCCTCTTTTGGGATGAATTGAATTTTTTTAGAATTTCCTTTTAGTTTCTTTATTATTTTTACAGCTATAAGGGTTTTTTTTAAGTGTTTCTTGTAGGTATTATTATATACACTCTTTTATAGTTAATATCGTGCTACTTCATGTAATCTGTAATAACCTTTCAACTATTTACTTCCACTGACTCATCTCCCCATTCTTTATGTTGTAGTTTTCATATTATTACAAAATTGGTTTTTACTTTAAATAATTACATGCATTTTAGGGGTGCCTGGGTAGCTTAGCCAGTTGAGCATCCGACTTTGGCTCAGGTCATGAAATTACAGTTTGTGAGGTCAGGCCCCGCATCAGGCTGGCTGCTGTCAGCATGGAGCCTGCTTTGGATCCTCTGTGCCCCTGTCTCTCCCCTGCTTGGGCTCTTTCTCTCTCAAAAATAAGCAAACATTTTGGGGCACTCAGTCAGTTAAGCATCTGACTCTTGGTTTCAGCTCAGGTCATGATCTGACGGTAGATGAGATGGATCCCCTCATCGGGCTATGTGCTGACAGTGCAGAGCCTGCTTGGGATTCCCTCTCTCTCCCTCTGCTGTGCTCGTGTTCTCTCTCTCTCAAAATAAATGAATAAACTTTAGAAAAAACTTTTAAAAAATAATAATAATTACATTCATTTTAAATTAGGAGACAAACATTTAGAATTTTATATTTATCCTTATTGTTACCATTTCTGGTGTTTTTCATTCCTTCCAGAATATCCATGTTTCTATTTGTTGAATTTCCCTTCTGTTTGAAGAACTTGAGTTAGCACCCCTTATAATGCAAGCCCAGTGCTGTTCCTTATTACAAGTTTCAACTTCCCTCCAGTGTCAAGCTGCTAGTGGTAACTCTCTAGCGCTATGGGAAGGATTTTCTTTATTTTTGGTTTATTGTTATCTGCAGAATTGGTCTAACACAAGTTATTCTGCCTTTATTGAAAATTGTGAGATATTACTATAATTACTGTGATTATCATTTTGTTATTTGATATGTTGATATTTTTCTTTATAAAAGCATTTTTATCAAACACCAGGGATGGCAATACAAACACTTAGTGTGTACCAGGTACCATTCCCAATGTTTTTAATGTTAGTCCATTAATACAATAACATATAAGGTGTGTATCTTTATGACTCAGTTTTTTAGATGATGAAACTGACGAACAGAGAAGTTAACAAACTTAACCAAGATTGTGTAACTAGTGGGTGACAGACTTAGGTTTTAATCCAGGTAAATATCTCTAAAATTGAGCTAGCCAGTGTCGAAAGCATGTTGTAAGACTAGAATTCTCATTCACTTCTCCTTCAAGCACAAATTAGCACCACATTTCTGGAAAACTATTTGCCATCATGTGTTAAGAGCTTTAACAGTATTCACCACCTTGGACCAATAATTCTGTTTCTGAGTTCTCAGCAAATAGCTTGGATTGCAAAGATTTATACCAAAAGTGTTCTTCACAGGATTGTAAAAGTTGAATGCAATAAAAATCCAAAGATGGAAATAGGTGAACTGTTAAGTTGTACCCATAGGCTGGAATACTATATGAGCCAGTGACATAAGGTGAAGTTTTTAACAATACTATTTTTAAATCAAAATTCATTGGTAATATTTAATTTGTTCATAATCATGTTAAATGGCATACAGAAAAATGAAAGAAAAATCACTGTAAGATTAATAATAATTATCAATGGTTGGTATAATTATCACTGATTTATATCCCCTATACAGTTTCACATCTCCCATTTTTAATAATCAGTGTTATTTCAGGGGCACCTGGGTGGCTCAGTGGGCTAAGTTTCTGATCCTTGATTTCAGCTCAGGTCATGTTCTGTGAGTCAAGTCCCATGTTGGGCTCCACACTGACAGCCCAGAGCCTGCTTGGGATTTTCTCTCCTTGTCTCTTTCCTTCCCCTGTTCACATGTGTGCCCCCCCACTCACACACACACACACACACACACACACACACACACACTCTCTCTCTCTCTCTCTCTCTCTCTCTCTCTCTCAAAATAAACTCTTAAAAAAAAGCATTTTAATAATCAGTGGTATTTTATGATTAGAAAATAGATATTTTTATAAACCTATGTTGATTATCTCCTAACTAGAACAATCTGAGAAATACTAATAGCATAAAATGTTTAAGCAGAGTATAAAAGAACAGAAAAAAAAATCATATTTTACATAAAATCCCCATGCATCTTAAACATTTTCTTTTTTTAAAAAAATTTTTTTAACGTTTATTTTTGAGACAGAGAGAGACAGAGCATGAACGGGGGAGGGTCAGAGAGAGGGAGACACAGAATCCGAAACAGGCTCCAGGCTCTGAGCTGTCAGCACAGAGCCCGACGCGGGGCTCGAACTCACGGACCGCGAGATCATGACCTGAGCCGAAGTCGGCCGCTTAACCGACTGAGCCACCCAGGCGCCCCTTAAACATTTTCTTAAGAATATTTTTAATGACTGAGTTCTAGCTTTAAGATTAAATAATAAAACAGCAATAAAAATTGTGTGCTATGCAGTTAAAAAAATTTTTTTCCTGTCTTCACAATTGCCCAGCAAAAGTGTATTTTTAAAAAAATTTTTTTAATGGTCATTTATTTTTGAGAGAGAGAGAGCAAGAGTGGGGGAGAGGCAGAGAAAGAGGGAAACACAGAATCTGAAGTAGGCTCCAGGCTCTGAGTTGTCAGCACAGAGCCTGAAGCGGGGCTTGAACTCACAAACTGTGAGATCATGACCTAGCTGAAGTCAGATGCTTAACCAACTGAACCACCCAGGTGCCCCAGTAAAAGTGTATTTTATCATCACCACTTTAGGGAAGAAGATCCTAGAACCCAAAATAGATTAGCTGGTGAAAAGTGCAGTTCCACCACCAAATTTGAGGAAACTTATTTTTCCCATGAAACATATATGATAATAAAATCTCCATATCATTTTATTTCAGGTTTTGCATCTGCTCTTATTCTAAAAAGATCGAAGTTGGCTAGCCTACCAAAAATGATTATATTACATAAAGACATTGTCTATGTTCTTTATTGTATTCATTATCACCTCAGATATGGACTACACTTAAGACGCCCATCTCCCTCTATCACTGGAATTTTATCATGAAGCCTTCATGTCCTGAAGTACTACTGCATCCAGTAGTTTGATCAGCAGAGACTGAGCTGAGAATAAAGGGAATCATGGAGAAACTAGACCAGCTGATCCCACCCAGACCTTTCACCTACGTGAACACCACCACCAGTGCTGCACACAGCAGAGCCACCGTCCTTCACCCTCGAGATGCCTACTGCAGGGGGGATCAGCTAGACCTCCTTCTGGAGGTAAGGGGCCACTTGGGACACAGGAAGATGTATGGTGGGGATTTCCTGAGGCCGGGATGTCCTCCCCAGATCTGAAGGCAGGTGCTTCAGGAAAGGCGACAGACTTCAACAATGGCATCTTGTCAGCTTCGCCCTGGGAAGGCCGGGTATCTCTGTCTCTTCTGCTCATCCACCCCAGGGAAGGGATGTCAGCTCTCTGGAGACAAGGAACCAAGGCTATGACAGGGCGATCTTCACAGGCCAGTTTTCCAGGGGCACCTCCCATGTCAATACTGATTGTGGCCTGGTTTTAAACTCAAGCACTGAGCTATGTGCATACCTGGATACGCAGGAGCAAGTAGCCTTCCACTGTGTGAGACCTCAGCACATGCCCTGGGCTGCACTCACTCACATGCATTCCAAAAACAAGGATGTTTCTTATCTCAGCAAACAAGAATGGAGACTCTTCGAAAGGTAAATAATTATAGTCTGGAGACTACCTGGGAAAATATGGTAATGATTTAGCCTACATGTTGATCTAGTGAAAGTGCTAGGTGTATGTCCATTTTGGGACTCTATAAAGAGCCGTTTTAGAAAAGGTCTTTGAATTCATTTGGGGACAGTGTTTACTTTCCAGTAGTCCCCAATCCTTGTGAATATTTAACCCTTGTCATTGAAACAAAAAGGTACATAAACAGAATAAAAACTTAAAAGGGAATCAGAAATATACATGTAAGTAAGTGCTCGAGTATATTCTTACTTCTGTAAATTACCTTGCACATCTTCTGGGTATCTGCACCCCCTGGACTAGTAAACAAAGAAAGGGAAATATAATCAGTGGCCTAGAACTGTGGGTACAGTAGTCAATTCGTAGAATTAAGAAGTAACCGAAGCAGTAGATAATTAATGACTTGTGCTTAATACTAAGCCCATTTATTTTTCAATATTTATTTATTTATTGTGAGAGAGAGAGAGAATATACAGGGGAGGGGCAGAGAGAGAGGAAGAGCGGGAATCCCAGACTCCATGCTGTCACAGAGTCCAATGTGAGGCTCATCCCATGGACAGCAGGATCATGACCTGAGCTGACATCAAAAAGTCAGACATTTAACCTACTGAGCTGCCCAGGTGCTAGTACTAAATCCATTTTTTTTTTAATTTTTTTTAATGTTTTATTTTTGAGACAGAGACAGAGCATGAACGGGGGAGGGTCACAGAGAGAGGGAGACACAGAATCTGAAATAGGCTCCAGGCTCCGAGCTGTCAGCACAGAGCCCGACATGGGGCTCGAACCCACAGACCGTGAGATCATGACCTGAGCTGAAGTCGGACGCTTAACCGACCAAGCCACCCAGGCGCCCCACTAAATCCATTTAAAGCGTTTCTTTCTTCAGGTGACTTGTTTATTGTTATCAGTCCTGTTGGTACTCTGGGTATCAGGCTTCTCTGTGGTGGGCCAAGATATCAGTTACCCAAGTGAATGAATGATTGGAATCACTAGGCTATCGTAAACCTGTTTTAAGAAGTGTAACTCACCATTAATCTATTAATAGGCAACAAATTACCTGATCATCCAACACAGTCACCTTCAAATATCAAAATTCTCTCCCAATTTACACCTAGGTGTTTACCTCTCCACATCACCACCATCATCCCCTTCCCACATCACTAAGAACCTAAAAATAACCATCTAAAGGTTTGCAACCTACCATCTAAGAGTTAGTTCATTAAAACAAAGTTGGGGGAGGGTGCCTGGGCACCTTAGTCGGTTAAGGGTCCAATTCTTGATTTCAACTCAAGTCAGGATCTCACCATTCATGAGTTTTGAAACCCACATCAGGGTCTGCACTGATGGCACAAAGCCTGCTTGGGATTCTCTCTCCCTCTCTCTGCCCTTCCCCCACTTGTGTGTGTGCATGTGTGTGTGCTTACATTCTCTCTCTCTCAAAAATTAGAAAAAAAAAAGAGTTCATTACAGTTTCCCCTCTTGGTTTTTGCTTGCATATAAGTGAAATTATAGGGCATTTATTTGTCTTCTCCTGTCAGACTTATTTCACTTAGCATAGTACCCTGTAGGTTCATCCCTGCTATTGTAAATGGCAAGATCTCATTCTTTTTTATGGTTCACTTGCATTCCATTGTGTGTGTGTGTGTATTTACAAAATGTATATGTGTGTGTATATATTTACATACACACCTTTTCTTTATACATTCACCTATTGGTAGGCCCTTAGCTTGCTTCCGTATCTTGGCTAGTGTAAATACTGCTGCAGTAAACATAGGGGTGCATATGAGTTTTCAAGTTAGTGTTCTTGTTTTTTTCAAATAAATACCCCAAAGTGGAATTAGTGATTCTTCTGCTATTTCTCCTTCTAATTTTTTTGAGAGGACTCCATACTGTTCTCCATAGTGGCTGCTTCAATTTACACTCCCACTAACACTGCACAGGGTTCCCTTTTCTCCACATCCTCATCAATCCTTGTTAGTTTTTGTATCTTTCATGATAACACTTCACAGCCATCAAATTGGCTCTCTCATTGTGGCTTTGATTTGCATTTGCCTATTGATTAATGATGTTGAGCATGTTATCATGTGTCTTTTAGACATCTCTATGTCTTCTGTGGAAAAACAAAATCTCTTCATGTCCTGTGCTCAATACCAGATTGTTGGGGGTAGGAGGAGTTACACTAAGTTGTATAAGTTCTTTATATATATTGGATATTAACTACTTACAGGATTATGATTCCATTCAGTAGGTTGTTGTGTTGTTTAGTTGGTTTACTTGACTGTGCAAAAGCTTTTTAGTTGGACGTGATCCCATTTGTATGTATGAGCTTTTGTTGCCCTCGTCTTAGGAAATTGTTCCCTGAAAGTATTGCTAAAACCAGGGTCAAATTAGTTATGCCTTCTAGGAGTTTTATGGTTTCAGGTCTTAAATTCAAGTCTTTTAATATATTTTGTATTTGTTTTTGGATATGGTATCAGATAATGATGCAGTTTCATTCTTTTACATGTAGCTGTCCAGTTTTCCAAATGCCATCTATTTTTTTTCAGTTTTGTTTTTTTTAATTGATTTATTTATTTAAATAAAGTTAAGTTAGCTAACATACAGTGTACAATCAGTTTCAGGAGGAGAAACCAGTGATTCATCATTTCCATATAACACCCAGTGCTCATCCCAACAAGTGCCCTCCTTAATGCCCATTACCCATTTAGCCCATCCCCCCACCCATCTCCCCTCCAGCAACCTTCAGTTTGTTCTCTGTATTTGAGAGACTCTTATGGTTTCTCTCCTTCTCTGTTTTTATCTTATTTTCTCTTCCCTTCCCCTATGTCCATCTGTTTTGTTTCTTAAATTGCACATTTGAGTAAAATCGTGATATTTGTCTTTGACTGACTTAGTTCACTTAGCATAATATACTCTAGTTTGATCAACATTGTTGCAAATTACAAAATTACATTCTTTCTGATCACCCAGTAATATTCCATTGTGTATATGCATATTTACCAATCTTCTTTATCCATTCATCACTTGATGGCCATTTGAGCTCTTTCCATAATTTGGCTCTTACTGATGGTTCTATAAACATTGGGATGGATGTTCCCCTTTGAATTAGTATTTTTGTATCCTTTGGATAAATACCTAGTAGTGCAATTGCTGGGTCACAGGGTAGTTATATTTTTAATTTTTTGAGGAAACTCAACGCTGTCTTGAAGAGTGGTTGCAACTTTGCATTTCCACCAACAGTGCAAAAGTGTTCTCCTTTCTCTGCATCCTCATCAACACTTGTTGTTTTCTGAGTTGTTCGTTTCAGCCATTTACATTCTGGTGTGAGGTGGTATCTCATTGAGGTTTTGATTTGTATTTCCCTGATGATGAGTGATGTTGAGCATCTTTTCATGTGTCAGCCATCTGGATGTCTTCTTTGCAAAAGTGTCTGTTCTTGTCTTCTGTCCCTTTCTTCACTGGATTATTTGATTTTTTGGGTGTTGAGTTTGATAAGTTCTTTATAGAATTTGGATACTAAGCCTTTATCCAATATGTCATTTGTAAATATCTTCTATTCCGTCAGTTGCCTTTAGGTTTTCTTGATTGTTTCCTTTGCGGTATAGAAGCTTTTTATCTTAATGAGGTCCCAATAGTTCATTTTTGCTTTTATTTCCCTTGCCTCCACAGACAGGTCTATAAAGAAGTTCTTGCAGCCAAAGTCAGAGAGGTTACTGCCTGTTTTTTTGTGTAGGGTTTTGATGCCTCCTGTCTCACATTTGTGTCTTTCATCCATTTTGAATTTATTTTTGTGTATAGTGTAAAAATTTGGTCCAGATTCATTCTTCATGCTGCTCTCTAGTTTTCCCAGCACCGTTTGCTGAAGAGACTGTCTTTGTTCCATTGGATACTCTTACCTGCTTTATGAAAGACTAGTTGCCATATGTTTGTGGGTCCATTTCTGAGTTCTCTATAATGTTCCATTGATCTGTTTTTGTGTCAATACCATACTGCCTTAATGATTGCAACTTTATAATCAAGCTTTGAAATCTGGAATTGTGATGCTTCTAGCTTTGATATAGAAACAAACAACCAAAACAAACAAACAAACAAACAAAAAAAATCCCTGTGGAACAGATCAATGAAACTAAATGCTGGTTCTTTATTTTTGGTTTTTTTTTTTTATGTTTGTTTATTTTTGAGAGAGTGAGTGTGCATGAGCAGGGGAGGAACAGAGCAAGAGGGAGACCCAGAATCTGAAGTAGGATCCAGGTTCTGAGCTGTCAGCACAGAGCCTGACACGGGGTTCAAACCCACAAACCATGAGATCATGACCAAGCCAAAGTCAGATGCTTAATTGACTGAGCTACCCAGGCCTCCCAATGCTGGTTCTTTGAAAGAATAAACAAAATTAGTAACCCCTAGCCAGTCTTACCCAAAAGAAAAGAGAGAGTACCCAGATAGATCAAATCATGAATGAAAGAGATGTCACTACCAACACTACAGAATGCAAACAATTATAAGAGAATGCTATGAAAAATTATATTCCAACAAACTGGGCAATCTGGAAGAAATGGACAAATTCCTAGTGACTCACAAACCACCAAAACTGAAACAGGAATAATTAGAAAATTTGAACAGAGTCATAACCAACAAGGAAATTGAAACAGTAATCAAAAATCTCCCAACAAACAAAAGTCCTGTGCCAGATGGGAATTCCCAGGGGAATTGTACCAGACAGTTAAAGAGAAGAGTTAATACTTGTTCTTCTCAAACTGTTCCAAAAAATAGAAATGGTAGGAAAGCTTCCAAACTCATTCTATGAAGACAGCATTACCTTGATTCCAAAACCAGAGACCCCACTAAAAAGGAGACTTACAGGTCAATATTCCTGATGAACCATTCTCAACAAGATCCTAGCAAATTGAATTCAACAGTACATTAAAATATATATGTGTATATGTATATATGTATATATATGTATATGTATATATATATATACATATATATATGTCTATATATGTATATATATATATATATACATATATATATATATATATATATATATATATATATATATAAAAGCTGAAAGCTTTTCCTCTAAGATCAGGAACAAGACATATACATTTATATATGTATAAATATATACATATATATATATATATATATATATATATATATATATATATTTAAGCTGTTAGTTCAAGTTCAAATGCATTCTAAAGTACTACTTTTTTGTTCCCCCCATCTGTTTTTTTTTTTTTGATGTCTTATTTTACATCTTTTTATCTTGTGTATCCCTTAAATGCTTATTGTAGTTATAGTGGCTTAACCTGTTTTTGTGTTTAACTTTCATTAGTTCTTTAAGTGACTCTTTAGTACCTTTACTGCCTATTTGCCTTTACTAATGAAATTCTCTCTCTCTCTCTCTCTCTCTCTCTCTCTCTCTCTCTCTCTCACACACACACACACACACACACACACACACACACACAGATAGGACCTACTGTTTTCTCTTTATCATTTCTTGTAAGTCCAGTCTAGTGGTGATTAACTTCTTCAGTTTTTGCTAGTCCAGGAAACTCCATATTTCCTCCAATTCTGAATGATAACCTTGTTAGGTAGAGTATCCTTATTGTAAGTTTTTCCTTTTAGCACTCCAACTATATCCTTCCACTCTTTTCTGGCCTACTAAGTTTCTGCTAAAAATCAGCTGATAACCTTATGGGGTTTCTATGTATATGGTTATCCTTCTCTTCCTGATTTAAGATCCTCTTTTTACCTTTAACTTTTGCCATTTTGATTGGCATACTATGTCTTGGTATGAATCTCTTTGGATTCAACTTGTTTGGGACTCTGTGCTTCCTGGACCTGGATGTCTATTTCCTTCTCCAGCTTAGGGAAGTTTTAGCCATTACTTATTCAAAAGAGTCTTTCTGCCCATTTCCTTCTCTCTCTTCTTCTGGCATCCTTATAATGTAAATGTTAGTATGCTTAATGTTATCCCATGGCTACCTTAAACTATCCTTATATTTTTTATATTTTTAATTTGTTTCAGTGTTTGTGTCATTCAGTTTGGGTGATTTTCACTATTCTGTCTTCCAGATTGCTATCCCATTCTTCTGTTGTATATACTCTACTGCTGATTTACTCTAGTTTATTTTCCATTTCAGTTTGTATTCTTTGGCTCTGCTTTTTATATATTTTCTAACTCTTAAAGTTCTCCATTCTTCCATTTTGTTGATCATTATAACCATTACTTATCTCTGTTTTATTAAGGTTTTGGGGTAGGGGTTATTTTGTTTTTTCATTTGGGACATAATTCTTAGCTCCTCATTTTGCTTCACTCTTTTTTTTTTTCTATGAAATAGGCAGAATAATCATGTCTCTCAGTCTTAACAGTGTGGCCTTGTGGAGGAGCATCCCCTGTGTAAACTGTGTGCCTGGTGGCTTTGGTAGAATGACTGGCGCTGGAGCAGGCATGGGTCGTGAGGTTCTAGGGTGTACTGTGCTGGGGCCACCCTGCTAAGACAGCTGGACCTGGAGTGGGCCTGGGCCAGGAGATCCTGTCACACACAGTCCCTTACAAGATGGCTGAGTCTGGAGTGGGTGCGTGCCAGGGGTTCCTGGTGTATATCATGCCAGGGCAGTCTAGGCCACCTTGGCAGGATGGCTGGGTAAAGCATGGCCTGGAGAAATCCTGTGGCGTGCCACTCTGGGGCCCCTTGGCAGGACAGTTGGAGCTGGGGAGGGCACAAACTGGGGGTTGCAGGGTGGGGTGGTTCTTCTAGGGGCAGCTGGAGCTGTTGTGAACTAGGAGCACAGGACTTGCTTGGGGCAGCCCTAGTAAGCTGGCTAGAGCACTTGAACTCTGCTCCCATCAATGCTATTAAGATGGAAGGAGAATGCAAAAATGGCACTTACCAGCATCTCCAGCCCCAGAAAGCGTTTCAGTAGCTCCTTGTCTATTTAGCAGATGATCTAGGATTAGTTAATGCATTTTCTTCACTTATAAACTAGTTGCCTTTTAAATAGCTGGTTTTTGCTGTGCCCTTAGATAGGGAAGTCTGTATGTGGGCCCCTCCATGAGGTTGTTGCATTGGGAATGAGGCTCCTATTGTTACCATGCTCCCATCTTTTTACCCTTCTCCATGTAGTCCCTCTATCATTTGTCATGCAGAAGCTGTTCAATCAGCCCTCACTTTTTCAGGAGGAATTGCTGTATATGTAATTGTAGATTTGGTGTGTCCATGGGAGAAGGTGAGTTCAGGGTCTTCCTATGCTGCCGTTCTGTACCCTCTGTTCAAAGAATTTAGTTTGATGATGGCATTTAAGGTGCTGTGACAGAATGTAGCAAACTTGGGGGTAAAGAGGGATAGAATGATAAAATAATTGAGTTTTTATTACTAAGCAAGAATTGGTAACTTTCATAGAAAGGCAAATAAATGCTTAAATTTTACCCAGCGTGTTCTTTTTCTTGGGGAGACAGGGAAGGGGAGAAAACATGTTCTCTATAATGAACATTAATGGGCATCACTTAGAAAATTCATATCAGAAAAAAATTTTACTAAAAAAAAACTATGACATTTAAAAGATGATGTTTCAATAGGCTTTTTCCCCTCCCTCATGACCTATTAAGAGGATACTTAGAAAACATAATAGATTCTTAATAAATGCTGATGAATAAGGTGATATTTCGAAGATCCTATCTTGCTGATTCTTTGGCAGAAAAAACAGTTCAAATGAAAAAGAAATGTGAGTTTGGAATGGCATCCACAATCCCGGGTGGACATGTCTGGAAAGACACATGGAATCCTGTCTCTTGTAGTTTGGCTCCAATCAAAATGAAAGAATGCCTAAGAGGAAATTTTATATATCTAATGAGAGATTCCACAATCTGCCAGTGGATGGAATATTTCAAAAACAGTATCAGCAGTATGCCACAGTCTAAGCTACTATTTATATCTCTTAAAGAAATTACTTTTATTTCAAGGTAGCAATAAGAAATGCCTCTTCTTCATATTTCTTAATCACAACATACCCAAACTTTTCCAGACATCCTTCCCTTTCCTTTAAAACAATATGTTTATCTGACTGGAAGGGAGCAAGTATAGAAAAGGTTTATTACATTCCTATCCCTGCAGAATACATGCCTCAGTTTGTATCCAGCATGCTCAGAAAATTGTTAACAGAGCTGAAAATACCATAAGATATTGCCCATTTTCTACAGTTGGGATGATGCTTAAGAGTGTGGATTTTAGATCCTGTTGCCCTGGAAGCAAAATTTGACTTCTCCATGTCCTACCTGGATAATCTGGTGCAATTTACATAACTAGTGTCCCCCGCAGTTTCTTCATCTGTAAAATGCAGATGAAAATAGTACCCACCTGGTAAAATGAAGTATTATATACAATGCATTTAGAATTGTTTGTTACATAGTGAAGTTCTCTTTAGTATAAGCTATCATCACTGTATCATTACATGAAAAGAGAGATGCCAGGAGCAAGGTGATGACTTTGCATCAGTTAGAATTAGGCACAAAAAAAACACATGCTTTTAAGTATTATCATATATAAACTCTGCCTCTTAGGAGCCACGACCTTTGGCATGTTACTTATTGTCAGTGCGTCATTTTCCTCATCGATCAACTCCACATGATACTACCTGGTAGTTATAAATACTAAAAGAGATAATAGTTATAAAATTTTTAACACGTTGCAAGGCACACAGACACATAGAAAGTGCCTAGAAAACTTCAATGCAGTTATCTAACATCCAGGTTGGGGCTAGAATCCAGTGGCTAGAATCTTAGTCCCGGTCTCTATTTACTAAACCAAGGATGCACAAAAAGTAATTCAGAACTCACTAGTAGATCTTAGCACTCTTACCTATAAAACTGTTACTGTCTGCCCATTGTGTCCTGGGTCCTGGCTGTCATCACTGGGGACAGTGCACCTCATGTGGCTCCATTATGGCCTTTCTGGAATGATGCCACTCTTGTGATCTCAAACTTAGAAGGCAAGCTTATCCTCCCATTATAAAATCAGTTAGGGCCTTGGCTCCAAGCAGTATGTAGAATTCCCACCAGAAGGGGAGAGTTTTAAATTGTGACCTCCGAACTCCTCCACACCTCAGTTTTGTGGTAATCTTTAAACAATTAAGGGTCTGGTGGTAATCTCTAGCATCACATTCAGTACCAGTGGATCTCTTAGGTTATAGAAAGTACTGAATTACTGAGTTACCTCCCTCTTTGTCTAATCTTTTAAATTGTAGCAAAATGTGTGTTACACATTTTGTTAAAAGTTAAATTTTACAGCATGCTTTGGGCAAGGATATTGAAGTAAATTAGCAGCAGAATGAAGACAATGATACTTCCATTTTCATTCAACTAATGCTCCAGTGTCTTCATTTTCAAACCCCCTGGGTTAAAACTTTAAATGTAGCCCTTTACTTCAAAGATGGCACTTGTTACAAAGCATTAATAATCCTCTTATATATATTTTCCTCAGAAGTTCTAACTACAAAGCAGCTGGCCCCGATAGTCTGATAAAGGTCTAATTTATGGGATGAAAAATTGAAGGACATCATTTTATTCTGTTCATATTACATTTTCATAGGTTCTAAGATTGGGTAGACTGTTTTCACAAGAATTGGGAGGAAGTTCAAATTCAAGTGCAGATTCTGTCACTAGCTGTATAATCTTGAGCAGGTCATTTCATCTCTTGGTTTTCTATAACATGGTAGTTGTGTGTGTGTGTGTGTGTGTGTGTGTGTGTGTGTGTGTGTGTAGACACAGTAGTTCCCCCCTCACCCCCTTTTATCTATGGTTTCACTTTCCACAGTTGGAGTTACTCACAATCACCTGTGGTCTGGAAGCAGAAGATAATTCTCCTGACATATTGTCAGAAGGTCAGTAGTAGCCAAAGGCCATGTCACAGCACTTACATCATTCGCCTCATTTCATCTCCTCATGTAGGCGTTTTATCATCTCAAATCATCACAAGAAAAGAAAAAGGATGAGTGCAGTACAACAAGATCTTTTGAGAGAGAGAGAGATCACATTTATCTAACTTTATTCCAGTATATTATAATTATTCTCCTTTTTATTGTTCATCTCTTACTGTGCCTAATTTATAAATTGAACTTTGTCAAAGGAATGTATGTATAGGAAAAAACCTAGTATATATACGGTTCAGTGCTATCTGCAGTTTCAGGCACCCACTGTGGGTCTTGGAATGTATTCTTAATGGATAAGGGGGACATGTGTGTGGAAAGGAGGAGCACGCTTTGAGGTGAATGAATGTATAAATCCAAATAAGTGCTTTGTAAACTATGAAGCCCTTCACAAATGGATAGTAAAACCATTATTATAGATGACATGCTCAATCCCATTCTAAGAATAGGTAAAGGAAATGCAGAAGCAGAGAATATAATTCCAGTCTTAAGGAAACAGAGTATTAGGTTTATTTGGTTTTTGAAATGTATACTTCAATTAGTACTTTCTCTATCCTCAAATAAGCTTAATCTACAGCTCACAAAATGTACAAAAATAATACCTTAAAAATTAACTACATCACACTCCAGTGAAGTTACTTGAATTTTTTCCATCCCCAATTTGCTTTTGCATGGCTCTACAAGGGAGCATGTATAATTTCTTATCTGCGTAGCACTTTTGATTCAAACAGTCTTCAAAGCTATTCTTTCAGTTGAACCAGTAATAAATCAGTCATGATTAACTTATGATAAACACCAAACCTTTTCTTCTGTCTTTATGATCTTTATAATTTTACACTTCTTTGATTTTGGGGATTACCTGTCATCAGCACTGAAGTCAATGGATCTGCCTGAGGCTGGAAAATTTCAACACTAACTTGCTGTGGACTTGGATGAGAATATCAACATTCAGTGGCAAAAACATGGTTATCCCTTGATTGGATCATTGGCCTATTCAGTGAAAGAAATTGAGTACATTGCCAGAGTCATTGACAGAACTGGAGGAGATAAACACACCATCATTGTTATTTCTCTGGGCCAGCATTTCATACCCTTCCCCACTGATGTTTTTATCTGAAGGGCCCTCAGTGTCCACAAAGCTGTTCAGCGTCATCTTCTGAGAAGCCCAGACACTATGGTTATCATCAAGGCAGAAAACATCAGGGAGATAAACACCGATGTGGAAAGATTTAGTGATTTTCATGGTTACATCCAGTATCTTGCCATTAAGGACATTTTTCAAGATCTCTATGTGGGCATCATTGATGTCTGATATAACAATTGCATATAGCAAAATAGTGTCCACCCACCTCAATCTGTAGTCAGAAATCAAATTAATATATTGTTAAACTGTATTTGCTAGCTAACATCTCTGAAATTTATTCACTTAATTAAAAACATTTATGAAGTATTCGCTGTCCTGTCAGATGCTGTATTTGGCTCTGCACTCCCAATCAGCATGAAATAATCTACACTATGGCTAATCCATAAACCACCAATTCAACCAAATCAGTTCTTTCTAATTGGGCTTCTACTTAAGAGAAAAAAAAATTTAATGCTCATGAAAGGGACCTACACTTCTTGATAAGAGTCCTGCCACTCTTCACAAATGGGAAGTCAATACTTCTAATGGCAAGAATGTGGAGAAATGGTTAAAATTTCTGATTCATGGACATTCAGTGCAATAAAGTCATAAAATATTTGGAGAAAGTCCCATTTTCTTCTTTCTACCGTGAAAGACCAACTCAAGATGATTGCCAAGTGGCAAGAGAAGTCTTGTGAGGTAATTCACCATGTCCTCAGTCCTAGAAGAGCAGAATTCCAAGTGAGGTCCCCTGGATACTAAAATCCTTTGACTTTTCTCTCCTTTTAAGAACTCCCACTGCTAGAAGCTAACCTGATTTGATAGAATTTATCCTCCAGGAATATAGAATAGCAGGTGAAAGCACAGTGCCCTAGCATTCAAGAAGCTGAGCTGCAGTCCTTTTGTCAACAGTAATTTTACAACTTTGGACAACTTCAGCTCTCTGGGCCTATTTCCCAGATAGAGGAGTTGGTCCAAGATTTGTGATTTTCAAACCTTGCTCTGTACAAATCTGGGTGCTATGGGTGGTCCTTCAGGTACTGCTTGGAGGAACAGGACTTAGGTGCCTGGTGGGCAGAATACAAGTTCTGCTACGCCATTTCAGCCAGCATATCAGCCATGTTAACCTATATGTGTGCTGGACTTCTGGGAAGGTTTTGATTTGAAAAGCCTCCACTACTTAAAACTGTTTGAAAACCAATAATCAAAACACTGGTTTCTGTAACCTACACATGGAGGTTTAACATTTTAATCTCTCACTTGGATTTTAACAGACCTTCCCAAAACGTAATCATTTAAATCACTTAAACATTTAAAATTTAAAATCATTTTAAAAAATAATGATTGATAGAATTTCAGTTGGAAGGGGAAGTATCATTATCATAAAAACAATCTCGCATCATATTCTTCCTTAATTTTTCACTCCAAACCATGCCCACATACTTCTGGGCCTCTGACCTACTCTTGCTACTTCTAGGAAAGAACAATTATAGTAGAAACAGCATAAATCTATTTATCCAGTTTCTTCTGGGTAAAGGATAATAAATATTTACTTATTTGCCCAGGAACAAGGGTTCACAGTTCAGTGCCCAGTACACATTCAGATGGTCAAAAATTTTATCCATCATGAGCCAGGAACTATTCTAGTCTGTAGTGATAAAGTGGTCACAAAGGCAAATGAATTCTCTGCCATGAAAGAATTTACATTATAAGAATAATGTAGATATAAAATAATTCCGACCTGTTAAAGTAGTATAAACAAAGTATATAATGTTATGTAATGCACAATGATGGCATGATGGTGATGGAGGTGACAAGTAGAGTTAGAGAAGACCTCTCAGGGGAAAGCACTTCAAATAAGATCAAAATACTGGAAATGAGGCATCCATGAGAGAAAGTAGGGACAGAAAAAATGACAATTGCAAAACCCAAGAGACATAATGGAGCTGGGTTTATTTAAGGAACAGGGATCATTATGCCTGGAGTATTGGCAATGCAGGAAATATGGAGGGAGAAGTTACAGAGGAAAGCAGGAACCCAATCATGTATGGCCTCTGTAGCCTTTGGCAAGGAGTTTGAATTTTATCCTGATTACAACTGGAAGGCAGTAGAGGGATGGAAAAATAGAAAGAAGGAGCAATAGAGCAAGAAAAGAGAATGTAAGGGAGGGAAGGACTGGTTACCTTAACTCGGGCATCACCATAGACTGTTCCAGTTGCTAAGGTCAGAATGAACAAGAGTTGTGAAACCATGGAAACCTGGAACAGCATGTGTTGTTTTCTATTAATAAAGTGATTTTCCACAATCACTCTTCAAGTGAAGGGAGAATGGATAAGAGGGCATGTTAAAGGGCAGATTTTTAAAGAGAACACACAGAGGGCTATAATTTTAGAACAGAGACTAAAAATTAGAATGAGACCTAGAGATTTCTTTTAAGAAAAGAAAGAGAAATATGTTTGTAACATATAAATCCTAAGAGAAATGTAAGCTCAGATAGGGCAATACATTCAGAACAGCTCTCAGAAGTTTGCACTTTTGGTTCTTCCAAAAACTGAATCATCATAAACATAGAAGTAACTGTTGCTATGCCTCCTTGACATTAGATGTGGTCATTTCCTGTCTGAGATGATTGCCAAGTATGTACCCAGAAATGCAAGTTGGTCTTCCAACGGGATGAAAAGGTAAAAATGGCACCCAGCCTTTTTGATAGAATGAATTGTTACACATGGAAAACTACTCCTGAAAGAAACAAAGAGGTGAATATTTCCAAGGGAAACCATTATCAAGGGGCAAGGGTGTTAAAGAATATACTGAGAAGAAACTGAGAAGGTAAGCGTTTTTTAATTACATATACGGGGACCTTTCCAAGGAAAATGTTTCAAAAACTGGTATTTTCTAAGTACCACTTAGTGCTGAATTCCTGTAGTTAGACTCTTTCATTGTTGTGTAAGTTTGGATCCAATTAGAAGGTAGAAACGATACAGTGAACTAAACTGAGAAAGTCCCATCTAGAGAATTATCAAACTCTGGTAAAGGAGTGACTGTAACATATAAGGAAATCATATGGTACTCTTAGAGTAGAGGGAGGGAATCCAAGGAAAGAGCAACTTGGAAGGGAGCCTCCCATGGCTGAGGGTCAGACCTTGTTGGTGAAAGTAACAGAGATTGTTGGTTTTCCCAGACCACAGTTCATGGGCTGTTGCTAGGCAAGCAGAAAACACCTTCTGTATGTTTTCTGGGTACAGGTGATGGTGGGCAGGGTGCAGGTGAGTGGCAAGCAGAGGCATGAGCATGCAGAGCAGGTGGGGATCTGGAACACAGGGAAACTGTGCAGGAGACCTGCAGAAGTAATCAGTGCCCAGACAAGGAGGAGGTCTTTGGAGAGAGGAAGCTTTGTGGCATCATTTTCTGTGTAGGAAAGGCCAGGGTATATTATCACTAGTTCAGAACAAGTCTGCAAGGCAATCAAATGATGGATAGGTTCTGGGAGCAAGCCTGGGGAAGAGCTCCACCAGATGGTCCCACACCCAAAACACCAACCCACTGCGTAGCCACTGGAAATAGCAGGATAGCACCTTCCTCCTCTAATGTCTTTCCAGTGCCCTCTCTTGAGAAAGCTAAACAATGTGCTCATTGTACAGGAGGCATGCTTGAGAGAATTCTGTCCATTATTGCAGAGAGTATATTGAAGGGAATGTTTGGACATGAGAGAAAATAAATTGATAACTGTTACAGTCTTTAGTGTATTCCTTTTTTCCTTAGGAAAGAAGACCATGCTCTAATAATACTTCGCATCTTTAAAAAAATGAACAAAAATTTTAAAATCTATATATATAAATATATACATGTATTTGTATGTGTATATCCATCCCTGAAATTACATTTCTCTTCAGTTACCATCACACATCTCTCTTCTTTGAACAAAGCCTGCTTCAAAATGTGATTGTTTATTCACTGTCCTCATGACTCATACTCTCTGTTACAACACATTCCATGTTGGCTTATGTTCTACACTGCTCGTCTTAAGGTCACCTTTGTGTTGTCAAATATAATGGCCACTTGTCTGTGTTCATACCATTGAAACTCTTGGTAGCATTCAAGTTGAATACACCTTCTTTATTCAGACCCTCGCTTTCCTTTGTGTAACATGATTTTCTGTGTTTTCTGCCTGCCTGCCTAGAGACTTTTTCCCCCTCTCGTTTGCCCATTCCACCTCTACTACTTGGCCTCTAAATTTGGAATACCCTGGAGTTCCATCCCCTTCACTGCTTTTCCCTATCTACACTTTCATTCTGGGTAATATCCACTCTGTGGTTTACATACTGCCTAAAATTTCAATGACTTCCAAATATTCGTCTCCAACTCTGATCTCTTGATTGAGTTTAGGAATTGCATAACCAATTGCCTACTTAACTCTATTATCTAGGAGGCATCTCAAACTCACCATGATCAAAGTAGAATCATTGATTTATATCCCAAAACACATTTGTCCGAGTCTTCTCCAATTCACAAAATGTTAGCAAGGCTCATATAATAGTCAGAAGCTATTCTTTATTCATCCATTTCTCTCACCTCAAAATCCTGTCATATTTTTTTAAACGTAGATAATCTATCTCTTCTCTACTTTCATTGCTATCATCCTGGCTCAGGCCACCTCTCTCCTGGAGTTAGGCAACAACTGGTCTTTCTCCTTATAATCTTGAAACTTCTTCAAGGCATTCTCTACACAGCAGTCAGATTGATTTTTTGAAACTGTAGATTGTGTTATTTCACTCCCTTAGATAAAATCTTTCAATGGATTCTAAATCCAGCCGCAGGGCAAGTGTCTCCTAAGAGATAATTTTTCCTGACCACACAAACTAGATGTAGGTCCCTCCGTCTATCGGTTATATTATCATGTTCCCTTTTTATGTGACTATCACTATCTAAGATGATCTTATTAAGTTAGGTTTATATGTGATTTCTACCTGTTCTACTCAATGCTAGATTCTAAGCTCCCTGACTATAAAGGCCTTGTGTTGCTCACTAGATGTTTTGTCCACAGCATCTAGAAAACAGCCAGACTATATTGGTTCAATCTGTATGTGTTGAATAAAATAAAGACTCCTTTTACATTTGTCAGGGAGGAAGCTGGATGCCACAGTGACTAATAGTCACTTATTAGCTAATAGCTAATAATTATACAGCTATTTATAGAATGGCATGTTATAAAGACATGTTCTCTTTCAGGAGGATATATCTAGATATTCCAGAAAGACTCCAAGATCCATCAAGTCTGCAAAAGCCCATGAGATGTGTATTATGAAATACTGTCAGGTTGTGAGTCAGAAATTTCAAATTTAGGAACAAAGGTGGTATTTTTCATGACTACCTATTGGTGACTGAAGCTTTAAAAGAGAAAGAAAAATATGAACATATGTTAACAGTTGTACCTTTGTGTTTGCCAGGAAAGATTTGCTCTTTTGGAACATGAACAATGATAATGCTCCAAGTGTCTCCTGGAAAGGGTTTGGCACACTTAGAAAAATAAGGAAGAATAAGATTTGGTCTCTGCCAGAAAGTATATGTAATCCAACTAAAGAGGTAAACTTGTATGGAAATAACTAAGAAATGAAACCAAGGATCTGCCAGCATAGCCTAAACTTCTATATCTCACACTAAATTAGCCTCTAAAAGTATCTCTTAAATGGGTTTCCCACTTCCAGAACTAGGTAAGGATCATAGTAAATATATGTTCCTGCCTTAAACCCATCGTCCAAGCTGTTCCTTTTTAATGGAAAGAAATTCCTTCATAGCATTCTCTAATTAAAGAGAACCATCAAACTTCAAGCCCCAGATCTATATAGGCATACTCAACCACTCCTTTCCTGTGCACTCATAGCACTATTTTCATATGGCTGTGATGTTATATATTAGAAATAATTCTGTATGTGTCTGATAACATACATAACACTGAAACTAAATTATATATTTCATGAGGGCAGGGAATATACCTTTATCATTTATAAACAATGCCTGACCTTTGGAGCTCAGAGACCATGCTTGGATTCCTAGTTATTTCCAAGTTTTCAACCGAGGGCATGCAATACATGTTTGGGACTGAATGAATGAATGCATGAATGAATGAACAACTCTTATGACTCATGTGAGGAATAGAACAAAGTTTCAGATAAAGCTTCCCTAAACAAAGAGTTAATGGTAGGAAATAGGACTCCCTCTCTTAGCTGCCTTCATCTGTATTGCCTCTTGTACTGCACATCTGTTGTTTCTTTCCTGACCAGTACTCCTCCTTCTAGTAACAGAGCCCCTGTTTTCCTAGAGAACTGCATTTACTCCACTTTATATCATACCAGTGGAACTCTCAAACATGTGGTTCTCCCTATTTTTGTATCCTACTCATCCATCAAAGCACTCTACCACCGCATAAGTGATCGGTCCCAATTGAGTCCATCAGAGTTCTTATTTGTGTTTTTTTCTGTGACACATAAATTCTGGAAGGATGTGGGCCCCTCTCATTGTGAAAGTTGAACACTGAAGCCCATGTGTGGCTTAAGCTTCTTGGGACTACAGTGTGAAATGAATCAGTCTGAGAATGGATTTAAGGAAAGAGAGGACAGGAGAGCCTAGAGGCTTAGAGAACTTGCTTACCTTATTTGAACCCCTGGATGACTCATTAAGTTCCCTTTTTTCTTTTTCCTTTAGCTGTCATGGAAACTACTAGCATGAGTTGGAAACTACAATTGAAAGAGTCCTGGATAGTGTGTTCCTGTAAGATCAACTTGCCTCTGGAGAGCAATAATAAAAGACTGCAGATGCAGTTGTTCAGGTCATTACAAACTCTAGGAAATTAACAGAATTAAACAGGCCGAGGACCTATGATTGATACCAAAGAGAATTTTCTGGATACCCTGATGGAAAACAGTTGAAATAATAGTATTTCTATCTTTTGCTATGAATCTTCTTAAGATAAACTCTTAATATCCCATCTTACTGATCACTAAATTCTGCCTACAGAGTAGAAAGTTAAGAACCTGTCCAAGATTCTCAACCCAGTCTAGGAGAAACTTTTATCAGATATTATACAAACAGGATCTAGTAATAAAAGATAAACAAGTGACTCACAATATAAAGAGATAACAAGATACTAACAGAAAGTAGGAAGCTGACAATAAATAAGAAAAACTGTCGAACTTACTCAAAATGGCGGACTTGGCACATGCTGTAGCCTTCCCTCTAAAATAAGTCCACAGAAATGTCTGGAAGGAGATTTATAAAACTTCCTTACCATGCCAGAAAACAAGAAGAATTTCTTTCAACAGAGTGTGAGAAAATCCAAAGACTGAAATCAAAAGAGAGGAGATTAAACTAGAAAACTACAGTCCAAAATGAATTCAGGACTGGATTGCCACAAAAGTTTCATATACTTGGCTCAGGAGAGAGCCCTGAGAAGATTGTAGTCTATTAAGTGTGCAATAGCATTATATCTAAAAAATAATGTTTAAACCTTAGCTTAAAAATAATTTATTGCTGGGGCACCTGGGTGGCTCAGTCGGTTAAGCACCCAACTTTGACTCAGGTCATGATCTCACAGTTCGTGAGTTTAAGCCCCATATCAGGCTCTCTGCTGTCAGTACTGAGCCTGCTTCAGATCCTCTGTCCCCCTCTCTCTCTGCCCCTCATCTGCTCTCTCTGTCTCAAAAATAAACATTTAAAAAATAATCTATTGGTAATTTTTCAATGTATCCTAATCATTGCTCATAGATCACCATAACAAATATAAGTTTGAAATAGTGCAAGAATTAGCAAAATGTGACTGACACAATGTGAGCAAATGCTGTTGAAAAAAATGGCATCAATAGATCGTTCAATGCAGGGTTGCCACAAACTTTCAATGTTGTTGTAAAACAAAACAAAAATGCAGTATCTGCAAAGCACGATTAAGTGAAACAGAATAAAATAAGGTATGTCTATACAGGGAAGCTACTAGTAGATCTTACATTCAAAGATGAATACTTAACCAAAATTACCAATCATTTGAAAAAGGTGAATACTTGAAAGAAAAGACATCAAGCACAACACAGAGAAGAGATTTGCACGTTCAGGAAACCGTATAATTCATTTCTGGAGTGACCTGAGAAGATGTTGCAGCCATGCTTAAAGTTAGCTAGATGTTTTGCTAAACTAAACATAAGATAGATGAAATAAAAAAAACTTGAGGGACACACTGAAAATCGAAATGAAAACCATACACTGGTAAGGTGAAATATTAACTCAGTAATTCCTCCAGAATATAGAATACAAGGAAAATGAGATCAAAATTGTGAAAGGAAAGTTAGTAGATATTAGTTCTCAGATGTAAAGGGTCATGAGCCATTAAAACTACCAAGAAAGATAAGATAAAAGATTTGCATAAATTTCATAAAACCAAGGATGAAGAGAAAATTTTAAAAAGTTCCAGAAGGATATTAACATTGATATCGGATATCTCATCAGTCACATTAGATGCGAGAAGAAAATAGAACAGCATCTTCAAAGATACAAGACAAATATTTTTCATCTTTTCATCCTATACCAGATAGACTTAACTATTTGTGGATGCAAAGCAAAAACCTATTCAGTGTTGTGTTGGCCCTTTCCGAAAGCACTAAAAAATTTACAAGAGGAGAAATCAATTTAGTAGATAGGAGTAGATTTTTAGAAGTAATATCGGTTAGAGAAGCCAGTTACAAAACAATATTGCTATAATTGAGAACTATTATATGTAAAACTTAAGCATAAATATTAGTACAGGTGGTAATGACAGTAGTGGACAATAATTGCTGAGCTTAAACCAAGTACAAAACACTGTTCTAAATACCGTGTAAGTATTCATTTAATCTTCCTAACAATCCTGTCAGCTATATACCTATAAACCGATAATCCTGAGGCACAGAAAAGTTGAATAACTTGCCATTTGTCACAGAGCTAGTAGGTGATAGAGCCAGGATGTGAACCTAAAAATAACATTGAGATTCCAGATGATATTAAATGTATACTGAATTATGTCCCCCCACCAATTCATGTTGAATTCATGAATTCATGTTGAAGTCCCAAGCTCCAGGACTTCAGAATATAACCGTATTTGGAAATAATGTCTTTAAAGAGGTTATTAAGTTACAGTCAGGCACTTTGGGTAGGACCCTAATCCAGTAGCTCTGCTCCCTCATAGGAAAAGGAAGAGACACCAGGGAGGCACATGCACAGAAGAAAGACCATGTGAGGACACAGCAAGAAGGTGACAATCTGCAAGCCAAGGATAGGGGCCTCAGAAGATCTTGGACTTGGAGCCGTTAGAACTGTGAGAAAATAAATTTCTGTTGCTTACCCTGCTCAGTATGTAGCATTTTGTTATGGAAGTTCCAGCAAACTAATACTGGTTTGAGTGCTAACAATATAGCAATAGGAAATTTTTATGTGCTATCTAGATGCATCTTTTAAAGTATAAATTTAAGCCTATCGGTTTTTTTTTAATTAAGAACAGCTCATAAAGAAGTATCTAATTTTAAGCCAGAAGAGGAAAAAATCTAACAAAGGAAATACATAAATGTTTTAAAGGAAACAATAATAAAGAAACCAAGCAAGACTTGGAAATTGGGTTTACAAAATAATGTAGAAATAAGTCTGCAGTGATCATATTATATATAAAAGAGTAAAATTCCTAGTTAAAAGACAGTTCAGGTTAGGGGGCCTGGGTGGCTCAGTTGGTTAAGCATCTGACTTCGGCTCAGGTCATGATCTCACAGTCCGTGAGTTCAAGGCCTGCGTCAGGCTCTGTGCTAACAGCTCAGAGCCTGGAGCCTGGTTTGGATTCTGTGTCTCCCTCTCTCTCTGCCCCTTCTCTGCTCATGCTCTGTGTCTCTCTGTCTCAAAAATAAATAATAAAACATTAAAAAAAAAGTTGAGGTTAAAATAGAAAATTAAGCATGTACTTAACACGCATCCCAGGAATTTCCCTTCTGGACATTTATCCCAGAGAAAGCAAGATTTATGTTGACCTAAAAACCTGTTCACAATTGTTGATATCAGCATTATTTGCCATACCCCAAACTTGGAAACAAATGTTCCTCAATAGGTGAATGGTCATGAGAACTGGGTACATCCATACAATAGAATGCTATTGGCAACACAAAAGAGCAAACTATTGGTAGGTGCAACAGCGTGGATGGATCTCTATGCTATATGCTAAGTGAAAAAGCCAATCTCAAAACACCATGTATAATTCCATTCATATAACATCCTTGAAATGACACAATTATAGAGACAGAATAGATTTGTGATTACCAGAAGTTAGGAATGGTACGGGAGAAGGAGGGTGTGACTACAAAAGGGTAGATCTTTGTGGTGAGGGAATAGTTCTATATCTTGGTCATAGAGGTAGTAACACAAATTTACATGTGGGATAAAATTACTGAGAACTACATGCATGCATTGTACCAGTGACAGATTCTTGGTTTTGATCATATGCCATGTAAATCATAACCATTGGGGAAAACTGGATGAAAGGCAGAGAGGATCTCTCTGTACAATCTTTGCAACTTCCTATGAATCTGAACATTAAGTTCAAGGCACTGTTTTAAATGCCGTCATGTATTAATTTAATCCTAATAGCAGCCTTATGAGATATATACCTGGAAACTGATGATAGTAAGGCACAGACAAATTGGGTTGTTTCTTTTCAATCATTTGAACAATGCCTGACACTTGGCAAGCATGTAAAAAACATTTGTTCTATTAGACAGTTAAAATAATACTGAATAATTTGAGGAACTTAAAGAATTGAAATAAATACTAGATTAAATAATGTAATATAGAAGGAGAAAATGGGAGCTAAATATTTTATTGACTCTAACATACCATTTATTTAAAATACATCATTGTGTATATACCACCGATACATTAAAATCCTGCAATTAAATTCATGTATAATGTGTTCTTATAGCTCAGAATTTTTTTAGATTTATTTATTTAAATTCAAGTTAGTTAACATACAGTGTACTGTTGGTTTCAGAAGTAGAATCCAGTGATTCATCACTTCCATATAA
This sequence comes from Panthera pardus, assembly GCF_024362965.1. NCBI lineage: Eukaryota > Metazoa > Chordata > Mammalia > Carnivora > Felidae > Panthera > Panthera pardus. The sequence goes on from NW_026526677.1 coordinate 102,586,101, forward strand.
TACCCAGTGCTCATCCCAACAAGTGCCCTCCTTAATGCCCATCATCCATTTAGCCCAATCCACACCACCCACTTCCCCTGCAGCAACCCCCAGTTTGTTCTCTGTATTTAAGAGTCTCTGATGTTTGCCTCCCACTCTGTTTTTAGCTTATTTTTCCTTCCCCTCCCCTATGTTCATCTGTTGTCTTTCTTAAATTCTACGTATGAGTGAAATCATGTGATAGCTGTCTCTCTGACTTACTGTGCTTAGCATAATACCCTCTAGTTCCATTCACATTTTTGCAAATGGCAAGATTTCATTCTTTTTGATTACCAAGTGATATTGCATTGTATATACACACCATATCACCTTTATCCATTCATCAGTTCATGAACATTGTGATCTTTCCATATTTTAGCTGTTGTTGATAGTGCTGCTATAAACATTGGGGTGCATGTGCCCCTTCTAAACAGCATACCTATATCCCTTGGATAAATACCTAGTAGTGCAATTGCTGGGTTATAGGATAGTTGTATTTTTAATTTTTTGAGGAACCTTCATACTGTTTTCCAGAGTGGCTGCACCAGTTTGCATTCCCACCAGCAATGCAAAAGAGATCCTCTTTCTCCACATCCTCGCCAACATCTGTTGTTACCTGAGTTGTTAATTTTAGCCATTCTCATCCTGGTGTGAGGTGGTATCTCATTGTGGTTTTGATTTGTACTTCCCTGGTGAAGAGCGATGTTGAGCACTTTTTCATTTGTCGGTTGGCCATCTGGATGTCTTCTGTGAAGAAGTGTCTATTCATGTCTTTTGCCCATTTCTTCACTGGATTATTTGTTCTTTGGGTGTTGAGTTTGATACGTTCATTATAGATTTTGGATACTAACCAAATGACATTTGCAAATGTCTTCTCCCTTTAAAGGCAAATATCTTCTTGCCTTTAAGTTTTGTTGATTGTTTCCTTCCCTGTGCAGATTTTTATCTTGATGTCTCAGCAGTTCATTTTTGCTTTTATTTCCCTTGCCTCCACAGACATGTCTAGAAAGAAGTTGCTGCAGCTGAGGTCAAAGAGGTTGTTGCCTGTTTTCTCCTCTAGAATTTTGATGGTTTCTTGTCTCGCATTTGTGTCTTTCATCCATTTTGAACTTTTTTTTTTGTATGGTGTAAGAAAATGGTCCAGGTTCATTCTTTTGCATGTCACTATCCAGTTTTCCCAACACGATTTGCTGAAGAGACTTTTTTCCTTTGGATACTCTTCCCTTCTTTGTTGAAGATTAGTTGGCTGTATATTTATGGGTCCATTTCTGGGTTCTCCATTCCATTCCATTGATCTATGTATCTGTTTTTGTGCCAGTATTATACTGTCTTGATGATTACAGCTTTATAATACAGCTTGACGTCCAGAATTGTGGTCCCTATTGGGGGTCGTTTCTGGTTCCATACAAATTTTAGGATTATTTGATCTGGTTCTGTGAAAAACGCTAGTGTCATTTTGATAGGGATTGCATTGAATGTGTAGATCACTTTGGGTAGTATCAACATTTAAACAATATTTGTTCTTCCAACCCATGAGCGTGGAATGTTTTTCCATTTCTTTGTGTCTTCTTTAATTTCTTTTATAAGTGTTCTGTAGTTTTCAGTATATAGACCTTTTACCTCTTTGGTTAGGTTTATTCCTAGGTATCGTAGAGGGGTTTTTTTTGGTGCAATTGTAAATGGGATCAGTTCCTTGTGTTCTCTTTATGCCACTTCATGATTGGTGTATAGGAATGCAACCAATTTCTGTTCATTGATTTTATATTCTGCGACTTTGACGGATTCATGTATCAGTTCTAGCAGTTTCTTGGTAGGGTCTTTTGGATTTTCTGTGTAGAGTATCATGTCATCTGTGACAGTGAAAGTTTGATTCCTTCCTTGACAATGTGGATGCCTTTTACTTATTTTTGTTGTCTGATTGCTGAGGCTAGAACTTGCAGCTATTGAACAACAGTGGTGAGAGTGGACATACCTGTCATGTTCCTGACCTTAGGGGGAAAGCTCTCATTTTTTTTCCCATTGAGGATGATAATAGCTGTGCATCTTTTGTATATGGGTTTTATTATGTTGAGGTATGTTCCATCTATCTCTACTTTCTTGAGGGTTTTTATCAAGAAAAATGCTATATTTTGTTAAATGCTTTTTCTGCATCTTGACAGAACCATATGGTTCTTAGCCTTTCTTTTATTAATGTGGTTGACTGAATTGTGACTATCGAACCAGCCCTGCAGCCCAGGAATAAATCCCACTTAATCATGGGAATAATTATTTTAATTACTAAGAGTGGTTGAGAATGGTTCATCAGGAATATTGACCTGTAATTCTCCTTTTTAGTGAGGTCTCTATCTGGTTTTGGAATCAAGATAATGCTGTCTTCATAGAATGAGTTTGGTAGCTTTCCTTCCATTTCTATTTTTTTGTAACAGTTTCAGAAGAATAGGTATTAACTCTTATTTAAATGTCTGGTAGAATTCCCCTGGGTGGCCATCTGCCGCAGGCCTCTTGTTTTTTGGGGGAGATTTTTGATAACTGATTTAATTTTTTTACTGGTTATGGGCCTATTCATATTTTTTATTCCTGTTTCAGTTTTGGTAGTTTATGAGTTTTTAAGAAATTGTCCATTTCTTCCAGATTTTTAATAGAATTCTCTTAAAATTATTTGTATTTCTGTGGTGTTGGTGGTGATCTCTCCTCTTTGATTTGTGATTTTATCAATTTGGGTCCTCTCCCTTTTCTTTTTGGTAAGTCTGGCTAGGGGGTTATCAATTTTGTTTATTCTTTCAAAACTCCAGCATTTAGTTCCATTGATCTGTTGTACTGGGTTTGTTTGTTTATCATTTATTTGCTCTTATCTTTATTATATACCTTTTTCCTGGCTTTAGGCTTTATTTGCTAAAACTGCTTCTTTGCTAGTTCCTTTAGGTGTAAGGCCAGTTTGTGTACGTGGGACCTTTCTTGCTTTTTTTTTTAATATGAAATTTATTGTCAAATTGGTTTCCATACAACACCCAGTGCTCATCCCAACAAGTGCCCTCCTCAATGCCCATCACCCACCCGCCTCTCCCTCCCACACCCCATCAACCCTCAGTTTATTCTCAGTTTTTAAGAGTCTCTTTCAGTTTGGCTCCCTCCCCAACTTTTGTTGCTTCTTGAGATAGGCATAAATTGCAATATACTTGCCACTTAGGGGCCTTTGCTGCATCTCAAAGGGTTTGGACTGTCAAGTTTTCATTTTCATTTGCTTCCACATGCTTTTTAAATTTCGTCCTTAATTTCCTAGTTAACTCATTCATTCTTTAGTAGGATTTCTTTAACCTCCATGTATCTGACGGCTTTCCAAATTTTGTCTTGTGGTTGATTTCAAGTTTCATAGCATTGTGATCTGAAAATATGCATGGTATGATGTCCATCTTTTTGTGTGTTGAGGGCTGATTTGTGACCCACTATGTGATCTATTCTGCAGAATGTTCCATGTGCACTTGAGAAGAATATGTATTCTGCTTTAGGATAAAATGTTGTGAATAGATCTGTTAAGTCCCTCTGGTCCATTATGTCATTAAAAGCCATTGTTTCCTTGTTGATTTTCTGCTTAGACAATCTGTCCATTGCTTTAAGTGAGTTATTAAAGTCTTCTACTATTATGGTATTATCAATAAATTTCTTTATGATTGTTTTTAATTGATTTATTTATTTGGCTGTTCTAAGTGGGGGCATCAATTGGCAGATGGATAGACCCCTTAATTATGACATAATGCCCTTCTTCGTCTCTTGCTACCATCTTTGTTTTAAAACCTGGTTTGTCTGATGTAAGTGTGGCTATTCTCACTTTCTTTTGAGGTCCATTAGCGTGATAGATATTTCTCCATTCCCTCACTTTCAATCTGCAGGTGTCTTTAGGTCTAAAATAAGTCCCTTGTAGGCAGCATATAAATGGATTTTGGGTTTTGTGGGGTTTTTTTTTAATCCATTCTCATACCCTATATCTTTTGATTGGAACATTTAGTCCATTTACATTCAGAGTGATTATTGAAAGATATGAATTTAGCGCCATTGAGTTCACTGTAGGGGTAGTGTTTCTGGTGATGTTCTCTGGTTCTTTCTAGTCTTTGTTGCTTTGGTCTTTTTTTTTTCTTCACTCAGAGAGTCCCCCTTAAAATTTTTTGCAGGACTGGTTTAGTGGTCATGAACTCCTTTACTTTTTGTTTCAGAAATTCTTTATCTCTCTTTATTCTTTGTCCTTCTGAATGACAGCCTTGCTGAATAATGAATTCTTGGCTGCATATTTTTCCCATTCAGCACATTGAATTTTTCCTGCCATTCCCTTCTGGCCTGCCAAGTCTCCATGGACCAGTCCCCTACTAACCTTATGTATCTACCCTTGTAGGTTAAGGACCTTTTGTGCCTACCTGCTTTCAAAATTCTCTTTTTGTATTTCTCAAGTTTCACTAAGATATGTCATGGTGTTGACCTGTTTTTGTTGATCTGGAGGAGAGTTCTTTGTGCTTTGTCTTAAATGCCTGTTAGGGAAGTTCTCAGCTATAATTTGTTCAAATAAACCTTCTGCCCTTTTTCCCTGCTTTTCTTCTCCTGGGATTCCTAGGATATGGGTATTGTTTCATTTCATGGAATCATTTAGTTCTCTAAGTCTCCCCCCATGACCTAATAATGTTCATAATTTTATCTTCTATTTCACCTATTTTCTCCTCTGCTTCTTTGATCCTGTCACTGTATCCAATTTGTTTTGCATCTCAGTTATAGCATTTTTCATTTCATCCTGACTAGTTCTTAGGTCTTTGATCTCTGAAGAAAGGGTTTTTCCTGGTGTCTTCTATGCTTTTTTTTCAAGCCCAGCTAGTAGTCTTATGACTGTATTTCTAAATTCTTGTTCAGATATTCCTTATATCTGTTTTGAAAAAGTTGTAGCCTGTGATTCCTTCTTGACCTTTCTTTTGGGGAGAACTTCTCCATCTCGTTATTTTGGCTAAGTCTCTGTCTTTTGTGTGTTTTAAAAGTTTATTATGTTTCCTACACCTGAGAGTACGGCTATCTTAAAAAGGGGTCATACACTGTCCAGGGCATGGCACTTCCGGAAGTGTCTCTGCTGTATGCCATGTGCCCTCTGCTGTTGCATTTTGGCTGCTCTTTGCCACTGGTCAGTCCTCTGCAGAGCTCCTCCTTGCTTGCAGTGGCAGGGTGTTTGGACCTTTAACTAGGTGTACTTTGATTTGTTTTGTTGAAGTAAGCCTGAAAAGGGGGGGGGGGCGAAGAGCCTGATACCCCCCAAAAAGAAAAGCGGACCAAAAAAAAACAAAGAATCAAAAAACTATAAGGCTGACTCAAAAAGAAAGGAAAAAAAAAGAAAAAAAGGAAGAAAAGAAAAAAGAATTAAAAAGGCTGATCCAGTGAAAGAGAAAAGGAAATTCAAAATCAAATAAGAAACTATAAGCCTGATTCCAAAGGAAAGAAGAAGAAAGAAAAAAAGGAAAAACTGGTGTCGTTTTGAAGCACTTGGTTTCATTGCACTTGGTGCATGGTGGGGGGCTGGCTGTGCTGGTCTTCTGGAGGAAAGGCCTACTGCATTGGCTCAGAATCACTCTTGCCCCAGTAAATAAGCAGTTGCCAGGCATAGGATGGGGTTTGGTGTAAGTGTGTCCTGTCTTTCCTGGGGCCTGCTGTGTTGCTTTCTAAAGCTACACCCTGTTGGTGTTGGGGGGGAAATGGCACCACCCCAATCTCTCATCCCCTGACTGGGGATCTCACCCCTGCCCCACCGTTCAGGCAGCCCTCACGAAAGAACAAGGACAGTCAGCTAGCCTTGCTCCACAACTCTCCTACATTTTTTTCCTTTGGTGCATAACTGGGATTCAAAATTAGAAGTTTTAAAGGACTTGGAACCGTGCGGAACCGCCCCCCACCCCTGCTCTGGAGTACAGCCTCTCCACCCAGCTGATGAAAGATCTTTGGCTGGTACCTGAAGAGGCTTCTGGCCTTGGGGAGGTAAGAAACCCTCTTCCAAAAGTACTGCAAGAAGGGAAATGTTCTCTCCCAGTGCACCTCGGATTATCTCTACACCACAATTTTCATTCCAGGGCCAGCTCCCTCCTTCTGAGGAGCGCAAGCCACAGTTCCACTCCAAGAAAGTCACAGGCTTCCAAAACCTCAGACTTTGAGCTCCAAACTTGATTTGAAAAAAATAACTGGGACACTCACTACTTCTCACTCCCCAGTCTATGGTCCAGAGAGGTTTTCCTCTTGTGCAAAGTTGATATCACTCAACTCCTCTCTCTTTCTCTCCCTTTCTCTCCCTTTTGTCTCTCCACAGAAAGGATTCCTTCCCCTCCACAGCACCACTGTTTTTCTCTCCCCCAATTCACTTCGACCCACCCTGCACCTGCCAAGTTGTTTCCTTCCAATTCTGGAGATCCCTCTGCCACTCTGCAATTGATTTCCTGGGTGTTCCAAGTGATCTGACCTCAATACAGCTGTGTTTGAGGGTTGAGGAAAGCCCAGAGTCCCCCTACTTCTCTGCCATCTTAACACCTCCCTAGCCAAATATTTCTTTGCATAAGAGGAGCAAAAGATACAGATTGATTGTAAAGTTTGTTAAATATGCATACTAAAATCTTTTAATTCACTAATGAGATATATATATATATATATATATATATATACATACATACATACACACACACACATGTGTGTGTGTGTATGTATATATATATGTCATATAGATATCTATGATCCATATCTATGATATATATAGTAAAACTTGTAAAACTCTAAAGGGAGGTGAAGGATAAAATGTAATCATCAAAATATAAGATGACAAGCCACAGAGTGGCAGAAAAGATTTGCAAAAGACATATATGATAAGACTGTTTTCTAAAATATACAAATCTTAAAATTCAACAATAATTTAAAAATGGGCAAAAGACTTAAACATTTGCTTCATTAAAAATAGAGATGGCAAATAAGCATATGAAGAGATGCTCATCCTCATGTTATTAGGAAGTTGAAAATTGTAACAAGAATTAGATATCATAACACACTATTAGGCCAAAATCCAAAACATTAACCACACCAAATGCTGGGCAGAGGGTGGAGCAACAGGAACTCTGATTCATTGCTGGTCAGAATGCAAAACGGCACAGCACTTTGGGATAGAGTTCCATACTTTCTTAGAAAATTAAACATCTTCTTAAAATATCCAGCAATTACACTCATTGGTATTTCCCCAAATGATCTGAAAACTTATGTCCACATAAAAACCTGCACAGAGATGTTTGTAGTAGCTCTATTCATAATTGCCAAAAACTGGAAAAAAAAAAAAAAAAAACATGTCCTTCAGTAGGTGAATGGATAAACTGTGGTACATCCAGACAAGAGAATTTTATTTAGAGCTAAAAAGAAATGAGCTACCAAATCATGACAAGACATGGAGTAAACTTAAATGTATACTTTTAAGTAAAAGAAGGAATCTGAAAAAAACTACATATTATATGATACCAAATATATGACATTCTGGAAGAGACATAACTATGGGACAGTAAAAAAAAAAATCATTGGTTACTAGGAGTTAGGAAGGAATGAATAGGTGAAGCACAGAGGATTTTTAAGGCAGCGACACTATTTTGTGTAAGAGGGTAATCATGAATACACATCGTTATACATTTGTCAAAACCCATAGAATATATGACACCCAAAGTGAATCTAACATAAACTATGGACTTTGGGGAATAATGATGTGCCAATGTAGGTTCATCAGTTGTAACAAATGTACCACTCCACTGCATAGTGTTGATAGTAGAAGACACAGTGAAGGGGGGAAGGGGTGGATGAGGCATATGGGAAATCTCTGTACTTTCCACTCAGTTTTGTGAATCTAAAAACGCTCTTAAAGTCTATTGTTTAAGTAATTATTCCAGTTAAGAGGAAAGGAAAGAAAAGGGAGTGAGGGGGAAGAACATGGTAATAGAAAGCAAAAAAAGAAAAAGGTAGAAATAAATTCAAATGTACCCCAAATCACACTAACTTTAAGTGGGCAAAATTCTCCTTAATGTTCAATGTCAGTGAGTTTATAAATTAGAATTAAATAAAATCCCTTTTTAAGCTGTTCAAAAGATACATCTAAAACATAATGACACCAAAATGTTGAAGGTCAAGAAATCGGAAAATATTAAATAGAAACAAAGGGGATGCTATAATATCTGTTTTAACATACAGAACTCTTGGGAGAACATAATGACTAATATTTCTATTCTCTGACCACATCTTCCACTTAGACCACATTCCTGGATCAAGAGCCAAGAGTAGTACATCTCCATTCTGGATCTGGCACCTGAAACTTGAGTCACTAGAATGGTATATTGTCTTCAGGGAATGTCTAGACACAGGAATATCTGTGAGGCAAATAAAACTCTGGGTAGGATGGGCTGTTCTAGGAATATGTTGTTAATGCCATAAAAGATTAAAACCTTGGGATAACTAGATTATGATATTCTTAAGATGAAGGATAATGTTTTATTATTCATATCTGAATCACTAGCACCTAAAACATTATAGGTATCAGGTTAATGTTGGACAAATAAATGAGTGAATTAATGTATGTACATGGTATAGTACAATGGTTTAGTTCTTCATTGTCATACACATAAATGAATTTATCAATACAGTAAATATTGCTGTACTTTCTCTATGTCAAAGGCCTAAAATGTGTAAAGGGGATATAGGGATATGAGAATGCTTAGATAAACCCTGCCTTGTCTTCTCATGCTCCCTAGCAAAGACTTTTCTGCTGTGATGTCTTGTCTTGGAGGGTGTTTCTACCACCTCTCTTCTCTCACAGCCTTTCTTTTACAGCAGTGATTCTCAAATTACGGTCCACAGACAGAAACATACAGTCCATGTGCCAGCCCACGGAATGCTTCTACTGGTCCTCATCAAGATCCATATGGAAACTGAGGGTAAGTATTTGAAACTTTCTAAACAGTTTCAATTGCCATGACATCTATGCAGATTTTAAGACTTTTTTCAAAAGTCACAGTAGCTGACAGTTTGGAAATAAGTAACTTGTCTTTCACCACAGGTAGTTTGAAAGGTTTTGTGCCAAGGATGTTGGCTGAATATATATCACTTACAATCTTCAGGACCAAATCTTAGGAATTGGTACGGGGTTTTAGGCATCCAGGCATAAAAAGACAGATGAAGTCGGAGTTAGTTTTCAGAGCTAAAGTAATAGTCACATGATAAAACTGAAAGTATTAGGTGGGGAAGAGCGTGAAGTATGGAAGAGCCCCCACCCAGCAGAAATATGAATTGCTCTTACAGAGCAAATAGTTCTTCCTATTTATTAGATCCTTTTCAGACTCAGGACAGAAATAGCTCAACCACCCACCATGTCTCTGCATGGTATTCACTGACAATGTGTCCTCTTATGTGGAGTTATCTTCAGACTCCAGGTTTTCAGAGGAAATTCTACCATGCACTAGAGCCGCGGGGTATTGTTACACTATGGCCACAAGGACTTAGGTGTCTTAAAACTAAGAAATTTCTATTCCCAAGGGCTTCTGGTAACATATGGGGATAGATACAGGAATCTCAAAGAATTTCTGAGACATATCCAGTTAACAGAACCTGTGGAATTATATCACCATCTAACTGCGTATTCTTTATTGTCTCTTCAAATTTATGCCCTGGGTTAATCATAAACCAAGTGACAGTGAATACACATGGATGAAAACAAACGTCTTCATGGACAAGAAAAAAATAAGTTTTGTACAGCCACAAGAGACAGTTAAGAACTCAGGTACTTTTCCAACTACCCAGATGAAGAAGTCATTAAAACAGGTGAGTAAGCAAAACTATAGAGACTTCATTACCTCTAATCTTGCCTGTGGTCAGTAGCGGAGAGGAAAAAGCAAAGAAAAAGGAATTAGAAAGATGATGTTATGCCAAAATCTTTTTTCAAGGAAGAGAAAGGAAGAAAAAGGGAAAGTTTGGAAGAAAAAATGTGGTAAACAAAAAAGATTACAAGAGCCTCTCTTCATAACAAGGACAGGCTAGTTTTCCTGACATGGCATGAAAATAATGTATTTTTCTAATAACCAATGATCCAAAGTACCCAGTGCTCCATGGGGAGCAAGCATATATACAGTCATTCAACCTAACATCTAGTTGGAGAAATAAGTATGTCAAAAATACCTGCTTCCAGCTGATTCTTTTTTTTTTTTTTAACCTTGTTTCATATAAGACATTGGGTGGAAAATGTGTAAATATGCCACAGGAATTTGGAATGTGGGAGAGATAAATGTGGTATCGAATTACTCTGGAAAGATTTCTATAAAGATGGGTCCTAAGCTGGGGATTGACTGCCCATCAAGTTTGGATTGGTGCAGGGCAAGCCATCCCAAAGTAAGACGTGTCATAAAGTCACAAAAGCAGGAAGATTTTTTGATTTGCGCCTTTGAATATAGGAGTATGCTTATATTGTATTTTGTGTGTATGTTTTAATTTACATAAATAACTTTGTGATAAATATTCATAATATTTCTTTCTTCACTTAGCAATGTGTTGAGCAACCCTCTATGTTGTATTAAAATGTAGTAGGTTGCTTCTAACTGCAATGTAGTGTCTCACATTACACATCCACTGCATATTTCTTAACCATTTCGTAGTAATACAAATTAAAGTCCATCTAAGGCCCTATACAAACACACACATAGATACACAGGAAACTGAAACCAAATTCTGAAAGTGATTGTTTTATGGACGTGACTGAAACGTCCTCTGATTTACTCAAATTGGATTGCGTAGACTTGGGACATAAGTATACACAATTTCACGGGGAAAAAATGCTATCATATTGCGCTGTATGTTAACTAAATAAAATTTAAATTAAAAAATTATTATACTTGTTTTTATACTCACCAAGAATACAACAGACTTATGTATAAAAATGCAATATATATTATGACTCATTTGGGTTTAAGCGCCAGCAAGGTAGGGTGGTTTCGCTTTAGAAAACATTTAAAAATAAAGGAGAGAAATCATATAACCACCTCTATAATCAGAAAGAAAGCCTTTGAGAATAATTCACCTCCCACTAATTCAACTTCCATTAAACACTTAGCTGTTGTCCAGAAGATAGATTCCTTTTTTGTTGAAGTATACATGACATACAATGTTATATTAATTTCATATGTACAACATAGTGCTTTAACAATCCCATACGTTACACAGTGCTTCCCACAATAAGTATAGTTAACCATTTGTCACCCAAAGTTATTACCACATTACTGATAGTCCCTATGCTGTATTCAACACCTTTGTGACTTGTTCATTTTATAACTGGAAGTTTGGACTTCTTAGACCCATTCATCTATTTCACCCATTCCCCACCCCACCTGCCATGTTCCTCCCTTCTGGCAACCACCAGTTTCTCCTCTGTATTTATAATTCTTTTTCTTTTGTTTGTTCCTATGTTTTGTTTTTTAGGTTCCACATATAAGTGCAAATACATGGTATTTGACTTTGTCTGACTTATTTTATTTAGCATAATATTCTAGGTTTATCTTTGTTGTCATGATTGGCAAGATCTCCTTCTTTTTTTTAGTCAAATAATATTCCATTGTGTGTACGTGTACCACATCATCTTTATCCATTCATCTGTCATTGGATGATTTGGTTGCTTCCATATTCTGGCTATTGTAAATAATGCTGCAGTAAACCTACAGGCACATGTATCTTTTCGAATTAGTGTTTTCATTTTCTTTAAGTTCTGCTACCCAGTAACAGAATTACTGGATCTTGTGGTATTTTTATTTTTAATTTTTGAGGAACCTCCATACTGTTTTTTGTAGAGTGGCTGCACCAATTTACCTTCCTGCCAACAGTGCATGAGGTTTCTCTCTTCTCCACATCCTCTCCAACAGTTGTTATTTCTTGTTGATAGTACCAATTCTGACAGGTGTAAGGTAATACCTCATTGTGGTTTTGATACGCATTTTCCTCATGATTAGTGATGTTGAGTATCTTTTCATGTGTCTCTTGCACATCTGTATGTCTTCTTTGGAAAAAATGTCTATTCAGGTCCTCTGCCTATTTTTAATAAGATTATTGAAGGGGGGTTGGTGTTGTAAGAGATCTTTATATATTTTGTATATTAACTCCTTATTAGATATATTATTTGCAAATGTCTTCTCACATCCAATAGGTTGCCATTTTTATTTTGTTGATGGTTTCTTTCAATGTGAAAAAGTTCTGTATTTTGGTGTAGTCCCAATAGTTTAGTTTTGTTTTCATTTCCCTTGCTTGGAAGACATATCTAGAAAAATGTTGCTAAAGCCAGTGTCCAAGAGATTAATGCCTATGTCTTCTGTTTTATGGGTTCAGATGTGTTTTTAATCCATTTGGACTTTATTTTTGTATATGGTATAAGAAAGTGGTCCAGTGTCGGGGTGCCTGGGAGGCTCAGTCAGTTGGGTGTCTAACTTTGGCTCAGGTCATGATCTCGCGGTTTGTGAGTTCGAGCCCTACATCAGGCTCTGTGCTGACAGCTCAGAGCCTGGAGCCTGCTTTGGATTCTGTGTCTCCCTCTTTCTCTCTGCCCCTCCCCCACTTGTGCTCTGTCTCTCTGTCTATCAAAAATAAATAAAACAGAAAACAGAAATTTTTTTAATAAGTAAAATAATAATAAAAAAAAGAAAGTGGTCCACTGTCATTCTTTTGCTCATAACTATCCAGTTATTGAAGAGATGTCTTTTTCTCATTGTAAATTCTCACCTCCTTTGTCATAGATTAACTGACCATGTAAGAGTGGGTTTATTTCTTGGCTTTCTGTTCCATTGATCTATGTATCTATTTTTGTGTCAGTAACATAGTGTTTTGGTTACTATACCATTATCGTATGGCTTGAATCTGGGATTGTGATACCTCAGGCTTTGTTGTTCAAGATTGCTTTGGCTATTCAGGGTCTTCTGTGGTTCCATAAAAATTCTATTATTTGTTCCAGTTCTGTGAAGAATACTATTGGTGCTTTGATAGGAACTGCATTGAATCTGTAAAATGCTTTGGGTAGTATGTACATTTTAATATTAATTTTTCCAATCTATGAGCATGGTATATCGTTTCATTTGGCTGTGTCATATTCAATGTCTTTTATTAATGTCTTATAGTTTTCAGAATACAGGTCTTTCACCTCCTTGGGTAAATATTCCTAGGCATTTTATTCTTTGTGATGCAAGGATAAATGAAATTGCTTCAGTTTCTTTTTCTGCTAATTCATTATTAGTATATAAAAACACAACAGATTTCTGTATATAATTTTGTATCCTGAAACTTTACTGAATTCACTTATCGGACTTTTTAGGGTTTTCTCTATATAGTATCTTGTCATCTGCAAATAGTGACAGTTTTAATTCTTCTGAGAAGACAGCTTTCTTAATCCAGTAGAAAGCACTAAAAACAGCAAATATCCTACACCAAACATTATACATTTAATCAAATATGGGGAAGTATGAAAATAACAATGAGAACAAGTCAGAGATTCCCAGTATGGCCACTTCTGATCGTCTTTGTTGTGGATGTATACAGAAAGAAAAACACTATAAAAATAGCAAAGCACAGTAGGTGGGAGCAAGGAGGGGGCAGAGTTGACTGGGAAATGGCACAAGGGAACTTGATGGGGTAATGGTAATACTTCATATGTTGATTCTATACGAATGTATACATGTGTTAATGCTCATAAAACTGTTCACTTAGAATGAACGTGTTGTATACAAGTTATATCACAAAAAAAGCTACAAAAAAAAAAAAAAAAACCTCTGTTACAATTCCTAAGCAATACCTCAGCAATAGTACTGATGGAAAAAAAGACTTAAAACTGAGGAGATACTTAGTAGATGTAGGCAGGTTGAACTGCTGGGGGAAAAAAAACTCCCAAAATATGATAACTCAAACAGGACAGGGGTTTGTTTCTCACTCATGTAACTGTTCAGGCAGGTTCTGATCCTTGAGGTCATCTAGGAAGCCAGGCATCCATCATGGAAGCTGTTATCCACTGCCAGTGGTCTTAACCTAAGACCAATGGAGACCCAAATCGTCCTACAGACAGAATTTAGTTAATTTTTAAACTTGAATGGGGAAAAAAATTACATCTTTATATTCACTAGCTTCTAAATGAAGTTGAGTCATCTCTTTAATTTTAAATAGTGACAACAAATCACAGTAGCATTGACAGTCCCTGTGACCCAGTCACCAATGGAAATCACAGATATTTTGATATCACAATTCAGTTATTACAGAATCTGGAAATATCACTCACACCTAACATCACTCTTAAATTATCATAAATTATTCTCAGCTGCTAAATATTTAATGTGTTTATAACTATATAATTAAGTCATTTAAAATGTTGATAACTGTACTTCAACGTAATTAACTTTTGTTACAATCCTCTACATTTCATGTGTTTAAAAACATTATGTGCAGAAGAGATCCAAGGGCTTCACCAGACTGCCAAAAGGGACCATGTTACAAAGAAGTTTTAAGAACTGTGTTAGGATTTTGTCACCCCCATGGTCAAAGCCAGGCTGCTGCCCTATTTAGTTTGGATCAAGTAGGAAGAGAAAAGAGAGCATGGAGGAACTATATTATGGCCTTAAGGGAAAGGCCAGGATATGGCACACATCACCCTTTGTCTATATTCCACTTCAGAGAACTCAGTCCCATGGCCACACCCAAACACAATGGACGCTGGGAAATACTGTGTTTCTCAGGTGTTGGGGAGGAAGGGTTTTCCTCAACTCTCTTTAGGTCACTGGTTTAGTCTGAAAATTAAACTGACAGTAACAAGAGAAAGGCACACAAATTTTTTTTGAATTTTTACATGTACATGGGTGTCTTCACAAGAGAATGAATACCCAAAAAAGTAACCGAAACAGAAAGCGTTGGCATCTTTTAGACAAACAATAAATTTGTGAAGAATTGGCAAGACATGGGTTGGGCTAGTGCCAGCTGAACTATGGCTAGGTAGTTGCTATCTTCCTTAAGTAGTTAATTTCCTTAACTTTCTAATTAAGATAGATAAGGGTTAGTTTACCAGGGTTTGTTTGCAGATTCCTCTGACGCCATCTCTGAGCTGATAAGTCTATCTCCAATAAAATCAGGGGTTTATTTGTTTGCATTTACTGTTTCTTAATTGCCTGCAGCTCAAAATAATTTTTACGTCAAAGAGGCAAATTTGGGGGTGACATGTTCTAGTTTCCTTCATAGGTACCGTGATAGGGCACTAGGCATACCACCCTAAGATAAACACTATTCCATTACCTAGCTACATTTCTGTTACTAGCAACAGACTATAGTCTGCACATTGACTCACTCATGTCTAAGGATAATTGGATATAAACATACGGGGATGACATGAGTCAAAGAGAGTGGCTAGTTTTCTGATTAGTGATACCATCACAAAGAAAGGTAAAGGAAGAAGCAAAAGAATAGAAAACATTCCACTTGGACAAGTTGACTTTGAGATTCCTATAAGCAGTAGTGCACTAATAAACTTGCTTTCTGAGGGGTAAGGGGTAGGAGAAAAACCTGTTTGCAGGAATTGCTGCTTCCCATAATGTAAATCTATCCCTCATGGTCACTTTCAGGCTATCAAGATGATGTCATGGCACAGGAATTGGGAAAAGATGAGCACAATAAGCTCTCACAAGCTCGTATGAGCCTGCACGCCCCTGCTGGTGAAGGTGAGGATTTCCACGTGGAAACATTCTGATGAAATTCGCATATGCAGAGCTCAAGTTCAGGAGTAGAATCTGGGTGAGTCATTGATTTTTGGAATCAATGAAATTATCTACGAACAAGTTTCTTTTTCTTTTTAAAAAACAAAAATGACATTGGGCCCAAAATGGAATCATTTATGCTAAGCCCTATGTCACCAAACCCAGACTTAAAGCTTCAGCTCTCCCAGAAATGGAATCTTAAATAAATCAATTAGTAATTCCCTCATCAGCTCAATTTTGGTAATCTGCCTGATAGACCCTTGCTATCCCTGAAAGAAAAGTAACCTTGCAAAAACCAATCTTCTTTTTTGTCTACTATAGTAACTTCCTTATTCCCACTCCTTTCTGCCTATAAAAGTTTTTCATTTTATACAGTTCCTCGGAGCCCTTTTCTGTCTGCTACATTGGATACTGCCAGATTCAAATTAATTTTTGGCTCAGATAAACTCTCAAGTATTGTAATATGCCTCAGTTTACTTTTTTTTTTTTTTTTTTTTGTTTGGGAAATTTTTTTTTTTAATATATGAAATTTACTGTCAAATTGGTTTCCATACAACACCCAGTGCTCATCCCAAAAGGTTCCCTCCTCAATACCCATCACCCACCCTGCCCTCCCTCCCACCCCCCATCAACCCTCAGTTTGTTCTCAGTTTTTAACAGTCTCTTATGCTTTGGCTCTCTCCCACTCTAGCCTCAGTTTACTTTTAACAGTGCTAGTGTCAGAAGAAGCAACTGAATGAGACCTCTGAGAGCCCTCAGGAGCAAACAAGCAAAAGTACCCACTGAGCCCCTGGGACCCACTGCCTTCTTGCTGCCACTAGTGGTTGTAGGTAAGTCCCTTTCTTATCCTAGTTCTGCAGTTATTTATGAACTTTCAGACTTTATTTGAGCATTTCTTTCCCCACTGGTTACAGAAACAGGCTGGAGTTGGACCGGCTCTGACTTAGAAACTGAACTTGGGGCTGGGGCTGGACTGGGTCTAGCATGAGGTCTTAGGTGAATACAATTTTAAGGCTGAACCAACAAGTTAACCTTATCAAAAATAATCACAAATTACAGTAGCCACGGTGGAGAACTTCTAAGGTAGATAAACATTTAGAAGCTACCCTAGGAAAAAAGGAGTCTCAGGGAAGCACTTACCATAAAGGGTAGAAGGAAAATTATTTTTCCTCTTCTAAGTTTCTGGTGCCCAGAATGACACTTGCTGGGACAACCTTACTCACTCCAGAGTCTGCATATGGGATCCTGCGAAAACTGGCAGAAGCCTGCAAAGAGTAATTCTTACCAAAGTCAGCTCTGCCAGATCTCTACCGATAGTGCCTGATTGAGAGAGAATGGTCACATTTCACATGATCTCTTCTTTTCCAAATTCAGATTTGCAGGTAAAAAATATTTGGAAGAATTAGATCTTGAGTTGGGATTTAGGAATTTGCTTTTTGGTACCCACTGGTTGTATACATTTTCTGCTTCACAGACAGCTATTGCCTTCTTGTTTGTCTCATTTTATGTCCTGAGGATTTAGCTTGACAACCATCAGGTTGAGGGGCCCACAGATATGGATGGATGGAAATGTGGGTCACACCCCACTTCCAGCTAGATATGGCTGAACAGAGATTTGGGCTGTACTCCATTTGCTGGTAGGTTCCTACCAGCTGTTGCAGCTCGAAGGTGGAACTGACTGTCTTTCTTTTGGTTATCTTTGGTCTTGGGAGAGTAGTATATTTTGCACCCTCTTTGGGGACACTTCTCATGTCTATGAAGTTATTTAACACTGCCAGGAATATTTACTGTTGCAGTGGCTGAAACCTTGCAAGATATTCAAAAGGATTTCTCTTCAGTAGCTTTCTGGTCAAAAGTTGGCCAAACTGGCAGCTGATAGGACCTGATAGGAACTTTTTTTTTTAAAGGCCTTCTCCCCTCAGCCAAGATGAAGCTGTGACCCCAGAGGGAAAGAACAATACTCTGAAACCTTTGTGGGAGGACTTATGAAAACATTCCCCAAACAGCCCTAAATCTAGAACATAGGAATCTTTTGATTTCCATCTTATCATTCAGGTTGCAACCCAGTTCTTTGAGGAATTAAAAATAACTGTCCTAAAAATTGAGGACAACTTGTACAACTTGTCTTACAAATTGAGTCTTTACAAGAACACACACAAAAAAAGCCTACCTGTCCTTTTCACCGGCCCCCAAACTTCCCCTATTTATCTCAAAAGGCTTGTAGATACTGTAAAAGTTCTGGTCTTAGGAAACAAAAGTCCTTCTTGGAGGAACTTTCATTCTTTTTTGTGTGCCTTTGAGATATAAATATTCTACCCTGCTTTCTGTCAGAAATGAGGGCCAACGCTTTGAAATGCAGACTTCAGAGAAGTAATTTTTATCAGAAGGAAAAGAAAGGGAAGGAAAGGGAAGGCTATTGGGAAAGTAAGCAAATAAAAATCTTAAAAATCTTCAACACAAATAGTGAAAAGTTTAAGCCATCTGAGCAATTAACCTGAACTTATTCCATCTGCCAGAAACATAATTTAGATACAACTGTTATGTTTTTTTTTTTTTAAATAAACTAGTTAACTTCCCATGATTATACCTGTCTCATGCATGGCTAAAATTTTAAAACAAAAGCTATAAGATCTATGTTGGTATCTCTATGTTTAGGTATGTCTGTTAAATACACATATCAATGTATGTTACATAGTCATATGACTTTTTTTTTTTTTTTTTTTTTACCTCTGGATGATACTGCCAAAATTGATTTGTGAACTCTATTTGATTGGCTTAAATTAAATATTCTCTCAGGAACATAGAAACTACCCAAATGTTGTTCAAGTTCATGTGATCCAGGATAATCTTCAATAAATAAAGGCTAGTTTAAGTTTGTTGGTTTCATCAAAATAGGTGTGTCTTTAGAGTTATCAGCATTAAATATAATGCAGACATACAGCTTCTACTTAAGTTTACTAATGATTAAATTACTTCATGATCTCTGTTACGGAACTTATCAACAAGAAAAATAACTTAAGATGATGATTAGCTGATTAATATCTCATAAATCTTGCAGTAACGTAAACATCATTGTTAAGAATAAGTAAATAGATGTAAGTAAGATAAAAGTTTATGTGAAATTTTCAACAATGGTTAGGTTTTATGGTACGTCTACCTATAAATAGTTTCCAAATCTTTTTAGTAACTTGAAATTTTTAAGTTACATGGAGGTAAGTTAAATGATATAGTCATTAAATACCTAGATCATTTCCAAATACAAGATATTGAAATATCACTGAAGATAGGTTTGTCCACTTTGGCTTCCTTTTACAGAAGAACTACAGATATTTGGGTCTGTTAGGAAACATTTTTGTGCCACATTAAAAAATGTAGTATGAGGAAGAATTTATTTCTAGATATTAGAAAATGTATTTATAAATTTACCCGTCCACAGAATGCGGTGTAATAGTCCACATTTACTTCTTAGTTTGAACCGGGAATTAAGCATTCTAAGGGTTAAGAATGCTAATTAATATATGTAACTGAAACTATTTAGAAATAATAAGGGCGTGGGACTCCTGGGTGGCTCAATCTGTTAAGTGTCTGACTTCAGGTCATGACCTCATAGTTTTTGGGTTCGAGCCTTGCATGGGGCTCTGTGCTCACACTGCAAAACCTGCTTTGGATTCTTTCTTTCTTCCTTTCTTACATTCATTCTTTTTTTCTTTCTTTCTTTCTGTCTCTGTCTCTCTCAAATAAACACTAAAAAAAAAGAAATAATATGGGTGAAGGGAAACAACTGTGTATGAAAAATAGGTAAGATAAGTAAAATTGATTGTTCTAGAATTATAAAAAGGAAAAAGACAAGACAAATTATGAATGGACCTAAAAAGTTGTGTAAGTTTTGTAGAAAAAGAATCTTGGAAAAGGAGTGTTATATGTGGTCAAGCTGGCTAAGATTAGAATGGACTTAAAGTTTTTTTTTTTAAGTGAGTTTTAGTGTCAATATGCTAGTGCAAAATTAGGATTTGTTTTATTCTCTGTTAATAGCACAAAGTTTTCTTGGCCTGTTGGTCTAATCTAGATAAGATATTGGAAAAGTTGTGTGTGTTTTTTAAACCTTTTGGGTAATCTTCTTGGAAAGCAATGATTTTGGTCTTACCAAAATAATTTACTGTGCTTTGTGTTGTTTTTATCACGGCTTTGATTACTTAAGAAAACTCAGTCTTTACGGTATTAAAAGAGCTAACTTTGGTTCACTACTGTGTAACCTTCTGTATCTGTTTTTAAAATCTATTTTCACATGAATTAAATAGATAATTATCTATTATTTTATAATGTTCTTTGATCCTGTTAGCCAAATGTCCTAATCTTTTGACATTTTGACAGCTTTCCCAAATTAAATTCTAAATGCAGTCTTTTTGACCTCAGAGTAACTTTGGGATTTCCACAGAGTCCCTGAACAATCTCAAAAGATTTATATTTCACATTATAAAAGAGATGTTAAATTATTTAGGTTTATTTGTTACGTGAAGCTACGTGAGAAGCATTGTCAAACGAGTGGTGATAAACACTTAGGTTATATTTGTATGGATGCATGTTATAATAGTTCTAAAAATTGTGTGAAATACCTAAAAATCTGATATGCCCTGGTATAATGTTATCACTCATAATTCGAGTTATTACCTTAAAATGTTGTATGTCACAGAAATAACCAAATTTCCTTGTCAATTCCATTATAATGAAGTTTTATCAGGTCTTTCACCATAGACACGTTTACGTCTTGTCACTTACAAACAGTTTTGCTTTATTCGGATGCTTTTGCAAAAGTGAGATTCACGGAAAGGACCCTACCAAGTATTTTTGACCACTGACAATGCTGCTAAATTACAATGTGTTAAACTTTATGTGCATATTTCACAACTGAAGAATGCTCTTCCTGATATCTGGTCCTGTGCAAATGGTGGAGACCTCAAAAATCACATTGACTAGGAAAAGAAATAGTCGACACTGAAGTAGACAGCCTCCTCCCATGATGTGATACCAAAATGCTTCTTTTCATTCCTTCTTCACTCTCTAACCACCGTTTTCCAAATTCTAACACCATGAAGATCTTTATAATTCTTTTGTCCACATTTAACATCTCTCAGGCCATTGCAAGGGGGTAAGTTAATCTCCAAATAACTGTTGGATTTGCCACAATGCTGTTGATCCTGTAGTTCTGCCTGTCACAGATGTCTCCCTGATTTTCAAAAACCTTGTTTCTCTGGAACAAACTCAGCCCTCTATCCACCATGTTAGGTTCCCTAAACCTTGAGATCAATTTCCCTGTCACTGGTTAACAACCCAAACACAGAGAAACTTGCATCAAGGCTCTGTACATAAGGGACATAAGGCCAGGATGACCAGAATAAAACCATCTACGTAGTCTACATCTCCTAAAGTTTTACTGGCCCCACAGCTGTCACCTTTTTAATCTCAAGCCACAGATTCAAATGGGAATTACCAGGAGGCATTTGTAATTCAAAATGTGCTTCCTTTGGCAAATATGTATGCCCCTCACTAGGAGTAAGTGCAAATGAGGCTATGATCCTTAATTCTTTTAATTCTTTTAATTAAGGCTTTTCCTTAATTCTTAAAGATACTGCAGAACCTGTTGCTAAAGCAACAGCTGCCCAACAAAATCCTTGGACTCTACGGCCAAGGTTGCTCATGATTCTTTTTTCATTGAGCAAGTTTTTACTATGCCAATACCACTTGCAGTATGTGGATTTATACTTCTAGGCTAAGGAAAGAAATAAAGGGTCTGGGAATTATGTCAAAAAAAGTATATTTGGGAGTGGCATATTCTCATACTCTTTATTCCCGTCTTTGAAGCTTTCAAGAATTTTCACAGTTCAGAAGATGAGTTGGCAGACTGCTCCCTATCTCATTGAATCAGTCTCTAACTCCTGAGAACAGGTCATTTCAATAGTCGTGAGAATAGGTCAGTTCAGTTACAGGGCTTTATCTCATTAGAAAGTGGTGATGCAAGTGGGCTCCCAAAGTTAGGCCTATATGGTGCCAGCAAATAGTATTTAAAAAGAGGCATTTCTCTGAGAACAAGAGAAAAACAATGCTTAATGGTTGGAGCAGACTATAAATCTATTCTGAGTACAGAGGAAAGCTAGTCAGTAAGATTTCTAGATGTTGGGCTGAAAGCCTCTTCAAATGAAATGAAGGCAGGCAGTGACAATTGGAGAGATTTTCTTGGTTTGCAGTTTGAATGTCTCTGGTGATCTTTGTGAGTGTCTCACACTGCAAAAGCACAAAAATTCCCCATACATGAGCTGCTGTGGTGATTTCACTGAAGTTTATATAAAGTTGTCCAGTTTCTCCTTGCAGGGAAAAAAAGCAGTCTTTGTTCTTAGTGACCTCAAGTCAGATGGGTAGGGAAAAAATTGAAAATGTTGGTTTGGAGAGATGTTGCCAGATATTTGAAGAAGCTAGAAGAATTTAGGATCCAGTCCAGCTTATGGATGGATAAGAAAATCTTAAAAACAATGAATAGGTCTAGAATCTAATATCCACAAATGTGTGCTATAGTTTCCCATTGAAACATAATTTTTTCTTTCTGTAGTCACCCCTATTTCTACCAGAGATAATCTAAGACTGATTTTGCAAACAAATTATTCTAGTCTCATTACACTTGGCCTGATTATTTAGGAAAGTACAGCAAGAATAGTGAATATAGGCTCTTTGAAATAGAAAATAACCATATGGGCTTTTCTGGAACTTGTAATCTCAGATTGGGCTTTTAAAAGCCTCTTAAGGCTAGGAATCCAATTCAAGGACTTGCCATTAGAATTTGCCTATAATATCTATAGATTTGGGCTGATTCTTCTCAAGGTGCCCAAAATATCCTGAGGTACCTGAAGCTACCAGGAAGTGACCTTCCCTACTCACCTGGTAAGGATGTAAGGAACCAACTAAGCAAGAAAACAGCCCAATTTTCCAAAGTGAATTTATTGGCTCTATAAAGTCAATTGTAGTTCCTTAAAATTGTCTGGTCATATATGATCCTATGGCCATTATTCTCAAAGATAACAGTCAAAGACTTGGTAATATGACCAATGTTTCCAAGTGTGTCCTGTTACAGGAAAAACATATTTTTATTGAACTTACACAAATAACTATATTGCCACAAAAATGAGAACACTCTAAGAGTTTCTGAATTCTGGGGGAAATGGAGAAAAAGCAACTGTTTCATTTTTGTTCTCCAAGGTATAATTTACCAAATTACTGTAAGTCATAGAAAGCTTGAGAAAAAAGGGAAAAAGATTTCCTTGTATCTGGAAAAGCAAAGCATTACAAACCAGCAAATGTTTCAAAGAAAAAGTCATAAATAATTACAATTATCCTCATCAGTATATTCAGTTCCATGTAATTAATTCATGTTGATCTTGATCTTTTGTTAGCAGGTTTCCAACATTAGAGTTCTGTAAATTCTTATCCAGTTCAGTAGTACAATTGGAAAGTTATCAGAACAATGTCCTTGTTAAGAGACCTTTCCATGAATCTCCTGGAAAAAAATATCAGAGTAAAACAAATCTGTCTTTAATGCCAAAAGAAAAAAAAAAATGGGCATGGCTAAACTCCCACAAGACTATCAGCTGATTTTTCAGCAGAAGCTTTGTAGGCCAGAAGGCATTGACATGACATCAAAGTGCCAAAAGGGAAAAACCTATGACCAAGAATACTCTGCCCAGCAAGAATATCACAATATTGAAGGAGAAAGATTTTCCCAAATGAAAGCTAAAGGAGTTCATCACCACTAAACCAGACTGAAAAGAAAAGGAGTTTTTTTTAAGGGGAAAAAAATAATTACAAGTAAGAAAATTATTTTTAAAAATTTTATGAGTAAAGCAAACATAAAGATACTAGATCAATCACTTGTAAAGCTGATATGAAGGTTAAGAGACAAAAGTAAAATTAATTATATCAGAAAACAGATAAGAGGACTCAATAAAAAGATACAAAACATGACAACACAAATAAGGAAGGGAGGTTAAAATGTAGTTCTTTTACGATGTGTTCTAATTTAAGTGACCATCAACTTAAAATAGACTGGAATATATGCAAGATGTTAAATATAAACCTCATGGTAACCACAAACCAAATCTCAGAATAGATATACAAAAATGATAATAGTAAAGAAAAATGAATCCAAACATAACACTATATACGGTCATCTATCGCAAAGAAACTGGGCAAAACAAAAAGAAACAGCAAAATGGAAATAAGTACATAACTATCATTAATTACTTTAAATGGTCTAAATGCTCTAATCAAGACATAGAGTGACCAAATGGATTAAAACAAAACTGCTAAGAGACTCACTTCAGACTTAAAGATACTTACAGACCAAAAATGAAGGGATGGAAAAAGATATTTCACCCAAATGGAAGTAAAATTTTAAAAATTCCAGGGTAGCAATACCTATAACAGATAATGCATACTTTGAAAGACAGACTGTAGCAAGAGATAAGGGCACTACATAATGATAAAGGGATTAATCCAACAAGGGCATGTAATAGTTATAAATATCTTTGTATCCAACACAAGAGCACCTAAACACATAAACCAAATATTAGCAGACATAAAGGGAGAGAGAAATTGACATTAATACGATAATAGTAGGAAACTTTAACACCCAACTTACATCAATGAAAAGATTACACACATAGAAAACCAATAAGGAAACAATGGCTTTGAACAACACATTAGACCAGATAAACTTAAAAAATACACATATGCACACACACACACACACACACACACAGAACACTGCATCCAAAAACATCAGAATACACAATCTTTTCAAGTACACATGAAACATTCTCCAAGACAGGTCATATATTAGGCGACAAGACAGATCTTGATAAATTTAAGAAGACTGAAATGATACCAAATACTCTCTGAACACAATGTTTGAAGGTAGAAATCAATTATAAGAATAAAACTGGAAAAAAACACAAACACATGGAGGCTAAACAACATGCTACATAAGCAATGAGTCAATGAAGAAGTCAAGAGGAAAAATTCATGAAGACAAAAACACAACAGTCCAAAATCTTTGAGATACAGCAAAAGCATTTCTAAGTGGGAAGTTTAGAGTGATATGGGCCTATCTCAAGAAACAAAAAAGAAATCTCAATCTGACTTTACACTCAAGGGAACTAGAAAAATAACAAACAACCCCAAAGTTATTAAATGGAAGACAGTAATAAAGATCAAAGCAGAAATGAATGAAAGTAAAAAAAAAAAAAAAAAAAAAAAAAAAAAAAAAAAAACACAGAAAAAATGAAACCAAGAACTAGTTTGAAAAAAGAAATAAAATAGACACTTGTTAACATTTAGCCAGACTCATCAATAAAAACAGAGAGGACTCAAATATAATGAGAAATGAAAAAGGAAAAGTAACAACTGACATCACAGAAATAGAAAGGATTACAGGAGATTATTATGAAAAATTGTATGTTAACATATTGGACAACCTACAAGTACTGGATACATTTTTAGAAACATACGATCTTCCAAAACTGAATAAGGAGGAAATAGAAAATCTGAACAGACCAATTACTAGTAACAATATTAAATCGGTGATCAAAAAACTCCTAACAGACAAACATACAAAAGCAGGACCAAACAGATTCACAGGTGAATTCTACCAACATTTAAAGAAGAGTTAATACTTAGTTTTTCACATTTCAAAAAAATGGAAGAGGAAAGAAGAGTTTCAAATTCATTTTATGTTACCATTACCATGCTATGAAAACAAAAGACACTGCAAAAAAAAAAAAAAAATGGAGGCTAATATTCCTAGTTAACATAGATGCAAAAATACTCAACAAAGTATTAACAAACTGAATTCAATAATACATTAAAAGAACCATTCACCACAATCGAGATTTTCTTCCCATTTGACAAAATACAACAATTATGATAAAAACTCTCACCAAAGTAGTTTTAGAGAGAACACACCTTAACATAATAAAAGCTATATATGAACCACCACAGTTAACATCATACTCAATGGTGATAAACTAATAGCCTTTCCTCTAAGATCAGAAACAAAACAAGGATGTCCACCATTACCACTTTTGTTCAACATAGTACTGGAAGTCCTAACCACAACAATCAGATAAGAAAAAGAAATAAAAGGCATCCAAACTGATAAGAAACAAGTTAAACTGCACTATTTACAGATGACATGATACTATATAGAGAAAACCTTAAGAATCCACCAAAAAACTATTAGAACTAATAAATGAATTCGGTAAATTTGCAGGACACGAAATTAATATATGGACATCTGTGGCATTTGTATACTGTAATGAAGTAGCAAAAATAAAGATAATCCAATTTACAATTACAACAAAAACAATAAAATACAGAACTAGCACAAATAGTCCTAAAATTTCTTTGGAACCACAAAAGTACCTAAGTTGCTAAAGCAGTCATGAAAAATAAAAACAAAGCTGAAGGTACCACAATTCCAGATTTCAAGATACACTCCAAAGCTATAGTATTCAAAACAGTATGGTACTGGCATAAACACAGACACACATATAAATGGAACAGAATAGCCCAGAAATAAACCTATGCTTACACTGGCAATTAATCTATAATAAAGGTGGGAAAATATACAATAGAGAAATGACAGTCTTTTAAAAACTGGTGTTGGAAAAACTAAGTATCTACATGCAAAACACTGAAATTGGACCACTTTTTTACACTATACACAAAAGTAAATACAAAATGGATTTAACACCTAAATGTGAGACCTCAAACCATAATATTCCTTAATGGTAACATAGGTAGGAATCTCTTGGACGTCAGCATTAGAAATCTTTTTTCTAGATATGTGTCCTCAAGCCAAGGAAACAAAATCAAAAACTTACTGGGACTAAACCAAAATAAAAGGCTTTGGCACAATGAAGGAAGCCATCAACAAAAAGAAGAGGCAATCTACTGAATGGGAGATGATATTTGCAAATAATATGTCAAAGGGGTAATTTCCAAAATATATAAAGAACTCATACTACCTAATATATGATTTTTTAAATGGGCAGAGGCATTGAATAGACACTTTACCAAAGATATACACGTGGCCAGCAGACAGATGAAAAGATGCTCAACATCACTAATCATCAGGGAAATACAAATCAAAACCACAATGAGATACTACGTCTCACCCGTCCAAATGCCTAGTATCAAAAAGACAATAAGTGTTGGCAAGGATGTGGAGAAAGACTCTTCACATACTTTTGGTAGGAATATAAGTTTGTACATCCACTACATAAAAGAGTTCTTCAAAAATTAAAAATAGAAATACCATATCTGATAATCCATTGCTGGGTATTTACCTAAGGAAAACGAAAACACTAATTTAAAAAGATATATGCACCCCTATATTTTGCAGCATTATCTTCAATAGCCAAGATATGGAAGCAACCCAAGTGTCCGTTAATAAAGAAGATGTGATGTGATATATATATACAAACACATGCAGGAATATTACCCAGCCATTAATGAGATCTTGCCATTTGAAACAACATGGATGGACTTAGAGGGTATTATACTAAGCAAAATAAATCAAAGACAAATACCATATGTTTACACCTATGTGGAATCTAACACACACACACACACAAAGGAGTATTAGAAAAAAGTATGGGGTCTTGCCATTTCCAAAAACTTAGATGAACCTAAGTTTATCTCTTATGCTACATGAAATCAGTCACACAAGGAAAGACAAATAACCTATGTTATCTCTTAACTGTGGAAATCTAAAAACAAAACGAATGAACCAATGAGCAAACCAGAAACAGAATTATAAATACAGAGAAAAATGGCACAAAAACAGACATTCAGATCAATGGAACAGAATAGAGAACCCACAAATGGACCCACAAACATATGACCAACTTATCTTTGACAAAGCAGGAAAGAATATCCAATGGAATAAAGACAGTCTCTTCAGCAAGTGGTGCTGGGAAAACTGGCCAGCGACATGCAGAAGAATGAACTTGGACCACTTTCTTACAGCATACACAAAAATAAACTCAAAATGGATGAAAGACCTCAATGTAAGGAAGCCATCAAAATCCTCAAGGAGAAAGCAGGCAAAACCTCTTTGTCCTTGGCTGCAGCAACTTCTTACTCAACACATGTCAGGAGGCAAGGGAAACAAAAGCAAAAATGAAGTATTGGGACCTCATCAAAATAAAAAGCTTCTGCACAGCAAAGGAAACAATGAGCAAAACTAAAAGGCAACTGAGGTAATGGGAGAAGATATTTGCAAACAACATATCTGATAAAGGGTTAGTATCCAAAATCTATAAAGAATTTATCAAACTCAATACACAAAACACAAATAATCCAGTGAAGAAATGGACAAAAGACATGAATAGACACTTCTCCAAAGAAGACGTCCAGATGGCTGACAGATGAAAAGATGCTCAACATCACTCATCATCAGGAAATACAAATCAAAATCACAATGAGATACTACCTCAGAATGGCTAACATCAACAGCTCAGGCAAAAACATGTTGGTGAGGATGCTGAGAAAGGAACACTTTTGCACCACTGGTGTGAATGCAAACTGGTTCAGCCAATCTGGAAGACAATATGGAGGTTCTTCAAAAAATTAAAAATAGAACTACCCTATGACCCAGCAATTACACTACTAGGTATTTATACTAGGTATGCTGTTTCAAAGGGGCACATGCACCCCAATATTTATAGCAGCACTATCAACAATGGCCAAAGTATGAAAAGGACCCAAATTTCCATTGGTGGATGAATGGATGAAGAAAATGTGGTATATGTACATACAATGGAGTACTACTCAACAATCAAAAAGAATGAAATCTTGCCATTTGCGAGTATATGGATGGAACTAGAGGGTTATTATACTAAGCAAAATTAGAGAAAGACAAATATCCTATGACTTCACTCATATAAGGAATTTAAGATACAAAACAGATAAACATAAGGGAAGGGAAGCAAAAAGAGTACAAAAACAGGGAGGGGGACAAAACCTAAGAGATTCTTAAATACGGAGACCAAACAGAGGGTTGCTGGAGGATTGGGGGGGGGGGGGGCGGAGGATGGGCTAAATGGGTAAGGGGCATTAAGGAATCTACTCCTGAAATCATTGTTGCACTATATGCTAACTAACTTGGATGTAAATGTAAAAATTAAAAGAGGAAAAAAGAATAAATACAGAGAAAAAACTGGTGGTTACCAGCAGGGAGGAGTCTGGGGGATGAGCAAAATAGGTAAAGGGGGTTAAGAAGTACCAATTTAAGTTATAAAATAAGTCATAGGGATAAAAAGTACAGTACAAGGAATATAGACAATAGTACTTTAACAAAATTGTATGTTGACAGATGATAAATACACCTATGGAGGTGAGCATAACATAATGTATATAATTGTCAAATCACCATGTTTTATACCTGAAACTAACATAAAATTGTATGTCGGCTATATTTCAATTTTTAAAAACGGCCATGGTTAAAGATCTGATGAGAGTTTATATTAATGCAATTGATAGGGGAATTTGGTTATTTTGTCACATATATTTTAAGATAATAACTAGAATTATATCTGATAATATTATAGCAAGACATATCGGATTTCTCGGAATTTTATATGATTTCTGGCATGCTAATATTAGTAATCCATACAAATCTAAACTTAAATAGTATCACTTCTTTGATGATGCTTCCCATGTAATTTAACATAACAAATAAACCTAAGTGTGTAACAACTTTGTTTTTATTTTTTATAAAGAGAAATAATGAATATTTTGAAATTAAGGGATCCTGCTAAAAATCCCAAAATTTGTCCAGAAACCAAAATGATAAAACGAATTTTAATTTGAGGTGTTTGTCAAAATATCAAAAGATTTTGGACACTTGACCAAATAAGACAACAGATCACCATGAAACAATACTTAACTGTGTACTTAACCAAAGTAACATACAATGAAAAATTTTTTTAATGTTCATTTGTTTTTGAGAGAGCACAAGCAGGGAAGGGGCAGAGAGGGAGAGAGGGAGACATGGAATCCAAAACAGGCTCCAGGCTCTGAGCCATTAGCACAGAGGCCGATGCAGGGCTCGAACTCATGAATCGAACCATGAGATCATGACCTGAGCCAAAGTCAGACACCCAACCGACTGAGCCACCCAGGCGCCCCAAAAGTAACATATAATTTAAACGCAGATATTGAAGGTGACATAGTTCTGTGCAAAACTTAGCTCTTTTAATATTGAGCAGACTTAGTTTGGGGTTGTTTGGTTTTTTTAAGTAATCGAAGACCTGATAAAGACAACATGAAGTGTAGGAACTCATTTAAGGAAGACACAAATGTTTTGTTTTCTCGATGGATTCCTTAAAAGGTATAGAAGAGCTTTCACAGTCTCTTATCAAGAATGTACCAATAGTTCAAGAAAGCTTTGCCCTTTTAGCAGATGTAAGATAATTTTTAGTTTTACAAAAGTACACTGTTCGTATTAAATCTTAGTATTAAAAACCTTACAATAAAATTTTTCAGTTACACCCAGCTTGACTACACAAGATAAGAATGCCTCTCTTCCCAACTCACTACATCCATTTATTATCATTTATTTTCCTCTTTCTCATTCTGAAACAACCAGTTATTGAACTTTAGAAGAACATTTTTTTTCACTTACAAAAACACATCTCCATACCTCATACATTTTCTCAGCTAAAAACACATCCTACATTCCTTGCATACACAGTTGTTCCTTTTATAAATTTTAGTTTTAATTGCATATATTAATTAGAATGCTTCACTTTCAAAAAACTTAATTTCTAGTGAAAACTAATTGTGAACTGTCTCTGTTACATCAGCATTCTTTAGATTGACAAATATATGAATACATTTTACAATTTATAGACGCATATGCTTCCTCATAGTATAATTTTTTTAGTGTGGCACATGACATGTCTACTAACAGATTCACATATCTTTAGTTCCTCTGTAATTGGAAGCCCAAAGTGGTACATTTATATTCAATAAATAATGTGTCTGCATTTTAAAAGTCTAGACTTTCAGTGAATTTTTATCATTTAACTTAGCAAAACTCTATGGGTGTAAGTCATGAAAGACGTTTGGGGAAGTATTTAAGTAGATATATTGTATTGTTGAAAAGTTTATGTTTTTATTTTACTTTTATTTAATTCACTTGCTCTTTACAGTTATGTTTAGGTTACTCACGAAAATTTTATGAGATACTACATGAAGCCATAAACCATAAATTTTTCTTGCTGACAAATTTTGTAGCAGAGATAGTATGGGTTTGATTAGTAAACTGAGTTAGAATAAAATTGTATATCTGCATTATATTTAATGCTGATAACTCTGAAGACATGCCTATTTTAATCGAGCCAACTAATATAAAGTAGCTTTTTTACTGAAGACTATCCCAAATCATGTGAACTTGAGAAACATTTGGGTTAATTTCTTATTTCTGGGAGTTTTAGGAATACTTAGGTTATATAAGCCCTTTTCTTTGTGCCGGTTAGAGCTCTTTTACAAATTAATTTTGGCTATATCATCCAAAGTTAGAAAAATATCATGTATACATAACACACGTCCACAGACATCTATAAACAGAGAGACAGATATTGAGACCTTGTAGCTCATTCTAAAATGTTAGCCATGTGGGGTGTCTGGATTAGCTCAGTCATTAAGCATCTGACTTAGACTCAGGTCATGATGTCACAGTTCATGAGTTTGAGCCCTGCTTCAGGTGAGCACGAGCCCCACTTTGTGTAAAATACGAGCTCTGGGTGAGCCCCCTTCTCTCCCGCTCTCTCTCTCTCCCTCTCCCTCGCTCACTTGCACCCTCTCTCAAAAAAAAAAAAAAATAGCTATGAGTCAGGTATAATAATACAAAACTCACTACTTTAGAAACAACAGTTGAATCCACATGGTGTTTCTAACAGGTGGAACACATTTACCTGCTCAGATGGTTAAAGTTTTTTTACTTATGTTTATGGAAAAGACTTTTAAGATTTGTATTCACCCTTGACAAGTAATCTTAGGGAGTCTGTGAACTAGATTTGGGACAAAGGAACTTTTATAGAAATTTAGATTTTAAAAATCCTCTTTTTCCTTTTTTTCCTCCCCTTTAATCTCAGGCAATTTCAGGCAGTGTTTTAGTTATCTCATGGAATGTTTACATTTGGAAGACATGGTAAGACTTAGATCTTTAAAGGACAGGGAAAGAATATGTTTTATCCTAGGGTATTTGGGGTATATTTGTGTACTATCAGAAATCTATGATAATTACTATTTAAAGTTGTCTTTCTTTTTCTTAAGTGTTGGAAAGTTCTGTTTTTAGTGTCCTGATCTTTTAAAATATTTACAACATTTTGAGATTAATAAGGGAGGTTTGGGGTTGGTAAGCCTAGGAGGACTTTGAATTGCTTCTAGAGCCACATTTCTGGTTATATAAAGACTCTGTTTGTAAGCTAAGGACAGTTATTTTTAATCCTCAAAGAATTGGATTGCAGCTTGGATGATACCAGAGGGCTGACCTACCCATTCAAATAGATTTTTTTCCTCTTCTTTGTATGAGGGAGAAGATTTCCAACTAAGAAATTAGAAGATTCCTATGTTCTAGATTTAGAGCTATGTGTCTTTAGAATATTTTGATAAATCCTTCTATAAAACTTGCAGAATCTTTTTCTCTTCTGAGTACGTAGTTTTGTTTTAGCTTAGAAGAGAAGGACTTTTAAAAGTGTTCCTATCATACTCTGGATATTTGCCTCTAATTTGGCCATTTCTGACTATACAGCTCTATAAAAAAAATCTTTTAAAACATCTTATTAAGATTTAACTAGGACAGACAAATGTTTCTGGCAGTATTGAAGTGCTTCCCTACCCCCACCCCCTACCTTTTTCTTTTAAACCAAAGACATACCTCAGATGACTCAGCCTTTTAGGACTTAACCACCAACTAAAGAGGCATCCCCAAAAAGGGCACAAGAGACACAGCTCTCTCAAGATCCAGAGCCATTCCCAAAAGTAGCCAAAAGACTTAGTTCCCCCTAAGAGCCGGCAACAGTCGGTAAGACGCTAACTGTAAATGATGTGCAACCCACATTTCTGTCTACCCATATTTTCAGGTCCCCCATCCTGACAGTAAAGCTGCCTACACATACAGCTCCAACAACCTGCATGCCCCAGGCAGAAGGCCAACACAAGTTCTCAGAACATAGAACAAGGCAAACAGGAAAATAACAGCTATCCCTGGGAGGGAAAGAATCAATAACCACTGAGTACCCAAAACCAAATTTTAACCAGACTCACAACATAAAGAATAAATTCTCACAAATGATTTTCTCCTGGTAATCTGAATTTGGAAAGGAAGGGACAACACAGAACTTTTACCATACTTTCTTGACTAGGCACTACAGCTAGAGATCCAGAAGTGCTAACTTTGATAGGAATTCTTACCCTTGGCTGACTCCTTCCAGTTTTCCAGGATCCCATATACTGGCTCCAGAGCAAGTATGGACTCTCAGGAGATCCTTTCGTGGTCACCAAATTTTAGAGGAGGAAACATAATTTTCCCTCTACCTATCTAAGTCGTTGGCAGCGATCCCTCTATAATAAAAAGACAAACTAACACACAAAAAATTTAATTACATATGTACCGAAGTTCCACAGAGATAGGAGACTCAAATGGCAGCCAGACAATTGAGGTTTATATCCCATCCTGATAGCTAAGGAAAGAGATAGGGGTCCGGAGCTTCCAAGTAGGGAAGGGATTCACAGAAAGGTAAGCAAAGGAAATGTATGGTAAACAGAGTTTGCCCTGCCATGCAGATAAATCTCGGAGATGAAAAAGTTATCTCTGGTAATAGCCCTCTTTCTCGCATAGTCCTTCTAGCTTCTCCTGTACCTGCAGTTTCTCAAAATAATCAGCTGAAAATAATCTTTCTATAAAAGAGGGAAGAAGTGATGAGACTTTCAGGCAAAGACATGGGAGAGTAAGGTTTATTCAGAGACCAACAAGAACTTGGTATTTCCACTACTGAACGCTAAATCGATATCAGTGTTTATTTTGTTGACTCTCTTTATACAGTACATTCCATGGTACCTGATGCTATTTGCTAAGTACTGAATATTTAACAATATTAAAAAATATTTTAAAATAAGCAGAATAAGCTTGAAGATCTACGAAAAGGAAGTTCAGAGTGTAAGATTCATAAGTGCAATTTAATTGTACTTTTTAAATTTAAGATGGATGAAACATCCACACCCACTGATTTATTGGTCAGAAAAAAAATAATAAATCAGACCAAACAGTGAAACTCACACATTGCTGAATTCACTTAAAAGCAAGAAGACCTGGGTCAATTTCTGAAGTGGTGGTAAGGAAGGGGACTCCGAGTAGCCCTTGACTCTAATTTTTTTTTGCCCTGTTTAACTATGCTATCTGTACATTCTGAGAAAATCCAGCTTGAGTGAATAAAAATTGAAATTGGTGTGGAGAGCAAGATTTGGTTTTAAAAGGAATTCATTAAATGAATGTGTTTGTCTAACACTGTTAGGCACTAGGAATACAATAATGAGAGCGACATTATTCCCATTCTCCAGTAATTGACAGTTTTGGTGATCAGAAAGTAAACTGCTGCAATGTAATGTGTGACAGTTCTAACTGTCCCCTTGTCCTCTCTCTTGCATTGATTTATTTTTCTTTCCACACCAATCTAGACCCAGAATTCAATATCTATACACATTCCCTCTAACCATGCTTCAGGAGTTTGGAAGAAGCCATAGTTCAGTCTTACAGGTGGTAATTTAATATGGGCTGCAACTGTGTATTGCACCTTATTTAAAACAATTTCATCTTCGTGGGGGGTGGCGCCTGGGTGGCTAAGTCAGTTAAGCATCCAGCTCTTGATTTCATCTCAGGTCACATTTCATGGGATTGAGCCCCAAGTCAGTCTCTGTGCTGACAGTGAGGATGCTGCTCGGGATTCTCTCCCTCTCTCTGCCCCTCCCCTGCTTGCTTGCTCTCTCAAAATAAATAATAAATTTTTTTAAACATAAAAATAAAACAAACAATTTCACCTTGGGCTGCCCGAAGATTAACCAGATAGAAGCTGACCCTTTGTTATCTATCTTCTGTTTTGCATGTGCAGTCCTTGTTTCTGATCTGCGCCAACCAGATTCAAACATAGAACCTCTCTGAGTTCCACCAAAGGAATCCATTCACGCAAAAGCTTTTCGCACTATCTGGATTTCACTGGGAATTTGGCAAGGGACAGGTAGGAGGGGCTTTACATTGTGTATCCCAATGCAAGCTATTTAAAATGCATGTAATCTGATTTCTGTTGTCTCTGACCACACTACCATAAACATACAGATAGAGCTGTGCTCTCTCCCTTTCTCTCCCTTACCTCTTTCTCCTCTATACCTCCTTCTCTTTCCCTTCCACAGTACCTAGTTTTGTCAGGTCATCTCTTCCTTATTGTGCAGAGCAATTCAATCCTGAAGGAGTTTCTCCTTCCAAAATTCATATTCAGTGCTCAGCAAAACAAAAGCTACCAATTCGACCTCCCCACTCAGTTAACATGACCAACTTTCTTTAAGGGCACTTAATATATAACGTTTTACAACATAAGCATATTCTGATAAGCCCGTCAGCTATCCTGTCCTCCCCAAAAGAGAAGCTGATGAATTAATTTTTTCTGCTTCTTGTTGTAATTGTGATAAGTGCTAGAACTAAGAAAATAGAGTGTAGCAAGAAAATAGTGTATGAGGGGTATCTGACTCCCATTTCAGAATAATGAAAGGCAGAAGCAATAATCCTCACTTAAAAATTTGATGGGTAGACAATAGGTGGGCAAAATAGTTGAAGGTATGAGTTGTAGGTTAAGAGAATAAGAAGAAAGTGGTTCACAAAGGAGGAACAAAATCTCAGGTGAATTACACACTAAGAACAGAACAATGTACAGAGATTCACTTCTTACATCATTTCTTCTCTTGCATCTCCCCTCCTAAGGCACTCATCATGTTTTTAAATATGATGCTTTGGAAAATGCTGCTCATGTTGGTGTCTTTTTTAGTAGCTGCCTGGATCCTGGATATTTTTATAATTTCCCAAAACTCCACAAAGGTAGGAAGAGTTTTCTCCGGTTTGACCTGAAGGTCCCTTCTGTGTGACATGTCTCACTCAAGTCAGTCGCAGACAGCCAGTCCTCTCTTCCTTTTCCTTCAACTCTGCTCTGTCTTCTCCCCTTCTCTGCTGTATCCATTTCCTTTCTTTCCATCCATCTTCAATCCATGCTAATCAGAGTTCTACATAACCCTTGATAAGGCCTTGACTTCCTTGTCACTAAATGCAGGTGTATGTACTACTGTTAAATAAAAATTTGGTTTTTCTTTTCATCTATGATTTCTTTTTCATGCAGAAATGATTTTTAAAGTTTCCCTTATTGTTTCTTAATGTTGAGTCATAGAAAAGTTTTTCCTACTCTAAGGTTATACAGGAATTTACCTGGTTTTTTTTTTACTTGCATCGTTTCATTCTTTAAATGTATAATTCACTTGGAATTGATCCTGTTGAATGGCATGAATTATTGGTCTCACTTTACCTTTTTCTATAAGGCTGTTCAGTTATCTGAATCTCCTTATTAAAAATTCCATCTTATACATCCACTGATTTTGAGTGCTGCCTCAATAGCATCCTAAATTTGTATATATTATGTCTATTTCTGATTTTCTATTCTGTTCCATTGTCTTTTTATTCATGAGCCAATACAACCCGATTTTAATTACAGAGATTTGATGGACAAGTTTTAAGATCTAGTGGGTCTAACCCTCCCCATACCTACACCCTTGGATTTTTTTTATCTCCCATATATTTCCTGCTATTCTTATTTTCCTTTTAAATTAGTACTCTAATGATCTTTCCAGCTCCAGGAAAAAAAAAAAAACATTCTTCTTTTATTGTAATTTCATCAAATGTATAAATTAACTACAGAAGAAATAATATCTTTATAATGTTAAATTTTTCTATCCAAAAACAAGGTTTCATATCCATTTGCTCAAGTCTAATTTTGTTACCTTTAGTAGTAACTCACAGAAAACTGTGAGTTTTCTCCAAAGAAGTCTGGGACATTGATACTAAATTTGTACCTAAGTGCTTTACTGTTATTTTGTTATCCTATATCAGGCCATCTTACCTGGTTCACTTTGTCTTCTCTCTGCTTTTTGTCTGTATATAAAGGCTATGGAGTGTTTTGTTTTGATTTGTTTTTAAAGGCTTTATTTTTTATAGCAGTTTTAGGTTCACAGGAAAATGGAGAGGCAGGTACAGAGATTTCCCAGATATCCCCTGCACTCATTCATGCACAGCCTCCCTCATTCTCAACATCACTCACCAGAATGGTACACTCGTCACCAAATATAAACCTATACTGAGACGTCCTAATCACCCAGAATCCATAGTTTACCTTAGGGTTCCCTTCTGATGTTATAAGTTCTACAGATTTGGACAAATGTGTAGATATATCCATCATTATAATAACATACAGAATATTTTCACTTCCCCAAAAATCCTCTGTGCTCTGCCTATTCATCCCTCCCCTTACTCCAGAAACCAGTGATCTTTTGTCTCTATAGCTCTGCCTTTTTCAGAATGCCATATAATTGGAATCACAGAATGTATAGCATTTTCAAATGGACTTCTTTCATTTAGTAGTATGAATTCAAGTGCCCTCCCCAAGACTTGTCATGGCTTGATAAGCTCATTTCTTTTTAGTGCCGAAAAATATTCCATGGTCGTACCACCATTTATTTATCTACTTACCTACTATGGAACATTTTGATTGGTTCCAAGTTCTGGAAATTATTAAGCTGACATAAGTACCCCCACGTGCGGTTTGGGGTGGGTGTGTGTGTGTGTGTGTGGACTTGTTTTCAAAGGTTGTGGGTTTTTTATGCATTAATTTTATTCACTGCTGTTTTACTAAATGCTTTTACTGTTTAAAGTAATTTTTCCATTGATATTTTGGAGTTTTTATGATAAATAACCATTGCACCTGAAAACAAAAGTTGTTTAAGTCTTCTAATTCTCATGTTTCTAGTTGCTTTCTATTACATAAATGCATTAGCTATATCTCCAACCCAGTGTTAAAAGGTAGTGGAATAGTTGATATTCTTCTCTTATTCCTGGTTTTGGTGGCAAAGCTACTAATGCTTTCCCATATGTAAGATGCTAGCTTTTGAGCTAAAGTATATTCCTTATGTGCAAAGAAAATCGATCAATTTCTTTTTGTTGAGTGTTTGTAATGTGAATCAGTGCTAATTTTGTCAAAGTCCTACTATGTATTTATGGAGATTAATTGCATAACTTTTCTCATTAGCTATATGAATATGATAGATTATATTAAAGGACTTGCTATAACGGATTCAAATTTATATTCCAGGAATAAAACTCTCTAGGTTATGATATTCTAGTATTCATTTGGATTTTTTTAGCTAATATTTTGAGACTTATACATACATATTTATAAATGTATAGTTTTCTTTGATACACATTTTATCAAGTTGGGGAAGATACATTATACTTACTTCATAAAATGAACTTGGGAGTGTTTGTTTTTTGTTCCAGCATGCTGAAAGTGTTTAAGTAATTTTGGAATTGACTGATGTTTAAAGTTTGGTAGAATTCCTCCAATTCAGTTTTGTGCTTTTGCTGTGGGAGTGCTCCTTTACTTTTTTTCTATTTTTTCTATGATGAATTTATCTATTTAGACTCTTTCTCCACTAAAATCAATTTTGGTAAGTTGTATTTTCTTAAATATCCATTTTATCTAGAGTCTCATATATATATTTGCTTACAATTGTGGAAAAAGTCTCTTGTGACTTTTAGAGGTTTTCCTCATAAGATTTCTAAATTGTGTATATTTGTGTATATTTGTATATTTCTTCCCTGTGTGTTAATTCAATTAGCCAGTAGCCAGACCTAGCCAGTAGGTCTATTTTGACCATTTATTTCATACCTTGGGTTATAATCCAACACTACATTATTTTGTTGTTCCAGTTGTTATAGCTTTGACCATTGGGAGCTCTTTCAGTTGGCTCCTCTTTGTTTTTTAGTACTTACTTATTTGCTGGCACCATAATATGCTTCAGGTTCATCTTGTACATTCCTTGCCCTGTCCCAGAATCAGCCATTTACTCAAGGAGCCCTGGTTTCTCTTATTGGACAATGGTATTATAAATCAAGATCTGGGCACTCAGTATGTTTGTTACTATTGGAGTGTCTTTGCTCCTAGCCCTTCTCAGAAAACAAAACTCAGAAATACATAGGATACTAACCAACAACACATGCATATATACATACATATATATTTATATGTAGACATACACACACATATATAATCTGAACCAATACTAAGTTAAACATGAATTCATACTAATATTTCTCTTACCCATTATCATTTGGTTCACTCAATATTTTCTCTCTTATGTGTAACTCTCCACTCCAACAATGAAAAATCTGGTTTCTACCAGCCACCATCCATTTGCTTATTTGTTCAATTGCATTATACATATACAATGGTTTCTGAATTGTTAGCAAATAGTACAGTGCTTATAAGCAATTCCTTGTGTCTTTAGTATTAAAGTATCTACAACTCATTTTCAAAATTAATAAGGTCAGCCCCAGCCCCAGCCCCTCGGTGAAGTTACATCATACATTTATAATATGGTTAGATTTTGTCACACTCTGCATTCCATCCTTGGGTCCCTCAGTCTCCTAATTGATTTGTTTTTACATTTTCCATACATTAGGATTTGTTGTTTGTGCTATAATGTTGCCTGGGCTTTTGCATAGTGTCGTGTATCTACCCCTACGCTATCATACAGAATACTGCCCTAAAAAAAATCCCCTGTGCTTAGAATTTTTAGGGCAGTAAAACGATTCTGCATGATATTGTAATGATGGATACGTGTCATCATACATTTGTCCAAATCCACAGAGCAAATAACACTAAGACTGAACTGTGATATAAACTATAGACAGTGTGATTATGTTGTATACATGTAGGTCAACCAAGTCTAACAAATGGACCACTCTGACCAAGAAGGAAGTTTATAATGAGGAAGGTTGTTCATGTGTGGTGGCAGGGGGCATATGGGAAGGATCTATACCTTCCTTTCAAATTTGCTGTGAATTTAACATTGCTCTTAAAAAAGTGTTAAAATTTTCCAGAAACACCAAAAAAATTCCTGTGCTTCACGTATTTAACCCTTCCCCTAACCCTTGTAAATCACTGATTAGTTTTCCATCTTACAGTATTTCTTCCAGAATGTTTTATTAATGCAACCATCCAGTATGTAGCCTTTTTTTCACTTAGCAATATTTATTTAAGTTTCATCCATGTTCTTGCATGAGCTGATCCATCTTTTTTTATTGCTGAGTAATATTTCACTGTATGACTGCACTACAATTTTTTTATCTTTTCACCTATTGAAGGACTTCTTGGTTGCTTCCAGTTTTTGGCAATCTTGAATAAAGCTGCAGTAAACGTTAATGTGGAGGTATTCATGTGGATGTAAGTTTTCAAATCAGATAAATATGTAAATTATGAAGTCTGTGTCTAGACTCATTACTTGCTGGTGGACATCTAAGTTTAGTGCTAGCTACTTGTTGAAAAGCCTATCATTTTCCCATTAAATTGCCTTAGTCAAACATTCGTTGATGATATTTGTATAAGTTAATTTCTTTACTCTTTTTTTTTAATTCCTATGTAGTTAACATACAGTGTTACATTACTTTCAGGTATATCATATAACAATTCAACAATTCCATATATTACCCAGTCTTCATCAAGATAAGTATACTCTTTTTTGTTGTTGTTTATCTTTGAGAGAAGAAAAGAGCGGGGAAGTGGCAGAGAGAGAGAGAGGGAGACAGAGAATCCAAAGCGGGCTCCAGGCTCTGAGCTGTCAGCACAGAGCCCAACCTGGGACTCGAACTCACAAACTGTGAGATCATGACCTGAGCTAAAGTCAGATGCTTAACCAACTGAGCCACCCAGGTGCCCCAAGATAAGTATATTCTTAATCCCATTTCCCATTTTACCCATCCCACCACCAACCTCCCCTCTGGTAACCCTATGTTCTCTATAGTTAAGAGTCTGTTTTTTGGTTTCTCTTTTTTTTTCCTTTGTTAGTTTTTGTTTCTTAAATTCTACATATGAATGAAATCATATGGTATTTGTCTTTATCTGATTTACTTTGCTTACTGTTACACTCTTTAGATCCATACATGTCACAAATGGCAATATTTCATTCTTTTTCCCAACTGAATAATATTCCATTGTGTGTGAGTGTGTGTGTGTGTACACATAAACCACTTCTTTATCCATCCATCTATGGATGGACCCTTGGGCTACCTCCATAATATGGCTATTGTAAATAGTGCTGCAATAAACATAGGGAGGCATATATCCCTTCGAATTAGTGTTTTCATGTTCTTTGGGTAAATACCCAGTAATGTGATTGCTAAATCATAGGGTAGTTCTATTTTTAATTTTTTGAGGAGGCTCCATTCTGTCTTCCACAGCAACGACCCAATTTGCATTCCCACCAAATGTGCACCAGGGTTCCTTCCTCACCATAGCCTTGCTAACACTTGTTCTCTCTCGAGTTGTTGATTTTAACCATTCTGATAGGTGTAAGATGATATCTCATTGTGGTTTTGATTTTCATTTCCCTGATGATGAGTGATATTGAGCATCATTTCCTATGTCTGTTGGCCATCTGTATGAATTCTTTGGCAAAATATCTGTTCATGTATTCTTCCCGTTTCATAATTGGATTATTTGGTTTTTGGTGTTGAGTTATATAAGTTTTTTTAATATATTTTGGATACACTAACCCTTTACTGGTTATGCAATTTGCAAATATCTTCTTTCACTCAGTAGGTTGTCTTTTAGTTTTGTTGGTGTTCCTTTGCTGTGCAGAAGCTTTTTATTTTCATAAAGTACCAATAGTTTACTTTTGGTTCCTTTGCCTCAGTATTCATATCTAGAAAGATGTTATAGCCAATGTCAGAGAAATTTCTGCCTGTGCTCTTCTTCTAGGATTTTTATAGTTTCAGGTCTCACATTTAGATCTTTAGTCCATTTTGAGTTAATTTTTGTGTATGGCCTAAGAAAGAGGTTGAGTTTCATTCTTTTGCAGGTAGCTGTCCAGTTTTCCTAGCGAGATTGTCTTTTTCCCATTGTATACTCTTGCCTCTTTTGTTGAAGATTAATTGACCATATAATTTGGGTTTATTTCTTGGATTTCTATTCTGTTCCATTGATCTATGGGTCTGTTTTTGTACCAGTACCATATTGTTTTGATTACTACAGCTTAGTAATAGAACTTGAAGTCTGGAATTCTGCTAACTCCAGTTTTGTTTTTCTTTATCAAGATTGCTTTGGTTATTTGGGGTCTTTTTTAATTTCATACAAATTATAGGATTGATGAAACTATTATTATACTGTATGTTAACTAAATGGAATTTAAATAAAAACTTTAGGGGCACCTGGGCTGCTTAGTTGGTTAAGCATTTGACTCGATTTCAGCTCAGGTCATGATCTCATAATTGTCAGATTGAGCCTTGAGTCGGGCTCTGCACTGGGCATGGAGCCTAAGATTCTGTCTCCCCCTCTCTCTCCCCCTCCCCCCACTGGTTCTCTCTCTGTCTCTCTCTCTCTGCCTCCCCCTCTCTCAAAAAAAAAAAAAACTTTAAAATTTAGGATTATTTGTTCTAATTCTATGAAAAATGCTGTTGATATTTTGATAGGAATTGCATTAAATCTGTACATTTCTTGGGCTGGTATGGATATTTTAATATTTGTTGTTCCAGTCCATGTATGAAATATCTTTCCATTTCTTTGTGTCATGCTCAGTTTCTTTTATCAGTGTTTTATAGTTTTCAGAGTATAGGTCATTCATCTCTTTGGTTATGTTTATTTCTATGTATTTTATTTTTGGTGCCATTGTAAATGGGATTCTTTTCTCAATTTCTCCTTCTGCTGCTTCATTATTAGTGTACAGAAATGCAACAGATTTCTATATATTGATTTTGTATCCTGAGACCTTAGTTCTAATAGATTTGGAGTTTCTATATATATTATCATGTCATCTGCAAATAGTGAATGTTTTACTTCTTACCAATTTGGATTCCTTTTACTTATTTTTGTTTGATTTCTGTGGCTAGGACTTCCAGTGCTATGTTGAATAAAAGTGGTAAGAGTGAACACCATTCTCTTGTTCCTGACCTTAGAGGAAATGCTCTTAGTTTTCCCTGGTGAGTATGATGTTAGCTGAGGGTTTATCATATAAGGTCTTTATTATGTTGAGGTATGTTCCCTCCAAACCTACTTTGTTGAGGGTTTTTTATCATGAATGGATGTTGTACTTTGTCAAACGCTTTTTCTGCATCTATAGAAATTATCATAAAGTTTTTACCCTTTTATTAATGTGATGTATCACATTGATTTCTTTGTGAATATTGAACCATCCTTGCCTCCTAGGAATAAATCCCACTTGATCATGGTGAATGATTTTTTCAGTGTATTGCTAGATTCAGTTGGCTAAGATTTTGATGAGGATTTTTGCATTTATGTTCTTCAGAGATACTGGCCTGTGTTTCTCTTTTTCCATGGTGTCTTTATCTGGTTTTGGTATCAGGGTAATGCTGACCTCATAGAATGAATTTGGAAGTTTTCCTTCCTCTTCTGTTTTTTGGAAAAGTTCAAGAAGAATATCTATTAATTCTTCTTTAAATGTTTGGTAGAATTCACCTGTGAAGCCCTCTGGTCCTGGGCTCTTGTTTGTTGGGAGTTTTGTTTATTGTTGATTCAATATTATTGCTGGTAATCACTCTATTCAAATTTTGTATTTTCTCCTGCTTCAGTTTGGGTAGGTTGTATGTTTCTAGGAATTTATTTTCTTCAAGCTTGTCCAATTTGTTGGCATTTAATTTTCACAATGTTCTCTTAAAATCCTTTGTATTTCTTTGGTGTTGGTGGTTGTTTCTCCACTTTCATTTCTTTGAGTCCTGTCTCTGCTTTTTTGAAGAGTCTGGATAGAGGTTTATGAATTTTGCTTATCTTTTCAAAGAA
The DNA here is from genome assembly GCF_024362965.1 of Panthera pardus. Taxonomy (NCBI): domain Eukaryota; kingdom Metazoa; phylum Chordata; class Mammalia; order Carnivora; family Felidae; genus Panthera; species Panthera pardus. The sequence goes on from NW_026526677.1 coordinate 102,630,112, forward strand.
CAAGCTCCTAGGCTATTTATTCTATTTTACTGTTTGTTTCTATATCATTTATTTCTGCTCTAATATTTATTATTTCATTTCTTCTCTTGGTTCTGAGTTTTGTTTGATCTTCTTCTAGCTCCTTTACGTACAAGGTTAAGGTATTTGAGATTTTTCTTCTTCAGGTAGGCCAGTATTGCTATAAATTGTTCTCTTAGAACTATGTTTGCTGCATCCTAAAGATTTTAGATTATAGTGTTTTATTTTCCTTTGTCTCCATGTATTTTTTATTTGTTCTTTGATTTCTTGGTTGACCATTCATTGTTTAGTAGCATGTTACTTAACTTCCATGTATTTGTGCTCTTTCCAGATTTTTTCTTATTGATGATTTCTAGTTTCATGGTATTGTGGTCATAAAAGATGCATGGTATAACTTGGATCTTCTGGAATTTGTTAAGACATGTTTTGTGGCCTAATATGTAATCTATTCTGAGGAATGTAGAGAAACGAATGTGTATTCTGTGTTAGGATGGATCTTCTGAATATATCTATTAAATCCTTCTGGTCCAATATGTCATTCAAAGCCACTGTTTCTTTGTTGATACTCTGTTTAGATGATCTATCCATTGATGTAAGCGGGGTGTGAAAGTTCCCTGCTATTACTGTATTATTATCAGTGATTTCCTTTACGGTTGCTATTAACTATTTTATGTATTTGGGTGCTTTCACGTTGGATGTATAAATATTTACACTTGTTATGTCCTCTTGTTGTATATCCCCTTAATGATTATATAGTGTTCTTTGTTTCTCTTGAAGTCTTTGTTTTAAAGTGTATTTTGTCTTATATAACTATTGCTACCCCAACATTCTTTTCAGATCCATTGGTATGATCAATGTTTTTCCATGCCCCTATTTTCAATTTGCATGTGTCTTTAGGTATGAAATGAATCTCTTATAGGCAGCATATAGATGAGTGTTTTTTGTTTGTTTTTTTTTATCCATGCCATCACCTTACATATTTGGATTGGAGCATTTAGTCCATATACACTCAAAGTAAATATTAATAGGTATATATATATTGTCATTTTTTTTTAGGTCTTCTCTGTTCCTTTCTTCCCTTGATCACTTTTCTCACCATAAGTTGGCTTTCTTTAGGGGTGTATTTAGATCCCTTTCTCTATATTTTTTGCATATCTCTTACTGGTTTTTGATTTGTGGTTACCACTACATTTGTATATAACATCTTCAGCATATAGCAGTCTATATTAAGTAGATGGTCACTTAAGTTTACTCCTCCCCACATTATAGGTATCTAGTGTCATATTTTACATGCTTTTATATTGTGAGTTCCTTGGTTATTTTTACTTCTTTTGTGTTTCCTGTTTTTCTTAGTCTTACTTATGGTTTTCCCTTTCCACTCATGTAGTCTCCTTTGACATTTTTTACAGGAGTAGTTTATTGGTCATGAGCTCCTCTAGTTTTTATTTTTCTGAGAAACTCTTTATCTCTCTAATCTGAGTGATAGTCTTTCTTGATAGAGCATTCTTGGCTGCATGTTTTTTTCCTTTCAATACTTTGACTATATTATGCTACTCCCTCTGGCCTGCAAAGTTTCTGTTCAAAAATCTGATGGATTTATGGGGTTCCCTTGTATGTAACTGTTTTTTTTTTTTCCCCTCTTGTTGATTTTAAAATTACTTACATTTTGCCATTTTAATTATTGTGTGTCTTTGTATGGACCTCCTTGGGTTGTTTTGTAGGGGGATCTCTCTACCTCCTGCATTTGAATTTCCATTTCCTTCTCCAGATTTGGGAAATTTTCAGCTATTATTTCTTCACATAAAATTTCTGCCCCTTTTTCTCTTCTTCTGAGATCCTTATTATACAAATGTTATTACCTTTGATGTAGTCACTATGTTCCCTAAGTCTACTCTCATTTTGCATACTTTTTTTTTTCCTCACCTGCTCAGCTTGATTACTTTCCATTACTCTGTCCTCCAGGTCACCAATTCATTCTTCTGCTTCTTCTAGTCTGCTATTTATTCCATCTAGGGTATTTTTAATTTCAATTACTGTGTTCATCTCTGGTTCTTTTTAATCTCTTTGTTAAGAATTTCACTGATGCCTTCCACTCCTTTCTCAAGTTGAGTATCTTTATGATTATTACTTTAAATTCTCTATCAGGCATATTACATTTTCCATTTTGCTTAGGTTTCTTGCTGTAATTTTTTTCCTGTTCTTTCCTTTGAGACATATTCCACTGTCTCTTCATTTTGTCTAATTCTCTGATGTTTCTGTGACTTAGAAAAGTCAGCCACATCTCCTGCTCTTGAAAGTAGTAGGCAGGGCATACCCTTTTGATTAGGTATCCTCCACAGTTGACTGGCCACCAACACAGACCAAGGTCCCACAAAGTACAAAGTCAGAAGACACAGCGTTGGCTTGCACCACCAGTCTTCTGGGTAAGGGGACCCACAGCCCCAGGACTGAGGCAGTCTTGGCTTGAAGGGACATGGCAAGATGTAAACAAGTGGTGAATGTCCATGCCATTATGGTTCCTGAAGGTAGCCATGTATTTATGCTGAGGGGCAGGGGAGAGAGATGACAATTGCCAGCTCCTTTGTTCCTAGTCAAGTCCCTCAGAGAACACTGGCCTCCCAGGACATGCTCTGAGATGAGTAAATAACTCTTTCTCTCCTATGTACCTCAGAAATTTTTCAAACTTCTGCTTTTAATCTATATAGTTACAGGCAGTTTGTCCTGCTGTCTCTGCAAGCGTGGGGACTCAGCTTTCTATGGCCACGCTGGCTCTCCAAGAGACAAGCCCACTGACTTTTAATGTTCCAGGCTTTGAGTCCCACTGGTTTTAAGAACTCAGAAAATTCGTCCACTCTAGTTTTCCAAGCCAAATGCTATGGGGATTCTTCTTCCCCATGAGGGCTTCCCAGTGTGATAATCTGTTTCTTTTTCCTGTGTCCCCAGCTCCCTCCCACTTGTAGATGGCCACTGTTGATTTAGCTTTCCACTATGTCTCCGCTCTTCCTACTCTCTTCAATGTGGCCTCTTCTCTGCCTTCAGTAGTGGAGTTTGTTTTGCCAGTCTTTGGGTCATTTTCTGGGTTATTTACACTGATATGAGAGTTACCTAGTTGTATCCATGGGGCAAAGTGAGCCTAGGGTTCTCCTACACCATCTTCCCCAGAATTCCTATATAGGTTTACTTTGGGGCTTTCTATTCTGTTCCCTTCAGTGTTTCCATTCCTTACCAATACCACATTGTTTGATAACCGTAGCTTTATACTAGGACTTGAAATAGGGTAATGTGAGTCTTTAAACTTTTTTTTTTCAAAATTGTGCTGTCTATGCTAACACCTTTGCCTTTCTATATAAATCTTAGAATCAGTTTGTCACTATATACAAAGCAACTTTCTGAGATTTAAGATTGCACTGAATCAATAGATCAAGCTGGAAAGAATTGATGTAACAATATTGAGCCTTTCAACCCATTAACTTGGAACATCTTTTTATTCCTTCCATCTGTGTATTGTAGTTCCTCATACAGATCGTGTACATATTTTTTAGCTTTATACCCAAGTACTTCACATTTTTTTGGTGCTATTGTAAATGGTATTTTTTTTATTTCAAATTCCAATTGTTAATGCTAGTATATAGAAAAACAAATGAATTTTATATCTTTCATATTCTCCCACCATGCTATATTCACTTGTTCCAACATTTATGTAGATTCTTTAGGTATTTTTTTTTTTACATAGAATAACCATGTCATTTGTAAACAGTTTTATTTATTCCTTTCCAATTTGTGTGTGTATGTTTGTTTGTTTGTTTATTTATTTATTTCTGCACTCTTGGACCTGAAAGAGAGCACTCTTTCCTGTTTTCAGTTTTGAAAGAAAATGTTCAATCTCTCATTATTAAGTATCACTCTTATTTTTTACTCTTTCTGAATTTTCGTTTCAGGTGGGTCTTATATAGACCATAGTGTTGAATTTTGCTTTGTTAAACAATCTGAAAATAGGTTTTTGGGTTTTTTTTTAATTTTAGTTGACACACAATGTTAGATTAGTTTCAGGTGTATGCCACAGTGATTCAGCATCTCTATACATTATACTATACTTTTCACAAGTGTAGTTAGCAACTGTCACCATAGAATGCTATGACGATATCATTGACTATATTCTCTATGCTGTAACTTCTATTCATTCCACAACTGGAGAGTGTATCTCCCACTCCCCTTTACCCATTTGCTCATTCCGCTACCCCCTTCCCTCTGGCAGCCATCAGTTCTCTGTATTTATACAACTGATTCTGCTTTTTGTTTATTGGTTTTTTAGATTTCACATATAATTGAAATCATGTTATTTGTCTGAGTCTGACATACTTCATTTAGCATAAGTCCTAGGTCCACCCATGTTGTTGCAAATGGCAAGATCTTCTCCTGTTTTATGCTGCCTAATATTCTAACGTGTGTGGATAGATGTATCCATTCATCTATCTATTGACGCTTTGGTTGCTTCCATATCTTGGCTATTGTAAATAATGCTGCCATAAACATAGGGGTGCATAGATCTTGTTGAATTAATATTTTAATTTTCTTTGGGTAAATACTCAGCAGTGGAATTATTGGATCATATGGTATTTCTATTTTTGACTTTTTGAGAAACCCCCATACTACTTTCCACCGCATCTGTACCAATTTACATTCCCACCAACATGCATGAGGGTTCTTTTTTCTACATCCTTGCCAAGGTGTTTGTTTTTTTGTTGTTGTTTTTTACTTTAGCCATTCTGACAAGTGTAAGGTGATATCTCATTGTGGTTTTAATTTGCATTTCTGTGATAGTGATACCACCTTTTCATGGGTCTATTGGCCATCTGGATGTCTTCTTGGAAAAATGTCTGTTCAGGTCTTCTGCCTATTTTTGAATCAGATTGTTTTTAGTGTTGAGTTGAAGTTCTTCATATATTTTGGATATTAACTCCTTTTTGGATATATCATTTGCAAATATTGAACAATCTGAAAATTGTTGTTAGGACAAATCCATTTATATTTACTGATGCAATTGATATGTTTGGTGCTAACTTTGGCATTGTTTTAGGGTATAATTATATATATTTACATCTTTATAATATCTATTTGCTCTTTTATTTTTGAATATTTTTCTGTTACTTAGAGATGTTTCTGTTTTTGTTCTAATGGTTACTTTTATTCCAATCCTTGTGTATAACCCTTTTTGTCACTTGGTTAATGTCTATTGGTCCCTTACCATCAGCAATATTGAAATTAGCTAGTAACATCATTTTTTCCCAACCCTGACTCTTCCTTATCTGACTTGAAGTAATACCCTTTTACTTCAGTTAATGACTCTCAGTCAGCTACCTAATTCTGCTTTTTCCATCTCTTCCCATTCTCCAACTTTTTTATAGTTTTACTGCAATTACATTAGAATACATAGCCATTGCATACCATACCCTATATCATGTAATCATTAGATTTATGTCTGTGAGTAAATATATATTTTTTCTTAACACAAATCGTTATATCAAATTGTCCAGTCATTTTGGTTATTTGAAGTTCACTCTGTTTAATAAATTCCTTAGGAAAGACCTTAAGGGAAATAGTTCCTAAATTATAATGTGTTAAAAGAAATTGTGCTTTTTAAATTGAAAGTCAAATTGTTTTACTTTAAAATTTCTGGCTCATATTTCCTTCCTTTGAGTTTCTTAAACATTTTACACCATTGACTTCTGGTGTAAATTGTTGATGTTAAAGAGCAAAGAAAAGACATAAACATAAAATGAGATGCTACATAAGGAACAATCTACAAAAAATGTATAATAATCACACATTTGGATGATCCTAGCAAAAACAGAATTATAAGCTAAAATTGATATCACCACAGCCATAGTGGGAAATTGTATTATATCTTTCAGAAACTTATAAACCAAACAGACCTGAAGTTAATAAATGTATATAAAGTCTGAATACAATTGATATGCATAACCTTGATCTAATAGAGAAACACTGAGAAGTGGGGAGGCAATTTAGTAAAGTGGATTAAGGAGTGTATTTTTATTTCAGATACTGTTTTTTGTTGTAATTCTGTTTGGTTCTTTAATATTTCTGTCTTTGCCGAGATTCCTTATTTTTCCATTCATTACAGTATCTTTACTTCATTGAGCATAGTTATAATAGCTGTCTCAAAGTCCTTGTCGGATCATGCCAACATCTAGATTATCTAAGGGTTGGCTTCCATTAATTGTCTTTTCTTTTCAGAATGATTACATTTTTTCTGGTTCCTTCAGTGCTGAGTAATTTTGAATTGTATCCTGGACATTGTGATAGTTATTTTATGGAGACCTAGATTCCATTTTACTCCTCAGATTGTGTTGAAATTTTTGTTCTGGCAATCAATTAACTCGGTTCAACTGAAACTGCAAATACTGTTTCACCTGTGGTTGGAAGTAACTCAAATCTCAGGTGAGTTTTTTGGCTTTAGCAATAAATTGCTTTGTGTCTACCCCAAAGGCATGCTTCAGGGATCAGTAGAGATTTGAGTACCATTCATACTCACAATTTGGGGCATGCCCTTCTCTGGTTCTTACTGTTCTGGGATTTCATTCTCTTTCAGTGACTGTGGTTGCTGCAGACTCTGCTCTCAAATTGTTGAAGCCATTTTAAAAAATAGTAGGTTTCTATTGCATTTCAGTACTCCATGCTTCTCTGTAAACTGTTCTCAGGTGAAAGCTTCAGAAACAGAAAACTTGCCTTTTCGTGGCTCCTTCTTCCAAGTTTCATCTTTCAAAATTTGCCTGCCCCTGTTCACTCTACATAGCCTGCAGGTACTTGTTTTTAGTATTTTCTCAGAGTTGATTATTGTTATCTGAAGGAAAGTCAATCTATCTTAAGCTACATGGCCGTATATGATTTTTTTGTTGTACTTTTTTCATTCATTCTCCATACTCTCATTCCCTTTTTCCCATGGTCACCCATTACATACTATTGTTCCTCATAGCATTCCAGTTTTTATTCAACACATATATTTAGGCATGTATGTGACCTTGAAAGGCATACAGTATTGTGTTAGTATTTTTATTTTACTTACATAAATGCTTTAATTTTTTCATTCAAAATTATTCTTTGATGTCTAATCACATTGCTACATGTAAATATAATTCATGATCTCTGAGAGCTGCATGTATTCTACTGTATGTACATGCAAAGTGTAACTTATCTATTCTCCTAAATGAAATGCATCTCTTTCCTAATGTGCCCAATAAGGTGATAAACATTTTGTCTATTTTTCTGCTGAGCTTACCGACATGTTCTTTATTTTCCGTAGTAACTCTTACATTCTACATAATAATTCTTCATTAGTTTTAAATGTTCCATATATATTATCCCAGTCTGTCATCAGTGAATAAAACTTTTAACTTTGAGTAACTGAATATATAACTACTTATAGTTTCTGTTTTGAGATCTTTTTAAAAAATACTTCCTAATTTGAGATCATAAAGAAACTATAAACTTCTTTATATTGCATTTTCATTCATAGTTAGGTTTTTATTTCATTTGAGCTTCTCTGCATGCAGCATGAGATAGGAATCTTTGTTTTTTCCAATTTGTCACAAGTGAGACAACTTTTCCATTATGGTTCACTAAATATAATTTTCTGATTTGTGATGTTACCAATGACATATAGCAAACTCCCATCTATAAGCAGGTCTGTTTCCAGAGGACCTATTCAATTTGATTGGTTTATTTGATACTACAATACTGTTTTATTACTATAACTTATGGTAGGGGTAGTCATATTTTTTAAATGTTTCCCAGGTATTCACAGACTATTACATTCTGCAAGATTTTACAATCAGGTTTTCTCTCCCAACCCAAGAAATCCTCGTGGGAACTTAATTTGAAATACATAGAATTTTTTTTTAAAACATGGACACAGTTGGCAGATTTATTCTTTCTGGTTTCAAGACTTATATAGTGGTGCCTAGGTGGCTCAGGTCACGATCCCATAAGATAGATCCCTGCATCAGGCTCTGTGCTTATAGTGCGGAGGCTGCTTGGGATTCTCTCTCCCTCTCAAAATAAATAAACGTGGTTTTTTTAAAGCCTTCTTATAAAGCCACAGTAATTAACAAAGTGTGGTATTGGCACAAAGGCAGACATAAAAATAAATCGAGCAGAACAAATAGTTCAGAAATAAACATTAATATACAGGACCAATTGATTTTCAATTTAAGTGCCAAAGAAATTCAGTGGTGAATAATCTTTTTAATAAGTGGCCAGAACACATATGTATATCCATCTGCAAAAAATGATCCACAAACATTCCCTCATACCATAAACAAAATTTAACTCAAAATGGAAAAAAAGTTGGTAAATATAAGTGAATGATTGCTTCAAAAAACAAAATAATATGCTGTTGATTTTAAAATATACATAGAATTAAAATACTAGACAAAAATAACAAAATACAAAAAGGGTAAGTAGTGTTAAAGAATTCTAAGTTTCTATCATAATCAAGGATGCAAGGTGTAATTTTTAAGATAGCCAATAAAAGATACTAAGATAATGTAAAACCCTTAGTTAAATAGAGGAATAAATGGAATAATTTAAACTATTTGATTAATCAGGTCCCTGGGTGGCTCAGTTGGTTAACTATCCAACACCAGCTGAGGTCATGATCTCACGGTTCATGAGTTGGAGCCCCGCACAGGGCTGTCAGCACAGAGCCCGCTTTGGATCCTCTTATCCCTCTTCCTCTTCTCCTCTCCCACTCGTATGCTCTCCCTCTCTCTCAAAAATAAACCTTTTTTAATTTAAAAAAATACTTGATAAATCCAAAAGGAGGCAGTAAAATAGGTGGGTCCTGTAGGGAAAAAAAAGATTAAATATACTAAAAACCAAGATTTGTCTCACCATATTAAAACAATAAAACTTTTATGTTGATTACAAGTGCCATATTATAAAGAACTTAATGTTTGAAAGTAAAAGAGGGAAGCATTTACCATTTCTCCTCCATCCCCAAAATAAACCAAACACTAACCAAAAAGAGAGGCAAACCAAGAAACAGACTCTTAACTATGGAGAACAGATAGTTACCAGATGGGAGGGGGTGGTGGGAGATGGGGATCAAGGAGTGCACTTGTTGGGATGAGCACTATCCTGAACACTTGAAACCAATATGATACTGTATGCCAACTGACTGGAATTTAAACAAAAACGTTAAAAAAAAAAATGCTTCTTTTCTCAAAGCCTCTTTTGCCTTTTGTTATTGTAACTACACAAGCTTTTTTTTAGTTTATTTCAAGAGAGAGGGAGAGAGCACATGTGCATGCATGCAGGATAGGAGCAGGGAGAGAGAGAATCCCAAGTGGGCTCCATGCTGTCAGCAGAGAGCCCAACATAGGGCTCAAGCCCAGGAACCATGAGATCATGACCAGAGCTGAAATCAAGAGTTACCTGCTTAATCAACCGAACCACCTAGGCGCCCCCAAACAGACCTTCTTAATGATAATATACCAAGAAAATATAATCAGGAAGATAATATACTCAGATAATCCACCAAGAAGTTATAATGATGCATGTACTAATACTATGTCCTCAAAATATATAAAGCAAAAATTGATAAAAACAGAGACAAATCTACAGCCATATTAATAGACATTAACCTCTCTAAGTAATTTTTAACAAATGAAACCTATGTGAAATACAATTGTGAACTGCATATTCTTGTAGGTGCACCTAGATCATTTATGAAATTGGACCATAGCCTTCACATAATGTAAGTCTCAGTTTCTAAAGGTTAAAATTGTTGAGCGTATGCTTTCTGATATAGTGAAATTAGACCAGAAATCAAAAACTGTAAGTAGAAAGGGGCACCTAGGTGTTTCAGTCGATTAAGTGTCCGACTTCGGCTCAGGTCATGATCTCACTCACAGTTCATAGGTTTGAGCCCCTCATCCAGCTCTGTGATGACAGCTGAGAGCGTGGAGGGTGCTTCAGATTCTGTGTCTCCCCAACTCGTGATCTCTCTCAAAAATAAACATTTTAAAGAAACTTTAAGTAGAAAGCCATCAACAGTTTGAGAACTAAATACATCAAGAGAAATACATAGAATTTTAAAGTTATTTAAGGGAAAATTAACAAATTTATAATATTAAGCCACCCTATTTTTCAAAGTGTTAGAGTTTTTCACTCAGGTCTTTTCAAAATGCCTCCATCAAGTTCAGAACCTACCTTCTATTATATTGTTTTGGTGATTATTACTGGTATAGGTAAGTGCTATTGATTTTTGCAAGTTTATTTCGTATCCAGTTCCTTACTGACTCTCTTAATGCACATAATTTGCTATGTTTGGTCTTCTTTGTGGACAATCACAACATCTGCAAAAATAAGGACAGTTTGCTTTTTCTCTTAAAATTCTCATACCTCTGATTTTTTGTTTTATTCAGGGTTTCTAAAATTGCTAACCTCTTTGTCTTCTTCTGACCTCAAAAAGAAGGTATTTAGGGCTGTGTGGGTGGGTCAGTCGGTTAAATGTCCAACTTGGGCTCAGGTCATGATAACACAGTAATGTAATTGGAGCCCCACATCAAGCTCGGTGTTGACATCTCAGAGCCTGCTTCAGATTCCGTGTCTCCCTCTCTCTTCCCCTCCCCTACCCCACTCACACTCTGTCTCTCAAAATCAAACATTATTTTTAATTTTTTAAAAGTATTTTACTTTTTAAATTGAATTTTAATGTTACATTAGTTTCGAAATATAGCAAATGTGATTTTGGCAACTGTACTCCTAATTTGAGAACAGTAAAAAACATGAAATGTTTGTCTTTAAACCACTAAGAATAAATTATATTGTAAGATTTTTCTCTCTGGGGCCATTTGTTAATCCTAAATTAATACATAATTGACCATGATGAATAAACACACATACATACTCAGGCTACATCTGTATCTACATTGATGGATATAAAAGAATCTTAAAGCCATGTTCAACATATTCAGAAGGGAAGGAAATAGGCCTATATTTTTCTTATATTGTGCTTGTGAAGTCTTAGCATAAAACATATTTCTAACTCATAATATTAATTGGACAATTTTTTCTCATTATGTAACCTAGGGATATCTGCACCCACTGATAAAATAATCTCAGCCTGTGACTTCTAGAAGTGGGGAAAATGGTAACATGTTTATCATTATCACAATTACATTATTATTACTGTGATTATTATTTATGTGTATTGAATGGTTATTCTCCATCCAATTTTTCTATTCCCTTTTGTGCAAATTAAGGTTTTTAAAATTTTCCAGAAGTACATGAAAAGATTCTTGTTTGGGGTTTTATTTATTTGCATCTCTATTTCTTCATTGATCTTGTCAGAGGTTGAATCTTGGGTTCCTTTAAGCTTTATTTTTTATAACATCTCATCTCCTTGGGTTTTTGTTTGTTTGTTTGTTTTTGTCCCTTTTGGTTTGCTCTACTGCTTTCTACCAGCCACAAGGATTTTATTGATTGTTGCTGGGGTGGAGACATATTTTGGTTAAGCTTTATGTGTGTTGTTAACTTTTTTTTTCTTCTGGTTTGTTAGTGTACAGGAATGTAAAGATTTATGTAATTTTCTACCCTGCAACTTTAATGAATTCATTTATTCTGTTTGGGCTTTTTTCTTTTTTTTTCACAGGGTCTATTTCCTCTATACAGTCATATGTCATCTGGAATTAGTTAAGGTTTTACTTCTTCCTTACCAATTTGGATGCATTTTATTTCTTTTTCTTTTCTGATTGTTGATGCTAGAACTTCCAATAGAAGTGGTGAAAGTGGACATGTGTGTCTTGTTCCAGATCTTAGAGGAAAAGCTTTCACGTTTTTACCACTGATTATGATGTTAGATGTGGGTGTGTCATATATGACCTTTATTATGTTGAGGTACGTACTCTCGACATCCACTTAGTTGAGAGTTCTTATTGTGAACACAAGTTGAATTTTGTCAAATGCTTTTTCTCCATCTGTTGAGATCATATAATTTTTAATGTTTTTATTATTGGTAATGTGGTATATTACATGGATCAATTTTGGATGTTAACTCATCCTTGCATCCCTGGAGTAAATCCAACTTGTTCATGGTGAATGATGCTTTTAATATATTACTGGACTCAATTAGTTGCTGAGAATTTTGGCATCTATGTTTATTAGGCATATTATGTAGTTCGGCAGATTTTTTTTATAGTGTCTTTAGCTGTGGTATCAGAGAATAAATTTGGCATCACAGAATAAATTTGGAAAATTTGTAAAGAATAAGTATTAACCCTTCTTAAAATATTTGGTAGAATTAGCCTGTGAAGCCATCTGGTCTTGGACTTTTGTTTTTTGGGGAGATTTTTGGATTACTGATTCACTTCTGTTACTAGTAACCAGTCTGTTCTGATTGTCTATTTCTTCCTGATTGAGTCTTGGAAAATTTTATTTTTCTAGAAATTTTTCCACTTATTCCAGTTTCTCAGCATGTAGTTTTTCATAGTAGTCCTTTATACTCCTTTGTATTTGTGTGCTGTTGTTATTTCTCCTCTTTAACTTCTGATTTAAGTCCTCTTTTTTCCTGTTGAATCTGGCCAATGGTTTATCTTCTTGAATTTACTGAGAATTACTTTGTAGCCTAACATGTGATCTATCCTAGAGAATTGTTCCATAGGCATTTGAAAACTGTACTCTGCTGTGTGGGGATTGGAATGTTTTGTATATAATTGTTAAGTATATCTGGTCTAATGTGTCATTAAAAGTCAGTGTTTTTAATTGACTTGCTGTCTGGATGATCTATCCATTGATGCTGGGATGTTATAGTACCCGACTATTATAGTATTCTGGTCAATTTCTCCTTTTATGTCTGTAATATCACTTTATATATTTAGGTGAGTCCATGTTTGGTACATAAATATTTACAACTATTTATACTCTTGTTGAATTGATCCCTTTATCATTATGTAATTTTCTTCTACCTCGTGTTACAGTATTTGTTTTAAAGTCTATTTTGTCTATTAATATTTCTACCCTGACTTTTTGTTTCCTTTTGCCTGGAATATATTTTTCCATTCCTTCACTTTCTTTCTGTATGTCTTTAAGACTGAAATAAGCTTCTTGTAGGCAGCATATAAATGGGTCTTTGGGTTTTGGTTTTTGTTTTAATCTCTTTAGTCTCCCTTTGTCTTTTGATTGGAACATTTAGTCCATTTACATTAAAGTAATTATTGATAGGTATGAACTTACTGCTTTTTTGTTAATTGTCCTCTCGTTATTTTTGTAGCTCTTCTCTGGTCCTTCTCTTGCTTCCTTCCCTTGTGATTTGAAGGCTTTATTATTATGGATTCCTTTTTCTTTATTCTATATCTATTAGAAGCTTTTATGTTTGGTTATAATATAGTTCATATATAGCCCCTAAGTGTATAGCAATCCATTTTAAGTGGATGGCCACTTAAAATGTGTTCCAACTTAAAAGCACTATATTTTTCTAGGTCTCTGAAAGTTTAATATATATTTCACATCTTATTTTCTGTAGCTCTTAGTTATTATGGATATAATTGGTTTCACTACTCATGCTATCAACATTCATATGTTATTGATCTATCTTCATTATGTTTCCTTTTGCCAGTGAAATATTTTTGTCATAATTTTCTTACTATACTTATGGCCCTTTGTTTTCCCCTTTGAAAAGTGTCATTACTATTTCTTGTAAGGTCAGTTTAATGGTGATAAACTTTCCTACAATTCTGAATCATTTTGCCGGTTAGAGTATTTTTGCTTGTAGGTATTTTCATCATGTTGAATATACCATGTCAGTCTAGTCGGGTCTGAAACATTTCTGTTGAATCTCTTCTAGGGTTCTCTGTAAGTAACTAAGATCTCCCTTCACCTTTTTTTGTTTTTTGACACTTTAATTATTATGTGTCTTTGTGTGGACATCTTTGTGTTCATCTTGTTGAGTTTTCTGGTCCTTAATATCTGTTTCATTGCCCAGGTTTTCAAGTAAATTGTATGCCCCTCTCTTTCTCTGTCTCCAGAGGGGTCTGTAATGTGAATGCTACTATACTTGACGCTGTCCCAGATCCCTGAACCTATTCCCATTGTTCTCTTTTTGTTATTCAGCTTGGGCAATTTCCTGTCTTCTAGATCACTGATCCATTCTTCATCCTCTAATCTGTTGATTCCTTCTACTGTATTTTTTGTTTCAATTGTTATTCTATTCTGCTCTGATGGGTTGGGTTTTTATTTCTATCTCTATACTAACTTTCTCACTCGAGTCCTGTGAGCATCTTTTTGACGGTTATTTTGAATTCTTTCCCAGGTAGATTACCTCACTTGTTTGTTTGAAGCAATTTCGTCTGCCTCTCCGTATTAGGTAGGTCAGCTCTATTTCCTGTTCTTGAAAGTAGCAGCCTTGTGTAGAAAATGTCCTGGGAGGCTCAGTAGATTCTGATCACCAGGGGTGACTCCTGCATGTGCCCTCCTGTTGTAATTCAGCAACTATTGGGGGGTGGCTGCCCACCAGCATGCCCCCAGTAGTCATGGCTATCAGCTTGCCAGGAGGTGGGGTTAGCTCCCAGCATAGCTGGCTCCCTTCCCCCACCACTATGACAGGAGTTATTATGAAAGGACACCTGCAGTGGGGGGCAGCTTGGGTGATGTAGATCAGCACAAAAATACCAGGGTGGGGTGAGAACTAGTAGCAAGGTAGATGGAAAGTGCCTGAACTGCCTCCTGCAAGGCTAGGCTGAAGGAAGGAAATGGCACTCCCTGATATTCCCAAAAAAGCTCCTACAGATTTCTGCCCCTCCAGCACATGCCCTAAAATTAGTCAGTGAGCCTCCTTCACATATAATCCAGACATGTTTCAAAGTGCTGCTTCTGTGCAAGTGATAGAGTGTGCTTGTCCTTTAAAAGAGGAGTCTTTATTTCCTATAGCTCCCTCAGGATCTGCCAAAGCCGGACATTATGGGTGCTTATCTTTTTAGTGAAAGCTTTCCAGGGCTGTGGGCACCTAATGTGGAGCTTGATCCTCTTGTTCTTCAGGGAGTAAATGCACACCTGTGATATTTCTACTGCAAGGGGTCACCACATTGGGAGTTTGGTTCACGACCACCTCCCTCCCCCTCCTATTCTTGTCAACGTGACCTTCTCTTTATACCTTCAGTTGTGGAGATCTATTCTGCCAGTCACAGGTCATTTTCAGAGTGAGTTGCATTATATGTAGTTATTGCCTCGGTGTGTCCCTGGGAGGAAGGGAGCTCATTTGCCATCTGCCAGACCAATAATCTTTTAGATTCAATATATTTACCCACAACTGTTCAAGCCTTCCATAAAATATGGAAGTTAAAATATATATCGCAGAGAATACTGATGAATAATTAATTGACTCAGGTGCATTTACTCTTCCTTTACTTATACAACTCATATCCTGCCATAACTAAGTTCTGTTAGTTCTACCTCAATCTAGTTGTTTTTTTTTTCTTTTACCTATGTCTAATAGTCTTTTACTAGTCAAGAAGAGAAGTGAAGAATCCGAGCTCAATTCCTCCTGCAGACACAAGGCTGCAACGGCATATAGTATACCTCATTCTGAGAAAAACCCGAAGACTGTGCAGGACAGCTTTTCCACAGTTAAAGATACGAAGACAAAGCTACATCTAGAAAGGTACGATGGGCAGAGATGCAGTCCTGACAAAACCCGCAGTGACCAACCAGCAGGAAGGATATCACAGGGGTGGAGGTCCTCCCTGAAGGATGAGGGTTTGAAGTCCCTCATTGGGCACCCTCAGTCACAGGGATCTGCATTGGCTTGATGAGCCCATAACATCAGGCTTTGAAAATAAGCAGGGGGTTAACTTCAGTAAGAGTGGAGGGCTATCAGAAAGAGGGATATACCCTTAAAGGGCTCAAGTACAATGAGACCACAGAGGCAGCAGTTTGAAAAGTGCCCAAGCTACACATGTAGGACATTTATAGACTAGGACATGTGCCAGGGGGGCAGGAACTATCTCCAGGTACAGAAGTGCTGGCAGGTACCACTTTTCTTGCCCCTCTTGAGCCTAGCTGGCCTGATACAGGTAGGTGCCAGTTGGTCATTCGACATCTATCCTGTGGACTTACCATTGCAGGTGTTCCACCCTGCCATGCCTTGGGTCAACCCGGTCCAGAACCAGCACCACTCCAAAGCAAGTCTTGCCCTAGTGAGAGAAGGAGGCAGCCCTGCTTACCACCAAACCCGTGGCAAGTTGTACCCAGGACTTTCACCCAGCTGCAAACATAGGAGACACCACTGGAACATCTGGTTCTACTAAACAGTAAGTACTGCACTAAAGGAAACCCCAAGATTTCTTCTATATAGGGCCAGTAACGTTAAGACCAGGAGACGTAGCTGACCTAATACATAGAGACAAACAGAGTCAGACAAAATGAGGAAAAAGAGGAGTATGTTCCAAATGAAAGAACAACACAACTTCAGAAAAACAATTAACAATATGGAGATAAATGACCTACCTGATCAAGAGTTCAAAGCAATAGTCATGAAGATGACCACCATACTTGAGAGAAGAGTGGATGAGCAGCTTGAAAACTTCAGCAAGGAAGCAGAAAATATAACCAATCAGAGCTGTAAAGTACAACAACTGAAATGAAAAATATAGTACAGAGAATCAACAGCAGATAACAAGATGCAGGACAGATCAGTGATCTAAAAGAAGAAACCTCTAGGACAACATCAAGGATAATGCAATTCACATAGAAAACTTAAAGAAATAATCACTGAAAACTTCCCTACACTGGGAAATGAAACAGACATCAAGCTCCAGGATCGACAGAGAGCTCCAGTGTGAACCCAAAAAGGCCCACATCAGGACAGATACTAATTATGACATAAAAATTAAAGAGAATTTTTAAAGGAGCAAAAGAAAAGCAATTGCTTACTTGCAAGAAAACCCATTTCAAGCTTTAAGTTGATTCTTGAGCAGAAACTTTGCAGGCCAGAATGCAGTGGTATGGTATATTTGAAGTACTGAAAGGAAAAAACCTACAACCAAGTATACTGAAACCAGCAAGGTTAGCATTCAGTATTGAAGGAGACATAAAGAAGTTTCCAGATGAACAAAAGTTAGAGTATATTACCACTAAAATGGCCATATATTAGACTTCTTTGAAAGGAAAAAGCCAATAGAGAAAAAGCAGACCAAAAATACCAATTTTATATAGTTAGTTAAGAGATACAAAAAAGATAGGAAATATTTCATATACATGGAAGAGGGAGTAAAAAAATAATTCTTTTAGAATGTGTTCAAACTTAAGCAACAGTCACCTTTACATGAAGTGCTATATGCATAGGATGTTATATACGAACATCATGGTAACCACAAATCAAAGAAAGGAATCACAAGAGAAGAAAAAAGGAAAAGAAAATTAACAAAATGGGAACAAGCACATCTATATTAAATAATTACCTTAAATGGACTGAATGTTCCAATCAAAATAGACAGACTGAATGGATTTCAAAAAGAAAAAAAAAAGATCCACCTATAGGTTGTTTACAAGAGACCCACTTCAGACCTAAAGACACATACAAACTGAAAGTTAAGGAATATATAAAGATATTCCATGCAAATAGAAGCAGGGGGAAAAAGCCAGTGTAGCTATACTTATATCAGACATAATAAACTAAGAAAAAGACTATAGCAATATACAAGGGCAATGAATAATAATAAAGTGATAAACAAGAAGATACAATTGTAAATATCTGTGCACTTATCATAGACACACCTGAGTATATAAAAAAAATATTAACAGACATAGGGGAGAAAGTGACAATAACACACTGATAGTAGGGAACTTGAACACTCCACTTATAGCAATAGAAAGATCATCCACACAGTCAATAAGAAAGAGTGGCTTTAAATGATACATTAGACCAAAGGAACTTAAAATATACACATAAAACACTCTCCAGGATAGATTATATGTAAGAACACAAATTTAAATAAATTTAAAAAGATTGATCTTTTCCAAACACAATGGTATGAAACTAGAAATCAATTACAAAAATAAAACCAGAAAAACAAGAAAACAGGGATGTTAAACAACATACTACTAAACAACCAATGGGTTAATTAATGGAGAAAACAAGAAGGAACTTAAAAAACTGGAAATATCATGGTCAAAAATCTTTGAGACACAACAAAAGCAGTTCCTAGAGGGACATTTATGACAATAGAGCCATCAGAAACAACACTTAATGGAGTTAGAAAAATAAAAAACACACCCAAAATTAGTAAAAGGAAAAAAACAATGAAATACTTTAAAACAGAGTTCATTATTTGAAAAAAGAAACCGGGGATAAAAAAATGAACTCTTACCTTTTGCAACAATGTGGATGGAACTAGAAAGTATTATGCTAAGCCAAATAAGTCAGGCAGAGAAAGACAAATAACAGATGATTTCACTCATTTGTGGAATTTAAAAACAACAGATGAACATAGGGGAAGGGAAGGAAAAATAATATAAAAACAGAGAGGCACACCATAAGAGTCTTAAATATACAGAATAAACTGAGGGTTGCTGGGGGGGAAGGATGGGCTAAATGAGTGATGGACATTGAAACTTCAGACTGTTTTCCAGAGTGGCTGCACCAGTTTGCATTCCCATCAACAGTGCACAAGGGTTCCCCTTTCTCTACTGTTTCCTGAGTTGTTAATTTTAGCCATTCTGACCAGTGTGAGGTGGTCAGAATTGGTTTTGATTTGTATTTCTCTGATGATGAGTGATATTAAGCATGTTTTATAGGTCTGTTTGCCATCTGGAAATGTCCATTCATTTCTTCTGCCCATTACTTAACTGGATTATTTGGGCTTTGGGGGTGTTGAGTTTGGTAAGATCTTTATAGATTTTGGTTACTAACCCTTGATCCAATGTGGCATTTGCAAATATCTTCTCCAATTCCATTGGTTGCCTTTTCGTGTTGTTCCCAGCAACTGCACTACTAGGCATTCATCCAAAGGACACAAAATACTGATTTGAAGGGGCACACTCATGCCAATGTTTATAGCAGCACTATCCAAATTCGGGTAAGAGCCCAAATGTCCATCAAGTGATGGATTAAGAAGATGTGATATACATATATATCTCACACACACACAATGCCAAATGATGAAAAAGAAAGAAGTCTTGCCATTCGCAACAATGTGGATGGAACTGGAGGGTATTATGCTAAGCGAAATAAGTCAGAGAAATAATATCATATGATTTCACTCATGTGGAATTTAAGAAACTCCACAGATGAACATGGGGGAAGGGTAGTAAGAATAAGATAAAAACAGGGAGGCAAACCATAAGACTCAAATATAGAGAACAGAGGGTTGCTGGAAGGGAGGGTGGGTTAAACGGGTGGTGGGCATTAACATGGGCACTTTTCAGGATGAGCACTAGGTATCATGGAAGAGATGAGTCACTGGATCCTACTCCTGAAACCATATAAAGCACTTGACAAAATTCAGCATTCATTTATGATAAAAACTCTTAACAAAGTATGTGTACAGGGAATATACCTCAACATAAGAAGGGCAGTACATGACAAATCCTCAGCCAACATCATACTCAGGGATGAAAAACTAAAGCCTTTCTTCTGAGATCAGGAACAAGAAAAGGATGTCCAGCTTCATGTCTTGTATTCAACATACTACTAGAAGTACTAGCTGCAGCAATTGGAGAAGACTAAGAAATAAAGTTATCTAAATTGGTAAGGAAGATGCAAAACTGTTACTATTTCTAGATGACATGATACCATATATGGAAACCCTAAAGATTTCAACACACTGTTAAAACTAATGAATTCATCAAAATTCAGGATACAAAATTAAGAATATAATCCCACTTAAAATTGCATTAAAAAGAATAAAAAACCTAGGAATAAATATAACCAAGTTGGTGGAAGACCTATACTTGAAAACTATAAGACCCAGAGGAAAGAAACCATGCTCATGGTTTGGAAGAATTAATATCGTTAAACTGTACCTTCTACCCAAAGCAATCTATAGGTTCCATGCAATCCTGATCAAAATACCAACAGTTTCTTTTCCCACAGAACTAGAACATACAATCCTAAAATACTCATGGAATTACAAAAGTCCCCAAATTGCAAAAGCAATTTTGAAAAAGAACAAAACGAGAGATCTCAGAATCACAGATTTAAATATATACTACAAAGCTACAGTAGTCAAAAATATCAACACATATCAAGGGAACAGGGTAGAGATTCCAGGAATCTACACATTTATGGTCAATAAATATATGACAGAAGAGGCAAGAATATACAAAGGAGAAAACATAGTCTCTTCAATAAATAGTGTTGCAAAAACTGGACCACTTTCTTACACCATAAACGCAAAATGGAAGATATGAAACCACAAAACACTTAAAGAATAACCTGGACACTAGCCTTAGCAACATTTTATGGACATCTCCTCAGGTAAGGAAAACACAGCAAAAATGAACTACTGGAACTATGTCAAACCAGAAGATTTTGCCCAGTGATGGGAATTTTCAACAAAATGAAAAGGCAACCTATTCAATGGGAGACGATATTAGCAAATGATATATCCAGTAAGGTATTAATATTCAAACTATATAAAGAACTCACACAACTCAACACCAAAAATAACAACCTCATTTTAAAAATGGGCAGAGGACTTTTTTTTCGACAGTCATTTTTCAAATAAGTCAGACACATGAAAAGATGCTCAACGTCACTCATCATCGGAGAAATGCAAATCAAAAACACAATGAGCTATCACCTCACAGCTGTCAGAATGGCACCGAGACAAGAAACAACAAGTGTTGGCAAATATGTGGAGAAAAAGGAACTCTAGTGCACTACTGGTGGGAATATAAATGCATCCTGTAGGCAAAAACAATAGGAAGATTCCTTGAAGGTTAAAAATAGTAATACCTTGGGTCACCTGAGTGGCTCAGTCCATTGAGCATCTGACGCGGCATAGGTCATGATCTCGCGATTTATGTGTGTGGGCACTGCATCAGGCTCACGGGTGTCACCGTGGAGCTGTCTTGCCTCTCCCACCATTGGTACCCTCTCTCTCAAATAAGCTTAAAAAAAACATAGACAAGCCATCCAGTAACTGTACTTCCGGGTATTTACCTGTAGAAAATGAAAACCCTCATTCAGAAAGACATATGCACCCTTATGTTTACTGAAACATTGCTTACATGAGCCAAGATGTGGCTAAGTGTCCATCAATTGAAGAATGGATAAAGAAGATACAGGGTACATACAAAATAGAAGATTACTCAGCCATGAAAAAGAATGGAATATTGCCATTTGCATCAACATGGATGGAACTAGAGGATATTATGCTAAATGAATTAAGGCAAATACCGTATGATTTCATTTATATGTGGAATCTAAAATATAAACCAATAAAGAAAAGCAGAAATCGACTCAGAACTATTGGTTGCCTGAGTAGGGATAACCGTAACACATAAAGGGGATTAAGAAGTACCATCTTCCATTTATAAATAATAATAGTATAACAACTTTGTATAGCGACACAAGGTTACATTGACTGTGGTGAACATTTTGTAATGTACAGAAATGGCAAATCGCTATGTCATATACCTGACAGAAATATAACAATGTATATCAACTAAAGTTGAAAATAAATATTTAAGATATTTATATGTCTTTCAAAATTATCAGTTTAAATAATACTGATTATAGGCAAATAAACATTACAATTCATAACTAAAATGACTTGAAGAGGTTCATTTCATTATGTCACATACCTGGTAATGTCAGCTTGGGTCTGGTCTAAACTTAGTGATCTCATTCTATCAATGGAACACTTCAATGAAATCCTTATACCCTGAACTATCACTGATACTGTTAAAGTCACCAACAGAGACTGAGCAAAGAATAAAGGGAATCAGAGAGAAACTAGACCCGCTGACCCCACTCAGATCTTTCACCCGCATGAACACCACCCCTAGTGCTGCACACAAAACAGCACCGTTCTCCACGGTGGGGGGAGGGGGCAGTTAGACATCCTAATGGAGGTGAGGGACCCCTGGGGATGCAGGAAGGAAATTGGTGGTGATTCCCGGAGGGCTGGGATATGCTCCCCATCTCAAAAAGCAGGCACGACACGAATGGAGGCAGACTTCAACAACAGCACCTACCTTGTCAGCTTCAGTCTGTTCTGGGAAGGCCAGGTCTCCATCTCTCCTGATCATCCACCCCAGTGAAGGAGTATTCTGGAGGGCAAGGAGCCAAGGCTACGACAGGGTTATTTTCAATGGTAAATTTGTTAATGGAACTACTCATGTCTTCATTGAATTTGGCCTGACCCCAAACTCACGTATGAGCTGTGGGAGTACTTGTATACCCAAGACCAAGAAGCCTTCTACTACCTGAAACCTCAGCACACACACTGTGAGGCTCTGACTCACAGGGCCACCAGGAATTGAGAAATGTCTTATCCTGCTGTGAAGGAAAAAAGCCTTTTTGTACACATCAATATACTTTTAGATAACCAGGAAGTTCTGTGGGCAGAGCTACATTCAATTAATATTGAACATAACACTTTCAGATAGCTGTCCTACTCGATATGTGGAGTGTTTAGGAGACCTCTTTTTATGATTTCCACTCCCAAGGTTGGCATTCTCACCAAAATGTTCCTGCCCAAAGTGGAACTCCGTATTATATGTACCTGTACTTTCCCATGAAAACACACATCCTTTACCACAGACCTAGGTCTTACAAAATATGTTCAGTGTAAAGGTATTCTGATATGTGTTTAAAATGTTATGCCAAAAAAAAAGGATTCTTTGATGAAGTATGGAACGTCCATGTACGTTCATCCCCTGTATCAAATTGTGTAAATTCTACCTCTTAAATATCTTTTGCATTTATCCACTTCTCTCCAAGCCTAGTGCTGCTGAGTTCAGATCATCATCATCTCATCTAGATTGCTTGTCACAGCTTCCCTCCCACCAACTCTACCCCCCTAATCCGTTGTCTATACTGCATCCTAAGTAATCTTTCCAAAAATCCAACTTCTACTGGTCATCTCCATTTGATCTCAAGATCAGATATTCCTCAGCATGTACTGCTCAGGCTGAAGGAGTCCATACTCCCCAGGTTGCAATGGAGTGATTCTTAAAATCCCTCAAACAGTCCTCCACAAACTGGGTTGAAAGCCTATTTCTCCTATCAGAGCTGCATCAAGGCCATGCCTTTCTTCCCTTACTCACAAACAGATGCTCACTTCCTGGCCTCCTGGATCTCTATTAAGCTGGAAAATGTCATTGCTTAGAATGAAGTATCAGGGTCTCTTCATAAGCCACTTTGCGAAGGGTAACTAGGTACCACCACAAATCCTTGAACTTGGTCCAAGCCCTGAGAAAACCTGTCAGTTCCAGACTCCTTTGCTCCTTTAATAACTTCCTGTAAGTTTCAAGGGCTCAGTCCATTTCCTCTTTTCATTCCTGGGGATTCACTTTTCCTAAAGTTGATGACAGACTGTAATGTTAGCTTCTCAACAACACCTTTCTTGGTGGTTTTCAAAGTCAAGTTTGCAGTTTTCCTCCCTTACACTTTCAAAAAATATGCTGAGAGGAAGTAAAGTATGGATAGCAAACACGGAAAAACAACACACATTTCAGGTCTTACGTACTTTTCCAGGTGTTGATCTGTAGTCTCTGAAAGAAGTAAAAGTTCAATTGGGTTTCTGGTCTTTCCCTTTTATCTCTGATGGTGTACCTCACCAAATCTTTTCCTACCCACTAACCATCCTGAGGCCTAAAGTCACAGTAATGGATGAAAATGTGATCTCTTCCTTTTTCTGACTTGAACCTAAGGAGTCATCCACAGCAGAAAATTAAGTACCACTTCTATCCATTGTACCTAGCACCTGGATCCCCGTTCCCCCTTTATCCCCTTTCTGCTTGCTATCACTTACATACACATGTACACAGGTTTGAAACAGTGAGTCAAAGGGAGGATAAGAGCTTTGAAGCAGGAAGGTAGTCTTTCATCAGCTGGAGGAAAGAAATACAATGTACATTGATTCATGCATCAGACTAAACACCACTTTCTGCCAGCCACTTTGATAGATAATAGGGAAATAGCAGATCAGAAAAATGCATTACCTTCCTTGATAAGGTTTACGATTGTCAGAAGGTAAATTTCTAGGAAAAAATGGGAGGTAAGCACAGCAAGAAACATGTATAAAGAAATAAGCAGCAACCCTGTGACAAAAGGTCTGCAGACCATGCTAAAGAGCCTGAACTCCTCAAGGAAGAGGTTGGGATTTTAAAGAGTAATGAATACAGTTACATTTGCAACTAAAAAGGGTGTTCTGGAAGTTGTGTTGAAAATTTAGGTGGGGTAAAACTGAGACAGCTTGGTTAATTAGAGGCCCACATTAATCCAAGAAAAATATTATGTGAACTTCAAAAAATGATGTGGAAACGAGAGAAGATAACTTGCATATCAGGTAAATATTTTGAATCACAAATTTCGAGGACACACTGATTGCATGTGGCAGATGAGCAGAGTGGCCCTGGACTTGACATGCTCTCAGACAGGGAGAGAATTTTCCAAAATGCTAATCCACATACAATGCCCAATATATGCAAAATTCACAACAATAATAGTTGTCAGTTGTAGAAAATTTTAAGTTATTTCTTACAAGCAAAAGAGTTCTATTACCTGTATTGTGTGGACAGACAGAAGGCCAATTTATGATCTTATTTTTTGAAGGTCCAATGTGGCAGTTGAAATGATGAAACCTCCTAAAGTCATTGACATCTCCCAGTGTAACAGTAAGTTTGCTCTGTCCTATGGTAGGTGGTGCTTGTCCTGGATCTTCCAAGAGTCATTCTTACACAGGGGGATGGTGATCAGTACCAGTCCTAGTAATCATGGATGTCCTGGAGCTCAAGTCCTAGCAGGTGTCTGTGGTATCAATCACCTTGTATTTTAAAGAGAGAAATCAGTTCAAAGAAATTATTTCCAACTTGTTTTATAGCAGATTTCATAGCCATTTTTCCTAAAGGGGAAAGTATCAATATTCTACATTCATATTTAAACATGGTAGTGCATCTCCTAGAGTTGGTGATTCTGTCTGGGGCACTGTGCAAATGTCTTTGATGGTTACCCACGGCTTCAGAGTTGGAACATTTTGGTTTGGTTGGCCGAATTCTCTGTTGGCATAACTTCCTAACCTTTAGTTTATGCACTTAGCAATTTTAGATGGAGTTTCCATTTTATTAAATGTGTTTTAGTGGCAACTGTAAAGCCATGTTACTTAGAATAATGTTTATACTAGGCTTTAAAATAACTTTCTTTAAAGCTTATCTGAGTTTACCAATAACATTCATTTTGAGATTTATTTCAACTAATGATTTATTGCCTAATATTTATTCATGTATTCTGCAAATGTTTATCAAGGTTCTAATAGATATGAGGCATTATGGGCAAATGGAGAAAAATAAATGTTCAGCAAGGTTGCAGTCTGAAAGACATTCAATGTAGCAATTCTATAAAGAAAGTAAAAGGTAGAGGGCTTATGTTAAAGTTTATATTTGACTTAGCCCTGAAGGATCTCTGTAGACAAAGAATGAGGCAAAAGAGAAAACTCATAAGGATCATGAGTAGGATTTCCAGGCTTAGCAAATAATAATCTAGGATATAATTTAGATTTGAGTAATTTTTAATTTTTTATGCATATTACATGAGATAAAGGGTAAACACTGCATGGGAAATTACTAAAAAAATTTATTGTTAAAAATAATTCAAGTTTAATTTGGTATCAATAGGCCAATGGAGTGGAAGTGTTTGAGGAAATACAGCAAAGGAAGAGACTAGAAAAAAGAAACTAAATCATGGAGGTTCTCATATACTATGCTGAGAACTTGAGGGTTCATTCAGAAGGCTTTTGAAAGCTACAAAAATCAACTAAGGAAGAAAGTGATACAATCCACTTTGTGCTTTAAAAGGCCATTTCACAAATTTAACAAAATGTGTATGACCTACAGAAAAAATGTTTTAATGTTACTAAGGGATATAAAATAAGGGTGGTTTTTTTTCTTCTATTTATATAAATTTTGTTGTTGGACGGGATGATTTGATGTTGAAAAGTGTCATAGTGGCTTAAAATAATACAAATATATCATCTTGCAGTTCTGTAGTTCAGTAGTCAAATATCTGTCTCACTGAGCTAAAACAAAAGTTGAGCAGGGCAGCATTCCTTTCTGGAGGCTGTAGGGCAGAATCAGCTTCCTCACCTTTTCCAGCTTCTAGAGGTGCCCTTGTTCTGCACAGCCCCCTTCCTCCATTTTCCAAAGCTACAACAGTAGGCCAAGTCCCCCATAACATCTTTGTGATCCACTCTTCTGCCCTCCGTCTCCCACTTTTGAAGACTAATGAGATTTAGGTTGGTCCCACCTAGATCATCCAGGATTATCTCTCATCCCAAAATCCATACCTTTCATCACATTTGGAAACTCCCTTTTGCCATGGAAGGTAACACATTCACAGGTCCCAGGAATTAGAATGCAGATATCTTAGCAGAGGGGGGGATGCTAGTCTCCCTGCCATAATCTTTAATCAACAAGTCTAATGGAATCTTAATAATTCTGGAGTAGGCTTAACAGTATATTGATAATAATGTTAAGTAAAATAAACATTAAGACTAATCATAAGAAAATTTGTCATAGGGGCACCTAGGACCTCATTGGACCTTCAAGAGTCAGTTGAGCAACTGACTCTTGATTTTGGCTCACGTCATGATCCCAGGGTGGTGGGATAGAGCCCCACAACAGGTCTACCCTGAGCATGGAGCCTTCTTAGGAATCTATCTCCCTTTCTGTCCCTCTCCTGCTTGTACTTTCTCTAAAATAAATAAAATGAAAAAAAATTTTAATTTTAATTAAAAAAATTCGTTATGTATTTGAGATAGTCTTTCAAAGCACTTAGTTTGACACATGGCAAAATGAATACTCTGACATATATATATTGTACAAGATATGGTTTACAATAATAAGCACAAAGGCTATATCTTCCTACCAAAGTATGCCAGTACATTAGGATTATTAAGATTCCAGGGTTATGATCGTCAGTCATCCAGGCGCAATGCTATCAAACCTCATAGAACCCCAAACATGTCACACTGAAGTTTTGATATAATTATAGGATTATGGAAACTCTCATGAGCAAGCCTAATCACTATGACTTAACAATTCTTTCAGGTAATCCTGGAATAGTTCAGAATTTTCCAATTCTTCCACTAGCACCATTTTTCCACTTTGTCTGTAGGTTACAAACACAGTACAACCATGCTTATGAATATTCTGTGGAGACAGACAGCCAGAGACTGCAAGGCCTCTGGGGGTGCTAAGCATGCAGAGTAAAGCAAAGACTGGGTGTGGTCTTCCACTTCCCATTCTCCCTTCCCTCTGTGGTAATAAAACACTGCAATTTTAGCTAGGCCCGTGATCACCCAACTACAGGCTGTCTTCCTTGAAGCTGGTGGTAGCCATAACTAGATTTTTGACTGGATTATGAGTGCAAGTGATATGGGAAACTTCTGGGTCATGCCTTTAAAAGTAAAACACCTTGACCTCTGCTTCCTACCGGCTGAACTCTCAATATAATGCTGAGAGATGAAAGATCCATGTTAGACGATGAGACTGAAGTCATAAGTTAAGAATAGCACCTCCATTGTGACGGTGGTATCATGGGTGCATGCATATGTTCAAACTCGTTCAGCTGTGTACATTAAATACATGCAGTAATTTGTATGCCAAGTATATCTCAATATAGCTATAAAAAATTAAAAAGTTAAGATTATCATACCTTCTCAAAAAAAAAAAAAATTAGCAGAACAAGACAGAAAGTGTCCTTGAAAGCATGTAATGTCATATCAGCCCTAGCTTGCTCAAGTTAGGACTGTTTTGTGAGGGATAAATAAATGTATATGCTTAAGTCATTATTATTTGCTTTCTAGATAATACAGAATATGATATCAGTATAGAAATGCTTTGTAACAAACCTAAAATACAAGGCATGAACTCAGTGGTGGGGGAGGGGGGCATGTACTGAGTGAAAAGGAAACAAGACAGGTAAAATATCTGAGGATTTTCATTATGCCATAGCAAAACTTTCGGTGCATTGCTACCTGCAATGCCTTGGAAAGCAGACTATGTGCCAACAGAGCCTCTAAATCTAATGGAACTTGCTGGAAAATCTCAGAATATTGCTTAGCACTGTCGGCTGTATGTTAGTTTTTGTGAAATCCTATCTAAATATATCCATTCAAGCTACGTATTTCATAGTGTTTGGACTTTTTAAAATGCAGACATACTATATTTTAAGCTATTTTGTTAACAAAAAAAAAATATTCCTATAAAAATTTCATAGAAAAAATAAGACCACTGCTTCACTAATGGAACAAAGGTAAGTAATTTGGTGCAAGGACACCAACTGTCAGATCACTAATATTCAGGTTAGAGACAAAAGCCTAAGTCACTAAAGAGTCTGCAGTGATGGCAAAACTTCAAAACTTAGCTAACAACCAGATTTGGGAGAAAACGAACAAGGAGGAGTCAAGATGACTCAAAATCTTAAAGAAATGCATACAAGTGGCTAAAACAAAGCTGGTGATCAAAGAATAGTAGGAGGAAGGAATTAGGAAACAGGAGTATGAGAAAGAAATCAAAAAGTGAAGGACAGAGAAAGATTAGATATTTAACTTACGCCAATAAAATCACTTACCACAAGTGTCTCTGTTATTAGAGTGAAAAATTAAAAGGATAATGCCAAGTCAGAATGAAGACTCCTGTCCCTGGTGGTTATACTTCAGAAGGAAGGTGGATTACATTTTGTAACCAGATTCAGTTAAATACAATGGAGATAAATGGCTCTTTGAAAAGAACATTCATTTATCTCCTGGGAGACTCTACCTTGCATCACTGGATCGAATACTTACCCAAACTTGTAAAATAGTATGTAATTATGTTATATTATTTTAGAAATTCAGGCTGATATTAAAGTACTATTAATGAGATCTCTATTCTCTCACTTTGTCTTATTTTCAACTTCATTTCACTTTCTAGGTTTGAGCCTTTTAATTTAAAACGTTTTATTCCCATTTTCACAAGAAATGGTGTTTCTCCTTATGAATTCCAATGAAAACTTTACATTTTGATTGATATTTCACACATACGAACAGATAATCTACCCCAAAGCGTAGGATGTTCCAGTAAGAAATAATCTAGATGGATGACTATTTTAAATGATAGAATAATCATTGCCTTCAAGTTAAAATTTTATTTTTTTATAAACTTTTTTCATCTTCCTGGAACTGGAATTTTTGAGAAGCATTTATTCTTGGGTGCAGAAAGACACATTCAGATTCAGTGGCAAAAAACATAGGTACTCTTTTGTCACCCTTCAGCTCTACTCTGGGATAGACGAGGGTTATATTCCTCAGGAAAATGATGGGATATCAGATGACAAAAGCACAGCCATCGTCATCACACGTGGCCAACACTTCAGGCCCTTCCCCAGTGACATTTTCATTTGCAGGGCCATGAATGCCCGAGAAGCTATTACACTACTATTCCTAAGAAGCCCAGCCACTAAAGTGACCTTTAAGACAGAAAACAGGAAGATGCACATACACACAGTCAGGTTTGGAAACTTCCGTGGTTACATTCAATATCGTACCATGAGGACATTTTCAAAGATCTCGGTGTGTATGTCACTGATGCCTGGGACATGACTATTACACAAGGCACTAATATTGTCTACCCACATGACTATGTAATTAGAAATCAGATCAACATGTTTTTAAACTCCGTTTGCTAAAGCATAAATATACAGGGAAGATGGCGGCGTAGGAGGACGCGGGGCTCACAGCGCGTCCTGCCGATCACTTAGATTCCACCTACACCTGCCTAAAGAACCCAGAAAACCGCCAGAGGATTAGCAGAAGGGAGTCTCCGGAGTCAAGCGCAGACTAGAGGCCCACGGAAGAGGGTAGGAAGGGCGGCGAGGCGGTGCGCGCTCCACGGACTGGCGGGAGGGAGCCGGGGCGGAGGGGCGGCTCGCCGGCCAAGCAGAGCCCCCGAGTCTGGCTGGCAAAAGCCGAGGGGCCGGACGGACTGTGTTCCGACAGCAAGCGCGACTTAGCGTCTGGGAGGTCATAAGTTAACAGCTCTGCTCTGAAAGCGGGAAGGCTGGAGGACAAAGGGAGGGAGAGCTGCTGAGCCCCCCGACGGCAGAGCTCAGCTTGGCGGGGAACAAAGGCGCCAGCGCCATCTCCCCCGCCCATCCCCCAGCCAAAATCCCAAAGGGAACCAGTTCCTGCCAGAGAACTTGCTCGCTCCGCGCAAACACCCAACTCTGTGCTTCTGCGGAGCCAAACCTCAGGCAGCGGATCTGACTCCCTCCCGCTGCCACAGGGCTCCTCCTGAAGTGGATCACCTAAGGAGAAGCGAGCTAAGCCTGCCCCTCCAGCCCCCGTGCACCTTGCCTACCCACCCCAGCTAATACGCCAGATCCCCAGCAACACAAGCCTGGCAGTGTGCAAGTAGCCCAGACGGGACACGCCACCCCACAGTGAATCCCGCCCCTAGGAGAGGGGAAGAGAAGGCACACGCCAGTCTGACTGTGGCCCCAGCAGTGGGCTGGGGGCAGACATCGGTCGGACTGCGGCCCCGCCCACTAACTCCAGTTATACACCACAGCACAGGGGAAGTGCACTGCAGGTCCTCACCACGCCAGGGACTCTCCAAAATGACCAAACGGAAGAATTCCCCTCAGAAGAATCTCCAGGAAATAACAACAGCTAACGAACTGATCAAAAAGGATTTAAATAATATAACAGAAAGTGAATTTAGAATAATAGTCATAAAATTAATCGCTGGGCTTGAAAACAGTATACAGGACAGCAGAGAATCTCTTGCCACAAAGATCGAGGGACTAAGGAACAGTCACGAGGAGTTGAAAAACGCTTTAAACGAATTGCAAAACAAAATGGAATCCACGATGGCTCGGCTTGAAGAGGCAGAGGAGAGAATAGGTGAACTAGAAGATAAAGTTATGGAGAAAGAGGAAGCTGAAAGAAAGAGAGATAAAAAAATCCAGGAGTATGAGGGGAAAATTAGAGAACTAAGTGATACACTAAAAAAAAATAATATACGCATAATTGGTATCCCAGAGGAGGAAGAGAGAGGGAAGGGTGCTGAAGGGGTACTTGAACAAATTATAGCTGAGAACTTCCCTGAACTGGGGAAGGAAAAAGGCATTGAAATCCAAGAGGCACAGAGAACTCCCTTCAGACATAACTTGAATCGATCTTCTGCACGACATATAGTGAAACTGGCAAAATACAAGGATAAAGAGAAAATTCTGAAAGCAGCAAGGGATAAACGTGCCCTCACATATAAAGGGAGACCTATAAGACTCGTGACTGATCTCTCCTTTGAAACTTGGCAGGCCAGAAAGGCTTGGCACGATATCTACAGTGTGCTAAACAGAAAAAATATGCAGCCGAGAATCCTTTATCCAGCAAGTCTGTCATTTAGAATAGAAGGAGAGATAAAGGTCTTCCCAAACAAACAAAAACTGAAGGAATTTGTCACCACGAAACCAGCCCTACAAGAGATCCTAAGGGGGATCCTGTGAGACAAAGTACCAGAGACATCACTACAAGCATAAAACATACAGACATCACAATGACTCTAAACCCATATCTTTCTATAATAACACTGAATGTAAATGGACTAAATGCGCCAACTAAAAGACATAGGGTATCAGAATGGATAAAAAAACAAGACCCATCTATTTGCTGTCTACAAGAGACTCATTTTAGATCTGAGGACACCTTTAGATTGAGAGTGAGGGGATGGAGAACTATTTATCATGCTCCTGGAAGCCAAAAGAAAGCTGGAGTAGCCATACTTATATCAGACAAACTAGACTTTAAATTAAAGGCTGTAACAAGAGATGAAGAAGGGCATTATATAATAATTACAGGGTCTATCCATCAGGAAGAGCTAACAATTATAAATGTCTATGCGCCAAATACCGGAGCCCCCAGATATATAAAACAATTACTCATAAACATAAGCAACCTTATTGATAAGAATGTGGTCATTGCAGGGGACTTTAACACCCCACTTACAGAAATGGATAGATCATCTAGGCACACAGTCAATAAAGAAACAAGGGCCCTGAATGATACATTGGATCAGATGGACTTGACAGATATATTTAGAACTCTGCATCCCAAAGCAACAGAATATACTTTCTTCTCGAGTGCACATGGAACATTCTCCAAGATAGATCATATACTGGGTCACAAAACAGCCCTTCATAAGTTTACAAGAATTGAAATTATACCATGCATACTTTCAGACCACAATGCTATGAAGCTTGAAATCAACCACAGGAAAAAGTCTGGAAAACCTCCAAAAGCATGGAGGTTAAAGAACACCCTACTAACGAATGAGTGGGTCAACCAGGCAATTAGAGAAGAAATTAAAACATATATGGAAACAAACGAAAATGAAAATACAACAATCCAAACACTCTGGGATGCAGCGAAGGCAGTCCTGAGAGGAAAATACATTGCAATCCAGGCCTATCTCAAGAAACAAGAAAAATCCCAAATACAAAATCTAACAGCACACCTAAAGGAAATAGAAGCAGAACAGCAAAGGCAGCCTAAACCCAGCAGAAGAAGAGAAATAATAAAGATCAGAGCAGAAATAAACAATATAGAATCTAAAAAAACTGGAGAGCAGATCAACGAAACCAAGAGTTGGTTTTTTGAAAAAATAAACAAAATTGACAAACCTCTAGCCAGGCTTCTCAAAAAGAAAAGGGAGATGACCCAAATAGATAAAATCATGAATGAAAATGGAATGATTACAACCAATCCCTCAGAGATACAAACAATTATCAGGGAATACTATGAAAAATTATATGCCAGCAAATTGGACAACCTGGAAGAAATGGACAAATTTCTAAACACCCACACTCTTCCAAAACTCAATCAGGAGGAAATAGAAAGCTTGAACAGACCCATAACCAGCGAAGAAATTGAATCGGTTATCAAAAATCTCCCAACAAATAAGAGTCCAGGACCAGATGGCTTCCCAGGGGAGTTCTACCAGACATTTAAAGCAGAGATAATACCTATCCTTCTCAAGCTATTCCAAGAAATAGAAAGGGAAGGAAAACTTCCAGACTCATTCTATGAAGCCAGTATTACTTTGATTCCTAAACCAGACAGAGACCCAGTAAAAAAAGAGAACTACAGGCCAATATCCCTGATGAATATGGATGCAAAAATTCTTAATAAGATACTAGCAAATCGAATTCAACAGCATATAAAAAGAATTATTCACCATGATCAAGTGGGATTCATTCCTGGGATGCAGGGCTGGTTCAACATTCGCAAATCAATCAACGTGATACATCACATTAACAAAAAAAAAAAAGAGAAGAACCATATGATCCTGTCAATCGATGCAGAAAAGGCCTTTGACAAAATCCAGCACCCTTTCTTAATAAAAACCCTTGAGAAAGTCGGGATAGAAGGAACATACTTAAAGATCATAAAGGCCATTTATGAAAAGCCCACAGCTAACATCATCCTCAACGGGGAAAAACTGAGAGCTTTTTCCCTGAGATCAGGAACACGACAGGGATGCCCACTGTCACCGCTGCTGTTTAATATAGTGCTGGAAGTTCTAGCATCAGCAATCAGACAACAAAAGGAAATCAAAGGCATCAAAATTGGCAAAGATGAAGTCAAGCTTTCGCTTTTTGCAGATGACATGATATTATACATGGAAAATCCGATAGACTCCACCAAAAGTCTGCTAGAACTGATACACAAATTCAGCAAAGTTGCAGGATACAAAATCAATGTGCAGAAATCAGTTGCATTCTTATACACTAACAATGAAGCAACAGAAAGACAAATGAAGAAACTGATCCCATTCACAACTGATCCCATTCACAATCTCCATCCCTGGAGATTGTCTACATGTGATAATAAATGTTCATATTCCTTAAGCAGGTTTGGGTCATACTTTCTGTTACTTGTGGCTGAAAGCATCCTAACTTGACACTTTATTAGGGTAAAAGAGAATAAACATGTGATCGTCTTGATGGTCTAAAACATACATTATCTAACATTTTCTGTAAAGGACTAGATAATAAATGTTTTACACTTTGTAGTCCATTCATCTCTCACAACTGCTCAATTCTTCCATTGTAGGGTGAAAACAGCCATAGACATGTAAATGAATGAGTATGGCTATATTCCAATAAAACTTTATGACAACGAAAGCCAAATTTCGTATAGTTTTATTCTTTAGATTTTCTCCCAGCTTAAAAAAAAATACAAAACCATTCTTAAACTTCCAGGGAAAATGGCAAAGTAGAAAGATCCTAGGCTCACCTTGTCCCATGGATACATCTAGGTAACACTCACATCAGTATAAATAACCCAGAAAAGGACCCAAAGACTGGCAGAACAGACGCTCCACAGCTAAATGTATAAAAAAGGCCACATCAAAGAGGGTAAGAAGGGTGGAAACACAGGAGCCAAACTCACCAATGGGAGAGGGGAAAAGAACAGATCCCACACCGGGTACCCAGGCATAGGGAACTACACTGGGAAGATGAATCTCCATATTTGGCTTTAAAAACCAAAAGGCCTAACTTTGTGAACTCCCTCAGTCAGTGGTGTTAACACATGGAACTTTAAACATCAGCAGGCTCAGCTCAGGGAGAGCCAAAGGGTGACAGGAAAGGGAGTCCCTGCCTTTAAAGAGGCAGCACAACACACAGCCCTTTTGAGATACAATAGACAAGCAGCAGTTTGAAAAATGCCTGGGGTATACAGGAGAGAAATTTGTTTACTAAACTCAGAGTATGTGCTGAAGGGGTAGAGATCTTTGGGAGACTTCTCTAAGACAAAAGAGCTGGGAGATGCCATTCCCTCTCCCACCACCCAGCTTAGATACACAGACATCTCCCAGAAACAGCCCAGCATGAAAACCCTCGACCTAGCTTGCTAACAGCATGCCCTACGCCCACACTCTTCTGTGGACTCACACCCTGCAATCCAGCATCAGTGGGAGTTTTCCCAGGTGGCTGCAGATCGCCTCTTGTGGCAGAACAGGCACGCCCTGTTGGTACCTTGTCTTCTGCCCCTGTGTTCTCCTGTGGATCCATCTCCTCCAATGTGCCCTTGGCAGGAGTCCATCCAAAGCAGTGCTACCAACATGGCAGTGTACAAGCAGCCCCAAGAAGGAGCTAGCACAACACCAAAGTGATTCCTGCCCCAGCAAGAGGGGAAGATAACCACACACACCTCTCCAGCTGTGGACCCAGTAGTGGGCTGGGGGTAGACATCTGGTCTCACTACAGGCCCCACCCACCAACAAAAGCTTCACAGGAGGATGACACAGGAACAGCACACTGCATTTTGGTTCTACTTCAGCTCTGGCAAATGCCTGGTCTGACTCAACTCAAGCCCAAAGCAGCCCCAGACTGGCCCACTAATAACACAGGAGTAAACTCCGCTTACAATGAGCAAAGAGAACAATTGCAGATAACTGGACTAAAGGCAAACATACATCAGCCCAACAGTAAGGTACACACAACACACACAAGAAACATGACTAAGTGCCAGGTTCTGGTGAATGGGAACACTACACTGCAGGACACTGTAGGATCTCTTTTTTATTAAGGCCACTACTTTCAACAGCAAGAGAATGTAGCTGACTTCCCTAACACATAGAAACAGAAGCAGTGAATTAGAAGAAACGAGGAGGAGCGGGGCGCCTGGGTGGCTTGGTCGGTTAAGCATCCGACTTCGGCTCAGGTCATGATCTCACGGTCCGTGAGTTCAAGCCCTGTGTCGGGCTCTGTGCTGACAGCTCAGAGCCTGGAGCCTGTTTCGGATTCTGTGTCTCCCCCTCTCTCTGCCCCTCCCCTGTTCATGCTCTGTCTCTCTCTGTCTCAAAAATAAATAAACGTTAAAAAAATTAAAAAAAAAAGAAACGAGGAGATAGACAAATATGTCTTAAATGAAAGAATAGAACAAAATCACAGCAAAACAGCTAAATAAAACAGAGATGAGCAATACACCTGATAGAGAATTTAAAGTAATGGTCCTAAAGGTACTCATTGGACTTAAGAGTGGAGGATCTCAGTAAGACCTTCAACAAAGAGACAGAAAATATGAAAGAGAACCAACCAGAGTTGAAGAACTCAATAGCTGAAATTTACAATACACTGCAGGTAATAAATGGTAGAGTAAAGGAAGCAGATCATATCAGCAAGCTGGAAGACAGAATAATGGAAAGCAACCAAGCTAAACAGGAAAAAGAAAAAAGAACAATAATAAATGAGAATAGGTTAAGGGAACTCTGCAACACCATCAAGCATAATAACATTTGCATTACAGGGATCCCAGATGAAGAAGAAAGAGAAAAGGGAGCAGAAAATTTATTTGAAGTAATAATAGCTCAAAACTTCCCTAAACTGGAAAAAGAAACAGACATCCAGATCCAGAAAGCACAGAGAAACCCAAAAAAATCAACCCAAGGAGGTCTACACCACACAACACATAGTAATTAAAATGGCAAGAAGTCATCATAAAGAATTTAAAAGCAGCAAAAGAAAACAGTTACATACAAGGGAAACCCCAAAAGGCTATACACTGATCTTTCAGCAGAGTTTTGCAGGCCAGAAGGGAGTGGCAAGATACTGTCAAAGTGCTAAAAGGAAAAAACCTGCAACCAAGAATACTCTATCCAGCTAGGCTATCATTGAAAATAAAAGGCAAGACAAAGAGGTTCCCAGACAAACAAAACTTAAAAGAATTCACCACCATTAAACCAGCCTTATAAGAAATGTTAAAGGGGGGATTCTTTGAGTGGAAAGAAAGTACCATATGCAGAAGTAAGGAAAAAAATTCACAGGTACACATGAACATAAAAGGTAGTAGATTAATCACTTATAAATCCTGTATGGAAGTTAAAGCACAAAAAGAGTACAATCAAGTACATCTATAAAAATCAGTCATGGGATTCACAAAATAAAAGAACATAAAGTATGACACCATATACCTAAAACATGGTGGGAGAGAGTAAAAATTCTCTCTTTTAGAGCACTTTTAGAATGGGTTCAATCATAAGTGACCACCATCCTAATATAGACTGCTATATGCACAAGATATTATATATAAACCTAATGGTGACCACAAATCAAAAAACCTGCAAAAAATAAAAAGGAATCCAAGTATGTCACTTAAAAAAGCCATCAAGCCACAAGAGAGCAAGAGAAAAAAGGGGCAGAGAAAAAGTACAAAAACAACAATAAAACAAGTGACAAAATGGCAATAAGTAATACCTAACAATTATTTTGAATATTAATGGATTAAATGCTCCAATCAAAAGACATAGGGTGACTTAATAGAAAACAAGACCCATTCATGTACTGTCTACAACAGCCTAATTTCAGACCTAAAGATACATGTAGATTGAAAGTGAAGGGATGATAAAACATTTATCATGCAAATGGAAGTGAAAACAAAACCTGGGGTAGCAAAACTCATATCAGACAAAAGAGACTTTAAAACAAACACTGTCAAGAGCCAAAGAAGGACATTACATAATCATAAGAGAACAAGCCAACAAGATATAACAATTGTAAATATTTGTGCATTCAATATGAGAGCACCTAAACATATAAAGCAGCTGTTAACAAACATAAAGAAACAAGTAGTAATACAATAATAGTAGGGGAATTTAACACCTCACCTATATCAGTGGATAGATCATCCAAACAGAAAATCAACAAGGAAACAATGGTTTTGAATTACACATTGTACTAGATGGAGCTAACAGATATATTCAGAACATTCCATCCACCCAAAAACAGCAGAATACACATTCAAGTACACATGGAACATTCTCCAGAATAGATCACATACTGGCAAAAAAAAACCTGTCTCAACAAATTTAAAAAGATTGAAATCTTTTCATGCATAATTTCCAACCACAATGGCATGAACTAGAAATCAACTGCACGGAAAAATCTGGAGAGAACACAAACACATGGAGGTTAAAGAACATGCTATCAACACCAATGGGTCAAAGATACAAAACAATCAATGGGTCAAAGATACAAAAATACTATTTTGAAAGAATACATGCACCCTGATGTGTACAGCAGCATTATCAACAATCACTAAATTATGGAAAGAGTCCAAATGTCCATCAACATTTGATGAATAAAGGAGAGATGTGGTATATACGTACAATGGAATATTACTCAGCCATCAAAAAGAATGAAATCTTGCCATTTGCAATGACATGGATGGAGCTAGAATGTATTAAGCTAAGTGAAATAAGTCAGAGAAAGACAAATACCATATGGTTTCACTCATATGTGGAATTTAAGAAACAAGACAAAAAAACAAAAACAAAAACAAAACATGGTGGCAGAGGTGGAAAGACAGGAAAACCAAGAAACAGACTCGTAACTATACAGAACAAAATGATGGTTACCAGAGAAGAGGTAGGCAGGGGTTATGGGTTAAATAGGTAATGGGAATTAAGGAGGGCACTCGTGATGAGCACCAGGTGTTGTATTTAAGTGTTGAATCACTAAATTCTATGCCTAAAACTAATATTCTACTGTATGTTAACTGATATTTACATTAAAATGTGGAAGAAAAAATAGATTTTAAAATAAAATTTTAAAAAAACCAACTGATAAGAAATCAAAGAGGAAATTTTAAAAATACATGGAGGGGCCCCTGGGTGGCTCAGTCGGTTAAGCATCTGACTTTGGCTCAGGTCATGATCTTGTAGTTCATGAGTTCGAGCCCTGCATCAGGCTCTGTGCTGACAGCGCTGAGTAGGGAGCCTGGTTCGGACTTTGTGTGTGTCTCTCTCTACCCCTCCCCCACCTCTCTCTCAAAAATAAAGAAAACATTTAAAAAAATAAATAAAATTTAAAAAAATAAAAATAAATGGAGATAAATGAACATAAAAAAAGACAATGGTGTGAAATCTTTAGGATGCAGCAAATTGTTCTAAGAGGAAGGTTATAACAATACAGGCCTACCTCAAGAAGAAAAGTCTCAAATAAAAAACCAATCTTTATACCTAAAGCTAGAAAGAAAAGAAGCAAAACCCAAAAACAGGAGAAAGAATGAAATAGCAAAGATTAAAACACAAATGAAATAGAAATTAAAAAAAAAAAGAACAAATCAACGAAGCCAGGAGTTTGTTCTTTGAAAAGATAAAACTAATAAGCCTTAAGCCACACTCATCAAAAAAAAAGGAAAGGGGCATCTGGGTGACTCGGTCAATTAAGTAAACAGCAAGGTCATGATCTCACAATTCATATGTTTGAGCCTCTCATCAAGCTCCATGCTGATGGCACAGAGCCTGCTTGGGAAGTTCTCTGTCTCCCACTCTCTCTGCCCTTCCCCTCTGTTCAAGTTCTGTCTCAAAAATAAATAAACAGACTTAAAAAAAAAAGGAGAGAGAGGACTCAAAATCACAAATCAAAGAGCAGTATTAACAACGAACATCACAGAAATGCAAAGGATTATCAGAGATTATGAAAAATTATAAGCCAGCAAACTGGATGACTTAGAAGAAATGAATACATTCCTAAAAACATATAACCTCCAAAAACTGAATCACAAAGAAAAAGACAATTTGAACACACCAAGTACTAGCAATGAAATTGAATCAATTATCAAAAAACTCACAACAAACAAAAGTCCAAGAACAGACAGCTTCACAGGTGAATTCTACCAAGAAGGTAAAGAAGAGTTAATAGCTATTCTTCTCAAACTATTCAAAAAAAGAGAGGAAGGAAAACATCCAAATTCATTCTATGAGGTCAACATTATCCTGATACCAAAACCAGATAAAGATACTACAAAAAAGGAGAATTACAGGCCAATATCTCTAATGAACATAGATACAAAAATTCTCAACAAAATATTAGCAAACTGAATTCAAAAATACATTAAAAAATCATTCACTACAATGAAGTGGGATTTATGTGCAGACCAACAAACATGACACCTCACATCAACAAGAAAAGGATAAAAACCATATGGTTATCTTAATAGATGCAGATAAATCATCCGATGAAATTCAATATTCTTTCAAGATAAAAACTTTCAACAAAGTAGGCTTAGAGGAAATAAACCTCAACATAATAAAAACCATATATGAGAAACCCACAGCTAATATCATTCTTAATGGCGAAAAACAGAGCTTTTTCTCTAAGGTCAGGAATGAGATAAAGATTTATACTTATACCGCTTTTTTCCAACACAGTACTGGAAGTCTTAGCCACAGCAATCAGACAAGAACAAGAAACAAAATGCATCCAGATTGGTAAGGAAAAAGGAAAATTTTATCATGACATGATACTACATAGAGAAAACCCTAAATATTCCACCAAAAAAAACTATAGAACTGATAAACGAATTCAGTAAATTCACAGAATATGAAATCAACATACAGAAATATGTTGCATTCTGTACATTAATAATAAAGTAGCAGAAAGAGAAATTAAGAAAACAATCCCACTTACAAAAATTGCACACAAAAATAAAATATCTAGAAACAAGCTTAATCAAGGAAGTGAGGGGCACCTGGGTGGCGCAGTCGGTTAAGCGTCCAACTTCAGCCAGGTCACCATCTTGCGGTCCGTGAGTTCGAGCCCCGCGTCAGGCTCTGGGCTGATGGCTCGGAGCCTGGAGCCTGTTTCCGATTCTGTGTCTCCCTCTCTCTCTGCCCCTCACCTGTTCATGCTCTGTCTCTCTCTGTCCCAAAAAAAATAAATTAAAAAAAAAAAATCAAGGAAGTGAAACACCTGTACTCTGAAAACTATAAAACACTGATGAAGGATACTGAAGATGACACAAATGGAAAGATATACCATGCTCATGGACTGGGAGAACAAATACTGTTAAAATGTCGGTACTACCCAAAGCAATCTACAGATTTTATTCAATCACTATCAAAATACTAACAGCATTTTCACAGAGCTAGAACAAACAATCCTACAATCTGTATTAGAACCATAAAAGACCCCTAAAAGCCAAAGCAATCTTGAAAAAAAGGACAAAACTGGAGGTATCACAATCCCAGTTTTCAAGATATACTACAAAGTTGTAATTAAAACAGAATGGTACTGGCACAAAAACAGACACAAAGATCAATGGAACAGAATAGAGAGCTCAGAAATAAACCCATGATTATATGGCCAATTACTCTATGACAAAGGAGGCAAGAATATGCAATGGGAAAAAGTCTTTTCAATAAATGCTGCTGGGAAAACTAGACAGGTACAAGAAAAGGAATGAAACTGGACCATTTTCTTAAACATACACGAAAGTTACCTCAGAATGGATTAAAAACCTAAATGTGAGACTTGAAACCATAAGTAACCTAGAAGAGAGCACAGGCAAGTAATTTCTCTGACATTGGTCACAGCAACATTTTTCTAGATATGTCTCCTGAAGCAAGGGAAATGAAAGCAAAAATAAACTATTAGGACTACATTAAAATGAAAAGCTTTTGCACAGCAAAGGAAACCATCAACAAAATGAGAAGGTAACCTACCAAATGGGAGAAGTTATTTGCAAATGATACATTCAATAAGGGGTTGATATCCAAAATGTATAAAGAACTTAATACAACTCAACACCAAAAAAAAAAAAAATCCAATGAAAAATATGAACAGATTTTTCTCCAAAGACATACAGATGTCCAACAGACGTGTGAAAAGATGCTTAACATCACTCATCATCAGGAAAATGTAAATCAACACCATAATGAGATATCACCTCACACAAGTCAAAATGGCTAAAATCAAAAACAAAACAACAAATGTTGGCAAGGATGTGGAGAAGAAGGAACCCTCACACGTTGTTAGTAGGAATGCAAATTAGTACAGCCACTGTGGAAACAGTATGGAGGTTCCCCAAAAAATTTAAAATAGAATTACCTATGATCCAGGAATTCCAGTACTGAGTCTTTACCCAAAAAAATGAAAACATGAATCCAAAAACATATATGCACCCCTATATTTATTGCAGCATTATTTACAATAGCCAAGACATGGAAACAGCCCAAGTGTCCATCCATGGGTGAATGGATGTGGTACACGTATATACAAGTATATATGTTGTATGTATGTGTGTGTGTGTGTGTGTGTGTGTGTGTGTGTGTATATATATATATACACACACACACATACACATATATATACATATACATATATATGTATGTGTATATACATATGTATATATGTATATGTATATATATGTGTATATATATATATATATATATATATATATATATACACATATTCACTCAGCCATAAAAAAGAATGAGATTATTCCATTTGCAACAAAATAGATGGACTTAGAGAGTATAGTGCTAAGTGAAATACGTCAGTCAGAGAAAGACAAATACCATATGATTTCACCTACATGTGGAATTTAAGAAATAAAACAGATAAACAAAGAAAAAAGACAAATGAAAGAGACAGACTCTTCAATACAAAGAACAAACTGGTGGCTGGGGGTGGGAGGATGAGTGAAACAGATAAAAGGGATTAAGAGTACACCTATCTTGATGAGCATTAGATAATGTACAGAACTGTTGAATCACTATATTATACACCTGAAACTAATATAGCACTATGTTAATTTTATTTCAATAAAAAAAGAAGGGAAAAAACTTGGAAGAATTGAACACAAATTCCTTGGAGGTTGAGGGAAAAACTAGAGAAAAAGGAGAAAATTCCTATAACTTGAGAAAGTTTATCTACTAGAAAACTGCAATAAATATCACTTAGTGAAAGAAATATAACAAACACTTTCTGTTAATGTCAGGAAGAAAATATGAATGACTTTTACTCAACAATGCTGTGGTGTTCCATGTCAGAAAGGAACAGAAGTAAAAAAAAATAATAATAATAATGAATAAAAAACAATTAAAAAAAAAAGAACAGTAATAACTGTTTCTGGTTAGTTGCTCACTCCCTTACAAAAAAACCAAGAAGCAAAAAAAAAAAAAAAAAAGAGGTTAGAGTGGAAGAGAGCCAAAGCATAAGAGACTCTTAAAAACTGAGAACAAACTGAGGGTTGATGGGGGGTGGGAGGGAGGGGAGGGTGGGTGATGGGTATTGAGGAGGGCACCTTTTGGGATGAGCACTGGGTGTTGTATGGAAACCCATTTGACAATAAACTTCATATATTGAAAAAAAAGAAAAGAAAAGAAAAGAAAAGAAAAGAAAAGAAAAGAAAAGAAAAGAAAAGAAAAGAAAAAGAAAAAAAACAAGAAGCTAAATATAAAAATTTAGAAGGTGACATAACACAAGCTCAACATAGGAAAATTAAGTTTTTGGCAGAGGTGCGATAATTAGACAATATAATCAAAATTGCATGGTATCTCTGCATAGAGAATGTGAACATGTTTTATTGTATTTAATCCTAGAAATTTGGTACTTTTTGATCCATTGTAAATATATCGTTTAAAATCTTTAGTATTGTAGAGGCACCTCGGTGGCTCAGTAAGTTAAGCATCTGACTTTGGCTCAGTTCATGAGTTCAAGCCCCGCATCAGGCTCTGTGCTGACAACTCAGAGCCTGGAGCCTGCTTTGGGTTCTGTGTCTGCCTCTTTCTCTGCCCATCCCCCGCTAGTACTCTGTTTCTTCCTCCC
Source organism: Panthera pardus (assembly GCF_024362965.1). Lineage (NCBI taxonomy): Eukaryota > Metazoa > Chordata > Mammalia > Carnivora > Felidae > Panthera > Panthera pardus. The sequence goes on from NW_026526677.1 coordinate 102,673,967, forward strand.
TCCCTCTCTCTCTCTCTCAAAAAGAAATAAAAACATTAAAAAATTTTTTTAATAAAATATTTACTATTGTAAAATACGCCATATTTTTAGAAATGTGCACTCAGTGAACTATCAAAAACACTGAGTAGCCAGATGGTCGGGAATAAATACAACAAGGGGCAAAAACACACACAAGCACAATCTAACACAAATTGAAATGCTAAACAGACCTACATATTCAACACAATTACAAAAAAATCTGAGTAAGTTGTATATGTGGCGGAGGACAGGGTATCATGTGACAATATAATTCTAAAATTTCTAAGGAAATTCAAAGGGCCAAAAATAATAACACCTCTAAAACAGAAAGCTGCAAAACTTACATTTCCATATAGCAAGACTTTTTATTTTAATTTTGTTAGAGAGTACAAGGGGGGAGAGGGACAGAGGGAGGAAGGGAGGGGGAGGGATGGGGGGGAGAGAGAGAGAGGATGAGAGAGAATCTTAAGTAGGCTCCACACTCAGGGTGGAGCCTAACACGGGGCTCAATCTTACAATCCTGAGATCAGGACCTGAGCCGAAATCAGAGTCAGGCATTTAACTGACTGAGCCATCCAGGTGCTCCAAGACTTCTTTTAAAGCTATATATAGATATATGACATTGTAGCATGGGTGCACAGAGAAATAAAAGATCAATGAAATAGAATATAGAGAACAGAACTCTTGGTTCATGACAAATAGACCACTACAGAGCAGCAAGGGAAGGGCAGCCTTTTCAATAAATAATTCTGGGAAAACAGGATATCCATGGGGAGAAAAATAAAACTGGAACCCTATATTACAACACACACACACACACACACACACACACACACACACACACACACACACACACACCAGTCCTGGAAAATCATAAACTTAACTATGAAAAGCAAAGCAAATGGCTTGTCAGAGAGTACATCTCACACTACCTGTAGTGAAGAGACACTTTTTAAAAATATCTAAACTGTCAAGGACCCATGTTTGGTCCTAATGCACATGACTAGTATACCACTTATGAAACCTGGCTCATCCCATGAGTTTGAAAACACTAGAACTGTCAACAAGGTGAATCTGCTAGTCACACACTTGCGTGCCATGGTGACATCACATTCCCACAACAGTTTCTGGATACTTAGTCTCAGTTTCTATACTCATCTCTTCATGGACCACTAAAAAACACTTTAGAACTAGCACAATTTTTCAGATGACAGTTTGGCACAATAATAAATAGCTCTTGGGCTGTTGAAGATAATATAAGAAAATACCTTCATGAATTCAAGGTAGAATATGTCTTCTTGGACTGAATTCCAAAGGCATTAATCATAAGGAAAAATACTGGTAAGTTTTAGCACATTAAAATCAGGAACTGCTTATCAAAAGATACCATTAAGGGAGTGAAAAAAATTAAAACTGTGGGGAAAAAAATCTGTAATACACAGAATAAAGGACTCTCTCTTTTCACTGTGTCCAGACTGGTAACTTAAAATCCAGATTTCTAAGTCAGACTATGTGAAAAATAAAACACATATCCCCCCAAGAAACCATAAGCAAAGTCAAAATGTAAATTATAAACAGAGAAAAAAACACTTGCAATTTATATCCAGGCAACAAGCTAATATGCCTATTATATAAAGAGCTCTTAAAAATTGAAAAGAAACAGGCCCAGAGAGAAAAATTAGGGAAAGTTGTGAGTAGTCAATTTAATAGAAAAATGAAATTGGCCCTTAAACACAAAAAAAGAAATATATGTTTAAACAACACTGAGAGACCATTTCTTATATATCAAGATAGCAAAAATTCCAAAGATTAAAAACACAATATTGATAAGGCTTTGGAGAAATTGGCATCCTCAAGCATTGCTGATAGGAATCCAAAATGGCACAGCCCTTGTGGAGAGAAATTTAATAGTATTGAGAAAAATTACATATGTATTTACCTTCTGACCCAGCATTCTCAAAGACACCAGAAAAAATATGAAATGACTATGCATAAGATTATTCAGTGACACATTCATTTCAGACAAATTCATTGCTAAATAGCAAAAGACTGAAAATACAATACAGCCTAAAAAGGAAGGGGAGGGTGCCTAGAAAAGTCTGAAAGGTCCTAGAAAAGGCACCTGCTGTAATCTCCAGGATATGTTAAAGGAGAAGAGAAAGTGTGCCACCACTCAGGTAATAAAAAGGGAAGGACATATATAAATGTATTTGCTCATACTTGCAACAATTAAAAAAAAAAACCACTGGAGGGGCGCCTGGGTGGTTCAGTCGGTTAAGTGTCTGACTCTTGATTCCAGCTCAGGTCATGATCTTATGGTTCATCAGTTCGAGCCCTGCATCAGGCTCTGTGCTGACAGTGTGGAGCATGCTTGGGATTCTCTCTCTCTCTCTCTCTCTCTCTCTCTCTCTCTCACTCACTGCCCCTCCCCTGTTCACATTCTCAATCTCTCTCTCTCTCTCACTCACTCAAAATAAATAAAGTTTAAAAAATTAAATTTAAATTTAAAAACCCACTGTAATATAAATTAAAGACTAATAAAAAGTTTCATATAAAGGCATGTAAACTTCAGAGTAGAAGGAACATGAATAGAAATGAAACTTCTTTTATGCCTTTTTATACCATTTTGGAACCACATACATGATTTACATATCAAAAATTTTACATTAAAAAAACAATAGGGCTCATGAGATCAAGAACTGCATCGGGCTTGTGCTGACAGCGTGGAGTCTGGGATTCTCTCTTCCTCTCTCTCTCTCTGCACATTCACCTGCAATCTCTCTCTCTCGCTCTCTCTCAAAATAAATAAATAAGGCTCACAAAATGTGTATGGGCTGTGCTTTCAAAATTGTTAACTTAGTCCTTTCTCCTTGTCTGCAACCTTGGTCACATTATGCTTAGATGTTCTGGCTTTGTTCTTGGGGTCTTGCTGACAGATCTGGACTTGTAAAGACCAGACATATCATCCCTGTTATTAGGACACATTGGTTAATTTGCAAACAGTGAGTGGTAAGTTTCCTTTCTCCTTTTTCCCAAAACACTTTCCCTTAACTCAAAGTCCTCCCCTGGAATAGTCAAGATATCTTGACATACTAAGGCATCAACACAGACCAAAAGATGGTTTCCCCATTCCTCAATATTCCCCCATTCTATTTCCAACAACGAAGATCTTAATTTCAAGATACATCCACAAGATCTTCCAAAAATGTTTTTAAAACATGCAAAAATCCCATTCACAAAAGCAAATTACCTTTATCCGCAATAAAAACATTCTTTTTTCATCAAGGTTTATTTTTTCAGTCCTCAACTAAGGCTGGTAGCTGGCAACATCTTCCTTAAAGATAGGAGTTTTCTTCACTGAAATATCTCATGTGGCTCCTTGGCCATGTAAGTTTGTTTCCAGCCTAAACCAATAAAAGTTAAAAAGCAAGGGCCCCATGGCTACATGGCTGAACATGCTGAGCCAGTCCTAAGATTTTCTGTACCTCTCATCAGACTTTGGCTGATTTTGTGGAGCACAGCTTTCTTGCCACTGATCCTGATCTCGAAGCCTCAGTCATGGTGACTGGCACTTGGTAAGGAAGGGGTGCCAATGCAAAGGTGAATACCAAATAGCTGAGAGCCATTTTCAACCTGAAGGTTTATTACCACAATGTAGGAAGGCATCAGTTCCACCACTACACATGAACAGAACCCATGTGACCTCTCAGAAGGTCTGAAGCTTTCAGGTACCTATGTACTTTGTGAACTCCACCCCCAATATTCTTTAGGGTCACTCTTTAGTCCACAATCTGTGTATCCTCCTGGCACTTGTGTGGCTACGACAAAGAGGACTGGCAGAGACAAAGTTATAGGAGTAGAACCACCAGGGTTACAGCTGAGACTTTTGTCAGAACATAGGGTTCAGGGGTGCCTGGGTCGCTCAGTGAGTTAAGCGTCCAGATTCAACTCAGGTCATGATTCCATGGTTCGTGGGTTCGAGTTCCAAGTCGGGCTCTGTGCTGACAGCTCAGAGCCTGGAGCCCACTTCGGATACTATGTCTCCCTCTCTCTGCCCCTCCCCTGCTCACACTCTGTCTCTCTCAAAAAACAAACAAACAAACAAAAAAAAAAAAAAAAAAAAAAAACCATGGTATTCAAAGTCTCCCAAGTGGCCCCATACACCATTTGGATACCCTTTCCTGCTCAAGACTCCTTTTCCTCTACTTCCTGCTCCCCAACACCAACTCTCTCTGTCCTCCTCCATCTCTCCAGAGCACAGAAGACACCCCTCCACAGAGATGCACAGTCATGACCCCAGCACCATCCTTGGAATGGTTTTCTTCATCTCTAGTTCTTTAAGTAGGAGCACATGCATAATAGCATCAATCAGTATTTGTCAAATAAATGATGCTACACCTCTATACTTCCAGAACATGTTGTAAAACAGAACACAGAAAAGGGACATGGCCCATTTTAAAAATCAAATTAATATAATCTTCTGTAAGCTGAGAGGAAGAGAAACAAGGTAAAAAAGAGTAAGCACCACAATCATCCATGAAGAAGAAGAAGGGTGATGGGGTCAAAACTCTGTTTACAATTAGAATCACTGTTGACACTTCTTTACAGCTACTCCTTCCTGGGTTAGGGAGGAGTGATATGGAGCAGACATTACAATGTAGGAAATGGAGAAACAGTCCAAGCATGAGGAAGTCCAGGTTTTCAACAAAATTCACCTACAGCCACTAATCACCTTGTTTTTTTTTATTTCCTTCCTTTTCGATTATGCTAATGATACATATCGAGAACCTAAAAGATTCCAACAGAGAAGATACTGACGCAACTGTAGGAAGAACAAAGCTCTGTTCTGAGTATCATTCATTAAATGCAAACTTTTTTTTACTCAATAATGACCTTAAGATGGGGATATAACATTAAACTGCTGTGGTCCCTGTCCTCATAAAACGGACTGTCAAGAATGAATACCAGTAAATGTCAAGCTATTGCAATAGGTATAAAGGAAGAGAAATCTAAAAGAAGACGAGAAGAATGAGTAGGATTCAGGGATGCAAAAGAGGAGGTACAAGGAGAGCAACCTAAAAGAAAAGCATTCCAGAAGGAACAGCATAGACAAAAGGCCTCATCTTTCATGTGTTTTAGTAGGCGATCCCTCTCTTGTTTGCTGTCTTGTTTCAAATAAGATGATTCTTAAAACATCACCGGTACTTACATATGCATGTACATACACACATACGTATGTATGTAAAAATGTGTGAATCATTTTTACAATGGACAGGATTCACAAAGACTGGAAGAAAAAAAAAGGTTTTGTTACTCTACTTATTCAATATAACCTCTCTCAGTATTCAATCTACCCTGGGCCAGACAAAGAACACAGCATTAAATTGGTGATGTACTGTGGTCTTTTTTAATTAAGAAAAACAATATTCCCTCAGTTCATCCATAACTTGGTAGCCTGGGAGACCAAAATAAATGAGCTGGGTAGAGTTAAACCTACTTTGCCTTAACACAAGTCCCCAACTAAATTTTAAATTACTCTTGAGTAGAGAACTTGCCTTGAATGCCATGTACTATATACCTAGCACAAGACAGATTCTAAAATGTTTGTTAAACAAATGGATATATTATTCAATATATTTTAAAGAAATATCATGGTTTTTGAGATGCCTAAGAGTTTTTGTAAATGTCAGTTTCCTCCCCTTGTGACCCAGCTGTGTGAGGGTAACTGTGGAATGGAAAAGTCTCTTTCAAAACTATACAGACAGAATAGAGTTCAAGAGCTCCCTGAGCTGCTCCACAGGACAGCTCGGGTGGATGTGACAGAATCCAGGCGTTTCATGCTGCTCGGTTTCCGCACCAACCCCTAGGGTTTTATTCATATAAAGTAGCAACACTTGCACCACCACCACCACACACACACACACACACACACACACACACACACACACACACACGAGGGACTGCACAACGGTTAGATCACAGGCTTGCAAGCCAGACTGCCCATCTTTGAATCATCACGCTGGAAGTTGTTAATTTTATGGACCTAGGCAAATTACTTACCATCTCCCTGCTTCATTTCCTAATGTATAAAATAAGTATAAGATAGGACCTACCTGACAGACTTGACTGCTCCCCCATACTCACTGAGTAATTAAGTAGGCAGCTGGCTGTCTTCATCTTCTCCCCACAATCCTTCCAGTGCCCTGAAAGAACTGAGATCTCACATCTAAACCAACTCAAACCTTGAGCTTTCTGGTGACTGTGTCCCCCAGTAACAGTGACCTTTACACCTCATATATTTTGACAACCCACTTTGATGGCCACACCTTGAACCTTGTCATCTCCAAATGACACCTCCCACTTCCTTACACGTTCAAACCACAGACTCTTACTCTTTCGTATTTAGCTTCTCACTCTTATTATGCCTCCCAGAAACCTTGAATTCACTAATTCACTAAACAAAAATGTACTGAATGCCTTTTATGTCCCCAGCACTGTTTTCCTGGATTCTTCCAACCCCTTTCAACTTATAAGACCCCTGCTAGCCCCAATTTCCTTTTCTTCCCAACATAGGTTCTGTGGTTAATTACTTGAACTATTTTCTCCCCTACACCCTCATATTCATGAAACATGTTTGTTTTTTTCTGTTTGAAGTCTGTTTCCTCAAAGGAAAGCATATATTAATTCTTAATTTGTTAATTCTTAAGTCTCAGTTTCATCTTCCCAAAGGTTAAAGGAGTAAAATCAAAATTATGTCAGTAGATATCACACATTCCTGGAGGTTACAAGTTAATTTGTATTCTCACCTTATACCACATATCAAATAAATCTCAAGTTATTTATAGGTTCCACCTTTTTAAAACATCTAATTATTACAACAAACTCATGGGATATAGTCTCTATGAGCTCTTCTTTTAAAACTGTACAAGATCAACTTCAGCTAAACAAAAGATAAATGATAAGAACTCTTACAGACAAAATGATGACAATTACCAAATCCACATGACTATACAACTAGCCAAACACAAAATAAAACTATGGAGATTACAGGTGGAAAACAGAATATAAATATTTTAGACTGAGACATCAAAGAAATATTATAAATGACATTATATACATATGTATTAAAATACTTATATGCACTTATATTAAATATTTTATATATACTTATACATATTTTAAAAATATTTTTAATAAAAAGGTTATATATAAATATATACTACTGTATAAGGCATATTAGATATAGTATATATGTTATATATAATAAATATAGTACATACTATATACTATGATATCTAGTATATACTATATTATACTATACTTCATCCCATATAGTATATATACAATATATTAGACTATATACTATAGTCTATATATACACTACATACTATATATATAACACACACATATACATATATGTAGTATATAATATATACTATATAGTGTTATATATATATTATAGTATATATATAAAAAACTTATTTTTTGAAAAACATACATTTCTAAATAAGAGTAAACACAAAGGCAAATAATTTAATAAACAGATATATAGTAGTAGAGAGGAATAAAATAGGGTAAAAGAGTGTAAACAAATCATTTGGGGAGCACCTGAATGAATCTGTCAGTTAAGTGTCTGATTCTTGGTTTTGGCTCAGGTCATTATCTCACAGTTTGTGAGCTTGAGCCCCACATCAGGCTCTGCACTGGCTGTGCAGAGCCTATTTGGGATTCTTATCATTCCCTCTCTCTGCCCCTCCTCTACTCACACTCTCTCTCTCTCTCAAAAATAAACATGAATAAACTTTAAAAAGAAAGAAAGAAAGAAAGAGAGAGAGAGAGAGAGAGAGAGAGAAACACTTATATACTCAATCTACCACAAAGGAGGCAAGAATACACAATAGGAAAAGATAGTCTCTTCAGTAACTAGTGTGGGAAACTGGACCACTTTCTTATACCATACACAAAACAAACGCAAAATGGACTACAGACCTTAATGCGAAACATGAAGCCATAAAATCCTAGAAGATAACATAGGCAATAACCTCTTTAATATCAGCCTTAGCAACATTTTTCTAGACATGTCTCCTGAGGCTAGGGAAACAAAGGCAAAAATAAACTATTGGCACTACACCAAAATAAAAAGCTTTGCATAGCAAAGAAGACTATCAACAAAACAAAAAGGTAACCTACTGAATGGGAGAACACATTTACAAATGACAAACCTGAAAAGAGATTAATACTCAAAATATAAAAGGGCTTATACAACTCAATACCCCCCCCCCCAAAAAAAAAAAACCCCAAATAATCCAATTTAAAAAATGAGCAGACATCTGGGGCATGTAGGTGGATCGGTCAGTTAAGTATCTGACTCTTGATCTTGGCCCAGGTCATGATCTCACGTTCATGAGATCAAGTCCTGCTGTCAGCACAGAGCCTGCTTGGGATTCTTTCCCTCCCAGTCTCTGCCCCTCTCCCAGTCACACTCACACACTCTCTCAAAATAAATAAACAAACTTAAAAAAAAATGAGAATACATAAAGAGCCATTTCTCCGAAGAAGACATACAGATGGCCAATAGAAATATAAATAGATGCTCAAATTTTCTAAGAATCAGGAAAATGCAAGCCAAAACCACTATAAGACACCACTTTACATATGTCAGAATGGCATGTGATAAAGACATAGAGAAAAAAAGAACCCTCCTGCACTACTGGTGGAATGCAAACTGGTGCAACCATATTGGAAAACAGTATGGAAGTACCTCAAAAATTGAAAAATAGAATTACCATATGATCCGGTAATTCTACTACTTGGTATTTACCCAAAGAATTAAAAAAAATTAATTCAAAAATGTATATGCACCTCTATGTTTATTGCAGCATTATTTACAATAGCCAAGATATGAAAGCAACCCAAGTGTCTGTTGATAGGTGAATGGATAAAGATGTGGGGTGTGTGTGTGTGTGTGTGTGTGTGTGTTTGTGTGTGATGTGATGTGTGTATATACATACATACACATATATATACCCACATGTGCAATGGTATATTAGTCATAAAAAAGAATGAACTCTTGCCATTTATAACAACATGGATGGATCTAGATGATATAATGCTAAGGAAATGAGTTCATCAGAAAAAAACAAGTACCATGTGATCTCCTCTTATGTGGAATTTAAGAAACAAAACAAATGAGAGGCACCTGGGTGGCTCAGTCAGTTAAGCATCCAACCCTTGATTTCAGCTCAGGTCATGATCTCATGTTGTGAAATTGAGTCACATATCAGGCTCCGTGCCAACAGCACAGAGCCTTCTTGGGATTCTCTCTCTCCTCTCTCTCTCTGTCCCTCTCCCTATTTGTGCTCTCTCTCTCTCTCAAAATAAATAAATAAACATTAAAAAAGAAAAAAGAAAAACAAATCAACAAAGGGAAAAAAAAGAGACAAACCAAAAATCAGACTCCTAACTATCTAGGACAAACTGATAGTTATCGAAGGGGAGGTGGGGGGGGGGGGTGGTGGTGGTGGGAAGCATGAAATAGATGAAGGACATTAAAAGGACAATTTTCATGATGAGCACTGAGTAATGTATAGAATTAATGAATCACTATATTGTACATATAAAACTAATATAACACTGTATTTTAACTATACTGGAATTAAAAACTTTTACAAAGAGGATAAAACAAACCCAAAAATGCACACGCACACACACACACATTTTTAATAATCAAAGAAGTGAAAGACTTGTACTCTAAAAACTATAAAACACTGATGAACAAAATGGAAGAAGACACAAAGAAATGGAAAGACATTCCATGCTGGTGGATAGGAAGAACAAATATCGTAAAAATGTCAACAATACCCAAAGCAATCCACACATGTAATGCAATCCCTATCAAAGTACCAACAGCATTTTCACAGAGCTAGAACAAATAATCCTAAAATTTTTATGGAACCACAAAAGACCCCACATAGCCAAAGCAATCTTGAAAAAGAAAAGCAAAGCTCAAAGCATCACAGTTCTGGACTTCAAGTTATATTACAAAGTTATAGTCATCAAGACAGTATGGTACTGGCATAAAAACAAACACATAGATCAGTGGAACAGAATAGAAAACTCAGAAATGGACCCAACTAATCTCTGACAAAGCAGCAAAGAAGTTCCAATGAGAATAAGACCATCTCTTCAACAAATAGTGTTGGGAAAACTGGACAGCCACACGCAAAAGAATTAAACTGGACCACTTTAATACACTATACACAAAGATAAATTCAAAATGGGTTAAAGGCCTAAATGTGAGACAGGAAACCATTAAAAGCCTAGAAGAGAACACAGGCAATAACCTCTTTGACATCAGCCATAGCAACTTCTTACTAGAAATGTATCCTGAGGAAAAGGAAACAAAAGCAAAAATAAACTATTGGTATACATCAAAATAAAAGGCTTTTGCACAGTAAAGGAAATAATCAACAAAACTAAAAGGCAACCTAGGGAATGGAGAAGATATTTGCAAAGTACATATTGAATAAAGGGTTAGGATCCAAAATGTATAAAGAACTTATAAAACTCATCACACAAAAAACAATCCAGTTAAGAAATTGACAGAAATGAATAGACCTTTTTCCAAAAAAGACTAGCAGGACATGAAAAGATGCCCATCATCACTCATCATCAGAGAAATACAAACCAAAATGACAATGAGCTATCACCTCACACCTGTCAGAATGGCTAAAATCAACAACACAAGAAAAATAGGTGTCACTGAGGATGTGGAGAAGGGGGAACCCTCGAGCACTGTTGGTGGGAATGCAAACTGGTATGGCCACTTTGAAAAACCGTATGGAGTTTCCTCAAAAAGTTAAAAATAGGACTTAGTATGATCCATCAATTGCACTACTAGGTATTTACCCAAAAGATACAAAAATACTGATTCGAAGGGATATATGCACCTCGATGTTTATTAGCAGCATTATCAGCAATAGCCAAATTATGGAAAGAGCCCAATGTCCATCAACTGATGAATGGATAAAGAAGATGTATACTTCAAACACACACACACACACACACACACACACACACACACACACACAAAATGGAATATCACTCAGCCTTAAAAAAATGAAACCTTGCCATTGTAATGTCATAGATGGAGTTGGAGAGTATTATGCTAAATGAAACAAGTCAGAGAAAAACAAATACCATATGATGTCATTCACATGTGGAATTTAAGAAACAAAAAAATAAACATGGGGGCGGGGGGGGAGGGGAGGCAAACCAGAAAACAGACTTTTAACTATAGAGAACAAACTGAGGGTTACTGGAGGGGAGGTGGGAGTAGGAATGGGTTAAACAGGTAATGGGCATTAAGGAGGGGACTCTTGATGAGCCCTGGGTGTTGTATGAAAGTGATAAATCACTAAATCCTTCAGCTGAAACTAACATTACACTGTATGTTAACTGGAACTTAAATAAAAACTTGAAAAAGGAAAAAGAAAAAAAAAAGAAGTTGCATTCACACTGCATTCCCTTTCATAACTTTTGAATTTTGAGTTGGGTTTACATGGTAACTATTCCAAACTTCGTAAATTTTTACAAAAAGGTAACTTCATAGTTCATTGTTTAAAATGTTTAATTTTTACTATGATTTTTCCTTTTATTCTATTAGGATTTACATATAGGAAAACACTTCTTAAATATTTACTTCTTTCAATTTAGTTATAACCATTTCTTAAAACAAAATTTCTTAGGCATATATTTTTTATAATTTTTTTTCAATGTTTATTTTAGTTTTGAGAGAGAGAGACAGACAGACAGAATCTGAAGCAGGCTCCAGGCTCTGAGCTGTCAGCACAGAGCCTGATGCAGGGTTCAAACTCATGAACCGTGAGATCATGACCTGAGCCGAAGTCGGACACTTAACCTACTGAGCCACCCAGGCGCCCCTCTTAGGCATACATTTTTAATTTCAATATTTTTAAATGAGTTTTAGCATCCTATAGAATAGTGGTTTAAATAAAAATGGAACAATCAATTCATATGTTTTATCTAAAGTTTTAGTACTTTTCAAAAAATGTTTATTAATTTATTTTTGAGAGAGAGACAGAGAGAGAGAGCATGAGCAGGGGAAGGGCAGACAGACAAAGAGAGAAAGAGGATCCTAAGCAGGCTCCATGTTCAGCGTGGAGCCCGAAATGGGGCTTAATCCCACGACAGTGAGATCATGACCTGCGCCGAAATCGAGGGTCGGACAGTTAACCACCTGAGCCCCCAGGCACCACTAAAGTTTTAGCACTTCAATTATGGCAATTGCTGGGTTGGACATTTGGTGGTTAACATATGAATAATGGTACAAGTCCAACATTCAGGTTAGTAGAGACAGGCTCAGCCATGTACATACATTCCGTTACATTCCTTGCCAGTTTCAGTGTGGACAAAAGATGCTTACCTTTCTGCATCACAGGATTACCTTCGCAGTGCTCTTACACCGTGAAGTGCCATTGGACCCGGCCAGTTTCATCAGCAGAAACTGAGCTGAGAATAAAGGGAATCGTGGAGAAACGACACCGGCTGATCCCACCCAGACCCTGCACCCATGTGGTACCATCACCAGTGCGACGCACAGCAGACCTACCACCCTCCACCCCGAGACATCTACTGCAGGTGGAATCAGTGAACCATCCTGCTAGAGGTGAGAGACTATTTGGGACGCAGGGAGGAATATGGCAGGATCTCCCTGAGGGCCAGGATGTCCTCCTCAGCCCTGAAGACAGGTGCTTCAGAAAAGGTGAGACAACCGAATCTACCTGGTCAGCTTCACTTTATTCTTGGGAGGGCTGGGCCTCTGTGTCTCCTGCTCATCCACCCCAACAAAGGAGTGTCAGCTCTCTGGAGAGCAAGGAACCATGGCTATGACAGAGTGATCTTCACAGCCCACTTGGTCCAAGGCACCTCCAGGGTCTTCTCTGAGTGTAGCCTGACCCTAACCACAACTGTTGAACGGTGTCAGTACCTGGATGCTGGAACCCAAGAAGCAAGAGGCCTCATCACCTGCCCTTTGAAGGCCTGACCCACGTGACCACTAGTGACTTAGCCAAGAAGAACCTTTTATGTAAGGTTAGCAGGCCGTCAGACATAATGTGCAATTCGAAGGTACTTTATTTTTCTACATCAATTACCCCAATCACTTTAATTAACAGTGAGCCCTGCACTCTCAAATACCTATTGGTTATCAGCTTTGTTTTACTAAAGTCCACAGTTCTAGATCTATCAAAATGTTCCAGGCAGAGAAAATGTGCAAAAGTCAAACTGAGCTAACTATAGTATCAGCCATACCAAACCTCATCATTTCCCACTATAGTCTCCCTTCCCCCAGATGCAACTGCTTTGAATTATTTTTTTTTAATTTTTTTAATGTTTGTTTCTTTTTGAGAGAGAGAGGGGACGAGTACAAGCTGGGAAGGGGTAGAGAGATGGAGACAGAGGATCTGAAGGAGACTCCACATTGTCAGCACAGAGCCTGACACAGGGCTAGAACTCGCAAACTGTGAGATCACGACTTGAGCTGAAGTCACTTGAGCCGTGGATTACGCTTAATCCACTGAGCCACCCAGGCGCCCCCGCTGTGAATTATTTTAAATGTTTTAAACACTATTTACCACCATACTTTTTAAATATTGTGCTTATGTAGCTTGGTCAGCTACACAAAGCTCAATTTTCTGAACAAATGAGGGATTTTTCTCAGGTAAGGAAGCCTAGAAGAAACGCAGGGCTGACACAGGACCCGATACGCCCTCCAGGACCCATCTGAGACCCTTCTGTTCTGCCTCCTCAGCATGTGGCTCTCTCAAGCTTGTCACCTCAGCATCTCAAGATGGACATGCCACATCTACAATCTCAACTGTGTCCCAGGAGAAAAGAGGAAGGATAAACGCAAAGGCACATTCCAGCTGCATCTGCTACCCAGGGACTTTTGATCATCCATCACTGGCCAGAATCATGTAAAATAACCACCCTTACTGACAAGAAAGGCAGGGAAATAGAACCTTTTGCTAAGCATGCTGCCACTCTGTGTTCTGTAAATAAGGAGAGAGGAGGAAGGACCCTGAGTCGGTCACGAGTGGTATTACCACTCTGCTATCCCTTGATTTTTCCTTTTTCCATTGACTATCAATTTCCAGGGTTCGTTGTAAAAGCACCAGTTCTCTTACATCACACTTGTACCCCATTTGCCTTCACGACATTCTTCCAACTTAACAACAGTTGATCCTTGAACAACAAAGGTTTCAACAGCACAGGTCCACATATATGTGGATTTTTTTCCCCATAAATATATAGAAAACTATTTGGAGGTGTGCAACAATTTGAAAAAAAAAAACTCACACATAAGCCACATAGCCTAGGGATATAGAAAAAAAAATTAAGAAAAAGGTAGGTCGTGAATTCATAAAATATATGTAATATATGTAGCTACTAGTGTATTTTATCATTTGCCACCATAAATATATACAAATCTATCATTAAAAGTTAAAATGTGGGATGCCTGGATGGCTCAGTCAGTTGAGCGTCCGACTTCGCTCGGGTCATGATCTCGCGGTCGGTGAGTTCGAGCCCCGCATCAGGCTCTGTGCTGACAGCTCAAAGCCTGGAGCCTGCTTCAGATTCTGAGTCTTCCTCTCTCTGCCCCTCCCCCACTCATGCTCTGTCTCTCTCTCTCTCTCTCTTTCTCTATCAAAAATAAACTTAAAAAAAAAAAGTTAAAATGTATCAAAACTTACACACATAAACACAGATCATCCATGGCATCATTCATAGTCAAAAAGAACTGTAAACCAAGATGCCGCATTAAATCCTAACTGTATACAATTAACCGTAGTAGATACTGCCCTGTTGGAATAATTTTGTAGCCACCTCCTGTTGCTATTGTGGTAGTAGGCTCCAGTGTTGCATCCATTTAAAATGCCCTATGATGGTAATCATCTCTGGGTGAGCAGTTTGTCTCTCCAAAAAGTGATCTCTTAAGGTTCTCCAAAAAGTGTTCTCTTAAGGTTCTCACATGTTTTTTTATTGTGTTTGGTGCAACACCATAAACCTTGAACAACACCATGGGACTCATACAGAGTGCCACGAGCGAGGCTGGAAGTGCTCCCAAGAAGCAGAGAACAGTCGTGACGTTAGAAGGAAAAGTTGAATTGTTTGATATGTTACCACAGACTGAGGTCTGCAGCTCGGTGGCCCGCCATTTCAGGATAAATGAATCCAGCATAAAGACCACTGCAAAAAATAAAATAAAAGGAAATTTGTGATGCTGTCATTTGTAGCTCTGCCAGCAGGAACAAAAACTTTGCACATTTTGTGAAATACCTTTTTATCCCAAACTGAAAATACAGCTTTTATGTGGGTGCAGGATTGCTATAAGAAAGGCATACCTAACAACTCTAAGGATTCAAGAAAAAATGAAGTCATTATAAAGTGAAAGGAAGGTGAAGGATCTGAAGCTGGAGAATTTAATGCCAGCAAAGGACAGTTTGATAACTTAAGAGAGAAGTTTGGCTTTAAAAAAACATCAAGCTAACAAGGGAAGCTGCTTTGCCTGACCAAAAGACAGCAGATGGGTTTCCAGACACTATTTGCCTGAACAGGTTTTTAATATAGATGAAAGGGCTCTATTCTGGGGGGGGGGGGGGGTAGCGGGGGGTGAAATACCATACAGGACATGTCTCAGTGAGCACGGGGATTTAAGACAAGAAGCGATACATTAACTCTACTATTTTATGCAAACGCAGTTAGGTTTGCGATCAGGATTGCCTTGATCTATAAAGCTGCTAACCTCTAAACCTTGAAGGGAAAAGATAAACACGAGTTGTCAGTCTTTTGGTTGCACAACAGAAGACCCAGACAATGAGAACTCTTCTGGGTTGTTTCTACTGATGCTTTGTCCCTGGAGTCAGGAAGCACCTTGCCAATGAGAGACTGCCTTCTAAAATTCTTTTGATATTGGGCAATGTTCGTGGGCATGCAAAACTCTATGTGAGTTCAACACCAAAATTATCAAAGTGGTCTACCTGCTCCCAAATACAGGATCTCTAATTCAGCCTCTAGATCAGGGAATGATAAGGACCTTTAAAACTCAAAAAGCTACTCCACGAAAGACTGTCAACACTATGGAAAAAACCCTGACAGAGAGAACATCGAGAAAGTCTGGAAGGGTTATACCCTTGAAAATGCCATTGTTTATAGGAGAAAAAAAAAAAACCTTGGAAGCCATCAAACCCAAAATAATACATTCCTGCTGGAGAAAACTATGTCCAGATTTTGTGTGTGTCTTTACAGGATTTAAGACAGGGCCACTCAAAGAAATCATAAAAGAGACTATGGATATGAGAAAAAAAAAAAAAGTGTGTGTGTGTGTGTGTGTGAAGGGTTTCAAAATAATGGACCTTGGAGAAACTCAAGAGTTGATAGACACCACACCAGAGGAATGAAGAGAAAAAGATTTAATGAAGATGAGTCTTTCTGACCCAGTGCCAGATGGTGAGGAAGAAGACGCAGAGGCAGTGCCAGAAAACAAATTGATATTGGACATTCTGGCAGAAGGGTTCTGATCATTCAAGATTGCTTTTGACTTTTGTAACGCCAATCCTTCCATGATATGGGCATTGAAACTAAAGCAAATGGTGGAAGAAGGATGGGTATGGAGAGACACATTTTTAGAGAGACTAAAAAGCAAAAGGTCAGACAGAAATTATGATGTATTTCTATAAAGTATTTCCAGATTTTATTCCACCTCCGCCACCTGTTCTGCCTCTGCTCTCCAAAACAGCAAGACCAACCCTGCCTCTTCCTCCTCAGCCTATTACATTTGAAAACGATGATGATGACCTTTATGATGATCTCCTTCCTCTTACCAATAATCATGTTAACAAAGTAAATAAGTTCATAAACTTATCTGTTGTATATATGAGTACCTTTGTGTGAAAATCTAATAACCATACAGCGAGAACTGTAGATGTTTTCTGTTGTCATTATCATCATCACCAAAGTATTCGTTAGAACATCACATGCCAGACTTGCATGGAAGTGGATAGCTTATCCTTAATAGGCATCAAGTGGGTGGTATTTAACATAAAATTTCTAATATGTTAGTTTTCTTGCTGCTTCATAACTTTGCTTCCAAAGAATTGTATCACAGTACAGTATGCCTCCCTCTCATAATGGGAGAAATTGCATTTCAGCCTATCATCACAGGCAAGTGGGTTTTTATAATGTAACAATGTTTCCAGTATTATCACGGTGACTATGCCATAAAATTTTTATAACAATGTATTCATTAGTTGTGTAGGCGAGGATATGGTGAAGCAATTGTATCAAATGACACGAGGCTACCACAAAGCAATCATATTGCTGGTTCTTCATTATCAGTGCATGAATCATTAACATGAAATCATTACAATAATTACACAAAATTCATCATTTTCACGTTATTTTTTCATTTTTGATGTCTAGTGTTAGCAACAAATTTCACAGCTACAGTGTTGTGTATCATAGAAGACAATACTGATGTTGGTACTGACAAACAGTTCATCTTGTAAGCAAACAACATTAACTTATAGTAGCTCTGCAGTACAGGACTCTAAACATACTTTCTCCTTATAATTTCCTTAAAAATATTTTTCTCTACCTTCCTTTATCGTAAGAATACAATAGATAATACATATAACATACAAAGAATGTGTTAATTGACCTTTTATGCTAATCAGTAAGACTTCTGGTCCATAGTAGATTATTGGTAGTTGAGTTTGGGGGAGTCCAAAGTTTTGTGCACATTTTTGACTGTGCATATGGTTGGTACGCCAACCCCTGTGTTCAAGGATCAACTGTATATACAAGGGTTTTTTAAATGAGTACTGTACACATTGCTAATTAAATGTGCTATCTGTTGTGGTTTATATATACAATGGAATACTACTTGGCAATGAGAAAGAATGAAATCTGGCCATTTGTAGCAACGTGGATGGAAGAGTGTTACGCTAAGCGAAATCAGGCAGAGAAAGACAGACATATGTTTTCACTCATGTGTGGATCCTTAGAAACTTAACCAAAGTCCATGGGGGAGGTGAAGGGGGGGAGGGGAGTTATAGAGAGGGAAGGAGGCAAACCATAAGAGACTCTTAAATACTGAGAACTGAGGGTTAATGGGGGTGGGGGAGAGGGGAAAGTGGGTGATGGTCATTGAGGAGGGCGCCTGCTGGGATGAGCACTGGGTGTGTATGGAAACAAATGTGACAATAAACTATATTTAATATATTAAAAAAAAGGGTGCCTGGGTAGCTCAGTTGGTTGAGCGTCTGACTTTGGCTCAGGTCATGATCTCACGGTCTGTGAGTTTGAGCCCCACATCGGGCTGTGGTCTGACAGCTCAGAGCCTGGAGCCTGCTTCAGATTCTGTGTCTCCCTCTCTCTCTCTGCCCCTCCTCCGCTTATGTTTTGTCTGTCTCTTTCTTTCAAAAATAAATAAACATTAAAAATATTTTTTAATATACATATTAAAAAATATACACTGAGTCTAAGTAAATAAATAAATAAAATTAGGTTTAGTAAACAACAACAAAAAAATGTGCTATCTGTTGACCCATGTAGCACATGTTCCTTCCACCTCTTCACCCCAATCACTAATTTTTGGTTTTACTGAAATTTCATTTGTTTAGTTGACTATGTATTGGTCTGTCATTTGTCCACATCCTCCACCATATCCTTGAAAATTCTTCCAACTTTATTTTCTAAAACATCACTAACATTAGACAGTGTTTCAAGTCTATCGTTAGCCATCAGAATCCTTCCCCAGAACATTTTATCCATCTATTCTCGTCAGCAATGACCACTTTCTACCTGCTGCACAGTGTAGAGGACCTGGAACTCTCCCTGACCACTTTCCTGTGTAGCATCTCCCGTCTCCTGAGTTTACTGCTCATTCTGATGAAGTATATCTTCCCAAAACTTTATAAGGGAAAATTTTTAATTTTTACTTCTTACCTGTCTAAAAATATCTTCATTCTACCTTGGTACTTGTTGAATAGTTTGGCTGAGTTTAGAATTCTGAGTTGATAATGATTTTCCTTCAGTTGTCTTTAACTACAGAGAAGTTCAGATTCATAATCAGAAGTTCTGATTCATAAACACGTCTATGTTATCTGTTTCTCTCCTCATCTCTTCAAATCATCTCTCTATCCTGATGTTACGATTATATGGTTTGAGGTGAATAGGAATAAAGACTTTTTCATTTGTTGGCTGGACACCCAATAGATCC
The DNA here is from genome assembly GCF_024362965.1 of Panthera pardus. Classification (NCBI taxonomy): domain Eukaryota; kingdom Metazoa; phylum Chordata; class Mammalia; order Carnivora; family Felidae; genus Panthera; species Panthera pardus. Next base: position 102,693,288 of record NW_026526677.1, read on the forward strand.
TTTCAAACTAGAGGGTAGTGTTCTTAATTTCAGAAATATTTATTATTTCTTTGATAATTGCCTGTCACTTAATCTCTTGTCCCCTTCTGGAATAGTCCAACATTAGATCTCCTAGATCTATAATACCTTCCAAATTTCTTCATTTTTATATTTTTTAACAACTGTACATTTTCGCTATATTTTCTGCAAGATTTTCTTGATCTTATCTTTGGCATTTCTGTTTTTTAGTCACCAATGTTTCTTTTCATTTTAAAGCTCCTACTTTTGCTTTGAATATACTCTAACAGCACCCCATTATTTCCTGGATGCAATATTTTATTATACTGTGAAGATATTCAGATTATTATGTTGTTGTTTAATCTTTTTTTTTGATTCCTTTCATCTGTATGATTATTGGTCTTTCATGAAGGATGTGACATCCTTTAGATGTCTACTTATATCTGTTCATTATGCACTAAAAAGCCACTTGGATGCTCTACATGCATGGATGCGACTAGTCAACAGGACAAACTCACTGTGCACTGATAGGATGACAAACAAGGAAAGCCTTATAATACTGAGTTTGATGACAATTTCTTGGATATGACACCAAAAGCAACAAAAAGCAAAACAGATAAATCTTACTACACCCAATTTTAAGACTAGGGTGCCTGGGCAGCTCAGTTGGTTGGCATCTGACTCTTGATTTTGGCTCAGGTCATGACCTCACAGTCATGAGATCAAGTCCCACATCGGGCTCCATGCTGAGCACATAGCCTGCTTAAGATTCTCTCTCCCCCTCTCTTTCTCCGCCCCTCCCATACTCACACTCTCAAATAAACTTTTTTTTTTTTTAATTTTAAAACTTGTGTGCATCGAAGACACAATCGACAGGGCAAAAAGGTAACCTATGGAATCAGAGAAAATAATTACAGATTATGTATCCAATAAGGAGCTGATATCCAGAATACATAAATAACTCCTACAACTCACCAACAACAAATATCCAAATAACCTGATTTTAAAATAGGCAAAGGACTCGAAAAGGCGTTACTCCAGAGAAGATACACAGATACTGGGGCGCCTGGGTGGCTCAGTTGGTTAAGTGTCTGACTTCGGCTCAGGTCATGATCTCATATGGTTTGTGAGTTTGAGCCCCGCGTCAGGCTCTGTGCTGGCAGCTCAGAGCCTGGAGCCTGCTTCAGATTCTGTGTCTCCCTCTCTCTCTGCCCCTCCCCTACTTGTGCTCTGTCTCTCTCTGTCTCTCAAAAATAAATAAATGTAAAAAAAAATTTTTTTAAAAAGAAGATATACAGATATCAACAAGCATAAAAACGATGCTCAATATCATTCATCATTAGAGAAATGTAAATCAAAACCACAAAGATACTATCTCATACCCATTATGATGGACGTTATTTTAAAAAACCCATAAAATAACAAGTGTTCACAAGGATGTGCAGAAATTAGAACCCTTGTATATTATTGGTGAAAATGTAAAACAATGTAGCCATGATGGAAAACAGTATGGCAGTTCCTAAAAATAAAAATAGAATTACCATATGACATAACAATACCTCTTCCAGGTATAAATCCAAAAGAATTGACAGAAAGGTCTCAAAGAAATAGTTGCAAACTCACAGTCATAGTCACAAAAGCCAAGAGATGAAAGCAATTCCAATGTCCATAGACAGATGAGCGAATAAACAAAATGTCTGTATACATGCAGTAGGGTATTAGTCTTAAAAAGGAAGGAAATTCTGACATGTGCTGTAACATGGATGAAACTTCAGGATATTATGCTAACTAAAATAAGCTCATCCTAAAAAGACAAATGCCTCAAGATTTCATTTATGGGAGGTATCTAGAGAAGTCAAACTCATCTAAATGGAAAGTGAAATGGTGATTGCCAGAGGAAAAGGGGAAGGCAGAGTTATCATTTAAAGTACACAGAGTTTCCGTTTAGAAAGATGAAAAATATCTGAAAATTGGTTGCACAACAATGTGAATATTCTTAACAAAACTGAAATGTACACTTAAAAATGGTTAAAATGGTAAATTTTACGTTATGTGTATTTTACCACAATTAAAAAAAAACATACTTCTATTTCTCCTACTATGGTAGACAAATATAATCCAAAACCACATCTGTTGCAAAATACTTAGAAATTCTAGATGACTTATAACAAACACCTTTTTTAAAAGCATAATCTTACAAAGTCCCATGGAATTTCATACCATATATAACCTGACAATTCCCAAATTTACGGGTATAATGTAGGCAATTTCCTCTGAATGCTTCCAGACTGATATATTCAACTGCCAATCAACATCTCAACTTGATACATCTCAAGCTTAAGATCTAAGTGTCTAAAACCAAACTCTTTATTTTCCTCCAAAAACCTGTTCTATCCTGTCTTCCTCATCTCAGTAAGTAGCAGTGCATTTCTTGCCAGTTGCCCGGGTCTGAAAACCTTGAAGTCTCTCACATATGCTCTGCATTAATTCCATCATCAAATCCTATTTTCTTCCCCTTCAAACTATATCCAGAATTTGATGACTTTTCTCCACGGTCATTGTAACCATGTGTAGACCACCATCATCTCTCACCCACACTATTTCCACAGCATTCAGTTTTGTCTCCTTGTTTCCAATCTTGGGCCCTATAGTCTATTTTCAAGTGTATCCAGAAAAATCCACATAAAATACAAATTGGGTCAGGGCGCTTCGGTGGCTCAGTCAGTTGGGCGTCCGACTTCGGCTCAGGTCACGATCTCAGCCTCCTGAGTTTGAGCCCCACATCGGGCTCTGCGCTGACAGTTTGGAGCCTGTATGGAGGCTGTTTCGAATTCTGTGTCTCCTCTCTCTGCCCCTCCCCAACTCCCGCTCTGTATCTGTCCCTCAAAAATGAATAAACATGAAAAAAAAAGTTTAAAATATAAGTTGGGTACATGCCACACCCTTGCTCAAAACCCTCCAATGATTTTCCATCTCACTCAGAATATGAGCAAAAGATCTTGTCCTAACTCACAAGGTCCTACATGTTCTTGCCTCTCATTACCTCTCTGGCTTCATATCCTACCACCCTGCCCCTTATTTATTCCTTCCGGTCTTACTAGCTTTCTTGGCTTTAACTCAAACAGGATACAAACTTATATACAAACATATACAAGGTATGGGACCTGAAATCCCTGCATAAGCCTAAATTTCCAAAGGGCTACTCTCAGAGAAAGGGTCTACTGGAAAAAACATACCTATTGATAATGAAAGATGACAAAGAAGCTTCTCAGTTTTGTCCTAAACTCTCAGAAGGAAGGCACAATCTCCACCTGAGAGTCAGTAAGCACAGTCCTGGCTTGGTAAAGAAATTCTTATCTAGACTACCTGTTCAATTCAGGAAACCCCAATCCAATAACCAAGAAAGTAAATAAGCAAGCTGGGGAGGACTCCTTAGGGTAACTTAACAGAAACAAATGCAAACTTTTCCTGAATTCATGCACTCAAAACAATCCACATAGGATTCTCATAAAATCACAGTCCAAAAGTACACAAGAAAACTATCTTACAGAAGCAAGAATAGGAAGATATCATGCAATTTAGATCTCCAATAACATCAGATGGAAGTTTTCATTATTTAAAACACCAAAGAACGCTAGTAAGACTGGAAGGTAATAAATAAGGGGCAAAGGTGACAGGTTATGAATTATTTAAAATTACTAAGGGAAGGGGGGTGGGGCTTGGGAAGATGGCAGAGTAGAAGTGCCCTGGGCTCACCCTGCCCCACATTATGAACTAGGTATCATCCACCTCCAAGTCAATAAACTGGTGAGCAACCCAAAGACTGGCAGAACAAACTCTACAACTAAATACAGGGAAGAAACTGCATCTGAAAGGTTAGGAAGGTCAGAGAGACGGAGAGAGGCTGTCCATAGGAGTGAGGGTGCTGTGCACAAGAAGAGGGCAGAGAAACAGCCTTCACACCCGGGAGCTCACACAGCAAAGACGAACCCTCACCATGTTTGGCTTTAGAAAACAGAGGGGATGAATTCCTTGAGTTTGGAAAACCAGTGGGATTTGGAGCCTGAAACTTTAAAAGAGCTGACCTAGCGCTGAGCACACCAGGGCAAATGGGAGACAGCTCTGCTCGTATGGATTCTGGAGTGTGTTGGGGGCCCTCTCCAAAACGAGGGGGCTGGCATCTTCCTCCCACATCCCGCATCACAAACACAGAGACACCTGTGCGAGTCAAGGCCGCACAGAGCCTTGCCGCCCAAGCAGCTAGCACTGCGCCACGCCCACAAGTTCTCCAGAAGGCTCACCTACTCCAAGCCTGCCAGCCTCCGCCCCGGGCTCAGGGCAAATTTTGTTAAAACCTCCCATGTGCCCCGCCCAAGTGTCGAACCACGCCCATGTGCTGCACCCGGCTCAGCCACGTCCCCTCAGGCAGCGTTGCGTGCTAAGGACAGCCGCGCGCCCCCTGGTCAACAAGGTACGCTGTGCCCGGGCAACAGGTGCACTGGCGCCATCGCACACCGCGCTCAGCCACCACACCAGGCCCAACCGCCGCACCGTACCTAGACGTGTGCCCTCGCCGGGTGCCACGCTCAGCCTGTCACCCCAGCTGCCCCGGCGCACAGTCCCCAGCTGCTGCAGCGCTGCAGAGATTTCGGCATAGGACTGGTGGCCCGGTGCAAATTTTGCTAATACTACCTCCGCGCTCCCAAGTCCCCCCGGCAGGCACGCTCCCTCAGAGCTGGCCTCCTGGCATCCCGCTAACACCACAGAGAGCAAGCACAGCCCACAACAAGGGGAGAGTCAGTGTGGACGAGCGCACCAAAAGGAACAGCGGCTCACACACAACAGCAGGGTATAAGCAACACGCGTAGAATAATCTCCTGAAGTGCCAGGTTCTGGTGAACAGGGGACACTGCACGGCAGGGCACCACAGGACCTCCTCTTCATAAAGCCACTACTTCAAGAGCAGAAGACACAGATGGCTTTCTTAACACAGAAACAGACACAGAGGAGCAAAGAAATTTTTAAATGAGGAGACAGAGAAATCCTAAATGAACAAAGAGGACAAGGCCACAGCCAGAGATCTAAGTGAAACAGATGTAAGTAATGTGCCCGGTAGAGAGTTAAATGCAATGATCCTCAGGATACTCACCAGACTTGAGAAAAGAGTGGAGGACACCAGTGAGACCCTTAACACAAAGATTAAAAAGTTCATGAAATACACAGCAGGCTAGAAGAAACAGAGGAATAAATTAATGACCTTGAAGACAGAGTAATGGAAAGTAATCAAGCTCAACAAGCAAGAAAAAGTATTCAAAATGAGAATAGGCTTAGGGAACTCACTGACTCCATCAAGCATAATAACATTTGCATTACAGGAACCCCACAAGAAAGAGAGAAATAGGGGCAGAAATTTTATTTGAAGAAACGATAGCTGAAAACTTCCTAGATACGGAGAGAGAAACAGATATCCATATTCAGAAGGCACAGGGAATCCCCCAAAACTCAACCCAAGGAGGTCCACAACAAGACACATAATAACTCAATGAAAAAAAGTAGTAATAAAGAAAATTTTTTCAAGCAGCAAGAGAGAAAAAAAAATTATGTATAAAGCAATCTCCATAGAACCATCAGTGAATTTTTCAACAGAAACTTTGCAGGCAAAAAGGGAGTGGCATAATATATTCAAAGTGGCTCAGTCGGTTAAGCAGCCGACTCTTGATTTCAGCTCAGGTCACAATCTCACAGTTCATGTGTTTGAGCCCCACATGGATCTCTTAGCTGACAGGGCAGAGCCTGCTTGGGATTCTTTCTTTCTCTCTCTCTCTCTCTTATATAAACTTTATTAAAAAATACATATGATATGATATATGATATGATATGATATGATATATGATATATTATATATGTATTCAAACTGATGAAAAGCCAAAATTTGCAACCAAGAATACTCTATCCAGCAAAGCTATCACTCAGAATAGGAGGAGAAATAAAGTTTCTCAGATAAGTAAAACTAAGCAAGTTCATGACCACTAGACCAGCCCTATAAGAAATATTAAAGGGGACACTTTGAATGGAAAGGAAAAGCCATAAATGAGAATATGAAAAGTAAAAAACACAAAAGCATTAAAAATAAGTGTATCTGTAAAACTCAGCCAATAGATTCACAAAATAAAATGATGTAAAATATGGCAGCATATACCTAAAACATGGCAGGGTGGGTAGGAAGGAGTAAAGAATGGGTTCAAATTTAAGTGACCATCAACTTCACTTAGACAGCTATATGCATTAGATATTATATACAAACCTAATACTGACCACAAATCAAAAACCAGTGATATGCAAGGAATAAAGAGAAAGGAATCCAAGTTTATCACTAAAGAAAACCAGCAAACATTGAAAGAAAGTAAGATCACAGAAAAACTACAAAAGTAATCACAAAACAAGTAACAAAATGGCAATAAACACATATTTACCAATAATGACTCTCAATGTAAATTAACCAAATGCTCCAACCAAAAGAAATAAAGTGACAGAGTGGATGAAAAAAAAAGACCTATCTATGGGGCGCCTGGGTGGCTCAGTCAGTTAAGCATCCAACTCTTGATTTTGGCTCAGGTCATGATCTCACAGTGAGTTCAAGCCCTACATCGGGCTCCATACTGACAGCGTGGAGTGTGTTTGGGATTCTCTCTCCCCTTCTCAAAATAAAAAAACTTAAAAAAGAAAACAAAACAAAAAAGAAGACCTACCCATATGCGGCCTAAAAGAAACTTATATGAGACCTAAAGACACTTGCAGATTGTGAGTGAGGGGATGGAAAAACATTTATTATACACACAGAGGTCAAAAAAAAAAAAAAAAACTGGGGTAGCCATACTTATTAGCAGACAAAATAGACTTTGAAACAAAGACTGTAACAAGAGACAAAGAAGGACACTATATAATAATAAAGGGAACAAGCCAACAAGAAGATGAAACAATCATAAATATTTATGCATCCAACATGACAGCACCCAGATATATAAAACAGTTCATGACAAACATAAAGGAAATAACCCAAAGTAATACAATAATAGTAAGGGACTTTAACACCCACTTACATCAATAGACAGAGACTCGAAACAGAAAATCAACAATGAAACAGTGGCTTTGAATGACACACTGGAACAGATGGATTGCACAGATATATTCAGAACATTCCATCCTAAAACAGCAGAATACACATTCTTTTCAAGTGCACAGGGAACATTCTCCAAAATAGGTCACATATTAGGCCACAAAACAAGTTTCAACAAATTCAAAAAGACCAAAGTTATACCATGCATCTTTCTGACCACAACGCTATGAAACTAGAAATTAACCACAAGAAAAAAATCTGGAAAGACCACAAATACATGGAGATTAATTAAGAGGCTACTAAACAATGAATGGGCCAACCAGGAAATCAAAGAAGGAATACAACATTACATAGAAACAAGTAAAAATGAAAACACAATGGTACAAGGTTTGGGATGCAGCAAACATGTTTTAAAGCGGGAATTTTGTAGCGATAATGGCCTAACACAAGAAGCAAGAAAAATCTCAAATAAACCTAACTATATACCTAAAGGAGCCAGAAAAAGAAGAACGAAACCCAAAACCAGCAGAAGGAAGGAGACAATAAAGATTAAAGCAGAAATAAATGATATAGAAATTTTAAAAACAATAGATCAGTGAAACCAGGAGTTTGTTCTTTGAAAGATCAATAAAATTGATAAACTATTAGAACTGATCAATGCATTCAGTAAAATCACAGGTTTGAAGATCAATCTACAGACATATGCTGCATTTCCGTACACCAATAATGAAGCAGCAGAAAGGGAAATTAAGGAAGCGATTTACAATTGCACCAAACATAATAAAATACCTAAAAATAAAATTAACCAAAGAGGTAAAAATCTCTACTCTGAAAACTATAAAACACTGATGAAAGGAATTTAAGATGACACAAAGAAACGGAAAGACGTTCCATGCTCATGGATTGGAAAAACAAATATTGTTAAAATGTCCCCAAAGCAATCCACACGTTTAATGCAATACTTATCAAAATAACAAAAGCATTTTTCACAGAACTAGAACAAACAATCCTAAAATGTGTATGGAACTACAAAAGACCCCAAAGAGCCAAAGCTATCCTGAGAAAGAAAAATAAAAGTGGAGATATCACAATCCCAGATATCAAGATATACTACAAAGCTGTATAATCAAAACAGTATGGTACACACACACACACACACACACACACACACACACACACACACAGGTCGATGGAACAGAACAGAAAACCCACAAATAAGCCCACAATTATATGGTCAATTTATCTTCGACAAAGGAGAAAAGACAGTGCCTTCAACAAACGGTGTTGGGAAAACTGGACAGCAACATGCAAGACTGAAATCGCTCTGCTTTTTTTTCATCATACACAAAAATAAACTCAGAATGGATTAAAGACCAAATTATAAAAACCCTAGAAAAGAGAATAGGCAATAATTTCTCTGATACTGGCCCTAGCAACATTTTCCTAGATACTAGGTCCCCGAGGCAAGGGAAACAAAAGCAAAAATAAACTACTGGGACTACACCATAATAAAACACTTCTGCACAGTAAAGGAAACAATCGACAAAACCAAAACTGAATGGCACAATGCTCTCTGGGCGGTCAGCTTCAGATTCTGTTTCCTTCTCTCTCTGCGCCTCCCCTGCTCACGCTCTGTCCCTCTCCTTCTCTCTCTCTCAAAACTAAACAATAAATTTTTTTTTAATATTTAAAAATAAACATTTTAAAAAATATATAAAAATCATTACACTGAGGGCAAGAAGTTAGACAAAAAAGAACACATACTGTGTGATTTCATTTACATGAAGTTCAAGAATCAACAAAATGACTCTGCTGATAGAAAACATTATTGAAGGGCTGTGCGTCAGCAGCTCAGAGCCTGGAGCTGCTTCAGATTCTGTCTCCCTCTCTGCCCCTCCCCCACTCATGCTCTGTCTCTCTCAAAAATAAACATTAAAAAACAAACATAATTGTGGTTGCTGGGGGTGGGATGGGAGCATAAGGAACTCTCAAAGGATGCAAAAGTTCCGTGTTTGGCTTGGTTTGTTCGTTACAAAGATTTGTCAAAAACCCATCGAATTGTACAATTAAGGTATGTGCATTTTATTGTTTGTAAATTATACTCCATTTTTACAAAATCTGAAAGCAATGCAATTACATTAAACCTATAAAAACAACACAATCTGCAAGTCAAAAGTGATATTATGAGAGCAACTATATTCAGAAGTCTCAGCAAATATATTTATTTTTAAACATAAAAATAAAAATAATTTGAAAAAATTTTTTTAACGTTTATTTATTTTTGAGACAGAGAGAGACAGAGCATGAACGGGGGAGGGTCAGAGAGAGAGGGAGACACAGAATCCAAAAGGGGCTCCAGGCTCTGAGCTGTCAGCACAGAGCCTGACGCGGGCTTGAACTCACGGACCGCGAGATCATGACCTGAGCCGAAGCCGGACGCTTAACCGACTGAGCCACCCAGGTGCCCCTGAAAAAAATTTCAAAAAGAAAAGAAGCATATAGGTTGAGGAGAAATAAATTAATAATATAAAAGCAGACATTATTTGAAAATAAAAAAATAGATAAAAATAAATCCTAGAGCTAATTTCTTTGAAAATACCAATGAAATGGAAAAGCATATAGCAGTTTTGCATAGAAAACACATTCAAATCATTAAAGTGAGAAATAGACATTATTCACAGATATAGAAGTACTTTATAATGATATAAGAAATTTTCATGCACCACTCTAAGCTACAAATTCTGAAAATACAGATGAAACACACAATTTTCTAAGAACACATAAACTTCCAGAAATGACTTGAGAAAGTAGTCCATCTGGGTACAAATAACCATGGAAGAAATAAAAAATTTGCCTAGGGAATAACTCCAAATGCTGTACCATATCTAAACAATTTAACTAGAGAATTCTAGCAGAGCTTCAAGGAAAGATATTTCACATGTAATTTAAACTGTTCCAGAGCACAGAAAAAGATGGCATGTTTCCCAATCATTTTCCCAAGCCATCAATATTCTCATTTCAAGCCCAACAAAGAGAGCACAAAAACAGAAAACACAGATTAATCTCCCTATTGATGTAAATAACACACCAATCCAGTAGCATATTAAATATACCAGTCAATTAATTAACCACTTCAATACCTCAGAATATTGAAAAGAAATGAAAGATTAAAAATAATTAAAATAAATGCAATATTAAAGTAAATTCAAAAGCTTCCTGATAGACTAGAGCCCATTCACATTAAATTCAACAAGAGCAGTGTGCTTAATGTCGAGCACTTTTCTGGAAATTCTAGCCAGTTCAATAAAGGACAGAAGAATTTGTTTAACTGGTAACTTTTAGAAGAATGGAGACAAGTTTCAGAGGATGCTTCTCTAAATAGAAAACCCAAGTCAATTAAATGAAAACTACTAGCAGAGGTAACTACTTTAGAAATATACCAAACCTACCATTTTTTTCTATATACAAGTAATCCGTTGAGAAATTTAAAAGGAAAAAGAGCACCCCATTTTAAACAACAACCAGAGACATAAAATGCCTAGGAAACATCTTAATAAGAAATGTGAAAGAGCTTATATGAGAGCTATCAAGCTTTACTAAGGACCAGAGAAGAAAACCTCTTTATGAGAAGGTTTAATATCATGAACATGTTAATGAAAATACCAACAGAATGTTTAAGAAGTTAACACAATAATTCCCATGTTCATTTGAAAGAATAGACAAGTTCTAAATGGCAGAAATTACTTTGAAACATGAGTAATAAGTTAATAATAAAAGATGCAGAATATTTGTCAAATATTAAAATGTACTATGAAGACACAGGAATTAGAGTAAGAGCATTGCAACAGGAATAGACAGAAAAAGAACCAATTACATATAACCATTTTCTCTAGATAAAAATGCCATCTGGAATCAAAAGAACCCTGTGTAGGAGGAGGAGTTAACCCCATTTAACAGAAGAGGAAAGAGAGGATCACAAGTAGAGTAACTTGCTCTATATCATCGTTAGCATCCAGCTGGAAAACGTTATTAACAGTGATTATTTCTTGGAGATGGGATTACAGATAATTATTTTTCTACTTTGTGATGATCCCTTTCTAACAAATAGAAATAATAAGGATAATATTTGAAACAGTAAATGGATGCAAATTTCATTTCCCATATGTTGTGTTCCCTAATCAACAGTGTTCATCATTTTGGGGAGAAAAAAGAAGTATTGCTCAGTTTTGATCTTCAAACCAGAATTCTAGCACACAGAAACAGGAAACTTGAAAGCTAGATTTGTTTGGTTGGTTTTTTTTTTTTGTGTTTTGTTTTGTTTTTTTTTTTTTGGTTTCTGAGAGGACAATACCCTCAAAAGGACATTTAATGCCCTTCATATATCAAGAGAGTTAAGTCTGGTCAACTTAATCAGAGTTTGACAAAATCCATGACGATAGAGGACTTCCAACACATAGACAGGAAAAGAATAGAGCCCTTTAGCCACTAGGAAAAGCAGCTGGGAGACGGGAGGGAAAGAAGCCATCAAGGAAGTCCTCGATTCTGCCCCTACAACTACCATAGTCAAACCTTGAGGAAAGTACAATCAAAATAGCTTGAGATAGTTTGAGGTCATACCAATGGGGGGACTTGGATTTCACGTTCCATTTTGAACTTTGATAAAAGCATGGCTAGCAGGTATTTCGCCAATGTACAATAGAGTGAAAACAATGACATAAAGAAACAACACCAAGGGACAGGGGAGGGGAGAGGTGAACAATGATACTGGGTCACATAAGGTCATCAGCATTAGTAAGATTCAAATGGGAGCAGAGTCATCAGTGGGACATGATCGAGAACTTCCCCAAGAGCCACCATCTTGCATTTCCCTTGACTGGAAAACAGGCAAGGACAGCAACAGATGCTCAGAGATGAGGTGCAGTGAATCTCATGAATTAGAACAGTCAGGACCAGCAGAGAAAGCTTTTTCTTAGGACAGAAATTCTCCTGCTACCAGGAGGTCATATAACCATCTCTCTGTGCCAGGATAGAAACCAGAGAAAGAGAAGAAGAAAAGGAGGGTGATCAAGAGGGATAGGGCAAGAAGAAGACTCCTCCAACACTGTCCATTTCACAAAGCAAGAAATGGGGAAATAATCTGAATGATACCATTTTAAACTGCAAGAGACACTGACCGGTGATCTTGTTTTGCATATCTGATTTTTTGTTTATTGATTTTGACCCAGGTATGTGTTTTCCCTAATATCTATCACGTGTTTACCACTCATGGTCTGCCAAGCACTGTGCTAAATGTTTTACATTCATATCATATTCCATACAACAATCAAAAGAGGCAGGTGATAGCATAATCCTTGGACCAAAGAAGAGCAAAGAGCAATTTAGAAAGGTCAAATAAATCTAACCAAGTTTAGACAGCAAATAAGTGACAAAGCAAAGATCTGAACCCAATGCCAGAGCCACTCATCCTACCCACTATGTAATACTCCCTCTGTGCTAACATTATGCCTCCTCTGCAGATGTTAAAAGAAAGAGGCATTACGCGGCCATTATAAATCATGAGTATGAACATCGTTGAGACAAATGGAAAACGCTTATGATAAGGTGGCCAATACAGGATACAAAATTTATATACATCTTGACTGTATGTAAAAGGCAAAAGACTAACCCAACAGCAAGTGGCAGAGCTGGGGTTTGAACCGAGGCATTCTGCTCAAGATACGCCAGTTTCTACCTCTTGAACAATTTTTAAGTGTCTTAACAAATCTACTTACTGAAATTTTAAACCTTACTGTTGCTTTCATAACTATGGAAAACACCAGATTAGGATAGTGACAAATGAAAAAATAAAAAGATAACAGAATATAAAGTAACTTCAGTAAAGTTTTATAAATGAAAGAAAGACAAGTTGGTAGCTGAACCCTGGGAACAGTGAGAGGAACCTAATCATTGTAACCTAACAAAGTGGGATTACAACTAATCCCACTGAATGAATGGGTATGATTGAATGAGTTGGTATGGAGCCCAAGAAATAATGCTGAGAAAACCTTTGTGGATTTTACATGCTCAGACCTCGTGAGAAAACCATACCTCTTACTGAAAAAAAAAAAAAAAATTTTAATATGCGTAAAGATTTTATTCCATCTTACTCATAAAATTATATGATTAGAAATAACCTAAATACTTTAAAATAAGGAAATAGTTACGTAAATTATGATACATCCATGTGCTATACCGTTATGCAGCCATTATAAATCATGAGTATGAACATCATTTAGACAAATGGAAAACGCTTATGATAAAGTGGCCAATGCAGGATACAAAATTTATAAACATCCTGACTATATGTAAAAAGCAAAAGTCAATAAAAAAAAAAAAAGACATCAAATACAAAAAACTTACCAACTTAAAATCTCCCAGGTTATCTGGTAAGCCCACCTATATGAGACTCGGGAAATCAACATAGTTGTACTGGAGTGGCACTACTTTTTTCTTCTGTGTCAAGATTCCTATGACATTAAGTATAAAGTGAATAATTTAAAAATATATATAAAAATAACATGTTGGTGGGGCACTTGGCTGACTCAGTCAGTAGAGCATACAACATTTAATCTCAGGGTCGTGAGTTCAAGCCCCACATGGGCATGGAGCCTATTTTTTAAAAATTAAAAAATAATAACATTGGTGATGGTTGCACAACTATGAATTTACTAAAAACATTTAATTGTATACCTTAAAAGGGGAATTTTATAGTATGAGAGTTATATCTGAAAAAGCTGTTGTTAAATTAAAAATATAATGTCTAAAGTGAATATTATTTTTAAAAGGTTTTATTTTTAAGTAATCTCTACACCGAACATGGGGCTTGAACTCACAATCCCAAGATCAAGAGTCACATGCTCTACCAACTGAGCCAGGCAGGTGCCCCTAAAGTGTGTATTACTTATGAAATATCCCAGTGTTTGCTTTTTTCAAAGTAAAAAAAAAATCTTAATAAGTGACATACATGAGGAGTTGTGTGGGACAACCAAAGTCTTAGTGTATTCATATTCAAGATACAATGGTGGAAAGCATGGGAATGACAGATTGGACAATGTGACAATATGTGGTATGCATTATGAGGCGAAGGTAGTTGTGCCAGACCTTAGTAGTTGTAGAAAAATTAGCTAAGGTACCTTGCACCTGCTTTAATAACAAAGATTCGTAACTAAAGCAATATATTTTGTTATATAAGCAAGAAGGGAGGAAGAAAATGTATAAATATTCAAAATATAGCTAAAACTAAAGAACACTCCAAAACTCAAGCCATCAAGACGTGTGGATTCCTTTGCTTGTAAAGAGACTTCTTGGGAGTTATTTTCTGAATACTTTTATGAGTACTTAGGTAACACCTGGATTTCACACACAGCTCTAGTTGCTTAACTCAGTTCGTTAAAACACGGATTTTGACAAGGCCAGTGTCTTGAGTGTCACAGGTCAGTTAAATGCCTTGTTTCAGAGCTACAGCGTGCACTCCTAACCTCAGTCAATGGGGAAGAGCCTTTATACTATTGTGTTTCCTATCTGAATTTACACTAGGCTGTGGGCTACTTAAGAACGGAAAATACTTCTTTCATCTCTGTATCCCCTGAACCTTGCATAGCTACGGTGGAGGCACTTGATAAATGAGTAAGGAAAAGGCAGTCACGCAACCACCACTTGATAAGGAGCACAAACTGAGAGATTTTTTTCCATGTATTTTTCAGCTGAAACCTATGTATGAATATTCTTCACTCAGTACCTGTGCTACATTCTTCCATATGCCAAGGTTGGAGAAAAATATGGCTAATTCATCTGATAGTTGTGGGCATATAGGAAGTGCTATAACAAAAACAATGATGCTGAATATTGCTTTTGAGGGGTGTTGGATTTATCAGAAAAATTAAAAAATGAAACAAAAATTGAGGTAAGTTCTCCACCCCCACCTGTTCTCCTTTGGAAGAGAGATAAATTTCAGAAGTTTGCAAACAGATTGGATTTAAAACCATCCGTGACCATTTGAAAGGAAAATTTGTTTACCTCATGGAAGATTCTATACCAGTGGATTTACTATTTCCCAAAGTTTTCAAAATTACAGGTCTTCCTTGACTTATGGGGTTATATACTAACAACCCCCTCATAACTTGAAAGTATCTTAAGTCAAAAATTCATTTAACACACCTAACCTACAGAACATCATAACTTAGCCTAGCCCACCTTGAACGTAACACTTAATTTGCCTACACTTGGGCAAAACCATGTAACACAAAGCCTACTTTGTAATAAAGTGCTGAATATCTCAAGTAATGTAAGTGAAAAACAGAATGGTTGTATGGATGTGGAATGTTTGTGTCAACTGTTTACCCTCGTGACTGCGTGGTGACAGGGAGCTGTGGCTCACTGGCACCACCCAGCATCACAGGAGAGGATGGTACCACATACATATAGCTGGGGAAAAGATCAAAATTACAAATTCAAAATATGGTTTCTACCAAATGTATATTGCTTTCACACCATTGTAAAGTCAAAATAACAAAAGTTTAACCATCGTTTTATGCTCAAAATTTTTTTAATTTTTTAATGTTTATTTATTTTTGAGACAGAGCAAGAGCAGGGGAGGGGCAGAGAAAGAGGGAGACAAAGAATTTGAAGCAGGCTCCAGGCTCTGAGCTGTCAGTACAGAACCCGACGCAGGGCTCGAACCCACAAGCCAGGACATTAGACATGGGCTGAAGTCAGACGCTCAACCACCTGAGCCACCCAGGTGCCTCTAAACCATCACTTTAAAATTCAGCCTTAGGGGACATGCCTGGCTGGGTCAGTCAGTGAAGCATGCAACTCTTGGTCTCGGGGTTGTGGGTTTGAGATCCACAGTGGGTGTGCAGATTACTTAAAAATAGTATCTTTTTTAAAAAAATTCAACCTTAAGTTTTTTAATTTCTTTAAATGATTACATCTTTCTATGCTCTTGATCTTATATGGGTTTATCCACCCTTTTGACTTGTGAGCTATTATTTTTTAAATTTGATTTCTCCTTTCACAAGAAAAAAAAATATTCACCCTCTCAGCTACATGCAAAATAAACTGGACAATCTTGTTACACCATCCACAAAAATAAACTCAAAATGAATTAAAGACCTAAAGGTGAGACCTGAAACCATAAAACTCCTGGATAAAAACACAGGCAATAATTTCTTTGACATCAGCCATAGCAACATTTTTCTGGACGTGTCCCCCAGGAGAGGAAAACAAAAGCAAAATGTGAACTATTGGGACTACACCAAAATAAAAAGCCTTTGCACAGCAAAGGAACCATCAAAAAGGCAACACTACTGAATGGGAGAAGATGTTTGCAAATGATACAACCAGTAAGGGGCCAACATCCAAAATATATAAAGAGTTTATACAACTTAATACCGAAAAAACCTAAACAATTCGATTAAAAAAATGGGCAGAGGATCTGAACAGACATTTGTCCAAAGAAGACATACAGATAGCCAATGGACATATGAAAAGATGCTCAACAACACTACTCATTAGGAAAATGCAAATCAAAGCCACAATGAGATATCACCTTACACCTGTCAGAATGCCTAGTATCAGAAAGACAAGAAATTATAAGTATTGTCAAAAATGTGGGAAAAGGGGGCTCTGGCGGTGGCTCAGTTGGTTAAGCATCCGACTTCGGCTCAGGTCACGATCTCATGATTCATGAGTTCAAGCCCCACACTGGGCTCTCTGCTGTCAGTGCAGAGCCAGCTTCACATCCTCGTCGCACTCTCCCTGCCCCTGTCCCCCCGCACACATGGTCATTCTCTCAATGTAGCTCTCTCAAAAATAAATAAAACATTTTTTTTAATGTGGAAAAAAGGGAATCTTAATGTTGGTGGGAATGTAAATTAATGCAACCAGTGTAGAAAATAGCACAGAAGTTCCTCAAAAAATTAAAAATAGGGGTGCCTGAGTGGCTCAGTTGGTTTAGCGTCCAACTTCAGCTCAGGTCATGACCTCACGGTTTGTGAGTTTGAGCCCCGCATAAGGGTCTATGGTGACAGCTCAGAACCTGAAGGCTGTTTCGGATTCTATGTCTCCATCTCTCTCTGCCTCTCATACATTCCCTTCCTCTCTATCTCTCTCTCAAAAATAAACAAACATTTAAAAAATTTTAATTAAAAATAGAAATACCATATGATCCAGTCATTCCACTACTGGGTATTACCCAAAGAAAATGAACACATTAGTTCAAAAAGATATATGCACCTCTGTGTTTACTGCAGGATTATTTACAATAGCCAAGATATAGAAGCAACCTAAGCATCCATTGACAAATTAATGGATAAAGATACGGTACACACACACGCACACACACAAGAGTATTACTAACTCATATAAAACAATGAGATCTTGCCAACACAGATGGATCTAGACAATATCATTCTAAGTAAGTCACAGAGAAAGACAAATAGCATGATTTCATTTATACATGGAATCTAAAAAGCAAAAAAATAAGAAATAAAAATCAACAACAACAACAACAAAGAAAACAAGCTCTTAATTACAGAGAACAAACTGGTGGTTGCCAGAGGGGAGGTGGGTGAAGGCATGAGCCAAATAGATAAAGAGGATTAAGAGGTACAAATTTCCAATTATATTATAAATAAGTCAGGTAGATGAGTGGTACAGCATAGGGAATATAGTGATATTTTAATAACATCGCATAGCGACAGACAGTAACTACACCTATTATGGTGAGCAGTGAGTACTGTATAGAACTATTGAATCACTATGATATACACGTGAAACTGATATAACATTGTATGCCAATTTATTTCAATAATAAAAAATTAAAAATAATATTTATCCTCATAACATGTTCTAATAACAAGTTCTGTCATTGCAGTTCTAATTCATGTGAGCTAGGGTCCTGCCCTTCTTAGACAACAGTGGTTTAAATGTGACTATCTTAGCATGTGTTTTAAACCCTTCCCAAAATCTGGGATGAGTTCCTTTTCAGCGCTGGGCTTACCTTGAAATTTGTTAAACAATAAGTTGGAAATTTCAGGACACCAATCAAAGATCTCTGTCCACTCATTTTGAAGGCAACACTAAACAATATTCAAATATTACATCACAGTTGCCAACCTCCAGCCATAGTGTGATACCTTCACCCCACCCCCCCACTAAGCCAGAAACTAACTTGGTACCAAGGGTTAGAAAACCAAGTTCTGTGGACACAACAGAACAAGGGTTCTAACTCCTTTTGCTCATCCTCCGGGAGAGAAATAAATAGTCCCTGGTGAATCTAATCCTAACTCTAGAATATCATTTGAGGCAAGTTCAATGGACAGAGTCTCTGTGTGCTAACTAAACATTAAAACAGCAAGCAAGCATAATTTCTAGAGAGAGATTTCTCAAGGGAACCTAGCAAATGTTATCTATTCTCTAGCCTTATTCTAATAAATATCATTTATTTTCCTAAAAAAGAGCATACTATTAAGGAATCTAAAATTAAAATGTCACAATTCGATGAACCTTTTTCTAGTTCATTATGGTGAGCAGAGAGGGAGAGAGAGAGCAGTGGGCGTCAGGCCCATTAAGGATGTTTAATAAATATCTCCTAGAACATTAAGGTGAATACTTTGACCACTGGGTAACTGGATTCATTAGATCTTTTTCAGTTGTTATTGACAAAAGGCCATCTCCAACCAGGTTGAGGGAGAAGGGGTATTATCCGTAAATACAGGGATTCAAAATGACAGCTGGACCCACCACTCACATGGTGTCACTGGAGCGCTTCTCTCCCCATCTCTCAACTTCTGGTCATGAGCCGGCTTCCCACCTCAAAGAAGCCCTCATCGTGCAGCGTGAAAAGTGGCTGCCCACAGACCCACATTCACATTCTTCCAGCTGAGCAACGACAATAGGAAAAAGAGATTCTCCTCCCCTAACATCCATGTATCTATCCCAGGAACGAACCTATGGGCCATGTGACCACCCCTAAACCAATCATTTGGCCTAGGGGATAGGGTCATGTGTCCACAACCATATAGTAGAAAGGAAGGGCACAGGACATGGCAGGTTAACAGCCTGACAGATTGATAGGTGGAATAAGGGGGACTATTCCCTGAGAGGGATAGATTTGGTGGCTATATGGCTGCTACAGTCAAACATTTGAAAGTGACAAATACTATTTTTTTCCAAACAAATAAAAAAACCTCTATAAAAATACTGTATGAGCTCAGTTACATGTGGAATCTTAAAAAAACAAAAACAAAAACAAAAACGTGCTCATAAATACAGAGAACAAAGTGGTGGCTGCCAGAGGTGGGTGGTGCAAAGTCGGCAGATGGAGGAAGGGAGTCAAAAGGTACAAAGTCACAGTTATAAATAAGTCCTGGGAATGTCAAGTACAGTATGGTGAATACAGTTAGTAATACTGTGTTGCACATCTGAAAGGTGCTAAGAGAGCAGATCTTAAAAGTTCTCAGCAAGAGAAAAAAATTTATAACTGTGTATGCAGATGAGGGCTAACTAAACTTATTGTGAACAATTCACAGTATTCACAAATGTCAAATCATTATATTGTCCACTGACATGAATATAATGTCAAATGTCAAACAGAACCTCAATTTTAAGAATGAATTAAGGAAGAAAGAAAGAAAGAAAGAGAGAGAGAGAGAGAGAGAGAGAAAGAAAGAAAGAAAGAAAGAAAGAAAGAAAGAAAGAAAGAAAGAAAGAGAAGGGAAGGGAAGGGAAAGGAAAGGAAAGGAAAGGAAAGGAAAGGAAAGGAAAGGAAAGGAAAGGAAAGGAAAGGAAAGGAAAGGAAAGGAAAATTCCACTTCTCCACTTCTCTGGTCCCACTCCAGACATCAGGGTTGGGGTACAGCAACCCATACTTAACAAAACCCACGTGGGATTCTATTATTTTTTATGTTTATTTTTGAGAGAGAACATGAGAGAGCGAGCGAACACAAGTGGCGGAGGAACAGAGAGAGAGGGGGACAGAAGATCTGAAGCAGGCTCTGTGCTGACAGCAGACAGCCCGATGCTGGGCTTGAACTCAGGAACAATAAGAACATAACCTGAGCATAAATCAAGAGTTGGACGCTCAACTTACTGAGCCACCCAGATGCCCTCTACAGGGGATTCTAACCCGTACTAAAGTTTGAGAACCACTGGCCTATCTGTTCCCATTCAAGTGAACAGATTTCTTTTCAGCCTCACGTAGTTAAGGAATAATACTCAAAGAGCAGGGACTGCCCAGTGTTTCCATAAAATACTAAATAGTAAACATCTTAGGCTTTGTGTCCAAGAGGCAAAATCAAGGTTATATAAATACATAATACCTTAAAATGCAACCATTTACAAATGTAAAACCATTCACGGCTGGTGGGCTGTACAAAAGCAGACGGCAGGCCACATTTGCCGACCCCTGGTCAATAGCCGAGAGTTAGGTAGACTTCTTTTAAAAAGAAAGAAAAAGGGGGGAAAAGAGATGCACTTCTAGATGCAGAAAAAACATTCAATTTCAGTGGAAAAGATGTGGATTCCATTTAACACTGAAGCATTTCTCAGTGAAAGGTAAGTATTATCACCCAAGAAACTGACCCAGGAGCAGCAAACATCACAGTCACTGCCATCACCGTAGGCCAGCACTTCAGACCCTTTCCTACCAATGTTTTCATTCACAGGATCAAAGAGCCATCGAATGTCTGCCCCTGAGAAGTCTGGACACGAAAGCGAGATGGAAAACATTAACAATGTGCATATGGAAGGAGAGGGGTTGAGTGATTTTTGTAGCTCTATTAACTCACTTATCCTCAAGGGGATGTTTTAAGATCTCAGTGTAAGTGTGATTGATGCCTGGGATAAAACCATTGCACACGGCACTAAGAATATCCACCCTTCAGATCCTGTGAATAGAAATGTTGTTAACCTGACTTGGCCCAATTACAAAAACAGAAAACCACCAGGGGCCACTCTGCAGAGTTATCCACATGGATAGCACACTGTCCCACTTGTCTGTCCATCTCTTTAGCCATCCCCTTTCAACATCTACTGCTGACTCCTCTCCCTCTTCCCACCAAAATATATCCTGACACTGCTCAAGCTTCGTTCTAGACCTTCGTCCCTTCTCACCTATAGAGAGCCTTTCTTTGTGGGGTCCGTTCCCACTCAACTACTATCTCTCAAATCCACATCTCCGCCACACACCATTGCAGAGCTACTGAGCTTCAAAGTACTGCATCTCATTGCCTACTAAACATTTCCGTGACTGTCTCTGTGTCCATAAATTAACTCCACATTCCTACCCCTCAAGCCCAGTATGCTCTTCCTCCAGTGTTTATTATCTCAGGAAATGATACCACCATCCAGCCCGCTACTCACATTTAAAACCTAGGAGGCATCCGTGATACCTCCTTCTCCTTCAGCATCTTTCACACTGAAACAATCCAAATCCTATTTTACCTCCTATCTCAAAACCATCCACTTCTCCATATGCCTACTAGTCCAAACTACCATCATTCTGTCCTTAAATACTACAGTAGCCACCTAACTACCCTATAACCATTCTTGTTCCCTCCCTCCATCAATCCATTTAAATCTAAATGTAATCATTCATGGGCACCTGGGTGGCTCAGTCCATTAAGCATCTGACTCTTGATTTCAGCTCAAGTCGTGATCTCACAGTTTGGGAGTTCGAGCCCCACGTCGGACTATGCGCTGACAGTGTGGAGCCTGCTTGAGATTCTCTCCCTCTCTTTCCTCCCCTCCTCCACCCATAATCTCTCTCTCTCTCTCTCAAAAATAAACATTAAAAAAAATTTTCTCAAATGCTATAAAGCCCAGACTATCTCAAACAGATGCATCGGGACTAACTGCACCAGAGTCCTATAGTGGAGCTTATTAAAACGTTGCCTCTTAAGTTACATCAAACCCAAAGAATCAAAAACTCTAGGGTTAGGTCCAAGATACTGATGTTTCATCCCAAATCCTTAGTACGGTTTACAGGACCTTCACAATCTGACCTCTTGCGGTTCCAGGCTAGGTTAGCGTGTCTTAGTCATGATTCTGTTCCAAAGCACCCCAAACTTCTCCAGTAGAAGCACTCATGGCACAGGCTACTATATATTAAATGTCTGACTTCCTGTCCGAGGGTAAGCTCCAGGACCAGAAGACAACATGCCTGCCATGTTTACCGTATATCCCTAGGACCCAGGACAGTGGGGCGCAGTATCTGTATAATATTCCTCACCATTCGGAATCAAAGAGAATTTAATACAGATTTTCTTCACAGCATGGTTGGTTAAACATGACTAAAAATGTCTTCATTTGTTGATGGAGTGTACAGACCAAGAAAAGAAAGGGCTCAGATAACAACGACTGGAGTAATTAATTAGTGGCCTGAAGGAGGAAGGTTTAATCTTCGAAATCAAAGCAATTATTTGGAGGTTGATAATAAGCTCTCCTCCAGTCTCCAGTGAGATCAAATGAATAGAAATAAGCTCTGGATTACATTCAAAGAGTTTCTGATCGTAGGTACCATATGGGTGAATACAAATCTCAAAAAAAAAAAAAAAAAAAAGTTGAATTTTCTCTGGTATAAGGAAAGAGGGGGTTACCCAGCTGGCTCACTGGGCCAATTGGTAGAGCACACAACTCTTGATCTCAGGATGTAGAGATTACTTAAAAATAAAATCTTAAAAAGAAAAGAAAGAAAAGAAAGAGACCTCTCCCCTCGCTTCACTTTTCTTAGAGCGCTTTCCTTTGGAAAAGTTGTAATCACACATTCTTTCTCTGCCCTTTTAAAGTATACGTAGATCTTTTTAAAAGCTAAATAAGCCTTTTGACAGTTTTACAACCCAAGAATGTCTTTCTCAAGGACCTAGAAGTCATCTCTTTAAAATGTAAACATAAGGGAAGATAGCCCCTCTATCTCAGGCTCCAGGAGGCTTTAACTTGGACATCTGGCCTCAAATTATAACTACCTACCTGTCACAGAGATTTGAGAAGTTCTATTCTTCTTCTGGATAAAGATAATTAGCAAACACCAATGGTCAGCCCAATTACCAAGCAAATCTAGGATGAACTACGTATGACAAATGGTGTGTCATGTCCTCTTACCTGAGGACCAGCTGTCATTTATCTTGAGAACATGGGTGTGATAGGTTGTACCTGTGTGGCTAAATGAAAGGGGGAGATTCCTGTCTTTATCTTTTCTTTAGCTGATTGGCTGCGACACAGGTCGCATTTTGATGAATGCTTACACAATAATAAAACTGTCCTCTACCTTTGTGGAGAGGTCTTCTGGGTTGGCAGGAGATTCTGTTTTCAATTTTATTTCCCCAACAGGACCAATCACGAGCCACACTTACCAAGTGAAAGATGGTGAATTTGTATCTGGAAAACATTTAGCAACGGTGACAGCAAGCTGAAGCAGCTGTGCATTTCATCGGGGCCCTTACAAGTGGAGGGACTACCTGCCCTGAAAAAGTCTCTTCCCCCTTTTTTTTAATGTTTATTTATTTCTGAGAGACAGAGAGAGATGGAGCACGAGTGGGGGGGGGGGGGGGAAGGGGGCAGAGGGAGAGGGAGAGGGAGAGGGAGACACAGAATCCGAAGCAGGCTCCAGGCTCTGAGCTGTCAGCACAGAACCCAACGCAGGGCTCGAACCCATGAACTCTGAGATCATGACTTGAGCTGAAGTTGGACATTCAACCATCTGGGCCACCCAGGCGTCCCTCCCCTTGTAGGTTACTTCTGCCCATCACACTCCTGTCTCCCCTGACTCCTCCATTTAAACACACACACACACACACACACACAGACAAAACAAACCTCTGGCATATTAGCAATGGAAAGCTGAGTAAGGAAAGACACATACCCAGACTCATACTCATGCCACAGAGGGGCATGTATGCAGCCCAAACAACTTAGTGAAGGCAGTTTTATAAACAGAAACGAGGAAGTGGTTAGGATAAAAAAAGAATGAGATGTCCCAGAGGGAGTGATCCTGGCAAAAACTTCACATTAGATGAACTCTCTGGTGCTATGCTGCATGTTGAAAGAGGAAAGGATAAAATGTTGGAAACTGATCTAAACATAGAAAGGAGTACAACAAAGAGAAAAGATGCTTTCTCTATACCCTAAGTTTATGATGAGAAGGCCAGCACTGTTCAAACTAGTGTTTGTAAGTTTTTTACGATGAAATAAAACACTTCGTATTATTTTGAAGACTAGCAGAACAAACCCCACAACGAAATAACACACTTTAATTTCCAATGTTTCTAACGTTTTCAGTTACAGTGTACTCCAAGCAAATATTATTTTTACTTTTTTTTTTCACTTCCCAGCACATTAATAACCAACAGTAAGAGCTGGTTAAAATGTTGGATGTTGCCACAAGCCATTTTAAAGTTCACAGAACACTTGTAATCTTTCCTACTGATGTTCAAGATTGCTTTGCATATGGTTTTAAGCTTGCATGGTCTTCCACTAACCACGCAAAGCAAGGACTATGTTCCTCATTAAACAAGTGAACAGAAGTGCCTAAAACTGTGTCTGTCACATAATAAATGCTCAATAAATGTCACCTATTATTTCAAAGACATTACTGTTTTTCAGCTTTAATGCAAAAGATTTTTTGTAGGTTTGTTTGTTTTGTTGTGTCATCTTTTTTTGTTGTTTTTTTTGTTTTGTTTTTGGGGGTTTTTTAGGGTTTTTTTTTTTTTCCTTTTTTGTTTTTTGGGGTTTTTTTTGTTTTTTGTTTTTTGTTTTTTTTTTTTGCTTTTTAATGTCTATACTTGCTGCTCCTATTTCTCCCCTTCCATTCTCTCTTAAAACAATTCCCATCAGGATTCTGTCCACACCACTCACCACAACTGCTCTTCTCAAAGTCACCCATCACTTCTAAGTGGCTAAATCCAATGGTAGCTGTACATCTTAATATTCTTGACAGCAGCATTTAATTCAATTCATTAGAAAAGATCTTGGCTTCCAAACACCACAAACATTTTCCTGGTTTCCACCTGCCCTATAAATGGATCCCTTTCAATTTCCTTTACCAGTTACTCTTCTCTCTCTGACATCCAAATGTCAGAGACATCCTCTCTCTCCTCTCCCACCTCACTGTTCTCACACACACATACCCCCACATCAAAGCCATTGGCATTATTCTCTCAACCTAGTACCTTCAGGTCATTAGAATTATCCCCATTTTAGAGATGAGAAAACTGAGCCACAGAAAAAGCTATGTACTTGTCCAGGTCACATAAATGATTTGTGACAGAATTGGGATCCATGCATGCCTAGGTAGGCTAACTTTAGAGTTTTGAAATGGCAAATCTTCTCAATTCTTGTCCAGGCTAACAAAAAAAATTATGTATAATTTCAAGAATCCTTTTGATAAAGACAACAAATAAAGAATTTCTAAGTTTCTTCCAATTAGATCATTAAGTGAACTTACACCTAATAGAAAACATAACTTTGTAAACCAAAACATAGCTTTAACAACCCACAAGAAAATTTCCCACTCGACTTTACAATCTATGTTTCTGTACATAATTTTTAAATCAGATTTTTTTAAACATGTATCATAACACTTTAGCCATCATAATAGAGTACCCTTACTATAATAAACGTCAATTTTTTGGAAACCTTGAGGACTGGAAGGAAATTTGTAATTTTAAAACATCAAGCAGTTAAACTATTTCTCTAGAAACAGAGGGTTAATTCACTATAGGGAAAGAAAGAAAATTTTCCTCTACCTTTCTAGATTCTTGGCAGAGATCCCCCATTGGCCACACAATAAAAAGGTAGAGTAACATGAGAAAAAAACTATTTTAATTATGTATGTATGTATGTATGTATGTATGTATGTATGTATGTATGTATGGGAGCTCCACAAAGATAAGAGGCTCAAAAGGCTACCAGGCAAATGTGGCTAATATACCATCCTGAACGAAAGAAAGGGATAAGCCTCTGGGACTTCAAGGGAGGAAATGCAGGGTAAACAAAATCAGCCCTACCAGGCAGGTAATCTCTCAGATGAAAGAGTGATCTCTGGCAGTTGCCCACTTCCTGCCATAGGCCCCCTTTCTCATGTAAATTTCCCTTACGAAAGGGTAACTTCTCAGTTTCCAGAGCTTCTCCAGTGTGTGCAGCTTCTCAAAATCTCAAAATACTCCTTATGCCAGAGACAAACGTTTTAGGACGTCACATTCTGCTAACCATCACGCAATGACTGGGCAAACACACTCTTTGGTTTTGCAAAAAGACAAAGGTCCTATTCTGAAAAAAAGGAAGACAGAAAAAATGGAAAACTATAAAATTGCTCAGGCAGGAGGCAAGAAAACTGAACATACTTGACCTAATCTAATTCAACCACCATCCCCAGACTGACTTGAGGAAACTAGTATTTTGAGAAACCATATTCTTATTTCTTTTCTAAAAGAAAAAGATAAAATTAGCAGATTACTGTCCATTGTTCTTCAGTTGTAGCAATGCTTGTGTGCCTCTTTCCCAAATGATATTCTACACTTAAACATGAGAAAAATAGCACCTCAAAATCACTTGCTCAATACTTTCTTTCAAGAGCGTACTCAAGTTTTTGTTAGAAAAGCTTTTGTTTGGGGCTCCTGTGTGGCTCAGTTGGTTAAGTGACCGACCTCAGCTCAGGTGTTGGTCTCACGGCTCAAGAGTTTGAGCCCTGCATGGAGCTCTGTGCTAACAGCTCAGAGCCTGGAGCCTGCTTTGGATTATGTGTCTCCCTATCTCTCTGTCCCTCCCCGGCTTGCCCAATCTCTCTCCTTCTCTCTCTCAAAAATAAATATTAAAAAAGAAAAGAAAAACTTTTGTTTGTTTTTTCAGTTTCTCATTTCCCAAGAAAGGAAAATCAATTATAAGATGACATTGGACCCATTATGTCTGTCATGAGACTACAAAAAGTTTTTATGTGCTTTACTTGAAAGAGTGGACTGACCCTAGAAATTTGCTGCTAGCCAATTCCTCTGTAACAAGTGTCACCACTATTTAGAAGGCCCAGTACAATTAAGAAGTTCTAAAGAGTTCCAAAAATGAAGGGATAAAAAAAGATATTGCATGCAAATGGAAGGGGGGAAAAAAGCCAGGATAGTAATACTTATATTGGAAAAAATAGACTTTAAAACACAGATTATAAAAAGAGACAAAGAAGGGCATTACATAATGATGAAATCAACAAGAGAATATAACAATTGTAAATATCTATGCACCCAAAATTGGAGCACTTAAATACATAAAGCAAATATTAACAGACATAAAGGAAGAAATTGACAGTAATACAAAACCAGTAGATAACTTTTATTTTTTGTAATGTTTATTCATTTTTGAGAGAGATAGCATGAGCAGGGGAGGGGCAGAGAGAGGGGCGGACAGAGAATACAAATCAGGCTCTGCACTGACAGGAGCGAGCCCAGTAGGGGGCTCCAACTCATGAACCATAAGATCATGACCTGAGCTAAAGTCAGATGCTCAACCAAATGATCCACCCAGGTGCCCCACCACGAGATAACTTTAACACCTCACTTACATCATATCATCCAGGCAGACAATCAATAAAAAAACAGTGTCAGGGCACCTAAGTGACTCACTTAGTTAAGCGTCTGACTCGGTTTTGGCTCAGGTCATGATCTCCCAGTTCATGAGATCGAGCCCCACCATCAGGATCTAAGCTGACAGCATGGAACCTGCTTGAGATTGTCTCTCTGCCCCTCCCTAACTTACGCACTCACTTGCACGCTCTCTCTCTCAAAATAAATAAATAAAACTTAGAAAAAAAAAACAGCATCTTTGAAGGACAAATTAGACGAGGTGGACCTAACCAGAGATATACAGAACATTCCATCCAAAACAGCAGAATCCATATTCGTTTCAGGTGCACGTGGAACATTCCCCACGATAGATCATGTTAGGCCACAAAAAAAGTTTCAATAAATTGAAGACTGAAATCATATCCAGCATTTTCACAACCAACCTGATATGAAACTAGAAATCAATTATAAACACACACACACACACACACACACACACACACACACATACACACACACACACAGAAAAACAAACAGCATGGAGGCTAAACAACATGGTACTAAACAACCAAAGGGCTAATGAAGAAATCAAAGAGAAAATCAAAAAATACCTGGAGACAAATGAAAATGAAGATACAATGGTCCAAAATCTTTGGGATGCAGCAAAAGCAGTTCTAAGAGGTGTTACAGCAATACCTGCCTACCTCAAGAAACAAGAAAACATCTAATCATAATAAAAACTCTCAAAAGAGTGGGATTAGAGAGAACATATCTCAACATTCATAAGGCCATACATGACAAACCCACAGCTAATATCACACTCAATGGTGAAAAACTGAAATCTTTTCCTCTAAAATCAGGAACACGACAAGGATGTTTACCCTTATCACTTTTATTCAGCAGAGTACTGGAAGTCCTAACCACAGCAAACCAGTATTGGCCTTAGCTACATATTTATGGATATGTCTTGCCAGGCAAGGGAAACAAAAGCATAAATAAACTACTGGGACTAGATCAAAATTAACAGCTTTCGAAGAAAAACATCAACAACACAAAAAGGCAACCTCCCAAACGGAAGAAGATATTTCCAAATGTCATATCCAACAAGGAGTTAATATCTAAAATATATAAGGAACTCTGACAATGCTACACCAAAAAAAGTCCAAGAAATCCAATTTTTTAAATGGGCAGAGAACCTGAATAAACATTTTTCCAAAGAAGACATACAGATGGCCAACAGACACATAAAACATGCTCAATATCATTAATCATCAGGGAAATCAAAATCAGTATCGCAATGATCTATCACCCTATACCTGTTCGAATGGGTGGTGTGAAAAAGAAGCAAGGGTTGGCTAGGATACAGAAAAAAGAGAATCTTCGTGCAATGTTGGGGGGAATGCAAATTGGTGCAGCCACTCTGGAAAGCAGTATAGAAGTTCCTCAAAAATTAAAAACAGAAATACCATGCAATCCAGTAATTCCACTAGTGGGTATTTACCCACCCCCCAAAAAATGAAAATACTAATTTGAAAAGATATACGTACCCCGATGTTTATTGAGACATTATTTATGAGAATGAAGATATGGATGTAACCAAGTGTCCTTGGATAGATAAATGGATAAAGAAGATATGGTGTGTGTATATATATATTTATACTTATTTTTATATATAATACACACACACAAACAGGAATATAGCTGAGCCTTAAAAAACAATGAGATCTTGCCATTTGCAACAACATGGATGAACCTAGAGGATATTATGCTAAATGAAATAAGTCATACAAATACCAGATAATTTTACCTATATGTGAAGTTAAAAAAAAAAAAAAAAAGAAGCAGAAACTGACAGATAAATACAGAGAACTGGTTGTTACCAGAGGAGAAGAGGTTGGGGGACAGGCAAAATGGGTGAAGGGGAGTGAGAGGTACAGGATTCCAGATAATGGAATAAGTCATGGGGGATAAAAGGTACAGCATAGGGAATATAGTCAATGGTATCATATACATTATATGGCAACAGATGGCAGCTACACTTGTGAGCATAATATAATACATAGATTTGTCCTATCACTATGTTGTACACCTGAAACTAATGTGGCATTATGTGTCAACTATGCTTCAATCTAAAAAAAAAAAAATAAAGAATCCCTTCTTTGGGAGTGGACTAGATAGGGCCACCACATACAACTCCAAAGTTTGTTAAATACCAGTAGTTCAGTAGCTGATTCTTACAAGGGCTCACTTTCTGTCCCACAGCCTGCCCTCGCCTCTAGCTCACTCCTCAAAACTAAGGGCTATTCGCAGGGCTTCCCTATAATTTTCTTTGCTCATTCTTTGTGATTCTGATGAGTTTTTTTAAAGAGCAATATTGCAGGCTTCTTTCAACCGATCTCCTATATTACAGTTAGTAAATGATCTCTAGGATTATGGCATGTGGATGGCTTTCTTCCCTATTTCCAGGGCCCATTTAAGATTTGTGCTATCATGGGGTCATTTTAAATCAGTTCAGGGAATGTGGGAAAGCCTGTACTAAAACTTACATATTTCCTAGACCTTTCTTCTATATAGATATCCTTAAAAATAGATGTGTTTTTTCTAAAAAGAAAACATTTAGCTTTTTTCAGTCAAAAATGTGGAACAGATTGGATTTTAGTACAAAAACAATGTGCTTAGAAACTCTTGGTAGGAACTAAAACATGTGTTTTAAAAAAAAAAAAAAATCTTGCGATTTTTACTACCACAATATAAAAATACTAGCAGTTCACAGATTAAATTTCTGAATCCCTGACCTTTGACAAATGTCAATGTTATGCTTTCACTATAGACAGACGAGATACCATGGATTGCTTGATAAAGTGTGCACAGTGTATTTATGAAGTCACTTAAGATAAAATTTTGTCAAGGAGTCAGAAGGTTATATTTTCTTGACATGCATAACGGTGGGGTCACTCTATTGTAAACTTATCTATTATCTAGAAGCTGTCTGAATAGATGTGATAGTCATTGACCTACGGAACTGTCAAAAATCAGAGCTCACATACTTCAACTTCCAACTTGATTCTGCAACCCAGGCTACATTATCTGCCAAATGACCATCTTCTCCCCACAATAAAAGACTAAACTACTGTAGGTGAAATAAGAAGGAAAAGGTGAGGACATTTGCTTCTAAAGAAGATGAAGAAAAGGAAGAAAGAGTACGTTCAAATTAAAATGTGAAATTTAGAGGGAAATTTTCAACAAGGGATGATATCATCCTTAATATAAAAATAGGTTGTAAAAGTTAATTTTAGGAGCTCCTGGGTGGCTCAGTCAGTTAAGCGTCCAACTTCAGCTCAGGTCATGATCTCACATTCCAGGAGTTCGAGCCCCACGTTCAGTTCTGTGCTGACAGCTCTGAGCCTGGAGCCTGCTTCGGATTCTGTGTCTTCCTCTCTCTCTGCCCCTCCCCTGCTCATGCTCTGTGTCTGTCTCTCAATAATAAGTAAACGTTAAAATTTTTTTTTTATTTTTTTTAAATGTTTATTTATTTTTGAGACAGAGAGAGACAGAGCACGAACAGGGGAGGGGCAGAGAGAGAGGGAGACACAGAATCTGAAACGGGCTCCAGGCTCTGAGCTGTCAGCACAGAGCCCGACGCGGGGCTCGAACTCATGGACCGTGAGATCATGACCTGAGCCAAAGTCGGATGCTTAACCGACTGAGCCACCCAGGCACCCCAAAAAAAATTTTTTTTAATTAAGTTAATTTTAAAAGACACATTGTTTCCACAATACAAAATTAGTAGAGAGCATAAACAACTCACATAGAATGATAATTGAATACAGGATAAAAAATTAAACTTTACTCATGTAACTACACACACATACACACACACACACACACACAAAACAAGGAATGGGTGTGGCTGAGGGTATTCTAACACTAAACAATATGTATAAACAGAGAAAATCAGATGTAAATTAAAAAATAAAAATTAAAAAAAAAACAGAAAATGATGGTCTACTCTGTAATATCATTATGGTTACAGTACTAAGAAGCCTCTGATTATCAAAAACAAAAATATTAAAGTCAAGGCCATAACGGGCAAAGGGGGAATGGTGTAGAGAATTTCAGAACTGCAACACCAAGATTATTTTCATCGCGGGAATTTCAATAAAGGTATTTTTTTAATGTTTGTTTATTTTTGAGAGAGAGAGAGAAAGAGCGTGAGGGGGGTAGGGATAGAGAGAGAGGGAGACAGAGATAGAGCATGAGCAGGGAGGGGCAGAGAGAGGGAAACACAGAATCTGAAGCAGGTTTCAGGCTCCAAGCTGTCAGCACAGAACCCGATGAGGGGCTTGAACTCATGAACCTTGAGATCATGACCTGAGCCAAGGATGGACACTTAACTGACTGAGCCACCCAGGCATCTCTCAATAAAGTTATTTTTATTCATCTGAGTACATTTTGTTATTTCAAGCTACAAATAAACTTATTCAGTAAGTACCAAAAAACAAAAACAAAAAACAAAAAACAAAAAAAAACACCTCAAGCTGGTGCAGCCACTCTGGAAAACAGTATGGAGGTTCCTCAAAAAATTAAAAATAGATCTACCCTATGACCCAGCAATTGCACTACTAGGCATTTATCCAAGGGATACAGGTGTGCTGTTTCGAAAGGACACATGCACCCCCATGTTTATAGCAGTACTATCGACAATAGCCAAAGTATGGAAAGAGCCAAAAATGTCCATCAACGGATGACTGGATAAAGTACACAAGTACACACACACACACACACACACACACACACACACACACACTGGAGTATTACTCGGCAATCAAAAAGAATGAAATCTTGCCATTTGCAACTACATGGATGGAACTGGAGGGTATTATGCTAAGTGAAATTAGTCAGAGAAAGATAAATTTCCTATGACTTCACTCGTATGAGGACTTTAAGACACAGAACAGATGAACCTAAGGGAGGGGTCAGAGAAAGATAAATATCATATGACGTCACTCATATGAGGACTTTAAGACACAGAACAGATGAACCTAAGGGAAGGGAAGCAAAAATAATATAAAAACAGGGAGAGGGACAAAACATAAGAGACTCTTAAATATGGAGAACAAACAGAGGGTTACTGGAGGGGTTGTAGGAGTGGGGATGGGCTAAATGGGTAAGGGCCATTAAGGAATCTACTCCTGAAATCACTGTTGCACTACATGCTAACTAATTTGGATGTAAATTTAAAAAATAAAATTTAAAAAAAAGAGGACAAAAATAAATGCCAAAAAAAAACACAAAAAACAAAAAAACCTATCTCCATAGAGACCATGTTTCCTGAATACAAGGCAGCACTATTATGAAAAAGAAGGAGGGTGACTGAACAATCTTATGTCCCCTAAACTATAATACAGTCTACTAAATAATATTTTTAAGGACAAAATTATAAGGGAATTTTAAAAAGACTTCAAGCTACATAAAAGCACTACATGAAAAATTTGTGAGATGTAGCTACAACTATATTTAGAAGGGAACATTTTGATATTAATAAATAACAAAATGTAGAATACTTTATATACACCATGCATATTATAATTTTCACATATTATCACATTTAAACTTTTTAATTGTATTTTTGAAACATTTTTATTCATCTTTTGAGAGAGTGAGAGAGAGAGAGAGAGATAGCATGAACAAGGAAGAGGCAGAGAGAGAGAGGAAGACACAGAATCTGAAGCAGGCTCCAGGCTCTGAGCTGTTAGCACAGGGCCTGATGTGGGGCTCAAACCCACAAACCGTGAGATCATGACCTGAGCTGAAGTTGGACGCTTAACTGACGGAGCCACCCAGACACCCCTCAATTGCATTTTTATTGTAAAATATTAACAAAAATCCAACTGAGTAAATTTGAAGACCTAATTGCCTTTAAGGGATGCATGAATCTGAGAGCACCCAAGCCAGCACGTAGAGGGGAGTGCAGGGAAGCTGTATAAAATAGAGGGTTTTCATAGGAAGGGAGGTGGGACAAGAAAGTTTTAGCAGTGGAAAGGATTGTTTTAGGGAAAGGTCACTTTCCCTTAGAGGGCAGAGCAGGAAGTCTTTATAGGTAGATTACCTTATCTTGCTTTGGGGGACAGAGAGAGGACTGATTACCTCATCAGTGTGGACCAGAACATTCCTGGCTGACAAGTCAAAACTCCATTCAGGAGGAGGTTGAAACTACAATTAAGTTAGGTATTTAAGCCTTGGCTTGGTGACTGGGCCTGACAGCATTTGGGGCCTGTGGTTCTCTTTTTAATATATCTTTGTGAAAATAAAACATATACTTTTCAAAGAATAATCACTTCTAAAAAGCAAACACCTAGGTGAACGCCACACTTCTTTTATAAAGAAAATATTGCCAAAATCTCAAAGACTTGCTGGGCGTTCCTTTCCCAGTGATATCCTCTCCCTCCCTGCAAAAGCAACCCACTGTCCTGATTCCCTGACTTCATCATTGTTCCAACTATGTACACATTTTTTTAAAAAAACACACTGCTTAATTTGGGCCACTCCTTTACTTAAGTGGAATCATATTACACTTATCTTTTTGTAGCCTGATTATTTTAACATTGTCTTTTAGTTCACTGGCTGCGCCCTGCTGTATGTAGATTGTTACTGTTTCATCCAGACATACCACAATTATACATTCTACTGATGATGAATACATGGGTCATTTTCATTTTAGGGCTGCTATGAATATACTTATACTTGTCTTCTGGTGCATACGGGCCAGATTATCTCTGGGTTAAATATCTGGAAGTAGAACCAATGGATCTTAGGATATGCACATATTTAAGTTTATTAAGTAATGCCAAATTGGTCTCCAAAGTAGTTGAACCAATTTACAACCTCATCAGTAGTGCTTTGAGAGTTCCTATGGTGCCAAATTCTTAATCCCAGGAATTATCAGACTTTACAATATCGCCAGTCTGGTAGGAATGTTTTTTATTATAGGTTTAAATTTGATTTTCCTAATAATGAAGTTGACCACTTTCACGTTTACTGACATTCAGGTTTCCTCTTTTGTGTTTTCCACTTTTCAGTAAGATTTCATCTCTTTATTCTGGAGATACACACACACACACACACACACACACACACACACACACACACACACACATTGGATATCGGTTTTTGTCAATTATATGATTTGCAATTATCTTCACTCAGTTTGTAACTTGCATCTTTACTGTCTTATGGTAGCTTTTAAGAAAGGAAATTCAGTTGCAGGTAATTGAATGTAACAATCTTTTCCGTTATGCTGTGCATATGTGTGTCTTTGGGCACGCACGCACTTTAGTTTGCTTTTGGCCTGCATGTGTGAGTGTAGTCTCCTTTAGAAAATTCTTCCCTACCTGGAAAATATAGACATAGTTCCCTGGAATTTATTTGTATATGGTGTGAAGTAGGGGTCCCATTTCATTTTTTAAAACATGGGCACCCAATTGTCCCATTTGTGAATAATATGTATTTTAATGTTATAATTACGTATTGGGGGGGGAAAAGTTACCCATTCTCCACCAATTTGAAGACCATCTAGTTATATACCAAGAGTCCTGAAATATGAGGTTCTCTTCCTCGATCCTCTATTCTGTTCTATTGCTCTATTTGTCTACTCCAGCAACAGTAACACACTCACCTGAATTCTTTAGATTTATAAGTCGTTATATTTAAGAGGGCCCACCTTACATTCTTCTTCTTGAGTAAGCCAATAGGTAGGCCTTTGAAACTCCATATAAATTTGAGAATCATTTCATCAAAGGTCCACAAAATAATAAGGTTGGAATTCTTACTAGGATTACTGGGATTCTATAAATAACATGTGGGAAACTGACATTCACAGTATGAGTCTTTTCTGTGCCTCTCTCCACTTATTTAAATATCCCTTAATTTCTTTCAATATAGTTTTATCATTTTCTCCCTTAGTTTCTTATAAACCTTTTGTTAAATTTATACCTATTTGTTTCAGATTTGTCTACACTGTTATAAATGACATGTTTTTAAATTTTCCTTTTCTAACTGATATTTGCTAATATAAAAATGCAAATTGTTTTAGGATATTCTCTTCTGAATCTGGTCAACTTGTTAATTCTATTAATCCTGAAAATGTTTTGTACATTCCTTTGCGCCTCCATATAAACTTACTCAAGTCATTATAGATAGTAAGTTTCATTACTTACCTCCCAACACCCTAACATGATTTTATTTTTTACTATGTGGGGTAGTTCCAGTATGATGATCAACAGAACTGGCAGTGAGCATGCCTGACAAGCTGCCATTCTCAACAGGAAATCTTTGAACTTTCAGCTAATATTAAGAATGATGTTTTGGAAGCAACCAAAATGTCCTTTACTGTGTGAATGGCTAAATAAATTAGTACATCCAGACAATGAAAAGTTACTCTGTGCTAAAAACAAATGAGCTATTAAACTATGAAAAGATATGAAGGAAACTTAAATGCATATGACTAACTGAAAGAAGGAAACTTGAAGAAGCATGCTGTATCATTCCAACTACCTGACATTCCAAAAAAGGCAACATTATGGAGACAGTACAAAGATCAGTGGCTGCCACAGGCTCAGGAAAGTGTGGGAGGAAAGCATCAACAGGTGGAATGCAGATTTTTAAGACAGTGTAACTATTTGGTAGGATACTGTAACGGTGGATATATGTCATTATACATTTGCCAGTAACAAAGAATGTACAACATGAAGAGTGAACCCTAATGTAAACTACAGACTTTGGTCAATAGTAATATTATCAGTATTGCCTCAACAATTATAACAAGTGTACTGCATTAATGCAAGGTAATAATAACAAGGAATGTAGTCAGGGTTGGGGGGCAGGGAGATGATGTCTGGTGTTTATGATAGTATTTTCTATGCATACCATAGGCCAGATTAAGTAAATTCTATGGTTTTTCCAAACACTACATATATCCCTACTCCCTACATCACAATTCCCTCACTGCATTCTGAGATACATTTTTCTTGGATAATCTATGCCGAAGCACATTTATTCAACAAGAAATATTTTGTTCATGCAGGGGGCCTGTCTCCTAAAGACCGCATGGGTTTTTCTTACTCCCCACCTCTATGAATTCATACTTTCTGCTTGCTGTTTGTTCCAAATGTCCTGCAGCTCAATCCAGACTTCCTCCAAGTGCATCCCAGGATGGCCACTTTGCTGTTGTTTGTGTTAATCTTTACGTGCTGAAAAGTGCATCAATCATCAATATTTATGGAATTAATTATTCATGTAAAAGAAAGAAGCAAATGGTACTGGTGACATCAAGGTGCCATGTAGAAAATTCTAATAATTTATGTATCCCATGTGACGTATTAAAACGTACAAAGTTACTGTGTTTACACTAAAAACAAGCAAATTCTCTTGAATGCCCAGTTTTAATCACAAATAGATTTTGACTCTAACAAATGATTGTGATCATCTACCAAGATGATCATATGATTCTTCTCCCTCAGTACATCAACATGCTAAATTATTGGCTATTTGAATGTTTGCTGAGCTCAGAACCCTTGCTTCGCAACATTCAAGCCAGTGGTTTATAAGCGATCTTTTATCTTAATAATATAGTAAATACCTGTGCATTCTACAAAGAAACTAGGAAACAGGCACAAATTTTTATACAGCTTTGTGATCTTCCTCCATTCCATAACCCCAACCCAGAGTATTTCCTGAAACTTACAACATATATATGCATTACAGGTATATACACACACACATACTTATATATACACACACACATATATTTACACACATACGCACACACACAAATACAGTGGACTCAACAATGTAGGGTTACGAGCATCTGCCCCACCCCAAATAGTTGAAAATCCTTATACAACACTTGATTCCCCCAAAACTTAACTACTAATAGCCTACTGTGGACCAGAAGACTTATCAATAACGTAAACCGTTAACATATGCTTTGTATGCATGTTATATGCTATATTCTTACAATAAAGTAACCTAGAGAAAAAAGCAAATTAAGAAAAAAAACATTTACAGTACCACTGTGTCAAAAGCTTATATCACCGGGGTGCCTGGGTGGTTCAGTCGGTTAAGCATCCGACCTCGTCTCACGTCATGATCTCACGGTTCGTGGGTTTGAGCCCTGCATCGGGCTCTGTGCTGACAGCTCAGAGCCTGGAGCCTGCTTGGGATTCTGTGTGTGTGTGTGTGTGTGTGTGTGTGTGTGTGTGTGTGTGTGTCTGCCCCTCCCCTGCTTGTGCTCTGGCTCTGTCTCTCAAAAATAAATAAATGTTTAAAAAAAAAAAAACAAAAACTGGGGTGCCTGGGTGGCTCAGTCGGTTAAGCGTCCGACTTCGACTCAGGTCACGATCTCACGGTCCGCGGGTTCGAGCCCCGCGTCGGGCTCTGGGCTGATGGCTCAGAGCCTGGAGCCTGCTTCCCATTCTGTGTTTCCCTCTCTCTCTGCCCCTCCCCCGTTCATGCTGTGCCTCTCTCTGTCTGAAAAATAAACGTTAAAAAAAAAAAAAAATAAAATAAAATAAAAAAACTATCAACTTTTTACAAGATGAACCGTTTGCCAGTATCTACGTCAATACTGTCTTATACTGTAGATGTTACACATATCACTAACACCAGATACCAAAATTGAAAAGATAACATGAAAAAGAAATGCATACTTATTTACAAGTATAATGACTTCATGCACTGATAACAAAGCAGCAGCAAGATGACTGCTTTAGGGTAGACGAACAGTACTCCATGGCAGCCTAGTCTATCCACTAATGAATGACTCCTTATACAACTTTTATGGAATAGAGTATTCCAGCCATATTCCTGATACAGAATTGGAAACAGCTGCATTAAAAAAAAAAAAAAAAACACGCACTTACCGGTGATGACAGGCTAAAACAGTTTCTCCAATTATGAGAGAGGCATACTGTATGGGGATGTAACTCTTTGACAGGAAAGTTATAAAACACTAAGAAAACTAACACATTAGTAATTTTATATTAAATATCACTCACCTGATGCCTATGGAGAGACAAGCCATCCGTGTCTTGCACACGATGTTCTACACAGTGAAAACTTAGACGATGATGATGGGCGACATATAAACACCTACAGTTCTTGCTGTATGGTTATTGGATAGATGTTCACAGAAAGACACACACACACAGGTTTATTAGGATAGATGTACGAACAGCTGATTTACTATTCATTAAATGGAAGTGGATCATCATCAAAGTCTTCCCCCCCATCTTCACATTGAGTAGGCAGAAGAGGAGTGGCTGATGGTCTTGCTGTCTCTGGGGTGGCAGAGGGGGACCAGGTGGAGAAGGTAAGAGGGGAGGGAGGCACACTGATGGAAATTTACATGAATACATCACAGTTTCTGAGGTTTTTTGGTTTTTTTTTTTTTTTAATTTCTTTAAAAATGTTTCTATCAGCACCAAACTCTCTTTCACCATTTGCTTTAGCTTCAGTGCCCATGTCATAAAAGAAGTCAAAAGCAATCTTGATCAGAACCCTTCTGCCAGACTGTGTCACGTCAATCTTGTCTCTGGCACTGTTTCTTCTCCATCTTCTTCCTCACTGTCTGGCATGAGAAACACTCATCTTCCAATCGTCTTCTGTCAATTCCTCTGGTGCGCTATTAGCTCTTGAATGACTCCAAGATGCATTATCTTGAAACCTTTCACACTCACCCATTTTTTTTTTTTTCTTTTTGCCATATCCACAATCTCTTTTATGACTCCCTTGAGTGGCTCTGTCTTAAATCCTGTGCCATGCAACAACATGTAGATACAGTTTTCTCCAGCCAGAATGTATCGTCTTGGGCTTGAGGGCTTTCACGGTTTTCTAAGAATGACGGCATCTTCAATGGTGTAACGCTTCCAGACTTTCATAATGCTCTTCCATTCTTAACAATCCTTTCCACAAAGTACCATGTGTAATGAGCCTTAAATGTCCTTATAAACTCCTGATCTAGAGGCTGAATTAGACATTGTGTTTGCAGGCAAGTAGACCACTTCAATGCCTCCACTGTTAAACTCATGGGGCTCTGGGTGGCCAGAGGCGTTGTCCAATATTGGAAGGATTTTAAAGGCAGTCTCTCACTGGCAAGGTTATTTCCTGACTTCAGGGACCGTGCACTGAAGGAACCAATCCAGAATAAATGCTGAATGTTGCTGTTGCCCAGGCCTTTTGAACAAGCTGGTGTTCATCTTTTTCCCATTAAGGCTGGAGGGTTAGCAGCTTTATAGTTAAGGGCAATCCTGATCACAAACCCAACTTCATTTGCACAAAACAGTAAAATTAACCTATCCCTTCCTGCCTTAAATCCTGGGGCTCAACGCTCTTCCCTACTCATAAATGTCCTTTGTGGCATTTTCCACCCAGAACAGGGCACTTTCATTTGCATTAAAAACCTGTTAAGGGGGCGCCTGGGTGGCTCAGTCGGTTAAGCATCCGACTTCGGCTCAGGTCACGATCTCGAGGTCCATGAGTTCAAGCCCCGCGTCGGGCTCTGTGCTGACTGCTCAGAGCCTGGAGCCTGTTTCAGATTCTGTGTCTCCCTCTCTCTCTGACCCTCCCCCGTTCATGCTCTGTCTCCCCCTGTCTCAAAAATAAATAAACGTTAAAAAAATTTTTTTTTTTAAAAAACCTGTCCAGGCAGGTATCTTTTCTCCTCAGTGATTTTCTTAAGAAAGTCTGGAAACCCATCTGCTGCCTTTTGGTCGGATGAAGCTTCTTCTCCAGTTAGCGTGACATTTTTTTTTTAAGTTTATTTATTTATTTTGAGAGAGAGAAAGAGAAAGTGCTCACAGGACAGGGCGGGGGAGGGAGGGAGGGAGAATGAATGAATCCCAAGCAGGCTCCACACTGTCAGTGCAGAGGCAAGGTGGGGTTGGAACTCAAGAACCATGAGATCATGACCTAGGCCAAAGTCGGACAGTTAACAAACTGAGCCACCCAGGCACCCCAAAGAGAGAGAGAGACAGACAGCGAGTGAGCGAGAGAGAGAGAGCACAAATGGGGAAGGAGTAGAGAGGGAGAGAGAGTGTCCCAAGTAGGCTCTATGCTGTCTGTACAGGGCCCGATGCGGGCTCAATCTCACAACCATGAGATCGTGACCTGAGCCAAAATCAAGAGTTGGACGCTTAACCGACTGAGATTCCCAGGAGCCCCCGTTGGGGTTTTTTAAGCCAAACCTGTAATCTTACTACATCATCCTTTGCTGCCGTTAAATTCTTCAGCTTTACATCCTTCGACTTCCTTTCAAGTTGCATACGACTTGCCTTTTTCTCAAATCATATCAGGACCCAGAGGTATGCTTTTCTTCCAGCAGTCCCGCCTCCACATAAAAGCTCCTTTTTCAGTACGACACACAAAAAAGTATTTCACAAAAAGCGCAGTGTTGTTGTGCCTTCTGGTGTGGCTGCACGATGGCTTCACAAATTCCCTCTTCTTTCTCTTTCTTCTCTTTTCTTTTTTCTTTTTACAGCGGTCCTTATGGTACATTCATTTGTCCTGAAATGGCAGGAAACCACAGCTGCAAACCTCAGTCTATGGTACATATCAAGCAATTCAACCTTTCCTTCTAACGTTGTGACTATTCTCTGCTTCTTGGGAGCACTTCCGGCATCGCTAGAATCGCTCATACAGAGTCCCATGAGTCCCAAGGTGTTAGTCAAGGTTTACGATACTGTGCGAAACATGAAGAAAAATAAACGAGAACCAAGATCCGTTTTTACTGTGATATATGCAATTTACTGCAGACTGCTTACAGAGAGGTGGTGAGCCTCATGTAGCCTTTTAAGCAGATCCTGGCAATCCTTGAGCTCACCAAAATATCAACAGGAGGTGGCTACAAAGTTGCTACAGTAATACAGTATGTACTATACGGGTAATGTTATAATTTAATGCTCATCTTTTCATTTAACATTGGTCAACTATGAACAGCACCACGAACGGTCTCCAAGCGTATGCACTGATCTTAATAAACTGAAAATTTTTATAATAGATCTGTGTATATTTTATGGTAGTAAATGTTAGAACAGGCTAAGAGCAACCTATGTTTTATGCATTCATGACACACCTTCTTCTCAAATTTTTTCTGTATTTCTAGGCTACATGTTTCCTCTGCAGGTTTTTTTCAAACTGTTGCAAATCTCCAAAATAATTTCCAATATATTTACTGGAAAAAAATCCATGTGAAGTGGACCTGTGCAGTTCAAACCCATGTTGTGCACAGATGCTGTTCAGACAGAGCATCTTTTGTTATACTTATATCCAACAAAATTTTGTGAGGGATAATCCCTATTGCACAGGGCAGAGCCATAGATGGATGAGGCATCTCATCCAAAGTGGAATATGTGTACGTGTATGTACATTCTTAGAGATTGTGTTTTTTGTTTACTTTACACTGAGCATCATAGTACATTTTAATCTTTCGGGAACTTATTCATTCAATTTTATGTAGAAATTTTGCATACTCATTTAGCTTACTCCTTTCGATAGCTATACTGTCATTGGGAATATACTTGACTTATCCATACCCCTGCTTTGTGGGCATTTGGATTGTTCCCATGTTTTTGCTTTAACAAATACAGCTGATAGGAACTACTGTATGTGTACATATTTTGCAAGTTTCTTCACCCAGGCATGGGAGTGCTGGTAAAGTATGTGAATGTTTAACTATTGAGATAATGCCAAACAGCTTCATGAAATGGCTATACTAACATTCCCACCACAAAGTGTTAAGTGATGCTGTTGATCGAGATCCTCTCAGATACTTAGTGCCAAAAGACCTTTGATTTTTCCATTTGAATAGGTATAAAATGATGCTTGGACTGTAGCCTTTCTATGTAGTTCACAATATTTTCTTATATTTTCAAGGCTTCCCGCATCCTTAGTTATATCCTTTTCCCTCCCAACTTTGGTTTATAGGTGCCTCTTTTCTTCTGGCACAGAGTTAACACACATTTGTCAGTGTTACATTTCTTTGAGCTCACTTGACATTCAGTACTCAATATTCGTTTCTATTCCGTTAACTTTTGTTCATAATTTTATTATTCCATTTGCCTAGCACCTTTTTTAAAATAAGGACCTGCAGGGGCGCATGGGTGACTCAGTCAGTTAAGCGTCCAACTTGGGCTCAAATCATGATCT
Organism: Panthera pardus; assembly: GCF_024362965.1. Taxonomy (NCBI): domain Eukaryota; kingdom Metazoa; phylum Chordata; class Mammalia; order Carnivora; family Felidae; genus Panthera; species Panthera pardus. Next base: position 102,736,188 of record NW_026526677.1, read on the forward strand.
AACCACTTAGGAGTTCAAGCCCTGCATGGGCTGAACAGCTCAGAGCCTGGAGCCTGCTTCACATTCTGTGTGTGTGTCTCTCTCCGCCCCTCCCCTGTTCACACACTGTTTATCTCTCCTTCAAAAATAAATAAACATTAAAAAAATAACACTAAGGATCTGCAGCTATACTTTTTTCTCAAAGTACTATCTAGCTAAAAGTTTTCATCTGTAGAGTTTCCATGAACCTTCAGTTCCAAATGTTTCCTAATTCCTACTTAAAATTTTCTGCGATCTGAGTTGTTTGGAATTATATTAAATTTTTCTAGTTACCCTATAGTTACGGACTTATAGCTTAGTTGCATTGTTATCAAATAACACTCTTTGAAGCATTTCAACCCTTTAATATTTGTTTAAAGTGTCAAGTGCTTGCAAAGAAAGTTTATCGTGAAGTTGTTAGGGGCAATGTGCTACATAGGATCTAAGAGAAGTTAGAAGAAAATTCATGGCTCTGAATACAAATAAATGAAGTTGAAAAATAAACATAACTGAAAATGTAAGCAAGAAAATTCATGCAAAGACACCAAAAGAGAAAAAACAATAAAGGGTAGGACCCTTTATTATAAAACAACAAACAATAAAATTGCATAGATTAAAAAAAGATTAATAATACCAGAAGCTCCTTCTTTAAGAAGACAATTATAGACAACCTCAGGAAAGTCTGTTCAACAAGTTAATAATAAAATTCAACTAAACAGAACATACTTAACTCCAGGGACAAACTATAGCTATCGTAAAGATTTAAAAAGTTAAGTTCTACTGTAAGAAAAACTATACACAAATATACTCAAATTGAAACCTACAATATAGATTAGGTAAAATATATTCATGACAAAGTTAGTACTATATGAAACAGAAACCTGCAGATGCCAATAATGTAAAAGAAATTGAAACAGTAATCTAAAATAAAGTATCTCTTGAAGAAACTTTTCCCAGATGGTTTTACAGAGTTCTGTTGCACTAAAATAAGTTAAGTCTCTGACTGATCCAAAATCAGAAAAACTGTGAAAGATGCCCATTTTTCAGGGTTGTACAACCTTAAAAAAGGAAACTGATAAAGACAATATAGAAAAATATGGGCCGGGGCACCTGGGTGGCTCAGTCGGTTGGGCAACCGACTTCAGCTCAGGTCATGATCTCGCACTCGGTGAGTTTGAGCCCCAGGTCCGGCTCTGTGCTGACAGCTCAGAGCCTGGAGCCTACTTTGGATTCTGTGTCTCCCCCCTCTCGCTACCCACCCCCTCCCCCGGCTCACACTCTGTGTCTGTCTCTCAATAATAAATAAACATTAAAAAAATTAAAAAAAAAAAAAAAAAAAAAAAAGAGTACGGGCCAATTTTACTAACAAAGATAGAAGCAAACTCACTAAATAAAATATCAGCTAACAGAATCCAACTGGGAGTTTGAAAAATAACTCCAATAATACTTTTTTATTAAGTATTTTTTATTAAGAGTTTATTCTATAAGTATAAAGACAATATAATATCAGAAAACCTATAGATGGACTTTGCCAGAGCAATGGAATCACGAAGAAAACACATGATTATCTCTGAAGGCATAGGAAAGACAGTTCAACATGTAATTATCATTCTTCCCTAAAAAAAAAAAAAAAAAAAAAAAAAATAGGGACAGAACAGAATTTCTTTAACTCTTGGAAGGCTATATATTAATGCCCTAGAGCAAACATCATTATTAATGGAAAAACTTTTGATGTATTTCTTTTAAGGTCAACAACAAGATAAAAATGCCACTACCACAGGTACAGTTCAACATAGTACAGAATATTCTGACAATGTAATAAGAAAAAGAAATAAAGGCAAGGGGGTGCCTGGGTGGCTCAGTCGGTTGAGCGTCTGACTTCAGCTCAGGTCATGATCTCACGGCTCGTGAGTTCGAACCCCACATCGGGCTCTGTGTTGACAGCTCAGAGCCTGGAGTCTCCTTCGGATTCTGTGTCCCTCTCTTACTGTGCCCCTCCCTCACTCATGTTCTGTCTCTCTTTTCTCTCAAGAATAAATAAAACATTAAAAAAAAATTTTTTTAAGAAATAAAGGCAAATGCAATTAAAAGGGAAGGTAATGTTATTATTTGAAGCTGACTGTATAGTCCACACAGAAAACCCAGGATGATCACCATCCCCATCGAAAGACCTTATAAGAAATCAAGACATAGTATAAAACTGCAGTAAAAACAAACAAACGAAAACAGCGACACAGAATCAAAGACCAATGTAAGAGAAAAAAAAGCCCAGAAATAAATCCATCTGCATAGGAAATTTGGTGTACAGAAGTGTTCTCACAAGTCAGTGAGATACGATGGATTATTGAACAAATAATGACAGGGAAGTAGTGGGGTCTATGGAAAAGTAAGGTCGAATCCTTACCTCACTTAATCTTCAGAGGTGGACTCCAAATTTATTAGAAACCAAAACATCAAGAGCAAAATTGAGGTATAAAGTTAATGAAAGGAAACGTAGGAGAGTATATCTTCATGGTGTTGAAGTAGACAACTATTTATTATACAATAGTCTCCAAGAACAAACCTATTTATTATACAAATAGTCTCCAAGAAGAAGAAAAGTGACAGACATTACAGTAACAAAATCAAAGGTCTCTGCTTAAAGAAAGTCAACACATGGATAGCAAATGGGCAAGAAATAAGTGAAATGAAAATCATGGAGAAAAAGACAGTAAATTTCATAGAAAAATGTACACCGGATACGACTAGACGACTTACAAAAGGAGAAAATACCGCAACACACACGAAGACATGCTCAAGCACATATTCGGAGAAATGCAAATTTAATAAGGAAATAGTATTATGCACAAGAAATGGCAAAAATTATAAATTCCTATAAACCCAAGGACTGACAAAGATCCTCAGAAGATAGTAAGACTGTATTTCTGGTCATAACTAAAACTGTTGCGGCCATTATAAGAAAATGTTACCAGTACTTAAAAAAATTAAATATAGGAATAGCCAGTGACCTGGAAATCCTACTCCTGAATACACACTTTAGAGAAAACTCTAAAGAAAGTCACCAAAGTCCAAATACCATTTATACCAAGTTAAAACACACACATGCAGCACATACACATTAAGAATTAAAAACGTAGAATGGAAGAACATATATTCAACATAACAGGGATTAAGGAATTCAATATGGTAGCTTAGAGATAGGGAACGCATTAACACAAAACAAAAAAGCGTTTTGCATTAATCAATAATAATGTGCCATGAATGGACTGAGGGGTATAATTAATTCAATTCAGTAAATGTGGAAAGTGAAGAGAAAAATACTTTAATAAAAACCTGAGAAAAATCAAACCTCATAAGCCTTTGAATGCAGACACTTATGAATTTAATAAAATTCTATTATTCTTGGCCTTGAGCTAGCAATTTTGGTAGCAGTTCACTGCTGCTAAAAGTAAACAAAATAACAATAAAAAATTTAATTTAAAAAACCTAAGTGGCAGGCCATTCAAATAAAGAGTTCTGTGTTTTCCCATGTTTGTGAATTTGAAGAACAAATATTGCTACAATGTCTATACTACCTAAAGCGATCTACATATTTAATGAAATCCCTATCAAAATACCAACAGCATTTTTCACAGAGCTAGAAAAAACAATCCTAAAATTTGTATGGAACCACAAAAGACCCCAAGTAACCAAAGCCACGTTGAAAAAGAAAAGCAAAGCTGGAGATATTACAATTCCAGACTTCAAGTTATATTACAAAGCTGTAGTGATCAACACAGGACGGTTGTGACACAAAGATCAAACACAAAGATCAATGGAACAGAATAGAAAACAGACACAAAGATCAATGGAACAGAATAGAAAACCCAGAAATAAACCCACAGCTATATGATCAATTAATCTTTGACAGAGCAGGAAAGAACATTCAATGAGAAAAGGACAGTCGCTTCAACAAATGTATTGGAGAAACTGGACAGCCACATGAAAAGAAAGAAACTACACCACTTTCTTACACCATACACAAAAATAAATTCAAAATGGACTGAAGACCTAAATGTGAGACATGAAACCATCAAAATACAAGAGGAGAACACAGGCAGTGACCTCTCTGACACTGGCTATAGCAGTTTCTTACTAGATATGTCTCCCGAGGCAAAGAAAACAAAAGCAAAAATAAACCATTGGGACTTCATCAAAATAAAAAGTTTCCGCGCAGGGAAGGAAATAATCAACTAAACTAAAAGGCAACCTAGGGAATGGGAGAAGATATTTGCAAAAGACGTATCTGATGAAGGATTAGTATCCAAAATATATAAACAACTTATAAAACTCAACACCCAAAAAACAAATAATCCAACTAAAAAATGAGAAGACATGAGCAGATGTTTCTCCAAGGACCTACAGATGGCCAACAAACACATAAGATGCTCAATATCACCCATCATCAGGGAAATGCAAATCGCAACTACAATGAGATACCACCTCACATTTGTCAGAAGGCTAATATCAACAACACAAGAGACAACAGGTGTTGCCAAGGATGTGGAGAAAAAGGAATACTCATCCACTGTTGGGGGAATGCAAACTGGGTGCAGGCACTGTGGAAAACAGTATGGAGGTTCCTCACAATTTTTAAATAGAACTACCTTTAAAATAGATCCAGCAATCACGCTGCTTAGTATTCACCCAAAGGGTAAAAAACCATGAATTCAAAGACATACATGTGGCTCTATGGGGTTTGTTTGCTTCTTTTTGGGTTTTTTTGTTTGTTTTGTGAGAGACAGAGCATAAGGGGGGTAGGGGCCAAGAGACAGGGAGACACAGAAATCGAAGCAGGCTCCAGGCTCTGAGCTGCCCGCACAAAGCCCGACATAGGGTTTAAAATCAAGAACCGGGAGATCATGACCAGAGACAAAGTTGGATGCTTCACAGACTGAGCCACCCAGGCCTCTGTGCCCCTATGTTTATAGTAGTATTTACAATAGCCAAATTATGGAAGCAGCCCAAGTGTCCATCAAATGATGAATGGATAAGAAAGAGGTAGTATGCATATACAGCGGAATAATATTTAGCCACAAAAAAGAATGAAAGCTTGCCATCTGCACCAACACCGCATGGTGCTAGAGAGTATAATGCTAAATGAAATAAGTCAGTCAGAGGAAGATAAGCACCATACGGAATTTAAGAAACAAATCAGCCAAGCCAAACAAAACAAAACAAAACAAAACCAACCGAGAAAGAGGGAGTCAAAACAAGAAATAGCCTCTTAATTATAGAGAACAGATTGGTGGTTACCAGAAAGGAGGTGGGCAGGGGGACGGGTTAAAATAGGTGATGGGGATTAAGGAGTATACCTGTGATGAGCACTGGATGATGTATGGAATTGGTGAATCCCTACATTGTATACCTAAAATCAATATAACACTGTATATTAACTAAAATTAAAATAACACTTAAAAAACATTAAAAAAAAAGTTGTGTTCCTATTTTCCTATTTGGGTGTATGTTGTATTAAAAACAATGATACTTTATAGCAAGTGGAAGCCTATGTAGTAAGTTTGTTTCACACCATAATCCCTAACTGATTCATCATGTTGTACCCACTGGTTTATGAAACCTTGTGTGTATCACAAGTAACCCCAGAACTCTTGCTTTCTGGAATTGTCCTCTTCTGTAAGATCTAATGAAAAGAAGTCAAACCTCTCCTTTTACTACAGGAAATTCAAGTCCCTCCTGAATGTCTGAGGATTCCTGCGAGGGGCCTGGATGTCTGGGTTGTCACTTGTCACCGATGACTGCTGTTCTACGGCTGCTGAGAGCCACTGGTTCAGTTTATCACTGCAACTTACAAGCTCTGCTTCCCTCTAGTTTGCTTGGCTACCTGCTGATACTGGATAGTAGACACAGAACAAGCGTCACTGAACTTATGAATTGTAACCCATGAAAACAAGACCCAAAATTGAAGTCATTACACTTTACCAGCCTGGAATACCTAGTCAGCTCTGAGTTCTTCTTCCTTCCATCTTCCACTCTTTACCAGCCTGAAGGAGACAACCAGGAAAAAAAAGAAAAAATTGCCTGACATCACATTACTCTCTGGATTCTCTCCCCTTCGCCAGAAGGAAGGGTTTAGCATCTCCTGTCCTCTAATGCGGGATCACTTAGTTACTGGCTCCAGTGACCTTTGAAGTATGGAAAAGGAAATATGGTGAAAATCAAACCGAAATTTCATTCAATCTACCAGATACAACCGCAAATTATACTTGGGAAATACAGAATAGGTATTTACTATATGGTATTAGGAAGACATTGTCAATTGGGGGGGGGGGGGGGGGGAATAAAAATCCTATCACGGTTATTGTTTCTATTTTCTTAGAGTCTTTATCTTAGAGAGATAAATACTGAAATATTTACAGGAAAAATAATGATATGCTGCTTGGGGTTAGCTGCAAAATAATGGGGGAGATTACTTGGGGGTATAAATGACACTAGGGTAGACATAACTGTTCAAGCTGGCTGAAGGTCTTTGGGGGCTCATTATTCTAGTCTCAACTTTTGCAGATGTCTTAAACACTCTATTAAACATTTTTTAAAATAAATTTCTGCTGAGACATACTTTCCCCCAAGAGAATCAATTATTATTATTAAACAGATTACTTAGCATCTCCATCTCACTTTTTGTATTCTGATTGTTTATTCACATTAAAAAAAAAAAATACAAGAGTATTTGGTTATGATCATAACCCAAGAGGTATTTTGATGGCCTCACTAAAGCAAAAAGTCTGTTCAAAGATGCTTTGGTGTCACCTCTGACACAATCTGCTTTAACGTTTAACGTTTATTTATTTTTGAGACAGAGAGAGGACAGAGTAAGAACGGGGGAGGGTCAGAGAGAGGGAGACACAGAATCTGAAGCAGGCTCCAGGCTCTGAGCTGTCAGCACAGAGCCTGAGGCGGGGCTCGAACTCACGGACCGCGAGATCATGACCTGAGCCGAAGTCGGCCGCTTAACCGACTGAGCCACCCAGGTGCCCCCACAATCTGCTTTAAATATTTATGGTGGGAGAACTACATTTTTAAACCGGCCTGAGAAGCCTGCTATATACATGGATTCACAAAGAAAAAAGACAGCTATCATAGAAAAAAACTAACATACAAAACACAAAAATACATACAAAACAAACAAAGATGGGGGTGCCTGGGTGGCTCAGCCCATTAATTGTCCGACTTCGGCTCAGGTCATGATCTCGTGGTTTGTGAGTTTGAGCCCCGCATCAGGTTCTGGGTTGACAGCTCAGAGCCTGGAGCCTGCTTCAGATTCTGTGTCACCCTCTCTCTCTGCTCCTCTCCCGCTTGCACTCTCTGTCTCTGTCTCTCTCTCAAAAATAAATAAATTTTAAACACAAAATTAAAACAAAACAAACAAACAAAAAAAGACTGTCAAAAGATAATGAAAAAAGGAGCCCAGTAAAATCAAACCAGTGACCTGGAAGTACACACGAATCCAGTCCTTTCCTAAAACCTAAAAAGATAATAAATGCAGAAAACACTTGTAACATTAGAGTTTTCTTCTCTCTAAATTTACTTAGGGGGACTTCCAATTACAAACCCATTTTCCCAATGCCCTGATGCTGGAAAAAGGGATGCCTCAGCACACATTAACAGGGTTATCTTGCTTATTAGAAAAAAGATCCCAATGTAAACTGACCAGCGTTCAGAATTACACATTAGTCCCTTGGGTGTATGACCAGAACACTTTCCTTCTTAAGGGACCAGTGGTGCACTGATGAAATCAGATTTCTGGGTCTATAACCCTCAGGAGCCCAGATCTGTGTACCAACTGAGTCACTACTCAAGAGTCTCTGAGTTGACCAGTTGACCATCATCCCCAGTGATACCCATCTCACTCATGATCACCTTCTTTCACCCTGCAATAGAGGATTTGGTGTGCAGTAATGATTTGCCAGAATTGAGGCTATGAAAATCTCATGCTCGTTCATTCATTCATTAAACAAATACTTACAAAAAGAACCTGGAGTATTCCCCTCTCTTTCACCTCACTGAGTTCCATCCAAGCTGACTTTCTGACAGTTTCAGAATACACTACACCCCTTACTACCCTCAAGGCGATAGTCTGTGTGCCTCCCACAGCCTCCCCCTCAACTTTCTGGACCAGACTAAAATGTTGTGCAATCAAGACAATCTTGCACTAGCCGCCTTATTTAAAGGAGCCCAGGGGCACCTGGGTGGCTGAGTCGGTTAAGCATCTGACTTCCGCTCAGGTCACGATCTCACAGCTCATGAGTTCGAGCCCTGCGTCAGGCTCTGTGCTGAGACTTCTGAGCCTGGAGCCTGCTTCAGATTTTGTCTCCCTCTCTCTCTGCCCCTCCCCTCCGTGCTCTGTCTCTCTCTCAAAAATAAAAATAAACATTAAAAAAAAAAATAAAGTAACATAAAAGAGCCCTTCCTCCCCCTAAATCCCCACTATGCTTTGTCCTCACCACAATACCTTTTTATTTAACAGCACAATTATTTATTTATCTAATGTCTGTCTTGCTCACTAGAACATAAACTCCATGAAGGGAGGGAAATGTAAGTTTTGGCTCGATCCCCAATTTTTAAAAGATGCTCAGCACTGAGGCGGCTGGGGTATGATGGTGGCGTGAGGGGACCAGACTCCTCTTTTCCCACAGACACAACTACATTCACAGCAACGAACTCTGAAAGTGACTTGAGGACTAGCAGAACAGATCTTCCACACCTGGTCGTAGAGAGAAGGCCACATAGAAGAGGGTAGAAGGGCTGAAGACACACTTAGGAACCAAATCCCTGGTGCACTCAGAGGGGACAGACTATACACAGGGCGCCTCCAGCCCTGGGGACCCACACTGAGAAGTGAAGTCTCCCTTACATCCGGCTGTGAAAACCAGCAGGGCTTACCTCCAGGAGACCCAGCAGGTGGGAGGAAACTGAGTCCCCACCCTTAAAGGGCCAGCATACTAAATAACTTAGCCCTGGACACAGCAGATACGGCACTTTGAAAAGCGTCTGGGGCATACGCGAAGATTTATCAACCTAGCTTAGAACATGTGCCAGAGGGACAGAGATCTGCAGGGGCTCTCTCTGGGAACAGAAGTGCCAGTGGGTGCCATTTTTCTTGCCTTCACCCAGCCTGTTCCCCTGCAGACCTGCCCCACCCAACCCACCCACCCCAGCAGGTGCCCCTCCAAAGCAGCTCCTGCCCCACCACACTTCAGGCAGCCCTGGCCAGGATGAGCACCACTCCAAAGAGACTCCTGGAGTGGTAGTGGGGAGGGGTAAGTCAACCTGCCAGCATGCCCACAGTTCCTGTGGGTGAGCCCTTCCGTTGGCTGTGCAGGGGGTGACGCCTGCCATTTGTGGGCCTGAACTGTGGCAGAGGTTAACTACAGGTGGCTAGGCAGAATGCCAGCCCCAGAAACCAATAAGCCCACAGCAGCTACAGCTGGGCCTTCCCACAGCCTGCAGAGCAAACTCCCGCACAGTGTGGCCCGCAGCTGGTGAAGTGTGTCATTACAGTCAACTGGGCTAAAAGCTAGCCCACTGACAAACATGCCCACACAATAGTGTCTCAGCCAAAACAGAACTTGCAACCCACTGAGGACACTGTGGAGCGCCCAGTTCTGGTGGCCACCAGGGGGCACTGTGCTACAGAGCAAAGCAGGACCTCTGCACAAGGCCCCCACTTTCAAAAGCGGGGAACAGAGCTGACCCACCTCATACACAGAAACAGAGTTAGACAAAATGAGGAGACAAAGGAGTATGTCCCAAATGAAACAAACAGGACAAAATCACAGAGATAAGCACTATGCCAGATAAACAGCTCAAAGTAATAGTCATAAAAATAACAGATTTGAGAAAGGAGTGAGCTCAGTAAGAAGTTCAACAAAGAGAAAATATAAAAAAATAACCAGTCAGACCTTGAAGAACACAGTAGCTAAAAAGAAAAATGCACTAGAGGGAATCAAAAGCTGATTAGAGGATGCAGAAAAACAGATCAGAATCTGGAGGACAAAGTAAAGAAGCAGCAGCCAAGCTGAACAACAGCAACAAAAAAGGATTTAAAGCATCACTATCAGGGCACCTGGGTGACTTAGTCGGTTGAGCATCCAACTTCAGCTCAGGTCATGATCTCATGGTCCATGAGTTCGAGCCCCGTGTAGGGCTCTGTGCTGACAGCTTGGAGCCTGAAGCCTGCTTCAGATTCTGTGTCTCCCTCCCTCTCTCTGCCCCTCCCACACTCATACTCTGTATCTGTCAAAAATAAACATTAAAAAAAATTTTTTCTATAGCAGAACTATCAACAATAGCCAAAGTACAGAAAGAGCCCACATGTCCATCGACAGATGAATGGATAAAGATGTGGTTTATATATACAATGGAGTATTACTTGGCAATCAAAAAGAATGAAATCTTGCCATTTGCAAGGACATGGAGAGAACTGGAGAGTATTATGCTAAGCGAAATTAGTCAGAGAAAGACAGATATCGCATGTTCTCATTCATATGTGGAATTTGAGAAATTTAACAGAAGACCATGGCAGAAGGGAAGGGGAAAAAAGTTACAAACTGAGAGGGAGGCAAATCATAAAAGACTCTCAAATACAGAGGACAAACTGAGGGTTGCTGGAGGGGAGGTGGGTGGGGGAGGTGGGTGGACGAGGTGGGTGGGTTAAATGGGTGATGGGCATTAAGGAGGGCACTTGTTGGGAGGAGCACTGGGTGTCATATGTAAGAGATGAATCACTGGGCTCTACTCCTGAAACCAATACTACACTGTAGGTTAGCCAACTTGAATTTAAATAGTTTTTTAAATGATCAAAAAATAAAATAAAAAAATTTTTAAAAAGAATGATTTAAAAAACTGAGAACATGTTAAAGGACCTCTGTGAAACCACCAAGCATACTAATATTCACATGATAGGGATCCCAGAAAGAGGAGAGAGAAGGGGGCAGACAACTTATTTGAAGAGATAATAGCTTAAAACTTTCCTATTCTGCGGAAAGAAACAGACATCCAAACCCAGGAAGCACAGAGATCCCCAACAAGATGAAGCTGAGGAGGTCTGCACTAAGATACATAATAAATAAAATGGTAAAAATTAAAAAACAGAGAATCTTAAGAGTAGCAAAAGGAGCAAAACAGCTACATACAAGGGAATTCCCCTAAGTTTATCAGCTAATCTTACAGCAAAAACTTTGCAGGCCAAGTGGGAGTGGCATGAAATATTTGAAGTGCTGAGAGAAATAAAAAACCTACAACCAAGAATACTCAATATGGCAAGATTATCATGCAGAAATGAAAGACAAATCAAGAGTTTCCCAGACAAAACCTAAAGGAGTTCATCACCACTAAACCAGCTTTACAAGTAAAGTCAAAGGGAATTTTTTAAATGAGAAAAAAGGGGGGGGGGGGGATGGGAGGACATAAGTAAAAGAAATTATGAAGAAAAAAATTTCACGGGTAATGGCACACATGTAGTAAAGAGAGTATCTTAACCACTAACAAAACAAAGCCAGTGTGGAGGTTAAAAAACAAAAGTAGGAAAAGCAATTATATATACAAAAATCAATCAAAATAAATACACAAAATAAAGATATATAAAATAAAACATCATACACAAAAAACTTGGAGGGGGGAGTATAAATTCAGTGTTTTTACAATGTGTTTGAACTTAAGCAACCATCAAACTAATGTGGGATGTCATATATGAATCCAGTGGTAACCACAAAACAAAAACCTATAAATAGATATGCAAAAATACATTCAAACAAATCCAAGCACAACACTAAAGACAGGCATCAAACGGCAAAGGAAGAGAGTAAAAGAAGAAAGGAACAGAGAAGAACTACAATAACAACCAAAAAACAATTAACAAAATGACGAGAAGTTCATAACTATCAATAATTACTTTAAATGTAAATGGACTTAATGCTACTATCAAAAGACACAGAATAAATGAATGGATTTTTTAAATAACCCATTTATATGCTGCACAAAAAAGACTCATTGAAGTCCTACAGACACATAGACTCTGAAAGTGAATAGATGGGAAAAGATATCCCATGCAAATAGAAGGGGGGGGGGGGGGAACCAGAGTAGCAATACTTACATCAGACAAAATAGACTGTAACAAGATACAAAGAAAGAAGGGCAGAACATAGTGATAAAAGGGTCAATCAAACAAGAGAAATTAACAATTATAAATATCTATGCACCCAACACAGAAGCACCTAAATATATAAAGCAAAAATTAACAGACATAAAGCGAGAAACTGACAGTAAAACAACTATAAGATGGAATTTTAACATCCCACTTGTATCAGTGTATAGATCATCCAGGCAGAAAATCAACAAGACAACAGTGGCTCTGAATAACTTATCAGACTAGATGGACTTAGAAGAGCTACATAGAGAACATTCCAATCAAAACAGAATACACACTCCTTTCAAGGCCACATGAAACATTCTCCAGGGCTTATCATATGGTAGACCACAAAACAAGTCTCAATAAATTTAAGACTGAAATCAAGCATCTTTCCCAACCAAAATAGTATGAAATTAGAAATCAATTACAAAGAAAAAAACTAGAAAAAAACAGAGACCCACAACAAGATACTAAACAACCAATGGGTATGAAGCAATTTTAAAAAAAAAATGAAAAAATACATGAAGACAAATAAAATAGAAACACAATGGTCCAAAATCTTTGGGACAGTGAGAGCAGTTCTAAGAGGCATATATATCGTGATCCAAGCCTACCTCAAGCAACAAGAAAAAGCTCAAATAACAAGCTAACCTCACACCTAGGGACCAGAAAAAGGGGAAATAAAACCAATAGAAGGAAAGAAACAATATGGATTAGAGCAGAAACAAATGAAATAAAGACAATAAAATTAGAAAAAAATCAGTGAAGCCATGAGCTAGTTTTTTGAAAAGAGAAACAAATTGGATAAACCTGTAGCCAGTCCCATCACGAAAAGGAGCGGATTCAAAATCAGAAAGGAAGGAAGAAAAAAAAAATGTGGATACAAATACAGAATCACAAAGAATTCTAAGAAAGTACTACAAAAAATTAAATATCAACAAATTGGACAAATCAATTTCTAGAAATATATACTCTTCCAGAACTGAATCAAGAAGGGACATAGAAAATCCACACAGACTGACTGCTAGTAACAAGATGGAATTGGTGATCAATAACTCACAACAAACCACAGTACAGGTCTATATGGTTTCACAGGTGAGTTCTAAAAACATTTAAAGAAGAGTTAATACCTATTCTTCTCAAACTATTCCAAAAAATAGAAGAGGAATAAAAACTTCGCAATTCATCCTCGTGAGGCCAGCACTACTCTAATAACCAAAACCAGACAAAAAAAAAAAAAAAAGAAAGAAAGAAAACTGTGGGCCAATATCCCTGGATACAAAAATCTTCAACAAGTTATCAGCAAACCACATTCAACAATGTATTAAAGGGGTCATTCACCACAACAACCTGGATTTATTCCAGGATGTAAGAGTGGTTTCAATTTTGCAAATCCATGTAATACATCATATTAACAAGAAGAAGGATAGAAACCACATGACCATTTCAACAGATGCAGAAAAAGGTTGTGACAAAATAGAACATCTGTTCATGATTAAAAAAAAAAAAAAACCAACTCTCAACAAAGTGGGCTTAGAGAAAGAGAAAATATAACTCAACAAAGACCACATATGAAAAATCCACATCTAATATCATACTCAATCGTGAAAAACTAAAAGTTTTTCCTCTAAGATCAGGAACAAGACAAGGATGTCCGCTCTCCCAACTTTCATTCAACACTGTACTATAAGACCTAGCTGCAGCAATTAGACAAGAAAAAAATAAAAGGCATCCAAACTGGTAATGAAGAAGTAAAATTGTCACTGAGGGCAGATGGCATGATTACACACAGAAAACCCTAAAGACCCCAACAACAACAACAACAACAACAACAACAACAAAACCCTATCAAAACAAATTCAGTAAAGTTGCCAGATACAAAATTAATATACAGAAATCTCTTGCATTTCTATATACTAGTAACAAACTAACAGAAAAAGAAATTAAGAAAACAATCCCATTTACAATTGCACAAACACACACACACACACACACACACACACACACACACACACACACCCCTAGGAGTAAATTTAAACCAAGAAGGTCAAAGACCTGTACTCTGAAAACTCCAAGACATGGATGTAAGGAATTGAAGACAACAAATAAATGGGAAGATATACCATGCTCATGGATTGAAACAAAATATCATTAAGATGTCCACACTACCCAAAGCAATCTAGATTCAGTGAAATCCCTATCAAAATACCAATACCATTTTTCACAGAACTAGAATAATCCCAAAATTTGTATGAAACCACAAAAGATCTTGAACAGCCAGAGCCATCTTGAAAGAGAAGAAAGCTGGAGGAAGCGCAATCCCAGATTTAAAGATATACTGCAAAGTTACAATAATCAAAATAGTTTAGTACTGCACAAAACAAATAAACAAAAAAAAAAACCCACCAACAACAACAGATGAACAGAACAGGACAGAACGTAGAAATAAACCCACAATCCTATGGTCATAAGCAGCAAAAAGATACAAGAGGGAAAAGACAGTCCTTTCAAAAACTGATATTGGGAAAACTGGGGCAGTTTACACACAAAAGAATGAAAGTTGAGCACTTTCTTCCATAATTCACAAAAGTAAAACTTAAAAGGAGTTAAAGACCTAAATGGGAGACCTGAAACCATAAAACTAAAAGAAAACAAGGGCAATAATCTCTTAGACATTAGCCTTAGCACCATATTTATGGATCTGTCTCCTCAGCCAAGTGAAATAAAAGCAAAAATATTAGGACTACACCAAAATAAAAAGCTTTTGCACAGCAAAGAAAACCAACAATAAAACAAAAAGGCAAACTACTGAATGGGAGAAGATATTTGCAAATGATATATCCACTAATGGGTTAATATCCAAAATATATCAAGAATTTATACAACTCAACACCAAAAAAAGAAACAATCCAATTAAAACATGAACAGAGCACCTCAACATACACGTTTCCAAAGAAGACATACAGATGGCCAAGAGACACACGAAAAGATGATGAACATCACTAATCATCATGGAAATGCAAACCAAAATCATAAAGAGACATCACCTTACACCTGTCAGAATGGCTAGCAAACAAAAGACAAGAAATAACAAGTGTTGGTGAGAATGTAGAGAAAAGGGAACAGTTGCGCAGGGTTGGTGAGAATGCAAATTGGTACAACCACCGTGGAAAACAGTACAGAGGTTCCTCAAAAAATTAAAAGGAAAAATAATACATGATCCAGTAATTCTACCGGATCCCAAAGAAAACATCCCCCCCTCGAAAAAAAAAAAAAAACACTAATTTTAAAAGATGTATGCACCCTTATGTTTACTGCAGCACTGTTTGCAATAGCCAAGATATGGAAGCAGCCCACGTGTCCACTGATAGATGTGTAGATAAAGAAGATGTGGTATATACACCCACAACGGAATGTTACTTAGCCATAAAAAAAGAGATCTTGCCATTTGCAACAACATGGATGGAACTATAGTGTGTTAGGCTGAGTGAAACAGGTTAGAGAAAAACACCATATGATTTCACTTATATGTGGAATCTAAGACAAATACAGAGAACAAACAGACGGCTGTCAGAGGGGAGTTGGGTAGGAGAATGGGCAAGATAGATAAAGGGGATTAGGAGGTACAAACTTCCGGTTATATAGTAAATAAGGCAGGAGGATGAAAAGTACAGCATAGGGAATATAGTGGATAGTACTGTAATGACATTACGTGGGGGCGGAGGGTGGCTGTACTTAGAGTGAGCACCAAGTAATGTGTTGTGAAGTCACTGTGTTGTATACCTGACTCTGTAGCCTAACACTTTGTGTGCAAGTATACCTCATAAGGAAACAAACAGCACAATCAGATTCTTCAATACGTTTTGAAACACGTAAAAAATTTTTATTCATAAAATTGTCATTTTCTCACTATCAACTAAATAAGAGCTAATTTAATTCTCTAGAACTATGGAGGTATGCTATCACATTTAGGTAGTGGAAGCTATATATTTCCAGAGAAGAAAACCCCTCCCAAAGCATGGACCATTCTCCCACCTAATTTTAGAACTATTTTTATCAGTGATCTGTAACACTGCATATCCAAGGGTCTTTCAGAAGCTCAGTATTTAAAAGTAGTTGTCACGCTTTTCTCAAAAACCAGTGTTGAACACAGGAAACACTTACCTATATTCTTCAAACTTAAACTAGATTTGGGATTTACTTCGAGTGAAATTATTTTTTTAACTTTTGAGGCTTTGTCTGAAACTCAAATAACTTTAAAACTCGTACCTGTCCCCACCCATCTGCAGAAAGTCAGTGTCTGAACATCAAAGACTTTGTGGCTAAAGGTCACACAAAAACAATTTCGGAATGTCAAAACTGGAAAAACAAAGTTTCAAATAACAAAAGAATTCACAGCATTCTGAGAATCACCTGGAAAGACTGTACAAGATCAAGAATAGAATAAAACACATGGACAAAGCCCTTGCTTTGATGTTCTGATCATTAACCCATCCCACAACTTCACCTCAATATAGACCACAGCAAGTCTTTTTGCCTATCTTTCAATTCCTTTCACTTAATAGCTGTCCAAAAAAAAAAAAAAAAAGAATTATTTGGGTAGTATAGAATGTACCTTCTTTCTCTCTTCTCTCTTCCAGGAGTGCTTTGGACAGATGTCCCATGCATAAATACACCAGTGATTCCCAAACTCCAATCTGGGAACTGATACAGGCCAAGGATGAAAATGGTGTGTTTTTTAATCTAAAGTGCAATGGAAACAAGGACACAATTGGATTTTTCACAAAGCTAAATGTATTCCACTTAAAGTACCTGTCCCTTATCCTGAAAGTACGTACCTTTGTTAGGTTTTAAAACGACTTTTCTTTTATGAAATGATGGATAGAAGATGGTGTTTTTAACATCCTCATCTGGCAAAATAAAAGTTGGCGATCTCTAGAGAGAGTTAAGAATAACTTAACATTTTTACTGTTTATAAAACCAAAACCGTGTAAAACAAACACTGACAGTCTGAGGGAAAAAAACAAGGTTTTCTAGTATAAGCAGGCCCTGGAACATGTAATGCCAACCAGACATTTCTGGAAGCTTCTATTTAACACATAGTTCTAACAGGCGCTCCCTTTGCCCCTATTCCCTTCTAGGGATGGCTAGGAATTCCCTTCGCCATGTCTCCAACATTTGTCCTACTTTTCTTCTGAAATTGCTTTCTGCTAGCTGTTAAATGCGAACATAAAATGATGGGGCTACCCTATCGACCTGTCTCACGAAGCACGCTAAGGACAGAATAAGGTAGAAGGTAGAAGAAAGTGGTTTAGAACCCCTAGAATAGTACACAAGTGTGTAAGAAAAATAAATGAATGACCTGGGCAAAGTACAACCAAGGGAGAATCAAAGTATTTACTGGATACAGTCTCTAATTTAACAGTGAATCCTATTGCCCAGGGCAGAGAGCTGGTGAGGCAGAATGAAAAGTGGAAAAGGTTTCCCTCAGAAGCAAAACAGGCCTGGACGGCAGGGAGCCTCCGTGAATGCACAGGACGTCCAGCTGACTCAGGAAGCAGAAGCATCTCTCTGCCACCTCATGTGGCGGGAAGAGGGCTGGATGCTCCTAAAGAGTATTTGTCAAATTTCTTTTGTCCGTAAATTATAACAGCCATCCCTTATGGCACCTGGATGCACACCTAAGAGAACGCAGCTCCCTAAACTGTCCACTTCCTGCCATTCCAAACCAGGAAAGAAGTTCTTCTTCCCAAGGGGGAACTTTGTCCCCAAGCTCAGCTCCTCCAGGCCGGCTTTCATCCACACATTCGTCCTCAGACAGGATCATTCTGAAAATGGGTTGTGTCAAGTTACTCATCTTTGTGTGTGTGTGCGTGCGTGCGTGTGTGTGTGTGTGTGTGGTAAAATATACCTAAAATTTACCATTTTTGCCGTAAGTGTAGAGAGTTCAGTGACATTAAGTACAGTTGACTCTTGAACACATGTCCGCTTATACTGAAATGAGTATGTTGGACAATTTTTGGAGATTTGCGACAATTTGAAATAACTCACAAGTGAACTGCATAGCCTACAAATATGAAAAAAATTAAGAAAAAGTTATGTCCCAAATGCGTAAAATATACGTAGTTTTCATCCTTTACTACCACAAAATGTTTACAAATCTATTATAAAAAGTTAAAATTTGTCAACACCTACACACTTACAGGTTGTACACAGCACCATCCATAGTTGTATGAATGTATTAGATCATAATTGCATAAAACTGTACTACTGCAGTAATTCCGCAGCCATCTTGGCTATCGTGGTGAGCTCCAGCATTGCGAGCATCCACGTAGAATGTTGTGTGGCACTCAACATCCCTGCATGAGTTCTGCAACAAAAAGTGACCTCTAGAGATTCTATTAGTAAAGTTGTGGGGCAGTAAAGAGTTATATGCAGATTTTGGCTGGGCAGGGGTTGGCACCCCCAAGCCCCGTGTTGTTCGAGGGTCAACTGCACATTCATATTGTTAGGCAGCCCAAATTGTGCAACTTATCGTGGGTCCCCAAAGATTCCACAGGCTGCCGGTGGCAGGATTTCATTTGCACAGGAACGTGTTTTTGGTCCACACTCCCCAACCTTCCCATTTCCAAGGGCTTATTTCTAAATGACAGACTCTTGTTTTCTGTATCATAGAATACCAGTGGTATTACAACTCATGAGCAAAACTAAACGGATTAAATTATCCTGGAGGCCAAGTTAAGTCTCAGGTCAGATGCATTCAACGTGACAAGTCAGTTATGAAAGCAACTCTTCTGTCTGTCTGCATTCTGGCGGAATGGAGATTTATAAATCCCTTCTTTTTGGCAGCCTTTTAAACATATACCTATCAGCAACTTTATTGAGATCTCTGACACACAGTAATGATACATTGAAGGGATACATCTTTGTATTTTTATATATATGTATACATTGTGAAAAAACCACTGTCAAGCTAAATATCCATACACAGTAACCCTTCTGTGTGTGTCGAGTAGACTGAAGACCTGTCCTCCTAGAAAATTTCAAGTATTCCTCTACTCAGTACAAAATACTCAACTAGGGAGAAACTCTTCATTTACATTACCACCACAGCTGTGGAATAAATCAGGAGCCACCTAAAATTAAAAGGCTTTGTTCACATAACCAAAACTCAATACTCACAACAGACATACAGCACATATCAAAGTACACAGCATTAGTTTGTGCCTCATCAAAAGATACACATTAACAGCTTTTGCTTCCATCAATCTGCTACAAATGGCTTACCCTAAAAATCAATTCTCCACTGTCCCTGCTGCTTATTAATTTTTCAAGATGTAAACACCCGAGTGTACCTAAGACTCTCATGCACTATCACAAGGCAATCAATATATCAAAATTTATTGAACGACAAAATTGCACATGAACATTACAACTAGCTATTATTTTTTTTTCTTTTAGGCTTACGTATCTGAGAACACCGCTTCTCCCAAAGGAAACTATCAATTTCCCCTACGAATTTGTTAACTGGTTTATTGATAAAGAGATCTACTGTTTTGTAAATGAGGAAGCACAGGTGTCTCAGGCTGCATTCTTATCTCCTATGGCTAAGCCACTGGAAAAAAGGTGTCTTTCCTGCCCACTCACTCTAAGGGCAAGATTACCATGAGCACTCAAGGAATGCTGACTGGAGACTATCACCACTGTACTAATTCATTCACCTCAGGAGTTTAATGCATGGGATATATACCTGAATAATCCTAAGAATATAGCTTGCAGGGTAATTATAGCACAGCCCGAAGAACCACCAAATGAAAAGCCCTCAGGAGCACTGGAGCAGCAAACTCTGCTCAACAAACATACTGATCGTTCTTAAGGCTGTAGATATATTTAAACCAATTTGCATGGCAGTTCATTTCACAGAAATTACTTCATAGCTTCAGGAATCCCCTGTGAAATCAGTTACCAGCACTACAAATTTAAATTTCTTCTTCTTCTTCTTTTTTTTAAAGCCGACTAATAAATAATGAACAAATCACTGAACCATCATGCCTTCATACAGACCTGCAGCAGACCAGATTTGCTCCTCTCCCAGGCTGCCAATTATTTTGCTAAAACTTAACGTGTGTTCGCTCCATTAGGAGGAGACACTGCGACATTATGGAGATAAAGAACAGAGGATTAAATCAGTGAGCAGGGTCACTTACGTGATGGAAGGTTTAAAATGAACACCAGGAGTTAAAATTCTTAAGAAAGCCAAACATTAGGGCTCAAACCATTAACCTGCTTCCTATGAACGTTGCTCAAGCCCAGTGTTTACATACCCATCCTTGCACTAGAATCTGTAACGTTCCTGAGAGCTGAGTAAGGACAAAGACTCTCTTGCCAAATTTCAGCTGGAAGCCCGAAGACGAGGCAAGGTCACACTGGTAGTGAAACGATCTTCAGCAGCATATCGTCAGTCATAGGTCATTTGAGTGAATACCGATTTACAGTAATGCCCCCAACCACCATAGCTCATCAATCACAGCACCTTCACTCTGCATTAGCTATCACGCGTGCTCGCTGCATGCCAAGCACTGAGCCCAGAACAATAAGAGAAGTATTTCATTCTAACATTATTCTTTGAGTTAGGTACCATCATTCTCATTTTATGAATAAAAAAAATTAAGGCTTAGAGAAATGAACCTGGCAGAGCCACTCAGTAAGTCTCAGAGCTCGGGTTTGAAGCCAGAGTTTGATTCAAGAACCCTGTCTTCAACTATCATACAATCCTGTCGTCCAAACCACTGAAGTCGGCACATAGGCTGAAACCCATGCTACTCCAGACCGCAGAAAGAACACTGGTCAGAAAAGTCAGCAGACTTATGTTTTCATCAGCTTACACTTAACTGCACTTACGAATTTGAGAATTAACTTATTCATTTGGAAAAAGTTACACTAAAGGCTTTCGCCACTCATAAGGTTGTTGCAAAGCTCAAACAACTTGGTAAATAAAGTTATGATAATTCTGTTCTACATTCTAGTGATTTCTTTATCTGCAACTTTCACACATTAGGATCACGCTGCTACCTATGTTCACATAATGACCATAATGGACTTAGAAATGCAATTTGAGTCTGCCATGGAAAGTCGTTCAAGTACAGTGGTTCTCTAGGTCAGGCAGAAATCACCTGTAGGCCTTTCCCAATTCTGATTTCTTGCCTTAAGAGGAGTTTGTCAGAATGAGTTGTGTTCTACAGACAGATGATTCTGATATAGCCTCTGGCTAAGGATTCACCTTAGCATCGTGCTGTAAAATAGGCAAATTCAGAGTTAGCATATTCAGACTGAAATCCTTTCTCAAATACTTACTGACCATGAAACCTAGGGCAGCCGACGTTCCACAAAACTAGCAGTGATTGCCTTACACACAGTATCTGTTCAATAAACCTTAGTTATTACTTACAGAATCCCTGTGGGACGACTGACTTGAATTTCTCGGACGCCGTTAAAAGTAGCTATTGCAGAGCTCTGTTAGTTTGGTAACTGTAACAATGAAATTTGCTTCTCTGGATCTATCTCCAGTTATTCTAGTCTTGATGTATGAAGCAAGACAGAACAAGTTCACTTCCTGTTTAACATAAGAGAGTTAATCCATCCCTAATGTCATTACGAGAATTGAAACATAAGCCATACCACTTAGAAAACGCCACCATTTTCCGGTAATCAAACTATGAAAGAATAGATGGTACAAAAAGGTTTGCATTTCAATAGAACTAGCTTTATTATTCTTCTTCTTATTATTATTATTTTAAACAAAAGAAATGGTCTAAAAGCAAATGCAGATATGTACCAAGGGATGGACATGACCCGGTACTTACAAAGGAGCTGCTGTGTCATAAATGAAAACAGAGTGTTAGGGGAAAAGTAAGATTTCAGGTGCTGTCTGTTTGGATAATCTGGAGACGCAAGGTAACTGAAAGAAGGCGCTGTACCAAGCAATCAGCAGGAACAGAAAACAAAATGAAACAAAACCGCCAGCAGCTGCTTTTCCAGAGAACTACGTGCTGGCAGTGTGAGAACTGGCATCAACTCACGGTCTTCTCATTTTCCCCATTTTCTATAATTTTCCTCTTCTTCTCATCTGTTTTCTTCTTGAAGATGTTATTGCGGTAAAACTGAAGCTCTTTGATGCTTTCGCTAATGTCATCCAGTGCCCTACAAGCAAACACATCACGCTGAACTGAAATGTCCACGGAGGTTATGAGCAATGGACTAAAGAACTTAAGAACAGGTATTACTGTAAATGCCACTATCTGATATCATTAAGAAGAGGAACATTTCAATAAATCAAATTTAAGGGCTTCATCTAATAAAAAATAAGTGTGCTGAAAAATATTTTTCTAAAATATATCAGATGATAAAGTCTCCCAAACTGTCCTAGAAAATGGTGGAGGGTTCCATGGGGAAAAAAGAACTCTGGGGTCAAGTAAGTTTAGTTGAAAATCTAGGTCAAATATTTCTTGTCTGAACTTCTTTGCAAAGCATTTCATGTACCCATGTGTACCGCGAGTTTCCAAAGGGAGGCTGTACTACATACACAGTGTTTCTAAAACTGAATCGGCCACATTTGTGGAACACTCATTAACAGCTCATGGAACAAAGTCTGGGAAACACTGTGCAATACTTAATGACATCCCTACACCAAATATACACTGGCATGCTCAAACATAACTCGTGACTCAGTCATAATGCACATCGATCACCAGACAGCACCTAACCATGAAAGATCTACTTCTCTCTCTGGTGGAGATTTGTGCTATAACCAGTGGCAGCCTGACTCCATCTAACAGCCTCTCTTCTCCTCCAACATGCTGTTTCTCGTCTGTCGTGGCCTGAGAAATCGGGTAACCGAGATTATTAGAACAGTGTGCAGGTCAATCAGTAAGCCCTGAATGATAAGCCAAGGGCCTCTTCTAGAGAATAAACTGCACAAACGTTAGAGCAGGAGTTTCACGGAGGTTATTGTGGCTAACCTAACAGTTCTGCTTTCCTCCCAGGTCTTGGATATCCAGTGGACAGCTGAAACGATCAAAAATAAAGCCTCTGACTAAATCAAGGTATACAACATCTTATCCACAACACTTAAGTCCATAAAGGATCTTAAAACCCAAAGTACTTTTACGACTCACTGTGTGGCAAAACCTGATTAATCTTGATACAAGGCTATTCATACTCAGTAGTTAGGCTATTTGGTGTGAATATCCCTATGTTTCACTGCAGAAATATCAATGTGTTTGATCAGGGGATGCTTCCTCTGACCTTATTAGGCATGTTATATAATAGTAAACACTACAGATACACTAATTCTGAAATCTGAAAGACATCAAACCCTGTTTCAGACAAGGTATTCTAAACCTGTATTATTGTGCTGTAGCCCATTTAATCCTTCTCCCCCAAAAAACACTAGAACACCACACTCTCTAGAGCAGGGATTTGGTCTGTTTGCCTGAAACTGTGCGTGGCACATGGTGGGGACTCCATAAAGGAATGAACCAAATGCTGCCCTTAGAAGCTGCCTGCTAAATCCCCCGTCAAATTTTATGTTCCTCCTGAATGATGACAAAATTTAAAAAAAACAAACAAACAAACAAACAAAAAAAACTTTTTTAAAGAGCCAGTAAGTACAGGACACTAGACAAACAAGATCTTCAAATTTCTTTGGTTCCTGGGCCTAAGTCTATAGACATAAAAGAAAGGATCTGAAAAACTAAAAAGTATCAAAGTTAGGCTATATTAATACAACTGTCCACAAAGTGTTGTAATTAATTTCAAATGGCTACAAGTTCATGCTCTTGCTGGGAGGAATATTAATATTGCTCATTACTAGAAAGATTATAGACTGTTTCATCATACCTACACACTAAGCTATCTAAAAGTTTTAAAACTGCAATAAAGACATACGATACTACATATCTCAGAATGGAATAACAGAATCCTGAACAGAGCTCCAGATCATCTTAGCAAAAGAAAGTTGTCTTTACGCTGGTGGACCTTTATTTTTCCCCCAAGAAAACAAGAGCAGAGAACAGACATTATTGTAGGCAGTCAGGAGTTCAAGAGTTATGTGCCTGTCAGACAGCCAAGCTCTTGGAAGGACCCAAACTTACCTGTGAGAAGCAGCCTTCTTTGGTGCAAATTCATATTCTTCTGGATACCAGCGTCTATACACAGCAAAAACGGAACTCTCAAAGGAAACTGTCTCAAATATACTGGATAATTACCTCCTTCAAGCAATTTATCAACATGGAAAAAGGCATTTGGGTCAACTATCAAGTTGCCTCCTTGCCTGGGACTCTCTCTTCCACCCACGCTTCACCCTAGATATTCTCTTTAGGCAAGCTCGTCAATGTGTAAGATTCCTAGATTCACACCATCTCAGCCCTCCCCCAGTTGGTCATGGGCAGCCAACCACCTGCTGGACATCACACTTCTAATCAACATATATAAAACCATACTCATCCTCAAGGCCTCCCTTCTCCCATCCACCAAATCGGCTTTTCCTATCTCCCCCTTTATCTTTGAACAGTTCCATCAACTGCCTAACTGCCCAAACCAGAAACACTAGAATTGCTTTACCGCTCTTCCTTCCCCCACTCCTTCGTTCATTCGATACCGTGCCAAGGGATGTTCTCAGGTATTTTATCTCCGTACCCTTCTCTGCCACCCAAATGCCATTTCCCTTGCTCATTCTCCTCTCTCCAAGATGAGGGAAAAGCCTCCTTTCTGATCTCCCTCTTTTCTTGCCACCTTCTAATCAGAATGATCTAATTGTTATCACTCATTTCTCTACTTGAACTTTTTTAAAGGAACCCATCCCTTACAATGTTAACCATCTCAGCAAGGCATACAAGCCCTTTGCAAATGGCCTCACCTCCCACCTTTACCAAACATCATGCTTTGCCCTCCAGCATTAGTGAACTGTTTGTAAGGCCTCAACTATATTTTGCCCGTATCTTCCTGTGCCTCTATTTCTTCATAGTTGTGCCCATTCTAAAGAATCTTCCCACCTCACCTAGATGCCTAGAAAACGTCCACTCTTCTTTAAATAACAACTTAAAACTTATTTCCTATGCAAAGCTTTCCCCGACTTCCCATTCCTCAATCCGGTACATTTCAGGGCTCCTTCCCCCTTGTGCCCTCGATATTCTCTATGCACATTTCCATGACAGGAGTCATCATAGAGTATATTTGGAGGGTGTGTGCTTTACACATCTGTCACCCCATTAGATTCTAAGCTATTTAAAGGCTTTTCATCTGTATGTTCCCAGCACACAGGCCAACTCGTGGCACAGGATGGATGCTCAACATGTTTTCTCAACTAACGAAATTTATACAGAAGATTTCTGGCATAATTCCTCGCAATTCTTACCAGTCCAGAATCAATTAAGGAACTGTCCCAGCGAGCGAGGGACAATGTTGCACACCCACCTGGCACCCTCAAGTTCTAGAGTTCTCTTCAATTACTTTCCACAAATTCTCAATTAAAACATGCTAAATGGGGCAATTCAATGGATCCTAAATATAGCCCTTACCTGCACAGTTCTTTAACAGTGCTCACATCAATTATTCTATAATGAAGATGTTTCATGAACTGGGGCATGTATTTGTCAAGAAACTTCTTATCTGCATGAACTGAATTTCCTAGAAAGACACCAAGCATACCGCATCTGTGTATTTCTAGCAATATACAACAGGATATAAAAACTCATTAACTATTTTTGAAATGGAAAGGATTTTTTTTTTTTTTTAATTTAAACAATTCCTAAAAGCATCTCAAAATCTCTAAATCAGGTTTGAGGGCATGTGATTAGGTTACAAGTGCAGATTTCTGAGTACTTAGTCAGGCTCAAGGTAAATTTATTAATGGCCTCTCTCCAGAAAAAAAGGATAAATCTACCACTCCACATACTTCACACACACATCTATTCGTTACTTTTTCGGATCATACCAGATGTGCAAATTTTCTCCCGTGTCATGAAATCCACACTACTAACACTAAAAACTTAACCGAATCACATTAAGTAAATAAACCTTTATTCACATTCCAATTTTAACAAATCATATCCATATTCATGTTTCCATACAGTAATTTATATTAAAAACACTAAATTTTAAATACGTACTTTAAAATAGACACCAACGACACTAGCTAGAGGGAGATTACATATACAACATATGCTCTAGTACTTAATGTCAGAACTTTTTAATGAAATTCAAGGAAAGCATAAGCTATCACATCAATTCACATATACAAATACAAACGCATCTCCACAGACCATTAACTGTCCTCTGACAATGGCAGTGCTTTCAAAACCTAGAACTGGCCTGGTCTCTTTAAAAAGTCAATGTCACACGGGGTGGGGGATGAGGGGGGAGGGGGGAAGGGTGGGCGGGGAGAAACAGGTAAACTTGTGCATGAGTCTTGATTGAGTCCTGGTTCAAAAACAATTAGACATTTCCACATGGACTAGATATCAAATGATGTTACTGAATTATTTTTAATTACCTTAAATGTGATAATGACATTGTGGCTACCGAAGAAAACATCCTTATTCTTAGGAAATACTTAACTGAGAATAAACTGAGAGTTGATGGGGGATGGGAGGGAGGGGAAAGTGGGTAATGGGCATTGAGGAGGGCACCCGTTGCGATGAGCACTGGGTGTTGTATGGAAACCAATGTGACAATCAATTTCATATTAAAAAAAAAAAAAAAGGAAATGCTTAATGAAGTATTGAGAAATGAGGTTTCAGAATGCCTGCAATTTACTTTCAAATGTCCAAAACATACATGGCACAAGGTTAACCATTATAAATCCCACTTTTCTGCACATATGAAATTTCCCATAGTAAAAATTGGAGGGAAAATTTTATTAAGTCCGTGTACCCTCGATCTCACACTGGGTTTCAGGGTATTTTTCCAATACTCATGTTATAACGTACACAAGGAAAACAGAACACGAAATTAAGATGTATACTCTAAATCGGGGTAAGTAGAAGGCATGATGGTCTTAGTGGATCTTTCTGGAACTGCGGTCTCTTGAACTACCACAATGGAAGACTATCTACGAGATATACATAGGATCGGATTTTACCTGCAAGCGGACAGAGCCCCGGAGGAGTCTGCTGTCGTACAAAGGACAGAAATTCATACTCTGCCTGTTGCAATGTCATTGTACTCTCCTTCACTGCCTTGGTTAGACCAGACTGCAAGAGAGAATCCCCAGCCCCCACCAGAAACACATCAAGTCAGTTTTCAAAGGCATCCAGAAATGAAACTTCACTTCTAAAACGGGCTAATATAACCACAGATGGACTATTCGTAAAGCTCAAGTTCAAAGTGAAACTGCCATCCTTGCACTGATTTTTTTTTTTTTTTCTTAAAGAATCCAGGCCCAAAAGGCTATGTTCCTGATTGTTAATAGCATTTCCACACAGTCAGAAAAGACGGTGCTCAGAGTCCGAGGATATAAGCTCTGGGAAGAAACAACTATGAACAGGAGAGCAGCATTCCCCCTTTTCTGAGAGTTGACGTCTAACCTTATCCAAAAGACTGACTTGAGCAATACTTGACAATCCGCAATGCGTTCGCGACAGACTGAATGCAGGAGAGGAAAAGAGAGAACATTCAGGAGAAGATGATCTCGACAGGTCCCAAAGATGACAGGTAAACAAGCAAGTGGTCTCCCAGGCTTGCCAAGCAATCTTCCTCTAACCCTTTTTAAAATCCCATCCAACAATGGTATAGGATTCAGATGTGGGAGCAACACGCTCGTTACTGATCCCCAAAGCAGCACTCCTGTTATTTGGTAATGTTACCTTCCCATGATGCTCCTTACACCAATCTGACATGCTGTCCAGTAACTCATCTGGCTGTTTTATAATCAGGTTAGGACCCTGTGGATGGGAAAAGCCATTAGTCATCCAGAATCAACAGGGACAACCTTGGTGTCTGAGGTAAAGTCTAACCTCACTTTGTGAGGATTAAACACACAGGTAGCAGAGAAAGAGTTGAGGGCCCTTTGTTATCTCTGTAAGTGGTCCTCGTTCATGCCAGCACTGTGTACAATGGTGAAAAGGAATGCACACACGCGTGCGCACGCACACACAAACGCACATACACACACACGCACGCCTCAGATGAGTGAAATGCCCTAATAAGAAGACACTAGTTGCCTATCAAAGGTCAGCAAACCCAGCCCTGACCTTTGGCTCTTTTCTTTTCTTTTTTTTTTTTTTTAACCAGTGAGCTAAGAATGATTTTTACATCGCGAAGAGTTGTACAACAAACAAACATGTGACGGGTATGTGGCACTCTGAGCCTAAAATATTTACTGTTCAGTCTTTTTTAGCAAAGCTTGCCAACCTTTAATTAGGAGTTCAGTTTGGAAAGTGTCTATATTGCCAAGTGAAAGAAGCAAATTGCACAACAGCAAGTATGTGCATGTGATTTCATTTACGCTGGATAAAAACAAATAAATAAAAATACACACATTTGTATATGCATACAAAGTATCAAGAAAGTACACAGAGTTTGGGAAGTAGGAGGCAGCAGCAGAAAGGGGCAAAAAACTAACAGGTGACTAGACATACACTTTAGATAAAGTTACACTGTTGAATTTTAATGATATTTTTATATCAAAAAGTTAAAAGGGTAACTGGTAACATCTGGGGGGGAGGGGGGGGAAACACTTGGCCCTCTAATTCTCCTCTCCATTTAACAGAACATTCAACTTCTGAGTGTCTCAGACACAGTCCCAGCAGAAACAGAAGCCTCACTTGTGGCATTAAAACAGGTCATTTTGGGCGTCGTTTCTCTGTACAATGGAGATAACAAACCACCCCCCTCCCTCAAAGGGCTGCTTAACAGGGTAAAAGAAATTACAGATATCAAAGTTTCTGAACCTTTTTGGAAGAAAAGTACTCTATGAATCCAAGGTATTATTACAATTAAGGTGATAAAAATAGTTTGCAATCACTGAGAGAAAAGGCTAGAGTTTGACTATTAGACATCTTACAACTAACAAGGACTTTCAGCCAGACAAGAAAACTGGTAAAGGCAATCTCCAAGAAGCAAAAAATTCACTGATTACATATATTAAAACACATACACACAACACACACACAAAACCCTCCTATTGTTTAAAAAAAAAAAAAAAAAAAAACACACATTCAACAACAACAACAAAAAAAAACCAATTCTAACAAACTCTGATGGGAAAAGCAAACTATTAATCTAAGGCTCTATAACTTATTCTAGGTCCTGGCTCAGAACCCTGCACTATCTACAGAAAAATTTTCAGGGTAGGATGTTTTTTCCTCTACCAGCATAAAACTTTTTCCACAGACTCATATACAAAAATAAAACATATTTTCCACAGAAATGACACTTAAGTGCCAATAGTCCATAAGCATTTTTTTTTTTTTTTTTAACATTCTTATCCTCATCTGACTGAGTCTATTTACAAATGCCACAGTCATCTGCAGCTGGGTGAATACAGACCCAAATTTCCTCCAGGGTACATATTAACTAACTGGTCCATTAAACTGTCAGTATTTCACATTATATCAACAGACTAAGGGAAAAACTCTTCTTCAGCCAAGAGTAAGGAGGGCTGACAAAATAAAGACACTTCGCTTCACTATTCATTTGCAGTAAATCCCAAGTGACAAAAAAAAAAAAAAACAACCCAAAACACAGAACTGTATTTATATAAAGTTAAAAAAAAAAAAGAGCTAGTTGTTATGATGAGAAACACAAAGTCTCATGATTCTCCTCCAGCTGATGTATCAAGAGGTACTCCAGGATGTGTGCCTAGTACTCCACAAAAGTAGTAATTCATCTATAAATGCCTTCTCCCGTCTCTTACCTACCAAGAGAAGTAGAGGTCTTACTGGAGATTTATGAAATGTATCCAATGTCAGTAACACATCACTACCACCCTCCAGGAACTGACTTTAACAGAACCGCCTTTTCCACAAGCATCCCTACTGTGTTCCTGGAGTTTCTTACTACCTCTGAAACTGCTGACAGTATGAGACCAGGGACCAATTCAAGACCAGGATTTCACCGTCTACCAATCAGAAGCTCTCTCCCACACTTCTCAAATGCTTCACAAGGGGCCAAAGGGCAACAGGTGTGTTGTTTTGCTTAATGTTTCGGTTAAAAGCAGCATGTGAATCATGCCCAATATATCAATAGGAGAATATGCCGATTCTGCATCACCAAATTCTAAAATCTGAATATAGATCTAGGTAACCACACATCCTAGTGGAGAAGGCAGAAAGTGGACATACAGACTCAAGTTAAAATTAAGGTGATGATACAAAGATGACAGTTTGGCATGAGGCACTAATCCTGATGAGACAACAGCTGGTTGTCTGGTTGGTTACCAGTTCTTTACTTCAAATGCCTGGGTGAAACTCCTGGCTCCCCCAAATAACAAGCCAGGTGGCCTTGGGCAAATTACCCAAGATCCCTGCCAAAATGTCCTCTTCTAGAAAATGAGTGTAATCTCCTACCTCGCAGTTGCTGTGAGGACTGAGAGTACGTACATGGAAAGCACTTAGAACTGTGCGTGGTGCACAGTAGGGTCTCAGTAAACGAGAGCAATTCCCTTTGCCATTTGGTGCGTGGAATATTGAAAACTAAATAGGTTGTGAGAGACTACTTCGGTTCTACAACCAACCCTACCATGACCTAGCACATTACTTTGGAACTTAACATATATATGGGCCTCAGGTTTCCTATTTTTCACATAAAGAGATGGGGAAACAACAATTTAGATTTCCAATACACTCCAAATAGTATGACTGTATTACACGGCATCACCTACTTCAGCCAAAATGTTGAGATCAGAGTCAGTTATCAGACACGCCATCTCAATAATCTGGTCCTTCTCAATGTCCAATCCTGTCATCTGCAATCAAAAGTAAATATGTAACACACACAGAACCAACTCTCTATTTTACCCAATTTTATTTAACTGGAATCCCCCCAAACATATTCCATTCATCTCCCATAGCCAGGATAAAAGAGACAATGATGCTTCCCGGGCTAGCCCTCCAGGCACTAAACATGAGTCATTTATTCAATAAATATTTACCAAGGGCCTACTTTATGTGAGGCACCCCAGTTCTACTGTAGGACAGATGCAAAGTCAGCAAAATTGAGGGCTGACACCATTCAATTTGGTCAAGAGTTAGGCAACTCACATCGCTACATCTCTGCAGCTTACAAAGTTTTCACATTAATTACACCACTTGATCTTGACCACAATCTAATGGAGAAAGCACGGTTATTAACCACCACTCCCCCCCCCCCCTCCATTTCATATATAAGAAAACTCAGATTCAGCGGAGGGGGGAGTCCTCGGCATGGGTTTGGAAAACCTAAAGGGATCAAAAGTAGGTTCTAGTCCCAAGTGAGACCCTAACAGCATGACCTTGAATGGGACGAACTCTCTCTCTCGGCCTCAGTTTTCTCGTTTATGGAATGAGAAGTAAGGCTGAGTCATCTCCGGAGTCCCGTCCAGCTCGAACAACCTAGGGTCCCATAAGGCTGCGGAAGGGGAGTGTGGAGGCTGGCACAGCCGCTGCCCCAACCCCCCACCCCGGTGACCCTAAGCCCAGAAGGACCAAAGCGTTAGGGAGGTCACACCCGAGCGGAGTTCGGGAGTTGGGGCGGGGGGAGGGGGCGGGATGCAGCCATATGGATGACTCTTCCCTTTTGAAAAGACACCCCACAAGTCCACCACGGTCCCCAACACCCGCAGGAGTCCAGCCTGCCGACCTGCCCCGCGCAGCCCGCAGCCCGGCGGCGCTCACCTGCCACACCTGAGACCCAGAGACCCGCCGCCGTCCGCGGACAGGCTCAGCTGCTCGGTCTCCGCGCCGAACCCCACTCGCCTCCCCTCATCCCCCCTCCCCCGCCCCGCCGACCGCACTCACCTCCAGGTCCACCCAAACCATCCGCTGAGCCATGCTCTCCCCTGCCGCCATGGCTGCGCCACCTTCGCGGACACCCCGCGCCCCGAACTGCCCGCGACTCCCACCCACACCTCGCAACAGCCTGGAGCCCAGGGAGCCGCCTAGCATCACCCGGCACGAGCCGCCACGGCCCCAACCTCTCAGCCGGCGCTGGCGCAGGCGCGATGGTCGCTAAACGTCGCAAACCCGCGGGGAGGCGCAGGAGCGAAAACCACAAGTCCCAGCATCCAGTGCGCCGGCTCGCCGTGAGCAGCCCGGCTTAGCTGCCGAATGGGATGATGGTATTTGGAGTCTCGCCTGGTGTTCCGACCGCTTTCCCCACCCCCGCCACGTGTTTTCGGATGTTACTGGACGCGCATGTTTTTCAGAACTAAGTTTATTCGTTTCACAGAGTTATTTCCTGAGTTTGGATTAGTTGCGAACCGCCTGGTTGAGAAAGAAGTCTCTTACTTTGTTTGGTCAAGGGAGATATGGTTATCTATTTATACATGTATACATATACTTTTTCAAACAGATCTTTCCTCTTTTTGCCTCTCCCCCTCCCACCCCCAACCTTGTTACTTACCTGCCCCTCCACGCAGGGTATTTTTCTCGTTGACGTAATGCAGCAGGGCGGTGCGCTATTTTTAGGCCAGAAGGCCAATTCCACTGTCAAATCCTTTAGAAATCCTTGAGATCTTGTATCAGTGATCACTTAGCATGTATTAGGTGTTCAATAAGACTTCCTTGGCAAAGGGTCGCTCCTTATTCCTTGTGAAGGGAGGTGGTCGGTGTTTCAGTTCAGCTGTGGTGTATCAGTGCTAATGAAGACGTCCTGCTCCACTCTTACAAGTCCCTCCAAGTTTAAATCTTGTCCTTTTATAACGAATCTGCAGCAAATTAAAATGAACTAAAAACGGCTCTGCCTGGTCTGAAATCTGCTTTGGTTTTGATCAAAGTATCTGTTATCTCCTCTGGGCATAGCTACAGTTTCCATCATTTCCAGGAGCAAAGATGGTCACCAACAGGACCTTTCCACCTTGTAGTGTCAAATTGCAGGAATCCCTTAAAGCTTTGCTATACAGTAGCAAATTCCTTGTGCAGAGTGCAATGTTGTCGCAAACATTGATCTCAGCCTGGAATTATACCCTCTACATTTTTTTTTTTTTTTTTTTTTTTCTGAAAGCCATATTGACACTAATTACGGAGCTTGTGGTCCATCACATAGTAATTCGTACCCGGTGAGCTGGTTTTGTGAGAGAGAAACTTTGTTGCCTCATCAGAGCTGTAAGGATACTGTAGCGTGCTGGATGCCACGTTCAGCCAACCCCCCACCTGCTCGGGCATATGGAAACAAAATTGTGTGCGCAGATTGTATACTTATAAAGATTTTTATTGTGCACAATGTGTATATATTATAACTGCATTGCCTGATGAGTCACATTGTTTCGCTGTAGCTTTTTATTCATTTGTAGCCTACGTTATAAGAGATAGTCTACATTTCTTCCTTCCCCCCCCCCCCCCTCAGTTTTTACCTTGATTCATAAAAAGTAGAATCAGTTGAAGTACAGAAACTTTTACCAATTGGGCTTTTTATCATCATTCTAAAGTATTATTATTTCTTTAAACTTTCACAGAACACTTGTGTTTTCAAAGTTCCCTGGAACACTGTTCAGTTTTCTTAGAAATTCCAAATTAGAAAATGCTATTTAGATTTAAGAACTTATATTCTGAAAATTTATGACCTTAATTTTAAAATGATGTGTAGTTAAAATTATGCGTGGACATTTTTGAAACTTAAGTTTTCGTAGCAATTTACTTTATAACAAGAAAGACCCATTTTAGGTGATTGGCGCTATAATGTAAGGAGACTTAATAGCTTATTGGGTTTTGTGTACAATATCATTACATTGGTGGTCTTAAAGATTAGCATCCCAAAAGCAAACGCTCCAAAATCACAAATCCACACCATGTAAATAAGGAGGACAGACATAAGAACATTGGACCCTAATATTTGAAGGCAGCCTCATCCCATAGTGGACTCAATAATTTAATTCTCTTTTCCACACCATTTTGCTCAGAGACTTTGCTTTCTCAGTTCTATTTGGATCCTATAAAAACTGCTTTTGTTAACTAACAACAAGGTTATAGTGCTAAGAAATCTTGTTCTCTGATATCATAGACTATGATAAGCTTTGCTGTGTGAAGTCATTTTAGTGACAATAGACCATGTCTTCTCACTTTAAAGAATCTGAGCCATGTGAGTCAGTGACACAGAAAAGCTGCCTCAATTTCCAATCCAGGGGCAGAGATTCAGATAAAAGGTTGTCAGACACAGCATTCCACATTCATCTTGACTTTTTAGTTTCTAAATGAATAGGGCTCTGAGTCAGCTTCTCAACACTGCTGGTAGTCAGACTATGATGTTTCTAACAGAATCAATGAGAATGTTTCTAACAGAACACGGCCAAGGCCACACAAACACTCCCCTCACTGAGAGATCACTACTTCTTTTTTACATGTTTTTTTACTTTTATTTTCTTCTTGGGACAAAATATGCCAAACATAAAATTTCCCATTTTAACCATTTTTAAATATGCAGTTCAGTGCATTAGAAACAACTACATCATTATGCAGCCATTACTGCCATCCATCTCCAGAACTTATTCATCTTCCCAAACTGAAACTACATATCCCTTGAACACTAACTCCCCATTCCCAACCTCCCCGGCCCTCTCCCCCAGCCCTCAGCAGCCACCACTTTCTGCCTCTCTGAATCTGACTACACTAAGTACCTCATATAAGTAGAATCCTACAGTATTTGTCCTTTTGTGTTTGGCTTATTCCACTTAGCATAATGTCCTCAAATTTCATCCATGTTATATAGCATGCATCAGAATTTTCTTCCTTTCTAAGGCTGAATAGTATTGCATTACACACACACACACACACACACACACACACACACACACACACCATCTTGTTTATCCTTGATGGACCCTTAGGTTGTTAATTGTTGTTAATTGACATTAACATTATTGTTAATATTATTTTTTAAATTGAGCTTTCTTACCAGGACTTCCCCAGGCCTGCTTTGGTCTCTCACTTTATAAGGAAAGATTACAATGATAATCAATCCAGAGGTGATCCCCACTCCCCCTGGTCCCTCTTTAGAATCATCCCAAATCCTGTCTTTTAAAATGTCCTTTCCTATTACTCCCTCTTAGGAGAGACCCCTGGTTCCTCCTGTTAACTGTAGCAGCGGGTTCATAAAACTAACATTGTTAAAATTGTGTTCTAGTAAACTTTATCTGCTATGCTTTATCACCATCCTGTTAAAGTAGACTTTTTATTTCCAAAATCCATTTATTTTTGTACTTTCATAGGACTAGCATGGAGCCACAGAGCAATGGTGGCCATACCAATCAGTGGTCCCCAAAGTAATGAAACTAGCTCACACCTGTAAACTGTCCAACAGCTTATAAAATATTTTTAAACAGGCAGAAGGTACCTCATGAATACTTAACCGTTGATGATACTATCTCTTCCTTTCCACTGCCTTATGCAACCTTGTCTTGAGAAATACTGACATCAGGTTCACTGCTGATAACTGCAGATAAGTGCTGTTTACTTCCTGCCAGTGGTCTGGGGAGAACTAAAGGATGATAAATCTTTTGCCTTTACCCTTTATCACTGCAAAATAAAGGGGAAAAAAGGTAAAAACAAGGTAAAAATAAAAGCCAAACATAATCTTCAAAATCCACCTTGCACAAAATGGACACTTTATAAAGGCTTTCATGAAATTTGAATCGCACTTTATCTCAATTCAGCTCAAAAAACACAAATACTTGGTGTGTATCAAATACTGTGCTAGAATACCAAAGTAAAAACACGCTTATTAAGATAATATTTACTGTACCAGAAACTGTAAGTATGTAAGATATTAAGATAGTCTTAGCTCCAAGAATAAGATGATTCATTTTGAGTTTAGAGTTCTTTATTTTGCAGATAAGGAAACAGCTTTAATTTTTCCATCTGTAAAATGGGTTGTATGATGATTAAACCAAAGCATATACAATATCTAATATATAATAAGTACTCATTGATTTCTGTAAGCAAATCAGAGAATGCAAAACTTAATACAAGAGAGTTGTGCCAATGCCTTAAAGAATTATAAAGTACTATGGGAATATAGGGGAAAGGGATCCATCTTTTCTGAAGAGATACAGGAGGATGGAAACTGAATTAGATCTTTAAAGAAGGTAACTTTGACAACAAATATTATGGGTAAGCCTATTCCAGATAGAGTATCTTGGACCTAAGCAACTAGAGTCATGGGTCTCTAAGAGAGAAACCCAAAGGAGAGTCCAAGTGCAAGAAGAACAGGTAAGAGTTCTGTTTAAGAAAGGCTGAAATCTCACTTTGAGAGGGACAATACATGGAGGGACCCAGCAGGCAGATAGGAAGAGTGCAGGGATGGAGACATGAACTTGGAAGTCGTCCACACAGAGAGGGTAGATGAAGCAACGGGAGGGAAGAAGGTGGCAGGTTGTCCAAACACTGCACCTATAGGCTCAGGCCAGCCCTAAGGTCTTCAGTTTATGCAAACCTAATTTGCAAACCTGGTTAGCATATAAAGAAGATTCTCAGGGCACCTGGGTGGCTCAGTCGGTTAAGCGTCTGACTCTTGATTTCGGCTCAGGTCATGATCTCACAGTTCATGGGATCGAGCCCCGCATTGGGCTCTGAGCTGACAGTGTGGAACCTACTTCAGATTCTCTCTCTCCATCTCTCTCTACCCCCCCCCCCAATCTTGCTCGCTCTCTCTCAAAATAAGCTTTAAATTAAAAAAAAAAATTCTCAGCTGGATTTGAACATGTTGGCATACATTGAACAAACTGGTGAGGCAAGCCTACCAGAAGACCATTTCTTGGAAAAGTAAGGAGTATCCCAGGAGAGAAATCAACTAAAGGAATAAGTTGCCAGAAACAAAGAGCACAGTGCAGAGAAGAAGCTGACCAAGTTAGAAGGAGGGAAAGGGTAATTCTGACAGCACAGCCACTATCATGTAGTAGATTTGTCTCCTGGCTTAGTCTCTACTGGATGTGTGTGTAAGGTCCACGGAGAACAGAGCGGCTGCACGTATTCTAAAAGAGCTCTTTCAATGAAAAGTACGTATGATAATGGTATGGCACAACACTGCTTGAGTTCTCCACTAGCACAACAAAAAACCAAACAACAACAACAAACTGAAGCAAGGCAGGAGCAGGGATGGGGAATGAAGAGGGGTATTTCTTCTCACTCCTGACTTCCCTTCCATGTGGAGGATGTACCACAGGCCTGACAGTCCTGGCCTCTTGCACCTGGCCTGTCTTATTTCTCACGAAAACATGAAGTAAAATTTCAAGATTTGGAACAGGGCCACCCCATGCAAAGGCAGTGTCCCAGGGGGTGGGCTTGTTTAGCACACCTACAGGTACTTGGGGCCTGAGGCTTTGCAGACCTGAGGTCCTGAGTGACTCGGGTAGAGGGCCCCAGGATGAAGTGTGAGTCCTTCCTGTGGGTTCCTCATTGGCACCCACAGCTTGTTCAGAGTTAACTACCTCCCTGTGCTACCAATGTACGTGGTGGTCTGCAGCTATCTTGATGACAAACTTGGATTGATTAGTAATCGTCATGGCAACCAAATTTAGACAACTCTAGTTCTGAATAGTCCAAGGTACATGCTACTGGAAATTATGACATCCAGTTAGAGCAGTCTAATGAATTATTGGACAAAAGAATATGGGCATCAATATTCAGCGTGGGCCATGTATAATGAAAAAGACAATAGGCTTTGGAGACAAACGAGCTGAATTCAAACCCTACCTCAGCTAATTTCTGCCTATATTTCCTTAAACAAGTTGACTCTAATCTCTCTGAGACTCCCTTTCCTCATCTTCGAAACACTGAGAGCACCAACTACTTCCTTTGAAGAATTATTGTAAGAGTTTGAGATACTAGGCACAAAGGCAGCACAATGCCTGGCATGTGGCAAGTCCTTAATAGGATAAATAAATCATTGTTATTATTATTTAAAAGGCCCACCCCACTCACTATTTATAAATACTGATCACGTCCGGTCACGTAGCCAGCATCTGAGAAAACAGACTGTGGCCGACACTAATCATTAACTATCAAATACATTTCTCTCTTGGGGCACTTGGATAGCTAAGTCAAGTAAGCATGTGACTCTTGATTGCAGCTCAGATCATGATCTCATGGTCGTGGGATCAAGCCTGGTGTCAGGCCCTGCATGGATTGTGGAGCCTGCTTGGGATTCCCTCTCTCCCTCTCTCTCTGCCCCTCCCCCGCATGCATGTGTGCCTGCTCACATTCTCTCTCTCAAAATAAATAAATAAACATTGAAAAAAATACACTTCTTCATGCATAACATATCTCTGAGTTTCAGCAGGCACTTTGTGGCTAGCTATGGTCATGCGGCTAAGTTCTAGCCAATGATACTATTGGATTTCCACAAGGTTTCTTGATAGGAATTAACTGGGAAGTGTTCTTTGCCCTTTCTGATACCTGGAATTTTGGCGCAGTGGTCAAAGCCTTAGCATCTATGATGTGATCTTGAGCAGGAATAGTGATGAAAATGGTAAAGCAGAAAGATAGGAGCAATGTTGGTGTCTCTATGCATGGTAACTTAGGGGAGCTTCCATATTAGCCGGAAACCTGGGTTAGGTGAAAGAAAAATCCTTACTTTGTTATGACACTATTTTTGAGCCTCTGTTCTTGATAACCTAAAACAATCCCTAACCCCTATAGAACATGCTTTGGAGATTGCCTATATTTAAATG
Source organism: Panthera pardus (assembly GCF_024362965.1). Taxonomy (NCBI): domain Eukaryota; kingdom Metazoa; phylum Chordata; class Mammalia; order Carnivora; family Felidae; genus Panthera; species Panthera pardus. Next base: position 102,775,250 of record NW_026526677.1, read on the forward strand.
TGAGTGAAGAAAGGAAATCAGAGACAGATAACCATTGGTCAAAACGGTAGGAATGGGAAAAGCGTCAAGAAAATGCAGCATTACAGGGGCGCCTGGGTGGGTCAGGTGGTTAAGCACCAGACTTTGGCTCAGGTCAAGATCTCATGGTTCGAGGGTTCGAGCCCCATGTTGAGCCCAGAGTGAGCACAGATCCCGCTTCAGATCCTCTATCACCCTCTCTCTCTGCCTCTCCCCTGCTCTCTCTCTCTCTCAGAAAAAAGAAAGGAGGGAAGGAAGAAGAAAAATAAAATGCAGCATTACAGAAAATAAAGGAAGAAAAAATATGAAGGAAGGTGTGAAGTCATTGGTATCAAACTCAGGATGAGGCCGGAAAGATGTCATTGTATTTGGCCATTAGAACACAAAATTCTGTTGCAGCTTGAGAAACAAATCAGAGAATTGCAAGTTAACAAAGCGAGTAGTAAAGGTTTTTTTCTTGGTGTCTGAGAGAGAATGGAAGAGAAGCAGTCTAGGAGCAAACAAGTTTGTTGAGAAGAAGAACCACGTTGCCACCGATAGCAGGAAGCTTGGGAAATAAAGGGAAAGAGGTGGGGAAGAATGAAACTGAGAAAAGGGTATCTGCACGAGGTTCCAGAAGAACAATCAGAAACAGAGTGGCTGGGACAAGTCTTAGGATGATCACTTTAACAAATGAAACCTTCTTCGAATGAACAGTTTTTTTAAATAATTGTATTGTCCTGACAAAATTTTTCAAACATAAGTGCTGACAGCAATAATTCCCTTTCTATGTGGCAAATTAAGTGCCATCCTCAAACACTTGCATTAAATTTTAAATGAGCATAACAGCACTCAGAATGTAATTTTGAAAGGGGAGAAATCTTGCAACACAGACAAGAAAACTTCATGCGGAAGAAAAGTGATTGTTGGGAAAATTGCATAATTAGCTTAAGTCAAATGGGTTTTCTATACTTTTTAAATTGTCATTAACAGCAAATAAACTAAGAGTAAACTAATACACCAGAAGTGTGTTCATAAAATTAGACTCTCTTCAGAGCTCTCATCATTTACCTTTGGATGTTAGTCACCTCGTGCCACAGCCCAAGCTTTAATGACCTATTTCTCTTTCATCTAATTGTACATCTCTCCTTTTATTTTATAAAACTTATTATTGATACAGCTAAAGTAAGCATTGCTTTAAAAACAAACTCTACAAACCCCTTAGGACTCGTTCATTCTTGGAATTTTTTGTATCTATTTTGCTTCCTAGGAAATGCAGTAAGAAATATGCACTTCACTTTAGAGAATACTTTGATGACTAATCCTAACTATTCAAATAGGAAGACCTCTTCCATTTCCTATCATCTGTTTCTGTGCTGACCTCAAAGTAGCCTTTGAATTCCATCTTGAGAAGAAAAGGTTATGGATGTAGAAGTTATGGACACAAAAAACTAATCAATTATCCCCCCCCCCTTTTTTTTTTTTTGCCCCATTTGTACAGTTATTTCCAAACCATAACACTTCATCTTGGGAGGGTGGCAGAGGGGCATAACTGTGGTACTAGGGTGTCTGAGACCTACATTCAAATTCTGACATACCTGTGGGGCGCCTGGGTGGCTCGGTTGGTTAAGTGTCCAACTTCGGCTCAGGTCATGATCTAATGGTTCGTGAGTTCAAGTCCCGCGTGGGGCCCTGTGCTGACAGCTCAGAGCCTGGAGCCTGCTTCAGATTCTGTCTCCTTCTCTCTCTGCCCCTCCCCACTTGTGCTCTGTCTCTCTGTCTCTCAAAACTAAATAAACATTAAAAAAAAATTAAATAATAGCAACAACTGCTTCCTACAACTATTCCCTTAATTAGGCTAAATGAAATCAGCCAGACAGAAAGGGACATATGATGCATTATTTCACTCATATAAAATATCTAGAAAAGGCAAATTCATAAAGACCAAATGTCTGTGGGCTGAATTGTCGGCGGGGGGGTGGGAGGGTGATGAGGGGGGAGAGTGGCGGGGACCGGGCAGTGTTGGGAAGGACAGCAGAACTGGATGTTACTACTTACTGAGTAAAGAGTGAGTTTGGGATGACAAGGAAGTTTTGGAAATACGGTGACGGTTGCCGAGTGTGAATATACTAAATGCTACTGAACTGTACAGTTTAAAAGGGCTAAAGTGCCAAATTTAATGTATTTCACCACAAAAAAATTTTTAATAGAATTATTCCTTTATGAACAGGAACTAAAATTTTTAATTTAAAGTTTACAGATCTCGGGGCACCTGGGTGGCTCAGTCGGTTAAGCGTCCAACTTCGGCTCAGGTCATGATCTCACGGTCCATGGGTTCGAGCCCCGCATCAGTCTCCATGCTGACAGCTTGGAGCCTGGAGCCTGCTTCGGATTCTGTGTCTCCCTCTTCTCTCTGTCCCTCCCCTGCTCATGCTCTGTCTCTCTCAGTCTCTCAAAAATAAATAAAAGTTAAAAAAAAAATTTTAAATAAAGTTTACAGATCACCAAAGCTGGTGGGAGGGCCATCTTCTTAAAATAGAAACTAAAGGACGTCAAGTCTGTGACCTGAATGTGCTTATACTCCAGCAATGAGTCATTTCACATTGAGGCCTGAGTAGCAGTTCTGGCTGTTATTAGTACAAGACTTCACACAATTAAAGTCAAAATCATAATTGGATTCTTCTTCCAACTTGAAAAATTATGTGTTCTTGATTATATTTTGAACTCTGAAAAACAGTTAAATAAAAGCATTTGTTTAATAGTGTTGGAAAGATAGACTAGCAAAAAACTGGTTTGGTCAGAATTTCACACAATACACTGAAAAAAATTTTAAATGGATTAAACACTTCAATATAAAAACAAGGTCACAAAAAAATCCTGAAAAACTATGGCTATTTGGGGGGTAGGCAAAGAATGCATAAATCTCAAACTAGCAGAAGAAACCACTCAAGAAAAGATAGCTTTCACTCCCTCTGCCCACTTATGCGTGCACACACACACACACACACACACACATTTACTATTTATTTCAGTACTTAAAAAAAACCTCAGAAGCAAAACCACAGCAGTCCTCACTTATCTGCAAGAGATATGTCCCAAGAACCCCAGTGGATGTCAGATAGTGCCTAACCATATATATGTTATGTTTTTTCTTTCACAAAACATCTGTGATAAGTTTAATTTATAACTTAGGCACAGTAAGAGGTTAACAATAATAACTAATAAGATAGAACAATCATGATATACTATAATAAAAGTTATGTGCATGTGTTCTCTCTCTTCCTCAAAATATCTTATTTTTCTGTACTCACCTTTCTTCTTGCAGTGATGTAAGATGAAAACATGCCTACATGAAGACGTGAAGTGAGGGGAATGCCGTAGGCGCTGTGACGTAGCACTAGGCTCTACTCACACATTGTCAGAGAGGACAGTCTGGTTTCTGAACACTGATGACTGTAGAAAACTGAAACCACAGAAAGAAAAACCACAGATAGAATTGGACTACTGTAATTGGGGAAAACATTTACAAGCAACATTTCAAACAAAGCTCTGATATTCCCAAATACGAAGAGTGTTCACAGTTCGATAAGAAGAATCAAAACCCTAGTAGAAAAATGGTCAAAGAATATGAACGTTTCATGAAGAAATATTATTGGCTGACACAAAGAAGCCAAAAATACCCAGTTTCATTCATGGTAAGAGTGATTTAAAATTAGTAATCACTATTTTGATGGAAATACCAACAGACTGGTTTAGAACTAGACAAGCTAAGTTGATACAGAAAAGTTCACAAAGAAAAATAAGCATCCAAGAATGAGCCAGCAAAATTTGGGGGGGGGGGGGGCTAGAAAAACAATTGGTGAGGTGGGCGTGGAAGAAACTAGTCCTGCAATAATTCGGTGTTAGGGTAGGAAGAGCCAGACATTTATAGGTTGTTAGGCCAGAAACAGACAAAACAAAGGGGAAAGTTAGAATCTGGTAATGATACCATTTCTTATAAGTGATGAAAGATGGATTGATAACAAATTGTGTTAGTGACTAGGCAGCTATACCTGAAGAAAAACTTAAATTGGCTCCTGACTTCAAAACTTACACTGAAATAAAATCTAAATGGAGTAAACATTTAAGTGGGAAAATGTTTAAATAAAATAGCTAGAAGAAAACAACAGTAGTTGTTTTTAGTTGTGCTGTTTACCGAATCTAGGTCCTGGAAGAATTGTCTGGTAGATTTAGCTTTTAAAAAATGGTCACAACCATGGTTCCTATCCCACATTCTTCTCTTACAATATGATCTTAAAACTCCTCTCATTGACCATTGGGCTCTTGTTGTCCCCTCTCCATGAACCAGGGTGGACCACTGTGACTTTTTTGACCAACAGAATGCAGCAGAAGTGACTTCTCAGGCTAGATTATGAAGTGCTGTGTATTTGCTCTCTTGGGATGCTCACTGCTAGAACGCAGTCACTGTGCTGAAAGGATGCCCAAGCAGACCTGTATGGAGAGGAACAAAACCACCCAGCTCACCACCCCAGCTGAGGTCGCAGCCAATAGTCACCACCAACTTGACAGCTGCATGAGTAATCCAATCTCAAAGGGGATCATTCAGCCCCAAACTGAGTCACCCCAATGTTGCTAAGCAGAGAAGAGCCATCCCCGTTGAGTCCCGGACAAATGTTTGGGGTTTAACAATGAGTTTTAGGGTAGTTTATTAAACAGCACTAGAAAACTAGAACAAACGGGATACATGCAAAAGTTTTTACCTTCACCAACAGGAATTGAGTCACATTTTTGTGACTCTTTTAGGCAAAGAAATACTAACCAATGCATTTGAGGAACATTGTAATTATTTGTTCTTAAAAAGAAAGTATAATGCACATTGATGTTGAAATAAAGCACATTAATAAGGCGCATAAAAATGATAATAATTCTGTAAATTTCCCAAAGGAGGTTCTTTATCACATCCATGAAAATTTCATTCAAGAAATCACAATTCAAGATCTCCACGTTAGGGGCGCCTGGGTGGCTCATTCGGTTAAGCGGCTACCTTCCGCTCTGGTCATGATCTCGTGGTTCATGGGTTTAAGCCCCACTTCAGGCTCTCCTGCGGTCTGTGGGGAGCCTGCTTAGGATCCTCTGTCCCCCTTTCTCTCTGCTCCTTTCCCACTTGTTCTCTGCCTGTCTCCATCTCAAAAATAAATAAATAAAATTTTAAAAAACATCTCCAGGTTATATTAGCAACATTAACAAAAACATTTTAGGCAGTACACTAGTATATCTTTGTATTTCAAGTACCAATATCAAGATAAATGTAATAAAGAGCCTATCCAGTTTAGTTTTTCATTAAATGAGAATAAAAATTATCTACTACTATAACTCTTGTGAAGCAGTTACACTCCTGGTATCTGCTCTATTATCATTTACAGAAAGAAAAAAATACCAAACTTATAAAAATAAGTAATTTCTTATTTTAAGCACATTATACAAGCATTCCAAACATCAACCATAAAAGCAATACGGTCTACCTTTGGTGCTGTCACACATAACTAAAGAAGCATAGGGGCACCTGGGTGGCTTAGTCATTAAGCATCTGACTTCAGCTCAGGTCATGATCTCACAGGTCCATGAGTTTGAGGCCTACATTGGGTAACCTCGTGCCCTGCTTGGGGTGAGCTTGAGCCCTGCTTCTGGTGAGCCCCACTTCTCTCTCTGCCCCTCTTGGGATTCTCTCTCTCTCACTCTGTGTTTGACCCTTGCTCACTTGTGCCCTCTCTCTCAAAAAAAAAAAGGGGTGGGGAGGGCACCTGGGTGGCTCAGTCAGTTGGGCGTCCGACTTCAGCTCAGGTCATGATCTCATGGTTCGTGGGTTAGTCGGGCTCTGTGCTGACAGCTCAGAGCCCGGAGCCTGCTTTGGATTCAGTGTCCCCCTTGCTCTCTGCCCTTCCCCCCGCTCACGCTCTGTCTCTCCTTCAAAAATAAATAAACATTAAAAAAAAAAAAAAAGAAGAAGAATAGTTACGAGTTAAGAGGTTGACATCTGGAATCAGACTGACTGGATATGAACCAGGTCGCCACCGCTGTGTAATCTTGGGGATGTTATTGACTTCTGTAAGCCTCAACTCTTTCTTCTGCAAAACAGTCTTAAGTAGTTTTTGACAACCCTTAGCACATAGGAAATACTCACTAAATGCTAGGTGTTTGAAAAAAGTTATTCCCATACCAAGACTCAAACCAAATACGATACACATCATTTTAAATTTGGCAAGGGGCACGTGGGTGGCTCAGTCAGTTAAGTGTCCAACTTCAGCTCAGGTCATGATCTCGTGGCTCGTGAGTCTGAGCCCCGCGTCGGGCTCTGTGCTGACATCTCAGAGCCTGGAGCCTGCTTCGGATTCTGTGTCTCCCTCTCTCTCTGCCCCTTCCCCACTCATGCTTGTCTCTGTCTCCCAGAAATAAATAAAAACATTAAAAACAATTTTTTAAATAAAAATAAAAAATAAATTTGCCAAGTAATGTTGCTTTCTTCTTTAGAAGTATAAGGTAAAAAAAGCTAATTTAATATATTATATAGTATAATAAATAACTTTGTAGTTCTAAAAAGCTATAATACATAATAAAGAAGTTGAGAAATATGACCTTACAGAGAAGATAAAATGTTTAAACAGTAATGGCAGTCTGAAACTAAAACCCGAGAGATTGAGCTTGGAAGGTGGTCTGTATGCTCATGGTAGGAGAGACGTGGCAAGGAAAGGGAAAGTGTTCCACAGGTGTTTTCTTGGTGGGGCGCAAGGGGGTCAGGTATCATCCTGTTGTGATGGTTTTGCACTGTGTCAACCAGAATAGCCTCCCCTGTCTAGTTCCATTTAGAGTTGGTGCTCTATAGTAAAGATTTCAACTGGCTTCTGTTCCTGGTCCCTGGGAGAGAGCCTCTCCACATCCCTGGAATTCCCCAAGTGAGAAGAGCATCCTTCATATTCATGGTAGGCCCCTAGATAGTCTCAGGATCAGGGCTGGCCATGCTGGAAAGCTCAGCCTTGCGACTGGAGTTGAGGCTCTGAGCCAAATTGATACCAGTCCAAACTCCTGGGGGAGAAGAGGGCTGGAGACGGAGTTCAATCGCACGGCCAAGGATTCAATCAATCATACCTCTGTCACGAAGCCCCAGTAAAAACTCTGGACACAAAGCTTGGATAAGCTTCCTGCCTGGTAACACACAATGATGTGCCAGGAGGGTGATGCGTTCTGACTCCATGGGGAGAGGACACGGAAGCCTTATTTGAGACCCTTCCAGACCTCACCCCAGGTGTCTCCTCTTCTGTCTCATTCTGATTTGTATCCTTTTGCTATAATAAAACCGCAACCATAAACATAGCTCTTAGCTGAGTCCTGTGAGTCATTCTCGTGAATTATCAGACATGAGGGAGTAGTGGGAACCCCTGAATTTGTAGCAGATTGGTCAGGAGTTATGGCCCAGGAATCCCTGAGCTTGTAGCTAGCGTCTGAAGTGAGGACAGTCTCTAGAGAGACAAGCTCTTAGCCTAAGTCCAGGTGGAGAGTGTTAGAATTGCAATGCGGTTTTGACCGCAAGGGAAATTTGCTTGAGACTTGGACCTTGTAAGGAAAACAGCAGCCATATTTTCTACATTCCAGAAGATTAGAGGAGGGTGCCAGGCACCGTGGTACCTCATGCACGTTGCTGCTGGTCTCCTGGCTCACCTTGTTGGCGTGGGGCAGCGCCCGGGCTGTGGCTCCTCCATGTTCTGCCACATGTCCTCCAACTTCTCTGAGTCCTGGGCCAAAGGATACGTGCAGTTCTGTGGCCGAGAGTGCCAGCCACAACTGCAGGCATCGTCCAAGTCAACTAAGGCAGGGTAACGAGAGACAGATGCAAGCTCCGTGTTTGTTTTCCACCACTTTCCGGTTTGTCCCGGCTCCTGTTCTTGTTCAGCTTTTCTTCCCAGCTGCTGATCTGGCTGACTTACCATGACTTCAGGCCCAACACCAGATGCAGGGCAACAGATTTTTCCACCAGCGATCACAGTTGCTTAAGGTTAAATCTCTACAACAAGTCCCTTATACTTTATCACTCTGATTTTACCTTGACTGCTACAACTGTTTCAGCCTGATAAAAAAAAAAAAAAACTATAAACTTTAATATGATTGATGAGAATGTACAGGGATACACTACAGGAATAGAAATCGTGTGACAGTACAGTTTTCAATCCTGACTTTATACCAGACTCTTTTAAAAAATATTGACACCATGCTTCCTCCCTGAGGCTCTGGGGTAAAGTTTAGGCATTAAGTTGTTTTTTTGAAAGGCTCCTAGGTGATGCCAGTGTGTATCCAGAGTTATTAAACGCTACCCTAGAAGAAAGGGGGTGGGGGGAAAGAAAAGGGGATCAATCCTGGAAACATACCTATGCAAGGAAGTATAGAAGGAAGAAATCAAAACATCCCTTACTATAAGAGGCATGCCTAAAGTCAAGTGACATAGAGGTATTCAAAAGTAATAGTCAAAGACACAGCTGGCTAATACTAACAAAAACGGAGGTGTGAAATAGCAATATGAACCAGAAGAGAACCCAAAGTTAATAGCAGGAGAACGGGTTGAGGATATTTACACTGGTAACAGTTACAGTACACGGTGAAGGAACGTCATGCTTCATTTTGTATCTAGAATAGCTTCAGGATACATACCCACTTCAGGATACATTACTCAGAGAACATCATAAATTAGAATCATCTCTTTCAGAACTAAGAGATCAAGAAGAGAAAAACATGTAGGATTTGAAACATATAATTAACAGAACTTATCTACCAAATTAGCACATTTCTCTGCTTTGATTCCACTTAACTGAGTTGTTGGACTCACTGGTGTTCCCTATTCTTTCTGTAATAAATGTCTGCGTCCTTGACATGCTGCAGCCTAGGGACTGGTCAGCCACTCCTAGAAGTTCACCCATGCTTCCTCTTACCAGTTAAGTTGTTCCAAACCTGCTTAAGCTTAGTGCTCATTAATGTAAATTCTCAACCTAAACATGATATAAACCGATGAATAAGAATGTGGATGAATATAAAATACGAATACGAATGTGGAACATAAAAATTTCTAGAAAACTAGTTGAATTACTTTGTAAAGATTCAGGAAGGATAAATCATTATAAGAACTTGCTGAGATTAAGTGTGAGCAAGACAACTGTTAAGGAGGAGAAACAGAAAACTTGAATCCTTCACAAGTTTCTCTGCAACTGCCTTCCACCATGAGGAAACTCAAAATGGAAATTATAGGCAATGCAATCTGGTAGTGATTTATGCAAGAACAGCCACTAACCTCCAATTAGCATACCTAGATATAAGGAAAGGGCTTTGGCTCCACATCAAAAGATTGGCAAGTGAATGTATACTTATGTGTATTAAATTAATATGCATGCATTTTAATTTTTTTTTAATAACTCCTCATTCTGACATTTTTGATTTACACGTTTTGTCAGGTAAGAGATAATTTTGTCAAGGCAGAGTTTTGAAACAGAGAAAATCATTGTTTTTCACACATGCATGGAACCATTAGAAAAATTGGAACAGAAACCTTTAGGCGAACACCTGGCGGGTGTCCCACAGGGCAGGATGGAATTCACAGGCAGAAGGGCCAGGCAAGGAGGATGGGTGTGCCTTCCAAGTTCTCCTCTGCAGCCTTGGGACAGGTGTGCCTGGGCCGTGGGTCAGCCCTGTTAGCTCATTGCCAGGAAACCTAAAAAAAAGCCTGTGATCATCCAGCTAGTGATCGGGTTTTATCTCTACAAATTTGTTCTATTTGTTTTTTATTTTATCCCATTGGCCACGTTCTCTCTCCACAGGCTATAAAAAGTCACAATAGAAGGAAAAAAAATCAATTAGAAATTTAAAAAGGAACTAAATAATTCAAGTTAGAAAGAAAAATCAAACATGAAAATACAGACCATTTAACATGAAGAATGGTGAGTACACTATGTGTCAAAACCCAGGACTTAATTTCCACCTCCAGTCAAGATGGGGTAACAAGGATTGGATTTAACCTCCTGCCTGAACAACCAATGCAAAGAAAAAAACACAAAACAGTGGACGTCAGGTGGAAAGGACAGTGATCCTCAGGAGCAGGAGACAGATGAGGTGAGCCTTAAGATTGCCTCAGCTTGCTGCCTTGAGGCAATTTCCAGGCAGCAGTGCGGTTGGGGGCGGGGTAGGCAAAGCCTGGCAAACTCCAGGAGAGTCTCAGGGAACCGAGGCAGCTACAACGTCTAGTACACAGGACTGCACGTGGTTAAGTTGCCCAGGAGAAAACTCTGACATCTGCGGGTTTCCTCCAGTTTTCGTGAGAGTAGAGATCAGCATACAGGTTTGAAGAAACTATCTAAGGCTGGGAAAAGAATTGTCCCAGAGAATTAGAGGGACTACTACTCAGCACTCACAGAGGACCAGGAATAGTATCTATTCCCACTAGATAGATGGAAACATTTCGTAATTCACGAGCATGTGTTACAGTGTTTGTATCTGTTGCAGTGTTCGAGAGTTTGGCTTTGGTAACGGGGGAGTTAATCCTAAATAGTTGTGAAATCCTAACAAATCTTAAATCATGTCCCGGCTACAATGGTTTACAAGTAACTTACGTGTGTTCTGGAAGAAAGCTCAAGAATATTTACAGAAATACAAACTATCAAGTATCCAATGAGGTAAAATCCCTATTGCCCAGCAACCAGTCAAAATTGCAGGGTGTGCAAAAGCAGCAGGAAAACACATCCAATAACGGGAGTGAACCAACAGAAACCAACTGAGAACTGACAAAAATATTAGAATTAGCAGGCAAGGACATTAAAAATTACTGTAACTTTATTCCAATTGTTGAAAAAATTAAGTAAAGATAGTGAAGATACAAAAAAAAAAAAAAAAAAGATCCAAAAGTCATGTGTTAATTTACTCACTGGGGGGACTCTTTCACAATGTGTATCAAATCGTGCTCTATACTTTAAATAGACTACAATGTTGTCAATTGTACCTCATGAAGCTGAAGAGAAAAAAAAAAACAGTACCAATCAGAAGAAAAGCGACGTCAATCAAACTGCTAGAGAGAAAAACTACAACATCTAAGATGAAGATTATATTGGAATTAATTGCTAACTAGCCACTGCAGGGGGAAAAAAAAAAGGAAAAAGTAGTCTTGAGGACCTAGTAATACAACTATCTAAATGAACACACAGATAAGACAAAATTTAAAAAATACAACACATCAGTGAGCTATGGGATAACATTAAGTAGTCTCATATTAAGCGTAGTTGAAATTTCCAAAGAGGAAAGTGAGGACAAAAATTTTTTTTCAAACAATGGCCAAAATTTTCCAATTATGATTGAAATTATAAACCCGCAGACCCATGAATCTCAAAAAACTCCAAGCAAAAGGAACATGAAGAAAACTGTATTAAGGCACATTATAATCCAATTGCTCAAAACCAGCCAGACAAAAATGACACATTATGTACTAGCCAGCAGTATTCTTATAGGAAAAAATGCAAGCAGGGGGACAGTGGAGCCACATTTTTAAAATATCAAAAGGGGGAAAAAAACTGTCAAGTTAGAATTCTATACCCAGCAAAAAGATATTTCAAACACAAAGATGAAATATACTTTTCCAGACACAAAAGCTAAAAGAATTCATCACCAGCAAGGTTGCACTACAAGACATATCCCAAAAATTTCCAAGTAGATACCAGATGGATCTACACGGAGGACCAAAGAGCTCCAGAAATGGTTAACTGTCGGAATCATATATAATTTTTACTTCAATCTCTTTAAAAGGGAAGGTTTCAAAAACAGAAACAACGTGGTATGCTGCTTTTACATAAATAAATGCACAATGTATAACAGCACAGCAAGTCTAATGAAGATGTGGGAGGGAAAGTAAAATATATCGGGAACTAAAACAACTATAAATGCAGATAGAGTTTAACAAAAATTGTAAGAAATACCATGTACAACTGTCAGTTAATTTGGAAAGACAGAGAAAATGGGGTTTTTTTTTTTTTTAGAAAGGTATAAATTATTCAGATTGATTCCTGAGAAAGTAGGAAATACAGATAGACTGATAACCAAAACAAAAAACGGGAGAAAAAACCAGTTACTTCTAAGAAATTAGTTTTACAAAGGAGTTTAACAAGTCTTAAAGAAACAGGTTAATTCCTCTATTTTTCAATTTTCTTTCCAGGGCATAGAACAAGATAAGCTTGCCAATTCATTCTATAAAGCTAGCAGAACCATAATTCCAAAACCAAACCAACATAATAAAATAATTTTTAAAAGAAAACTTCATGAATACAGATCAAAACCTTAACACTTTTGGAAAGCAAATAGAATTCTAGAGTGTATTAAAGGCACAATATATTGTAATACAGAGTTTTTATAACAGGATGCAATGATGGTTCATGGTTAGGAAACCTATTAAAAAAAAAAAAAAAAACTACTACCACTATGATTAAGCCTCCTTTTTTAATTCAATTATCTGACAAACATTCCTTCATTCATTCATCAAAAATTTACCAAGTAATTTAATGCCAGGTACTGGATACTGAGAATTCACTGCTAAGACATGGTTTCTGCCTTCATGGAACTTTCTAGAGAGATACAAATAAAAAGAAAATTATAACACAGTATAAGGCTACGACAAGCGAAATACAGGGTACTATTGTTATACATAAACTGCTACAGTAGGGTGCTGATAGAATAATCCTGGAAGAGGATGAGTGCCCCTTCTAGCATGATAGGCAGTAGGTGTGAGGAATATGGGCCTACACAACAGAACTGGAAAGTGGTACCAAAAATATTGACTGATTTGATAGAGAAGGGTGGGGTCAGATTCTTTAGAGGTCTTAGTATATTAATATGTGTTATGTACAAAAGGGTAAAATAAGGGTCAAGAAAGTTCGGAATACTAAGTATAAAGATTTCTTTACTGCAGTACTCGTCAGAAGCTTTATGGTGTTGCCACTCTATAAGAGAAGGTTACACCATGTCAGACAGTACAGAACATTTACCCGACACTTCATTACAGAACAGAGTGGTATTTCGTGCCACACCCTTGGGGAGAAACCGTGCTCCCACAAAAACACCTCTTCCTTTCTACTGTAGCTCTCAAGCCTGGGTGAACGAGCTCCCCAACTATGTCCAATTTGTTGGGGCCATCTCGTTCTGTCCCTTTACCCAGTACATTTATTAGTTTGGTTACTTTCAACTGGGTGGGATTGAAGTGAAAGAGATCCACTGGAACCTCCTAAGGGGTGTGCCCCGTCATTAAAATCATTAAAAAAGATTACCCTGAACCAGGATTACCTATGAATCAATATGAAAGGATCGGACCCAGAGATACCTTGCAATAAAGCAGTACTAATCTTTGTTAATCTCTATAAGCTACCAAATATTCACATAGGTAAGATACTGGAGAACAAGCTCACTGCAAACAAATCCTTCTACTATTAAACTGTGTAAGCAAATAAACTTCTAATCATGCGGAGTCAATAGTTCCACTTACCAAAAAACGGCATGCATTTACACACAGGGAAGACCTGAGAGTACGTGAACTCCCAGAGACTAAGGAGGGTAACCAGTTCGTAACTGGTAAGAACTATAATCCAGATCACTGAAAATCTGATTCTGAAATATTAATTTCAATATGTACAAAAGGAATATTTCAGGATGCTCTAAGAACCAACATTCTTAACACCAGGCCATCACTGAATAAAAGTATGTTGCTAACTTTGTATACATGGTCTCCAAAGTTAGTAATGTCAAAAAAATAAGACACACTCTTTTTTAGATTTTCAATATATTAAAAAAGAACACAGTATAAATGCTGTGGTTACTAATATTAAAAAGGATCAAAATTTTTCAAGGAATGGTTTTTTATAAACAAGTTCTGCAATAAATGGGAAACAGCATCTTGATACACAATTCTGTTAAACAAGATTTAAAAATTTTTAAATCAGAAAAAGTTTAAATTGTTTCAAACGTTCAAACAAAAAAGCAATCTGTACAATCTCCACAATAAAACATACCCATGTACACATGTCCTGGGCACTTTGAAAATGTTAAAGTTTTTAAAGTTTTGAGTAACAGAGGCAGCACTTAAACGGTTCATGAACCTTCTTTTTGCAAAAAGAATACTTTCAGTAAAACATTTTACCATTTTACCTCTGCTTTTACATTTTTGTTATTCCTGAAAAGGGGATTTATGTTAACACTGTATTTTTTTAACGTAAAAAAATACATTTAGAGATATTTAACTTCCTGAGTAACTTCAGTTATACATCAAACATGATTTAATGAGTAAATTTAAAAATTTTTAGAATAAGACAGCATGTATAGATTTACAATTTTATGTTCAATTAGAGTAAAACTCAAATGAGCATGTCACAGAACTTACACTAAAAATTCTCTAAGAAGTCAAATATGACTTAAAACCTTAAATTTTTTTTAAGTATCCCCTTAAAACCCCAATAAGTTTTAAGTAAAATGAGTCACTGAAATTACTTTCTTTTATCAACAAAATACTGACAGTCATTTCAGACTATCAAAACTTGAATGTTTTCTATTATATACACCAAAATCTGATTCACTGACAACAAACTTCTTGCCATACAAAAAGATAACAGATAATTAAAATATCTGCTTTATAATACAACCAATCCATATAATACATCCCTTCGTTAATTGTCTAAAATGATTAGAAACTGTGGCACTTTCTTTTGCATAAAACCCTTTCCTCTTCATAAAACCCTGAGGTGAAAGGTTATTAATGTAATAAAACTGGAACCACAATTCTTATTTCTGTATTAGACTGCAGCTATAGGTTTTAAAAATTTTATAAAGAAATGTGGCAACTTGTAAAGCTGCTCTGTAAAGTTAACAAAACACCTCCAGATCAATTCAGCCAAAGGGACCTAGAATGACCCTCTAAAAACATTGTCCTTTTAATACTTGTTAGTGTCGAGACGAACGCCATTTTCCATCTCTACTACTGTCTCTTCTGTTTTCATAATCGTGGCTCCAGCCATCAGGATTCCGATCTTCATGGAAGTAGTCGTCCCTGCCTCCTCTGTAATGATGGTCAGACCCATGATCAGTGTAGCGTTGTTCACGGCTGTAATGTCTGTCCAGGATGTAGGGATGAGAATTCTGTCTGACTTTACGTTGTGAGGATGGCGTCTCCTGGCGCCACTGGGAGCTTGAAGACTGGTTAAAAGTAGGATTATGTGACTGAACTGATGGGGAAAATCCTGACTGATCCAGATGTGGAGAACCGAATTTCCCACCATACGACATCTGTCTCAAAATACTGTTCATCTAAGAGAAAAAGAAGGAAATGTTAACTACAAATATTTTTAGTAGATCCACCTGCCCAGGTAGATCTTAGGTTAAACAAGTCAAAGTTTGTTCATTCCAATGGACAACTACAAGATATTTGTACATAACTACTATTTTTTTTTAAATGTTTATTTCTGAAAGAGGGAGAGGGAGACAGAGGATCCAAAGCAGACTCTGTGCTGACAGCAGAGAGTTCAATGAGGGGCTTAAACTCACGAAATGAGAGATCACGACCTGAGCTGAAGTCGCAAGCTTAACCAACGAAGCCACCCAGGCACCGGCTCCCCCACCACCTCTACGACTACCCCTACTACTCCCTGCCCTCAAGAACAAAACGTAGAAGGGAAGAGGTCATACAAATGATGATAATGTAAATCACTGTCTGATGAACACATAAAGAGTCAAGAGCTCAGTATCATTAGGAAAGGCTTCACGAAGGTGGCATAGGACCTGAGTATTAAAAATATGGATAGAATATTTTAAGGGGGAAGTATATCAAGGAAAGGAAATTACACAAAGATAACAAGGAAACAGAATGTGTTCGCAGAATAGCAAGTAACTCTGAGAGAGGTTACAGACCTCATAAGCACTGATTAATGGACAATTAGGCTAAAAAGCTTTATTGGCATCAGATGATCAGAGTACCTAATAACTAAGCTAGAGACTTCTGACTTTATGTTACAAGAGGGAAAGTCAAATTACCAGGAAGATAAGCAAAACAGAGTTACAATAATTTTCAAACAAGTGTGTAAGATGGACCGGTGAGGAGAAAATGGAGACAAATACGAACTGACTAGACCAGTGGTCCCCCAAATTCTGCCTGCAGATAGCTTATAAGCCAGTGATCATTTTTTTTAAATAGCCTACAGCAAAATGAGAAAAATACGTGATATGTACATAAAAGTGGACATCTCTTTATACTGAGCTCAATTTTACCTTATTTCATTCTTCTATTTTTATTTTGCAGGCCATCAAAAGGTCAAGAGGTCATAAGCCATGCTTGTGATTGGGCAGTGAAAAAAAGAAGAAATGAATTCAAGAAAAAGAAACAAATAAAGGACGTGACGACAAAATGAAAAAATGAAGGACTGGACACAAAGATGGAACAGTAAAACATATGAAGGATTTTAAGCCTAGTCTCACAACCTCATATTATAGAAAAAATGGAAAGCAAGAGGAAGATGGTCTGAAGACTCCAATATATTCAATTACTGTTACAAGCATCAAAGAGAGCATATGCTAATAAGTCCTTCAGCCTAGGTTACAAGAACATCAGAGAATAAATTTCCTGTCTTTTAAACACACCACCCCCACAACAATGGATGAAGAAAAATACAAATGTGAAACACAGCTCTTCTATTTATCTTCAATCTTCAAATATGTACTTCAGCCCAGTGAAAACTAAAATGAGTAATCAATCTACAAAGATCATGCTAGTCTAACGAAAACTTAGGACATTACTTAAGAATTATTTGAACATTTCAATCTAAGTGTTTTGCTGTGCTTTTTTGTTGTTTTTTGGTTGGTTGTTTTTTTTTTTTTAACCAAGTCAAGTTGATAAATCAACCTACCACTGCTTGTCTCTGAAAATTTTCTGGAGAAGAGAAAGACCTCTGAATTATCTGTGCTGATGGAATCATGTTATCCACAGTCCTTTCATGCCTGTGAAAGAAAAACAACATATAATCATTCATTTAACAAATATTTACTACATACTAATCATGAGCAAGACACAGGTCCCAAAGGTAGGAATGAACAAGAAAAACAAGGTATCTGCTCTCATAGATAAGGGAAAGGATTCAGAGAGTAAGACAATTTACCTTGTTCCAAGTGTTATTATGAATAGTCGACTAAAAAGCAAGTAAGGTGAGAGACAGGAGTTCTATTTTAGCTCGCTGGTCAGGGATGGCCTTTCTAAAAAGGAGACATTTGAAGTGAAAACTGAGTAACAAGATCACCTGGAGGCAAAACATTCCAGCTGCAGGAAGAACGAGCACAGGGGTGAGCAAGCTATATAGCCTATGGGCCAATCCAGTTTTTGTAACACTCTTGTGTCTGTATTTTCTATGTAGTGTTACGATGGCCTGCAACGCCTGAAACATGTATGTGGCCTTTATAGAAAAAAAAAAAAAAAAAAAAACGTCAATCCTGGGACTAGCACAAAGGCTTAGGCTGAAAACTGAAACGAAAAGGATTTGGTTAATTAGATATGACAGATGAAGGAAAAAGAAAAATTAAGGATAAAAACGCAGATTTCTGGCTTGAGCAATTACACACACATTTACTGAGACAGGGAAGAGGAATAGATCTGGGAGAACAAGAAATTAAGAGTTCTGTAACATAGATAGGATATTAATTTCAAGGACTTATATCTTATTCCCCACCTCCTAAAAAGGAAGCTTACTCTACAGAAAAACTCACTTAGCAAGTATTTTAAATTTATTTTAAAATATTTAGAATCATATCACTAATTGATTTGCCTCATAGTTTAGATATTTTCATTGTGTTTTTTTTTTGTTTTTTTTTTTGAGGGAGAGAGAGTCAGAAACATCAAGCATGGGCACGTGTGTGAGCAGGGAGGGACTGAGGGAGAGAGATCATCTCAAGCAGGCTCTATGCTCAGTGTGAAGCCTGACACAGGGCTCGATCCCATGACCCTGGGATTAGAACCTGAGGCAAAAGAGTCAGACGCTCAACTGACTGACTGAGCCACCCAGCCACTTCCCATTTTGGGTTTTCTTAAATTAGTTATATATCCATATGCTAAAGAGGTAAAAAGTATAATTTTCCTTATAAGAAGAGTATAAAAACGATGTATGTTCTAGCCTTAAATTAAAAACAAATCATTTAGTTGCATACTTTTTCCCAAAGAGAATTCTGAGGGAGCTAAAAACTCATTTTTCCTCCACCTGAGATACCTTTGAAGCTTCTACAAAAGTGGTTTGAGATGCTTCAAGTTCCGGATGTGCTGAGAAGTATTTAAACACAATTTCAGTTAGCAAGAAAGGATGTGAAGATGGCACCCTTTGTACACTATTCTTTCCCGCAACTTTGCTGTCTAGTCATCTTGTCATATCGAAGCCACTTTGCCCCAGCTCTTGGCACCGCCCTAATCCAAACCATCAACATCATCCCAGGAACTTCCTTGCTATCTTCCAACTAATGCCAATACTTTGCTACCAACAGTTTCCTCATTGGTCTATTTTCAGCCTTGTCCCCCCAATCTGTTCTCCCACAGCAACCAAACAAAGTGTTAAAATACAAACCTGTTCCCGTTATTGTCCTACTGAAAACATTTTGGTATCTTTTGACGGTTTTTAGGATAACGTTCCCAATTTCTAACTATGGCCTAGAAGAAAGACCCTATATCGTCTCACCTCTTCTACCGCACCAACACCATCTGCTACCCTCCATTTCTCATTCATTGTGATCTAGGTACGTTGGCCCCTTTTAGTTCCTCATTCGTTTATATCATCTCTCCTCACTGGATCTTTTCTCCAAGCATGTTCTACTCTTTCTCTAGAGGACTTATCAAACAGGTAGTCACAAAACATACACGTGTCTTCATGAAGACTTGTAAGCTCCATTAGGCAGCCTATCCTAGAGGCTTCGTCACAATGCCTGGGTTTCAATCCCAGTCCACTATTACGAACGGTTCAAACTTGAGCAAGTTAACCTCCAATCCTCATTTTCTTCACATATAAGGTAGAACTAACAATAACCCCTACCTCATAAGACTGCCGTGAGACACGAGAGCATAAATGCAAAGGAGCTGAAGAACCTGACACATGTTTGCTAACTCTTCCTTAAATGAAGCCCATTATGATTGATGGAATAACTCTGTGGATAATCCAGGAAAAAACTGTCCCTGGTGAAATACCGGCTTTCCTAGCGCAAATAAAATTATTTATGTAAATACGGGATCTTTTCTAACCCTTAGTAACTAGAAGAGGTTCTAGACATCAGTCAACTCAGCTTTTCCTGACAAATGGAAGGACAGGATCAGAGAAATGACACTATCTCAAGATTACGCAATCGGTGGAGGCACACCTAGAATCCAATTCTACAAACTCTTAGTCCACTAGTCTGTTTCCAGACAGTGATTTTTAAACTGCAATTAACAACCAACTGGTGGTCAAAACTAATTTAAATTTTTTAAAGGAAACAGATTAGAAAATAGAGTATACTGAAAATAATAAGGGCTAAGTAATGTTCTGAGAAGTTTTCTTTCAGTTATGTACAAAAATATGTGGGTGTATGTCTTTCCAAATGAACATATAGTTAACATATGCATCCGTTTTAGAGGTACTATACATACATGTCTGTCTATAATCCCCTTGAAACCTAATTATACCTAATTATAAGTCAACATACAAATAATATAGCAGAAGAATGAAGAAGAAGGAGCTTAAAGAAGGAAACAAATCACTCATTGTGCGTTTTGGGATCACTACCTAGGAAAATTTCTGACAAATGATTTTAACAATAGGTGTAAAATATTACCTGCTAGGAGATGTAGAGGTAGGGCTTGAGTTTCCAATATGATGCTGGGGATATGACAAACTGACATCCTGTGAGGCATGGCTACTTCCTAAAATAAAAAAAATTGAGAAATTATTGATAGAAACCTTAAGTTGAAATTATGTCTCCCCTACCCCAAATCATGTAGACAGAGGCTACAAAAGAAAACCTTAAATTACACTAAGACTGCTTTACAATTTCATCAGAGTAAAACTTATGTGTTCAATACCAGATACTTCCAAAACAAAGGGTTCCAAACAAGGTATTATCCAATGTATAAATATCCAATCTGGCCATAATATTCTGATCCCCACACTAAATTTTGAGACTGGATACACAGAAAATTTCACCCTCATCAGGATCCAGAATCAAAATTTGTAAATGTGAATTACAAAGCAGCTAGGAAAAGCGTTTTCAGAAAATAATCCTTGCTCCTTTCAGATCAAGGACCCAAACCCAAGTCATTCTAACAACAAAGTTTACATTCTCTTCACCAACCCAAATTCAATTTTATTTTATTTTTTTTTTTAATTTTTTTTAACGTTTATTTATTTTTGAGACAGAGAGAGACACAGCATGAGCAGGGAAGGGGCAGAGAGAGAGGGAGACACAGAATGGGAAGCAGGCTCCAGGCTCTGAGCTGTCAGCACAGAGCCCGACGCGGGGCTTGAACTCACGAACTGTGAGATCATGACCTGAGCCGAAGTCGGACGCTTAACCGACTGAGCCACCCAGGCGCCCCCTTTTTTTTTTTTTTTTAATTTTCTTTTTTAACGTTTATTTATTTTTGAGACAGAGAGAGACAGAGCATGAACAGGTGAGGAGAAGAGAGAGAGGGAGACACAGAATCTGAAACAGCAAATTCAATTTTAAAATGACAACTTTCAAAAGCCATGTTGTCAATATTACCTATTTTCAGGGATATATAGTTTACTATCCACAAAGTTTGAAATATTTTCATCTAAAAAGAGGTTCTTTAAAATTGAACAAAATTAAAAACAAAGAACTGAGAAACAAACAAAAAGACCCAAACAATTAACACTGAACAGTTACCTGATCTAAACTGAATTTTGATGGGCCTCCCAAACAGTTTGATTCCATTAAGCAGATTCATCGCATAAGGAACGGACACTTCATGTTTGAAATTCACAAATGCAAACTGCTTTGGTTTACCATCCTTATCTTTCGGAATTTTCACTTTTATTACTGGCCCAGCCTATAGACGAAAAGAAAAATCTCGAATTTTGCAAAGATGAAAAACAACAAAAATGTAATCAGAAAGTCTAAAAAAATGGACACACAAGAATTTCCACCTCGGTTACAGATCCTATAGCTACGACCAAACACTTGATTAATTTATGTGGGGGAAGGAAGACCATAAGGAACTGGAAGCAGTCGCTCAATTTACATTTCAGAGTACCTTATGACTTTTTAACAGGGCGACCAACATCCATCATTTTCTCACTCCAGGTAACGGTTTATCAAGACTAGTCCGGTTTTCTCGGACTAAAAATTCGCTTTTTTACCGATTAACCAATCGTTACTAGCTGTTAGAGAACAGAACTGGAGAGAAAAGGATACTCTGAATTTTTAACACATTTTAATGCAAATATTAACACAGAGACACTACAAGCCTGCTTTTCTACAGCGTATTTAGGAGTCTGTTTTAAATATTCTAATGCTGCAATTAAAAAAAAAAAAAACTTACGTGGAAAACAAATAATGACCAAACAATTAAAATATACTCTACCAATGAGTCACTTCAGCGTGAACTCACCAGGGCTCTTTCCATAAAGCGACCCCCAGCGAGCGCGTCACTTTCCCAGAGTGACCTCCGGCCCCAAGCGGCCCAGCCTTAGGGCGACGGGACCCACAACCCAGCTTTCGAAAAGAAGGCGGGCCTCGCCGTTGGGCCGAGCCATAGGAGAGCCGGATAAACGAAAGGAAGAGCCGGCTCTCGGCCACTCGGCCACTTACCTGGTGGAAAAGCTCGAAAAGGAGCTCCTCGGTCACTTTCGTTTCAAGGTTGCCCACAAAGAGCGTGCGATCCGCTTCCGCTGCCGCCGCCCCCATCGCAATGTCGCCCCCTCCCTAAAAAGGCCGAAGGGTCGTCGCCGCCGCACTCACTGCGCACTCTCGGAAACCCCACGCCCTCGTCGACCCGGGCGTCACGGACGTAGACGTCATTCACGCTCGCTCTCGGCTGGCGTCGACGTGCGCGGGCGGGCTGCGCATGCTCGAGAGGAGAGCGCCGGTTGAAGGCGGCTCCTCCATCGGCCGCTGCTGGAGTTAATGGCTTCCCCTGTAGGCGGGGGTCGCGTTCGAGACCGGCTGGACTGATCTGCGTAGCCGCCAAGAGCCTACCTTGACCGAGGGACGTAACAAACACTGCGGGCAGTGTTTGAAGATGGCCCTGAACTACGTGCCCCTGTCGGCCGGCGATCAAAGGAGCAGGATGGCCTACCGCGCCTCCCACGGCGATCTCAACCCGTCTGCCTTAGCCCTGGCGATGGTCTCTGGAGACAGCTTCCTCGTTGCCAGGCGTGAGGCGATTCTTCCAGGACCCGCTCCTCGTCAGGCCGTCCGGCAGAGCGTTCAGGCCGACAGCCGTCGGGCGACTGGGGTCGGCCGCAGCCCGCCACGCTTTAGAAAGGGAAGGGAAGCTGATGGGCGGAACCGCTCCCGTCAGGCCAGATTCTCACCTTATCCGACCCCCGCGGTCAAACTGGATCTCTTAAGGAGTGTGCTGCAGCAGCGTCTGATTGCTGTTGGGAGTGTTGTCGCAGCCCGTCTTTCGGCTTAATATGCAAACCTCCCGTCGGCCCTCGATCCGCTTGTAAACAAGGCCTCTCTCAAATCCTCTCGTGGTGCCATGGCAGTCTTATTTTTAGAGATGTATTTAAATTTTAATATAAAAACACGTAGGAGTCCTGTTAATAACGGCTTAATACGGAGGAAATTTTTACTTACTGCTTTATTCCGATGGTTTTAAAGCGGCCGGGATGATTAGGTCAGGAAGAAGGTAGAGATTTTTTTTTTCTTAGTCGCAAAGCTGAGCCACCCTTCCCAGAGGTCAGCAAGCATTTGTTTCCCCTTGTGCACTCCATCCCAACAAAGGATCCAAATTGCTCTGCCAGTCTTCTCTCCTCTTCCTCGCCAATTGTCCTACTTTGAGATTGGCGATTGGAGCTTCCCTAACTGCCTACCTCTATACCCCAGACTATTCCCATTACCTTTACTTTTGTTGGTGGAAAGGAAATGCTTAGTTTTTATTTACCACCCTGGCTCATCCTACTGTAGGGCCCAACGCTTGGCCTATTATCTAGTCCTTAATCCTTTTCCATCTCCCTCCACTTTACAAACTCCAATCTCAATCATACTAAGAACAAAAGCGAACCTAAACCTCGCTGCCCATTCAAATTATTAAGCCAATTTACATTTCTGTTTTTGCCAAAGGCTCCAAAATGTTTTCACATTTATATTTGTGATTTTATTAGCATTCTTTCCTTGACCTGCGTCTGTTGTCCCCAGATCCAATGGTGGAAACCATTAGTCTCACAGTTTCCTTATTAGAAGCTGTTCATCTATTCACTCTAGCATCTCCTTCAGACGTTCTTGTTTGTCTTCAGTCATTCAACCGTTCAGTAATATTTGAAGATCTTCCTAGTGGTGAGCACTGTAGACAAACTTTACAGTCAGGCCATCAAAGGGATCAAGGAGTGTGCTCTAGATAGGGAGACTAACCAATAGTAATCACCACCGGACTTTTCCTTAGGTGCAGCCTTAATAAGCACTAGTAGCAATGACTTTCCATTACCCTGTACTATCCTGGCTCTTCTCTTACCTGGTTGATTGCACCTTATTTTCTGATATTTTTATTCTCTGCATCATCCATTTCCTAAGGTTTAAAGGATAATATTGGGAGACAGTGGGCTTTTTAAGTGCCACCTCTATGTAAGCAGGTAGACTAGCTTTTTCCCAGTGGACTCCTCTGTAATTATGATCAGATAAAGCCAAATTGCCACACGCCATACAGTATTGAGTTGTTAGAACCATGTCTGAAGAAGAATGTTGGTAAATCAGAGCGTGATTAATACAGTGAGAGGTCTGGAAACCAGGTCATAGGAAAAATGACTGCCTTTTATTGAGTGCTATGTGTAAGGCATTGTGCTAGGGGCTTTTAGTCATTTTATTCAGATATTTATTGAGAACTTACTCTCTGCCTGATGCTACCTGTACAAGGCAGTCAGACTAAAGTGGTGAACAAGATCAATAATGTCTCCATTTTGATAGAGCTTTATATATGTCCTTTATTTCTCACAATGGCCCAGAAAGACATTATACTTCATCTTATTGCTGAGAAACCAAGGCACGAAGAGATGAAGTGTCCAAGATCATACAGCTAGTGAATGATAGAGGCTTGCAGCTGTTCAACCCAGGTTCCTCATTTGAACCATGCAATACAAAAGAATTATTTCTCAATTCTCCCAAGGATAGTGTATATCTAACACTTTTCTACATACCTAAAAAGTTAACTCATAATATATGACGGGTGCCTTCCTTAGACTGGGCATTACAAAAATCTATGGTTGAGAAAAGAATCCCAAGTCTATATTTTACGAGTTTTAGACTGGGGAAGAATAATACAATTAAGACTGAAGGTAAGAAGGTTTTCATAAAACTTACAGATGCCTAATAGTGAAAAATAATATCTCACAAAGTAAGATAAATTCAGCCATAAAGTTCAGATAGAGATTAAATTCTATCAAGTATGAAACAGGATTAAATGTCTTCCTAGGATCATCCCCATTTAACCTATAATACTGTACTTTTTTTTTTTTAATTTTTTTTAATTTTTATTTTTTAACGTTTATTTATTTTTGAGAAGAGCGAGACAAAGCATGAGTGGGGGAGGAGAGAGGAAGAGGGAGACACAGAATCTGAAACAGGCTCCAGGCTTTGAGCTGTCAGCACAGAGCCTGATGTGGGGCTCGAACTCACAGTCCGTGAGATCGTGACCTGAGCTGAAGTTGGACGCTTAACCGACTGAGCCACCCAGGTGCCCCTATAATACTGTACTTTAAAAAATAAACATGTCAGGGCACCTGAGTGGCTCAGTTGTTTAAGCGACCAACTCTAGATCTCAGCTCAGGTGGTGATCTCACAGTTCATGGATTCGAGCCCTGTGTTGGGCTCTGTTGACCGTGCAGAACCTGCTTGGGATTCTCTCCCTCTCTCTCTGTCCCTCCCCCATGTTCTCTCTCTTCCTCTCTCAAAAAAAAAAAAACAAAACAAAACAAAAAAAAACCTTAAAAAAACATAAAAATGTTTAAAAAATAAACATTAAAATTGGAAATGAGAAAGGCACCTGAGTGGCTCAGTCAGTTGAGCGTCCAACTTTGTCTGGCTCATGTCATGATCTCCCAGTTTGTGGATTGGAGCCCCTTGTCAGCCACAGAGCCTGACAGGGTGCTTGAACCCACAACCCGCGAGATCTTGACCTCAGCTGAAGTTGGACGCTTAACTGACTGAGCCACCAGGTGCCTCTATAATGACTTTTTAAAAACTTACATAAGTATTGATTTTGTGGACTATTTTTTGTATTACTCTTTTTTTTCAAATGTTTATTTCTGAGAGAGAGGGGGACAGAGGCTCCGAAGCAGGCTCCAAACCGACAGCAGAGAGCCTGACACGGAGCTCGAAGTTGCAAACCGCAAGAGCATGACGAGCCAAGTCAGACACTTAACCAACTGAACCACCCACCGCTGAACAGACTTAACCACCCATTTTTACTCTTAGAAAATGCATCTACTGGGGTGCCCAGGTGGCTCAATCGGTTAAGCGCCTGACTTTTGATATCGGCTCAGGTCATGACCTCACAATTATGGTTTGTGAATTCGAGCCCTGTATAGGGCTGTGTGCTGACAGCGTGGAGCCTGCTTGGGATTCTCTCCCTCTTTGCCCCCTTCCCTGCTCATGCACATGCTCTCTCTTAAAATCAATAAATAAACATGAAAAGAAATAAAGGAAGATGCATCTATTTTAGAATGACAACATGCTATACTTAACCACTGTTACTGACTAAAAATTCATTTTGTACACTAACAGTTTTAATAACATGGACTGCTCATGGGAAAACGTCGTCCCTGCTTCTAGATAATCTCATCAACAGAGGTTTATGTTGGTTCTCGTTTCCATAATCCAGTCTTTGTGACTCTAGGAACACAGTGTGACTTGGACAGTAGTGCAGATGTTAAGGAGAATTTAGATTTTCGTTGGCTCAGATTTAAAATGATGGAACATTTATGTGAACAAGGTTCTCCTCTTGTCAGACAAAACACAATAAACCACACTATTTTCTTCCGCCCCATCCCCCACCCCGCCCCATCACCCCCTCTGGCACATATGCTCCATTATTCAAGCAGAGCCCTACTCCTGATGACCCCACACCTAAACCAACAAATGAAGTCACTCCTTCTGGGTGTTCCTTTTCTCATGTGCACTTTCATGCCAGGCTTTTGTTTCTTCATTTACAAGTCCCAGCTTTTTCCTGAAGCTAAGAAATATGCTTTAAAGGCATAGTTAGCGCTGTACCCCCTCCTATGGTTAGATGGTCCAACCCGTCTGCCTGGAACAGTATGCCTGTTACCTCAGCATAAGTGAGAGCACCCTCTTCTCTTCTCAAGTATTCTGGTTTGCACAGTAAATATGGTCATTCTATGTATTAGACCTCATTTTTCTCTTCTCATCCTATTCTCATTTCCAGTTAAAAGTTTTTTAATGTTTATTTTTGAGAGAGACGGAGTGCGAGTTGGGGAGGGGCAGAGAACGAGGGAGACACAGAATCCGAAGCAGGCTCTCCCTTTCTCTCTGCCACTCCCCTGATAATGCTCGCTCTCACTCTTGCGCGCGCGCTCTCTCTCTCTCTCTCAAAAATAAACATTAAAAAAAATTTTTAAAGCCAGTGTAAATTGCTGTTTTCTATTGTCCCATATTTATTATATCATACTCGGTAACTGACTAGCATGTGTTGAAGTGGAGTCTTATTAGTATACTTACTTCCTCTATCAGCACTAAAACTGTTAAAAAGAATGCCGATTAGGGATATAGAAAATGGAGGCCAAGGAGACTGTTTTCCCTCGGTAACCAGCTTTCATGATAAGCCTCTGTAAGAAGGGTAACTTGGAAAGAAAAGCAAGGAGGGAACAAAGTCCTACAGGAAAGATGAGTAAGTGAACTCGTGATGGTCAGAGAGGCTCAACTGTCTGGCAAGCAAAATTGTCTTTCTTTCCTTCAGTGAATCTATCCAGGGGCTGTTAAGGTGCACCTTTGTCTACCAATTTCCATGAAAAGTGCTCTCATTTTCCTACCAACCAAATGTATGTCTGAATACCCATGACTCCATACCACCTATTTCTTGTCCTTATCACCTGTGATCGTTCAAAAGCAAAGTCCTGCCCATTTTATCTTCACAATGTATGTTTCTGTAATCACTTTCATCACATGGATTTTATTTACCTGGATATTTAACCTGTTTTCTTTGCCTCTGGCTTTCTACTTCATCCTAAATGTATACAGCCTCAAGGCTGATGAGCCTAAAGCATATCTCTGATCACAGTTTTTATTTCAGTGTTTCCCAAAGTGTCTTCCACAAAACTTCCACTAGAAATAATAAGATACTTCATTGTAAAAAGACAAGAGATCCCCTATTACCCAGCGATTGCACTACTAGGCATTTATCCAAGGGATACAGGTGTGCTCTTTCAAAGGGGCACATGCACCCCCATGTTTATAGCAGCACCATCAACAATAGCCAAAGTATGGAAAGAGCCCAAATGTCCATCGATGGATGAATGGATAAAGATGTGGTATATATGTACAAAGGAGTATTACTCAGCAACCAGAAAGAATGAAATCTTGCCATTCGTAGCTATGTGGATGGAACAAGAGGGTATTATTACGCTAAGCGGAATTCATCAGTCAGAGAAAGACAAACATCACGTGACTTCACTCATATGAGGACTTTAAGACACAGAACAGATGAACATAAGGGAATGGAAGCAAAAATAATATAACAACAGGGAGGGGGACAAAACAGAAGAGACTCTTAAATACAGAGAACAAACTGAGGGTTGCTGGAGGGATTATGGGTTGTGGGATGGGCTACATGGGTAAGGGGCATTAAGGAAGACATTTGTTGGGATGAGTACTGGGTGTTATACATAGGGGATGGGTCACTGGAATCTACTCCTGAAATCATTATTGCATTATATGCTAACTAACTTAGATGTAAATTAAAAAAAAAAAATCAATAGGTGCGCCTGGGTGGCTCAGTCGGTTAAACGTCCGACTTCGGCTCAGGTCATGATCTCGCGGTTGGTGAGTTTAAGCTCCACGTCAGGCTCTGTGCTGACAGCTCAGAGCCTGGAGCCTGCTTCCGATTCTGTGTCTCCCTCTCTCTGACCCTCCTCCATTCATGCTCTGTCTCTCTCTGTCTCAAAAATAAATAAACGTTAAAAAAAATCAATAAATTTGATGAGTGGTGTATGTTTTATCACCTTGTCAGGGAGTCATGATGTATAATCACAGGTTAACTATTCTGATAATTCCTTTACAAAAAAAAAAAAAAAAGCTGTTTAACTTCATTTTAACCAGTGTTTCACAAATTTATTTGTCCATAAAGTTTTAAATTTTTGCATACTACCTATCTTCCCGAGGAGCCTCAGTTCTTTTTTTTTTTTAATTTTTAAAAATGTTTTTATTTTTGAGAGACAGAGAGAGACAAAGCATGAGTGGGGAAGGGGCAGAGAGAGAGGGAGACAGAATCCAAAGCAGGCTCCAGGCTCTGAGCTGTCAGTACAGAGCCCGACTCGGGGCTCAAACTCATGAACCACACGAGATCATGACCTGAGCTGAAGTCTGATGCTCAACAGACTGAGCCACCCAGGCACTGCAATGAGGAGCCTCAATTCTACAGAAACATCATTCTATATGCTGCCTCACTTAAGAACTTTCATTGGCTCCCCACTTTGGGTATTAGATATGGATTTTTATGTAATGTAGCAGAATTTAGTAAGTTTCCAGAATGTTATTAGGCAAACTGGTTGGTTTCCCCACTCATGGTTGGATAAGGTTCAACCCCATCTTTATTCCATATGATGACTGACTGGTACCTGCCATTGTCTTTGGTGAGTGGGGTGGGAGGAGGGAGGCAGGCATGAGGCTGCACACTCCCTAGCTACAAGGATCAAGACGGGGGTTGTTACTAAGGAAAAGCATTAGGAACATCCCCTGGGGAATACAGGTAGGTGCAATTATCTCTTAAGTATGCTAATAATGTAATATATTTTTTAATGCGATTATTTACAAAAGAAAAAAATGTAATGACTTACTTGGCTATTACTTCACTGGAGTAAGTGAAGGCAGCCTTTCTTAAAAATACACTTCTTCTAAATTGGAGGAGAAAAATTCTGCCTTAATAAGCTTCGCAAAGACCTGAGAGTAACTGAAGGAACGCAACTCTTAAAAAACATTGCACACTCCCTACACAGACCTTTAAGACCTTCCATAATCTGAACACGCTACACGGCCAGCCTTCTTTCTTATTCATAATATGCCCTGGTGGTTGCTGCTCTTTTCTGCCTCTGTGTCTGTGCCTATTCCTGTCCCCTTAACTAAAATGTGTGTACTTCTCATTTTCTGCCAGTTAAACGTGTATCCATCTAGATTGGTCAAGTTTCTTTACGTTGCAAAGGACACACCCATTTTAACCAGGTTAAGCAAAACATGGACTGTACTGATGCACAGAGCTGGAAAAATGTGAATAAGCTGATGTTCTACCTAGCAACTGCTTATCCCCCGTCTAACAGCACTTTGGTTTTGCCATTCCTTGGAGCCCCTCCCTCCTCCTCCATTCATGTATCTGGGGAGAAACTTCACACCTACCTCCAGAGATAGAGCTATCACCTAGGTCTTACATGCTCTCCCACACTGAAGCTCCGGGAAAGCAGACAAACACATCCAAATTTATTTTTATATCCATTTGTGTCTGTTATCCAAAGACTAGATATTTAATGAATGCCTGTAAAAGGAATTAATGGATGAACGTCACATAGACTATCTTTCCTTGGAATCAAAACCCAGGAGCATTCCAGGAAGGCAAGGGCAGGAAGTGTAGTCCCCTCAGTCTAAAATTATCCAGTTTGCTGGGCAGGTAAGAGTAGTATGGCAAGACAAAATAAGCTTTGTTTAAAGGTTTTGCTTCAATATGGAATCAATCTGCCTCCAGAAATATAACCTAAAGATAAATCCTAATCCAAGATGTAGACAAATATTTACGCACATAAATATTTCATGCACTTTAAAATGTCCCTTTTTATAATTTTAAAAACATGGAGTTTATATGTACAAAACAGATGATGAGTAAAGAAAAAAAAATGAGTGGTTACTGTATACCAGGTTGCTACTAACCACATTCACAAGGATTATTTTATTTAATCCTTATAATCATTCTATGACAGGAGGTGGCAAACTTTTTGTGTAAAGACCCAGGTAGTAAATATTTCAGACTTTGCAGACCAAGGGACAATTGAGGGTATTTTGTGGGTACTTCTGTAACGAGAGAAAACAAATTTCCACAGAATTTGTACTGATGAATTTCAAAATCTAATAGCTGATACTTTTTTTTTTTTTTTTTTTTTTTTTTTTTTTGGTGATGTTTATACTACTAAAAAGATGGAATTCTTTTTCCAGGGGTGGGATGCATTTTGCTTTACTGAAGTTCAGAGTGAGTGTTCTCTGTCATCAAAATCAGTAGGAAATGTTCTTCTGTTAATGTTGATTTTTAGTGAGATTTTATATATTTTATCTTTGAAAATGTCTTTGAAAATTTCTTTTCATAGTACTGCCAAATACTGATATCAACCCGTGAGTATATGGTTTTAATTGAGCATATTCATTGCTTGGAAGGCATTTACCCAATTCTGTTAAATTCTTCTCTTGATATTTGCCTTTTAGTGTATCATTATGTTGCAGATTAATTGCTTCCATTTGAAGGTGGAAGCTCTCCTCAATTGCACAGTTGAATGGATTTTGAAATATGGAAATTTTTTTGCATTCACATCCAGGTCCAAAAGATGCTGCTGGAACTGTAGTTTGAACTCAGAAAATATATCTACTACAAGTTTGTGCGGGTAGGGAGACCTTGCTTCTAAACTTTTTGACAGGAAGTATATGAAGCAGCTTGAGGTCACTTGTGATTCAAAAATAATTGTTGACATTATCTCACCACAGTGTTAAGTTTGGTGTGTACAAGCCATTTTGCCTTATAGCTTTAGAGTTAATTCATCAAGAAACATTAAGCCTGCAGCAAAAGCTAATTTCCTAAGCCATTCATGGTTCAGTGACAGTGGTGGAGGGCAGTTCTTCCTACCCCTGAAAAACGTATAAACCATACTTAGGTGGAGGGCTGTGCAAAAATTGGCAAAGGGCTGGATTTGATCTGTGTGCCTTAGTTTGCAGAGAACCTTATTTAGGGCACAGAACTACTGTTATGCCCAGAATTCATGATCCCCAAAGACCACCAGGGAGCCGGGTCCGATGCAAAGCAAAGAGCCTTTATTCGAGCTAGCTCCAGCTCAATCCCCTACCTGCACCGACGCAGTGGTGAGATGCCTGGGAGAGAGAGCGAGTTTCAAAAGCACAAAGGTTTTATAGGGGTCTAGGGGCTGTTGGCGAGGTAATGGCTGTGGCCTCAGCCAATTGGCTGGGGAAGGGTCGGAGTCCTGTTCCGAAGGTCGCCAGGCATGTTTTGATCGGGAAGTTTGAACGTTTGAACGGGTGAGCGGGAGGTTACTTAAGGGGAGGAGGCGTGGTCTGAGGTTTCTGCGATTTCCCGGAAAGGGGGCATGTCGAGGACATAGTCACTCAAGGAAGACACAGAACAAGATGGAGTCGGCCGGCGTAGGTCCGCTCTTTCATTCCCCCCTCGTCATGTAGCTTGTGGACCCAATCATAGGACCAGCTGCATTTCTATTTTGTCCTCTTCTGTTATTAGGTGCTTGCACTGAGCACAGAGGACCGTTAGACGGCCCCCACGCCGTCCCCGACAAACCGGACCAGTCTGTTGATTATACAGGGTCTGAGGGTTACTAGTAGGAGGAGGATGGTGAGGGGTCTGGCAAGGGCTGAGACGAGGGTATTTAACCAGGGAGACCAGTTGAACAAAGACTCGTACCAGGACTGAGATTGTCCTAACTTTCATTTTTGCAGCCCTTCCCTTATGAGGGCCATAGATTCTTTTACGACCCACGAGTGATCAGCATAGAAGCAACATTCTTCCCCTAGAGCTGCACATAGTCTTCCTTGCTGCAGGAATAAGTTTAATCCCCTTCTGTCTTGGAGTACTACTTCTGATAAGGAAGTAAGGGATTACTGGTTCTGCGCATGGAATCCGGGGGCGTATGGTGACAAGGGGAACAGAGTTTGGAGGTCTACGCAGAGTTCTGGGAACCAAGTGTCCCTGGGGTGGCTCTGGGAGGTCTGATTAAGTATTGTCCCCGAGCTGGTGTCTATGGTCTGCCAGGTGATGTTCTGGGGGGCGTGGGGACTCCCGGCAGCATGAGCAGTGACAAGCAGAGCTAACAGAGTTACCAATATTAGGTGGGTCGAATGCGCTGTAGCTTGAGCTTGAGCAGGTTGTGTTGGTCCCGATTGACAGCCTATCGCGTGACGAAGTCCTTCCGGATCGAGGAGGGGTCCGCTGACCGAACGTGGGTGTGATGGACCCAGGTCACAATGCCATCTACTTTGAGAGCGGTGGGGGTTGTCAGCAGCACGATATAGGGTCCCTTCCAGCGCGGCTCAAGGGTCTCTTGGTGGTGTCTCTTGATGTAGACCCAGTATCCTGGCCTGTACTGATGAGGTATCGGGGTCGGGCCAGCCTCGTAGATGGCACAGAGGCGCAGCCAAATGTCCTCCTGTGCCCTCTGGAGCCCTCTCAAGGAAAGAAAAAGTTCTTGATCTTTAAACTCAGCAAGAAGTTCAGCTCAAAGGTTGGGAATAATAGGGGGTGGCCTGCCAAACATGATCTCGTAGGGAGTAAAACCCAAGGTGTAAGGGGTGTTCCTAACCCGGTAAAGGGCATATGGTAGGAGAGTCACCCAGTCCCCGCCAGTCTCCATGGTTAATTGGGTAAGGGTCTCTTTTAGGGTTCTATTCATTCTTTTTACCTGTCCTGAGCTCTGGGGCCTATAAGCACAATGTAATTTCCAGTTTGCCCCCACCGCCTTGGCTACTGCCTGTGTTACCTGCGAGATAAAAGCTGGTCCATTGTCTGATCCTACCATGGCAGGAAAACCATACCTGGGTAAGATGTCTTCTAGTAGCTTCTTAGCCACCGTCTGAGCCGTTTCATGCTTGGTTGGGTATGCCTCCACCCAGCCAGAGAAGGTGTCTGTAAATACTAAAAGATATTTATAACCATACTTTCCTGGTTTGACTTCAGTGAAGTTGACTTCCCATTGGGCTCCCGGTCTGGTGCCTCTGAGCCTGGTTCCTTTTTTATTTGATGTGGCTCTCGCGTTGGTGAGTTGGCAGGTCTTGCAGGCAGATACACCTTGCTCCATTTTGGTGTCCTGTTGGTGAATCTTGATTCTGGCTTGTCGGATTAAGTCTTTTAATTTTCGGGCCCCCATGTGAGTAGACCGATGCATGTGCTCTAATATTGAGACTCCGAGCCGGTCTGGCAGCACGAGCTCCTTGTTAGGTGTATACCACCATCCCTTTATCTCCTGGGCCATGGGGAGTTTCTTGATCTGCTGTTAACTCCTCCTGGGATTATTTGGGCTGGTCTGATAAAACTGGGTCTCCCAAGTCCGGTAGTTGTTAAGCCGTTTTCTAACCCCCAACATTAGCGCCTTGGTAAGGGTGACGAGCTCTGCTCACTGGGCTGACGTTCCGGAGGGTAGAGCCTCCGCCCATACAGTGTCCGTTTCAGTGACCACCGCTGCACCGGCATACCTGTGTCCGTCCCGCACAAAGCTGCTGCCATCAGTGAACCAAGTAGCCTCGGCATCGGGGAGGGGCCGGTCAGTCAGGTCCGTCCAGAATCCATGTACTCGTTCCAGGATTCCCGCATAGTCATGTAGTGGAGCACCTAGGTCAGGGTCGGGCAGCAGGGTTGCAGGATTGAGGGCTGCACTGGGGTGGAACTGCACCCGTGGAGGGTTGAGTAGGAGGCTCTGGTAATGAGTCACACGTGTGTTGCTCATCCATCTATCAGGAGGCTGTTTCAGGACCCCTTCAATGGTGTGTGGGGTCGTGATCCAGATCTCCTGTCCTAGGGTCAGTTTGTCTGTATCCTTGACTAGGAGTGCTGTCGCCGCAATAATTCTTGGGCATGGCAGCCAGCCGGCAGCCACTGGATCTATTTTCTTGGACAGGTAAGCCACGGGGCAGTTCCAGGGGCCTAAGGCTTGAGTTAGAACCCCTTTTGCTATTCCCTTATGTTCGTCTACAAAGAGGTGGAAGGGCTTCGTAATGTCTGGTAGGCCCAGGGCTGGGGCACTTAGGAGGGCCTTTTTTAACTGATTAAAGGCAGTTTCTTCTTTTTCAGCCCATTTAAATGTTTTCCCTCTTTGGTAGCTTCATATAGGGGCCTGGCGATCTCAGCAAAACCTGGAACCCAGAGGCGGCAGTAGCCAGCTGATCCTGATCCTAGGAATTCCCTTACTTCTCTTCGGGAGGTGGGAGTAAGGATCCTTAGGACAGTTTCTTTTCTGGCATCTGATAACCGCCGCTGTCCGCCCTCCAGGATACATCCCAGGTAACTTACCCTCTCCCTGCATATCTGAGCCTTCTTCGCGGATGCCCAATGCCCGGTACCCTAAGGCCCCCAGGGTAGCCAGCAGGTCCTGGGTCCCTCGCTCACAGTCTTTGGCCGTGTCGGCAGCAATCAGGATGTCATCTACGTACTGTAGGAGGGTGAGGCCAGGGTGCTCCCTTCTGTACTCACCCAGGTCCTCGTGTAGTGCCTGGTCGAAGATGGTGGGTGAATTTTTGAATCCCTGAGGTAGCCGTGTCCAGGTGAGTTGCCCACTGTAGCCCTCCTCCGGATCATGCCACTCAAAGGCGAACAGGGGTTGGCTCTGGGGTGCCAGCGGCAGACTGAAGAAGGCGTCCTTTAAATCTAGTACAGTATACCAGACCTTGGAGGGCACCAAGGAGCTCGAGAGTATATGGATTGGGAACAGTTGGGTGTGTGTCCGCGACCCTCTTATTTACTTCCTGGAGGTCTTGTACCGGTCGGTAGTCATTTGTGTGAGGCTTTTTGACCGGCAGTAGGGGGTGTTCCAGGCAGACTGGCAAAGAACTAGTACCCCTAGGCTTCGTAGTCTCCAGATGTGTGGCTGGATCCCCTCCTGGGCCTCCCGAGACATGGGGTATTGTTTGATCCTTACCGGACTCTCTCCTGGCTTGAGCTCTACCAGGCCTGGGGTCCTGTGAGCGGCTAGTCCTATCCCCCCCCCCCCCCCCCCCGTCTCTGCCCAAACGGAGGGGAATTCTTGTAGCCATCTGTCTATATTATCCTCTCTCAGGAGCGCCTCCTGGTGGAGGCGGTATTCATCCTCCAGTTTCATGGTCAGGACCTGGATGGGGTGGCCCTTGCCATCGGTGACCTGAGGCCCCCCCTTGTCTGAAAGTTATCTGAGCTCCAATCTTGGTCAGTAAGTCTCGTCCTAAGAGCGGGTAGGGGCATTCTGGTATTACCATAAAGGAGTGGGATACCCGGCCCATCCCCAAATCTACCGTTCTTCGGGTAGTCCATGAATACTGGCTCATACCAGTTGCCCCTTGTACCCAGGACTTCTTGCTGGCTAGTTTTCCTTATGGGGTGTGGAGGACCGAATGTTGTGCTCCGGTGTCAACGAGGAAGTCAACAGGGGTCCCCTCCACTTTAAGAGTTACCCTGGGTTCGGGGAGAGGGTCCGAACCCCAACTCCCCTATCACTCAGTTCATCTAGCTCCAGGACTTTTACTCGATCAGTCTTGCTTCCCTTCCCGCCGGCCCTTTTCAGACAATCTCGGGCCCAATGCCCTATCTCCTTGCAGTATGCGCACTGATCTTTCTACAGCCTCTGCTTCCCCCCTTGGTGGTTCCTTTACCTTTTCTTGAATCGTCTGCCAGCTGCCGGAGACAGCGGTCTAGTTCCTCGGGGGAGTCAGCAGTGGTAGCTAGTAGTATTCTGGCCAAGTGTCAAGTCTGCTTACTGCTGGCAGCTGCCATGGCGCGAGCCTGCTTGTCCTCAGGAGGCTCCCAGTTATTATATACCTTTTTGGCTACCACCAGTAAGTCCTGCAGACTTTTTTCTCTTAGTCTATCTATTTTCTGTAATTTTTTCCTAATGTCTATGGCCGATTGGTTTACAAAGGCCATGATAACAGCTGCCTTGCTTTCCAGAGCCTCTGGATCCATGGGGGTATAGGTACGGAATGCCTCCATGATCCGTTCTAAAAAGGCAGGCGGAGATTCATCTTTTCCCTGTTGTACATTTCCTACCTTGGCCAAATTGGTTGGCTTTCTAGCAGCCATTCGGAGACCCCCCATTAGAGTCTGGCGGTAGACCCGGAGCCTCTCCTTACCTTCTGCCATGTTGAAATCCCACTGGGGCCGAGTTAAGGGGAAGGAGGCATCTATCTGAGCTTGGTTGGTGGTGGGATTCCTGTCTGCGCCCGGAACTAGTTTTTGGGCCTCATTGAGGATTCTTTCTCTTTCTTCAGTCGTGAACAGGACCTGCAAAAGCTGCTGGCAATTGTCCCACGTGGGCTGATGAGCAAAAAGAACAGAGTCTTGGGGCGCCTGGGTGGCGCAGTCGGTTAAGCGTCCGACTTCAGCCAGGTCACGATCTCGCGGTCCGTGAGTTCGAGCCCCGCGTCAGGCTCTGGGCTGATGGCTCGGAGCCTGGAGCCTGTTTCCGATTCTGTGTCTCCCTCTCTCTCTGCCCCTCCCCCGTTCATGCTCTGTCTCTCTCTGTCCCAAAAATAAATAAAAAATGTTGAAAAAAAAAAATTTAAAAAAAAAGAACAGAGTCTAATAAATCAATAAGCCCTGCCGGTTTCTCGGAAAACTTAGGATTCTGAGCTTTCCAATTGTAGAGGTCACTAGTGGCGAAAGGCCAATAGTGATGGGGCTGATTCCCCTCCACGTCTGGGGGTCCCGTGGCTCGCGGGGGCAGAATAGTGGAGTCGGCGGTGGAGGCGGATTGCTCCCTCTGAGCCCTTTGTCTGGTAAAGGGCGGGCTTCCCACTGGAGCGTTTCCGCCTCCCGCTCTCGGAACAGCGTCTGCCTCCCCCAGAGGGGGAGGATGGTGTTCTTCCAGCATCCTAGGAGAGTTATACGGGGGAGGAAAAATTAATTCAATCATAATACTTAGAGGAGTAGTCTGAGTCTGTCCCATAATGTCATCCAGTAAGTCCACAGAACAAAACAGAGAAACACAGAAACAGACAAACAGAGGGCCCCTAGAAAGTCTTCCAACTCCATGGAAGCAAAACTGAAAGCTAGATGACAGCCTTGCGCCGACCGGCGGGAGCGACCTGCCTTGTCTCAGACCTTTGAGGGGATTCCACGTCTCTCCAAAACCGATGAGGGGATTCCACATCCCTCCAGAAGGGAGGATCGGAATGTCTTCCGAAACTCCCGGCCCGTGGTCCTCCAATGCATCCACTTAGACCGCGTCGGGCACTACCAGAATTTCAGAAATGAGCTCACACAGAAAAGACAGAACGAACAGACACTAACCGTGGCCAGTCAGGCTCTCCAGGTCGCGGGTCCCTCGGGGGTCTTGGGGATCCCGGGCGAGCCCCCAAATGTTATGCCCAGAATTCGTGATCCCCAAAGACCACCAGGGAGCTGAGTCTGATGCAAAAGCAAAGAGCCTTTATTCGAGCTAGCTCGAGCTCAATCCCCTACGTGCACCGACGCAGCGGTGAGATACCGGGGAGAGAGAGCGAGTTTCAAAAGCACAAAGGTTTTATAGGGGTCTAGGGGCAGTTGGTGAGGTAATGGCTGTGGCCTCAGCCGACTGGCTGGGGAAGGGTCGTGGCCTCGGCCGATTGGCTGGGGAAGGGTCGGAGTCCTGTTACGCAGGTCACCGGGCGTGTTTTGACCGGGAAGTTTGAACGGGTGAGCGGGAGGTTACTCAAAGGGAGGAGGCGTGGTCTGAGGTTTCTGCGATTTTCCCCGGAAGGGGGCATGTCAGGGACATAGTCACTCAAGGTGGAGGACACAGCCAGCGGCTGGGGTGGGGTTCTTTGCCTAACAGTTGCAGTTTTATCTTAAAAAGATACATTGTGCAGTATTTACTATGCACAAAACAGAGTAAGTAAAATGCAACCACTCTCAGTGTACTTCCCAGTTAACTTCAATAATAAATCACTCCACATTAAAAATCCTTTCTGTCGACCTTACTTTGATAACATTGTGTCCATACCATTTCCTGAGTAATCACTGTTCTGAATTTGGTGTTTTGCACTGCCTCCTTTATTTTTAAAAACTACTTTCATTGCATATGTATCCATAGTGTATCTCTAAGGGTAACATAGAATTGTTTCACCTGCTTTGAAACAATATAAATGGTTATACTAAACATGCTCTATGGCTTGCTTATGTTTGCCACTTGGTTTTGTTAGCACATTTAAAAATAAAAGTAAATTTTGGGGTGCCTGGGTGGCTCAGTCCCTTAAGCGACCAGCTTCAGCTCAGGTTTGTGAGTTTGAGCCCCGCAGTAGGCTCTGTGCTGACAGCTCCAAGCTTGGAGCCTGCTTTGGATTCAGTGTCTCCTTCTCTCTCTGCCCAGCCCCCCCCGCCCCGCCCTCCCCCCAGCTCATACTCTGTCTCTCAAAAATAAAGAAATGTTATAAATAAATAAACAAACAAACTAAATTTGAACGCTTTTTGATGGGATATATATTTCAGTTACTATCACCTCCTATGTCTTACACCCATCCATTTCACATATTTTAATTACCCATCAGGCCCCTGAAGCCATTTGAGCTTGCAGTCCCTGATTTAAGAAGGCATCCTGTGTAGCCATTCATATATAAAGTTTTAATAACATGGGAATTTACATGTGTTATATTGCATTATAATAACACTTATGTTCTATTGGACAAAAATGATATAAAATTGTATATATTATGCTCTCACCTATATGAACAAAATATGCATAGAAAGGCTAGAAATAATTTTGCCAAAATGTTATTTTTGGCTGGTGGCATTTTGTGTGATTTGTGATATGCACTCATTATATTTTTCTGAATTTACAAAATAATTGTTCATTTTTGTCAAAAAACATTTTTCAAAAATCTAAACCATCGGGGTGCTTGGGTGACTCAGTCAGGTGAGTGAGTGTCTGACACTTGATTTAAGCTTGGGTCATGATCCTGCAATCAAGCCCTGCATTGTCTGTGCTGAGCCTGGAGCCTGCTTGGGATTCTCTCTCTCTCTTCCTCTGCCCCTCTCCTGCACACGCACACTCCCCCCCCCACCCCAAATTTAAGTCATCTATAAAATATTTTAATAGGGCCACTATTGTTTCCCTTTATTCCTTAATCATATCAACTTCAATTAGGTTATGTTGATATTTTTAACTACTTAACATAAACCCATCAGTTCTTGCATTGTCCTCTTAGTAGATCACAACACAGCAATCTGGATGAAATATAGGGGTGACAGCCAGGCACAATGTATAGTCTAGATTAAAGAATAAATATATTAGCTCTGCTGACTCATTTGTCTTAAACCCTATCCAACAAAGATTGCATTCACAGAAGGGAGAACGTGTGTGGTATTTCTAAAAAAGCAATCCAATCGGTAAGAATTTGCCAGATTTTCTCCTGTCAAAGGAAGACGGTGCCCCGATGTGCACCAATACGTAACCTGTAGAGATGGATATGTAGCCAGATAAAAGTGACAAGGGACGATCTGTCAGCTCTTCTTGCTTGGGCTCCAAGCTGACCAAGCAGACACATATTTAGCTTGTCTACCAGCAGCTTGCCTGAGCATTCCAAGTCCCATGATTGTTGGCATTCTGCTTTATGTATCT
Organism: Panthera pardus; assembly: GCF_024362965.1. Lineage (NCBI taxonomy): Eukaryota > Metazoa > Chordata > Mammalia > Carnivora > Felidae > Panthera > Panthera pardus. The sequence continues at coordinate 102,815,257 of NW_026526677.1, forward strand.
GCTTCTTGTGAGTTTGGTTAGCATGAAAAGAGTCCCAGACAATCTGATTACATTTGGAGGCTCTTACGAAACGTTCCTTGACATATGAAGCCTGAAGATTAGATCCTGGAACACAGCATCCATGTCAATGTACCGCTGTTCTAGAAAGCCTTATCTAGACGGTCCTCTGGTTCAGCATTTCTTAGATCACATCCCCTTCACATCTTCTGTGCTTCACGGGTGCAATGACAATACCTCAATGCCATTTCAGTTTTTTCAACTTATTAACAAGCCTTGCATTGCCAAAGGGAAGACTTGGCAATCGCAGGTGCCAATTTAAGTATTTTCCAATAAAATCCTAACTTTCTCTCAGTTAGCTGGTAAATGAGCACAATACACAGGTTTTGTTTTTTGTGTTCGTGTTTTGTTTTGTTTTGTTTTTTGTTTTTTTGGCCTGGATTATCTGGTTATGTCTGGCTTCTGACAGTATTTCACATATAAATTATTTTCATAGCCTACTTCATTTTAGGCAAAGCAAAAGATATTGCCACCCCACAGAGAATTTCAAGATTGTTGTGGGGAAACTCTGTAGAACTTGCCAAATGTGGACATGCCAGCAATTTTGAAAATAATCCAGTATGTTGATGTGGGAAGACTGTGCATATAAATTCTTTAATTATCTCTCCTTTTGGCTAAATTTTAGCTCTGTGAGTGAGAGTGGGTCTGAATTTTGCACTGCTGACATAATATTTGATGGCAGTTCCACCTGGCTCCATTCTCGGCCTGAGTTCAGAGCAATACGGCAGTTCTGTGATGTGGACACAGTTTCTATGCTAAAGCCATCCATTTTAATAAAGTAAAGGTCTAGCCCATTGAGCCTCGTTGAATACAGCTATTGCATTGATCTCTTCTGATGCTACAGCCATTGAGTTCATTTCCTTAATCACATTTTCCATACGGGTGAAAGCATGAAACTGCTTGGTATCTTCCAGAGTGCATGCATTCTAATTTCAGAATTTAATCAAATGGAACTGGCTTCCTGACAGAGTAAACAGACCAAAATACTGTATCCAGACCAGCTGCCAACCTAGCAGCCTGAATTTATTTTTCTTTGCTTTGCTAAATGCATCTTGAATTTTTGAAAACATAGTCCAGGTTCAGGAAATTTAGCATTTTTGAACCAAGACCAGTCACCTCTAATATTTTTCCGTAAATACATCCATTAAATTTCAGGAGTCAGGTAGCTGAGTTAATCTTTTCTCCCCTGTCTGTGGCCAGAGAAGAAAACATATTCCTCTCTTCTGTTGAATGCAGGGATTGTGTTTACGTAGCCCTTGTCATTTGGGCTCATCTAATAAATAGGGAATACTTGTAAATATCTATACATGTTTCTTTTTTCTGATTACTACTTCTGTATTTCCTATGCGAGTCTTATAATGTTACTCATATCTGAAATCTTTCCAAGTATTTTCGGTGCCATTTTTATATATCATTCCATATATTAATATCAAAGCTTTATTTATACTATAGACTCAGTGTGGCAATCAGGACACAGGAAGAAATAAAAGAGTCATCTGGGTAGACTACCTATTTCTCAAACCACTTGGTTTGTGAAAGAGGGCTTGAGGAGGCACAGAACATATTACCAATTCCTTTGTTGTTGCTAATTCTTTTTTTTTTTAATTTTTTTAACGTTTATTTATTTTTGAGACAGAGAGAGACAGAGCATGAACAGGGGAGGGGCAGCGAGAGAGGGAGACACAGAATCGGAAACAGGCTCCAGGCTCTGAGCTGTCAGCACAGAGCCCGACGCGGGGCTCGAACTCACGGACCGTGAGATCATGACCTGAGCCGAAGTCGGACGCTTAACGGACCAAGCCACCCAGGCGCCCCTGCTGTTGCTAATTCTAACGTATCCATCTTGGAAACAGACTCTTTTGTAGTATATGTGTCTTTTATTGACCAAAAATGGTTTCTGTTTCAATATCCTTGAACACCAGACCAGGGATGGCATTTGTTATCTACTCAGGAGATACTCAGAAATGCGCACCATCTCACATCAAACGGATACCACTTTCCACAAGAGTGTATGGACACCCTCACTTCCTACAGGCCCGGGAATGCCCCGCCACCCCCACCCCAGTTCAGATCCTCAGTTCCCTCTTCAGGCTGGTCATGCGTCAACCTTCAGCTCGGCTATCACTTCCTCCCAGAAGCCTCTCTTGCTCTCTTCTCTTCCCTTTTCACACTCTTGGTTTCAAATACCGTCCATATGCTAAGGCCTACCATATTTAAATCTCCAATCCAGCTTTCTTCTGAGCCTCAGACATGCATGTACAACTGTATACTCAGTATCTCCACTTGGGTGGCATCTTAAAGTAAACATGCCCAAACAAACTCATGACCCCTCCTTCAAAAAACCCAAACCTAGCCCTAATGTTGCATTACATATCCACTGCTGTGAAAAAATGACCACAAAATCTAGTGGCTTTAAACAACAATAAATATATTACCTCAGAAATTCTGTGGGTCAGGAATTTGGCATTAGCTTAGCTGGCTGATTCTGGCTCAAAGCCTCTCAACAGTTTGCAGTCAAGATGTTGACCAGGGCTGGAGTCATCTGGGGGCCTGGATGGAAGATCCCCTTCCAGGACGGTTCATTCCTATGGCTTTCAAGTTGGTGCTGTCTCTTGATAGGAAACCTCAGTTCCTCCCTACATGGACCTCTTCACAGGGATCCCGAGAGCTGTTTGAGTGTCCTCATGACATGGTGGCTGGCTTCCTCCAGAGCAGGTGACCTAAAAGAGAGCAAGGAGGATGCTGTACTATCTTTTGTGACTCAGCCTCATAAGGCAAACACTGGCACTTTCTCAGTATTTGATTGGTCACACAAGCTAGCCACAATTCATTGTGGAAGAGTTGACCACAAGGGTGTAAATACCAGGAGACAAGAGCCGCTGGGGCCATCTTGGTGGCTGGTTACCACCCCTTTCTATCCAGTTGTTCATATCAGAAACTGAGAGTCATCTTTTAACACCTTCTCTCTACCACCTCTAGTCAACACCAAGTCTAGCCTACCTCATCTCTGCTTTGACTTTGTCTGCTTTTATCACTCTAGCCCAAGTCACATCACCTCTTATCTGTAGTCCAATAGCCACTTAGTTGCTTCCTCTCTAAAATGGTAACAAAAATGACTACCTCGTGGAGTTGTAGTGAGGATCAAATGAGACAAACTGTTATTGTAGAAAAGTGCCTGGAAGGGAACCAGTGCTCAGTGTTTTGATGAATACAGCACTTCTGGTAGACAACTACTGATCTGCTTTGGTGGCATCTGAAGAAGTCTTTCCAGGACGACGGAGTTAGCTCAGTGGGTTGGGGAGGCTTGGTGACCTCCTCCTTCTGTGATACAAGAGAAGTGCAGTGGGACTCTCAGTCACTGGGTCCTGGGGCGGGTAGCAGAGCAGAAACGAGAATGCAACCGTGGGAGCAGGTGGAGTTGATGGCCTGGCCTAGACGTGGTAGCAGGACGCTTTAGAAATCCCATGGCAGTGCATAATCCCCAAATCACAGGCTTTCAATTTTTCTGGGGTAAAGACCCTTTTGAGAATCTGCTGAAAGAGACTGACAATCTATCTGGAAAAAGAACAACACATAGTTTCATGCATGCAAAATTGGGCAAGTAAGTTTCAAGGAGTTTGGGAGTCACATAAGAGTTCCTGCTTTGAACACAGAGCTCCTTCCCTGGCAATCAAATTCAAAGGCTATTTTATAACAAACAGATGTGGGAGTGGGAACGGCCCTCGAATTACATACGACCTTTTCAGGTTTTACTCTATGGATGATAAAACTTAATTAAAACTTCATTTTAATAACTTAATAAAACCTTCTTTTTCAAAAGATTGTCATTTATATTTTGAAGGTATTGTTTATAGACTAAAATACATCCTACCTCACACATGTACTCCTGTTCATACTTTGTCTCTGCTTTTGACATTAATATCTTCTTTAGTCAAAAACATAGAGGGGTGGAGCATGTGGGTGGCTCAGTTGATTAAATGTCTGACTCTTGATTTTAGCTCAGGTCATGATCTGATGGTTCGTGAGTTCGAGCCCCAAGTTGGGAGCCTGCTTGCAATTCTCTGTCTCTCCCTCCCTTTCTGCTCCTCCCCCACTGCTCGCACACGCACTTCCTCTCTCTCTCAAAAATAAACTTAAAAGAAAAATATTTTTAAAAATATATAGGTACCTGGGGGGCTCAGTCAGTTAAGTGTCCGACTCTTGATTTGGCTCAGGTCATGATCTCACAGCTTATGGGTTTGAGCCCCCTATCAGGCTCTGTGCTGACAGCTCAGAGCCTGGAGCTTGCTTTGGATTGTGTCTCCCTCTCTCTCTGCCCCTCTCCTGCTCATGCTCTTTGTGTGTCTCTCTCTCTCAAAAATAAACATTAAAAAAAAAAAGACTTAAACATAAATAGTAAAAAGTTATAAATAAACAAATAAATTATCACATTCTATTCTTTTCTCCAGGTTGCATTTTATAGTTTTGAATAAGTGTGGGAGTAACATCGTTACCAGCAGGCTGTCTCTCTGTTCTCAGTGATGAGATCTCACTAAGACTACAGCGTCTCACCACATGACAGCCAAGAGCTGGGGCAGTGTGGTGTGTGTGTGTGTGTGTGTGTGTGTGTGTGTGTGTGTGATATCACTTATGTAGTGCTGCTTTTTATTTTGCAACAGAAGCAGCCTGGGGCCATACCTCAGGAAGCCACGGTGTCATTTGTCAGAATGCTACTACCCTCCCCAAATTCTTTATCTGCAGGATACTGGAAGATGAAGGAAGCTAATAGGTATAATGCCAATTACTCTTATGCCCCATGCTTAACATGTGCTATGCCTTTAATTATTACCCCCAATGTTACAAAAAAAAACCCTTTTGGCTACCTATCGCTGGCCAAGCTAATACTCAAGACATGAGTTTTGGGTCACCTTGGGTGGCTCAGTCAATTAAGTGTCTAACTCTTGGTTTCAGCTCATGATCTCACGCCCCGTGAGATCAAGCCCCATTTCACCTACAATTCTATACTTTAAAAAATAAACTTGTTGGGGAGCCTGGGTGATACAGTTGGTTAAGTGACCAGCTCTTGATCTTGGCTCAGGTCATGATCTTGTGGTTCATGGGTTTGAGTTCCACATAGGGCTCTGTGCTGACATCGAGGAAGGTGCTTCAGATTCTCTCTCCCTTCTCCCTCTGCCCCTCCTGGCTTGCACAAGCACTCTCCTTCTCCCTCTCTCTCTCTGTCTCTCAAAATAAATAAATAAACTTATATATATATATATATATATATATATATATATATATATATATATATATATAGAGAGAGAGAGAGAGAGAGAGAGAGAGAGAGAGAGAGAGAGATGAGCTTTAATTGGAAAGGAACAGATGCTTTATTCAGGAGGTCATCTGCCTGGGGAGAAGGTAGACTCTTGTCCAAACACCAACTCGAGGTTTCTGCCTGTCCCAAAGATTTTTTAAAGGAACTTTAGGGAAGTTAATCAGCAAAAGGGGAGCACAGTGATCTGTGACATTTCTTGATTACATGCAGACACAATGGTGCCAGCCATAGACCCTATCTCGGTGCTTGGAGGTTATGTACTGGTGCCCCGGGGGGAGGTTGTACCAGAGGGTTTCGTTCTGAGTCTTTCTAGGAGACGAGGCACGATCAATAAATATACAAAGACAGGTATAGTTAATCAATCACACAGGCTAAAGGTTCTTGCTAAAACTTAAAGACCATTAAATTGGCCAGAGGCACCAAGGTGGTGGCTTCACCAAGCCTGAGAGAAAGGGGTTTTTACTTCCATTTTGCAGAGCAGAAAACTGAGTCATGAAGTCATTAGTCCAGGCAGAATTCCTGCCCAGAATTCCTCCTTCCACTGCATGTGTCTGATTAGTGTAGTCCTTTGCAAAGGCAGTTGCTGTCTTGCTGTAGAATAAAGGGAAAGTAGGAGTCAGAAACAAGTGCTTAGATCTTCCTTTCCCCTGTAAAGAAGTAAATGACACTCATCTCAAAGAATGGTCAGGCGATCACAGGCTGGGAGGAGAGGCTGGGCTTTGGGAGAATCAGAGCCTAGGGCAGGGGGAGAATTTCAAGATCAGAAGCCAACAAAAGTGTGTCAGAAAGTTGGGGGGAAAGGAAAAGATCTCTGCTTCTAACAACGCGTCGAAAGTATTCAGACTATGCCTTGTCTGGTATAAGCTTGTCAGTTTGGGGGTTGCGTGTGAATCAAAGGTAAAGCCTATGTACAACGTTTTTGCAGGGGGCTGCGATGTCAGAGCGCCCAGATCAGAAACCTGCTTGTCTCCTGCGTCCAGGGGTGCACACTCTTTCTTTCTCTCCCCACCTCACATTTCTGGGGCTATTGGGAAAGATTCTGTCATTTGCACTGCTCAGTGACCAACAGGAAAAGTCTGAATGAGGAGACAATAAAATGGGGAAAATGAGACCAACAGAAAAGCACCTGAAGCAAAAATCTGTGTCTGGGGAGGTTAAATCGCAGTAAACAGAGGGGATTTAGAAATCGGGATGCAATTAATGTTCTTGACTTGCGTCCCCCTCAGCTCTGGGGACCAAGTGTGGCAAATGGAAAGAGCATGCCTGGGCTTTACTGTGGGGAAAGAAATGGCTTCTGTCATTGGTAGCCCCTCCTCCAGAGGCTCCAAGCCTGCATTGTGACTCAGCATCTTAGGTAATAAAGAAACACTGAGCCCCTCCCCCAGGACTTTTTCCATCTTGAAGGAAGAGAATTCCTGGGAAATACAAAGGAATGAGTCTCTAATCTCCAACAGTGGGAATGCCAAGGACCTTGGCCCAGCAGGGGCAGAAGGGACACATATTATAGGAAGAAGGTGGGCCAGGAAGCCCTGGTCAGCTGCAGATGCCCAGGGCACCTGAGTCAAGTTCTCCTCTGCTCCTGGAGGCTCTTGTGTGCTAGCTAATTCCTTCCCCAAACATCTGCTTGCTGTCAGGTTAGGAAAGACATACTTGCTTTCCACTTTCTCAGGGATGTTGAGAGGATTCGTGAAGGGCTGTAATGAAGGGAACTGGGAGATTCTGGAGACAGATATTGTTTAATTGCTGAAGTTCTGTCTGTGAGTGAGCTCAGATGTGGAGAGCTGACAGCCGCCTGGGGCATGAGCCAAGGTTCTTGGCAGCAAAGGGCAGGCCCCAGGCACAGTCCGGTCCACCTCTGCCACTCTGAAGCATGATGGACATGAACTCCAGCCATCCTCATGTTAGGTTGGTTATATGCAGAAGCGGGGAGAGGGGATGTGGCCCCTCAGGCTTCATGTCTTGGGAGGCCACCTCCAAGACTCCCCAAAGAGAAGAAGAGCTGTTAATAGGAAGAGAGGGTTGACGCTCAGAGAGCAACGTGTGTCTATCACCCTTGCTTCCTTTGCTCAGTGTAGTAAGATTAGACTGGATGATTCCATTTGCCAGTAGTATGTTTAGTTTTTCAGAGTTGTTGCTTCCACTGATGGCTCATTCAATTATGTGGCAGTCATAATCTACTTGTAAGACACATTAGTTTATAAGGGGATATCACATCCTCTATTTTCTTTGATTTCCAACAGTTTGGTGAAATATACCCAACCTGGATAAGGTTAACCTTTGGAACCTCCAAAATGCAATACCTCACACCAGATGCTTTATATCCTCCCCATGTAAATGTAAACAGACTGGCTCAGCATGCAGTTCTCCCCACAATTATTCAGGGACCTGGATCCTCTCTATCTACTTTCTTTTTTTTTTTCTTTTCCCTTTCTTTCTTTCTTTCTTTCTTTCTTTCTTTCTTTCTTTCTTTCTTTCCTTCTTTCTTCCTTTCTTTCTTCCTTTCTTTCTTTCTTTCATTCTTTCTTTCTTTCTTTTTTAAAGTAAGCTGTATGGTCAACGTGAGGCTTGAACTCAAGACCCCAAGATCAAGGGTCACATGCTCCACCCACAGAGCCAGCCAGATGCCCCTCCATCTTGTTTCTTCTAATTTTGAGAGGGTACCTCATCTGGGTTGCAGCAAGTGGAAAGGGGAAAGCCTATGACCCCTCCTGGTCTGGTCTCAAAACCACATTGGGAATTGGACCCATCACTCCCATCACACTTCACTGTTGAGAACTTTGTCACGTCTTCATCAGAGAAGGTGGGGAAAGGTAGGACAGCCTGTCAGCACTGTGTCTTGCTAGAAGAAGGGCAGAGTGAGCCATCAGTGTGTCACACAGAGTGTAGGGATTAGTTCCTTTTTCCATAGTCGATGAAAAAGATAAATAAGGGAGACAAATGGGCTCATTCAAAGGCACACAACTGGCTGAGGGTTAGCATGGGAGCAGTAACACTGGCGTGGTTCCTCAGCCCTTTTCCTTTTCCCTACCATCCTCCCAGGCCGGCAGGGCAGACCCTTTAAAGGAGCACTGCCCTGGAAGACCTGGGACAGATCCTTAACATCAGTATGTGGAGCCAACAGAGGTAAATGCAAGATAGCACAGACTGTGTTCAACTCCTCTTCCCTACGCTCAGGCGCAGAGACAGAGGTCATAACTGCTCTGCCTCCTGGGTCCCCAGCCCACGGGGAGTGGATGTGTGCAGGCATAGAGAATCCTACACAGTGATAACACCCTCTTAACAGGCCATTTCATGTTGTGGATCTCGGCCACAAGTGTGTTCCTATGCTCATTCCAGGTCCCACTGGCTTCTATTATTCTAGACCACCTTTTGCTTTTGACCGCTTGCTTCCCCAGCATGATCAGTCTATGGAGATTAAGAATTCAGTGGGCAAAGAGGTCCAGACTGCAACAATTATGTTCGGTCATCTCTTGAATCAGCACGCACAGCCACCCCCCCACCCCGGCCACCTCCCTCCCACCAAGACTCCTCCAGGAAATCAGTGATTTTGTACCATGTGACTCAGATCTCTCCAAGCATCATCAACCTGTGGGCTCAAGCTTGGGGTTCCTTAAGATTCACACCGAAATCTTGTTCATTCTTGGTTTGGATAACTCCTAAAAATAATCCCGGTTCCTTGTAAAACTGTAGCCCCAAAGCCCTTCTGGGAGTCTCTGGAAGTGGGGCAAGGGGTTCCATATGTTCATGTTTCAGGCCCACCCCCTCGGTGGGTCCCTGCCCTTCGAGGTTACAATACTCAGCCCCTGTTGCTCCAGTTTTCTGTGCCTCAACCGTCTGATCTGCCAAGGGTGGGGCCAGAGAAATATTTTTTTGTTTCTCTCCCTGTGGGGAACAACCACAGCAGGGTTTCTTGGGCCCCAGGGGTTGCTAAGCCCAGTGAGAGGGCTCTTTCCATTGCGCCTACTTCCCAGAGTGCGGTGTGCCCCCAGGATGACGGGGCGTGGGTAGGTCCAAGCACCAAAGGCTGCATATACCTGTTGACCCTGGACACAGATGCTCATTCACTATGTCCTCTCATCTCACGATGAACTTTTGTGCCCTTCTCTGTAGTTTGGCTCCCTTAGTGCATCCTTCCACTCCTAGTTTGCCAGACAATTCAGTGTGTATCTGATCCCCAGGCACTGACATGATGTAAGCTCTTTTTCTAGGAGGAACTTTAGCTTATAGAGCCCAGGGACTCAGGTGAGGTTACAAAACCTTACTCCTATCTGTATCCAAATCTCAACTCGTCTATTACAATATCAGTGCCACCCCCTCAGGTCTCTGGGCACTGCTCAGATGAACACTTTCCTTTAATGCTTTATTAGTGTTTTAAGATGCATGATCTTTCAGTCATGGCTATTGCTGTATTTCTGGGTCTTATCCTCAGATACATTAAAAGAAAAAGGAAGTGTTTATGCACAGACCGCATGACTAGAGAAATTACCAAGTAGCCGAGACATCTGTTGTTATGGAAAATTATTGAATTGTTCTGTCAATCCCCAAAAGGGCCACCAGAAGAAACCTTCAATCAAGCAAAGCTAAGTTAGACTTCCTGAAATTCAGGGGAGTACCATGTTGACGGTCTTAGCGGTTTCTCAGGGGAGGGAAATCACGGAGGGATATTTTTGGTATTTCAGGGCAAGGGCTAAGTGATTTAGGGCAGCTCTTGCAAATCAGGGAACTAGTTAGTATAGAGCAGAGTTAACGACATGAGAGCTTTGGACTGGTGACCACACAAAGCAGAGGTTCTCAGTAATTCATCAGAAATTACCCTCAAGTTCTCAGTAATTTCTCAGGACTTGGCTCACCCCACGATTTCCATGCGTGTCCTCCAGGGCAAGATGGGGCTTTCTTCCCTCATCTTTTCCTCCTGTATCCTTTCTTGGAAGGGGATCTTCAGCAAAACAGAGGAAAGAGATAAGGATGGGGTTCATGTAATAACTCATGGAAGTTTATCCTTGAGAAGCACAGTAGCAAAACCAAAGAAAATACCTGTCTTTATGAATGTGAAGGAATGAAAAGCCTCTTAGCAATTCCAGACATTCAGGATTGAATGCTGTCCTCCCCCCGCCTCACCACCCTCCACATCCCCCACCCCCACTGCCAGATGGATCTGGGTCCTGGGGAGAAATTGGAGAAATGGAACCAAATCAAGGATACTTCCCGTAGGGAAGAAGAGTGAGGAACATAGAGACAGAAAGGCCACCCTGATACCTATAGGCGGCCGATGGGTGACTCAATGGAGAAAGAAGAATATTCTGCTTCATCCTTCAAAGCATCATAGGCCTGTGTGCCTATTCCTTCGCTAGACCGAGGTCCAAGAAGGTGGGCCAGGATTATGACTTCATTGTCATATCCTTCCTGCCGATTAAGGTGACATCCCTTCCGAATAAGGAGTTTTAAAGAGAGTGGATTATGAGTCCAACTTTCCCCTGTTTACAGAAGAACAATCAGCCTTCCCATCAACTGCATCACAGTTGGATATATTTGTTGTTTAGAGGTCCAAAATCTTGGACAAAAACGGCAAAAACGTCTGTACCCTGTCGTATCTATCTTTGTGGTTTAAATCTGGCAGTCGTCGATCTTAGCTGCCCCGTAATCCACCTCTCTTCTGTCCTACATTAAGTGGCTCCTCAAAATGTCTCTTGCAGTGCAATATCATTATATCATCTTTACAGATACCAGTCTCAGGACCAGTTTGCCCTCTGGCAGTTTCCTTAATTGGTGATTTGGCAACATTGGGGTTTTTTTCTTCCAACCTGCCAGTTTCCTTCATTTAAAGCAAATTCTGTCAAATGAGTAAGTGCCCATAGCACAATTACCAAGCACAAAACGAAACTGCAAATACGCATTAGCTTACCAGGGTAGCGCCTGGTATATTAACAAGAAAGAGACAAGCATATGAGATTGACAAGAGAATGGAGCATTTCATTTTTTTATTCTGTTTTATTGCTGCAATATCCCATTTGATGGCCTCCAGCTTTCAGAGCATCAGCTTCCTGCAATGACACTAATGAAGAAATGCTGCTTTTTGTTCATTCTTTAACCAACTGTGTTGCTCTTTAATGGGAATATGGCACTTTCCCCCCATTCATGCAGAGTTATGAGCAGTTAAATCTCTAGGGGACCTATGATGTGTACAGCACTCTTTTCCCTCTAAGATTTCTCTGATTAGATGGTAAGTACACTTTCTGTCGATAAATTCAACATTCTAGATATTTCAAATTATGGGCAGAAACAGGGATATTTTTCGCGCCTGGAAAAAAATTAAAGAACCCGAGAGGCTTTTTGAATAACATTTCTCTGTGCGATATACTGTTTTAATTATTTCCCAATCATTTTCTTCAGTCTGTTCTTTATGAAGGCACCCGCACTGACAACTATTTTTGTTAATCATTCACACGTAACTGACTTCTAAATAGTTTCTTATTTAAGCAGAAAGTTATTCTGCCATTTTGCCAGAATGTCCACTCAGGGTTGATCTCCCATGGGGCTCATTTAATTTCTTCTCTGTTTTCTTCTCTGGGTTCCTTCCGCTTGCCCAGAAGCACGGAATTTGATCTTATGTCAGTTCTCTGAGACTCCACCATAATTGAAGGCTGGGATTAAGCTGCCGGGACAGTGGAAGCAGTGAGGTGCATGAACTGTTTTCAACTGAGTTTGATCCCCAATCATGAAATGTAACTGAGTCCTAGGTTAGGTCCAAACCAGCTGGGACATGACCTAAAATCACTCACAGAGCAGACCTGCTTCAAGATCCAGGAACGACGGAAATATCTTCTGCAGAGTAGGAAACAAATTGGATATCCATCCTCCCTCCCCCCAGTTTCGGGAGCATTTCATTTCTGCAGAAGACTGGACAGATTTTGATGTTACCACATAATAAATGAATCTATCACACAGATCATCAGACTGGATAGAAACGGATCGGTATTTCAAGTGAAGCTTCTCATATTCCATCAAAATAGGTGAACAGATTAAGAAATTTCAGTTGTGGGAAAAGAAAAACTGTTACAATGTTTTTAATTTAAAAACTGTATTTTTCAAACATGACTGAAACTGTTGAGTATTTTTTTTCATATTTATTCATTTTTGAGAGAGAGACAGACAGACAGACATGAGTGGGGGAGGGGCAGAGAGAGAGAAAGAGACACAGAATCTAAAGTAGGCTCCAGGCTCTGAGCCGTTAGCATGGAGCCCAACACGGGGCTTGAACTCACAGACGGTGAGATCATGACCTCAGGCAAAGTCCAATGCTCAATCGACTGAGCCACCCAGGCACCCCTGAAACTGTTGAGTATTAATGGCTAACAAAGACTTGCTAACATTGCCATCATGATTACTACTGCCGTTATTAGCCATTCAGACCAACAGTTACTTAGGCACTGTTATAAAAATGGGATGAAAACAATGACAGAATTAAATGACCTAGTCTTTGAATGGAGGCCACTGAGACCACAGGAGAAAGATACATGTAAATAGCTAGCATGTAAATTGCCTAAGCAGGCAATCCAGTGGAAGGGACAGGTAATTCTGACTTAGGGTGCTGGAGAAAGAAGCCATCGGTAAGGCTGGCATTGGCAAAGGGCTGTGGGTAGTGTTGGGTGTTTAGACTGAGGGAAAGGCATAACCAAAGCCATAAGGGCAGGAAAGTGAATCCACGTGTCCAGGGAATGATGAGTCACCTGGTGTGCCTGCGGCAGAGGGTTGTAGAGGAACGTGCAGGGAAATAAGCCTGGAGACATAGCTTAGGCTTGGCCTGAATGCCATTCCAGTATTTCCCATCTTAAGGAGGTGCGGTGGTGTATTACAAGGAGTATGGCAGAGTGAGTAAGCCATGAAATTCCAGCTCTGACATGTGATAAACTAGCAAACTTGGGCACCACTTTTTGCATTCCTAAAATGAAGATGATAGTCATCACCACCTAATGTGAAGGTCAAATACATGTGAAAGAGCTTAACCTAGTTCCAGGTGCAAGGGAATCTCTCAGTAAAGGGTAGCTATTGTTACTGTAAGTTCTTTAATAAGACAGATCATCGTAGCAGAGATAAGAATTCATTGGAAATATAAGAAAGGGGAAGAGGAGGGGTACCTGGGTGGCTCAGTCAGTTAAGCATCTGACTCTTGGTTTTGGCTCAGGTCATGGTCTCACAGCTTCATGGGTTCGAGGCCCAAACCAGGCTCTGGGCTAACAGTGCACTCACACTCTCTCTGCTTTTCTCAAAATAAATAAATTAATTTTAAAAATCCAGAAAGGTGAAGAGGGGCACCTGGATGGCTCAGTGGGTAGAGTATCTGATCCTTGATTTCAGCTCAGGTCATAATCTCATGGTTCATGAGATTGAGCCCCTTATGGGGCTCTGTGCTGACATTGCAGAGTCCGCTTGGGATTCTCTCTCTCTCTCTCTCTCTCTCTCTCTCTCAAAAAAAAAAAAAGTGAAGAAAAAAATTGCTCTGGAAGTTGATATAATGGCCAAGATGTTAAGTTGAAGGAGGGGATAGAGTTAACACAATTTGGTGGCTCGTATGGTGTGAAGGGTGAAGATGAGTGTAATAAATTCAAGTTTCTAGCTTGTATGATCAAGAAGATTGTAAACTAAAATGCTATTACTTGAGAAAAGAACTTCAGAGAAGCAGCACGTTGGGTTACTGGTGCACAAAGGGGACGTTCCATTAGTTTCGGACATGATGAGAGTATCCATTTCCTAGAGCTGCCATAACAAAGCCACAAGCTAGGTGGCTTGACACAACAGAGATTTATTGTCTCATACTTCTGCTGGCTAAAATCCAAAATCAAAATGTCAGCAGGGTCATGCTGCCTCTGACCCTTCTTTGCCTCTTCCAGATTCTCTTCCTTGTTGGCAGCCCTTCTGTCTCTTGGCTGGTAGCTTCATCGCTTCAATCTCCACCTCCATTGTCACCAGCTCTCTTCTCCCGGTGTGTCTGTGTCCCTTCTCTTCTAAGGACCCCAGACTATTGGAATAAGGACCCACCCTACTCCAGCATGGCCTTTCCTTAACTAAATACATCTACAATGGCCCAATTTCCAAAGAGGTTTACATTTATACATACTGGGGGGTAGGACTTGACTGTATTGGGGGAACTCAGTGTGTAGCCCATAATAGTGACCACATTACCTAGTTTTCCCTTAAGTTGCTTACCCTAAATAGACAAGGAACTTAAAATACCCCTGAAAAGAAAGCGTAGACTGAATTTTGCTTGCAGTAGTAAAAGAAGAAGGGCATAGGAGAAAGTGGGAGAGGCAGCTGAGTTCCGTGGATAGGAATAAGGATTCTGGAGCCAGCCACCTAGAATCGCGTAGCTTTGAGCAAGTTACCTAACCTCTCTATGTTTCAGTTTCAAACATGTGAAAAGGGGGTAATGATAGTACACACCCAACAGGGCTTTTATGAAAATTAAATATGTTAATATTTTTTAAACACTCAGGACAGTGCCTAGTACAGAGCAAACAATATGAGTCTGTTAAAATATGACACAGTTTGAATTCTTTGCCAGCAACATTACAAGATAAGACTAAGATGTAGTTGGGTCTAACAAGTTAGCCAAAAAAATTTGAAATTATCAAGAAGACTGTTTGAATTATGAGTTTAAATCTACTGTCACTAACTGGGAGCCTAGACCATGGTATGTTTTGCGCTTTTAAATCTTAAAAATCTTAAATCTTTTGCTTAAATCTTAAGTAGTGATAATAAGAAGTTATAATAAAAATTATACTTGAAAGCATTATAGCATCTCTATCACATTTTTTTAATGTTTATTAAAAAAATTTTTTTTAATGTTTTAATTTATTTTTGAAGGAGAGAGAGAGAGAGAGAGAGCATGAGCGGGGGAGGAGCAGAGAGAGAGGGAGACACAGAATCAGAAGCAGGTTCCAGGCTCTAAGCAGTCAGCACAGAACTTGATGCAGGGCTCGAACTCACAAACTGTGAGATCATGACCTGAGCCGAAGCCGGCCACTCAACTGACTGAGCCACCCAGGCACCCCTAATGTTTATTTTTAATTTTGAGAGAGAGAGAGAGAGAGAGAGAGAGAGAGAGAGAGAGAGAGTGCAAGCAGGGGAGGGACAGCAAGAGAGGACATAAAATCTGAAGCAAGGTCCACACTGATAGCATCGAGCCAGATGGGGCTTGAACTCTGAACCCTGAGATCATGATCTGACCTGAAGCTGGGCACTCAATCCACTGAGCCACCCAGATGCCCCTATATTGATTTTTTTTAAAGTTCTATTCATATGAATGCTGCAGGGGATATAAACTTAAAAGTGTTTTGTTTTAATGGATAGCATACACAATTAAAAAACTTAGAGACAACTCTTATAGAGCAGGGACTGACATGTTGTATGTATACCATGGGCCAGATTTAGCCCACTGCCTATTCTTGTAAATAAAATTAATTGCAACACAGCCACACTCATTATCTGTAGACACTTTTGCGCTACAATGGCAGAACTGAGTAGTTGTAACAGAAACCATATATCCCACAAAGCTGAAAATGTTTACTATCCCTCTTTGCAGAAGAAGTTTGCTAAGTCCTGGTCTAGACCACGTTTGCCTGCTGGTAGCTCAGCTGAATTGTCGACATCAAATCTAGGATGCATCAGATAACCTCAGAAAATCAAGCCTTGCAGGGAAAGACAAATCTGCAAATTAGTGGCAGACATCACACCCACCAGGGTGTGATATTGTGACAGAGAACACAAACATTGCTTGTCCCCAAGCACCAGCTTCTTCATGGGGAAGGGAGCTACTCCAGCAACTGGCAAATTGCAAAGAGAGTTCTGCATGGCATCGGGCTTTCCCCTAGATCTGGGAATGTGCTCCCGAAGGACTTCTTCCACACCAGGCACAGTGATCTGCGTGGACCACACAGAAGGAAGAGTTCAAACAGATGTGGTCTGTTGGCAGAAGGAAGACTTGTTCCTGTCATTATTATGGTATAGGAGACATCAGACTACAAAAACATGGCTAATCCTTTGGGTCACTTATTAATAGGACAGTTCAGATCACAGATAAAGTGTTCCCTCACCATTTACAGATGATGAAAGATACACTGGAAAGACAGGAAGTAGATATGCGGCCATGTTTCTGTGTGTTTCATGGAATCTGTTGTTTTGGAGCCATTTCTGGTTTATCAGTGGTCTTAGCTTAAGAAATCAAGCAAAACAGAAAGCAAATAGGAGTTAGTTGGTAGAAAGGACTGACAATTCAGGAATCGATGAATTGCCTGGCAATGTGATGACCTTTAGATGACTGGGGACACAAATGGGGTGCAGGGCTTGACTCAGTGATGGCATATCCAAGGTCTTAAACTCCTCAAAAGCTGGTCTGTCAGCACTCAAATAAAACCACAGGAAATTCCCTCGAGAAAGTAATCATTACTTAGAGTTGTGCTTAATTACAGCCCTCAAATGTTAGCAAGAGAGTGGTTTGATTTTCATTGTCACAATCCATCATTGATTAGATAGCAGATCAAAGATCTTTCTTAAAATACATACTTAAAAAAAATTTCACTGTGTGAATTGAAATGTTGACAACCAAGACTTCACTTAGTCTCAGGATGCCACAGATAAGATTGTCCACGATGTAACAGCGTGATCCATCTGAGTCACACAACGGTAAGTCCGGGACTTCCTAGGTCCTGGTAGTGAGAAGCATTCTGCTTGTGAATCTTATAAACAACCTTTTCTCCACTGGTGTCAGGATTCATCACCCCAGCTCAGGAGAATATAACGGAGCTGGTGTAAGAGAAAGCCTGGTGTCAGGCATAAAGAGTACCTAGAAGGAACTCTATTTCTTAGGCTCTGTCAGTGCAGAAATGGGCTTTGCTCCCAAGAAAAGCTGTTTGCTGTTTGTTCCTAATGACGGCTAATGTATGAACAAACCAAACTCCCAGAGCTATAACTGATATCATCAATGATGCTGGTACACAAACAAAGACGCTAATGAAGCGAAGCCGTGTGGCTCAGGCTTTGAAAACAGCCTGTGGCGGGGCGAGAGGAGAGTCGGCTCAATGAAGTCATTTCTAGGAGCAGTAGATAAAAGGGTAGTGCTAGAAAGACGCAAATGCTCAAAACAATTACACATTTAAAAATCCCTTCACCCCGTGCGGCAGGAAAATTTTTACTTCATCACTTTCTCTTCCGACATGTCAAAATGCATAAGCTTTTGCGTCAGTAGGGCCTCTGTTCTCTGGGGAAAAAATAAGAGGCCGATATCCAAGGGGGCATCTGACACCAGGTGACGGACAGGTAGGACATTCAGCAAACAGCTCTGTCACTCAGCTCCCCTCCGTCCACAGACCTGACTGCACATGTCATCTGGGCCTGTCTCCCTGCTCGGATACCCTCATATTCCATGTTGCTCCTTCTGCTTCAGTGCCTGACTCTGTCCAAAGGCCATTAGCGTTCTGAGGGCGACAGAAATGGAGCTGTTCTGGGGGTGGGAGCATGGGGAGGGGACAAAGAAACACCAGCCCAAATCTCTGCCCCCCTCGAGAAAACGGCCATCCCTAATTACACAAAACGACAGAGCGAGCGTGTGACTGAAGCCGTTGCAAACGATACTTATTTCTCTGAAGAGCCTAAAAGAATAGGTCACCCTAGCTAATACACTAACAGCATACTTTGCTGTGTATGCAACATCCATCACATCCTCCGAATGCTTGGATGCCGACTGACATCTGCACCGAGCAGGGAAAACAGCATATTTTTTTTTGTCTTCCTGTGCAATTCATTTATGTATGGACCCCGTGATTTGTTCCGGCGAGGAAGTCATGCTTGTGTGGTAGGAAGAAGGAAGACAGCTTTGAGTTAGAAATGGGGGATGTACGGACACAAAACTGGCTGTCTACATGACAAAACCCTACGGAGTTCTGTCCCCAGGTGTTTCAAGCCCCTCTCATTTTAATTCACCGGACAAGCCAGTAAGAATTGTCCCCCCAAAGCAGGCCATTGATTGATTTCATTATCATCCTAAGTACAGACGCCAAATTTCTGGATGGGCTACTAGATCAGAACCTGGCTGAAATCGAACAAAACGCAGCCGTATTTGTCACAGAAAACGCAGTTGAGGTGAGGGGTTTGGGAACCTCCGAAGTCCAGGGGCTCCAACTCCAGGAGAATCGGTGGTGGTTAGGCTAGAGGCTAGCAGCCTCGGGTGAGCCACCCTGGTTCCTGGGGACGCAGGGATTGAGATAAACCTCTTCTGTCCCTAGAGAAGGTGCCATAGAAACCAGTCTAGGAGCACGGCTGCTACTCTTGAGGGCTGTACAATAGGACCTTAGAGGTAGGGTTTATTACAGGCCAATTCAGTTGGTCACATGTGCGAGCATCTGTTATGGGCCAGGACTGGTAAAAGAGTAAAACAACAAATATGTTCTTAAGATAGTGCTTCTCAAGGGGCGCCTGGGGGATCAGTTAAGTGTCTGACTTTGGCTCAGTTTATGATCTCGCAGCCTGTGAGTTCGAGCCCCTCGTCGGGCTCTGTGTTGACAGCTCAGATCCTAGAGCCTGCTTCAGATTCTGAGTCTCCCTCTCTCTCTCTCTGCCTCTCCCCCACTTGTGCGCTATCTCTCTCTCTCTCTCTCTCTCTCTCTCAAAAATAAACATTTTTTAAAACTTAAAAAAAAAGATAGTGCTTCTCGAGAGAGGGAAGGCATATCCCACACACTCTCAACAGGCTACCCTGTTGAGCAAGTGACACCTGTTACCCCACCAGGGTAGCTGTTACACTGAGGGGAGGATAGCAAATAGCACAACGAGGCCCACCACCAGGAACCGCAGTCCTGATGTCAACCTGCCACATGGTCTGCAGGTTTTGGGGTCACCAAGAAAGACATGACTCACACACGTGTTCATTCACATAGAGAAGAGACAGAGCAAGATCAGGTTCCACAGTGAGCACTGGTCCCCGACGCGGGTTCGTCCTACAGCCAATGCAGAGAGATGATCTGTATACACCCTCCTGTGCTACAAGCAAAGGACCCCGTTTTCTGCCCCCAGGAACAGGTGTAGGGTTGGCACACTGCCATATGAAATGCACATTTAAGCAGGACAAAGGATTACACATCAAGCCTGTAACAGGATAAGATTCTCCCAAATAAGAGAGTAAGCCCAGCAGAGGCTGGGAAGTCTCCTTATCTCCAGGTAAGGGGATGTTCCAGGCCCCAGCACTCTTATACAGCCCACAGGGGTCGAGCAAGCTGTGCATGACCGCCTTCCCAACATCCCCCACATGCCAAAGAGGCAGGATGCTGGAGCAGGACATATGTGAAAAACTACCTGTCGTAATCATCTTAGGAACAACAGAAAGTGAAGTTCAGTGTAAGCTTCTTGGCTGGTGAGTACATAAACAAAATGCAGTGATACTCAAGGGTGGTGGTCTATCCAAAGCTGGAAGGGAGGCTGTCTCGTGTAGGAATCTGATAAACCAACATAAGGCAGATTGAGATCAGTGCAATGACTGTTATCAGGAACGACATACAAGTATCAAGAAGCCATCTTTTATGATGATTTTTCATAGCCAATTTCCAAAGATCATACTCATAAGGAAAAAACTCTGCGCGCTGCAATGTAAGTAATTCTGATGAATTTATAAGAATAACTGTAAACCCTCTCTAGTTTTCAAACACATCTGCAATCTCAAGGACATTATAATTAGTATTAAATTTCTGTGGGGGCGCCTAGGTGGCTCAGTCGGGTGAGGGTCCAACTTTGGCTCAGGTCATGATCTCCAGCTCCTGAGTTTGAGCCCTGCGTCAGGCTCTGTGATGACAGCTCAGAGCCTGCAGCCAGCTTCCAATTCTGTGTCTCACTCTCTCTCTGCCCCTCCCCCGCTCGTGGTTAGTCTCTCTCTCTCTCTCTCTCTCTCTCTCTCTCAAAAATAAATAAACATTAAAAAAAATTTAAGTTTCTGGGGACCTACCCCTGAAAGAAAAGTGTAACATGAGAGGAGAAACATAGGCTGTCAAGGGTCCAGTCCCTGTGGTGTCCATTGTGTCCTTGATTCCAGAGATCTTTTCTTTGAGATTCTGTGAACTACTCACTAACCTTCCAATAAATGTCATTTGGGGTTTAAACTAGTTTGCATTGAGTTTCTTTCCTCTCTTTCAAATAACAAATCCTCACAGAAAAGCTTTTTAATCAAACATCTTTGTAGATAAGCCTTTTAATTCTGAATGGGGAGTTGGGGCCTCCAAATCCTGGTTCTCACGTGCTCCTTCCTGGTGTGGATCCTTGCAAGTCCTCCAGCCTCTCTGACAAAGTCCATTGGGTGGGGAGAAGTCCTTTCTGTTTCTTATATAGCTGTAATTCTATCATGGAAAAGGAAGCTTTATCCATATATTCAGCTAAGAAATGATGACATTCCAGGATGGGCCACTTGAAGGCCTATTTGCATAAGGACCCAATGTAGACTGGGAGAAATTATCAAGAGGAGCTGGAGACAGATGGTTAGGCCTTAGGACAACTGGATTAAACACCAAACCAAAAGGAAACAATTGTTTCGGGCACCTGGGTGGCTCAGTCAGTTAAGCGACCAACTTCGACTCAGGTCATGATTTCACAGCTCTTGGGTTCAAGCCCCGTGTCTGTGCTGACAGCTCAGAGCCTGGAGCCTGCTTCAGATTCTGTGTCTCCCTCTCTCTCTGTCTCTCCCCTGATTGTGCTGTCTCTCTCTCCCTCTTTCTCTCTCAAAAATAAATAAATAAACATTAAAAAAGAGAGAGAGAGAGAGAGAGAGAGATCATTGTTTGCATCTAAGAGGGTCCAGGAGAGCCAAGAACTCACCCTGAGGTAAGAAGGCAACCAGATAGTGGTTGGACGAGGGGCCAGGGAGAAAGATGCTTTTGAACATGAGGCTGTGTAGCTTCTCACAGAGGCAGGTCCTTTGTGGTCTCAAGTTTCTTGACAGAGGGGGCTATAAACAAATGGGAAAACAAAGCTACTCTCTAGGGAAACCTAAGTAAAGCAACACTGCTGAGGAGAGATCCCTTCCCCACCTCAGGAAGCATGGTATTGACAACGTGAAGTGCCCTGGGCAATACCAAGGCCAGTCCACCAGGCAGAAGTAATAGGACTCTTACAGAACCAAACAGGCCCAATAAAATGCATTCCTTTCTCCGAACTAATTTCTGAACCAGAAAAAAAAAAAAAAAGAAGAAGAAGAGTGAGGGAAGCAATTGGGTGGGGGGATGGGCTAAATGGGGCTAAAAGTAGACATGAGGAGCTTTTGTTACTCTTTGAGCCCAGGTTTCTAAAAAAAAAAAACATGAGTAAAAAGGATGTCATTATGTCTCTTTCTAACAGTAATAATGACCAAGGGTTTTTTTTCTTTAATCTGGAGCATATTAGAATATTTCTTAATTCTACCTTCTAAAAAAAAGAAGAAGAGTGAGGGAAGCAATTGGGTGGGGGGATGGGCTAAATGGGGGATGGGCATTAAGGAGGGCACTTGTTGGGATGAGCACCGGGTGTTGTAAGGAAGTGATGAATCCCTGGGTTCTACTCCTGAAAGCAATATCACACTGTATGTGAAGTAACTAGAATTTTAAAAAATAAAAACATAAAAAGGAAGAGTGAGGGAGACTAAAAGCAAATTACCACCTTTAATGCCGATAAAGATGATATTTGAAGAATGTGAGTTTTATCTGGAGGTGAGTAGGGTCCCTAAAACTGTATTCCAGAAGTCAACAGACTGGCCAACACAGGCACAAACTACTAGACCAAACACTGCTTTTATAATTCAACTCCCTTGGCTAGCCTCCTTACATCACTACAGTCTGGGAAAGCAAGGGCTCAAAACTTCTAATTTCTTTTTTATTATTAGAAGTATAGAACATATCCAGTGTAAACAAAGCAGTATAAAAACCCCTCATGTACCCATGAGCCAGCCTCAGCAATTACTAACATTTTGCCATTCTTATCGTATATTTTTATTGCCAAATATTCCCAGTTAAATACTGATTTCCTTACAGTTCTTTTTTTAAAGTAAAATTTATATACCTTGGGATGTATAAATCTTAACTTTACAATTCTGACACAAGGATACACCTATGTAACCCACATCTCTATCATAATTTTGGTCTCCCCAGAGGTTCCACTTATGTCTCTTCTCGATCATTCATTGACCTCCTCAAATCAGAGAAACACTGCCATGTTTTTTCCTCCTTAGACAAATTTGTTTTGCCTGCTCTAGAATATTATATAAATGGAGCCATACAATATGGACCCTTTTGTGACTGGTGTCTTAGCCTCAGCGTAATGCCCATAGGATTCACCTACACTGTTGTGCTTATCCGCTCACCTCCTTTTATCACTACCTGGGATTCCATTGTAGAACACAGCCTAGTTTATTTACCCCTTCACTGTTGGTGGGCATTTGGGTCATTTCCACTTAATGACTATTGTAAATTAAGTTGAACAAGTCATTTTGAACACACATATTTCTTGAATAAATAGGAGAAAGAGTGCTGGGTGAAGACAGATAGATAGATAGATAGATAGATGATAGATGGATGATAGAGTTAACTTTGCATACACACACACACACACACACACACACACACACACACACACATACAAACACATATGTCAAAACTTCTCCTAAGTAGTTGTCTATCCCCACTAGCAATGTGTCAGAGCACCAGTTCTTCCCCACTTTTGGTAATGTCAATCTCTTTAATAGTCATTCTAGCAGATATATAGGATTATCTAATTGTGGTTTTAATCTGCCAATCCCAAATGACTAATGACCTTAGGCATTTTTTCATGGGTTTATCAGCCCACGTATTTTTCTTTGCAAAATGCCTGTGTAGTCTTTTGCCCATTTAAAAACAGTGGACTGCTTGCTCCTTTTTTCCCCTAGTTTTTATTGAGATAGCACTAGCATACAGCAGGGGTAAGTCTAAAGTGTACAGCATCATGATGTGACTTAGATAACTATGAAATGATGACCACGATAGGTTTAATTAGTATTCACCATCTTATATAGACGCAAAAGAAAAGAGAAGAAAATGCTTTTTTTTCCTTGTGATGAGAGCTGTTAGGACATACTCTCTTAGCAACTTTCAGATACACTCTATGGGAGTGTTAACTATAGAAATCATGTTGTAACTCCGTCCCCAGGACTTTCTTACATTATCCGTATAACTGGAAGTTTGTGCCTTGTGACCACCTTCTTCCAAGTCCCCCTCATTCCCACCCCCTGCCTCCAGTAACCACAAATCTCTTCTCTTTTTCCGGGACTTTGATGTTTGTTCTTTCATTTTTGTTTTTTTAAATACCACATGTAAGTGAGACCACACAGTATTTGTCTCTCTTGCTTGACACTGTTTTTATTCCATTGTAGGTATGCCAGATATAAGTCCTCTGAAAACGTATTCCCCAGTCCGTAGCTTGCCTTTTCATTTTCTTAAATGATGCTCTTTTTGATGAGCATCATTGTTTCAGTTTGATGAAGTTGTCGTCACCCATATTTTTCCTTAATGGTTATTGCTTTCTGTGTCCTGTCTATATGCTTACTTTCTGGTCATGAAGATATTATCCTGTGTTTTCTACTAAAAATATCACTGTTTTAATTCTTGTACTTAGGTTTATAATCAACCTCAGTTTAATTTTTGTGTCCAGCGTAAGGTATAATTCACAGTTAATCTCTTTGTTTTACTCTATATGGATACTCAGTGGTTCTAGCACTATTTACTGAACAAACTTGCCTTTTCCCATTGAATTTATTTGACATCTTTGTTTAGAATCAACAGACTTTATAAGTACAGGTCTATTTGTGGACTCTCTTCCCCTGATCTCTTTGTCTATGCTTGGCTGGGATTACTGTGGCTTTATATAAGGCTTAAAGTCAGGTAGTATAAGTCTTCTAGATTTGTTCATCTTTTCTAAAATTGTTTTGGCATTCTAGATCCCTTGAATTTTCGTATAAGTTTTAGAGTGGACTTGTCATTTTCTGTTTTTAAAAAACAGCCTGCTGGTATTATCACTGAGGCTGCATTGGCTCTATAAATCAGTATGGGAAGAAGTGACATCTTAATGCTATTGACTTTCTGCTCCATGAACATGATATATCTCTCCATTGTTTAGGATTCCTTTATCTTCCCCAGGTCGTGTTTTATCACTCTCAACATGGATATTCTGCATGTCTTTTATTAAACTTATTCCTGAATATTTTATTTTTGACACTGTTATAAATGGATTGAAAATTTTCCCAATTATTTGCTGCTAGAATATAGAAATATAACTGATTTTTTACCATGTGACCTTGTATGTCGAGACTTTGCTAAACTTATGTTTTAGCTCTAGTGGTGTTTTTTGTTTGTTTCCATTCCTTAGGTCTTTCTGCATAAACAATCATGTTGCCTGCAAATAGAGAGTGTTTCCCTTGTCCTTTCCAACATTTGGGTCTTTTCTTTCTTCTTCTTGTCTTTTTGCACTGGCTAGGAGCTCTGGTACAATGTTGAATACAAATGGTAGGTGCAGACCTCCTGGCCTTGTCCCCACCTTAGCAACAAAGTGCTCAGAGTTTGGCTGATTTGATGTTAGCTGTAGGTTTTTCATAGATGCCGTTCATCAGATGGATGAAGTTCCTTTCTATTCCATTTTCTGGGAATTTTTATCGTAAATGGATGTTGAATTTTGCTAGTTGCCTTTTCCTCGTCTACTGAGATAATCATTTGTGTTTTTCTTTTGTTCTGTTAGCATGATGGATGGAACACAATGATTGATTTCAAATGTTAAACTAACTTCTATTCCTAGAATGAACTCTACTTTGTCATTATATATTATGCTTTATATTGCTAGATTTGTTGTGTTAATATTTTTTTAGCATTTTTGCATTTATGCATGAGGAATTTTAGTCTAAAGTTTTCTTTTTTTATTTCATTTTATTTATTTGAGAGAGACAGAGCATACTTATGCACAAGGGGGGAAGAGGAGGAGAGAGAGGGAGAGAGAGAGAGAGAGAGAGAGAGAGTGAGTGAATCTTAAGCAGGCTCCACTCTCAGCATGGAGCCAGACAAAGGGCTCAATCTCACAACCCTAGGATTATGACCTGAGCCGAAACCAAGAGTCGGATGTTCAACCGACTGAGCCACCAAGGTGCTCCTGTAGTTTTCTTGTAATAAGGACTATATTTTTATGAATCAGTAGTATGGAGTAACTGGGCCTGTGGGGAAGCATATCGAGGTTGGTGTGCTTTTTGGTGACTCAAATTATACCAGGAAACCACTCACCTACTTGATTCTAAGACAGGATGTGTGTGTGTGTGTGTGTGTGTGTGTGTGTGTGTGTGTGTATGTATGTATACATGTGTATATATATGTATATATATTTACATGTATATATGACATGATACATACACATATACATATGATTTGTTTTATTTTCAATATATGAAGTTTATTGTCAAATGGGTTTCCATACAACACCCAGTGCTCATCCCAAAAGGTGCCCTCCTCAATACCCATCACCCACCCTCCCCTCCCTCCCACCCCCCATCAACCTTCAGTTTGTTCTCAGTTTTTAAGAGTCTCTTATGCTTTGGCTCTCTTCCACTCTAACCTCTTTTGATTTGTTTAAATATTGTCATAAAAATATAGTTGGCTTAGTGTCTTACGTGATTTCAACGAGTCCGTGCAACTGACTGCACAGATTTGATAAACTGGGCATAAAAATGTCACTAAATTGGAAAAAGAAAGCATTCACCCAAATATATATTTAAATATACATGGGGGGGGGGTTGGGTTTTTTCCCATTTAATTATAATTTTCTTGCATTTAGATTTGTAAATTTCAAAATGAGGAAATCCAATTTCTTGGCACTGGAAGAGAAAGCTTTGGGGTCTTCTCATTTATTCCTTACGCAAAGAAGCATCTAAACTATTGGCAAATTCTGGCTGGCAGGTCCTTACTAATGACAGGTCTGGATGCGGTTGTGTTTTTTTGACAGTTCTTTGGTTTAGCTTTCATTTGAGGACATCCTTTTAAAGGCCACTATCCCACACTGCTATTTTAACTGGGGGAAAATACTTATGTCTGGCTAAGAACAACCAAAAGGATAAAAAAAAAGGATGGAAAAGAGACAAGATAAGTGTCTCACGTTGTTCTCAGATGTGAACACAGTGGGAAGAATATGGCATTAATGTGTTTAAAAACACACGTTTTGACAAAACTGACACAAAACATTGGAAGAAAGAAGCCTGCCTCCTAAGACAAAAAGCATCCTTGTCCTTATTTCAGAAGGACAATTTTGAAATCAGAGGTATAGAGGAATACATATGCACAAGGCTGTGCTTTGAGAATATAATGGTAACAGCAAATTTCTAACAGTAGCAAATTGTTAGATGATGGGATATAATACAAGCATGGAAGTCACATTCATGAGATATGCGGTATGCAATGTCACAGGAAACACCCATGATAAGATATAACCAAACACCTGGACACACATACATTCAGTTATGGGGGCTCAGTGAAAAACAATACATTAAAAGTATTTAAAGAGAACAATCTTCAGACACTAGATAAATGCACAGAACCAACGCTAGAAGAAAATTCCAAAACTGGCAATAGAGTGATCTCAGTGTGATAAGAACAGATGTGGTTTTGTTTTTCTTCTTGGAGTTGTCCGTGCTTTTGAATTCTTATTTAAAACCTGTATTATTTTCTAATAAGAACAAATACAGAAAAATCAATTTTTTAAGACTTGGTTTGGGAAGTGTATCATATGTCATATAGGACACAAGAGGATAATTCTCCACTCTGCTTTAGAGATGTACTTGTGAAATAGCCAGGGATTTAAATCAAAGGATAGCCCTGTCTTACTGCAGGCAATTTGCTTGGTCTCTTAGTATTTTGGTGATAGTCCCCATGAGGCGAGTTTGGTATCTGAAGGCAGGTGCAGGCAGCTGCATCCTAACAGCTTGACCACTCTCATTTTGGGCACATCAGGCTGTCAGCTTCCTCGCTTCCAGCCCTCTGCATACCACAAGCTGTCAGTCTCCCAGCCGTGCCACACTGCTGGTGGCTTTGTAATCAGGCTGCTGTGCGGTAGACCTGTGTCCCTGATAAATACTGGGGACTGATTTGCACACAGGCCAGGTAGGCACTAGACAATCAACTCATTTTGATGCCAGTAAATACACATAATTGATCTTGGTATCTAGACATACAATAGTGAGGAAAACCCAAGGGGGGCTTGGCAACAGAAGCCCTGAATTTGAGTCTTTGCGTGATATTGGGCAAATCTCTAACTGCCCAGGGCTCAGGCAGCTCATCAGTGAATGGGTAAATTAAATGACATTTCCCATAGCTGTGCGTCAGAACCATTGTGAATGTCAAAGAATGTACGTGTGCTATCAGCAAATTGATCCTAAATTTTATACGGAAAGGCAAAAAACAACAGCCAACACGATAGTGAAAGAGAAGACTATAGTCAGAAGACTGACACTACCCAATTTCAAGGCTTACTATAAAACTAAGTGATCAAGACAGTATGGTATTGGCCAAAGAGTAGACAAATAAATCAATGGAACAGGATAAAGAACCCACAAATAGACCCATACGAATATAGTCAACTGCTCTTTGACAAAGGAGCAAAGGTAATACAATGGAGAAAGGACAGTCTTTTCAACAAATGGTGCTAGAAAAACCAGACATCCACATGCAGAAAAATAAAAAAGAAATTCTAACACGGACCTCACATCTTTCACAAGACTTAACTCAAAAAGGATTATAGATGTAAATGTAAAATGCAAAATTATAAAGCTCCTAGGAGATACCACAGGAAAAAATCTAGGTGATCTTGGGTTTGGCAATGACTCTTTAGATACAACAACAAAAGCACAGTCCATGCAAATAAATTGCTACGTGATGCTTCATTAAAATTTAAAACTTGTGGGGCACCTGGGTGGCTCAGTCGATTCCGTTCAGTGTCCAACATTGGCTCAGGTCATGATCTTATGGTTTATGGGTTTAAGCCCCATGTCAGGCTCTGTGCTGACAGCTTAGAACCTGGAGCCTACTTTGGATTCTGTGTCTCCCCCTCTCTCTATCCCTCCCCACTTGCGCTCTGTCTCTCTCTCTCTTTCAAAAATAAATAAATACTAAAAAAGTTTTTTTTTTAATTTTAAACTTGTGTTCTGTGAAAGACTCTGCTAAGAAAATGGAAAGACAAACTTCAGACTGGGAGGAAATATATTCAAAACACAAATCTGATAGAGGACTGTTATCTAAAATATACAAAGAACTACTAAAACTCAATAATAAGAAAATAATTTTAAAATGGACAAAGATCTGGGGCGCCTGGGTGGCTTGGTCGGTTAAGCATCCGACTTCGGCTCAGGTCATGATCTCAGGGTCCATGAGTTCGAGCCCCGCGTTGGGCTATGTGCTGACAGCTCAGAGCCTGGAGCCTGTTTCCGATTCTGTGTCTCCCTCTCTCTCTGCCCCTCCCCTGTTCATGCTCTGACTCTCTCTGTCTCAAAAATAAATAAACGCTAAAAAAAATTTTAAAAATAAAAAATAAAATGGACAAAGATCTAAACAGACACCTCACCAAAGAACATCTACAAAATGGCAATAAGCATATGAAAAGGTGCTCAACCTTTCATTAAGAAAGTGCAAATTAAAACAACAAGGGGATACCACAACACACCTATTATAACAGCCAAAATCCAAAACATCGACACTGCCAAATGCTGACGAGGGTGTGGAGCAACAGGAACTCTCATCCCTCGCTGGTGGGAATGCAAACGGTACAGCCACACTGGGAGACAATTTGGCAATTTCTTACAAAATTAAACATACTCTTATATGATCCAGCAATCGTACTCCTTCCAAAGAGCTGAAAACATATGTCTGCAAAAAAACTTGCACGTAAGTGTTTAAAGCAATTTTGTTTATATTTGTCAAAACTTGAAAGCAACCAAAATGTCTTCCATTAGGTGGACAGATAAACAAACTGTGGTACATCCAGAAAGTAGAATATTATTCAGTGATGAAAACAAATTAGCTTTTAAAAATGAGCTATCAGGGTGCCTGGGTGACTCAGTTGGTTGAGTCCCTGACTCTTGATTTCAGCTCAGGTCATAGCCCCAGGGTCAGGAGATGAAGCCCTGCATGGAGCTCTGTGCAGAGCATGGAGCCAGTTTGACTTTCCCCCTGCTCCCCCTCTCTCCTACCTGAGCATTCTCTCTCTCTCTAAAAAAGAGAGAGCCTGCTTCAGATTCTGTGTCTCCCTCTCTCTCTGCCCTGCCCCCACTCGTGTTATGTCTCCCTTTCTCAAAATAAACACTAACAAAATTTTAAATTATACTTATTTATATATAAAGTATATATGTTACCGGACCTATATAGTCTGTATATTTTGTAAATATGCTGTATGTACACAAATATAATTTTTAACGATATAAGTAAAAATAATCTTTTAAATAACTATTATATTTCATTGCTGATTTGGTAACTAAGAGCATTCTGCTTCATCCTTTCTAAAACTTGAAAAATATTTTGAAATTTTTGAAAAACTCAATTTGGAGGTCTCATTTTAAGTTTTTTTTTTTTGTTTGTTTGTTTGGTTTTTTTTTTTAGATTTTAGGGGCTGTTGAAGTAGAAAGTGATCCCCTCATAAATATTCATAGAAGTTCATAACTGACTCTGCTTTCTAAAGCATGATACTGTATTTCAATCCACACCCAAACCGTAAAACCAGACAATAAATATATTACACACTTCTCTCATGAAAATCTTTACTCTTGAAAACTAATTGAAATTTTAGTTTTTATTTTTCACAAATGGGGCCAAGACCTACCAAAAATCTCCCTTTAAAAATATTTTTTAGGGGTACCTGGGTGGCTCAGTCGGTTAAGCATCTGACTTCTTGGTTTCTGCTCAGCTCATGATCTCGCGGCTTTGGGATTTTGAGCCCCACATTGGGCTGTGTGCTGGCAGCAGGGGGCCTGCTTAGGATTCTCTCCCCCCCCCCCCCCCCGCCCTTCCTCGACTCGTGCTGTCTCTCTCAAAATTTAAATAAATAAATAAATAAATAAATAAGATTTTTTAAAAGTTGGATAACTTGGGGCGCCTGAGTGGCTCAGTTGGTTAAGCCTCCGACTCTTGATCTCAGCTCAGGTCACAATCTCACTAGTTTGTGGGTTCCAGCCCTACCTCAGGCTCTGTGCTGACAGTGCAGAGCCTGGGTGTGATTCTCTCTCTCTCTCTCTCTCTCTCTCCGCCCCCCGCTCTCTCTCTCCCTGCCCCTCCCCCACTTGCACCGTCTCTGTCTCTCTCAAAATAAATAAACCTAAAAAAAATTTTTAAATAGAAGTTAGATAACTTGATGTTCTTATGTAAAAATTCCTTTAGGATGATCTAATCCTTGAATCCACTTAACTGGGCATGAGTCAATTGTAATCTGTCACAATATGCTGAAAGCAAACAAAAAAATGGAGGGAAGCACCATTTTGGTTTCTAGAATTCCCTCTCTTGTCCTGTCCCCAAGGCCCCTGTGGGAGACAGAGCTGTCTCACAAATGAACTGAGTAAATCGACTGATTTTAAGTATGCTTTTAAAAATTTGTGTGTTAAATTGAAATCAATGTTCTATTATCGTCTTCCTTCTATTTTGGATATAGCTGGCTTAAATTATAAGGGCTTTGCTATCACAGACTTGGAATTAGAGAGTGGTTCCAAGATGGTTAAAACAATGGCCAAAGCAATCGCAAAGACCTGCGTTCCCTCCATTGTTATGCTGCGTCATCCTCTGTACGGTTTTTATTTTTTGTCCTCAGGTCTGTCCCCCTCATGGCTGCGAGACGGAAACTTCAAGGATCCCATCTTCATCCCATAATATTCAAAGGCAAAAAAAAAAAAAAATTGGTTTCTTCTCGATTTCCTTTGGGAGTGCAGAAATCCTCCCCAGAAGCTCTCAGGTCAATTTCTCCTCGTCTCTCATTGGCCAGTTTACACCAAACATTCACGCTGCCTAAACCAATCGCTGACAAGGAGTATGAGATCATAGGCTAATCATGATTCATTTACTAGGCTCAAAGGGAACCACGCAAAGAAAGTACTGCTCTGTTAGCAAGAAAGAGAGGGAATGCTATTGGGTAGGGAACCAACTTTGGCTGCCTCCAGCATGATGCAGAAATGATAGATAACGATTACAGAGGGAGTGCTTGTGTTAACCAATGTGACAAGCACTCAGGTACTAAAGGAAAACTCTTACTGGGTCTTGCATGAAATTATGGAATCATTTTTTTTTTTCTTGTTCATAAAATACCTCCGGTGAGATGTGGGGTTATTTCAAGAATAAGCATTTCTGGGGAGTAACCTCCAAACATCCCCAAATTACACTTAAAAGTTCAGAGTTTCCCCTTGAAATTAAGTACTGTGCTTCCCACCTGTCACTAAAAAAAAGAAAAAACCACCAAAAAAAAAAAAAAAAAAACCCAAAAAACCAAAACCGGCCTGGTCATGAATTCTGCCACATTTGCTTATATGTTGTTAATAATCTCTTGTTTGTTGATTGCTGCTTCCTGCCAACGCAAAAGTTAGCAAAAATTTAACTAGAAAATGCTGTGTTAATGTCAGATATTAGTGGCCATTACCAAAACAAACTATATTTCTTTCCACAACTGTGATCCGTGTATAGATGACCTTAAACTTGGGGTAGTCACCCCCAAAGAGTGATATCTAACATCATTCTGTGATGTCCTGACAGAAAAAGCCAGATCTAATTAAAGCAAACAGCATGTATCCTGAAAACTATAGAGGACAAGATATAAGTGCCATGAGAACAGAAACCTTATCTTTTCCACAACTATAACCCCAGTGCTTAGGGATGGTAACTGATAAATAAAAGCGGCTCAATAAGTATTTGCTAAATAAATGGATACATGAATACAAATGGAATGAAATTGTTAATAATGTAAGCATCATTAATCCAAATCAGTTAATATTTCATCATTATTAGAATTGCTTCATCACTATTGGAATAATGAATTTAAATTTTATAAGGAAGGCAACTGAATAGTAAGAACATGTCAGTGCTTAGCCAATACATTCCAAAGGAGAGAGTGGCTACACCTAGTGAGCCCAGATTTCCCCATCACTCCTCTTTCTTCACAGTAAGAACGCTTCACGAGCCTTTTGTAGACTGAATGAAATCCCTCAAGACCATCCCAGCTCTAAATTCTGATTATCTGACCACCGAGCAGCCTTTTGGCCCTTGATACAGGTGGCCAGCTACTCAGTACCATAACGGGGCTCCTTTGAAAGAAGTCACTTCCAGTCACTAGAAAAGTACAGCCACCACCTTAAGTTAATAAACTGACACTCTATGGTATATAAGAAACATCATGTCAATGCCTAAGTCTCTAATTTTGGGGGGAGATGGTCAGAGAAGGCCTGTCAGTGGTGCCAGTTAAGAAGTAGGCTATCATGCTCGGGGTTGTTTATTGCTCCCAAATCTCCAATTTTGTATCTGTCTCAGAACCGCATCTTGCAGGTGCTAAGGTGGCTCCACTTACCTGGACCTATCTCCCTGAGTGAGTGCTGAGTGACAAGCTAACTCAGTTCTCCTTTGTGGGGCCCTCAGATCTGAAGAAGGTCCAAAGTCCTAGGTAACCCATCCACAGGGGTTGTCTATCTCAAACATGAAATGACCCATTTCTTCACTTTCCCACATAATCATAGGTCCTGGCTATAAATATTTATGATTTGGGGGCCCTGAGTGGCTCAGTCGGTCGAGCATCTGACTTCGGTTCAGGTCACGATCTCACAGTTGGTGAGTTCGAGCCCCACATCAGGCTCTGCGCTGTCAGCTCAGAGCCTGGAGCCTGCTTCGGATTCTGTGTCCCCCCTCTCTCTCTTCCCCTCCCCACTTTCTCTTGCTTTCAAAAATAAACATTTAAAAAATAAAAATAAATAAAATAGCATAAATAAACAAATACATATTTATGATTTGTAGCCGTTTGGACAAGGGGAAATTATTTTAAATTATCTTAAAGTGTTTGGGGAGTTAAGACTATCCCAAAGTCTCCACAAATGACACGAGGAACAGAACCTAGGTGTGCAGCGGTCCTGTCCTCGCTTCTGCTAATTACTTACTAAAGGTGGCCACCTGCCCGCAGAGTTGGCTTTCTCTACTGCACTCTGTCCAGGGACTACAGAGCATGTAGATCTTCTCACGCCCCCACATAGGTATGGCTCTAGAGCTGATGTGTGTCGTAAATATCTGCCATCCCCTGGAACTTCCTGGGAAGACACGTGATGCCTCTTCTCATGTAGGTTGCATCTCAAGGGACCATTTGAGCAAGGTTCTACCTGAGGAGGTTTAAGATGGGAACGTCTGGGGTGGAGTCTGGGTCCTTGCCATGGAGGGGATTGGAATAGCAGCAAGTTGGGAGAAGGTGATGAGAGGCCCGGGCCATTGCTATAAAACGCATGAGATGTTTCCAGCTTAACCTCATTGGTTACTAGTGGCACGGAATAGGAGTGCACTTTCCCCACATACAGATCCAAGTCTGGTTGAACATTCTCAAACACCCTCTGCCCAGCAAGGTACTTTTGAGACATCATCGGGCTGTCCCGGTCAATGCCTGTGATGTACTGTGGATATTCTCAAGGTAGTTTTTGGTTCCCAGGGCCACTCTTTGGACAATGCCTTCACCACTGCATCAGACGATGGAACTGGCGCTGGTTCTGGGGAATACGGCTCCTATTCCACTGCATCCACTTCGGGTTGTAGAGAGCAGCTGAATTACGGTGACTGGCATCTGCTTAGGCCAAGGCACACAAAGAATGTTTACTAGGTAAATTGTGCCTTCATGGTGGGGAGAATGAGCGAAGCAAGAGATCAGAGAAAGGAGGGTCCTAGAAGGTGTCCCAAACAGTGTTGGCAGTTTGACTCTTACTGTTCAGCTTCTTGAGAGCCTAATCAACTCCAGACAAATGGATAAAACTCACTTTGTGGGTATCAAGAGCTGGGACCGTAACCTGGATCATTTCCCATGACACCATCAACGTTCTGACTTTAGAACATCCTCCTGTACCAGTGGCATTCCTAGGTAGTAACGATGATATTTCCTTTTTTTTCTTCTCGAAAATATCTGAGATTTCCTTCTGATAATTTAAAATTCAAGACTTTAAGAATGTTGTATTTTGGCTATCTTATATTTGTTATTGAAGGATGCTTCAAAACTGACCTCGAGAGAAAGAAAAAGATCAGCAACGGAGCCACTAGGCATAGACCCAGGAGGGCAGGAAATAATCAGAAAGCGCAGCTGAGACATTCTCCATAAGCAAAGATAAAAATACACATAATACCTCAAAGCTAATAACCCAGGAGGGTAACTGGAAGAATGGCTTTTCACAAACATTGAAGACGATAAAGTAGTGATGAGGGTGTGGAGCGGAGGAGGGTGGTTACAAGCAGGACTGCAAATTGAAAGCATGGCATATAATTGGTTATACTAATAAGGGGTGGGGACGGAGGGACACCGTAGTTAGACATTTTGATAAACCAAATAAAGGATGCTCTGTGGGCTCCAAGGGAATTTACTCAGTAAAGGCAGACGGCTTCTACTACCAATTAATTAAAAGTAGGAAGGGACTGTAATTGTGGCTGAGTTTGTTCCCAAGTCAAAATGCATTAGGAGTGATTTCAAACAGTGGTTCTCAAACTTGACAGTGTGTCAGAATCACCTGGAGGGTTTATTGAACATAGATCACTCAGAAACCCCACCCATAGAGTTTCTGATTTGGGAGGTGTGGAATGGGGCCTGAGAATTTATGATGCTAACAAGTTCCTAGGTGATGTGGGGTGCTACTGGTCTGGGACCACTTGCTGAGAACGACCGATGTAGAAGAACAGTAAAAAGGCTTAAAACAACCCTGTTCCTGACTTATACCCTCACGTTCCACAAAAATAAGGGACTTTTCATGTTGTGTATGTCTATAAGAATTAAAAATCATATTATGAAAAAAGGAAATAGAATGCTTTTTTCAATGATAAGGAGATTATTCCTCTTTATGATTTAAGACACGGGAGAAATTCAAAGTAAAAAAATAATGATGTGTAGAATTACATAAAAATGAAGACTGTGCAGTAATGAAATTCCACAAAACCAAGACAAAAAAGAGATGTAACAGAATAAGAAAAAATGTTTGCTATAAATACGGCTGCATATTTAAAGTTTAATGTCCATAATGTATTGAGTCATTCAAACCAGATTCCCAGTGGAGACATAGCCTGGGACACACACAGGCAGTTCATACACCAGGAAAGCCAACATAAACCCACATTTGGAACACTAAACCTCACAAGTAATTAAAGAAATCCAAATGAAAACAATTATAAGGGGCCATTTAACACATATCAGATAAACATGTATAAGGATAAATGATAAAACTCAGCACCACTGTGACGGATGGGAATTGGTTGCTGGTACAAGAGTAAATTGCGTTTTGTTTTGTTTTAGAAAGAGCCATAAAAATGATCACACCAGAAAATGTATCCCATATAAGTAATTCATAAGAAGAGCAAACTTATAATTATAAAATATTTATAGCAGAATTATTTATAATAGCTAAAGAATGAAATTACCAAAATACTCAATAGTAGGGAAGTAGTAAAACAAATAATGTTATATGAACCTAATATTCATTCATTAGGAATGCAAGCACACGCAGACTACACACAGAGGAAGCGTCTATGCCGCACTGAAATGTTAGGGGGAAAGTACTGGGTTTGGAGCCAAGAGTCCTGAAATCAAGTGACCTTCAGCTAAAAGGATGTAAACTCTCCAAAGGTAGTTGTCTACCAATGCAGTTTTGCTCTAGCCCAGCAGTTTTCAACCATTTTGATCACTATCAAAACCTTAAAACTTTATATTCTCATCTACTACACACACGCACACACACACATGCACACACACACACACACACACACACTACTGGTAACACATGGTGGTCTATTCTGTTCTGTTCTCCATTTCATTCCTTTCCATTCCATTTTAAAATGTGGGTCACTACATCGATTTCAAACCCACTAATATATCACAAGCAGCAGTTCATAAAACATCCGTCTTATTTACCGGAGTGCTCAGACTTTACTGCTATCCCTTCTCCACCTCTCCCTTCAATATCCGCACCCTCCCGCAACCACACACACATACACAATATACCCCAAGAAAGCTCTATGAAAGGTCATGGCCCAGCAGAGCCGGGAGATGGCAGTAACCGTAGTAGGCATGCAAATTTTATACCCCGCTAGGTATGAGGGCCTATATACCAGGAGGAATGGTGGTTTTTAATGCAGCTGGGGAGCTTGTTGCTCGGGTGGTATTAACAACGATCTTAAAACTTTCTTAGGTTATTTCTTCCTTCCTATGCTCTCCCATAACTCCAATCTCAGGAACCGCATGACTCGGAAAAAGTCACATGATCAAATGCACCTACTGCTTCTCCAGGCCTGAAGGTATTAACCGGCTTCGATAAGGATCTGGCTGCCCATTCAGCTTCTAGTCTTGGCAAAGTCTGTGATGGTCCGGCCTAGCTCAAAAGCCCTAGTTGGTAGCAGTGCTGCTTTTCTCTGTGTATCTTCCATGACTTAAGCTCTTCAAAGCAGTGGTTCTTGAATTTTAATATACTTAAAAGGCACCTAGGTAATTATTCAAGTTGCAAATGCATATGTTGCATCACCAGAGAGTCTGATTCAGTGATGTGGTGGGTCCTGGCAATTACATTTTTAACAAACACTCCAGGTGCTTTCTCCATATGTGGATAAATCCTTCTGTGGGTCCCACTGCCAAGGGAGAAGGCTGACTGGGATCCAGACCTGGGTTGTCTTGGCCACTGCTTTTCTTCAGGTATGTCTAGCGACCCTTAGTTTTCTAATCTGTAAAACATGGGGAATATACCCTATCTCTAGGCCTTTTGCACCTCTACTCTTATATGCTTTGGCTATGATATTCAATGAAAGAACAAAGAATTTTTTGTACATTGTTTCCAATTCCATTTTGTTATAAAAAAACTATAAATATAGTTAAAGTCTAGAAGAGATAATATAGATATGCAACTAACTGCAATATGGAGAAACTGGAGATGTGGCTTTAAAAATAAGCTATTGAAATAGTACGTAATTTTTTAAGAAGTGGTCAAAAACAATGACAAAGACATCGAGGAAGGTGAGAACCAAGAATAGACCTCTGACTTTGAATGCAATAGTTACACCATCGCTGATGACCTTAGAGAGAGCAACTTAGTACAGCCATGGGCATGAACATCCTTCTGTGGTTCGACAGTAATAGTAAATAACAAGAGTGAGCAGTAGCTCAAGGGATGAGCAGAGTTAAGACAAGATCTCTTTCAAGGTAGAAGAGCCCTTTGTAGCCAGATCAGAGTCCCAGGAGACTCTGAAATTCAAAGGATTGCAAGGAAACAAACTTAGCAAGAAGATGGGTTTCTCGGAGAGGAGGTAAAAGAGGATTTTCTACTAACTCCTCCTCCGACACGGGAACATCGGTCAACCTGCGAGCAGTGGACTCCTCTTACACCATAACACACTTTAATTCAAGCCACATCTTGGAGGAGAAAATCTTGCAGCTAACAATCCAGGTGCCGGTGTCTGGAATGGGAATGTTCCTCAGAGAACAGACATCTGCACAAGGCCAGGTCCCAGGAGAGGGCACCATGCCTCACCTTATCAGTTTGGAGACTAGCACTACCTTAAATGTGTGCTCAGCTTCCATTTCCCAGAGACTCATATATGTAATTTCAATTCATCTCCACAACACAGTGGTTAGTGTCTGTTTCTTCCTTCTCTCCTCCTCACCCGCAACTCCTCAAGTCCAAGGTTCCTGCCAGAGGAGCCCATGACACAAAGGTCGGTAGCCCTCTGGAAAGGTCACTAGTTATTCAAGCTGGCAGGATAAGAGCCCACTATTCCACGGTAAGGTCTAGGAAAGCTGAATTGGGAGGGCTAAGCCCAAGTCAAGTGGGGTCTCCTCTCTCCAAACTCCTATCCAAATTTCAGAGCTGCACTCTCACGGGTACCTGTGGCTGGAGGGTTGGCCAGACCCCACAAGGGGTCTGTGTACCAATTGCACTACAAGGACATTTGGGTGTGCAAGACAGATCCTGCTGGTCCCTCTCACAGCAACGGGAGGAAGAAGATGCAGAAGGTGTGCCGGTCTAAGCCCTGACCTCTAGTGCTTTCACACATACCCCCACCCTCCAGTGTAACTGGAGGAAGGATACATGACCCACATATCAAATCTGTAACTCTTCCTTCCTTTTGGGAAAGGAGTGCAGAGTAGGTGGAAATCAGGCTGGGAGGTCCCACTTTTATGGGCCAAGACTGAAACATGAAACAAAGAACAGAAACAGCCCCTCTTTCTTCACAAAACAGGCAAGGCAGTTATTGCAATCCCATTATCCCCATTTTACAGATGATGAAACGAAGGAACGGGAAAGTGAAATGATTGAGTTATTATCACACAGCTGGTAAGTAGTAATCTTGGTCTGCTGATGCTGATGCTGAAGGGCGAGAAGATGGCCAGCGCCCCGAATCCCTGACGCCCACCCTGACGCCCACCGGCTCATCAGCTTCCTACTGGTGCTGCTCTGTGGAGATCGCAAAGCGAACCTAGACAAGGAGGGCTGGCTGAGGCACGCAGTCTTGCTCTCAATCTGGTCTTCTGAACAGGTGAGCTGGGAGGACATCTGTGAGCCTGTTTGTCTCTTCAACCCCAGGGCTAGGATACAGGATGGCCTACTCCATGCTGCCTTTCCTCCCTAATAATACAGGGGCCTCATCCCTATCTGGACCGAGCCCCCATTTTTCCCCTCTCAAGACCAGAGGAGGGAAAGTAAAGATGCTTCTCTCCTGAGCGAATATGCTGTTTTGGAGCACATATCATCAGGTCCCACTGACTCAGTACCCTGGTTTCCATCTAGGTGTCCAACCTCCACCCCCTCCAGCACCACCCCCCACCCCGCCCCCCGCGTAGCCTGTGTATTTAAAGGGAAGCACACTCAGTCCCAAGGATGGACGGACTGAAGGCCATCAGTAGGTCCCACCCCTCCCCCATGACCGTGACTGGAACAGGAATGGCCATACAACCTAATCGGGTCAAGGACACACACAACAACAACAACAACAAAAACAAAGACACATTTCCTAGAAGATTCTAGGGAAAATGACTTCACTTCTCCTTAGAAACGACTTGAGGGGCATTCTCTTTCCTTCGGATGTGAACACGCAGTACTTAGTCCTCAAAGCTACTTGCAGCCATCTAGTGGCCACTAGGGGAAATACATGTATTGGAAGGCAAAGAGGAGGAAGAAAAACCAGCTGGGTCTTGGGGTCAACGCCAAGTTGCCGGAGAAAGCCTTGACTGAGGCCTCGTATTTCTACTCTTTTCAGACATGTGAGCCAGTAATTTCCCTCTAGTGCTCTCAACACAATTTGAGTTGCGTTGTCAGTGACTGCAGATTTACAGTTAACATGTACTGCAAAAAGCATATGAATTTAGGGAGCCTGTCTCACTGTTCGCCCGATTCCTGCTTTAGTTTTCCAAGGATAAGATGACTGCCAGAGTTGGAAGTCAAATTTTCCTGTATCAGCCAAATGGGAAGGAAGAGGAAACCAAGCATAAGAATACAGATCTTTAATAACATTCCTCCAACATGCACAAATTTAAATGAAATAAGAGACTGGTATAGAAGCCTACACTCAAAACCAAATACCAATATTATTATAATTACTACCTTTGTAACACCCCCAACCGAATGTTCTATCCCCTGCAATGGTGGCTCAAACTCCATAAATTCTATTGTAACCTTGTTCTGCTGCTGGTGGGGAAAGGCAAGCTTTCGACTACTATCATATCTTAGAAAACCTGACCACTAGACCCCACTCGTGCTATAGTGTCTGTAAAAGATACAGAGCTCTGCCACATCAGATCTTGTGTCATCCCAGAAACTGCTCGTTTTCTTAATCTTTGAAAATGAAGCCAGTGAGATTACTACCTAGGACTCTTCAAATTCGAAAAACAAGAAGGATGATTCTTCAGCTTGCTTCAAAGCAGAAGTGGCCGCCACAAGCCTGCCAGGTGGGGGGGAAGAGAGGGCAAGAGTAGGTAAACACGCCAGGGATCTTTCTAAAGGAGGTCTGGGTCCTCTCCCCTCGTAATCAGCCATTTTTCTTACTCTAATGAAACCCAGATGCTTCCGATAAAAGGAATGGCTGGTGTTCAAGCCATTTGCTGATTCTGCCTAGAGGTAGAGGGAAAGCAAAAAGCTGTGCCCCACATCATTAATTTTAAATATCCTATTTTGTTTTATTTTCAGAATGAAATGGTATGGAACAGTGTAATGAGCAAGAGAAATATGGAACCAAGAAGCAATTATATCTTCAAAGGAACAAAATGAGAGCAAATAAAAGGCCTCGCACACGTTAGCACACAAACAGGCAGATCAGAACATCATTTACAGAGTCCAAATACATGCCTTTTGGTTATGTCTGTAAATTATCTTCCACAAACATCATGTTCTATCACTGAAGACTCATTTCTGGGTTACAAAAATTGGGTTTCTCGAGAGGCCCTAAAACATATCAGATTCAGTCTCACCAGTATTGAGTACCTCTGATCTGCAACCATTATGTTAGGTGCTAGGACAGCAAAATAAGTAGCGCGTAATCTCTGCCCTCAGAGTGCTTACCGTCTAGCTATGCACGAGTGACCATAACACAGCAGGTGCTGGGTGACACAAAGGAGCGTACCGTTAATTCTGTTTGAGAAGACAGGAGGAGGCTTTACAAAAAGGTAGGTGGGAGCTGAAGCCACGCAGTATAAGCAAAGCATGGGCTAAATAGAAGATGTGGAGGCCAGGTCTTCGAACTCTCCCTGAGAAGTGCCAAAGACCATTCCAGAAGTGGATGGGAATCAGAACCTAGCCTCCTGCCGGAAGCCTGGGGCCACACCAAAGCCATCCACTGGTGAACTGAAAATAAGACAGTTCCAACTAAATTTTTAGAACTGTTCCGGTTGGGATGACAGGAAGCAGTGATTCCTGTGTAGAAACAGGAATTGAGCCTGGGGCACCTGGGTGGCTCAGTTGGTTAAGCGTCCGACTTTGGCTCGGGTCACGACCTCGCCGTTTGAGTTTGAGTTTGAGCCCCACATCAGGCTCTGTGCTGACAGTTCAGAGCCTGGAGCCTGTTTCAGATTCTGTGTCTCCCTTTTGCTCTCTGCCCCTTCCCCACTCATGCTCTGTCTCTCTTTCTCAAAAATAAACACTAAAAATTTTTTAAAGAAAAACAGAAATTGGGCCTATGTATGGCATCCAAAATGGTGCTATATGGAAATGGTCAAATATTGGATCAAGTGGACATATGATATACATTGGACCAAATGTCCAACTGTGTGCATCTCAGAGGACCAGACTGAGCCATCAATGAAATCATTAAATAGGGAGGAGCAAGCATGAGAACAAAATTCCCATGCACAATCAGTTTTCATACAAAAATTACAGAGCACATAATGACACACATAACAACGAGAGCTGGCTAGCAGACCCAAGAAACAGGACAAATCACATCTAAGCATAGACATAATGGTACCACTCACCAAGGTGTTTAAAACAAGTTAGTTTAGGATCCTTAAAGAG
Organism: Panthera pardus; assembly: GCF_024362965.1. NCBI lineage: Eukaryota > Metazoa > Chordata > Mammalia > Carnivora > Felidae > Panthera > Panthera pardus. The sequence goes on from NW_026526677.1 coordinate 102,857,364, forward strand.
ATAAAGAAATAGCATGCTTACAATGAGAACAGGTCATTAAGTTGGAAAGGGCATATATGAATATGAACCAAAAATTACCGAAAAAATAAAAACTGAGAAAAAACTGAGTAGGTGTGATCAATAGACTAGTTAAGGTAAAATGAAATCCGTATATTGGCAAAGAGAGACTGGCTAGATTCTCACCGAGACCCTTTCCTGTACCTGGGCACATAAGAAAACCGTATTTCCCAGATGCCCTTGCTGTGACATCAGGGCCATGTCACTGGAACAGGAGTGAAAAGAAACTTTATCACTCCCAGGCCTGGCCACAAAACATCCCAGATAATTGTTGTGATGGTGGTGACATCACAAGATATAGGTCATACATTGGAGGACACCTGTCAAAAGAACCACCCCCCCCCCCAACCTGCCTCAAACTGTGACACAGGCAAGAAATATATCTTTTTAAGTTTTATTTCTTTCTTTTGTGAGAAAAACAGAGACAGCACAAGCGGGGGAAGGACAGAGAGAGAATCCCAAGCAGGCTCCATGCCACCAATGCGGAGCCCGAGACGGGGACTGGTCTTGTGAACTGTGGGATCATGACGTGAGCCAAAGTTGAGAGGTGCTTAACCGACAGGACTACGTAGGCACCCCAAGAAATAAATCTTTGATCTGCTTTCTGAGTTTGTTTGTTGTACAGCACAGCATAGCTCGGCCTGGATATGCAGCAAATCACTCTGAATACAATAACACCAGATAAATACATGGAAAAAATGAAAATAAAGGTATAGAGAAGAGACCAAGAAGCTCCAACATACGTAGAATATGAAACATATGTGTTCCAGGTAGCAAGAGTTGTTCACGTGGGGAAGAGAAAATACTACAATAGATAATCAACTGAGAGTGTGCCAGAAATACAGAAATCCTTAGGATACAAGAAGTCATTCTGTGTACTGGTATATTTGCAGTAGTAATTTTCACAATAATGATTTTAAAACTTGTTGACCAAAGCTTAGAAATACACTGTAATCTTTCTATAATTCTTCATTCATTCATTCATCCATATAAGAAACATCAAGAGCCCATTACCTGTCGGGTCCTTGTAAGGAACTGGGATTTTATAATCTAGTGGGAAATGAGAGAAGTCATTGGCAGTTACTATACGGGGCACACTACAGAGAAGAGTGGGCATGAGGGCATTTGGACAGAAAATGGCACAATACATTTAGGGGCGCCTGGGTGGCTCAGTTGGCTAAGCGTCCAACTCTTGATTTCAGCTCAGGTCATGATCTCATGGTTTGTGAGTTTGAGCCCCAAGTCAGGCTCTGCACTGGCAGGGAGGAGGCTGCTTGGTATTTTCTCTCTCTCCCCCCACTTCTGCCCCTCCCCCACTCATGTCCACACATGGGCGTGCCCTCTCTCTCTCTCTCTCAAAATAAGTAAATAAACTTTTAAAAAATATTAAGAAGAATTTAAAAAATTTTTTAAAGATGTTAGGGGCACCTGGGTGGCTCAGTTGGTTAAGAGTCTGCCTCTTGATTTCAGCTTGGGTCCTGATCTCACGGTTCACTATAACTGTGGAGCCTGTTTGGGATTCTCTCTCTCTCTCTCTCTCTCTCTCTCTCTCTCTCTCTCTGCCCCTCCCCTGCTCATGCTCTCTCGCTCTCTCTCTCTCTCAAAATAAACTTTAGAAAGAAATAAAAATAAAAAAGATGCTAGTAATCAGGAAAGGTTCAAGTAAAGGAAACATGTGGGCAGGTAGCTAGACGTAATACCAGAACAGTAGTCAGGAGCCCGATTCTGAACTAACGCATTTGCAAAATAGCTAGAAGCCTTAGAAAGAACGTGCTTCTGGGATGATTTTAAGAACGGTAGAAGGTTTTCCTAAAATATCCCTGGCCCACTCACCTACCTGAAAGGCCAGCGCCACTCAAAGCAGCCGTGGACCTTGACTGGGACCACACATCCTGCATTTCCCAGCATCCACCCGAGAGCAGTGTGTCTGAGCCAGGTAACAGCACTGCTGTGATCCAGTCCCCTTATTTGTGACAGTGTCTTCTTCACCACCTCAGAAGTCTTCCTTCTGTAACTGTACTGCCAGGCTTTCGTTGTGACAAGTGGGGGAACGGATCAAAATGTCAAACTGAAGAGGCCCAGAAAATGGGCAGAGCCTGGGGCTGCAGAGGGAAGAATGTCCAGGAAGCAGAAAAAAATGGGTATCCGTGGGGTGTGACAGCCAATGCTCAGGGCAGAAAAGCTTAGGGGAGACAAAGGAGGAAAGAGGAGAAAATTGCTGTAGGGGTGCAGAAAGAGTTTCAAAAAGAGAATTTCTGGGAGGCCTCGCAGAAGACCTATGTTACTTTTTTTTTTTTTTTTAATGTTTATTTTTGTGAGAGAGAGAGAGACAGACCATGAATGGGGGAGGGGCAGAGAGAGAGGGAGACACAGAACCCAAAGCAGGCTCCAGGCTCTGAGGTGTCAGCACAGAGCCCCTCTCGGGTCTGGAACCCACGCACCATGAGATCATGACCTGAGCCAAAGTCAGACGCTTAACCAACAGGCGCCCCAGACCTGAGTTACTTTTCAATGCTTCTGGACTCAGGTGTTTGTTTTTGTTTTTGTTTTTGTTTTTGTTTTTGTTTTCAGATGACATTGGTAGAGCTTGGCCACAAGTTTTACTTGGGTTACATATTCATACACTGTTTCCTCACCGTGAAAGTCCCGAGGAAGCAGTGCCCATCACAGTCAAAGGAACCTGTTGCTGCGTGAGAGACAGAGAAGAGGCAGTTAGCAGCCTCTTGTGAGCAGGAAGTTTCTAGAGAAGGAAGAGAGCTGGGTGGTGTGGGTTAATGGAGACAAATTTCATCTGCTTTGTCATTTTGACCAGATCCATTCTTGCTGTACAAATGATCCCAAGTCCATAGGCCAAGGCCTTGGAGAAATTAGATTGGTCTGAATAATAGAAAGTATAGTCAAGGGAGAATCTGTTGAAGGTGAAAAAGTCACCCGCAGAGCCAGGCTGTGGCTGTCACTGTTCTCAGGTGCCCCCTCAGAATGAGGGGGGAGTGGGGCGGTGGTTCTCGGAGAGGGTCAGTTACTTTAGAAGAGCTGGGAGTGGGGAGAGGGGAAGGGGGCCTGGGTTCTTCCACGGGATGAACTCATCAGAGCGGCTCAGGAAGGTGGCCTGTGAGAGAAAGGAGGGTCCTCTATTCATCTGACGTGGCGGGGGGGGGGGGGGGGGTGGGGACAGAGACCAATGACAAGCATTCCCTCTGGCAGGAAGAAATGTAGAAATGCGCATAGGCAGTGGCCACCCCTTCTCTAGAGATCCTGGCCTTTCCATTCCTGAAAAGATCTGAAAACTTGCTCTGAGGTGTGGAAATTGCTCTCACCGGAGACATTCCAGAGCCTCCTTCCAGCCACAAACATTCCACGCTGGCTCCCCTCATCTCCTGTGACCACTGGAAGGACTCAAAGGAAGATTGTAAGCAGCTCATAGTGTGTATGGGGACAGTGTCTTGGGGAATGGAGTGAACTTATGTTCAGAATCAGAACATCTAGGCCACAAATAGGGCTTTGAGTCTCAGCTCCCCTTTGGCGGGAGGAGTCACGCTGTCCCTGTCCCCAAGGTGATACTTCTTTTTATATCCAGCACAACGGCCAGTTCCTCAAGGGTCAGTGGATAACAGCAGAGGAGTCGATAGCCAGGGCTCTGGCCTGGTCCGAGGCCCAACTCGGACTCCAGAGAGTGTGGGGGATGATTACTAAGGCGTCTTCCCTGGGCGGGGGGGTGGGGCTTCCCTCCTGCTACACATGGCCTTCTAGATCCTGGGTCGTCAAAGCATGACCTTACCCCTTCTCACATGACCCGGTGCCGGACTGCTACTAAAAGACTCTCATGGCCCAGGGTCATGCCCCCTCTGGGCCCCAAACTTTGCTGTCTGGGTGCCAGCCTTGGTCCCCACCCAGGTCCTGCAGTGCCTATGCCACTGTCTTCGGGCAAAGAGTTCAGACAACTCACCTGCCACAACTGACTACAAACCTTTCTTGTCTCCCCCCCAAAGGAGAAAACCCTTCCTTTCAGACAATAATAGTCTTGGCCGTGTGCCTCTCCAGCCAGTGAGTGAATTCAGTTGTGGCCACACCTAGCGCTCCTGCCATCATTCCCACTGCTCCTCCCTCCCTCTCTCCACTGGGGTCTCCTGACACTCTCTGAGGCCCACTGGCTGATTCTGCTGAAGGTCCTGTATTTCCTCTGCAAACATTTCTCTCCCAGGGCTTGAATTCACAGGCAGGATAGTCCACCAATGAAGCACGTGGGCTCTTGAGTCAGAGAGCTCTGTGTGCAAAGCCTGCCTCCCGCACTACTTATGATGTTACCCTGGGCAAGAATTACAATCGCCACTAAGTCTCGGTTTCCCCACCTGTTAAGCGCCAATGATAACAGTACACCATTCAGAGAATTCTTGTGCGAAGATGCAACTGTAACACCTCACAGAAAGATCTCCCTGTTTTGTCGTCATGATTTTTGACTGCACACTAAGCACCTGAGGCGCTCACAGTGTGGTCACGGACACCAGCAGAAGAAATAGACACATAAATTACAAACTTCAACTCAGAGTAACAAATGCCATAATAAAAACACAGTTGATTCTCATTATTCACAGAATCTGTATTTGCAGATCTGCCTATTCGCTAAGATGTATTTATAACCCCAAAATCAATATTTGCAGTGTTTTAGGGATCATTCTTGGACATGCACAAAGTAGTGACACATTTGAGGTGCCCGACATGCACATTCCTAGCTGAGGCTGAACAAGCCAATACTCTGTCTTATTTCAGCGATCCTACTTTGAGTGTCCCTTTCATGGTCTATTTAGTGCTGTGTTTTTTTGCAATTTTGTGCTTTTGTCGGTGATTTGACCGTTTAAAATGGTCCCACAGCATAGTGCTAAAGTGCTGAAGTCTCTTGTCACTAAGCAAAGAGCTTGTGATGTGCCTTACGGGGAAAATACATGTTACATAAGCTTCGTTTGGGCACGAGTTACAGCGCTGTTGGCCATGAGTTCAATGTATGAATCAGCAATATATATTAAATAAGGTGTCTTTAAATAGAAACACTCATAAAACCAGGTTGCGTATTGATCAGCTGATATAGATGTTGGGACTAGAGGCTTTCAAGACACTAACCATGTGTTTCCCCCAGGAGCAATGGCTCAGCATTCGCTCAGTGTTTGCGATGACTAGATGACCGTATAGACTGCAATCACCAAGAATAACCAAGAATCACCAAGAATAACAAGAATCAACTGTAGGTACAAAGAGCCCGGAGAACCCAGAGGAGGATAAGTCAGCTGTGCCAAGGGAAGAAGCTTCTCAGAGGAGGGACTTGAGCTGATTTGGCAAAGGAAAACTGAGAGCTTCCTGGTGGATCAGAGGGCTAGTGCGATTGAGGGAGGTGAGCCAACACACTCAAGGCTCGAGGGCCTGGAGGCAAATCTGTGAACTACTGAGCTAGAAGTCCAAAGGCAACCCATCATTCTTTCATTTAACAAGGAATGACCGAACATATCCAGAGCCAGGCAGGCATGGATGGGGGCTGAGAGTGGGGGCAGAGCTAGGTGGGGCCATTGAGAAAGACCCCAGACGCCACGCTGAGGGGTCGGAAATTAATCCATGAGCAACTGGAGGATCACCAAAGGATCTCAGGCAGAAGTATAGAGTGACCTAGTACAGCCACTGTGCAAAAGGCTTAGGTAAAATCAAACGTTGTCTTAGAGTTGCCAAGCAGACTAAGTCACCCAAAGAAGCTATGACATTTCCTTCCCCGGAAATGTTGAAGGGCAGTGGAATCTATGTTTCTCAAGACCAGGTTTTGTTATTCCCTCACTAACAGCTTCGAGGGTCTCTCATCTGAATTAAATACAGATGCCTCCAGCCTGTCTGACTCGGCCCGCTTCTCAGAGCCTCTCTTGCCACTTTTGCACTTCAACCCTGCACACCAGCGATAGGCAAGGCATCTCAGTTCCTCGGTGAGCCATGCTTCCTACTGCCTTAGGTCTTGGCTGCATTTGGTCTGGAATATGGTGGTCCCTCACCCCAGCCCTGTGCCTGCAACACATGCTTTGCTTACCCTCCCCGTTCTCCAGTCTCAGATTAAAAGTCACTTTCTCAGGGAACCATACCCAAGCACGTTCCTACAGGATGCTTTTCACACTGCATTGTTTGACTTGATTTATGGTCCATCCTTACCAAATGGGCCATAAGCTCTGAGCGGGCAGGACCACAGGGTTAGATTTACTATCTGTATTCCTGGTACCTAGTACCTGGTACCCTAAAGGTGCCTGTGAGCCCAAAGGCAGGGAAAGAAAAGATTTACTCAGGGGACTTTGGCCTCCAGCTCACCTAATCCATGAATTGGAGGTTTTTCATCACATTGAAGGTTGAAGGTTCCATTCTGTTCTATGGGGATTGCACAGTCCCCCGGGATCCAAGCTTCCTTAAACCCCACATTCTAATGATTATCGAGTCACTGAGAGTACAGAATTTGCCCCCCAGCCAGCAGGACCCTCTGTGAACTGTGCAACAATTGATTCTTCTCCAATGCACTAAGTGCACTTAAATGTCTATAATTACAGTTGTATTCTCTAGAAGGACACTAATTATCTTTAATTCATGGATTATACTTATTGCCTGGGAGCAAGAAAGGAAAAAACACATTGCAGTGGTGGGGAAGTGTTCTGCTTCTTTGATTCATAGTGGGGTTTTGTAGAATTCTTTCTACTCACCATTCGATGTCCAGCTGCCATCCTGTTCCACTATGGTAGGTCATTCACCCTGATATCTAGGGACTAAGAGGAGAGAGGAAAACATGGAACACTTTCAGGTTAGTCTCCAGTTAACTTATCTTACTTCAGTGTGTGGTCTTCTAGGCTCTGAAACTTAATTTGTCACTGTGTCCATGGCCACTCTGGTCATTGATTCACAGTATTCAGACTCCTAACAGATGGAGTCATAATCAGAAAGCAGACTGTTTTCACCTGGTGAGAGGAGTGTGCATTACCAGAGTTGGTGGTTGTGATCCAGGGGCATTCCTGTTCTCATACCCCAGGTCAAAGGACATTAGATATCTTTGAGGTGTGTTTTAGTCTAGTTTACCCTGATAAAGCAGAGAGCATGATTATTCCCACTTTTCAAAAAGACTAAGGCTCAGAGAGGTTTCACCCAAAGGTCATGATTTTCTGGATCTTGTCATCCTTTAGAACAAATTCAGGTACAGGCCTAAGTTTTATTAACTGTGATCTAACAATCAGAAATATAAATGGATATATCATATGTGAATTTTTATTGAAAGCCCTAGTAACTTAAGTCAGTGAAGCCTTAACCTGCTAACAGGTGGGGCTCAAATTTGAACCGAGTGCATATAAAGATTTCAGTCTCAACAATTTTCTCTTTGTCACTGTCACTTTGTGACTGTCACTACAGTCACTCACCCTGTGTAGTATCCCTCTCATCTCCAGGCATTTTGTGCTGCTCTTCTCTCTGCCAGGAACTTGTTTCCCTCCCCTCTGCTCGGATAAATCTTATTTCTCCTTTAAGCCTCATCTTACACATAACCTCCTCCAGGAAGCCCTTGCCAACCTTTCAAGACTTCTCTAGATTCTCTTCTGCTTTCCCATCTATACCACATGACATATTAAAGCTGACTCCCCACTTGCCCATGCCCACTTGACTGTAAGCTTTGGGAGGTCAGGCACCAGGTCTGACCTACGTTCCTCTCTATCCAGCACTTAGAACTGTCCCTGGCATTCAATACATACTTTCTGAGGTACAGGAATTAATAATAGCCTTCTAAGGGTTTAAATTTGGAAAAAATGAAGTTGCAATTTGTTAGAAATAAGTCCATCAATCCAGTCAATGGAGGGACACAGAGACTCCGAGCACAGTGAAGCAAGGCTTTAATCAACGTTCTTACAAGAGCCAGTGTCTGATGGAGAGGCACGATCTGGGCAGTTTCAGCAGACAATTTATCTCCTAGTGTGCAAGTCCCTCCCCTGGTTGCTCATTAGCTGAGCACTACAGAGGTAAGTCCTTCCCCTGGTTCCTCATTGGCTGAGTACTACAGAAGTTACAGCCTTACCAGAAGTCACCTATGCCCATGTAAGGCAAAAAGCAGTCTGATTGCAACAAATGTACATTCCCTGAGGTGATGCAGAGAATTTCAGTCCCCCCTCCCTTTATTCTTTGGCACACGCTGATTGCAAAGCCTGCAAAACTAAGTCGGCAAACAGAGAGGGGAGGAAGAACCAGGAAGTGAAGTGTCTAAGGGTTTGGGACTCCACTGGGGGAGGGGGCAGTTTGTATGCATTTCCAAAAGATTGTAAAGCTACCGTTAAAGTAGATAGCACTGCTTTTTACTTGGTATTTCCGAAAATGAATCATCTCCCTTCTCACAGAGTGCACCACAATAGAGGCAGGTGGGTGAGAGTTGATGTCGTTTGGAGTGCTGGGGTTCAGATCTGACGGCCAAGAAAGAATTCCTGAGACATCTTTGGTGCAAAAATGTGGTTTTATTAAAGCACAGGGACAGGACCTGTGAGCTGGACTGGGATTGTGAGGAGTGACTGGTTGTATACTTGGGAGTTGGAGGAAGAAAGGATAAGGGGAATTTTCCCACAAGATTTTCATATGCGAAAGAAGACTCCTAGGATCCTGGAGGCCCAGCTATTGTACAGCTAAGGTTCTTTTTCCCTCTAGAAAAGCATTAAGACAGTTGGGAGTTTCTGGAAGAATGTCATTCTTGGCCTGTCTGAAATATATGTCAACGGGCTTCAGATTATAAGGAAATTTAATTTTATCTACATTTCTTTCTGCCTTTGTTTCCCACATCGAGTGACATATACATTATTGTCCCATTATCATGAACAGCGGGAGAGTTTTCGGGCCAGAAAATGTTGTCCTTATGCCGAACAACAGCTGACTTGTTTTGAAGTGACAAGCACAGTGAACCTTGTAACTGACGTTTTCCCTCTTTGCTTTGGGGGCTAGGAAGCTCACAGAACCAGCCCCCGATGAAGCCAAGAGGGCAAATTTTCTAATTCTAAATATGGGCACTAAAGTTTCTTTTAAGGAAAACACCCCGAAGTTGTGAAGGAAGTGAAGCCACAGGGGTGAGGTCTAGACCTGAAGCAGCCAAGTGAAATGAAGAGCTGGGTACAGATATTTGGAAGGGGAGGCAAGAAGTCAGGGAGGAGGGGACTGGAGACCAGAGAAGGGACAGCAAACCCACCTGATGAGAGGCAGCTAGAGAAAGTGAGTCACTGAGAAAGTCCCCATAAGGTTAAAGGCAGGGGTGCCCGTATTTTAAGCTGCCGCCATCCCACCACATGAACTCCTTCCATTGCCTCCAAGCCTCAGCAAAGTCTGTTATTCATATATGTTAAGTGCCATGGGATTCCAGAGAATGAAGGGATCGGGAGTGTGGTCAGAGCATCACGTGGTACAGAGAAAGATCAGCACATGCTCAAAGTAAGACGATTCGCAAACCGGAACTCAGTGCCAGCAGGAACACAGACTCAGGGGTCACCTGAAGAAACCTAAGTCACCGCCCCCCAAGGCCCCCCTGGAGGAATCATGGATTGTGTGAAGGAGAAAGTTTTGAGCCAACTTCCCTTGAGCCTTGAAGAATGGGATAAATGTAGGTGGCACTGTGTTAGAACTCTATTTTAGTATTATTCTCTGATCCAGGAATCATCCAATGCTGGACCTCACGGCTACTTAATTCAGCCTCTCACTTTACAGCAGAGACACCGGCACGGGAAGAGGAAGTTCCTTGCCCCTGGTCACCGTCTTAATTTTGTCCCCCCTAAAATAGGACGTTTTGACTTTCACTTTTGTAAACCTGAACTCACAAGGAAGATTACAAATTCCATGAGGGTCAGGGTCCCTTCAAGTGAGTGGTATTTCCATGGCATTTAACTAATATTATAGGGCCATGAGAAGGAGACAGAAATACCCTCCTCCTGGAAACATCTTCTTCTTATGGCCCATGGGCATTCACTGTCCCTGCTCTTAAGGAAAATACCAGTCACCCTGCCTTCGGCTTCAAAGTGAGTTGGTCCTAGTACCGTTGATCTTTCTGAAGAGAAATCTTACCTTTGACAGTTCCCATCTCCTCTCCTTTTTTAAATGTTTGAAAACTCTTCTCTGGTCACTGCGCCCAGCGGTCCCCTGAATGTAAGTCTTGCTGCAACAGTGTTTGGATGGAACACACCCAGGGAGGCGCCTTCTTCCAGCCCCCGATCACCCTGCAACCTCCTCCATAGTAGCAGCCTTCTCCACCACCTTCACGCCCCCTGCCTCTGGGACCAGCCAGCACCGGCTTTTGAGCTTCGCCCCTATTGCCGACCAGCCAGGAGCTCCCAGATTTGCAGAACGATTCCACCCACGTGGAGGCCGTGGCCAGCTGCCTGGCCAACCTGCATCTTGCGGGCCTCCTTCCCTACCTCTCTCTGGGCTTCTATTCGCACCGCGACGATGTGGCATTTCCTCCGCCAGTGGGCAGACGACCAGCGCCAAGGCACTGAGAGCCCCTTGATGCCAACCCCGCACCGCGGCTGTGCCCTCTTCCAGGACGAGCAGAAGCCTCCCAAGACTGACAGGGCAAAACCCTGAGCTCAGTGGAAGCCTCCGCCACCCCGCCCAGGAGAAAACCCTGAAGCAGGCCCTTCTAGATCTGCAAGCCCTGGGCCCCGCCCACACACACTCGGGGTCTTGCCGGAGGACCGAGTCCTAGAGGAGCAGGTGAACCTCATCAAGAAGATGGGGTGCACCTGCCTGAGCTCCGGGGGCCGGGCTGCGCAGCGCCTCTTCCAGAGACTCACCCTCCTGCCCCCTAGCAGCCTCCGGAGCCCACGGCTTTTGAGGGGCCCTTCTGCACCCCCTGGCGTAGGGGCTTCTGCCAGAGCCTCTCCCCGCAGCCCCTAGGCAGCTTTTTAACCACCCTGGAGCCCTCTCCCAAGCCCTAGGCCAGATAGAAGCAATAATGCTTTTTGCGGGGGGTGGGGGGGGGTGGGGGGGGGTGGAGCTTTTCTCTAAATAGAGAAAGACCTCTATAATAACCAACCAGGGAAGAAAGTATTTCCTGAGGTCGGAACAAAGGCAATATTAACTCCCAATTATTTGGGGAGGGTTTGAAATTCAACTCTAACTGGTCCCCTGAATTCATCAGACACTACTCAGCTAAAAATTAAAGTTTTAAGTATTGCGGTTTGGCCAGCAATTATAGAAAGATTTCTTCACTTTTAAATATTAAAATTAAAAAAAAAAGCTGGGTTTTGAAAAAGCACAAAAAACTTCTTTTTCCTTTTTTTTAATAAACAGGAAATAGAAGGCGATGGTGAGTTAACTGCATAATCTAATATTTAACATTTCTTATGCTAATCTTGCCCAAAGCCTCTGTATGGTTTTATTAAAATTTGTATGTTCTGTATAGGCCTAAAAAGGAAAGTTTTACATGTATGTATCTATAAAAATAATTATACATATTTTTTTGTTAAAGAAAAATAGGTTGACTTCTCCCTTCCCCTTTCCCTGGCAGCCTCATAAGTGGAGTACACAAAAGGAAATAACTGTGGAGAGGTTTCCTGTTTTGGAAGGTTTAACTCAATTTAAATTCCTTGCAAATTCAGAAATGAGGGTCTCCAAAAAGAGCCACGTGCGCCCTCTGCTGGCGGCCGTACAGCCAAGGAAACATCTCCATTCAGGGCAAAACTTGCCTAACAACAGAGAAGAGACAGTGGTGGAGAGGTTCCGGAAAACCAACTCACTGCTCCCACTGGAATACGTCAAGTAGAAAGCTTCAGTGATTTTGCTCACGGTGCTGTTTTTCTTTGTGACAGACTTCCTTAAAGACCCGGAATATCTAGCACTTATCCTAAGGTTCTGTGAGAGTGTGTTACTTTCTGGTAAGTCCCATGATGCCAGAGTCTGTGAGACCTTCAGCATAACATCCACGGCACCCAAACCCAATGCATGGCACATAACAGGGACACGATAAATGTCTACTGAATGAAGGAACAGCTATGAACAAGGCTCTGGATTCGAGGTGCCCGTGGTGCTGACTTCGATACGATGCATACTCGAGACAGGTTTCCCCAGTCATAGCTGGAGCCTCTCTATGACGTGATGAAGAGCTTTTGAAGAGCTTTTTAAAGAGCCTTTGAAGGCCATCCTTACTGATTCCATGAAGGGAATCTTAATGAACTTAGCAACATGTGGCTCAGCAGCTTTCCTAGCAGGGGTATCAAAGTTAATCTGGTAGCTATGTATCCCTTAACAGATTGCAAAGTGCCTTCACAGGTATCTCATTTGCTCTCAATAGCCCTGAGAAATGATTATCACCCCTATTTTACAGAAGGGCCCTGAGCCCAAGAAAGGTGGAATGATGCTTTCACAGCAATCAAGTGATAAGCTAAGATTCACACAGGTTCTCTGTGTCCCAGCTCTGAGCTGTTCCACCTCTGCCTAAGCTCCATAAGATGTAATGGTCCCCTTGTATTCTCCGTGTGGCTGAGGCTAAAATTAGATGGGACAGTCACAGCTTTTAAAGATCATCCCTGGGGGCACCTGGGTGGCTCAGTCGGTTAAGCATCCGACTTCAGCTCAGGTCATGATCTCGCGGTCCGTGAGTTTGAGCCCCACGTCAGGCTCTGTGCTGACAGCTCAGAGCCTGGAGCCTGCTTCGGATTCTGTGTCTCCCTCTCTCTCTGACCCTCCCCCGTTCATGCTGTCTCTCCCTGTCTCAAAAATAAATAAACCTTAAAAAAAATTTTTAAAAAAAAAGATCAGCCCTGTAAGTCATATCATGGGCACCTCCTCTTATTAGTCTGACAGCCAGATGATGGGAATTACAAAGGCTGGGCTGGTCAGGCTTCATGACACCAAATGGGTGAACAACCTTTTTAATAGCTTTCTCTTCCCCGGTCATTGACCAGGACATTACACACAGACTTGCGTCTTCCTGCATCATAAAAGTTGGCTCAGGGGGAGACTGTTGAACGCTTCCCAGAAAGTGGACCGAAAACACTTGTGCTGGGTCAGTGGTCAAAGAGATTTATAAGTTAGCACCAGAGTGACCCCAACTCAGTGTTTGTTACTGACTTGGTTGGTCTGTTTGATTTCAGGGAAAGCAAACAAAACCCAGCAGCCAAATGTTTGCTTAGGTCCTGACTTCACTTGGAGAACAAACCTATGAGGATCGTGATAGCAGGGAGTCATTTCATGGCTTCGTACGCAGTGTTCCTCAGCTTGCCTTTCACTTTCTGTCTGCCAAACACACCCCTGTTCGGCCGGCAAGACCCAGAGCAAATGCCACCTTTCCTGACATCCCCCGTCCAAAACACCCCGTGCTTACTCATCTCAGAGCTCCTACTTCAATGATTTTCACCGTTTCACCTCAATTTCCCCCGTGACTCACATTTCTATAAGAACAGAGGTTGTATGTTTCATCTCTCTGTATGGAAGTGTTGGCCTCCAGAGAGGAGTCCCAGGAGCTTCCAAACTTTTCTGATCACAACCTACAGTAACAAATACCCTAATCCAGTAACAAATACTTATGGTTATATGTACATACATGATTGTTTTACAAATTCGAAGAAACTTCACAAAATCATGCAATACTGAATTGCTACTATCTGGGATTTTTGTCTTCTGGTTTATTCTCTATTATTTTTTCAAATGTTCATTGATTCATTTTATGACACACGAATGACAATCTGCAGCTTGAAAAATTTTTGTATAATTGAGTTCATCTGGCCCCAACTCCAGGTTTCTGTCTGCAGCTACGGGATGGCTTCAGATGGGGGGGAGGAGGGTGGGGTTCTGACCCAGGGATGCCACAGGGAAGAGAGTAATGAGCACGGGCCAAATAGGGAGAAAACAATGTTCTTCCAATTCCCTTTTCAGCCCCTTGACCTGGGTTTGGGCTCCTATTAGTAGGACTGAGTGTTAGAAACTACTAGAATGTGGGGACCCCTGGGTGGCCCAGTCGGTTAAGCATCCGACTTCGGCTCAGGTCATGATCTCACGGTTCATGGGTTCAAGCCCCGCATCGGGCTATGTGCTGATAGCTCAGAGCCTGGAGCCTGCTTCACTTTCTGTGCGTCTCTCACTCTCTGCCCCTCACCCACTCCCTCTCAAAAATAAATAAACATTAAGAAAAAAAAAAAGAAACTACTAGAACGTTATAAAACTTTGGGCACAAACCAGGCTACTTCGGGGTTCTAGATCAGGAATGAGTAAACTACAACCTTCGGGCCAAATCCACCCGTCCACCTGTTTTTATAAATCATGATTTATTGGAACACAGCCATGCCCGTTAATTTGCATATTGGCCATGTCTGCTTTTGCTACAACTATAGATCTGGGTAGTTGGGATTGAGACTGCGATCGCATGTACTATTTGTAGATCGAGTAGGTACTATTTGTCCCTTTGCAGACCAAGTTTGCCCACCTCTGGTATAGACGGAAAGCGTCCCCTATGTCTCTGCGAGGAAACCAGCCTGGCTCTGAGACACCCAAAGGGCAGCTTCCTTTTCCAGACAGGCGATGTCATCCCTTCCCCAGCGTTCAGAGGCCAGGGATGTGCACCAGCAGCAGCAGAGCCCAAGCAGGAGAGGCTGCCCGGGGCAGATTCTGGTGTGGACCACGGTTGCAGGTTGGGGAGTGTCTGGAAGTACTTGGGGTGTTATTGCCGTGAGCCGGCTGACACTGGGGGTTCCATCTGCATTCCCACTGCCTGGTTCTAAATCAATAGTAAGTAAATGTATGGCTTCAATGAGAAAGGAATTGGCAAGTGACACAGAAACTATTATCAGAGCTCCTCTGGCAGGCGGTGCCGGAAAAGAGCCTGCGTGCCTGCAGCCCAGGACGATTTCAATTCTCTCTCCTACGTAGTGATTCAGGACAACTTTGCTCTGCAGTTTTGGCAAGTAGTTTGAAAGATGAAGACTACAATTGGGACGCCCGAGTGGCTCAGTCAATTGGGCATCCAACTCTTTTTTTTTTTTTAATGTTTATTTATTTTTGAGAGAGAGAGAGAGAGAGAGAGAGAGAGAGAGACAGTGCAAGCAGGGGAGGGGCAGAGAGAGAGACAGAGGGAGACACCAAATCTGAAACAGGCTCCAGGCTCTGAGCTGTCAGCACAGAGCCCGAGGCGGGGCTCCAACCCACTGACCGTGAGACCATGACCTGAGCCGAAGTTGGATGCTTAAGGGACTAAGCCACCCAGGCGTCCCTGGGCATCCATCTCTTGATTTTGGCTCAGGTCATGGCCCCACCGTCATGGGATAGAGCCCAGTGTTGGGCTCTGTACTGAGCATGGAGCCTGCTTAAGATTCTCTCTCTCTCTCTCTCTCTCTCTCTCTCTCTCTCTCTCAAAAATAAATAGAGAGGCCTGGGTGGCTCAGTCAGTTAGGTGTCTAACTCTTGGTTTCAGCTCAGGTCATGATCTCTCAGTGTGCATGTTTGAACCCAGCATTGGGCTCTGCATTGAGAGGGCAGAGTCTGCTTGGGATTCTCTCTCTCTCCTTCTCTCTCTGCCCCTGCTTGCACCCTCTCTCGACTCTCAAAATGAATAAAATGAACTTAAAATATAAACAAACAAACTTAAAAAAAGATGAAGAGTATGATTATCACTAACAATAAATATGATGTGTTTACCAACTGCTAAGCATTATTCTAGGTCCGTTATATGTAGCAATTCCATTTTTTTTCTCATGACAAGAAATTCTACTTGAATCTCAGTTTACAGTTGAGGAAACCAAAGCACAGAGAGGTTATGTCACTTGCCCAAGGAGAAACAGCTACTTGCTGGCAGAACCAGAATCTGAAAACAGGATGATCTTTGTAGTTGAAAGAAAGAAAAAAGGATTGCTGCGATGCCACAGATGTTGGCTCATTCATCAAATCCGGTGGGTTTTCTTGCTTGCTTGTTTGCTGTCACCTAAGAATTCACTTAGCAAATCACCAAGCATGTGCCTATGTTTGTTCTCTTTCTATCTGTGATTGGTCTAGAGGTGGACGTGTTACTCATCTGGGTCAATAAGCTGTCAGAAACCTGCTGGGGGCTTCTGAGAAAGATCTCCTCACATGAAAACCCTACTCACAGGCAAAGGCAAGTGGAAAGATAGATGTGACCTGGCTGCTTAATGATGCTCTTGAGCCACCATTTTCTCCTGGAAGTGCCTACCTCTGAATTTCTTATTAGTGATACCAATAAACCCCTACTGTTTGGACCATTTTTAGTCAGCTATTCTGTCACTTACACAGTCTCCATTCCATTCCACTGTACTTTGTCCTTCATAGCTCTATTACAATCAGGAAGTATCTTATTTATTGATTTCTTTCCTTATCCCCCACTTTCTCTTCTAACACACAAACTCCCTGGGGCGCCTGGGTGGCTCAGTCAGTTAAGCGTCCAGCTACGGCTCAGGTCATGATCTCTGGTTTGCAAGTTGGAGCCCCACGCCGGGCTCTGTGCGGAGAGCTCAGAGCCTGGAACCTGCTTCAGATTCTGTGTCTCCCTCTCTCTCTGCCCCTCCCTTGCTCGCACTCTGTCTCTGTCTCTGTCTCTCTCTCTCAAAAATAAATAAACATTGTTTTAAAGAGCTTTAAAACATAAATTCCCAAGAACGGAGTTCTTACATCCACCACTCACTGCTCTGTCCCTGGGGTCTAGACCATGTCTGGCCAATCTAAATGTAAACCCAAGAGTCTCACAGTGCAGTGGGGAAACAGAAAAATAAAGTTATAATACCATGTAATAAATGTAACCTTCGAGGTAAAAATCAGAGAAGATTGTCCACTAAGGGGCTGTGCTTTATAAAACTGTTGCCAGTGTGGTCTCAGATTTCCCCCTTTACCCAAATTCTCATAGATAAAAGCTCTATTATTTGAAAGCTTGCTTTTAAAAGAGATCACACAGCATCCATTTAAACCAGGCAATCCAGTTATGCAAATGTGAGTAAGGACTGGTCCTTTGGGGAGGTGACCCAAATGCCTAAAGTTTCAGAAGCTGTGACCTTTGTTCCAGGCTAGGGAGGTACATGGCACTTGAGATGGACAGGACCCCAGTCTCCACAAACTTCGTTGCTTCTTTGGGGCCCTGGTGGCTCCTGGGGAGTTGAGTGCGTTCTTGCAGAAAGGAGGCACAGGCCTGGTCATCCCACCTGCTTACAGGAACAGGGATGGACTTGGCCTCCTCCATGCAGCCTGGGTTGGCCTGTTCGTGTCCTTCAGGATGGAATCTCTAGAAATTGCAAATGTGAATGTCCTATGAGATTGAACAATTGTAAACATCCCCAAAATGGACTGATACTGTGTTGTGACATGATCAGCCTACGCAACCAAATGAACAAACACGTGCTGATAATTGGCTCTCATGCTTGGACTGATTGCCAGTGCAGGTGGGGGGATGGGAGGGAAGGACTCTCGCTTGTGGGAAGCAGCGATGTCCGCTGTCAGCAGTCCTGGGAAGAGGGAAATCTAGGGATGAGAAACAGACCGGAGAGATGGGTCTCAGGCTTGAGGGAGGACACTGCTCTCTCTAGGAAAGGGGTAGGCAAACTTCCTCTGTAAATATCCAGATACCAGATATTTTAGGCTTTGCAGGCCACACCTCTGGTTGCTGTCACAATTACTCAACTTTGCCATTATAGCATGAAAACAACCATAGACAAGACATAAATGAACGGGCCTGGCTGTGCTCCAATAAAACCTCACAAGACAGGCAGCAGGCTGGGTTTGGCTCATGGGCCACAGTTTGTCTACCTCTGTTTTAGAGCACCGGGGTGAAGGGATGGGGCCTAGGAACCAAAGGAGGTAGATACACCATAGGCAGGTAAGCCTAACTCCAAGTAGGTGTTTGCCCAAGAGTTATGCCAACAGGCTACCTTCCAGAACCCTGTAAGGATGTGAGCTCTGAAGATACCTGTTTCTTATAGCAGCTATAAGACAGTACCTGTTATCTCTCTTGCTAACTCCTAAACTTGCCTTCAGGTAGAAGTCACAGCCTTGGCCTAGTGTCTTAAAGGAAGCATGAGAAGGGCCTGCCTTATATGGGGGATCCAGGAGCAAAAGGGATGGCTGTTTTCTGACCCCAGAGGCGGTGGTGGCACCAGTGGACCCCAGCAGAGGATGGGGTCCCCAGAGAAGGTGGCTGTCGAGGAACAGGAGAAGCATGTTCCTGAGAGAGAAGGAAGCAGTGGAGCCCTAGGAAAGAAAGCCAGTCACCGCAGACACTGCTCTGTTGGCGTGTGTGAGTGTGGGCCGCCATGACTAGGATGCTTAAGGAAAATGAGGTCTTCTTTTCTAATCATGGGCAGTGAAGACTGGGTGTGCTGGTTGCTCATCTTCGGACACACAAAGGAAGCACGGAGTAGGTGGTCAACCAGTTGTTCCTTCACTGACTGACCGTGCCCATCCCATCCTACATGAGTTGGAGAGCCCCTGCCGTTAGATTCAGCTCAGCATAGTGACCAGGCAGTTAGAACCAAGAAGTTAACTGCTTTATTTTCAATCACAGGAGTCATACAGATTTGCTCAGCTTCCGCCCCACCAGAGAGAAAAGCCCTTCGTTGTCGCACATGGTGGAAGAATACCTTTGAGAGATCACCTCAAACTGCTCAACTGAGAAGCCAGCCTCTCTCACGGCAGCTTCTATTGCCTCCCGGCCCAGGCAGAGGCTGGAGAACTTCTGCTCGCCGATCATGTAGTAGCTGCTCTTCAGGGCATCCACCACCACCAGGAAGCCCCCCGGCTTTAGCAGGCTGCTGAGGTTCCGGAGGGCTGTGCAGTAGGCAGGGAGGTCTGGGCAGGCGGCATCCAGGCACAGCGTGCTGAGCAGGCAGTCGGCTAGGGGCAGGGGGACACTGCCCAGTGGCCGGCTCTGGGTCACGTCGCACTTGAGCACCTGTGTGACCACACGCCTCAACTTCTCCTCCTTCTCCAGCTCCTTGATTCTGAAATACACAAACCAACAGATACCACTTGCTACCCTATACTCATGATAACCCCGGATCTCTGCAATCAGGGCTGAAAATGGCAGTATTGTCCCAAATGTTATATCCTTGGGGCCATCCCTGATGGAAAAATGGAGGAAGAAGAAAAATGAAGGATGTTTAGTCACATTAATGTGACTACGTTACCCTGTGCTGGATTAAATCTCTTTATAACGTGAGTAATAATATGGAAATGATAACAGAAGTACCTAGCTGCCCGCTTCGACCATGGACTGTCTCCAAGAAGTTATTCTTCCTCCACTGCTTAGGATAGTGCCTGGCTCATTTATTACTGTTATTGTTATTATTATTATTATTACTTATTTATCTGTTTGTGTATTCATTATTACACTGGTCTCTTCTGCCAAACTGCAACATGGTGGTCATTCGACCGATACATATCAGGTAATAATGGCTTTAAAATGTGGAAACGGTATTTTTGCGTAGCTGCTGATCAGGCTGGGGCATGGGGTCATCCACAGACATTTAGAGAAACTGTTGATAAGCACCAAACAACGGTGGCCAGGGCCCCTCTAGAAAGAAAAGAACCTCTAGTTGCCATTCTCCAGCCACAAAACAAAATGCAGAGAGTGTGTTTTATGAAGGGGCTCATTTTCTTGGTAGCTTTGCTCAGAATACTTTCCTTTTCTGCAAAATCAGTGGGGTTTCCGGAGAGAAAACTAGTTCACGAAAGAGGCAGAGAAGGTGAGAGCTGGAGGTGAAATAGAGTGTCTGGGATCCTTTCGGAATTTGTTAGGGGAGTCATGAAGGAACAGGCGGACAGAGGATCCAAATTAAATAAACATGTAGAGTGCACAGGAGAAACTGGAGAAAAAAGAAAAGGAGAAAAAAAGTAGCAGAAAATCAGAGGGGTAAGAGAAAAGCAAGAATGAGTGTTTAAAGTGCCCAGAAGGCCACAGAGCCCAAATAATAGGAGCGATGAGTGGGTATCTAGTGCTTTGAGGAAATTAATCAACAGAGCCCCAGGGGTGCAAATCTAGCCTTACGTTCGGGAAACACACAGTCCATTTGCTGCAGGAGAAGACAGCCTCTTCTTGACAGAGACCACAGAGGAAGGCCCAACATCAGAGCAGGTGAGAGAGGCACGTACTTCGGGACCACTTCGGGTCACAAGGAAGTCAGTGGTTCAAATAAAACTTGAAGATTTACCTCCACATGGAAAGATCTGAGATAATATCAATTGGTTGTGGACCTCCTATTTAAATATTTAGTTAAAATCCTAAGCCCCATGCATAGACTCAGCTATTTATAGACATCCTATATATTATAATTTTCCTAAGTTTAGCAATAAGCCTATGAAAAAAATTCTCAACAATTTTGGCCGTCAGAAAAATGCACATCAAACCATGAGATAGCACTTCACATCCACTAAGATAGCTGTACTAAAAAAAACCCCAGAAAATAACAAGTGCTGGCAAAGATGTGGGGAAACAGGAACCTCCACACACAGCTGGTGAGAATGCAAAATGGTCCAGCTACTTTGGAGAAAGTTCTAGAAGTTCCTCAAAAGATGAACACATAGTGTTGTGGATGACCATTGGATTAATTCTTTCTCCCCACCCCCTTCCGCCCTGTACTGGAATCCCCAAGAGGATAGGATCCGTTTCTCATTCCTTCCATCTTGGATCCCCATTGCCTGCCTCTTTCCTGCCACATCACAGAGGTTTTAAAAAAACAAATGTAAAATAAATGCCTGAAAATGGGAGTTGGGGTCAGATGAAGTCAATTACACCAATATTTTTCAAACTGCAATTTGTCATTCATTCACGTCTCATAAAGTTAATCAATAAATACGGGGCACCTGGGTGGATCAGTTGGCTAAGCATCTGACTTTGGCTCACATCATAATCTCCTGGCTCATGAGTTCGAGCCCCGCATCGGCTTTGTGCTGACAGCTCAGAGCCTGGGGCCTGCTTTGGATTCTGTGTCTCCCTCTCTCTCTGCCCCTCCCCCGCTCATGCTCTGTCTCTCTCTGTCTCTCAAAAATAAATAAACGTTAAAAAAATTAAAATTTATCAGCAAACATTTGAAAAAATAATGGAGAATAAACCAGAAAACAAAATCCCTGATAGTAGTAACTCAATATAGTATTATTTTGTGAAGGTTTTTCAGCATCACTTTGTTTGTAACAGCCAAAAGATGGAGACAATCTAAAAGCCCATCAACTTACGAAGGGATTAATTGTGGTATACCCACGCAGTAGAATAATACTCAGTCGTAAAAAGGAATGAAGTGCTGATTCATGCTACAACGTGGAAGAACCTTGAAAACATTATACTAAGTGAAAGAAACCAGACACAAAAGGCCACCTACTGTGTGATTCCATTTACATGAAATGTCCAGAAAAGGCAAAGCTCTAGAGACCAAAAGCGGACCAGTGGTTTCCAGCAATTGAGAGGATCCAAGACGTGAGAATGACTGCCAGTAGGTACAGGGTTGGTTTGGGGAGATATGAAAATGTTCTAAAACTGGCGTAAAGATTGCACAACTACGTGAAGATACTAAGAACTATCATACTTTAGATGGGTGGGTCTTATGCCAGTTTTATCTCAGAAAAGCTGTTATGCTAAAGAGAGAGAGAGAGAGAGAGAGAGAGAGAGAGAGAGAGAAGTAACATAGCAAGGTGTTAGTTTGAGGGAAGTCCTGCCAGACAATAAACTGGTCTACACAGGGAATAATTACCTCTGGTTGGGTCTACCTACTCCCCTATCAAGGGTAGAAATGGTAGTAGGGTAACCAGTTTGTCCCGGTTGGTCTGGACTTTCCCTGTTTTCCCACTGAAGATCCCATGTCCTGGGAACCCTTCTCAGTCCAGGCAAACAGGGAAGGTCAGTCATTCTAAAAGCAGGGAAATCCATTACAAAGCTGCCATTCAGCCTGATAGAACGGGGATGGTGTGGCCGAACTTTTTAAGAATAAAAGATAACAATTCAACCTTATGGAAGTCTGTGTGAAACACAGATTTGACTAGGTAAAATGAATCTAGAAGAGAAACATTCAAACAACCTATCTGCACATATGGATAGCCTGGGTGCATACAAAAAGCTGAAGAAGTGGCAACGTGGCAGGTTTGAATGTGTTTAGAGATGATCCTTCATATTCGGAACACCACGGGCATGTGTGTTTACGTGATTATGTCAGAAGCAGGTGGACCTCTGGGCCCTGTTGTCTATGAAGCTATTTGAAAGATACAAGTTACCACAGAACGAGTACCTGCCAGTCAATTTACGATGGAAATTGTTCCCAAACTGGAAGATACACTGTGAAGTCTAGAAAGCTCATGGAGAATGTGCCAATTTGAGAGGCAAGTTGGCTGGAAACACCCACTGTTGTGGAGACCTGCTTGTCTTTGGGCATCGAGCAAACACTGTAAACTTGGCTGCCAAGGTAGCTGTGTACAGATTACATCTCAGGGCTTCTCGGCACCAGGGAAATGGACTCGCCTGGAGACACAGGCAATTACCGCTCAGCTTCACATCCAGCTCCAGGGGTAAGGAATAAACACACACCAGAAAAGTGTTAGGCAGTTCTACAGGGAGATAACAGCAGTGTGGCCATTTCTGTAGTTCCAAAGATCTACCCTTTCAAATGAATCACTATGCAAAAAAGGGCAGGTGTTTCTTCTGTAAATAAGCGATCCACAGAAGCTGGGGAGAGAGGGGATAAAGAGTAGGACTCCTGGGAAGAGCGCTTTGTGAGAATGTATTCCTGCACTCCAAGAAATTACCCCGAGGTTTACAGAGGTTCCTCCTGCCCCATCTCTGCAAGGCAGGTGGCGGACCAAAGCCCCGGGATGAGATCTTTCGATGACACTCACTGCCTCCCCCAAGCCCCATACCCAGAGGTTCCAGCAGGCCCTCCTGAGGGAGAACCAGCAGAATGTATAAAGGATATAAAAAGCTTCACACACTTGGATATCAATATAAGAATTGTGTGAGCCAGGAATAATCATTGGTAAGCCTCTGGTACAGGCAATCGCTGACTCAGGTGAAAGACAGACATTTCAGGAGGGAGAGGCTGGAAAACAAAATACATGTAGTCATTTGTTTGACTTTTTTGTTTTTTATAACCTCTTTGATGTGACAGGAAAGGGGCGGGCGATGGGGACCCAAGATAGAACAAATGAGAAATGGATCCTATCCTCATGGGGATCCCAGGCTGGGGCAGAGGGGCGGTGGGGAGAAAGAACTTATCCAATGCTTATCCACAAAAATGACAAATTAATACTAGGAAGCAGAGGGCCGACAGAAGAATGTTGGGAGCTTGACTTGGTCTGGAGTATCAAGGAGATCTCCTCCAAAATGGAGTCAGGTAAGCAGAGGTGCAGGAGGTAAATAAATAAGAGTTCACCAGGCCAAGGGGAGTAGGAAAGGGGAGATGTTCCAGCCAGGGGCAACAGCATGTGCAAAGGCCAGATGGTGGGAGGAAATACGGAGAGAAGGCTGATGAGGCTGGACTCAGAAAACAAAGCACAGCGTGGTAGGAAGTGAAGCAACGGGGTTTAGCAGGTGCCAGACGAGACGAGGTTTTGGGGACCAGGTTAAGAACTTTGCTTTTTACCCTAAAAGCTGTGGGAAGTTACGAAATGGTGCCACCAGATCTACATTTGAAGGTGATCGCTTTGGGACGAGAGTGGAGGTGGAAGGCCACTTAGGAGGGAGAGGATGGGGTCTTGGACCAGGAAAATAGCCTGGAGAGAAAATATTGGAAAACATACACTGGTTTGAGAGAAACTCAGAAGTAAAATGGACAGAATTTGGGGCACTGGGGTGGCTCAGTCGGTTGAGCGTCCAAATCTTGATCTCAACTCAGGTCTTAATCTCAGGGTCTGAGTTCAAGCCTTGCTGGGCCCCGCACTGGGCGTGAGACCTACTGAAAAAAACAAAATGGACAGAACTTGGTGCTGATCATAGACCATGACTGACAGGAAGAAGGCAAGAATGGCTTCCAGGCTCCTGGCTTCTTTAATTAATTATATGATAGCAACACCCAGGGCGGGAAGCATGCAGAAGCGGAGCAAACCTGGGAAGACTGTAGCTCTATTTTGGGCACTTTCAGACACATGAGTAGAAATGTTTACAGTTTGAAGGAAATGGCCAGGTGACATTTCCTCAGTCTGCCCTGTTCATTTTCCTAGGGGAAGAATGCAGGGAGAACATCTAAGAGAAAGGGATGCTTTTAAAAGGGAGAAACTTTTCCTAGGGATCGCTGAAACGATCACCATGACCGTGGAGATGCCAATTCTGAGAAGGAACATCCATCTTTTACAAGACATGAAAATACAGACGCCAGTATTTCTCAAACTGTAAAATGCGTACAGCCCCCTGCAGATCTTATTAAAATGCAGATTCTGGTTCTGTAGGGAGGGAGCCAGGCCTGAGAGCCTACATTCCTACTAGACTCCCAGGCGCTATGGAAACTGCTTAGCCTGAGGACCACAAGGCAGGCAATGTGCTCCAAGCTGTAGGGGCCAGAGGTTAATCAGTGCCGTCTTTTAAGATCTTTTCAGGTAAAACAGGCTTGAGTAGTCATTTCTACCTTAGCATTTGACTCTCTGACCTGATAAATAAATAATGCGAAGCCAGAATTTGGTACCGATGGCTTACAACTTTTCCGAAGGTTTTAAAAAGGAGTCGTATTGGGGCGCCTGGGTGGCTCAGTCGGTTGAGCGTCCGACTTCGGCTCAGGTCATGATCTCACGGTCCGTGAGTTCGAGCCCCGTGTCGGGCTCTGTGCCGACAGCTCAGAGCCTGGAGCCTGTTTCAGATTCTGTGTCTCCCTCTCTCTCTGCCCCTCCCCTGTTCATGCTCTGTCTCTCTCTCTGTCTCAAAAATAAATAAACATTAAAAAAAATTAAAAATAAATAAAAAATAAAAATAAAAAGGAGTGGTATTCTAAAAGTATGAGTCACACTCCAAAGGCAGAGGACCAGGAGACAGCTCAAATTGTCTTCGGCAGCACTCAGCACAAGAAATAGCTTCAGATAAAGAAGAAATAATCTCAAAGGAAATAGGTTGTGAGCTGATAGAGGTACTTGAAGATGCAAGAAAGACATACGTTGAATGGGATCGCTATCATTCTCAAAATAGTTGAAGCCACAGGATCTGGCACAAGGATAAGAGCAAGAATGCAGAATTTTCCTGCCAAAAATATAGTTCCTTCCTCTAACAGCGACTGGGAAGGGACACTTTCTCAAGAGCCAATTGTTAGGAGCTGACGATTCTGGCAGGAGATAAGCAATGCTTTTAGTATCCTGCTAGATTTTAAGGGTTCACTTCTGAATGAGATGGAAAGGCTTATGATAGCTAGGGAAATTGAGAAGAAAGTTTTAAAAGCCTTCTTGACATATGATTTGGACTTCGGAAAGGTGTATTGTCTGACTGACTGAAAACTCTTTTATAAACTTTCCCTGAAATTCTATAAATCCTGGGAAATTCCGTATTTATTGAATA
Organism: Panthera pardus; assembly: GCF_024362965.1. NCBI lineage: Eukaryota > Metazoa > Chordata > Mammalia > Carnivora > Felidae > Panthera > Panthera pardus. Next base: position 102,882,877 of record NW_026526677.1, read on the forward strand.
ATTTGGAAATATTGTCCGAATCCTCAGAGTTATGGGTTAGTTTTTTTTTTTTCTAGTTAGTACCAGTTCATTCTGTGGAATCACAAAGTCGATAGAAAAAAAAAAAGAAGTTGGAAATTACATTTATTTTGAAGAATGTATCTTTAGTTTGAAGACTATCGCTAGTATAAAATTCTAAGTAAGGAGTTTCTAGGATTAAAATGGCATTTGAAAGTAGTCTCTCTCAGCTTCTTGCCAGGAAAAAGTAGGGAAATATTTAGCAACATTAAACAGTTTTGCGTTGTTGTTCACTTATAAAGGCTACACAAATATATTCCCGACACACACAGACTTAGAAAATGTCACTTATGTGTTCTTCTCGAAAACACTATTTGAAGACCTATTCTACAGACTAAATGCCTCAGAATTAAAAACTTAAAAACTAGAAAAATCACATTAAATGAACATAAAATAAAACCAAATGTTCATATAACTGCAAATACGATTACAGACTGATAGCAAATATCCAAATTGATCCTTGAAAGGAAATATGAAAATAAGACTTTAGGGGCGCCTGGGTGGCTCAGTTGGTTAAGCATCTGACGTTGGCTGAGGTCATGATCTCATGGCTCATGGGTTCAATCCCTACATAGGGCTCTGTGCTGACAGCTCGGAGCCTGGAGCCTGCTTTGGATTCTGTGTCTCCCTCTCGCTCTGCCCCTCCCCTGCTCTCTATTGCTCTCTCTCGCTTTCTCTCTCTCAAAAATAAACATTAAAAAAATTTTTTTAAAAATAAAATAATGCTTTAAATTACTATATTTGGATTTAAAATCACCAATTTTAACAACAAACACTGGGGAGATAGATGCCAGAAGGACTTTGGGTATCAAAAAATGTTAAATTCCTCATATAATGAGGAACAAAAAAAATTACTGGTTCTTACCTGGCCTTAACAAGCTGAATTTGTTTCCAGAAGACCTGCATTTTAAGAGATACTAAAAAAAAGTTCTTCAGGTGAAGGGAAATGATGCCAGATAGAAGCCTAGATCTGTAGAAAGAAATGAGGAAAACTATGCAGACAGATATGTGGATAAACATCAAAGACTTTATATACGTTTGTTTAAAATACTACTGACTAGTGTGCATATACTTAAACTACCGAACTGTCTACTTAAAAATAGTTCGGGGGTGCCTGGGTGACTTAGTCAGCTAAGCATCCGACTTTGGCTCAGGTCATGATCTTGTGGTTCGTGAGTTTGAGCCCCACACAGGGCTCTCTGCTGTCAGTGCAGGGCCCACTTTGGATCCTCTGTCTCCCTCTCTCTCTACCTCTCCTCTGCTCACAAGCCTGTGTTATCTCTCTGTCTCTCCCTCTCTCTCTCTCTCTCTCTCTGTCAAAAATAATAAATAAACATTTAAAAAATAGTTCAGATGCTAAATTTTATGGTATGTGTTTTTTAACCACAATAAAAAGTAAAATAAAATAAAATAAGTAAAAGCACTACTGACTTTTTAAAGCAAAAATAGTAACAAAATATCATAGTATTATCCTAGAAATAAAGTAAAATCTAGGACTAGTGCAGGGGCAAGAGTGGATGTAGGAATTACACTGTGGTAATGTCTTACATGGCTCATGAGGTAAAATGTTAAAAATATAGGGGCGCCTCGGTGCCTCAGTCGATTAAGCGTCTAGTTTCAGCTCAGGTCATGATCTCACTGGTTAGTGAGTTCGAGCCCCCTGTGGGACTCTGTGATGACAGCTCAGAGACTGGAGCCTGCTTCCGATTCTGTGTCTCCCTCTCTCTCTGCCCCTCCGCTGCTTGTGCTCTGTCTCTCTGTCTCAAAAATAAACAAACATTAAAAAGTTTTTTAAAGAATTAAAAAATATATATGTACTGTAATTTCTGGAAAAATTACACATGCACACACACGCATACACTCACACAAAACACAAAAGAGGTCAATAGAAAAAAAGCCAATAACAGAAGATAAAAAGGAATACTAAAAATGTTCATATTTATACTAACTGGAATACCAAACATTATTCCATTCACCAAGGAGAAGCAGGAACAAAGGCACAAATGAATAACAAAACAGACGGGACAAATAAAAAATACATACCAGGATGTTTGACTGAGACTCAACTATACAATACCAGTAATTACCTTAAATGTGAGTGAAATAAAGAATCCAGCTAAAGGACAGAAATCATCACACTGGGTTGAAAAGCAGGGCCTACTACATACTACTGGCAAGAAAAACATTTTAAGTATAAAAACACAGACAGATTGAAAACAAAAGGGTGGAAAAGATAAACCATGTCTATTAGTTATCTATTGCTGCATTATAAATTACCCCAAAACATAGCAATTTAAAACAGACAAACATTTATCTCACAGTTTCTGTGGGTCGGATATCTCGGTACCAATTAGCTGGGTACCTCATGAGGCAGAGTGTTGGCTATGTCTTCAGTCTCACCTGAAGGTTTGACTGGGGGAAAATTTGCTTCCAACTCCCTCCAGACAAGCAAGTGAGAGGGAACACCCAATAAGGAAGTCATGGTCTTTTGGTAACCTAATCTTTCAGAATTGATGTGCCAATACTCTGTTAGACTATACTTGTAAGCATCTAGTCACTAAATCTGATGGACACCCAAGGGAAAGCAATTAAAGAAGAGATGAATATTTGAGGTAAAGATTACTGGGGACCCTCTTAGAGGCTAACACTCCATGCAAACACCAAGCATAAGAAGGCTAATGTGGTCATATTAATATCAGAGTAGACTTCAAGACAAAGTATATTACTGACAGTAAAGGGAGATATTTCTTAATGACAAAATGATCAATAAATCAAGAAGACATAACAATCCTAAAAATATATGCAGATAGAGTACAAGACTTCAAGCTATGTGAAGCAAATATTAACATAATGATGGGGAACAAGAGATAAACCCACAATCATAGTTTGAGATTTTTAATACCTTTCTCTCAGTAATTGATAAACAAAAAATCCTGTAGAAAAATCTGAAAAATGCTATCAATCTACCTGGCCTCATTGATATTTATGAAACTATAACTTACAACAGGATGATATACATTCTTTTTAGTGTAGAAAGCACATAGATTATTCACCAAAATAGACCCCATGCTGACCATAAAATAAATCTCTGACTACAACAAAATTTAAGTAGAAACCAATAACAATATCTAGAAAATCTTGAAATTTTTGGAAATTAAGCAACACAACTCTAAATAACTCACCATCAAAGAAGAAATCACAAAGGAAATCAGAAAATACGCCAAAGTGGATAATAATAAAAATATGACATATCACAAATCACGAGCAGCAACTAGAACAATCCTGAAGGAAATTTAGAGCTTTAAATGGCTACATTAGAAGAAAGAAATATGTGAAATCAGTGATCTAAGCTTCTATCTTAAGAAGCAGGAAAAAGAAGAGTATATAAAAACTAAAGTAAATGGAAGAGAGAAAATAAGGGAAAAAAAGAGCAGAAATCAACACGACTGAAAATGGAAGGACAATAGAAAAAAATCAACAAAACCAAAAGTTGGTTCTTTGAAAAGATTAATAACATCAATCAATCTCTAGCAAGATTGATCAAGATATTTTTTAAAAGACAAATTGCCAATATCAAGAATGAAAGAAGGAAGATCATGGTAGATCCTACAGACATTAAAAGAGTAGTAAAGACGGGCGCTTGGCTGGTTTAACAGCTCAATTTAGTCTCAGGTCATGATCTCACTGGTTGGTGACTTCAAGCCTTGTGTCGGGCTTTGTGCTGATAGCTCAGAGCCTGGAGCCTGCTTCACATTTTGTGTCTCCCTCTCTCTGTGCCCCTCCCGCACTTGCACTCTGTGTGTGTATGTGTGTGCATGTGTGTGTGTGTGTGTGTGTGTGTGTGTGTCTCAAAAACATCTCTCTCTCTCTCTCTCTCAAAAATAAACATCAAGAAAATTTTAAGAGTAATAAAGACATATTGTTAAAAAACTTATGACGATAAAATTGACAACAAAGATGAATAGGATAAATTCCTTGAAAGATACTATTTATCAAAACAGACAAAGAAGAAATGGAAAATCCAAATAGCCAGTGAAAAACATTATTCTTAATTTTAAAAACATCATACACATGAGACAACCCTTCAGGTACAGGTAGCTTTGCTAGTGAATTCTATCAATCATTTAAGGAAGAAATAATACTAATTATACACAAATTCCTTCAAAAATAGAGGAGGAAAAAATATCCTCAACTTACATGAATCCAGCATCATGCCGATAACAAAATCTGCCGGGCATATTTCTAGAAAAGAATATTATGGCTCAATATCGATCATATTTGTAGATGCAAAAATCCCTACCAAAATATTAGCAAATCACATCCAGTCATACCTAAAAAAGATACTACCTCATGACCAATGGGTGTATTCCAGTTAGATTTAAACAGTCAAAAATCTTCCAGTATAATTCACATTTTCAGAATAAAGAAGAAAAGTCATATGGCCATCTCAATGAATTCCGAAAAAAATTGACAAAGTTCAACATTTGAGTTAAAACTCCCAAGAAATTAAAATGTAAAGAAATTTAGTCAGATAAAGAATATCTGAAAAATCTAACTAATATTATACTTAATGTGGACACTAAAATTGGACATTTTTCCTTATGATATGCAAAAAGGTACATAGGTCGACTTCCAACCTTTCTATTCAATATTGTTTTGGAAGTCCTAGCCAGTGTAGTAGACCAGAAAAATAAATAAAAGGCATAGAGCTGGAAAAGAAGTAAAACTATTTTTACTTGCAGATGATATAAGAGTATACATAGAAAAGACTAAACTTAATTAATGAAGTCAGCAGGACTGCAGGACACAAGGTCAGTATATAAAATGCAATTGTACTTCCATATACTAGGAAATTTTTATATTTTATATTTTTTCACAAGGAATATCATTTTATTACTGTAATCACAAAATCGTAATTTTTGCATCTACAGAAATGCGTAAGTGGACATTAATCAGTGAATTGATAATTCGCTTCATAAAGAGGGCAAACATACTACAGAATGTATTGTAAAGAAAAAAAGATTGTAAAATTCTCTGGCCTTGCAGTGCACTTTTTAGTGCAAGTATTTAAGACACAATAGTGTTCAATTAAGCAAAGTATATACTAGCAAATTAACAATAACATTAAAAAAACATAAAACAAGATTTTTTTAATGCTTAGTTATTTATTTTGAAAGAGAGAGAGGAGAAAGCATGTGCATGCAAGCTGGGGAGGTATAGAGAGAGAGAACCAAGAGGGCTCCACGCTGTCAACACAGAGCCCAATGTGGGGCTGGAACCCAGGGACAATGACATCTTGACCTGAGCTGAAATTAAGAGTTGGGCACTCAAATGACTGAGCCATACAGGTGCCCAAAACACAGGAAATTTTTAACAAAACATATATAGAATATGAGAACTACGAAACATTACTGAAACTAAAGAAGTCCCAATAAATAGGGGCGCCTGTGTGGCTCATTCGGTTGGGCAGCCGACTTCGGCTCAAGTCATGATCTTGCGGTCTGTGAGTTTGAGCCCCGTGTCAGGCTCTGTGCTGACAGCTCAGAGCCTACAGAGCCTGGAGCCTGCTTCAGATTCTGTGTTCCCCCCATTGCCGCCCCTCCCCCACTCGTGCTCTGTCTCACTCTGTCTCTCAAAAATAGATGTTAAAAATGTTTTTTAAATAAATAAATAAATAAAGTGATAAACCATGTTTATGGACTGCAGATTCCTTATGTCCATTCTCCTAAAGTGATATGTAAGTTCAAAGATCACAATCAAAATCTCAGCAGCCTTTTTGGAAGAGATTGACAAGTTTATTCTAAAATTTATATCAAAATGTAATGGCACTAAAAATGCTTTTGCACAGTGAAGGAAATCCTCAACCAGACAACAAGGCAGACTACTGAATGGGAGAAGTTATTTGCAAATGATATATCTATTAAGGGGTTAATATCCAAAATGTATAAAGAACTTATACAACCTGACACCAAAGAAACAAATAATCCAGTTAAAATGGGCAGAGGACCTGAATAGATATTTTTCCTAAGCAGATATACAAATGGCCAACAGACACATGAAAAGATGCTCAACATCACTCATCATCAGGGAAATGCAAATCAAAACCACAACGAGATATCACCTCACACCTGTCAGAACAGCTAAAATAAAAAATATAAGAAATAACAAGCGTTGGTGAGAATGTGGAGAAAAGGAACCCTCATGCATTGTTGGTGCAGCCACTGTGGAAAACAGTATGGAGGTACCTCTAAAAAATTAAAAATAGAATCACCATAGGATCCATTAATTCTACTACTGAGTATTTATCTAAAGAAAACAAAAACACTAATTTGAAAAGATGTACACATCCCCATGTTTATTGCAGCATTATTTACAATAGCCAAGAAATAGAAGCAACCAAGTATCCATCCATAGATGAACAGGTAATGATATGTGGGGTTTGTGTGTGTGTGTGTGTGTGTTTGTGTGTGTGTGTGTATCCAATAGAATATCACTCAGCCATAAAAAATGAGATCACCTTGCCATTTCCAACAACATGGATGGACCCAGAAGGCATAATGCTAGGTGAAATAAGTCAGACAGAGAAAGACAAATACCATAAGAATTCCATATTTTTAAAATTCCACCATATGTGGAATTTAAGAAACAAAACAAAGAAAAAAGAAGACAAATAAAAGAAATAAACTCTTAAATACAGAGAACAAACTAGTGGTTGTCAGGACAGTGGCGGGAGAGGGGTAGGGGAAAAAGGTGACGGGGATTAAGAGTACACTTATCATGATGAGCACCAAGTAACTGAATCACTATATTGTGCACCTGAAATTAACATAAGACTGTATGTTAATTATACTTCAATTAAATATATATATTATACAAATATATACAAAAATTGCCAAAATAATTTTGAAAAATAACAGAGTTAGAGGATTTATACCCTCTGATTTCAATACTTACTTTCCCTGGTAAAAAGGATAAAAGACCCAGTGGAAGTTTAGTGACTCTACATGCAACAAAAACATTAACTGGGAAACACAAAAGAAAACTCCCAGTTCGTTTATATCACTATAGTCTAAGGAATTGTATAATCAGTGAATCACCTGGATAACTTATGTCCGACAATCCACACTATCAGTTAGTGTAGTAACAATATGTAAGAAAACAAAGTATAGAATATTCCAACTAAGCTTGAATTCAGCACAGCATTAAAAAAATGAAAGGATTAAAGAAGTAGAAGCAGACTATAGAGTTAGTTTCAGAAGAGAACCTGATTCAGGAATAAATAAATTTGGTAGAGTGAAGAGGAAGAAAATTTAAGTGTACATATAGAAACATGAGTTGACCATAACTCCAGAGGAAGAGTATGGAGGTAGGCATACCCCTGGGGACATGTTAAGACCACATGATTTTAAATTTATCCCTGGAATTCCAGAATATTACTTCACTCCTGTTTCTCAAGTTCAGAAACATCGGAGTCATACCTGATACTTACCTCTCATCATTCCCCATGACCAATCATTACCAACTCTTATCCATTCTGTCTCAAAAATTCATCTTAAAATCATCTTCCTCTCTCCATCACCAACCAATCCATTAGTCCAAGTCATCATCATCTCTTACCTGGATTAAAGTGTCTCCTTTCTGCATCTCTCATTCTCCTCTAAACACAGCCATTCTCCACACAACAGCCAGAGATCTTTGTAAATGTAAATGGGGTCACATCACTTTCCGGGTTACACCTCTAATGCCTTCTCATCACACTTGAAGTACAGGATCTTTAGCCTGCCCTCAAAGCCCTAAGTGATCTGACACGTGCCTGCCTTCTCTGATATAAGGTCTAGGAGACACAGGACTTCCTCCATGTTGCCCACCAGTCTATCCGAGTAGCTAGAACTGTGTGGCACATCCTACATGCCCAATATGGGTTCACTGAATGAACAAACACTAGTTCCTTTAACCAAGAACCAAAAAGTGTTAGCACCTGTTTCTTGAGGGAGATTGTCTTGCTGGGAAATCAGAGCCCTTTCCTGACCAAAGAATGGGATATGTTAATTAAAAATACGTGTGCTTTTCCATTGTGAATGAAAAGCCAAGAACAGGAAGGACAGAGGATGATGTGCTGTGCAACACACAAAGTGTGCAGTCCATGAGCAAGGGTGGGGGTGCAAATACAGGAAGAAGTGGATTGGGGAAGGAAGGGAGTTATGTAAAAATTAAATCATGGGGAAGAAGGTGTGGAAAGACAGGGGGAAATGCACAAAAAAACATACAGTAAGAGCAGGGGGGAAAAAAAGAAATGTAAAGATAACTGAGCCTATAAGAAGTAGTGGACAGGTCTAGTAGGATCCTGGGAGGAATACTGAAGTGGTCTTTTTAGACAGTTTGCGAAGAAGCCTGTGGGGCTTCAGCAACATGCTTATAACAGCAAACAGTCAGGTGGGCGGGACAGCGGAACTGGGCTGAGCCACTGCAGGACCATTGCCAGAGGACGGAGGTACATCAGGACAAGGGAAAGACAAAATGAAATGCAGACCTCACCCTTCTGGCTAGTAAGCCATTGACAATTTCTCATGTGGAGAGAAATTAATCATTTAAATAAGACTTGTCCACATAAACTGACTTGTAGACAGAGTCGGCTAAGAGGTTGATCATTAGTCGTGAGTAGGTAAAGCTCTGATTTTTGTGGATGGAGAGGAACACATTCTTTTCAGATACTTCCTTTATGCTGCTAATCCCAGTTTAAAAACCTGGGCAGCTTTTAGTTGTCTCTGGTGGTGTCAGCATTAGCCACCCTCACAGCAGTTCCCTAAGCACTTGGGTAGTTAGCAGCAGGATGGCACTGGGGAACACCCAAAAGCTGCTGGTTGAGGAGACAGTTTCCCCTCTTTGTTGAACTTGGATAAATGTCATTGTCTCATGGTATCTGACCTGCATGCTGTGCCCCCACACTGGTCTGGGAAGATTTTGTCTCCTCTTGGCTCAGTGGCCATTTCTTCAATTCTCGTCTGTGCCTTCTGCTGTTCTGGTGGGCACGCGTGCACACGTACACGTCCCTCTATCTCGTTCTCTCTCTCTACCTCTTCTTCTCCATCCGGATTTCTCTTTGGCCTCTCCCTGTTCCCTTTGCTTTTTAACTTGGGCTCTAAAGATAATTCTTGGTTCAGAAAACTGAACTGTCACTCAAGGACCGTCAGAAAGCCCGGAAGCAGACCCTGGTTTCTCTACCTGTTCCCTTCGAGCTCGCACACGTAGGTTACCACTGGGGACCAGTCAAAGGCTCCTGGTTCCTTCTTTAGCCATTTCTGCAGCTCCTGCAGGTTCTGCTCAGTGTAGTCGGTGACAATGATCTCCTTGAAGGATTCACAAGCAGAGAGGAGCTGGTAGATGGTAGGGCCAGAGCCAATGTCGATCAGGAGGTCCCCCTTCACACCATCTGGTTTAGAGAAGGGAACAAGGAAAGGGGATGAGGCCTCATATGACAGCGGACAGAGCTGGTATGCACTGTTTTCACTGGGACTGTGCTAGAAAGTCACAAAGACAGACCATCTCTCTACTCACTCCTCTTCCCTCAAAGGTTTTTTTTTTTACATGATTGCATTTTCCATTATCCAATCCAAGCTGGAAGCATGTTGCTGGAATATTTTTAGGTGTAGGAGAAGAAAAGATTGACATCTGATGTACAGACCTTTAATCCAGATAGAATGCTACACAGAGAATATAAAAACTATTAAGAAATACTTGGGGAAAGTTAAAATTTTGTTTTTGGTTTTGACTTTGGTTTTGGGGAGAAGGGAGTTGAAAGTTCAATTAAAATAAAATTGACTTTTCATGTCTCTCTCTAAAAAGCATCCAATTCTTCACGTATTGGGAGGTCTTTATCTCATGCACATGTGCAACATTCCTTTGAGTTAGGAACAGAATAAGTATTAGAATCTCCATTTCTTAAGTGGCCCATCATGGTTCAATGGCTGGCTCTGGTCACCTAAAGAATTGATGTAGAATAAAGGACAGAACGCCTGTCTTTTGGTTTCCATTTGGCACAACCAAATGAGACAACACATAAAAAAGCACTTTGTAAATGGTAAGCTATCCCTATCAACATTAGTTTTCATCCTTGTTAAATAAATGAGTGATGCCAAAAGGGCTGTCACATCGCAATGTCTAGACACCAACCCAGCAGTGCCCTGAGATTCTATTTATATGACGCACATTTTGGTGGGGAGACATAGGGATAACACACACACTTACCGAGGCAGAATATCTTGAAAAGATTTTTCAGAAGATGCCTAAGTATCTCATTTTCTGCAGAGTGTCTTGACCCAAAGTTGTAATATTTTTCTAGGTAATCCCGAGGGTTAAAATGTCTCAGATAAGTGTCCTTGGAGGTGAAGGTCGATTCCATTGCGTTTTGCTCCTGTGTCCACTCTTGCTCTCTCTTTCTCCCTCTCCTCCAGGACTCAGGGACTCACCCTGCAGAAGTTGTCTTTTTAAGTCTCAGGCTTCAATCCTTCTGTTAGTCCAACCTACCCCTTAGAGACTGTTATTTGGTTAAACACTAACTGGCAGAAACATCCAAGAATGTTCTGGCTGTTCTGGGAAGTGATGAAATTTTTGGGTAAGGGAACCTAGGAGAAGTGGGTGTGGGAAGGGGAGGGCCATGAGCTGTATGCAATTCTCGGCCAAGGGGTGAAGTTCAACTGCAGGAGAAAGCATCTGGGCTCATCGGGGAAATCATTTGACTCAGAGAAGAACCACTAAGGCTAGAGAGGTGTGTCATGTCCCCAGAGCACCATCAGTTCTTCTTGTAATGATTTTCCCAAAAAAGAGCCACAAAGAATGGTTTAAATTAAACAGTCTTAAAGAAAACAAAGAGGGGAAAGAGGAGGATTAGGAAATGTCTTTAAGGGCTAAGAAATGTTGGCTAAAGAAGGAAACTCAGAGGAAATTTGGAAAGAGGGTAAAAGTAATTTTAAAAATGGGATGAGGCTTCCTCCAATGTCTAGGCAAGCCACAATCCTGTGATCCTCTCCTCATGCTCTCACATCCCTCCCTCCCCTCCCTGTACATCTGCAGAGTCCCAAAGCTACCAGTTTTCAGCAGCTGGCAACTACTTCCTCCCTAAGCCTCCCCACTCATTTCAATCCATTGAAATCCTGATGGTTCTTTCAAAGTGAAATGTATGTTCTCTACTTCCTTTAAGAATGCCTTATATTTCCTTTTCTGAAGCTCGCATTGCCCTTAGAATTCTCTCACCCAGCCAAGCCCTTGATTTTGTCATGTCATGTATTTGTTCCTGGTTTTGTCTGTGTCAATCCTTCTCCCAAAACTAATTTTTTACATGAATGATACACTAAGCTACCAGCTCCTTTAGATCAAGGACTATGGCTCAGTTCTCTTTGTGGTCCCCTGCCTATCACATCTACATAGTAGGTTTCAAAACACTGGTTGATGAGTTGACTCTTGTCATGTTGCAGCAAATGCAATCGCAGTGAGTGCCCTATATTCCATGAGTGATGACTTAGTAAGGGACCATCTGGCTACAAAGCAGAGAAACTCACTCAAAGAAGCTCAAGGAAGAAAGGAATTATTAACAGAATATAATGGAAACACACTGGGGCACCTGTGTGGCTCAGTCAGTTAAGTGTCTGACTTTGGCTCAGGTCGCGATCTCGTGGTTCATGAGTTCGAGCCCCACGTCAGGCTCTGTGCTGACAGCTGAGAACCTGGAGCCTGCTTCAGGTTCTTTGTCCCCATCTCTCCCTGCCCCTCCCTTGCTTGCATTCTGTCTCTCTCACTCTCTCAAAAATAAACATTTAAAAAAAATAATGGAAACACATTGCAGGGTATCTCACTGGGTCTCACCAACCGAAAAAATCATTAGGCAGCTAATTTCTATTTCCCTCTCTCTGTCTTTCTCTCCCTCCTTCTCTCTTTCTTTTTGTCTCTCGTTGGAGGTATAGGGTCTTGATTCTCCACAAACAGGCTTCTTTTGCTCATCTACTACACATTGCTTCATTCTGACTGTTCCAAATGGTGGTCTCTGTGCCTGACCTTACAGAATCTTCTAACCCATCTCCTCACAGCTGGCTAACTAGGTCTGCATGGTCCAAATCCACAGACCTTAGAGAGAGAACCTGTCTGGTCCAGTATGGGTCAGTCATCGATGCTTCTCAGTAAGTGTTGGGGTACAAAAGAGGTATGTGTGATATTAAGACTGCCCATTATAGAGACTTAGATGGAACAGACAAGTTGTCTCAGATTATGTAACTGTTGGACCTTCAAAAGTCAGATCACAGACTGGAAGCACGTAGAATCAACACGAGGTATCCTTGTGAGTGGCTCGGAGGCACGGCTGCTGCAATGCTGATTATTTCCTGCTTCCCCCAACCACCCTGGTAGTGGAGTACAACCACCAGGGAGCATCCAGAACTCAAAGTCAAAAGACACAAATTGCCATCCTGATTTGCCAACAACGGTTTGTATGACAATGGCAGTTAGAAAAACTAATTTTTGGGTTTCTGAAGCCTCAGTTTCAATAGGGATAATAATATAGGAGAAGAGAAAAATTCTCTTTTCCATCTTGGGATCTCTGGCTGGGCCTAAGAATTAAACTGACATGAGACAGATTAATAGGAGAAATGAATGTGAATCTTAGCAATATTTTACATGGGAGACTTCACAAGAGAATGAAGACCTCAAGATGTGGCCAGAGTGAGAAGCTTTTATATATCTTTTGACAAGGAAACAATCAATTTGTGAAGAATTGACAAGACAAAGGGGTTTGGCCTCGGGGTAGTAAGTGATAAATAAGTAACTAAGAAAGTAAAGATTGGCTTAACAAGGTTTGTACAGATTTCTCAGCCCCAAATTTCCTGTGTCTGGTGATAAGAATGCCTTCCTTCCTCCTGGTACAGAGAGGGTACCTTTCATATGGGACTTTCATCTCCTGCTTACAGGAAGAAAAAGGAGGATCAGAGCAACCTTCCTATACCTACTGTTTTTTAAATGCCTTTAATTCAAAATAATCAAACGCCAAAGTGACATGTTTTGGGGTTTTCTTCAATAGTATCTATTCTGTTCAGTGTTCCCTGTTCAAGGTATTGAGAAACTTAATTCATAGTTTCCCTTACACTGAGTCCTTACCTTGGGAAATGTCCCTTTTTCCACCCATGAGTCTGTTTAACAGGGAATTTTAAAAATAGTGGTTATGTAGCTTATATGTGGCCTTGATACAGTAGTACCCCTCGCCCCCTCGTCCCGTCATTAATTTTTTTCCTACCCTTTTCAGAAGCTGCCAAGATGGATGGTCAGAATCAAATTTTACTACAGATAGAAACCCGCCCCCGTGTTGGCCTGCTGCCCACTGTTCCATGAATGTCTGTTACAATTATGAACGTATGAATATACAAATACACACGTGGTGAAGACGTTCTTCCAAAATCAACAGCCTCTGGAAGCTTTTCTGGAAGGAAAATCTTCTTTTCTTTTTTAGGATTAACATATACTCTATGAAAACAAACTGTGTAATCATATAAAACAAAGGCCAGATTTTTAAATCAGATCCTGAACAGTTCAAACAAAAATTTAAGCGTGTGGCTTATTTCATTATCCCAAACTGAATTTTTCTTTTTTCCTTCTAAATGGCCCACTATGGAATTTTTCTTAGAAGCAATTAAACTAAAACCTCCAAATCCTTTCCTTAGTAGTTGTTATGAAAAAAACTAGAACCCCGTATCCCATGTCTAAGAAAGATGCATAAATGAAATGCTTCCTTCTTTATCCGGATTATTTGGAGTCTCCGGAAGTCTTAGTTTCCTTTTGGATATGAATTCAGGAGCAATTCAACATCCCAATGGTGAAATGGGACCAGTCCTTGAGTGGAGTTGCAACAGTACCCTCATGGGCATCGAAGGGCACATCTGCTCGTCCACTGGCCTTCCCACTGGAGCTAGATTCCACAGTGATTCTAACAGGCTTCAGTGAGCAAAGAAATTTAAAATGCCTAGGGTATTGTCTCAGAAAGGCAATCCTCTCATGGAGACAAAATGTAGTGAAGACAGAGTTCCAAAATCAATAGACTCTGGAAGAAACAAAGAGCACGAAGGAAATAGAAAGGGAGGAAGAGAGGCAGGGAGAGTGGGAAGTAGGGAAGGAAGGAAGGAAGGAAGGAAGGAAGGAAGGAAGGAAGGAGAAATGAAAGGACTCAAGAAAGCACATCACTGCCATCTAGCCTGGGAACTTGGTCTACTGGTAGCTGCTCTTCCCATGAGGTCAGTTGATAAAACATTTGCTTCATTACCTCAGGTCATGACCTCATGAGAAAATAGTTCTGCAATACTAGTGTCCAAACGATCAAGGTCTGAGATGAAAAAAAGAATGAAGAACAAGTAAGGACACTAACTTGTGGGTAATTCTAATGGATGTATAAAAAATAATGTCATATGTGGTTAAAAACAAGCAAGATGGAACTAAAATACACAATATCAATAGCCTATAAATTTCAGGGGAGGGTAAATACATGGAGTTGAAGTGTTCTGGATCTTTGAATTGTCCAGGAAGGGTAAGACCTTGCTGAGGGTAAGACGTTAGTTAGGCCTTGCTAAGTAGATTATGCATATTGTAATTCCAGGCAGATGATTATACACTGCCCATACTTCCTGAGCCTGAGAATTGTCTCTGGTTGTAGGAGTATGTTTGGCCCCTACATAGAGCAGGTGAGAAAAGCTGGGCAGCAGCCCTCAGGCCCTCACCCAGTGACAGAGGAGAGTTGCTGAATGATTATACTGGCTTCCTTGGTCCTGGGATGAGAATGCCCAAACAGGTTCTATGAACTCTTGCAGAGGTCCGCAGCAGAAGTGAGCCCCAGTTGCCCACAGCAGAAACTGGTTCATGAATGGGGCCTGATTGCCTTCCTTTCTTTCTTTGTCTCACTTTCCCATGCCCTCACCAGTGCTTTGGGGGATCCAAAGTAAAATACCTATACTGCAATCTTAGGCACCCCAAAGTAACACAATCAGATTAGTAGAGGACAGGAAATGGAATGACAAAAAAAAATTCAGAAGGAGGCAAGAACTAAGAGAGAGAGGGAAAAAAACAACAACAACAACATAGACTTGTCAGACAAATATAAAGCATAAAATAAGAAGGCAGTCGATGGAGAGTTAAAGATAGATAAAAACATCAGTAAAAATATGTAATACGTGAGTAGCAGGATTCCTCGACTAGACTTAATGGATGCATATAAAATACTTCACCCAACACCTACACACGTGTTTTAACAATACAAAGCACATTAGAAGTTACCCTATACTAGCTTACAAAGCAAGCCTCCACATATTTCAAAGGACTGAAATGAAACAGAGTATATTTTTGACCAACGTGTTGAAGTTAAAAGCCAAAAAACCAAAAAGATAACTAGAATACCCTGATTTGTTTGGAAGTTAAGGAACATACCAATAAAGAACCTGTGGCCCCCAAAAAGCAATCAGAGTGAAAATTATAAAATAGTTTGAACTCAGTAGTAATGGAAGTACCACATATCAAAATTCGTGGGTTGAAGCCAAAAGAGTATTTAAGGGGGAACTCTAACCCTCAAATGTACATACAGTAGCGTAAATGGGGGTGTGGAAAGAAAATAATATCATAGAGAAGAAACTAATGAAATAAAAAGCTAAAATACAATTGGGAAGATCAGCAAGGCTCAAAAATCGGCTCTCTGAAAAGACAAATATAATTAGCAAATTTCTGTTTTTAATGATCAAGGGGGAAAAAAAACAAAGGAAAATGCACATACACCCAATGTCAAGAGTGAAAATGGAAACTTCATGGCATATGGTACTGACCTCGCAAAGACGGCTATTAGTTACCGTGAATAGCTTTATGCCAATATACCGAATATTTAGATGGAGACGTTCCCAAGTAAACGTACAACACATGCAAAGCCTGAACTGACCTGTAACCATCAAAGAACTTAAGTCGAACATTGTTCCTTCATGAAACCCTCCCGGCAGATGGCTTCACAAGCGAGTTCTAGCATATATTCAAGGAATCGGTCATTTTATTTTTACCCAAACTCTTTCAGAGGATAGAAAATGAGAAAACACCCCTCAACTAATTTTATAAGTTGAGAAAAACCATAATGCCAAGGTTATTTATGAGAAAGAAAAATTACAAGCTAAAAATCACTCATGAACACAAATACAAAAATCCTAAACAAATTCTTGTCTAGTCCATAAAACAGCAAACACTTATATGGTGCTTACTAGGCGTAGACACCGGTTTAAGCATTTTGGATGTGTTACTAAACCTTACAATAGTTCTGTGACTTAGGTACTATTATCCCCATTTCAGCGTATAAGGCACAGAGAGGTTAAGTACCCTGCCCAGGCCACACTGCTAGGTAGCTGTATAGCTGGGGTTCAGACCTACAACAGTCTGACGGGACAGCTTATTCATTTAGTGGTTACACTATGACCAAGCGGGTTTATTGCTGGAGTACAAGGCAATTTAACATTCAAAAATCAATTAATGTAAGGGCGCCTAGGTGGCTCAGTTGGTTAAATGTCAAACTCTTGGTTTCGAATCAGGTCATGATCTCGCAGTTTGTGAGATCCAGCCCCACAGTGGGCTCTGTGCTGATTGGGTGGAGGTTGCTTGAAATTCTGTCTCTCCCTCACTCTTTGCCCCTCCCTCACTCATACTTTCTCTCAAAATAAATAAATAAATTTAATAAAATCAGTTAATGTAAATCATCATATTTACATATTTAAGGAGAAAGGTCTTCTGATCATTCAATAGATATATGGAGGTGGGGGGAGCTCAAAATCCATATTCATTCACAACAGTAACAATAAAAACCACTTGGCAAATGGAGAGTAGGATGGAACTCCCTTCATGTGAAAAGGATTACCTACAAAAACTTCAACAAACATCATACTTCATGATGACACTTTTAAAAGCTTTCCCTCTGAACTGAGGACCGAGGTGAGAATGCTAACAATTGCCAAGTTTTATTTCTTCTATCTTAACGATTACCAATGTTATTCAACATTCTACAAGGGGTCTTGGACAGCACCGGAGGTAAGAAAAATAAAAGGTAGAAGCATTGGAAATGAAAAAGTTAAAATTATTATTAAAAACAGATAAGATAATATATAGAGAAAATTTAAAATAATCTACAAAGAAACTACTAGAATATAAAAGTCTAGCAAAATTTCTGGATACAAAGTGAATATAAAAAATTAAATTCATTTTTAACCAGCAACAGTTATAAAATGAAATTTAAAACAGACTTCATGCACAATGGCATTAAAAAATGAGAAGTACCTAGGAATAAATCCAACAAAATATGTACAAGACATTAATGGAGAAAATTATAAAATTTTATGAAAAGACATTAAAGAAGACCTAAATAAATGGAGAAATAGACCACTTCATGGATTGAAGGACTCAACATTGTAAAGATGTCATTTCTCTCCAAATTGATTTATAGACTCGGTAAAATCTCAATTAAAATCCCAATAGGTTTTTGTTGGAACTTGACAAGCCAGCTCTAAAATTTATATGACAGTGGCAAGGGCCAAGAGTAGCTACTCTTGAAGAAGAAAAATAAGGTAGGAGGGCTGGCTTTACCAGACATAATACTTATTATAAAGCTATAGTAATGAAGACCGTATGGTATCGGTGTAAGGACTGACAAATAGACTAATGAAATAGTAGAGAGCCCATAAACAGACCCATAACTTTATCAACCCTTGATATACAGCGGAGGTGATATCCCAGATCAGTGGGGGAAAAGATATACTCTTCAGTAAATAGTGCCAGGGTAATTGAGTATCCATAGGGGACAAGATGGAATAGGACCTTCTTTGCACACTAGACACAAAAATCAATTCAGGTGGATTAAAAACCATAGACGAAGGGTAAGTCTCTGAGGATTTAGAAGGTAATGTAGAAGAATATCTTCATGACCTTAGGGGTAGAGAAGGATTTCTTAAACAGGATACAAAAAACCATTCATCAGAAATTTGAGATTTTTTAAGTTTGAGTATATTACAATTAAGACCATCTGTTCAACCAAAGACACATTAAGAGAGTAAAGAGACATACCACAGAGTGGGAAAAGTTCTCACAACTCATAAAACTGACAAAGGACCAGGATCCAGAATTTATAAAGAACTTCTGTGAATCAAAATGAAAATAAAGAACAACCCAGAAAACATGAACAGACCCTTTATAAGAACCCTATGAAAAGATGCTTAATCTCATCAACGAAATGCAAGTGAAGTCACAATGAGATACTACCTACAGAGCCATCAGATTGGCAAAAATAACGTCTGCCAGCACCAAGGACCTTGAGCACAGATATTCTCATGTATTTCTGGTGGGCAAATAAACCGGTGCACCGTTCTGGAAAACAGGCTGGCACGAACTAGGAGACTTGAGTTGGGCATACCCCATCTCCAGCAATTGCACACCCAGGATCATACCTAGAGCAAACCTGGCACAGGCACGTGACTGTTCTTAGCAGCATTGTTTGAAGTAGCCCCCAGCAAGAAACAACCTAAATGTCCAGCGACAGTCGAATAAATAAATCAGAGTATACAGTGATGGAACTGCACCAATTATAGCTACAGGTATCAGCGTGGATTGTTCTCCAAAGACGGAGAGGGAGAGAAACAAGAAGATACACATTTTTATTCCAATGATATAAAGCTCAAAACAGGCAAAAGTAAACAAGCTTATCTAGTGATGCATAAAGGAATGGCAGACTATAGAGAAAAACAATCATTACCTTAGACGTCAGGATGCTGGTTGGCTCTGGAGGGGAAGAAGGGGGTGCTACTAAGACCCTTCACTGTTCTGTTTCTCAACTTGGGGGGCAGTTACCTGGTGTTCATTTTATATTCATCTTCAGACTATATGCAAATGTTTTATGAGCATTTCTATATATGATCAAGCTCATGATAAAAAAAAAAAAACAAAAAAAAAACATCCTGCATGTCTAGGTGCAGGACTGCTTTTGACATGTGCACAGATGTAGAGATAAAGAATCCTTGGTCATTTAGGTGGCCCCAGGTTTCCTCCCTGAGGCGTGCCCAGAGAGGCTCCTTTTACTCAATTTCACCCAATGGGGTTACAGCATTCAAGGGCACCGAAGGATAAATGACTGGTTCAACAAAAACGGGGCAAGAATGGTGGGGAACATAACAGAAACTACCACTCAAGTTTCCCTTCTCCAACACCAGAAAAAGTCTGTGCTTCAGACATCAAGGCCTACTTGAGATCAGAGGCCCGGAATGCTCCAGAAATGATTCAGACTCCCGTAGGCAGTGATCTCGCCTTTTACTCTCCCTGGCTTCTGCTTATCTCCAAGAGCGAGCCGCACCCCCAGGTACACTGCAGCAATTAGGAGCCTGCTTCTGCTGCCAGCGCGGGGCAGGGGTTTGCTCCTGCTGTAGAGATGGGCCTGCGCTGAGCCTCTTCCTCGTTCTCTGCTCAGACCAGAACAGAGGCCAGGTGTGAGGCCTGAGATTGGAATCCAAGGCAGAGCCAAATTGAGCAACTCCCAGAGTCAGAGGAACCAGCAATTTGGAGCCTTTCATGTGCTTGGTAATTAATAATAAACAAAATTACAAGCAAAATGATAACTCATCAAATTTGATGCGGCCCCACAGGGTCTGCTTTAGGTTTTAATGAATACGGATGGTGAGTCCAGGGATGATTCATCTGAGCCTTAATTGCAGTGAGGCGGGGAGCCCTTTCCTTGAGTCTATCACCTCTCTGTTCCCCTCTCTTGTTAGAGTCATAGCTCCCTGTGGGCAAGAAAGGAGGCTGTCCCATCAGAACACGAGGGGGTCCTGTGTGTGCGTTTCTTAGGGTTCTAACAGCGCATCCTCTCACGGAGATTTGGGTTTTCAACCTAAAGCCACACAGCTACTGGTTCAGCCAAAAAGTTTAGTTCTCTACTTATCTATACTCACGATTTCCAGATTTCTTTTTTATGCTTATTTATTTTTCAGAGACAGAGTACAAGTGGGAGAGGGACAGAGAGAGGGGGAGACACAGAATCCAAAGCAGGCTTCAAGGCTCTGAGCTGTCAGCACAGAGAATGACGCAGAGCTTGAACCCACGAACAGCGAGATCATGAGCTGCCATCAGACGCTTGACTGAGCCACCCAGGTGCCCCGAGTCTCCAGATTTTAAACTGGCCACTGAATCCATTGCCTGGGGTGCAGGAAGCTTTGAGAAGGATGCCAGAGCAGGGAAGGAGAGGAAGGACACAGGATGCGAGCTCTTCTTGGAGGAGAAAAGAGAGAGCTGGGGTGGGGGTGGTTGAGGGAAGAGAAGGAGATTCCTGAGCCTCAGCTGGGCCCAGTTCCGTAATCCAGCAAAGAGGTGCCCAGCCCCAACTCACCCCCTTGGCATGGTTTGTGAACTGCAGCGACATGGCATTTGGGGGCTTTTGGCAAAGCTGGGGACCAGCGGCTTGGCCGCGGCAGGTGGCCGTCAGTAATGACCAAGTTCATGAGGCTAAAAATCATGGCGGGGCTTCTACAACACCCACCTGGCAAAAGCTGAGAACTGGGGTGGCTTCTGGGCTATACAGATGATTCTGCTTTGCTTCCCTGTGGTGTGATGTCCCTTTGTCATGCACTCACTTACCATAATTGCTACCTTCTGATTTAGGTCTATAGTCTCCGTTTCCACTGATTTTTTTCCCCCTTGTTTCCTGCTAATTGCCATTCGCAGTATAATACATATATTTGAAACACCTGTCCTGCCAGGTTAATGTATGTCACTCTTTTCCTCTGCGTTTAATACAGATGTGAAAAAGCAGCTAGTCTTACTTCTTGTGTAAAAAAGCTAGACTAAGACTTGATGTTGTAATTCTGCTGTTCTTGTACCTGTCTCCTGTTTTGTTTTTGAGAAACCATGAGGTCAGGCGATTAAAAGGGAATGCTTAGGAAACTGGAAAATTAGCAGTGATGGCTGACCGTGGGGTTTTCAAAAAAAGTTGAGGAGAGATGTCACAGCCTCATGGGAATCCGACTCAGTAAAGGAAACCCAGTCTAGGAAGTAAAAGCTGTGACTGTCTGTCTTCGGTCTCTTGTTAGAAAGCTTCGGAAAAGAACGTGTGTAGGGGGAGGGGATCCCTCCGTTCGATCCTATCTTCTTGCTCCCCACGCATCTCCCACCCTCCCGAGGATTTTCTAAGAGGTTTAGTGTGTGTTCTTTTCGTTATGTGTATTTCCGTGAAATAGGTACTGTTGTTTTGTATGTATATATCTTCATTTACATCGTTTTCACTGTGCCCTTAAGGCCCGTGCACGTGGCTATGTGGACATGTGGGCCATACCTTCTTGCCACTCCGTGACTTGAATCCCCCCATTTACGTATCTACTCCCCCAGGGATGGACACCCAGATTGCCTCTAACTCCCCCACACAACGTTTCTGTAGATGCCCAGGTCTCCTCTGTGCAGACCTGTGTGGGAATTTCCACAGGGTATGTTCCCGGGAGTAGAAATGCTGAGTCACAAGCCAATTAAATATTTAATTTTAGTGAGAACCACCAGGGTCCGCCCCCCCTGACAAGCCTATACCAGTCTACATCCCCAGCAGCAGTACATGGGAGTTCCTGTAATCACCAACACACCCATACACACCTCTAACCCCTTACCAAAATTCTTGGAATGATCTACCTTACCAGTTTTTTCAAGTCCAATGAAAATACATGAAGTTACACAATTTTTTTAAAGTAGGCTTCATGCCTAATGTGGGGCTTGAACGCACCACCCTAAGATCGAGTCACATGCTCTACCACTGAGCCAGGCAGGTGCCCTTATAATTTTTTAAATTTCACCTTTCTCTAACCAATTGGAGCTCATCTAAGTGTGCACATCGGTGAGGTAAGTTCACTGATGTAACAACCCACACATCTCAGTGGCTTCACAAAGTAAATGCTGATACATCTCTGTTCACTTCACAGTCCGGTGTGGAGGGAGTCCGGGGAGGGATACAGCTCCAGGCGGTCAGACTTCTACAGTGCAGCTGTCTCATTTCCTAGGGGCCAGAGGTCTCCACTGGATTCTCTGCATCCAGCCCTTGGAGTAGGCATGAGATGCGTTCACATTCCTGGGGCCAGAACCCAATGCCCCAGCCTGAGGCAAAGGACCCAAGAAATGGGTGTGCCAGAGAAGAGAAGACAGAGAAATCAGTGAAGAGTTACACAATCTGCCACAAAATGTTTGCTAACTTTGGAGATTCCTCTTCTACAAATTTCCTAATCACACCCTCACTCCTTTTTTTCTTTGGACTTCCTCCTAGTCCAAATTTGTATATTTTGACTTGGCTGTTTTTTGTATATTCTAGAAGGTGTTGGTTTTATCCATTGCAAAGATTTCTTCCAGTCTGTCTGCCTGATCACTTTGGCTACGGGTCTATCATCAATCAGCAATCTAATTTTTACGTAACCTAGTTAAGCAGTACGTAGCCTTATGGTTTTTGTTTTTGAAACTGCGTTTGTTATTTGCTTACAGGCTTAACCTCTGAATTCCTCTTAAATGCACCTCGTCACTTGTTAAGGCAACATGTAGTAGAAAGTCCCAAAGGAAAAAGCCCACCCCAAAACTAATTGCCCTGCTATCAAGTCTTTCCCCCAGCATACAGTTTCTCACAATCCTATAGGTCCTAGCCTGGAAAAACTCAATTCTCTGAAGCTTCTGTCTGAATGTACAAAACTGTTCAGAAAGCCCTTTCTACTGGCTGGAGAGTTGGGTGACAGCCAGACCACAGAGCGCGTGCCATTAAAATGGTTGCAACCTTCAAGGGTGTTGCGTTGGAAATTTTTCAGACACACTGGAATGTCTTTTAATCTCCCTCCCCTGTTGTTTCTTGACTTTGATCTCTTGCTCATGTTTTCCCCTTGCCTAAAAAAGCCCTTGGCTAAACCTTCCTATCCTTAAGATAGGAAGCTTGGCTAAACCTTCCTATTCTTAAGACTCAACCTGGGCATTGCTTCCAGGAAGCCTTCTGTGACCTCCCTCGCCCCACCCCACATCTACGTTAACGCACCTCCTCTGTGTTCCCCAGTACCTGTCCTACTCTCGTGCGGAACAAACCACTCCGCGTGGCAGTGGCCATTTGCCCACCTAACTGTGAACTTTTTGGAAGAGCTGAAGCCAATTCTCCTTTGTTTCCTTAGCACCAGCATGAGACCTGACACATGTATTGGCATTAATAGCTGTCGAGTGGATCTGATGGACTTGCTGGGCCCTATCCACTGCACTTGACCCTCCTGCCCCTGCCTCATGAAATTTGGGGAGATTTTCACTACAGTAGAGAGGGCCCAGAAGAATTCCACTCCAGCAGCCAGCTAGGGCGCCTCTCCCTTGCTCTTTGTCCAAGCTACTAATGGGCTGATCCTTCAGCACAAGGACCTGGGCTTTAGTTTCTGTTGTGGAAGGGGAGGGGGGCATTCATCCTATATATGGTTGAGTGAAGGTCAGGGAAAATCAGGGTCCTCTGGCCGGGCCGTGGCCCTCCTCTTCCTGATTCCCACATTCAGAGGTCAGGTTGAACAGGAGAGCAGGCCTCAGGCAAACAAGGTTGAGGGAAGACTGTCCTCTGCCCCATGGACCTTGCAGTCCGCCAAGCTCAAGGCTCCACTGCCCCCTTGTGTCCGGAGAGTGAAGGACAAGGGAAATAATCCAAAACAGGTTTAGGACTGGTCCCCAGGGAGCCATCTTGCTGTCCTGCCTCCTTCCCCTGAAGGACACACTCACATACAGAGACACATGGTCAGGTGGAAGGCCTGCCTCGTCTTCCAGGGGTGTGCCAGCCATCCCCCTCACTGCCTGCTCTTTCCCCTGGAGGTCTGAGTGCCTGGGATCCTCCTCTGGAAGCCAAAATAAGGGTGGGGGGGGGGGGTTTGAACATTGTAAAGGGGGTTTCTCCAGGGGAGGCTTGCAGACAGGATGGGAACAGGTAGGAGGGCAGCTCCCTTCTGCCTGTAGATTCTGCATCCAGAGGCGTCCTCCCCTGCAGCTTTGGGGAGCTCTGTTATAGAGAGAGGGACACTGCTGGGCTTGGCACCTCCCCTAGGTGCCCCGCCCTCATAGCCCTGTCCAGCTGTGCCAGACCTCAGTCTAGGTCTGTCCATCCCAGCAACTGTCTGAGCCCTTCTCCCACCCCCTCTGCCCCGGTTACTCTCCACAGCACCTCCCTGCTGATTTCCTTCTTAGTGCTCACTTTTTTTTTTTTTTTTTTTTTTTTGTCTATTCCTTTATTGTCTGCCTTCCCTTCTCCAAAGTTGAATGAGGGCAGGGCCTTGCTGGACTCATTCACCATATCCTCAGAAGACAAAACAGGGACAGGAATATAATGGCCACTTATTCTGTTTCCTGACTGAGGTTCGCCAAACATGACTGATGTCCCCGCCCCCCAAGGCTCCCACCTTGGCCAGGCTGCTTCTTCCATCAGAAATGCTTTCAACACCGCAGCCTACCTCCACCCCACCTTCTGTTTGCCTGGCGATCGGGTACCCACTGTGAGTTCAAGACTCACTTTAAACATTACCTCTTGGTTACTGGAGGGGGTGTGGGAGGGAGGATGGGCTAAATGAGTGAGAGGCACTAAGGAATCTATTCCTGAAATCATCGTTGCACTAGATGCTAACTGATTTGGATGTAAATTGAAAAAAATAAAATTAAAAACTAACTAAATAAAAATAAACATTACTTCTTTGTGGTGTGCCTGGGTGGCTCAGTCGGTTGAGCATCTGACTCCTGATTTCGGTTGACGTCATGACCTCACGATTTGTGGGACTGAGCCCCACATCGGGCTCTGCACTCACAGCATGGAGCCTGCTTGGGATTCTCTCTCCCTCTCTCTCTGCCCCTCTCCCACTTGTACTCTCACTCAAAATAAATAAATAAAACTTTAAGAAGAAATATTGCCTCTTTGTGATGCCTCCCTTATCTCCCCCAGATTAAGAATGACCTTCTGTGTGCCCTCCCCTCTTAACACTGCTGTCATACCGTCTGTGAATGAGCCCAACAAGGGCAAGAATTGTGTCATATTTGTTTTCACCTTCTTAGGGCCTGACAAATGGCAGGTTCTAAATGAGTATTTATTGATGAACTCTGATTACCCCCTGGAGAGTCCAATGCCCTGAGCTACCTTCCTATCCTTCCTTGTCCCCCAGCGTTCTCTCATAGGGATCCCGCCCTCCAGGCAAAGAAAACATCACATCATTTACCTGGTATCTTCCTAAGGCCATGTTTTTTAGCAGTAGAATTTCTTCCAGTGGGAGCACTTTTCCAACCAGCACCCTCTCTTAAAACTCATCTTGGCTACCACTTACTCCGTGACACCTTCCTCAGTCCCTGAGCAAGAATGAATCCTGCCCAGTGGCGTGGTTCCCATCACCATCCCTCTCCCAAATAAAGCCTGCCTTGCAGTAGAGTCCCAGGCCTACTCAGTGTCAACTTAACAAAAGTGTGTCTCTTGTTACTCCAGTGAATCGTAAACCCTTTCCGTACTTTCCAGGCCACGAGCCACATCTTGCACATATTGGTATCTCTCTACCTCCCATGAAGCCAAACACAATGCTCACTCACAGCCCACAAAGTTTAAGGGGTAACTTGAATATCACGTAAGGGAGTCAATAGCTCCCTGAGGTGACTGCCCGTGTAACTGACACCAGGACCCCAGGACCCCAGGGGAACACACCCCGGGATGCGTGCCCACACTTGATGCAGTGAGGTAGAGCATTGGGCAAGTCGGTCCCACTGAGACCACCTGTGCCTGGACACCCTCCCCATATGCCCACCCACCTTGCTCTTTGCTTTATGTTTTCCAGCCCAGCCCAGCTTTCTGGCTGCACGCTCCAGTGTGCCCTTGGAGCTCTCCTTGGAGGAGGTGCGAACACTCAGCCCCTGGGTGCATCTACTGCCAGCTTTTAGTAGCTAACTCCTGATCTGATCCTAGCCTTTGAGAGTCAGCTTCTCCTATCACTCATGTGGTGACACCATGGAATGGATCTGACCCACCCTCTACAACCATCATCAGCACACACACACACACACACACACACACACACACACACACACCATAGCCACATATACACACAAGAATATACACAGATACACAGACATGGGGTAGAATGTGATCAAGGGCTTAGATATGGCAAAACTGTGTTTACTGCGAGGACCAGCCCTGGGCAAAGTTTCTGACACACCTAGCACAGTGTCCAGTATTTCGTAGGCACTCAACAAATATTTGTTGGATGAACAAATCACTTGCTTACCCATCTCCCAACCCCCGCCAATCGTCACTGCTTTGGCAAATTCTCTGCCCACTTGAAAAGCTGGTCTGCTCTACCATGCCAGTGCCCAAGGTGTTTTATCAGAGATCTCCAGGGGCAGGGCCCCAAATTTTGCACCCAGGTGTCAGTTTTTCCTGCTGAAGTTCAGCAAACACAGCATGTTCTTTCCCCTCTGGGTCTCGGCACATGCTACTGCTACTGACAATTCCTGCTCTCCACAGACTATTCCCGCCCCGTTCTTTCTCCTGGCTTCCTCCCGCTCACCCCTCCCATCTCCTGGATCTGCTGCTACTTCCTTCAAGAGTCTTCCCCAAGGGCCCCGTGCCCGTCCGCAACTGGCTTAGGTGGGTCGCACTGGACAAAAGAGAACAGCGCCTCCAGCTCCCTTTAGAACTGCTTATTACCGGGGCGCCTGGATGGCTCGGTCGGTTAAGCGTCCGACTTCGGCTCAGGTCATGATCTCACGGTCCGTGAGTTCGAGCCCCGCGTCAGGCTCTGTGCTGACAGCTCAGAGCCTAGAGCCTGTTTCAGATTCTGTGTCTCCCTCTCTCTGACCCTCCCCTGTTCATGCTCTGTCTCTCTCTGTCTCAAAAATAAATAAACGTTAAAAAAAAATTAAAAAAAAAAAAGAACTGCTTATTACCTGCACCTGCAAGGTCAGTGAAAACACATACGCCATCGCACACGTAGCTGTTCAGCAGGTGTGTTCATGTTATATATTTGGGGTGTCACAGGAAGCCTGGGGAGGGGTCTTATTATTTGCATTTCAGAGATGGGGAAACTGAGGCTGTGAGATACAAATGACCTACCTATCATCACAAGAGCCAAGTACCAAAACCCATGTCTTCTTGCGCCAAAGCCCGCGTTCCTTTCATTTTGTGGGACGGGGCGGCGGTGTCATCAGCAGGGGTGAAGCTGCAAATGATGAATGAGCTCAGAAGGCGAGCCGTCCCCAGATGCCTCAAGGAGGAGGGCACGGGGGACTCTACCCTCTTCGCTCCCATGCAACCCCAAGGTGCCCTCAAAACTAGGGGAGGCCAAGCTTTATTTTCTGGCCCAATTCTTCCCCAACCCCGGGACGTTAGTAGAGTATACTATGAACCTCTCTGTTTGAGAGGAACATCCCTAATTACCTGGCAATCACATATAATAAGACTCTAAAAGCATTTGCTGGCAAGGAAAGAGTTCTAAATAAAGCCAACTGAGCGCAGAGGGAAGGAAACGGGGTGGCCGAATGACCCCTGCATGCTCACCCCCCTTCCAAGTCCAATACGTCAGTCATTTCTCTGGGCCACGACGACGAACATCGCGGTGTAGTCTGACTGCTCATCCGACATGGTCTCAGCTGCCCGCGGAGCCGTCTCCAGCTTCTCGATGGTGAAGCCGGACTTCTGCAGAGCCTCACACACGAATTTCTCCTTCAGGGGAAGGCAGGGGAACTTCTTCGCCCCCACCATGTAGAAGGTGGTATCAAAGCCCCCGCCCAGCACCAGATGGCCCCTGGGCCGGAGCAGGGTCCTGATGTGGCGCAGGGCAGCCCGGAAGGCCTCCTGGGTGAGGCAGGCAGCCTCAAGGCACAGGGAGGAAAGGACGCAGTCCGCCAGGGGCAGGACTGCAGGTTCCAGGGGCTGTTCTTTATTCACATCACACTTGAGCACCTGGGTCACGGTTCTCCTTAGCCGCTCCTCCTTGTCAGCCCACTTGTCTCTGAGCGGAGGGAAGAGGGAAGAGCGGCCAGCTGGGTCAGGCTCATCGTGTGAGAGGCGTATGTCACTCCCGCCATTCTCTGCCTTCCACACAGACTCCCGGAATATCAAGTCACCAGTCTTACAGATCAAGAAACTGAGTCCCAGAGAGGGGCACGGTTGTGAAGCCAGCTGTGGATAAAGTCAAAGCCGAGGACCTGCAAACCCTGACCCCGAGGTCGCTGCTCTTTCCACCCGTGGCCCCTCGCTGAGCAACGTATGCCTTGTGCTTGGCCTATTCTGTCTCCACTCGGTCCGTGTTTAACACGACCCGGGTAAGTACAACCAGAAATGGAAAGCCAGCCTGAAATCAGCTGAGCAAAGCTATAATGTGAGCTTGGCCGACTTTGCTGGGTCCCCCAGGGTCTCCCGGTGTCTCTTGGCCACCCCACTCGACCTCCTCATCGCCTCATACGTTCTCTTCTTACCTACACCTGTTCTCAGCACACGGGGCTCATTCATACTGAGGTATGCACGGGGGCAAGCACTTAAAGGTTTACCCTTTCCAATTCTGTATTTTTAAAAAGTCACAGTCTTAAGCAAAAGGAATAAGAATCCAATGTACATCTGCAACCGTCCTATCTAACTGGGGAGAGTGGTATTTGGGGAGTGGAGGTGCTATGGTGGACCTTCCTGGTGCCCTGAAATGATCCAAGGTAAGTAGATTCTGTTCACTTGTGCAAGATGGGTCTTAATTCTAGGCCCAGCCCCTGCGATCTACAGAAAGATTCCCCAAGTCTGGAGCCACCTGGAGGTTGTCATTGGAACAGCAGGGCCACCTGCCAATCAGAACGGCTGTCTGCCCTCAAACACCAGCTGGCTGCCACCCTGCTCCATCCACATCGGCCTGGGGTCATGCCTTGGCATTCTGGGTAGGCGCTCGTGACAATTCCCTTCTGGCTCTGGGTCTGTCTATAGCCATCTGTTTCTGTTCCCTCTTTTTGGTCTTTATTGTATTCACGTCACACTCTTCCTCCTTTCTTCTTCTTGGAACCCCACTAACTTCCTTCCTTCTTAGTCTCCACCTGCCTCGCCATTTCCACACGAGGCCCATGATAAATTCTTGATTCGGACAGCTAAGTGCAGCTCGCATCGTGGCAACCCCAAAGCAAACAACAAACCCCTTACCTGTCCCCCTCAAGCTCACACACATATTTCACCACTGGGGACCAGTCGAACGCCCCTGGAATCTTCTTCAGCCACTTTTCCAGCTCCAGGCGGTTCTTGTCCGTGTAGTCAGTGGCGATTATCTCCTCAAAAGACTCGCAGGCGGAGAGGAGCTGGTAAATGCTGGGCCCAGAGCCAATGTCAATCAGGAGCTTTCCTTTCAGCCCACCTGTTTTAGAACAGACACATTCTAAGCCGTCAGCACCAAACCACAGCTCTGAGGGCCTTCCCAAAGGCTCCGCTCTCTTTCCCACTTGGAGAGGCTGCGGGGAGTCGACCACCGGGGACTGTAAACTCCAGCGTTAGGGATTTCGCCTGCCCGGACAGCCTTAGGCGCTACATCACACAGTGCCAGCACTGAGCATGGGGAGCGTGGTAGGAGGGGAGAGTGAGCAGCAGGAGAGCCTATTTGGGGTGTGTAGGGGGGACAATTACTAGAGAAGCAGCTTTGTCATTTCAACTGCCAATTTAGCACTGTAAATAAGTGTTCAGAGAAGAAATCTGGTCACATTTCCGAGGACACTGGCTTCCACATTCCAAGCACTCTTCGCTGAAGGGTCCTATGACCCCGAGACCATCTATAACATTCCAAAGATCAATCAGCAAACATTCATTGAGCACCGCCTGCATTCCCAGAAACTCTCTTAGCAGTGTGAGGACTAAAAGGGGAATACAGACCTGCCGGCAGAGTCCTTGGCCTCCCCTTCTCTCCAGCCAGGGAGAGACTGGGTTAACACAAAATGGCAGCAGCATTTGGAATATGGCAAGGGGCTTCCGAGATAAACAACAAGGCAGCAAGGACAGAAACCCAGCTGGACCGAGGGATCCTGACCTGCTACTGAACTGAGCCTGCCCCTTTGCTCCTGGATTCTGCTGCTACATTTTGTTTGTTTCCCCTTCATTTGTGTTACCTGGAGGCTATAGTGGCAGATAAATTGAGCAAGCATCAAAAGTTTCAGAAAATGTGATAGCAGGAGATTGTTAATTGGGGAAATTCTATCTATTGGGTTATGTTTCCTTCTCATGTGAATCATGAAAAGATCCCCAGTATTTGATTTTAATAGTTCGGGGTGCCGAGCACCTTTCTTCCCCTAGGGGCAAATCTGAGAGCCACCCACCCACGATGTTTTCACGAGCCACAGCGGTAATCACACAAAAGAGCGAACGCTTCCTACACTGAACTTGGAAAGAGGCTTCCTACACTTTCTGATGCCCCATGCAGCTTCTTTTGCCAGGGACTTCTTTTGCTAGAAGATAGGACCACGCAGGACCATGAAAGATCACAGCTCCTCAACTTCATGGGAGGAGAAAATCTTGTCCCAGAGACCTCAGAAAGGTTTAGGCATCCCACCATGTACCATACATCAAGTGCATCTAACCTGGTCCCGTAGAGCAGTTCTACAAACTCTCCATCCAGGTCGAAAGTTCCAGTCAATGGGCCACCCTTCCCCCCCTCCCACCTCTACCCCCATCCTGAAACTTGCCCTAGGGTTGAAGAAGACGAGCATCTGATTTAAAATTTGCATCGCCACCCTTCCCCCCACAAACCTCCTCCAGGGTTCAAGGAAACTAGCACCTGATTTAAAAATGGTGTTGTAGTGTTTTAGCAGGAAGTAGAGGCAATCATCACCCACAGGGCTCTGGCCCATCTTGAAGTAGTCCAGGTAGACCATGGGTTCAAAATACGTCTGGTAGAAATCCAGCGCTGTGGATTCCTGAAGAGCCATAGAGAATCCTGAGTTTGTCCAGGAAGGAGCAGGCAGCCTGATGCTCTGGGGCCTTCTTAATGGAGTTCAGACAGTCACTCCGCCAGTCCTCAAATACTCGGGGAAAGACCAGAACAGCCAATGAAAAGCACTCCCCGAGCCCTCCTCCCTTCAGCCATTTGCCTTTGCCACACTTGGCAACTCCCCTCCTGTTCTTCAGCTCCCTCTGCAAGTAGTCGACCTGCCCTTTCCCCCACCCCAGCCCCCAGGCTTTTCAGTGGATTTGGCTTGTGCAGCAGGATTTCTGGGCTCTCCTGCTCCACTGTATCGGATCCTCTTCTACAGCGGTTTTGCAAACTATTTTAAAAGCATGTCCAGTTTTTAAACTACTCCCCTGTGAACCGCCAGTATCTCTGGCTGTTAATAGGATGGATACATCTTAGTTGGTTTTTGATCTTCAGCGTTTTGGTTTTTTTTTTAATGTTTTAAAATATTTATTTTTGAGAGAGTGAGTGAGAGAGAGACAGAGCATGAGGAGGGGAGGGGCAGAGAGAGAGGGAGACACAGGATCCAAAGCAGGCTCCAGGCTCTGAGCTGTCAGCACAGAGCCCGACATGGGGCTCGAACTCATGGACCTGGAGATCATGACCTGATGCTTAACCGACTGAGCCACCCAGGTGCCCCAATCTTTAGCGTTTTCTGAATTACACCCACTCCCACAACACACGGTTTCTGCCCCAGACAACTTGTTGGATTCGGACAATATTTAGAAAGTAGAGAAGACAAGAAGAGCAGGTTTTAGTTGAGGGGTGAAGAGGACAAGATGATGAACAGAGATGGATTTAGTTTCAGCTTGAGGCTGAAAAACCTAAGCTGACCCAGATCCAAGTCTGGACTGCACAGAGAGATCTGAGCTGGAGCTGCCGATGTGGAATGAATGTGCAAAAATTACTTATTCTATAGCTGAACTGAATTTCTTCTTTGAGTCCCATTCAGATCGTGGCAGACGTTACATCTCAATCACTCAGAGTCCTCCTTCACCAGGCCAGGAAGTGGGGAATTTATGTGGCGCCAGGCAGGGGAAGCTGGCATTTGTCCACACTGCTGGCATCTACTAAGATTCCATTGCATAACCCCGTCTTAGATTACTGATTAACAAGGGTTGCAACATCCCCTTTCGGTAACCTCCAGGCCTCTGTCTCTCCCCATGCCCTATTTCCATTTCCCACTCAGAAACAAGGGAAATCACTCTCCCACTCCCGCAGGATGCTCTGGGCTGTGAAGCAACCACAGTAACATTCCTTCTGCTCTGGTACCATATTGAGAGTCTGGGGTTTTGACCCTTCCTAGCCCATAATCAGGGAAAGGGCCATAGGCTTCGTATGTTCACATTTTCTTCAACAAAGAAGGATAGAGGAGATATTAAAATGGAATTAATAACACAAATTTGGTTGATTTATATGTTGAGCTCTGTAGTCTGAAAACAGAAAGTAAATACCTTTTGTTAAAGCTGTCCATGGAATATTCAGGAATTTACTGTATATAGAACAACAGAGTAATTAGAAAACTCCCCCAAAGTAGAAACAATATACAATAAAATACTCTGATCAAAATGCAACAAAACAGATATTCATTACAAAACCAGAAGAAGAAGAAAAAAAGATACTCTACCACACACAAAAATAATTTATTTATTTATTTATTATTTACAACATTTTTTTCAGTTTATTTATTTTGAGAGAGAGAGCACGAGCATGGGAGGGGCAGAGAGAGAGAGAATTCCATGCAGGCTCCACACTGTCAGGGAAGAGCCTCATGTGGGGCTCAAACTCATGAACTGCAAAACCATGACCTGAGCTGAAACCAAGAGTTGGCCACTCATTCAACTGAGCCACCAAGGAACACCTATTTTTTATTTTGTTTTTAAGTTTATTTATTTATTTTGAGAGAGACAGAGAGAGAGGGAGACAGAGAATCCCAAGCAGGGTCCACACTGTCAGGGCAGAGCCTGATGTGAGACACAAACCCATGAAACCGTTAAGATCATGACCTGAGCCGAAACCAAGAGTTGGACGCTCAACCAACTGAGCCACCTAGACAACCCCAGAAATCTTTTTTAGCTTTGTTTGTTTGTTTGTTTGTTTAGAGAGACAGTGTGAGTGGAGGAGGGGAGGGAGGGAGACAGAATCCCAAGCAGGCCCTGCACTGCCATCGCGGAGCTCGATACAGGGCTCAAACCCACGAACTGTGAGGTCATGACCTGAACTGAAACCAAGAGTCGAACACTTAATTGAGCCCCTCAGGAGCCCCTCTACCACACAGAAATTTTTTAATTTTCTCTTAAACACCCTTGGATCAATGAGAAAAGGAAAACAAGAATTTTTAAATATATATAGAAAACAGTCCCACAAATGAAAAGCTGTAAGACACACAGCAGGGGGAAATTCATGATCTTAAGTAGTTAGATTAATGAATGGAAAAAAAATTAATAAATTAGGGATCCACATCCAGGAGTTAAAAGGATAACAAATACATTTAAAGAAAGCATAAGGATAAAATGAATAAAAAGAAAAGCCAACATGAATAAATGGACTGGTAAGGAGTACAGAAGCCAGACTGGAGGGAGGGAGGGAGTTGGAGGTGAGAGGGCAGGTAGGAACACAGGGTAGTAAGCGACACTTCCAAATGTTTGACTGGGGAAGGGAGGACACCAGGCAGCAGCCACACGTGGATATGCCTCAGCCAGAGAGAGAGAGAGAGAGCAACACTAAATATTTTGACAGCCGAGCAAAAGGCAAGGATAGGTGCCAATGCAAGTCGAATTTAGAGAAATGAGTGGGAATCTGAGAGTTCACAGCTGGAAATTGTGTTTTTCCTGAAAATGAGAAGGGAAGTACACACGTGTGAGATTCGAGGCAGAACCCACAGTCCACGGAAGGCAAAGATGAGGGCAAGACAGAAGTATTAGGTATTTTCAAAGGCTCAGATAACTTGGTAGGAGTTTGGTCTTGGTAGGAGTTCAGTGTGATTTTTCTCCAGAAAATCTCAAAAGTCTGGGTAGGGGAGAAATGAAGACACAAGGCTGATGTAATGTTGGGAGGGCACCTCCAGGGCAGGTGAAATATGTAAGGTGAATGGGCAACAAAGTAGAAGAGACAGCCATCTCTCTATTCATTCATTCAAAACACATTCATCGTGCACCTGTTACGTAAGATAACAGGTTAATATTGAAGAGCACGGACTCTGCAGCTAAACTGCGTAGTTTCAAAATCTAACTCCACCATTTATAGGATATATCCTTGGACCAGTGATTTAACCTTTCTTTGCCCCCCCCCTTTTTAAATCTGGAATTCATGACATTAATGACCTAGCTCGCAGTGGTGTTGAGAGGAGTAAATGAGTTCAAATACATAACTTACTCAAAGTAAATAACTCCAAGAATTTAGAACAGCAATTTCACTTCTGGCCATGCCAGAGTAACAAATACTGGAATTGCCTTTCACCGTAAAAACTACCAAACTGGATCAAATATGTGACCCTGCTGTTTTCAGGGATGGGACAACAGGCAGCACAGAACTGCTATCACAGGAAGTGAGCCCGAGCTTTACCAGCTCTCTGCCTGGGGACACTCTCCTGAGACAGTGGAATCCAAAAAGACTCCAGCAGTCCTGCTGAGCTGAGAAGGCCAAGATCTGGAGCTTCTAGAGCCTGTGGAATGCGTGGGGCTGGCGCCAGGGAGGAGGGCTGGAGCCAGGGAGGAGGGAGTCACGTGCATGGGGGGGCCCAAAGTCCATGTGAATTCTTTTGCTAGGGTTGCTATAACAAAATACCACAAACTGGGTGGCTTAAACAACAGAAACTTACTCTCTCATAGTTCTGGAGGCTGGAAGTCTGAGATCAAGGCGTCCAGCAGCGTTAGTCTGTTTTGAGGGCTGTGAATGAGAATCTGTTCCATGCCTCTCCCCTGGGGGCTGGTGGTCACCGTCAATCTTTGATATCGCTTGGCTTGTAGGTGCATCACCTTGATCTCTCCCTTCACCTTCGTGTGGCTTTCTCTCTGGGTCCAATTTCCCCTTTTTAGAAGGACACTGGTTATAATGGATTAAGACCCACCCTAATGGCTTCATTTTAATGTAACTACTTCTGTGAAAACCCCATTTCCAAATAAAGTCACATCCTAAAGTATTGGGGGATTGAACTTCAATGTATCTTTCGTTGGTGGGGGGGACACAATTTAACCCATACCAAAGGCTCCCTGTCAGTTTATGCCAAGAACTGGGCTGCACAGGCACAGATGGAGACTTCGCAACAGACTGGCTGCCGAGGACTTGAGTGCAGAACGGAAACACTATCGGTCACAGAGTGCTGGGAGCCATCATTTCAGCAGAGTAGAGAGATTCTCTTGTTGCCCCATTCAGCTGCCATACCAGAAATGTTTTGCTTCGGGAAGAAGGATCGTGCCCTAGAATAAAGGCTACTTTTGATTTACCCTAACAAACCCTTTGACCGGAGCAAGGAATACCTCCAAGAGATTAATTGCCTGCCAAAACCACACACAACACTCTTTAAAGGAAAACAACATAATCCAGACTCTTTCCAATAGATCACCCACAATATTTAGCCTACAATAAAAACCTCCCAGATGTTCCGAGAACCAGGAAAATTTTACCCATAAAAATAAAAGGTATCCATGGAAACAGACTCTGAGATCATCTGCATGATGAAATTAGCAGACCAGGACTTTAAGGCGGTTATGAAGAATGTGTTCAAGGAGTTAAAGAAAAATACAGCCTTAACAGCAAACAGGGAATCTCAACAGAGAAGTGAAACTTCTGTTTTGTAAAGAAATTCTAGACTGAAAATACCATTTCTGAAGTGAGGAAATCACTGGTGGCTTTAACAGCAAATTGTAGACTGGCAGAAGTCAGAGCCCATAAACGAAGATAGAGCCATAAAATCCATGTATAACCTTTGACTCCCTCCAAAACTTACCTACTGATACAGCCTACTGTTGACCAGAAGCCTTACTGTTAATATAAACAGTCCATTCATAACCCATATTTTATATGTTATGTGTATAATATACCGTGTTCTTACAATGAAGCAAGCTGGAGAAAAAAATGTTTTGAAGAGAATCATAAGGAAGAGAAAATATATTTACAGCACTGTTCTGTAGTTATTGAAAACAGTCATGTATAAGTGGACCCGTGAAGTTCAAACCCGTGTTGTATAAGGGTCAACTGTAATTACTCCTTTTCGCAACAAGTCAACAACATGGGTGGGGTTGGAGCCAAGAGGAAAAACAAACAGATGCAGTATGTAGGCCTAGCTCGGCTCCTAATACAAACAGATCAACTCTAAAAAGTTATTTTTGAGGCAATCAGGGAAATCTGAATACGGACCGAGTGATGATACTAAGGAATCACTGCTAATTTTTTTAAATGTTTATTTATTTATTAAGTTTATTTATTTTTGAGACAGAGAGAGACAGAGCATGAACGGGGGAGGGTCAGAGAGAGAGGGAGACACAGAATTGGAAGCAGGCTCCAGGCTCTGAACCATCAGCCCAGAGCCCGACACGGGGCTTGAACTCACAGACTGCAAGATTGTGACCTGAGCTGAAGTCGGACGCTTAACCGATTGAGCCACCCAGGCGCCCCTCACTGCTAATTTTTGAAGGTATATGAATGCCATTAAACTAATACAAGAAAAATTCATTTAAAAAATGTAGACATTGGGGGCGCCTGGGAGGCTCAGTCAGTTAAGTGTCCGACGCTTAATTTCGGCTCAGGTCATGATCTCGTGCTTCGTGAGTTCAAGCCCCCCATGAGGCTCTGCCTGGCAGTGTGGCTTCCTGTCTCTCTGCCCCTCCCCTGCTCGAGCTCTATCTCAAAATAAACAAACTTCAAAAAGAATGCATACATTGAAGTAAGTAGCGAGGGGAATGGCATGATGACTGGGATTTTCTTTAAAATACTTGAGCAGAAACAAAGAAGAGAAAAAGAAGGGAAACCAAGAAGGACAGATGACGCGAGCGTGGTAAAAGCCTGATAGTGTTGGATCTGGGAGACAGTTTTTATGAGAGGTTCAGTATTACCCTACTTTTGTGTATCTTTGAAACTTCTCAGTAAAACAAGTTTTCAACAAAGAACGAAAATTGTGTCTGGCACATGGTGTTATGGAAGCACTGGCATTTTTTCTCATAACAACAGTGTGGCAAGCGCCTTCCTGAACAGTAGAGATGTGGTGGCAGAGACAAACGGGACCCTGGACAGAGGTTCCATGGAGGAAAAACACGGACACGGACCAGGATGAGTAAACAAATAAGAGAATGTCAGATGGTGATAAATGTGACGAAAATCAACCTTGAGATGGAATGGTCAGGGAAGACCCCATTAACAGGCAACATTTGAGCTGAGACCTGCATTACACGAGAAGGAGGCAGCCAGGCAAAGACTGAAGGAACAGAGGGGTTCTCAGCAGAGGGAGTATCACCTGCAAAGGTCTGTCCTGTCTGAGGGAAGATGGAAGACGGTGAGGCTGGGTAGTGATAGAAGGAAAGCCAAAGCAGATCAGTCAAGCAGACATAGATTATTCGGGACCTTCACCAGCAGTAGGGAGAGCTTGGCGAGAGAAAGTGGAGGCCCCTTGCTAGGCAAGCAGAAGACATTTGGGGAAATTCTTGCCTGCAATAGCCTGGAAGGCAGACCAAGTGTATTCCAAGCATGGAGTGAGGAAGAAGCAGAGGTTAGTGTATGTTGGTTGCCGTCCAGCTTTGTAGCAGGATATTCTCATCAAGGGATGAGTGCCGGAAAAAATGGCAAGTTTACAAGAAGAAATGAAGGATAGTAGGGGAAATCCAGATATCTGTATTTTCTTGGATAGAAGCAAGCTCACTGCTTCTGCACACTAAATTACAGGAAATAAGGCTGGACGAGGCTTTAGGCAATAAAGGCTCATTATTTAAAATTCTCTTATAAAGGGATTTGGTTCTGTGGCAAACACCAAATTAAGAGTGTTGCCTTGGGGGCGCCTATGTGGCTCAGTCAGTTAAGCATCCGACTTCAGCTCAGGTCGTGATCTCATGGTTCGTGAGTTCGAGCCCCGCGTCGGGCTCGTGCTGACAGCTGACAGCTTGGAAACTGCCTCGGATTCTGTGTCTCCCTCTCTCTCTGCTCCTCCCCCACTTTCACTCTGTCTCTCTCTCCCAAAAATAAATAAACATTAAAAACAATTTTCTTCTTTTTAAATAAAAGAGTATTGCCTTTTCAGGGGCGCCTGGGTGGCTCAGTCCATTAACCTTCTGACTCGTGATCTTGGCTCAGGTCATGATCTCACAAGTTTATGGGTTCAAGCCCCACATCGGGCTCTCTGCTGGCAGCACAGAGCCTGCTTGGGATTTTCTCTCTCTCCCTCTCTCTCTGCCCCTCCCCTGCTCATGTGCTCTCTCCCTCCCTTTCTCTCTCTCAAATAAATAAATAAACACTTAAAGAAAAAGATGGCCCCAAGGTAGCCAACAGGAAGCTGACAAGGAGGCTCAGATTTGAGGGGGAAAATAATTAATAATAAGAATAGCAATAATAAAGGCATGTTTGACAGCTATGTCTAAGGAAGAACTTTAGGTGTGGTTACCAGCTTGAGGAACGGATTGGAAGTGAAGGTCTGAAGTCTGTTCTTAAAGAAACTGAGTTGCCAAATATCCATGAGTTCAGCCTAATAAAGCCGTGAACTGTGGGAGCTTAAAACCATACTCAGTCCCCCAAATTTATACAAGTGGGAATCAGGCTGGTGGTGAAACTGTAGTCCCAAGGGGGCCCCAAGTTCAAGGACC
Organism: Panthera pardus; assembly: GCF_024362965.1. Lineage (NCBI taxonomy): Eukaryota > Metazoa > Chordata > Mammalia > Carnivora > Felidae > Panthera > Panthera pardus. The sequence continues at coordinate 102,921,707 of NW_026526677.1, forward strand.
CACTTTGGATGTGGCCAGGGCAGATAACTGTCAAGAAATGCTCTCCCACAGGCTGGAGCCAGGAACTTCAGCCAGTGACAAGGGCACTTTTCCAAGACAGGAGATCCAAGGTCTAAGTAAAGAACTTTTTCCATTACTAGGGCAACAGATCTTTACAGGTGCCGGGGTACCAGGGCTCCAACAGCTCTGGACCAGGGTCTTGTGTGGGCTCCATTCTTCCCATTGCCAAAGGGCTTTTTGGTGTAAAGGGGGCAAGGGGATTGGACAGTGTCTCCAAAAAATTCATGTCCACTCTAACCTCAAAATGTGACCTTACTTAGGGGCGCCTGGGTGGCTCAGTTGGTCAAGCGTCCAGCTCAATTTCAGCTCAGGTCACGATCTCAAGGTTCATGGGACAGAGCCACGCACCCGGCTCTGTGCTGACAGTGCAGAGCCTGCTTGGGATTCTCTCTCTCCCGCTCTCTCTGCCCCTCCCCTGCTAACATACTCTCTCTCTCACAATAAATCAGTACACTTCAAAAAACAACAAAAAGGAACATGACCTTACATGGAAAGGAGGTCTTTGCACGTGTGACGAAAGTGAGGACGAAGCTGAGGGTGGGCCCTAAATCCACTGAGACAGTAAACCACACAGAGACACCCCCAGGAAGGAAGGCCATGTGAAGACAGAGGCAGAGGTGCTGAACAAGCCAGAGAATACAGGAACCACCGGGAGCTGGAAGAGGCCAGAAAAAATTCTCCCCTAGAGTCTTCAGAGAGAATGAGTCCCTACCGACATCTTGGTTTCAGGCTTCTGGTTTCCACAACTGTGGGAGGATAAACTTCTGTTGGCTTAAGCCACCAAGTTGCAGTAATGTCTCATGCCAGCCTCAGGAATCTAATGCAAGGTGTCCTGCCCCTTAAGAGACTCTGTCCAGGGGCGCCTGGGTGGCTCAGTCAGCTTAGCGTCCGACTCTCGATTTCAGCTCAGGTCATGATCTCAACGTTTCATGGGTTTGAGCCCCGCATCAGACTCTGCACTGTACTGACCGTGGGGAGCCTGCTTGGGATCCTCTTTCTCTCTCTCCCTCTCTGGCCCCTCCCCCCACATGGTCTCTCTCAAAATAAACAAAGTTAAAAAAACAAAAGCCTCTGTATAACAACGGCACAGACGACTCCTGTTCACACAGGATTTCTGGACCTCAGTCACCTGGCCACCCCAAACGGCAAGGGAAATACAGTCTTTATACCAGGGGAAGGAGAGAAAACCTATGGCCACAGAAAGCACAGTTCACTGAGTTGTTTGACATCACACAGGATGGACTATTGTCATTGATTTTAGCCATAAACCTATACAGATAGACACAAGACTCTGCAGCTCTGAGTTCACAGAGCTGACGGTAAGAACGGCAGAGACCCAGAATTTTGAAACAGATGCAAATGACAGGATGGGATTTTCCACTGTTTCTCTTTGGGGATGAGTATGTTCTCTGAGTGGGAAGAGGAGGGTAAACAGCTATTTGGTAACTGCTAGATTATGGCAGAAAGTGCTTCCTCTTCCCTGAAAATCAATCTGTCTGTCCTCTGGACAGAACTGGGCCACGTTTTCCAGTCTCCCTTGAGCTGGGTGTGGCCACATGATTGAGTGCAATCCAGTGGGGTGAGAGCAGGAAAGATCCATATACGTACACGTTTCTGGGAAAAGGCTTTTAAAAAGCCAGCAAGCCCTGTTCAAACTCTCTCTTCTCTCCTACTGGATAGATGAGTAAGATGACAAGGCCTCCAGGGAAAACAGAGCCACAAGATGTAGAGAACTCAGTGGAAAACTCAAGACTGGAGATAAACACTGGGGAGTCATTAGCACATTCTAAAAGCGATGGAAGTAGATAGACCAGGTAAGGGGCTCGAGGAAGCCTTCAGAGATAGCCGAATAGGATATCCTGAGTTCCAGCAGGGCAAGAGGAAGGAGCTAGCCAATGAGACTGAGAAACAGCAGCTGGTGGGGCAGAGGAAAACCCAGGAGAGTGTTTCCAAAAGAAGCCAGTTACGTAGAAAGCTGAGAGAGCAAGTAGGATAAAGACAGACAAGGAGTCATTGTATTTCGTAAGACAGAGCCACTGATGAGCTTAAGAAGACAATGTCCATGAAGTAACAGAGAAAAACTCAGATCAAAAACTGTAAGAAAAATGAAGAAGAGGGTGTCTGTATACAGCTCTGTCTAGAATGTTGCTGTTTGAAGGACGGGGTTTGGATGGCGACCAAAGGGGAAGGGCTTGTTAAACTGGGAGATGCTTGTAAACTGATGGGAATAATCTGGTTGAGAGGGAGAAATGGGTGCAGCAGAGAGAAGGGGAAAGAGGGTGCAGACTTGGACAGACTGACAGGATGAGACCCAGAGCCCAAGGGGAGGAGTTGACCTTCGATAGGACTCTTCCCCTCTCTGGGTCTGTCTTTGCTGGGCTTCTCCGTGGCAGGGATTAAAGATGGTCCCAGTCTCCTGAAGGCAGGCAGGCAGAAACCTGGGCTAATGTTATGTTACTCTTGGTGCTTATTTTCTTTTGCCGTCTTTGAGACTTCCAAGAAATCTAATTTAAATATTCCAGCCTGGTCTCGGCTGTGCTGGTTGTGCTGGGGGGAATTAAGGGAAAGGTCAAGTGCTGCTGCTTGGGATAGAGTGTTAAGGAGGAATGCTAATTGGCAAGAGATTTCTGAGAATAAGGTGAATATTAATCAGGCCAACCAGTGAAGTCCAACCCCCCCCCCCACACACACACACACTCTCTACCCACTCCCACCGTTCTGTGACTCCCTCCCTTCCCAAATAGGGATTTATTAGGGAAAATCCTTACCTTGATCAGACTAACCTTCATGCATGCATTTCCCTGTGGTCACCACCTAGTGTCACTAGAAGCTCACTTAAGCCAAAACCACAGCTAGGTGGAAGGAGAAACGCCTAGTGAAAATGCTGCTTTTCAAAGAAGTGCTAAGCTGTGATGTGGAGCCAGATGTGTCCTTTGCTCTGAGGGTTTTTACAGTTGTAAAGTCATAGAGTCAGAAATCTACTGCTGGGAAAGGTCTTACAAAACTTTTAGTTGCGTCTGTTTGATCGCCAGAGGTGCCGAGAGACAGCTTCCTGCTGTCACCTCTCAGGCCCTCGGTGACCCAGATCTGGGCACTCAGCTCTGGTGCAATCCTTCCCTGGCCCGCCTGCTTCTCCCAGTAGCAAAGCCTTGGAGGAGCTGGTTTCCGATGGAGACTGACCTTCCCTCAGTGTAAGATGAGGTTCCATGGATGCCGGGGGTTTGGACGAGCTGATGGCAGCTTCCAATCCAGCCTCTTGGGGATGGGAGGAGTGGAATGGGTGTGACCAATTGGTCAGTGGGGGGAAAGGTAGGAGAAAAAGGGTCAGGATTGAAAAATGGACTCAGGAGAGCTTCTGGAAAGTCCACTTGAACTTCCTCCCAAGTAGTTAAAACGTTCTTTCTCTGATGTGAGTCTGGGCCACATTCTCCCTTTATCCAGCCCAACTTGGTATAGCAGGGAGCCCGAAGACCCAAAGCCTCTTAGGACACCCCTTCCCAGCCCCTTTCCAAACCCTCTGAAGCGTCACAAGTGCCTGCAGCCAGTACCCACTAGGGGGCGACAGAGTCCCAGCAATGCCAGGAGAGGCTGCCTCCGCTCCAGGCGCTCTGGCTCCTGAGTCCTGGCTATGGGGGCTCCTGCCCTGGAAAAGACTATCTAGGCCAACAGCTCCCTCCCATGCCAGCCCTGAGTCGGCCCCCACCTCCAGTTATAACTTTCATTTTTATAGCACCATGGTTTTTAGAAAGCTCATTCACGTGGCTTCTTCCAGCTGACAACTGTCCTGAGGGTAGCAGGGGCACACATTACTGTACCCCACTTTACAGGTGACAAAATGGACCTTAGAGCCGTGATGAATTGCAGTCAAGGTCAAACAGTGAATGGCAGAGCTGGCCTCAGACCCAGGGCCTCTTGACGCCGAACCCCATGTTCTTTCTGCCAGACCCGCACTGCCCTCTTCCTTAGCGGGGGGTCCAGCACAGCAGCCACCTTGCTATTTCAAGACAAAGTTGAACCTGGGTGCTCAATTCCACGGGTCCATATGCTGCACCCTGATGGGGCCCATCTGGTCTTCAGAACACTGCCATGCCCCAAGGCCAGGGCTCGGATCTGCCTCATGGGACTGGAGGGCACACAGAGCCACGGGCTGTGCTAGCCAGCTCGGCCCCGGGCACGGCTGTCCCCAGAACAAGAGAACAGGCAGACGCTACCCCGTGGAAGCCCACCGCTGGCCTGTGCCCCTCCAGAATTGCCTCATGTGAGTCCTGGAGGGAGCTGGGGGGGGGGGGTGTGGCTTAGGTCTGCCCCTGGGAGAGGCTGCTAAGAATGAAAGAAAGGCTCTAGTGCCCATGTTTCCAACAAATTCTGGGCAAGCAGGTGAATGAGGCAGAAAAGGCTGGGAGACAGCAGTTTTGATTCAATGGGCCTTCCGCGTGGCAAGCAGGGGAAGCCAGGAGAACATCACGTAAAGGGGAAATGTCAGACCCGAGGAGGGGGCTAGGAGTGGGGGGGGGGCATCTGGACAGGCAGCATGCTGGAGGGGTAAGAGCAAGGCTGCTGGAATGACAAATCTTGGCTTCAAGCCCCACCTTCACCACCCACAGCGGTAGTCACAGCCTCAGTTTACCCATTTGCTCAATGCAGCCAGGGCTCAGCACCTCGTGGGAGTTGTGGAAGCCCGAGGGAAGCTCCTGAGAGGCCCATAAATGGAAGATCCCTCTGCAGGGAGAGCTGGGCTGTCATGTGTCCTGGTCCCTATACAGGAGTCAGAACCAGAGAAGGAGCCCCCTCCCTTGGGCCTGGGAGTGCGTCTGGACAAAGACAGCTGTTCTCGCTGTCGTCTGGCCCCCGGGGACGCCGTGAGGGTGGCAGATTTGGGGGCTCCGTGCCAGGCTGCGTCTCTGCACCCCGCCTCCCCGAGGGGACGCAGGGCAACAGGGTGCAGCCAGCCGGCGTACAGTCGGGAGCGGCCAAAAGCAGCGGCTTTGCTATTAATGTAGTCAGTAAATAAATAAAGGAGGGCTTAAGCTTAGTGTAGAGCCATCAGTTTAGAACTACAGGGTAATTAGCACTGCAGGGGGCGGCAGGGCGGCAGAGTCAGGTTTAAATGAGTGAGTTCACTTTCACGGAGGCACCCCCGGAGAGCAGAGAACACAGCCCAGAGAGGAGCCCGCCCTCCCTCCAGCCCGCAGCAGGCAGGGGCTGAGAGTGCAGATAGCGGGGCTGGACCCAGCACCACGGCAAGAAAGACCCGGGGGATGCCCACCCCCCCCCCCCCATCTTGGCCAAGGAACAGGTGTCTCCATGCACACACACCCAGTGATGCCCAGGCAGGCAGCTCTCTGCCTGTGAGGTGCCGCTGTCCTGTGCCGGGGACATGCACACGGCACACGGCAAACAGTTCAGGCGTCTCCACGAACAGGCACGGGCGGCTGTGAGAGGAAGCAGGAGCATCTCTGCTGAAGCGTCTATGCGGCCCATGGCAGGCGGGCACGTACGTGGAGGTGCCCGCGTGGGCACACGCTGTGCACGTACTTGTCCGGTTTCACCGGACCCTGGCAGCTGCAACCTCAGCCCCAGATGCTAATTGCCTCTCTCCTCCCTTCCTTCTTTCATCGGTTTCTCCAAAGGGATGCCTACCGCGTGCCAGCTAGTGTCAGGCTCCAGGAATATGAAGACATACACACACAACACACAATTCCGACCTGCAAGGAACTTAACATTGGGTTCACGGTGACAGTAAATCAAGTGGGTGATTATAGGGGTACCTGGGTGGCTCAATTAAGCCTCGGACTCTCGATTTCAGCTTAGGTCACGATGTCACAGTACGTGAGTTCGAGCCCAACACTCTGTGCTGACAACCACGGAGCCTGCTTGGGATTCTCTCTCTGGCCCTCTTTCTGTCCCTCCCCTGCTCGCTCGCTCTCAAAATAACACTAAAAAAAAAAAAAAAAAAAGCAAGCAGGTGATTCAAGTGTGCTATGACAAATGGTCCCATAGAGTGGGACCAGGGAAGGTTTCCTGAATTGGTAGGGTTTGAGCGGAGACGTTGACAATGAGACAATGAGACAGCCAGACTGAAGGGAGGGGGACGTGTGGCAGTACAGTTCCAGAAGAGGAAACAGCATGTGCAAAGGCCCACAGGGGAACGCAGCTTAGTGTCTTCCAGGAACCACCTGTGGTCCAGGCGTCTGGAGCAGAGAGTAGAGGGCAGCCGCAGAATGTGGGGGTCATCCCGAGACAGGGCTGGGGTGGTGAGCACAGGGGCTCACTGAGGGTCTGTTAAGCCTTGTTAAGGAGTCTGAATTCCACCCTAAGAGTCCCCACCAGGGACTTTAATCACAGGAGTGACAGGATTCTCTCTGCATTTTTGGAAAATCCCTCCGGGCTGCCACACATCAGCACAGAGGAAGGAGCAGAGGGAGGCAGAGCACCTGGGGTCTGTCCTCCTCTGCCCTCTCCCCTTCCTGGTGGGCGGAGCCAGGGGCTCCCCAGGCAGCCGGGTGGGGAGAGCTGGACACAGACGGCTTCGCACTTGGTCTGCCATCTGCCTCTTCTCACCCGCCACAACATGCCTGAGTCTTCAGCAAGCCTCCCCGGCTCTGGGCCTCTGCTCTCCCACCTTTGGCGGGGGGGGGGGGGGGGGGGGGGGGGAACAGCCCGTCAGAGCTGCAAAGACAGCTGTTAAAGGCGGCGATGATGTGACCCGAGTGCCCACCCGAACAGGAGCGGCCTCAGCTGGGCAGGGACGCTGCCTGTGCATCGAGGGCTCCCACCTCGTGGACTTGGAAACACATTTGGGAGGGACGCAGCCCCTCCCTCGGCTGCCTGGCCCCTCTCCTGACCCCAGCAGAGCGCCCCCGTGGCCAGCGCCGTCCTGGAGGAGGCGGCCTGCTGCTGCAGGCCAGGGCAGAGGGCAGCAGGGCCAGGCTGGCAGGGGCGGGAGGGTGGGGACTGAGTCAGGCCCCAGAGCGTTCTCAGGCTGGCCGGGCCAGGGCCCCTTTCTCTCCATGAGATCATATCTGGGTCAAAGAGCATGTAAAGCAGGCAGACCCCAGCGGCCACACAAAGCCCATTCAGCCCAGCCCTATTCACTTACCTCCTCTCCCCCAGAGCCCACACCACAGCGACCCCAGCGCAGCGCCTAAGCCCCAGCTTTGATGTCCAAGAACAGAAAACGGCATTAAATGTTGTTTTAAAGAGGGAGTGCTCGCTGCCCTCCCATCTGTCAAGAGAAAGCTGAGGCCCGAGGGGGAGGGACGTGGGGGAGGGGCGGGAGGCCTGGGGGACCTCAGAGAGGGGACCCAGAGAAGAAAGGGATGCACGCGGAGGAACGGGGCCGGGGGGGGGGGGGGGCAGCCCACAAACGCTCAAAATCAAACCAAATATATTTTTGGCCAAGGGCTGTTTTCCAAGATGAGCAATGTGGGGAGAGGAAAAAGAATTTGGGACAGAGAGACAAAAAGCCAGGAGAAACCTCAAAAAAAAAAAAATAAATAATGCGAGAAGACAAGGTTAGAGGAATATAGAGAGACGATGGGAGAGAATGACGGAAGGGCAGAGCAGAGAAACAAGGAGAGAAGCAGAGAGCCAAGTGGTAAAGGGGCACAGCTTGCCCTGCGGGGTCCCTTCCTCCTCCGGGGTCATCAGGTCGTCCCAGGTAAGTGTGCTTCCAGGTGGTTCTCTGCTGGCAACCGGGTAACGCAGCCCTTGGGCCTCGCAGAGTTGAAAGGCACCCCTCCCGGTCCAGGCCCAGAGCAGGCAGGTGGGGCAAAGAGCCAAGCCTTCCGGGCAGGGTGCAGTGTGCGGAGGGGGTCAGGTGGCCCCCGAGGCTTGGCCCTAGTTTCATACCCCATGTGGGGACTCTGTGTCCCCCCAGTAGGAACAGATTATTTTGGATGGAGCCAGACAGGTAGGACTGCCTCCAGCAGAGGTGCTGAACCCGGGCACCTAGGATTTGGTGAGGCTGGTCTAACCACTCTGGACAACCGGGGCAATGCTGCCGTCCCCAGGCAGAGGAAGGAAGAAAAACCCGGAGGAGAAACCTGGGCCCGAGGATAGGGAGAGGACCCAAGAGGCACCTGTCCCCATCGGAGTTTTGTGCGAATGCCTTATTCTGTTAGTGGGGATGTTGGGTCCGCACCCCAGCTCCCACCTGCCCCTCCTGTTCCCATCTCCTTTCTCCATGCCGCATGGCTGCCACACACCCAGGAAACTTAAACTGCGTGGAAGCTTCTTGAGAAATGACAGGAAGAAGTTGACAACGTCTCTAACGAAGACCAGACAGGAGGGGGCCCTGCCTGTGGAGTCCTGGGAAAAAGCAAACCTTGATTCGGCATCAGGAGATCCGGACGCGGGTTCCAGCTTGGCTCCTCAGCAGCTGCGTGATACCGAGCCGGTTAACACAAGCAAGAGGGTTCCGGCTCTGGGGCTCACTGGGATGTCTGCTCCTCGAGGACAGGGGTTCCGTCCTGTCCCCCACTGAATTCCCAGAGCTCACAGCAGTAACTGATCTGAGCTACTGCGTGAACGTCTATGGTGTTGACTCCATACATTGTTCCCAGGATCAAACGATAGTGTATTTAATGCTATCTTTAAAAGAAAAAGTATTAGAAACATACATTGCAAAGTGGGCATGTGCCTTGGAAAATATGGCATAAAAGGCCGCAGAACTACACCAGAACTTTCTCTTCCCCCATCCCCAGCCAGAAATCTCAGTTCCTCCAGTGTTACCCACCCCAGAAACGTCAAAAAAAACAAAGCAGCTTTTTTCTTTTTTTTTTTTTTTTAAAAAAAGGGGACACTTCAAGCCAGAGACAACTGAATTAACTTTATTCTCTTCTAACTGCAGATTCAAGGTATACAACTGAACATTGCTATTTTTCTTATGAGACTTATAAATAAAAATACAAAAAATGTTCACTACAAAAAAATCTACTGTTAGTAGGATGTAAAAAATATTCTCTTTGCTATAGAAGGCACAAACTTCACTTAGTGACACATGGAGAGAGAAAAAAAACCTGCAGCAGTAAATTCATTTTTTTCTTTTTTTTTTTTTTTTTCCTTTTTAAATCTTGTCAGAAACACTGAAATTACAAAGAAACGCATCAATCTACACGGAACGAAGGCAGATGCGGAAAGCTGCGACCAGGACCGCACTGACATTGGGTGACATGGGGACTAGACCACAGAGGGACTGGCAAGCAGGGCTGGGGCTGGGCAGGGGCAAGGGGGGAGGGGGGGAAGGGGGAGGGAGGGCGGGGAGAGAGAGATTTGTACAAAAAAAAAAAAAAAAGTAACCGGTAAAATTGAAGAAACAAAGTTGGGCAGCCTCCTAAAATTAGGCTAAGAGGAGGTGCTGAGGTAGACATGAACTAGAACGTCAATTAATTAAAAACACGAATTCTTGTGCTGTCACCACAGAAGACAAGCCACAGAAACAAACAAGTAACAAAACGAAACGTAATACCCAAACCAAAAGGCTTAGTTTTGCTTGGTCCAGCAGGGCAGCGGGGGCCCCCAGTGCTATAATTTACATACATATATATATATATTTATCTTTATATATATGGGTTGGATGTCATGGTGCACCACCACGGCTTTGTAACCTCACAAAGATCATGCATAACACTACGTGAACAAATTCTATGACACACACCAGGAGGCTGGTACCCTGTCTGTAAAGTGGGCCATCAAGGACCCAGGAAGGCAGGGCCGGCAGCCGACAGGCCTGCGAGGCCTGCACCCCTCTCTCCCCACCCTCTTCCCCTGACCCAACCTCCCTGGTCTCTCTTGCACCCTCTCCCGGCTGGCTCTGCCTTCTCCTCCACCCATGAGCGCCACGGAGCAGGGTCAGTCTGGCTTTCTTCCCTCCTACTGAAACGTCCAAGGAAGTGCTGCCATGAAGATCCAGGAAGGAGGAAACCAGATGGAAGAGGAAAAAGATAGGACAGAGGCCCAGGAAAAATGAACAGAGTCTGATCTTTCTCTGCTCCTCTAACACGTGGTGCCCCAGCTTTCACTCTTACTGGACTTGCAGGGGACTCTCCACAAATCTCGTCCTGCCCGTCACCCTCACTGGACAGTCCAAAGGCTGCCCCACCACTGCTCACCCCTGCAGCCGGCCGTACCAACAGCATCCAGAAGGGTACCATACACTTGTGAAAAATTGCAGCAAATATTGTGTTTTTTTTCTACACATGGAGAAACGTTCAGGCACAAAGACTAAACAAGCCCGCATTGCATCCCTGGATTGTACTGAATCACTGGGGCCCCCAGCCTCCCTACCCACCCCTGCACCCCAGATCTACCTTCCCCATATCCGTGGCCTCCTCCAAAGCAGCCCAAAGCAGCAATGATATTTACTATTTTATATCTCTCTCTTGCTATATATATATATATCTATATATTTGTCTATCCTATATACACATAGGATTTTAATGCTTTGAATGAGTGAAGGAGTGAATAGGGAAAGAGCACATGATGGGTAAATGTCACCAAAAGCATTAAGGGACACGCCTGTAGGAGCTGAACACTAGAAAGGGACCATTAAGCAGCTCGGACTTTCCCGGCTGGAGAAGTTTCGCTAATGCTGGGTAAGGCAGTAGCAGGGAGGGTCGTCAGCGGTAACACAGCTAAAGGCAGCAGGTGGCCAAGGGGCCAGATGGCAGAATGGAGAGGGAAGTAACACTCAGCTCTCACCTGGGGAGACAGCACCCTCTGCCCTCCTAGTCTCCCCAGCCCCCTTTATTCAGACACAACTGAAGACTCCAGATAATTTTTGCCCTTTGCCTTGGCCCTTAGGCCTGGCAAAGAAGGCCTTGGCAAGGTCAGAATTACTTCATCTTTGTGAGTAGGAACCTAGCAAAGAGGCATGTTGGACTCTATCCAGGTGTCGAGGCTTCGTCGGGGAGGAGGGGAGAGCAAAGCCAACACAGGCGTCTCCCATTCAGTATCCTTCAGAAACCACCCATCCTGACCCTCTGTCCTCATTTCCCTGCTAGGGTCCCTCAGGGACGGTGGGGGGCAGACAGGTGCTCACTTAGTACCATCCGATGCTGCAACACCAGATTACAACAATACTGCGTGACTGAACACACAACCACACACAAAAAGCACACGCGCGCGCACACACACACAGAGGGGTATTTTGGTGGTGGCGGTGGTGGATTTTTTTTTTTTTTTGTCTTTTTTCTTTCCTATTCACATTACAAAAGGAAAAAAGGGCAAGGTCCTGTAGAACTGACGAAGGAACTAACAAACATTACAAAAATATTACAATTTGTAAATATTAGCTCAACCCTCTCAGCTTTTATGAACAGGGCAGGAGACCCAGGCTGCGTGGGAAGGGTGGGGGCGAGTGAGAGGTGTCAGCTACGTCTATGGAATAGTTTCTTTTTTTTTTTTTTTCCTTCCCCACCGAAGTTGCAAGAGATCTTGCTGGTAAAATATTGTTTTCGGGGGTTTACAGACCCCCTTCTTCCCAGGCTGGGGGAGGAAGCATAGTGCATAAACATTTCTTACAGACCGCCCCTCCCCCAGATGATTTGCCTCTTTTCACATTATCAACACGACAACTGCTCTAGTCACATAGTTCAACTTTTTTTGTCCTTTCCAAAGCACTAAGTCATTATTACAACTGCAAAAGAGCATCCTCCCTACCTGACCATCCCCGACCGACAGTCTAGTGACACGGTCCCCCCAAGTTCCGATCCCCCCACACACAATTTTTAAGGCCTTCAAATTTGGTGGGCAGGATTGCAGGGGAGGGCAGGAGGGACGGGGCCGAGGGACAGGGGGGTGGTCACAGCAGCACCCATCCCTCCGACTTCCCTAGAGCCCTCACAACCCTTCTCCCCAAAACCACTTCCCCAAAACCACTTTTAAAACCCTAAGATAAAAACGCAGCCACAACTTTCTCAGAGAGAGAAAGGAAAGAAAAAAAAGAAGACAAACAAACAAACACAACTCTTACAAATAAAGCATGAGATGAAACGGAGGGCCCATCCCAAAGCGAACCAAATATTGCAAACGTGCTTTCCAAAATTCAGGGTGGGGAGGTTGGGGGGAAGGAGGGAAACAGAGCAGCAGAAAGGGAGGCAGCAAGGGAACAAAAGAAGAACTGGAGGAACGTAAGAGGTAGCTTTTAGAAAAACAACACCCCCACCCTAACGCAACAAAACAGAGGCCGGCTCATCCCCACGCCAGCCCTGCAAATTAGACCCATTTTGGCAATGATAACGCACACAGAGGCGGGGCCACACGATTGCAGGGATCTGAATAATACAGGACCCCAGGCCCAAAGGACCCAGCAAATTCTAAGAAAGGTAGGATCTTCTCCAGAGTGTTTTAGGCTGAACCCTTGCTGGGTACAGAGGCCTCTGGGAGGCCCTGGGCAGAGCCAACGGTGACTCCAGAGTGCCCCTGACACACCCTCCCTTTCGCCCACCTTCTGCTGACCCCGGCTCTCACGTCCTGATCCTGAGTACTCCACTCCTTCCGTCCAGCTCTGTCCAGCTGGGATGGCAAGGGGCCGTGGCCAGCTGAAGTCTACTAAACCAACTATTAATTTATACAAGAAACAGAAAAGAACGTCCTCCCCATTTCCTCCAACCCCCAACCAAAAAAGAGATACAGGGGTTAAAAAAGCTCATGAGGTCACAAAAAACTGAGGTAATTCAAGTACAATGTGCTAACAGGGGAACAGGGGACACAGAAAAGAAGCAAAACATTTACATAAGGGCCAAAGCGCTTTCTACTCCTCTTCCTCCTCTCCTTCCTCCTCCCTGGGAACTTGGGGGGGGGGGGGGTTGCCCTGAGAGCCAGGAACTCTGTGCTGCTCTCTGGACCAGGGCTGGGGTCCCCACCCCCAACCAGCTAGCCCAATCCCCGGGCAGGGCGTCCCCTTCTCCAGGTGTAGGACACATCTGGGCACATCCTTCCCTCGGACAATGAGCCCTTTCACGGACGCCTTCTCCTAGGGCCTGAAATAGGGGTGGTAGGGATTGGTGTTGGTTTGCTTGGTGGGACGGTATAGGGTTAGTTATGTTTTCCCATTTTGGAAGCGAAAGCAGCTCAGCAGGAACTTCGCTCATGACAGGGCTTGACTAGGGTGGGGTACTCTGTTTATTTTGTGTTCTCAGAAAGCGGAGGGTGGGGTGAGGGGGCTGTGGAGTCCAATGCAGCTTCCCAGCTAGGGAGCTAAGCCAGGAGGGAAGGCGCTGCCTGATGCATGAGGGGCTGGGTACCCCTGCACTTGGGAGGGGCCTCTTGGAGGCAGGGAGCAAGGAGCTGGGGGAGGGGCAAGAGCCATGAGGCTTCCGAACACCTTGAGGGGACACCCCGAGCGGCAGAGCTGGGGGGTGGGGGGCTACAAATGAAATGAGTGGTGGGAGGGAAGGAGAGCCCCTCCCACTCCACTCTGCCCCCAGAGCTGCCATGTGACCTTCGACTAGTGACTGTGACCCAACCCAGCCCCACCACCTGCGGGCCCCCTCCCTCTGAGGGTGACAGGCAAAGATTGTTTGGCTCTGACCACAGCACCCCTCACCCCCTCCCTAGCCTCCACTTCTGGATGCAAAAGGAGGGTCTGGGTGGAGGGAAGAGAAAAATATACCACCAAGTGAGCTAAACAAACCATGCTCACCCCAACCCAAGAAAATGAAGCCAACCTCCAGCCAGGGAGGAGGGACAGAGGCCGCCGGGGAGGGGTGGTGGCGGGGCATCCAGGTCACTTGGAGCCCCAGAGAGAGTCCCAGGCCAGACAGCTATCAGGTTTCCTTTTTCTTCTCTCTCTCTTTTTTTTTCTTTTTTTCTATTTCCTTTTTTTTGTCTTTTTCTTTCTTTTTTTTCCACAGTCCTTCCTCAACTTCATCCTGCCCTAACTCTTCTCTCCCGGCTGCCCGCTCCCCCGCCACTGCCGCCGTCTTGCCTCACACGTAGCACAGGTAGAGGTAAGTCTTCTCTATCCTCCAGTCGGGCGGGATCTCCTCGGGCTTGTGGCCCTTCATGTGCTTCTGCATAGAGGAGAGGCTGGGGCAGTATTCCGTGCAGATGGTGCACTGGTAGGGGGAGGCGCCGTTGTGCGTGCGCAGGTGCTTAATCATGGCCGAGTAGTCCCGGGAGCGCTGGTGGCACAGCTTACACTCAAAGGGCTTCTCACCTGTGGGGGGAGGGCAGGAGAGAGCCAGGACACAGGGAGAGAGCCGTGAGGGTCTCGCCAGGGCTGCTCTGGGCCCTCGCTCGCTGGAGACTTGGGCCCCTCTAGTTTAGCACCTCCCACTAGAACTTTCTGCGACGACAGATGCACCATCCAATACGGTAGCCACTGGCCACAAAGAGCTATTGAGCACCTGAAGCACGGAGGCACCATCCAGTATGGTCGCCCCTGGCCACATGGAACTACTAAGCACCTGAAGTGTGGATACACCATCCAATATGGTAGCCATTGGCCACAGAGAGCTACTGAGCACCTGAAGCGTGGCTAGTGCCTCTGGAACTACATGCTCAGTGGCTCAGAGGGACTCCATGGTTCCTCATTTCAGCAGCCACACGTACCAAGGGGCTGCCCTGTTGCCAAGCACACCCTTAGCCCTGCCTCATTCTATTTAACCCTCCCAAAGGCCCAGAATCTTACCTTCTGAAGAAAGGATATGGGGGTCTAGAGAAGGGACAGTGAGGCCCTGAAAGTCCTTCGGGATATTCCTTCTAGGGGAACACGGGGATACAGTCGTTTTGAGGCTACAGCTGGTAGGGAGGAGGGGGATGAAAATGAGGGAATCCTTTCCTTCAAATGTGTTCCATTTGGGATGCCTACTCCTCTAAGGCTGGACCCTGCCTTCCCAGGGGGGCTAGAGAGCAGTGAGGGACAGAGAGCCTGGGAGTGCCCTGCCACACCCTAGCTGCTGCCCAGCCTCCTCCCAGTTAGAGTCCCCTGGAGCTGAGCAGAGGGTGTGAGGGAACCTTGTTTCGATACAGTAATTAACTGGCCAGCCATCTCGCTATCAATACTCCTCTGTGCAGAGGCCCCAGCAAATAATGAAGTAATGAACAGCCAAAGTGATCTAACTATCGACCTGCTATTTACAATAGTCACCACCAATGCATTTAATGATCGGCTCACCAGGTCACATCCCCAGCAGGGGGCTAAGGAAGCCCCAGGGCTCTGGAAAATACCGGGAGGGACTCTAGCTGTCAGCAGCAAGCACCCCACCCGAGGCTTTCCTTATGGCCCAGGCTGGAGGCAAGAACACACAGCTATGACACCACACATCCTCTTCTTGTTGCCTCCTTTATCCCCCCACCTCCTATGGAAGCATACTCTCCCCTCGGCCAGCACAACCTGTCCTCAGTCACCCCTCAGTCACCTCTCCCCACCGTCTTCTGGTCAGGATGGCTGCTTCCCCTGATCAGAGGAGGCTTCAAGTTTACCAGATTCCACTAGCTTCCACTACGCCTCGTATCCTCATGGGAGGTCCTTCTGAATACCCACCATCCCCCCAACCTGCAATGTGCTGCTGGGAAGCAGTTAACAACTGGCTCTCCAAAAAGGCCCGATTCTGTAGCAGTTGCCCATGGCCATGTTGGGACTACTCTGACCCCGGCTGCTTTTAAGCGACTGAGGTGATGTCACTGCACTTGGGAAGAGATGGGCAAGATGGGCTTTCACGGGCCACTGCAGGCCAGCTCCAGCCTTCCACTGCCCCCGAATCTGGCAATTCTGGACACCATGGCCATGTCTACTCGTTCTGTCCTCAGACCCCACCCTCTGATCACATTTCTCTTGCATAAAAAGGAATGTGAAAGCCCTGTGAAATGCTACAACGTTATACATGAAGAGGGGTTAGTAAATATACCTGCCCCTCTGATCTCTGAGAAGAACTCAACCCAACAGTGTCTCAGCTCTCCAGAGCTGAGTGCCTGGAGACCAGACTCAGTGCCCACCCCCCAGTTCTTACTCTAACCCCCAGTAACAAGAAACCATCCCAGCCTCTACTTTTCAGTAAGCAGGCCAACTTGACCCCAAATCAGGACGCACAAACTGCAAGCCGTTGGCATGGCTGCCTGGAAGGCCAGTCTGGGCCCCTGGAAAGCGTGCCATGATCAATTAGCAATGTCTGCCTCGGCCTTGACCCCGGGCGGTGGCACCTGGGCCATCGTGCTAACCTTCACCAGAGTCACGTTCCAGTCTTGGGGTAAGTCTTGGACCATCCTCGCCCGGGCTGCCCTGGAGAGCCACCTGCCCCTTACCCCTCACCCAGGTCCCTGCCCCAGCTCAGGTGCCCTCACCGGTCTTCAGTACCTGTATGCACCCTATAGTGCGTCTCCAGCTGGTGCTTGAGGCTGAACTTCTTCCCACAGCCATTGCACTCATAGGGTTTCTCACCCGTGTGGATGCGTTTGTGGCTCTTGAGCGTGCTCTCGTCCCGGAAGCAGCTGCCACAGAACTCACACTCATAGGGATGGTCGCCTGTGGGGACAAAGGGCTGGATCAAGGCCTTGCCTCTCCCCGCTCCCTCTTTAGGAAACCACAAGCCACATTCAGTACGCCAGGAAGAGGAGACTGCCTGCATTCACCACCATTCTCCAAAGACCATGGAAAGACCCGCCCCTCCCCCCCCCCCAGCTCCCAATGTGAATAGTGTGTTCACACAGGTCCGTACTTTACTGTGGCCCCTCGGTTGCCCATGGGTCAAGGGCCAGTCTCAGGAAGAGAGAGCGCATTTGGTTCAGGGATGAACAGCAATCCCCAGAAAGCAGGCCCCCACAAAGGGAAAGCAGACCTGTGGGCTTTGAAACCTTGTCCCCCAGCTCCTCAGGCTCCCTTCTCTTCCTTTTCTGTAGGTCAGGGGCAAAAGCCATGTTAGCCTGACTGACTCCCCCCTCCTCAAAAACAACCCTCCAATCTGAGAAACAACTAGATCACACTGCCCACCCCCACCCCGCCCAAATGCTTTCTGCTCTCTTCCTCCTCCTTAGTTTCAGCAGCTATGCTCTCTGCTTGATTTCTTCTTTTCTGCCCAGCAAACTCCTAGTCATCCTTCAAAGCCCGGCTCACACATCACCATGGTGTGGAAGACTCCCTGTAGCCACCCCCCGCCCTCCAGACAAATTGAGTCACTCTCTTTCTTCTGTCCCCAAAGAGAAGAAATGTCTAGCATTTTGTTATTTTAGCAAGAAACACAGGATTCTCACTGTACAGAGGAGAAGAACGAGAGGCTGAGAGATAGATGGTGTGTAAGGTCAAACAGCTTGTAAGCAGCTGAGTCGGGATTCAGGTCTGGTTCCAAGAGTGTGGACACGCGATACTCATCAGACCGCTAAGTGACATGCTGTACCGTGTGTCTCCTGTCATGCCCTCGGTGCCTCTAGAGTGGAAGCCCCTCCAGGGTAAGAAGGGGGTCTCATGCATCCCCGTTGCCTCGGTACGGAGCACCGGGACGCCCAGAGCAGGCGCTCAGGAACTGGGGGGTAGATGAAGTTGTTACCGGCTCCCTCCACCCAGCGGGGAGAGCTGTCGCCCATGGCCTGGAATCAGTGCCCAATCAGCCTCCCTTCCTGCGCTTCCCGCTCTTCAGTCCTCTGGAGGGTGAGAAGCCGGGGTGTGGGGATGCACCATCTCTGTCTTTGAACCACCCAACGCTGGGGCTTCGGGGGCTGAAAGGTGAGGACTTCAGCTACTTATTTATTACAGGAGTGAAGGCACAGACAATAAAGATAGATTGATCACCCCAGACTTTGTTCATGAATATTTAAATATCGCTGATTCGTCTTGTCACTGTAATTACAATTTCTCTGGGCTGCATCTCCAACAACCACAGTTTATGGTAAAGAATGGCCCACTGTATTTCACTTGTCCCTCTGCAGATGCGCGAGCCTGCCAACCGTGTAATGTCCTCTGCATTTCATACATTTTCTTCAGCTGCTGAAGGTTTAAGTCATCCACAATGACCTACGTTTTTTCATTATCCCCATGTCAAACCGCACTCGTGCCTGGGCATAAATTGTCCTCCTCGTTATAGACTCGCATGCCTGTGCCTTCACTTCCTCTTTAAAATGATATTTTACTCTCTTGTCTCTCTCCTCCTCAGGCCGCCAACCCAACCTCCCCCCTCTCCAACGCAGGCCCCTGTGCCCACATAAATTCTCATCTCTTCTGATGGTTCTGAAGGGTTTTTAGGGCTCTGTGGGGAGTGGATGCTGGGGTCTGCTCACTGCAGGCTCTCTCCCTACAAGAAGTCACGGAGGGGTAGGGTGGGAGCGCTCCCACGAGGCGTCGGACAGGAGAAGGCGCAAGAGCAGAGCCGTCCCTCGACACGAATTCCTCCCGACCTACGGGGCCCAGCCCTGGCTCAGAGGTACGTGCAGATCCGGGGCCGGACTGAATCCTGGGGTTCTCGGCACCTGCCTGCCCTCTGGCTGCCAGGCTTGTGCAGACCACCTGGTCCCTGACCGCCAGCCCAAAGGGAACAGAGGTCCGTGCACACGCTGGTCCTAATTAGCTGCATGTCTGTCCAGCTGAGGGTCAGTCTGTGCGGGCCTGTGCCTGCGTGCCCCTCTCCCCGTGCAGACGCCTGCACACACAGCCACCCCCCGCCGTCTGACATCCGACTTCCCCTCCTTGCCGAATTGGCAACGATAACGACTTTAATCAAGGATTCAGTATCCTCATTAAGATATAAATAAATAAATAAAGCAAGGGCCACGTGAGACTTCAGCGAGAGCCCGGTAATTAAAACGTACATCGGCAGCCACCCGGCCGGGGGAGGCGGGGGGCGGAGAGCCACCGTCTGTGCCCTTCCCCTCCAGAGGGGGGCCCTGAGAGTTCAAAAAACAAAGGGTTAAGGCAGAGAGGTTTGTTTGATCAGATTTTTATGAATTTAATTATGAAGTGGATCACATGTTAAATGAGTTTGAATAGGAAATCTCCAGAGTCAGCCCCGGGAAAGGAGTAAAGTGGAACTCGGAGGGAAAAAAAAAAAAAAAAAAAAAAGACACACACACACACACACATGCACTTTGAAGCATGGCAAGCACCTGGCCTAAAACCCTCACCCTGAGACTTAATGGTGTCATTGTGGCCAAAATGTACACAAAACTGGCTGCAGAACTCAAAATCCAATTTGTGGCACGTTGATTAACTCTGTACCCTCTTTAATGAGCTTGACATTAAGTGCAGGACAAACGAGACTAATTAGAGCCCCTCTGGCCTGCCCAGTGCATCTGTGACACCAGCGGCCTGTCCTCACCTGGTGGTTTCCCTGGCACCAGCCCGGCCCCAATCCAGCGCCTCCTCTGGCCCCTCCCTTTAGCACAGCTGAGAGTTTATTATATGATGAGCCGTGTGAATCAGGGATCCATCAATGCCAAGAGCGCGGCTGGACTAACCTACAAAACACAGCTGCCGATGCTAAACACCCGGCCCCAGCAGCAACGGGGCCAAGAACAACGGAATATTAATGAGGCATTGTGTGTGGGGGTGTGCTCAGCCTGTATACATACAGCTTGTGTGCACAGGGCCTCGCTGGGGTGAAAATCGATGGGTGTGTATATGTGTGCGTGGGTAGCACACGTGCTCTATTTCCTAGATCAAGCAAGTTGCTTCTCCCAAACTATGTCTGGAATAGCCCCTCCCCACAGATCTGTGCATGACTGACACAGGGGCAGGTGATATTCTGACGTCTGCACTCCCAGAAGGGAAGAGCAGGGCACATCCTGGGTGGACTTCACAGGGCTGGGACCATTCAAGTCCCATGAAGCCCACACTGGTTCGACCCGGCAGCATGCTTCTAAGTGGTTGAAAGGTAACTGGCCACTTTGTTCATTAAGGTTGAACTTGGGGACCCAGTGGGGGAGGTGTGGACAGGCTGGTGCCTATACCACAGGGGATGCTTATACAGTCACTAGAGAAAGTCCTCATTGATATTCCCTCCTCCTGAGCCCTTCTTGTTGGGAACCTACCTTATGGGACCTCTCCTTGTCCTATGCCAGCGAGCCTGAATAGTTCTAAGCAAATCAAGTGATGTGAAGGCAATATGCTCCCCTGAAGTGAATGGCATCAAAAAGCATGAGCGGGGTTGGGGGGGGGGGTGCTCCTTGATGAAGATGCACACCACTGGCAGGACAGGCCTGCTCGGTGCAGGATAAGTAAAGCCCCTTCCTCATTCCGCAAAGCCCGCCACCCACGAGAGGCCTGGCCTGTGTACTTAATCCCAGAGCTGTGATAAGACCCAAGAATGAGGAGAGAGAGGGTCCTACCATTTCCTGTCTTGAGGCACACAACTTTTTCTACCCCCTGCAACAGACATGAGCATATGCCCCATTATACACCCCGATACGGAGCGTGCCTCTCTGTCTCCCGGGCCCACCCTGTCCCCCACTCCCACTCCAAACCCAGGACAGAGCACACACAAGCAGAGACACATGCAGACTCAGAGAGGGACACTCCTTTCTCCATGTACAGTCAGTAAAGACCCAATTTTGTCACAGAGAAAGGAATGAATTTAAGTCACCCATTACCTTGCTAAGGGATCGATCTGCCCCTCGGCCCTCAGGGTCCATCTAGAGGGTGGGGCACAGGGCCCAGCCCCCTGACTCACAACCACCTTCCTCTCCCGTCCTCTGGCTCATTGTTCATAAACGCTCATCATCTCCCCTAAGCAAGGTTAAGGGCTAAGGATAGAAAATTTGCTTCTGTTATTTTAGAGCCAGCAGGACCACTCCTGCAACATTCCCTTAGGAGCCCAAGGGGGACTTCAGGAGCGAATGGTCGTGGGGTGGAGGCTGTGGCAGATGGTTGAGACCAAACAGGTAGTTTTTTTTCCCGAACTAGGTTTTGGGTCCACCTGCCTCAGAGTCTTTTGAGAATATATATCAAGGACGCGTAGTCTCGGATCCCACCCACATCCGCTAAGTCAAAGTTTCCAAAGGTGGGACCCAAGAGCCTGCATCTCTAACGACCACCTGCTGTGTGGAACACACAGAGACTGGGAACCCCAGACCCCCAAGGTGGGATGGGGAGAACAACGAACACGTACGTGCACCATGGAGGCGCCCGCATGCCCACCTCGAACCAAGAAGGGCGGAGGGCCGACTCGACCTCACATCTCCACTCCACATTTTTGGAGGTAAATCCAGACACGGGTTCCCAGAGACCCCGACCATCCACCTGCCACCTGCACGGGCCTACCTGTGTGCGAGCGCAGGTGACGTTTGAGGGCGGTGTGGCTGGGGAAGGTGCGGTTGCACTCGCTGCAGGTGTAGCTGCGGACGCCCGCGTGGACCTCCATGTGCTGCTGGAGCGCGCTCTGAGCCTGGAAACGCTTCCCGCACAGCAGACAGAAGACAGCCATGTCCGTGCCTGTGGGAAAGAGGAGCGGGGAGAGCCTCAGGGGGGCGGAGCTCAAGGCCATTCTTTACTCGTCCAGGTCCAGACGAGAGAGCAAGAGCCAGGAACAGGACCAGTGCCTCCAATCCCCCAAGCTCAGGGGCAGACCCAAAGGCACACCCAGCGTTGATGGAGCACCCAGTGTGCCACTGCAATGGTGGATAACATCAACTTACCGCTCACCCTCACGGAACCTAAAGAGAGAGGAGAAAGAGAGGATCGGATGCGTCGCAACAATAAATGTGCGTCAGCAGCCGCGTGTAGTGCTGTGTCAAAGGCAGGGTACTGGGAAGTCAGGGTGGCCTCTGTGAGGAATCACGTAACGAAGACGGTAATACGCACCCAAGCCATTGCTCAAACATAACTGCTTTAAAATCCCATCTCTACCACCTCACCTTTCAGATAAGGCAAATGAGGCACACAGACAGACTGAGCAACTTGTCCAAAGCTCCCCCAGAGTTCAGAAGCTGCAGACACGCCGTTCGAACGCCGGCTGCCTGGGTCTGAATCCTCTCCGGAGGCTAGCCACAGACTCTATTCTTTTCTTTTAATTTTTTTTTAATGTTTACTTATTTTTGAGAGAGAGATAGAAACAGAGTGTGAGCAGGGGAGGGTCAGAGAAATAGGTAGACACAGAATCTGAAGCAGGCTCCAGGCTCTGAGCTGTCAGCACAGAGCCCAATGCGGGGCTGGAACCCACGAACCGCGAGATCATGACCTGAGCTGAAGCTGAGCTTAACTGACTGAGCCACCCAGGCACCCCAACAGACCCTATTCTTTTAACCAGCTCTCTCTTCCTTTCACTTAAGAGTCCATTCATTCAAAAAAAAAAAAAAAAAGAGTCCATTCATTCAACAAATATTATTCTAGTACCTTCTATAAGGGGCACTCTCTTTTGGCACTGGGGATATAACCATGGAAAACTGGACAAAGTCTCTGCTGCCGTTGTAGATGTCACCCCGCACCCGGGAGAGAGCATCCCTGAACACTCTGGAAAGAAACGTAGTTGATTGGAGGATCAGAGAGAAGAACAACACAGCTGGAGAGACGGGGAGACAGTGGAGGGGAAGGCCAAACCAGCAGGCAGGGCCAGGTCATGTGGGGTCTTGAAAACCACATGAAGATGTTTAGGCTGTGTCCCAAGACCAATGGGCAATTGTCAAAGGGCTTTAAGCTAAGGAGCGCCATGAGATTTCCATTTCACTCTGTCTGGTCATTCCCTGCACTCATCAGAAGCACAGGTGAATTATGGTACCCTACACAAACAGGCTGCTATTTTCTATTATCAGCCCACTTTCTGATCAACCTGTTCTGGAGCCACAGCCATTCTGGGTACAGCAGCCCATGAGGAAGCATCTACACCCACCATCTGAGTCCTAACTGGTGGCTCACTGCCCGCCATTTTGGATCCTGTTTCCCTCAGCGTGTCAGCTCCCCTGGGAAGCTCATCTCTCCCCTCTTGGTGGCATCTGGGTGATATAACCTGTGCTCAGCCCTGCATCGCCCTGCCCTGTGTGAAGGATGCAAGTAAGTGGGAAGGGTAGACAGGCCTAGCATCTGTCAACCCAGCCCAGAGGGGGAGGAAGGGCGGAGCTCTGTCTATTCTGTGTGGAATCAAGGAGCTTCACATAGGTAGTGGGGTGAAGAGAAGGACAGCATGAGGACCTTGCTGCCTCCCGGGTCACCCAACGGAGACAGCAAAGCGGGGGTCCGCTCTCGCTGCCTCAGTCCCATTCGTGGCTGGGTTTAAGATGAACTAGTGGGAAGGCCAGACCCTCCCCCTCCCTTCACAGCCACCCCTGCAGATACTCAGAGGCCTGGGCAGCTGGAGCCATGCTCCATCCTGCCAGCAGTCGCTGCTTGCATCCAGGTCCAGGGAAGGCCGGGCACAAAGCAGGAGCGCGGTTTCGCTCCCGGCCTCAGTGCGCACGAGGGAAAGGAAGAATACAGGTGTTGTGCCGCTGCTTACCTGTGCCGCCATCTCATTGAAAACTTGCAACCAACCCCACTAGGCAGGCATCCTCCTCCCTCTTTTTTACGAATGGAAAAACAGAGCGGTTAAATAACCTGCCTAAGGTCACACAGTCCGAAGAGGCAGAGCTGGGATTTGAAAATGCCCAAGGTCTGTCTGACTTTAGAAAGCACAGGGCCAGGCCCCTATGTTCTTCTGGGTGTGCAATCTGTCCAGGCCTCTCCTGGAAGGGGCACAGTGATGACGCCACCACACCAGCACTAACCCAGCTTGGTCCAGCGGCCCCCGGACCTGCAGGGCCCACTCTGGCAACAGTGAGACCACCGTGGCCATTGGGAGGAGACCGCAAGCGGAGTCACAAGGTACAGCCCTCTGAGGCCTCCCAACCTCTGAGGGCCAGCAAGAACCCCAGGAGGTGCCGGGGTGCTCGGCTCCACCTGCCTGAGAGGGTGGTCTGTGGGACAGAAGCCGACAGTGAGCGGCTGGTGTCTGTCTAGCAGGTGAACACACCCATGGGGGCAGTCCATCTGCAATGTGTGCAGTGAGACAGCTGCCCTGGCTGATTCATCCCGAGGGCCCCAAGCACCAGCCCCGATTAAGCCAGATGTCAAACAGCTGCCTTAAACTGGTCAGCTGGGGCAGGCCTCCTGGGCCAGCCAAGCCCTTCAGCGGCCCACAGTGCTCCTTCAGCATCCCCTGAAATCCCCGGCTGTGGAAGGTGCCTGGGTCAGAGGGATCGTGACAGTCCCAGTAGAATACCCCAAGCCTAAAAAGCCAAGCCCAGAGGAGTTCCAAGGGCTGGTACACCCAGCAGGACTGAATGGGGATACCGCAGCTCTCTGCCCTCTTGGTCTTCCGCAGGCTCCTCAAAGCTGCCCCCACTAGGCCATCCGTACTTCTCAGGATGGCCTGGACCCTCTTTGTGTCCGGCCGGCACACTCCATGAACGTCACTAAGTGTAGGCACTGTGCTAAGTGACCAGGGGGATGCTGAGTTCAAGCACACAAATAGGGACCCAGACTAGTTCCCAGGCAGATCGATGACCCACCAGGGACAAGACAGGGTGACCCCATGAAAACTTTGGCTTTGAGAAATCAAGAGCATTAACCAGCCAAGGAGCCGGAGGAGGGGTCCAGGGGCCGGGATATGCAAGGAAACACCTCAAGAAAATCTCGGAGCAGGCAGACACAGGACAGACCCTGAGGACGGACCCAAGCAGGGGACGTTAGTGGAGGGTCAGACCACCGGGGCCACATCGCCAGGTGGGACAGATCACACTTCATGCTACAGGCTATGCGATGCCAGGAAAGGACAGGGGTGCTGGCGTGACCCAACCTGCATGCGAGGACAACGCCCCCAGGGTCACGTGGGGACCAAGAGCAGCAGCAAGTGATCAGAAGCAGGCAGAGAGCGGATGGCTTTTTTGACAGCACTGGAGGTGGGTGGGGACGAGACTCGGGTACGGGCGTGAGGACCAGAGCGGGGGGAGAGAACTGAGGCCCAGGCTGGAGATGGGAAGCATGGTACACCTACAGTCCCGGATGGTCAGCTCTGTGCCAGGTTTCAAGTTACATAATCACCACGTGGGAAGGAAAGGCTGCAATGTCCCTGCAAAGGTCCCTCTCCCCTTCCTGGGACATCTCACGAGGCTCAGGGGCTCTCCTTGGCCACTGACACACCGGCCTCGGTGCAGAGGTGAAGAGAAGGGGCCTCAGAGGCCCCATATCCACTCTCTCCTTCCTTCTGTTTGGAGACCAACAGCTGAGGAGATGGAAAAATGTTTAAAAAGCAAAAAGGAAAAGGTGGCGGGGGGAGAAGTGGGGGAGACACAAGAGAAGCCAGTGGTGCATGCAAGCTAAAAATCTAGAGACTAGATTTGAGTTATTAAACAATTTGCTGTAGTTTCTGCCTAGCTGATTGTTCGCATGTATGATGAGTCAAGGCAGATTCTATTACACTGGGAGATTAAGCAAATAAATGCTAGCTTTTGGAAACACATTAAAACGTGGGACTATGGAAATAAAATTATCTAGAAAATTGTATTAGCAAATTCATTAGCTGCAGTGAGGTGTGCAGCCGGCCAAGAGGGCCGGGCAGTGTTAAAACACTCGGCTCCTTTCAACGCCTGAGTTCCAGAGATACTCGGTGCTCTTTCTGACGCTACAGAGAGACTTTGTGCCTGAGACCACACTGGGGAGACGGGAGGAGGCTCCACTGTTGGCAGAAAATCTTCAGTAATCATACTGAAGGAAGACAAAAGCAGCACAGAGGTCTTGGTCTGCCACTCGCTTGCTCTGTGATCCTGAGCATGTCACTGAACTTCTC
This sequence comes from Panthera pardus, assembly GCF_024362965.1. Taxonomy (NCBI): domain Eukaryota; kingdom Metazoa; phylum Chordata; class Mammalia; order Carnivora; family Felidae; genus Panthera; species Panthera pardus. Next base: position 102,947,449 of record NW_026526677.1, read on the forward strand.
TGGACCGGGCTGTGCTCATCCTTTGCCACACCGCCTGTAGTTGCTGAGATGGTGACGAACGAGATACCCGTGAGCGTGGCAGAACGATGAAGTGGTAGCAAGAGCCACTACCGGCCCGGACGACGCCCCTGTCTGACTTAGAAAGTCATGCCCCTTCCTCTGGGCAGACACCGACGGTCACCTGGGTGCACAGCTCTCACGAGCAAAGAGGCTGGATTCCAGCCTCCACGTCCCCCCCTCAGCCTGGGCATCCTCCCACAGCAAGTGAGCTGCTTCGGGATCACCGCAGCCCCACACAACATACGAGCCTACATTGTTCCGTCGACTCAGGGCTGCTGCTTCCAGAAGTGCACTCTAGAGAAGGCATCCTGGATGAGTTACACCATTTAGGACTCAGGGCCAAGAACATCTTCTTCCTCTAAGCCTTCATGACTACAGCACATAAAAGCCTTTGATACATTTATTTTTGACACTCAGTTCTGCCTAAGAGATTGGAAACCCTCTAAAGCAGGAGCTGTTTGCTTCAGCTCTGTGTTCCCCGACACAGAGCGCAGGGCCCAGCACAGAGCAGGCACTCAGTAATTGCATGGTGCGTAAAAGAATAAGTAAGGAGCTGGGAGACAAATCGCAAAGGGCAGAGGGGGCAGGGGGTACGGGCAGTCCCGGTTCAGACAGCCAGACCCAAGAGCTGAAGAAAGCTCAGACCAAATGAAGCCATTCCTGAGCACTTCCAGGGAGACTCTCCTTGGCAATTAGTGATACTGAGTGACCCACAGCCATCTGATCTTGTTGGGGCCTCTCGTGTCTGTCTGGTGGGCTGGACAGGACTCCCCAGTTCTCACTCTGTGTCTGAGCTCTGTTGCTCAGAAGCAAAGACTGAGACCACCAGTGCAGTGAAAGAGACCTCCGTTCTGGCCCAGAGGCACCGCCTTCCTGGCTTTGTGACCCTGGGCCAAGCAGCCGCTGCCCTTGGCCTCATTTCTTCCTCTAGGAAACGGCATTCCTAACTCACCTGCCTTTTCCAACGTCAACGTCCCAGGGCTGTGATGAGGCAAACGACAAATCTTTCTGAGTATGTAAATTCTACAAAATGTATTGTTTCCTATCAATCTGTAAATTTCGATGTAAATCGGATACATAAATTAGCCTTGGTCCAAGGAAATAATTTATCAGGTCAAAGAACAGTACCTCCTCTGCTCTTCTGAAGACTGACTGGAGCTCAGTCTTGGGCTGTGTTCCAAGGATGTCTGCCTGAAACGGCTTATAACTGGAGATAAGAGGAGGGTATGGAACGAAATAACCTCCTGAATGAAAAGCATGGTTCCGGGTAATGTGGGCAGAGCCCGTGCAAACATCTGGGCTTCCTTTTGCCTCACTTCTGTCTCTGGAGATGGTGACCCACACCTCAGCCATCCTCCACCCCCAAGGGTAGCACAGCCCGTTTTGGCTGCAGGGCACGTACGACTCACAGACTCTCAATTTAAAACCAGTTTAATTATAGCCAAAAAATGGGAGAAAGCCAAGGCCAGGGTGGAACAGGAGGCAGGAGGGGTGACATAGACCCAGGATATTTATTTCACCCAGGTGATGACTGGGTCTGAAATTATGAGCCACAAAAACCCTCATGTTTACACCTGTGCCATTTACATACCAATTAGCTCTTTAATAGAAAGGAAGGAACAGGATCAGAGGGGTACACAGCTGGAGGAGATGTTCAGGTGCGACACCTTCTTGGAACAAGGCTCTTATTATCTCCAGCATAAGCAGTTTCTTAATCAAAAGAGCAAAGGGATCTAAATATACTCGGGCTTTTTTTGGTAAGCTAGCTATGACTGCCACGTGTGCATGTGCCGGACTGTGTGCACTCTGTGTGCGTATGTGCGTGCACACGCACCACGGATGGGCTTGTCATGTCCAACCCCACCTAAGCAAGCCAAGGAAGAGATGCTTCCCCTGCAACCGCCAACAGGTTTTTTTTTTTTGTCCCCAGAGGAAGAAAATGTCAACTTTCAGGGGCTGTGAAAACCTTGGTTTAAACTGAAACCGTCTCCTACCCTCCCTCCCGCCCCTCCCCCCTGTCTGACCCCCAAATCCGTCAGACATGTCTTTCTATACTTCCTCTGACCTCCCGGATGCCATTGCCAGTCACGGGCAGCCCCAGTAGCCACACATCAAAGCTATTGATGAGACTGCCACCTCTCCCCGCTCCTCAGCTTTCTCCCTCCTCCCCCCACCCCCTTCGTTGGTAAAGAACACGGCAGAACTGCATCATCCACTGTGCGCAAGAAAAAGACGGAGACGAGCCGTCCAAGGCTGACTCACACCGAAGGCGGGAAGACTCTGTCTGCATCTCAAGAGGATGGAGAAGGCTACAGGTGTGGAGGGGGCAGGGACACAGAGCACACGGAAAGGAAATAAATGTCCAGCCATGACATCGGCAGGAGTGCCTCCCTTTTGGCTCCCCCTGTACCATCATTTAGGGTTTGGCTTCTTTTCAAGGGATCTACTGGAGAAAGGGTCAAGAGCTCCCTTGCTATCTCTTCTCTCAGGCACGTGTTGCAGGATCATGTGCGTGGAGCTCCGGAATTCCCAGGCTTCTTCAGGAGGCTAGCTGTGAGCACAGCGAGGGCTCAGTCTGCCCAGCCCAAGACAGTGTCAGCCCAATGACTCCAAGAAAGACAGCTTCTGAGCATGGGAGACCAGCCCCACTATTTCCTTCACTGCTGTCGGTCTCCCCACCACAACAGGTAGAGGAGGCTAAGAAAACATCTTGGAAGGCCCACCTCAAACCAGATGAGCCGCAAGTCTGGGCACGGGTGCTTGTCTCCGACATATAGAGTCACCTGCCGCTGGGACACCTTTGATCATCTCTGTTCAGTTACATCTTCTCAAACCAAGCCAAGAGCTAAAAACCTTAGCATCTAGTCTTCTGGTCAATTCCAGTCTCCTTATCCAGCCCTCCCCACCCCTTTTCCCTTTCTCTCCTGAAGCCTGGAAAGCGGTCTCTATAACCTTCCACTTCCACAAGGGAAAGGGGGACGGTTATGGCTTCAGAGCATCAGTCCAAGGAACAGAGAGTTCTCAATGAATAACCAGAAAGGGGAGGAGCCAGAACAGCTGATTCAAATTTGTTTTCAAACTGAGCCGGGGACGGGTGAGCGATTACATTTCTCAAAGCACACACCCCTGCACACGTGCGCGCGCACACCCTTGCGGTCTCTGGGGGAATGTGGCCGCGTCCTCAGGCAGCAGCTAGCAATGCTGGCTCCCAGAAAGCCGTGTATTTGTTTAGCAGTGGGCTGCAGACACAAGTGCATTTCATTACTCGGCACCTCCAGCTACAGTAAACAAATTTGTCAGCTCACTAGCTCATTAAGGTGCACCCCGGACACAGGGGATTTATTGAGACCTGCACAATAAAAGTAACATGAATGGATTTACTAATTTTGTCAATCACTCCAACAAACGAGCCGGAGAGGAGGAGAAACTGGAAGAGGGGGACGAGAAAAAGGGGTGGAAGAGGAAGGAAAGGAAGCAAAACGGAGGAGGAAAAGTGGGAGTTTGGTTTGCAACAGAGTCAACAGGCTAGAATGAGATCCGGTCTGTGCTGGGCTGGGCCGTGCTGCCCGGTTACAAGACCGCCTCCCCACTGGCACGCCCTCATGGCGGGCTACGCTTCCCAGGGTGTATGGCCCCTAGCAGGAAAGGCGCCAAGGGCAAACTCAACTGCACTACGTCAAACTGATGGGAACCTCCTCCTTCATTCCCCCCACACCAGCATCTGATGCAGAAGTAGGGAACAGAACCCAGTATTAAAAGCCACACCAGGGGAAGCAGCAGCGACCTCCACACCAGGCACCTCTCTCCTCTTCCCACCTATACCTGCAGCCACTTCCTAGTCATGTACTTGAACCCTTTCAGACATTCCAGAGTGAATCCAAATTTCCACCACAAGAGCAAGAAGAGGAGGAAGAAGGAAAGGAAGAGAGAGAGAGAGAGAGAGGGAGAGAGGGAGGGACAGAGAGAGAATAGGGGGTGGGCTTGGGGTGGGAAGTAAATCCGGAGAGGTATGCAGCCCTCTGGTCTGTAACTTTCAAAATGACAGCAGGACTGGGGCAAAGGTCGCAGGGTCCGCGGCCTTAAGCACCTCCGCCAGCTGTGGCGGTGCAGCCTGGAGCCCGCAGGACGCCTGCCCGTATAAATCAGCGGTAAGCAGCCCCTGCTGGGGGCGAGGACAATGGGCCCACACGGGGGCGGGAGGCAGGACAATGGGGCCCGGCCAGTGCGCAGGCCCGGAACAAATGTGCCCTGGCACCACGGGGGCCCCCATTTGTGAAACTAATTGGCCCACGATTGAAAAATTGGACCAACTTCAACAGCCCTGAGAGGGAAGGGGCAGCCTGCAGTCGCCCAGCCCCGGGGATCAGAAGCTTCTCCCAGGTCCTGCCCATCTGGGAGAGGAGAGCTGCCTCTGAGACGGGGCCAGTCTGAGAGGAGACGGACAGGGGAGACGGACCGAGCAGGTGAACAGAGTGCTGCCTTGAGGGCCCCGGGTGCAGCCTCTCCTCCTGAGATACAGAGAGCTGCCTTCCTCGATTCCTCTACACTGCCCTTCTACAGGATAGACAGGCAGTGGTCTACCCTCGGGGTTCCCAAAGGCTCTGGACTTGGCACCCCTGGGGTAGGTGGGTAGCACACACAAAGCTCCAGTGGGTTCTTCCTGCAATCCAACTGGCATGCATTCCGCTCTGTGCCCTCAGCTCTCCGTAGACGGCATGAGCTGGACTGTAAGAAGCTAGGATCACCCAGTCTCTAACTCCTCTGGTCCTGGTGGCTTCTCGGAAAAGAGTCCCTGAAGGGTGTGATGTGGGAAAGGACAGGCCAGGGTAATTATCCTGCCATTGTCCTCCTGCCCTACCCTTTCCTAGGACTTTTCACCAACTGAAGAGGGTGAAGAATGGAAAGCACTGAGGTCTTCAGCCAGAAGGCCTGTCCTCCAATCCTGGCTCAGTGACTGAGTCACTGTGCACTCCTGGGTAGGTTACTAGACATCTCTGGGTCTCCGTTTCCTGACTAGAAAAATGAAAGTGATAATAAATGACCCTTGAAACTTTTCCTCCTACTGCAACAATTATTCTAGGCCTATGGAAGAGCATGCTGGAAGACTGAAAGATCCTTCTTCCACTGAGATGTGGTGAAGGCATTTCTCCCTCAGAGTCTGATTAGAAAGCCTTCTTTTAGTTAAAGAGAATCTCAAGGCTTCACTAGAAACCACCGTCTTAGGCTCACAGAGGGACAGTCACCAGGTGAGGCAAAGAAAAGACCCACGTGGATCACTAGGGGCCAATCTAGGTCTATCACCCCTAAGTCCTTCTCAAGCCCTGTGAGATAGGGAATTTTAGGGGATTTTAGGAAGATGAGGAAAGCAAGACTTGAAAGAACGTACTGGGTCCTTTCTCTCAAGTGACCAGCAATTACCTGCTTAGTTCCTTCCAGAACTGGCCATACGATCAGAAGGGCAATTCTGGAGTCGCTGGGTCTGAAGATACCTCCAAGCCTCTGTACTAGGCGATGGTTTGGCCGATGAGATGAGAGAGAGGGGAGCAAAGCTTTCTCTCCCATGCCCCCCACAGTGCTGTGATAAAAAAGCCAAAGAGTGACCCTCGGAGAGGGTGAGCAAGAGAACCAGACTCTCTGAAGCCAGTGGTCTCATTTCCCTACGGCCCTGTGCCCCCACATGGCGGGTACCTCAATTTCTTTTTAAGTTTATTTATTTACTTTCAGAGAGAGACAGGTGAGAGGTGATTAGGGGCAGAGAGAGAGGGAAAGAGAGAGAATCCCAAGCACTGAGAGTGCAGAGCCCGATGCAGACCTCAAACTCATGGACCCTGAGATCACGACCTGAGCGGAAATCAAGAGTAGGACGCTTAACCGACTGAGCCACCCGGGGGCCCCAGGCACTGCAATTCGGAGCAGTGGTTCGGGTCCAGAGCTTCAGGAGGGGGTACGGCGGTTCTGCCTGAAGATGAGACCCGATGTCCTTATTTGTGTAATAAGTTCTTACCAGATCTTGTTTATCTCTTCTGTTCATCAAGTGGACAAGACATTTTCTATAGAGACTCAATCTCTCTGGTTCCGAGCATCCCCCAAGTCATCTTGAGGCCCCCAGGGGAGGAGCCAGGGCCCAGAAGAGGGGTCTCTGGGAAAAAGCAACTCAGCTTGGGTCTTATTTAAAGACCTGTAAACCCCGATGTATTTCACAGACAGTGAGGTGGATGTAGGAGGAGGTCCAGAGAGAAAGGCAGGGAGGGACAGACAAGGAGAGACAGTCAGAGGCCAGACAAAGACCCAGAGAGACAGGAGGGGTTGGGGAGGAGAGCAGGGGTTGGAGGGGGACAGATATTCAAAATAAAGTGAAATGTTGATTGTTTCAGGGCCATTTCAATATCTGACAAACATCAGGCAATGAAAAGAAAAAGCAAACCGCATATAAATAAACAAAACCCAACCAAAAAAAAAAAAAAAGAGAGAGAAGGACGTATTCATTTTACTGACATTTTAATGGTTCTTCTCCTTTCCCCCCCAGAAGATGATTACAAATTAAGCAGCATTTAAACGCTTTTTACTGTCAACAATTAAAAGGAGGGCTGGGAGCCTGAGACTGTGGTAGCCATTCATTCCCACGGTAACCAGGCTATCAGAGGCACCGCCAGGCTTCCCATACTGTACCGCACACAATGGCCAAAAAGGGAAGAGTGCGTACACCGTTAATTTTGCAGGACATTCAGAAGCAAATTAAAATATAAAAAGCTCCCGCACAAAGGTAGATACCAAGAGTGAGGGCAGGACAGGTCAAGCTCTTGGAATTAAAGTCTTAGCAACGGCAGAGTTTAAGCACAGCCTGATTACACCTTATTCAAGGCTGCCCTGCCTTCGTTTTATGGAGACAGAGACACAGAGAGAATTTCCCAGGAAGGATGGAGGGTGGAGGTGGCTTTCCTAGACAGAAAGGAATAAACAATTAAAAGGACCCGGCAGCTCCAGGCCAGACCCCAGGTCCCAGGGAGTGAAGGGCGGACCCACCAGCTCCCTCAACCTGCACTTCACCCATGGGCACTGGTCCACTGACATCTAGCCCTTTCGCACCTGTGCCATGGCTTTCTCTGTTGCATCACAGAGAGGAACCAGGTGATCTTCATTTCATTCTGCTCAGAGGAAAGGGTTTCATTCCGGAGTGAACCAAACGAACAGAGGCAACTGTTCAGAAACTGACCTGCCTTCCGTCCCCACCGATTCACTCCCACCCCTGCCCACCCGAGCATGATACTACCCAACACTCACGCCTTTCCGAAACGCTAAAAACCCTCTGGGTTGGGTCCCGGTAAATTTTCTCTCGCTAGAACCCTTGTTTAGGCTACTCAAAAATGGATTCTAAGAATCCACATCATCTCAGGTACCTTTTAGAATAATGGGATAATGAAAACTCGCCCCCTGGATAAAAGGGAGAAAAGAAAGGACTGAAAGAAGGAAACGGAGTCGGGTGGAGAAGCAGGGGATGTCGCTACCCGTTTCCTTTCCAGTTCTTCGGAGAGCAACGTGGAAAGTCACAGAAGCGAGCTGGCTCCAGAGGATGAGCCGGGTCCATTTCTGTACCGTAAAGTTTAATATGCAGGAGGGGCGACAGAGAAATAAAAGAGACACGTCCCCTTTAAAAGGAAATATAATTTACAGTGTGCAGCCAGGCGGCCCATAGTTTCAATCTCGTTTACTATAGAGAAAACTCTGCTAGCTGTTCTCTATCCCACAAATCCGATTTAATCAGACAAGCCAGCCAGCGTGGCTTGGAGTAAAAACGGATAATTAGTAAACAGAGAGCTACTCCAGTGCTTCATTGGCATTCGAGTTGGGCTACTGTGTCGCATTTAAAATGCAGTCTGATGAAGTTTACAAAATCAAACCATTTGTTACTCCTATTGAAGAGGCTTCAGGCCACTTGCAATTAAATTGGAATTAGTGCTCAGAATGAGACACAGCAAATTCATACTAAAAAGGGATCTGACTTTGAGACATTTGACTTCACTTCAACAGTTTTCTGTGTGAGTGTGTGTGTGGGTGTTACCGAAAGACGCCTCACTCACCCCGACTCTGCAGAGCTCCCCGACTCAGTGAGCTTGTCCCCCACAACCTCCTACTCTTGGGGCTGGCTGCGGGGGGAGGGGGATGGGGCCACAGGGGAGGGACAGCTGACACTGGAGAGCCAGGCCCTGCATTCACACCAGGACGATACTGTACTAGGGAAAATGTGTCCACAAAGGACCATATGGCTCCCTTCTGCATTGAGCCTTTGGACAAGGGGGTGGAAGGGGGGGCGGGGAAGCTGCCAGAAGGCACACTTCCAGGGGGCACCGGCCCCGCCCACCTCAGACAGCAGGCTGGCGGCTCTGGGAGAACGGGGGCACCTTTTCCCCGTTGGCCGGGTTCCTGTGACGCTCCTGCCTTCCCTCCCTCCAAGGCGCATGCACAGCGAGGGTTTCTGTCACCATGTCCTAGCCCATCAGCATGCCCCCGGCCCGGTGCGCTGCCCTTATAGGCAGAGAAGACTAGACAAACTCTGTCTTGGCAGGGCTCCCTAACCTAGAGCCCACAAAGCCCCCAAGCCGTCCAGGGACAGAATTCAGGAGGCTGGTGAACTTGGAGAAGAAAAAAAATTGTATCTCTATTTTCACCAACCTCTACCTGAAATTCGGCAGCTCCTTCAACGGGGAATAAAAGCAAAACAACCCCAGCTGCATTAGCCGTACATGCGGCTTGGTCGTGGACAGGGCAGATATTTGCGTACCCACACCACGTGAGAAGTGTTGCATTTGCAGCCAAACATTCATGCAAACCGCTCCTGCAAAAATACAGTGGACGTTCAACCACTGCCTGAGCTTAACAGGATAACAAAGAACCACACATAGGTACTACAAATGATTTTTTAAAAATATTTTTCTGTGTTTGAAGTTTCCATTTATAATCTCAGGTATTTTACTTGATGCATGGATTTCACCAGACTTCCCTGGGGCCCCATAGCACAGAGCTTCAGTTTGGGAGGATGAAACAGCTCTGTGGATGGATGGCGGTGAAGGTTGCACAGCGCTGAGAACGTACTTAATGCCATTGAAGTGTATGCTTAAGAACACTTAAAATGGCAAAGCCTATGTTATATACATATTTTGCCAAAATAAAAAGAATCCTTGGTCTCGACCAGTCAAAAGTTACTTGTACAGGAGTACAGCCCTCTGATGCTCAGATGTATCCAGACAAAAACTCAGTTTCGCCCCTCCTTCACCTCCTCCACATCACCATCTGCGGTGAAGAATAGGCCGGAATGGCTCCTGGGAAGCAGGGAGTGGCCACGTGTGGTTCCTTGGAAAGGACCCCGCCGGAGGTCCAGACTTCTCAGCTCTGACACCAACCAGCCTTGGGCGAGTGGCTTCAAGTTCAAGGGTTACTGTCTCCCTCTCCCCATCAGAATGAAAGCCACCTGAGAGCAGGGGCCTCCTTTCTCTCACACACCGCTGTTCCCTCTTGGGCCTGACAAGTGTTTCATGAGTATTTATTGGATAGAGGGAAGAACGAATGGGTGGATGTGGGATTAAACAAATGAATTTGGTCTCTCTGGACCTCAATCTCATCCCTGATATAAAGAGGATAGGCTCTGTGATCCTTTAAAGCTCCTACAGTTGGAGGGGGTTCCATCTGCTCTCCTCTAACTACTGCTCACACACATCCTCCAGTGTGCAGCCCTCCGAGACAGACAGCGGGTGGCGCACGTGCACAGGTTGGGGATGGACCGTGGCAGTAGCATGTCTGACGTGACAGGGCACCGCCCTCAGGCCCCAAGACTTTCATGCGGTCCTCAGGGATGACCCCACACTGGCCCACTAGGCCTCGTGGCCTGCCACCCAAGGAGGAAACGAGCAAGGTGAATTTACAGGCTGGCTGAACACACAACGAGAAGGAGCCACGGAGGCCTGAGGAGGAGGCTCCTACGTGGCATCAGGCGGCCAGCCGCAGTGGCTCTGAAAGCCTGGGGGGAGGAGATGCTCCTTTTGGCCATTCAGGGAGGGAGGGGGAGGAATTTGATTATGGTCACAAGGAAAAACAAAACACCGTCCACCAGACTTTCCCACTTCCCCCAAATCTGGAACCGGCCTCCCTGTAAGTAGGCTGTGTTCCTGACTCACTACATCCATCCCAGGGAGAGGAGGCGGAGCGTCCAGCAGGCGCGTGCCTGGGCCTCAAGGCCCTGTTAGATGGTGTGTGTGTTCCTCGGACAACGGGTGGGCAACCTAGTCCTCCCCCACACCACACACGTGCCCGTATGCACACCGGTGGCGTCTGAAGAAAGGTCTGGAGAGACACTCCAGCTCGGATTCTAAAAAGGAAACGCAAAGTTCAATGTCAGTGGTTTGGGGTTCTTCTTTCCTCCATGTAAATTTTGTTTCCTAGGTACCTCCCCTTTCAGTTCCTCCTCTGGAGTTTCTGGGCCACTCCCTGGCATGACTGGGGCCTGAGGAGGGCCCCAGGACACACGGGAAACTTTATGGCTGACGCTCATGCCACGGCCAGGTGTCCAGCACCCCGGTCGTAAACAAAGTGGCCCCAAGAGACTCCTCTCTCGAACACTAGCACTGCTGGGTCACCAAATCCTCCCATCCTGTTCTCCTGCTTTCTGCAAGTCCTCACTTCTCTCTTCAGGTGGTGTTACTTTTACTCCCCTCGGGACACAGTATGGAAAGCCACTTTGGACACCCCTCAGGCATTTTCTCACTCGCGCCTGCACCTGGCCTTTTTTGAGTTCCCATTCTATGCAGGTGTCAAATCCTAAGGCTGTAATCCTGAGATACTGCTCGCCACCAAGATGCTTACAGTCTAAGAGGAGCTCTGCAAAAAGCCCGGACTCTGGAGTCAGGTGAAACCTGGGTTCAAATCCTGTCTCTGCCATTTATTTACCAGCCATATAGTCATATGCATGCCCTACTAGCTCTGGGTCTTGGTTCCTTCATCTGTTTTAGAGTGCTAATACCCAAGTTCAAGGATGCTAGGAGGACTGAGGATAATACACGACAGGTGCCCACCACAGTGCCAGGTGGAACCGAGACATGGGCGCTGCTTAGAACGTTGACCCAGGGGACGGGGTGAGGGTCATGGAGAGACAGGTACGTGAGAAAGTGGACGGTGGTGTTGTAGCCTAGGTACCATGAACCGAATCACAGCTGGAGGAGCTTACAAAGAACATTCCAGGCCTTCCATCACCAACCAGAGCTTTTCCTCGAAAGCGTTCACTTTAAACCTCCTTCCCACCCTCCAAGTTCTCCCATCCACTTGATCTCCGTACATCCCTGGCAGCCCTTCCTGTCCTCACTTCTGTCGCCATTCAGTCCAACCTTCCATGCCCATGGTTCAACTACCAGCTGCCTCTTTGCCAATTCCTGAATTCCCCTGCCCGTTATCCCTGCATCGTCCCACCCTGTCAAACCCAACCTTGGCTCGGTTACCTCCTCCCTTCTCCACTCCTAGGGCTGCCTACATGGACTGCCTCTACTTCCCAAGGCTCACTAACCCCTCCACCCATCATGATGTCCGTGCTTCCACTGTCCCACCAAGACCAAAACCGTTTGCTTCTCATAACCAGTGACCCCCATGTGTCACTAAATTCAACAGACGTTTTCTCGTCTTCCCCTCAGGGGACTTCTCAGCAGTATTAAGATTGATGACCACTTTTTCCTCTCTGAAACCTCTTCCTTAACGCCACACTCTCCTGGGCTCCTTCTTATTCCTTCCAGCAATTCCTTTTCAATCTCTATGTGGGTTTCAATTGTTCTGGAGAGGCAGAACGTGGGGATTCCTCCGGATTGTGTTTTAAGCTTTCTTCTCTTCCTGTACACTCTTGCTTTATAACCTCTCTTCAAAGATCCTTTTACAAGCTGACTCCCAAATATACATGTCCAGAGAGTCTCTCTCTTCTGAGTTCCCAACATAACTATATATCCAAATACCTCCCAGAAAGTTTCCCACTGGACACGTCACTGCTGCAATATTAAAACTGTTCATTATCTGAATGACAGCGACAACAAAAATGTTCTGCTCTCCTCTTCCATTCCCCGTTTCAGTAAAGAGCTCAACCACCATCACCCAACCACTGGAGCAAGAAAAGGGGCCACCATCTTTGTTTGTTTGTTTTTTTTTTTTCTCTCACCTCTCACAACAAACCGATTACTGTATTTCCTCCGCCTTCTAAATGTCTTGATTTTCCCACTTCTTATCCACCCCAATGCAACAACATGGGCTGAAGCTACCATACTTTCTTGGCTAGATTATGGCAATGGCGTCCTAACTAATCTCCCGCCTCCCACCTATTCACAACCGTGTAGTGTCAGTCGCTTTTCTGAAACATAATCTGAGGTTACTCCTCTAAGATCTTTTAATGGCTCCCTATTGCCCTCAGGAAAAAGGCAGAGCTACTTAAAGTGGTTTTCGGGGACCCTCCCGTTTCACGCCCACTCACCTCTACAGTTTCTGGTCTTTGCCCTTTTCCCCACTCTGTTTTCAGTTCCGTGAACTTGCCGGATTCTCTCCCAGCTCTGGACATTAACCCACGCTGACCCCAGCCTGGCATTCTTCCCTTTCTCCCCCATTTGCTTGATCTCCTTTACTTAATAACTTTGATGACACCTCCCTGGTTGGGGGCCTTCATGTGCGCCCTTATGACATCTTACACCTCCACCATAACAGTATTTATCCCGTCTATGACTTGTGTACTTACTCATCTGTCCCCCTATAAGGCATGAGCTTCATGAGCACAGGGATTCTGTTTTGCTCATCACTGTGTTCTCAGGACATAATATATATTAGATACATAATGGGTGCTTGATAACTATTTACTGAATAGATAAATAAGCAAATAAATGAATACATTAAAATGTCACCTATGGGGGCGCCTGGGTGGCTCCGTTGGTTAGGCATCCGACTCTTGATTTCGACTAAGGTCATGATCTCATGGTTCGTGAGTTTGAGCCCCACATCGGGTTCTTCACCGGCAGCATGGAGCTTGCTTGGGACTCTTTCTCCTTCTCTCTCTCTCAGTCCCTTCCCTGCTCTCTTTCTCTTTCTCTCTCTCTCTCAAAGTAAATAAATAAACTTCAAAAAACAAACATCACCTATGAATACCTCTGTGGGCTTGGGCCACTGTCCTTGGTAGATTATGATTTCTTGAGCCCAAGCCATTAATATTTCAGACTTGGGTTCACTGTTACTCTCGGCTCCGGCCCGAAACCCCAGTCCTTGTGGCTCTAGGGAGGGATAACTTGTCAGTGGTGAGTGCAGGTGTCCTTGTGAACAAATGGGACGGCACAGGTGGCCCCAGGACTCACTAGCTCCCGGGCAAAAGTGCCTTGGCCCTGCCCGGATCAGGTCCCTCCTTTTGTCCAGACATCGTGCTCACTCGTACTTCCTGATTCCCCACCTCTCAAGTTCAAAGAACCCCTAAAAATGAGAGAGATGAGCAGTGTTTACTCAACTGTCTATGCGTCTTTCCTCACTATTTCATTGATGGCACTTTCTGCTCATTCAGGTCAGTCACTGTGGGTTTCGAAGATTTTGGCCAAACTCACTGAAAGGAGTGAGCAATCTTTAAAACGTTCCCCTTTGACCTCAGATGGAAGCACTGTGGAATTCTCCAAGCCTCCGGAATCAATGGCGAAAGCAAGAAAGACAGACCCTATCCTGCCAAAGATGTCTATGTCAAGAACGTTTCCCCACCAGCCCTCACCCAGGCCTGGCTTTTTTCACGAGCGTTCTCTCCATGCAGGGAACATCTCATGGTCAAAGCCACTTTCCTTGGCCCTTACCAACCCCCTATCTGTCCTTGGCCCCTCCGTTCTCTGAACACTTCCCGGGCCACCCACCCCAACCTGCCTTCCCCTCCCTTCCTCCTCCCTGTGGCACTCAGATGCAGGTGTTTTTTCTAAAACAGTGGCCTATTGGGAGACGACTGCAGTTTCCTAGTAACAGCACACAGTAGGAGAATACTAAAGGCCCCCTCTTCATCTGAGGGGCCGGGAGAATAAAGCACTTGGGAAATGGATGAGAGAAAACCACCACCATCTCCCCACACCAAACCGCAACATCTCCCAACGACGACCCTGGCAGCCTGTGGGCTGCGGCTCTTCTAAATGCAGTGAGGGTGGTGGACATCAGGATGGCCTTAGAGGAAGGCAGAGTGGTCCCTGCAAGGTTTCTACTTCCGTGCATCCAGGCATAAGGCACCTGCACCTACCTCTGCTGCCATTTAATCAGAGCTAAATTTCAGACAAAGCAACTTACCTCTCAACCGGCAGGATCCCCCCAAAGAGGCTCACTCGCCAAAGGACGAAGACCCCAAAGTTACAATTCACTCGGGGCTGGGTGAGCAGTGGTGTGCGGTCGGCACAGAAAAGCTGACTCTGAACGCGCGGCCAGGGCGCTCGTATTAATTAACATCTTCATAGAAAGGAAACTCTCTCCAGGGAGTGTCTGTTTGATTATTGTTATTTACTCAGTGATGCTGCTGTGTGCTTATTGCCTCCCCTCACTCCTAAGGAGCCTAAATGGATTCTCTGGAGGAGGAGGAAACAGTGCAGCCTTGGGACGGAGACTCCAGAACAAGCAAGGTGAGGGAATCGGTCCTTCTGTTTCGTGTGGGCATCGGTGCTAAAAAAGCTGTCCCAAGGCACAGTGGTGCTCACATACACTCTGTGTCCTACGCACCCCTGCAAATCTTCAGCCACGCAAACTGGGAAGACGTCTACCTGGACAATGTGTATGACAAGGTCCTGCACCTTCTAGAACTTTCTCAGTGATTGCTGTGCGGGTATCCCTATCCCATCTCAGTCCTCACACCCATCCCTGGATGGGAGCCATGTGACAAAGAGCAGGATTATGGAGTGATTTAGTTATGTACTAATTAATTGTTAGCTTGATTCATTAACGGGTGGTTATGACGAGGCAACAGAGCAAGGTAAGAATGCTGCTAGAGCTTTCTTTCCTCCGACTTATAGGACTCGGCACCGGCCGAGTGAACCGGCCGCTGTGCTACACGGGGCCTGGGATGCGCTGACGCCTCCGACAGACGCAGTCCCTGGCCTCAAAGAGCGTCCCCTCTACTGAAGGAGACAAACTTAAGGCTCAGTTTATGAAACTCTCAAGGCTGGAATCTGAAGGTGAGAAGGGATCGGGCTTCGAGTTAAAAGTCTCCCTGCATCTGCCTCTCACAACAGAAAGCCATACGCTCTTCTGTCAGAGGCTCTGAAAGGACGAATTTACACATGCACACGGACACGAGTGTGTGCGCACGCACGCTCCCACTCAGGCACCCACGGCAGAGATGTGAATGGGTGCCATTCAGGGCCGGGACCTGGGTTATGTCATTTCAGAAGAGCAGGCAAGCCGCTGCCCAAACTTGCTTGTACTGGAAGTCTGCTTCTGCCTGAGCTGATTTATTCCAAGGACCATCTGGGCGCAGAGAACAATGTGCTCTCCTATGTGAATGACCGGCCGTATTAGTCATACCCTCTTAACTCGACCCCTCCGTCCCTAATCTTCACTCTCCTTCACTCCCTTTGACGGAGGCCAAGGACTGGCTCTCTTTTCTCACCTCTCCTGAGGCTGGAGAAGTTCGTCTGGGACAAAGAGCTCTGCCTTCACGCCTGTGGGTCCAGCAGTCAGACCGGGACAGGCTGTACGAAAAGGGACCTGCACCCCCTCCAGCACTCCCCTGCCCCCCACTGCCCCGTTTGGACAGGGGGATAAACTCCCCCAACGACGCTTCCCCGGGCTGCCCAAGGCATCCAGGATCCAAGCCAGATGGACTCAAAAATTAGCTCAAGGCAACTCACGTCCTAAAAGCTGTCCGCGAACGGGCCCCATGGCACTCTAATAACCACGCGCTGCCCGGTGCTGCCGTCTGTGACGCACCACCGCCTCCTCCAGCTGTCCGCTAGCTGCTTCACCCGGGACTACTTTCTCAGTCCCCCCAGGAGCAGGGGAGAAGGATCGTGTACTTTTTCTCCCTCACAGCCTAGCACACAGCTAGCTCCAGCCAGCCCCGAATGACCCCAATACCGAAGCCCTGACTCTTCTGGCCCGAGTAACGGGTTTAAGATGCCGCTTCATCCCCGGCGATCTGCCCAAAGACTGGGTCCGTCTGGGATGGGAAGGAGCCAGGACCAGCTCAGACACTAATCCATCATCTTACACCTGCGCCCGGGAAATTGTTTTTATCATTTCACTTGGATGCTACAAGTTGCTGTGTATGTGTGTGACCTGTGGGTTTTGTGGCCGTTGGGTTGTTGTGTTTTGGTTTCTGGTGCTTAACTAGGAAGAATCAAGAGAAAAGAGAATACAGATCCACGGGGATGTGCTGCTCCCTCCCCATCCCTCCCCTACCCTGGCTCTCACCGGATGACCCCGATGTTGTGGTCTTCTCCATGCAAATAAGGTGGGTCTCCAAGCATGTGCCATCCTGCCCGAACCCCACTCCACACTCACCAGCACACGCTCACACGTGCACAATGCGCGCACACACACGCACGTGCACATGGCTTTCACTTTCCGCCTCGCCTGGTGCCAAGACAGAATTGATGGTGATGAGCGAAGGAGACAGGGGTAAAAAAAAAAAAAAAGTCAAGCGGACGATTAGCTGGGTTAGGTTTATGGCAACAGGCAGCAAACTCATTCATTTCATGTTCTGCAGAATATAAAAGCGCTGAAACATTTTAATTTTAAATTCTTATCATTGAATTTACTGCTTTTCTCTCGCAATGATTTGTGTTGCTTTTTAATTTTTACAGTCTCTACAGAAGCCAGATGCTACTGCCTAAGGACAAAATAATAAAAACCTACTGCAGTCATGAGTTACAGAACAAAAAAGAAACAAGCAGTTGACAGAAGTTAATATCTCAATTTAACAGTGCTGCTTTGCTAATGATCCTTTGATATGTGTTTATTTAGAAAGGTCTGGCCTTGACCTTGAAGGCAAACTCCACCACAAAGTCTTTATAAGAAAAGAAAAAGACTTTATTTATAGATTGGCTTTATGTCAATCACTCTGGCAGCTGGTCCCAAAGTGCCAAGCCAGGGGAGGAGGGCGTAGAGAAGAGTGGGACACACATCCCGAATGAACTGTCACCGGGGGTGTGTGTGGGAGAGGGCAAGTGGGAAAAGGGGCTTTAGGGGAAGTAAAACCCAAATGCTCTCTGCTTCCTTTGGAAGCAATCAGGGCACTGATGTTCCCTCTAGAAAACGAGACCGAACCAAGCATAGTAAGCCTCAGAAAAGAGGTACACGAGCAAAGGGGTGGAGTGCGGGGCGATGGGCCAGCAGAAACGATGCACCGGCACCGGGTTTCCGGGGAGGTCTGTGCAGCAGTGCAGGTCCTTCTCGAAGAACTTACCCAGAACCGCACGGAGGACTGATTGCCACCCCCTCAGAAGCAGGAGGGTGGACCCTAACCCCGTAATGCCCAACGGTTCTGAGACTGCCCACTCAGCCCGCCAGCCTCTTGCCTCCCACACCGGGCCAGGAGCTGGGCCAGCACAGTGACTCCCGGCCCGCAGAGCAGCGTCTGTCTGTGGGAATCCCGGCCCCAGGCCACGTCTGCAGGTTCCTCCAGAGTTTGCCTTCCACACCCAAGGCCCTGTGCTCCTGTCTGTGGAGCCTGAGGAGGTGGCCAGGGCTGAGGCCCTTCTCCGCAGAACAGGGCCTTTCGCCCCCAGTGTTCTGCCCACGGTGCTTCCAGACCACCCCATCGGTCCCGGGTGAACTCTAGTCTCGTGGTGTCAGTGACCACTCCGAGGCTAATTACCACACCTGTAGCCCGGACTTCCCTTCTGTTTTTTTTTTTTTTTTTTTTTTTTTTTTTAACGTTTATTTATTTTTGAGACTGAGAGAGACAGAGCATGAATGGAGGAGGGTCACAGAGAGAGGGAGACACAGAATCTGAAACAGGCTCCAGGCTCTGAGCTGTCAGCACAGAGCCCGACGCGGGGCTTGAACCCACGGACCGTGAGATCACGACCTGAGCCGAAGTCGGGCGCTTAGCCAACCAAGCCACCCAGGCGCCCCCGGACTTCCCTTCTGAATGCAAACCCTGTAACTCCACACATTCCTTGACGTTCCACAGACACCCTCAACGTGTCCAAACCTAAAACCCACCACTTCTGCTCCCAAACCAGCTCCCCTTCCTGGAGCTCTGTCTCAGGTGTCCCCACTAACATCCACTCTGTCACCCACGCTAGATGGTCGGCTGCGATCCCAAGGCCTCTTGTCTTCCTTCCCCACATGTCCCGATCCAGCTAACTTTTTGTTACCTACGTACTTCCTATGCGTGTCCCTTCCTTCTCATCCCAGAAAAGCACCGCCTCACCCAAGCCACCAGTGTCCCTCACCGGGATCCTACGGGGGCTCCTAGATGTGGCTCATCTGCCTCAGACCTGCTCCCCACACAACCACCACACTGGCCCACCATAAACTGATCGGACCTGGTGACCCAAATTCCTTGTAAAGGCTTCCCAAGACTCCCTGTCATTGATGGATAAAACCCAGGCTCCATAAGACGGCCCAGCAAGACCTCTGTGGTCCGGGCTTGCTTGCCAGCCTCCAACACCCTCTGCCCCATCTCAGACAGGATGCTTAAGCCATACCACCACTGTGTCCAAACATACATGGTTCGGCCTCTCTGGCAGACTCCTACTTCCTTAAAAGCTTATGAGGTCTTCTTCTCTAGGAAGTTTTACCCGTCCCCCGGGAATCCACTGTGTCCTCCCCCTAGAAGCCCCCACGGTACCTTCCTCGCGTGCAGACATCTCCACCACTGCACCCAGCACTGTACATTATAATTAGCCGCTTATGCGTCTCCCTTCCCACCCGTGTTCCCCAATCGAGACAGCAGGATTTATTCACCCTGGTGTCCCCAGTGTTTAAGCACACAGTAGTCATGCAATGAATGTTGAATGAATGAATGAATGAATGAATGAATGAACGGCCAGGTATTTCCTCTGAAAATAACACGAGTGGGGGTCATTTAGTGATGGCCAGCTCAGGGAGAATCCAGAGTTGGTGGGGGAGGGGGAGGGGGTGCTTCCTACTTCCCTATGTCACCAGCCCTTCCTAAGTTGAAGAACGCATGTGTACTACAGGCTGTCCTTCAGTGTAGATGTGTGCGGGCTGACAGAATCAAGTTTTGTCAGGCTTCTGTGGGGGCCCATACAGGTTTCTCCAGACCAGATGGGTGGGCATTTCCCTGCAAAAGGTCATCAGCAGGGCTTCTCCCTGTCCTTGTCACCCAGCTTCCTTCTGACCAAAGATCACAGCCACGTCAGAGGCCCTAACAGCAATTCATCAGCTTGGTGAGGGTGGGACAAGGGAGAGGAAGGTCCACCGGCCAGTCTGGGCACAAGGCCAGCTGAGGCAAGACTCAAATCATGGGCAATAAATGTTCCAGCCCACCACCTCTGTTAGAAAGTACTTAGCACCCAGATCAGAGACATTTCTGCAGTGCTCCCCACCCACCCAAGATACCAAGGCTTCAGGCTTTACAGGTGCAATGCATACAAGGGAAAGGTAGGGGAGTGTTCTCTTCACAGCTTAGCAGTCCCCGGAAAGGTTTGCTCAGGGCCCTAGGGCCTGAGATAAAGCAGGAAAAGTAGTAACAAGTGGAAACCACAGCATCATCTTGGCCATCCTTCATCTATACTCCCACACCCCCATCCTGGCTGCTATGTTCAAGGGCTTCCCTATGCCAAAGGGTGTTCCACTTCTGGGTTGGCACCATGGGCAGTTATTGGCCACTGAGTCTAGGCCCCTGCCTCTGGCTTCCCAGATGGAAGTAACCGACCTTTCTTAAACCATATTCATGGATGATGGCTTCGACTGCATGGCCAACATCTATTATTAATAGGATCTGTAATCACCTTTTAAATAGAAAAATGACCAAAAAACTGTAAAAAGCTAAAGGCACACGTATGTGCACATACTCAACAGAAGCAGCTCTAGAGATGGAGGTTCCCCGGTCTTTCCTGAAAATGTCTTTTCAACTCAGGAAGTTCTTTCTAACATCTGACCTAGGCTTCTCTTCACCTTCCACCATTTTTTGACCTTTTTTTAAAGCCCACTGCCTCTTGTTGTAGGGTAAAGATAAAAGGAATTCTTTCTTACATCCCTTGTGCATCTTTCTGTCTCTGTTTCTATTCTCTTCCCTAGCACAGCTGGCAATGCCTGGGTGGAGTTGATATCCTACACCCGAGAGAGGTTAGAATAAGCAGTATTTTTCCATTCCTCTTCTTGGTAAGACTCGACTCCAAGAGGTGTGAGTTTCTGATCACCGTGAGCTGATGAGCCAGGTGACCCTTCTCCACAGTCCCCCAGAATGAGCCTGGTCCTCTACCAGAAGGGGCGAGTGGAGAAGGGAAAAACTGAATCCCAGGGCCACTCACCAAGAGCAAGATGGCAACTTTAAAACAAGTCCTTTTACTGCAGGCAGCCAGCTTCGGTCCATGCTGAGTTATGAGTCCTTTGTGTTGAACAACTACTAGTTATCAGGTAAGTCATAAAGGGTCATTCATAAAATTAGATTCACCACTTGTTTTTATAGCACTCATTAAGGGACATAAAAGACCATTCTTTTCAGCATTTTGGTGCTGAATTATAAATTCAATTAACTGGACACAGTTAAGTTCACAGATCCAGAAATCCTTATATCAAAGAGATAACTCCCAACCACAAGCAAAAAAAAAAGTGGATTTGTTCCTCCCCGTTGGTATTCCAGGTCCCTGGGCCAACTGGGCATCTACAGTCCTAACTTCTGCCTTCTCCCCTTCGCTTGTGACTTTGCCTCTGTGTTAGGGAAGGAAATGGAGGGACGCCTGGGTGGCTCTTTTGGTTGAGCTTCTGACTTTGGCTCAGGTCATGATCTTACGGTTTGTGTGGTCAAGCCCCACGTCAGGCTCTGTGCTGACAGTTCGGAGCCTATGGCCTGCTTTGGATTCTGTATCTCCCTCCTGTTCTCTGCTCCTCCCCAGCTCATGCTTTCGCTTTCTTTCTCTCTCTCCCTCGCCCTCTCCCTCCTTCTGCCTCTCAAACATGAACTCCAAAATGTTTTTGTTGTTTTGTTTTTTTAAGAAGGAAAGGAAATGGATTTTGAAATCAGGAAGAAAAAAAAAGGCTTCAAGTCCTTGGGCAAGACACAGAGAGTCTCTTGGGCGTCGGTTTACTCTACAGATAATAACGGCCACAGTACTGTTGTAAAGGGTTAAGTGCAGCATAAATAATAAACCTAGCACAGTACTTTGGCACCTGGTCGGCACACAATAAAAGCAAGGTCTCAACATCACTGTCCTAAAAGGTAAATTCGGTTTAGTCCCACCTCCCCCATTAAATCTTTCCTAGAAGTTGAACCAGCTTTTATGGAATGCTAATGCGTCTCAGGCTCTGGCTTATGTACTAAGGATGGAGAGAATAAAGCACTGTGCCTTTACTATGGGATTCCAGAGATGGGACTCAGTAGTGTCCTCATTAGCATGTCTGTCCTCTGAATTCCTCTCCATGCACCACCGAGGCTGTCATCTGATCACACAGCGACCTTCTGCTGGTCTCTGGCTGATTTATATATGTCCAGATCTAATGTCTCCCAGCAAATTCACATTAGGATAGTGGGAAAAGACCACATGAGCACTGGCATCAGAAAGCTCTGAGTTCCAGGGGCACCTGGGTGGCTCAGCAGGTTAAGCATCTGGCTCTTCATCTCAGCACGGGTCGTGATCTTGTGGGTTGTGGGTTCAACTCCCACATGGGGCTCTGTGCTAAAAGCGCAGAGACTGCTTGGGATTCTGTCTCTCTCTCTCTCTCTCTCTCTCTCTCTCTCTCTGTCCCTCCCCTGCTTGCTCTATCTCTCTGTCTCTCAAAATAAATAACTAAACTGAATGAAAGAAAGAAAAAAAGAAAGAAAGAAAGAAAGCAAGCTCTGAGTTCCAACCTAGCTCTGAAACCTGCAGAGGCAGAGTGATAAAGCAGGTTAACCGTGAACTTCAGCCACTTACTACGGTTGTGTGACCTCAGGCAAGTTACCTAACTCCTCCGTGCCTATTTTGTCCTTTGTGAACCCAGAGTAGTAACAATATGTACCTCACAGAGATTTTATGTGGACTCGAGATTAATACTACGTAGCACAAAGCAAATGTTCAGTAAATATCAGCTATAATGGCTACCGGATATATATCCCCAGGAAAAACTGTTCTCATCTTCCTCATCCTGGAAAAAAAGAATGTTCACCTTAAAAAGTTGTACACATGGCACATGGCACTCAGTGAATTCTTCAGAACCCCGCTAATGCTGGATTCTCTTCTCGTGAGCAAGAATCAGATCTTATACCATTTTAGTACCTTCCTCACAGTGGTGCCCCATCAGTCCAAATTAGCATTCACTAATTTAACTTGAATGGGAATGGAGGGAATAGAAAGGAATTAGGATTTCTAAAGCTATTCTTTGGAAAGACGATTCTTTGTATTGCATTTTTTAAGGGGGGGGGGGGCGAGCAAGACAAAACGAGGAATATGCGGAATGGGAGTTTCCCATGACTCCCACAAATAACTAACTCTAGGCAAATAATCTCTCTGCCTGGGTTTCCACCATTGTTCGATGAGCCGACAGCCATGGGCAGTGTCCCACCAAGGTCTCACTGGAGTATCCTGGGCGGTGACCAGGCGAGGGGCCTAGGTGAGATTTCAGAGGGTGAAGGATTCCCTGAAGCAGCGAGGTCGCAGCGTGGAACAGAGTGAGGTGCCCTCCTGTCCCAGCTCTGCAAGGTCCCCTGTGGGCGTATGGGGGGACAGAGGGACAGCTCCCATTCAGGCCACTCCTGAGCTATGGCAGGATGAAATTGAGTCACCTGTTCTGAAGGACATCCAGATGGCCACAGTGACAAGGATTTGGAGGAAGAGTGCCTTGATTTTCTATCAAGCAGAGGACACGGAGCCTCTTTCCCTGCAGGTTTTTAGGAATGGGACACAGAGCAATTCCCGTAGGACGCGAGAGCACAGACTGCCTGTTTCCAGGTAGGGAGGTCCTTCACGAGTGACTCTTAAGTCTCAGATATGCAGGATTTAAAAACAACAACAGCAATATCATGCTTGTGCTCGCTTGGTGTCCTAAACTTTGGGGAATGACGGGCTGTGCTAAAAAAGAACAGCTGTGGGGGGCGGGAGGGGGCAGTCAGAAGAACGGATCCCTGTACCGGACTCTGGAACCGACTAGCTGCGTGACTCTGGGCAAGGCTTTCTATCTGCAGGGACTCAGTTTCTTCGCCCAGAACAGGACAAAGCTGGACCAGAGGGAGTGCGGACCCTTTCTCAATTTCTTGACCATGTTAACATCTTCTTCCTGCTTCCCAAGCGGGGGCCACACTCGGTGAGTGCAGGGGAACGCTCCAGGGGACTTTGAAGATGCTGGGGAGGGGGAGAGACTCAACAAAAACCCTCCCTTACTTTCTTTTTTTTGAAAGTCACTCCCAGCTTCTCGGGACACAAAAGTATCTGTTAAGGTAAGTTAAACCTTCTCAAGATGAATTTTCCTGCTACTTTTAATTAAAAGTTCTTTAGAATTAAAAGGACACTATTCAGAAAAGGCTGGAAAAAAAAATTTCATTGACACTCCCCCCCCACACCCCCTCCCCCTTTTCCCAAGGTAAAGAAAAAGCCGTTTTGTGCACAGCTCGCCCGGTCCGCACTGTACAAAAGGAGGTGGATGGGCTGCAAGACACATGAGATGACCCTTTGACCCCGAACCGCTGACAAGTCCTCAATGGCATAAATACCAGATAATCAATCACATGCCAGGAGGGCGAGTCCCCCTGCCCTCGCCCCAGCGTTGGGGTTTATGAGAGATACACTGTAAATAGACACTGGCTTCTTAAAAGAGGCCCCCTCGGCATTCCATGGGGCCGGCCATAATCCTGAGCCAGGCCCGGCCAGATCTTTGACCATCTCGCTCCACAGCTTTCATTGCGAGCTTATAAAGAGCTTTTCCCCGCTATGCCCCCGCTGCAAGCTGGACTTCTGGTATGACACGAGGCCAATCCTCCCCCGCCCCCACCCTGACCCAAGAGGGGACTCTAACGTGACTGCAGAGGAAAGCTAGAGAGCTGAAGGGGAGGAAGTGGGGCAGGGCGCCCGTAAAGCCCCCATGTGCCGGGGACTAGCGACGGGGGTATGGTGGCAGGAGCCGGCCAGGACCCAGGGAGGTGGTGAAGGATCAATAAGGATGATGCCAATGACAATGGTTAACAGCAGCCGGTAGTCGCCGAACGCTTCCTGAGGGCCACAAACCATTCTGAGCACTTCACGAGTATCCTACTTATCCTCAAAAATAACTCTAGGAGGTCGGCACTATTATTGCTATGCCCATTTTACAGATGAGGGGGCTCAGCGTTCAAATAATTTGCCCGAGGCAACGATGACTAAATGGTACAGAGCACAGGACGTAAAGCTCGGTGAAATGACTCTGGTCCAGATATACCCCCCACCGTGTTCCCCGAGTCTATGGATTTCTGTCTTGAAGAGGAAGATGCTGGAAATTAATCCTTCAGATCAACCAGTATCTTTAGGTCATATAGCGGCCGCGTAGAAGAGGCATTCAAGAAAGTTCTGATGGATGCGGGTCTACATATCAACGGATCACCCAAACGGAGTCAAATTTCCCAGGTGGCCAAGAACCAGGCTGGTTTCAGAGGAGAAAGAAGTTTAAACCCAGCTCACAAATTCTGACCCCCACCGGAGTGCAAGACTCCCATCTCTGGCCTTCATGCCACCTTGGACCCCGAGCGCTCTAGCAGAGAGCGCCAGGCCCGGCGTCTCTACGGCAACAACATTTTCAACAGTTGCTCTCGCTTGGAAGGAATTTACACCAAGCTCCTAAACCAGCCCCTGCAAACAGGGACATGGGGGCAGGGAGGAGGACGACGGAGCCTCTCGGTAACTAATTTTGATAATGCTTTTGTGTCAGGGTCAAAGGTTAAATATGGCCACACTAATCCGTTTCTTCCAGAATTCAAGCACAAGGGAGATTTTTCTGCAGCTTAGCAAGAGGGCTTTTTCTCCTTGCTGGAGAAATGGTACCGTCCAAGCCCAGTGAATGGGGATGGCTGGCTGCTAGAGACACGTCCTTGCTCTCCCCTGGCCAGAGCATCTCAGCTCCTGGCTGCACGCGTGGAGTTACTGTTGGTGGAAACTGAGGTAAAAAGGCTGCAAAGTGGCACTTAAAAATGGCCCCACTCCACCGAAATGCTCTAGAAAGGAAAAAGGAGGAGAAAATGCTTGGGAACCTCACACTCAGAAACTGGAAGAATCACACCAACACAACGCCAGCCTTGGCTTTAACGGAAACCGTAATTACCAAACCGTACAACATCTGCTTCACGGAATCCAAAGTGCGTGCAAACGTGTGCTTTTATGTGAGCTACACAGAAGCCCTAGCAGGTTACGTGGGGGGTTTTGGAACCCATTCTACCAATGAGGAAAATTAACTTCGAAAAGGGCAAGTGACTTGCCCAAAGCCTCACTCCTGGTTAAGTGGCAGCCCAGGACTAGGAATATTCTTTGTTCCTGAGACCGCGGGAGACGGACAAACAGGCACCCTTCATGAAGACACAGAGTCTCCTCGACAAACAGGAGACCCCCAATAAAAGGGCAGAAGGCCAGAAACACATCTCCTGGATTGATTTTCCTGAAGCTCAACCCTGGGGAGGGGGTGGGCACCTCTGAGCTGGCAGGTGAGAGAGAGGAGAAGTGTGGAGCTGACCGGGAAGCAGAGGGGGGAAGCGGTGGGGGGGGGGGGCTCAAATTCAGGAGCCCCCTCCTTGCCTCCCAGTCTGACGGAGAGCTAATTTCCCTCCTCCTTCACCGCCCCCCTCCCTGGTTGGGGGAACAGTCACCACCCCAAGGCAGAGAGGGGAGCTCCCAAGGGAGGCAGTCGCCTTGCAAGAAATGATTGTCCAAGTGTCAACAACCTGCTGCTTCCCAGAGCCTCGGGGTCAGAGGCCAGGACAGAGCACAATGGCTTTCTCGAGCTGAAGGGTCCAGGGAGAGGGGCCTCTGGGGGGTCTCCGGAATGCAGAGGCTCTGAATCCAGGCACTGGGGTCTCCTGTCTTGCCCTTTTATATCCTTCCTCCCTCTGCAAATCCCAGACACCACTAGCCTTAGAAACAGGAGACCAAGAAAGGAAGGGGATTAGGAACGGCCTCCATACCCATGCATACACACAAAGGTTTATTCTACTAGGCATGGTGAGCAAATCACTCGTCATCCCCCACAAAACAAGTTTACCCTAAAGCAGGAGAGACAAGGGTGAGAAGAATATTCAGTGTGAGTATCTCTTCCTGCCTCCAAGCCTTCCCCGCCCACTGCCCCCGTCAGGGTATGGCCGGCACCTGCTGTTCTTGCACGCTGTGAGGGCACGCCTCTGTCGCCTCTGTCGCAGTCCTGCTCTTGTCTGCAAGCTCCCGGCAGGCAGGCGAGGCACGCTACCTTTGGATGCTGGCACCGATGTCCCTGGTTGGTGTTCAAACCACAGCTAATGAATGAGGAAGGGACGACAGAGTCCAGGGAGCCTCCTCCTTCTCAGACTCTCCCCACATTAGAGGTTATGGATCAGGGATGGCGTGTATGTGGGATCTTTCTCACTGACCCAGTTGGATCATGTTCCATCGAAAAACCTACAAGACCGCGCCTCCTGGTTTCCACCCACCATGTGACACTGAATCCTTAATTACTGAATGGACCAAAGCTGCCTCCCTCATTATTTTCTCCATAAATCAAAATGTACCAGTGAAACCTTGGTCTGTGAGCATAATTCATTCCGGAAACATGCTTGTAATCCAAAGCACTCGTATATCAAAGGGAATTTCAAGAACCGGTGGCTCAGTTGTGATCATGTGACGTTCGGCCTCACGTACTAGTTGTACTGCAAGGCATCCCTCGTTTATCAAATTAAAATTTATTAGAAATGTTTGCTCGTCCTGTGGAACATACTCACAGAACAAGTCACCCGCAATCCAAGGCTGGCTGTATTAGAATAGTAGGGGGCTTGATTCCACACAGCACTCCCTGTTCGTGCAGGGGAGGGCATGGCAGGTGCAACAGAAGAAGCCAAGGGAAGGAAAGTGTGTGGATGAGCTGGGATGGGCGGTGGTGTGGAAGGCACAAACTGGGGCACCTGAGGGGCACCCCAAAGCCAGAGACCCCGAGGGCATCGAGAGATGTCACAATTATAACAATGCCTGAAATATATAAATTGCGTTTCTCACCAGTATCTTCCAAAAAGATCATTCTGGTCTTTACATCCACCTCTGAGGTACACAGGGCAAGTATATAGGGCTCTCATTTTTCAGAAAAGGAACCCGAGCCTTGCAAAAGTTGACTTCTCTAAGGACATAGAGCCGGGAAATGAAGAGTCAAAAAAATTTGAATTCAGACAAGGATAGATTCCCCTCTCCTACTTCTCACCAGGAAGCTCCCTTACCAAGCTGACCACACAACAAATAAAAGCGTGAGCACCTGTTTTGACACAGCACACGGGCGGGGACTCAGGATGCCTCAGACGTCACCTCTAACACGCAGAGCAGCAAAATGACCAAGTCCACGTACAGGTGACCAAAAGGAGGAAACTCTTTCCCCTGCTTAGATAGGGCAAGGGTGTGGCAGAGAAGGACACAGTCTTAGTCTGCTCTGGCAGCTATAACAAAACACCATGACAGGGGGGCTTAAACGACAGAAATTTATCCTCACAGTCCTGGAGGCTGAAAGTCTGAGATCACGGTAGCATTGTGGCTGGGTGCTTGGTGAGGCCCTCCTCTTCCTGGCTTACAGACGGCCACCTTCTCCGGCTGTGTCCTCTCAAGGTGGAAAGACAGGGAGCCCCAGTCTCTTCCAAAGGCCCCACCTCCAAATACCATGGCACTGGAGATCAGGGCTTCAAACCATGACTTGGAAATATCCAGTCCATACCAGACACGACTGGGCTGACAAGAAATATGCCAGGAGGACAAGGTACATGAGCATGTGGGAGTGAGGGTGAGGTATCTGGAAAAACAGCAGGAGAGTGTGTGGCTCACCGCAGGGGATGGCGGAACGGGAGGCCCAGCGCTCTCATCGGGAGGCACTTTCTACGCCACAAAATGCAGTCTGACCTTACCCCATCCAGAAGTTCTCAGCCCTGGCTATACACGTTAATCTCCTGAAGGCTGGAAGACACATCCGTGTTGGGGCCCCATGCTGAAGCTTCTGATTCAACAGATTTGGGGTATGAGTCCTCGCTTGGTATATATTTTTTAAAAACGCTTCTCCAAACGATTGTCATGTGTAGCTGGGGGAAGACGGCAAGGATCTTTTGAGGAAAAGGCTGAGAGGCAACATTGGGTATGCATTTTATTTTGTTGTTGTTTTTTTAACAGTGCTTCTTTTTAATGCTTTTATTTATTTATTTGGTGGAAGTGGGGGGGAGACTGTGCATGAGGGAGGGAGGGGCAGAGAGAGAATCCCAAGCAGGCTCCACACTGTCGGTGCGGAGACCAACATGGGGCTCAATCTTACAAACCCTGAGATCATGACCTGAGCCGAAATCAAGGGTTGGATGCTTTAACCCAGGCACCCTGGGTATGCATTTTAGATGCCAGAGCATCCTCACTTAGGATGCAGCGTATGAGGCCGAGTACCCAACCCGGCCTGGATCCTCCAACGTGGCACCCACCCCTCCACTGTCACCTGGGCCTGAGACAACGGGGTACGGCATGCCAGCAACCTGGGGTCTCAAAGGACAAACCTGTCACCGGGGGTCCTTTCCCAGAGTCAGCTGCCTGCAGACCAACAAGCTGTGGCCCATGCAACTTTGAGGCTGAGCCGTAACTAGAAGAAACGCTGTGTTTGGGGCCACAGCGATCAAAGGAATCCAAGATGCTACAATCACCACCTAACACCACACAGCGCGTGTCATGTTCAATCACCTCCTATTGTTAGTGCCTCTTTCGACAGTTGTAGGTCCCTCCCTGGCGGTTAGCTTTCTGAAGGCAGGACTCGGGCCTGATTTTTTAATGTGCCAAAATTTACAGAGTGCTTGGAACAGCACAGCTGGTAGGCAGAAGGAGATCTGAGGGACTGCAGAGCATCGGATTGCCAAGCAGGGCCGTATGGGACAGAATCTCCTATTTTGGAGATTTCCAGAGAAGGGCGGAGAGTATTATTTTTCAGAGATGGCAGAGTTGTGAGTATCCTGGGGGACAGGAGGATTGGACCAAGACCAGGATTCCGGGGTTCTGCCCCCCAGTGTCTCTCACTTGCTGTGTGATACTAGACAAATCACTGAAGCTCTCTGAGGCTCAGGACCGACCTCCGCAAGGCCCCTCGCTCTAGTGCTGAGGTCTAGGCGTCTACAGATGTTTGAATCCTAGACCTCAAAATGGCCTCTCCCAAAATGAACACATCCCAACACAGGGCCTAGTGTACATGGAAATGCTCTGCTCCTGCAAGGTGGGGGATGGGGCACCAGGATGCACTGCTGGACGGGGCCAAGTCCTCTCTCTGAGTAGAAGCCAGACTTGCCTCTTCCTGGCATCCAGGAACCTAAGATGGGGAGCCCAGAAGCATTCTAGAAGGAGAATCCAAGCTAGGCAGGTTGACGAGGGCAGGGGCCAACACCCCGCCTTCTGGACCACCTCTCTGGAGATAGGGATCCCAAGTCAATTCAGAATAGAAAAACACCTGGTGCTCATTCATTTGTCAAAAACCTCAAGTGTGTTTCCCAGAGGAGAGAAGTCAGAGCGACTCCAGGGCCCAAGGGGGCAGCTTTCAGATGCAAAGTCTCCCCCTTTTCAATTCCTGTAACTAAAATGAATATGGAAAAGATAATTACCTTTAAAACATACTTAATACTTGAACACATTATCTCTACCTGCAGAAAAAGAATGTTATCTGATGGGATCTTCCCCATAAGCTTAATCAAATTGCTATCTTAAAACTCTCTGGAGTCCTGTGAAACAGTAATAGAAAATCCAAGGCAGAGGCTGGAAGCACTTTATATTTGTTTGGTTGAGGGGAATGTGTATCCCCTCTGACAATGAGCACTTAGAGACAAAGTCATTTCCAATCTGTAATGGATCTTCTCCTAGTGGGGGCAGGGAACATTTTGTCTGACCCAAACCTGCAATCCCGCTGCTAAGTAACTTTTCCTAATGTTCACAGGAGGAAATTCCAACAGAATAGCCTTTTTCCTAATACCTGTCCGGGGCCCTGCTCCTGTAGGACATCTTCCCTAGTTGGCCCTGGGACACTTAACATATGGAGATGCTTAACTTGCTACTTGACTCTGGGTTTTAACTTGGCAAATAAATCGATGCCTCTATTTTCCTTGGTCTGCCCAGGCCGTGGGCGGTGCCATTCATTAAGTGAGCAGAGGAGGTAAATCACCTGCCCAGATCCTGCCCAGGGCGAGTGGCCATTTGCAAGGCTGGAGAAAACCAAAGGGAAACACAGCTTTTAAGAAGAACAAATGTGAGGACTGGCTATGTTCCCAGCATCTCAAGCTGTGGCCTGGAATGGTCAGGCACACAGCTGCTGCAAACGTGCCTGGCCAGCCCAGTTTATCTTGCTGACAGAAGGAGCAATAGGTAAGAGGTGACAATTCTCTGCTTCTCTGTTAGTCACTACTGCCTGTGGTCCCTGGAAGGTCCTTCAGATGTGGGGCCTGGCCCCCAACCAAACCATGGAAGGCAAAAGGGGTGTCCTGGTGCACAAGCAAGGCCCATCGCGACTTAGGGGAAAAATGAATGGGCGTAGGGGAGAGTACTAGGAGACCGCTAAAATGATCACCACAACACAGGTCTGTTGGCAGGCAAGTAATAGATTAAAAAGCACCCTGCCGTGCATCCTATCGCCCTGTTTTTGTTTAAAACAAAAAGATGGGGGTGTTTTTGTTTACATGTATTTTCTAATTTCCCCACACTGAGCACATATTACTTATATGATTCTTTTCTTAAAACAGGCTCCCTGGGTCCACATCAATCATGACCTGCCCTGGGCAAGAGTACCTCCTCCCTGGTAAGGTAAAGACTAGCTGTTCTAGAAATCTACCCAGAAGGCAGCTCCCTGGTGTCCCAGACGGCCGATGTCAGATTCACATCCTTCTTCCAGGGAGGGTCTGGACCAGATTCTCTCCTCCTACCTGCCCAATTCTGAAGATGGAAGAATGGGGAAGGGAGGAGGTTCCTCTGAGGCCAGGAGGGCTGAGGCCCCTTGGCACCTTCTGTTAACACAGGGACTGTCTGAATGGTCACTGCGATGCACACTGCTACCAATCTAGAAAGCCCTGTGATGCAGCAGGTAGAGGGGACCGGGCTGAGTCTGTGCAAACCCACAACATACCTGAAGAGTCCCTTTTTGTTTTAGTTGACACATAACTCACAAACCCTAAAGTACTACCTTTTAAAATAAAAACTTCAATGGTTCTGAATGTATTTGCAAAGCTGTACAGCCATCTCCAACACTATCAATTCCAGAACATCTTCATCACCCAAAAAGAAACTCCATAGCCATGAGATGGCATTCCCAACCATGGCAACCGTGGGCAGCTACTAATCTGCTCTGTCTCTACAGATTGGTACTGATTTGCATCTTTTGAACCCTTTGCATAAATGGAGTCATACAACATACAGCCTCTGTGCCTGGCTTATTTCACGTTGGTTTCCACACTCATGCACGTTACATAGAGCATGTTACTAGCACTCCATTCCTTTTCATGGCTGAATGATACTCCACGGCAAGGCTACACCACACTGTGTGTGGCTATCGGTTGAGGGACCTCTGGGTCGTCTCTGTTTTTTGGTCACTGTGAATAATGCTGCTGTGAATGTTCATGTACACGTTTTTGCATGCATGTATGTTTTCAATTGTCTTGGGCTGGAAGCTGTTTCTTAAAAATAAATTTGTTATGAGGTCTCTCCCTCACATTAAAGAGACAAGGAAGAAAAGACAGAGCATACAGGATATTTAAAGGATGGTTTATTTATTTATTAGAGAGAGAGAGAGAGAGAGAGAGAGAGAGAAAGTGTGTGCACAAGCGGGGAAGGGGCAGAGAGCGAGAGGGACAGAGGATCTGAACTGGGCCCTGCACTGTCAGCACAGAGCCCGACGCAGAGCTCAAACTCCTGATCCATGAGACCATGACCTGAGCCAAAGTCGGATGTTTAACCGACTGAGCCACCAGGTACCCCTTTAAAGCATGGTTTTTTAAAAAATCTGAGATTTCCAGCAACTCGGGTTGCCATTATCTGATAGCAGCCTGTCCTTGTCGCTGCCCAGTCTCACTCATACTGCAAGTCCTCTGTGTGTCCACCCCCAGCCACCAGAGTCCCTTCCTCACCCACGGGCTTCCCCAGCCCAGTCCATCCCCTCAGGAGAAATCTGTGCTATAGAGCATATAAAATATTTAAGCTGTTTTCTAAATATATATATTATTTACCCTACAGTCTATAAAATATTTACATTGTTTGTCCTTCCCACCCCCAAATAGCTGCATTATTTACAGTACAATCAGGAAAACACTAGCCCTTGTTTTCTGATCCGCACATTTCCCCCATTCCACTGTGTCACCAGATGTGTGCAGTCACGAGAGGCAAGAGTGAGTCTTCCTGCCCAAGTCATGGAGCAGGCCCTGGGGGTGTGGGACATAACGGGTCCAAAACCAGACAGTTAGAACCATAGTCCCGCCTGTCACCCGTGCAGGATCAGGAGGCATGCACCTCAGAATTTCTAGGGGGGTGGTTTTAGATGCCAAGCTCGTGCCCCACTGCTGTTGGCATCACGCTGCTCCCAGAATCTCCCATTTATCCCCGGCCTCAGTCACCCCTCTGGATGTGACGACAGTTGTCACTTAGGTGTAATGAAAATCTCTCTTGCTACCTACTTCCTCTGTCAAGGCCCTTGGTGAAGAAGACAGCAGTTGTGAACTGAGATGGGAAACCGAGGCACCTGCCAGTGTGGCTGAGACGCTCATGTCCTACTTCTCTCTTAAATTCCATTTACTCAGACACACAGCCTTTTAAGAAGTCCTCCTTTTTAAAGGTGCTTTTTTCTTACTTACAACGTGACCTGAGTTGGGTTTTTTGTTTGTTTGTTTTCAAATTTATTTATTTCTTTGAGAGAGAGAGCGCACGAGGAGGGGAAGGGGAGAGACAGAGAGAGGGAGACAGAAACCCAAGCAGGTTCTGCGCTGTCAGCGCGGAGCCCTACGCAGGGCTCAATCTCAGGAACCATCATGAGATCATGACCTGAACCGAGATCAAGAGTCGGACACTTAACCGGCTGAGCCACCCAGGCGCCCCTGGATCTTAGTTTTTAGATGTTTATAAATGATACATGCCTATAAATAATAATTATTATTCAGAAACAGATGAAGCAGGAAGTAAAACCTTCTTTGCTCTGTAACCCAATTCTCTAAAGACACTGCTAAATAGACAGAGCCTTACACAGTCTTCCAGGATGGCCGCTACGCTCGGTAGTAAATGGCATCACACTACACAACCTGTTTTCTCTATGCAGCTTCTATCACACAAAACATCACAGGCATCCTTCCACGTCAGGTCCCATAATTAAGAGACTCCTTACCTTTGGACATTTAGGTTATTCTCAATGCTCTGTAATTACATATGATGTTGTAATCAGCATCCCTAAGGGAAGCTCAAAAATTGATCTTTAGTACGTTGGAGGCCAAAGCTGGGGATGAAACAAATACTGTGGGTCTCTGAGCATGTGCTGCACGGTCCCAGGGCTTGGCTGGCCCGGGCGAGAGGCAACCTGGCTCAGCAGGACACCCCTCCTTCACTCACACACCCCCGGTGAAATGTCAAGGGTGTAAAATCAACTCTCGTCTCCTGATCGTTTAACTCAGGAGAGCTTTCCCCTTCCTCTCCTCCTCCTCCTCCTCCTCCCCCACCTCCACTACCTCTACTTACCCTGCTTCTGTTTTGAATCTCTAAAATAATGTGACAAGTTAATGATGGTACAATTATCTAAATGTTTAACAGACATGTTATCTAAGTGAGTCGGATTGAGATTCCATCCCGCTGACAATAAACATCAATGGTGGAGCAGAAAGCGATAGGCAAATTATAGCAAACCCTGCAATTTCAATGCTATTAAATTTGGAGGAATAACAGCCTTGAGGCCTGTAAACTCTGAATAAAATAGGCCCTTGTGTTTGTCCAACTATTAAATCAAAATGCTACCAACATCCTAGAAAAAACAAGGCGATTTATGGCTTTTCAAGTTTCAGTTACACATTGGTTTTTATTAACTCCTTTCGGTCATCGGGCAGCGGTGGTGTCAGGAGGGAGACGGGAGAGCAGTCACAGAGGAAAGGGTGGGGCCCGGGAGAGGAGTCCCAAGGGATCAAGGAGAAACGTGAGGGACCAAGAATGGGAACGCAGACAGCGGAGGGGGACCGGAGTCGGAGTGGGGGGCTGAGGCTGAACGTGGGGACTCAACACGGAGTGGGACGGAGCTGCTCTGAACGGTGGGACTACAGGAGTGCCAGAAGCCCATCAGACTCCCCTCCAGGGCCCCTTGACTTGAATCCTACCCCTTCTGCTGCACGGGACATACTATTTCAACCTCCTGAGCCTGGGCTCCTCATCTGTGATGCAGGCAGTGAGCCTGCCTGCTGGTCCTGCTGTGATGATGATACACTAGGTTAGACCGTCCACAACAACAAGCAGAGGTGCTGGGCGCAGTCCAAGCTCTAAGCAGCGGTCCTCAAATACCAAATTCTCTCATCCCCCTTTAAATTTCTGGAATCATTTTTAAAAGGCAAAAGAGCTTTGGGGGACCTAGGTGGCTCAGTCGGGTGAGCATCCGACTCCTGGTTTCGGCTCAGGTCACGATCTCACAGTCTGTGGGTTCAAGACCCAAGCTCAGCCTGCTTGGGATTCCCTCTCTCCCCCGCTCTCTGCCCCTCTCCCACTCATGCTCTCTCGCTTGCTCTCTTAAGTAAAAATAAAATTTAAAAATGAATAAAAACCAGTAAAAGGCAAAAGAGCCTCATCTTTAATCCCTTTTTCAGACACAGCATACACTTAAATTTTTATTGAGTAAGATTCTAAAAAAATGAAAGAAATCCATGTCTTCTGGTGAGGGACAGAACCTGTAGACATCTAAAACTCATCATAGTGAGAAGCCACCACTGAAGGCGTGTGCAACTTTCCAGGCACCAGGCTCAACCCGTTACATGTAGTATTTTACTCAGTCCTTACAACAGCCATGTATTACTTACTCATAGCTTACAAACGTAAAAACTAAGGTTGAGAAAAATGGCTATCAAGGGCAATGTCTTAGGCTGTGCTTGGAACCACAGGATCCCCCAAACAGCAATTTTTCTTGCCCAATTCACACACCCAATATTTGAGAGAGGAAGAAAAACAAACCAATGTGTCCCATGTCACAAAGCAAGTCTGTGACAGAGTCAGGACAGGAACTCAGTTCCCATCTTGTAACTCATCGTCACTTCCATATAGTACGCTACTACCCTCAACACGACAATGACAGTCACCATCATTCTGTGACAGTGGGAGGTAGGTGAAGGCAGGGACCCTATGAGTCCCACTGGCTGCTGTATCCCTGTGCCAGGGGCCGGCATAAATATCTGGCACAAAGCACACACTCAAGATGTGTATCTACTGAATGCATGAGCTTCAACCTTTTCCAACCCAGATGTGCCCTTGGGTGAACTTTCCTTCCCAACCCTGAGACAACCAAATACCACCAACCCCCTTCAAGTACTGTTCACGGATGGGCAGAGTGTGGAGGATTCCGAGGCCGGTGAAATTATTCCGTACGATGCAATCCTGGTAGGTTCACGTTGCCATACATTTGTCCAAACCCATGGGTCACGCAACAGCTAGAATGAACTCTGATGTAAACTGTAGGCCTTGGGTGCTCACCCAAGCATGTCAGTGTAAGGGTCACGGGTTCTAACAAAGATCCCACTCTGGCAGGGAACGCTGATAGTGAGAGAGGCTGTACATATGTGGGGGCAGAAGGCATATGGGAACTCTCAGTACTTTCCACTGAGTTTTGCTGGAAACCTAAAATTGCTCTAAAATATAAAGTTTATTAGGGCGTCTGGGTGGCTCAGTTTGTGTCCGACTCTTGGCTTCAGCCGAGGTCATGACCTCACAGTTCGTGGGTTCAAGACCCATGTCGGTCTCTGTGCTGACAGCGTGGAGCCAGCTTGGGATTCTCTATCTCCTTTTTTCTCTGTCCCTCCCCTGCTTGCTCTTTCTGTCTCTCTCAAAATAAATAAACCTTAATATATATATTCATCTTTAATATATTATTAAAAATATACTTCTAAAATTAATAAATAAAAAATATAACTTATATTTATTAATTTTCTTATAAAGCATCGGGGTCCCACCAGAAAGTGGCCAGAGGGGCCCAAGAACCACTAGGGTAAAGGATGGCTTATCTGGACCAGCAGGCGACAGCTGAGTTCTCCTTCCCTATACTCCACAGCAAGAAACTCCAACAAAGCCGAGAGCCCTGTGCTTGGAAAATAAAACTATATTAGGCATCAAACATGCCTTTATAGTAACAGCATGAAATGAGGTCAAGAGTAAGTCTATGCTGGTGCACCGACTGTACAAACAGCAGCATATGACTCTCCCTCTCAAAGTGCCTGTGACGTTCCGTGGCCATTCCCGAGCCTGGGCTTTCTCATGTTCAATTCCTTGGCACACCACGTGAAATGCTATACAGATCACCCCTGATATTTATAAAAGTCAAATGCTATTATGCTTTCAATGGGGAGGTCGGGCCAACTTGCATGGAATCCATGTGTTCCTCCGATGACCTCCTGCCCCGTCCTTCCCCGTTGCCCTCCAGCTCAGGCAGAGGGGTTTGAGGCTCACTCTGCCTTTTTGTGCACGTAAAGTTTTAGGTAGATGAAGTCGTTTGCCCTCATGGGGCCCTTCTCCCGCCGCCCCCTCCCCCACCAAGGCCGGGACCTGGCGTGCCGGCTGCCCTTAGGAGGAGGAGCCAGATCGGTTGCTGGTTTTCCGACTGCTGTGGGACAGGAGCCAGCACCCCTGACGCGGCTCCTCAGTGCCCAGCGCTGCCCCCGTGCCAGATCTGGGGCAGGAGAGGGGCAAGGCGGGCAGCCATCCTGAGGGACGGAATGTGGCTGCTCGCCCTTTTAAATCCTCTGCCCCGCCTGCTACCCCAGCCGTCCCCTGCATGCTCACTCACTGCAGAATGTCCTCCAGATAAGGACTTCATTTTCTGCTCTGAAGTTCAGAGCCAGACACTGTCCCTGTACCTTTTTCCAAGCACCATTAACATATGAGGAATCAGAAAGGGGCCAGTGTAAGCAGGTAGCTTACAACACGGAGGTGGGGGTGCAGCTCGAAGGGGAGCGGACGGTCCTTCGAAGGGGAGCGGACGGTCACCCAGCTGGAGTGTGCGTGCGTGTGTCCTCACTGCCTCCTCCCTCCAGAGCTACCGCAAGATGCCTCCTAACTCCTTCACAATGACAAGGACAGGACTCTGGGGCAGGGCTCTCTCTCCAGCACCTGCTCTCTACTTTCAGGAGACAGCAGATCCCTTGGCATGGCTGCTCTCAGCCAACAGGTAGGTTAGCGGTTTCTAGACCGCAGGACCCTCTTGCAGCCAATGCCAAGACAATGAGAACCAGCATGTCAACATTTGCATCTGCCCCAGTGGCTTCCTCAGTGACCCAGGAATGTGGAAACGGAGCAACTTTTTCTAGGCCAGCAAAAGAAAGCCCTTATTTTGTAGTCAGAGTAAAGAGAAGTTTGGAGTGGAAGAACTCGTGGGTTCTAATTCTAGTTGGGCTTCTTTGTTCGTAACTGACCCTCTTTTACAAATATGGGCTTCTGAACCCTGATTTCATAGGCTGCTGAACAGGCAGAGTTGACTGCTGGTCTGTACATGAGGTTCGATGTCCAGCCCCATTGGGAGAGGGAAAGACAGCCCTGAAACATGGGCTTCAAGGTGCAGAAGCCCAGGCACACATTCTAGCTGCGCCCTGGACTGGTCTTCCTTAATCTTTCTGGGTCTCAGTTTTCTCTAGCGAAGAATAGGTAAGAAAAAAGCGTAGGTATCGGGACTGCTGTGAACACTTAATAAAAGTAGAACTCCAAAATATCCAATAGAGTAGAGCTATTTTATTATCTGCACACAAAGCAAATGGATTTTATTGGTTCATGTACTTCACAACACTGTAATCTTCAGGGAAAATAGGGGCCAAGTTTTGTTCACCATCAGGCATTGGGTCCATAAAGCTGCCTGCACATAGTAGGCACTTTACAGCTTAAGGAATAAGTCAATGAAGGAATGATGAGACCAACCAGCTTCATAGTCTCCTCTGGTTTGCAGCAAACTCAAGTCACTAACCAAGCAGACCTGGTGGGGCACATTGGGGGCTGATGAGAGAGCTGAATGTGTTTGGGGCAAGTGTAGAGGTCTAGTTCAACCCAATGTCCTGGGCCTCCAAGGCATCCCTTAAACTTCCTAGCCCCAGAATTCCCAATCTTGGCAATGACTTTAGCCATCTTGTGTCTGTCTCGTTTCCTCACCAAGGAACTGGGAGGGCCTAAGGTGGGATGACACAGAAAGTCCTACTTGAAGAAGGCAAGGATCCAGAATTCCCAGGCTCCTGATGGTAACAGACATAGGCCAGAAGACTAGCAAGAGATTCAAGGTTCTTGAGCCTTCAAGGGTACCAACCAAGGAGGCCTCCTCCAAAACGTGGCAGGGCATGCTCCTGGTGCTCCTGGAGGGTCAAGTATCTGCTTGGTGCTATCCCCAGCTCGGCACTTGTCTGGCCTAGACTTCGGTGTCATCTGTTTAGATACTGGTAAGCAGCGGTTCCCCTGGGAAGCTCTGAGCATTCACCCGGTACCACGGCCGTAACTAAGGCCTACCGAATCTGCTCTGTGGGACTGTTCAACATAGGGAACTCCATTCTGCCCTCGCCTCTCCCAACTGCACTTAGCTCCAGTGGCTGTTGGCTCTCTGGGTACACTGGAAGTGTCCTCCTGGCCAGAAGACAAGCCTGCACGAGCCCGGAAGATCCCACCTCCACCCCGGGAAGGCAGTTATATGCTGCTGCTATTCCTCCACCGCCACTGCCACCAACACGGCCCCTCCCTTCTCACCCACCCAGTGTGGGGAACAGGTGCCCTCTGAGGCCTCTGATGAAGATCCTGATGATGCGGTGACCATAACCAGTACCACCATTTCCTGAGACCTTCTCTATGCAAGGCCTGTGCTGAGTGCTTTGCATGGATTATCAAATCCCCACCATACCCTGTATACGACAGACACCATCATTGCCCTTGTGTTATGAAGGAAGAAACTGAAGTTTACAGAAGTTAAGCAACTTGTCCAAGATCATAAAACTAGGTCGTGATGGACAGCGCGAGGATTGGAATCTAAACAGTCTGACACCAGATCCCAAGTTCTGGGGGTCACTATGCATAGAATACTCTGAACTTCAGACTCTTGGCTTCAAGCCCTAAAGGGGCACCTTCTTCCCTGAAGTCTGTAAGACAAACCCAAGTCACGCTATCAGCGCCCAAACTTGCCTCATGAGTAAAAGTCCTCGAAGAGGTCATCCTTTCCACTTCCCCAAGCAGCCATGGACATCCAGTCCACCTTTCCTGTTCCTTGGGTTCTCACAGTCTCTCTGGCCTGACCTCCACAGATAGGCCCTGGCCCAGTCTTGCTCAGGGCATAGCCAGGCGGCTGCCCTGAGTTCCCCACATACGAATGAAAAGGCTGAAAGTTCCTATAGGTCACCCCCAAGGCCTCTCACTGAGACCACTTCCTTCCCACGCAGGGCATGCTCCGACCATCTCAACCCCGTCGCCTTCAGCTCAGCAGCCAAGGTACCTCCCCTGCCCTCTAATTAATGCTACCCGATCCCGTCTGTTGCCCCCAGGCCTGTTCAGGTCCCAAATGGGGATGTACAGTGGCTTGAACAACATTATGATTTGTAAAACCCACTCCTAATTAGTTTGACTTTGAATAAAGAGGGTAATTATTTTTAAATTTATTAACTGCTGCCTGGCCGGAGAAGTTTCCAGATCAAATGACACGGAGAAGCTATTTCTGTTCAGTGATGCAGCAATTTATATTACTGATCGGTCATTAAAACCTCTGGCACAAAACCACTTGTGTTTCCTGAGCCAAGATAGTGTCCGTGTGTCAAATTTCAAACCCAGAGTATAAATTAAGCCATTAATGGTATTTATCAGTTTATCTGGACTTAAAGAACTCCTTACTAATTTAAGACATTCCCGATATAGAAGCTATGCGGTGCGCTGGGTGCACACGGACGTGTCTACATGCATGTGTGTGTGCGTGTTTCCTCACTTTTTATTTTACCGAACAGTTAAAAAAAAAAAATCTGACGTGTAAATGAAGAACAGGCATCTCGGGGAGGCGCGTAGCTGTTAATTCCTCGCCGTTCTGCAACCCAAACATTTTGGAAGCAGCAGTGTTTTGCAATATGTATTTGTCATAATATAAAAGGTGTAAAGTGATCTCTGTTTATCTCCTCAAAGTCTTCGCTGTACCAAAACAGAAAACCAAAGTCTGACAACAAAGCCCGAGCCCAGCCCAACCGTAAGCAGGCCTCCCAGAGCACCAGCTTGAGCCCACCAAGATGTCAGGGCAAGGGATGTAGGAGAAGTCACACACACCCAGGAGAGAAGCCAGGGTAAGTGGGGTTAAAAGGGTGGAATGGGAAAATGCCATTCATTTGGCTACAATGGAATGAAAACTACTTTCTACAAAATTCATTTTTCAGTTTCAAGCTCCCACCCCACCCACAAAGACACCATGATCACCCATCTGATGCATTACTACAGGTTAGCTGTCAGTCCCCAACATGGCGGCCCTGGGCATGGCACTCCTAGAATCGATTCTTTTCAGGGAAGTTCTATCCCATCCCAGGAGGGAGAGAGGGGGAATCAGGGTGTTGAGGATTCTTAGCTAAATGGGTCACAGGGATCCAAAAGAGCTCTGCCCAGACAGGGCCCTGAGCAAAATGATCTCTGAACAGGCACTCCCTAACTGTGCAGCCACCCACTCGTGGACAACAGTTAAGTCACTGTGGAGGCAGCTGGGGGGCAGTAGAAAGAGCAGTGGAGTTGGAGTTGGGTCAAGTGCCAGCTCTCCACTTCCTAGCAGGTGGCTTCTAGGCCTCCACTTTCTCATCTATCAACTGGGTATGAGACAGAAACGGATTTTATCAACTAAGGTATCAGAAACACAAAGCAGCAATGCCATGGTTTTCCTTCTCCCCAGGGTCTCCGCGGCTCCTCTCCCTCTTCAGAACTCTCTCTGCTCTCCTGGTGGCTCTCCAATGGCACCTGGCACCGCAGTCAGCTGCTCTCAATCCAGCAACTTCAGTGTTACTGTCAGTGTTCCTTATACTTAGGCCTCTCTCTACTTCGTGGGCCCCCTTTCTTACAACAGAAATGGAAGACAGATTTCAAGCTGTGTTCCTTCAGGGATTCTGAGGGGAGGCCAGGGAGCTACCTGGGTTCCGCAGGCAACACAACTATAAATGAGCTCCGCCAGGTGTCAGAAGAGTCACCTCCTTGCCAAAGGATAAGGCAGCCCAGCCCGCCAGCCTGCACCAGCAAGTGTCCCAGTGCTCCCAGCCAACCGGGGGAGCTGGCCCACAGCTCACGCCCAGGCGCGGAGGGAGCCTTTCCGGAAGCACCCACCTTCATCTGTCATCCCTCATTTGGATTCATTTTCCCATTTCTCACCCCTTTCAAGAGCTCCACTGACTCAACCTGGAGAAAAAGTGGAAGTGAGGCTGGATGGGCCGGGCCCGCCTCTGCCATAGGAAGGATCACACTATTTTCCTTTTGCGGGGGAGGTGACCTCTAGGGAAGAAAGGATGAGGAACAAGTCAAGGTCAACCACCTCCCAGAGAGCGGAGTCAGAGCCCCGTCCCAGGCTTCAGACTCAAACTCCAGGCTCTTTCCAACCACTGAAACAAATATCCTTTTCTGGAAGGTGTTGGCCACTTTCAAACCCTTACTCAATTTAATAAATCCTAGAAAAGCATTGGACCTAAGACGGCTCCCAACTTTCAAAGCCGCATCAACCCAGATTCTAAAAAACTAGGTTGACATGGCATTCACGCCACTGAATTGTATGCTTAAAAATGATTATTAAATGGCAAATTCTATGTGATAGATATTTTGCCACTATTCTAAAAATGGTGTAATATACCAAAAATCATTAAACTGTATACTTTTAACAGGTGAGCTGTATGGTATGTGAATTATATCTCCATAAAATGGGTTGAAAAAAAATAGAAATCATGTCTGTAATGATCACTGCTGTATCCGCAGTGGGTGCCAGGCACACACAAGGTGCTCAGTAAGTGCATGAGGCCTGTTTGCAAATAACCTCCCCCATCTGCTCACCCCTCGGGGACTCAGCCACCTCCTCTGATCCCAGCTGAGAGGTGGCTTGCTCCCTGCTGCTGATTTAATCTGTGTGGACAGATTAAGCTATTTGGGAAAGCTGGCTCACCACTCAGTCTCCACAGGCCCCAGATCAGAATTCTCAGAGCGAGATTCTCCACTTCATGGGGTCCAGCATTAAGAAGCTGGCTGGGACCTGGGGACACCTGGGTCTTCCCCTGGCTTTCAAGATAACCAGGTCTGGAACCCTGGTCAAAGTCACCTGGCCAAGTCACCTTCTCCATAACCAAGCCAGGGAGATGCTCACCTAGAAAGCACTCTTCTAGTCGTCACGGGCCAGGGCGGAACAGACCGAGACTGTGTTTTCCACTCAGGAAAGGCAGATTTTGTGAGATCACAGGACGAGGAAATATTGCTGAAAGTAATGGTACCAGCAGCAGACCAGGAAAGACTTCTTTCTTCCATGCTAGTCCCCTGCGGTAGCTTGGCAGTCAGTCTCCCAAGATGACTGCCATACAACACTCAGTATGTGTTTGTCACTACCCCTAGAGAACGGGAGTCGAGTCTCCCACCCCTTCAGTCTGGGGCCGCTTTGACCAATAAAACATGGCAGAAGCGATGCTAGACATCTCTAGCCCGGCTTTTAACAGAGCTGACAGCTTATGTTTCCAGACTCCTGAGGCCCTGAGCTGTCATGTGAGAAGTCCAGGCCACTCTGCTGTAGAGGAAGGCCACATGGCAGAGCACTGAGAGTCACAGACGTGAGCGAGGAAGCCATCCCAGATGTCCAGCCCCGTCGAGCCCTCAGATGACCCCAGACCCAGACAGCGCCTGACTGCAATCTCGTGAGAGACCCCAAGTGAAAACCACCCAACTGAGCCCAGTCAACTCACAGAGCCGTCAGAGATCATAACACTTTGTTGCTTTAATCTAGTGTTGGAGTAGTTCACTACAATAACCACCATGGTCAATTCCCAACACAGGAGCCAGAGTGCACTTTTAAACACATAAATCAAGTCATGCCACTCTCCCACTCAAAACCCTCCAAGGAACCATTATTTCCTTTCTTCTACAAATGTCTATGCACATACATTTGTGTGTGGTGCATGTAGGGTGCCATGATTTACT
Source organism: Panthera pardus (assembly GCF_024362965.1). Lineage (NCBI taxonomy): Eukaryota > Metazoa > Chordata > Mammalia > Carnivora > Felidae > Panthera > Panthera pardus. Next base: position 102,991,164 of record NW_026526677.1, read on the forward strand.
GAGGTATCATTTATATATTTCATATAACACATAATTCACGCATTTCAACTATATAGTTTGGGGAGCCCTCTGGCTCAGTCGGTAGAGCAACTCTTGAGCTCGGGGTTGTAAGTTCAAGCTCCACGTTGGGTACAGAAATTACTTAAAAATAAAAATCTTCAAATAAATATAAAAATAAACTGCATTTCGATACTTTTTAATACATTCCAAATTGTGCCACCACCATCACCATCAATTTTAGAACAATGACATCACTCCAAAAGGAAACACCATACCCATTAGCAGTCATTCCCCAGGTCTCCTCAACTCACCCAGCCTCTGGCACCTGCTAATTTATTTTCTGCCTATAGATCTGCCCATTCTAGCTGTTTCCTATCAATGAAACCACACAACACGCAGCCTTCTGTGACTGGCTCCTGTCACTGAGCATCACGTTTGTGAGGTTCATCTACGTTGCAGAGTGTGATCAGTACCCCATCCCTTTTTAGAGCCAAATAATACTCCATTCTGCACATAAACGACATTTTGTCTATCCATCCATCCGTGGACACTGGGTTATCTCTACCTTTTGGCTATTACGAATAATGCATCTATAAAGTCACGTGCAAGTTTTTGTGAGGACATAGGTTTTCAGGTGTCTTGATAGACACCTCGGAGTAGAACTGCTACGTAAATGGTAACTCTGTATTTAACTTTTGGAGGAAGCGCCAGACGGCTGTCCAGTGCGGCTGCATCATTTCACCTGCTGACCAGTACTGTATAAGGGTTCTGATTTCTCCATGTCCTCGCCAACGCTTCCTACTGCCTACATTTTGTACCGCAGCCACATCCTGCTAAGTATAAAAAACTACTTCGTTGTCACTTCGATTTGTATTTCCCTTACAATGGCCTAATGGCACCGAGCATCTTTTCATGCGCTCATGGACTGTTTGTCTGTTTTTGGAGAAATGTCCATGCTGATCTTCTGCCCGTTATTTGTATTTTTATTATTGAGTTGTAAGTGGACTTTATATTTTCTAACTGTAAGTCCCTCATGAGGTATGTGATTTGCAAATGTTTTATCTCCCTCCAGTGGACTTTTAGCATGTGCAGAATAAAATCTAAATTCCTTACTAGGGTTGAGAGACCCACCTGATTTATGACCTCCTGTGCCAACCCTCTCTGCACCTCACCCCCTGCCACCTCTCCCCTGCCCCCTGCTCCTCATGCTGGTCCTCGAGCTGGTCAGGTTTGGCCCAGCCTCAGGGCTTCGGCAAGCACCTGTTCCCTCTGAGTGGCTCACTCCCTCACATCAGGACTCTGCTCAGATGTCACCTTCTCAGAGAAGACAAGCTATTTAATATAAAATACCACTTTTCTCCTATCACACTCTTTCCCTTATCCTGCTTTATTTTCTTACTAACACTTATTATCATCTGACATTATATCATACACTTATTTGCCTAAACTGTCTCCCTATTAGAATCTCAGTGCCACGAGGGGACAGGAATGCTATCTGTCTTGGATGTTACTATACCTTATATTCAACAAGCATGCCAGGCACCTGGTGGGAAATCAATAAATATTTACTACATTTTAAATACATTTATTTACCCCTATTTAACAAATGCTTACTATGAGCCAAACACTCAGCAAAGCACTTCAAATAAAGTATTTTACTTCATCCCCACGACAATACTCTGCTGTGGAGGTAGGTACTATCATGACTCCACTTTTTTAACAGATGAGATGACCACAGTAAGAGAGTTTAAATAATGGACTCATCAGGGCACCTGGGTGGCTCAGTTGGTTGAGCATCTGACTTCAGGCTCAGGTCATGATCTCACAGTTTGTGAGTTCGAGCCTCATAGTGGGGTCTGTGCTGACAGCATGGAGCCTGGAGCCTGCTTCAAGTTCTGTGTCTCCCTCTGTCTCTGCCCCTGCCCTGCTCATGCACAGTCTGCCTCTCCCTCTCTCTCTGTGAAAAATAAATATGCATGAAAAAAAACCTCAAATAACGAATCCATGATCTCACAGACAGGAAGGTCAGAGCCAAGGAGAAACCCAGGCTGTCCAAGCTGCAACACTCCTGGCCCCACTATTAACTTGGCAAGTCACTGACCCTCCTTTGAGCCGCAGGGTCCTCATCCATGACATGGGAGTAGCCTCCTGCTTTACAGAGTTACGGAAAGACAGGCCAGGTGAGGTCAAGTACAGCACTGAGCTACAGCAAAGAAGACGGAGTACGGCGGTGGTGAGGGGCACTGATGCCATGCAATCAGTGCTCTGACAACAAATACAGTGACATCGCCAGCTAAATGGTTCGAACGCGTCATATGTACACATTGCTTTCTTTTAGACAATGACTCGACTTACAGATGGCAGACCGGCCCCCTGTGGCCACTGAGGGTTTCAGAGGTATACAGATGGAGTGCGAGAGGTTTCCCGAACGTTCACCAAGGGAAGGGGATGCTAGGTAACATCACGGACCTTCTAAGACTTCAACAAGAATGTGCTACAGGGCTCTGTGAAGACGGGACGTCAGTGGCCTGTTAGACGCAGAGACGGTGGGCCTCATCCAGGGCTGCTGTTCTTATAGGGCAAGGTCACACTTGGACATTCCTGCCATCCAGCCCCACACACGGGAGTAGCTGACTGTGGCACAAGCCATCCCCCCCCACAGCTCCCCAGGACAGGAATGGAGGTCACATGTGCTGAAAGAGGGTGTCGCCAAGTCCCTTGGTATCCGTGTGCTGGCACCTTGGAGGAGCTGCAGGATGGGAAGCTGTCAACTCACCAGTATGGGTCTGCCTGTGGGTCTCCAGGGCATCCTCCTTCGAAAACTGGGCTCCGCACTGGTCACAGACAAAGGCTTTGGCACCCGCTGGAAGAAAGGGGAGACGTTACCATGAGAGTGATATTCCACTTGTGGGGAAGGGGTCCTGGGCCAGAATCGTGCAGAAAGACACTAGGAAAGGTGGCTGGACACCTGTGGAGATCAAGGCAGGGACAGTGCTTGGCCCTGGCAGCCAGCCCAGCCCCTCCTCCAGGTTGTGACCAAACCCCCAACTGAGCTCCAGATGTCGCCATCCAGGGGTCTCCCAGAGAGAAGAGGGAACAAAATCAGAATAACCAACACAAGCAGAGATGGGGTTCAGATGACATGCCCCAAGAAGCAGGCAGATTCTGGCGGGGGCTGACTCCAAGTGAGGAACAGAGAGGGCTAAAGAATATAAGGGAGGGGGGGGCGTCTGGGTGGCTTAGTCAGTTAAGCGTCTGACTCTTGATTTCGGCTCAGGTCATGATCTCATAGTTTGTGAGTTCGAGCCCCGCGTTTAGCTGAGCTAAACAAGATAGACCCTGCTTGACATTCTCTCTCTCTCTGTCTCTGCCCCTTCCCCCCCTCTCAGAAATAAATAAACATTAAAAAAAAAAAAAGAATACGAGGGGAAATGGGCCCCCTTGCTTAGGTTACACCTTATGGGAAGGTAGGAAATGCTGACGTACCTCTACTTGGATAGCCCCTAACTCAGTATGTCCCAAACTAGACTGTCTGTCCCAACCACCCCCTGCACCTGACCACTCAAAAATCCCTGAACGACTCCCCTGTGTCTTCAGGATAAAATGTAACCTCCTCATCAAGACACACAAAGCACTTCCTGATGTGCTCATCTTTCCTGCTTCATCTCTCTCCCCCTCCCTCACTCTCGCTCCCTGGTCTCCGGTCCACTCAGCCAGTCTGGTTCCTGGAGGAGCCAGGCTCTCCCTCACTGACAGGCCTCACCCATCCTCCCGCTCCTCCTGTGTCTGACCTTCTGGTCACTCACTCCCACCCCAGTTTAGCACCAAGTATATGCACCAGCGTCCATAACCTCTGCCCCCGCGTCCTGATGACGTAGCCCCTCCTTACGCTCCGGCAGCACCCTGTATGTTCCAGATCGACGGCTCACCATGCGCTCTTCTAAATGCCTGTGGACCCGTCCCTGTCTCCTGCCACACTCTAAGCTTCCCAAGGGAGGGACTGTGTCACTCCACACACAGCCGTATCTTCCTGACACCCAGGGGGGGACCCTATTACTGGACATATTTGTGGAATAAACAAAATCAATTCAGTGCGATTCAAACTGATCGACTTTTGTAGAACTATTATTTTTACGAGGCTCAGAGAGACAAGGCCACAGGATCAAAACAAACAGGATTTTTTTCCCAGTCGCTAACAGTCTTCAAGGCTCTCATATGTTATTCAGCCACAGGGCACCTGCCACAACCCTAGGCAGCTTTCAAAGTATCTTCGAGGGGCGCCTGGGTGGCTCGGTCAGTTAAGCGTCTGACTTCGGCTCAGGCCGTGACCTCGCGGTTCATGAGTGTGAGCTCCGTGTCGAGCTCTGTGCTGACAGCTCGGAGCCTAGAGCCTGCTTGGGATTCTGTATCTCCCTCTCTCTCTGCCCCTCCCCTGCTCCTGCTCTCCCTCTGTCTCTCAAAAATAAATAAATATTGAAAAGGGGGGACGTGTATCTATCCCCCCTTAAAAAATACCTTCCAGGTGCATCTCTTCCGACACGTACTGTCACTGCCCCTACCCAGGCCCTTGCCAGGTGGTGCCCAGAACACTGGTAGACTCAATGGCTGCCCCACCACCAGATGTCCTCTGATTCACCCCACAGATACCGTGCCTTAAAAGGCTACTTGTTTCCTTCATACTCGTTGCCCGAGAAGTTCTACAGGGCTCAAAATTTACACTGATTCTGAATTCCTCCACGTCACTTCGAGGCCCGAGCGGTTAGCCACCCAGCTCCACGGACATCGTCTTCACCGGCCCTGACGGGAGCCGCTCGTCCCTCCCTGAGTTGGAGCACAGCTGGGTCCCAGTTCTGTCTGTTGCTGCCCCGTTCCATTCTCAAGACGGGTTGTGCACACACAGAGCACACGGGCTCTGCCCTGCCCTCTCCAAGAGGCCCCACGCCGTGCTCCTTTCTACGCATCTGAGCACTGCCTTGAGTGTGCCTGTGTGTTACTTTTGTATTAGAGTCTTGTAAGAGGCAGAACTTCTTACACATATTCGTAGTAGAAAACTAGTGCTGCTTTCCAACCATCTCAGATTTCCTGAGGCTTTACCATGCAGCAGGCATGATGCATGCTGTATCATCTCCTCTGATCCTGCCGGCTTTTAAAAGTCCAAACTGCTGGAGCACCTGGGTGACTCAGTGGGTCACGCTTCCAACGTTGGCTCGGGTCATGATCTCACGGTTCGCGAGTTCAAGCCCCGCATCGGGCTCTGCACGAACAGTGCAGAGCCTGCTTGGGATTCTCTCTTTCTCCCTCTCTCTCAGCCCTTCCCCTACTCGTGCTCTCCCTATCTCAAAATAGATTAAAAAAAAAAAAAGATCATGCTGTTATTACTCCATTCAGCAGATGAGAAAAGCGAACCTCCAAGAGGTTACGTAGCTTGACCAGTGTCGCTCAGTGGGCACCAGAAGTGGATTCAAACCCAGGCAGCTTGACTTCAGACCCTCTGCTCTTAATCTCTGTACTCTAGGGCTCCCTCTGAAAAGATGCTTCATGGATAAGAAGGGGAGGTATGGGCTTCTTCCCCCCAACTGAAAACAATAAAATTCCAATACATCCCGTTTATACATCAAAGTTTTGCATAAAATTCTAGCTGGAAAAATGGTTCCACTACTTTTTAACAAGTTTTAAAAACCTCCGCCTTAGAGTAATAGCACGTACTATAAGGAACAGTACTAAGAATACAATTTGCACCAGTATAGGCTTAAATTAAACAGCAATAAACAGTTCTTGCCAGTGAAGGGTAGAAGGAAAGGTAGAAGGCAAACCCTGTGAGGACACTGACCTTGTCTACTGATGAGCAAAATTTACCCTCTACTAGGTGCTCAATAAATATGAGTTGACTAAATAAATGAATGATAAAATGCCCTTAGGGAAGATATGGAGTCACTTTTCCTTAACAGCCTTCAATACAGGGGCACCTGGGTGGCTCAGTCAGTTAAGCGTCTGGCTTCAGCACAGGTCATGATCTTGCAGTGAGTTCGAGCCCCGCATCAGGCTCTGTGCTGACAGCTCCTAGCCTGGAGCCTGCTTCAGATTCTGTGTTTCCCTCTCTCTCTGCCCCTCCCCTGCTCATGCTCTCTCTTTGTCTCAAAAATAAATAAAAACATTTAAAAAATGTTGTTTTTTTTTTTATAAAAAGAGCTTTCAATACAAATACTGCCATTTGTATTAGGTGTCTCGAGTTGAGTTTTTCCTGGAGACCGGGAGGTCTTGATCACTTCCAGGTATCTCTTCAAGCTGCTGGGTATCCTTGGGCCAAGGACCTGCACGTGGCTTCTAAAGCTTTAAGAAAGAGCTTTCGAAGAAACTCAGTGGAAAGACAGTCACAATGTGTGATCACTCAGGTGGCAGCCAGGACCACTTTTCATCCATTTATTCTGGAAATGCAGCCAGGACCTCAAAGAGCACAGTGGACCAGAGGGGGGTAGAGGAAGCCACAGCCTTCTAGAAATGAGGAACTCTCTCCAGTCCTGAATCATTAGCCAGCAATGATTTTCTGTGATTTGTAAGGGATCGGACTGTAACTGCATTTCTTTCTTTGGTTCTAAACAGTTCTCACGACTCCCTAAAGAAGAAAGATGATGGGGAGGCCCAAGGAGGAAAGCAGGGGCTGGAAAGCCCTGGGAGCTCAGCCTCGTGCAGGAGCCCTGCAACCAGGTGAGGAACCTCTATGCCGCCACCTTGAAGGGATGTGGTACGGAGGGTTCTTAGAAAACAGCCATCAATAAGGTCATCGCAGCATCTGTTTCAATGACTGAGAAGCAGAGAGAAAGGAAGGAGGCCAGGTAGGAAATAAAGGGCCGGATGTGTACCATCAGACAAGTTCAAGATGAAGATAAAAACAGATTAGCACATGTGATCTAGTCAAGGTTGCCGGCTTGGCCCAAGCCTGACCACATCTGGTTGCCCTCAGAGCTTCCCGTCTCCACCCCTGCCTTGCTGAAGTCACAAAGTCGAGCTGAGTAGGTGAAAGTCCCCTGGCCTCGTCAGTGCAGAGTCTGACCCACCCAGACTGGTCAGAACCCTCAGCACACACAGACACCACAAAGGTTGGCTCCCACTTCAGGCCCCATTCATGTAAGCCCTAGTACTCCCCCTCCCCCACTGAGACTCTCCCCAACTCCCCAGGGCGAGCCCCGCACCAAAGATAGGCAGTTCCAGGGCACAGGAGCCCAGCAGAGAGAGGCAGAACCCCCCTCTTCCCAAGGAGGCATGTGCCTTTAAATTGTCTCTGTAATGGCTGGCTCAGAGGCAGAAATATTTGGCAGCCCTGAAATTAAAAGTGATAAATTTCCTCGCCAAGCTTTGATCAATAATAGAGGCCTCATCTGTTAATCAATAAGACAGTCTCTGCCTGTTTACTGTGCATATGTTGTTCGTTGCTGCCTTCAGTATGATGTCAGGTTTGCATTCAAAGCAATTCAAGTGTGTATAAACCACATGGGTCTTCCCAAAACGCATTACGGTGACATCATTCAGCCCCTAATACATTTATAAAGCATCAATGCGAGGGAGGGATGGGGGGAAGGAAGGAGGTCATGCCAGTTGAACACAATGGGTACACGTGGGTAGATCAGCATTTATCCCCCACAAAATTTCCTGGGGCTCCTCCTGGAGTGGGAAGAACAGCACGTCACAGCTCAGGGATGACCACACCTTGTCGTATCTTTCCTATGCACAGGGATGCTTTTTGCATGTCCAGTAAGAATATGCCCCAAGGTGGATTACAGCAAATGAACAAAAGAGACAAAAACCCCTGTCCTCAGAGAGCTTACATTCTAGAAGGAAAGGCACATTTTAAAAAACCCAGTAAATACAAACTAGGTAGTGATAAAAAGAGACACAAATGAAGTGAATTGGGACCCAGAGGGCCGGGGGCCACCATTTTATATGGGGTAGGCAGGGAAGAGCTCTCTGATGAGCTGGCCTCTGAGCGCAAAGCTGAAAGGGGAAAGAAGAAACAGCCCTGTCTATGGAAGCCCATTCCAGACAGAGGAGGAGTGAGGAGGCCAGCGGGTTGGAATGGAGTCAGTGCAGGTAGAGGGAGAGCTAGGGAGCAAGGGGGTGGACCGCAGGGACGGGAATTTACAGCAGAGAGGGAACAGCCAGAAGATACAGCGGGCTGGACCATCGCCATCCTCCCTAGCGATTACAGAGCTGAGTGAACAGCGCCACTCGGAGTGGGGAGAACTGGGTCCCAGGCCAGCCCGGCCACCAGAGTGGCCCTCCTTCCGAGCTGTGAAACAAAGATGGCCGTACCTGCTGCTGCGAGGGTCAAAGGGGAAGATGGACATTAGTGAACACACACTCCTTTGTCAATCACCAAGCACTCTGCGGGACACAGGAGCTCACTGATGTTATTTATACCTCAGCGGGCAGGAGAGCGTGCTTAAGAGCTCAGGATTCTGGTCAGACGGATTCAGAGTTCAAATCCCAGCGAGGCTAGTCATGAGCTGCAACCCTGACCCCAGAAAGTTGCCAGGTCTCAGTGGGTCTGTCACCTCCTCTGTAAAATGGGAAGAATAAGGCCCTCAGAGGAATTGGCAAGGTGGGAGAAGGGCTTGGACCTCTATCCAGGGGATCCACACAGCCAGCAAGGAGTAGCCATCATCACCACCAGTCAGCCCAGGGTTACGATTCCTTTAAAGAACTCCTCTGTGCAAAATATGATTGATTTTACTGAAGTTCAATGTACAGTTATTTGGAGGCCATTTATCTTGTGTAAAGTGAGTCTCCCATTTATAAAGACATATTTCACTCTGACCTCTTGCTCACTCGCTTTCTCTCTCTCTTTCTCTCTCTCTCTCTCTCTCTCTCTCTCTCACACACACACACACACACACACACACACACACACACACACACACCTCATCCCTCTAATTTAAAGGTGAGTGGTTGTCTTGTTGAGGGGAGCAGGAAAATCTGTCAAAGGACCAACATGTCAGTACGGGCAGCTATTCACCAACCTGGCTCTTAAATCCTCCCCGCGTGAGCCCCAGGAGCCCAATTCAAGTGTCCTGTGCTGCCCAGCTCTTCTCGTTCCTCCCCGGCAGACGGTAAGCTCCGTGTGAGCAGGGCTGCAGTATGTCTCTTCCCTGCGCGATCCCAGTCCCCTGCTCTTTACCTGCCCTGCAGCTGCGGTCCTAAAGGCTTGATAAACACAGAAACTCTCCCGAGGCTTCCAGGCACAGAACTGGCCCGGGAAGAGGGCAGTGGCCATTCAGGGCACTGCCAGGCTGTCCCCTAGGGGGTGGCAGAGTCCTTATTCCACACACTCTAGGTTCTCCACTGCCCCTTTTTAAAACTCAAGGACATGGTCTTGGCTGGTACTCAGGCAGTTGGGAGCGAAGAAAGGAAAGGTTGGGAGTGGGCTCTCTGCTTGCCCTGGATCACAATTTCCTCCCCTTCAGCCCTTTGTTACCCACCGGCTGCCCAGGACTCAGACCCCCGCAAGAAGAGAAGCAACCCCTCCCCCAGGACACTCAGAGTCTCCTGTCTGAGGAGGCCTCTGATGGCCAGAGTGGACCCTCAACCAGCTGGCAGAAATTTGTGTGGCCCCCACCCACAGCCCAGGCAGAGCGCTTATCTGAGATTCAGTGGTAAAGAGAGACAGACAGACAGACAGACAGATAGACATCCTTGCCCTGCCAGTCTCCCAGGGATCCTGCAGGTGAGGGCTCAAGGGTGCCTTATGTGTTATACTGGGGGAGCAAGAGTACCTGACCACTCAGAATATCCCAGACTCCTGCCCTGTCCCATCTCTCCCTGACTTCTCGACACCTCCAGGAGGTCAGACCGGGGCTATTGGAAGGAGGAGGGTTCAAAGCAGGTTCAGGCTGGGTGAAAAGAAAGGAGGCAGTCACCACGGCCCTCAAGGAGGCTGGAGATAGTCTAAGGCGTCCCTGTGTCGGGGCCACTTTCACTCAGTGCTACGGATCATCCCGACTCAAAGGAATCGAAGGAGACACGGCCAGGAAAGCACTTTCAAAACCACAAAGCTTTCTATAAACGCCTAGCATTCCAATGACAACAGCGCAGAAATCCCGCAGAAGCTCGCTCGACAGGCTCCCCACAGCTGTCCTCCCCCCACCACCACCTTGGACGCCACCCCCCCTTCCCAACCAGAAATAGGGTTGGGGGTCCCAAGCATCCAGGAAGGAGGGTAGACAAACAATGCTGAGCACAGTCAGATGTGGGCTGGTGTCTCTCTGAAGTCAATACGGCAGAAGCCAATGAAAGAAGAAAAAAAAATTCAAAATCCCTCCCTCTCCCCCCCCACCCCTCCATGCTAATAAGAAGGCGGGGAGGGGGTGGGGGAAACCGCTGAAAAAACACTTAACATTTGCCAGCATCTAACGTTGAGTAGTGTGTCCTTTTTCTTTTAATTCCTTGAGATTTTAAAATAAACATCTTGAATGTTCTGATGAGATATGCATGCCTGCTTACATAAGGAAGTACAGAGTGTACCAAAACAGCAGACCCAAAAAAAGCATAAGCTGTCAGAACAATGAGTACAGACACGGGGCATTTTACAGCGGGCCATGGTGGACAGTTTTATTTACAGTACCTCTTATCAGACAGAGAACAGTACTCTGGCTGCCAATTCCAAAGGCCAGCACTGCGTGTTCTTTTGCTCAGGGAGATGCGTTCTCTCCCCGAGAGGAGCTGGAAGGCGAGCTTGCCCGCTCTCTTTCTCGCTCACCATTTCTCCTTTATCAACAAAACAAAAACTGATCCAGAACCAGAATCTCTGTAAGGGGCACTCATTCGGGCGAGAGGGGAAAGGGGAAGCACTGGGGGGCAGATGTGGACTGATCAGAAGACGTCCAGCCCCTACCGAATGGCTCGGGATATGGTCCAAGGGCTGGTCTACCCGACAAGGAGGTGGGAGAAGGGCATCTGCTACAGGACAGTGGGGTGAATGGACTACGAGTGCGGGCCCCAATCAAAGTCAGGACTGAGGAAGCCACCAGGCAGTGTGCAAGCTGTGCAACAGAGATGGAGAATAATCGGGGCCCACAACGGGCAGGTGTTCAGATCCCTAGAAGTCAATTTCCCATCAATAACATGCTCCGTGGATGGACCCCCCACATGTGACTAAATGTCCACTCAGAGGAGACTGTGGAATGGGTCAAAAGGAAATGATGAGGCCTCTCTAGTCTGAGAGAGCATTTCTTACCCTACCCCATAAACCTCATGCTATCAGGAGGTCCCCATGGTGCGCTGGTGCCCTTGGCTGTCACCAGGATCCTACGGTCGGTCCTGAGCTCATGTCCCACACAGAGAATAGGTCCACCTTGTCCCTTATCCCTGCAACTCAGTTCTCAGAGGGCCTTGCTCCTCTGTCACCACTTTCAGCACCAGCAGGAACCCAACAGGCTTAGTAACACAGCCCCTAGCCAGTACAAGCACGTATGCTCAGTATACAGCTGTGCCCCAGACAAGTTAAGAACCCTTGCTTGGGGATCAAGCAAACCAGGAGCAAGTCCTGGTTCTATCACTTCTAGCCACCACCCTGGGCAAGCTAATTCTCCTCTCTGTGCCTATTTCTTCACCTATAAAACAGGCACAGACCAGCCGCCTCACAGGGTTGAGTGACAATTAATTTAAACAGTATATGTAAAGTCTGCAACACCATGCCTGACCCACAGGAGCTGCTCAATCAATGTGAGCTGTCATTAACATCCTCACTATTGCCATTACTTTCTCCCCCACTGTCAATGTGTGGGCTCCACGCACACATCCGATGTATGCACTAAACATATCATAACATTCAAAGTATTCTTAGGCCCCTGAGCCAAAATACAAAGAACAAAAAAAGGGAGGGGGCACATGGGTGGCTCAGTAGGTTAAGTGTCCGACTCTTGACTTCAGCTCAGGTCACGATTTCATGGTTGTGAGACTGAGCCTCCGGTGGGCTCCACGCTGGGTGTCCTTCTCTCTCCCTCTCCCCCTGCTCCTCTCTTGCTCATGCACTTGCTTTCTCTCTCAAAAAACATGTTTTTGACATTTAAAAAATTACCTTAACAAAGGGAGAAAAAGCTCCTACTCTGGACAAGTCTTCATCAGACTTTCTCTGGGAAGAGCAAGATAAAAGAAGGCAGTAGGCACTGTCGATTGTGCATGTCCAACAATCCCCTCTACAAACCAACAATGTGGAAATAAAGGCAGGGCCCAACCACACCTCCTTGGGAGAAGGTCAAAGAAATGGCGCCTTTCCAGTCGGCCCTCAATACTCATGGCCAAGTTTTGACTATCATCCTCCTACTGGAATGAGTGCAAACCTATTTAAGGTGAATTATTTTAAATAAAATACAAGTGGGAGGATAAACCTGTCACTGTGAAAACAACATGCAACTCTCCTGAAGTCTAAGTAGGAGTATTGATTTGGGGGTTCCCCTTAGCACTGCCTTTAACCCATTTCTTCCCCAGGCAACTTCCATGACTGGCTAATCAAGGTATCGTGGTGATCAATGCAATGACACAAAAGCCTCTCTCGTTATGAGAATGTCAGCCCCCACTCTGACAGAACGGACTTCTTCCAGACATGTTATGCCAACCAGACAGCTCCCTGAGGTGAAGCTCCCGGCAGCTAGTGGCCAGACCTGCTGTGGAGTTCTCCTCGCTGGCGATAAGGTCCTGGGACCAACTCTGTACCCTCGCTTCCCTCTTTAAGATGGGATTATTGGGGCATCTGGGTGGCTCAGTTGGTTAAGCGTCTGACTTCAGCTCAAGTCATAATCCCATGGTTTGTGGGTTCAAGTCCCACATTAGGCTCTGTGCTGACACCTCAGAGACTGGAGCCTGCTTTGGATTCTGTCTCTCCCTCTCTCTCCGTCCCTCCACTGCTCATGCTCTGTCTCTCTGTCTCTCTGTCTCTCTCTCTCAAAAATCAACATTAAAAAATAAATAAATAAAATAAAATGGGGCTATTAGCCCTATGAAATACGTGGTACGCAGCAGGTGCCTGAATAGTTATGGATAAAGTTCCACTTTATCAAGCTGTGGAGCTCTAGAAGGCCAGCCTCTGGCCTGAGCCTTCTAGAACTTCAGCCCATAATATTCCAGCCCCACAGTTCCTGGGGGAAGGTCTGCCTATAATGAATGCCCTAGGAGAGAGGACACCTTGCATTCCCTGGGGATCTCCCACACATGGTACTCTCATGTTTGGGACGACAGAGGGGCATCCTTGGATGAGGCAGGTGGATAACGGGCTCAAGGGGGGCCCTGCTGGCCAAGAGCACCCCAGCTCTCTTGAAGCACCACAGTGAGAAATGGATTCAGAGCCCCAACTGCCCCCTGACTGAGATGTACAGCCCTGGGGGAGCCACTTAATCTCTCCATCTGTAAATGACAAGTTTTAAACTGGGACACCTCTAAGGGTGAAGAAAAGACGAACGGCTGTTGTGGGAGAAGAATCTGGAAGCACATGGCAAAGAGAGCCCGCGGTAGCTGTAAAAGCGAGCTCCTATGCTTACAACCCTTCACAATGGGGAGGTGCTGGCTAAACTGAGCTGGGGCTGCGTTCTCCGGTTCAGTCAGGGGATTCCTTGTCAAGGAAATACCTTGCTCTATCAGGGAGGCAGAGTGGAACAGACAGTCCAGACACCGGGAGAATCATTAGCCAGACAGAGCCGGGCCGAGACAATGAGGCCAAGGGGAAGGCTGACCCCTGGGTCCCAGGGAACACCAAGGCTTTCAGGTGCTCGGCTTTTTGTTTAAGAAAGATAACACCACAGTCTTGGCATTTGTGAGAGACTAGGTAAAAAGGTCAGTGGGGATTTCTGCCATGATTTTATGGGATATTCCCTCAACCTTTGGATACCAACAACTGCCTTCCCCCCGCCAGACCTAACTTGGGTGTTCTCAGGTGAGAGGTTCAGAATTTTGTAAAGACGGGTTTCTACTGGCATCCAGCAGCTTCAAAGCTCTGTCAGTTGCCTGACCCTCTGGCCTCCTCCTCTCAACCTCAATTACCCTGCTCCTTTCTGCTGAAGCACTTTCAGAGTCCCTTGTCACACGCCTTCACCCAAAATCCAGCATGGGGCCCCTCCCCCGCTACGCCTCCTGGGGAAAGAGTCAGGAGGACTGTCTGGACAATGGAGAAAAGCAAAACCAGGCCACTCCAAGGGCAATGGCCAAGATCAAAGCCCGGTCTGCCCACAAAATTTCAAGTGGAGGTCTGCCACCACCCCGGCTCCCAACATTCCCTGACACTCCCTCTGATTGAACACTCACTTGAGTTACCTTCAGAGGGAAGCCAAGGCAGCCTCCCCTGGCCCCAACTGCATTCTGGTCCTCCCACTAACCTGTGGGAGCCGCGGTGTCCTCACCTGCCAGGGAGGCACTGATGCACGCCTCCCACCCTGTAAGCAGGACCTCGAGGCCACACAACTCCAGAGGGCACCACTCACTCGGCAATGGGACCACAGGGAGTCAGGAGGTTTAAGTGAGGCGAGATGCACATGAAGGCGCCTAGCAACAGAACTGGCTCCAACCCTTCCCCTCCCGGGGCCCTAGGGGTCCCACAAGGGCCGCCCTGCAGTGAGGAGTAATAATGCTGTCGCACTGACGGGAACAACAAGAATACAAGGAACTGACATCTATTGAACATTGTGGAATAAGCACCATACTAACTGCTTAACGTGCCACATACTATTCAAGTCTCCCATCAGTTCTAAGATTATCCCTGTTTTATAGACGTGAAAACTGAAGTATAAAAAACTTAGTTCAGAGGGCGCCTACAAGGCTCAGTCAGTTGAGCATCCACTCTTGGTTTTGGCTCAGGTCATGATCTTGCAGGTTCGTGGGTTCAACCCCTGGGTCAGGCTCTGCTCTGGCAGTGCAAAGCCTGCTTGGAATTCTCTCTCTCTCCCTCTCTCTCTGCTCCCCGCCATGTTCTCTTTCTCAAAATAAAGAAATAAACTTTTAAAAAAAGAAAAGAAAAGCTTAGTTTGCTTAGCCAAGGTCTCACAGCCAGTGAGCATCAAAGAAAAAGAAACAAAATCGGGGTGGCAGCACGGACAGCCCACCTAACTAGAGGGCTTTGACAATATCAAGGGTTAAAGAATAAAGTGTTCATATTAAGGGCAGGAGAAAAAGATCCCAAAGGAAGGAGCTCCAGTCCTCTGTCATCCTCCACACCCTGGAGCTGGCGGGGTCTTTCCCACAAGCTCTGAGGCCATCCTCCTGCAGTCAGATGCTCTCCACTGAGCATTTGCCCTGCTAACAACTCCTTCTTGGTGCAGAGATGTGGCATTACAGTCCATCGGACAGGGAGCCAGAAGCACCAGGGTCTAGATCTGGCTCTGGTGAGCACGTGGGTATATTTTAGAAGCCTGATTACCTGGCCACCGTTTCTCCATCTGTAAAACATCCCCACCCTGCCACCTGATGCTGGTACGGAGACGGACGAGGTCAAGGCCATGAAAACTTGTAGGGCTCTACAGGAGAAAAGGTACAACTGACCCTCAGGAATGACTTACAATAAAACCCCAATTAGAAATACCCTTCCAGACTGATGTTCGTTGGCACTCTCCATTTGATTTCTAAGCAAACAAGATAGTCCATCATAAAAAAAAAAAAACAGCAGGGGCACCTGGGGGGCTCAGTCAGTTAAGTGTCCAACTCTTGATCTCAGCTCAGTTCCTGATCTCACAGTCTGTGAGATCAAGCCCCATGACAGGCTTGGGATTCTCTCTCTCCCTCTCTCTGCCCCTCCCCTGCTTGCGCACTCTTTCTCTCTCAAAATAAATGAACTTTAAAAAACAAAACAAAAAAATCAATTGTCTTCCAAGTAGAAAAATGGACTCTCACACTGATGAATGACAGCAAACTACAGAGACTGAAATAGACCAAGTTTTTCTTGGTTGACCTTCACTTAACCAAAAAGTCTCTCCATCCCCCACCCCCCCCTTCCTGGGCAGCCTAGCCAGCTAGGCAAGGCTTTACAGAACAGATGCTCACTCTTGGCTCCAAGGGTCTCCCCCTTTCCCCACCCTCTTTGCAAGTGCCCCTTATAACCTGCCCTTTATTCACTGCCCAAATGGGACCCCTTCCCCCAAGAACAGCAAACAAATCCAATTCATTTGGGGGGCTAAATATGTAAATTTTAGGCTGAGGTGTCCATTCTAGACTCCAGAGTTATCAGTTGCTATAAATTCATTCACAGTCTCTCTCTCTCTCTCTCTCTCTCTCACACACACACACACACACACACACACACACACACACACACACCAGCAAAGACCAAGGCAGAACCAACCAATGCACAGCTCTCACTGTTACTCTCTTCCTGATGACAGCTGGGAAGGAGGCCCGTCACCTGGCTCGACCGTCACAACACCCACCGCCCCATCTCAGGCCGAGCCCAGGGGACCGCCACCCTCCCTCCCCCTTCTGCAGGCCCCTTGGTGGCACATCGTGGCTGCCAGGCTCTCCAGGGCCTGCTGTGGCTTTCAGAAAACAGAGCATTTCTATTTTTAGCCCTTCTCAGCCTAATAATACCCCCCAACACCCATTCGGCTTAATCACTTTATTGAGGACAAGAAGCTGGCTCTCCAGCCCGGGTGCTTCTGATGTTAGGAAGTAGTAAAATGTTCAAACTGGTTAAAAATGACACTCATTGGCTTGCCTTTGGTGTTTCTGAACCCGTAATTGAGGCCCAGGCTGTGGATCTAAAGAAGCTTGCAGGTTTCCGAGTCTTTCTTTCTTACCCCCTGCACCATAATTGAGGTGTTACATTACAATTCCGGCACTGACGTCTGCAGGCTCAAAATTCAGAAGCCTTCAGACTCCACACTTTTCCAAACAGAAATATGGCCTGTCACACTTTCGTGCCCATTCTTAGCATGAACCACCAACCCACCCCACCCCCCCCCACCCCCCCCCCGCCTGACCCCAAACAACAAAACGCAGCTCGCCTCTTCTGGCTGACCTCACACAAAAGATGCAGGTGGGCTGGCTCCTTCCCGTGTCGAGCGTTATTAAGGCGAATCGGACCACTAAGTTGACCTCGGACTGCTGCTGGAAAACAGGCAGGTCTGTTTGGTGTAATTAGAGGACCTGAGAATTCGGTGCGTGCAGAAAATAGACTGTTGGCAACCTTCCGCACACACCTTTGAGACCGTGATTTCCAAAGCTTTGGGGTGACGCTCGCCAGCGCACAATCTGTCCCTTGTGAAGTAGGGGCTGGGGGGGAGGTGGACTGCCTGGAAAAGGAACGCCAACACCTTGGCCTCAGAGGTTAAGATGTGTGGCTATGGGGGCAGGCCAACCTGTGTTTACAGCCCAACTCGGCCTCTTAATCGAGGGGTGCTCTTGAGCAAGTCAACTCCGTGTCCTCCTTATCAAATGGAATCCTAACGGTACCAACCTCGGAGGGGGCTGGTAGGGAGGGAGTGAGATCATGAGGTGAAATGCTTGGCCCCTGTCGGCCCTGAGTAAATGTTAGATGCCACTGTCACGGTCTCTGATCGTCTCCGTTCTGCTGTGGGCACCTCCTGAGTCAAAGGGTTCAGTCCTGGTCTCTGCAGCCTTGCACAGGACAAAAAGGGAATTTGACGCCAGAAAGGATAGTCACAGCCGGTTGCGTGCAACCTTGGGAGGTCCGTGGACAAGGCGTGCTAAGGAACTCCATGGACTCAAACTGGCTGACGGAAGCTGTCTCAAAGGAGAAGCTCTGAGGGGCCACACGACCTCTCGGGACTCTCCAGCTGGGTCCTAGGCCTGCAAACTCACCTGAGGAGGCTCTTCCGCCTTCCCAGCCAGCCCCTCCTTCCTCCCTTCCTCCCTCTCTCCCCTTCATAGGCAAGGTGCTCAGAGCCCCTTTATAAACTTCTTGCTCTTCAGAAGGCAGAGGCGGGATGCCTCATTAACTTCCCTAGCTAATTTTACAATTTAACCAAATACCACATTCCTGCCTTGCTGCAGCCAGCCTCTGCCTGTGACCAGCTTTTATAGCTGTGAGATAGAGGAAGAAGGTGATCCGGGCCAGAGACAGGGCAGGCAAAGCCTTTGAAAACTAATGGAGGAGATGGAGAATAGAAGAAAACAGAATATCTATAGACTTTTTTAAATTAAGTATATATTTATATACACATATTTTTCAAAAACCAGTCCTGAGGATGTTCCAGAGTAGATTTCTAGGCTGTTTGGGGCTCAGGAGTGAGGGAAGAAAGCCATACGGGGCCCGTGTGTCAGAAAGATGGAGTACTCTGGTGACAGCAACTCTTCCTATCCCCCCGTCCCAGGAAGCATGGTTACATGCTGTCCTCTGAGGGGCATGATTCCGTGCTGATGGAAGCAGCAGGCCAGAGGCTCAGCAGGGCCACCCAGAGGACACATTCAGCTTGGCCAGGCCCCAGCAGCCCTGTCAAAGGGCACTGAGAGGTCCCACTCCCGACCCACTTAGCCCAGGACTTCTGGATGGCAGCTTCGGGCTCCTACCTCCTGATGAAGGTTCTGGGTGCTGGGAAGGCAGCATATGTAGGAGCATTCCATCATAAAGAATCCTCTGGAATAAGAAAGACCCCCAGGAGTTGCTGTATTGGCCCCATTTATGCAGGCCCACACCTCACCCACCCATGACACAGAGAGAGTGAGAGTGAGAGAGAGAGAGAGAGAGAGGGAGGGAGGGAGAGAAAGAGAGAGAGAGAGAGAGAGAGAGAAAGAGAGAGATTCAGGGATTCTTACTTGCAGTCAGGCCTTGTTCTCAGAACACAGGTCCCTGATA
Source organism: Panthera pardus (assembly GCF_024362965.1). NCBI lineage: Eukaryota > Metazoa > Chordata > Mammalia > Carnivora > Felidae > Panthera > Panthera pardus. The sequence goes on from NW_026526677.1 coordinate 103,009,945, forward strand.
AAGACACTGGCCTGTGACTCTCTTGCATCTGGTCAGCTGTTCCCAGACTTCCAAAGCCTGCCATCTGTCCCTTACTATATTTCAGAGCGTCTGACTCTAGACCCCCAATATCTCAATCGATGCAAAACTGGCCCAGCAGGGCTGTCCCCCATGTACTGGCTTGTTCCCATCAGGCCATGACAAAGGGACCATGAGATCCAGGCCATGCAGGCAGAAATCCCGAATGGATAGCAGCCTCCTCAAAGATCTGGTCTTTGGGCCTTTGTCTGTCCTTGGCTTATGTTAGTGAAGGCAAATGAGGAAGACTCCAGCAAATCTAAAGTTTCAGGGAGTTCTCTCCTTACCTGGAGTTACCTTGTTACAGAGAACGACTGTGGCCTTGCATAATTACCCCAACAAAATGCTCATTGCAGCCGCCAATGAGCTCCTGGTGCTCAATTAGCTTCTAATAGTCAGTGAGAGAACTGCCGGGGTTTAATCCAACTACCCCAGAAGACATCTTATCCCAACTACCTAATGGAAAGTTTAGAACTTACTTCCCCCCCCCCCCCCGCCTCCTTTTCCTAGCAAGTGAAAGACTTTCAATCATAATGGCATGGTTTGGGGTGGGGGGAGGGGAAGGAGGAGGGAACATGTTAACTACAGGGGAAAGGCCTAGAAGAAACCTCTCTGCCAGGTTGAATCCTGGAGAGGTTCCAAAGAAAGGAGAACCGAAATACAGAGTACCCACCTCTCTCTCTCTCCTACTGGTTTCCCATCTATGGGGAGAACCCCCTCCACCTTCACACAAGGTACAGAGGGCTGGGGCGCTGGTCCTCCATGTTCCTCCACTTCCCTCCAGGGCAGGCAAGCTTCTGATGAAAGCACAGCCCTTCTGGGCTGCTATGTGTTCTCAACCTGGGCTTGGTGGAGCCCCAGACACTCACAGCCTAGTTTGGGGTTCCGCTAGACTTGGTGAGAAATACAGAATACTGTGGATCTGTGTCCGATCTGAACCTCATTTGCACATTTGTGTTTGTTTTGTGGATACCTCAACATGGCAGGAACACCTATGTGCCAGCTTATCATTTTCAATGCAAGATTTCTCAACCTGCAGGCCAAGGACAGTCGTAACATCCTTAGAACTCTGAGGATTCTCAAGTACTAGAAACTCTAAACCTCCTCAAGACCATGTGGACAGAGGAGGAAGAAGGGGAGGAAGAAGAGGAGGAGGAGGACGAGGAGGAGGGAGAGGCACCCCTGCCTGGCTGGTGGGAGAGGCAACCCTGCCTGGCTGACTGTGACTCACAGAAGTTCTTGCTTTGTCTTGCCCAGAAACACAGGCCCCTCACCCACCATGAAGCGCCATCTGGACAATTCCAGCAAGTACTCGAAATCCCACAGCCCTCCCTCCTGAAGCCATTCCTCATCACCCTGGTCTTTGGGAGTTTCTCCCTCTTGTCTGTCCCCTTGTGGGGACGATGACCACACCCAGGCCTGCCAAGGGCTCACCTCGTCCCCTCAGCCAGACTGACAGCCCCTGCAGGAACCCTGGCTTCAGCCCCTCTGCCTCTCCCGATATGGTCCACGTGCCACGGGCCTTCAGCGGCTAACTGCTATGTAATGAACCCATTCATGAATGACTTCCACCCAAAAGAACCCAGAATTGTCGCAGGGGCTTCTCTGCTGCCCAGCCTTCATCAGCACCTGGCTCCCATTTGGTTGACCCTGTGGTCCCCGGAGAAGGCTCTGGCATCCACAGTCGTGCTAGGGAAGATGAGGGTGTTGGAGAAAAGATACAAGGAGCTTCATGCCAAGTGGTCCAGTTACACTAGACAGAATCCGAAAGGTGAGGGAGACAGGGCCCAATGCAAGACACTGGAAGTCTGTGGGGGCTAGGGGCAGCCCAAGTAATCACAGCTCTGACATTTCTGGGATGCGGCACTGGTCAGCTGACCCTTTCACTCCTGACTCATCATCCCAGAGGGCCTCTCCCAGGAGCACAGCTCCCAGTAGAGGAGCCACGGGCAGCTCTTTGGTCCTGTCCCTCTTCTCTGCGTGGGGCAGTGTTGGGAAAATGACAGGACCAAGCTCTCGCCTGGGTGGGAAGGCCGAACACTGACCCACGGGGCCTGTAGCAGTGCTCACGGAACGACCCTGCCCCCAGCCCTATGAGGCAGTTGGGGCAGGGGGAGGAATCCCTAGGGACAGGGCCTTCCAGGTTCTCCCCAGCTCAGCTCCACAGTCTCTGAGATATGGCTGTCCCCACAAACAGGACAGAAAGCTGGAACAGGTACAGCAGAATGATATACAAGAAAAGCAGGAGTGTCGGGGGCAGATGGCCCTGGCTCCCAACCCAGTTCTGCCACCTCCCGGCGGTCGGACCTGCCGCAAGTGACTTCGGCTCTTTGTAAGCCTTCACGTCCTCACCTGCAAAATGGAATCACATATCTACCCTCCAAAGTCAACGTGGGATACCTGGGTTCAGACATACAGAGTGCCAAGCACCATGCCTGGAACACAGTAGACATTCGATACATATGAAGTGCCTGTTCTCCCCTGCCCTCGTCCCTACCGCCCTGAGCCATTCATTTATCGAACAGATATTTACTGAGAGCCCATTACGGTGTTTGACCGTGGGGATGCAACGGAGCAGGCTACCAATAAGGTCTTCCATTCCTGGTCTTGTCATCCAGACTGCTGAGTCCCAGGCCTGGAGGGAAGAAGGAGGGGCTTTCCGGGCCATTCCCTACCAGACGCCTATCCACCCACTCACCCACTCACCCGTTAGTTTATTCAAAAAACGGCTGAGCTATAACCACAATGCAGGTTACTCTGCTAGGTAGTACGGGGGACATGGAAATAAATCACATGTTGTGAGAAGCTCAGAGTCTAGCAGGCAAAAAAGGACAAGCAAATAAATAGCCCTGACACAAAGAAGGTGACAGGTGCCATAAGAGGGGGTAGATAAATGGCTATGAGCAATCAGATGGGGGGGGTGCCTCTTGTCCTGCCCAGACAGACACATCCTATGGCTGAGCCGGCTGACTTTGAAAATAGAAGAGAAATGGAGCATTCGCCGGCTGGCACCATTCCTAGCACGGGAAACCAGCAGGATCTATTTAAAAGGACTAGAGGCAGGTTAGAGCCTTTTCTGGCAATTCCCAAAACTCGTGCTTCCTCGAGCTGACTGGGTAGCTGGACAGAACTAACCGTGTCAAAATCCTACAGATCTTTTTAAAAAAAAATCATTTAGCTGTTGCCAGGATGATAAAAGCAGCTTGCCACTCAAAGGGAGGGTCCACACCGGGCCGGTGGGAGGTGGGGCTGGATGGGGGGGGAGAGAAGGAGGGGATGAGGGAAAAGAGGGGGATGCCCCCCCCCCAAATATGGATCAGGGAGACCAGCAAAGAAATTTATGCATTGTAGTTGCTTTACTACCTAATTAATTCAGTAATTTCAAAAACAATTTTATTTATGTTCCATTTACCACATCAAAAGTAAAAAAAAAAAAATCCTACTGATGCTAAAATAATACCTCAAGGCATCTATTTTTAATCAGTTTAAAAAAAAAAGTGGGGGGTGAAAAAAAAACAGCCCTGGTTTCTATACAATCTCTCCTGGGCAGACCACCAGCCCAGAGAGAGGGAGAGAGAGGGAGAGAGAGGGGGAGAGAGAGAGAGAGACAGAGACAGGGAGAGAGAGAGAGAGAGAGAGAGAGAGAGAGAGAGAGAGAGAGAGAGAGAGAGAGAGAACACAGCCAAGCCCTCTCTGAGAGCCTTCCTGGCTGCTCAAAACCGAGCTTGTCAAAAAAAACAAATCCATAATGGCCCGAGGCTCCTCTCCAATCTATTTTCTGCTCAGCTGGTTTTAAATGAAGTTATTATGAGTCATTAAAACACCCGCAAGCCAGTGGAAGTCAGCCAATTACAATTTTAAATTTAGCCCGTTCTCTGCCCCATTCTCTTGTTTTCTTCCTCTGCCCACAGAATGCTGCTGCTGGTACTTCTTCCCTCCTTTCCTTTACCCAAAGTGGAAGAGACAGTTAAGAAAATGCAGAGTATCGCACGGCACGCAGAATCATTCACATGAAACTCAAATTATTAGATTAAAAAATGCAAAACGTCAGCCCCCTCCAAAGTCAACCCACGTCCCGCCTCAGCACACTGGATTCCTCAGAAACTCCAGATTCAGCCCTAGAGGTCACGAGGCTTTTTTTTTTTTTTAATGAAAAGGTTCTTCAGTGGGGTCCTGTTGAGAAACATTCCCGCATCCACAACACAAAATCAAATCATGCTCCTGGTTGAATCCAAGAGGGGGAAACACACCGCCCACATTCAGGAATTCATAACAAACAATGAAGTTGAAATTCAAAGGTAACGCAGGCTTTGCAATCAAGCATGAATGTCGGTGGAAGTCACTAGATATGATGAGCTCATTTAGTTTTTAAATCTGCAAGGTAATGGTCTGTGCGGGGCCATTACAGCAAAGGAACAATTTTGAGTATTTCATGTAAACGTTTCTTCTCCATCTCTTTTTTTCTCATACATGCACATGGACGCATGCACACACACACACACACACACACACACACACACACACCACACACAGCTGCCCCTCATTTCTGGGAACCTAACTGTAGCTTTTGCATAGCCTCCATGGAGTAAATAGTGTTCTTCCCAAAGAACCGACCAACTATGCTTTCTCCAGGGCCATAATTAACTGGGGTGTCTGGAAGTTCCAACGAATGGACTCCCAGACCTTTATGTACACTTGCCATCACCTCCAGGGCCCATCACCCTCATGACCCCTTCCAAGACAAACAACACACACACACACACACACACACACACCCATAAGAGAACCAGTGCTCTGCCCAGCAGAACCAAAGGCAGACACCGAAGCAGACCAGGCACCGAGGAAAAGGGCTGTTGTCATGTCATTTCACGGACAGTCACTGAAGGTTGGCTTGGAGGCCAGGATACTACCATGCGTACTGATCTCCCTGGTGGCACTGGGTGAGTGGGACACAGTGTCTGTCCCCACCAACCAGCCTCAGGGAGAAGAGAGCATGAAATACAAAGAAGCTTCTAGGTCCACTGTGACCAGAGGCAGTTTACCAAAGGCAGGAGGAGCTGTCTCATCCTTGTGAAACGCAAACCTGAGGCCTGTGACCACAGCTGCCACATTTCGGGGGACCCCAGAACTGAGCAGATCCTGTCCTTAGCTTTGAATCTCGCTACTCACTCACTCCCACGGTGGGACCCTCCACCAGCAGCTCCTCACAGCAGATCAAAGAAGCCAGTTCTCCCTGAAGTGAATAAAGCTGGGTGCTCACTTTACAGCAGCACATACATTCAAATAAAGCTGAAAAGTCACAGGCCCCTCCCTAAGGGCCCCAGCCCATTCCGGACGCAAGTGTTCTAACACTTAAAATTCATAATCTTCTCCCGAGAGATGGCTCCCCAAATTGTGTAAGCCTCAGGCCCCAGCAAACCTAGGTCTGCCCCAGGAACACGATCGCTATAGTAACTGGGGATTCACTTACTCCACGATTCCTTATCAAAATGCTTCTATATGCCAGGCACTATGCCAGGTCATGGGCATGTGAGGATGCACAAACCACATGGCGCCCAGCAGGCACTGCACTCAGGTGGTTGGTACAGACCTCGGTGAGCACAGTGGCAGCAAGATGGGCTTTTTCCGCAGCAAAGTCCAATACGGACCTTGCAAAACCTAACCCCGTGCATCCATGCGTCCGTGCTTGGCTCAGGTTGAAGACACATCCAGGGACCCAGGAAAAGCAGAAGCAAAGCCAGAGAAGATCCATGCTGGTCCCCGAGAGGCAAGGGCAGGAGCACACAAGGGTCCAGGCTCTGGGAGCACTCTCTGGGCACTCACTCAGGAGTCCTCCCCAGGCCTTCTGGGCCAGAGGACCATTCTGTTCCCCCACCCCAACCTCGTCCAACTTCCAAGCTAAAAAGCTTTGAGGAGTAGGAGAGAGAGACAGAAGATCAACCAAGACGGACGGAGACAAAGACAGATGAAGATCTAAGAAAGGAGAAAGAACATACAGAAGAGCATCAGGACAGGGCTGAGGTCGACGCAGATGCCAGGACAGAGACAAAGAGATGGTGTGAGAGGAGACGGGGAAATAATGGAAGGAGAGAAGAGCCACCCTGAAAAATAGCCTCCTGCCACCACAGAGAGCCCAGAAGAGGGCGCTAAGAAGGACATCCCCCAACCCCGCAAACTGGGCCCAGGCATAGCAGCTGGGGGGGCGGGATGTGAGGGCCACGGAGAAGAGCCCTGGATGACCGACCGCCCCAGAATCCTGGCAGGGGGTGCGTCTGGGAAGCAAAAGGCAGGTGAAAGGGCCCTGGAACCAGGAAAATGGCATTGCCTTGGGATGGAGCCTACACCATCACCCTACCCTACCTACAACCCCATGATCTACTCATCCTCATACCAAAGCAAGGGCCAGCCAAACAGCCCAGAACTTAGGGAGGACAGAAGGAGCCAGGGAGAGAAAAGGAGAGAATGTAAGAATAAACAGCAGACAGACAGATGTCCTGGCATCCATGTCTCTGGGGGCATTCATTTCCCCATAAGAATATCATCACCCAGCTCTACAAAGTCTTACGGTGTTGGGAGGGGGTGCGTGGGGGGAGAAACCACCCTACTTTGGGGTTGAAAAAATCAGAAATAAACACACACACACAGAGAGAGAGAGAGAGAGAGAGAGAGAGGGAGGGAGGGACGCAGAGAAAGAGAGAGAAGGTTATTACATAATTTCTACTTTCTTTCCTCCACCCTTAAAGTAATGTTCTATCTGACAAGCTCCTCTCTGAGGGGGGAAAAATGACAAATCCAATCCAAAATTCAACAGCCTGTGTTCTGTTCGGAGAGCACACAGTGTACTGTACAGCCCATAAAACTCCAAACAGCCTCCAGACACTGCCGCAATCGTCCCCCATCAAAACACTTTGTCTTGCATACAAAAATAAGATACCGCGCTGAACGGAATACAAAATCAGCCCATTACAGTACAGGGAGACTGCTACTTAGCAACGAGGGGGCTCTAAAGCCTCAGTGCTCGACAGGAAGCAAAATCTGTCGAGCCTGTTGGGCAAATGATAAACATTAGCAGTATTAAAAAAACACAAAAGCCATGTAAATGGATAGACATAATGTGGAAGCGAATTTATAGAATAAATTGGGACGGGGGACCAGAGCGTAGGGGGAGAGAGGCTGGGATCCAGAGGGGTAGAGGCAACGAGCTTCCCAAACCCCTGCTAAGGCACCATATGGAGAGAGAGACGTGTGTATTTGGGGGGAGGAACATGTGAACCCTTCTTCACCCAGGGGCTGTAGGTGCACGGGGGCAAGAGAAGTGGAGGAACGCTGTTTAATACAATGACCTGCATTGAACTTGGCGAACTTCCTCTGCTCGGCTGGCCTGACGTACAATCTTCAGAGCACACATACCCCGCAGCACCAGGGTGGACAGACCTGGGGCTTTACCTGCCCCGGGGGCCAGCATCATACCCAGTGCTGTTACAGGACCTGTCATTTGCTGTAAACAAAATCCCTAGCCAGAAAAAAAAAAAAAAAAAAAAAAGTTAAAAAAAAAAAACAGAGGCAACAAATCCAAAAGCACCCCATCTGGGCTGGAAAAATCAGTATATTTCATCAGGTAAAGGGGAAAAATACTCTGGCTGTGAATCAGCAGCTGGGTTTCGGATCCTAGCCAAAACAGGAGCTAAAAAGCAAAACCATATTCTTCTGGTCTCAGTTTAAGGCTCTTGAGGCAAAGAGGGAGAAGGGGCGGGGGTGGGGGGGGCGGTGAGGAAGGGGGCAGAGGGGGGGAAGAAATGTATTTTTCATCAGCCAGTGTATAATTTATAAACAGCATTAAACAGTTTTTGTTTTCTTTTTCCTCTCTCCCGTGTATGGGCTTGGACAGCAGTCAAGCCTGCATTAATTTCTGCTTTGGGTACAGTGTGTTCTTGGAGGCACATCTGCAAGCGATCATAAACTCTCTGGAATGCTGGCAGAACATCCAGACCTGCCGGCAGGCCAGTGACGACACCACTCTGGGAAAAAGTTCGGGAAGCAGGCCAAATTCAGAGCGGGGGGGGGGGGGGGGGGGGAAGCGCAGTGTGTTCAAGACAGAGCCAGGGAGAGTGGCTGCTTTCTTCCCTCTTCCCCTCATTCTGCACCCCGTCACCACCACCCACCGAAGGGAAGACAGTGGGCTTCTGAGCCTCTTCTGTCTGACCCTCTCTGTGCTCTTAACCCCAACCTCCATGGTGCCTGCTTCTGAAGGCGTGCCGAGGGCGATACAGGACCTGAGGAAGTTTCTGGTTTACCCCGATGGCAGAAAGCTACTCTGACGAACAGACCGCGACATTCACTTGAGAGCAGGCAGAGAGGGGATGAGCTGACCACAGCTCAGACCTGCCTGGATAACACCCAATCTCTTGCTCTTAGCAGATACCTATCTGGCAAGAGAGAGGTGACAGAGACAAGCAAGTCCTGAGAGGCCACCTTTAAACCCTAAGACGCCTCTCCAATCCTCAGCCTGGGGACCATACGTTGCCACCACAGGGAACCATCCAGCTGCCAGGCTCCCCCCTCCCTACTTGCCCTGTCTCTGGGAAGACCCTGAACCCCAAAGCTCAGTGTTCCGAAAAGAAAAAAAAAAAAGGAACAAGTACAATCCACAGGTCTTTGACATCTGTAATTTTTTTCCCCCTTCCATTGGACCAGGACATGGGAAAGCATGAGAGAACCAATCTGGTTTCTGGTCCCAACCCTTCCAGCCCTTTTTCTGTCAGACGGATGACCCAGGTCCCTGATGATATGCCCTGGCCACCCCCATGCTGCTGCTGGAATCAGAAAATCCATCAGCCAAAGACCATATTCCTTCCCAGTGGCTCCGACGATGGGGACGAGACTGGTATCAGGGGAGATTTCTCAACAGCCATGGCTCATGGTGCCCAGAAAAGGGCAGGAGGATGGAGAACAGGGGACCTACTGATCCCTGGCAGGACTGGACTCCCAAAGAAAGGCCACCCTCAATCGGGACTAGAGGCATGGGCCTATCTACCTTCCAACCACACCCCAAGATTGTCAGGCATGCCATTTCTCCAAGGGGTCTTATAAATCCTACACTCCGGGCTAGTCTACATCAAAAAGCCCACAGTCCTTTCTTTCCAGGAAAAAAAAAAAGTGTCACTCCCTTATTCAACCTTCCAGTGGCTCTCCAGTGCTGCAGGTAAAGCGCACATTGCTTTGCTACTCAAGGCCCCCACAATCTCACCTCATCCCTCCCTTCCAAAGCCTGCCCTCTCCCCCCCCCCACCCCCGACCCCAACACAGCCTGTACATCCCGGCTACACTGCATGTCATCGTGGTGGCTTGGGTCTCCCCTACCAGTTCCTTTCAAAATTCCATTATTCCCACCAGTCATTTTAAGTTCTACCACCCTCAGGAAAGGACACTCTCCTCCTGCAAGTTCCTCCTAGAATTCTCCCTGACTCTTTGTGTCCAACACCTTCTTTGGTCATTTCAGTCAAACATCTCTCCTACTGGGCGTAAGCTCCTTGAGGGCAGGGATGCTGTAAAGCTCTCTCCAGTGGTGCTTAGTCAATGTCCGCTGGCTGCAAAAACGAATGACGCTCCCAGGACAGGGGCAGACCACAGAAACCTGCAAACCCCTCAACAGCCTGCAGTCAAGTCAAAAACAGGAGCAAGGAGTTCTGGGTGTGCTCACTTACAATCCACCAGTACTGCAGCCAAGCCGTGGGAAATCCTACCTAATGGGAAACCTTACACCAGCAAATCCCAGAACCAGCCCGAGCCACCTCCTGGGTCTGCGGTCTCTGCGTGCACATCTCACAGCCAGGAATCACCTCTTCAGTGACAGCAAGGAGTGGCAAGGAGACAGCAGGTCGCCGATCCCCGCAGCAAAGGGTGGGAAGGGAGCTGTCAGAGCGAGCCCAGGAGGAGCAGCTTTGCAAAGCATCCAAGGTGGTCACTCCTCCCACCAGGCCTTGTTTTTTTTCCCCAAACCGTCCCCATCCCAAACGCACCTCTGGGAACGCAGGGTGTGGCCAGATCTATCCTCATTAGTTAATGAGTTAGGTTATTTGTTAATTTAAGCTTATCGTTATCATCAGGTATATCTCATAAACACTTGATTAGTTAACTCACTCAAATAGAAATAAAAACTTCAATTAAACTAAACATTCACTACTACCATTTAGGGTCTTAAAAAAGGAAGGAAAAAAAAGACAGAGAGAGAAAGAGAGAGAAAGAGGGGGGGGAAGAGAAAGAAAGAAGTGTCTCCAAGAAGGGCCTCCTACAGGGCAAACTTCTAATTAAACAAATTGTCGATTTCAACACAATGAAAACTGATTTAGGAGTGTAAATTTAGTATTCTAGTCACTGAAAATAAAACCTCATGTTGTCGGTCTCCTACAGGCTGATTTCCTCAGATAGGGAAATGCAGAGGAGAGGAAGACAACGTGAGAAGGGGCAAGAGACAAGAAGGAAGAGCAAGCCAGAGCGTTTCATTCTTTCATAAATAACATCTCCGCAGAAATCCGCGCGGCCTGTTCTCAAGCATCAGAGCAGCTCCTGTCTTGCGTCCTCCTTCACCCCACCCCTACCAGATTAGAAAAAAAAAAAAAAAATTAATCGCATATGATGACAAACTTGGCTCAGCACTCACTGTACCCACTGTACCCACAAGGCTGGCTCACAGCCAGGCCTGGCCGGGTGCCAGAACTACAATAACAAACACAGGCCACGCTAGCCAAGAGGGGGTGGGGGCAGCCAGCGCGCCCAGCAAGGAAGTGAGCCAGGAGGAGCACCGTTCAAGCTCGGCCGAGCACAAGAAAACAGCAGGAATGTGCCTGGTCCGAGGGCAGCAACCACATTCAGGGGAAGGCGGGGGCACCGGGACCCGCACCCAGATCCCAGACTCGCTTCTCCACGGCCTGCCCCTTGGAATGGTCCCCGAGGTCTTGGAGCATCTATTGTTCTGCTAGGCTCTGCAGTGCGGCCCCAACCCTCGGGGACGGTCTGTAAAGTGGGTCTGCACAGCACATGCTCAGGGGCCCGAGCCTGCTGACGGCTCCCAGCAGGGAGCCTGCAAAGCCGGGCAGCAAGAAACATCTCGAGTCCTCTAAACCGTCAACAGAGTTCTGTGATCGTGCAATGGAGAGAGGAGTCAGAACGTGTAAAACCCCACTTCCCTTGGCCCCTAGAATCCGACAGGAGACCCGGCACTGCTGCCTGGCCCTCCACACCCCTCCTCTGGGGCCTTCACTGTTTCACAGGGGGCGTGAATGATTCAGGAAGTGGTCCAGCCTCCCTCTCAGCTCGTGTTGCTATTTTATTTTCAAGACATCCCAACGCAGGGGCGACACGTACGCGGGAGAACGACACGGAAAGGAGCAGCAGAAAACAGAAATATCTAGCTCCTTTGCAGGCAAGGAGCTGTCTGCAAAGGTGAATGAAAGCACTATGACCCTCCCCCCCTCCCCCGGCCAAATCCTCTCTTCCAAGGACACTGGCAAGTGGGTTTCAGAGAGACAAGTCATTTTGCACAATCAGACTCTGTGTCGAGTAAGATATGAATGGAGAAGAAAGCCTAGGGAGACAGGACCCAGCTCCCAAAGCTGCCAGGACATCCGGAGGAGACCATGGGAGCCCAAAGTGGCATCTCAGGCAGAGCACATCCCTAGGCGGTGGCTGGCTCCGGAGGGGGTGGTGCAAAGTCACTCATCTTGTCTGAACTGGGGGCTCTGGGCCCACCAGCAAGTGCATAAGCAGTGCCTCTCCTCTCTGCCACTCCCACTGGAGCCACCAATGCTGCAGAGATTAGCTCGCTCACATTCAGCCAATACGGGTCGGCAGGCTCCCGGCTGCCCCCCAGTGAACCTCTGGGTCACAGTCTAAACCGTTCGTCTTGTAGGAGGGAGCCGGCAGGAGACTGGAGCTCCCCTGACACAGTCTTAGCCCTCCCAGGCCACACTCACTCATCTGACCACCATCTACTGACTCCGATAACGTGCCTAGCAATGTGCTGTACATAACGGGGACACCCCATCCCCAGTAGCTTACAGCCCAGCAGAAGAACGAAGGGAGAGGGAAACTACTTTTACAGAGAGCCTATCACGGGTCAGGCCTAGTGCTCAGGGTCTGAGGTGAGCCTCACAATTTCTCCAAGGTAGAGTCAAGCGCTCTCATCTTACAGATGAGGATACAGAGGCTCCAAAAGCTTACGTTTTTTGCCCGCGATAACGTGGGCAGGAGGTAGGTTTCCAAATTTCTACCCCGGACTCCCAAGGAGAGGAGATAAGGCAGGTCCCTAAACAACCACAGCACAAAGAAGAAAGACTGTGCCCGGAGAGCTTCAGATAAAGAAATGCAGACACCCAGAAGCAGGCAGGACTGCTCCTGGCTGAAGGTGGGGAAGTGCGGAGGATGGCATTGCTAAGGGACCTCAGAAGATCCGGCAAGGCCGGGGAAGGGTTATTCAAGCAGAGGGAAGGGGGTGAACAAAGCCACGGAGCCCAGAAAGCAAGCTGTGTCAGTATGCACGGGGAGCAAACCAACAGACGGGTCTGGCTAGCGTGCTGGACTCAAGGAAGGGGCAAGGAGGAAGGATGCTCGCTGGGCCAAGTTCCGGAGTGGGCGAGGAAGCTTCAACCACAGGCTGAAAAGTGTGTTACCCGCGTGGAAGTGTCCAGCACCTCACTGTTGGAGATCACACAGGGGCCCGCACCAGGAAGCACATAAAACAGAAGACCCACACTCTTGGCACTTGGGGGGTGGCCAAGCCGGTTGGCAGACAGCTTTGAAACCCCACACTGAACCCTAAACAACCTACCAAACTGAAGGGAAGCGAAAAGATACAGGGTGCAATTTATAAAAACAGGACAAAAGGAGTCCATGAGTCCCGAGCAGCTGCTGGACACAAGGGTATATGAACTCAGGACTCCAGGCCAATGTGGGATGGGTGGGCAGGACGAGGACGGTTCAGTGGAACAAGGGGTGAGGGTGGGCGACCCCACCGGGAGAAGAACGGAACACACGAAGATGTGCGGACAGAGAGCGCGTGCTGAGACAGACACCACCTGGCGTGGCACAGTGCCTGGATCTGGAAGGGGTTGGGGCACTTGAGGAGACGCCGTGAGGGCCAGGGAGAGAGCATCCCATGCAGCACCGAGCCACACGGGCTCTGCAGCCAGACTGTGGTGACTGAAGCATAAAAAGCACCAAACAGCATTGACATGACCGTGCGAGCCACGGGAAGACAGACTGCAAACAGCCAGCCAGACCAGAAGCTTCTGGGGTAAGGTGATGGGAACATGCTCCAGGGGCAATGTGGGGGAAAAGGAAGGTGAAATGGAAAATCGCCATTTACGACACACCACATATATGCCAGGGCATGTACAACAGATGCTTTTAACCTACATTCTGTCCCACAGTTTCTTTAAAAAAAGGACACAAGTTAGGCAACACCTGCCCTTTACAGATGCACAAAACGGGGTTCAGAGGACAGATCCACCCCAGGTCACAAAGCACGTATTACAGACGAGGTTTGAACGTGTGCCTAACCCCAAAGCCCGTGCTCACTTCACTAGTGCTGGGCGCAGTGTGGGACAAAGACATCCACACGTGCCAGTAAGAAGATGGCCTCAACTCTCCCCCAAAATGTGACCCTAAGGTTGAAAGGCATGGGAATCAGAAGAAGAGAGCACTGGCCCTGACAGGGAAGTCTGAAGGCCTCTGCAACTGAACCCAGACACCCCGCTGGCCTCAGAGCAGCACCATCAGACCCGGTGTATCCTTCCCTCCGCCAAGGAGAGCTGGGCACGCTGCATGCCAGGTACCACTCCATTTCCCGTGCTTCGGGGAACAGAGCAGCTTTGCCCCAAACATGGGCAAAACCCCCCGCAGCCACACAGCCAACCCCCCTGGAACTGGGTAAAACTACCTTGCAAAAGACAGCACGAGGTAACTAGCTCTGTGTTCCTAACCTGTTCAATTAAAGGCTCCCGTATTAACATGACCCCAACAGTCAGATTCATGAGACACTGAGAACCGAATGCCACAACTGTTGTGCTAATGCAATTGTCGTGTGCTTTGGCAGGGAGATCACACACAGGGCACTGGGGGCTAACAAAGCCCTAGGAATCCCAAGAGAGCATGAGGACGGGTTTGTGTGGACGGTCACACCATTAGGACGAACTCTCTGCTCCATGAACCTGGAGAGAGTATCCACGAAACACGGTGGACCACAAGCCCCAGCTGGCAGTGGGGACATCCGGGCTCTGAGCGAGGGCAGGGGCAGTTGCCTGGGCTCAAATGGGCCAGTCAGGGCAGCATCGCCTACCTGAATGAGCCAGTAAGTGCATTCTTAGTCGCAAACTATCCAGGAACCGCTTTCCGCAGAGTTCACACCCGTACGTCTTCATCCCACTGTGCAGCTTCCTGTAGGGAGAGGAAAAAATAGGTTGCGGCTGCTCTGGCTGGACAGGAGGCAGGCCCACCCTCACCTGGGGGCTCTGCGGACATCCCTCCAGTAGGTGGGCAGGAGGGAGGGGAGGTGGAAGGCATGGGGGCTACAGATGGGCACTGACGGAGACATCCCCACATGCTCAGACAGCCGAACGCGCCCCTCTTCCCAGGGACCGCTGCCAAGGAAGAATCTATTCCTGGTCTTGTCCAAGAGCTAGAGAACAGGGCACTTCCTACTGCTTTACCCACTGGCACACAGACCAAGGGGGGAAAGAAATCAGATCCGATTTCAGGGTGAGAAGGAAGAAGCACGGGACAGTCAGTCAGACATAACGCTCACTGTCGAACCAGCACTGGGCGTCCTCGGAGGCCACCGGGCCTCTGCTCCCCTCGGTCAGGTCATGCCCCCCACTGCGCTGCAATTGTGCACGTGCCGAGCTCCCCCACGACACCGTCAGACTCCGAAGCGGTAGCACATGTACCCTTTCTCTCTCCCATCCCCAGCTCCCACGACAGTGACTGACACATAGTAGGCTCCGAATAAGCTTATTAATGAATCGGTGCCTTTATGGGCACAATAAAGCCGCTTCTCTCTTGGGGCATCCAGATGTTCTCAGAGCCGCACGTATGTGTCTCTAACACGCATGCCCTTCCCCTAAGGCCCAGCTTAGAAGACGTCTTCCTTCTGTTTTGACCAGAGGTTGAGCCCTGACAGGAAGATTTCAAGAAACTGGGTAACATCACCCTACAAATGCAGAATGGTGCGGACGGTAACGGTCATTTGGTTTTCCAGGTGCTTTCACACCCTTCATCTCATTTTACCAACACTGCAATTCTGAGTCGGGCCTGACACACAGGACCACCCCAAGACGACAGAGGTCCTGGTAACAACTGGCCAGAGGCCCAGCCTGCAACAGAGCTCCGATCCTGAGCTGGACCTTTCGCCCCAGGCCCCTCTGCTCTGTCAGAGGCCGGCAGCCGAGTCGGGTAAGACGCAGGGGAGCAGGCGGGTGGCAAAGAGCTGAGCGGTGGGAAGAAGGTCTATGTGCTGTAGGCCGGCAAGGATCTGAGCTGCTGGCTGGCGTGTGGGCCATCTGGCCTGAACACTGACTTTCTTCCCACCCACACTCCTGTTCTCAGGCCCTTACTTGCCACTGCCAGATCCGGGATCCACCTCCGCCCCCGTCTCTGTGCCTTCTTGCCCTACGGAACAGAGCAGGGAACGGCAGCCAGAGGCACGAGCTGATGGCAGTAGGGCAGAGAGTAGAGCATACAAAGTCCCCTTGGAGTTGACAACCCATTGCAATCAGACGGTGACGGGCTAGGATCACGGTAAAAGGCTGGAGAGCTGCGGGTACTGATACACACAAGACCGCGGGTGTGGAGGGGAAGTGTTACACGCCCAAGTCAGCAGCACCCGGATCTGAGCCTCGGAGCCCAGATCACGACCACTACACCGAGCCACCCGCCGCCACCACCTTCCAAATCCCCTAACGAGAACTCAGTGGTAAGTCAAAACCACGCAGGCCCCCAGGTGAGCCTCCTGAGTGCCACAGTCTATGGGCCACAGTGGCTTGAGGATGGCACGCCATGTCCACGCCCAGCCCCCTTCACAGAACTCTTTCTCAATCAGGCTGTTTTGTTTGCTCGCTTTCCCTTTACTTCCTTGCCAAAAGCAACAAATAATTTCTCAATCACACACACACACACACACACACACACACACACCCTCATCCCTGATACTGTAGTGCGCCCCACCCCCATATTATCTTACTCCTGGCCATGGCTGATCCAACCCAATTGGGAAATAGTAACCGTACAGAACATTTTAACTGAACATTCTTAACTCCAAATAGATTTCACAATGCTGGACACTGGGACATGTCCTAATAGCATTCTGGGCAAACCATGTTTTTAAACACATGCCCAGGCAACTAAGTGTGTATGTGTGCGTGTAAACACATGATAGACAGTATTCCTGCCACTCACCCAGGCATGGCAAATGTTTGCTTTCCTAAGACATGTTCTGTGGAGCAGCAAAAACTCAATTCACAAATGGTTCGGCCGGTGAACCTCTTGCACGCATTCACGGTCACGTGTGGTGGAGGGCAGGGCATGGGTTTCCATCCCATCGATTTCCATCTTTTTCTTCACTCGTGATTTCTTACCTTCCAGGAGTGCCCACCTCTCAGGGAGCAGCTAAGCGGAGGACCAGCACCTATTTAGACAGGTTTCCCAAAAGGACCCTGGAGTGACCAGTCTTCCAGTATCAGCAGCCATCAACCAGGGTAAGCATCCCAACCCACCTCTTCTCCCTGCAGGCTCCAGACCAAATCTCTGACCCCGACGAATACTTTCTGGGTAACCCCACTGCCTTTCTTCTGGATGTGAATGGATTTGCCTGGCAATCAGTGAAAGTGACTTTCTTGAGCCACTGGACTAGCCTGGTGTGAAAGGTGGTAGCCTCTTGCCCTTTGCTGGAGAGATAGCAAGGTACAGGGAAGGCTGCGGGGCCAGCAGCCAGAAGACCTGGCTCCTCAGCCTTACTCGGCCATTAACTTGCTTTATAACCTTGGACAAATCATGCTGTAACAACCTCTCTGCATCTTTTTCACCTGTGAAGTGATATGGGGGACTTCTAAGGCTTTGATCCCTTATGGAACCTAAATTTTAACAGTCAAAACTCTTACTCATGGGATGCCTGGGTGGCTCAGTCGGTTAAGAGTCTGACTCTTGATTTTGGCTCAGGTCACGATCTCATGGTTCATGAGATCAAGCCCCACGTCAGGCTCTGCGCTGACAGCAGGGAGCCTGCTTGGGACGTTCTCTCTCTCTCTCTCTCTCTCTCTCTGTCTGTCTCTCTGCCCCTCTCTCGCTTGCAGGCAAGAGAGTGCTCACATGCGCACGCACTCTCTCTCAAAATAAACAAACATTATTAAAAAGATCTTCTTCCTATCATTTTGCCTAGTTTCCAAGGAATTTCCCTAAAGGGGATTATTATTATTATTCTCTCTGAACCACATTCCACTGTGCGATGTCCCATGACACCTAGGCAGCCAGGCTAGGATAGCCTAAACAAAAATCGACACCCAACCCTAAAATCGATACTCATTTTAAAACCTTCTAATCCAGACAACCTGAGTTTCTTCCTTTACTCACTTGTGGTCTATTTTTCAGTGAAAGAAACTTCTGGAACCCATCAGCAGCCTTTCTTTGGAACTATTCCGCTGCCACGCATTTCTCAGCCTTCAGAGACACAGATGTCCTATCTTGTCTGATCCTTGGGGTAAGGACACTGCCCTGTACCTGACCCACTAACTCAGCGTCCCACACAGGTTGCCAGAGGTGAGTGTGGCATCCATGTGATCCACACCAAGTACAAGGACAAAAGTCCTGCCCCACTGCCAGAGAGACAAGGGCAAAGCACACTAAGTTCAGAAGAGAACAAGGAAGCACTTTACAGCCCTAGGAGTTGAGTGAAGCCCAGCACTGGTTTGCTCCTATCTTTCGTTACTGTTCAGAGCCCCAAGGGAAGGATGTGGAATGGAAAGGTGAACCCTTCCAACCCATAGAAAAAGGAAATGGCAGAGAAGAATCTGAGTGCCTTCAAGAGACTTGGCTACCAGCAGACTCTCTGTATAGCCTGCAGAATGACCAAGGAGGAAACAGAATTCCAGCTGGCTTCTGAGCAAAAGTGCAATTTGTATGAACCCATGGTCTCTCACTCTGCAGACCACAACCCCTGCCCTGCCCCCCGCCACTACCACTATACTATGCAAGTCATTTTGATGAAAATGGAAATTCTGTCCACCTCCCTCTTCCTCACCACACACACATGTTTTCCCAGTCTGGTCTTGTCTTTTCGCAAGGTCTAACTGCTCATGGCCATCTGAGGTCACCAGCCTCCACTACAGCACAGGAAGGAAGGACAGGTGGGGACATCTTTGTGCCTGTCTGCATAAGTCCCTCGGTTTCACGCTCGCTTCTTTGAGAAGCAGTCCTGTTGCTGAACGCCATTTTCAGAGTAACCCAGTTTCAGCATGGCCCCAACACTTCTGTTCCATGATTGCTGGAGGATCCATCCCCACTCATGCGTCAAGTCCCCGCCACGCCCTCCCCACCTCCTCCCGCCAAGCGGTAGTGCTGTCCCAGCACGGCCCACAATTGGCCCACTGGGCAAACCCATCTTGAATGGAACAGATTTTCAATTATGTCCAAAAAGACAAAGAAAAAATTAACCTTTGGCAGGTTTCTAGCTATTTTCTCAAGAGAGCTGAATCATTATGAGAAATTAGAGCTAAGCAAATCTGAACCTTTTAACAAGTAACCAGAGAGAAAGACTCATTCCTTCTCACTGATTCTCAACCACACAACCCTCGCCAGTCAAATCAAGCTAGCAAGATACATCGAGCCATCTCTGTGCTACTGGGAGTCTGACAAGTCATAGATTTTGTCTGCTCTGGACTATAAACTACGTAACGGCAGACGCCATGTTGATTTTCCCTCTTCTTCAAGGGATCTAGTTTTAATTTTTTAAATTTTCTTGATGTTTTTTATTTCATATTTGAGAGAGAGACAGAGACAGCAAGAGGGGAGGTATAGAGAGATGGAGACAGAATCTGAAGCATGCTCCAGGCTCTGAGCTTTAGCACAGAACCCGACATGGGGCTTGGACTTACGAGCAGTGAGATCATGACCTAAAGTCATCATCTCAGTGAGATCGTGAGCTAAAGTTATACACTCAACCGGCTGAGCCACCCAGGCGCCTCACGTAGGGTCTAGTTTTCGAAGGGATTTGCTCATTTCTGCTTAAGAAGCTCCTCCATCTAAGGTAGGCTGGAGGCATCCCTCCTCTCATCTTTAACAGTATTCCAAGCACAAGAACTTCGTGGACACCTCCAACCCAGTGCTGAACTCTTGTCCTATGGCTCCTGAAGTCTGCAAAAGGAAGGCCAATGCTATTTCACAGCCACACAAAGCCTGAGCTTCAGACCAACCCCTCATTCTCAAGATGAGCCTTCATCTCCCCAGTGTACCTAGAACGTAAGAGCAGAATGAGTGGCAGCAAAGAGAGACCCATGCCGTACTCCATCCTCCCCTCCAGACCCAGCTGACCGTAACAGTGCTCCCTAAGAGCACCTTCTGTGTCTACTCTCTGCAGGAAGAGTTCAGCCCGTCTCTATCCCACAGAGCCAAGGGCCACAGGAAAAATGCTAGGAGAAGGGCCTGAAGGGGGGCTCCAGGCCCAGCAATGCCCACATTCCATTTCTTCCCAAGTTCCTTTGGCCAGAGACAGAAGCAGTCAAAGCAGGCCAACAGGAAGGTTTAGAGAGGGAATTCAGTTCCAACAACCCAAGAGCAACACTCCCTCTCTCCCTCCCTCTCCTCCTGGGGATCTGAAAGTGCCTGAACTGTGAGTTTTGCAAGGTAGACCAGCAGTGAGAACTTGAGTCTGTCCACAGGGAAAGTGAGTGGGAGGGAACTGCCCATCTTTGAAAAATAAAGTGGGGAATCCATCTTATAAGGACTTTTTTAAGGTCACGTTTTTCTTGTTCTCAGCTTAAGTGATCCCATACCCTGAACAGCACGTGGCTCCGGCCAGTGCGGCCTTCACGGTCCTTCCAACAATTCACCCCCTTCTTGGTCTGAGCTGTTCCACATGCAGAAGCCACCCTAAAGCCTGGGGCTTTTGCTTTCTGATCCCATGACCATCAGCTTGACCTATGCAGTGCTTCTAAGGGGTACTCAAAACAGGCAAGGACAAGACAGGAGATTCTGAGAGTCAGATCCCAAATGACGCTCTTCTCTCAAAGCCTGCTGCCCACATGGAAACCAATATTCTCCAAGGTTCTCTTCTTACCATGGGAACCTAGCTACCACCAAACCGCCTGCTTCTTCCTCTCCCTGAGCAGGACCTGACCAGCTGGCAATGGCATGCTGCCTTGTGCCCCATGTGGCCATGAGACGAGGCAGGTCCCTTCACAGAGCTCTGCCAAGACTCTCAGTCTCAAAAGCAACAAATGATTCCCAAGCACCATGGTCAGAGAACTCCACCCTGGCCTTGCTCACCTCTCCAACCAGAAACAGAACCAAGAGAGGACAGAGGAAAGAGCTTATATACTTCGGCAATGGGCTTATTCCTTTCTCTAAGACTCGTAAGTTCGAAACACACCTCCAATGTCCACTGACCTTTAATTCAAATGGCAAGAGGAAGACCAAACAGCCAAAGCATTCTGGGCTCCAATTTTTAGAAGGCATGAATGAAAACTTATCAGACTATCAGGAATGTACTCCCCAGAGCAACTTCCAGGGAGATTTCAAGGTGTTTCCATATTCAGTTCAATCTCCTGAACTTTCTACACATGCCTTTCTGTGGGGAAGGGGTACTCTGAAAAGAGCTTGCTCTACTGAAGGCCTCTGCCCTAAACCAGGACAACTGGAATACTCAAGGAATGTTCCCTACCTTCTAAGGGTGACATCATCTTGTCCCAAGGGAAGGTCTCTTACGGCTACCATCAGTGACACATTCTAGTCCGAATGGGTCATTACATCCAGTATCATTCTCCTTAGGAGCAAGCCATGTAGAAGTTCTTCGAAGCTTGAAGCTCTTTGACGACAGGGAATAGGTGTCTATTTCTGCGCCTAAACCCTCAGCACAGGTGCAGACAACCAGAGCTATGAGAGAAGCTACTGCTAGGTAAGCAGGCGCCAACCAGCCTGAGACAAAAGGATACCTGGCCACTGAAACCTCGCCCTGGGACTGCCTGGGATCACAGAAGGGGCCTGGATTGCCCAGGGTGGGGGTGGGGGAGAAAGATTAGTTCTAATCTTGGGGGGGGAGTGGGTCACTTTCATTTTCTCAAGGCATAAAGGAAATTATCCTTTTACCCACTTTTTTTTTTTAATGTTGAGATTAGACAGTCATTTGACAAGCTGTGAATGGGGAGCTGGTATTACCACAAATTATCCTTGTAGCGATAGAGTTCCTTGCTCCCTGACTAGTCAATATTAATAAACATTACCGAATGCTTTTACAACACAATTTATTTTTTAATATAGCTCTTTATGTATGCCATAAAGTAAATATACCAATAAAAGGCAAGGATTTCAAACAACAGATTAAAAAAAACAACCAAGAACTAACAGAGGGCTAGTTAACGCCTTCCACACCACAAGATAAGGGCTGACAGGACCCACAGAGTGCGCCCCTCTCCTGGGAACCCGGACCAGGGGAGCTCTAGAAAATGGTGGCCATTTGGTTGCTTTGGGGCCTTTTAAAGGGAGAGGGAGAGAATAGCAAAGAAGGCACGTCTTCTCAAGGATCTAGAATAAAAGTGTAACACATTGGCTAAAACACTCTTCTGGGGGAGGGGGTGGGCAGGAGACCCAGTGTTCACTCCAGCTCTGCTGGTAACCATCAAATGACCTTGGTCGAACCACTTACCCTCTGGAGGTTCCACTTTACGCCCTCTGCAATAATACAAGGGTTGAGTTACATGATTTCTTAGGTCCTTTCCAATCGGGCTGACAACACTGAAAGGCTGTGGGGCCGACAGGAGCCTATGCTCACCAAATTATAACCACCTTCATGAAGGCTCCATCCCTGATTCAACCCCTCAGCCTCCATCATTGAGTCCAGAACAGAGGAAGGACTCGGTGCATTTTTGCTAAATGAATGAACAAACCAACATGAAGGGGAATGCAAAAAGAAAAACATAGAGGTAAAAAAAAAAAAGAGAAAGACACAGAACACTTCCAACATACACACATATCCGTACAAGAACAGCTGTCTCTATTGTCCGAAAGAGAAGGCCTCCATGGGGTTCTTAGAAAAAGACCATGCATCACGCATGGAGCTGACTAAAAAGTGGAAGGAGCTGTCCTGAGCCTTGAAAACAGGGGAAAGGACAATGGCATTCCCCGCGGCCATAACCACACCAAGTACAGGGCTTTCCGATAAGGCTGCCCGTGTGGGTGTTAAAATACCATGTCAGAAATGACAAAGGGGCACGCTAATCTCCCTGCAGCAAATGCTCCTTGAAGGGTCTTCGTGGCCACTGAGCACCAGGAGGCCTGGGCTTCAGGCTGTTACGCAACGGGGCCTTTGTTTTAGAAGACTGAGTCCTTGTAAGTCATTTATTTGAAATATCTCCATCAACAAATTTCACCAAGAACAAAAGTTTTTCATTTGGGCGCCGGGCTACAGGATGATCTTATCACACACAATCTCATACAGTCTCTTTCAACAAGGTCTTAGCGCGCTTATCTGTGAAGTTCCTAGTAGCCAAATATGATTGAAATGTTCTATTTATGCTCACTGGATTAAGGAGATGTTGCAAAACTGCACAAAAACCTGGCACGTGTAAGCAAGGTATTACAGCGTGGGCAGTTAAGATCTGAGGGAAAGGAATCAATACACACTTTTGTAGTTTTCTTTCTTTCTCCTTCTTTTTTTTTTTTTTTTAAAGAAACCAGGAAAGTTGTGCTTTTTGAAAAGGGAAGAGGAAAAATAGTAAAATGCCTTAAGATTTATAGCTTTTAGAGCTTTTTCCAAACCCAAAACAGAGCACCAGGATGCATGCGTGGTGACGTCAGCCCAAAGAAAACAAAAATAAATCCCAAATATTCTCTCCAGACCCTAAAAGGCCCTATAAGGGAACTGAACTATGGTTCCAGATGAGCAGGCGTTTTGGTTTTTTGCCCCTCACACCCATAAGAGGCTTCCATCTTAACCAGCACGAAGAGACAATTTCTCGGAAAACGGTATTTGAAAAGCTACAAATTCCTCCTTTATCTTCCTGTGGGGAGGCAGCATTGTTTCCTGGTAATCGAGGTTCATTTTTACACACTCTCACTTCGGCCACGAAGCCAAGATGCTACCTTCAAATCCCACACACCAGCCACAGATCCTCAGAGACTGTGGAAATTAACTGAGGTTTATTAAGGGCCTAAGAAAGTTCCCTTCGAATTAAAGCCCTCTGAAAACCTCCTTAATGTATATTGCCTCATTCTTTCTGCTTTAGTACACTGAAAATTAAATTACTTCTCTATGAGGATTCTAAGCCGTTAGAGCCATCTTTCTCAACATCAGTTATGAACACAAGATAAGAGATTGGGCAGATGAACCTGTAGGGACACCAAAGCACACTGTGGAAATTACTGTCATTTTAATGAAGGAAAAGGTAAAAAAAAAAAAAAATAGATATCCACCTCTTTTGCCGATTATTTTTTTCTTCCAGAAAAATGTAAAAAAGAAATCTAGTTAACTGAGGTTTTCTAAGAATAATGCTAATGCATTTATAGATCGCATCTGACTTCGAAAGGGATGCTCAGGGTCATCTCAACCATCCTGTGACTGGGGAAGAAAGTGCCACCCCCATTTTGTGGATGAGGAAACGGAGGCCAAGTGACTTAACTCTCCTCTCCCATGGGAGCAGGTGGAAGTCTCTAGACTTCTCACCTCAGGATCTACATTCACATTTGCCCACCTGCAGAGGGTCTATCCATCCCACCCAGAATGTTCTCCCAGAGCCCCCCGGTAAAAGGCACAGGAAAACCACCAGCAGGAAAGGAGGCACTAAGAGCACACCCAGAATTCACAGGACCCTAACCAGAGAAAAGCAAGAAGAAAGGAGCCGCTAAGAAAACAGAAGCCAAATGATGACACCCAGGGTCCACAGACAGGCTGAGTCTCGGGGCAACTTTATAACCTCCTACAGAGAAGACCTCAGGGAAGGCACACCGCCCTCATCCCTTGATGCTTCCTATTTTACACTCCGTCTGTTAATAGCCTACTGTGCATGCCCAGCTCTGGAAAAGTAAGACTGCACTTGAACAGTGCTCCGTCAAGGTGGGTTATACATCAACACTACTCTGCATTACTGCACTTGACTGGTTCCCTTTCCAGCACTTGGCACAACTTACAGTTAACATAGTGGGTTTCCTACGAGAGTTCCTCGCCTCTCCTGGACCGCACGCCACCTGGACAGAGACCACTGTCCGCTGCGTCCTCACAGTCTGGCACAGTGCCAGGCTGCTTTGGTACAGAGCAGGCATTCAATGCATTTGTTTTAAAGAAACGGCTTTACTGAGATACCATCCACATGCCGTAAGATCCACTCTTTTAAAATATACCATTTGGGGGGTTTCAGTCCATTCACTGAGCCGTGCGACCATCTCACCACCGTCTACTTCCGGAAGATCTCATCACCCCCAAAAGAAACCCTGTACCTATTACCAGTCACTCCCCATTTCCCCTCACTAACCCCCCAGTCTCTGGCAACCCCTAATCTACTATCTTACTCCATGGATTTGCTTATTATGAACATTTCATACAAATGGAAGCATACAGTGTGCGGCTGGCCTTTTACGTCTGCAAGAATTCACTTAGAGTGATGTTTTCAAGATTCATCCATGTAGTAACATTTATCAGTGCTTCCTTCCTCTTTATGGCAAGATAATACTCCATTGTATAGACATACCACATGTAATTGACCCATTCGCCAGTCAGCAGACACTGGGTTGTTTCTGCCTTTTGGCTGCTATGAATAACGTGGCCAAGAATACTGGCTTACAAGTTTTATCTTTGGACATGGGCTTTCACTTTCACTTCTCGTGGGTATATGCCTAGGAGTGGAACTGTTGGGTCATCCGGTACCGCTATGTTTTTAACCTTTTAACTGCCAGACCGTTTTCTAAGGCGGCTGCATGATTTTACATTCCCCTCGGCAATGTACCAGGGTTCCGATTTCTCAGTGCATTTTTGGACTAAATGAATAAATGAATGAGGATTCCTTCTGCTGTAGAAGCCAGCCGGGAAGCGGATAAACTTCCAAGGCTCCTCTGGTAAACTAGCATCTTCGTCTGCAGACGTGACATGCCACACTTGTGTTTAACAGAAATCCCAAAGAAGGCTATTTATATTTAGCTCATTCCAGAGAGAGAATCGAATGAAAAATTAAGACAAGGAAAGGAAAACACCAGACAGCCCAAAGCGGGTACTACCTTCTGCCTTCGCATGCGACTCCAACCCCGACCCTCCACACCCCATGTCCAGGCTCAAAAATTTAATAACACACGCTCCTTAAACACATTTAGATGAAAAAACAGGAGCAGGATCCCAGCTCAACGGCAGCTGACTTTGATTTGGTCGGCAGTGAGGGGAGCTTTATTTGACAGCCCTGTTGTCTGTGACAGGAAGCTTGGAAATGTATTTAATAATACTTAAAACCAAAACACACACAAACAAAAATATCGCAGGCAAATCCAGGAGGGAGACCTACAGTGCTGGAAACGACTAAGAACATGGGAAGCCAACAGCAAGGGCTGGCTTCTCTTCCTGAGCTTGCTGGAGGGGGGCAGGGTGTCCTGGAGCAGGCTTCAGGGACAAGTTCTGCTGAGGGCTCCCCAAACTTCTCTTTCCCCCTTGCCTTTCTTTGTCAAGAGAAGGCAGCCGTATTCCTTTCTGCACAGACTCCTTGCAAAGAACAAACAAACAAAGCCTGGGACAGAGCAAGGCCCCTGGCAAGCTGCAGGTAATTAAAACGGCCTGTAAATGCCCCAGCAGAAAGCACTTCAAAGAGACAGTAATTCCAGCAATGGCCAGTCAAGACTGTGTGGTGTAAAAATTATGAGTTTTCCCAACAGGGAGCTTTGTGTGAAAAGGACAGGGTTTGGTGGCAAAGGGAGGGCGAGCCACACAGAGGAGGCTTACAATTGGTGTCCGGACCCAGTGTGTGAGGGAGGCACTGTGTGTGTGTGTGTGTGTGTGTGTGTGTGTGTGTGGCATGCACGCAGGCAAGAGAAAGGGGGACGGTGTGCATGTGTATGTGTGAGAGCACACATTTATCAATGCCGAGACGCTCCAAGCGTGTGGGCATGGAGATAAAAGGCAAAATAAAATAAAAGCAACAGATACGCATCCTCTCCCCTGCTGGGCCTTGTTGTCACGGGGTGTAGCGGGAGGCTCCTCGGGCTCCTGCCTTGGGAGCCTGCAGAGCTGAGCCCAGGGTGCTGGAAATGCTGAACACCCAGCACCCTGGGACCGACGATGGCCAAGGTGCGGTCGGCTCTCTGGATGCGACTGTGTCCTTTCCATCTCGCCGAGACACACGCTTACCAGCAGCACTCCGCATGCTACATTGTCTTACAACAGGATGCAGAAGAGAGGTTCCCGAATCTGACCCTGATCACACTTGCCGCATCTTCCATACTGCCCGCCTGGTGTCCCGGGCTCCGAGGATGCTACGGCCAGCCCACGGCGTGGGACTGATGCACACTCATCATATGGGTGGCAAGCTCCATGCACAGGGACTCTGGTCTCGCTCTTCTCACACAGAAAATCCAGCCTGACGTGCTTGTCGGTAATCACCTGACCACGACACTGTACATCTTTTTTTAAAGGCTTGTCGCTAGTGCATTTTTTTTTTTTTTTTTTGCCTGTATTTTCCCTGCAGAGCCCTGATCACCACAAAGAGACATTTCACCAGGCAGGGGAGCCAGTGTCATCCTGAGGGAGCCCCCGTGGTCCCTCCGCCCCCAAAGCTGGTCCGCGTTACCCCTAACCTTTGACGCGTGTCTACTGCCACACCAACGGCACTCGGGCTGCACCTGCTTGCGTGTCTGTCTCTTGGACTAGATGCAAAAGCACCCGAAGACAGAGCTTCGCCTCATCCCTCTACATCGTCAAGCCCAGCAAAGGCACAGCATCGGTGGGTGCTCACAACATGTTTTGGGTGAGTGGGTGGGGACGTGCGTCCTGGCCACAGTGCGGGTCATGAATCAGTCAGGACCTGTGCAGACAGCATCCTGCGTGCAGCCCAGCACCCCACTGTTCCTCACCTTCCTCGGCCAGCCAGGAGTGCACGTGGCCACAGGAGCCCGCGGAGGGAAGGTGGAGGCGAGCCCAGGCTCACGGAGGCAGCACAGAACCAACACCAGCCAGGGGCTTTATTTCCCCATAAACCAAGTCCTGCTCTGCCTCCCTCACAGCGCCACTCACTAACTCCTCCCCGACATCACTGGCTTTAAGCCCACACATAAAAATGTCCTTTACTATTTTTATTTAATGAGCTTTCATTTTCCTCCCCCTCTTCGTAAATGAGAAAGGAAAGCCCACCTCCTAATGGGGATGGGGGAGAGGAAGCAAAGTGGAATCTTTTTAAAATGGGCCGTAACTTCATGAAAAGCTTTCTCCTCGCCAACACCCCCCCCCCGGCCGCCATCCACGCCACCCCACCCCCTCCCCCCACCCCACGCCCTCATGCCCTTCCATCCCTCCCGCATCCTCCATTCTCGCCATTCAAAACAAGATGCATGGATTCTGGACATTTGATTACTTTTAAGTATATATTTTTCCCTCAAATAGACTGAATACAATGGTTAGGAAATGTGACAGAAAACTATTCTGAGTCATTTATTGCCTTAATACCCACCTTTGTCCAACAGGCAGTTTTGACAACAGCGATAAATTCCAAATTTATGTCAACAGAGCATATGTTGAACACCTCATTTCTGAGCTAAAGCGGCATGCTGCCCTATAAATCACCGTTCTGTTTGAAATGAAAGTAGATTACAGGCCTGTGTTATTGAGCAGTTAGAGCTATAGTCATATAAATCAGAACTTTTAACTCTAGGCAATCCGTTGTGCAATTAACTAAAGGGTACTTTGTCATTTCAAGGCTTGTGCACAGGCTTGGCAGGGCTCAGAGCTACCGGGGAAGGGGCAGGAAGGAAAAAAGTTTTTAGGCCACAGGAAGGTTCTCGACTACTGATACACCACACCCCACATCGCCTCATCCCCCAGCCGCCACCGTGAGAACCTGCCAACACGGAACCCTGGCCAAGGCAACCTCACAATGAGAGCTGCCACAAAGACAACATCACACCGAGGGTTGCCACCAAGTCGGCTCTGGATGCCCGAGCGCCTTCTCGTTCATTAACTGAGCATTTCCTGGACACAAGCCACGTGCGTAACATTGTCTCAGGTGCTAACATGATGCCAGAGACACCAGAAGTGATAACAGTAATGCCAATGACAATATTAAAATGACACTGATCAATGCAAAAGAATTAAAAGAACCCTAGACCTAGCTGAAGCACTATTCTGTGCATTTTTATGCATCGTTTCATCCAATCCTCAGAACAACCCTAGGGAGCCTTTGTTTTTATTTTGTTTTGTTGAGCTAGAAACTGAGGCATCGGCACCCTGGGTGGCTCAGTTGGCTAAGCATGCAACTCTTGATTTCAGCTCAGGTTATGATCCCAGAGTCGTGGGATCAAGCCCCATGTTGGGCTCTGTGCTGAGTGTGGAGTCTGCTTGAGATTCTCTCTTTCTCTCTGCCCCTCTCCCTGGCCCACACACACTCTCTCTCTAAAAAAGAAAGAAGGGAAGGAAGGAAGGAAGGAAGGAAGGAAGGAAGGAAGGAAGGAAGGAAGAAATATATTCCTCTAAGCTAATTGGGCCATTCAGAATAAAAATATTTTTTTAAAAAAAAAGAAGAAACTGGGGCACCTGGGTGGCTCAGTCAGTTAAGCATCCAACTTTGGCTCAGGTCATGATCTCACGGTTCATGAGTTCAAGCCCCGCGTCGGGCTCTGTGCTGACAGCTCAGAGCCTGGAGCCTATTTCAGATTCTGTGTCTCCTTCTCTCTCTGCCCCCCTCTGCTCACACTCTGTCTCTGTCTCTCTCTCTCTCTCTCAAAAATAAAATAAACGTTAAAAAAAATTAGAAAAAGAAGAAACTGAGGCACAAAGAAATAAATAGGCTGCCAGGGGTCACAGAACTTGTAAGAGGCAGAGCCTAACATAAACCAAGTTCACAGAGCAGATAAGTTTAACAACTCGGATTCTGATGCCGATCCTGACTACAAATTCGAGGTCTACCAACAGAGTAGCTTTAAGACACTGGGGCTCTCTATAAGCCTCAGTTTTCTCATCTGTCAAGGGGGGGTAATAAATTGTTGCCTCAGAGGGCAGAAAAATGACACTGTGCACACAAAAGACTGAGCACAGCCTTAAGAACATAGTGTTTTAAACAAATGTTAGCTAGTATGAGGCTGAAGAAGAAAGATAAACCCTGTCGCTGCCTGGCCAGTTCACAACCAGGCTGGTGAGAAAGAGACAAAGAAAGAATCTTGAAAGCAGAATGCAGGCATGTGCCAAAACGTCACCAAGCGGGCAAGTGTGAGTGCACAGAAGAGAGCAAATCAGCAGCGGGTGGTGTGGCTGGAGGCAACCTGAGGACACGGTGAGACTGGGCAGGTCCCTTGAGTGGGGGGGGTAGGGGGAGGTGGGCTTTGCGGGCTCTGAAGGGCTCTGTCTACCCATGTCAGGGAATAGTGAAAATGGAAAGGCCTTGGATGAGGGAGATCTCCATGTGATGGGTGCACCACAGGAGCCAAGCCCTGCCAATATGAACCAGTCATGCTGGACCAGCCCGTGGGAGCCCGGCCCGGTCATCCACAGCGGTCAGGTGGAGAAGTGCGCAGGGATGAGCCCGCAGGGATCACACAGCGGTCTGGTTATGCAGAGTCCTGAGACACAGGCAGACTTTACTGCAGTCCTTAAGCAGCTGCCAAACATGCTCCTTGGAACAGAGGGGCCGGCTGGGAAAGGAAGGCTCCGATGGGCAAGGACTGTGGAAAAGGAGGGACCGAGGAAAGTGTACAAATTCCACATCGAGGATGAGGAGACATCCAGAGATAGTAGCCAGGTCAGCCTTCGAAAGCAAAATGCCAACATCCCTGCCATGCACCTGTAAGATACCTCTGTGCCCCGCCACCCCCACGCCCCCCCCCCCCCAGAAGGTCCAGGAAGAGAAATCCGAACAAACTGCCTGTATCACCTGACCGGCACCCGTGCCTGGCTCCGTGGAGTACAAGTTACCACGGAAGGAACTCAAACGAGCTGCTGCCTCTGTCTGAAACCCGGCCGCAACGTCCACCCGATTCAAGACGCCAACATCTACTCATCAGGATGCAGATGGAAAAAAGGATGCGTGGGGAGGGGAGCCGCGGTGTTACTTCTTTCCCTCTGTCGCCCTGAGCTGGTCACCCACGCAACACGGCTGGAGGGGGCAAGAACATGCAGGTCCCCTTTCTCTCTCATGAGCCTGGACAGGCTGAGAATCAGTTCGGTGTTTGCTTGGCATGGTGTGTGATACCACAGCAGCACGAGACCATAATCTGCCCCCGAAAACTTACCGCCTAAAGAGAGAAGATGATACACGACAGAACACAAACCAGTTCTGAGCCCGCGCGCCAAGTGGTAGGTCCTGACTACAGTCGCCACATGCAGAGTCCATGGGAATCGAAATCCCAGAGGCCTCCCTGAGCAGGTGGGCTCTGGGCTGGGCTCAGAAGACACCAACGATCAGGGCATCTGGGTGGCTCAGTCGGTTACGCGTCCGACTCGTGATTTCGGCTCAGGTCACGCACGATCTCACGGCTCGTGGGTTCGAGGCCCGTGTCGGGCTCTGCGCTCACGGCGTGGAGTCTGCTTGGGATTCTCTCTCTCTCTCCTTCTCTCTCCGCCCCTTCCCCACTCTCTCCCTTTCTAAAAAAATAAATAAAGCATTTTAATAAAAACTAAAAAAGAAAAGGAGACACCAAGGATCATGCAGGCAGAGAAGAGAAGACACTTCAGATGAGGGTGAAACAGGCACTAGAAAAGCATCGTTCCTGCACAAGGTGGGGGAGGAGGGGGCAAGCCAGGGACAGGTGAGCGGGAGGCGAGCTGGATGTTGAGGAGTCCGTGAAAGGAGTTTAGCCCAGTTAGGAGTCAGCGCTAGGATGGGAGCAGGTCGGGTGCAGAGCAGGCACAGAGGGAGCCATCCCAGGTCCCTGACAGAGGGGGGAGGGGGGCCGTAAGGACAGCGGTGGTTCCAGAGCAGAGGTCAGGCGTGCTCCAGAAGCCCGCGAGGCCCACCCTTCCGGTCATGACATATGGCACTGAAGAACATCTGGCCTGGGACGCCGGCCAGACACTCCCTGACTTCCCCCACAGCCTCCCATTCACAGACAAGTGGATTCCACGCAGGGATAGCAGGGTGACGGAGCCTTCCTGCCACCCACTCTGTGTCTGGTCACTTGCCAGGGTGCTCTGTCTTGCTCCGTAGCTGAATGCCAACAAAGCAAGAGAGCGCCGGCCAGAAAGCGGCACCCTCTCTGAGAATCCCCTACTTCATACACGCGGACGAGCAGGCCATGTGGCCACCACACGCCCCTTCTCTCACCATCTGGCTGAGCGAACGGCTGGTCTCTGAGGAAAAGGACGCAGGGGGGAGGAAACACGGGGGAAATCTCTTAGAGAGATTTGTTTAATATCTGAAAAGTCGGGGAGCGGACGAAATGTGCAAGTTTCACTGAGAAAATCTTTCAGGAACCGTTATAGTAAAACGAGGCTTCCGATTTCCAAACAAAGCTGAAGCATTCAGACCGACCAAGGAGGCAGAGCCGGCTCGTGGAGGGCCCTCAGACAGGGCCAGGAAGGGCGATAAAAAAAATTGTGGGGTGCCGGGGGGGGGGTCACAGGGAGGCCCCTTCACCCTTCCTCTCAGAGGACCAGCTTGACCAGGGAGCACTGGAAGGTCCACAGATCAAAGGAACAGCCTGGAAGAAGGGTCCTGCAGCCGCGCACGTGCGGCCTGCATGTTCTAGGGACCCTTCATTCTGACGTGTCCGCTTGTACCCCATGCTTTTCATCTTATAAGTCCTCACAGAAACGCCTCTGGAGGAGGAAGAGGTTGGCTCCACCTCTATTTGAGACAGAAAACTGGGCAGAAGAGACAGGTAAGGAAGAAGACGGTGGGGATATGAGCAAGGAGCTACCCTAAGAGGAAGGAAACGGGGCCGCAGTTCCATTCATTCGAGCTGACAAATATTTATTGCCTACTAAATGCAAGGCATGGTGTTAGCCACCGCGGAAAGGTGCAGAGAAATGTAATACGTAGGCTGTACCCTCAAGGACCTTAAAACTTAGTAGGAAGCCCAACACGTATGCATGTAAAAGATGAAAAACCAGTGCCAGCCAATAACAGACGAGGGGAACGGGGGAGACGCAGGGCTAAACGTCAGATGAAGATGCTAGAAGTTTCTAATGTGGGCTCCTAGCAACAAAGCAGAAAATAGCCCCTTCTCCGTCCGAGGCTTGTTGCTGTCTGGGACAGCAAACTCCCATGTATCCCTCCTGCAGCTCTTACGACCTCTCCTGCAGCTCTTACGACCTCTCCTGCTCCATCACAAAACCCTAAGCCCATCAAGCTAGAAACACTAAGCCTACACACTCTTCAGTCACTTGGCTGGCTTTCCTCTAAAATGGAACCTCCCCCCTACCCCCCCCCCGGGTTAAACTCCAATGGCCCTAAGAGTTGTCCCCTGCTCTCCCATGCCACCTGCTTTTCATTTCATCTGGGAAAGAGAGGACCAAAGGTGGGCCTACCAATACCTCCCAGTCCTGACAGGCCACTCCCCAAGCCACCCAGAGGCCACTTCCTCGCTCGCTGCCTTTTCTTTTCTTTTTTTTTTTAAGTTTATTTAAGAGAGAGAGAGAGCGAGAGAGAGAGAGAGAGAGAGAGCGAGCATGAGCAGGGAAGGGCCAGAGAGAGAGGGAAAGAGAGAATCCCAAGCAGGCTCTGCGCTCTCAGTGCAGAGCCCAACGTGGGGCTCAATCTCACAAGCTGTGAGATCATGACCTGAGCCCAAACCAAGCGTCGGATGTTTAACCTACTGAGCCACCAGCTGCCCAGGAGAGCAGTGCTCACTCAAGCCATCTCCTGCCTACCTCTCACCAATGCAGAGCGTGGGACTGGCCACACTCATCACCAGAACAGTGGAATGTGCTGAGAGCAGCCAGGCAGGACCTTCCCCCAACTCTGCACCATTCAGTGGAGGAGGAGGGA
The DNA here is from genome assembly GCF_024362965.1 of Panthera pardus. Taxonomy (NCBI): domain Eukaryota; kingdom Metazoa; phylum Chordata; class Mammalia; order Carnivora; family Felidae; genus Panthera; species Panthera pardus. Next base: position 103,043,361 of record NW_026526677.1, read on the forward strand.
CCCGCCATCATGGTCTCAGAAAGCCCCCTACTTCCAATGGACTAGTTCTCCATCAGCACTGATACACTGTTTCCTCCACAGACCCCATCCTTCTCCTCTCTGCCCAAAGACAAGAACCTGGTCGACCTTAATGAGATGAACTGTAACAGAGTGGACAGAGTACTCTGTAGCCCTTCCAGAAGACACAATCTAACTCACGTGTTAACTGTCTTGCCAGAAGCCTCCAAGTCTCTTTCTACCGGGCTAGAAGGATCCAGATGTGTCATGGCCTGGAAATCCTCAGATCTAGTCATGTAAATACTCATTTGCCATATAAACATCCATATCGTGTAACTTGGGTATACCCGTGTGGCCAAATTCTGTCTCCAGTGAGGCTGAGACATGGAAAGTTCTATGGGCAGCCTGCTCCCTTTTCTCACTTACTCCCACTCCCTTTCCTTCCCAAGACACCTGCATCTAGAAGAGGACAGGACAACGGGGGAGGAAGGGAGCAGGGGGTGGGACTCAAGGGCTTCTTTAACAGGCTGGTGGCTGTGACCTTCATCGTGACAATGAGGTTTCATTTCTCTTTCGGTAGCGAGATGAGAGCAGCAGACTTCAAATGGTAGATAATGGTTGGTCTCCTGAACAATGTACCCCAAAGGTCACCCCTGCACATAAGAAATAAGAAAAGATACAGATGCAGTGTCTGTCTCCATAATAGTTTAACCTTCTAAGAAGCAGAAGGTCTGGGAGGTCCCTGGGCCTTCTATGCATCCAGGAATAGACGTATTCAAGCATTACAGACAGACCACCTGGAATATTTGTAAAGACTTCCAGAGAAGAAATGCCACACGGGACATGGGGCAATTGTGGAGATCTGGGGAGGAGAAAGAGGACAGTTAAGAGCTGTCCGAAAGCCCAGAGACACACTGGCCCGACCTCCGAGAGACTGATGCCCTTCAGTTAAATCTACACTGGAATGTTAAAAATAAAACTAAGACACCCAAGACAAAGTCAACCTTAGGAGACGCTTTTCCCAGGTTCCGTGAAGGGGAGTAAAACCCCCCAAACCAAACCTTTCAATGGGCAATGTTCTACCTGATGATTCGTTTCATTCATCTCTAACAGTGGGAAGCTGAGCTCTGTTAACTACCACACAATTCACCCACAGCCCCCAAGCTGACAATACGAGAAAGACAAGAATCTTAGAACATCCCAAAGCCAGTAGGGAGAAAAGCTCTCAGACAGTCATGAACTCGTGAGATCTTCCACAGGCCACATGAGTTCCCGAAGTCTGTTTCCCCATCTGTCAAATGAGGATGGTCTTTCTGACTCTGATGACCAAAGATCTGCGATCTATGAGCTCATGAGCCCTTCCCCTTTATGGGGACAAGAGACCCCATTTCTACAGCTGTTCTTGAGTGGCCCTACACGGAGCACCCTTACCCTCCAAACAATGGTAAATAACTTCCACAAAACACCAAGACAGAAGGATAATGTTATTTTTAGCCCTTCCTGGGAGAATCTACTTATTTTTAAAACTTCCACCAGGTTGTTCATACAAGGAAGACCAGTTCATTGAAAGAAGGACCTGAGCAAAGGAAGGCAGGGAACGACATCAGAACCCCAGACATCACTCCCGTCAGGCTCCAATCCTATGGCTGTCCCCCAAGGCAAAAGATTTCAACTGCATTCCATGCAACCTACCTCCCTTATTTAGCCAGAGCCCCACCATGACGTTCCAAACCCACAAAGCAGATTCACAGCTCTGCAGAGGGGAGCCATCCCGGAAGAAGGACCTGAGGTACAGGGTAGGGAGGGGTGCTTTCCTCTGAGCTGCACAAGAAGCTGGGCAGGATAAGAGTCAGTCCCGCTTGGCTTCCCTGGGAGAGGGGAGAAAGGTCGCTTCCTGCTGCTGGAGCTGCTGAGAACAGTAGAGAGAAGCGCGCTGGCGCCCATTGGCCCCGAGGACCAGCCGTTCAGTCTTCTCCCACCTTGCCGTATTAGTTTCTCGTGGCCGCTGTAACAAATTACCATAAATTTTGCAGCTTACGACAACACAAACGTATAAGCTCACAGTTCCGGTAGGCAAGAAGTTTAAAATCGGTCTCCCCGGGCTAAAGTCAAGGTGCCGGCACACCCACGTGCCCGAGGGAGGGTCTAGGAGAGCTTCCAGAAGTTGCTCTCGTTCTTTGGCCTTCATTCATCCATCCTCAAAGCCACGGACCTCAGGCTGAGTTTCTCCCAGGCTGCCGTGTCTGGTTCTCAGCTTCTGTCCTCCCAGCTTCTTGGATTCTGACGCTGACTCTCCGGCTCCCCTCTTCTGCATTTAAAAGCCTTTGTGGGTACAGTGACTACTCTGGACTCACCTGGAATAATCAAGGATGATTTCTCTACTTTCAAGCCAGCTCACTGGCAACCTTACTTCCTTTTTGCCAATAAACTAACACATTCACGGGTTCCAGGGATTAGCATATGGACATCTTGGCGGGGGGAGGGCACTATCCTGTCTACCGTACTCACTAACCATACATCTTTAGGAGCAGGTTTTTATTCTAATCTTCCGCCTGATGCCCTGAGGCTGTCCACACTTTCCATCATGGCAGCTCACAAGGCTTCGCTAAGGAGGCAGGGTCTCCCATCACCGTCTTGATATCCCAGTGACAGTGCTCTGTGAATTTCTGGAGCACTAGAATACACAGCACACATGATCCACTGGCTGTATCCACCTCTGTGTATACACACGTGTGTGCACAGGCACATGTGTGGAAGGTACGTGCTCTCAATCCCTAAGAGAAGAAATTATAGCACCTATGTCCTTGGATCTTACATGGGATCTGGCACAGCTCTAGACACTGAAGGAGACAATACTGGTGGCTTATCTACTCCTGGGACCAATAATCCTATCTATGGATTATCCAGGTCCCAAAACAACTGAATTGCTGAATCTTGGTTTTGGAATTCAATTGAAAGGCATTTATTTAAAGCACATGCCAGTGTCTATTAGATCACAGACACTTAATAAAAATCTTCCCTCTTGGAGCACCCAAGTGGCTCAGTCAGTTAAGCATCTGACTCTTGGTTTTGGCTCAGGTCACAACCTCATGGTTTGTGGGTTCGAGCCCCGCATCAGGCTCTGTGTTGATGGTGCAGAGCCTGCTTGGAATTCTCTCTCTGACCATGCACATACTTGTGCTCTGTATGTTTCTCTCTCAAAATAAATAAATAAACTTAAAAAAATTTTTTTTGTAAATTTTTTTATTTAGGGGCGCCTAGGTGGCTCAGTCGGTTAAGCATCTGACTTCGCCTCAGGTCATGATCTCACGGTGAGTTCAAGCCCGCATCAGGCTCTGTACTGACAGCTCAGAGCCTGGAGCCTGCTTCAGATTCCGTGTCTCCCTCTCTCTGACCCTCCCCGTTCATGCTCTGTCTCTCTCTGTCTCAAAAATAAATAAACATTAAAAAGAATTTTTTTTTATTTTTTTTATTTAAAAATAAATGAATAAATAAAAATCTTCCCTCTTTCTTCTCTCTCTGGTTACATTTCTTTTATCAATGTTCATTGTTGACTTCACAGATGAGGAAGGTGAGTTAACATACGAGTGGAGCTTTTACAACACATTGAGGATTTTCAATCCTTTAAGCCTTGCCTATACCCCACCCATCAACTTGGTGGTCACAGGAACCCTAAATGTCAACTGTTCAATACCCTAACTGTAGAGTCAGTTCTGGGTATCATAGGCTGTACTTGATTTCTCCAGAGGGCCAGTGGCTGATCCCATTCCCATTTATTAAAAATAATACGTAGGGGCACGTGGGCGACTCAGCTGGCTAAGCATCTGGCTCTCAATCTTGCCTTGGGTCATGATCTTGTAGTTTGTGGGTTTGAGCCCCACGGTGGGCTCTATGCTGACGACATGGAGGCTGCTTGGGGTTCTGTCTCTCCTGCTCTCTGCCCCTCCCCAGCTTGCGTGTGTGTGCTTGCTCTGTCTCTCACTCAAAATAAATAAATAAACTTAAAAAAAAATAAAAATAATAAACACTCTTTCCTCACCTTCACCACTGTAGACACCACTGAGCCCACAGGCCTACAAGACCCAAAGTCTTCTACTCCCCACTCCGCCTCGTGCCACCACAGATCTGAAGACCAAAAAGTAGGAAAAGAAGAAGGAAAGAGACTGAGCCAAGACTCAATACAAAGCCGTAGTGAGGAAACACAGGTCTCTTTGGCGGTAACACAACCAGAGTTAGGAGATCAAACCAAAGCCACCCACGGCTTGCAAATCACTTTGTCCCTGTACCATTCTGGCACTGAGAGCAACAGCAAGGGCAGAAAACAGCAGAGGGCAAATAGAGTGAAACTGGTGAGCTCCCAGAGTCCCACGAAGTAAGTGCAGAGCCCATATTCAGATGACACGAAGCATTTTCCGTCCTTGCTAAGAAAAAACTGGCCCGAGCCAGCGCCAAGGCACAACCAGCTTGTTCCTGTGTGTCTCAGAGAAGCCACATTTCTCGCCTACCAGCCTGTCCCCAACAGTCCCAGGCCACTGAGCCCACATCCACAGGAGTCTGAAGTATGTGGGCAGCCTGTGAGGGCCTCTGAAGAGCCACGTGGGCTAGGTACGTGAAGTCCAGTGTTCTTTGATAGCATCATCTTGCCATAAACCCAGTATGTCCTACTGCCATAGTCCTCACAGGTTTCTGAGGACCGTCAGGCCAACCTAGCTGAACACCATGCCAGGAGGGCCTCATGCTGCCCGAGGAGCCATTTCCCCAGACGACGACCCGGCAGGAGACCCATTTTCTCTACTTAAGATCCTGCACCTAGCAGCAAGCCAAGGCCAAGACCATTGAGGCCCCACCTTCGGCCTTACTTGTGGGGTCACTGAAGGGACCACAGTAAGAGGGCCTGACAGGGAGATCTCATCAATATGGCCACTCAGGGTTAGGCCTTCAGAGGGAAAAGTGCCTTGGGCTCCATGGGACCTCAAATTCACCTATTCCTTTTTAATTCCAAGGATAGTGGGCACCCAGCAAAGTAAGCATGGCAGAAAACGCAGGTGGCGACCCTCAAGTGGAGAACCTAGAGGGCATCCTGCCAGCATGCCTGTCAGACCGGGGCTGACCAGCACCATGAGGTGCCAGGAGGGGTGGGAACCTGGTAGGCGGCCAGCTCCCCTGTTTTAAGGCCTTAATTAGGACTGGAAAGCGTAACCCACACGTTTCATAAACGGCTCCATTCACCAAGAGAACACGGACACCTCAGCAAGGCAGAGGACCAATGGATTTGTGAAGAAGGGAGCAGAGAGATGGACAGGCAATGGTTTTGATTTGGGAGAGATCTGGAAGGTTACCAGCCCTGTGAGTAGCTGCACTATAAAAAGAGTCAGACACGAAGTATTTCCTTTCCCATAAAATATTCATTGCTGCACGGCAGAGCCAAGAAGCCAAAACCTCAAGCATTTCTAACTTTGTACTGCAGTAATAACAGAGTTTTAGAGGAACCTTCTGATTGTATTTATACCAGGCTATAAATACACTTCCATCTAAGTCAAAGGAGGGGAGATACATCTAGCCCCCACCTCAGAGTCTGCACTGTAAGGAGAAAGACCCCAGGTACACCCACGACTCCACTTAGCATTTCAGCTACAAAACAGCAGATGGAGTGATCGTGACACCAGTTCTCAAAAAAGTGCACGAGAAGAAGCTCGGGTTCCTCTCACAAACAACGCTCGGGATGCGCTCGAAACCTGGTTTACAAACGGTATTGCCCTTAACGATGGAACCACGTCCAGTGCGCCGGATCCGTACTCCACTCTATGCAATTTACAGAACATTTTCCCATCGTTGGTCCCGAAAAAGGGCCTGCACAGGGGGTCGGGGGGGGGGGGGGGTGGGGAGGGGAGGGGGCGGGGCTGTGGTCACTACAAGGGTCAGGGACGTTAAGCAACTTGTTCAAGGTCACACAGCTAGAAGGCAGCACAACCAGAGAACCTAGGCTGTCTGAGTCCACCTCCAGGGCTCTCCCTGCGGCCGCCCCTACGGACACACTGCAAGGAAGGCAAGTCGAGAGGTGAGCCATGCTTTGGCTGCCTGGCTCCACCCTCTGTGACTGATGTGGAACATCAGTCAGCCTTGCAGGGACAGCTTTTTCCTTTTCGGTTGATACGAAATAATGAACCCCTGCCAGAGGTGACCATGGATTGGTAAATTGCACATTAAACCAAGCGTTGAATGTTCTCTAACTACTCACACGCACTCACCAGACACATAGACACATAGGCCTCCCAGAATGTTTGAACGCTGAAGTTTCAGTTGAGGTTAAGTTCACAGTAAAGGCTTTTTCTTCACTCTAACAAAAGGGGCTCTTCCGTCTTCCCAACTCTCCAAAACCAGTTAGATTCTCCTTAAAAGACTGTCATAGTATGTGAATTCATTCACTTCCAACAATGTCTCCAAAGAAAGTGAGTCAAAGATGTAGCAATGTGTGCAAAATCCACCCCCCTCTGCCCTCGGGTATACCCATCACACCAAAACCAGATGGATTCCGCCAAAGGTTCACTTGGGGCCATTCAAAAACCAATGAACATGTCTACATATTTTAAGTATGTCAGTGCCAGATTGTCTCTGACCCGCACCGCAGTCAGTGGAATAAACCTTGTATCACCAGAAAGTTCTGCTGGAAGTCTCTGAGAATTCAGTCTGGGTTACAAAGACAAAGAGAAAAGGGTAAATTATGGCCCCTCTGGGATTCTTTATTCTGCTTAGTTCCATTTAAAGCTAGTGTGGCCCTAATGGTTTTTAATGGTCCTAAATGATTCAATGAATCTGGGCATTCACTGGCGAGACATCTGGGGACAGGCCTGCCTATCTGCAAACTGGCAGGTTTCCCTATTTGTTCTGTGGAACAATAAATGTCAATGAATTAGAAGCTTCAATTATTCAGAACATTTCCAGCACCTGACTCTTATGAAAAACCAGATCAGCGAAAACAAAATATTTTGTGTGCAAGAATTTAGTAACAATTTTCTTTTCCGAAAATCTTTCAAGATATGTCCTAAATTAGGGTTTCTCAATCTTGGCACTTGTGTCATTTTAGACCAAGTAATTATTTGTCATGGGGGCAGGGTGGAGGGGGCCTGCCCTGATCGTTCTAGGAAGTTGTAGAAGCATCCGTGGCCTCTACTCACTACAAGCCTGCCCAGGGGGTCAGGGTGGGGGCTGTTGTCACTACAAGGCTCATCACGGAGGATCAAGCAAATTGTCCGAGGTCTCCCTCAGTTGTGACAACCAAAAATGTCTCCATAGATTGCCAAGCGTGCTCTGGGGGACAAAACTGGCCCCGGCTAACAACCCCCCTTTTTAGGGTACACATTAATTCATGCTAGTTCTACACCTTCCACGTGACCCGCACAATCATAAGGGATAACCAAAATACCAGCTGTCGTGCGCCGGAAGATCACAAAATGTCAAAGGATTCAGTGACTTCACCGTGTGGTACTCACAAAAGCAGGAAAATGTACTGTTCTGTTTTTCAAGGCATTGTCGCAGAGCTCATAACCAAAAGGATTTTCCAGTTAAGCCTTAGTTAGCTAGAAGATGTAATGAATTACCACCGCTCCATCCCCAGTATTCCAGTTAACCGTGTTTTATTACGTGAGCATACACATACACCCACGGTATCACCTTAAGCCATGCTTATTTAGCCTCATAAAAAGATTCAACTATCAGCTCGCTTCTTGGATCGAATAGATGCTGAAAGCATCTATTTTATTTAGGAGCAGTTGGGAGAGGGGAATTGGGAAAGCAATTGCAGAGGAGAGAAAATGAAGTTTTGATCACCTCACTGGATACTGTCCTTTCGCTTGCCCGGAGCTCGCTAATAAAAGCCACGGCCAGCCTGGAGATTACTGTCCACCCGCATCCACACTCAACCCACGCCCACGGCCCATACGGATCCTCATACGCCTGTGCTTGCAAGCACACGTGCACACAGACACACGCCCGTCCGCTGATGTGGACGCCTACGAATTACACCTGGTCAAGCACATCCCTGTGGCTCCCCTGGGTCACAGCACAAGTCCTGGATTCACAAGCACCACATCTCAGCTGACCTGACAAACAAAGGTGGAAAATGGCCAGGTGGATGGTATGAAGGTCACGTGCAGATACATCTCCCCATCCAGGACCCCACCCCCACCCCCACCGCCCCCATGCTGCTGGGCCTCCAATAGGGCTTGAGATTTCCTCTGCTCTCTCCAAGGACCAAGTAGCTGGGGGTATCCAGATGCAGGCTCCCCCCAAAGACCCACGCAGTCACCGGGACAGCACAGCCCTGTCTGGGGTCAGGTTACACCCCGGGGTGACATTTGCTCTTTCCTCCCCGAAGGCGGGTGAACCGACAAAGCCAAGAGGCCTCTCTCTCAAGCTAACAAGCAGAAACTTTTCCTAAGTGAAAGAAAAACAAAGCCCACTCTTCCCCAGGCATCCTGCCTCTCTAGGACTATCATTAAGAGGCTCTGGATTTCCACACACACCCTGCTCGTCCAAGGAAATCAATATGAAAATCAATTCATCCACTGATATATTTTATCAAGATACATGTGGCAATGCCACATTTCATTTACAGTGCGGTACTCGAGGAAGCCAAGGTCACTAGATAGAAAGCAGTCTGCAGGAGGGCGGGAGGGGGAGAAGCCGGGGTTCTGTGCTGGCTGCAAATAGAAAAGTGAATGAAACAGGAGCAGAGATAGAGAAGGGAGCCTGGGGATGTGACAATTACTGTGGTGGGGGAGGCACAGCATCCGTCCAGCTTGCCAGCTTGTTTAAATGTGAAATAGTTGGTAGATTCAGAATTCGAAGTATTTTTCTTCTGACCGTGGCAAATGAAAAACGGTTTCGCTGGCATGCCGGTCAGGAGAATATAAAATATTTGAGCAAGAAAATGAAGAGGGGTGTGGGGGGAGGGGGGGAGGAGATAAAGGTGGGTGGGGCCGAGGGTGAGAGAAACCGGAGAGAATCTGGCTACCAGGAGGACCAGGACAAAAGAAGGAAAGGGACACGGGCAGGGGGACCAGAGGGCGCGTGCTGGGAGCCAGCCTACGGCAGGAAGCAAACGGGAACTGCAACAAGCCTCAGGGAGGAAAATTATGATATCTGCATGGCTGCAAAGGGGCATATTTTTAGTAAATTCGAAAGTGATTTGCCACACACGACACCATCCCACTCTGAGGGCCCTCCACCGGCTCGGGTAGCTATGCCTTGGATCAAATGTACTCCGTAATTGCAGAGTCATTGCTACCCTCTTACCTCTAAACAGAGCAGATTAAAATAGCATGAACAGCTATAATAACAGGTTTGGGATTCAGCTTTTTACAGCCAGAAAAAAATGCTTATGGAAATAAGGATTTTGCTGACTCTTTTCAAAGCAAAGAAGAGAGAAGTAGCCCCTGGAGCTAAAGAGCAAACTGTATGGAGCCCGTCCAAACGGGCCCCCGCGCCACACCGCGCCCCCTCCCATCCAGACCCGAGGCCAAAACCAAGCTTCAAGGCACCTGGATGCAGGCTGGGACCCGGCTTTCCACCTCGCCCACCCGGTCCCCACTCAGGGGCCTGCCAGCCTGTCCCTTCCCTTCCTGCTCCAGGGCTCCGGGTGCCTGAAGACTATTTCACCCCGGTGTTGGGCGTCAGCCTCCCTTGGGCTGCTCCAGCGCCCGAAAGAAGGGAACTTGGGTAGGACACATGGCAATGAGGGGGCAGATGCCAGGCACATGTGCCCACTTCCAGGGAAGGTGAACTGACTGCACCAACTTGGGCCCCTTACAAATCAGCCAAGCGGTGCACCGGCCAGAACCCCAAACCAGATGCTGCTTTACCGTTGCGGGCCTGAGCTCCACTCTGCACAAGCAAGAGCCTTTCCTAACACACGCAGGATGACCACCACTTCCAGACCTCATGTAGTGCTCACTGTGGGCCAGGTGCTAGGAAAGGTTTAATAAAAGGCACCAAATCCTCAAAACACATCCTGGGGGCTACTTTTATTGCCCGTTTTGCAGGTGAGAAAATTAAGGGCCAGATGTTTAAGCTATTTGCCCAAGACTCTACAGCTGAAAAGTGCTGGAGTCAGGATTCAAACCTGGAACCGACTGATTCCTGAGGCTGAGATCTTCACCCTCCCACCCCGTGCCCATGTGGAGGGCATCCCTCTTCTCTGGAACCGTGGCTCAGCCTCCGCAGAAACGCCTGGGGAGCTGCCCCGGATAAAGTAAGAACGGCCCATGTTGCTGACTGCCCCTCCACAGGTGGGGAGGGGTCCCCCCACCCAGAGGTGCTTCTGGGTGTCAGTGCCAGCGTGGGGCAGGCATGCAGGTGAGAGGACACTGGGTCACTCAGGTGCATTCCGTCCCGGAATCACTAACACCTTGGGATCCCCCCAGGCCTTCCTAAGGAGGTCACGCGGCTCTAATGGCTTCTCGCTCCTCCTTGCGGTTGTAGACGCTGCACTAAAGCCAGTGGCCAGGAAGACTGAGCTCCCAGAGTGGGAGAGAGATTTCCTAAAGTCCTATCAAAACTAACCTAGAAGGCCTAGACCAGGGCAGGCCTGACTCCGAGGCCTGTTCCCTCCCACAAGATCCTGATTAACTGGCCTCACGTCCCAGGGATGCAGTCTCAAGGCCTACCCTGCACACAGCGCCAGCCTCCAAGCCTCTGAGAGGAGACGTATGGAGATTCTGCAGCCCTGTCTGAAGGCACGTGCTGAGCTGAGCCCTCCAGGGCACACGATTAATCACATAACCCCTCCGGAAGCCAAGGGAGCAGAAGTGCCATCTGATGAGAGAGTTGGAGCTGTGCACGGCCACGGGCTAGCCACGCGGGCGGCAGCTTTAGGCTTTGCCAGGGATGGAGCAGGCCCCACCCCGAGCCCCTCTGCCTCCCCAGCAGTCCCACGGGAACCCCATTCTGAGATGCCCCTGCTATCCTTCCCCACACTGACCTCCCACACCAGTCCTAATACGGAGCCCGTGCACCCCCATACTCAGGATCTGCCTGCCACACCTGTGAGGCAGAGCCTTCTCACAGCAGAAGCAGCCTTTTCACAAGGGGTGTGTGTGTGTGTGTGTGTGTGTGTGCGCGCGTTCGTGGGAGCAGGACCAAGGGGGTTCACAGCATTACAGTTGTTCTCTAATTTCAGTGCACATCAGAATGACCTGGGAGCTTATTTAATACAAATTTCTGTTCCCGCTCCAAGGTTCTGATTGCAGCCACACTTGCGGGCCGAGGGATTTTCACCTGTACCCTGTGGGAGTCCGGTACAGGTGGATCACAGGTCACTTTGAGAACCCCTTGATCTGCGGGCTGCTGTGTAAGAGAACCATCAAGGGCAGGGACTTTCAGGAGAGGATACAACAAGAAGGCATTTTACACAAGAAGGGGCTTTTAAAATATGCACATATTTCCCCTCCCACCTTCATCCTGAGATAGAAACTGTCCCTCAGGACACTTCTATCACCAGGCTCTGTGAGCCAAGGGTGTGGCCTGAAGTCCTTGGGCAGGGGAGGGACAGGGAGGGGAGCAAGTAAGAAAAGGTAGTGCAGCCCTGAGCCAGGAGCCAGAGAGCACGCCCAAAGCGGGATCCAGGAGCCAGCATTCCCTGCCTCTGTTCAACGGAAAAGAAAGGACAGGCCTTGGCCTTCAGGATGCTTCTGATCTGCAGGGGGAAATGAGGCTATGACACAGGAGCAATGAGGGAATGCCACAGCTAGTCCCCAAGTACGTGTGACTCTGTAGAGCAGATACTCAGGTCAGCCCCTCCCAAGACCGAGCTCTCTGGCTCCGGTCAGGAACACACACAGGGTCTCACTCTGGTTTATGCCCGTCTGGGTTATCAGCTTTCAGAACCTTCCTCAAGAGGTAGTATGTCTGAGCACTGCCCCAGCTCTCACATCACTGCTGTCCCTGCAGCCTAGGTCTCTAAGGGGATGGGACCAAGCCCAGGCTCGTGTCACACCAAGGGCCCAACCACCCCAGTAAGTGGTCATGTTCCCGGAGGGAGAAACGAGGCCAGAAGGTGCAGCCAGGAAAACTCCGCACAGATAATGAAACAGGGAGAAGGGGATCACGGGGCTCCTGTTTTGTGGTTCCCGTCTAGATATTTCGGTACAAGCAGCAGATTCACCTCGTTTTAAGAGCAGATGGGGCAGAGCTGGCATTAGATAAAAGCATTGTCCGTGCCTGGGCAGAAGGGATGGATTCCAGTGACAGAGCACAGAAGGGAAAGGTTCAGAGCCAGAAAGATCCTTCCAATGGCAGAACCTCTGAGCATGGCTTGCTCCAGCCCTTCCATCCAGGAGCACACATTCAGCAGGGGCAGAGGCCGTGAGTATAACCAAGGGCAGGACCCCCACACACTCCAGGCCTCTCCTTTTGCAAGGTGGACACAGCAGCTCCAAGAGCAGGAATGTACAAACCCAAATCTGGCCAAAAGGCCATGGTAACTTCCTCTCTCCATGAGAGGGGCCCCTGGGGTGGGTGGGTGTTCTCTGTGGCCTCTTCGTGGAAAAACAGGTGCATCTGAGGACCGAACTTCCTTGATGGGGGTTGTGTCCGACCCCACGAGACCTCATTGTGCTATCCAAAGCAAAATGGGTCTAAAGGAAGTGCCACTCCTACGACAAGCCACACCCTGGCCCCCCCCCCCCCGCCAGCCCGCCTGTCCCCAAGGAAAAAGCAAGGTGGGGGAGGGGAGAGGTCACTGGTCTGGAAGGACAAGGAGAGGAGGATTTCCATCTTCCACTTTCCTCCTTGTCCCCATCTCCTCCTTGTGAAGGAAAAGGATGAGCCTTCTGCAGTCTTGACTGAAAAGGAAGTCCTGGGAGGAAAACAAAAATGAAAATAAGAGTGAAGTCATAGGGGAATCGTGTGGGAACCCTGGCAGTGCCTTTTGAGAGTTATGCGACCTTGGGCACATTGCTCAACAACTTTGGGCCAGGGATCCTCACATCTAAAATGGAAATGGACAGCGGTGCCTGGGTGGCTCAGACGGTTAAGCCTCCGACTTCGGCTCAGGCCATGATCTCACAGTTCCAGAGTTCAAGCCCCATGTAGGGCTCTGTGCTGACAGCTCAGAGCCTGGAGCCTGCCTTAGATTCTGTGTGTCTCTCTTTCTCTCTCTGCCCCTTCCCTGCTCATTCTCTCCCTCCCTCTCTCTCTCAAAAAATAAACATTAAAAAAATGAAATAAATAAAATAAAATCGAAGTGGACAGGGGCGCCTGGGTGGCTCAGTCAGTTGAGCATCCAGCTCTTGATTTCGGCTCAGGTCATGATCTCATGGTTCATGGGTTTGAGCCCCACCTCAGGCTCCACACTGTGAGTTTGGGATTCTATCCCCCTCTCTCTGTCCCCAGTCTCTTTCTCTCTCTCTCCCTCTCTCTCTGTCTCTCTCTCAAAATAAACAATAAATAAACTTTAAAAACAGAAATGGATAATACTACCTATCTCCTACAACAAAACGCTGCTGTGTGGTTATATTAAATCAGGAAAGACACCCAGTGGGCAAAATGTTAAAAATTGGTAAACCCTAAATTGGTAAAGGTTACGTAAGATTTCTCCAGAATATTCTTGAAGCTTTTCTAGAAGATGAAATTAATTCATAAAAACAAAACCCATATTAATTTCCTTAGAGGGGGTTGAAATGGGGGGGGTGAGTAATATTAACTCTTTATATATCTTTGTATTGCTTCATTTTTAAAAAATGTTTATTTATTTTTGAGAAAGAGAGCGAGCACAAGAAGGGGACGGGCACAGAGAGAGGGAGACACAGAATCTGAAGCAGGCCCCAGGCTCCGAGCTGTCAGCACAGAGCCAGACGTGGAGCTCGAACCCAGGAAATATAAGATCATGACCTGAGCTGAAGTCAGACGCTTAAGTGACCCAGGTGCCCCTTTATTGCTTCACTTCTTAAAATGAGCATATGTGTTGCTGTTGTGTGTGTGTGTGCACGCGTGTGCATTTTTAACTGCAACGAGGTTTTAAAGGAAAACGAGAAGATGGAGATCTGTGCCTGACACAGAGAAATGAGTCAGGGGTAGTGGCCTCCTGCCCTCGACCGCATGGCTGCTCCCTGAGGGCTGGGCGAGCATGTGGATGGCCACGTCCTGGTCACATGCAAGCTCCCTGAGGGCAACTGGCCGACTCCGTCTTGCCCTTGAACCCTCTCCCTCCACAGCCCCAAACCACAATCCGCACTCAGTAGTCATTCAACACCTGTGTCCAAGACCCACAATGAGTGAGTGAGAGGTTGGAACAGGTGTGCAGGCGGAGTCATTAAGGACGGAGATTTTCATCAGCCTGGCTTGGCTTAACTGTCTCCTTCTGGTGCACGAAGCTCAGGTTTCAGGGATGTGGCCAGGAGACGCCAATCTGCCAATGGCCGGAATGCTGAGGCCTCTCAGGGCTATGGGACCAAAGGGTTAATGTTTGGGTATTTTTTCCTGTCCCACAGTCCCCTTTCCAAATGACCGGCCCTAATCCCACAGCTTAGCAAACGTGGCATTCCAGAACACCTCAGTTCCGGACCTTGTTTAGTAGAAGGCTGGGGGCCGAGATGGAGGGGGAGACACAGAGGGGCAGGGGAGGGTAGGAGAGGCATTTGGGACAGACCTGAGGAGTCTGCGGCCGGCGCTGCCTTTTCTGTCACCGCCGTCATGAAGACGTGGCCACCAGAGCCCATCTTCCTCTCACAGCCTCTGCTGTAAAGCACGGGTGACACTGATGTATTAAAAAATAAAGAAGGCTGTTTGCTTCCACGAGCTACCCTGACCCCGCGGCGATGTGCCTCGCATAACACCCACGGTGGCTGGTAAATTGAGCAAACGTGACACGGATGTCCTACAAGTCACAGAATCAAACTGGACTTTGCTCCCCGTCACCCCCAACCATCTCCCCAAAGCAAAGTGACCTTAAAAGCAGAATACATCTGCTGAAACCCTGTTGAGATTATTCATATGTTTTGATTCTTAATTCAGAAATAATAAGTGGTTCATCGGTCCCAAGTTTAAAAATATATTCATCATCCGGTCTCTGTAGTAGCATATATCCCACCGGCTCGCGGACACACGCCACGAAAAACTCTCTACACCGGCCTGGTGCCCGATAGTCATGTAGCCACAGATCATGGGAGCGCCTGGCCTCATGCCGCCTCTTTTTATATTATTAAAAACCCTATTTTAAGGCCACCGTCAACAAGAGCCTTATTTCCTCTGGACGGAAGAGCTAAGAGATGGGCCAACTGTACATCTAGCTCACTCTTGACGATTCCTCGGGACAGAGAACCCATGAGCATAAGAAATGGAATTGATGCTTCATTTCAAATCCACACGTGCACCAGTGTGGAGAGCAGCTCACACCAATGTGTGTTTAACAGCCAACAGGACCCAAGGCCACCCTCACACATTCCTTCATTCCTTCTCCAAAAAAGTCCTCTCTAGTTTTATACATACATACACACACACACACACACACACATTTATAGATGTATGAAGCCACTCACCCCCAATGTAGTACACTGACAATGAGGTTCAGAGTCTCATCTGGCATCAGCATCGTCTTGGCATTGTGTTTGGCCTTCCCATCTACAGCAGTCTCCCTCTGGGGGACCCAATAAGCCTCCTTCCAATCCACAGGCCCCGCGGAAGATCCCAGCAGCCGTGTGGTACTACATAACTGCTCTTGTGTGTGACTGTACCGTGTATCCCCAAAATTCGCAGGTCAAAGCCCTGACTGCCCATGTGACTTTATTCAGAGATAGGACCTATCAAGAGATAATTAAGGTTAAATGAGGTCATAAGGATAGGACCCTGACTGGAAAAGATTAGTGTCTTTATGAGAAGACACACCATAAAGGTTGCCTACTCTCATTTTCTATGTCTCTCTCTCACTCCCTCTCTCTCCCCACTCTCTGCCACATGAGGACACAGTGAGAAGGCAGCCATTTGCAAGAAAGGAAGAGAGCCCTCACCACATTCTGACCATGTTGGACCCTGCTTTTGGCCTTTCCAACCCCCCGAGCTGTGAGAAAAAGAAATCCGATTGCTGAAGCCACCAGCCTGTGGTGTTTGCTATGGCACCCCAAGCAAACAGCCCTCCCCACAGAGCCTTCAGTGAGTGACTAGCCAAAGGCAGACACCCACCCAAACTACATCAGACAGATTCCCTCTCTTCTACAATCTGGGATACAGACAGGGAAAATTCAATTAGGCCTTGTCACCCGTAACCCCGGGAGTGTCCTGGGACTGTCATTTTTAGACCTGCTCTGGTCTGCAGAGAGATAAAAATGAAACTAGATGTACCGACTAAAGCAAGGATGACTAAAAGAAAGAGAACACTGCCCGAGTTTCTGACAACTCGCTTTTAGTTCCGTTCACCTGCCTTCAAACGTGGGGCCATATCTGTGCCCTTGGGCTCCACCAAACACTCCCTGATCATGACAACAAATCCTCTTGTTTGGCTTAAGCCAGCACAAATTGGGGGGTTTTTGCAGGTTTTGTTTTGTTTTACCTACAATCAAAAGAGCCTGAAGTAATATATGTGAATGGGGACTTTGAGACCCTTAGAAGTCAACACAGTGTCCTTCCCCGTGTTTATTTAGCTGCCCTACCCCAATGGTTAAGTGTTCACATTGTACAGAAACCAAAAGGACAACCATCCACCACACTGAACCAACCAGTACATGCCGAATTATGCTCCTCCAAGAACCAGAAACAGAATACAGCCCAAATCGAGCTCCAGACAAAAATCACTCTTAAGTAACAGTTACCTCTATGCCAGGCCATAGATTTTGCACAGATTCTAAGGACACCATGTTTTTTCTCTCTTATGTGCCTCGCATAGCGGGGATGCGTTCAGCAAGTGAAGAATAAAAGGCCGTTTCCATTTCTGATCCCACCCTCTGCCAACCATACCAGGCACACATCTGCTAGAATAAATGGTTGCTATAGAAATCACCATTTTTGGAACAGGCAAACCCAGTGTCTAGGAAGAATGCAGCCATCTCAGTTCTCTGTGAAATCTGTGGGCCTGGGGCTCAGGGAGTGTCTTAGAGGACAGCCAGGACCTTGCAACTAAACTGACCTAAGACGAGGTCATGACACCTCGCATCTCAGAGAATCTATCTTGACAATCCAAAGTGAAGAGTTGCCAACCGGAGCGCAAGTTATGCTAGAGGTCCCTCCCTTGGGAGCAGAGTCGCAATGTGGAGACATCTGTGAAATGCTATAAAACTGGCAGAGTAATAGAGGGGGTGAAGCTTTGGTATCTGGGATCAGATGGCCGTGGTTTCAAATTGTGGCTATTACCCATTCTGCGTCTCCTTCCTCATCTATAAAATGGAGACAGCAATAGTCCTTATTTCATGGGACTACTGCAATTATTAAATGGGATAATATACAAAAGTATTCAACTAATGGCAGCAACGTCCACGGTATTTTTATGAAATGCCCATGGCGCTAGCCAGAATCAAGAACCAGACTCGGGGACAGCAAAGACAAAGAACAGAGCCATGGATTTCGTGTTTCGATTTGGTGAGGAAATAACCTTCTCATCTCACAGGAAGCCCAACCACGGGTCAGACTTCTGTTCTGGAGCCTGATGAGGGGTTCCGGGACTTCAGTGCTCCCACTCAGGAGCTAGGGTGCTCCCCGGCAAGCTCGCAACCAAACTCTGCCTTCAGTGACTTCACATTGGCAGCCTCAAGTCAGCCGTGGTGGGAGCATTTACATCATGCAAATCAGTAAACGCTACAAATCAGGTGCCTTTTATCTGGGAGAACTGCTTGAACAATTCCCAGCACTCAGCCCTCAGTGTGAGAGCTTCTTACCAGGGAAGGGGGATCAGAAATACATTCTGTACCTAAGAGTCGGGACGATCCTAAGGTTTCTCTGAACATGGGTCAGCAGGACTTGACAAGACCCAGGAATGCAACTGAGCATCCCTGACTGGCCCTGCGCTTTCTTTTCTAGCCATTAAACTACGGAGACTGGCTCGCCAACAAGGCCCTGTCATAGCAGGTGCCACCTTGGAGAAAAGAGGGAAAGAAGAGTCCTGAAGATCTGGAGAGCAGAAGATTGGGAGGTGAGGGAGGAGACAGAAAGCAGAAGGTCCACCTGGCCCTTCCCATTCTCATTCTTCTTGGTCACCTCCTACCACTTCACCTCTACTCCAGGCCAACCACCATCACCATAAGCACAGACCCTGGCAAAGGCCCTCAGGTCCCAGGGAAGGCCCTGGCTTGGCCCCTCACACACCAAAGCCACCAAACAAGCAAGGCATCCAAAGTGCTGCAGAGAAAGGGCATGGGGGAACTCAAACTCAGGGTTCCCAGGAGGGAGTTGGGGGAGTATGGAGCTGGCAGCAACAGGGAGAGGAGCTGAGATAAATGGGCCAATCCAAAGAGAAACTCTCTCCCGTATCAGAGCAATTACAGATAGAAAGAGAATTCGGTTTTAAAGGGTGGGATGCTGAGCAGACCAAGGAAGAGAAAATGGCAGAGGGAAGGAAGATGGGAGGAGGCTGGAGGGAGCCCAGCTGAAGTCCGGGGGAAGGCAGAGCCTGTGCCCTGCATCTTGTCCCGGCCACATCCCCATCCCCGTCTAGAGGTGCTGGCTCCGCTGTCCCGAGAGAACCTGGGAAACAGGCCGGAGGAGCCTAGGGCGGCTGGGGAAAGTGGAGAAAGACTCTGGCTGGCCTCAGACCAGACGGCGGGGGGGGGGGGGGGGGGGGGGGGGGGGGGCGGGACCACCTCTGCTCCCGCAGGAGCGCCCAGGGGCCACCAGCTCATTCCTCTGCCCCCAGACGAGACCCACAGCCGTGCCCACAGGACTCCGCCCCTCTTGTGACCATCAGAGAAGACTCTGCCATCTTCCTCCCCAGAGATCCCTCCTCTGAAGAGGTGCCTCTGGCTCCAGGGTGAACAGCCCGCCGTGAGAAGAGCCGTCCTCGCCAGCAGCACCCCATGGCCCTGGAAGCAGCTGCCGTGTCCCAGGCCAGGTCCCAGCTTCGCCACCTCCTAGCTGTGTGACGCTGGGTGAGGTGCTACACCACTCTGGGCTTTGGTTTATTATCTGTCCTCTGATTTTACCATACTCACCGCACGCCTGTCGTGAGGATGCAGTAAGACTTGGCTTTTAAAGCACCGAACACAGGACTGACCTAACACAAACGTTCACGAGAAGAATGTATACTGGTCGTTGCTAAAACCCACACTCCCCATCAGTGCACAGACCCATGGGTCCCGGGTGCCATTCAGGAGAGCAGTGGGTACAGGGGCGCCTGGGTGGCTCAGTCGGTTAAGCTTTGACTCTTGATTTCAGCTCAGGTCATGATCTCATGGTCCGTGGGTTCGAGCCCCGCATCAGGCTCTACACTGACAGCAAGGAGCCTGCTTGGGATTCTCTGTCTCTACCCCTCCCCTGGCTCACATGCACTCTCTCTCTGTCTCTCAAAATAAATAAATAAACTTTAAAAAATACAAAAAGAAATGGAAATAGAACTCATTACAAAAAAGCAGTGGATGCAGAATTAGCGGGTCCTTAGTGGGGATCTTTCAAAGGAAATCCTACAGGTGAGTCCAGGGTTCCCAAAGGGGAAGATGGAGTCGTGGAGAATGATCATTCTCTCTGTCTCTCTCTCTCACTTATATACACCATCCCCTGAATTCTTCATCACAAAGGTCAACCTGGGGGGTGCCTGGGTGGCTCAGTAGGTTAAGCTTCAACTCTTGATTTCAGCTCAGGTCACGAGCTCATGGTTTATGGGTTCGAGCCCCAAGTGTGGCTCTAACACACACAATGAGTGTGGCTCATTGACAGCACAAAGCCTGCTTGGGACTCTCTCTCCACCTCTCCCCCTCCCTCTCTCTTTCTCAAAATAAATAAATAAACATTTAAAAAATTATCTATTAAAAAAAAAAAAGGTCAACCCGGAATGTCACCTGAACTCCAAGTAGCTGTCTGAGCGATGGGTATATACCCTATCCTTTTGCTGCTCTGCTCCAGGGTCCATTACCTCGAGAGAAGTAAAACATGAAAGCTAGGACACTGTCTCATCACAGACACATGCCCCACCTCCTCATACTAGAAATATTATTCTCTCCCTAACCCCTCACTCGAGACTGATTCTGTTCTCCTTGTTCTGCAAGGGCCATGAAGCAGGAAGCCAAGGTTCTGTTCACCTCACCTCTTAGAGCCTAGGTTTCCTCAGGGACAATAACCACGTGCTCTCCAAATTCTAAGGCACCATGAGACACATTTGAGAATGAGTCAAGACTACAAAAATAAACATAAAAATTCTCCCCACCAAACCCTAGCCTCTTTCCCCCAGATCCTGGAGATTTTATAAAGCAATCAAGTATGCATTTGATTCAACACACTAATTCCAGACACACACCTGGGGTCCTGTGATAAAGTCAGTTGTGTCTATGCAACCAAGGATGAAAATTTCATAGAGCGTGATTTCATCAGTCACCAACTACAAAGGATTAATTAGGAGCGAGCAAAAAGCTCATGGCTTGGGAACCCAGACCTAAGGAAAATCTCTATCTCTACTCTCCAGATGTCAGCACACACACGAATAAAGGTCTTTGATGAAAACACTTCTCGTTATTCAGGGGACTCCAAAAATACTGTTTTCTGTCACGGAATTAAGATACTTCTGACACTTATACACTCTATCATCAAAAGTCAAAGAACACAACTGAATTAGTACACAGACTTCTGCTTATCAAAGTTTCTTTCCTTTAACACCCATTGCAAACATAGACTACCTGTGACAGAATTTTTATGAGACCTCCTCAAACAGCACGTCCAAAATACAAACAACCATTCTTCCACCCAGAAGTTCTTTTATATTCCCACTATCGACCATTTCCTCAAGCAAAAACCCAGGACTCTCTCAACTCTCCCTCTTTGTGACCCTCCCTTCCAATCAGTGAGACCCATCCACCCACCCTACCCTACCCTTCCCGCTCCACCTCCTTTTCTGCTGCCATGATTCAGCCTGAATTCTCTCCCCCCTCAACCACGGGACAGGTTCCAGAAGCGGGGCCCTCATTCCAGGCTAACTCGACCTCTTTGACCTCAGTGCCACACTCAGGGACTTTTTTTTTTTTTTTTAGTTTTATTTAAGTAATCTCTACACCCAATGTGGGGCTCGAACTCATGACCCTGAGAGCAAGAGTCCCACGCTCCTCCAACTGAACCAGCCAGGTGCCCCTCAGAATGCTCTCTCTAAAACACACTTCCTGTTATTTCACTCCCCTGATAAAATCTTTCAACATCTCACAAAATGAAATGTAGGCCCTTCTGCTGAGCAAGCAAGACCTTCATAACAGGCTCAACATCACCTCCAACCAACACCTCTGCCTACTTTCTTACACATCTCAAGCTCCGGTGAAACCAAATGGCCGCCCTCTGCTCCTTCCTCCCTGGGCCTTCGTACATGCCGTTTCTTCTACCTGGAATGCCTTTCGCTGGTCTCTTCGGGGATCTTCCACTCTCATCTTTCCAAATCCTGCTGAGACGTCACCTTCCCGCGGTCCTGTCTGCATCCTTCCTTCTACGCCTTGTGCCAAAACAATAATGTGTTGCATATCCGTCCCCCACTAGCAGATAAGATAAGATGCCTGGGGACGAGGACCACGTCTTCGGATTTCTGTACCCCCATTGCCTGGTATATAGTGGGACTCAATAAATGCTTGTTGAATGAGTGAATCAGATGTGTTCATGCCTTTCCTGGAGCCTCTGATGCATTTTCTAATTAACAGTTGTAGGGAACGGGTTTTACTCTACCTTTTATTACAGCCTTTTGAGTACTAGTTCGAACCCCAAATTAAGGGCTAGGAAAAGGAGTGTGCTTCGCCATTACTTCTCCAACAGAGCCAAACACATCTAGTAGGTATTCAGTAAATATTTGATGAATTGAATAAAGTGAGTTCAAAGCTACTCCACAGTGGAGACCTACCATTAAAACACACACACACACACACACACACACACACACACACACACACACACAGCTCAATCACCTACTTAGGAGGCCTGAGAGGCTTCCAAATGCCCAAATATCTATCTTCTGAACAGAGGGTTACAGAAGGTCAGATTCCAACCTGAGAATGAGGAGAAGTTCCACCAAGCTGAAAAGAAGACTAGACCATCTCAGGTCAGCAGCTCCCAGATGTTCATCACCCCCCACTTCACCTACAGAGTCCGTTAAGCACACTTAAGCGCAATACTTCTTTCTTCCAACACTTTCTGCCACCAATTTTAGCAAACCTGGGGGCTGGGAGCCGGAAGTGGACGTTTTCTTGGCCAAAAAAAAAAAAAAAAGGACCATGAAAACCCATCTCCAGCGTCTGCTTCCGGTGGTTCTGACCCCCTGAGGAGCCGGCAGGGAGGGCGGCAGACGCGGCCTGCAGCCCATGGCTCTGAACAAAAACGTGGGAGCAGCACGTGAACACACGTGTGCCCGCGAGGGGCCGGCGTGGCGGTCCCTTCCACGGACACCCCGCCTCTCGGTCCTTCCCCCCTCCCGCTCCCCAGGAAAGATAAATTAGCGGGCTGTCAGCAGAGGACAGCCAAAGCAGTCGTGTTTCTGTAAAGGGGCAGTGGAAGTGTCTTTGATTAATGAAAGCTTAATACTCGCCTGTTAGACAGCCTCTCTTCAGCCCTCTGAAGGAAGACAGATCCCCTCAGACAGGCTTTAAAAGGAAGGGGAGAAAGTCCTGCCGCACACCCGCTGCCCGGTCGCAAGAGGCGCCGGGGCCTGGCAGGCCCGGGCCAGGTGCCCTCCTGCTCCTACCTCCCAGGAGGAGCCCCCGCTCCCAGGAAGGAATGCGTGGGACCCCCGGCTCTCCCCTAGAAGAATGCAGACTCTCGCCTTCTCACTAAAACCAACACCTGCCGATGTGCTAAGAGTCCTCTTGAAGTCCCAACAATGGACATCAAAGCTTGATGTTTGGAAGTTGAGATAACAAGGGAGTTTTAAAAAAAGAAGAAAAAGAGGAGGAAGAAAACAACACCAACAAAGGTCTGTCTCACCTTTGACCCCTGGAGAGGAGACAGACACCCCCCCCCCCCCCCATCACGTTAAACTGTGCTAAAGGACACACACTCTCCCCGCTCAGGTCACATTCACATACAAAAGCTATGGCTCCTTTCTTTACAAGGTATTTCCCGGAGACAGTAATACAAAGAAGGCTTCGGCTCCTCAGGTGAGGGTAGACCAATTAAAGGGATCTGCGGGTTTGAGGCAATATTCTATCCTCACACAACCTGCTCCTACCTCCCCCACAACAAAAGAAGGAAAAGTAGTGAGGAAGGGAGAGAGCAGGGAGGAGGGGGAAGGGAAGGCAGAAATCTCTGCCCCTGAGATCTTCATTACTGGGCCCATGTAGTCCCGACAACATGGGCTGCTCCATAGGACTCCTGTGAAAATCAGCTCAGGACCAGAACATTCAGAGAACACCTTAACTTCCCCCCGGGGTTTCCATCCCATGTGCTGAAAAATAATGTATGTTCTGTTCCTGGAAAAGAACTCTAGTAAGAACAGAAGCAAACTTTTTTTTTTTTAACAGGCACTACAGCTTAACTATGGTCCCTCTAACAGCACTAAGGCTGGAGCTCAGCAGCAAGGACACAGACCAAGCAGTTCCAAGAGCAGTGAAAAAATTTTTATGTCTTTTTAAATTATTTATTTATTTTGAGAGCGAGAGGGAGGGAGTGAGGGAGGGGCAAAGCAAAGGAGAGACAGAATGCTAAGCAGGCTCGGTGCCATCAGCCCAGAGCCCGATGCAGGGCTTAAACTCGCAAACTGTGAGATCACAACCTGAGCCGAAATCAACAGTCAGGACACTTAACCGACTGAGCCACCCAGGTGCCCCTGTGAGAAATTTTTTAATATTTCGGACATGCAAAGGTCTAGAGCTTCGCATAAAAACCAACCATATACACTAAAGCCCCCTGTGTGTCCCTCCCTGGTCAGATTTCCCTCCCATCCCTCGTCCCAAAGTAACTTATCTCTTTGATTTCCTACTTCAAGTCTTCATCCGTTATTCTGCTTTCCAACAAACATTTACTGGTCCCCTACTTTCTGGCAGACATTGAACCAAGTATGAGGGACAGATATATTCTCCAGACATCATCTCCAATTAGACTACCAGGTTCTTCTAGACACTTAAGAGAAGAACCGTAGTATCTCCACTTATTTCCTGAAAATATGTCATGGGGACAGAAATAGCACTATTTCTACTGAATCACCCTACCACCTGGAGGTTAGAAGAGCCCATGGGATGAGACTTCCAGTAACAATTTTATCCCCACCCTCCATTACATCTACTAATAGATCAGTTTTCTAACAGAAAAAGAGCAGGAGCTTAGTTGCTTCATGTACTTAAAAGTTGACTAATCTAGTCAATATTGATTTAACAACTTTTTGTTGAATGAATAAATGAACGTGCAAATACAAGAATGAGAGCCAGGTTTCAGTGAAAGACCCATTGGATGACTAGACAGCTAATTTATGGCTGTCCTAATCAACAGATTTGATTTTGAAAAAGACAAACCCAGGTGCCTGGGTGGCTCAGTTGGTTGAGTGTCTGACTCTTGATTTCAGCTCAGGTCATGATTTCACAGTGTGTGGGACTGAGCCCTGAGTCAGGCTTTGGGCTGACAGCATGGAGCCTGCTTGGGATTCTCTCTCTCCCTCTCTCTCTGCCCCTCCCCTGCTTGTGTATGCACGAGTGCACATGCCCTCTCTCTCTCTCTCACACACACACAAAATAAACAAACATTAAAAAAAAAAAGATAACCCCAGCCAGCTACATTTAAGTAAAGGAAACAGAGAACAGTTGATCAAAATAGAAGGAGGGATAACACGGAAGGGTCATTTACAGAAGGTCTGTATTGTTTTAACCTGCTTTCCTGAGCAAATCCCAAACTAAGAACTACGTCACAAGGGCAAAGATCATGACTATTTGTCCTACACCATCTCACTCAAAGCAAAACACTTACTTGTCAGATACTGGATAAATATCTGTTGGATAAGCTACCACAAACTCACCTCTGCCTGGGAAAAGCACATGACTGGATGCATTTTCAATTGGGAATATCCAGGGATCAATGCTAGGAGCTCTGGAATTCCTTCCTCCTTCGTTCTCTCCCCTCTCTTCTTCCCAAAACCCTAGTCACCATCTGAGTCGATACCTCAACCATATTTATGTAAAAAACACGCAATGTTGGACCTTGAGGCCCCCCAACACCTCTTCTGAAGGATGGACCAGTCTAAGAGGGTGTACAGGAAAAAGGAATGGATGAGAGTTGATCTGTTTGGTAAATCACTGATTCATAAATCATTATTACTCACAAACTGCTAAGACAGTGCAGAATTCAAATAAGTGAAACAGAATGACAGGGTCTCTACTCTCCAGTGAAACTCTAAGAAGGAAGAGGAGATAGAAGTATTTCTGCCACGTCAGGAAGCAGTAGGGGCTCTGAGAGGTAAAGACGGAGTATATGGAAACAGATGGTTTTACAGAGTTTTCATTTCAAGTAAGCCTTAAAGACTGGGTAAGACTAGTAGGAAGGATGGGGTAAGGCTGCCTTCTTTGGAGAGTCAGCTCTTAGGAAGAGTGTCTTCAGAATAGGGAAACTTTGCGCTGCAAGTTTGTGCTAAAAGTACCACAACAGTGTTCGCCATAGACAGAAGGGGGTCCTGAGTAGACTTCTCGACAGAGAAAAATCAACCTTTTAACACAGTTCATTCTCTCTTCTCTTCCTCTCCCCTCCCCATTTCCCTCCATCAGACCGCCTCTCTTTCTCAGTATCTGCATATTCTCCTCAAATGCAAATTCCGAAATGTGACCATCAAAGGCTTTATACTATCCATTCTACAGACGTCATTGTGACATCTTTAAGTGAAATAAACTATTAAGATGTTGTACGCTAAAAGGAACCACAGTCAGAACTACAGCACAAATTATCCACCAGGAAAAGTATCTGCTGTGCGTTCAATAGATAACGGATTTTTTTTTTGCATTTTTTTCTTGAAACTTTTTAACATTTTTTAATTCAAATATAATGTTAATTATATTTGTATAATTATAATTGTAATTATTACTTATAATTGTTAATTATAATTGTATAATTGTTAATTATACAATTGTACACTATAATGATCCAACAATACTATGTAAGAATTTTACTAATGTTTATTTTTGATAGAGACAGAAAGCATGCAAGTGGGGGAGGGGCAGAGAGAGAGGGAGACACAGAATCTGAAGCAGGTTCCAGGCTTCCAGCTGTCAGCACAGGGCCCAACGCGGGGCTCGAACCCACGAACTGTGAGATCATGTCCTGAGCCAAAGGCAGGCGCTTAACTGACTGAGCCACCCAGGCGCCCCTCAACAATTCTGTACACTACTCAGTGCTCACCACAGTGAATGTACTTTTCATCCCATTCACCTATTTCAACCACACACCCCGCCCCCACCTCCCCTCTGGCAGCCACCAGTTTGTTCTCTATACTTAAGAATCCGGTTTTTGGGGGGGAACACCTGAATGGCTCAAGCGGTTAAGCGTCCGACTTTGGCTCAGGTCATGATCTCACAGTTTGTGAGTTCGAGCCCCACATTGGGCTCTGTGCTGACAGCTTGGAGCCTGGAGCCGGCTTTGGATTCTGTCTCTCCCTCTCTCTCTGCCCCCCCCCAGCTTCCGCTCTTTCTATCTGTCTCTCTCTCTCTCTCTCTTAAGAATGAACACACATTAAAAAAAAAAATTTTTTTTTAAAGAATCTTGTTTTTGAGGAGTCTGGGTGGTTCAGTCAGTTAAGATTCTTGATTTTGGCTCGGGTCATGATCTCACAGTTTGTGGGATAGAGCTCTGCGTGGGGCTCTGTACGGATAGTGCAGAGCCCGCTTGAGATTTTCTCTCTCTCTCTCTCTCTCTCTCTCTCTCTCTGCCCCTCCCCCACTCCTGCTTGCTCCCTGTCTCACAATAAACAAACATTTAAAAAAATAATAATCTGGTTTGTCTTTTTCTTTGCTCATTTATTTTACTTCTTAAATTCCACATATAAGTGAAATCATATGGTATCTTTCTCTGACTTCTTTCACCTAGCATTATACTCCCTAGACCCATCATGTTGTGGTAAATGGCAAGAGTTCATTCTCTTTTATGGCTGAGTAATATTCCAGTGTGGTGTGTGTGTGTGTGTGTGTGTGTGTGTGTGTGTGTGTGTGTATACACACCACATCTTCTTTACCCATTCATCCGTGGATGGACCCACGGACTACTTCCCTCTCTTGGCTATTGTCAATATTGCTGCAATAAACACAGGGCTCCCTAAGTCTTTCCCAATCAGTGTTTCCATTTTCTTTGGGTAAATACCCAGTAGTGGAGTTACTGGCTGGTAGGGTAATTCTATTTGGAAATGTGAGGCACCTCCACACTGTTTTCCAGAGCGGCTGCACCAGTTTGCATTCCCACCAACAGTGCAAAAGGGTTCCCTTTTCTCCACATCCTTGACAACATCTGTTATTTCTTCAACAGAGCAAAGATTAAGATTTCTGACTAGGATAAAAAGAGAATTAATACATGTATAATGAAAAGACTACGACACAGTAGAAAAACATGCAAAATGTTCCAAATATTTGAAGTAGCCAAGTTTTTTTCCATCTTTTCTTGTATATACTTTGGGTTTTGTATATAACTTTTCAAAATCATGTATTATTCAAAATGTGTATTTCCACATACATGCACCCAAGAAAACACATCTGACAAGTGCTCGCAAGAAAGAAGTTCTTTCTTTCCTGAAGTGGGTCTAAGAGTCTCAAAAAAGAACAGAGTTAGGGTAAAAAGGGAAGAGGCAAAATGTGTCTCAACAGTAGCCAACGAAACACCAGAGATAGATAAATTCAGCGTTCTGGCATCCGTGGACCCTGAAAAACTAGACTACAGATTAAATGAATGAGGAGAACCTCCCATCACAAACCAACAGCACCAGACGAGGGAGACAGAAGAAGGAGAATGCAAAGATGAAGCTCTGTCAAAACAAAAGTGTCAGAAAAGCTCGTGTAAAATAACTCCCAAAGGAATTTTCAGCCCTTCATGGGACGCGGTGGTCTCTGTATCTCATTCATAATGTTTGCCTTGGCTGAGGTCCTAAACCACAAAAACATCTGTAGAGAAGGAAGCAACTGATTTCAGTGAAATCATTCTGGAAATTTCTCACACACTCAGAGTAATCTCATGAAAGGACAATGCAGTTAATGTTACGCACGGGAAGGACAATCTCGCGGTCAGCAGCGCTGGCCGGTCGCGCCCTCTCCCTGTCCATGTGCAAGTGCAAGAGGGAGAGAAAGGGAGGGGGTGTTCAGAGACGGAGGGCAAGAGACAGAAACAATTTCAGGAGCACAGCCAATTATACAGGTTGGTTTTAATTTTGAAACTAATGCTTAAATACCAATGGTATTGCCTTCAGCTCTCTGGAAACTACACTGTAATTAGGTTCACTCAACTTAACTTAAAACATGTCCAGTCATTAAAATTTTTCTTGATCCAGCCAAGTTATTACACATACAGGCACACACACACACACACACACACACACACACACGCTCAGATCTCTAAGCCAAAAGTACATCAAGTCCCTAAGAAATAGCAAAAACATGTCACTGCTCTTCAGAAACCACGTTCGTGTTTCATGACCTTCCTTAAAGATAATGTTCTCACGATTAATTAATTTATTGAATAGCCCCCCCCCCAAATGCACAACAGGTTCCATGCAAATTCTTGAGCTTTTAAATTATACTGTTAATGAAAGCAAATAAAGGCAGTTAAAAGGCAATTTGCTCAATTGGTGTTAATATTTAAGCACAGCATGTGTAAAAACAAGATCACAGAATTCAGTTTTTACCAAGAAAACTTTAACCCAACTTCATTTCCAAAAGATCAGACCCGTTACCAAGAATCTTTTCTTCCCCTTCCCCTTTAGCATCAGGTAATGAGGCTTTTTATTAAGTAAATATTTCACATTAACCTCATCAGTTTCTATCACTTAGAAATTCCAATCTATAAAATCAAATCAGCTTAATCATGTTTAGATTAGATCCTGCATCCTGAAGGCAAACTAAATTGTTTACATCCTCCCTCTCCTTGGCACACTCGAGCACCGAGACTCCAAAGGTGTGAGAGTAAGAGGAAGGTTTCTGCCGCGTCCCTGTTCCCGGGCTCTCCCCCGATGCAGGACCCTCACTCCTAGACCCTGGACCAGCAAAACCAGCTTTCCAGCCTTGGCATCTCTACCAGCTCTTTCAAAAGAGCTCACACAAAGGGCCTCAAGGTTTACGAGCCGGGCAAGGGCAGCTGCTGTGGTCTTACCTAGAGTGTGCCCAGATCCCCCCTACGCGGAGGTCAGGTCGGCAACACCAACCTCTCCAGGTAAAGTACCCCAAATCTCCCAGAAAACCTGAGCCCCTCAAAGAAGAGAAAAATGGGGAGGGGGTACACACCGAAGGTGCCCCCCAAGAGCCCTACGCACCCTGCAGCTCACATGTGCACACATCGCTCTCCTGCACAATTCGTTCCCCTTTCTCTGGGAGTCTGGTGCCCTCAAAACATAGCATTTCAGAGTAGTGTGATTTTTCAGATGATCTTGGAGGTCTTTAAAGTACCTAATGGCTAGTCTCCCTCCAGAAGTCCTCACGTGGCCCCCTCCCGCTCCCTCCTCCCAGTCCTGGCTCTTCTAGCACACCTCCTTTTCCCTCACTGCTCTGCCCAGCTGTTCCACTGAACCACAAAGCCTACGCTTTCCTTCCACATATCGCGCTGCCTTCCAGAACCAAGCCCCCGGAGAGAGCCAGCCCTGTCTGTACTTCACCAACTCCGCACAGCCAGCTCCTGCCCCGCATCTGCCAGGGACCCCACTGGAAGAACACCCCCAGGACAGTCTTCTCTCCAAATTCAAAGGCTTGATCTCACCCCTCCCCCGTTTTCCTCCCTTCCCTCCCCCCACCCCCCAGTCTGCTTATCCCCAAACCATTTCTATTCGATTAAGGGGACTGGCTGCTGCTAGGATGTTTACATTAGGCTCACTTCCAGGCCATAACCCATCCTGAGGGAACACATTCCTGATCAGGGCAATGGAAAAAACTATGCAAAACATCTGGGCCTCTCTGTGCTCCCAACTCTGGCCTTGGGGAACTCCAGCAACCTCCAGGTCTCTGCAAGAGTGTGCAGCACCAGGGTTTGAGGGACAGAGAGTGGTTTCAAGGGTCGAGGATGCCAGGGAAAGCTGCAAATATTTTCAGGCTAAGCCAAAGATGTCATACCTCAAAGCACAAAGAACCGATCTTACTCAGCACAGACCAGTTAGTACTTCTGGGGAACCAGGACTTTCCAAAAGGCCAGTTCAGCACCGAGACAACGTTCCTTAGACACTGCCACATTTAAATGGAGAGCTACTGAAAGGCCAAAGTGAGTTCCACTGGAAGAAGAAACAGACATCCCGATAATGGGGACATGCCCCACACTCTCCCCTTCCTCCTCTGACTCCCTCCCATGGCCTCCCCTCCATGAAGCCTTGGGTCAGGACAACAAATGTGTCCAAGCCCCAGCCCCAAAACGAGACTGGCCCACTGAAGAAGCTAATTATAGTTTGGTGAAGCCACTCTGGTCAGGTGCCCTTGTCTACCCACCAACATTAAAACCAGTCTATCCCAATACCAACAGAGAAAATCCACGAAGGCAAGAACACAGGCTAAACTTGGGTTTGATTTCCCAGTTACCCAACTTAAAAGCATGGGCTAACTACACAACTTCTTTGAATTTCTCTGGTGTACAAATGAGGTTTCTCATCTGTAACACCAGGATGCCAAAGGCCCATTGTGGGGACTGAACGAGGTAATATGTAACAATGCTGAGCCTGCCCCACCACAGGTGGTCAACCCACAGGAGCTCCCTGACACCTAAGGACATCAGTCACCACCACCATCTACCCTACTCAACCCCTATGGGCAATTTCCAATAGCTTGGGTGTCTTATAGAGAGTTGAGTCGGGAAGGGAGAGAGGGAAGGAGAGGGAAGGAGAGGGAAGGAGAGGGAAAGAGAGGCAGAAAGAAGGAGGGAGATCAGCTCAAAGTTTCACTGTGATGTTAAAGAGAACTCCTTCCAGAATGAGGAAGCAGACAGCTGTGACTGAGGAGACCCACAAAGAAGCACATGGAAACCAATCCCACTCTAAAACTAAGATACCATGACTGCTCCTGCAAACACAGAAGTTGGCTCGTTCATTCACACTGGACTTCTTCTAAAAAGGAAAAGGACCAGAAAAAAGTTTCCTAAGATGCTGGAGATGGTCGGTGTTCTAGCTCGTGAGCCACTTTCTAATGGCTGCAAATATTTTGTACACTCAGCTATTCTCTGTGCCCTCTTTTGTCAGGGCCTGGGGTCTCTGCGCTAACTCTGGCACCAAAAGGCCATCTGGACTGCTGTCTTACACACAGAAGTTTAAGTAGCGCGATGAATGAACCTAGGAATTAATGAATGATAAAGCCGTATGGTCCCCGGCAGCAAACCCTCCCAGAGTCTTCTACAATGAATGCTTCCTAAGTACAAGCCAACAGTAATAATAATGAAAGTGGGAGGGGGAGAAAGGGATCCCACTACAAGGCAGACTTACACAACAGAACAAAACCTAGTCCCAAATCTTCCACTATGTTCTCTAGTCACACCAGGTTAATTTGAAAATCTCCCCAAACAGGACAGAAAACAAAAACAAAAACTCTGTTGTACTGCACATGGTCTCCAGCTCTCTCCACCCAGCTCTGCTCCTCCTGCACAAACATCTATCCCCAAGGTCATTTTTACCAACATATCATGGAATCAAGAGTATAGAATTGCCCCACAATGCACGTGCATACGTCCACATCACGGGGTTGAGAAAAAGGGTTCCACACCCAGGCGCAGGGAGAGAAACGATTTTTTGGTCACTTCTAATAAAGAACACAATTGTTGGGGCATCTGGCTGGCTCAGTCGGTTAAGTGTCCAATTTCAGCTCAAGTCATGATCTCGCAGTTTGTGGGTTCAAGCCCCACATCTGGGATCTGTGTGGACAGCTCGGAGCCTGAAGCCTGCTTCGGATTCTGTGTCTCCCTCTCTTTCTCTCTCTGTGCCCCTCCCCTGCTCGCTCACTTTCTCTCTCTCTCAAAAAATAAATAAACATCAAAAAATTTTTTAAAAAAGAACACAATTGTTTTTCAGGGGCAGAAAATTTTCACCATCACTGTGAGAGGCTGGAAACTCATGTTCTTTGGAGAACAAATGCCTGGGGAGTGAGGAGTCCTTTGAAAAGTGACCTGCACGACCACACAGAGAAGCCCTTGGCACAGCTACTGGGTCTGTTCACTCCAAACAACCAAGCGTTTCGTCGCCAAGGAGGCCAGAGCAGGAGGAAACAGGGTTCATCTGAGAGTGAAATTAGATCTAAACGCAAAGTGTTTTACAGCGCGTGTTACAAGGTCCATAAAGCTCTTCTCTGGACGTCACCAGAGCCAGACAACGAAGACGACACAAGCAGACTTTGAGGCAAGTGAGTGAGTCACGTGACTCTTGAGGTCCCTTCCAGGGCCCAGGTCATCATCCAACAGAGAAAATCCAAGAAGGCACGAGGAGAACAGGTAAGTGGGTCTCATTCAAGCAGAGAAACTATTGGCAATTCACTGTCCCCTCCAGGGCTCCATCCCCTAGCTACAAAATCAAAGAGACCCTCAGGACTCCTTCCACCTGTTGGCTGGCATCACTACACCAGGTAACAGCTGTCTTACCGAGTAGCTTGTGGATGGATGTGCATGGACCTCTGTGTGGACTCCTGCCCCTCCCCCCCAAGCCCAACTGGTGAAGATAAGACTAGTCAACAGGACTGCACTTTCAAAAACCCATCTGGTAGGTACTGGGCTATGAAGCCTGGTGTTAAGTGCCAACTTCTGGGATCAGAGGAACCTCCAGCAGAAAAGCAGACACACCTAAGGTGGGGAGTTTGCAACATCGTGGGTAGCGATAAGGTAGGCTGCATTCCTTTTCAGTCAAAAAGGGGAAGGTGGTGAAATCATCAACCCTGGGGCCAATTCAAGGAGGCTTCTCCTAGCGAATGTCCAAACAAAACCAGAGTTAAGCACCAGGGTTTTATTTTCTTTCCCATTTTCCCATCCAACCCACCATAATTGGGTTTTTTTTTAAGCTTGTTTATTTATTTTTGAGAGAGAGAGAGAGAGAGAGAGAGAGAGAGAGAGAGAGAGAGACGTAGAGACATAGACAGGTAGAGAGAGAGAGAGAAGCGCAAGCAGGCTCCTCGCTATCAGCACGGAGCCTGACTCAGGACTCGATCCCATGAACCGCGAGATCATGACCTCAGCCAAAATCAAGAGTCGGATGTTCAATCGACTGAGTCACCCAGGCGCCCCTCCACCATAATTATTTTTAAGGGAACAACAAGACCAGAGGCCCCGTGACCCCTAAAGAGGGTAAATAAAGCCACCTCCTCTTCACGGAAGTGACATTTCAGAAAGGAGTGGCCGCCCTATCACTGTGGAGAGTGGAAAGAGAAGGCAAGGCAGACTCACCATCAAGACCAGCATTTTCCTCCAAACAACGCTTGGTTGCTAAAGGTTAATACAGACTGGAGGGGTGGTGGGCGGGGGCGGAGAGGAGTGGGGGATAGGAAAACATTATGCAATATTAGAATGCTACTTTTATTTTAAAAGCCATCATGTGTAAAGCATTAGTGTTTTTGAAATTGCATTCTTGAGTTAATTAAATGGACAATCTTTTATACATAAAAGTGAAAGAAAGCAATTAAAAGCTAAATGAAGAAAAACCGCCTTCCCCTGGTGATCAGGGCTACCCCAATCCCTTCGTATTAACACGGAGCAAAGACAAGGATCTTCCCGGCACCACTGTCCAAATGTCTCTTTTATGGCACCCACGGTGACAGTTTGAGAAGTATCTGTCTTCCTTCTAAGTTTACCTAGGAGACTGTCAGGCTGGGAGAAGGAAAGAACCTCATTCAAGCACACTTTATAAACAAACAAGAGAACTCAGACAGGCCAGCTCTCTGGCTAGCCTGAAACCAAAACATATACCACACCTCTTTTTTTTGTCACCTCCACCTAAAAACAGCCACACCCACGGTTCCACCCAAGAGAATTAATTCTGAGTTTTGGGCTGTCCAGCCAGCCCCAGCTCACAGGCTTGTTGCCAAGAATCAGAGGGGTATATTCAGATTACAACAAGAGAAAGATCAGATGTCAGAAGGAACTTCCTAAACGTACTGCTGTATCCACCTAGCAGGTGCCAAAACACCAAAACACCAAAACACCAATGGTCTAAGTTTTTACAAACAGGTCTTCCCCAGGTGGGAGGATGGCTGTGGGTCAAGTCGGTAGCTCCCCTGGCAAAACGGGTCAGAAAAAAAGCAAGGATGATTGGCAGTATGATAACCAACCGTGATCTCAGAGAAAACACTAATGACAAAGTCCCCTTCTGATGCCCAAATGGACTCAGTCCCGTTACTCGAAGTGGTTGAGATTACTCTGTGCCCTACAAGAATGTCCCAATGATAAGAAGCACGACCTTTCTCCTTGGTGTCAGCTGGAAGGAGAGCAAAAATTAGTCAATGTCTGTTCAGCAGGGTGGTTCTCCAGCGGACACGTGATGCAGACTCTAGAAAGACGTTCTCTCTTCCGGAAGCAGGTGGGACCAATGCCACGGTGAGTTGCTCCCAGGGCCCGGGCCTGGTGGTTTCCAGGCCACAAGACCTCCTACCTCTTGGCTTCCAGAAGGCCCATCCCTTCACTGAATTTGACAGTCATAGCCAGAGAAATCTGGAGAATTCTCAGCAAACCACAACAACACAGCACCAATCCACTGTTCTGTCCCCGCTCACCCTCTGCCCTGGTAACACGGAGCCTCCTGGGGACACAGCTGACCGTGGCTGTTCTGGGGTATTTTCCTTTCCCTTCCTGCTGCAGAAAAGGGGGTAGAAGGGAAGAAAAGGCTCAGGAGAGATGGGCGGCCCTCCGAAAGAGAAATGCCCAAATCTGGGGTGCTGGATGTCCTTGCCCAGGTAGCAGGCGCCACATACAGGCTGGCACATGTTTGTTAGTTACGCACAAAGCTGTGTTAAGCCACTCCCTATTCTGTTTCCATCCTTTCTGCCTTGAAAGTAGGAACTCCAGTAGGGCCGAATGAAGAGTAGAACCTGGTCAGTTCCCAGCTGTCCATGCCCGTTCAACCGGGGATAAACCCAATCGTTTACACCTCTACATAATCCAAATGCATCACTACGGAAAAGGGCTGCTGCAGAGACGCCTGAGCTGGCCTCAGCTCCCTTCCAGAACCCACACTCGGCAAGTGTTCAAACCCGGCACCTCGACCAAAATGTTGGGGAAGGAAGGAGGAGAGAACTGGTGTGGATATCCCACAAATTCGATTACTGAGCCCACACACAAGAAAGAATCGTTTGTTCAATTTCTCTTTGATTCCTCGGGCTCTAAACCCACACACTGGTGTCAGGGAGGGGTGTTAAATAAGCCACCGAAATGAAGCTCCTTTGTGCACCCTACCGCAGGCCTCCACGCCTCCCTTTGATATAGGAAGCCCAGCATCAGGGGCTCTAGCCAAGCCCTCCCTCTGTTCTGCAGCTGAGCTCACCTTGGGCCCCAGCTCATGAAAGGAATTCAGGATGGGTTAAACGTTACCTCTATCTCCACCCTGCATCTCCGAAACCATCTGATAAGGGCTACAGAAAACATCCTGTGTACAGAGAGTTAGATGCTGACACAGGGTGGGGGTGCACCAACGACATGGGGGCCACAAGGAGTTAATCCCCCGAGAGATAGGGGCCCACTCTCTGGAAAGTTCAGAGAAAGCAAAGGGAAGAAAGATTCCACCGCTGTTACATGTGGTTACCAAAACACAAATGCAAGTAGAGACTTTTATGTTCCAAAGTTAAAAAAAAAAAAAAAAAAAGAAAAGCCAAACCTCTTCGGTTCCTACCAGACGGTACACACGTTAAAAAACAGACGGGGGGGGGGGGGGGGGAGGGCATGGGGTGGAAGTGTGTTTAAGCAGAATATTCAGCCAACCCGCAGCCCCTAGGCAGTCCCCACCCTCTGTGCCCATCACCGAGTTAATGGTGCTTTGGTCTGTCTCAGGCTGGGGGTGAGGGTCTGCCTCCTGCATTCCAACCATTATTTAATTTCCCTCCCCACACAATCCAGTTCACTCCCTCCTTCCTTCCACACAGGGCCTGGCCTAAAGGCAGGACAATGCTCCTGATGACCTCAAGGCTCTCTCGCCCCTACATTTTAACCTCAATAATCATAGTGTTGTGGCTGAAGCAGGAATAATTATCAATGCAACCAAGAGCCGTTTTACATCAGTAAAGCAGTGCCTCCTGTTTCAGCATCATTGACACTGTAATGCTTGCCTTCAAATAAGGCCCTTTAATGTTCCCAGCAGCTGAGAGGAGCAAGACAGAATGGTCTGAAAGGCAGCCACATTTGAGCGGATCGGTTAACACGGCACATGCCAAGGAAGGACGTCAGCTAACACTTCTGTCCCCACCTGACACTCGGATGGCACTGGGGGCTATGATCCATGGCAGGAAGCAAAGCCTTCAAGCCCAAGAAGGAAGCAGCTAGAGAAGCTCCAGGATTGGCCTTTTTTTTTTTCTGGAATTGCCCTAGGCTCTCCTGCCCATAGAATTCTCCAGGCACCCCATAAATAATTAAATGCCTGTTCACCTCTGGCTAAACCACACCTCAGGGGTACAGGACCAACCCCAGGGCTATCAACAAAAAGCATCCCTCTTCCTACATATGCCAAGATCATCCCAGAGGCACCAGTCCAAACGTTTCCCAACGGTTTCATTTCCAGAAAGATGGGGGCTGGGTGGGGGGGAGACTTACTTACCTAGAAGAAAGAAAAATTTGAACAACTGATTCCACCTTTTCCTTCTAACCACTCTTACTGCAACTGTGATGGATGAGGAGCGTGATGACGAATGACAAACCTTTCTCCTAAAAACCCCAGAGTGAAAAATTCACCAAGGATCCCAAGGACGGTCCATGCATAAAAAGGCAAGAGCACGTTAGGAATAGCAGTTCAGCAGCCTCAAACCCCAGGGAGATTCAAACCCAAACTTGGCTGCCCACGGCTCACCATGGCCTTACGGCCACAATGAGAAAGCTTTCCCAAAGCACTTCTTAAGGAATTTTTTTTTTCCTGGAAAGGGAAATTGCAACAGAGAGAGTGTCTGCAGGGAGAAGCAGCTGAGGCTTGCGCCTCCGAGGTCTGTGAAGGAGGACATCCCAGCCACCATTGATGGTATGCAATGCCAACCCCAACATGCCAGGCAAGACCCACAACAGAGCTGGACACAGACCACCCAACCAAAAAAGAAAAAAAAGGAGGTCCCTGATGCTGAAGCCAAAAGGCAAGGGAAAATGCGACTCTATCGAGGACTCCTATCCCCTATAGCAGCCCCTGATTGCATAAGGAAGAGAAACCAGGGCGCCTGGGTGGCTCAGTCGGTAAATCACTGACTTCGGCTCAGGTCATGATCTTGCGGTTCATGAGTTTGAGCCCCACGACCGGCTCTGTGCTGACAGCTCAGAGCCTGGAGCCTGCTTCAGATTCTGTCTCCCTCTCTCTCTGCCCCTCCCCTGCTCGCACTCTGTCTCTCTCTCTCTCTCTCGAAAATAAATAGACATGAAAAAAAAATTTTTTTAAATAAATAAGGAGGAGAAACCAAAAACCATTGTTAAAAATCTCACCCAGTTGGGATGCCACCAGTTCCTTTATCACCACCCTGATGTACATAAAAATGTGCCACAGGGGCACCTGCGTGGCTCAGTGCGTTAAGCAACTGACTCTTGATTTCGGCTCAGGTAATGATCTCGAGGTTCGTGAGTTCCAGCCCCATGTCAGGATCCAAAGTGACAGTGTGGAGACTGCTTGGGATTCTCTCCCTCTCTCTCTGCCCCTCCCCCACTTCCCCACACACATTCTGTCTCTCAAAAATAAATAAACTTTCTAAAAACTGAGCCACAGATATTTGAATGCATCTCCACTGTGTGCAGGGACATGAAAAATATAAAGAAATGAAAGCAGGTCCTCTGGCCTAAGAGAAAGGAGCACACAGGAACTAACATTCATTGGGCACAACAATAGTAGGAAAGACATCTACGTATGTTTTTCTCCTCTGATCTGCATAGTAAGTGATCGGTCTAAGGACATATAATTTAAAAAGTGCCCAAGGGACACCTGGGTGGCTCAGTCAGTTGAGCAACCAACCCCTGATTTCGGCTCAAGTCCTCAGGATACCATGGTTTGTGAGTTTGAGCCCTGTATCCGGCTATGTACTGTTGGCACAGAGCCTACTTGGGATTCTTTCTCTCCCCCTCTCTCTCTGCTCCTTCCCCCCTCCTCTCTGTCTCTCCCAATAAATAAACATTAAAAAAAATAAAAATAAAAAGTGCCCAAGCTCTCAATCTAAGTCTATCTTGACTCCAGAACTTGGGTTCTTTCCACCATACCATATCATGCTGCCCTCAAGTTTCCAACGAATCCCTCAAGTAAAACCAGTGAAACAAATGAAGCAGGGGAGGAAAACGTGCCGGTATGGCCCCAAAGACCGCCAATGCTGAACTGGAGAATATAGAAAGGGATGGGTCATAAATGAATGAATATTCCAAATCCCTTTACAGGAGGAGGTAACTGTCCAAAACACACAAAAAGCAAACCAGATTGCAATGTTCTGGCCCTAAGGGCGCCTCTAGACCCAAGATGCCAGCTCACAAGACCACCTCCTCATTAACAACTCCTCTAGGGGCTCCCGCCAACCCAGGGGGCCTTCTGGATTCCCAAGCCAGCCTTCAGTTTTGTGAAAGCAATAAATACCTGAACTTTCAAAGCCAGGAATCTGACAGCCGCTGTCTGGCCTAAGTTTATAATTATCCCAGTCTTATAAAAGGTTAATCATTTCGTAAAGGTAGATTCGCCCTATCTCACAAAAGTCTGTCAGAAAGGTCAGAGTCACTGCAGTTCTCAGCACTGTGTGAGGATTAAAAATCTCCCAGAAAACTAAAATAACTGGAAAGGTCCGAATTCCATTTCACCCTTTTCCATCTGTGGCTGAGTAAACTCAAGAGGAGAGAGGCCAGCTCACCAACACCCTGGAATTCGTACCCTGTTGTATGACCATACTCTCCCAACGAGAAGGATGAAATACTTGAACCGGTCTCAACTTAAGACCTTTTTTTAATTTTTTTTTTTTTTTGAAAGAGAGAGAAACAGAGGGACAGGAAGCAGGGGAGAGGCAGAGAGAGAGGGAGACACAGAATCCGAAGCAGGCTCCAGGCTCTGAGCTGTCAGCACAGAGCCCGACACGGGGCTCAAACTCACAACTGCAAGATCATGACCTGAGCCAGAGTCAGACGCTCAACATACTAAGCCACCGAGGCACCCCTCAGACATTTTTGTCATCCAGCCAGACCAGGACCACAAAAACTGAATATACATCAAGTACGTACAGACTAGCCTCCTCAAAATATGTCACCTGTCATGTCTACTGTGTGCTGACCCTTGAACAACACAGATTTTTATTTTTTTTTACAGTATGGCCCAGGTATTTTCTCTTCCCTAAGATTTCCTTACTATTTTCTCTTCTCTAGCTGACTTGATTATAAGAACACAGTATGTAATACATGTAACATACAGAACATGTGTTCATCAGCTGTTTATGTGGGCTTCTGGTCAACAATACGCTATGAGTTAAGTTGTTGGGAAGTCAAAAGTCCATATGGATTTTTGACCACGGGGGTGGGGGGGGGGCGGTTGGCACCCCTCACTTCTGCACTGTTCAGAGGGTCAACTGCATTACTGAAGAATAGGGTGTGGGGGATGGCAGGAAACAGATTTTTGCCCTGAATGCCTGTTATCACTACTCTCTCCATCAGCCATGCAGATACAGCTTCAGCTGCCCTGGACTGGGATTGGTACAACTCAGCTCACCAAGCCCTCCTTCCAGCCACTTCCAGCCAGTTTTACATCTGCCTGGGCTGAACATGCGCAGGGAGAGATGACTGGATAAGCCACTTACTATCACATGGAAAACAGAAAGCAAAGTAACATTTTGCCACTAGCAATTAAGGAGAACCTGACAATCTGGGTTTAGAAACACACAAACGAAAATCAGATCTCCGAATATGTTAGCATCATTAAGAGATCGTCTCCCCAGTACAGGGCAACATGGCAGGAGCCCAGACACGGCGGCCTCTGGAGTGCTCGACGAGGGGGCTCGTGTTTCTTCCTAAACCCTTAACTCACTTTTTGGCAAGAAGAACTGTTTCTGTGTGCGTCCACCGCAAGTCACGAACACTGACGGGGTGGAGGCAGCGGAATAATTCTTAGAAAAACACTGGGAGGGCATGTGCTCCTGGTACCCCAAGGACACCAACACAATACCAAATTCATTTGAAAATTTATTCACTCTACTGCATCCCGAAGGCAAGGAAAGAAGTTGCATCGCGGATGCTCTTTTCCAAAATGGGAGGCCAAATGAAGCAGGTGGTCTCCCTGCTGTCTCCAAAGATGACTCCCCCATACGCCCCCTCACCCTCCAACACACACACACACACACACTCTTTCACTGGCCTGAGTTGACACCGCACAGCCCCTAAGGCCCATTGACTCACCAGCAGGCAGGATCATAAGACAACAGTTATCACCCATTAGTTAAAATAAAACCACCCTGGAGACTTAGGTTAAAATGTTTATTTACCAACAGCTATAGCTATGTTTCTCGTTGCCTTTGCTGCTCTTGGAAAAGCACCTATCGGGGAGGACCTGGAGTTGGGAGAGAATGAAACTGGTATGAGCCAGGTAGACAAAGAACAGATAAATCTGAACACCACCTACACTTCCTTATTATAAGCCGCACTCCTCCTTTTAACTGACCACATCGGAGGCGTTATAAAATAGATTTATGATACATATGTTCAGAGTATCTACCTCCTCCTCCTCCCTCTTTCCAACAGTGGCGGGAGGGGGGATCACAGGCTGTGAGACCACTGTTTAGAGTGCAATTCCATACTTAGAGAAGTCCAATCAATATCTGCTGTAGCACTACTCTCTCCCCAGTAAGATCGCGGTTGTTTTAGGAGGATACAAGCTTCTGAAATGCAGCCTTAACAAACAGAACATTGCTCAACTGTTCCAGAAGCAGGTGTCATAAACAAGCAGCCACATGGCAAACATATTGATTTCCTAGCCCTTATCTCACGGCAACCGGTGCTCAGTTACCAGGCTACTTTAATATGTAATTTACTGCAGGGAAAGGGGAGCAGGGCCCAGGATGTCTGAAATATTTACTGTAGAACTCGACAGTGGCGTGGAGGCCTCCCACCAGGGGTGGCGACGTGCAAGCAAAACAGGAGGCATTCTGGGCTGGAAACCACAAGCGGGCACTGGCATTGCCTAACTGCTGAACCCCAGAGCCCGACCCCAGCCCTCTCGGCCTGAGCCCAGAGCCCGTTACTCTGCTGGTACTACTGATCTGCAGCAACTATTGTTTACGCGATGGAAACCCAGCTCGCCACCCTCGTCATTTTAAATACAGACGTTTCCCTTCTGCCAAAACACTGCAAGAAAATTACCTCCGTCCAGGACGTGGGTCAAACTGGACTTTTTTTCACTTGGTCCTCGGCCCACCCAACCCAAGATGAAAATAAAGAGGACGGGGAGGTTAGGATTTCAAAAGCTCCCGTGCTGGTTTCTGCGGCACCCGTGACAATGTCTCAAGTTTTCTTTTTTTCTTTCTTTTTTTTTTTTTATATTTAAATCAGACTTTTTATATATCCCAAGCTGCAAAACACCAAAAAAGATCCAACACTAATTAAAAGCAATCAATGTATGGCTACATTAAGTGGGAAGGCAGCTCTGTGTCTGGCGTTAAAGGTTGTAGGTTTAAAATAAACCTAGAAATGCCAAAGTTAAGCTTTTGCAGATCAGCGCCAACGTGCCCACACGCCCGGCACTATATATATGGCCCGTACCTTCAGATGCTGGCCATCAAACCCTCAGAAGCACAGAGCGAGGCTGCTGGCAGCAATGACACCACCGGGTAGAGGAAACTTCCATTTCCAGAATTTCTGTGCTTTTCTTGAAATTCCGACGGACTTGGGCACCGAGTTCCCCTTTCAATTTCCTTAGGAGTTTTTAAATTTTCATTTAAATTAAAACCAAACTGGGGCGCCTGGGTGGCTCAGTCAGTTAAGCATCCGACTTCAGCCCAGGCCACGCACGACCTCATGGTCCGTGAGAGTTCGAGCCCCACGTCGGGCTCTGTGCTGACAGCTCAGAGCCTGGAGCCTGCTTCGGATTCTGTGCGTCCTTTTCTCTCTGCCCTTCCCCTGCTTGCGCTTTGTCTATCTGTCTCTCTCTCTCTTTCTCAAAAAGAAATAAAATAACAAAATAATTTTTAATTAATTACAACCAAACTAAGAGGAAGGGAAGAAGGGCCAGAAAAGTTGCTCTTCAGAAGCTCACAGAATCTGTGGCTGCATGCACGCCTGTCACAGGGCCCCAGAGGACAAACACATGGGCACCAAGTCGGAAAACACAAAACTCCTCTTCCGGGAGTTTCAGGAATTCTGAAAACTGGGAATGAATTTCCTTCCTCACTGAAACCTCCCTGTGTTGCAAAGCCACAGACATTTTTAAAAAATTATTTAGTTAGGAAAAAAAATCAAGAGTGGAAGATTTTCCTCAGGATCACCCATGGAAAGTGGTCAGCTAGAGAAAAAAGTTCCAGAGCCAGAAAGGAGGAGACTTAGAATCACAGGAGTAATAAAAACACAGGACCCCAATCAGTAATCCTATCACCTTACAGGAGGCATCCGATAGAAATAACCTCACCTAGCAAATAAGCATGATGATGGTTGAACGGGAAGGCTAGGTTGACCGTTGATACTCAAGACTGCATACAGGTTAACACGTGGTTGTTTTTACTCAGCAAAGGATTTTTGTTTTTAATTTCTTATTTTATTTTGAGAGCGACAAGGTGCGAGCAGGGGAAGGGCACAGAGAGAGAGAGGGACAGAGAATCCCAAGCAGGCTCCACACTCAACACAGAGCCCAACACGGAGCTCAAACCTACGAAACCATGAGACCGTGATCTGAGCCAAAGTCAAGAGTTGGATGCTCAACCAGCTGAGCCCCTGCAAAGGATTTTTAATAGTATAATGGTCTAAGTATTTTCCAAGAAATATTGTCTCCAATGCCAGGTATGGCAATTAACATCAACTACATTTTCTTACTGTGGTAAAACAGAACATAAAATGCACGATTTTAGCCCTTATTTAAGTGTGTAGTTCAGCGGCAATAAGTACATTCACAGCATCGTGCATCCATCCATCCACCCACAGGACCATTTCCTTCTCCCAAACGCCCTTAAAACATGGACTCTGTTTCCCTCCCCTCAGCTCCTTGGTTACCTCTGTTCTACCATGTCTCTATGAACCGGCTTCTCAGAAGCAGGACAATACCTATCCGCTAATGTCTAACTCATTTCACTTAGCATGATGTCCTCAAGGTTCATCCACGTTGTAGCATGAGTCTGTCAGAACTTCGTTCCTTTTTGAGGCTGAGTAATACTCCATTCTGTGCATCCACCACATTTTTATCGATCCATTCACCTACCTATGGGCATCTGGGTTGTTTTCCACCTTTCTGTTGGGAGGAATGCTGCTATGAACGTGGATGTGCAAGTTACCTGGTTAAATCCCTGCTTTCAATTCTCTTGGATACATAGTCAGAAGGAGAATGGCTTGGGGCGCCCCGGTGGCTCAGTCGGTTAAGCATCCGACTTCGGCTCAGGTCATGATCTCACCGCTTGTGGGCTTGAGTCCCTCGTTGGGATCTGTGCTGACAGCTCAGAGCCTGGAGACCACTTCAAATTCTGTGTTCCCCACCCCCTACCCCTCCCCCACTCACGAGCCTCACTCTCGCTCTCTCTCCAAAAATAAACAAATGCTAATAATTTAAAAAGAAAGGGAAAGTCTCACAAAATACTTTTTTTTTTTAAGTTTTGTTTTGTTTTGTTTTTAGTAACCTCTACACCCAACACAGGGCTCAAACTCATGACCCTGAGATCAAGAGTCACACGTTCTTGCAACTGAGCCATCCAGGCACTCCACAAAATACATTTTTGTTTTTGAAATAAATCCATCACTTGTGCTTTGGCATCCAACACC
The DNA here is from genome assembly GCF_024362965.1 of Panthera pardus. Lineage (NCBI taxonomy): Eukaryota > Metazoa > Chordata > Mammalia > Carnivora > Felidae > Panthera > Panthera pardus. The sequence continues at coordinate 103,087,701 of NW_026526677.1, forward strand.
TTCATCAGAACCACAAGAGAAAAAAAGAGAGAATGAGAACTGGAAAACTAGTCAATAACGTTGCCGAAGCAGAAAGGCGCATGGAGAGTGTATGTATATGTGGTCACCAAAGTGCCCGTGAAGTGCCACGCATCCCCTACCCCGCCTCTAGCCGGGGCTGCAGCCAAAACCCCCCACTTCCTCACCTGATGCAGATAAGAGTCTGGACCAGAAGTGTGCCTTAGAAAAGAAGGACTCAGGAGGCGCCTGAGTGACACAGTCGGTTGAGTGTCCAACTCTTGATTTCAGCTCAGGTCATGATCTCACAGTTCATGGGATCGAGGCACCGTCTCAGGCTCTGCACTGACAGCATGGAGCCTGCTTGGGATTCTCTGCCTGGCTTGCATTCACTCACTCTCTCTCTCTCTCTCTCAAAATAAATAAAATAAACTTAAAAAAAAAAGAAAAGAAAACGAAGGAGTTGTCAGGTACAGGCAATGCGGGTGAACAGCTTAATGAACGATCTTAACATGTCATTACCTCCTGGCACCTTTACGAGCCAACAGTGTTAAAAACACAAGCATATTTTTTGAGCAGACCTTATTTAAACCTGCTGGGCATTTACTGGACCAGACAGCCCGTGGAAACTAGCACGCTGATATTTTGAGACATGCAAGCATGCAGGAGTCACAGAGATCTGTTCTCCCATCTCCTCAAAAGCTTAATAACTTAAAATGCCAAGATAAAAAATTGCATGTGTATCTTTCAGATAGGCATATTTAGAGGTTTATGTCCTACCACAAAATCAGAAATCATAGATAATCCGAAAACCTCCAAATTTTAATGGAAACTCTGGACCACATCAACCCTCCACCATCCAAAGCCTGGCAACGTATTTCAGAAGCTCCTCTGGAAATAAAAACTGAGACAAGGAAAAGGCAATTTTAGGTTCCTTCAAGAGAAGCCTGCAGCTTTAATATTAAAATGGCCCTGGGATGCTCAGACCATGAGAAATTTACTTTTTCATAGAATAAACTTTTCTTTCCAACTCCCTTTTTTTTTTTTTTAAATACAGTGTCTTCAGTCGATCTTTTGGAATTTACAAGATAAATACTGGTAATTTGATTCTTATCTTCTCTACATCCAATTCTAAGCCAATTTGGTGTAAAGGACACTAATTATAGCCTACAGGGAGAGAAAAGGTAACCTATCAGAGAGAATACACTCGAAACATTTAAAAGGCTATGGGACCCTGAAAAGTTAAATAGATTTCAAATCTGTTGCGGTAAGAATAATAATTAGTTAAATGGAAATTATTCTCAGGCCCTGGTCTACTTACCGTGGGCACTTTAGAGTCTTGTCAACACTGTGCCCAAGTGTTCTGGGGCTAAAGTGACCTCAGGCATATTGTCTCCCGCAGGCCTATGCCTAGTGGTTGCTTTTAAACAGCCGAGCCATGGGGAACTGAGCTCCAAGGAAAGGGGCGAAAGAATCCGATCTTCTTGCAGAGGGCTAAATGCTGCCTTGTTAACTGGTCTCTCTCCCTGCTCCCCATCTACGTGGAAGAAACTGGCTGGTGAGAGGTTGTGTTTTCCCAAGCTGAACCCCACAATGCAGTGACACGGAGCGTGGAGCGTGTACAGGTGCGCCCACCTTCTCTGCCACTCCTACCCTTTCATGCTGTTTCCCTTGGCCCTGATCCCAAGAGACACTCCTGCTAGAAGGATCCCATAAACCCCACCTCACACTTCTGGCAGCTTTAGGGATGCCGGGACATGCAGACAGGCGCCCTCACCCACTTCTACGGAATTGAGCCTGGTGCTGTGGGTGCAGTGCCCGGGAAGCTCTTGGCTAAGGGGGCACACAGGCTGGTCAAGGGACCAGTGAAACAGATCCCTGGAGGCCTTGGCCTTTGGCAACTCTTGCTCTCCCCCCACAGATGCTCAGTGAGGTGATGGCCCAAAGCAGTTCATCCGAACAGCCTGTGCTCTAGGACCCCTCCAACCACTGAAGCCCCTTTGCGCCAGAGACCTTGTGCACTGACTGAGGGGAAGCAGGTTTGAAATCCAACGCCATCCACTTCACCAAGTGAAGCTCCTGGTAGGAGCTGCACCCTCCTGCAAGAATGGGGCGCCTTTTCTAATCCACACGAAAGCACCACACAGACTCCTAGCAGTCAGGCTGGGGCCCACACAGAAACTTCCTGAGCAGCAATGGCTCTCTCTCGAGGCGACCACACCTCCTTCCTATTGTCCACATGCCCAAGTTTCCCACTGACCCCCAGAAGCTGGGTGACCAGCAGCCACAGCACTGCAATCCACGGGGTAGGCCACACTCTCACTAAGGGGGAGAGGAAACCTTTCCACAAAGCTTCTTTCAATATCCTAATGCATAAATGAACCAACGTCTCAGACTGTTAGTGGACCAACAGGTTTGGTTTTCTTCTAGTGACAAGTCCAAAAATAAAATACCATTAAGGTACTACATTGAAGAGTTGAACCAGAGAGGGGCTAACAATCTGAACCAATGATGTCATCACTACTCCAAACAAACAAATGCAGAAAGGAAATGTGCCTCTTGACGACACAACAACCATCCAGAACCAGTCAATCCTAGCATATGATGTATCGTTCCAACGTGCTAGTGTGATGCCTTTTCAATAAACCATCTAGAAAATGGACATGAGTTAAGTGGTAGAAATAAGATCCCTCCTGCTGGTGGGACAGGACACAGAAATGGCCTGAGTACATGGTAAAGAGGTTTTTCTGAGGTTCTAATTCTACATTTCAAGCCCATGGTCTCCCATCAACACTCCACCAATGCTCTGCCATCAATGCCCCACCACCAACACTCCACCGCTAACACTCTACCATTAGGCCTTTCATTCACCTCCTTCCAGGTGTCCTTTCCCTTCCTCTTGTCCTGCTGCTTATTAACCACCTCTCTGGAACACGAACAAGGAAGACAGAGGGGATCCCCCTTGGGAGCAGCAGTGATTAAGTGTGAGGGAGGAAGCGGGGGGGGGGGGGGGGGGGGGGGGGAGCCAGAGAACAAAAGTCAGACAGGAAGACGGCCCCTCGGTAGCTGAAGGTGGCAACCCCACCCGTGAGCTGTTCACTTCTCCACAACGCAAACCACCCAAGGCGTCTAGTGGCCCAAGGCTCTCTAGGATGGGCTTGAACAAAACCATTTTGTGCTAGTGCTAATCTGTGGCCGATTTTTGTTTCTGAAAATAAAATCTCAAAACTAAAATTAAAAGGCAGAGGCAAAAACACTTGGGACACCTATCTGCACTCAGAGTGGGTCCACAAAGAATGTACTGCCGGGGCTGATCAGAATTTACCAAGGCGGGTCAGAAACTGGTGGTTTCTGATCTGCTTTTTTTTTTTTTATGTTTATTTTTATTTTTGAGAGAGAAAGAGAGATAGAGTGCGAGCAGGGGAGGGGCAGAGAGAGAGGGAGACATAGAATCTGAAGCAGGCTCTAGGCTCTGAGCTGTCAGCACACAGCCCGATGTGGGGCTTGAACTCATGAACCATGAGATCATGACCTGAGCTGAAGTCGGATGCTTAACCAGCTGAGCCACCCAGGCGCCCCTCTGATCTGCTTTTAAAGGGCAATTTTTGAGTGTGGTATGTAGTATGTATGTGTTTTCATGTATTCTACAGCTTGAAACCTTAATCCTTTGAATGTTCTTCTGGAAAACTTCCTTTCCCTTTATCATGTACTGCAGATGAGAAGGTGCCAGGTATGAAGATTCCCAAGAGCCAGAGGACGGTAAAATGAAGACTAGAGGAACTACAAAGTGGGGTCCCCAGTTTGGCTCCTCAGACTCATAAAGGGACCACAACCTGGTCAGTTTACAAGGGAAGAACTCTGTGCAAGACAATCCCATGTGTTATCTGACCTGATCCTTACAACAACCCTATACATTGGGCAGGTGCTATCACTCCCCCCATTTTAGAGATGGCCGAACTAAGTCTCAGAGAGATTATACAGGGAGAGGAGGAATCAGGAAAAGGCCGCTATAAAGATCAAAGGAAGCCAGTCTCTGCCTATGGAATTGCTCTTGGGAGAGAGGAGAGTGAGGGAGCAGATGGGGTCCCCTCTATTCTACCTCCACCCATAGCCCACATGAGGACCACTGGACCATCGGGAGACACATTCGGGAGAAAGGAATCCTTTGCTCCAACAAAAGAAGACGGTCAAGACCAACTGCCCCCCCCCCCCCCCCCCCCCCCCCCCCGTCGACCCCAGACACAAACTCAGTTTTAAGGAGCAGCTGAGAGCCGCAGAAACCCGCACACATTCGCGGTCCCGGCAGCGGCCCCCACTCTCTGGCCCCTCTTCCACCCCAAGCCAAACTGTCAATGACAAAAAGCCCCTTCAGTGCTCCGGGCGCCCCCACCTTTTGTAGCAAGCCTTGGAAGGCCTGAATGCACAAACACAGTCCCCTTTCACGACAGCCTCTCGGGGCTCCTGTTTCACTGGGGCCGTGAAAGAGAGTACTGTAAATAAAAGAGGCCTGTCTGACCTGCCCCTCCGGCCCCCAGACCTCCTCCTACTCTACTGTAGCGAGCTGCTGGTCCACAGAGCACCAGAGGCTCTGCTCAGCCCCGCTGCCCGCACCCACCGGCCACCCCGGGGCAGGAAGACAAAAGGAGGCGGCCCCAGCTGGTTTGAGGGTGCCAGTGAGGAGGAGGTGGAGGGGCCTGGCCGGTCCCAGTGACTTTGGATCACTCAAGCACTTGGGCGAAATGGCCGGAGGAAACTCATCTCGGACGCCACTGCCTGACTGGTTTGGGGGGGGAGGAGGGAGGCCGTTCGGGGCCCTTCTCTTTGTCCGGCCAACTGGACAAAAGCAAGGAGAAGGGGCGGGCGGGGAAGGCCCAGAGGCTGGCGTCCACCCTTGACCACAGGCCCCGGATACTGTCCCGGGGGGGCTGAGAAGCACCCAAGAACTGTACCACCCTAGGTGTGGTCACACAAAATAAAGAAGGGACGACGCGGAGGAAGAAAAAAAGGCACGAGGAAGGGTAGAAGCGGCACATAAGCTCACAGACTCAGAGGAAACGGGCCAAGCCCCCAGGTCGGCTCAGCCACCCACCGCAGCCACCGGCATCAGCATTCACAGAAGCCGGCACGCGCAGCCCTGACTTGCACATATATTCACGATCCGAATACACTGAGGGGGTGGCAGGGGATGCCGTGACAATACGGTGAAAGATTCTTTATCAAGAATTCATTGCCGGGGTGCCTGGGTGGCTCAGTCGGTTAAGCGTCCGACCGGCTCAGGTCACGATCTCACGGTTGGTGAGTTTGAGCCCCACGTCGGGCTCTGTGCTGACAGCTCAGAGCCCCCTTTAGATCCTCTCTCCCCTTGTCTTTCTGCCTCTCCCCCACTCACACTCTCTCAAAAATAAACAAACATTTTTAAAAAACTAAAAACAAAACAAAAAAAAAGTTCAATGCCTCAGCCTCTACAGCCAGGTAGGAGCTGTAACCATCACACCCGCTGTGACTTCGCTACCACCACCCTGGGCAGGGCAGGGGTTGGGAGGACAAACTCTGGAACTTGGGAGAAGAAAACGGGAAGCAGAAACAAACAAGGCCACATACAGTTTTCTTGAACTTCCCACAGAGACAAAAGGGCTGCAGGGAAGGGCAGAAAGGACCTGAGAACGTGCTGGAGATGTTACTATCGCGGGAGCAAGGGCGGGCAGCCACAGGGCACACACGCCCGGCCCCGCCGGGAAAGCACAAACTCTCTCCGTGGCTGCCTAGGACCAGCCCACACAGCCTCCGAGAAAACCAAGTCCTTCTTTACATTTTAAAATCAGTTTCTCAGGATTGAGGGACAAAAAGCCCGGGCCTGGAAGCCACAGATTGGGAAGTTCTGACCCACGTCTCGGACGAGCCCCAGACAAGCCCTCAACCACACAGGCACTATCTTGTCACCACCAAGAAGTCCAGGCATTTCTGTGATGTGGGGTTGGCACAGAGGAGACCAGCTCTCTGGCTAGGCGAGGCATCCCTACTTTGCTTCCCCAAGTGCCAAAAGCCTACCAGGCCAAGGCCTCAACTCAGAGAAACCCAGAAGTCCAAGAGGCCACCCTGACTTCCCAGCGGCCCCCTGCATTAAGGCGTCTAGGAATAACGGACAGTCTTCCTGCCCCTCTCAGGCCTCAGGCACCTCAGTGATGAGAACGGCCTCACCCCACAGAAGACGGGATCTCTCCCGCAGCCGTCCACAACACGAGCTGCCGAGGAACAGAGAACAAGAGCATGAGGAGCCACACGGAATGACCTGCAAGAGCCACTTGTCACCCTGAGCCTCAGTTACCTGTCCAAGAGATGGGCTTGAGAGAAATCATGCCACCTTTCCTGCCTGAAAGGGCAAGATAAACGAGATCACCTCCCAATACCCCTTCCAGATCTAAGATCTTGATCACAGGAACAATCTCAGCAGCAAACCAGAGCAGCCAAGTGACCCAGAATCAGCCACTTCCTGCCCCGAGCCTGGCCGGCTGCCCCAGGGAGGCCCCGAGTGGGATCTACAGACCCACACCTGCCCTCCGGCTGCCTGTGAAACTCCTGCACCTTTACATTGCAAATACCTTGTGATTTGCACCTTGCAAAGTGCGAAGGAAGGAAAAGAGGAGGAGCTGCCCTGCCCCACTCATCTCCAGACGCAGCTCCTACCTGTGCCAGGTTCACAAACCCTGCACAGAACACAGGACTTCAGGACTGTTAGCCAGATCATCATCCCCTCTGCCTCCCACCAAGCTAACCCAGCAGCCTCCTGCCTCCCACCCAAGCCCAAGTAGGAGAGGGGACTATTTTTAGGAGTCTGCAGAGGGCAGATCCCCTCCCTGGGTCTTAGGAATCCACCAAGCCCTCTACAGTTCCACACTGAATACATCACAGATCACGGCCTGAGCTACCTGCCAGGTTGGGCACTGCGATGAAGAAAACAGAAAGACACAGCCTCTGCCCTCAAAGGGTTCTCGATCCTACTGAAGGGACGGCGTGGAAGTAAATACAGTGGTGGGATCACTGCACTAACCAGCGAGCAGGGGCCAATGAGGAGTCCCCGGTTGGGCCCCTGCCCTCAGGACTCGCTCCTCGCAGCTTCCGTGAGGCCACCAGAGAGCCCCTCTATGGAATCAGAAGTGTTCACCCCTTGAGGCGTGCCTTCCGCCCAGCACAGCACTCCCCAGCTTTTCCTCAAAGACTGCTTCTCGCTGGGATGTGGCCCAGTCGGGTGGGGTCCTAGACGGCAGCGCCGGAGGGCGAGGGAAGGGGAAAGAGGATCCAGCTGCCGGGGCTCACGGTCCTCGGCCCTGGCTAGCCTGCTCGTTGTCACCTGGTGGGTAAACACAGGCGTGGGACATTAATGCCCGTGCCTGCACAATCAGGCATTGTGTGTGCAGCCCCCGGCCACCTCCCTTCACACAGTGTTCACACTCTCCCAGCCCTTCACGCCTGCCTGGCCTATTCCTGCCGTAATAAAGATGCCAATTAGGACAAATTTTCCACTGATCAAAAAAAAAGAAAGAAAGAAAAAAAGACTGAAAAAGAAAAGCTCCAAAAGAAAGATAGTTCTGCTTTGATAATACCTGAGCCTGGGCCTGCCGTCCTGCTCCCCCCTTGCTACCAGCTTCGCTCAGGTGGTTAACCCTTGAGCGCCACACCGCAGAGACAGAAAGTTCAGCCCACCCCTGCATCCCGGAAGCACCGCTGTTCACCACACGACCTCCAGTTCATGAAGCCAACGGGATGTATGGAACAGCTACCACATGCTGGGCACCACGAAGGACCCTGGGGAGGAAGGAGTACAAAGCAGATGGTCGTGTTACCGGACAGGACTCAGATCCCACCCACAAACACTCAAGAGTGTCTTGGGGGAGAAGTCAAAAGAGGGAGTGCTGATGAAAGATCAGGTTTTATCTACACCTCTTCAGGCACGGGAGTTCCGAGGACGGATGACACGGTCTTTCCAACCGGCGGAATGCATCAAGAAAGGAGAGAGCATCCACACTGCAGCTTAAAAGCTCTGGGCTTGCCGCGACGCGTGGAGAGGGAAAGGGCAAGAGAAGAAAAGGAAGAAGCAAAATGTACGGAGCGGCCATGCACAGATAATGGACTAAAAGGTGGTAACACAGACATAAAAGATGGTCCCTGCCCTTGACGGGGGGGTCCATCCTCAGAAGGGCGGAGGGGCGGAGATGTGGCTGGAACCCAGGATCTGTGACGGCTCTGAACACCAAGCTAGGAATGCTCTAGCCTATTCTCTAGAAGAGGTACTAGAGAGCCACTGCAGGTCTTTGAGCACGGCAGCAACATCATCAGAGTCCTGCTTCAGAGGCCAGAGGCGGGGACTCTGCAGGAAGGCTGCTTAGGAGACAGACAGCCATCTGGTTAAGTGAGAGTGAGGAGATGGGGCTGGAGAGGCACAGGAAAGGTGGGAGCCACAGAGGACACCAAGGTCTAATTTCTGTCAGAACTGATGTCCACAGAGGCAGCTAGAAAGGAAGGCGTGTGACGCAAAAAAGACCAAAAAACAAGCAAAAAAAACAGAGGTGGAAGACTGGAAGTCACCCCAAGAGAGGTGATCCCAGAAACGAGACTGCCGAGGAAGAGACTGGAGAGAGGAGGCATGGCAAGGACATCTTCTTAGCAAACACCTACATTATGGGATGAGAGGATCGCGTTCAGCATCAACTAACACCCTGACAATCTGTCAGCGAGGAAGAGAAACTACCAGCATTTTGCAGGTGAGGAAACAGACCACGAGGACGGAAGCGTTCGCCGCTCAGCAAGAGGAGACATCAGCATTCAAACGTGGATCCCGCAGGGCTCCAGGAACCATGCTGCCTCTAGGGAAAGAGTTTCAGGAAATACAGGGAGGGGAGGGCAAGGGGATCAGTGCGTGAGTCCAGGAGGGTACAATGCTTTTGAGAACCAGGAGACCACAAGAGACCGTTGAAAGAAGCGCGTCAATGCGGTTACCCTGCAGGATTGCAATGGAAGGGGTAAGGAGCTCCTTGGGGCAAACGAACCTAAAGTCCAAAGCTGGGGAGAGGAGATTTTGCAAGCACCCGAGTACTCCTTTTACTAGTACCCACCTCCTCCAGGGTGCATCCCGAGGATGCAATGTGTCGATGCGAACCAAGTGCTCAGCACGCGGCCAATGCTCACTTAGCTGCGCTTTCCTGAGCACCTATTACGTGCTCGGCACGGCACCAGGAAGTACAGGGAGAGAGGGTGGATGTACCACCATCGCCGTCCTCACAGAACCTGTGCTGCTGGTTTAGGTGGGGAGACAAAACATAAGGTCAAACAGGTCAGTCACGAGGCAGCAGAGCCATGATCAAACGGTGCACAGGAGACAAGACAGGCGACACCGGGGTGCCCAGATCAAGACCACACTTCCCAGAGGAGCCTCGCTTGAGGAGGTCTTGAAGGCTGGCAGGGACAGGAAGACCAGGAGAAAGGGAGGGACAGCCCAGGTTGGGGGTAGGGTGGGGTGGGGGTTGTGGCAAAAACCAACAACGGAAAACACCTGCACTGCAAATCGGGCTCCCCTGGAAACCACCTGGCTCCTCAGAGTTTGCACTGCCCCTTAATGTTTGCAAAGGGAGAGCACGAATGTGAAACAGGACAGGTGTGCACCAAGTCTCACGTGTTCCCATCCGATGCCGCGGACAGTGGGTTCTGCAGGACGTTCTCTCCCCCCAAAGTGGGGGTGTGGACTGCGAGCAGGATTCCATGGGAAAGAACTTCAGGAAAAGAGCAAGCACCCGATCCAAGATGCCTGCAAAGCTCTTGACTACCCCACTCCCCCATCCCCCAATTTTCAGAGGCCGGATGACAACAGAGAAGCCTGGCATTCTGGGTAATTGCACAGCCTCACCGCCCCCTGCCTCTCCACACTCTCCCCCGTTTGTCTTCTGCTAAAATCTCAGTTCTCCAACCTCCAACCAACTAAAAGCTTTACAAATGCCCAGAATTGCTAGCGTGGCATTTGAAGCACTCCATGACCTGGTTTTGATGCCATGGTCTTTTCCTGCCTGGTCTCCCAGCCCTTCCCACGCCCATCCCCCACTTAGGCACACCACCCTGTGTGTGGGCTCCCTGCCCCCGCTCAGACAGGGCCACAGTTGACTCACCTCCTAGCTAAAAAAGAGAGTTCCTGTCTCCACTTGGCCAAAGCCTAGCCATCCTCCAGGGACTGGCCAAATGCTACCTCCTCCATGAAGCCCTCCTGAAGCTTCCATCAGAATCATTCAATTCCCCTCCTGTGCTCCCCCAGCACACCACTCACATAATAATTGAGAACAAGGACCAACACGCACACACACACACACACACACACACAGCCAAAATGCATGCAAGCTTGTCATTTCTGTTTCAATATCAGCTCTTAAAGGGATTTATTAATATCTCTGCACCACCCCACAACAGCACTTAGCAAACCACCTAGCACACAGTAGGTGCTCACTAAATGTTCTTTCAATTGAATACCCATGGCTAAATCCTCACTGTATCAGGGTGTTCTGCAAACTAGGGATGGCAAACCAGTAGTGGGTCTTAACATTTTTTTTTATTTTGTTTTAATGTTTATTTATTTTTGAGGAGAAAGAAAGAGAGACAAAGCAGGAATTGGGGAGGGTCAGAGACAGGGAGGCACAGAATCTGAAGCAGGCTCCAGGCTCTGAGCTGTGAGCACAGAGCCCAACACGGGGCTCAAACCCGTGAACCACGAGATCATGACCTGAGCCGAAGTCAGGCGCTCAACCGACTGAGCCACCCAGGCACTCCTTGATTCACATTTTTAAGTGAAATAGACATAGAACAGGAAAAAAAAATATCAGAGTCCATAACATAAAGCTAAAATCAAAGTTCACTGATCCTTCAGTTTGAGGTATGTGCCCTGGGCCAGCATAAAAAAGGTACTGTTCCCTGTGGGCCACAGCCTCCATTCTAGGATCAACCAGCAAATAAAAAAGCAAGTTATCAGAAGTTTTGTCCTAAACGGAAATTCTGAAGAATTCCTGGGGTGGGGGGGTTGGGGGGGTCATTACACGCTGTTCACCTTCCAACACCTGCACAGTTTCAGAACAGAATCATCATGGTAGGGGTTTGGCATTCAGACAAGCATCCTCACTCATGGATCATTCCAGCAGGCCCTCCAGACTCTGCTTACCAAGGCAGGAAGGCAGAGCAGGCTGTCCCTGGGCAGATCTGTAACTAGCTTTAGGAGGAAAGGGAATGGAGAGTTTAACCCTTTGTTAACTGGACACTGTTCCCGAGCAGCAGTCAGTCTAAACACTTTAACCCAGTGTCTAACCCAGTGTCTAAACATTTTAAACCCAGAAAGAAACGTTCCCGGAAGATCCAGAACGATGAAGCCTGTTCCTAGGATTGCTAACTTGGGCTCCTCTGGGACAACGGCATCTGACCTGGTGTGGCTGCACAGGGCTCTGGGGTGATGCTTCCCGGCCACCTTCCTGACCCTGGCATCACTCACCTACCAGCAACCCTCCCCCCCAACACCAACACCCACCACCCCGGGAAGCATGAAGTCTGGCCACAGACCTCTGTTCCAAAGCTTCCCTCCTCTAAATAATGAATTTGCCAGTCATAATTGATGCAAAGAAAGAAATACTATACATTTCTCTGTTGCTTTAAGTTAGTTAGGTACTTGGATGGAAGGGCAGCCTATGCCTAACAGGTCAGATAAGTTAAATCGATATAAGCCACCACCTCTGAATCTCTTAAATCACCACCTTCCCTCCCCTGACCTCCCCTGACCACCCCTGAGCCAGACCCCTGCAGTGGACATGGAGCAACCTGCAGGCCTGCAAAGGACCATTCATTCAAGCTAACATTCAAAGAGATATCATCTCCCGTCCAATTCCAGATTCCTGACACCCCCCCATTCCCTCCCTGACCAAAAAAAAAAAAAAAAAAAAAAAAAAAAAATCCCTGCAATCTCTGGGAGCAGCCAGCCAAGAACAAGGGAAATGACTTCAAGAGTACACCAGGGAGGGGCGCCTGGGTGGCGCAGTCGGTTGGGCGTCCGACTTCAGCCAGGTCACGATCTCGCGGTCCGTGAGTTCGAGCCCCGCATCGGGCTCTGGGCTGATGGCTCAGAGCCTGGAGCCTGTTTCCGATTCTGTGTCTCCCTCTCTCTCTGCCCCTCCCCCGTTCATGCTCTGTCTCTCTCTGTCCCAAAAATAAATAAACGTTGAAAAAAAAAAAAAAAAAAAGAGTACACCAGGGAAACACAGAAGGGAGACAGAGGACATATGAATAGAGGCATAACATCTCGAACAATGGAGGTGAAAGTCTGGTTCTTCTCCAGAGTGGTCAGACCCATCTGGTTTTTTCACGGCATATAATCACCCTGATGTGATCAGATCCAACAGTGATGTAAAACTTACAAATCTGGAAGTATCTGAAAGAGGGCTGTGAGAATGGTAGGAGGGACTGACATCAAGGTATAGGGAAAACCAGGGTGTAAAAATAGGGAACACCTGTAGCTACCTCACAACTATCTCGAGGGCTATGGCTCGGAGTCTTGGTGACTCTAGGGAGCAGGATTAGCAGGGGATGCTAAGCACACTCTGAAAATGGAATTACCCATTCAGCAAACAGTGGTATCCCTCTCCTGGGGGGTCTGAGGAGAAGGCGAGGTGGCTCGAAGCACCTGCCGGCCTGAGAACGGGGGCTGGCCTCAAAAATCCCTTCTGGCCCATCCCCCATCAGGACAGGGCAACACCAGGACTCAGGGCACTGCTTTCTGCCACCCCTAAAGGGCAGGGTCTATGCACTGTGGCTTACCTATTCGTCCTGAAAGGGGAGTGAGCATCTGGGGGCGGTGGAAGGAAGAAGGTAAATAGAGTCTCTTTCCACCACTGTTTCCTACACCCAACCACCGGCTGAGATATTAGCAAAGCTGTTGCGGTGTTAAGGTTCCAGGACAGGAATTTCCAGGCAAGACCGAAGAGTCCCCAAGACCCAATTTCTTAAAGCTGGCCTCAAGGGGGACTGGGGGGGGGGGGGGCGGGTGGCTGTCGAGCAAGGAAGGAGGACATCTCTACCGCCTGTTGAATTTTAACTTCGGTTTAGGAACTGTTTGTTTTATGTTGTTTTGGGTTACGGGGCAGGCGCCAAGCTAGACTGCCCCCCCCCCTTTCAGCTCCTCTTTTTTTTAAGAAAGACAAAGAGAAAAACAAAACAACCAAACACCCGTAGCCCAAGCCCGTGTCTGCACTGTGGGCGGCCTACATGAGCTTCCTTTATCCAACCACAAAAAGGCATCACTGGAACCAGCGAGGGGCCCTGGAACGGCCCTTCCAAGCAAGGGCCTGCCGCTCCGTTGAGGTTAGCAGTTAACCAGGGGCCAGGAGCCGCTCGGGCAAACAGACCGTGCCCCTCATTACACAACGCCAGCCCTTATCTCCCCGTGCCACCGTCGGTTTGCAGACCTTGCGTAGTGCTACGACCACAGCCGAGACTGGCCCGTGAGAGATAGCTGTCTCCCCACTTGCTATCAGGGAGGCAAGAGGGGTCCGGGACGGTTAGCCTGACTTCACACATTCGGGTTGCTATTAAAAGAGAGCCAGAGAGACGGATAACAGTCCGGCCGGCCAGCTTCACGGTGTCACTTCCTCTGACCGTGACAGCTGAAGGCCCCCCTCCGTCCACCTCCCTCTCCCAGGCCCTCCAGCCAGCGAGAAGTAGTGGGAAAGGTCCATTTCATGTCATTTCATCAAATCCTGGGGGAGTGCCAGGTGTGAGACGCCACAGGACAAGTGGATCACTCCCTGAACTGCTTTCCTGGCCCATAGCAGAGGGCAGGAAGCGAGCAGGGCAGCAGAATACAGTTTTGGTGGAAGGTACCACGAAGAGACCTCTCACCGTGTCACACTCCTCCTCAAACGCCTTCAAAGGCTCCCAACTGCCCCAGCATGAAGTCCAAAACCAAACGGCAGTCACATTCACTAAGCAACTACCTTGTTCCAGGCACCACGCAGGATGTGTTAAGTGCATTTATCTGCAATCCTCAGGCCGCCCCACTCGATATCCCGCACATCAGCCCCACTCGAGGGGTGAGAACACCCCGGGTCACAGAGCTCGGGCGTGTGGCCACGATCACACGGTTTGCGATTGGCAGCCTGAGGGTCCGCACCCATGTCGGCCCGTGTTCTTTGAGCTTCTCCGTGCTGTGCTGCCTTCGCCCCTCCCTGGCCTGGCGGCGAGGGCACCCCCCCCCGACCCGCCCCTGACCCCAACCTCCCCTTCCAGTACCACCGCCCTCGTTCCAGCCAAAGGAAGTTACTTTACGGGGAATCGGAGCGCTTCTCACAATTGTAACTTCATAGCTTCTCACAGGACTGAGGATCTCTCCCTCATCAGGAAGGCCCCCAAGGGCAGAGGTCCTGTCTTGCTCATCACTGAACTCCCAGGGCCCTGCCCAGTGCCCAGCACACAGTAAGTGTTCAACCGACTTTCTCAATTACAAGCGAATCCCAGGGCACTTAGGTGGCTCAGTTGGTGGAGCTTCCGGCTCTTGATTTTGGCTCAGGTCATGACCTCACGGTTCATGGGCTTGAGGCTTGCATGTGGCTCTGCGCTGACAGCACAGAGCATGCTTGGGATTCTCTCTCCCCCTCTCTCTCTGCCCCTCCGTCTCTCTCTCTCTCTCTCTCTCTCTAAGATAAACTTAAAAAAAATTTTTTTAAAGGGAATCCCTCCAGGTAGAAGGTATTTCATCTCTAAATTTCCTCTGCTTTTTCTATAGATCTATATAATCTTCCCACTTCCTACTTTCTATCATAGTTATCAACACACACATACATGTTTAAAGTATTTTAATCCCTCAGGGGCGCCTGGGTGGCTCAGTCAGTTAAGCATCCGACTCTTGGTTTCTGCTCAGGTTATGGTCTCACAGTTTGTGAGTTCGAGCCCTGCATCAGGCTCTGCACAGGTGGTGAAGCATACTTGGGATTCTCTCTTTCTCTTTCTGCCCATCTCTGGCTCTTGTGTTGTGTGTGTGTGTGTGTCTCTCTCTCTCTCTCTCTCAAAATAAATAAACTTTAAAAAATTAAACAAGGGGCGCCTGGGTGGCTCAGTCGGTTGAGCATCCGACTTCGGCCCAGGTCATGATCTCACGGTCCGTGAGTTCGAGCCCCGCGTCGGGCTCTGTGCTGACTGCTCAGAGCCTGGAGCCTGTTTCGGATTCTGTGTCTCCCTCTCTCTCTGACCCTCCCCCGTTCATGCTCTGTCTCTCTCTGTCTCAAAAATAAATAAACGTTAAAAAAAAATTAAACAAATGAAGTATTTTAATGCCTTTACTCCAATTTTATAATTGCCTTGCTTCTCAAGGGCAAGTCCCATGTCTTATTAATCTTTGTATCTTAAAACCCCTCACACAGGAAGATATTTGCAAACGACCTGTCAGATAAAGGGTTAGTATCCAAAATCTATAAAGAAGTTATCAAACTCCACACCCAAAAACCAAATAATCCAGTGAAGAAATGGGCAAAAGACATGAATAGACGCTTCTCCAAAGAAGACATCCAGATGGCCAACCGACACATGAAAAAATGCTAACATCACTCATCATCAGGGAAATACAAATCAAAACCACGAGATACCACCTCACACCTGTCAGAATGGCTAACATGAACAACTCAGGCAACAACAGATGTTGGCAAGGATGCGGAGAAAGAGGATCTCTTTTGCATTGTTTGGTGGGAATGCAAACTGGTGCAGCCACTCTGGAAAACAGGATGGAGGTTCCTCAAAAAATTAAAAACAGAACTACCCTACAACTCAGCAATTGCACTACTAGGTATTTATCCAAGAGATGCAGGTATGCTGTTTTAAAGGGACACATGCACCCCCATGTTTATAGCAGCACTATCAACAATAGCCAAAGTATGGAAAGAGCCCAAATGTCCATCGATGGATGAATGGATACAGAAGATGTGGTATATATACACAATGGAGTATTACTCGGCAATCAAAAGAATGAAATCTTGCCATTTGCAACTACGTGGATGGAACTGGAGGGTATTATGCTAAGTGAAATTAGTCAGAGGAAGACAAAAGTCATATGACCTCACTCCTATGAGGATTTTGAGACAAAACAGATGGAACATAAGGGAAGGGAAGCAAAAATAATATAAAAACAGGGAGGGGGACAAAACAGAAGAGACTCATAAATATGGAGAACAAACAGAGTGTTACTGGAGGGGTTGTGGGAGGGGGGATGTGCTAAATGGGTACGGAGCACTAAGGAACCTACTCCTGAAATCATTGTTGCACTGTATGCTAACTAATTTGGATGTAAATTAAAAAAATTTTTTTTTAATAAATAAATAAATTAATTAATTAATTAAAAAACCCTCACACAGTGCATCCCCTGTCAATCTAAAGGACTCATGTACAGTAATCTACTCAGGCTGAGCAGCAAAGAGGTTATGAGTAAAAGACAAGTCACCGTGCCGAAATCCACCCAGCACCCGAAACTGCTCTCAAGTCAGATTCTCTCCTCACCTCATCCCTGGTGGAAGCAGGGAGCAGATGTGGAGAGTGGTAGGCAAATTTGTGAAGGCAAAATGAAAGCAGGCAGGGAACAAAAGACATGGCTTCCAGACCTGGTTTGGCCACTAGCTTGCTGTGTGGCCTTGGGCAAATCACAGAGCCTCTCTGGACCTCCATTTATTCTGCCCTAAATGAGCATGTTGATAATACATGATTTTATGAGCCCTTCCAGCTCTAACGTTCTGTGACCACCCACACCTGTTCGGCCAGTAGAGTGTTAAGAGTACCTTCCTCAACAGGTGGCAAGAAGGATGAACGGGGACCCTCAAGATTCCCCCTCGCACTATTATTCCTCAACCCTCAAAAAGAAAAAAAGAAACCTCAGCTAGTGAATCAGCCAGTCGGTCTCCCTCATCAGGATGGATGACAGACGTGATTTGCATATGGACCTGAAGTAAACAAACGGGGAAAGCAGCTACGGAAATGGATTGTCAATAAATAACTTCCAGTGAAACCTGAATTTTTTCCCACATATGTATCTTTTCGCAGATCCAGTTGGGGAGTGTTCAAATTAGCACAACCTGGCCTTAAATACCGTGCAAAACACATAGTAAGCATTTTGCTTTCATTTATGTCGTCAATGGTTTCAATGGGGATGACTCATCCTTCCTCTTTAACACTCTGTTCTAATATGGTTTACTATAAATAATGCAGAGAGAGAGAGGCTGAGGGATTGAACACCAGGCCTCTGCACAGCCAGATCACTGAAGACTCAGGTCCCACAGACCCTCAGGCAGAGGAAAGGAAAACGCCTCTCTCCACTCTCCAGGTATTCAGGGCACATAAGACCGTTAGAGAAGGGGACTCATGCGTGCTGAGGATGGGCCAGGTGCCAAGCTGGGATTTAATACACAAGCCCCTTTAACCTTCTAGAGCCTTCCCAAGAAACAGAGATTGGGTGCAAATGCAGGCCACCAGCCTCCAAGGCCTACTCCCTTAGAGTGTCAAAACCCAATGCATTCTTTCTAACCCCAAGCTACATATCCTGATGGTGGTACATTTTCTAATGACAGAAGTGCCTCTTGGGACCCCAAACTCACAGGAGGTCAAACCACAAAAGCAGAAACACCACAGCAATAAGAGGAATCCGCCCCAGGCCCAGGCAAACGGTGACGGCCGTTGGAAATCGCCAGCCCCTTGGCCTTGTTCACCTCCCACTTAAGAAGCGAGGCCGACGTTCACCCTGGGGCGGAGCGGACAAGCTCTCTCTGCACACTCTTTCCAGAACCTACCTTCAGAGTCAGACACAGTCATCCAATGTCATCACTCACAATACTCACCAGATCTGTCATCGAATTATTTTGACCATTTCCAAAAGTCACATCTACTCTCCCAAAGGGCAAGGCAAAAAGAACGTGGCACAGACCTTGGGAAGGATTCCAAAGGAAGATTTCCGAAGTGTTTAGGGCTGTGGCGACATCCCAGGATTATGTATCAATTACTGGATCTGCAGGCTTCTTTAGAACAGCAGCAGAACCTCACTTAGGTCATTAGCTTATTATCTGGTCTGCGGGCTGCCGGCACAGGGTTAGAACTCTCAGCAATTCGGCAGTGCCCAAAACAAAAGATTTCATGGATTCCCTCCATAGTTTCTCCTCTGGGCCAAAACAGCAGGCTTCTCAAGGGCCTAGTTCATAGCACAACAGCACCCATTTACAAAGAAGCTCCATTGTGCTACACACTTCACACGGTCTATCCAGACAACCACCTAAAAGGTGTTGATCTCACCTTGTACAGAACAAGGAAACGGGAGCTCAGAAAGGCTAAGTCACCCGTTCAAGGCACAGGGTAAATTCTGGAGCCTGGGTTCTCACCCAGGACACCTCATCCTAAGGCCTCTGCTCCTCCCATCATCACACGGTCCCTAGCGAACACCACCCCTAGCCACGTCCTGGACAGCCTCTTCCTTGAGTAAGGAAACCTCACCCTGTGCCCTGCAATTCCTGGGCTCTATCTATCTTCAGCATCACACGGACTTTGTGCCAGCTGTTTTCAACTTCCCGGTATGTCTGTCCCAGCAGATACCCCCTGCTCTAAGCAGCCCCCTCCGTGATGTGCAAACATTACAAGGACATCAAAACAAAGCTATCAGCTGGGTTCCTGGCTTTAGCAGCCAGTCCAAACTCTTTTGTCTGACTCTCAGACAGCTTATTGACTAGGTGATGGGGTCAGAAGTTTGCTTTCCACCTAGGCTCTTCGAGAACAGAGTCCTTGGCTGGAAGAAGGAACTGCAGGGCAGGTGGGAAAAATCCACCCAGTAAAGATTTCAGATTTACCCTGTCAGCAAGGAAAAACGTGCTTACCAGCTGACAGCTTGCCGAAACAAGAAAGGGTTAAGGGAGGAAAGGGTAGGAACCGAAGAAGCAAAAACCACCTACCCCTTTCCCCTCTTGTACTAACACGGGCATGGGCAACCCACTCACTGGAATGTTCTCAGAGACTCTGCATATGTCCACATGAAGGAGAAGGAAAGTAGGGGAGGGCAGGAAGCTGATAAGCCGCATGACACATGCAGCTGCATTTTAGAAGATACCTGTTTTCCCGTCTCAGGTGTTTTCACACATCTCCATCCCGATCTGAAAGAGGGTCCTGGCTCCCCACCCGGTCCCTCCTTCCTAACACACACACCCCTCACCCTGACCCCGACAGTTTATCTTTGCCTATTGGGAAAACTGGCATTTATCGAGTAATCTACTCCTCATATATTGTTAAACAGACCACAGGGGTTATCAGTGGAGTTGATACAGGAAGATAAACAGCAACCTCTTATGCAAATAGCACTGGGAATGGGGGACTAGCCACAGGACAAAAATCGGAATTTAGGAGAACATGACTTCTCCCCGGGTGCAACGCTAGAAACCGCAGGGTCCTGGAGAAGGTTTTCTGGATGGATTCTCCTCTCCCTTTCTGGCAGGGAGGGGCAGGTGTGCCTGTGTGTAGGTCGAACCCGCTCTGCAAAGACGAGCAGCGACTTCGTGTCTAACAGCTCTCCTGTCTGTGACCACAGGCTTCTCCTTCCTGCCCCAGACACTTCATTTCTCCGGGACTTCAGACCCCCTGGAACGAGCTTTGTTCAGAAAGGGAGAGAATCGTATTCTCCAAGGTGGGAGTGGAGTCAGAGGGTGGAGGGGAAAAAAAAATGCATGGAAAACCGGGAGTTCTGGGCTCTGAGACATAATCCACACAATCAGGAGACACTCCCTCCCCGTGGCTCTGCAGATCTGTCTCTCCCTGGCAACGAGCAGGTCCAGGGGGCATCTTCTGAAACCCTTCCCATTATTTTAAGGGCAAACTCACATCAAGAACCCAGAGGTGAGTGGCTCCGAGTGACAAAAGAATCGCATTGAGAGGGACAGGGCAATCTGCTTCTCACACCAGGCTGCAGGCTGGGGAGGGGGAACGGGGAGAATGACAGAATCCAGGGCTGGCCAGAATGAAAGACTGAATGGAATAGCCTAATTTACACAGGAAGTGAGCACTTACCAGACCCTTCATCTCAACACACAAAACCCTCGGCCATATCTGGAAGCAATTACATCCAGTTAACATGATCTGCTTGCCACTAAAATTAACTGCAAACAGAAATATTTTTCACTTTTCCAACAGGGGATGCCAAGGTTTGGCCCACACCAGCTACCCCCAAGCCGTCGAACGTGGCTGTTGGGGAGTGTTCAGCAGCTACCCAGCTCACAAAAACAAAACCCACTCTTGTACCTGTCAGGACACAACAAAGTAAAAGAGTGGATAATTATGAAGGGAGGAAGGGGAGGGAGGGGGAGTGAAAACCATCGTGCTGGAGATTGAGGAAAGAGGCCAGGCACGCGGGCCCTAAATGGGTCTGCAGCACTCACGAGTCCAGCCCTGGCTTTCCACACTCAACTTCAAGGGAAGGAAAATGTTTTTAGAGACGCTCAATTTAGCAGCGCTTCACATTGTTTTTAGGTCCCATCTTTTTCCCTTCTGCCAAGGGGACCGGGGGTGGGGGTATGCAGGGAGGTAGACTCGAAAATGTTAGCAAATCCTTAATTTAGCAGAGCATTTAGGGGACAACTGTCACGATTTCACTTCTGCATTGAGCACTTCCCATCCCTACTCCGTGAAAACACCTTCCAAGCAGCCTTCACCTGCTCCGGGAGGGGCAGGAGCCTCTATTTATTTGAGACGTGAGACGTGAGACGTGCACGGTTTTCCATGCAGAGGATGGAGGAGAGAACTTGCCTCCCGTGGGCACGTACACCCCGAAATGGGCCAGCGCCCCATCTCCAAACTCTTCCCCCCCCCCCCCCCGCCCTCCCGCCCAGCATCAGCTGCCTGGATTCGCTGACCACTCCCATCCTTTCTCTCTGCACCCAGCCCGCCAACTGGAGAATTTATTTTCCCTGGAGCGACTGTCCATGAGGCCAGAGACAGATGGGACAGATTTGCTTTAAACTTCCAAAAGCAGGCATCATCTCCAACCGCTTCCCTGCCACAGGCCCATCATCCCTGGGCCGGTTCACTCCTCTGTCACCAGGGTCCTCTAAAGCAGCAGCAGAGGCCAAGGCAGAAGTAACACATCCATTTGCCAGACGGCTCACAAACATCTCCTCTCAAAGAGGCAGGCCAAAACTTCCCTCGGGAACCAGGTCAAACCCTGCTCTTCTCCACAGACATCACATTTACAAACCTTACTCGCACACAGAAGAAGGAACAACTAGGTAATTTTTCTTTGATTCCAAGGCTGTGATGAGGAAGGAAGTCTCCGTAGGTGAGACAGGCCCTCCTTTCCAACTTTTTTAAAAACAATATTACAGGGGCACGTGGGTGGCTCAGTCGGTTGAGCGTCCGACTTCAGCTCAGGTCATGATCTCACAGTTCATGGGTTCAAGCCCAGCACTGGGCTCTGTGCAGACAGCTCAGAGTCTGAAGCCTACTTCGGACTCTGTGTCTCCCTCTCTCTCCCTCTCTGTCCCTCCCCTGCTCGTGCTCTGTCTCCCTCACTCTCAAAAATAAACATTAAAAAAAATTTTTAAATAATAGGACAATGAGGAAGAAAGAAAGAGGCACATCCTTTCAACGCCGGCCACAGACCGTGCCGCCCCCGGGCTGTATATATCCCGAATGTACCATCCATGGGTAAGATCAGGACAGCACGATGAAGTCCACATTAGAACTTCCTCTCAGATATGAGGAAGCGGGTGGTTAGGTATCTCGCCGGAGCCACAGAGCTTCTAAGAGGCAGAGGATAAATTCAAACCCAGGTTCAACCGCAGACCCAACGCCTCCTTCCCAGCTGCCCAGTCTGCAGCCAACAGTTCCAGAAACTTCTGACACTACAGCAGTGCAAAGGCCAGCCAATCATCGTCCCCTGAAATCCCCCCTCCCGGGCACAGCCGTGCATGGGGGTCTCTCCTCCACCCACCCCCAGGCTCCACACACCCACAGAGGCACACGCTCAGCTCTGACACTGCACAGCCATCCAGGCATGGAAACGGTTAAGTCGTCCTCACTGAATAAATCAAAAGTTCAAGGCTGCAACATACCACAATGATTCCCTCTTTACATATGACAAGAACCAGAGAGGGGCTGAAATCCCAAGCATCCTGAGCAGGGTCTCCCCGGCCCGCACAGGTTACGCAGCCAGGGTCAGGGCCGCGGACCTTTAGCGGCAACATTCATTTCCTGAACAGGACAAGTTCTCCTGACCATAAAGCTAATAGGAACTTCCTCGCACGGCGAGCTCCGGCTGACAGGGCTACTTGTCACTGGCCACGCAGGAGGAGAGTGCTGGTTCCCATTAGTGGGTTATGATGCCAGGTGCTACTAATAAGGTACATCGCCAAGAAACAAGAGCCTGCTAAGTTGTCTCTCCAACTCTGGAAGTAATCAGGCCCGGCCTTCGGGGTTGGGGAGGGGCCTTATTTCAAGAAAGGGTTGGGGAGAGGGGACGGTGGAGCCACAGTAGACCCCGACAGCATCTAACCTGCTCAACGGCCACAATAAATACGTTTCAAACAATCCCTCCGCGTTTCCCCCAACTACCATAAAAGACTCCCCCAAATTAACACTAATAATGTTCCCCACGCCCCGCACTCCAGGCCTGATGGATCATCGAGGGCCGTTACGGTCAGCCACATCTGCTTCTCACTATGGCAAAGAGAGTCGTGCCAACACGTTTAATGGCATTAAGATCACAACCCTCAGCTAATCCACTTAGAAGCAGACACTGGGCCAGGGTGGCAGGGGGCTCAGCGAGAGAGCGGCCCCCTTGTCAGGCTGGGGTCACAAAAGAAGTGGGAAGCAGGGAGGCGGCCCCACATGGGAGTCCCTGCTGCGTGCTTTATGTTACCTGGTACCTCGTTTAACATGTTTAAAACCGCACTGGGAGGTAAAGGACTAAGCTCACTTCAGAGGAGAAGAGCCTGATGATTTGGACAGGTGGATTCATCTGTCCAAATTCACAAGGTAGCACCAACCTTCACACCCACGTCTACCTGACGTCACACCTTGTCCCCTACAAACACGACGGTCTGGCAGTGTGTCTGTCTTGCTCT
Source organism: Panthera pardus (assembly GCF_024362965.1). Classification (NCBI taxonomy): domain Eukaryota; kingdom Metazoa; phylum Chordata; class Mammalia; order Carnivora; family Felidae; genus Panthera; species Panthera pardus. The sequence continues at coordinate 103,110,833 of NW_026526677.1, forward strand.
TGACACGCGTGGTGGTGGTGACCTGTGTACGTGTAACACCCAGTCCTTACTTATGATTTCTGCGGAATCGAAACGGCCCAAAAGGGGCACCTGGCTGGCTCAGTCAGAAAAGCGAGTGTGCAACTCTTGATCTTGGGGTCATGAGTTTGAGTCCCATGTTGGGTACAGAGATTACTTAAATAAACAAATAGACTTAGAATAAAGGAATAATAACTTAAAAATAAAAAATGGCCAGAGGCACCTGGGTGGCTCAGTCGGTTAAGCATCCAACTCTGGATTTCAGCTCAGGCCACGATCTCAGGGTTCACGAGACCGAGCCTCGCGTCAGGATCTGCACAGACAGCACAAAGCCTGCTTGGGATTCTCTCTCCCTCTCTCTCTGCTCCCTCGCCCCCTCTCAAAAATAGATAAATAAACATTTAAAACATTTTCTTTTAATTACTAAAAATAGTAAATGGCCCCAAAGTGGGGAGAAGTCTAAGAAACAATTCTGACTGGCCCACAATTTCTCCCCTTCATCAAAATTTCTGTGACCAGGGATGCCCCCACTCTTTCGGGAAGTCCTTCCTCCTAGCTAACTTGGGTTCCTCCTGCTGCAAAGCTGGACACAATCCATTCCTGCCGAAGGAAATGGGAGTCTTGAGGTCAGAGTCGACAGCCAGCTAGAAATTTAGAAGCGAGCAGGTTCTGGCGAGTTTCCAGCCGAAGTTTCCATACTGACAATAAAGTACCAAGTCCCCTGCTTGCAGCTGCAGAGATAACCCTCACGTAGGCAAAACCCAACCATAGTTTTTCCAGACTGAGCCAGCATAATAAGGACACTGGGGCTTTTAAGGGGAAACAGTAGAAAGGGGAATTTCTGATTATGCTGGCATGAAATTAACAGCATGGAATTTTTATTTTTGTAAGTGGGTTTCTTTTTCTCTCCCGTTTTCTGTTTTTTGAGTCAGCATAAAGGGCCCCCATCACCAGAAGCTGGTCTCTCTGGGTCGGTAAGAGACGATACAGGATGAAGTTCTCCTGGCACTTGTGTGGCCCTGACCCCGAAGACCTGAACCCTCTGAAGCAAACAGCCCCTCGCTACTTTCCTCCTCGCGAGCCACCAGAGGGGACCGAGCGATGAGCCCCCTGGTCACCGACTGCAGGAAACACGGACCTGGTCCTTCCTGATTCCTCCTTCCCTTCTGATTCCATCAGGGGCTGCCGGTCCAAGCAGGACATTATAGGAAAAACAGTGAAGCTCAAAGCCCTGAGCACAAGCCCTGGCCCCACCACGGACACATCCATTGACCTCTCATGCTTCCCTTTGCCCATCAGGGAATTCACAACTAATGTCCCCCTTACAAGGCAGCCAGAGCGTGTGAGAGTCTGCCTCTGAATGCTCTGAGCACAGAACCTGGTAAGTACCAAGCCCCGAAAATGCCGTTTGTCAAACCCACCATCAGAAGCATCCTGCACTGGCAGTGGGGTCAGGGAGGAGCTCTGGAAGGCCCGGCCACCGCAAGCCCAGACTTCCCTCAGTAAACTGGAGCCTGTGCTCCTCGTCTGTGCCTCGACCACAGCGATGTGCTCGGCGGGCCACACGCACGGACTCTCGGGTACTGGGTGAGCCTGCCTGGCAATTGGAACTGAGGCCGGTGGAGTGCTGCCCAGCTAAATTTAAATGAGAACTGGAATGACTCATCAGGCCTCAGGTCAATGGGACAAAGAGTACCCTGGCCACCAGGGTACAAGGAGATCAGCTTCTGGGGGTGGGGGGGGAATGCACGTGCTCACGGTCGTCAGCCCCACATGGTGTCTGAGCTGCAGTTTTTATCAAACGCCTCGGGGGGAAAACAGGACATGGCCCAACACAAACACAGTTCCTACCCTGCACTGCCTGTGTGCCCCGTTTCACAACAACAGCAATAAAAACACAACAGCAAACATGTAGGGAACACTTACTTCGTGCTACCGTTCCTTGCATTTGACGTGTATTTGCTGATTAATCCTTGTAACAACCCAGTGGACAGGTTCTGTCATTATTCCCCTCTTACCAGGGAGCAAATAGGCACAGAGAGGTTAGGTAACATCACCACGGTCACACAGCTGGTGAGCGGTAAAATCAGGATTCTGGCCCAGATAAGTCTGATTTGCTCAAAATGCACATTCACCGTGAGTAAAACATCAGAGGGTAAGGCAGTGCGGTTGCTATGGTCAATTTTTCTTTCTACCAAAATAACTGCCATTGAGTCACGGCTTCCACCTAATGCCACTGAAACAGAACCTGAGAACACCTTCTGTTATTGAGGAATGTTCTGGAACCCTCCAACAGGCACACTGAGGCACACCTGCATCCATTTATCAAGATTCTTAGCTCTCACCCTTGGGCTTTCAGATAGACTGGTTTTAAAGTCATTTATTTAAAAAAAAAAAATTAAAACTGATTGGAAACGTTTGCCTCCTGAATTAGCAAGAAAGGAAAGAGTTGTGAATGGAGTTTGATTTTAACAGTTTAGGATAATCACTATTTTAAAGATTCATAAATAGAGTTCCTAGAACAAGCAGAAGGAAAACGTGTGGCTGAGCTGAACACTCTTCCTCTCCCTCCAGCAATTAGCAGCTCCCTCCAACAGTGACAGCAAACGTAAATGGGACTTTTCGCACGGAGACGAAAGACGCAGTCACTTCCCTCCACTGGAAATAAAACAGAAGAAATCGTCTTCAAAATTTCCCAGAGTGCCATCTAGATCCCAGACGACTCCGCAACCCTACGCGAGTAAAAGTTTTAAAAAACAAAGGGCGGACAGAATCAAATCAAAGAGACCCCCGCCTATTTCAGCTGGCTGACTGCCAACCCAGATTCCAAAACAGAGCAAAATTCAATCAGCCAAAAGGACTTCACGAGAATGTGAGTGAGTACGCACGGAAGGGGCAGAACTCAACAATCCAGAAAGAGCTCATCCAAGCACCTAGTTCTACAAACCAAGGGATGAGCCTCCAGATGAGAGAGAGACCAACAGTGGTCTCACGGCCAAAACCCGTGGAACAGAGAGGCTAGAGGCCCGGTCCACGCCCCAGCCCCACACAACGCCACGAAGCCTCCTGCCATCCTCCGAACTTCACAGCTAACGACTTCTCCAAAGGAAGACCTCCAAGAGTACAGGAGGTTATAATCGCTAAGTCATTCATCATCCCCCAAAAGGCCACTTCCTGGAAATAGAAATGGATTCGGAAAGGATTGGGGCAAATCTGTGAATGACAGAACCACCATAAATAGCTACTCAGAGAAGTCGGGCTCTGCCTGACCTTTAGGATCGACGTCAAGGAAGATGGCCACAGCCTCCGACGGTGGTATCTTCGGGATGGTGTTGGCACCCAGAGACTAGGTCAGATGGATCTGACCCAGAACGGCAATGCCCATGTGCTTATATGGCCTGGCGCAAAGTACCCAGGACTGGGAATCAGAAGGCCAGTTGGGCTCCTGACTCTATCCATTTATAGCTTCGTGACCGTGGCCAAGTCACTTACTGGCTCCAAAGCTCAGTTTCCTCGTCTGCAAGTTGGGGCTGAAAATGGTCCACAGTCCCACTAGATTACCCAAAACCCTTGGGTGCTTCAGAAATCCAAACTGTTCAGATTTCAGAAAAGGACTACGGGTCCTATGGTATTCGCCAGTCCCAGAGGAATCTAGGGAAGCATTCTGTAATCAAACACATTAATATTTTTGCAGCAAAACATATGAATATTCAAAGTAGGTGGGATAAATATAGCCTCACATCAGTTCAGATCAGGTTTTGCCACTAAATGAGTTGCACAAAACCTTTCAGCTTTCAGGGCTTCTCTGACTTTACATTCACAGATATGGAAGGACGGACCTGTACCCGCTTAGGGGAGGCTGTGGGGCTGAGAAAGTCATTAAAAGTGCTTTGCAAAGAAGAAAGTGCTACAGCTGATAAAAGACACGGTTAGTATTACGGCTGCGTCACCAGCAGAGTTTGGTGTGACCTCAGAGGTGCCTGAAGCACCGGCAGAAGGATGAAAGGCGACCAAGAGTTAAAGGCAACCGCTAAACTCCCCAAAGTGGCCGAAACCAAGGTCAACAGCTGCTGGCCCTCCACATGGTCAACCACTGAAAACAGAACAACTGGTCACCTGAGACAGACCGAGGCAAAGAGCCAGGCCAAATCTGTCATCTCAGCTATGTGGCTCATGCACCCTAGAGCTGGCCCCAAGAAGCCTCCGGGAAGGGCTGCACACACAAGTCCAGGGAGCTGGCTGGGATCACTTCTTGTGTTTCCTGAGCATCTCTTCGAGACCCAGGCTGGAGTTCCTTCTGTGCACGTGCAAGAGAGCCCCTCTAGCTGGTCTAAGGGTCTGCTGTAGAAGGTCCAGAGGCCCCTGGCAAACCAGACCCCACAGTCTGATTCTGCAGCACTCGATTCAGAAACATATTCAGACAAGGCTGTGGGAGCCTGGGGAGGCTGAGGGCTACGAATGAAGACTGGGTTCACACCTAAGTCAACCACACTGCCCCCTGTAATCTTATCAACACGGGTAGAGAACTCTGAGAAAGAGTAGGTGCACCTGGCCCAGGTGAGCTGATGCCTACATCAGATCCAGATAAGCCTTCCCGCAGAACAGCTCCAGCCTTTCAGAGACAGAGAGAGAAAGGAGAGAGATGAACATAGAGGGCAGGCCAAACCCAATCTTCCAGAAGCGTGCTGTGACCCTGCCTCCCTCAGATACCGTCCCCTGTGATGTGAGCACAGTGGAGAAGGTTGTAGTATCCAGACCTTTCTCCTGAATCTGCCCGGAGAATGCTGCTGGTCTTTGGGCGTGCTGCCCTTCTGGATCCTCCAGGTAAGTAAGCCCCATTTAATTTACGGAAGGAGTGTCTTTGTCCAGTCTCTCCATCAGCCTGTGACTACAGAGGATACTGCCTGCGCAGGGACCCATTGCAGGGACTACGACTTCGCTGTTTGTCTGCGCGAGTCGCGCCAACAGGCTCTCTCTCATCAGCCTGGGACGGAGGGAACCTAGTGGCAGGAGTCACACCAGGCTCTCTCCCTCCTGCACCACTTCCCGGCCCACCCCACCTCCTGCCTCTCCATGCCCTTCACGACCACCGCAGCACACAGGCAACAGGTAACTGCTGGGTACTCAACCTTCAGCAACACTTTAGTCTATGGCTTAAAAGTAAAATAAAATCAAACCTGTCGCTTGCTACTTTGTCACATTCATCACTGCTATGTTTCCAGTCAATTGCACAGCCTCCCAACCAAACCTCCCCCTCCGATTGTTTTGTCTCGTCCTTTTGTTTGTACTAGTGGTTGTGAGAAACAGGAAAGTAGCACCCGCACCCAGGAGCTTGGAGGGAGAGAAGAAATGCCTCCCCCAAAGTACATCTCATCAGGAGCCAACGGGCGGCTAGGGGGAGCAAGGGCCTAGAAGCCGCAGGAACATTTTCTCCCCTTCCCGCTTTCTTCAGTCCTCACAGCTTTCCACCCGGGGCACTGTCCTCAGCTCTCGTTTCTCAGGCTGCACCAACTTACTTTCCACCCTCAGTCAAAAGCCCATTTGCCGTGTCAGCAGCCCACAGCTGAAGATCCCTGGACCAGTGCCTCGCCGTCATAAGTTCCCAGGGACAGGGACATTCTCTGCATCGCCTTGCGGCCAGCACAGCCCCAACGGAAGGCAGCGCTGTGGATACTACACTCTAGAATTCTAGAAGCCAAGGGAGGCTATGTGGAGGCCTGAACAAGATGGGGGACCAGCAGGTCGGTCCATCACCAGCACACAGTGTCACTCACTGCTCTGGGGGATTTCTAGATGTTCCTTCGTCAATTCAGCCCCACGCTGTGCAGACCATCTCCATTTTTAAGAATAAAACAAAACTCGGAAAGGTTACATAACTATCCCACGCTCTCCCGGGGAGATGTGGCTAGGTCCACAGCCCGCCCTCTGCCGAGTGTAACACAGCCAGGCCTCCACCTCTCCCCAAGAGGACAGAGGGTGCCACAGAATGGGAGCCTGGACGGACCTCCTGGGAGAGTGGGATCTTCTGTGGCCCTCCCAGAAAAAGACGCCATCAGGGCCAGAGGAGAGCCAGACCCAAAAGTACTTTCCACCAGACCCCATTTCTCATCGCACCTATCTGAAATAATCGACATCCGGAGAAGATGAGAAATCTATCTGGTCAAGTTTGGGGAGGGGGGTTTCCTCTCTAGGAAAGTTTGAGCAGACACTAACACATCCTCGGTCTATTTCTGGGTGGTGCAAGCTTCGAGAAGATACACTCAGCGGTGGTTATTTTTCGCACCCACCGGAAAAACTCGGCTACGGTTAGTTCAGCGGCACTTTCCGCAAGGTAGGTCTCAGAGCCACGGATCAAGCAGAGGCGTGGGAGCAGGTTCCGGCTGGTGTCGGGTAATCGCTGACCCCCAGGTGCCTGCCCGGCCCCCACACCCTCTCACTCACATGCCCTCCCGTACCTGAACGGGCAACGGAGCAACAAGGAACGGGTGGAGGAAGACGGTTGCTCAAGAATCCACCCCAGATCAGCCAAACAGCAGGCAAGACCGTGTGTAGGAAATGTTACCATGGATGACCCCCAAACTGGATTTCCTGACACCATTCACCTGACCCAGGGACCAGAGGATAAAATGATGGATGTATCATCACAGCAGGTGCAAGTGAAAACCAAACCCACTACTGATCCTGCCCATGTTTACTCTACTCATGAGCAATTCTCAAAACCCTGTGTTCTGTAGACATTACCCTCTTCAGCACGGAGCGACTCCAAGAGGCAGCAAAGTACAAGGAGGCTAAGACCTGAATTTGAATCCAACCCTGTCTCTTACTCTGTGTGACTCTGGGAAAAGGTCTTAGCCTCCTCCTACATGAAAGAAGGACATCCCCACCTCAGAGGACTGCTGTAACAAAAATGTGACTCCATGTAAAGCATTTAGTATTGAACCAGGCAGGTCATAAAAGCTCAACGTATGGTCATTTCATAGAGAAAGTGACAGGAGCCAGAGGGGAGCCAATGCTAGCCTGAAGTCGCATTCCATTCAATGTGAGCAGAGATGGGATAAGAGTAAGACGGCTGGCTGCAAAACCAAGACTCTCATACCCATCCTTCCCTCTTGAATTTAAATCAACTCCCTCTAAATGTGCTGGCAAAGGGCAGAGAATGAGCAGGGAAAGGAAACAACATCCCTGGTGAGAAACGTTCACCAGGCATGGCTCACATGGTTTACGTAGCATCCAGCCCCCGCCCCCGTGCCCTCCCCACACTCCAGAGCTGTGGGGACCACAGTCTGGGGACCTGGGGACCTATGTGCCTGAAACCCAGCAACATGGCCAGATCCAGGCCATGGGAGACCTTCTCCCCCAATCCCACTTCTCCTCTTCCTTCAGTTTATCAGTCACTCCAGGCAAAGGGAACCAGACCCAACAGGAGAAAAATCAAAAAAGGAGCCCGGAAGCAAAAGGAGAGGAAAGAGCCTAGTAAGAGTCTGGGCCCATCAGTTCCCCAACACTTAGGAAACACCCAAGGCCCCTCTCACCACGTTTGAGACTGTGCCCTCCCCTCCCCTCCCCCCATCCCCCCAGCCCCCGGGGGCCTTAGAAACTAAGTGTCTTTTCACAAAGAGCACGGAGGACAAGGGGCCAGGCCCCAGGGCTAGGGAGTAGCTGGGCGCGAAGGCACAAAGGCAGGGTGTCGGGAGCCAGAAGCCTGGGGCTGGGCTGCGGGATGCGGGGCTACAGAGGGCCCTACCTGTGCTGTTCCACGGCCTCGTTGTCAGGAAGCTCCACCCCACACACACTGCACTGCTCCCCGATGGTCCGGCTCTCCGACTTCATGCCCACAGCCAGCTCCCCCAGCTTGCTGAACAGCTCCCTCTGGATGAAGCCCTGGGGCAGCAGCCCCCCGTAGGTGCTGAAGTCCATGGACACGGCCAGGGCAGGCTGCACGTGGAGGCCAGAAGTCACTGAAGACGGCATGCTCAGCACGGCGTCGGCCTTGTGGTTGGGCAACACAGAATAGATGCCCAGATGTTTCTCGGCCGGGGGCGCAGGGTGCTCCGGTCGGCCGGGGGGGCCCTGGGCAGCCTCGACCGGGGGCGGCAGCTGCTCGGCGCTCTCCTCGCGCCCATAATGCAGCTCCCGAGCGCTGGTGATGACGCTGCTGCGAGTTGGGGTCCCGGGCCCTTCTTTGCTCCTCTCCTCAACCTTGTCCCCGACCGCGCCCACCATGCTGGACTCGGTGGCCCCAGGGCTGTCCTGGCCGGGCACCTCATCCACCTGCATCATCTCCGTCTTCACCTCGGCCACCCCACCGTGCCTGCCACCCCCGGCCAGAGCTGGCTCCTCAGGCCCTGCGGGAGGCTGAAGAGTTCCCTGCAGGAGAGACTGTCCTATGGTCATCAAACTGTCCACCGCAGCCTTGGTGGGACTCATGGCCGAGAGACCGAATGAGCTGGAGACGGAAGGGCTCTGGTCCACCATGGGTCCAGGGAGGCTCTGAGCAGCCACACTGGCGTACCCACTCCCCTCGCTGGAATGCTTCGAGATGAAGATGTTCTTGAGGTACCGAGCTTTGCGGTCCTCCTCCTCCTCGGCCGCGCCGTCCGCCATGGTGGCCTCCGTGTCATTGTCGTCTGAGGCCTGGATGGTCTCCAGGATCTTCAGGCACTGCTCCTCCAGGTACTCGATCTCTAGGATCTCGGCTGCATACAGTAGGTCATCCAGGTCCTCCGCCTTGGCTTGCAGTGTGGCCGTGTACGCATACTCCAGAATCTGCTGGAAGGTCTTTGGCGAGAGGAAGTCCAGAGTATAGTGCTGGCTGTTGCGGTGGAAGAGGATCTCAAACATCTTGCTGGTGCAGGCCAGCACGGTCCGGTGGGCATGGAACTCCTGGCTGTCCACCATGATGACCACATCGCACAGCGTCCCGGCCAGACGCATCTGGTTGGCCTTGCACAGGAGCCCCGTGGGGTGGCTGGGGTTCTGCAGCTGGATCATGCCCATCTTTGTCAGATCCATGGTGCTCCCCTCGGCTCAGGCATGAGGCTCTCTTTCCTTCCTGGCTCTGCGTGACGGGGCTGGGTGGGTTTCCTGGGCCAACCGAGAGGGCTGGAGGGGACGGGGCGGGTGGAGGGATGAGAAAAGAAACCAGAGAACGAAACACAGATTAGTTAGCGTCCTTCAAAGTAACAACTCAACACAGAATACCCATAAGCCGCCCCCCCCCGCCCCCGCCGGCCATGAGACAGCCTTGGTGAATTTAACGGAAAGAAGGGGAGAAAGCTTCCTAGAACTCTGCACATCTGCCTTTACAAGCCCAGGTACGAAGAGGGTAAAGACCAGGTTCTGCCACAGCATCTGCTTCATTCGCTGCTCTGTGACATCTGTTAGATGAGCTGAGACGAAGTCCTAGGAGTCCTGGGCTTGCTTTGCATGGGAGAGCGAGGGGCTCCTGCACATGGGCAATGTGCATTAGGAGGAAGTGCCCAGTGCAGAGGTTGACCCCTTCCTTCGGCCAACTAAAGTGATCAATCTTACTCTGAACCCCCTGTGCAGTAAAAACCTCATCTTCTAAACAAAGTTTTTCTAAATCCTGCCTCACTGTGGCAGCGGGAGGAACACGGACAGGCCCACCTGGAGCCGGCAGCCTATCGTCCCGGCCCCCACAAATCCGCAAGCAAGGGCTCTCTGCTGGCCCATCTCACGGCCAGCCAATGCCTCCTAGGCCTCTGCCCTTCCTCTCTTCTCAGGGCTGCAAGGGATAGACACACCTCCACCCCGACCCCCTCCTTAGGCAACAACAGGAACACACACACACACACACACACACACACACACACACACACACACACCCCACACTAGCCTGGCTTACTTCCACCCGTAGGTGCCTCAGAGCTACTGTAGATGCGATCCGAAACCTGCACTGTGCCTGTGCACATACTCATAAGAGATGCCACACCTACCTCCTGCCCACAGGTGCCGAGGGGACGAGAGGATCTACAAAACGTAGGAAGATGGGTCACGAAAGACCTAGAGAGAGAGAGATCATAGGAAATGTGCACCCCTATAGCCAGGAGTGCACGTGCAAAGTACGTGAACTCCAAGTGTGTCCAGAGACTCCCAGGTCCTGTGCCCAGAACAGCAATTGATGCTGGACGCTGCATGAAGGCACCAGAAGTGATTCTGGCACCACCATCTACTATGTGAGTTACTACCAGTATGAAAAGAGCACAGGCTGGGAGACAAAGGCCTCTCCCAAAGCCTCTTTTTGGGTCAGTAACAGGGCTCTGGGACTCCCTAACCGGCTAAAAGTGTTAGAAAGACCTCACCCAGATCCAGGTGTCCCTCAGTCTATACCTTGCCGAGGCCAACACTGCAGTGAAACCAACTGGAAGCACAGCACAGGCTCTTCAAACACTGTTTGCCTCCGCCCCCAAAAGGAGCCCTATTGGCTCCGGAGCCAGAAATCTCACGCAGAAAGGGTTAACAAGACGGCTAGTAAAGACGCTTTTGCTGCCCTCCATGGGGTGGGGAGTAAGGCCGTCAAGAGTGGAACTGCCACTCACCGGCGCCTTGCCACCGTGCGCCTTCCTGCAGACCTAAGGGCTTCGGAGAACTAGGACGGGCAATGGAAAGAATGGAAGCTGAGCCACCCGAATTCCTTCCCCAAAGCAAGCGCCCTAAGTCCTGCGAGCAATCGGGGTGCTCTCGGTCAGCCGACCCCCACCCATGGCTCGGCGCCCGCGGTTGTGCGGGCGCTGGCTGCAGCGCCCAGCGCGGCGGCGCGAGGGAACGCCGGCGCTAACCCGCAGGAGCTCTGGGGATCGATCCCGCTCTCACACGCCCCCAGTCCCAGCCACCCCCACGGAGACTTGGAAGCGACTTCTGCAAAGTTGGGGAAGCAACTTTTCCCGGGGAGCCGGACGACAGGGGAGAAAAAGAAAAAAAAAAAAAAAAAGAGCCGGGTTAAGGAGGAGGAAAAGCAAAAGAGACCCGGACGAAAGGCGAGAGTCCGGGCGGGCTGGACGCCTGAGCGAGAGCGCGAGGAGGCGGACCCGCCCCGCCGCGAAGGGGAAGCACAAAAGCCCGACAGCGAGTTGTGGTGGAAGGAAAGGCGAGAAGGGATCTGCCTGCCCTCCCTCTCCGCCCCAGGGCCGTGACCCCCGGCAGCGACAGGCAGGGCGCCCAGCCCCGGCACGCTGCGAGCGTCCCGGGGAGCGGGCCAGTGAGTCGCCGCACCGCGCGTCCGTGCGTTCCAGTGGGTCCGCGGGCGGGCGAGACGGTGCGCGTTTCGAGCGCATGCGGGAGCGTTCGAGAGGCTGTGCGAGCGAGCCGCCGGCGCGCCAGGTTGGGGAACGCATCCCGAATGCATCAGGTGCAGAGCCGAGGCACCCACCGAGCGCGGCTGGGCGCACAGCGAGCTCCGGTGCCACGGCCGGTCCTGCCGAGAGCCGAGGAGGGCCCGGAGCCCAGGAGACCCTCTGGGACTCCGCCACGGCCGCCCCTCCCCCCCCCCCCAAAACGGGTGGGGAGTCAAGTCCAATCCAGAAAAAAGCCCACCACGTTTTTCAAAGAGAAAGAAAACCCAAGTGAATCCGAGTCCTGCTCCCCTCCTCCTCCAGATCCACTCCTCGGATCCTAGCTTCCCAGCCGGCGGGCGAATAAACACAAATAAACCACAACCCTATCGCGCCCGCGCACCGGTCCGCATACATATGAGCACCCACCGGCTCCCCGCTCCTCCGCCGGCCGCTGGTCGTACAAAGCCTCCGGTTCCCCAACCCTCCGCTCGCGCCCTCAGCCTCCGCAGAACGCTCTGCCCCCCACCTCTCGCCCCGACCCTGCCCTAGGGCGGAAGGGTCGGGGAGGCAGCTGCGCCCAAGCTGACAGCCGGGGCTCCACTTCTAGCTGACCCCCAACCGGCGGTGGCGACGGCTGCCGCCGCAGGAAAGGAACAAGCCAAATAAAATAAGGCACGAGCCCAGCGGCCGAGTGGCCGAAGGGAGCGCGCCCCTCGGACCTCTCCAGCCCCGGGGCGTCCCGGCGCGCGCCTACGGCTGGGCGGTGCGCCCCTCCCGGGCCCCTCACTCACCGCTGCCGAGCCGGGCGCTGGGGGTGGGTGTGCGTGCCTCTTGGGGGGGGGGGGTGTGCCTGTGTCGGGGAAGGGTGTTGCTGGGAACTGTTGCTCTCGGTATCACGGCGGCAGCGGCGGCATCGCCCGGCAGTTCGCAGTACCCGCTCTCATCGCCCTCAACTCCTCTCTGCTGCGAGGTTAGCAAATCACCACCGGCTGCGGCGCCTCCGCCGCGTCCCACGTCAACGCCGAGCCCCCTCCCCTGCGAGGCCCCGGCGCCTCTCCATCTTTAGTGCTGGCGGCCGAACCCGGCTCGCTGCCCACAGCTGCCCCCCTTCCCTCCCCCCTCCCGCGCCGTCCCCGGGCTCAGCCCGCCCACCCCGCCCCCCCCCCGCACTGGCCGAGCCCGCGCGCGCTCCCCGCCCCACCCCTCCCCTCCGTTCCGCCGCCTCCCCTCCCCTCCCTTCTCCGCGCGCCGCGCTCCGGGCTTCGCCTGACATCTAGCTGCTGCTGGGGCGCCGGCGGCTGCCGCTCACCGGCCCAGCGGAGAGGGAAGAAGGAGCTCGCGGAGAGAGCAGTGTCGGGGACTCGGAATCCTTGGCGGGGGCAATGGAGGTGAGGGGCGAGGAGCAGCCCCCACCTTCGATCCCAGGTTTTTAATTTCCTTTGGACGCGGGTTTTGTTCTTCCCTGCTGCCCCGGGCGCGGAGTGTCGTCCCCGGCTCCGGTGTTCGCCCGGATTCAGTGTGTGTCATCTCGCCTTTCACTTTTCTCCGGGCTCGGGGCTGCATCCCCTGTACCCCGACATCAGTTGCAGAAGGGCCCTTTCTCAGCCCGAGCCCAGGCCTTCTGTGTCTCCAGGCATTGAGCAGCCCGCTTGCGAGAAGTCTCCAGGCGCAGTTCCCGGGCCCTGGTGAGCCTGGTGCCAGGGCGATCCGCAGAGATCAGTCGTCGAAGGGAGACCCCTCCCGCATTTTAGCTGTCGCGATCCCTGGAGGCCGAGGTCGTGAGGCCCCCTCCCAGTCTTGAGCATCCCTTGGGCTTTGCCCTCCTGGGAATAGGTTGGAAGCGGTTCCCAACAACTGCTCCCTGCTCAGCGCAAAGTCTTCAGGGGGCGAGTGAAAGCTTGAAGAAGCTTAGAGCCCCCCTCCCTCCCCCCCCCCCCCCCCCCCCCCGCAAGTGCCTCCTCCTCTCAGCTGGCCGCTCCACTTAGAGGGTGGCGTTGAGATCACTAAGCCAGGAGTAGAGCAACCAGAAGAAATCTGTCTTTCCTCCGGCGCTGCAGAGTCCCCTCTCCCCTCCCCCACCCCCCCTCACCCCCCGCAGTTTCTCTGGACTTGGCGAAAGTAGGGGGCACGAGGTGGGAAGCTCTCTTCTGGACACCGGCCTTTGAGGCCCAGTAAAGTCCGGGATCTTGGGAGTGAAGGTGGTGGTGGAGAGCGCCCTCCTTGGGTCTCCGGACAGTCAGCCTTGGAGGTCAAAAGGTCTTAGCAACGCGGGGCTTCAGTCCCAGAGACGGGTCCCCACGCTCCGTCCCCGACGCGCCGGCGGGTCAAAGGTTTGCGCTGGACTCACACATAATCGCATTCCTATGCTTGCCTCTGGTACTGTCCCAGACCTAAAGTCAGGCCCGAAGGACTGTAGGGTCATGGAAGGTGGCAGACACCAACTAGAAGCAAAAACCTGCTTCTGGGCAGCTGAAGGCCAGAATTGGAAGTGCTCAGTGTTAACTAGAGTGCTGAGCCAATTCCATCCCCACGAGTATGCTCCTGTCTCTTCCTAGCAGGGAAAGTGCTCAGCCCTGCAGGAGTCAGGAGAGGAGAAGAAGGCAGAGAAGCACCCTTGGGAGTGAAGGGAGGCAGCCAGTTACCCTCTGATAGCAGTGAATAGAGCAAGGTCCAACCCAACCCTGGAAAAGCCTGGTCCCTGGGTGTTCATTTTGATTAACAATAAACAGCAATAATTCCTGTTTACAAACTGTTTTCTCTAGCTAAGGTCTGCACTGTCTGCAAGGGGAAAGAGACTTAAAGAACTGGTCTGCAGGGAGAGCACGAGGAGAGGGACCTAAGAGAAGAAAAACCTCACCAGGAAAAGAGAAGAAACTCATTGAACTTCTTGAGCCTCTGCCCAGACGGTGCCTGCTGAGGGTTGCTGCCTTGCTGTCCACACCCACGTACCAGCCCCTCCTAAGTGCAGTAGCAGCAGAAGCCCGCAATTAACCCTTGATCCTAATCTCCTATTAATCCTCAAATCAGAGTAAGGGAGAAGCCCCGGAAACAATGGGAGAGCGAGAACAATCCCTCCGTGGCCCTGGACTCCCCCCCCCTCCCCACCCACCCACTCCATGCCACATTCACTCTATGTGAAAATCTCCCTTGCTTCATAAACTCTGCCCATTAAAAAGCCCAGCCCTTGTTAGTAAGTGTTAAAGAGAGATTAATGCCTGAATTTAAGAGGTGGAGGAGGTAACAAAAAGGCGAGGCTGTGGGCTGAGAGCCAGCATTGGGCTCCAAGCATTTCCACTTAGTGCTGCAGGCAGGCTGCGCAGCGGTTTGATAAGGTTTATTGGGCCCAGATAAAGTAGCAGCTCCCCCACCAAAACTGGCACCATTTGTAGCCAGAGCTGTGTCCTTGGGTCCCCTGAAGGCTGATGAGAATCCCCAGTTCAGAGAGCTCATATGGCGGGGCACCTAAAAACAAGCAGGGTGGAAAATTACAGGAGAAAACTCTCTCTCTCTCTCTCTCTCTCTCTCTCTCTCTCTCTCTCTCTCTCCCCCTCTCATTCTGTCTCTCTGTCTCTCTCTCTGTCTGATTTTCATGTATTGGTTGTGATTTTCTTTCTTTATTTTCTTTTCTTTTTTTTTTTTTTTTTTCTTTTCTTGAAGGGTATGGTAAGGGAAGCTGGGACATCAGCTCGGACAGGTCTAAAAATAGGAGAGACCTCAGTCTTGTGGGGAGGTCATGCTGGAGACAGGGGAATAGATGGATTGACCTTTGAATAGAATTCCATGTTAAATCTTGTCATTCCCTCATCTCCTTCTTTATTCCCATACCTCCCACAGGTAGCAGCCTTTCAGAGCTCAGTTTGTGGAAGAAGGGGATATATTAGGTCTAAGGGATCTTATAGGGAGGAGACCGTGGGAATAACTCGTTGTGAGCACCGACTATGAATCTTAACACATTACCTATATTGTATGATGTAATCCTAGTAACAACCCTATTCAGGCAGGTGCCATTATTTGCCGCATTTTTCAGATGGGAAAACTGAGGCTTGAAGCAGTTAAGCATTTCACCCAAGACTGTAGGGCTAGTGAACATCAGAGCTGAGGCTTCAAATCAGACCATTCTGACTGCAAAGCTCTTGATCTTAACTTCTAGATTGTATAAGCCTCTAGCAAGATAGAAAAAGGAAAACAGCTTTTGATTTTCCTTCTCTTAACTCCACTGAGGCCAAGAGCTACACAGCCACCAGGCAAGCTGACGGCCAAACCATTTCCCATTGAATCAGACCACCTGGTAAACAGACTTAGCTCACTTTCCCTCCTTCCCCAAAATCGCAGGCAAAAGTTGAGGAGGGAGTTTTGAATTACAATAAAGCTTCAACCGAACAGATTGCCCCTGAAGAAGGCTGTGTTATTCTGTATTCTGATTGTGTGTTAATGAAATGTTGCAATTCATTTCCTTCCAACACCTCAGCTGGAAAATAGTTGTAAAATTTAAAGGTAGACTTTCCTATCATGATAAATAAATCAAGGACTCCTACCTCTGGGCGAGCAGCAGCCACTTTGCATACTAAAACCTTGAGATGAGTGCGAAATAAAGCCTTTTTGAGGAGGGATACCAGCAGTGGAGCCCCTGAAAGGAAAAAGTCTCCAGAGCAATTGAGAACTCCAGGTTGCCAATGGAAGATGCACCAGCTGTCACATGCACTCTTAGATCTTTGACCCACTGGGGACTCTTGGGGGAAGATACAGTAGACTTATTGTGTCCTTTCTTGGAGGCAAAGGACCTTATAATGCTTCAAGGTCATAATTGCAAATATCTACCAGGTAGATGCAGATGACGTCAAAAACTATACAAAACCAAATTTATCTTCCGTGCGTATGTTGATGGTTCTTTTGGTTCGTCTTTTTTTTCCCCCGAAGTTTATTTATTTTGAGAGCGCATGAGCAGGGTAAGGGCAAGAGGGGGGAAGGGAGAGAATCCCAAGCAGGCTCCACACTGTCATCACAGAGACAGATGCAGGGCTTGAACTCACTGACCATGAGATCACGACCCCAAACGAAGTCTGGACGCTTAACCGATTGAGCCACCCAGGTGCCCCTCATCTTTTTTTTTTTTTAATCCTTCCATGACACTTTTTTAGATGCCCCCTCCAAAAAACAGAGAGGGAAATAAAAAGGTGACCTGTAGATTCTGGTTAGTTGAAGGCAGAAAACCAAATAAGACAGCTCCTCTGATTAGTAATTGCCATCTCTTTTCCTGGTGGAGTCCTGGCTAGTGGTGTTTACAAAATTGGGCTTCTCCTCCAGGTGCTAAGTATGGCCTTCCTCTAGTCTGCTGGGCAGAGAGTGATTCTCAAAGGGAGAAGAAGGGTTATTTCTCTTAGCTCCTAAGGTCTTGGGTCACTTGACCCCAAGATCTTCCTGCTTGCGAAAGAGAAAGCTTTTTCTTCTCTCTCTCTCTTTCTTTCTCTCTTTCTCTCTCTCTCTCTCTCTCTGTCTCTCTGTCTCTCTCACCAGCATACTGCAAATGGTGTTGAGACCTAATGTTGTCAACTCAGATAGCAAATCTGAGTTGTTATTAGTGCAAAGATGCCCTGAGGGGGTAGGCAGTGTGGATGAAATCTGCAACGGATGTTATGGGGAAGTGTGTTTATAATTATAATGGGATTTAATGTACACTGGGACCAGATGATGGCGGCCATTTAAAAAAGAGATGTTTAATAAGAGAGGTCCCTTAATGACAGGCAGCAGGGTTCAGGTCATTATGGAAGCAGCACGGTGTTTCACTGGGTGTCACAAACCATGTGCTAGTTTTATGGGGTTCCTGACAAAGCTTTGGGATGAGACATAGCGACCATTGCTGTCACCTATTGGGCTATTGGGCATAATGTTTTAATGTTGTCTTTGAAAGGGGCTCCTGCATTTAGGAGAGAGGCATTTTCTCTCTTTCTCAAACACACATAAGCACAAACACACGGGCCTGGGGGCCAGCACTGAGTAATTTGGGTGCTTCTGGAAATCTGCTTTGCTCTGAGAAAAAGGGCCTCAATTTCAAAACTAAAATTTTGTAGCCGTCCAAGGGTGAAGGGTGAGGTGCACATGCAGTGTGTGCAAAATGAAGCAGTATGACTCCCATTCCTTGTAACGGGAGTCCCACAGCTAAATCCCCAGGCACCATGCTGAAAATTAACCCCCAAGTCCTCATCACAAGCAGGGCCTTCTTTTAACACTTTGGTATTTCATCGCAGGGAGGCCTGGGAGAGGGGGAAGTATGGACCATTTTCCTTTGCTGTTTAACTTTAAATAGCCAACTGTTTAATTTTTGAGGTGTTTAATGGTACAGCTTTCAATCTAAGACAGCTGTCATGCACCATGAGTACTATCATTCCATTCAAAACCTACAAGGGCATGCAGAGAGAAAGGGTCACGCATGCTCCTAGGAGAGGCCACGGGATGCACCATGGTCTGGAAACACAACTCATGTCCAAGGCGAATTATTCTATTTGTCCCCTGATGTGAGAGAAGTGCGTGAAAAGTACGGTGTTCCTCTTATGCAGGCCTCACCTAGGATCACTGTGTTAACTGCTCACAATGCACACGACCAGTCTCAGAGTTTTAGAAGCAGAATATTTCGTCCATCCCGCCAAGGAGAAAAGCTCTGAAGTTCGTGATACCTGAACTTCCAGTGTCAGAGGCTGAATTTCTGGAAAAGTACTCTGCAAATTAGAAGTGGTATGTCAGGGGCGCACAAGCCACCAGATGAAATGATTTTCCTCAATGACAGGTAATTTAAGCCAATTATATTAAAATTATTATAGCAAAACAAACGTTGGTATCCTGTGGAGTGGAATTCAAGATTTGTACGAATTTTTAAGATAAAATGAAAGACCGCCATGGAGTTCTTCTTTGAGAAAAGCTCACTGACTTTTCTCTTAGGGCTGAGTAGGTGGGAGACCTGGGTGGGGGGGGGGGTGTCCTGTGGGCTCAGAGCCAGATGCTTTGACTCAGCCTCCCCTTGCCAGGGCAGATCCATGGGTCTCTTTGGGAAGTCACTGTTGGCCCTTGGTGCAATCTTTTTCACCCCACCCCTGAGTCAGAATTAATTTCTCCCTCCTCCCAAAGTCTCTTAGCACTGTTTGAACATTTATCATAGCATTTACCACCATCTGTCTGGTATCTGAGTTCTGTGTATTCGGACTACCCCCCTCCACTGTGAGTTCCTAGAAGGCAAGGTCTCAGTCTTGTTCAACTTGGTGCTGCCACTCCCCTCCCACAGAGCCCAGCACACTGTCAAACAGAACAGATCTTTGCTTGTTGAATTTTGGTGAATGAACTAATTGAATGAATGCATACACACGTTTGTGGATGGATGGATGGATGGATGGATGGATGGATGGATGGATACAGACACCAAGTGTTTTAGGACTTTGGGAGGCAGGGAGCATTCTGTATCCCAGCACTTAGGGCCAAATTCTTTGCAGCTATAGGTCTTTCACCAACCTTTGAAAAAAGTCAATGGGATACAGATAAGAGTTGAGGATAGCTGAATTTAATTGTATGCGGCTCCTTGAGGGCATACTGGGTTCTATTTCAATTTATGTCTCCTTCAGGGGCCTAGAACCAAGCGTTTCTCAATATCCTAGGAGCATTAATAAATATTTATTAAATGGCATTGGATTAAAATGAATTGATTTGAATCACCCTGCTCGTTACTCCCACAATGGCCTCATACTCCCAGTCTGGGAGAGCTGTTACTTAACCAAGTCCAGGGCTGAGAGGAGAGCATCTGATCTCCTTCTAGGGACACCAGTGGGTGGAGGGCTGCTTACTGAAGCCAGCAGGAGAATGTGACACACGCGTGCAGCACAAGTACCAGCAAAGACTAGCCAGCTGTTCTCCAAATATCTTTCGGAGCACACACTGGCTTACATTTTTCATCTCACCTCGCTGTTCGGTACAAGCCATGGAACTGAGTTCTGGCCAACCGATGGATTGTGAGAAGGGCCGCTTCCAGAATTGGCCCATCGAATCTCGCACATGGCATCCCCCACGCCCTGTCCCTTTCTGCAGCCTGACCCCATGAATATAGATACCTTGGACGGTGAGTAAGGAAAATGGCAGAGCCAAGCTGGAAGGAGACTGGATCCCTGAATCACAACTTGCAGGGGAGCTGTCTCCTAAGAACCCCCCCTGGGAACTTATATAAGCAAGAAATAAACCTTTGATGTCTTCAGTAGGGTTGCCAAATAAAATACACCCAATTAAATTTGAATTTCAGACAAACTATGAGTAATTTTTAGTATACGTATATCCCAAATATCGTACGGAACATAGTTACACTAAGAAAAGTATCTGAAATTCAAAAATTAGGATCTTTTTCTTCTTAACTGGCAACCGTAGCCTTTCCCTATTTGGGAGTTTATTGCAGTAGCTAGCATTACCTTAATTAATATACCTTGTTTTGTTTATCAGAAGCAGAAGGGCCACAGCGCCTGAGCTGGGATTCTGGCCTGGGAGGAGGGGCTGTCTCCAAGTCCTCTTGACAATTCTTGACCCTACGATAGGTCCTTCTGGAGACTGGAGCACCTTGTGTGGACAGGGCCAAGGGGAAAACTGGGAAAGATGGTGACAGTTTATAGTTAGTTCATCCTTTTTTCCTATGAGCCTATTTTTCTTTAACTGCCTCTTCTGCTATGTCAGCTCTATGGGAACGAGGATGGTCGTGGGTTTTCCTTCTGTATCTGCCTTACTAGGTACCTGGTGAAAGCTGGGTTCCTGCTTGTGGTGGGAAAGTGGCATAGCCGCTGGGGAAGAGTATATAGGAAGGCATCCTAGGATGGACCTGCCTAGGACCTTAAGGAATACAACCAGAAGTGTGCAGAACACGGTCAGGTCAGTGATGGCCTCCACAACTCCCTCCTCTGTCCCGCAAATACCCAGGGCAGCATAAAGCCTGGGAGCGTGGGCTCTGATTTACTCTCACGAGCCTGTGTTCAAATACCACCTCCCACCTCTTGGGTCCTGGGTGATCTCGGGTCAATTATTTAACCTCCCTGACTTGCAGTTGTCCTTAGCTGTAAACTGGGACAACAATGATCCTCGCCTCGCCAGAGCCTCTTAGGAAGGAGACCCAAGGGGTGCTTGACCCACAGTGAAAGGAAGATCTGAAAATGTGCACGCTTCCTGACGATGACGTCAGGTCACCGCTCTTTCCACCCTCCCCCTACAAAATGCCTTCGTATAACTATCTGGGGTAAAGTGTGTGATAGATAAACTTTAAATCACATTAAAGAGGGAGCGGTGACCTGGGAGCATTGATGTCACCATAGCCACGCACGTCTGTCTGCGTCCCCATTCTCCCAGTCTTGTCCCGTTGATTAGGTTGGGTGAGGCACAACAGGCAAATGGAGAGCAAGGTGGGGAGTGGAGGGGGGTGGCACGTCGATTTCCACCCCCTAGCATGACGTGTTTATTAGTGTGTACATACGTTAAACGCAGCAGCTGGTTTTCCCTGAGTTAAATAGCAGTCATGCCCAACTGGCTCTCCATGTACCATTACTCCAAGTGATTGAGCCAATTTCTCCCTCTGCCATGAGTTTAAGTTGTAAACCTCTCAGCCAGACAAGGAGGCAATGATGGGCTGCCTGTTGTGATTATTATTAACCTCTAGGATTATGCTCACAAGACCAGGGGGTCTGAGGAGAAGCCCAGGGTGAGGCTGAAGACCTCAGACTCCCACCCACCAGCCTCTGCCCAGTCCACAGGCACGTACGTGTTCACTTTGGCCTTGCAGGGAGGCTCCAGCCCACCCGCCTGGGGTGAGTGACCCCTTGCGCTGGGGAAGGGCACAGTGTTGGACGTCCTCTGTTCTGTTTGGCTGGGGACAGGAAGGGGGGTTTTGGGAAAACTGGGAAAGTTGCAGAAAGCTGGGTGCTTTGATACTCAAAAGTCATTTGCCAGCTGTGATTTATTTCTTTTTGCCATATATTTATTAGCCAGAGGCAAAGTTATCCATCTGAAACTTGCAGGGACAGTGGCTACCTCCTAGTTGCTAGCTGGTTCACACGGATCATAATTGTGCTGGGGACCAAGAGTCAGAGGGTCGCAGGGCTGCTATAGAGTGTTCAGCAAGCTCTCTCCATCCCAAATCCATAGCCCTCCTGGCTTTCTGTCTTCCATTCCCTATTTCTTTCCCCAAAGAAGTGCTTCCTTGTTGACTAATCAGAAATCAGAGGTGGCATTCCCTGAATGCAGGCAGCTTGTTTTGCTTTTCTCAACATTTTGGTATCTGCAAAAATCTCTGGGAAGGAACGACCCACCCCCCAGCCCCTCCCTCCCCATTGCTTAGGGGTGTTGTTGTTGCTTCTTTGTTAAATAGCCAAGTATACCTGTTGTGGCACACTGAGCACAGGATGCAGACAAAGCAAACATAATTTGGCCCTTGGAAGGTTACTGTCCCATAAGCAAGGCTGGAATCTCCAAGTGCAGATGGTGAGCATGTGGGGGCTGTACTGTTGCTTCCTTGTTGTCCAAAATAAAAGTTGGGGGGAGAAGGGGTGAGAAGGTGCTTGGGTTCATAGGTACCCAGCCTCCCCCCCACCCCCCCCCCCCACAGGAACCTGTTT
Organism: Panthera pardus; assembly: GCF_024362965.1. Lineage (NCBI taxonomy): Eukaryota > Metazoa > Chordata > Mammalia > Carnivora > Felidae > Panthera > Panthera pardus. Next base: position 103,132,767 of record NW_026526677.1, read on the forward strand.
GGGATTAAAAATAACAAAGTAATCAAAGAAGCCCAAATCTGACCTCTCCATTTCCTCTGATTTTGTTAAGCTCCTTCCCAGTCTCTTGGAGAGGCCCCTGCCCACAGATTGATAAACTCTGTAGTTTATGTAGAACGAATATTGATTTGATAGGCTCAAAAAATTTAAGTCATGCCTCCAACTTATTTCTGCCATGCCCCGTACTGAATACTGCTTACTGCTTACTAACACACGGTGAGGAATTACTCAAGGGCTCTGGCCATTTACTCCTCCAGACAACTCCATGAAGTGGTCACTGCCCTTATTCCTACTACAGCTCAAGAAACTGAGGCAGAGAGATGAAGCAACCTTAGCCACATAGCTAAGAAGAGGGGCAGCCAACACCCACACTCTCAAATCCAACCCCTTGGGTTTGGGCTCTGTTGCGGGGGGTGGGGGTCTGTTTTCCTGGGGATTGAACACTGAGGACTGCCCCCTCTCCCCAAAGCAATTGCTAGGGGGCCAAGAGTGTAAGTCTGGAACAGGATTCCCCTGTGGCCTGAGTTTCTTCACAATTCCCTACAAATGATGAGGGAAAAGTTAAAGTTTTCAGCTTAACCCACTAGGGGAAGCAGTAGAGGAAATGGTGAGGAAAAGCTTTACCGAGGGACATCCTTTGTAGTGACGGAATTTAGGGAAAGATATTCACAGTGCTAGTGTAACATGTCAGGAATCGTGAGAAGAGAGCCCAGTCCAGGAAAGAGGTAAAGGCCCTGAATATGTTGGTTGCAGGAAGATGGGGCATTGCAATGTCTGTCTTTCACACCCTGGGGCCTCTAGGTTGAAGGGAAAAAATCGAAGCAGGAGATTAATATGAAAAATGCATAGGCTGGTAGAGCTCTTGCATTAATCGCCAAACGAGGACCCCCAGGCCCTTGTGCCCCCTTATACACATTAGGCATGACTGGAAAGCAAGGCAGTTAACTTTCCAATGAGCACACTAGAGCTTAGACAACCAAGAAGGGTTGCCCTCTTCAAAACGCTTCATAGATTCCAAACCGAAAGGAACTTAAAACATCATCTAGCCCAATCTCCCCATTTGGTCAGAGAGGAAGCAGAACAGAGAGGCAGTACGGTGTTCCCCAAGCCATAGGCCACTTCGAGCCAGGACTTGGGACCAGAGCCCTTTGGGAGCCATCCTGAGGCTGTCCCTGAAGTCAGCCCGTCATTCTTGGAAATCTTGTGAAACTACCTGCGAAGTATGTACATACATAGCATGAATCTTTGCCAAGTCTCCAGCTGTGGCATATCTTGCCCATAGAGGAAAGATTTGATTTTCAAAACAAGCACAAGGGGGTGATGAAGCTGGATAATAAAATTTGAGGTCAAAACTGGTGGGACAGGAGAACAGGAGGCTGAGATTCTCCTGTGGCTCATAACCTAGCAATAATAGCAATAGAGTTGTAAAAAGTGTATCAGCTTTCCCCTTGTGGCCAGTGTGAAGCATGTCATATACATTTGGAGATATATTATCTATCTGTATCTCTTTATATATATGTGCATGGGTATACATATAAATACTTACACACACACACACACACACACACACACATTCTGACATGCTAGTTTAAAATTGATCCTGGTGCTTCGTAGTCATGATTCCCACAGGCAAAATCCATGAGCGTGTTCTTTTGGGGGTTAGCAATGGTGATAATCCTACAAAGAAGCAGTGTGCCTTACCATCTGGGCTTTGGAATCAGACTAACGTGGTTGTCAAACCCAGACCTGTCATTTAATAGCGATATAAAATTTGGCAGATTTCTTAACTTGAGCCCTGAGGTCTGTTACCTCAAAGAAGCTAATGAACTTGGCCACAATCCCACAGTTTGTGAGGGGCAGAGCTGGGACATAAACGTGGGTCTATCACATTCCCCAAGCCACCCCTCTTTCGGGCACTCCCTGCCTGTCCCCCATGCTTACAGAAGCAGAGGACTCTTCCCTCTGAGGAAGGTGGTCGTCCAGATTGGAGGGGAGGCCCATAACTTGCCCAACCTTTTCTTTTTAAAGCCATCTCTTCTGTGTGTGCAAGGAGCAAATAGGTTAAATCAGATATGATTCTAGTGGTATGTATGTCAGACTGAAGCTTTAAAACAAAGTTCTCTCCCACTCCCTCACCCAGGTCTAAAATTAAAATGCCAAAAATATTGCCAGGAAGAGAAATTTGGTGAAGATCAGGAAAGACTATAAATTGACTACAGACTCTACTGCAAGACTAGGATTTCTCTGGTTTATTAAAGCCCCAATATATAGGAGCTCCCAGTCATCTGAGGGGATTTTCTTTCAGGGGAAAGACCGCAAATAAACTGCACCGATATCTGTGTGGAAGCTCTTTTCAAAGACTTAATAATATCCCATTTTCTCAGAAAGAGACTTTTCCTTCTATTGAGTTTACTGCCTATCGAGTGCCTTCAGTAACAAGGAAAAAAATAAAAGGAATCATGGAGGATGATAATTTTTTTTTTTTCTCCCTCCACATCTCTTCGGCATGTTCTGGAATGTTTACTTATTGATTTTTGTTTGTTTGTTTGTTAGGCAGATTGGAGAGAACATGGTGAAATTATAAGAACACTGGAATTCCAATCAGAAGGCTTGGATTCAAGGCCAGCTATGCCAAACACTTCTGTGCAACCCTGGGCAAGTCACTTAACCTCTCTGTGCTTCAATGGGCTCTCCTGCAAAAAATGGGGATCTTATATGGAAAATGCCTTGACCGTTTTAAAGCATTTGTCCTGTTCTTTGAGAAGAGCCGTGAGACCTCTTCCTAATTTACCATCTCTTGGTGAGCAAGTTACTTTCCCTCCTTGGGGCCCCAGGTTCCTTGTGGATTGCATGAAAATATTAGACCGGTTTTCTTGCCAAGCCCACTCTCGTTATGAAATTCTAGGATACTCTGTAAACTATGTCAGATACACTGAAATTAGGTGCCAGCACCTTCTGACTGAAAGAAGGTATAAAGGGCGTGTGTCTAAAGGAAGAGGTCCCTCCTTACAGTTTTGATTCTCATGACGAGGGAAGCAAGGTGTTGGGAGTCGCCTACCTCCACAAAGGAATGGGCAAAGGAGGAGACCGCAAGCCAGGCTTTGCCCGGGGCAGGAAATGGTAAGGTGCCTCTGTCAGTGATGGCTCTTGGTGGTTTCTAGAAAGGAAAGGAAATATCAGTGGTGAAGCCATGGCCAGGTCATAGAGGAAGGAGCGGGGGATGGGGGCCGGGCAGCTGTCGTTACAGGAGTGTTTAGCTGTGACCTAAATAAGGTGTCCTTGGTACAGAGAGGGGGATGGAAAATTAGATATAGATACAGATACAGATATGCTACTTTGAATCAGGGCCAGAAACACATTTGTTCCTCTCCAGTTTAGAAACCATGCCCAAACTCTATACACCCAACTCAAAGCAGATGGCATAACTAAAGGTTGCTACTTCCCACCACAGGGCCTTTGCACTTGATGTCTACCCCCTCTTCCCCCCATCCTCCTATGCAAATCTCTCCCTCCATCACACTCAAAAAGCACTTCCCTAGAGAAATCCTCCCTACTAGGGCATTATCTGCAGCAGCCTCCTGCGCCCTCAGGCCCTCTGCCCTGCTTTATTGTTTTCACAGCACTTGTTACTACTGGAAATTGTTTCCTTTGTATACTGGACTGCTTGTTTATTTCCTGGCTCCCCTCCCTGGAGCCTCCCTAGAGCTCCCCTTGCTAATGTAAGCTTCCTGAGGGCAGAGAGGGCTGGGCTCTTTCATTCAGGTGGTTGTATCCAATGCACCAGAACAATGCTTGGTTGTGTAGGCTCCTAAAAAATGTTTGTTCAAAGACTTGAAAACAAAACAAGAACTCTACAGCCTTTTTTTTCCCCCTCTCTCCCCAGGAAGACTTTTGAAACAAACAGGCCAGCGTGTTCCTGAGAAGGAGGGTTTCAGGTCCAAATAATTAGCAGCGGAGGAAGTGAGAGGAGCGCGTCTGTGTCCTTCCACAAGCTCCAAGGTAGCCATGCTGATCGTTCTGCAGCTATTTTTACTTATCCTGCTTCTGAAAGAAATGTCCTCCTGCAGCGTGATAACCCTGCTCTCTAAGGGTGTGCCAGCCAAGGAGAAGGCAGGTGAGTGACAATGCCTGGAACTTGTATAGCCCTGAACCCAGTACCTTCACATCATTTCTCCATTTTATAAACGAAAATGACTTTGATGACTGAGCTCAACAAGATCGGGACTTGGGTCCACGTCCGCCCACAGCTGGCGCACCTGCCTTTGCATGTAAACATTCTACAGATGAAGCCTGGTGTGCTGGCTCCCCTGTGATAGGTCACATTTGACTGCCAGCTGGGCTGGCTGGCGGGGACTTGAGGCAGGGAGGCACTTAGGGCACCGGGCTTGAGGAAGCCTCACCCTCAGGGCATTTGCATGATTCTGAGTGAAGCCTCCAACCTTCCGCATCCCAGGTACCCTGCTTGTCCCCGCTAGTCCTGGCCCGGCTTGTTGGAGCTTTCTGCACGTTTTCTGTTCTTTTCTATCATGTCACAGGATACGTCTTTGTCTAGAAATGCCTTCAAAATAATTAGAGGGTAGTTGTATCTTGGGGAGGATTTGTCTCACTTAGCTTTCAACCTCCCTCCCTTCCTTCCTTCCACTTCTTGGCAACCTCTCCTCCAAAAGGCAACTGGAATTATTTTTTCAAAAGGACAGATTTGTCACTCTTCTAAGTGGAAACTCTTCAGAGACTCTTCTCATGGTCTGTATTTTTAAAAATAATAGGGGCGCCTGGGTGGCTCAGTCGGTTAAGCGTCCAGCTTCAGCTCAGGTCATGATCTGGTGGTTCATGGGTTTGAGCCCCACTTCGGGCTCTGTGGTGACAGCCCAGAGCCTGGAGCCTGCCTCAGATTCTGTGTTTCCCTCTTTCTCTGTCCCTCCCCTGCTCACGCTCTGTCCTCTCTCTCTCAAAAATAAATAAACGTTAAAAAATAATCATAATAAGGGGGCGCCTGGGTGGCTCAGTAGGTTAAGTGCTGGCTTCGGCTCAGGTCATTATTTCACGGTTTGTGGGTTTGAGCCCCATGTCTGGCTCTGTACTGACAGCTCGGGGCCTGGAGACTGCTTCGGATTCTGTGTCTCCCTTTTTTCTGCCTCTCCCCTGCTTGTGTACTCCCTTTCTTTCTCTCTCCCAGAAACAAACATTAACTTTTTTTTAATAATAGTAATAAAAGGCCTAAGCTCCTTGGCATGGCCTTTAAGACCTTTACGAGTTGGCACTGTGCTGCCTCATGAACCTTGTCATGTTTCCATGGCTTTGGACAGGCTGTGCCTTCTGTCCGAGGTAGCCTTCTCTGTCCTTCTGGACCAGAATCACGTACCCTTCAAAGCCTAATTCCAAGGTCACCCATGGTCAGGATGGCTCAAGAGTTAGAGCAAAGCCGCTATGAACCAGCTCACCACCGGCGGCCAGAGGGGTAGCCAGATCTAGGAGGTTAGTGCTAGGTAGAGGGCTCCCAGGGCTCCCTCCCTTCTCTCACTAATGCGGTACGTGCAGGGAGAGTCTGGGGGGTGCTAACTTTATAGCCGGGCTGAGTGACTCCAGCCTTTGAACGGACTTGTTTAGTGTGGATCCAAGTTGTTGGTAATGAAATGGAATCAGGTTCCCCAGTATCCTGGGGCCTCTCTGCCCACCCAGGGCCTATGTGCAGACTTTGCACTTTGGCATCAGACTTCCAGAACCGCCGAGGTCAGGCATGTGTGGCTTTCCAATGCAGGCCCTGCACAGCCTAGCCTTTTGCCTGGATCTCCTCTTCACCGCTTGTGGTCTCAGCTCTCACCCATCTGTTTTTCTTCCTCCTCTGTGTCTCACTTTTCTGTCTTTGCACGATCTTGAGAAGCCAGCCAAAGTCAGGCTGACATTTTGGCCGGGTCTCCCCAAGGAGCTCAGATCTGAAGTCTTTATTCCTGGAAAGAAAGCTAATGCATGTGTGTATGCGCTGGTTTGGGAGAGGCTTAGAGAAGCATGCTGTGAGAAGAACTAAAGCGATAGATAGATAGACAGATAAGTAAGTAAGTGCTAGGCACTCTGGAGTAGCTGTGCTGAGTGATTTTTCATACTTTTTCTCATTTAACCTTCTAGTCATGACTGCTACATGTCCCCTTTGAAGACGGTTCTGTTACCCATTTCCAAATGAGAAAATTGAGGCTCAGGGAGTTACAAAAGAGGCCCAAGGGCAAAGCACGAATGAAGAGGGCTCGTGTCCAGATTGGTCTTCCAGACTTCAGCTCGTAACTATTTGGGAGACCCCGAATAAGTCCCTTTCCGTCTCTGTGTCTCAGTTAAATTGCATCCGTGCCAGGGAAGTGAGGAGATCTACTCCTGCCTGCTTTACAAGATGTTTAGCATGGCTGAATGGGACACAGAAGGTGATGCGTTATGTAAGTTAGTAATCATGCTTATGGAAGGTGAAACCCCATGAGATCTGGGAGAGAACAGAATTAACACAAGACACTGGGAATGATTTATATGTTCCTCATGTAAAAAAAAAAAAAATTTTTTAATTTTTTTTTTTTTAACATTTATTTATTTTTGAGACAGAGAGAGACAGAACATGGACGGGGGAGGGGCAGAGAGAGAGGGAGACACAGAATTGGAAGCAGGCTCCAGGCTCTGGGCCATCAGCCCAGAGCCTGACGCGGGGCTCGAACTCACGGACCGCAAGATCGTGACCTGAGCCGAAGTCGGATGCTCAACCAACTGAGCCACCCAGGCGCCCCTAAAAAAATTTTTTTTAAATGTTTGTTTATTTTTGAGCGAGAGAGAGACAGAGTGTGAGCGGGAGAAGGGCAGAGAGAGAAGGAGACACAGAATCTGAAGCAGGTTCCAGGCTCTGAGCTGTCAGCACAGAGCCGGACATGGGGCTGGAACTCATGAACCACAAGATCATGACCTGATTCACAACTGGATGCTTAACTGACTGAGCCACCCCGGCACTCCTGTTCCCTGTTTTGACTGGAGCCTGTCTGTATCTTTTATTCTGAGAGATTCTCATCCTTCACAATCCAGGCTCTTTGGAGAGACTGTGGGACTTCATGCTTTTCAAAAGATGGTTTTATTTGGGCCTTCAAGATTCTGTCATAGGCGCCTGGGGCAGGGCACAGTGGCGACAGATGGGTAGTGGGGATAAGGTTTTAGTGGCAGTGGGGAGTGGGGATGGTAGTCCACAAGCCCTCCTCCTTCAGGAGCTACCCCGTTTTATCAGATTGTGCAAATTACATATCATTTGCATAAAAATCTAGCAAACATATGAGCTGTGGCTAACTACTCATCATAAAGTTTGTTGTCATGTAAATGTGTTTAAGCATTTCTATTTTGTCACTTCCTTTCTGTATTTTAGAGTCTGTGTGTTTTCAGGTGCCTTGGTTTTCACAGACCTTGCCGGTCCTATGCGCTTTGCCTTGAATGCCTGCATATACAACAGCCCTGGGTGGGATGTGCGAGGCTTTACTCTTTCTTCAGTTTTTGAGGTTGAGTTTTAGAGCCTTGGCCAGACAGATCAAAGTTCAAATCCTGCCTCTGCCACTTACTAGCTGTGTCTGGGGCAAATTGTTTAAGCCTCGTCTCATCTGTGAAATGGAGAGGGTAATGTTTATGCGTGGCTACATTTCAAAATCGGTGAGTTTTAATATAACGTGTAAGGTGCCTGGTTCATGTCTGCATTGTAGTAAGTGCTCAATAATTGTAGCTGTTTTTTATCATAGTTCCCCCCCCCCACCCCCGCCAACCTAGTTGGACTCACAGAGATGGCTCCCTGCAGGGTGGCCTTGTTGACAGTGTCTTTGTGAGAAGGAAGAATGGGCTGTAGAACTCATCATAATCCTGTCTCTTGAGTGGCTATGAAGAGGGTTTTGATGGAAGTCCAAGCAGTGGACAGGAGAGGACTGGGCTGCTGGTTAAACTCCAGGCCCTCAGCTCCCTCTCTCCTCCGGCTACCTTAAATCCCGGTATTCCACTGAGGGCCAGGCTGAGACCCAGAAGCACATGCACGAGGGCCCCCAAGTTCAGCCCCCAAGTGTAATTTCAGGACCCCTCGCAATACTCTCCTCCTGGGATGGGGGCCTGCTATGTTCCTCCTGCCCCAGATGCTGGGATTGGTAGGAGGAACCAAGGAAAGGGGCAGCATCACAGGAGGAGGAAAGAAAGAAGCTGCATGGTGGGGAGTGAACCAGACTAGGCAGAACCTAGAAAATAATCCTGAATCCTCCCTGCTGTAGGCCAACAGAGCAATTCACAGCACTCTTATGGGCCAGCAAAGTCTGCAGGCCCTGGGGGATCATCAGAAACCACCCTGGCCTATCTCCCTGGATCAGGCTGAAGCCCAGGCTGGTTAAAGAGCCCATCCAGGAATTGTGGGGTGGGGGTGAGGGGAGGTCTCATCCTAGATTCCTATTCTAGAATCACCTGAGCCATTGGTGGAAAATGCATGTTCCTGATCTCCAACCTAAAACCTACCCAATCACTGTTTTTAGGAGTATGAGGCTCAGGAACCTGTATTTCTTTAATTATTTTTGAGAGACACAGAGAGAGAACACGAACAGGGGAAGTGCAGAGAGGGAGGGAGACGCAGGATCCCAAGCAGATTCCACGCTGCCTGCGTGGAGCCTGACACAGGGCTGGATCCCACAAACCTTGAGATCGTGACCTGAGCCGAAATCAAGAGTCAAAAAGGCTTAACCCACTAAGCCACCGAGGTGCCCCAGGAACCTGTATTTTAAGCAGATAACCTGGAAATGTTTGAAGGTTAAGAATGGAAGGGTCTTAGAAAAGGATCTAGAAAAAAAACTCGGTTGATTTTAAACGTATGCAAATTAGATCAAGACAAGATGGGCAACAAAACATTTTGGTTTGACAAATGTGTATTGTATACCTAGCGTGTGCTAGGAACTCGTTCAGCCAGCAAGCTGCCTCCCAGTTTAGAGGGAAAGCTACTTTGTAAAGAGCTAGCAGCATGCATGTGCAATGTGCCAAAGAGGTGTCCAAGGGCTGGAACCTGGAACCAGGAAAGAGGAACCAGGAAGGAGGAGCCTGAAGTGGAACAGGGAAGCCTAGGCATTTTTCCATTTTTAAGGTCCAGTATTGTCCATAGAAGACAGACTATGCCCTAGCTTTCATTTCTCTTAAACCACAATGCAGGGAAGCCTCCCCTGCCTCTTGGACGTTATCCTTCTTGGAGATGATGAAAGGAGACGGACAACTGGTTCACTTCTATTTGCTCATCTGAAACTTGGGCTCCGTGTGGCTCTGCGTGCCTCATCTTGGCCAAAGTAAAGGAACTTTCTGCTTTACTCTTCTCCAGCAAAAACAGCAGTGAGTCAAAATAAACAACCTTTGGAATCCAAACGCTGGCTCCTCCTCCGGAAAGGCAAAATATTTCTCCTCTGTGTTGATGGAGGCCCGCAGGATGCGGGACACGGCTGTGTGCGCACGTTCAGCGCGCGCCCGCCCACCTGCGCACAGGACCGGGCAGTGACCGGGTGGGACCATCGTGGTGCACGGAGGTGCTGGCTGCAGCGGCGGGGGAGGGGGGCATCACTTTGGGATGTTTTAACGGGATAGTTTTTAAAAGTCTGGTTAAGTGAAGTTGACTTTGTGCGGCTCACAGGCCTTCGTCCCGCTAGCGGGCCGCCTCCGCCCCCTCGCGGTGTCCGCTCTCCCTCCGGGCTCCTCAGCGCTTGACCTCCAGCCGCCCCAGGCCTCGGCGCACCCCTGTGCCACGCGCGGCCCCTTCCTCCAAGCCCTGCTGACCTCTAGTGGTCACCACGTGGAACTGAACAGGACGCCGGGCCAGAGTGGGAAGCAAGGTCTGTCTCACCTGCGCGGTCCTCGCCTGCCCTGTTTGCATATTAGAATCACCTGGAGCTTTGAAAACACGCCCTCCCCCACCCCCCGCCCCCTGTCCAGGCCCCACCGCAGGGCAGTCAAGTCAAAGGCTCCCACGGTGGGACGTTGGCATCGGTATTTTGTTAAGCCCCCCAGGTAATTGTGCCATGCAGCTGCCACGACTGACAGCTCTTGCTGTCCAAAGCAGGCATTTGCCCACGTCTGATGCGCTCGTGGGAGAGTCGGCGGAGGTGATGTGAGTGTGTGAATATGGCTGAGTATGTCTGTCCTCATGTGGGCCCCAGTCCAGTGTCTGGGCACCACTGTCTTGGCTTTTGGACCCACCAATAGCATGTGTTTGACGCTGTGTCTGCCTCAGGTGTGGCTGTAAGGGGGTCCTGAGCTTCAGCAGGTGGCTGAATGGGGGAAGGAAGGGAGCTGCGATGGAACTCACGCCCTAGGCACAGATTCAAGAAGCAAAGGGTCCTGCCAATATCTTGTGTCCTTAAGGCTCCAAGCAGCTGGTTTTACAGCCCCTTTCCCCTGTTCCCACTGGTCACATTCTTTGTTCCTGGGAAGTTCTTCCTGTTGTCTCTCACTCGAGTCCCTCTCAAGAAGAGTCTAGATTTTTTTAAAGCTTTTATTTACTCATTTAAGTAATCTGTACACCCATCATAGGGCTCAAACCCAGGACCTCAAGATCAAGAGTGGGACACTCTTCCCACTCAGCCACCCAGGTGCCCCGAGAAGAGTCTAGGCTGAACGAGTGCCGGCTCGCCCCTCAGCTCTGGTCGCAGGTAGGATTGGTCACCCTGCCTGGGGCTGCAGTCCCCAAGGCTGCCTGGAGGGGCTGGGCTGTCTCCTTCAGGTGCAGGACCCCATCAGGCATCGATGGAATGGGTTGGAAGGGAGAAGAGCCAGAGACAGCACAATTAAATTAATTTCCAGCAGCTGCGTGGGATTAAAATTACCCACTTCTCCCCGGTCTCTGTCTAATGTTCCTGAAAACAATCTCCTGATCCTCTCCTTCTACATGTTTCTCTTCCCTCATGGTCACAGCTTTTGGTAAATTTATTCCCGATTGCTGTGCCTTTCGTTACCCTCAGCTCGTTGGCTGGGGGAGAGCACAGCCCTGGAGAGACGGACCCCACATCTGAGCAGCCTGACCCTCTCCCTGCCAGACTTGCTGAGGGGGCTGGGCAGGGCCAACCTCAGGGAGCAGCACGGCCCTCAGCAGTGGGACGGGCTGTCAGGGTGCCTCAGCCCTCACGGGGTCCCCAGGTGACCTGGAGCCTTGCGCTCCCCATGCGGGCCCTCCCAGGGGGCAGAGGAAAGGCAATACTGTAGGTTACAGTGGGAGCCAGACTTGGGGGCGAGGATGCAGGCTCAAAGCCTGTGCTTCCCGTAGCCAGCATGTCTGTTCCCCGAGCCTTCGTCTTGCCTTCTGTGAAATGGGGAAGAGGTGGTCTATCATACAGGTTGTCATGAAGACTAGGTGAGATGATGTACAGAAAAAATATCTCCACAACACACAGATGATGGGTAGACCCTCCCATGGTAGGTGATCATCCGTAACGTTACCGAGGACAGTAAGAGCACTGACTGAGTGCACGTTACCGGATGACGGACAGGATGACGTTTTAAGCATCCTTCACCTGTTATGTAATTATCACGCCAATGCTCCGAGGTGAATCTTTTTATCGTCCCCACTTACAAATGGGAACATGAGGTAGACAGATATCAGGGGACGTGTCCAAGGACATCTGGAAAGTAAAAAATGAGCTCTGGGGGCACCTGGGTGACCCAGTCAATTGAGCATCCAACTTTGGCTCAGGTCATGGTCTTGTGGTTCATGTGTTCGAGCCCTGCATCAGCCTCTGTGCTGACAGTGCAGGGCCTGCTTGGGACTCTCTCTCTCTCTCTCTCTCTCTCTCTCTCCCCCCCACCTCTCTCTCTCTGCTCCTCCCCCACTTGCGAACGCATGCTTGTGCTCTGTCTCTAAATAAATAAACAAACAAACAAACTTAAAAAAACAAGTGATCTCTGGAAATCTGGTGCCGTGTCCTCAGAGAATGTACCGCAGGGCTGAGCACATACTAACTTAGGCATGGTGTTCGCTTAACGTCTGTGATGTGGGAACATATGCACATCTTTGCACGTTGTCACCGTGTAGTCCCAGGCCCCACGTGTCCCCTCCTGGAAGAGTTTTCCCAAAGGGGCCACCTCTTAGAGAAGCAAAAGAGAAACAAACTAATCTCTGGAACTAGTAGCGAAAACCAGCAGGAAGGCAAGCCGGGTGCCTTTGGACAGAGAGATTCCCAGGGAAGCAGCCGGGCCCACAGGGTGGGGCAGTCGGTCACCCACACCTCGAGTTTTGAAGAGGCTCATGGGAATGGGAACAGGCTTGCTATGACACTGCCGTCTCCTGGATGAGCCCGTTTCTTTCTGGGGCCTTTGGGGCCCCTCCCTGGGAGCATGGGGGGCCACTCTCCACGCCGGAGTCCGCTCATCCCAAAACCTCACCTGCCCACGATGGCAGTGATGCTTTGTACATAGGTGACACTGAATGGAATTTAATTTTGAGTTCTCCTCCTCCCTGATCTGCTGAGGGGACCTGGGGGTGGGGACCGAGACTTGCGTCTGCCCTTTCCTGGCTGTATGACTGTGGCCACGGTACCACCCCTGCAGTCATCTCTAAGGTCTCATCCGGTTTCAGTCTGGTTGGTCTCTGTCGGCTGTGGCCCACCATGGTCACTGCACTGGGACCGTGTGTCGTCACGGCAGAGGAAATGGGTGAATGAGGGCAAATGTCATCCTGGCTGTGCCACTGCGCACGTGGCTTTATTTCAGGGTCAGAATCAGGATTCAGGGGCAGTGTGGTTGTGACGTGGGGAGTGGTCCATGCTCCCAAATGCCTCAAAGGGATAAGAGGAAAAGCCGGAGCGAAGAAGAGGCACGGCCAGAGAACCGGCCCAGTCCCAGCTGTCCCCTGGCATAGCACATGCTTTGCACCAGCTCCTGGCTGAGGCTCGTAGAGAGGCTAACTCATTTAGGCCTTGAAACAACCCTCCCAGGGTGGCTACTATTATCCCCATTTTACAGATGAAGACACTGAGCCATGAACACGTCACACAGCTGGCAGCTGGCAAGAGTAGCATTTGAAACTGGAGGTCTAGCTCCAGTGTTCACTATTCTCACCTTTATATTCTATTGTTTTCCAAGGAGTGTCCCCATCCAGGTCTAGAGACTCATTTGGGAAAGGGTGGATCCCGCACTGAAACACTGCCCAGGCAGCCCCTCCATTTCAGAGGAAGGCCCTGGTGGGGCAGACAGGGGCGGCCTCACAGCTGGCGGGAAGACCTGCTTGTTGGATGCTGGGGACCTGGCAGAGAACTTCTCCCCTAGTTTGGACCTGCTGGCAGCCCTCCCTCCCCCACCCAGTCCCCAGGCATTAGGGTTGCACCTCCGCATCCAGGTGATAAGGAGCAGGGAGGTGCTTTGTCCTTGGAGGAGATGGCTTTCTCCAACGGAGCCCTTGAAATGCAGTCTCTCCCATCCTCCTGAGGTGTCACCTCTGGCTCCTGCAGACCAACCCCCCACCACCCCATGCCCACGCTCCACGGCGCGAGGCCTGGTGAAGCCTGGGCAGCACGACGCCTGCTCATCACAGGGTGACGCCGGGCACGGGCACAGGCGGCACTTGCCAATTTCTGCTAAGAACACTGGCTGGAGGGGGCGCCTGGGTGGCTCGGTCAGTTAAGCATCCGACTTCGGCTCAGGTCATGATCTCATGGTCCATGAGTTTGAGCCCCGCGTCGGGCTCTGTGCTGATTGCTCAGAGCCTGGAGCCTGTTTCAGATTCTGTGTCTCTCTCTCTCTCTCTGCCCCTCCCCTGTTCACGCTCTGTCTCTTTCTGTCTCAAAAATAAATAAACATTAAAAAAATTAAAAAAAAAAAAAAAAAGAACACTGGCTGGAGATAGAAGTGGGACCTGAACGCCCAGGGCGGGATTGGAGCAGGGGAGCAGGTGGCCAGGTGCACGGAGGCGGGAGAGCCCAAGCGTGGCCCCCACCCCAGCGGCAGCCGGCCCCAGGCCTTGCGTGGTGCCTCTCATCACAGAGGTAGAAAGTAAGAGGGGGAAGGATGAACGTGAAAACAACCCAAAAGAGAGCGGAGAGGAAGATGAGTGGAAACTCCTAGCTGATGCAAATATTGACATAACCATTACGAGAGTAAATAAAACTCCCATTTCTGTTATGCAAGTGCTATATTCTTTGAATACTTCTGTCTTGAGGAATTTTTTATTTCGCCATAGAAGAAAAATGTTTTCATATTCTCTCCCGCCGCTCAGACCCAGAACCCAGCAAGGCCCTGTGCCCCCGAGAGCCATAATATTATTTGTTAACATTTTTATGATGCCAAATGGTCTGTAGGAGAACGGGCGCCATTCTTTAGCTGGGAAACCATATGGCAGGACGAGTAATAAATAAGGTATTGTGATAGTTAATGAACCTAATTGCCAGCAAAGGCTTTAATACGGAGACTGTGCTGCTGAGAATTTAGCACCACATTAGGGATGCTGCGGAGCTCCCCTGACTTCTGAGGCTTAATTTAAGTTCTATATTGCAAACTCCAGAAAATAATTCCAAACCCTCCTGCTGGAAAAGCAACCTGCTGGTAGACTGTGATTATACCGAATTACTAAAATCGCAATCAATTTTATACACACAGTTAACCCTTGCCAGGGAGGACTCCGGGAGAGGAGAGGGAAGAACACTGAAGCCATCCTACCTGTGGCCGTGGACCGCAGAGGACAACCCGAGGAGGTCAAGGGGTGGTGCCCAGAAGGGATCCGGAGCCAGGGGTCCTGCTCTGCAAGGAGAAGAAGTCGGGGTCATAGTGAGAGAAGGCTCTGAGCACAGGCTTAGCCCGTTGGCCTTCCCTCGTCCTGCAGGGTCCCCTGAGCTATGGGATAAGAAGACAGAGGGTGTTGGAGAGAGGGATTTGTGCTCACCCAAGCAGCAGGCATCCCTGGCAGGAAAAGAAACCGAGCAACTTACTCCATAAGTCAAGGTTATTAACTAGAGAAGATCAGATCGTGGCAGTCAAATAACCTTGCACTGTGTAAAATGTAAATGCTGAACAGCTGCCTCTGAACTATCAGTGGTGTCTGGAAGTTTCCCTGGGCAAGAGAAGCACACCACAACAGGGGGGAGAGGTGCCAGGGGGAAGGTGTTTCTGCCCACCTCTTCTCGGAGCTTGCAGTGGCTTCTCTTACCCTTCAGCCCTGGCCAAGACGGATGAGAACGGCTGGCCGTGGAAAGAGCCTCCTGGGAGGAGGCAGTGCTCCCGGGCTGGGGAACTCTCCGAAGAGGCACAGACCCCCGCCCAGAGCGCCTCTCGTCCCATGGTGAAGTCCAGGCTGTGGCTTGGAGAGCTCAGAAATGTCCTTTCCAGAAGAGCACTCTGAAGGAGATGGAAAACCTCACGAGGCCTGGGCTCAGCCCTCCTGCATTCAGAGGCGAGTAGGGCAGGTTGAGAGTGGGGAGTGGGTATTGGAAACAAGGAATCTTTCCATAAGTCAGGAAGACACTGGAAGCAGCTCAGGCCTGAGAATCCAGCAAAGTCAAAAATGTGCAGAGAACAGAGAGCAGGCAGGAAGCAGAGGAAGGTATAGAGGGAGGCCCTGACCCAAGATGGGAGACCCTGCAAGGGGTGACCATGTACGGCCATATGGCTCCTTTCCAGAGATTTCAGGACAAATTCCAGAGATTTCAGCCCTTTCGCTGCTGTGCACTGGGGCCAGCCCAGCCTCATTTGGGATTTGGGGTAGACTCTGAGGTCCCAGCCATAGGGTTTACAGGACAGAGGCATCATGAGGCCTGGCATGGGAAGTTCTGTGCATATTGCAGAGTCTGAAGCCAGGGGTAGGATGGACGATGAGGCACCCCTATAGGTGTGAAGCTTCTTACAGGCAGGAAACCTATCTGATCTTATCTCGCTGATCTGATCTAGCCTGTTTGCACTCAGGAACTTGAATGAGATGGATATCAGAAGAGTCAACTCCACAGATGACCAGGAGAGGAAGCACGTCAGCCTCTGGGTCGACCCAAGCCAGCAGGCAGTCAGTGTGGGTGACGGTTCCCCCAGGCAGAGGGCGGGATCGCCATGGTCTGCTGGGGGCGTAGGGGCCAGTCTCCCGCCCGGCCCCATTCCTGCTGCAGGACCGTCCCTGCCGCCCTGTACTCATCTCCAGGCTCTGATGCTCACATGTGGCTGTGGTCCTGAAGTGGATGCTGTCATACACCTTGTCTGTCAGTCCTGCCTCCACAGCTCAGTGACAGGAGAAGCTGAGACCCCAAAGGTTTTTCCAGCCCCTGGGAGAGGAGGAAGGGCCACAGGACCCCCACAGGCCCTCTTGGACTCTGATGAATCTGAGAATCAACAGCAAACCACAGATGCAGAAGCCCACACCCCAGAAACTCTGATCCAACAGATCCAAGGCATCCCCGTGGTCCATGCAGTTTACTTATTGATTCATTTCTAATTTTTTTAATGTTTATTTAGTTGTGAGAGACAGAGAGGGACAGAGCACAAGCAGGGGAGGGGCAGAAAAAGAGAGAGGGAGCCACAGAATCCAAAGCAGACTCCAGGCTCTGAGCTGTCAGCACAGAGCCTGACGCGGGGCTCAAACCTATGAACCGTGAGATCATGACCTGAGTCGGAGTTGGACACTTAACTGACTGAGCCACCCAGGTGCCCCGTCATGCAGTTTGTTTAAAGTTGTAAAGGTGGTCCTGATGGGGAATCAGATAGAGAACTAGTTCCCTGGGGAGTTGCATACCCCATCCTGGCCCCAACTCTAACCTCCCCACTCTGCTCCAGACTGTGGAAGGAGACATACCTATAGTCTCCCTGGTAAGCAGGTGAGAGAACACTGAGATTCTTGGTTAATCTACAAGCAAGATGAAGAGGCAAAAGGGAGGCATTTTCAGCTCTAGCTGGTTAACCCCTGGGTCAAGGGCATAGGCAAAATTTGAATTTCCGCCTATGACAGCCTTTCCAGATTAGACAGATTCACATCTGGAGGGAGAGGGATGAATCAAATGGCCTTTAGATCTTTGGCTTTTGTGGGGTGCCTGGGTGGCTCAGTTGGCTAAGCGTCTGACTCTTGGTTTCAGCTCAGGTCATGATCTCACAGCTTCATGGGTTCAAGCCCTGCGTCAGGCTCTGTGCTGGCAGCATGGGACCTGCTTGGAATTCTCTCTCTGCCCATCCCCCCACCCACACTGTGTCTGTCTCTCTCAAAATAAGTAAACTTAAAAAAAAAAAAGATCTTTGGCTTCTGTAACCTTGTAAGTATTTTCCATATTTTATAGATGAGGAAAGTGGAGTCCAGAAAATTCTATGAGCCTTAGATGGGCAGCATATTAGGACTTACCAGAATCCAGGTGTCTTAGTTCTAAGTATGTGCTCTTTCTAGAACAGTCAGCTTTTTCTTCCTTCCAGTTGTGTGATCTAGCCCCTGGAAAGAAGAAACAAGAACAAAAGAAAATCCAGGATTCATATTTGTGCATCAGATAGGAGAGAGACGGAGGGACCCCTGAGGAAGTTTTTGGTTCTGAGCGTGTAAGATGCTGCTGGAGGGGGTCATCTATTTAGAGAGATTCTTAGAAAAGTATAAAGCCACATATTAAATATGCAAGTTAGGGGTGCCTGGGTGGCTCAATTGGTTGAGCATCCAACTCTTGATTTCAGCTCAGGTCATGATCCCAGGGTCTTGGGACTGAGCCCCATGTTGGGCCCTGTGCTGACAGCATGGAGCCTGCTTGGGATTCTCTCCCTCTCTTTCTGCCCCTACCCCGCTTGCACTCATAAACAAACAAACAAACAAACAAATAAATAAGCAAACAAGTTAATCTGAGCACAAGGGTCATGGAATGAAGGACCTAACCAGGGGATGCTTCCTGGAAGGGGCATCAAAGGGGCATCAAAGTGATAGGTGCTCACTATTCCCTGTGAATTGATCACCCAGCTCTGTGCTAAAGGCTTTGGGAACATCCAGGAAGGTCAAAGACATTGTGTCTGTCTGAATGGAGCTTCCGGTCGAGGTGGGGAGGCAGCCACATGCACAGAAAAGGCCTGGGGATGCCACAGCCAGCAGGCCCCCATCCCAGCTGTGGGACCCGGACACGCAGGGCTGTGGGTTCCCAGTGATCCCTCACGTTTTCTAGATTCTGAGAAGTGGGGAAAGTTTGACCAAGTCAGATCAAGACTCCTTGTGGCAAAGGGGGCTCCCTGGGGATCCTGAGCAGAGAGGTCAAGGTGGGGGTTGTTGAGGTGCAGCTGGGCGTGGGCTCTTGAGCTGGCTTCCCCAGGCCACTGGGGCCTGTGGGCTGAGACAGTGGCCTCCCCTTCCCCAGGGAAGGTGGTGGGAACCCAGTGCTGCTCCGCGGCCGTGTCAGGTCCAGCAAGTGCCGAGATGAAAGGCTACCGGGTGTGAATTTAACGCCGTACATAAATACGCTCTGCAATCACGGAGGAGGCTTTCTGCTCAAAGGAGACCCACCGAATATTTTACAGCGATGCAGATCAAATGAAAAAAAGGAGGATAAATACAAGGGAAGATAATTATTTGATGGAGTTCTCTTAGAATCCGCCACAGCAGGGAACACTTACAGAGAATATATAAGACTGCAGAGACCCCGCTCTCGGAGCATCGGGCCAGCCTGTAAATCGTCAGACGCGCGGACGCGAGGAGAGGCACGAGGGAGACGCGGGCGGCCGCCTTGCCGTCGCCCCGGGTCCCGCACCCCACCTTGCCGGCAGCGGCCCCGGGCACCAGCCACAGCGCCATCCTGCAGAAGGGAGATGCCGCCTCGTAAATGTCTCCGGAGAATTACGACCGTACCGCTACAGTAGAAAGACGGCGCCGTTTATCTCCGCGCCATCTGCACAGGCTCATTTGTGGCTCCCGAGGCAGGCGTGCACGCACCCGGCAAGTTTGCGACTCTCCCGCGCGCCGAGAATTTTCTTCGCCAGGATGCTGCGGGGCTGGGGGTGCCCGCTACTCTCGTGGCTCCGGGTGGTCAGCAGGAGAGGCCGGGCCGGCTGGGTGCGGGAGCCAGGCCCGGAGCTGGGGTGGGGTGGGGTGGGGGGCAGGGGGTGCAGGGACCAGGGCCCTCCTGTGCGCGCTCGCAGGGCCCGGCTCATGGTTCGGCCACTCAGTCACGACTCCACACGGGGCGGCTGCACCTGCCGGGCGCTGGCGTGGCCATCAGGGAGACACGCATAGTTTGCTTGCACTCCCTGCAGGTTTTAATTCCGGTGTCGTGTTCTCAGTGAGGCCCTTCGGGTGGCCCCCATCTAAAACCGCTGCAACCCCCTTTCGGTAGCAGATGCTGTCCTGCTCCGTCAGTATCCTCTCAGATCCCTCAGGGTGTCGGTGTGCGCGGCTGCCCGGGGTGTGGCCATCCCCAGCAGCTAACAACCGTGTCTGGTTTTAGGAGGCCTGCCTTCCAGCTGCCTGCAGGAGCCTCCTTTATGGGGCGTGGGGTGGGGATGTGCCGAAGGTATCGCCCCACTCTCGTCCCCAGTGTGTGTGGAGGGGGGGGGGGGCGGGGCGGGTGGGACGTAGCCACTGACTGATGGATACAAACCTATAAACACTCCAGCTCCCTTGCCCCCAGTGGCTACGACTGCGCTGTGATATTTTGGTGTTGCTGAAACATAAAATATTGAGGAAGGGGGTAGGTGGTTCTAAAACTGGGAATATATCCTGCTGCATTGCCCAGGGTCTGATTGAGTTCATTCGTTCGTTTGTTCTTTTCTTTTTAAATTTTTTTAAAGTTTAGCATTAATTTTTTTTAAGTTTGTTTGTTTGTTTATTTATTTATTTATTTATTTTGAGAGAGAGAGCACAAGTGGACCAGGGGCAGAGAGACCTAGAGAGAATCCCAAGCAGGCTTCACGCCCTCAGGGTAGAGCCCGGTGTGGGGCTCAAACTCACATGACCTCACTGTGAGGTCATGACCTGCGCTGAAGTGGGCCGCTTAACCAACTGAGCCACCCGGGTGCCCCTTAACTTTTTTTAATGTTTATTTATTCTTGAGAGAGAAAGAGAAAGACAGAGCATGAGCAGGGGAGAGACAGAGAAAGAGGGAGACACAGAATCCGAAGCAGGATCCAGGCTCTGAGCTGTCAGCACAGAGCCTGACACGGGGCTCGAACTCACGGACCGCGAGATCATGACCTGAGCCGAAGTTGGACGCTTAACCGACTGAACCCCCCAGGTGCCCCTGATGGAGCTCAGTCCAATGACAGGCTGGGGTGGCGCAGCTAAAAGTTGGAGGCTGGATGGGCGGGGGGACAGGTGTGGCAGGATGGGGCCACAGTTTCTGCTTGGACCCGTCCGTTGTCACATCTACCTGGCTACCCTGGCAGTTCTTGTCATGTTTTGGCACAGCAGTGCCCAAGCCCACGGACACCGAGTTAGAAGGCTTGAGACTCCTCCCTTTTCTTTTCTTCTCTCTAGGCTCCCCTGCCAATACTGGAATGAAAACCTGTCTCTCCTCCCTCTGCGCCTGCCCTCCTCTCTCCTCCACACCCAGCTGGGGAACCTCAACTTTGCCTATAAAACCCCCACCTTCACTGCCTCTCAGAAGAAAGAAGCACTGTTCTGTTACACACTTTGCTTGGGGACTCCGTGGAGACAGCCGCACCACTGGTGACGAGTGCAAGCTGGGGAAATAGGGAACAGAGCGTGAGGAAGCTTGGCCAGGCTTTCCTCAGTGGGTAGCACAGATATGGGGATGGTGTGAACCGGGGGCCGGACCTGGGCAGAGCTGCAGCCTCGGAGCCCAGCGAGGGGGTCCCTGGAGTCCTGGGCTGATTGGACAGCCTGGGTGATGAGCCAGGAGCTCTGAAAGTGGCACTGGAGAGGAGGGAATTGCTGATGGATATTCAGGAAGTTCAATCAACAGAATGTGGTGGCTGATGGGGGGGGGGGTGGGAGGGACGGGGAGGAAACATCCCTGAGGAGAGCAGGTGCCTATGGGAAGGAGAAATGAAGGACGGAGACTGAGAAAGGGGGATAGGCAGGGAATGGAGAGGGCAAGGAGCTGTTTAAAGAGTTTTTTAATTTTGTATTTACTTTTGAGAGAGAGCACAAGCAGGGGAGGGGCAGAGAGAGACGGGGGGGGGGCGATAGAGGATCTGAAGTAGGCTCTGTGCTCATAGCAGACAGCTCGATGTGGGGCTTGAACTCACAAACTGTGAGATCGTGACCTGAGCCGAGGTTGGATGCTCACTTAACCGACTGAGCCGCCCAGGTGCCCCTGTTAAAAGGATTATAGAAAGACACAGAATGATAGGGACGAAGAGATGAAAAAGCAGCCAGAGAGTCAATGAAACTCCTAGTGAGACTTCCTTTCTTGTAACTTCTTATTTTGAGCTAATTTTAGACTTACAGAAAAGCTGGGAAAAAAATAGGACAGAGAATGCCCACGTACCGCTCACCCTACGGTTACCAGTTTACATAACCATGACAGTCATCAACACGGGGACGTTCATCCTGGAACGGTGCTATTAACCGAACAACATTTTATTCTAATCTCGCCAGTTCCCCTAGGTATCCGGAGAGGGATCAGGGATCGGCATAAACGTGCAGACCCAGAGGGAGAATGGGGTTAGACAGAGGTGCCCAAGTCGCTCTTCCTGGAGAAAGTTTACATGTGTCTGTCAGAGCCTGAGGCAAGGACTATTTTAGGGACATGAATTAGGTGCCTCCTAAGAGGCTATTATTTAATAAATGAATGGATTCCGGTGCCCAGGGCACAGACCAAAGTCCTTGCAACCAGTGTCCGCATACAACCAACCACAGTCTTTGATCTTTTCTCAGCTTCCAAGGTGTCTAGAATCTGCCACTTACACCAACAGACATTTTAAAGGGGCCTAATACCACGGGCTTCTTCCAATGTGAGGTTCTGACCTTCGTCCTCCAGAGAGAGGGACCTCTATTAATGCCTCTGGTAATGCTGTTTTTCCTTCAATGCTTCCCTTTCCGGCATAGTCACGGCAGCCAGTAGCTCGACCCAGCTCCCTTTGAATTTACAATCTAGAAGTTTAGGGGAGGTTTGTTATTGATCTGCAAGAAGGAAAGAAGGCTTTTTACCCATAACTGGGGTCCTGAGCAAATTTGTCCCTTTAACTTGGGAGGCAGGCAGCTTAGGGTTGGTGGACTGCCGGTCACCAGACGGGTCATTAACTTCTCCCCTCCTGGGCTCATCTAGCATGGAGGGAAGCCAGCCCCGGCAGCAAGCACTGGGGCTCATAGTACCCGCTTCTCAGGCCAACTCCAATAGCCTGTAGAACAGCCCCATGGCAAGCCAGCCTGCCTCCATAACAATGACCCATTTGGAGTCTTCTTTAACAAGGCCTGTTTTTATAGTTTTGTTTTATCGAGGGGGACAGATCTGCCATTTTTTTTCCTTATTGACTTCCTTATTTTTACCCCAAGTGATCTGGAAAAACTTAGAGGATCTTAAAGGCCAATGGCAGCCCTTAGGGGGCGGTGCCAGAGGAAGAGGATTGTAAAACTTGGATTAATGGCAGCTAACAGGATGAAACTGTCACATGTCCCCAGCACCAAAGGACTAGGACTTCCAGGCCAATATTGATGGCCCTTGTTGGAACCCCAGGCCATCTCAGAACATTCTTTCTTTATTCCTTTCTCTCTCTCTCTTCTTTTCCTTTTCTTTCTTTCTTTCTTTCTTTCTTTCTTTCTTTCTGGTGCAGAAGAGAGGGAGGGAAGGGATAGGCAACACCCACTAGTTGAGGAATATTTAGACAAACTTAGGTAAAATTTCATCTCACATGGGTCTCCTGGGGGGCTCAGTCGGTTGAGCATCTGACTTCAGCTCAGGTCATGATCTCACAGTTCGTGAGTTCAAGCCCCGCATCAGGCTCTGTGCTGACAACTCAGAGCCTGGAGCCTGCTCCAGATTCTGTGTCCCTCTCTCTGCCCTTACCCCATTCATGCTCTGTCTCTCCCTCTCCCTCAAAAATTAAAAAAAAAAAACATTAAAATTTTTTTTCATCTCACACATCTTCCAACACGAGGAGTGCGCCCTATATGATACCCTCTCACCCCAGCCCTTGAAGGCCTTCCCTTGGATCCCAGACATCTCTGATCTTTCTCCCAACCTGGTGGAGAGAGATGCAAGGGATTAACAAACCAGAGAGAATTAAAGAACGGAAGCAACTTTTTTCAGAAATTTTATGTTCCTGTGTTGGACTCAACCCCCCCAAATAATCAAACACTGATCAACTTGCCTCTTTTCCCCTAATAATAAGGATGAGAAAGAGCTGACTTATATGGAAACAGAAGGAACTCCATTTAGCTATTGTGCCCAGCACAGTGCTTGGCACTTAGTAGGTGCTCAAAAATATATGTTAGCTGAAGGAGTGAGTAGTAGATACAGGAGAAAACTTCATTTTTTTTTTCTCATTTTAGAGAGAGAGAGAGAGAGAGAGAGTGTGTGTGTGTGTGTGTGTGTGTGTGTGTGTGCATGAGTGGGGGAGAGGAACAGAGAGAGGGAGAGAGAAAATCCTAAGCAGGCTCCACACTCAGCACTGAGCCCAGCATTTCATGACCTGAGCCAAAATCAAGAGTCAGATGCTCAATCTACTGAGCTACCCAGGTGCCCCCAGAGGAAACTTTAATAGCTGGGTAATATTGTGGAAGGACCACCGGAGTTAGGACTGGGTTCACACTCTTGATCTGCTCCTTCCGTGAGCCCGTGACCGAGTCAACGGACCTCATTCAGCCTTGGGTTTTCTCACTAATAGAAACAAAGATGAACAGCTGTACTCCAGTGCTGTGGTGGAAAGCAATGAGTGCTCGACACTGGCTAGCACAGTGCCTGGCGTGAAGTAGACGATAAATAGTGGTCACTTTTACGATTGCTTTTAGTAATTTGAACTGCTCAGACTCAGAAGGTTGTGGAGAACATTAGCAAAGGAGATGGACAGTTTAACTTGGAGGATTATTTGAGGACAGTCCTACCCAGAGGCAGGAGGAGGGAAAGGTGAAGACTTAAGGCACAAGCCAGCCTGGGGATCGAGGATTCTGGACCCCCTCTGTCTGTGAGGTGTGGTTGTTTCCTGATGCCTGCGGACGCCGGGTGCTCAAGTGTCAGATGAGCAGACTTGGCAGAGAATTCTAGATGTGGGGTCTGCACCTGCTTCTCTCTTCCTCTCTCTCATTGTCTCTCTCACGAGCATGTGAAGAGAACCACACAGGACCACACCCGTTATCAACAGATACTCAGCAGCCAGCGTGGTTTCTAGTAAGAGATATGGGCTGACCCAGGTGCCCAAACACACTTTTCTTCCCAAGTACCCAGAGAGTAATAACTTAGCAGCCAAAGCATGTGTCCCCTCCCTTTAAAAAAGGTATATGGGGAGAGAAAGACAGATACCATATGTTTTCACTCTTATGTGGATCCTGAGAAACTTAACAGAAACCCATGGGGGAGGGGAAGGAAAAAAAAATGAGGTTAGAGTGGGAGAGAGCCAAAGCATAAGAGACTCTTAAAAACTGAGAACAAACTGAGGGTTGATGGGGGGGTGGGAGGGAGGGAAGGGTAGGTGATGGGCATTGAAGAAGGCACCTTTTGGGATGAGCACTGGGTGTTGTATGGAAACCAATTTGACAATAAATTTCATATATTAAAAAATTAATTAATTAATTAGTTAATTAATAAGGTATATGGGGGTGCCTGTGTGGCTCAGTTGGATGAGCGCTCAACATCAGCTCAGGTCACGACCTTATAGTTTGTGAGTTCGAGTCCCGCATCGGGCTCCCTGCTGACAGCACAGAGCCCGCTTCAGATCTTCTGTTGCCCTCTCTCTTTGTCCCTCTCCTGCTCCCGCTCTCTCTCTCGAAAATAAATAAAACAGTTAAAACAATTAAAAAGTATACACACACATATATAGCTGGCACCCTGAACCCTTGCTGCTGCTGAGGAAGGTGAAGACAAGGGTGTTTCCCCCAAGGGCAGGCAAGATGGGAATCTGCAGCTGGTTGCATTGGGGACTGTGTGTCTGGAACCAGCCACACGGACCACAGACAAGAGGCCTCTCTCCCGGGACAACCCCACGACCACAAATGTTTTCCCGAGCAGGAGACCATCGGCGTCAGAGCCAACCAAGTGATGGTGGCATTTCACACTCACCACGACCGTGTCTGTTGCTCTCCCGCTGCCTGTGTTTCCTCTTCTGCCTTTTGTTCTCCAGCCTGTAGCGTAGTCAGAGGGCTGGCGGCCCCTGCCCGCTCAGCCTCTCTGACTGTCAGATGAGATCTGGCTTCAGAGTCCCTCAGGGGCAGGGCCCAGAGTGTCGGGCCCCCTCAGCTCTCCGGTGCAACGATGCGGGGGGCGGGGGGCAGCTTTTGTGGGACAGCAGTGGGGCCGGGCACTTTCCTGTATGGAGTCTCTTCATGCAGCCACCCCATGAAACAAGTTCTTCCTCTCCGTTTTCCTGATGAGGAAAGTGAGTCTCAGACACAAGGGAAGTGATGTAAGACAGGTGTTTGGAGCCTTAGCAGGTATCAGAATCACCTGGAGGGCTTGTTAGGATGCAGGTTTCTGGGCTCCAGCTTGCTTCCTGATTCGGTAGGTGGGGGGGTGAGGCATCCCAGCGAGCTCCTGAATGAGGTGGATGCCGTTGCTGAGGGGGGAGGGTGGTCAGACTCAGAGGACCCTAGGGGTCCTTCCGGGGTCACGGCTAGCACTGGCACCCACGGCTTCCCCCCTAAATCCTAGTGTCTGTCCTTTCCCGAGCAGAGTGCCTGGGTGGGATCTCCACGAATGCCCTAAAATCCCTCCACCTGGAAGTCGTAAGATGGGCTATGGTCACCCGTGAATATACAAGGCCTCTGGGAAAGCGGGTGAAGCAAAAGACACCGTGTACCCTGGTCAGTGCAAGAAGAAAAGGTCTGAGGATGGGAGGCCCCAGGCACAAAGCTCGCTCACTGGCCCCTAGAGCTCCTTTTACAGGGTGTTTTATGGGCAAGTTTTCAGTGCCAGCGCCCGGGCGGGGTGAGGGGCTCAGCTTTGCCAAAATAAACAGCAGTCTGGGCAGGCAGGGAGAGATTCAGCTGGTGGGGACTAGACCGCAGGCCAGTTTTAAATGGCTACTGTCTTTAATCGTGAAGCAAGCTACTCCATTGGTGGAGGGAACAAGAGAAGGGAAAGGAGGCGAGCTCCAGAATGAGCCGTGAGAAGGTGTATTTCTCTGCGTTTTTGGGCTCACTGGGGATTGTGTACTGAGCAGCCCCTCGGGGCTCAGTGCTGGAGTTTATGTCAGCTCCTGTGCTTGATGGGTTCGAGGTTCACGCCTCCGGGTTAGTGGGACCCGGGAGGCTTGGGGAACCTAGCTGCTCCTGGCACGTACCTCACCATTCCTGCAGGCAGGGACTGACTTTGACCTTTGTGGGTCCCAAAATAGAAGTCAGAGCTAGCATGAAGCACCATAAAGCTTCTTGTCAGCCGCATGCTGCCACCCAGCTCTTCAGGGCCTCGTACTAGCAGAGGATATAGAGAAGGGCCAGAGACGAACATCCGCAGAGATCTCTCCAGGACACCGCTAGCCCGAAATCCCAAGGATGCTGTATCTTCTTGAACTTCCCGGTCCAAAGGTGGAGGCAATCATCATTGACCTTCAGATTGTTTAGAGGCCCATCCACCCACAGTTGCCTGTTCTTTCCCTCCTATGAGCGCCGCCCCCTGCCACCCCCCTCCCTGCCCCCCCACCCAGGAATCCAAGACTACTCCTGCTTCAAAGAATTTTACCTCACAGGAACAGTGAGAATGCGGGGATGAACGAATCCCATCCCTAGAATCTGATAGTATCACTATTACTATAGTAATTACCACTGGCACTCGTTCAGGGCGTACTAAACGCTGGCCACTGTGCACATACTGATCCGTTTAATCGTCTCTATAAACCACGACTTGGGTACTGTTATCAATTCCATTTTACAGATGGGAAAATGGAGGCACTGGGGGGTTAAATAACTTAGAAGACGAGTGAGCTAGGGTTTGAACCTGGGTGCTTTGGTTTCAAAATATGCACGCTTCACCTCTCCTTTATACTGCAGCCCACCCCCAGCCCCTGCCTACCACTGCAGCTGCCTGGACTGTTCTAGAAACTCCCAACCCCATACCTTCCAATTACGTGATTGTGATCACCAGCGTTCACATGGCAGGCAGAGATGTTATTTTGCAGGGAATGAAACGGCAGGAAGATGACAGCAAGGTCAGAGAGCTACTGGGGGGGGGGGGGGGAGCAGGGAGCAGGGCAGTGCCCTGGACACTGTGGGATGTAGCGAAAGCCCCAGGATTTGGAGTCGGAAGGCCTGGCTCTCCAACCGGCTACCTGAGTGAAGTGGGCAAGTGCTTTAGACCGACTTGTGTCCCTCCACCACCGTTCCCCCGATTCCTATGTTGAAACCTAATTCCCCATGTGATGGTACATAGAGGTGGGGCCTCTAGGAGCTGATTAAGTCATGAGGGTAGAGCCCCCGTGAATGGGATTAGTGCCCCTATAGACACAGACATGAGAGACACGGTCTCTCTCGGCACCATGGGGGATCCGACCAAGGAAGCAGCTGTCTACAAGCCAGGAAGCGGGTTCTCACCAGACACCAGCTCTGCTGGCACCTTGACCTTGGGCTTTGCAGGCTCCAGAACTGTGAAAAATAAATGTTTGTTGTTTAAGACCTCCAATCTGGGGTAGTCTTGTTAGAGCAGCCCCAACAGACGAAGACAGCAAGCTGCTTAACCCCTTTGGGTATCAGTTTCCTTATATATAAAACGACTGCACACATACGTGCATATATACACACATATACATATATGTATATGTATACATATATACATACATAAAGCTATGAGCTGAATTGCATCCCCCCCAAATTCATATGTTGAAGCTCTAACCCCAGTACTTCTGAATGTGACCGTGTTTGGAGACAGGGCCTTCAAAGAGGTAATTACAGCAAAATGAGGTCATTTGAATGGGGCCTAGTCCAACATGGCTGGTGTCCTTATGAGACGAGGAGGTGAGGACACAGACAAACACAGAGGGAAGACACGTGAGGACGCGGACAAGACAGCCATCCACAAACCAAGGACACAGGCCTCAGAAGAAATGCCCTCCCGCCCCCTGACACCTTTGTCTTGGGTTTCTAGCCTCTGGGACTATGAGGAAGTAAATCTGGGTTGTCTGGGCCCCCAAGCCTGTGATGCTTTGCTATGGAGGCCCTAGGATGCTGCCCCCTACAGAAATTCTGGGGGACTAAGTGATAGACTGTAGGTGAAGGCTCTTCCCACAGTGGGTGGTACACAAAGATCAGGAATCAGAAGGCATTGTAGGTCAGGGAAGGACATTTTAATTCTTTTTTTTTTTAATGTTTATTTACTTATTTTTGAGAGAGAGTGCAAGCAGGGGAGGAGCAGAGAGAGAGAGACAAAGAATCTGGAGCAAGCTCCAGGCTCTGAGCTGTCAGTATAGGGCCCGAGGCAGGGCTCGAACCCACAAACCACAAGATCATGACCTGAGCCGAAGTCAGACGCCTAACCCACTGAGCCACCCAGGCGCCCCAAGAAAGAAAATTTTGAAAGGAACTACTTTTGTCTGAAGGTATCAGAAGTGGGAGATACAGGATCCTGTGAAAGGGACAGCCTAGGAGTCGGGGGAGAAAGGGTGTTGCTTCAGATGGAACTCAGGAGTCCACTGGAACCAACCAGAAAGATTGCGTTTTTCCAGGAGCAGAGGGGACTCATTTGATGGATCAGCTTCATTCATTCAGCCAACAGTTTTACAGAAAGTCTGCTCTATGTGGGCGCCCAGCTTGGGCTGGGGCAGGAAGGAAGGAAGGCTTCCCGGAGACCAGTCCCTGAACTGAATTCTCAAGGATAAGAAGGCATCAGCCCAGTGAAAGAAGCAGGTGACAGTGGTGTGACCGTGTCAGGTCCGGACTGAGGGAAACACCGTGTGCATCAGACTGTGTTTCCTTACCTGCCGACTGGGAGGCACGTCAGGACACGTGGGACCCCCAGCCTCCCCCAGGACTTCTGAGTAAATGAGGGTCACATTAGATTTTTTGGAAGCCTGTTTCCTTCTAGGCAAGAACATTTTCCGAGGTGTTGTCAGCGCGAAGCTTAAACAAATTGAAAAGACACTCCCTAAGAAAAATAATAAAATTAGGAACATACAGGTACAAAGTGAATAAAGTGAAAAAAAGAAATGGGAGTGAATCACATTTCAAAAAACTAATAAATGCAGCAAACATTCATCTTTCTAGCACCTTGTCCAGATAAGGGGTCCTGAAGCCTAGTTTCTGGCAAGTCTGCTTCGGTTTATACACACAAACACATAGTCACATCCAGACACGAGGCTAGGGCATCCTGCACGTAATTTTACAGTCTTCTGGCCAGAGACCCCCTCGCCTGGGCCAAGTGCATGGCCATCTCAGAGCACAGTGGCTACAGTGTGTCCATAGCACATTAAGGCAGAATCAAAACCTGGTTCAGACTCCGCAGCACAGCCTGGTCATGCGCATTCCTGAACTCGGTGTGTAGAAACGGAATGAGAGTCAGACAGCCGGCAAGTCTGAATCAGGCTGTCAAGCCCTCAGAACAGCTGCGGGGCCTGTCCGGCATGGGCATACCACGTGTGTGGCTGCAGGAGGGACAGCTGGTGCAAAGACCCGGGGAAGAGGCGAGATGGTGAGGCCCTCTTGAAGGACAGCTGGTGCCTCAGGGAGGCTAGAGGAGATGCATGTGGGCAGAGATAAGGGTACGGAGAGGTAGGGAAGGGGCCACTCGTGAAGAATTTTGTACAAGCGCTAGAGAGTTTTAATTTTATCCTGAAAGCGATGGGAGGTCATTGGAGAAAGCTAAATAGGTAAAAGGAATATGCAGATTATGTTTTGGGGAGACCACCCTGAAACCAGTGTGGAAGGTCAAGGTGGCTTAGTAACACAGTGAGAACATTCAGGAGGTTACTGCGGTAATCACGTGCATTAATCAGGATTCTCCAGAGAACACTCTCGCTATGTAAACTCTCTCTCTATAAAGAGATTTACTATAAAGAATTGGCTTGTGGGATTCTGGAGGCTGAGAATTCCCAAGATCTGCAGTTGCCCAGCTAGAGACCCCAGAAAATCAAGGTATAGTTCTAGTTGGAAAGCCAGCAGGCTCAAGACCCAGCAAGAGCTGATGTTTCCATTTGAATCCAAAGGCCAGAAAAAAACTATGTCCCAGCTGAAATAATCAGGCAGGAGGAGAACCCCCTTACTAGCAAAAAAGTCAGCATTTTGGTCTCTTCAAGCCTTCAACTGATTGAATGAGGCCCACCCACATGCAGGAGGCAATCTGCTTTACTCAGTCTACAATTCAAATATTTTTTTAAGTTTATTTATATATTTTTGAGAGAGAGAGAGAGAGGAAGTGGCAGAGAGAGCGAGGGAGAGAGAGAATCCCAAACAGGCTCCATGCTGTCAGCGCAGAGACCCAAGTGGGGCTCAAACCCACAAACCGTGGGATCATGACCTGAACCAAAATCAAGACATGGATGCTTAACAGACTGAACCACCCAGGCGTCCCTACAATTCAAATGTTAATCTCATCCTGAAACATCCTTACAGGCAGCTCAGGATAATGCTTGACCAACTATCTGGGCATCACTGTGGCTCAGTCAAGTTGACACATAAGATCAACCATCACACAAGGGAGAAATGACAGTGGCTTGAACAAGAAGAGTGGCCGGAGTGATGCAGTGGAAGTTCCAGACGAGCAAACTATCAAAAGCTTGAACAGGGTTTGGTGACCTATTAGTTTGGGAAGATGAGGGAGAGAGAGTCTATGATAACCCCTAGGTTTGGGTTGCGGGAGATGAAGTGGGAGACGGTTCTTTTTCACTGCGGGCGTGTCATCTGGCTGTCCCTTAGTTTCATCAGTTCATGGGGACAAATGTTATCACATTGCAGTTAAATATCAATTTCCCTAGCTCAAAGCTCCACCTACAGATCCTTGCCAAGTTTTCTTAAAGAGCTCCCAGCATCTTGGGGTACCTGGGTGGGTCAGTCGGTTGAGCGTCCGACTTCGGCTCAGGTCGTGGTCTCGCGGTTCGTGAGTTCGGGCTCTGTGGGGGTTCACGTCGAACTCTGTGCGGGTTCACGTCGGGCTCTGTGCTGACATCATAGAGCCTGGAGCCTGCTTCAAATTCTGTGTCTCACTCTGTCTCTGCTCCTCCCCCACTCATGCTCTGTCTCTCTCTCTCCTTCAAAAATAAATTTTAAAACATTAAAAAAAAAAAAAAAAAAAGAGCTCCCAGCATCTTAAAAGTCTTACCAATAGAGGCGCCTGGGTGGCTGAATCAGTTAAGCGTCCGACTTCAACTCAGATCATGATCAGGATCTCACAGTTAGTGAGTTCAAGCCCTGCGTCGGGCTCTGTGCTGACAGCTCAGAGCCTGGAGCCTGCTTCCGATTCTGTGTTTCCCTCTCTCTTTGTTCCTCTCCCGCTCATGCTCTGTCTCTCTCTCTCAAAAAGAAATAAACTTAAAAAAAATTTTTTAAAGTCTTACCAGCATTCATGAATCAACCTGAGTCATTATTCGTGGATGCTATCTTTGCAGAACTGAGGTTGTGCCAAGCCAGAGGTGCACTGTGCCCGACCCTCTCACTGCCATCAACAGCCGAGCGGAGCTCTGCCCAGGTGAGCAGAAGCAGCAGGTAACAGCCCATGCGCATGAGCTCACCTGTGGGGAGGTCAGAGGTGTGCAGTCCCTCCCCCCAGCTACGAGGCCATCATAAACCCTACAGCCGTTTACAGTGAGATCCCTTAGCAACCCCAGCTCAGAGCACTGTTTCCAGGGTGCATACCTGCCATCCACTAAATCCTGAGGGCTTCTCCAGACCAGCTGTGCTGCAGGACCTCCAGGGACACCTAGATCACTGCACCACCCCCACTCCGCCTTGAGTACCACTCACTCTCGGCAGAGGAAACTTATCAAACCAGTTGTCTCTCTGTGGTGAATTCTCTGCCAGGGGCCCGGAAGTTCTGATAATCTGACCTCTGCCAGCTACCCCCCAGTCTCCTAGTCCGCCCCTCCTGGTGCACCTGATGTGCCTTTATGTGCCTGGAACCCAAATGTGGATACTTTTTTTTTTTTTTTTTTTTTTAACGTTTATTTATTTTTGAGACAGAGAGAGACAGAGCATGAACGGGGGAGGGTCAGAGAGAGAGGGAGACACAGAATCGGAAGCAGGCTCCAGGCTCCGAGCCATCAGCCCAGAGCCCGACGTGGGGCTCGAACTCACAGACCACGAGATCGTGACCTGAGCTGAAGTCGGACGCTTAACCGACTGAGCCACCCAGGCGCCCCACCAAATGTGGATACTTAGAGTGCCAAACACAAATGACCCTCGGGCCAAGTGCGTGAGTGCGTGTAAACAGACCATGAAGATGTGAGTATTGTTCGCATCTTGGAGTAGTTATGAAATGTTTTTGGTCTGGATTTTGTGTTTTGGTTTGCTAACTTTTGTTGTGGTTGTTTGTTGTTTTATTTTCAGATCTCAGGTGTAGTGTTGAGTGAACCATAGTCCTCGTTTTGTGTTACCTCTGCAAGATCTGTGCTAGGTCTTGTTCTTATTATTTAGTCCTCTTATTTCCATACCTAGAGTGACCAAATGTTTTATCATACAAGCAAGAACCCTTGTAAGAAGAGAGAGAAGCATGTTAATAATTACTGTGCTGGGACCACAGATGTAAACCAGGGCACGTGGTCACCCTGCCTGGACTTTATGTCCATTCCTGTGACCCTCTAAGCGACTATTCTATATTGTTTAGTTTGTGTGTGTTTTTATTTTAAAGATTTTATTTCTTTAAAAAAATTTTTTTAAGTTTTATTTTTCATATTTGTGAGAGAGACAGAGACAGAGCACAAGCAGGGGAGGGGCAGAGAGAGAGGGAGACACAGAATCTGAAGCAGGCTCCAGGCTCCAAGCTGTTAGCCCAGAGCCCGATGCGGGGCTCAAACCCACAAGCTGTGAGATCATGACCTGAGCTGAAGTCAGATGCTTAACTGACTGAGCCACCCAGGTGCCCAACAATTCTGTTGCTTCTAATGGATGCATAATGCTCCATGCTGGGCAACCACCACATACGTCGATGCCCCCACCTGCTGAGGATGCTGGGCTGCCCAGCCTTACCTCATCACGGGAAATGCCACAGTGGTTCTCGTTCAAGGAACCTCAGGGCCGCTGTGAGAATTGCTTTGGGATGTCAGGAGGAGAATTGCCAGGTTGTCATTCATGTAAGTAGGGCTGCATTGTTGTCCAAAATTTGCCTCTGTGAGGAATGTATAAATTTCAGGTCCAGCCCAGCTGGGACACCAGGGGCCGAGACACCTGAGAATAGAAATAGGAGAAGCACCAGAATGTAGGGAGATGGGAAACCAAGTGGTTATGAAGGCAGGAGGGAAAACAAGAAAGGCGATAGCAGGGTGGAACAGGGGTGTGTTGGTGCAGAACCCTGGCTCTCAAGTCAAACGCACCTGAGTCGAACCTCGGCTCAGCCACCAGTGAGTTCCGTGACTTTGAGTTTCTTATTTGCACTCAGGCTCGGTGTTCTCACCAGCAAACTGGGCTGAAACGAGTCCCTACCTTGACCGGCTGTAACTTAGTTCTGTATCTAGAACATGATAAGTGTGGGGGTGCCTGGGTGGCTCCTTTGGTTAAGCCTCTGACTCTCGATCTCAGCTCAGGTCTTGATCTCAAGGTTGTGAGTTTGAGCCCCACACTGGGCTCCACATTGGCCATGGAGCCTACTGGAAAAAAAAAAAAGAGAACTTGATAAGCATGCAGTAAATGTTAGATATTTATTCTCTAACAGCTTTTCATTCAAGAACTTGCCAGAGTTTGTCATTATATTTTTATTTGTATGATCATTTGATTAATATCTGTATCTTCCACTGAATAGATTCTTCCTTGGACCAGGGACCTTGTCTATTTGATTATGATTTTATCCCTAGCATCTAACACAGTGCCTGGTACAGAGGAGACACAATAAATTTTTATCACATTAATTAGCCAGCGGAAATAAAATACGGAGGGTAATTATAGATTATGGGAAGTGGAACAAAGCAAAAGACTGCATGATGTGTTAGAGAGTGATTGAGATGAGGGAAGAACGTAGATAGGTATGCAGGGAAGGCTTCTCTGAGGAGGTGATAAGAGCTGAGAGAGAAAGGTAGAAAATGGACCATCTCCATTGAAAGTTGAAGGAAAGCTCTTCAGGCAGAGGGACAGCACATTCAAACGCCCTGAGGCAGGTGAGGGCTTAGCGTATCATGGGACATCAATGAAGCGTCTTTATTGGAAAAGGAATATTGCAAGTAGAAACAGAGAACCGTTAGGAGGCTGTTGCAGATGGAAGACGGTGGTGGCTTGTGCTTAGTGGCAAAAACATGAAAAAGAGTGGGTGGGTTTGGGATGCATTTTGCAAGGAAAATACAGGACATGATGAGTGATCAGGTATAGGGTAGGAGGAAAATCCATAAATCAAGGTTGGCTTGGGCAATCGTGTGAGCCATTAACTGGGCCAGGAAAACCAGGGGAGAAATAGGTTTGGTGGGGGGCTGCAGTGACTGAGGAGAGAAAGCTCACATATCAACATATCAAGTCTGACCTAACTTCAAGATCACTAAAGAGAGACATTGAATAAGCAGTTAGACGGGGAAATCTGAGACTAAGGGAGAGAGAGAGGTCCCAATTTATGTGGAGTCACCGGCATAGAAGATGGTATTTAAAGTCTTGGGATAGGACTGGATAAACCCTCAGGGTAATAAAGTATCAACAGAGATGGCAAGAGGGTTGCCTTGGGCGCCCCCGCCTTTGGAGCCTGGGTGGGAGAGGGGGAGTCAGCAAAGCACCAACAGCAGTCACTCCTCTTTCTCCTTTCTCCCTAGCCAATCCCAGCTCCAGACAGCCACTAAGGTACTTCTTTTCTCTATAGATCTGCCGATTCTGGACATTTCCTGTAAACAGAACCATGCAGTCTGTAGCCTTTTGTATGTGGCCCCTAGGGCTGAGTATAATGTCTCTAAGTTCCAACTATGTCGCAGCATGTATCAGGACTTCATTCCTTTTTTACGACTGAATAATAGGCCATTGTCTGGATAGGCTACCTTTACAATTTTTTAAAAAGTTTACTTATTAGTTTTGAGAGAGACAGAGAGAGGAAGAGGGAGAATGCCAAGTGTGCTCCAGGCTGTCAGCACAGAGCCCAGTGTGAGACTCAGTCTCACGACTGTGATATCATGACCGACCATGAGATCATGACCTGAGCTGAAATCAAGAGTCTGACGCTTAACCACCTGAGCCACCCAGGCACCCCTCGATATGCTACCTTTTCATTCTCATGCGTCAGTTTGAATCTCATGGGTTGTGTCT
The DNA here is from genome assembly GCF_024362965.1 of Panthera pardus. NCBI lineage: Eukaryota > Metazoa > Chordata > Mammalia > Carnivora > Felidae > Panthera > Panthera pardus. Next base: position 103,168,168 of record NW_026526677.1, read on the forward strand.
ACTTTCTGAAAGCTCTTATGAACAATGTTGCTATGACCATCTGGATGTTAAGTTTTTCTTTGGACATACATTTTCATTCCTCCTGGGTCCACACCTAGAGTGGAATTGCTTGGTCGTATGATCACTGTGTTTCACATTTTGAGACAATGCCAAACTGTTTTCCAAAGTGGCTGCACCACTTTATATCCTCAGCACCACGTTGAGGGTTCTGATTTCATCACAGCCTCACCTTCACTTGTTCTTGTCTGTCTTTTTTATTTCAGCCATCCTAGAGAGTATGACATAGTATCTCATTGTGGTTTCAATTTGCATTTCCCGGATGACTACTGCACGTGCATATTGGCCATTTGTATACGGCTATTGGTAAATTCGACAAGATTCACGGGAGTGATGGCTGTTGAGGCCAGCTGAGTTAAAGAGAGAATTGAAAGTAAGGAAGTAAGAAAAGGAGATACGAAAACTATTTGAGAGGTTTCTTTTTGGAGCAGTTTCAAGGAAAGTTTCTTTCTGTGTCTTCTTTTCTTTTTAATGTTTTTTAATGTTTATTTATTTCTGAGACAGAGAGAGACAGAGCATGAGCAGGGGAGGGGCAGAGAGAGAGAGGGGGACACAGAACCTGAAGCAGGCTCCAGGCTCTGAGCTGTCAGCACAGAGCCTGACGCGGGGCTTGAACTCACAGATCATGAGATCATGACCTGAGCTGAAGTCGACCGCTTAACCGACTGAGCCACCCAGGCGCCCCTGTTTTTGTGTCTTCTTAATGATAGGAGGCACTGGATACGTTTGTTCCTGAGAATGTTCCAGTAGACATGGTTGCTTTGGCTATGCCAAGAAGTAACTTCAGAAGCAAAGCCCTTGAGAAAGGGATGAGGGCGGAACTCAGCACGAGATGGGGTGGCCTTTAAAAGCATCCCGTTCTCCCTGCCCTTTAACCTGTGAGAACCGGGGTACAGGCCCAGTTAATCTATGGCCTTGGTGCTGGTGAGATGAAGGGGTCCCTTTCTGATGGCTCCCATCTTCTCAATGAATGAAAGAATGAGGTCTGAACAAGAAGCAGCGTGGAAGATGTGTGGGAGGTTTGAAAAAAAGAGAGGGGGAAAAATAGAAAAAAAAAAACAGGAAGTAATAAAATAATTATTTGGAGAGCAAGAAATCAAAGTTAAAAGAGAAATATAGGTTTGCCAGAGGGGCATCGAGTGCCCATCGTGTCTTGAGGCCATGGATTTATAGTAAATCCCATCAGTGTGATTTTCTCCAAGAATGTTCAGCGACTCAGCCACAGGAGCAGGGAATGTGGGTAGTTGGGCCCACATTGGGTGGAGGCTTTGCTGGCTTTGTAGCAGCGAGGGAGCCGGCAGAGAGCTGAGGATGTGCGCGGAACAGCGATTTAATAAGGACAATGGCGGTGGTTTTCCAGGTGTGATTCCCTGGCCAGCAGTGTCAGCATCAGTGGGAACTTGTCATACATGCAGTTTGGGGGCCTCACCCCAGAACTACGTAAGAGGACTGTAAGGGGGGACTGTGTCCTCAGAGGACAGATGTGGAGATAGAAGGGAGTGAGCGGCTTATAGATTGGAAGCCCCGGAGGAGAGACGAAAGGGTTTGGGGGCTCTGGGAAATGGGTCAGCTTAGTGGAGACTGACCAGAGATTTGGGGGGTGGTGCACCAATGATGAATCACCCAGGAGGCATGGTCTTTAGAGCTTCCTAAGTAAGTAGGGATGTGAGGTCGGCTGGAATGCTACCATTACCATGAGGAATCCCAGACAAACGTGGTAAGTGTTCCCTCTGGAGGGGTGCCTGGGTGGCTCAGTCTGTTAAGCACCCAACTCTTGATTTTGGCTCAGGTCATGATCTCGCGGTCCATGAGATCGAGCCCCATATCGAGCCGGCTTGAGATGATCTCTCCCTCTCTCTGTCCCCCTCTCCCCCTCTTACACACACACACTCTCTCAAAAGAAATAAATAAACATTTAAAAAAAAAAAAAAAGAGTTCCCTCTGGAGTCCTGAATCCTTAGCTGAATTCTGGATGACAGCACTTCCTGTAGCTGGAACCTGGCATCACATCATTTCTGTCACATTCTGTTGATCAAGTAAACTCTCAAGCCCAGCCCCGTTCCGGGGGAAGAGACCACACAGAGGTATGAATACAGTCAGGTGCGTTCGTTGGGGTCCACCAGAGTAACAGACTTCCACAACAGTTAATGCTTTCCGCGTCCAGCTTACAAAATCACTGACTACAGGATCGTAAAGACACTCTATGTTTTCCTTTAAAAGTTTTACTGATTACCTTTCATTTTGAGGTCTACAATCTATCTCGAATGGATGATTGTGATAGATGTGAAGTACAGACACCCATCATGTCAAAAGGGCCATCCTTTTACCATTGTGGTGGAGTGTAACCTTGCCATAAACGAAGTATCTATATAAGCTTGACTTTATTTCTGGACTTTCTATTTGGTTCCCTCGGTATATTTGTGCTTGCCCTATTTCAACCTGTCTTGATTACTGTAATTATGTACAAAGTCTTGATAACCAGTACATGTAAATCTTCCAATTCTGTTATTCTTCTTACAAGATGTTCTTGGCTTTTTGCATTTTTTATATAAGTGCATTAAAATAAAATAAATTTTGAAAACATTATTATAAATTGAATTGTGCCTCCCCCCAAGATATGTTGAAATCCTAACTCCCAGGCCCCCAGAACGTAAACTGATGTCCCCATAGAGTCTTTGCGGATGAAATCAAGTTATGATAAGGTCATATCGGAGTAAGGTGGGCCCTAATCCAGTATGACTGGTGTCCTTATAAGGAAAGGGCTTGTTCAAATGCAGATGGGCTGGGCCCTAACCCAGGGACTTCCAGTTCAGTGGGTCTGGAGTCAAGTCTGACAATTTGAATTTTGGATGAATTTTTGATGCGTTCCCAGGCGAGGCCGATGCTGCTAGTCCTGGGATCATCCTTTGAGAAGCAGTGGATTAGATTAATCAAGACTCATCTGTGACGGTTGGGCTCAACTCCTAGAAAACACAGTGCCGCTCAAGAGGAAGGAGGATACCAGACAAACTGAGGGTTCCATCAGTGTCTAGGAGAAAACTAGAACACTAGGGGAGACCGCTGTTGGGTAGTCAACTGGTAGTGTCTGCTGTGGAGCAGCCAAAGAACAACCTGGAAGAAATTGAGAAGGACTGTGTCCAGACAGCAGAACAGAGTGTATCCAGGGAGGCATGGAGAAGAGATTCAGGGAGAAAGTGGTCACGGCAAGTGGTGAAATAGGATCATTGGCTTTGACAAGTAGGAGGTCTTTACTAAAACAGAAGAGCAGCTCTGTTCTGAAAACGAGCCACGGGGACAGTTAAACAAAATACAAAATTCTATACGTCTCACTATCTGCTGCCCATGCCAAGTGCTAGGACTAATTTCTAGAGTAGGGATGGGCTTTCCTGGCAACCAGGAGTGGGGTTTGACTTACTGCTGAGCAGTGAGGTTAAGTTTACAGAGGAAGAACTCTGTTCTGAGCTCCAGTTTAAACCCAGCCTGAGTCCTGAGTTACAGACAAGAGGTCTTGGTTGTGGGGGAAAGGTTTGCACATCTCCATCCGTTTGCCAGAGCACACATCTGTCTCCACATATGTTCAGTGATGTCTACTTACCCATCCAGTCCCGCCTCCTCCTCTATGCACGCCTATCATCTCGCTTCACAGACATGCGGAGTTATCGACAGACAAGTCCAGATCCCACCAGTGGCTGCTGGAATAGCTCTCCTGGCCTCCAGTTTCACATCTGTGAAAATAGAGATAATAATTACCTCTCTTGGGACACCTGGGTGGCTCAGTCAGTTGAGCGTCTGACTTCGGCTCAGGTCTTGATCTCGAGGTCTGTGAGTTTGAGCCCTGCGTCAGGCTCTGTGCAGACAGCTCAGAGCCTGGAGCCTGCTTCAGATTCTGTGTCTCCTTCGCTCTCTGTCTCTCCCCCACTCATGCTCTGTCTCTCTCTCTGTGTCAAAGATAAATAAACATTAAAATTTTTTTTTAAATAATTACCTCTCTTGTAGAATTGAGAATTAACTGAGATCATGCGTGTCAATAAAAATGTGGGGCACCTGGGTGGCTCAGTCAGTTAAGCACCCAACTTTGGCTCAAGTCACGATCTCACCATTCTGGAGTTCGAGCCCCGTGTTGGGCTCTGTGCTGACAGCTCAGAGCCTGGAGCCTGCTTCAGACTCTGTGTCCCCCTCTCTCTTTCTCTCTGCCCCTCCCCTGCTCGTGCTCTGTCTGTCTGTCTCTCTAGAAAATAAAATAAACATTAAAAAAAACTTGTAAAAAATAAAGTAATTAAAATGTGTATGTATGCAAGATAATATTGTTATGGCTACACATCCATCACCCTCTCCACACATTAACATCACCAGCTAACTAGCAGTTGGCTCTTAAGTGTAGCATGAGTACAATTTAAAAAGTGTATTTATACTATATGACTCCATGTGACATCCTGGAAAAGACAAAACTATGGAGACATTAGAAAGATCAGTGATTTCTAGGAGTTGGGGGTGCGGGAGGGATGGGTGGAGCACAGGGGATTTTTAGGGCAGTGAAACTATTCTGGAGAACCCTGTAATGACAAGTGCACATCATCGTACATCTGTCCAAACCCACAGAATGCACAACTCCACGAGTGAACCCTAATGAAATCTAGGAGCTCTGGCTTATTATGATGTGTCAGTATAGGTTCGTCGATTATGACAATGGTGGGGGGTGTTGCTAATGAAGGAGGCTATGTGTGGGGGTGGGGTAGGGGGTATATGGGAAATCTCTGTACCTTACACTTAATTTTGCTGTGAATCTAAAATTGCCCTAATATAAGAAAATCTTTTTAAAATTTGTTTAATGTTTATTTATTTTTGAGAGGAGAGAAAGAAACAGAGTGCCAGCGGGGGAGAGGCAGAGAGAGAGAGGGAGACACAGAATCGGAAGCAGGCTCCAGGCTCTGAGCTGTCAGCATAGAGCCCAACATGGGGCTCAAACTCACGAACCATGAGATCATGACCTGAGCCCAAGTTGGCCGCTTAACTACCTGAGACACCAGGTGCCCCAAGAAAGTCTTTTTTATTTTTATTAAAAAAATTTTTTTAACGTTTACTTATTTTTGAGACAGAGAGAGACAGAACATGAACAGGGGAGGGTCAGAGAGAGAGGGAGACACAGAATCCTAAACAGGCTCCAGGCTCTGAGCTGTCAGCACAGAGCCCCACGCGGGGCTCGAACTCACGGACTGTGAGATCATGACCTGAGCCAAAGTCGGCCACTTAACTGACTGAGCCACCAGGCGCCCCAAGAAAGTTTTTTTTCAAGGCACATTTATATCTATCCACTTATACCCACCTACACATCTCTACCTAGAAATACATATGCATTTGTTTCTAGCATTGCATATAAGTATGTTCTGTCTTCCCAGCAGCTGTCTACATAAACAACTCTCTGCCAGCAACACCCATGTGGACAGCTGTCTCTCCTTTTGCGGCCGAGAGGCGTGCAAATCCAGGTCCTCTGAGAATCAGATGCCAATATGGGATTAAATGCACAGGATTTTATTAGGGGAAATGTCTGCGGGGGAAAATGGTGAGTGAGCAGGGCAGGCTGAGGCCGGGGTTGCTGTCAGACCGCGCTCTGCGAGAGTGCGTGAAAAGAGAGGAATCTTCCCAGACTGCCATGCAGCGTAAGAAAGATTTGACGGGGCTGTTGAGGAGTCCTCCAGCCAGCTGGCCCTGAGGGAAGCCCTGGTCTCTCAGTCCCCTGCCCCACTCAGTCCCTGGCCATGGCCAGGAGCAGCCCCCCAGCGGCGTGGCCTGGACACAAGGGCAGCCCTGGACGTCAGTGTGGCAGCTGGAGCCCTTGACTGATTACTCACTGCACTTGGGGGTCCGGGAGTGGGGCTCTCCAGGCCACCATATGAGGTGCCATCCATGTGTGCGTGTGATAGAAACACTCCACGCCGAAAACCAGAAAATCAGTGCAAACGTGGGGAATTCACCTGGGGATAGAGTTGCCTGTGTGGTCCTCCTGGCCGCCACGGCTGTTCCAGATGGAGCCCCTGCCCAGAGAGGCCCTCAGGCTGATGCCTCGGGAAGTCCAGGGCAGTGGCTGCCCGTGAACTTGGTTTATGCTCTGCTGCAGGCATGCCATCGGTGAGCTCCGGCAAAGCTCACTGCTGCTTCTCCCTGGGTATTCTCACTGGGTATACCCTGGGTATATACTCCCTGGGTATTCCCTTGCCCTACCCAAGGACTAGAGAAGCCAGAACACTCTTGGATGGTGTCTGTGGAGACACAAACCTCAGAACAGGCGCAGCATGGGGGGGGGGCACACCCCTCTGGGATTCCCCATCATGTCTCCCTCTCCCTGGGGTTCACGACCTCCTTCATGGCAGGGCTGCTGCTCCAGCCCCGATCAGAGGACAAGGGACCAGTGGCAGGCCAGTGGCTCCGTGTGAATCACCTTGTGTCCAAGGTGAGCCCCACTGATGAAAGCATGGAGACCCGTGGTGGCCCAAGCCCAGTACTGTACGGATGAAAGTCTTATTTATGTGAAAGATATATCTGCAGAGGGAGCAATAAACTGTAAGGCAAAGTATGAAGGTTTGCAGCAAACGCTGTTAAGTTTTATATTCCTGAAAACTAGGGATAAAAGATACAACCATTTAAAGCAAAGTGGATAAAAGGGGTTCCACACGATTGTAAAACAGGCTTATAATAGTTAATTGCTAGTTTCTTATTACAGCAGAGAGAGTCAAACTAGCCTTTAAAATTCCCACCATTGGAGAGCGGGGGTGGGGGGGGAGGGGAAGAGGACAGGTGAGGGTGACCTACCAGAAAGAGGGTCTGGGCCCAGTTCCCAGGTGTTTTCAGAACAGAGAGCACTGTTTCGTTCCTAGAAGCCTGCCCCATCTCCAGGACTGAGGGGGAGCTCTCTGCCCCGGCCCGTCCATCACGTTCTCGTTCACGCCCCTGAGTGACTGTGGACAAGTCACTTTGCAGCATCTTCCTGGCCATGAAAGAGTGCTCAGTGATCTCCCCAGTCCCGCCAGCTCCAGGGCTCAGGCCACATTACTCACCCGGTGCTTCGACAGCCCAGGCACTGTGTTAGGAAGGCGGCAGGGAGGAAGAGTGGAGAAGACAGACACTGAGGCAGATCGCTGCAATTCCGTGCAGTAAATGTAGAACAGAGGCATGTGTGGGGGTGGTGGGTACGCAGGAAGGAGGCACTAAGAACTCTGAGGGGAGCTGAGATCTAAGCCAGATCTTGCCAGAATGACATTCTACGCAGAGGGACAAGCATGTGTAAAGGCTCCTGACAGAGCTTCCTGAGCGGCACAACTCCAGGGGCTCTGTTCACATTGGGGTCCGTGTAAATGGTGCCCCTAGGGTTGTACAGTGCACAACCTGTGCAGCTTGACAGAGCAGCCCTGTAAAACTGGTGCCCAGAGGCATGTTGGGGATGGTGAGGCCGACCCCAAATCCCAGAAGACACCACAGTAGACCTTCAGGGTTGAACCTCTTACCCACCCCCATTTCCCACCATCTCCCTGATATCTTGCCCTTTACTGCACAGATATGGCCAGGCCTCAGGGGGAGTTCTGTTCCACTCCCAAACTCTGGGCAACCCCCAAGAAGCTGTCAGAAAGCTAGGGGGAGATCCAAATCCATTTCCCCCTTTAGCAACACAATTGTACTTTCTTTCTCTCTACTCTGAAGTGGGGTGGGGGGGGGGGCGGATGGGTTTCCTCCTCCATAAAAACAGATTATTAATGAAAAGCAGACCTTTAAGGCAATGGTTTATCTGAGGATTCCTTGTCAAGCCAGCTGCGTTTAGCCGATGCTCAACCCCACGGGGCACGTCCCCTCTGTCAGCAGTCCCCCTCCTCACTGCATCCCACCACCCCACACGCGAGCACAAGGCAGCCTCTCCTGCTCTGGGGGTGAAGGGGGTCAAGGGGGTTCACAGAACCAAGCCCTCTGGATGGTGGGGGTGGGGCGCTCAGAGCCCCTTTCTGCCTGCCTGGGCCTGCCTCGCATGGCTTCCTGCTCCAGCATCAGCCCATCCTTCTTCTTAGAGGTGGGAGGGCAGAGGCCAGCCCAGGACCCCCCACCCCCGCCCCATAGCTCTGCTGAGGAATGTGACCCCACAGGAAATCCTTCTGACCTCTGAGGCAAACCTCAGGAGGAAAACCATGATCCCAGAGTGGACAAAGGGCAGTGCTGAGGCCTCTCTCCCCCTCCCCCAGCCCAAGACCTCTTGTCCCTAGAATTCGTGGGAGTGGAAGCACTCCCAGCTGGCCAGCTCCGGCAGGGTCTCCGCCATGGAAGGGGCCGGGAAGACCCTGAAGACGCAGGGTGCCCATACATCCCGTTTGCCCCAGACAACCCCACTCTAGAGTAGGCTGTCCGTGTGCTGTTATTAATTCTGCCTCCGTTTCCGGAGCAAAGATACTCTGGTCTAGATGAAAAATCCTATGGTCATCCTAGTAGACACAGACTCAAATGGAATCCACGCTACCACCTTCCTTCATTCCACAAAGCCTGAGCCTCCACCCTGGGCCAGGCATGCATCTGGCCCTGGAGGTGTGGACCTGAGTAAGAAGCAGCCAGTCCCTGCTGGGGGAGGGCATTCACCGTTTCAGCAGACACAGCCCCAGACCAGCTACAGTGGCTCAGTGTGAGGTCCTGGCAGAAAGGGATTCGTTCTCTTAAGGGTCTCGGAGAAGATTCGCCGAGCAAGTGGCAAAGGAGCTTCAATGGCCACCCAGCCTCCGCAAGGCGACTGCCCTCACGTTCCCCAGGACCCTTGCAGCTGCCCAGGTCTTTCTCTAGCACGGGACTCCCTGCCCCCGCCCCCCACCCCAAACCGGTAGCCACAGTGAGGGCTGAAGGGCAGCATAGAATTGAAATTTTAGGTAAGGTCTCCCTCTGCAAGCAGGTGTCTCTTTCCCCAACTGCGATGCATTCACTGATTCGCTTACCAAATGCAAAGCACGGGGTGCGTTCAGGCACTATGTGAGCGGTGACTAGCACCAGAAACACCTGCCTTCGGGGACTTACAGGCTGGGAGCCGGGATAAATGCTAAAGCAAATCACTCAGCGAGAAATGAGTGCACCACAATTATTGTAAAGAAATTGGCGGGGGTGTGGGAAGAGCGTGTGCTGGCTGAGGCTAACATAGTGGGAGAAACAGCCCTCACCTTCACAAGACTCTGGAGGCGTGAGCCCTTGGTGGGAATTTGAAGCCCGAGGACAAACCCATATGGCAGACAGATTTGAGTTTCATTAGTGAGAACCAGAAAAGTGAGTCCTTGGGTGAAAGGGGCCATGGAGTTGGATATGTCAGCCAGAAGAAGAGGACACAGTGAAGAACTGAAGCCTAAGCCATGATTAAGTGTCACCTAGATGGAAAGGCAGAATTTCCTGGACCTTCAGCTGGGAAGGTCCTCCAGAGGCCATGCTGTCCATTCCCCTGCCTCTGTGTACTTTCTCAGGCAGAGAAGGTGGGTCAGGAGAAGGGAAGGGATTCCAGACCCCATCCGGTGCTGAACACCTCTTACCTGGAGAAGCCCTTATCATTGTCAAGTGCCTCTGCCCACTGGGAAGATAAACAGATTTGGGGGAGGGGGAGGAGAGGAGAGAGAGAACCTGCCTCAACCCGATCCTGTATCGCCTGCCAGTCTGGGGTCTGGGACTCATTGCTGCCTGGGTTCTGCTTACATATTCTCTTCTGCTAAGTGATACTAATGCAGGATGCATCACCATAAACTATTGCACAAATGAATGTTGCCTAATAGAAAGTGTATTTCATATATAGTATTAATTAAATGGGTCTGAGATGGACCACACCTCATTTTGCTGATCAGGTGTCCGGGCAGGAAGCTTCTAGAATTGGGAGTAAGAGCAATAATAAAACTGTAGTTAAAATTTACCAAGCATTTACTTTGTTCTCAACCCTTTACTTGTGTTGGTTCCTTTTTTTTTTTTTTTTAAAGTTTATTTACTTATTTTGAGAGAGAGAGAGAGCATGCAGAAGAGCAGGGGAGAGTCAGAGAGAGAAGGATAGAGAGAATCCCAAGCAGGCTCCCTGCTGTCAGTGCAAAGCCCAAATCGGGGCTTGATCTCATGAACCATGAAACCATGACCTGAGCTGAAATCAAGAGTCAGGCCCTTAACCCACTGAGCCACCCAGGCACCCCAGTTTTGGTTCTTTTATTCCCTGTAACAATCCTGTACGGCAGGTCCTGCTAGAGAATGGATTTTACAGATGAAGAAACTGAGACACAGAGAAGTTAAGCACTTTGCACAGGATTTCACAGAGTTGTAGAACGGTGCCCTTCCCCCAAAGATGTCCTCTTCCTAATCCCCAGAACCTGTGATCAGGCCATACTACGGGGTAGAAGGAACTTTGCCTATGCGGTACAGTTCAGGATCTTGAGATGGGGACATTATTCTGGATTATCCAGGCAGACCCACCGTAACCACCAAAGTGTTTGTACGAGAAGGAAGCAGAAGCATCAGAGGAGATGCAACAAAGCAGAGAGATCTGACGCTGTTCCAGTCCTGGCTTTGAAGACGGGGAAGGGGCCACAGGCCAAGGACTAGAGGTGGCCTCTAGAATCAGAAAAAGACAAAGATGCAGATCCTCCGCTAGACATCCTGGAAAGAACACATCCCTGCTGGTCCATTTTGGACTTCTGACCTTCAGAACTACAAGATAATAAACTTGTGTTTTTAGATTCGTAATTTGTTACAGCAGCAGCAGCAGGCGACAACTGTCCCCAGCTAGCATGTGACAGCAGCAAAGATACAGGCTCTGTGCTGGGAAAACAGTCCTTTCGCTCACCGTGTTTGGGACCAACTGCACCTCTTCAACACTGATCCCAGAGCTCTTGGACAGCTATCTCTATGTCCCACCGCCCCTGTCTGACTACTGACCCCTACCAGCTCCTGCTCTGCCCAGTACCTTTCTCCCACCTTATTTTCCTGGGATCACTGAGAACCATCTCAGCCAGCCCAGGACGGCCTGGGGTTGGCGCCCTGGAGACACGGGCAGCAGAAAAAGGCTGAGAGTCCTCCGTGGGCCTGTATGTGTACAGGTTTGGGTACAGCAGCTTCGGCACCATCAGGCATCGGTACCTGCATCGCAGAAGCAGAAACCAAAAGAGCAGCTAGATGTGTGGCTTTGTGTGGAGTCCAGCTCTGAGCACAGAAGAGGGCCAGTTGCCCAGGGATCAGCATGGACACAGCTGTGTGACAGGGGAAGGGGTCAGAGGGACAGCCTCTACCCAGAGTATCAAAACAGGGCATGAAACACTCTGGCCCTGAAGGAAGAGGGCTTCAGAGGCTCCTGGGGAAGAAGCCACGGGGATGATCAAAGGTTTCCGGCCTCTCTGTAGAACGTTTGGACTTTGCTGCCACCTTGTGGACAGACTTCAGAAAGACAGGGTTGTGGCTCTTCTGGGACAAAGATTGACATCTTATTTCATGCCTTAGGCTAGATCTTTCTAAGTCTTGGGGTTGAGGGTGGGAAAGATGGTGTGTGTGTCGGGGGTCCTCCCAGATACATGGAAGGGACTCCCTAGGCTTCCAGAGTCCCAAGTGTCATCCTCATGGTGTGGCCCTCTGCCAAAAGTTTCATTCTCTTTGCAGACAGGGACACTGGAAGTGGAACGGAATAGGAGAAACCCAGCCAGGATCGGGGTAGGCCACCCATGTTGTGCCAGTATGCACACACCTTCCCAGCGCAGGGGCTCCAAGCTGTTTTAGGCAGGAATTCTGTGCAAAGGAGCTGAGAATGTGCAGGGTGAGACAAGGGGGAGTACTGGGAGAAAGGGGGACACAAAGGGATGGGGCACAGAGGTCTGAATCCAACCCGGTGGGAACGGGAAGTTGAGCCCCCGTTGGCCTTATGATGAGTGACCAGCTTGCTTAGCCTTCCTGTCTCTGAAATGGGGATGAGAAGGATAAAGGCCTCTACTCTCCCGGAGGACGTTCTCACCCATTCCGAATGTGATGTGAGCACACTGAGGAAGGGCTGATACGCCCCGAGACACCTCTCGACTCCAGCCTCATGCTTCCCTGGGCTTTTACCCCATATTGGGAGACACGTGCCCAATGAGCCAGGTACTGATATGACGCCCCACTTTGCAGATGAGAATATTGAGGCACAGAGGAGTTAAGTACTTGTCCAAGGTTTCACAGCTGGCATGTGATGGGGCCAAGATGCAAATCTGGGGTAGCCACCAGCACCCAAGGTGCCCCCAATAACTGTGTTGTATAAGGAAATGGGGGTGGCCACTGCAGATGCCCCAGTTCTAGGTTCCATCCAACTTGGGCTCTGGCGGTGGAGACTGAGGCAGATCTTCCTCCCTGGTCTGTCCCTTCCCAACGTAGATACAGAGCTCTCTTTCTTCCAAGTCTTCTCAAAAATAAGATTCCATTCCTTCCCTTTCAGACTCTCAATCTAATTCATGTCAATATGACTGTCCAGAAGTTCCTGCTATAGTCTAACCTCCACACCTCTTCCTGCAGGCCAAGCACCTTTGCAAGGTCCCAGAGAGAAGAGACAGAAGATGTGGCTGTGTTTCAGAGAGGGGTATTCTTGGTCTCTAAAAGCAGGGTTTAATTCTCTAACCATGACAGTCAGGGCTGGCCAATCACAAGCATTAATGGGGGAGCTTAAATTATAGAGGACCAAGTTAGAGAAAAGAAAAGAAAAAAAAAAAAAAAAAAAACCACCCAACTCCCAGCCACGGGGACTTGCAGCTGATAGGTAATTATCTGCTGTTTGTGCGCACTGTTAGGGCTCCCCGACCCTGAGCGGTCAGCGTGGACGTGAACGGGTGAACGGCGTGTGCACTGGGGGAGAGGGCCAATGAGTTCGTATCAGGTCAAGACAATTGTGAGGGGCCCATCCGGCCGGTTCTCGACTTCTTCCCCCCTCTTCCGCCCCTCCACTCCCCTCCAATCAGGGAGGAGCTGCCCTCTTTGCCCACCACCCCTCCCCAAACACTCGGAGAAGAGGAGGAGTGATTAGCATGGGGCATTGTCCCCGGATAATGGGCCCCAGCTGCCGCATGAAAGAAGAGACAAAGCGCCTGGCCGCTCCACGAGCATTATCCCCTCGTTAAATCTCTGTTATTAGATTAGATTCAAAATGTATTGATTCAGAGGCTGGGGGGAGGTGGGGGAGGGAGGAGAATCTGGCTAGTGATTGCTGAACCCCACCTCTCCACATGCTCTCCCTCCCCCGCTGCACCTCCCCCCACCCCACCCTGGGCAACTTTTTCTCTCTCCTGTTCTCTTGGGGAAATCTCCCATATCCTGGCTCTGAGTTTAGCTCCTCTCCCTGGACTATCCTGGAGGCCAGGGAAGGTCCACTCCTGTCGGGAACCCTGAGGTCACGGAGCCCAGGCTGCGGCTGACCAGATAGAAAGGCAGCCTCCTAGATGGGATGGTGGCAGTGGGCCCCACAACTTGAGCAGTATGGGCCGTGAATCCACAGGGGGTTGGAAGGGTTCATGCCGGGCACTCAAGACCTGCAGTGGGATCTTTTGCATAGACATGATAGGTTTGGAAAGCAGCGTGGGTGGGAAGGGAAGGTGAGGACTGAAGTGTTGTAGGTGACGAGGGGAGGCTGCAGGAGAGGAGCAGGGAGAAGACAGAGAACCGGCAGGCTTCTCACAAACACTTACAAGGACACAGGTGGTTTCTGGTTCTCTCTCTCTGGATGTCTGATGAGGAAATGAGCTGAAGTGGCAGGAGGAAGGAAGGGAGCAGGTTCTGGGAGACATAACAGGTGGGAAGGAAATTCTGAGCGTTCTCATATCCCGCACAGGGCAAAGGTCTCCTTGGGAGAAGATCAAGATCAGTACTGATCGATGAGAGGCAGTACACTGGGTGTTCTCTGGCCCTGAGCCTCAGTTTCCTGTCCCTGGGTGGCACAGTTTGGATGCCGGATCGATGAGCTGATTGGCTGTGGCTAGTGGAGCAGAAGATGTTACACGTGGCGGCTCTTTCTCAAGGTGGTTAATTGGCTGCCTCAATGCTGGGCTCTGTTGCCCCATTGATTGTGGGTGAAGGGTGGGGGGGGGAGATGAGGAATCAATAGGTTGATTAGTGTCTTGCTAGCTTTCTGGTTGGACACTTTGTCAATAGCCACCCACTTACTGACCAGTGGTGCACTGACAGTGCCAGACTGTCCCCCTTTCTCTCTCTCTGGCCGGAGGCATGAGACTCCGCCAGTAGCCTGACCAGCCCCAGCAAATCCTGGTGGGGTGGGGCAGCTTTTGGTCCCAAGACCAGGCTCCAAAGTATGAGCTTCCAGAACCGTCCTGAAAGAGTTGGGGTGGACAACGACCACCTGTAGCCCAATCTCTGCTCAGCATGAGGCAACAACTGTGAATGGGGCCAATCCCCAGCCCCACAGCCTCTTGATTTTTGCTGGGGGACCCTGATATCCACCCATCAACAAAACAAAGGTAAATATAAAATCCCTATTTAATAGCAAAAGCCCATATGTCTGGAATGGAAGAAGCAGGTGAAATCTCATTCTAGTTCACCTTAGGAGCCAGCAGCTGGTTAGACAATATTTAATGAGTTCACTTCGCATGCTGGGGAGCACAGGGTATGAAGAAGCTGAAGGAAGCTAAAAGAGATGAGTCCCCTTCCTCAGTCTCTAGGATATCTCATTCTTGAAGCTCCCAAGGGCTCAAGGGCTACCCTCCATACAGCTTCGCAGGGTGGTCTACAAATTAGAACTGCAGTGTGGGGTCGTGAAAAGGTGTAACTTCACATGTTCCCTACTGAAGCCCTTATGATTGGCCAGCCCAATCATAGATCAAAGATTCCTTTGGGGTCCTTTCCCTTTAGACTGGCAGCATTTAGTGCATTTCCAGCATGCCTTCCTCTGAGTGACAGGAAGCCCAAGACGGGGAGAAGGATAAGGCTGGAATGAGAAAGGGAGAACCAGAGAAAGCCTCAGGCAAAACATTGTGACACTAAGGTCACTCTGGGTGGGTTCTGGCATTCCTTTCCTCTGAACGCTTGTTAGATGGATGGAGTGATGGAGTGATAGAGTGCTCCTGAGCATGTCTTAAACCCTGGTGTTTGGGACAGGGGACCAGGATATGAAAAGTAACATTGAAGAGCAGGCTCCTGACTCTGCCTCTTTCATGGTCCTGCTCTCTTGGGTGAATGTGCCAGGGGATGGCTGCTAAGAGTTCCCAAAGGAGATAGTTAAACTCAAGCCTTGGCTTTCCTCTGTCTTCCAAAGACCAGACCAGTGGGTGCTGACCGTGGTGCTGATGTCTTGGCCTCCACTGCAGGATCCTCTGGCAGGGAGAGAGCTCGCTCTCAGCTTCACTGACAGACCATGAGCACAGAATGGTAACAAGACTGTGAGGACTCTTCCAGCATCTTCCTGGGGGTTAACAGAGCAGAGCATTGCTAAGTGTTCATGATCCTTACCCTCCCACCTTGAATTCCACCTCCTATTAGGTCTTCATAACAGCCACTATGTGGTCACCTCCCAATTCCCTGGGCTAGGAAGCACCAAATACTGAAACCACAGGTAATACCCCCACCTCATTTCCACCAGCAACGTTTAACTTCTTCTTCCACCCACCCAGCTGCTGACAAATGGTTAAGAAGAGAGTTTAGGCTTCATTGTATTTTATTACCCCCACCTGCCCCCTACCCCACCATCATCCAATGGAACATGAGTGTTCAGGGAAGTGGCTACAGGTGAGGTGAAGAAGGAGAACATTACGGTTGAATAAACCTAATGCAGTGTTACCAGCCATGTGCAGTAGAGAGTTGGTTTGCTTTGTATCTAAAAACAAGGCTAAAGGGGAAGGAGCAGAATTTCAAAGTGCCTTATTCAGGGAAGTGACAATGGGGAAATCAAGGCTTGATACACAGATAAATAGAATGAAGTTAGGGAATGCATGGGTTTTTCTAGATCAAAGACAGCATGTTTTAAAGCCATGATAAGTTGGGTGGGGGGTGGGGTGGGGTACAAGCGTCTTGAACATCAAGCTTTTTGGGAAGAGTTAAGGCCCTGCTTCAGAATTACTGGCATTGGACAGGGTCTTGAAAACATCCCTGGCATCTGCTGGGCCCTGAAATCCTCAATCCCCATTCTAACCAGTGCCTTACTACCCCTCCCTCAAAACACCCCAACTGGGCTGTGCCTACTCAAGAATACTGCCAGATGGACCACAGAGTAACCAGGGTGATGCTGTAGGCCAGCACTGCCACCAGGTAGATGCGGAAGAGCAGCCCGTCCAGCACGGAGCCCACATGCAGCCATTCCCGGGCCACCTCTCGGCTCTCGTCCCTCTTCTCCAGGAAATGCCTGATGGAGGACAGCTCCTGCAGCAGCCCGCACACTGCCAGGGAGGCCTCCCGCGGTGGTGGGGGGGGGCTGCCTCGGCCCCTTGGGGTATTCTCCAAGTCCGGGGGTCCTCTCAAATGGCTGCAGTGGTTCCCCACATCTGGAAAAAGGGCACAGCATTGGCAGAGGAGGGAAGCCTGGCAGAATGGCACGACCACTGTCCCTTCTGTGCCTGTGGCTTGCAGAAATTGTTATTATGAATTCCAGACATAAACAGTATAGATGTGAACTTACCTATTTGTGTACCCAACGTCTGACTTGAGCGAACAAAGAAAGCAACACGGTTGAAGATTCCTGCATACCCCTCCTTAGTCACATCCTCCAACCTGTCCCCAGGTCACTAAGATATGAATTTGGTGTTTATTTTTCCCACGCATTTTTTTAAACACCGGGGCTTCCTGCAGCAATTTGATATCTATTATTTCACTTGAGCCTCACAATAGCCCCACGAGAAAGGCAGAGTAGGAGTGATTACTATTTGGACTCTTTATATGGAAGTGCTAAAGCTCAGAGAGGTTAAGTGACTAGCCTGTGGTCACACAGCTGGAGCATCATCTAAAAGTGAGGCCACCAAGGCTGAAGGTATGTGGACTGTGACTCCACTGCTGTCTCCACTATGCCATATGGCCTTGCTGCCCTCTCCTTGACTCCAGTCCAAGTCCCTTTGTACCAGAAAATACACCTTCAGCTATGGCTACCTCATAGGTGAGCAGTGAAATTGGGCATTAGGCTGGAGTACTCATTCATCAGTTCACGATGAGGTGGTCTTAGATTAACCATGCATCTCCTGTAAAAGGCCTAGCTCTCGCCAGAAGGGAGGACAAAGAGGGGTGGTGAAAAATACAAGCAGAGCGTCAGCTGGGCCTGGGTTCAGACCAGTCCACCAGTACCTTGGCTCTGTGACTTAAGGCAAGCTAGTTGGCCTTATGCCTGTTTCCTCACTTGACAAATGAGGATGACAATCCTATTACGGGGCCTGTGGATGGCCTGGGATCACGCACAGAAAGCGCACGTGCCTGCCTCAAAGTGCTCAACAAATACATCAACAAATCACAACTACCACCACCACCAGCAACGAATGTAGCTGAAACAATTTGTCAGGGAGAACGAGCTTCACGTTTACTGTCCCCTGCACCCCTGTCTCTCTGTCATAGGTGTTTGAAATTTGAAGGGGACTTGGTCTCTGGGCTGACTGAATGCAGAGCTTTAGAAACCCCGGCTGCACACTTAGCCATGCGAGGTAAGGGGACCCATAACTGCTGGAGAGGCATCTGTTTGACCCCCTTTTGGGTCCATCTCAGAGAAAGGCAAGTCCTTCCGAGCTCCTGACAGGCTCGGCCTCTCACTTCGCCCCGTCTCTCTCCACACCCGGACTGATGAGGGGAGGTGAAGGTGCAGAAAGGGTCCACTGATGACTTTGACTGAACTCTGCTGCCTCCCAGTGAGACCCGGCACGGGGTGCCAGGTGCAGGGTGGCACTCAGATCCCAGCCCCGGTCAGACTCGCCGGCCAGAGACTCTCCACCACGTCCGCACCCCCAGGCCCTCCGTATGGGATGCCCCCTTTCCCTCTTCACCTGAGCAGTCATCGGTCTTGGAGGCTTGGGGGGTGGCCGGGGGCCGTCGGGAAGCTGTTTGCTCCCCTAGGCAAAGGAGCAGGGCCACCCGCTCCAGGACCAGGTGCCGCAGCCAGGCGGGTACGGGCTGCTGCAGGTCTTGCTTGTGTACCAGCCGCACGATGAGGATGGTCTCAGCCAAGCTCACCACCAGCAGCGCCATGCACACGACGAAGTAGACACCTGTGCACGCGGGGAAGGTCGGGGGACACACAGCAGGTGGGAGGGCGCCGGTTCTTGAGCCCCCGCCCACCCCCACCCCCAACCACACTGTGCTCTTCCCCTGGAGCGGGCTTTACCAATGAGGGGAGTGCCAATGGCTGTGGCCGGCAGTGTGTCCGACACGATGATCAGGAAGACAGAATAGCCCAGGAGGAGTGTGATCTTAAAGGAGACCCTCTCGCCACTGTCTGGAGGCAGGTAGAAGCCCACGATGTCCATGAACATGAGGAAGATGCTGGGCAGCAGCAGGCTGACTGTGTAGAACAGGGGCCTCCGGCGGATGACCACCTAGGACCAGGACAGGAGCTGGGGGAAACCCGGGGCACACAGGCCCTGCATCCAGGACCCCCAGCCCCTCATGGACCTCTCGCTTCATGGAGCTTCCGGCCTGGCCCTGCTGGAAGAGGAAGAACCGGACAGACCTAACATCCGGCCTCTGGATTGAGGCCGGTGGCTGCAGAGGACGAGGAAGGGACAATTCCCCTGAGCTTCCCCATCTGCTGCCCTGAAGGCCCCATGCATGTGTGTGACCTGGAGCTGGGAGAAGGGCTATAGATGGTCTTCCCCACACGCCTCCTGAAGTCTCCCTGGGGATGACGCCCAGCAGTTCTAGCTATCATTTCCCCCGTGTCTGTCCCCGGGGCCACTCACGAAGAACTTCATCTCTGCGTAACAGCCACTGCTTTCCATGCTGAACTCGCGAAACTGGGTCAGCACCCCCAGGAGCTCCCACTCGCCCTGGTTCATGAAGATAGTCTTGTCAAGCTTCACCTTTTCTGGCAAGCGCCACAGGGAGATGTTGATGTCCTGGACTGGGAGGGAAGAGACCGAGCCAGCTCTGGAGTCCAGGGCCAGGAGGATGTGCCAGGCCCTGTGAGGGTGGGGCCCGCAGTGGGCCACACAGGCAGGACTTAGGTGGACTCAGCTCTTAGCCTTCAGCCTCCGTGTCCTCAGCCGTAAAATGAAGTGATAACGCACACTGTATCTACCAGAACCAAACTATTAGAAAGCCCCTTCTCTCCTTCTCTCTCCTCTCTTCCTCTCTCTCTCTCTCTCTTTCTCTCCCTCCCTTCCTCCCTCTCCCTCTCCCTCTCCCTCCCTCCCTCTCTCTCTCATGCACACCTCTTCTAGGTTTCCATTAGGGTCCCCCATTTAGGAAATGAACAAAAGTCAACATTCTTCATGTTTGCCTTCATAGGGCTGACTGTCCTCAAAGGTGAATTAGGGAAATATGCAAAATCTTCACTTAGAGAAAAGCGGTTTTACTTCTCTGCATCTACACTAGAGACATTAGATATATAGAAAGCCAGCAGCGTCTGTTACAGCAAGGTATAGGGAAAGATCTACATGTCCACCAATCAGGAAAGTGCTTGCTTAATCAACTATGATGCATCCCAACCCTGAGCTATCCTACGGCAGTCAACATGTAGGGTAAAGATCTAAATATACACTAACTCGGAAAGATGTCCAATACTTCTTGTTGTTTGTAAAGAGAATCAGGTAGCAGTGGCATGAATGATACATTTAGTAAAATAACAACTTAAGAAATAATTTTCATGTACTTTCCATAGAGGAGTATGTATGTGTATATGCAAAGGATAGAGAAGGATCTGGAAGAACATACCATATGAGGCTTATACTGATAAAAGCTGTTAAGTCTTGGTGTGTGCAGTTGCTGGTGAAGAGTTCGGGATTGAAGGTAGAGGTCAAAAGTCAAAGATAATTTGCAATTCTGGTTTTTGTCCAAGGAAGTTCTGTATTATGTTTGTAATTTACAGTTAATGTGACGAAATCAAATAGAAGTGGAGGATGCCTTCTTGCCAGAGGGTGATGCTCACTTTGTAGACTTTAGTGAGAACCTCGTAGTCATCCATTAAATAAAAGTTGCCAAGCACCTTCCTTTGTAGGCACTGTACTGGGGACCTAATGGTGGGCCGGAAGTCATGGTCCTACCCTCTGTGAATTTATATCTGATCGAGGAGCAGACATTGAACAAACACCTACAAGTGCAATAGAAGGGGGGAGAAGATCAGGGTGCTAAAAATTGGACAAGGGGGATGGCTAGTCTGGGGATGAGAGGAGTTTCCCCGAGGCACTGATGCCAGTGCTGTGATTAGGTGAGTAGGAGACTTGGCTGAACTAGGAGTGGTGGGGGGCAGGAGGAGGGTGCAGGGTGGCCCAGGAGAGGAAGCAGCCTGTGAGAAAGGGAGAGAACAAGGGCTTTGGGGCCTTGGAAGGAAGGCAGCTGGGTTGGGGCAGGACTCAGGGGAACATGCGTGGGCTGAGGCTGGAGTGGTGACTATGGGCAGCCCCTGTCGGCCAGGTGAAGGGTTTGGGTTTTGTCTCAGGAGTGCAGGGAAGCCACTGAGGCTTTTAGGCAGAGAGGGGCAAGGCCAGGTTTGCATTTAATGAGCTCTTCCTGCTGGCTCTGAGGAGCATGAAAGAGAGGGGGACCATTGGGGAGGTAACTGCAGAAAGCTGGGCAGAGAGATGAGGGGGAGGGTGCACCCATGGAGAAAAGACAAGTAAGAGACACTTAGTGTCAGATCCTAGCCCTCACCGGGTGTCCTGGCGATCATTCAACCCTTGTGACTACTGGGGAGATGGCAAGAACAACAGAGTCCCGTTTGGAGGTTGAGGAAACAGAGGCTCAGCGGCATTATGAAATAAGCAGTAAGTAACTTGAATAAAGAAGACTGCCTGCTAGGGTGCGCTCCTCAAGTAGGGGTTTCGGGGACCCTCCAACCTGCACCCCCACCTCCCAAAGCTTGTGTGCGGTACTCACTGGTGTGCAGCCAGCTGGTGAACGTCAACGAGCAGTTCTGCACGTCGAAGGGGAAGTTGTAAATGTCCAGGCTACAGGCGGTCACCACCTGGAGGGGCTTGTAGTTCTGGACCTCGCCATGGTGCCCGACATACACGTACGGGATACTTGGAGACTTCCCCACGTCCACACTGGCCAGGGAACAGGGGCAGTTTGGGGGCTCAAGATTACCTACCATTGTCAAGGCTACTTTCCAAGCAGGAAAGGGCATTGCTCCTTCATTCCCCCGGCAACCTGGCCACAAAAGGCAGGTGAGGAATCCAGGTACCTCAAAGCCACTTGCTGTCATGAGCATGTCCAGCTGCCCCTACTCCACCACCCACCCAGCTGGGCAGAGCTCAGCTCCCGGGATCAGCAGCCCAGTGGCAATGGGCAAACTTCGTTGGGCGATCCATCCTGGGGATCCATCCTGACCTGGGCTTCTCTTTGCCTAGAGGTCCTGTGACATGAGAATAATCTTCCCAGGACGAAAAGGAACTAGAGAAATCCTTGAGAAGAAAAGAGGCGAGGTGGACTTTGTCACTCTCTCTCAGCAGATCCCCAACCCCTAGGCTCTCCCAAGTGACCACTGTGGCACAGAGTGGCCTGAGCTTAGGGTCCTGCGCCTGCAGCCTTCTGTGGAATCAGGCCAAGAGATAAGAAACTAAGATCCAGGCTACTTCAGTCTAACCTGGAGATCCAGCCAGGAACTGGGATCCCTCCAGCCCGAGGTCTAGGTCAACTGTCTCCCCTGAAAAGCACTTTGAGTGGCAGCCATGTCATTGGGCAATGTGGTGGGTACCGGCGGAGGGCAACTGGCCCCGGGCCACCTCCTCCTTCCATCTGTGTCCCCCAGCCATCTTCCACCGCCTGGCATTGAGAAGCCCAGGCAGTGGAGCCTGAACAACCTGAAGGATGGGGGGAGGGCATGTTGGCCGGGGCTGTCAGCTGTTGGGAATCAAGGATGGTGGTACCCACTTCACATTGGGGGTGCGATCGGGAGCCAGCCAGGCATGTGTATGACTTGAGAGGTGTGAGTGTCTCCAAATCACCCCTGGGACCACTGCTGGAGCTTCATCCCTATTGGTAATCTCACTGTCCCCTTGAAAACCACAGCTGTCCTTCATTCAGCTATTATGACAGGGCAAATTCATTCCTTGGCTTCTCTTCCCTGGGAAGGGGGCCCTTGGACCAAGAAGTACAGGGTTTCCACATCAGGCATAGAAAAAGAGGAGTTTTAAAAAGAGAAAAGAAAAAAAAAAAGAGAAAGAAACCAAAGGGGAATTTGGGCCCAAGCCAACTTTACCTACAGTTCTGCAAGCCTGGGTGGGACCTCTCATGCCACAGCAGAGTCTTGCCCCCAGCCCCATCTTTCCACAGCCCCGGAACCACCCAGCCACCCAGCATCAAATGACAGCACTCACAACTCATTGATGAGAATGTCTGGGACCCAGATGCTCTCAGTGGGGATGGACAGCTTGGTGATGTTGTCGAAGTCCTCAGGGTTCCACTGGAGAAACTCATCTGTCCAGTACTAGGGGAAGAGCAGGGGATGGTCACAGGCGGCCACCCCTCGGGATGACCTCACCGCTCAGTGCCCAGGCAACAGACGGGCATCTTCTTGGGGGAATCACTCAGCAGTACCGAGAGTCCCCCCATCACTGTGCTCACACTCTCCCGGCATGCAAATATGACCCAGAAAAATGACGCCTTGCCCTGCGGTCATTTCTCCCTTCTGACTATCCCATCCACCAACTGCGGGATCTTGGACACATAGCTTCTTGGGTCTTGGTCTGCTCATATGCAAATTGGGACAATAAGATGCATCTGACAGGGTAGAGATGGTTACTGTTAAGTTGTGATCAACACATTCCTCACTATCCTGTCAGAATGACTGATCTAAAAAGTCAACGCAATTATGTCATTCCCTTGCTTAAAACTCTAGGGATGCCTCTTGCACTTGGGATAGAGTTCAACTTCATGGCCAGCAAAGGCCTGCACAATCTGACCTCCAGCTATCTCTCTATTCTCATTATTTTTTTAGATTTATTCGTTTATTTTGAGAGAGGGAAAGTGTGTGTCAGAGAGGGGCAGAGACAGAGGGAGAGGGAGAGAATCCCGAGCAGGCTCTGCACTATCAGTGCAGAGCCTGACGCAGGGCTCAAACCCTTGAACTGTGAGATCATGACCTGAGCCGAAATCAAAGTCTGAAGCTCCACCGACTAAGCCACCCGGGCTCCCCTCTCGAGCCTCATGGTTTTTGCCATCTTCTCTATGGAGTGTCCTTTCCACTGCATGCAAACACCCCACGTCTCTGCATACCTGCGCTCTCCCACACCGCAATCCCTGTCTTCTCCCCTGAGGGAGGTCTTCTGTGTCCCTCCAGACTCAGATCTTCTGTCTGCTCCCTTCTCTGGGAACCTTCCGTGCCCCCCCACTCCCCAGGCTGGATTTTCATGTACCCCCTCTGTGCCCTCATGGTTGGTATCTCATTCTTGCCTCACTGGAAATCTTGCTACATTCAACTGTCTGTTCATGTGTCTGTGGCCTCCCCTAGTCTGTGAGCTCACTGCAGGCAGGGCCTGAGTCTCATTCGTGTCTCTAATTCCGGTCCCTTGGGACAGTAGGTTGGCATCCCGTTACTGCTGGGCACACAAGTGACCCTAGAGGTCCACAGGTGGGACCTAGGCCAGATATCCCAGGAAAGGAGCCCTGGGCTGCCTCTTCTTGTGCATCCCTTCCTTTGACGCAGGGAGTGCTCTATATTAAGAGATTTTTCTAGGGCAGAAGAGAGCAGTCTGGCAGGAATCAGCATCTGGCTTCTGCCTCCACCCCACCCTCTGCCCCGCATGCTGGTGGTAGTGGGAAGCACTCACGAGCAGTGGAGGGATGTAACAGAGACCTGCACATGCCTGGCATGTCTCCAGACAGAGCCCCTCTAAGCTCTGACCTCTGCGACCTGGCCCCATCCTCCCGCCCCCTCTCGCCAGCTCCTCTGGTTCCCTTCTACTCTCAAATCTGCTCTGCAGCTCAGGGCCTGCCAGCCCAGGACCAGCCTGTGGACAGCAGTCCCCACTACCTGCCCGCTCTCCCCCCTAGCTCCTCACCAGCTCCCTACCAGTTTCCCCCCAGCTCTCCCCCCGCTCCCCCATCAGCTCCCCACCAGTTCCCTGCCAGCTCCCCCCAAGCTCCCTGCCAGCTCCCCGCAAGCTCCCTGCCAGTTCCCCATCAGCTCCCCACCAGCTCCCAGCCAGCTCCCTCCAAGCTCCCAGCTAGCTACCCATCAGCTCTCTACCAGCTCCCCACCAGCTCTCCCCCAGCTCCCCTCCAGCTCCCTGCCAGCTCCCCATCAGCTCCCCACCAGCTCCCAGCCAGCTCCCCGCAAGCTCCCTGCCAGCTCCCCATCAGCTCTCTACCAGCTCGCCCCCCCCAGCTCCCCACCAGCTCGCTGCCAGAAGGGCCACATGAAGGCCTTGAAGGCCTCAGAGACGTTCTCAGCAGTGGCTGAGTGATGTCCCTCAGAAGCTCGGAGAGTCAGGAGGTGGCTGAGGGTGTGAGGACTCGGTGGATGGGACTGCCCTGTGTCAATCACCCAATTTGATTGTCATCACCCTTGGCTTAATAGAAGGAAGAACTTTCTAGCAATTAGAGTTGTTTAAAAGTGCGGTAGCTTCCCGCTGAGCAACTGGGCACTGGAGGTGTTTATCAACAGAGACCAGACAAGTTGTTCGAGATGCTGTGAAACCACTCGGAAACCAGAGGGGGTTTGGAGGATTTCTCCTCTGCTGAGCACGGAGCTTCCTTCCATCTCCAGTCCTGAGAGGAGAGGGGCCCAGACTCCCGGGTCTCCTGAGTCTGTCTCTGAGCCTCTTCCCCCCTCCCCTCACCAAGGCCTCTGACATTCCTGACTCTTTTGAGGAATCCTTCCTAGAAGGGGAAGATCCCATCCCAGGAAATGGGAGTGGGCGCTCACCTGCCGGTACCAGATGTAGGTGGTCAGGACCTGGTTCTTTTCATCCTGTGAAAGGAAAGAGGGCTCAGCGTCAGTGCCCCGTGGGCGGACGTCCACCTTGCACATGTACCCCAAGAGGAGCTGTTGCTTTGTGTCCCTATTCCTTCGGGAAGAGGTAGAGAAGAAAAAGAGAAAAGGGCCAACCAGGAAGAGTTGGTTGGTCTTTGACTAGGACACATCTAGGAAGAAATACAACTGTTTCTTTTTTAATTTCCTATCTATCTATCTATCTATCTATCTATCTATCAATCATCTTTTACTATTTTCTATTATGTTATATATATATATGTCTCTATGCTACATATATTTTACATATATAATATACGTAACATATAAGATAAGGGAAAACATAAAGGGGGTGCCTGGGAGGCTCAGTCAGTTAAGTGTCTGACTTCTGATTTTGGCTTAGGTCATGATCACATGGATAGTGGGATCGAGCCCTGAGTCAGGCTCTGTGCTGACAGTGTGGAGCCTGCTTGGGATTCTCTCTCTTCCTCTCTCTCTCTGCCCCTCCCCTGCTCGTGCTCTCTCTCTCTCAAAATAAATATTTTTTTTTAAAAAAGAGAAGACATATAGAAAATATTTTATCTATCTGTATTTTTTAGATGTTTATTTATTTTTATTTTTTTTTTTTTAATTTTTTTTTTCAACTTTTTTATTTATTTTTGGGACAGAGAGAGACAGAGCATGAACGGGGGAGGGGCAGAGAGAGAGGGAGACACAGAATCGGAAACAGGCTCCAGGCTCCGAGCCATCAGCCCAGAGCCTGACGCGGGGCTCGAACTCACAGACCGCGAGATCGTGACCTGGCTGAAGTCAGACGCTTAACCGACTGCGCCACCCAGGCGCCCCAGATGTTTATTTATTTTGAGAGAGAGAGTACACATATGCATACCAGTGGGCAAGGGGCAGAGAGAGAGAGAGAGAGAGAGAGAGAGAATCCCAAGCAGGTTCTGTGCTGTCAGTAAGGAACCCAACATGGGGCTCAATCCCACAAATCGTGAGTTCATGACCTGAGCCGAAATCAAGAGTCAGATGCTCAACTGATTGAGCCACCCAGATGCCCCTATATCTATACACTTTTACATATTTGTATGCCTGTATATCTACATCTGTATCTCCCTCCCATCCTAGTATGCAGTCAAGAAATGCAAAAACACACAGTCCAAAATTCATCACTGTCCCTCATTCCCAACTAATTCCCAGCTTTGCTTCCCGAAACAGCCACACGGGCTGCAGTAGAGACTGTGAGGTCAGGTCCTGCTTGCTCTGGTGCTCTCCATCTCTGCAACTGCTCTCTTGTTTATCTCTGCACAACGTCTGACCTCCTCACCAGGCAGTGCACCCCACCCTACTACAGTCATTGATGAAGGAATTGATTTATTAATTGGTTTAGGATTCATTGTTCAACAATCATTTAGCAACACCTGTCATGTATCAGGGGCCCTAGATATGAATCTAGAAATAGGGCCTAGAAATGAATAGGACAGATGAACAGGACAGCTTATGTGGGGACATGGTTACCATGATACAATGCATGAAGAACCACATGTGGTAAGTGGCCCTCTAGGAATAGGGGTTGAGAGAGGCAGCCACAGAAGTGACCCTGGTTATCTGGTTTGGGCAGCTCTGTAGACGGTCGGTGCTGTTGTCCAGCCTGGCACGGGTCTGTGCCAGATCACAGGTACTCTGGGTACTTGAATGTCCCCTGTGCTGCCCAGGGAGTGACCCGGCCTTACATGGTCTTCCACCCCAAAAGGCCCACCTCTGAGTGGGGCAGATTGGGGCCTAGTGCTCACCACGCTGAGGATGGCATAGACAATGACATCGATGGACACGGTGGTTGGCTTCCTCCAGTCCCGCACAGGCCGCACGCCCTTCTGGTAGTTGGCCAGGAGGTAATCTGACAGCCTCAGCAGAGCGGGCCTAGAGGTGTTCTGAGCCTGGGGGTGCTCCCTGCGCCTGGCTAGGAAGAACAGGGCAAAGTGGGCATCAGAGCCTGAGGCTTCCCCCATCTTTTGGCCTGGTTTGAAGGCTATTGAAAGGAAAATGCCTCCACTATTTTCACCCCAGAGTCCCAGATACTTCCACAGGCTGAAAGTCCCGTCACTGGAATGTTTTGTCCACAGAGATTCCTGCCCAAATCTGAAGGTATTGTCTCCTAAGGGTAACCTACACACTCATTTCCATGAGACAGGGGAGCTGGGCTGTAAACGTAGGTGAATTAAGACAGGTGAGGTCTAAGTGGGCCAGCGGCTGAGAAAGGTTGAGCAGGTACCTGCCCAGAGGAGGTGGTCTACAGGAGACAGAGGAGGGGAGCTGGGGAGCTAAGGAGGAGTGGCCCTCGGGATGGGTACTGGAAGGAGAGGGGGCTGCAAGGAAAGGTGGCCCCAAGTACACCATCTCTAAGCCCAAAGGTCTGCATGAAGGTTTGCCTCAGTCAAGGTCAGACCTCAGCGTCTGGCCAGATCCTCGTCGGCTCCTTGACCCCAGCCTCCTATTAACAAAGAAAGAAAGGAGGCATCCCGTGAAAGCTGCCATTCCTTCCTGCAAAATCCTCCCCTCTGAGTCATGCACGCACAAACTCCTGGAGGCGGGTCTCCTCCAGAGGGTTGATTTATGGGTAGATTTGGTGGGTTGGGAAGAGGGTTAGACGTGAGGTTACAGGAAGTGAGGAGAAACTGAATTGTTCCCAGAGCAGGAGACCTATAAGGACAAAATGGCGATGAGAAAACCTAACTCTGAGGTCCTCACTCCATTCTACGGGGGTTTCACGTGCACCTGTTACCCCTCTGGGAAATAGCGGAAGCACTTTCTGAAAGATGCCAAGAAAAAGAAGGTGAAAGTCATAGGGTAGGGAATGCGAGAACCCTAGAGGACCAGGGCACAGGGGGCAAAGCTGTTAGGGGACTAGCAGGGTGCCTCTGGGGTCTTCCACAGACCAGGTGCCAGTGGGCCTGACTTTCTCCAAACAAGGCTGCCTCTTCTCGCATCTTGTCTATATAATGTGGGCAAATTTCTGCTACAGATCCCCCTTCCTGCTCCCCACTCACCTTCCCTGATAAACTTTCAGCTTCCCTCCAAAGGACAGAGAAGAGCAGAGAGAGGGGGAGGACAAGAGACCACTTACTGAGTGCCTCCTGTGGAATAATAACAGTTAACACATTCTTCATTTCAATCTTCGAGCAGCCCATGGGGGTGGCTGTCATGACGGCACAGTTTCCAGATAAGAGTCCCCAAGGCTCAGAAAGGTGGAGACTGTGCCCCGCAAGTGGGGGAAATGAGATTCAAATCCAAATCTCTCTGTCTTCACTATGGAAGCAATAGCCCTGAGTCTATTGTTGGGAAATGGACCGGTGTGCAGGGAGCCAGACTGGACAGTAATTCTCCTCAGCCAAGAAAGCTCCGAGCCACAGCCTTAACATGAAGCCTGGGTCTGTTGGTCCTGCCGAGCTTCCACAGGGACAGCTCAAGGGAGGAAAGCCAGCACGCACATTCATGTCAGTTCTTCCTCTCTGTTCAGCCCCGGGACGGCATCCTAATTGTGCCCCAGCTCTCCCAACCTAGCTCTGCATGGGGAGAAAACCTTCCAAAACAGGAAATAAATATTGTTTGTGGCAAAAGGAAACAAATCCTTTTGTGACCCAAACACCTCATATCCCAGGAAAGCAGGAGGAAAGGGTAGGGGAATGCAGAGAAGTGTGGGGTTATTAGAGTTTAGCTCTGGAAGGGAACTTGAGGAAAGGAGGCCCAGGGAGCCCATGCAACAAGACCAGGGAAGCTGAGGTTGGTTCTGGTCGCCACTCTGTTGCTAATGTGCTGTGTGACCTTGAGTGAATTATTCCCCCTCTCTGGACACAGCATTCCCATTTATAACAAGAAGGAGTAGACCAAATGAAGTCCAAGGTCCCTTGCAGCTACAGTTCCGTGAGTTTGGGAGCAGGGCAAAGAAGACAGGAGCCCCTCTCGGCAAGCCCTGCCCTCACCTGGCACTCCACCACCCCTGCTTTTGAGCTGGACCATAGTGCCTTCAAATTCTTGTGCTCGGATGTGGCAAGATCCCTGACTTTCCCAAAGCAGCACCCACTCTGAAAACCTCCCTCCCACAACCCCTGGGGGAATCAAACATCCCCTACCCGACCTCTGCAGGTGGCCAGCCATGTCCCGTATCTTTTCCCACCATCCCCTTACCTTGTCCATGTGCCAGGAGTGTGGGCAGAAGCAAGGCCAGCAGGACCCGTGGCACCCACGACAGCATGGTGACTTTCCCCGGGCGTGAGCTGCCTTGGAGTGGCCTCAGGGTAAGACGTGCTGAGAAGCAGGCTGCCCACACTCTGCCGGCTTCATGTCCCAGCCGGCCTGCCTCCTCAGGGCCGCCTTCCACACCTCTGAGGCTGCAGCCTCCCACTGCTGAGGGGCCACCAGCGCTGGACAGTCGCCAAGTTCCTGCAATCAGTCCCTCAGCCGGATCAGGTTTCAGGGCGGGAAGGAAGGAGAGGGAGCCAGTGAGAGGGGAGGCCGCCCAGCTGATGTCATGGGGCAGGACTTAGTCCGCCCCTTCAGCCAGGTGGCCCGGCCAAATGCTCCAAGGAGTAACTTGGGGTGGGGGGCTGTGGGGTTGGGGGCTGCTGCAGGGGCTCCTGGAGCAAGGGTGCAGCCTGTCTGCTGGGAGTGGCCCTGGGCTGCTACCTTCATTTATGTCCCATGGCTAGTGCGCTTGGGTAGCATGGGGCTGGGGCAGGGGGAGGTGCGGCGGGAGCAGGGGGGGGCATTCGTTCACTCCCCTTCCTAAGCAGGGGCCGGGCATCTCTGCACACAGAGGAAGGGGACCTGGGGTTACCACATGGGGTTACCTCTGTCCTTTTGTCCTCATCAAAATATTTAAATTTAAATATTTAAGTAGTAACCTGTATATGTAATTTATACTAAGCAAATATATTTATATATTGTTTCATATACATAATATGTATTATTATTATTATTATTAAGTTTATTTATTTTTGAGAGAGAGAGAGCACAAGGGGAGCAGGGGCAGAGAAAGAGGAAGAGAGAATCCCAAGCGGGCTCCAAGCACTGACAGCACATAGTCTGATGTAGGGCTCAAACCCATGAACCATGAGATCGTGACCTGAGCCGAAATCAAGAGTTGGACGCTAAACTGACTGAGCCACCCAGGCACCCCCATAGCATGTATTATGAAAATATAATAAGGGTGCCTGGGTGGCTCAATCAGTAAAACATCTGACTTCAGCTCAGGTCATGATGTTACGGTTTGTGGGTTCAAGCCCCGCATCAGGCTCTGTGCTGACAGCTCAGAGCTTGGATCTTGCTTCAGATTCTGTGTCTCCCTCTCTCTCTATCCCTTCCCCACTTGTGCTCTGTCTCTCTGTCTCTCTCTCTCTCTCACAAATAAACATTAAAAAAGTTTTTTAATTAAAAAAGAATGCAATAATACATGCTTATTATAGAAAAATATGAAGAAACATTAAAATCATCCATGGGCTTACTCACTACCCAGAAACATCCACTGTTAATATTTTGATATATATTCCTCTATAATTTTCTGTTATAATGTGTACGATGAAGTAAATACACTGTACATATAATTTGCATCCCATCCTGTCCTTTGCTTATTAATACCATTTCATGAACATTGTCAACACTTTCCTTTTAAGAATGTTTTTAATGTTTATTTATTTTTGAGAGAGAGAGGCTGAGCAGGTGAGGGGCAGAGGGAGAGGGGGACAGAAGATCTGAAGCAGGCTCTGTGCCGACAGCAGTGAGGCTGATGTGGGGCTTGAACTCACAAACCATGAGATCATGACGTGAGCTGATGTCAGATGCTCAACCAACTGAGCCACGCAGGTGCCCCATCAACACTTTGCTTTTAAACGTTTTCTTGAAACAAGGGTTTCTTTTTCCTTTGTCAGTCGAATAGGAAAGGATCTATCCCTCAGACACCCAGCTGTGTGCCAAAAAAACTGTCAGAGAAGAGTGTGGCTTGGAATTTCTGTTTGAGTGAATCTCACTCCCACTTTACCATTTGGGTAGAAGCAGACTTCTTTGCCTCGAGTGTGTGAAAAGCAAGATACACCTGTATCAAATCATGGCAAGCTTCAACCACAAATATATTTATTCCTTTCAATTCCATTTCCAGTTGGATTTAAGTGTGGCATAGGCTGGGAACACTGTGGGAAAGAAGAATTTTCTCAGTTGTCATGGTTAAAAAAAAAATCACCTTGGTCAGGGCCGAGTCCTTTTTGGTTTTGTCTGGATTTCCCCCCTTATTCGTGTGCATGATGAAATCTGCATCAGCATTTAACACTCATTGATGGAGTCCCTTTGGATGGCTATTAGCCAGAGTTTGGTCCTGGAGTGCTTGGTCCAGCTCAAGGAGATTGGGCTACCCTTCTGTGAAGTCATGTGCTTCCTCACTGCACAATCCAGATAAAACACGGAAAATCATCTCCAGGAATTCCTTTTGGAGGAATGGAGATGAGGACACGCGGTACAATAGAAGAAACTAGGCACCTCCACTCCAGAATGAGTACATCCAGGCTTGACAGCAGGACAAGGCAAGAAGAACCAGGCTGTCCCCAGGCGTCCAGGCTGAGGTCTTGAAGGGGCTCAAACTCAGGAAGGGCATTTGTGGATTCCTAAATCCATCTTCAAGCCCAGCATCTGGAGTGATACACAAAGATTCTTAGGCTCACGCTCATTTCTCATTGTCACTGAGAAATCTGCTGTAAATTTCTAGAAGGATGTTTCATCTTGTTTATGTGCGTTATAAAATCTACAACAAGCATTATACCATTCACTGACGGGGCACCTTCGTATGGCCGTTACCAGGTTTGGTGCTTAGCAGTAACCCACTGGGGTTTCCATTACAGTTGCTGCATCATTAAAGAACAAACAACACTTAGCCGCTCCCCTCCATGTCCGAACCACTGCCTCCGAATGCCCCATTTTGTCCTCCCTGGGGCTCCCTGCGCATACCCACAAGGCACTCCCTCACCTGTTGCCCCAAGCCATGACCAGTGTGGCCTGGAGCCCATTCCTTCCACAGAGCCAAGCCACCTGGAGACAGACAGCAGGAAGAAGCACTGGGCACTGAACTTGTGTGGGCATGGTGCCCAAGCAGTGGGGGAGAGGGGGGCAAGAAGATGGTGCAAAGAAACAGAAGGTAAAACT
Source organism: Panthera pardus (assembly GCF_024362965.1). Taxonomy (NCBI): domain Eukaryota; kingdom Metazoa; phylum Chordata; class Mammalia; order Carnivora; family Felidae; genus Panthera; species Panthera pardus. The sequence continues at coordinate 103,200,443 of NW_026526677.1, forward strand.
ACAGGAAAAGAGGGATCTGGAGAAGAAGGGAGAGAAGGCAAAAGTAAAAGGAAGAGGAAAAGGAAGATGAGAAAAGAAAACATTGGCAGGAAATGGAAAAGAAAAGGAAGCTAGCAGTAAAAGGCAAGGAGGAAAAAAAAAGGGAAATAGAGGGAGGAAAAGAAAAGAAGGCTTCAGGAGAGGCAGAGCCGTGGAGTTGGGGTGGCTTGAATGTGACTGACCCTCCAGTGCTGTGGAATGGAGGGCCAGCCAAGGCCACATGCCAAGCCCCGGGCAGGGAGCAACCAAAAAGCCTGGAGACCCTGTCCTCTGAGCCCCAAGCCTTCACTTCTGCTCTGAGCTCCTGGAATCCTCTGGGACTGCCCAACTATGCTGGGGAGGGAAGAGAATGTCTTGGTACAGTGTGTGCATTAGGGAATTAGCTTCTTAGGTAATAGGATTATAGCGAGCCGGGCAGGCCACGGCCTCGAATGGAGATGTATTGCCTCTGTGCCTCTCTGATGGAGCATCAGTCAAGTTTCCCCCAAAGAAATTTCCTATTAATGGATTTGATGGCACAGCAGACAAGGGGTAGTTGGAGCTGTGGCCAGTGGCGGGGTGTAAATTGCCTCCGATGAAACTGTGGAGTCACTTTTGTCCCTTTTAAACAAGATGAAAATTAGTGAGCGGCCTTGATGAACTCGCCGTGGCCGGCGGGGACGAGGGAAATAGCAGAGGCCTGGCTAATTTGATTCCGGAGCTCTGCCTGCAGACGGCCGGGCTCCTCCGGGGGCGCAGAGGCAGACACGCAGACGGCAGCGGCCCAGGGTGGGTAATGAAAAGCCCTGAGGATGCAGGACCTGTAGGCCTGTGCCTTGGCTTTGTGTCCAGCGGCTCCCAACACCGTGCCCAGGAGGACTGTAGTCACGCCTGTGCTTGGCACTTTCCAGAATTCAATCAACCTGGGTTTAAATCCTACAGAGGGCTCTGGGACTCGGTGTAATCAGGCGGTGAAGAGCCCAGGCTCATGGGGGCGCACACCCTCCTGCCCCTTACCACGGTGCTTGCTCCCATTTTCCAGGTTAAAACACAGAGCCCAGAGAGCCTCTGTGCCTTGCCTCTGTTCCCACAGCCCGTTAGGGGATGGAGCTGAGATCCCTTAGACTCCTGGCTGCAGCCTTTTACTTTCAGTCGTGTCTCCTGTCTCCTCCAGTAAATTTTACTGGTCTCTGAAAATTTTACCACCAAAGAGCCTGACCTTTTAAAACCTATAAACTTAGAAAAACTTCTGCAATCTGTCATAGCATCTGGCCCCACCAGGCGCCCACCTGCTGGGGAAGGGTTCCGAGTGGGGGATGCAGCTCCACTCTCCCACGGCACCTTGAGGAGAGGGGTCCACGGGCCCTACTGGCTGCATGCTACCCATGCTCGGCACTTGCTCACGGAATCCCTGCGGGCTCTACCCCTCAGCTCTGGGAAGGGCACAGGGACAGACAGGGGAGCCCTTCTTCCACCAGTTCCAGGCACCTGACACATCCTGGCATGGAGGTTGAAAGATTTAGGTCATCTCCCCATGGGGAAGATGGAAGCCAGGGAGATGGGAAGAGGCCTGACTCAGACTTCCTAGTTTCCCTGCCCACAGCGGCAGCAGTGGCCTTTATGGAGAGGAGAGAAGAGGAGCAGTCTCTTCCCTCCTGGCCTTTTCTTTCCTTGATGCCCCCATCATGTCCCATCTTGACCTTTTCTCTGTCAAGGCCCTGCTCCTTGGAATGGCCTGCTTCTGCACCACTTCACAACAGTACCTGCCATTTAGCAAGCACACTGTGTGCCAGGCACTGTGCTAAACTCTTTATCACATTTAACTTCTATTTCCTACGAAGAAGATATGATTATTCCCATACTGCAGATGAGAAAAGGAAGGCAGAGATGGCACAAGAACAGACACTTAATCAATGGAACAGAATAGAGAACCCAGAAATGGACCCACAAATGTATGGCCAACTAATCTTTGACAAAGCAGGAAAGAATATCCAGTGGAACAAAGACAGTCTCTGCAGCAAGTGGTGCTGGGAAAACTGGACAGCGACATGCAGAAGAATGCCACTTACTTACACCATACACAAAAATAAACTCAATATGGACGAAAGACCTAAATGTAAGACAGGAAGCCATCAAAATCCTCAAGGAGAAAACAGGCAAAAACCTCTTTGATTTTGGCCACAGCAACTTCTTACTCAACACGTCTCCAGAGGCAAGGGAAACAAAAGCAAAAATGAACTACTGGGACCTCATCAAAATAAAAAGCTTCTGCACAGCAAAGGAAACAATCAACAAAACTAAAAGGCAACCGACAGAATGGGAGAAGATATTTGCAAAGGACATATCAGATAAAGGGTTAGTATCTAAAATCTATAAAGAACTTATCAAACTCCACACCCAAAAAACAAATCATCCAGTGAAGAAATGGGCAAAATACATGAATAGACACTTCTCCAAAGAAGACAACCAGATGGCCAACCGACACATGAAAAATGCTCAACATCACTCATCATCAGGGAAATACAAATCAAAACCACAATGAGATACCACCTTACACCTGTCAGAATAGCACCATTAACAACTCAGGCAACAACAGATGTTGGTGAGGATGCAGAGAAAGAGGATCTCTTTTACACTGCTGGTGGGAATGCAAGCTGGTGCAGCCACTCTGGAAAACAGGATGGAGGTTCCTCAAAAAACTAAAAATAGAACAACCCTAGGACACAGCAATTGCACTACGAGGCATTTATCCAAGAGATACAGGTATGCTGTTTCGAAGGGACATGTGCACCCCAATGTTTATAGCAGTACTATCCACAATAGCCAAAGTATGGACAGAGTCCAAATGTCCATCGATGGATGAATGGATAAAGAAGATGTGGCATATATATATATATACAATGGAGTATTACTCAGCAATCACAAAGAATGAAATCTTGCCATTTGCAACTACGTGGATGGCACTGGAGGGTATTATGCTAAGTGAAATTAGAGAAAGACAAAAATCATATGACTTCACTCATATGAGGACTTTAAGAGACAAAACAGATGAACATAAGGGAAGGGTAACAAAAATAATATAAAACCAGGGAGGAGGATAAAACAGAAGAGACTTATAAATATGGAGAACAAACTGAGGGTTACTGGAGAGGTTGTGGGAGGGGGGATGGGCTAAATGGGTAAGGGGCACTAAGGAATCTACTCCTGAAATCATTGTTCCACTATATGCTAACTAATTTGGATGTAAATTTTAAAAAATTAAAAATAAAATTAAAAAAAAATAAATAAATAAAATAAAATAAAATAAAATAAAATAAAATAAAATAAAATAAAATAAAAAGGAAGGCACAGAGTAGTCAAGCAGCCCGTGCAGAATTCCAGGGCTGATAAATGGAGGGTGTGGTGTTAGGTCCTACAAACTTGAAAGCCTGGGCTCATAACCTCCCGATTACAATGAGTCCAGAGCATTCTGTAGGATTGAGGCCCAGGCTGACTGGACTCTGGCTCCGATCCCTAGTATGGATGGGAGTCCCCCATTCCTGCCTTGACTGCTCTTATTGAAAGGGCAGGCTCATTGGGTTGGCCCTACATAAGCCTGCAAATTAAAGATATTTTTATTAAAGAATAGTCATAAGAATATATGATAACTTTAGGGACCATTGCATTTATTGTTTTCCCCAATACAGACTGGATTCAGAAATACTGCCCTTTCCCATCCTGGCCCCAATATAGCCAGTTTCTGCAAACGCTAGGTATGGGGCTTCACAGTAAACTTGGGACCAGTGACCTTCTGCAACCCCTCGTCATGGGATGGAAGTGATGCTAGAATCTCTGGACTATAATATTATCCTATTGAGTCTGGGTGCATGGGGTGGGGCTTCCTTGTCATCTGTCACCTGGAGAGGAAGTCTTTTCTAGTCCTCCAAGCAGAAGGGATGGAAATCCTGAAGCAGGTGGCACAGTGGGGCTTTTTCTGTCGATATTGACCTCAAAGGTCAAGATGGTTGAGTTCGTTTTAAGGCACCACCGTCCACATGCAGACAGGCAAGAAGTAGAGGTGAAGAAGCCCCAAGAAAGGGGCCTCATGAAGTCATGCTTCTCCTTTGGGACTCTCTAGAGCATTGTGGGGCTGCAGGGAGGTATTCGACAGGCCTGGGATGACCCAGCACCCTCTGCCCTACAAGACCGAGTATTTCGGTCGGCGAATACTCCTTTGCCTCCTTGTCCTTTCTCTTCCCTTAATAGGTGTTCATGTGGGAATCCCCAACCTTCATCTGCCACACTAAGGGGTGGAGGAGGAGGAGGACTTTGTTCCTGATTGGCCAGTGAGGTGGCAGCAGCAACTGTCTGAGAGAGAGAAGCACCCAAGCAAAGTGAAACCCTAGGGGCCCCACTGCCCCACCTTCCTAGAGATCTTCCTGCAGCGAAACTCTGGAGATCCGGGGACTTGTTTTCATAAGGGTGGTGGCAATCCTTCATGCAGGCCATGTGCAGCAGAGAGGCAGGCCCACCCTTCTTTTCCCCTCCCCTCCTTCCTGGCACAGGAGGGTGGCCATATTGCTCTGGGTCCTTACAAGTAGCCAAGACCAGGATGCTCCAGCTTCTGGAGAATGTCTCCTTCCTATAAGATGAAGCTCCCCTTCTACCCCAATCCCCACATATCCATCAAATTCTGTTTGTTGGCCACAAACAACAGAACCAACTCCAGGGTGGTCTCCAGAGTAGAAGGTCAACCTGGAAAGTGCACCTAGAGTCAACAAGCTGGTAGCAAAGGCCAGGCATGAGTGTGGCTGGCAATGTGTCATTAGCCCATCTGGTCACCCCAGAGCTGGGCCAGGGACAGAAGGTTTGGTTTAAATTTCTCTTCTACTTGAATTCTAATTTCTAGAAAGGAAGGGACTAGAGAGGCCTTTTTATCCATTCCCTTGCCTCTTGGAAGATTAGTGTCTTAATATATTGTTATTAGTATTTTCCAAAAACTTTTCAAAGAAGGAAAACTCAGAAGCCCCTTTGGGATTCCAAAGCAAAGTTTCCTGTACTATTAAATTTTAATTGCACTTGGTACAATTGGAATCATTTCCTTTCATCCTGTGGAAATGAGTTCCATCTCCTATTCATCCTCTCCATTGTCTCTGAGAGGGTGAGAACCTGGTGGTCATTTCTGGGCTCTTCCAGAGGCAGAGAATAAAAATATTTAGCAACCTTCGTGAGGCTCTGCATGGTTTACAATGCACTTTCCTGCATGCTCCCCTTTCACTTCGATACTCAGGAGAGCTCTCTGAGGTAGGGACCTTGTCCCCATTTTATAGCTGGAGAACTCCTACTCTGAGACATGTAGCAACTTGCCCAAGGTCACTCAGCAAACAGGTGGCCGAGCCTGGTTGAAAACCCTAAGCCAAGAGAAGATCTGATTCTCTCCTCTGCCGTTTCCACTGGGGGAAGGAACGGAGAGGAAGGAACAGCAGGCTGTATGGTTGTTGCCTCAGGGGCGGTGAGATGCAGATCCAGGGACAGGGTGGGGAGGGAGACATTTTCTTTATCTACCCTGTTACGCCTTTAAGTTTTGTCCCGTGTACATGTACCATCTCACTGAAAAGAAACTAGATGGGTATTTAAAAGGAAGCAAGAGGAAGAATGGAATACCAGGCGACTCTAGCCTTGCTTCCATCAAATACTCCAAGTGTGGCCGTGGGCGAACCAACTAAATCGTCTGTGCCTAGGTCTTATCACCTATCAAATGAGAATAAAGGAATAGTTGCTCTGCCTACCAAATTCAAGGACTCTTTTTGAGAATAGTATAGTTCAGTAATTATTACTCTGGAATGGGGAAGGCGATGCCAGCATCATATGGTTCAAATTAAGCACACGCCTTCCCAGATAATCTGAGACCCGCTCCCTCCCTGCCTCTCCCAACAATTATGAAAATCGCAATTCATGTGTTATGAAAAAAGCACAGACTCTGGAGTCAGACTTGACCTCAAATCTCAGTTGCTCAGCTTACTAGTCCTTCAACCCTGGCCCAGACACCTAAAGCAGGTCACCTCAGTTTTCTCATGTCTAGAGTGGGCATAAGCACGCGTGCCCCCCAGGGGTCATGAGGATTCAACGGGCTGAGGGCCGCACAGCTCAGCATGCAGCCCAGGGCCCAGGACACAGCATAGGCTCAGAAGCTATTAGTTTCCTTCCCATTACAACAAAAGGGATCAATAGAATTAATAAATAAAAGAGGTAATGGCTTGTGAACACCCTAAAAGAGTTAAATACAGCAATAGAACCTGAAAGGGGTGGGTTCCCAGCAGCTTGCCACCAGCCTGGGAAGAGGGGAGGGGAGAATCAGAGAGCAATAGCTTGTGTGTGAGCCTGGCTGCCCTCACCTGCCTCCCACGTCACCTTCCCGGCGAGACCTTCTCTGACCACCTTGTCTCACATACACCCCCCTTGCTCCCTATATTCCTTCCGCACACTTCTCACATGCTGCATGCTCAGTTTATTTATCTTGTTTATTATCTGTTTCCCCTGCTAGAATGTGAGCTCCACAAGGGAGGGGATTTTTCCTCTCTCAGCTTTACTGAGGTATAATTGAGAAATAAAATTGTGTACATTTAAAGTGTACAGAGTGCTGATTGGATATACATATGCATTGTGAAATGATTACCACGATCAAGTTAATGAACATATCCAACCCCTCACATAGTTACCTTTTTCTTTGTGTGAAAATGCTTAAGACCCACTCTCTTAGCAAACTTCAGGTATACAATACAGTATGGTTATCTGTAATCACCATGCTCTGTGCAAGATCCTCAGAACTTGTCATTTTTTTAATAAAATTTTTTAATGTTTATTTATTTTTGAGAGAAACAGAGAGACAGACAGAGACAGAGTGCAAGCAGGGAAGGGGCAGAGAGAGAGACACACACACAGAATCTGAAGCAGGCTCCAGGCTCTGAGTCATCAGCACAGAGCCTGACTTGGGACCCAAACTCATGAACCGAGAGATCATGACCAGAGACGAAGTCGGACACTTAATCAACTGAGCCACCCACACATGCCAGAACATAGTCATCTTATAACTGAAAGTTTGGACCTTTGATCAACGTCTCCCCACTCCCCGCCCGCCCTCCCAGCCCCTGGAAGCCACCATCCAATGTACTCTCTGCTTCATGAATTTGACTTTTTTTTTTAAATCCTATATATAGTGATACCATACAGTATTTGTCTTTCCCCATCTGGCTTATTTCACTTATCATAATGCCCTCTAAGTTCATCACATTGCAAAATGGCAGGATTTCCTCTTTTAATGGCTGAATAACAAATACTTTAGTGTATGTATTGATCATATTTTCTTTATCCATTCATCCACTGATGGACACTTATGTTGTTTCCAATCTTGGTCAATGTGCATAATGCCGCAAGGAACATGGGAGTGCAGATATCTCTTCATGTAGTGATTTCACTTCCTTTAGATACACACTCAGGAGTGGGACATAGGTAGTTTTATGTTTAATGTTTTGAGGAACCTCCATACTGTTTTCCATAATGATTACACCAATTTGCAGGAAAGGGCTTCCTTTCATCCACACTCTCACAAATCTTTCTTTCTTTCTTTCTTTCTTTCTTTCTTTCTTTTTTTTTTTTTTTTTGTCTTTTTGGTAATAGCCATTCTAACAGTCCTGGAGTGATACCTCATTGTAGTTTAGACTTGCATTTCTCTGATGATTAGTGATGTTGAAAACCTTTTCATGTATCTGTTGATCATTTGAATATCTTTTTGGGGGAAATGTCTATTCAGGTGTTTTGCCCATTTTTAAATCAGATTATTATTATTTCTTGCTATTGAGTTGCATGAGTTCCTTATCTATCTTATACGTGAAAACCTTATCAGACATATGGTTTGCAGGTGTTTTCTCCCATTTTGTTTGTTGCCTTTCATTTTGTCAATGGTTTCCTTTTCTGTACAGAAGCTTTGTAGTTTAATGTACCTCTGCTTGTTTAGTTTGGCTTTTGTTGATTGTGCTTTTGGTGTTATATCCAAAAAATAACTGCCAAGACCAATGTCAAAGAGCTCTTCCCTATATTTTCTTCTTCTTCTTTTTAATGTTCATTTATTTATTTTTGAGAGAGAAAGAGAGGGAGACAGAGTGTGAGACGGGGAGGAGCAGAGAGAGAGGGAGACACAGAATCTGAAGCAGGCTCCAGGCTCTGAGCTATCAGCACAGAGCCCGATGTGGGGCTTGAACTCACAAACTGCAAGATCATGACCTGAGCAGAAATCGGATGCTTAACCGACTGAGCCACCCCGGCGCCCCAAGTTTTTCTAACACCACTTATTGAAGAGACTGTCCTTTAGAGGCAGAGATTTTTATTTATTTTGTTGATTGTTGAATTCCCTGAAACTAGGAGAGTGCCTATCACATAATAGATGCTCAATAAATATTTGTTGGGTAAACGAATGAACGGCAGTAGTGAAAGGGAAGAAAATGAGGCTGTTTAGCAAAATTCACCTTTGCTCTGGAGCTCTCCTGACCTCCTTGGGGGTGTGGCTGTCAACTGAGGTAGTAAGGATGCTACCAGGCCCGGCGTTGGGATCCTTGGCTCCCTCCCCTGGTTCTGGGGACACATGGAGCAGACTGCCACGGCCCCACTGCTGTCATAGCTCTGGTCTGTTACTTTCTTGGGCAGTGAACCAGGGGGTCTTAGCTGGCCACTGGGTGGCTTGTAAAGTAATGTATGTCTTAGAGTGGAGAACATTTGGGCTCCCTGACCTGCCACTAACTGGAGAGAGAAAAGACTCTGTGACATAGAGACTGTAGTCCTATGTGAGCCAATAGACAGATGAGACAATGGGGAGAGGACAGGCATAGCAGAAATCCCAGCTTCACTCCCAATAAGAGAGAGGCAGTGAGACCCCACAGGAGGTCTATGCTATGGAGGCCTCTTCCCACAGCACTCAGTGGAGACGCAGGACCCGGTAAGGAGGTCACATGGCTCTCCTGCTTCAGGGGCCACTGTCTCACTCACTTTGCACTTATGAGAGAGCAATCAGCCTAAAGCAAGGTCTTCAACACGTCCCAGCAGACACGCCTGCCTTGGTATGAACATTCTCTAGAGTTGGAGACATCAGAGAGAGCTCCCTTTGGCCTTTGAAACCATCTAATCCAGCCTCCATCTGGCACCCAAATCTCTATGGCGTCCCCAGCCAACGGCTCTCAGCTTTTACTTGCACACCTCCAAGCAAAGGAGGAGACCTTTCAGAACCATTTCATTTCTGCTGAGATATTTCTTATTTTGCTCCTCAGATGTGTTTCTCTAACGTTTCCACCCACCCAGTGCTATTCTTTAGGACATTCAGAAATTGATACCAAGGCCTGCCACCATTATACTTTCTCATCTACAGGCCAAGCCCCTCACTTCTGTCAGCACAGAGTAGAGCAGAAAGGACCTAGACAGGGAGAGCAGGCTCACCTTAGGATCTGCAGTGTCTCCCATCTGCCTGGGGCCTCCTCCTCTGTGCTTGAAGGAGTCCGCTGAATGAATGGAGGAGTGAGAGAATCCACGCAAGCTTCTCAGTCTGTAAGTGAGGAAAGTGAATCTCAGGGAGGCTAAGTGACTTCAGCAAGGCCATGCAACTCCCAACCCCAGAGCTAGCTCCCAGTTCAGAGGATTTTCCCGAGTTCCATACCAGCGGGTTTAGAGACCTTGTTTTACGCCGTCTTCTCTTCTCTTTAGGTTTGGCCTGGCTGGCTCCACAGAGGTAGCCCGCCGAGCTCCTGTTCCCTGTGTTCACCTGCTATGACCTTCCCATCACTTTGTCCACTCCACCTTAGAACCTTCGCTCTAGCTCTTTGCTCTCCCAGGAGCTCTCTCTTCCCAGATGTCCACTTGGCTAATTCCCCCTCAGGTCTTTGCCTAAACCTCACCTGTTCAATGAGGTCTATCCTGACTAATCTTCTTACTACCCTCTCCTCCCTGTCCCCACCTGGGCACACCTGACCCCTCTTACCTGGCCCCACTTTGTCTTTTGCTCCACAGCCCCATCACCTCCTAACATACTATGTGATTGACTTATGATGATTCCTAATTGTCCATCTCCACTGGTAGAATGTCAGTACCTTGAGGGCGGGGAGCTTTGGGGGTTTTGTCTACTGATATATCCCAAGTACCCAGAACAGTGCCTGACACCTAGCTGGGACTCAATAAGTATTTGTTGAATGAATCTCCTAGTTGGAAAACCCAGGAGGGCCCTAGGTCTGAATCGCCCCCAATGGAACACAGTAGGTGTTGAACACATGTTTGTTAATACATGGATTAACTGATTATATAACATGTCTTTGCTGCTCAGTAGGACTGTGTATCATGTGCTGCCTCATGGCTGAAGAGAGATGTGTCATGGGCTCTCCTGGGGTTGCCACAGAGGTCCCACCATGACCTAGAGGATACCCCTATCTCAGACCCCATGGGAGATCTGTGGGGTGCAGCTGGATCATGGTTGCCCTTTTGCTTCCCAACCCATCTCGGATGTGTCATGTGGTAGGCTGGGTAATGGCCCTGAAGATACTCAGGTCCTAATTCCTGGAACCTGTGAGTGTTTGCAAAAGGGAGTTTGTAGATATGATTGTGTTAAGGATCTTGAGATGGAGAGATTATCCTGAATCACCCTGGTTGGCCCTACATGTAAAAGCATGAGCGTCCTTCTAAGAAGGAGGCAGAGGAGGTGTGATGACAGGATAGGAGAAAGCCATGTGGAGGCAGAGGCAGAAACCAGAGATGATATTGGAAGGTAGAGGATGGAGCCATGAGCCCAGGTGCGCAGGTGGCCGCTGGAAGCCTTCACCTTGACTTTCACCCAGTGAAACTGATCTCGGACTTCTGACCTGCAGAGCTATAAGAGAACAAATCTGTGTTGTTTTAAGTTATTAAGTTTGGGGTAATTCTCTAGAGCAGCAACAGGAAATTGATACACACCATTCTACAGGCACCCCCCAACCCCCTTCACAACAACCAGCATAAACCCCAGGTCTGTTTTTCACATCACCCAAACCTCAGATCCTGGGAGACCAAGGTGGGGGTGGGGGTGGGGGCATGCTGCAGTGTCCCTGATAGCCTCGTGTTCCTCCTCCTGAGTGTTGTTCCCAGTTGAGCCGCCCACTTCCCCCTCCTCTGGAGCTCTCCAAATGCTGCAAATAGACCCTGAAGTGTCTTGCTGGCCTAAGTAGCTTCCCAGAGAGGACCCTTTCAATCTTCCTGCTTCCAAGTATTTAATTAGTCCTAAATGAAGAGTCCTCCAAAAGCGTACAGCACTTTTGCACATTTGCTGACATAATCACATTTGCTGTTGCCTCTGATCGACATCCTGGAAACGTTCCTTCCCTTCTGGCTCCCCTGAAGGTGGTTTCATGAGCTCTGAGAGCAGCAGCACTTTCCAAAGCAAGTCCCTTGTCTCACGGGAACCTCTGAATTCCGCAGCACCATTTGCCATTCCACCAAATAAAGGTTAAACCGACCAGTCGAGAGTATTTCTGAACCCCACACGCAATCTCCATGATTCAGTCTTTCCAGGCTTGGGTTTCTTGTGTACCAGGTCACAGAGTCAGCATGACCATCCTGAAAGGTAGAATTATTATTCCTTCCTTACAGATGAGGAAATCGAGGCTCACTCTACTGTGGGAACCCATCAAGGGTAGGGATTAGAAACTGGGTATGGTGGTCATTAATGTTACGCTCCAAATATTCTGGCTGTCCCCTCTTCTGGGTTCTTGGACAGATTGCCCTTCTGGCAACATGGCTGTTGAGTGGGTGCATGAGGAGGACAATGGGACAATGAGTTAATTGTGAGCAGAAGAGACAGAGATGTCTTCCAGGCCCTGTCGGTTTCCTTCTGCCAAGGTGACCAACAATGTCCCAGATGGACGCTGCTCCACCGGCCTGGGTCTCAGAGGGAGGACATGGTCCAGAACCAGAACTGGCCGGCAGTGGGCACACAACATGCTGTAAGCCACTGAGACTTGGGGGTCATGTGTCACCACAGTATAACCTAGACTCAGATCGAATGTCAGCTCTGCTATTTTCTAGCTCCGGGGCCTTGGATGAGTCAGTCAACCTCTCCAGGGCTTGGCAGCATGGATGGATGGCATCTAGCATAGAGTTTTAGGGAGAAGTTAATGAGATAATATGAGTAGGATGCTTCATGTTATGTCTGTCACACAGTAAGTGCTCAGTAAATGGAGTTGTAGTCACTTTTGTTACTACTGTTATTATTATAAAGGAAATTGTCCAGAGTCTCTTAGTGGGAAGTGGTTGGTAGGGTGTGGGAAGAGGAAGGGACCATATTTTTGAGCATCTATGACAAGTCTTATATACTTCACAAGTCTTCATGCTGGGTATTGGACCTTATAATCCCTATTTTACAGATGAACAAACTCAGGCTCAGAGAATTATTTGACTTGTCCAGCATCACGAAGCCATTAAGTGGTGGAGCCAAGATTTGAATTTATGCTTGGGTGACTCTCTCCCCAACATCTTCTTTACCTTCCTTAAAAGAGAATTCCCCCATGCTCTTGCTGGGTTGGTGGGAATGCAAACTTATGTGGCCACTGTGGAAAACAGTATGGAGGTTCCCCCCAAAATTAAAAATAGAACTACCCTACGATCTAGCAATTGTGCTACTAGGTATTTACCCAAAGAATACAAAAATACTAATTCAAAGGGATACATGCACCTCGATGTTTATGGCAGCATTATTTACTATAGCTAAATTATAGAAAGAGCCCAGGTGTCCACCAATTGACGAATGGATAAAGAAGAGGTGGTATATATATCCAGTGGAATATTATTCAGCCGTAAAAAGAATGAAATCTTGCCATTTGCAGTGCCATGGATGGAGCTAGAGAGCATTATGCCAAACAAAACAAGTCAGTCAGAGAAAGACAAATACCAAATGATTTCATTGATATGTGGAATTTAAGAAACAAACAAGCAAGGGGAAAGAGAGAGAGAGAAACCTAGAAATAGACTCTTAACTATAGAAAACAAACTGCTGGTTACCAGAAGGGAGGCTGGTGGGGGGAAGGGCCATATAGGTGATGGGGATTAAGGAGGGCACTTGTTGTGATGAGCACTGGGTGATGTATGGAAGTGTTAAGTCAGTATATTGGACACCCGAAGCTAAATTTACACTGTATGTTAACTAACTAGAATTTAAATAAGAACTTAAAAAAAAAAAAGGAGAGAGAATTCCTCCAGTGCTGGGCACACGATCCCCCCACTAAACCCCACGTCCTCCACTCTAGCCTCCAGCCAGCCCTATCACTTTTCCAGATCAGCACAGATTGTCATGGGCTCCGACATGCCAACCTTCTCCAGCCTCATTTTGGACCCCGCCCCTGATCCTTCACCTGCTTCTCTTTGCCCAGGTAGGGGAGCACGCGGGGTTCTTAGGAGTCTAGCCTAAGACACTGTGTGTACCTTCTAACCCCAGGGCACTGGGGCAGGGGCCTGTCTCCCAGCGGGATAAGACCTCCAGGGAAGCTCACTGCTTTGGGAAAGAAGAACTGCAGCTCTCGTCTGGGCTCTGCACTGAGAAAACAGTCCCTTGTCTTTGCAACTTCCACCCCCAGGAGCTCACTTAATTCTGCCACTGCTCCTGTGATAGGGAGGCCACCCGCTGCCTCCACCATCTCTCCAAACACTAGATACCAAACACCAGACACTAAAGCTTCTAGGTGCTCCGTCAGATCGCCTTGAGTTCAAATTCTAGTCTTTACCTACTCATTGTGTGGCATTAGGCAAGTCACTTAACCTCTCTGGGCCTCAGTTTCTGTATTCATGAATTTATCCTACCATAAGGACTACATTAGACACCCTATGGGAAGTCCTCATTGGTCATGTGACACACAGTGAGTGTCCCATAGGGAGTGGCTATCTTTAATCAGCCTCATTACTATCACCTTTATCATTATCTAGGGTTTGTTATTATTATCCTCTCCCAGCCTCATCTGAAAAATGAGAGCTTTGAACGAGCTGGTCTGGTTCTCCTCCAACTTTGAGTGACCACCTCAAACACATATGCACACATGCAGGTACATATAGGCATGTAAACCCATGCACACGCACACGCACACACACACACACACACACATCCGCAATGCTGCCCAAAGAAGCAGAACAAGGGGCCTCAAGCCTGGGCTACAATGACAAGCCTGGGTTCTGCCCTGGTATCCTCAGCGTCAAGTTCAGGGAGAGTGCTATGGTGGCTGAAAGGTGAGAGGGCAGGGTGTTCAGGGGAGATGGGCTAAGTGGCCAGAAGGATCTGCAGGCCATAGGGAGTCCTAAGGCCTAGAGTGAAGCCCCAGAGCCATCTCCTGCAGCTCTGGAAGCAGTGCCCCATAAAACCTAATGGATGTTTGAATTATCACCAGTGAGGGAAGGTCCGGGAAACAGAGCTTTCAAACCTCCCAGGAACCAGGGCTGAGACACGGTGGCGGAGTGAGCAGACCACATGCAGCCTTGGGATGTGGGTGGGAAGACAGAGCGTAGGCTCTGCTCGAGGGATGCCTCCTCCCAGCACCTCTGGGAGGCACAGGGAAGGAGCAGGGACAGCAGCATGGCTTACCTGTCACCTGGAGTCCTTCCCCCATCCTCATCCCTGGTGCTTTGATACCAGAAGATGACAAAGGCTTCAACCCGCTGCAGCTCGGCTTTCAGGGGGGCAGTCCATGTTCCCCACCTAGCACCCTCGGTGCCTGTGCTCTGTGTCGGGTTTGTTCTGGACGCAGGAAAGATGACTGTGCGGTGGCCCCTCCGGTCTCAGGTCTACCTCTGCCTGGTGTGCTGATGAGTCACGGCTCTGGGGGAGAGGCAGAGCTTTGGGTCAGTGAAAGGGCTACATCGTCAGAGGCTAGTTAGTGAGAGGAGGCTCCTCCCTGAGAAGAGGGACTCACATAGCTGAGGCCCCTTGAGATACTGTGGCCATGACACCGCCAGGCAAGGGGGCTCAGTGGTTTGCCCCGTGGGGGAGAGGGGTCGTCCCATCACTGGCTCTCCAGAAAACAGGGTGTCTGCTGTCAGGGGAAGGAGGGCAGTGGAAGGCACCTTCCTTTCCCTTCACTCCCTTCTCCCCTTGGATGGCACACAGAGCCATCCCCGCCATCTGCCCACAGCCTATAATTCAGCCGCCCAGCTGCACGGGGGTGCTTGACTGCTCTGATTGTGGGGAGGGCAGATTGCTGAGTGAGCGGGGTGATTGGCAGGTGCCCCGCGGGCCCAGCTGCCTGGGGAGCAGAGGCGGGCTCTGCGTGATATTCAGCTGCCCCTGAACCCCAGCTCCCAGGCCTGCCATGAGGCCTCCCTCCCAGGGACCCCGGTCCCCCTTTACCATCATCATTCTTTAGATCCACGCTTCTGTCACTGCAGTGTGCAAACGAATCCTCTGGGATGAGGTCAGAATTCAGATCCTGATTCAGTAGGTCTGAGAGGACCCAAGATTCTGCATTTCTAACAGTTCCCGTGCTGCTGCTGCTGATCCAGAGACTATACGTCGAGTAGGAAATGTTTAGACTTTACATAGCTTATATGTATAACCTCTCTGGGCTCTGGGAACAGCCCAATGGGAAGGTGGTGAATAATAATAATAATAATAATAATAATAATAATAATTGCTACCATTCTCAATGCCTCTAATGCCAGGTACTGTGCATAAATCTTAACTCACTCAGTCCTCACAACACCTCAGTGAAAGAGCCCTTTGTCGGAATTTACAGATAAGAAAAACAGCCCTGACATTCTGAGCTAACTCAGTTACTTGCCCCAGGTCGTAAACCTAATGAGTGGTAGAATTAGAATTCAAACTCCTATCTTCTACAGTAGCCACATCTAAAGTTAGAAAATAGGAGCCTCTTTTAAGAAGTGATGGTTGAGAGTCAGGGGTTGGGGGGGGGGGAAGAAGTAAGAGTCAAGGGTTAAATCTCTGGAGCCAGAGTGTGCCTGAGCACAGGAGGCTCCCCAAGAGCATGGAGTCTGGAGCCACACTGCTTAGATTTGAACCCTAGCTTTGTCACTTGCTAGCTTAGTGATTTGGGGCAATGTACTTAACCTCCCCGTGTGACTGTGAAGTGCAAATGATAATAGTAGGGTGACTATGAGGACTAGATACACCACGAGGTCTCATCATATATATACATATCTTATAGTACATATAATCTTCATAATAGCCCTAGTATTATCTATCTATCTGAATAGCCCTAGTATTATCTATCTATCTATCTATCTATCTATCTATCTATCTATCTGATGCGACTACCTACAGAGATCAGTTAGAGAGCGTCTGGCACAGGTATACGTGATGGTGACCACTTGTGAAATGGGGGTATTGACTTTAACAATAAAAATTATTACATAACTGAGTGCTTAGCGTGTGCGGCACACTGTTCTAAGCACTTTACATATAGTAACTCATTTAATTCTCTTAAGAACGCTGTAAGCTAGGTTTAATATTAATCATATTTTATAGATGGGGAAACCGAGGCACAGAGTTTCAATGACTTCCCCAAATCACATGGCTAATCGGTGGTGGAGTGGAATTTGAACCTGGTGAGGTTCACTCAACCCATATCGCCGTATTGATTGATTCTTACGTGTTTGGCGCAGCCACAGGCACTGGAGACGTACCAGCGAACACGATATACTCCCTGCCCCACCGGGGCTGACATTCTTGGGGTCCTAGAATATTACCACCCATGCACCCAGAACCCTCCTTGGCACATGACAAAACCCTCAGTAAACGTTAGCTCTGCTTCTCCTCCTTTTTAAAAACAAATTTTTTAATGTTTATTTTTGAGAGAGAGAGAGAGACAGAGGATGAGCAGGGGCAGGGGAGAGGCAGAGAGAGAGGGAGACACAGAACTCCAGGCTCCACGCACCAGCACAGAGCCCGACCCGGGAGAACGTATGAACCATGAGATCTTGACCTGAGCTGAAGTCAGATACTCAACCGGCTGGGCCCCCTAGTGCCCCTCTCCTCCTTCCCTCCCTCTCCTGGGGCAGACATCACAACTGATCACAGCAATCTTTCCCACAGAGCCCACCTAGGGCCCCCAAACCTGTCTCGTGACAGCGCTCCCGGCAGCCTCCACCAGACCTTCAGGTTTGCACTGAGACCAAATCCATGCCAACTCTGGGTAACCATGCTCTAGTAGAACAAACAAATGTTTCTGACTCCAAAGCCCCGTGGTGTCCACACCCGCTCCCCGGGGTGGGGGGAAGCAGTAAGGTTAGGAGACAGGGGTGCTGAAGAAGGCTTGTACAGGAAAGAGCTGCGAAACCGAGATTAGGCAGGGAGGTGGGGAGAAAAGGGAATGCTGACAGCACCTTGACCCTCTTGCTCTTGGCCTGGAGCTCTCATCCTGGAGGATGAGCAGGGTGACCAGGAGCGGAGTCCCATCGGGGGCTGCCTGCCCACACGCAGCCCTGGACCCTAGGGACACTGAGCAGGGCTGGTTATCCCGCTAGGCCCAGGTCTTTGGAGCCTGGCACTAGGCTGGGGGAGATGCAGAGAGAGCGAGGCAAAGGGCAAGTGAGGGGCTCCCCCCTCGGATCTGGAATCTGTCGCCAGCCACAGAGCCCGCCCACGGCCCAGCAGTGCCTCCCCAGCCCTGCAGAAAGCCTCGCTGCAATGCCTGCTTTATGGCCTCTGCCAAATGAAGCACAAACTTAACTACATCACCCCCCCAACAGGACAGGGGAGGGGGGTGGGGGTGGCACACTGGGCTGCTTCAGCCCCCTAATCTAATCACTGGCGTGGGTCATTTCAATTATGGACACCAGAGTGTGGCGGGGGGCCTGGCTGCTCATAAAAGCCTCCATGCTGTTGCTCAGCTAATTATGAAGCTCTTACTGTCTCAGCAGGTAAATAACTCAGGACTGAGAGGTTCTGGCTGCTGAGATGGAGTGTGAGCCAGGGAGGAGGACGAAGACGGGGAGACGCCTGCGATGGGCCCAGGGCACTGATGGGAGTTGCAGGGAGGGAGGCATAGCCTTCCTTCCTGGGGGGACCAGGGGACCTGGGGTCTCTACCTTGGGATGATCAGCCAACATCCAGGAACTGGTGGAGGAATCCCCTACCTGGAGTACAAAATCTGAAATTTTCTAGAAACCTCAGAGCCACACGGTAGGCGAAAAATTTCAGTTCCACCTCCTTTTGCTAACCTTGCCCTTATATGTATACTTAGATCCCTGAGAAGTTAGAGGACCCGGGGGCCCTCCAGGCTGCACGGAGGTGGGTCTAATCCCGCCAGGTGCTGCTCCATGCTGCCTGTGCCCAGGATGGGAGCTGTGAGTTCTTTGGTTTGCTTCCCGGTCTGACCTGTCCAGGTTCAAAGCTGGGTCACAGAGACTAAGGGTGAGGGGGTCAGCTTCCTTAACCGCAACAGCTCCTCCCCTCTAGGACAAGCAGGGAGGGGATTGGAGGTGTCTCGGGAGGGGAGCAAGACCCTCCACGGCCTGATTATTGGCCCTACACCAGACCGCACAGGCTACGGGAGACCACAGCAGCCGGACTTGGAAGCTATTCTGAGATAGAATGACATAAAAACGGAGGGCTGCCTGTCTAGCCTGGGGCTGTGCTTAGCTAAGTCTTTCTTCTAGACGTCAGTGAAGTCCCCCAAATTGGAGCTGTGATTTCTTGGTGAGCTCCGAAACTACCTTAGATTCTGGGAAACAGCAGATGGTCGGAGCAGTCACAGCTGGGAAAATCCCATTTTTGCTCTGTTCCTCAGTTTCCTTCCTCTGTGACACAGGAATCGTGAAACTTCTAAACATTTGGAGGAGCTGAGCTAAAGCTGTTCTGTAAATAAAGGCTGCTGGTGCCCTATCTTCCTCCCACGGCACAGGGACTCTCTTCCAGGGGGAGGGGTCCCATGTCATTTGTTAATAATGGCACTGCTTCAGGACGCAGACCTGACCCTGGGGCTTCAAACGCATCCCTGGCTGCCACGTTGAGATCAGGGCCCCTTGGCACTTGGACGGAGGTGGTCCACACTGGGGCCCAGCTTAGTGGTCAGGCCTCGCTCCTGAAAGGCTGCCTCTTGGAGGAGGACCGAGGAGATGCTCTCTAGGGAGGAAGTGAAAGAAGGCTGCATGGAAAGTGGAATGGGACGTCCCTTGGGCAGCCCCACCACCCAAGTCCCTGGCCAGAAGGCAGGTGATGGCTTCAGGCTTTGGCCCTTGGATCCTAGAATAAAGGCACTTCTGGGGAGAACCAGAGCTCGTAAGTGGATTCTGATGGAGGCAGAGGAAGAAAGACCTCACACCAAAGCCTGAAGAGTACAGTCCATCTGTGGACAGCAGGCAGGTCTTCTTTTTATTTTGTGATGTATTAGTTACTTTTGAAAGTGCTGTTAAATACATTGCTTCATTCCAATCCTCAAAGTTCT
The DNA here is from genome assembly GCF_024362965.1 of Panthera pardus. NCBI lineage: Eukaryota > Metazoa > Chordata > Mammalia > Carnivora > Felidae > Panthera > Panthera pardus. The sequence goes on from NW_026526677.1 coordinate 103,219,885, forward strand.
GTGATTTGGGGGAGTAAGTATAAGCAACCTGTGTCGCATAGTCGAAGCTCTGAGAAATCACGCTCAAGGTCTCCTGGTTGGACAGTGATGGAGCTGGGACCAAAACCAGACGCTTCCCCCAAGGACAACTGGAAAGGAAGGAGACAACGTAGCGGGGAGTTCACTGCAAGCCTTTTCCCCCCGTGACAGCGGAGGAAGTGAAGAGACATCTAGGGATCGATCGAGAAGCTAACTGAGCAGGCGGAGGCAGAGGAGGAAGTGAGGAGGGAAACAGGTGGAGGTTTGCACGGACACTTCCTGTTCACAAACTTCTTATGTTCTTCATTTCATTAGCAGCAGCAGCGGAATTTCATGGACAATTGGCGTTGAGCACTAACTGGGAGGTAATGAGAGAGGGAGGATGCAGGTAAAGGCTGTTTGAATTTAAATTCTTTTTCTTTAGGGGGATGGGGGAGCAGGGTTTTTAAAAGACAATTTTCGTGCCGCAAAAAGTTCCTAGCAAACAGCTTTGGACTTTCGTGTCCTCTGCTGGCAGTGTTAGGAGAGTTGACTCTCAGCCAACCGTGGTCTGCCCGCCAACCTCCCGATGGCTGCCCTGGCAGAGGGCAGAGGGATGCCGAGGGGCTGGGAGTCTGACCTCGGGTAGATTTTCCCCCTCAGACCTGGAAAAACACACTAGAAATGTGTCCAACGTCAGCAGCGAGCTAGAATGCGTTGCTCTGCAACAATTAGCGCAGAATCGCCATGAGTGAAGTTCTGTGTGGACCCGGGCCGAGATGGGGATGAACTAGAACTAGAAAACGGGATGGCTATTCTAGGAGTATGTGGTCTGTGTGATGAGTGATGTGCACACACATGTACACCACACACACCACACATGTGTGCACATACACCACACATACGTGCGCATGCACACACACACCATATACCTATGTACACACACGTATACACACCCACACATGTGCACACACCACACAAACACATGTGCACACACACCCCACATCCCACATATGCACACACCCACACACCTGTACACATATACCACACCACACACCTATGTACCCACACACACACAAGGCCCTAAAATGTTCAAAGGGGGAAGGACACAGAATAAGGTAAGAGTAAGATAGAGAAAGGGGACCGTCACGAGGTGCTCAGGGGAAGAAGGTGAGGGAGGCTGTTTTGAGCAGGTTCCTCAGACAAAATGGCACACAGACTGGAGAAACAAAAGAATATGTCAACTCACAGTAGAGGCTTAGACGGAAACGGCAGGCAGGTTAGTCTGGCTAGACAGAAGACTGTAATAAGAAGCCATGAGAAATGAAGAAAGTCAAAATAGGAGGAAGGAAATTTTGTGGAAGACCTGCACTTCCACCTTAGAATTCAGGTTGGGAGGCCATGGAACTGCCAGAAGGTGAGCTATACTCATGGCAGACCGGGCCACTGGAGAGTAAGAGCCAGAAGTTGACCAGTTACCCCAGTTCCATGTGTTCAGGGCTCTTCTGTCTGGACAAGTAACTGTGGGCACAGATGGGAGGCGAAGGGGCCATTGGGACTGTGATGGTTAGTTTTGTGTGTTAACTTGGCTAGGCCACAGGACCCAGATGTTTGGTCAAACATTACCCTAGGTGTTTCTGTGAAGGTATTTTTTAGAGATTAACATTTAAATCAGTCGACTTGGGTGAAATAGAGTACCCTCCAGAGTACAGGTGGGCCTCATCCAATCAAGCAGAAGAACACTGACGCCCCTGGACTAAGTGGGAATTCTGCCAGCAGACACCTCCCACCCCTTTGGACTCAAACTACAACTATTCCCTGGGTCCTGGCCTTCCAGCTTACGTGCAGTTTTGACTTGCCAAGCGTCCACCATCATGTGAGTGCTATAGACTGAATTGTGTTCACCCTGCCCCTCAGACTCATATGGTGAAGTCCTAACGCCCTAACATACCTAACATACCTCAGCATGTGTATGTGGAGGCAGAGCCCTTAAAGAGGCCATTCAGGTTAAATGAGGTTGTTAAGGTACGCCCTAATCCAATATAATTGGTGTCCTTATAAGAAGAGGAAATTTGGACACAGACACGTACATGCAGAGGAAAGACCATTGAGGACACGGGGAGAAGACAGCCATCTATGGGCCAAGGAGAGAGGCCTCAAAGAAAAGTTCCAGCCTCCAGAGCAGGGAGAAAATAAATTTCTGTTTAAGCCACAAAGTCTGTGGTGTTTTGTTATGGCGGCCCTAGCTGATTCTACAGGGGGCATGCATGAAGCCCATCCCCCAGCTCAGTGCCTTATACATGGTCTGCGTTGACTACAGGTTGTGCTAGATTGGGTCTGGAAGGTTTGGAGCCCGGCTTCTGTCCAACTGTGGTGAGGTACTGGGGAAGAGGCGCTCGTCGGAGCCAGTGGGAACAAGAGCTTCGGGATACAGACATGGTGACAATTTTGCATTCTGCTTTGTACAAGGTTGACCTCGGGAATCATTCCAGTGAAGAATGATCTGTGACTGACTTATTCTGTGTTCTGTCATGTCCTAACATAACGCTTAGGACTTAACTGACACTCAGTAAAGGTTTTGAACGGCTGCCTGAGTGACTAAGATAAAACAGGGAGATGAAGGAATCTTACACTAAAAACAAAAACAAACAAACAAACAAACACCCAAAAACATACAAGTATGTATGTACCCAGAAAATTTCTGAAAGAGATGGCTAATGGTGTCACCTTTGGGGAGTGGCCCGGAATGAGAAGGCGGGCTTCCTTTTCACTGTGTACCTGGAGACGGCCAGACGTGTTCGCCATGAATGCACTAGCCCTGGGCCATTCAGTACCTCATTAGGCGTGAGTACCTGCACTGAATGAAAAGAGGCAGCAAGAGGGGAGCTTTTTAACCTGCCATGCCCCCCTCCAACCTCCCCACAAAACTTTACAGCCTTCCCCAAGTACCGAGAAAGCGAATGTTTGGTGAGACCAACAGCCTCCAGTCTTCACAAGCTGCTCCCCAGCACCCAGAGGGAGCACAGGCTCACGGCATAGAGCCCCAGCACGACGAGGCACGCTTTAAAGAGCAGTCGGTCAAAACGTTCCAGGAAGGCCAGCCACTTAACCTCTTGTCGGTCCTCCTGGTCCCAGGTTTGGAAGTAGGTGCTGATGGACTTAAGCTGGAACGAGACTTCCTTCAGGGTCTCTGACTGGGCCTGGTGTTCTCGACAGACCGAGGGCTCTGCATGAGAGGGGAGAATGGGCTTCCGTGGCCCCTGGACTTCCCACTGGAGCTGACGGCCTCATACTACAAGGAAGGTCTGTAGGGGGTACAGGGCAGTGTATTGGGTTGGGGACTCTCTCCTGCCTGCTCAGGGCAGGTGAGGCTGTGCCGAAAGAAGCCCTGGAGAACACGGCAGAGCTGTGTTGTGAGGAAGGCTATCTAGGCTGGATCCACCCAGGAGGTTTCCTGAGAGAGGGAGGGGCCAGCCCCACTGACTCAGTTGGAGTTTTAGAGGCTGGGATGATTCTTTTTTGTTTAATTGAGATATAATTTACATATAACATATTAGTTTCAGGTGTACAGCGTAGTAATTTGAGATATTTATATCAAAATGATGACCAGAGTAAGTCTGGTTGACATCCATCACCATGCATAATCACATATTTTTTTTCTCATGATCAGAGCTTTTAGGGTATACTCTCTCTAGCAACTTTCTTTTTATTTTTTTTTAAATGTTTATTATTTTTGAGAGAGACAGAGACAGAGTGCAAGCAGGGGAGGGGCAGAGAGAGGAAGACACAGAATCCAAAGGAGGCTCCAGGCTCCAAGCTGTCAGCACAGAGCTCGACGCGGGGCTCAAACTCACAAACTGTGAGATCATGACCTGAGCTGAAGTCGGATGCTTAACCGACTGAGCCACCCAGGGGCCCCACCTAGCAATTTTCAAGCGAACAGTACAAATAGCCTCATAAGTTGGCATATCATCTTCGCATGGGGCCATGCTAACCTCTGTATTGTTCCAGTTTTAGTATATGTGGGGCCAAAGTGAGCCCTGAGATCATTCATACACTTTTTCAGATTAAGCGATAGGAACCCAAATACATACAAACTGTGCATGTGTGCTCTATTATTCTAGAGTCAGAGGCTCAGTCACTTTAGGTACTGGTTAAAACTGGAAAACACAAACACTTGATCTCAGCCAAAAGGCCGAGAAGCAATGGAAAACACAAAAAAAACAAGGAAAGCCAAATGAGGGCCTGACCTCTAAGCTAAAAGGAGGCCTTCTGGAAAGCCAGCAGGTGGTAGACAGCCTTCGATCTCCAGAGCGGTAATATCAGATGCAGCACAGAGGTTAAGAAGCAAGTGTTTCACACTTTTCACCCAGCGGGACACTGGCCTGGCGCTCCACCAACGGAAACTAGGGTGGAGAGTGATAAAGCAAGATAGGGTAGGGGCCTTGAGGCTTCTCACAAACCTGTCACCCCAGCAGGCTGGGCTTGGGGATCTCTTCTAGGCCCGTCAGCGTCAATGTCCCCTTGAAGGCATGAGAGGGGCCACTCTTGCTCACTGCTGCACTCATCATGGAGGAATGTGACCAATAGGATGGACTTAAATAAGCCGAGAACCAAGAAGGCCAGGCAAATTGTGAAGAAGACTCCTGGTGGAAGGAACCAAATGAGGTGTCATCAGCTAGAGTCTCTGGAGCCTCTCCCTCCCCCGCCCCCCCCCCCCCGTCTGAAATGCAGCATCTCATCTCTGATGGGAGTCCCGTAACATGGAGGTCTGGTGTCCCCAAAGCTGCTTACCAATCAGAGGGGTGCTCGCTGCGCTCCTTGGCATCTCATCAGACATGTTGACCCTGAAGACGGTGTAGCCCACCAGCACGTTGCTCTTGAACACAATCCTGGCTAGGCAGGTGGGTGGTAGGTAAAAGCCTCCCAGATCCATGAGCACGAGGAAGATGCTGGGAATCAGCAGGCTCATGACGTAGACCAGTGGGCACCTGCGAATCACCACCTGGCCGGGTCCATGGAGTCTACTGAAGACAGGGTATAAGCTGATGGACTAATGTTTGGCCAAACCCACGGCCAAGAGATCCCCGAAGTCCCAACAGTTCTACATAATGTGAAATCACTATGTAGTTTCGAGAACGGAGATTATTTTGTGTTTTGGAAAATAGAAAAAAAAAAACCTTTAAGCTTTTATGTAGAACTAGTATTAATATTACTAATAATTATAAGAAGAAGCCTCTATTTATTTACCACTTGCTGTATGCCAGGCACTTGGCTGTGTTTCCTATGCTCTTATTCAAACCCTCACACCAACACTAAAGGCTGGGTATTATCGTCTCCAGACAAAGAAACCGAGGTACACAGACATTAAATTTCTTTTTCAAACTCACACAGCTGGTGAGTGAGAAGCTGTTTTAAATTGAGGTCTTACACCAACATTTTTCTTCGGACAGTGTGTAGGCAACATCTTGTACTATTTTTGGTTTAGCCCATCTTCCTATGTGGAACGTGAGTACCTTAGCACCTGTGTATGTGTCAGAGTCTGGGCAGGAACAAATAGCACCACTGGGAAATCTGTGGAGCTCTTGGCAAGGAGACCGTTTACAAGGAGCAGGGCAGAGGGAAACCACAAGAAGGGGGGCAGTGCCCCAGATACTTGGGAGGACTGGGTGAGCTGCTTCTGTCCTTAGTCCTGAAGGGGGCAAGGGCTGAGAACGTGAGCAGAATCTGAGAGAAAGCTGGGTGGAGAAGGCCACCAAGCAGGAGCTGTGGCTTCCCCTTAGGGGCACAGCCAGCCTCGTGGTAACTGACTCCACCGGGAGAAAAATGGAGTGCTCATCTGCACCCTCCTCACTCTCCCCTTCTCTCCAATCTCCTGCCACTCCATCCCCTCTTCCTATTGGTCAGAGAGACTGTGGTTCGTCTCCAGGGGCACAGAGCAGGAGGAGAAGGGGCAAAGTGGGTCTAAGTTGGGGGGATAACTGAAGACACCCCGCAGGATGGGTGAGCATCCGGAGCTCCTGCCGGGGCTCTGTAGCTGGGAATTTGAGACTCAGAAAGTTGTTCTGTCATTGCCATTTTCGTAGACCTCGCTTCTCTGGGGGCGGTGACAGGAAGTGTCTTTAATAAACACAAACTATTTCCATCAGGGAACGATAGGACTGCTTTCTGTGACCCTTTGGGGGCAAAAGCAGCAACTTTTAAGACATTCCTCATGGGGCCAAAGATAATACCTATCTTACGATGGGTATTCAATCAGTTTGCCAAACAAATGCACGTTCTGAGCTCTTTGCTGTTGGATTTGGAGGAGGGGGGTGGCATGGGAATGATACCTGAAAGCCAAGGCAGAGGCCGCGAATGGAGGAGATGGAGGTGGGGAAGAGCTTGGCTGGGGGAGACCAGATACCTACCACCTTGCAGGAGATAACAGGGGTCCCCCAGCGTTTGGGTCTGGGAGCATATCCCGACTCAGTGGAGGTTGGCAGGCCAGAGCCATTTGGAGGATTGCAGTCTGGCTGTTGTCTTTCACATGAAGTATAATGGGCTGCAGATATCTAAATGAGAGCCACACTCATGCTTTGTAATGATATGGTTAAAACACATTTCTATCAAAGCACAATCTACAAGAAAAACCACAACAAAATGAACTGTCACCAACCTGTGTGTCTCCAGCTCTCTTGGTCATGCTGTGACATGACCCACCAGGCAGTGGTTAGCTGGGGGCCGTAGGAAGGGAGCCACAGAAAGGGAGCCACGTGGTCAGAGTCCACAGGGGTCTTGTGTTGTGTGCCTGACCTAGGCTATGTGGGGTGGTGGGGGGCAACCAAGCCTGTTGTCTCTAGAGGGTAGAAGTGGGAAGACCACCTCCACCCCCCAGACCTCATGGCAGATATGACATGAACAGTAAGTGTAAGAACCCTGCCCTAAAGGAAGTACAAGCAGGCAGCTGCCTAAGCAGGAAGAGCCTAGGCTTAGAGTCAAGGGAATAGAGTTGCAGAGTCCCTGGATTCTAAGTGCCTACATGTCCTAGTTTAAGTGCTCCCAGGTGCATGCCTTGATTTTCTTTTCTTTTTTTTTTATGTTTGTTTATTTTGAGAGAGAAGGGGAGGGGAGGGATAAAGAGAGAGGAGAGAGAATCCCAAGCAGGCTCTGTGCTGCCAGCGCAGACTCTGAGGCAGGATTTAAACCGACATACTGTGAGATCATGACCTGAGCCGAAATCAAGAGTCTGATGCTTAACCGACTCAGCCACCCAGGTGCCTGCCCCCTGATTTTTCTTTTTTTAAAATGCACTTCACTTTTGCTTGCTGAACATGTTGGGTACATTTGAGATTGGCTGTTGTCTCTTTAAATAAAGCCCCCGTGTAAATAACACATGCTGAGATGGTTCCTCTCCACCCAGAGGCTGGTGCAGAGAGTGAACATAAATCTGGGCCAGAACCAAAGACGGCTCCTCAGTTTTGTCAGAACACGTGTCCCCCACGGTGCCAGGGGAGAGGTGTGGCAGGGGCCAAGAGGCTGCGAGGTAGGCGGGCTTCATGGGCATGAGGCTTGGGAAACTTCCCGGGTCCTGGCACTTACAAGGGCTTGTTTGGTTTCAGGCTCTGCTGGTGCCATTTTGAAACTCATAATTTATGAACAGGGGTCCCACATTTTCCCTTTGCACCGGACCCCACCAAGTATGTAGCCAGTCCTGTCAGGAGAATATTTGTCACTGGATAGTGCCAGCAGCCGGAAGTGCAAGGGAAACATGGCGGCTACAAGGCAGACAATTAGCTGTCCTGTAACTTAAAGCAGAAATCCTGCCACCTATGTTTGGCTTATAACACTATAAAGCTACATAGGCCCTGTCTTTGGTTTTCTTCAAGAACAAAGGGCCTTCCTTTTTCTTCAGGTTGATTTAGGAGCATGTACTTATGGACTAATTTTCTCTGCAAGCCCAGTGCAGCCTAAAGAAATTCTAATTTTATCACAGTTTTCAGAAATGGTTTGTTTTCATGATCTCATTTGATCTTCAAATCTCTTTACTCTCTTGTTGAAGGAACATTAACTGACCATAAACACAGTGTCAGGCACTTTTTTTAAATATTGGAATTAGAAGAGTTAATAGGACAGGCTTCTGTCCATCCCAGGGGATCAGCAACCAGGCTCTGAAGATGGAAAGGGAATTTGCCCCAGAATGGACCATATCCAGAGTCTGTACCTGATTTAGACGATGTGATTTGGGACTTTCTGAGTTTATATTTAGATGTTATTTTGGTCTCAGAGTTGATGCTGAAATGGGGTAAGACATTTAGGGATGTTGGGAGAGGGTGGGTATTTTGCATAGGTGATGGACATGAATTTGGGGGAGCCAGAGAGGGCAGTGGACTGTCCAGGTTGAATAATGGCCCCAAGAATTAATGTCCTTCTTGGAAGGTAAGAATGTGACCTTATTTGGAAATGGGATCACCGCACATATAATTAGTTAAGATGAGGGCTGACTGCAGTGGGGTGGGCCAACACAACTGGGGTCCTTATGAGAAGAAGAGAGACGCACAAAGGAGAATGCCACATGAGGGTGGAGGCAGATCCTGGACTGATATACCTACAAGCCCAGGGTTGCTGTCAGCCACCAAAAGCTAAGAGAGAGGCACGGAACAGATTGTTTCTGGAGCTCCCAGAAGGAAGTAATCATGCTCACACCCTGATTTCCAGCCTCCAGAGCTGAGAGAATGAATTTCTGTTGTTTTAAGCCACCTGGTTTGTGGTACTTTGTTATGGAAGCCCTAGGAAACGAGCACAGGTGACTTGCCCAGTAACACACAGTTGGATGAACACCAAAGAATGGACTAGAATAGACCATGTCAAGCCGAGTTGCGTGTCAGCATCAAAGAGGATTAGCACATAGTCTCTGGAGTCAGACTGACTGGGGGCTCAAGGTCAGGCTCCACAGTTACCCTGTAACCTTGGGCAAGTTACTTAAACTTGGGCAAGTTAACTTCTCTGTACCCCGATCCATCCATTTGTAAAAATGCAGATACTCAGAGTACCCATCTCATAGAGATGTGAGGATTACATGTGCAAACTTAAAATGGTGCCCAGGGTCAAGTAAATGCTGGGTTTTGTGGTCACTGTCACAATGTCTCCCTGGGCAACATCTCAGGCCCATGATGGATAGCAGAAGCCCCGCTCTACCCATGCTTGTGTCCTCAGTGGGGCCACTGAGCCTGGCACATGACAAGGGCTCAAGAGATGTTCGTTGCGTTGTACTGGAGTCTTATTAGTAATGTTACTTTTAGTTCCAAGAAGGTGGGAGCTTGGAGTTAGCCCAGATGGGGCCTCTCCTATTGAGATCCATCCCCTGAGGGCTACCTCTCTGCAGGTCATTCCAGAGACAGTAAGGGACTCCAGCTGATGGCTGATGCTAGGGGGGGAAGGGATGTCACCAGCTCAGTGAGACCACTCTCCGTGGAACTGCCCCTACCTAGAGCCCATCATTTCTAACGGACTAAAGGAGCTGGTGCCTTTAAATTCCACAGAAAGGGAAGAAAAAGCACTTTAGTTTCAGTCCGTGTTCTCCATTAGACACCCTTCAGGTGTTAGCAATATTATGCCACAATTTCATTATCCATTAAAGCCAGGTAATAATAAGTACACAAAGGTATTTGGAGCCTATTGATGTTAATGAAAGAGATCAATCTAATTCAGAATGTGTGTGTGGAGAGCTCCTTGGAGATGGAATAGGCCCCAAGGTTAGCCTCTAATTGCCTCCTTGATGGTAGACCCCACCAGTACTCAATTTTGCATGACCGTCTTTATGACATAGTTGGAATTTTTGACGCCCAGACTCACGCTTCATACAGAAGCCCATTTTCCTCCTCTCCCAAGCCCCTCCCACCATTCCCAATTCAGAAAGAATGGGAAAGTTGCTGCCATTTAAGTAAGATCTCTGCATAGGAGCGAGAGCTTCCGGACTCGGAGTTGTATCTGGACCATGGGTCAGGCTGGGTTAGCACAAAGTCCATGATGTCAGGGTGCTTGAATGACCCTGGAATGATTTCTAGGGCTCTAAATTCTCATTCTCTCACTCTCCCTCCCGATCTGGTGGAGCTCAGAAGGAACTTCTCTCAAGTTCATGAGCTGCACTCAATGGATATCTCAACAAAACTACTCTAACCTAATCTATAAAGGAAAACTATGCCAGAAAAAGAGGAAAAGATGGGGCACCTTGCTTTCTCAATTGCCCCTCTGCATTTTTCCAGGGGTGCCCGGGAAGGCTCCCAGCCCTGCCTGCACGAACATCTCACTCATTGTGAGGATATGTGCGTGTTGGGCTCACTTTAGTTCTTCCAACAGCTGTCCACCCTTTTCCATCCAAAATGAATTCTCACATTTTATTCCTACCTCCTCCCACTTCTACCCTCTTTTTTTTTTTTTTTTAAACAACAAAAAAACAAAAAGCTGCCACGTAGACATGGAATGATCACCCTTCTGTTTCTGGAAGCATTATGTCTGATAATGTATTGGAGGGAATCTTCCCCCCTATGGCTGTTGGAGCAGGTGCCAGGCTGCACACAGACCTCCTTGCAGGCAAAAGGTGCCCATGCTCTGAGCCCCCTGTGGAATGTAGCCTGACTCCAATGTGTTAGCAGTGCCCTCTGATAAACAAAACGTGTTCTAGAGCCAGCAGATATGACTGCACATTAGCTCGAGCTAACCACGAATCCTGAGCACTTGATTTAGTAGTAATGGCAGCAATGTACATCAGGCCCAGAGGGGCAAGATATTTAGATCATCTTTCCTCCTGTCTGCCCCACTTGTCTCCACCCCCACACTGGGCAGCCTGGACAGGGACACTGCAGGTGATTAGATCAGGAGGAAGATGGCCCTTTGCTGTCAGGACCCTGGCAGACCAGTGCTGGCAGAGAACCGGGCTCTCAATTTCACATGATTGCCCAAAGGCTACCGAAGGTCACCAGGATGCCTCAGTTGTTAACTTCAGAGCAGGATGACTGGTATGGAGTAAGAGATCATGAGCCCATCAGGGCACATAGCAGGTGTGCGGAGGCATGGGGGCTGAGAGAGGCCAAGGGAGACAAGAGACCTAGGATAGCCACTGAATCTACTTTAAGTCTTTCCAAAGTTGTATAACTGCTTCTGGGCGTGGCTCCCTGCCTATGAAACATGATCTGTGACTACTCAGGGTTCTCTCCCTACTCTGTTCCAGAGGGCAAGGGTGGAAAGCAGCCCCCAGGGCAAAGAGATGCAGGGAACAGCTCCAAAAGCATACAGTGCTATCGATGCCCACCTCTGGCATACCTCAATGTAAACACTGTAAATGCAGAGGAAGCATGGCGGTGAACAGGGCAAAGGGATGGGATCACTGTTCCCGAGACACAGGGAAGCTTCTCCTTCCGTAAGCACTGTTTTACGCCTCTGTCCATCATATTTAAAAATGGACCTACTACACAGAAAGCCTTTCGCCACGACTGGGAAGACAAATTAATATTCAGGGTAAAGGGTGACGTGTAACTACAAATAATGGCTGCTTTATGGAAAGAGTATGAGTGTATGTGTGTGTGAGTGTGTGCGTGCGCACTCCTGTTTATCGGCCCTGCCTCTTGCCTTTGTTTGTCTCCTTCGTGCAGTGTAGGTAATGGTGTGTGCAGCGTTCTCCGGAGCGCTTGGTAGGTGACTGTGTTCCACCTCGCACGGGCTCCTCCCTCACATTTCCCTTTAATGCTCGCCATTATTCGGGCTGCATTAATAATGTTTGTGGGCTGATATCTTTAAAATTAATGAGGTGTTTACTCTTAGCCAAGAAACTCATTGAAATTAAAAAAGCTTTCTTTTTTCCCCTCCCTTTCTCTCACTTAAAAAAAAAAAAAAAAAAAAAAAAGTGGACAAATAAGCCACGACGCTAGCTTTGCTAAAAACCAAGCAGAACAGGCAAACACCCAGACTCCACCACCAGGAAAGTATGAGTTGTGATGAGTTAGTTATACATTAGTCACGTTCAAGCCACAGCTATTTCTAGGAGGCCCTGATTTAACCAGAGCTTTGCTGGAAAGCTGCATGGAACATCTTTTGACCAATGGAGGGGCATCTGTGCCCTCAATAATAGCTTATTTCGATACCACCCCCTCTTAGCGTATGATTATCCAGCATAACCATAGCACCTAGGCTAGTCTGAATTTTCCTTCTTATCCAAAAGGATTGTTTCCAAGAGAATTCATGTCGTGTGTCATCCTGACCTGTCTGTAGTCTCTATTTGTCAATCACAGACATTACCTGGCATGAAGAACTCCTCCCCACCCAGCTATCAACACTATTAGCTGACTTTGCGCAGAAAAGCAGAAATGAATACTGACTGTGGATCTACCAGTTGCATGAACTTGCTACAAACCACTTATCAGGACAGTTTGCCAGAAGGGCCAGGGAAGGGAGAATGGCTGCTTCTGGAGTGCAAAACAGCAGTTTTGCTGTCCTGCACCCCACCCCTCAGGCCCCTGCTGAACAAACTGCCCCATGACAATGCAGCCAAGAGCATCCTGGTGGTGCTTCCGAGAAGCTTGGGTTCTCATCGAATCCCTTCAGAGCAGCTGTTCTCTCTGATCCAGAAACCACCAGGAGTCTCTGAGGATCCTGTAGGTGATTTGTTAGCTAATTGCTCAAGATAGTCAAATTAATAATGATAGCTTTATGCATTTGTTTCTGGAATTAATTAATAATTTACTCAGTTAAAAACAGGACAGTAACGTTAAAGAGACGCTCTTCTCCCACTCTGTTGCTGTTGCTGTATGTGGGTTTTCTTTCTTTTCTTTTTTTTGTTTCCCCCTCCTCTCAGCAGCAATTGGGAGTGGGGATGTTAGTATGCACCGAGAGGCTTGAGGATGCCTGCTAAGGTGGGTGGTTCAGGTGCCTGAAACCATTCTCTTTTTACTCACATATGGAATCCTTACAGTAGGAGTCCAGGATCTGGGACTGAATCTCTGGTCTGTGAAATGCTGTAATGCAAGGGGTGTCCAGAGCCACCTGAATCATCAGTTTTTGGATGATGACAATGAATGAGAATACACGACAGAGCAGAGATCCTTGAGCCCAGCAGAGAAGGCTTGCGACTGCAGAGAAGTAGGCAACAGGAACAGGAAGGACCTACGTTAAAATGAATCTGTGCAAAATCTCCAGTGTTGCTCTCCAGGATGTTGTATGTTGAGGACACAGAAAGAAGCTCCCACTCACTGTCCTTCAAAAATTCCTTTTTGTCAGGCTTAATGTCTTCTCTGCTCCTCAGGAAGGCCAGGTCTACATCTTCCACTGAAAACAAGAGAAACAATGGACTTCCCCACACACAGAGGCCCCAATAACCACCCGCTTTTCCAACTCCCAACTCAAATTATTCCTTTCACTCTTGCCCCCACATGTACAGTCTTACTGAGATGGGGCTCAGTATAACCATTTTGAATTAGGGATAGGGATGTGGAATAGAGTCTCCCTCTCAGTGAAAAAAACAAACAAACAACCAACTGTGAATTTATAGTTTGTACTCCATTATCCATAGAATGATGGACCTGGTCCTACCACTTCTTTTTTTTTTTTTTTTCAACTTTTTTTTTTGTTTTGTTTTGTTTTGTTTTTTAATTTTTGGGACAGAGAGAGACAGAGCATGAACGGGGGAGGGGCAGAGAGAGAGGGAGACACAGAATCTGAAACAGGCTCCGGGCTCCGAGCTGTCAGCACAGAGCCTGACGCGGGGCTCGAACTCACGGACCGCGAGATCGTGACCTGGCTGAAGTCGGATGCTTAACCGACTGCGCCACCCAGACGCCACTGGTCCTACCACTTCTATAACCTTCTCAGTGGCAGAGGAGGCCTAATAGTGTATTCCCAAACCTAGAGCAGCAGTGAGCAATATATCTGGGCACAACACTGTACTCAGTCCAAATTACAATGGTAGCCAAATAGCTGTAAGAAAAGATTTCGATTTGTAAAAACTATGTGCAAGAACAAAATAAACCTCACAGACAGCATGATACAATTTCACCCAAGTGCGCCAACCCAGCACAAGAGTGTTTTCCCATTGGCACACTATGCCACTCACGGTTTACCCGTGTGCAGGATGCTACTGAAAGTTAGGCTGCAGTTCTGCATATCAAATGGAAAAGCGTTACGTCTCTAAATTGCATGTGGAAACCACCTGGATAGGCTTAGCGTTCTTAATGGTCCCAGATGAGTTCACATAGACATAGGGGAGGCCGGGTGATCATTCAATGTCCACACTATATGAAACACAAGAAGACCTCGCTGTTACAGAGAAGGCCTTAGTCATTTCAATACATGAACAGAACTGATTATGTGATGGTAGTGGCTGTGACACTCAGGATTAGTCTAGAAGTGCAACGACAGAATCACATTTCCCATGACGTCATTTACCCTGGCAAAGATGGATTCAGTAATGACAGCCTCAAAAGATAATTCACTTGCTACTTTTGCAACGGACATAACCCATGAGTAACCTCAAGCATTTGTAATTAAATCTGTATCTTAAATGATGTCAACTCATGGTACTTCTACCTGGAATATTCCCAACACTATGATCCTCTTTAGGTTAAGAAACAAAAGACAGCAACAGTGACTGAAAGTGACAACTGGCATAAGTAGTCCAAGCAGTTTAAGCCCCGTAGAAATACACCCCAGCACACTTACAACTCACTGATGATTATATCAGGGGCCCAGATGGCGTTTAGAGGTAGAGAGATCTCCCTAATCCCATTAAACATGGTGGGGCTCCAGGATAAAAATTCGTCATCCCAAACCTGTTAGGAGAAGCTAGAAAAGAAATGTATCAAAAAGGGGCAATGTCAATCTCCCCAAAGAACTGAAGAACGATTTGGATGAATAACCCAACTGATCTGCTTGCTGGTACTGTTAAGGGAGAGGACTTCCCTGCTAACCCCTAAAGATGGTGCCCCAACCAGAAACCATGGCCATATATCTTACACAGATTCTAATAAATTAGATCTGCTGCAGGTCTAAGAAACTAAATTGCAAACACAAAGAAAATATCTATTCCTTAGAATAATTATATTTTGCAACAGATTTAATTTTTTTTTAATGTTTATTTATTCTTGAGAGAGAGAGAGATAGAGACAGAGTGCTAGTGGGGAAGGAGCAGAGAGAGGAGACACAGAATGAGGAGCAGGAGTAGGCTCCAGGCTCTGAGCTCTCAGCAGAGAGCCCGATGCAGGGTTCGAATTCATGAACCACGAGATATGACCTGAGCCAAAGTCGGACGCTTAACTGGCTGAGCCACCCAGGCACCACTATAAAAATCAGGAGTCCAGCATGCATGGAAGGAAACAGCACTTACCTCATAGTACCATATACTGGTCTTTAATTTTTGATTCTGTGCATCCTGCAAAGCAAAAAGAAAATCTGTACCAAATCTCAGAATGTCAATAAATCAAAGCCCAATTCAACAGCATAATAATTCAGAGAAAGAAAACCAAATCTAACTAAAAATGCTGATTTTAAAAGCACTGCCTTGACTCTTCAAATCTAACTATTCTCAGCTCCTAGTTATTACATGTGCCTGTCACTGTGAACTTGACTATAGCATCCATGACAAAATGGCACGAGGACTACACCGACATCTTGAATGATTTTCTAATCCCTTTCCCACCCTAATTAGTTACTCTGCCATTAATCAAAATTAAAAATGACATGTAGTCTTAGCCAATTCTGGGTACAAAGATGAGGCCAAGCTTTTATTTATAATCAAGATATTATTCACAACATTTCAATGACTGTTAATCTCAACTGCTACTGGCAGCCATTCTTGTTAGGTTACCTTATGTTTGGATTTCTCTGGTTATCAGACTGAATGAGCTTAATGTAAATGAAGTATATTTTTGATGATATAAGTAGATGTGATTTACCCATGTCTGCAATAAGTAAGTAATTGTTTTGGAGAAGACCCTTAAGAATAACAACCAAAAAAAAAAGAAAAAGAAAAAGAAAAGAAAAGAAAAGAAAAGAAAAACCACAAAACAAAAACAAAACACTCCTTACCAATTTTTTTCATATCTGTTCTAGTAATGAGCATTCTAAAACTACTATGGTCTTAGGAACTAAGAGGGATATCTCACACCATGTACAAACATTAACTCAAAATTAACATAAACCTAAACATAATGGCTAAAACCGTAAAACTCTTAGAAGCAAACATAGGAGTAAATCTTCATGACTCTGACTAAGACAATGGTCTCTTGCATATGAGGCCACAACCACAGGCAGCCAAAGGAAAAGTAAATGGGACTTCATCAAAGTGAAAAACTTTTGCGCTTTAAAGGACACCATCAAGAAGTAAAAAGACAACCCTCAGAATGGAGACGATACCTGCAGATCATATACCTGATGAGGAGTTAATATCCAGAATACGTAAAGAATTTCTACAAACCCAAACAAAACAATAACCCCATTTAAAAATGGACAAGGGATTTAAATAGACAGTTCTCCAAAGTGGATATACAAATGGCTAATAAGCACATGAAAAGAAGCTCAACATCACTGCCAAGGACCAAATTATGTCCTTCCAAAACTCATATGTGACTAAATTTGGAGACAGGACTTTTAAAAGGTAACTAAGGTTAAATGAGGGCACTATCTACTAGGATTGGTGGCTTTAGAAGAAGAGGTAGAGAGAATGATCTCTCTGTCTCCTCCATGTGGGTATGGAGAAGAAGGCAGGCATTAGCAAGCCAGGAAGAGCTCTCACCAGGAACCTAACTGGCTAGAACTTTGATCTTGGACTTCCCAGCCTCTGGAACTGTAGGAAACAGAGTTGATGGTCTTTGTTATGGCAGTCCATGCTCACCAATACAATCACTAACCGTCAGGGAAGTGCAAATCAAAACCACAGTGAAATACCGCTTCACTCTCATTAGATGGCTACTAAAACAAAACAAAATAAAACAAAAACATAAAATAAGTGTTGGTGAGGATATAAAGAAATTGACATCCTCATGCACTATTAGTGGGAATGTAAAATGGTACAGCTGCTATGGAAAACAGTGGCAGCTCCTAAAAAATTAAAAATAGAATTACCATATGGTCTAGCAATTCCATTCTTTGGTATAAATCCAAAAAGAACTGAAAGCAGAGACTCAGTTATTTGTACACCCATGTTCACAGCACCATTATTCACAGTAGCCGAGGGGTGGAAGCAACCCAAGTGTCAATCAAAGAGGAACGCATAAGCATGATATATGCATACAACGTAATATTATTCAGCTTTAAAAAGGAAGGAAATTCTGGCACATGCTACAACATGAATGAACCTTGAGGTGACACCGCTTCCTTCCAAGTTTTACCAGCTGAGAGATTCTGAAATAGATACTGTTTTTAAAGTCAGTATTATTTACATCTGACTTTCTTCCTCTGAACTGTCATACTGTAGAACTGGGCTTTGATTTACTGACATTCTAAGATCTGGGCTGTCCCCCACTAAAGCACATAAAGGCTCAGTTCTGGGTTTCGCTGCCATCACAAACAGGGGAAAAAATAACCCAAGTTCAAAATGCACTTTGTATTACTGGAAAACACAGCTTTTTCACTCTTCTTTCACAACAAATCTAGTCTTACATCTATGAAATGTCCTGACCAAGTGTTTTTTTAAATCCCCGTCTCGCCAAGTCATGAACGTATCACTAAGTCAGTTATGTGGCTGGGGAGACCAGCATTTTATCCCATCGATTCGTATTGACTGCCATATTGATGCCTCTGCTGGCCCTTCTCTTCCCACCCATTGCTCTGTCATGTTACATGTAACAAGTGTGAAGAATTTTTTTCTAATATATTAGGGGGTATCTGGGAGCATTTGTCATTCAGCCCTAAAGAACACAATGTCAAAAAGGAGTCTGAGGCTAAAACTGAAATCTTTTTTTTTTTTTTTTTTTGTCACAGGAAACAAGTTTCTCAATGCCAGCTGGTGAACATAATTGGTTCTCTGGTGGCATTATTCACAGCTCTTCCCTCTGTGTATCTCTCTCTCTCTCTCTCCCTCTCTTTTTTCTTTAGCTACCTTCCATCTTGCTTGTTAAAAGCAAAGGATATTTCAGAGAATTGGAATTCATTAGTCTTCCTAACAGAGGGAGTCTATTTAGATCTAAATTGGTGGTTAGCAAATACACAGATAATTCCCGCACATTCTTATTTATCTTTCCCAGTTCGTAAGACTATAGAAACAGATGCCTCAACGTCTGGCTGGGAGGCTCTAGTCAATGGGCTGGAAGACAAAGGTATCTGGGATTCGGAATTGACAAAACTCAATAGAAACAAATTGAAACTCTTCACTGTTGAGTAGATTATCTCTATAATCAGATTTCCCTAAGGTACTCATAATACCCAGAAATTCTAAGACAAGACTGTAGTCTTTCATATAAACAAAACAGGAGGCAAAACATAATGGAAGCGAGGTGCCACAATGAGAGCTGGGCTGAAAGCTCTTCACGCCAAACAAAAGTTGCCAGCAGCTCAGCTGCCGCCAGATGCACCCAACAAGTTATCTATTCACACTGGGGTTGTCCTTGGCTGATTCTGTGTGCCATGTCATCAAGTCCTTCCAAACAGGCCCTGCCTCCAGGATGGACTCTAGGCTTGGCCCTGCTGAATGTAATAGAGACGTTCGCAAAGCCTATTAGATGATACCATTCATAATGACGGTACTAAAATTGGCACTTATGTATTTTGATTAATTAACTGCTTGACAAATATCTATCCAGTATCTTTGAAGCAAGATATGCTGTGCTGCATAATATGGGAAATATGAATATGAGTAAGCAAGTCCTTCCCTCAAGAAGCTTATTAATAAATTAGGGTATGTGACATTTTAACAAATCACTATGTGTGTTAAGAAATATACAGACTTGGGGCACCTGGGTGGCTCAATCGGGTAAGCGTCCAACTTCGGCTCAGGTCATGATCCCGCGGTTCGTTGAGTCCGAGCCCCGCATTGGGCTCTGTGCTGACAGCTCAGAGCCTGGAGACTGCTTCGGATTCTGTGTCTCTGTCTCTCTCTACCCCTCCTCCACTTACGCTCTGCCTCTTTCTCAAAAATAAATAAATATTTAAAAAATTTAAAAAATATACACAGACTTCTGTGGATTTAAAGGGAGGAGATATTGCTGTCAGCTTGCAGAATTGAGGGAAATCTTTCTCAGAAGTGGAGATTTGAAGGACTAGAATATTTTACAGATGGAGAAGGAAGACAAAGCCATTTAGTGGAGGAAACAGCATACAGGCAGGAAACAACAAGGAGTTGATTTCATTGTAGTATTGAGGAGATAAGGCTAAGACAGTAGACAGGGATAAAACTAGAGGGATAGAATATAATATTTTTCCAAATTTCTAAGGAAAGTCTGTCTTATCCAGTAACAGGGGTATGTCTAATGTATTCTAGTAAAAAATTAGTATATTCCACAACAGTGGAGAAAAACATATCTTTGAAAAAGTAATGGTGTTCTCCTTAACTACCATGAGGAATCTGGTTTTATTTGCTTTTATCGGGATAGAAAGAAAGAATTAGGTAAAAAAAAAAAAAAATCCAATTTGATACAGTTGTTCTAAGGGAAAATATGAATATAGAACTTAACTCCTTTTCTATATTTATCTCCTAATAAGCCTCTAAAGGAAAGCCTGAGCAATTCTACTTTATCTAAATCAATATGAAATAAAAAGTGGGAGGATGTGGAGGGACCTAGAAGGCCTCTCTTACTCCCTTACTCAAGGCTGATTATACATCTGTCCCAGGGTTTCACATGACATGGTTCATCTCATGTGTCTTTACTCAATTCAAATCATGCTATTCCCACTGTACAATGTCTGGTAAACGACGCAGTCATAATAGCTCACAGACAACCAGCAAAGACTGACATTTCTTAAGTAGGTGAAAATATAGCCCCAGGAAATTAAGTCTCAAGAATTTTAGTTCAATATCCAATTACAGAGAACATTTAAGGGAGTTTTCTGTTGGAGCTTTCTGTAAGACTAGGCCTTTGGAGGAGGGGTGGATATTTCCTGGCATGTATTAAATAATATTTTCTAGGATCTTAGATCTGGTACTTTTGCTAAAACTGAGATTTGTGTGTGTGTGTATCATTTAAATGTTCTGTTTGCAAAGAAATAATGACTGGGGATTTATCTAAGCTGGAGGAAAATTATGCTAAAATATCTTGCATCAGACAAAAAAAAAATAATTTAAACCCTGTTATATTGATTATACTTTCAGTTTCAAATTATGTTTTTCATCAATTACAATGCCTAATTCTCAGTCACAAAAAAATCAGTCTATGACTCCCAGCACAGCACTAAGATATTAACATAGAAAACTACCTCTATTTAAATAAAGAGAAATAATTAAGTGATTTTAACAAAGTACATTAAAATACTAACATTGTATTGTGGGGTACATTATGTATGTAAATGTAAAGTTGAAGGCAAAAATAGTAAAAAAGTCAGTGGAGCAGGTAAATGGAATGTTACTATTGCAAGATTTGTACAATGTATGTGAAGGATAATAACATTAATTCTAAGTAAACTGTATTAAATGAATGATGGAAATGGGAATCCCTAAAAAAAGCTAAAAAAAAATGATTCAGAGACAGGCTAAAAAGCCAATAGAAGAACTAAAATCAAATATTAAAAATATATTTTCTTTACTTAAAAGAAGGCAGGAGAGGAAGGAAAGAAGAAAGAGAACAACAAAAACAGATGGCCCAACTAGAGAACAAATAGAAAGACAGTATTGGTAAATGGATGAAATGCTTCAGTTAAAATGCACAGATAGACAGGTCAAAAAAAGCAATGCCCTGGGGTACTACTCAGCAACAAACACAATGAACTGAAGATTATGGACAACCTGGATGAACCTGAAGGGAATTACACTGAATGAAAACCCTATCTCGAAGGGTTACATACTGTATCTTTGAATTTATATTCTTTTTTTTAAAGTTTATTTATTTTGAGAGAGAGACAGAGAAAGTGCGTGGGGGAGGGGCAAAAAGAGAGAGAGAGGGAGAGAGAGAATCCCAAGCAGGCTCCGTGCTGTGGGCCCAGAGCCTGATGGGGAGCTTGAACCCATGAACTGTGAGATCATGACCTGAGCTGAAATCAAGAGTCTGACGCCTGACCAACTAAGCCACCAAGGCTCCCCTGTGTGATATTCTTAAAGTAACATAAATACAAAGATGGAAGAGAGATTTATTGGTTGCCAGTGGTTAGGAATAGGGGGCAGGGACAGGATGTGGCTATAAAGGAGCAGAACCAGGTAGCCCCATGGTGATGACTGTGTTGCTTAATGTGTGGTAGTGGTGGTCACACAAAGTTACACACATGATAAAGTTGCATAGAAGCTCACACACACACACAGAGACAAATGAATATATGTAAAACTGGAGAAATCTGAATAAACTCTGTGGATTGAACCAATGTCAATTTCTAGTACCGATACTCTATTTGCCTAAGATGTTAACATTGGGGGATGTTGGGTAAAGGGTGCACAGAACCTCCCTATAAATTTATTTGCAACTTCCTGTAAATTTATAATTATTTCAAAATAAAAGTTGACCAAAAAAAAAAAAAAAAAAAGCAAGACCCAACTATATGTTGTCTCCAAGAAATGACTTTGAATACAATGTCACGCGGAGAGATGGAAAATAAGAGGATGGCAAGA
Organism: Panthera pardus; assembly: GCF_024362965.1. Taxonomy (NCBI): domain Eukaryota; kingdom Metazoa; phylum Chordata; class Mammalia; order Carnivora; family Felidae; genus Panthera; species Panthera pardus. Next base: position 103,241,594 of record NW_026526677.1, read on the forward strand.
CACACGCCATGCAAAAAGTAAGCATGAGAAAAACTTCAAGAAAAAGAGTATTACTAGATACGAAGAGGGGCATTTCATAATGATACAAGGATCTGTTCATCAGGAGGGCATGTAATTCTAAATGTATACTCACCCAACAACAGAGCAGAGAAATAAAGCACAGTTATAGTTGGGGATTTTAACACTCCTCACTATGAAATTAATAAAGCAACAAAAATTTAAAAAGTTAGAGAAGATTTTAATAATACTATCGAATACTTTTATCAAATTGATATTTATGGGATAGTAAACCCTTCTATTCAACATTGTACTGTAGGTTCGAGACAGTGCAACAGGCAATAAAAGGAAATACAGGTATAAAGAGTGGGAATAAAGAAGAAACACTGTCTTTATTCATAGACAACATGATCTTCTACATAGAAAATCTGAAAGAATCTACAAAAAAAGCCTCTAAAACTAATAAGGTATCGTAAGGCCACAGGATTCAAGGCCAATACATATAAATCAACTGTATTTTTGTATGCTAGGCAGAGATTCATTTTTAAATACCACTTATAGAATAACAAAAAATGTGAAATAGGGATACACATTAACAATTATGTGTAAAGCACTAAAAACTACAAAATATTACGAGGAGAAATGAAAGGACTAAATAAATGGAGAGACAAAATGGGCTCACGGATTGCAAGACTATTGTTAAAGATGTTGCTTCTCCTCAAATTGACCTATAGATTTAATGCAATCTCAACAAAAATTCCAGCAGTTTTTTAAATAGAAATTGACTCTAAAGTTTGTATGAAAATGCAAAGGACCTATAAGAGTCAAAATGATTTTCAAACAAAAGAACAAGGTTGGAAAACATGCTCTGCTTTCAAGTTTTCTGTAATGCTGCAGTACTTGAGACAGTGTACTGATAGAGGGAGAAACACTGATTAGTTGGACAGAACAGAGTCTAGAAATAGACTCAAAATATATAAAGAACTCCTGGAATTCAATAACATAAGAAGCAACACTATTTAAAACTGGGTAAAAGATCTGAGCACTTTACCAAAAGAGATATCAATTGGCAAATTAGAGCTCAAAAAGATATTCAAGGTCATTAGTCTTTACTGAAATGAAAGTTAAAAAAACACAGTGAGCTATCACCACAAATCTACCAGAATGGTTAACGTTTACAAAGATTGACAATATCAAGTGCTAGCAATCATGTGGAGGAACTGAAACTCTCACACATTGCAGGTGGAATGCAAAATGATACAGCCACTTTGGGACACAGTATGGCAGTATCTTACAAAGTTAAACACGAGCTTATCATACAACTCACAATCCTACATCTAAGTATTTATCCAAGAGAAGTGAAAACATATGCAAATGTGTATAGTGGCTTTACTCATAATTTCCCCACACTGGAAATAACCCACATGTCCAAAAACTGGTAAACAGATAAACCAACTGCAGGACACTCGCACAACAGAATGCTACTGACTCCACAGCAAAATGTGGGTGGTCTCCAAGGCAGCATGCCACATGGAAGAAGCCAAAACAAAGTGTAAAATATCATGATTCCATTTATATGGCTTTCTGGAAAGGCAAAACTATAGTGAAAAAGGTAAGATCACTGGTTGCCAGGTATTGGGGTTAGGGGGAAGTGAGTGGTGTTTTAAAAGGTGTTTCAGGGGCACCTGGGTGGCTTGGTCGGTTAAACGTCCAACTTTGGCTCAGGTCATGATCTCACGGTCCGTGAGTTCGAGCCCCGCATCGGGCTCTGTGCTGACAGCTCAGAGCCTGGAGCCTATTTCAGATTCTGTGTCTCCCTCTCTCTCTGACCCTCCCCTGTTCATGCTCTGTCTCTCTGTCTCAAAAATAAATAAACGTTAAAAAAAATTAAAATAAAATAAAAAATAAAAGGTGTTTCAGAGTGCCTGGGTGGCTCAGTCGGTTCAATGTCCAATTTTGGCTCAAGTCATGATCTCACAGTTTGTGAATTTGAGCCCTGCGTCAGGTTCTGTGCCGACAGCTCAGAGCCTGGAACCTGCTTCGGATTCTGTGTCTCCCTCTCTCTCTGCCCCTCCTCAGCTCATGTGTGCTCATGTGTGCTTGCTCTCTCTCAAAAATAAATAAACACTTAAAAAAAATAAAAAAATAAAAAGATGTTTCATTTTATGTAACTTATATCTCAATTTTAAGATGCTCAAAATCTTGTACAATACAGTTAAAGCAGTGCTTAGAGGGAAATTTACGGCCACAATTGCTAAAATTAAAAAGAAAAAAGGTTTAAAATCAAAGCTCTAAGCTTCCACTTTAAGAAACTAAGTAAAGAAAAACAAATTAAATGTAAGTAGAAGAAAGAAAACAAATAAAGAGCAGATATCAATGAAATAAAAAACAATAGATAAAATTCAAAGCCAATATTTGGTTCTTTGAAAAAAAAATAAGTAAAACTGATAAAGTTTTCACAATATTGGTTAAGGGAAAATAAAAGAAAACACAAATTACCAACATGAGGAATGAAAAAGGCAATATTGTAAACGAATGAATATGACAACTTGGATAAAATAAATCCCTTTAAAAATACAAACTACTAAAAGTGACACAAGAAGAAATAGGAAATATAAACATTCTTACATATGTTAACTAAATTGAACTCACACTTGTTTTTGAGAGAGAGAGGGAGGGAGGGAGCAAGCGAGAGTGGGGGGCGGGGCAGAGTGAAAGAGAGAGAATCTTAAGCAGTCTCCATGCTCAGTGAGGAGCCTGAATCAGGGTTCAATCCCATGACCGTGGGATCATGATCTGAGCTGAAATCAAGAGTCCGAGACTCAGTCAACTGAGCCATCCAGGCACCCACGAATTCACATTTCAATATCTTCTCACAAAGAAAATTCCAATCCTAGATGGTTTTACTGGTGAATTCTATCAAACATTAAGAAAGAAAAACATACGGGCACCTGAGGGGCTTAATCGGTTAAGCAGCAGACTCTTGATTTCAGCTCAGGTCATGATCTCATGGTTGGTGGGATCAAGCCCCACATCAGGCTCCACACTGACAGGGAGTGGAGCCTGCTTCTGATTCTCTCTCTCTCCCTCTCTCTCTGTTCCTCCCCTGCTTGCACTTGTTCTCTCTTGAATAAACTCAAAAAAATTTTTTTAAAAGAAAGAAAAATATCCACATTAAACAACTCCTTCAGAAAACTGAAGAAGAAACATTTTTTAACTAGTTTTTTTAAGGCCAACATAACCCTGGTATCAAAACCAGACATGCACATTACAAGAAATAAAAACTGCTGCCCAATACTCCTCATTAACATAGACACAACCTATATTAAGTAGGAATTTAAATCCAGAAATATAGAAAAAGGATAACATATCAAGATTAAATGGGGTTTATCCTAGGAATGCAAGGATGATTAACATTTGAAAATCGAAATAATTTACCCTAGTAACTGCATAAAACAGAAAAGTTATCTGCTCTCCAAATAGATGGAGAAAAAACATTTGATGTAATTCAATATGTAGTCATGATTAAAAAAAACAAAACAAAACTCTCAGTGTACAAGAAATAGGAAGGAACTTCCTCAACCTGATAATGAACATCTATGAAAAAGCTATAGCTAACATCATACCTAATGGTGAAAAATTTTCCCCTGAGAATGGGAATAAACAAGGATGTCTGCTCTCACCGTTTCTGTTAATGTTGTAGAAGTCTTAGGCAGTACAATTTGGCAATGAAAAAATAAAGAGCATAAACAGATCAGAAAGGAAGAAGTAAAACCATGTGCAGATGACATGATTGTGTATGTAGACAACATTAATCTACAAAAAAACTACTAGAATAAGTAAATTTAGTAAGGCATACAAAGTCAACATGCAAAATTCCTATTTCTCTATAATAACAAATAGAAAATTAAAAAATTTCAAGTAACATTTATAGCAGCATCAAAAATACTTTGGGATACATTTAATAGAAGTATGTGTAAAGGTTCTACACTGAAAATTATAAAACACTGTTGAAGACCCAAATAAATGGAACAACATAATATATTCAAGGACTAGAATAATATTTAATATTATTAAAATGTTAATTCTTCCATAAATTACTCTGTAGATGCCATATCATTCTAAACAAACTCCCAGCAGTTTTTTTAAAAAATAGAAACTGACGAGCTGAGTATAAAATTTATGTAGAAATGCAAAGGTCCTAAAAAAGCTATCTCAGAAATGAAGAACAAAGTCCAAGGACTTACACTGCCTGATTTCAAGAGAAAGAGCCTGACACTTATCAGTCAATTTAATTTTCAATCAAGGCATCGAGCAATTCAATGGGGGAAAAAACAAGGCTGAAACAACTCCTGTTTAAATGCAAAAACCCAAACCAAACCAAAACACAAAAACAATGATAAAAACCTTGATCGATATCATACACCATCACAAAGATTAATTCTTAATAGATCACAGAACTAAAGGTAAGGAGCTGTAAATCTTCTGACAGGAAATACAGGAAAATGATGTCCGTGAACTTGGAGTAGCGAAGACGTCCTAGGACCTAGAAAGCACTAACCACAACTAACGAGCTGGTTTATTTTTTTTTTAATTTTTTTTTTAACGTTTATTCATTTTTGAGAGACAGAGCATGAGCGGGGAAGAGAGAGGGAGACACAGAATCCGAAGCTGGCTCCAGGCTCCAAGCCGTCAGCACAGAGCCTGATTCGGGGCTCAAACTCACGAACCATGAGATCGTGACCCGAGCCGAAGTCGGACGCTCAACCAACCGAGCCACCCAGGCGCCCCCTAACGAGCTGGTTTAAAATGGACTCCATTAGGGGCACCTGGGTGGCTCAGTCAGTTAAGTGCCCCACTCTTCATTTCGGCTCAGGTCATGATCTCACAATTTTTGAGTTCCAGCCCCACCTCGGGCTCACTGCTTGTTGTCAGACTGCGCAGACACCGCTTCGGATCCTCTGGTGTCCTCTTGCACTACCTCTCTCAAAAGTAAATAACAAAATTTTAAAAAAACGAAAGAAGAAGAGAAAAACTACTGATATACACAACATGAGTGAACCTCAAAAACATGATGCCGAGTGAAAAACTCCAGACACAATAGAGGACAACACAATAAAATTTCATGCAACGAAATTCTAGAACTGGCAAAAATAATCTCTGGTGAAAGAAATCAGAACAGCAGTTGTCTCTGTGGGTAGAGGGGATGGGAACTGACTGGGCAGGCAGGCAATGAGGGACCCTCCTGGGGCGATGGAAAGGTTTGTTATATTGACAGGGGTGTGGATTCTATGGGTACACCCAATTACCAGAACTCACTGGACTGTGCACTTAAGATCCGTGCATTTCCACATATGTATGTCATACCTTAATTAGAAAAAAAGTTTGAGCAGTAACTTGAAAAAAATATTAAACTATATTAACAAACAAGCTCAGTAAGGTCTGCTCATAAGAAAAATCAAAATAAATCTGGGACCTATTGATAATGGAAATTTTGTAATTAAGAAGAGAGAGGAGCAGGGGTAAGCCACCATTTACTGAGGGTGTACTGAGACCTCTGCTAACTGCTTTCCATGAATTCTCTCATTTGATTCCTGCAACAACCCACTCTTTAGATATAGAAGGAGAGACAGTTTTATACACAAACTTCCGTCACCATCCTTATCAAACACGTTAGGTATAAACTCAAGACACCAGGGCACTTTTTTCTTTTCCTCAATTTCAGCCAATAAGTGGTAGATGTAGGGGCGCCTGGGTGGCTCAGTTAGACGTCCAACTTCGGCTCAGGTCATGATCTCACAGTTTGTGAGTTCAAGCCTCTCATTGGGCTCTGTGCTGACAGCTCAGAGTGTGAAGCCTGCTTCGAATTCTGTGTCTCCCTCTCTCTCTGCCCCTCTCCCACTCGTGCTCTGTCTCTCTCTCTCAAAAGTAACATTAAAATTTTTTTTTAAATAAGTGGTAGATGTTTTCTTAAATCTACCACGGTCACTAAAAAACATGAGCCATGGGAAAAAAACATACCTATTACTATTTTTGGTGTCAGCAAACTCATAAAATATGTACACTGATCCATGACCACCATTCTTTTTTTTTTAATTTAATTAATTAATCCACACCCAAGTTAGTTAGCATATAGTGCAATAGTGATTTCAGAAGTAGATTTCAGTGATTCATCTCCTATGTATAACACTCAGGGCTCATGCCAACAAGTGTCTTCCTTAATGCCCCTTGCCCATTTAGCCCATCCCCCACCCACAACCCCTCCAGCAACCCTCAGTTTGTTCTCTGTATTCAAGAGTCTCTTACATTTTGTCCCCCTCCTTGTTTTTATATTATTTTTGCTTCCCTTCCCTTATGGTCATCTGTTTTGTATCTTAAATTCCACACACAAGTGAAGTCATATGATATTTGTCTTTCTCTGACTAATTTTGCTTAGCATAATACCCTCTAGTTCCATCCACGTAGTTGCAAATGACAAGATTTCATTCTTTTTGATTTCCGAGTAATACTCCATTGTATATATATACCACATCTTCTTTATCCATTCATCCGTCAGTGGACATTTGAGTTCTTTCCATACTTTGGCTATTGTATGACTATAATTCTTAAAACCTCTTGGGGCGCCTACGTGGCTCAGTCAAGTGTTTGACTTCAGCTCAGGTCATGACCTCACCGTTTGTGAGTTCAAGCACTACGCTGGGTTCTGTGCTGACAGCTTAGAGCCTGGAGCCTGCTTCGGATTCTGTGCCTCCCTTTCTCTGTCCCTCCCAACTCACACTCTGTCTCTCTCAAAAATAAATAAACATTACAAAAATTAAAACAAAACTCTTAATTCCATGAAACTCCTATTTCTAGACTATCTGCGTCTCAGCTTGCAAGTTGGGGACTAGAAAGCATGTGTCTAATAAGTATTTTATCTCACGCTTACTGCTAACATGAGTCTAGTGCAACTTCCCTACCAGCTCAACTGGAGTCTTAAGAATAAAACATCTCCTAGACTCCTGCGTAAACAGCAGGTAGTTTTACTAAAGGGTAACATGAATCAGAAAGCGTAAGATGGTCCTTACCACATCCAATACGGCATGGACAAATACATCCAGGTATACCGTGGTGGCCTTAGTCCGATCATGAACTGGTCTCACTTTCTTGTGATATTTCTGTAATAGCTGCTTGGTGAGACGATATAGAGTAGAATTCCTGGGATGAGGTGTATCTGTGACTAGGATTTCTGAAAAACAAAACTTAGCATCTTAGCATCTTTACAAGATTTCAGACAGTTCAGGACTTGGTGGTTCCTAACAGAACATAGTTTTCAGCTTACCCCAATCTGCTTAAATTCATAGCCAGCTGGTGGGCTTTCTGGCAGACACTTATTTAAAGCAAGCTGATGGTCTAACTGCCCAGTAGAGAAATCTCACTGTAAAGATAAATACACCAACCTGATCTCCAAGGATCTGAACTTCATCTACAATTGTTTTCACAGCAGTCTTGCGTCTTGGAGACAGAATCCTTTATTTCTGTATCACCCCCACCTACACCTACATAGAAAAAAACCTTCCTATACACTCAGCCACAAGTTATGTCCTAATTGGGTTTTTCTTTTGATTTTCCATTCACAATTCAACGGTTAAGTAGAAAATCCAAGCAGGAACATGGACAAACCAATGGACCCAAAGATCTGTGTGGATTCCTCAATAATGGGATTAATGAGATTATAATTCACACCTTTCTTCTCAAAAAAAAAAAAATCTCTTTTTGCACTCAACTGTCTATAAATAAAACATGCTTGTCAGAAAATGAGATCTCTGCTTTGGGAAAAAATTCTTTCTGGTTCCAGAGAACAACCATTTTCTATGACCTGGGAATCCTGATTTGCAGAGGAGCAGTGATTGGTGTTGAGGCAGGGGAGGCCAGGGGAAAGGAAGCCCGGGAAGCGAGCACCAACAATTGGAAGTGACAAATTTGCGAGGGCTTCCTCTGAATTGCAAAAAGATATTTTGCTCACAAGCTCTGCCAGCTCCTGGGGGATTCAAAGCTTCGCTAAGTCATTGGACTGAAGCAAATTGCACACCTCCTGCCACAGTGCGTGAGTGAAATCTATCTGTCGTGTCCTGTGCGTGAATTCACCTCGCCTCTCAGTGGTTTTGATGGTTATTTTGATGAGCCGCTGAAGGTGTGCAGGGTCCAGCAGGAAACTGTAAATGAGATCTCTTCTCTCTGTGCGACAGTCCTGTTTCTACCCGTTTCTTTATGAATGATGTCGTGTCACTCGCCGCCACGGGCAGCAATTTCTATGATTTATCAATGTCAGTGTGACCAAAATGCTAACAACGATGCTGGGGGTGCAACTGCAGACTCGTTGTGGGCAGTGGAATATTCACTTTCATTACCACCAGAGCTGCAAAGCTAATGAGCAGTTTAACTTCCTAACAGTTCACCCAGGAAGACGCCTAAAATGGCATCAGCTATTCAGGCATGCAGGACTAAGGCAGGTGGCTTGCATCAGGCGTCATTTTTAAGGTTTTTGTGAACTGTGATTGTCAAAAAAATGTGCTGTGAACCTCTCCACCTGAGACCATTTCTTGCTGTTGTACCCCAGGGGAGAGAAGTCAGGTGCATAAAAGCAAAGCTGGTTTGGCGCTTTTCCCGTGAACTTTGCTTTGGGCAACTTCACTTTCACCTTGCTTGGAAGCTCCCAATTCAAGTCCCAGTCGGGGAAGTACTGAAATGTGCGTGTTCCAATACAGGAAACTATCGGAGATAGAGTGAAAGCATAATTCTGAGAAATGAATGTGTTTTCCCTACACCCTCTGCCCATAAAGACCCAAATTTTCCCTCTGCTATCTTTTCTAGGAAACAATCCATAGATACCCTATAGAATAACATAAGTTTCCAGAACATGTCAAAGTCTTTGGGTAAACAGAGAAAGTTCTGGAATCTAGAACTAGGAACAATAGAGAAACAAGCAATGATAGGAAGAAAAATAAGAAGGAAATGAAAATATGCTGAAATAAACTATAAGGGCAGAGTTCTTTGTTCAAAACAGGAAGAAATAATAAATTACATTTCTACTATGAATGCAAATTTGCATGAGGAGAAAGATCAATTACAAGAGAGAGATTAAGGATTTAAGTGACCATTAATTAACAGTAAATTATGCCCCCTTGAAAGCTAATGTGACATTCACACAAGCACTAAATGACTCAGTTCAGTGATGTTTCAACAGAGCTGGTGGAAATGATCCACAGACCCAGGAAAGATTCCTTGTTAGCACTGCCTCTGTGGATGCTAATAATTTATTTGTAAGATTTCTGGAAAGTAGAATGTGTTAGGGGACTGAGCTATGAAGCACTTTTAGGTGAAGAGAGATTTTTTTTTAAGGTAAGAATACAATAGAATTATTCGTTTTCCTTGTTTTAACAAATTACTCTCACACCTATCTTAAAGTGTTCTGGGCACTCTGATGAAAAGGGATGTTCTTGCTTTAGTGAGGATGTCATGTCTAGGATTATTAAAAAAGAAAAGAGTTATACATCTATCTGAGGGGTTACAAGGAAATTCAGATTTAGGTGTGTGGTCTGTTGAATTCCCAAATCTGACTGAATATGTGTCATATGCCAGGCACTGTGCTAAGAGCAATTGACATGGATTATCTCATTTGGCTTTTACAGCAGCCTTATGACATAGGTACCCTACAGCCCGATGCAGAGTCACTTTGCTACAGGTAAGGGACTACAGGCTCAGTGAGGTTAGTACCACCCAAAGTCCCACAGCTTGCAAATGAAGAGGTTGGAATTTAAGCACAAGTTATCTGGATCCAAAGCCCAAGCTCTTAAGCATGACACTACACTGACCTGACTCCCCCAAAATATTAGGGATAGCAGTGAGTAACCCTTCAAAAGGAAGACTGACATGTTGCATGGTGTGCATGACCGGGTAGAAACAGCCCGCTGTTATTTTCTGTGTGTGTGTGTGTGTGTGTGTGTGTGTGTGTGTGTGTGTGTGTTTAGGTCAAAAGTATCTTACATTTGCATTGCACCCTACAATTTCACAATGTTATCTTATTAGATCTTCACAAATATACAAGAGAAACATTTAACTTACAGGAAAACTGAATCTCTAAGAGACTAACTGGCTTCTTCAGAGTTACATGGCTGGTGAGTAGTGGAGTAGGAACCAAACAGGTCTCCTAACCTGGGCCTCTTACCCCAGCACACATCACCTCCAGGCAGTGGCCTTGAATTGGTGGTTGGTTCAGTGCTCTTGCATTTACAAATCATCTTGATATTAACCCAGCAAAGATTCCAAAGGGCAGATTTTTCTGCAACACATGTTCCCAGTATGATTTTTAGTCAAGTACGGATTACTAGACACCATTAAAACACATTTTCTGTCACATTTAGAACAAAAATCAAGCATAATACTACACATTAGAGATATCGTTAAGAACAATTTCTTTCTTTTCCTTACCTTCTATCCTTCTATCTTACTTAGCTTAATGTTTACAATTATTTTCTGCTAAGAAACTCATCTGGCATTTAATGAAATTTCCTATTTTCATTTTTATAATTAAATAATTATTTTATCCTTGAAGTTCAACATTCAGGATTTTTATACTTTAAGGCTAAGTGGCTATTTTTCTTCTCTACCCAAGAAACACTCATTTCCAGCTGCTTTGCTACCAAATTCCTTCCTCATTGCCATAAATGACGGATTCCACTTCCAGTTATATTTTAAAACATGGAAATTCCTAGATGTGAGTTCCACAAGACCCCTCAAAAAAGTGGGGTGTTGGGAAACACCAGCCTAAGTGATCTGCTTGATCTGTATGTGTCTTTAAGAATCCATTGTATCCGAACTCTAATGGCCCAATTCAGTGTTGTTAATACTGGAACCATAAAAGTGTAGTTCGGTTCCAGAAATATGGAAAAATATTTTAGTTTCTAAAGCATTTTAAGGGGAACTGTACACTTAAAACACGCAAGTTCATAGTGCTTGTCTTTTGAGATATACTCATTATCTATACAGACTTTGTACAGCTGGATGAAACCCTTAATATCAAAATGATATCCGGGCATCTATAGCCATGCTGGATCCAAGAGACTCTTTCTGTGGTCTACTAAAAGCTTACAATGAAGCCAAGATCATTTTGGATAATAAAAATGTATTATTCAGACATAAAAGCAAATCTGAAAAAGAATGCCCCAGACTATCAATGTAAATTGCTGCCAAGAAAGCCTGATTTCTAGAGAAACAGGGGCTTATCAAACAGTTTTAACATTTCAGAGCATATTAAAGCTGCCTGTACAAAGCCCCACTGTGGGCCTCTGTGTGTATGTATACATGTAGATAAAGATACAGATGTGGATATACATATACATATACGTATACATATACATATACATACACATATCTATCATCGTAGGTCTCCATGTAGCTTCAGAGGACTAGGCGTTGTACAGATGATAAATAAAAACAAACACTTGAAAAGAGTTATACAGCACAATGTAGACAAATATCATCTCTCGCTCCTAAGAGTTAATACTCAATGCCTTAAATAAAATCATTACAAGGACCCACCTGAGGCAGCCACCAGGATGAATGGCTCCACAGAGGAGCCATTGCACCTGCCGTTGTTCCCGGGCACATCCCAAAGAGAAGAAACGTAGACTTGCCTATGGGACGGAATACCACTCAATTTTTCCCAAAGGGGCCCCTCTTCACTCCGTTCTTTGCTGTTTGCCAGTTTATGCTGTCCTCACCGGTGCTATTTTGTAAACATTGAACAGGACCAAAGGCGACGCCAGCACCACACAATGTTTCAGAGTTGATGCCACAGCAATACCCCTTAACTTCTCCATTTGGTTCTGCCCCAGCATCAGATCGTGGCCAACATTTCAATTTCCCTGACAAGAGATAGCTAAGTGAAAAATGTAATCTAAGAGGAGCCCCTAAGGAGGGGACATTCCACACTAATACGGTTTCCTTTACAGCCTTTACCTAAGGCGATAATCTTGCTGACATTCAGGACACTAATTTCATTAATAATTGAGACCTAAATAGCTGTTCTAAACCAGACTTATGCAGGAGCATCTTCAGCATTTGACAATGGCTATTGGACTCTTGAATCACACAAAGCTAATGGAACCCTGTTATTGCCTAATCAAGAACAGCTGCTAACAATACAGTGGGGAAAGTGCACTCTGTCTTTCCTGAGCTCCTTTAATTAAAAGAAACGTTGATGTTTGATAAATGGGGGTGCTTCTTAAATTGTCACTGAGTATACAATCCAGAAAGTAAACCATGTATGAGAGGATCCTTCTAGGCTGATTGAAGATGAGAGCTACGAAAGCTGGACATCATGTGATAAATTTTTTCTTTCATCTTTTCACTGAGCACCCATACTCTTCATTATGAAGGAGAAAGAGACCTAATTCCATATGATTCTATCTGCCACTGGTAGACCCCTAGATGCTCTAGAAACAAAACTGAATTTCATACCATTTCCAACATCTATCTGCTTTTTACTACGAGTGGGATTGTAGAGGCATAGGATTGAGATGAGTTTCACCGAGCAAACCGAGGGGAGAAATACATACCTGATCCCTGTTCTGCTAATTTATCTAGTCCCTTTGTTTACAATCTGTGAAGCTGTCTCCTTAATTTTCATCTACCAATAAAACGTAGCCCGACTGACTCCCTACTGTTGGTGACAGGAGTTACAAATATGGAAAGGGAGGAAACTAGGATGAACCCTGAGGCGTTGAGTTGGTTTTGGAGGCATCAGTGTGAACTTGTGGTTTTCAATACATGTGGCTACATATAAAAATAAACACAGATGTCAATGTGTGTGTACAGATGTTAATACATACTTGTATCCCAAGCTCTGTGCACTGGTGAGTCTGGGAGCCAGGACACCCCAGTAGCAATGAGTATACCCGACACCCAGATCTTAGTTTCTAAATAACACACTTACCTAAAAGGAAGACATGGAGCTGAACAGGGGATGTGTGAGAAGACCCAAGAACATCTTGTTGCGTCACAAAGTAAAGAAGTGCTAAAAGAATGACAAGGAGGGGCACCTGGATGGCTCAGTCGGTTGAGCATCCGTCTTGGGCTCAGGTCATGATCTCGTGGTTTGTGGGTTCGAGCCCCGCGTCGGGCTCTGTGCTGACAGCTCGGAGCCTGGAGCTGTTTCAGATTCTGCGTCTCCCTCTCTCGCTCAAAAATAAACATTAAAAAATAATTAAAAAATAAAAGAATGATAGAGACATGTTAAAAGGGCATAGTTAGTTGAAGGATCTCCCAAAACAAAATACAAATCCACAGGGTGCTTGAGAGGCTCAGTCAGTTAAGCGTCTGACTTCAGCTCAGGTCATGATCTTGTGATCGGCAGGTTTGAGCCCCACGTCAGGCTCTGTGCTGACAGCTCGGAGCCTGGAGCCTGCTTCAGATTCTGTGTCTCCCTCTCTCTCTGCCCCTCCCCCGCTCATTCTCTCTCTCTCTCTCTCTCTCTCTCTCTCTCTCAAAAATAAACATTAAAAAATTAAAAAAAAAAAGAATCCACAAGTCCATGCTGATTTAAATAAATGAATGAAATGAAGACTTTTCCTTAAGTTAGAATGCCAACTAATACATGTAGAAGGAATGTCAGAATCTTCATAGTCATAATTCACTCAAAAAACATCAGTGGCTGATAAAACCTAGCTGGCGAAAGTTTGATGAAAAACAGGACACTTACACAACATACTTATTAATCAGAATGAGTAAAAAAAAAACAAAAAAACAAAAAAAACTTTCCGTGGAGAAATCTGGCAGACAACACGTTAATCAAATGATGAAAATTAACGTTACCAATCACGGGAGTTGTGTGCCATGAGATAGGAGGGACTGAGAAGACACAGCTGCACTTCCGTGATCATCCTGCCAAAAATTCAAAACTTGCATCCATCTGGAAGGAGACACCAGATAACCCCATACTGTGGGACACGCTACAAAACAGCTCATAATCTTCAAAAGTGTCAGGGTTAGGGAAGCTGAGGAAAGACGGAGAAACCGTGTCCCATAAAGCCCATTAAGGAGACATGACAACTGGGTGCAATGTGTCACTCTGGATTGGATCCTTTTGTTACAAAGAACATCTTGGGGAGACTCCACAAAACCCAACGTGGGGCCTAGAGACTCCCGATTTTGATGGAATTGAGATCATGTAATGTTCTTGTTCGTAAGGATCACATTCTGAGCACTCACAGGCGACAGAGCATCATGTTGGCAAACTACTCTCAAACGGTTGGGGGCGGGATTCATGTTACTATTCTCCCAGTCTTGCTGTGTATTTGAAAATATTTCAGAAAAAAAAAAAAAAAAAAAAAAGAAATGTAACCTGGTAGTGAAAATTTGATACAAACTTATGGAAAGTTTAGAAACATCCTTGAAAGAGGATGGCCAGATAAATGGGGCTTTATCAAGAGATACGATCACCAAAGACTGATCTGGCCACCAAAGTCCCAGCACTTTCCATGAGGAGAAAAGCAAGCTGCAGACAGACATATCTATGTACCTAGCACTTTTTATGGGAAGGTGACACAGAAGCTTCCCTTTATGCAAAGGTTTAATCGCGATGATGATCGGCATTACTTTCTTGCCACACATTTTATTTTAGCAAGCCATGGTAAGTCAGACCTTCTGGGATATGCTTTCCCCTCCCTTTTCTTCTCACTTCCTCATGTACCCATCTGTTACTGGAAGGCCACTGCTAATGATGTGTAATACAGGTACATTACAACCTTCATTAGCTAATTTAACAACAGTCTGGTGATCCTGCCCATTACAGCTCTTTATTGGCTGATGAATTCTGCCAAGATGGGAACGGTTTTGTGTGACTGACTTGTTTTCAAAATAGTTTATACACAGACGCTTCCCCATCTTTCCTTGATCGCCTTGCTCTGTATCACCAAATGGCTCAGATATTTGTTTTTCCAATCTTACTGTCCTGTCTGGATTTAGTTTGTTTACTTGGTGCCTTTAGATTTGGTATCTCTTCCCTGTTCATTTTTTTTTTTTTCATGAAAATTTAATTTTTCACGAAATTTTTCAGGAAAATGGTCTCTTCTCACTCATTAATACAGTACTTTTTATCCATTACTCAAAGATCTCACCACACCCCTCTAAGCTATTTAGGAAGGATGAATGTGAGGTGAACCCCGTTCAGGCCTTTCAAGCAGATCAGTGTATTAAAATGAAAAAAATGGAATTGTCAGAAGCTAAGCATTCAGCCTTCTTAAAATATCAGCTAAGAAAAAGACTTAGTAATCTGAGGTTTGAATCTGTTGTTTCTTGAATGCAGTCTAGGGTCAGGCCTGTCACTAAGAGGCTACCTAGAGATGTATTTCTTTCAGAAGTCCCGTCTCCACATTCCCAGGAGCCCTTGCACTTTGTCTCTCCATTATTTCCAAGTAAGATACAACACCTCTTAGCTGGACCAGTGTCTTTTGGAAGAAGGAGGGGGAGAGGTTTTATTATGCAAACATAATAAGAAGTGTTTATTATGCAAACAGCAACTGAGTTATGTGTCCTTTAAGACTACTAAATAGTTTTTAATTACTGCTATATCAGTAAATCCCATAAATATGCAAATGCAATTAGTTCACAAAACAGACCTTAAATATCTTTATTCCTCTCCAACAAAATTCTTTGAAGTTAATCGCTAACTCTCTTTGTTCACTCTCTTGGCAGTTGTGCTAACATTGACAGGAATTTTGACAGATGTACATATTCAGGGGAAACCACATTTTCTGAGCACATCTGGTCAGGCTGGAGCAGAAAAGTAGAAATGGACACTCTAGCCGAAATCAAATATTTAATGAGTACAGTCCCATGTGAAACTTCTTTTACTCTATAGCATTATCCTCTGAAATAAATATCAAGGTAGCCACTGGGACACCACTTCAAGTACAAAGCCGCACTCAACATTTGATTTTCTTCTGGCTCAGAATTTCATTTTTAATAATAACGCACATTTTCTCCTGGTCCTTAAAAATGAATGAATGAATGAGTGAATGAACGAATGAATGAACGAACGAACGAACGAACAGAGGAATAGTATCCCCCATGACCCTGGCCCTTCCTGGCTATGTGACATGGTTTTCTATGGGAAGTCATGGAACACAGGAGTCAGTTTCCCAGGCTTTGGAATCTGACACATCTCAGTTGCCCTCCCAGCCCCCACTTGCTAGATGCTCATGGCCGTGGTCAAATTGCTTACTGTTTTTAAGCTTCAGTTTTCACATCTGTAAAAAGGGTGTCATAGGCTCTGTTTAGTTTTCTATGGCAACAAAACAAATTCCTACACACTTAGCAGCTTAAAACCAAACTCGTTTGTGAGCTCATGGTTCTGTAAGTCAGAAACCCAGGTACAGCTTGAATGGGTTCTCTGCTCAGGGTCTTAGAGGGGGAAGTCATGGTGGTATACTAGAAATGGCTCTTACTGCATCAAAAGAGCCAACTGTGGGGCGCCTGGGTGGCTCAGTCGGTTGAGCATCTGACTTCGGCTCAGGTCATGATCTCACGGTCTGTGAGTTCGAGCCCCGCATCGGGCTCTGTGCTGACAGTTCAGAGCCTGGAGCCTGTTTCGGATTCTGCGTCTCCCTCTCTCTCTGCCCCTCTCCCGTTCATGCTCTGTCTCTCTCTGTCTCAAAAATAAATAAATGTTAAAAAAAAAAATTAAAAAAAAAAAAAAACAAAAGAGCCAACTGTGTACGTCCCTTCCCAACTCTGTTCAGTGACATCAGGTTAGTAGCTTGAGAGCAGCCATGATGGGAATGTCTGCCACACGGATGTCGGACATCGGCAAACACTACCAGTCAGGGCTCCTCCCACCAGCTGGCTACCAAACACCTGCTAGTGTGCTATGGCCCACTCCCTTGAACTTCCAGGGTCTCACAGATACCTCCTACATTATGGCATTTATGCAAGTATATTGTGACCTTCCTGTCTCTTCCAGAATCCTGTGAATTCTTTGAAGGTAGAGCACTGTACCTAATTCATCTTTGTGTCTCCAGCACAGAGCTTGGCACCTAGTGAGTACTCATTAAATACATAAGAAGGATGGAACAAAGAGAGGGAGGGAAGAATTAACAGACGGGCAGAAAAGAAGTTTGGTTTATGCAAGAAAGAGGACACACCAAAAGGGATGAGCTTTTTCACAACCATACCCAATATGCTGTCCTTCCTCCGCCATCTCAGAAAGGATGGGCGGGAACGATGACTCGGGTTCAGAGCAAGATCGCTTTTGGTGGGTTTGGTCCAGAGCCAGCCAGCAAGCCATGCAAAGGATACACACTGGATCCAGACACAGGGAGTTCATGCCTCTTTGATTCTCTCAGAGGGTGCTAAAACTCAGGGGTCTCACAGTTACCTGGAGAGAGATGTCTGTCCCCCCGCCCAAAAAAAAACTAGAGGAACACGGGATCACATGGTTTGCTGCTTCTTGTCATGTCTCTGAGACATCGGTTCCAGGATGCTGCTTCAACTGCCATGTAAGGCAGGTGGTCTTAGTAATCTGCATCGTCCAGGCCTTCTGCACACATTATGGGCCTTGAAGTCTTGCTGTGCCAGCTCTGGGCATCTCCCCGGATCTGTGGCGCACTGCAGGACCCAGGGCTTCTCCATTTAGGCCCATTTAGAACTTTTCTGTGGAGAGACCACGGTCAACCACAGCAGCCAGTAAGATATTCTGGTTCGGGTCTAAATTTCTGGATATTTCCAACTCTGCTGCGGACTCAAGATGGGGCAAGGGCTTTGACCTGCTGGAGCCTGTTTTATTTATCCAGCCATCCATGTTCTCACTATGTGGGGAGTTGTGGTGGACATTGGGGAATATAAAGAAAGTTCAAGGAACCTGGAATAGAGGTGATGGATAAGAAACACTGAGCACACAATGAGATAAACACTAGCTAGCTGGTAAGTGAACTCGGGACAATGGAAGCAAAAAGAGGAGCCAGACTTGGGGTGGGGTGAGAAGAGGTGTTTCACAAATAGCATTTGTGTTGGGAAAAGGTGAGGGCAGGAAGAGTGGAACTCCCAGCAGAAGGAATAAGGTAGGAAAAGGCCGAATGGTACCTTCCCTGGGACTGCAAGCCTCCTTTTGTAAAACTGGGGAGCAGACAGAACACAGGTTTCTACCTGAACCATCCTAATTGCCCAAAGAAAGGCCAGTTGCTTTAAACATAAACACATGAAATAAAGTAAAAGAAAAGAAAATTAGGGAGCAGATAATTCTAGACTCACAAGATGAGCGGATTAACACATTGATGTTGCAAAGTGTTGAGGGAGGAATAAAACAGAAAAGGGAAATATTGTATGAGTCTGTATAAGTGCCGTTATTATAAAGCTGTCTCTAAATGGTCTGTGGCAATTATTCTAAAATGCACAACAGCTGTATTTGTCCCCTTTCTGCCACTGCTGAAATTTACACTGTCATTGCTCCAGGAGGATAGCTTGGCACTAATAACAGGCTGGCTGACTATGGCTGGAGTGTGACAGACCTCTAGTTAGAGCCCTTAAAGAGGAGAGAGGAGTGGGAAAATGAAAAGCACAGTGGAAGCCAAAGTAGATGCAGTCAGAGCACCGCCTTGTGGCAGCCATTGCACCTGCAGCTCCAGGGAACATCCATCCAACCTATTGTCCGTTGTACTTTAGTGTTCACGTTTCCACAGCTTGAAAGTCATGCCATGCCTCTATTCATGCCTCTTGTCTTCTTTGCTCTAAACATTCCTCTCCAGGTTCCCCAACACCAATTCATCTAATCTATTTCTACTTTGCTTGCAACTGTCAACAAATTCCTCTTTGCTTACTTCCTTACTCTTCCTTCTCCAAACTCTTGGTCCCAGGAGCACCCAAGTTTCCCAGTGATTCAGTGATGTTTGAAGAGGTAGTTTCTCTTTCTCCCTAAGAGTGGAAATAAAGAAAGCCTTGGCTCTCCACTTCTGAAATGTTATAAAAAGTATTATTAAAAACCATATAAGGGCGTCTGGGTGTCTCAGTGGAGCGTCCAACTTCAGCTCAGGTCATGATCTCATGGTTTGTGGGTTCGAGCCCCATGTCGGGCTCTGTGCTGACAGCTCAGAGCCTGGAGCCTGCTTCCAATTCTGTGTCTCCCTCTCTCTGTCTCTGCCCCTCCCCCATGCATTCTCTCTCTCTCTCTCTCTCTCCATCCCTCCCTCCCTCCCTCCCTCCCTCAAAAATAAACATTAAAAAGATAAGAGATGAGTTTAAAAATTTTTTAGTGTTTATTTATTTTTTGAGAGAAAGTGACAGAGTGTGAATGGGGGAGGGACAGAGAGAGAGGGACACACAGAATCTGCAGCAGGCTCCAGGCTCTGAGCTGTCAGCAAAGAGCCTGATGCAGGACTTGAACCCATGAACCCTGAGATCATGACCTGAGCCAAAGTTGGATGCTCAACCAACTGAACCACCTAGGAGCCCCAAAACTAATAAAGAATTTTAATGTTATAAAGGTCTACCTTTTCTAGAATGTCATATAGTTAGAATCATACAGTATGTAGCCATTTCAGAATCAGACTTGTAAATACAGAGAACTGATGGTCGCCAGAGGGGTGGGTTTGGGGGTTGGGCAAAATAGGTGAAGAGGAGTGGGAGATACAGGCTTCCAGTTATGGAGTGAATAAGCCACCAGAAAAAAAGGCACAGCATAAGGAACATAGTCAATGGTATTGTAATAGCGATGTATCAGGATGTATCAGGACAGACCAGTAGCCACACTTGTGAACACAGCATAACATATAAACTTCTTGTATCACTATGTTGTACATATGAAACTAATGTAACATTGTGTGTCTATTATACTTAAATAAAACATAAAATAAAACCATGCATTTTCTCTAAGCACTAGGTTAGGGGCATTACACAAATTTTGATATATTGTATATTCATTACTTTTCTGTCTTAAATATTTCCTAACCTCTCATGATTTTTCTTGCCCCACAGATTATTTAGAAGTAAGTTGTTTATTTTAAAATTTGGGATGTCTTTCTAGATATTGTACGATCTTCCTCGACTTATGATGAGGTTACATCCCCATGAACCCATCATAAGTTGAAAATATCATTAAGCAGAAAATGCATTTAATACACCTAACTTACCAAACATCATAGCTTAGCCTACCTGACCTTAGCTGGGCTCACAACACTTACATTAGCCTACAGTGGGAGAAATTCATCTAGCGCAAAGCCTATTTTATAATAAAGTTTAATCTCTCATATAATTTACTCAATACTATACTGAAAGTGAAAACCCGAAACCAGAATGGTTGCATGGGTATAGAATGGTTGTAGGTGGATCAATCGTCGACCCTGGCGACCATGTGGCTGACTGGGCACGGTGGCACAAAGCTGCTGCCCAGTGTCACAACAGAGAACCATACTGTACAGCAGCAGCTCAGGAAAAGATCAAAATTCAAAATTCATAGTGGTTTCTAATGAATGTGTATCACTTTTGCACCATTGTGAGGTTGAAAAATTGTAAGTGGGATCTTCAAAAGTTGGGGACCATCCGTACTGTTCTTGACTTGCAATTTAATTTTGTTGTGGTAAAAGAACATATTCGACGATTTCAATAATCTTATTTTGATTGAGAGCTGTTTTGTGGGTTAGCATATGATTTGTTGTAAAAGCACCGTGTGTACTGAAAGGAAGGTGCAGTCTGACATCGTTGGATGTAACATTCTGTGAATAACAATTAGATCAAGGTGGTAGACAGTGTTGTTTGGGTTATATTTTTACGGTTCTTTTCTGTCTCTTGTTGCACCACTTCCTGTGGGGTGTTAAAACCTCCTACTACCATTGTGGAATTGTCCATTTCTTCTTTTTATCCTTTCAATTTTTGCTTCATGCATTTTAGGAGCTCTGTTATTAGGCACATACACATTGACCCACATTTACGAATATCACGTCTTCTTGATGAAGCCATGTATCCATCATTATAAAATGGCCCCGTTTCTGATAATACTCTTTGCCACAGGTCTGTTTTGTCTGGTATTAATAACCACTGTGGCCTTTCTATGCTTATTTACGTGCTTTAACAGAATACCACAGACTGGTTGGCTTAAAAATAACAGGAACTTATTTCTCACCATTCTCGGGGCTGGAAGTCTAAGGTCAGGGTGTAAGCATGATCAAGTTCTGGTGAGGGACCTCTTCAGGGTTGCAGGTTGCTGGCTTCTTGTATCCTCGTATAATGGAAAGGGGACTAGAGAACTCTCTGGGGCCATAATATATAATAAGGGCATTAATTTCATCATGAGGGCTCCACCTTCATGACCTAATCACCCCCCAGAAGGCCTCACTTCCTAATTGGGGGTTAAGATTTCAATATATGAATGGGGGGGGGGGGTGGTGGAAACAAACATTCAGTCCATGGCACATGGTATGTCTTCTCTTTCCATCTACTTGCTTTCAGCCTACATGTGTGTTTATATTTAAAGCACATCTCTTACATATAGCATATTTGGGTCTTCTTTTTCATTTCATTTTGTTAATTTCTGCCTTTTAATTGGAATATTTGATCCACTAATATTTAAAGTAGTTTTTGATACGTTTGGATTTAAGTTACCCATTTTATTATTTGTATTTTATATTCTTTTTTTAAAAAAAACTCCTCCTTTTCTGCCTACTTTTGGATTTTAACTTTTTAAAAATTTTAAATGTTTATTTATTCTTTAAATAGATATATAGAGAGAGAGACAGAGCACGAGCAAGGGAGGGAGGGCAGAATGGGCGACAAAGAATCTGAAGCAGGCTCCAGGCTCCAAGCTATCAGCACAGAACCTGACACAGGTCTCAAACTCACAAACCATGAGATCATGACCTGAGCTGAAGTTGGATGCTTAACCGAATAGGCCACCCAGGCACCCCTGGATTTTTTTGGTTTTTAATAAAGATTACCTATTGGCTTTTGAGCTATACTTTTTGCACAACTTTTTTTAGTGGTTATACTAGAAATTAAAATAAACATTGTTCACACAGTCTACTTTTCAAGTTACTACAGCACTTTCCCATCAAATGTAGTTACCATGCAATCATTTGGTTCCATTTACTGGCCCCTGCCATCACCATGCTCTGTTGTGTCATGTGTTACATCTAAATACTTTTCCTTTACACAATACGTACCCTACTATAAAGCCAAGTCAATGACTTTTTCATTTCAAATACTGAATGTTTAAGCTTGATTTTTTTTTCATTTTGTTATTATGTTTTATAATTATCTGTGGAGGTTCTTCCATTTTGCTTACTACAAGTATGGTTTCCTTTACTTCACAGAGCTTAGTTATCACAGACACTTTAATGTTCTTGTCTAATGGATTCTAACATCTTCATCTGGCCTGTCTTTTCTCTTGGTAAGAGGTCATATTTTCCTGGTTCTTTATATATCGAGTAATTTGGGATTGTATTCCTACATATTATGTTTGTTTTTAATGTTTTTTTATTTTTTTGAGAAAGAGAGAGAGAGCAAGAGAGAGGGAGGGTTGGGATATAGAGAGAGGGAGACACAGAATTGGAAGCAGGCTCCAGGCTCCAAGCTGTCAGCACAGAGCCCGATGCAGGGCTTGAACCCATGAACTGTGACATCATGACCTGACCTGAAGTCAGACGTTTAACCAACTGAGCCACCCAGGTGCCCCCTTATATATTATGTTTTACCGAGACTCTCAATTCTCTGTCTAAAGGATGGAGAGGGTGTTTGTGTGTGTGTGTGTGTGTGTGTGTGTGTGTGTGTGTGTGTGTGTGTGTAACCTCTTTCTCCAATGAATGTTGATGTTTTTGTGCTTTGGCAGTGAATTAATTTGGTGAGACCCAAACTGCAAACTGTCTCTTTTGGACACAGGCAACAGCTCAAAGCTCATCTGATTTCTTCTGTCCTTTTTGAGGTGCTTTGCGGCTGGTGGAAGGGTCAGCCAGAGACGTGGTTAGACTCTGCACAAAAACCTGGGGATCTTTTTCTCTACCTCTCTCCTCTTCACAATTCCCTCCCTTTCTTTTGGGTTGCCATGTTTGTCCTAAACTCTAGTTTTCGGTTCCTCAGGCCAGAAGCCTGGTTGGTTTTCCACTAGCACTTCAACCACCGCGTGTCATGCTGTGACTATGGTCCGTTATCTGAGTAAAGCTGAAATACTGGGGCACACACCCCTCTTCGGACCTTTCTGCCACGTTACGACTCCCTCTTGAAACCTCTATTCAAGCTCCAGATACTTCAGGTACTTTTTATTTTGTCCAGACTTTGTAACTGTTATCTGTTAGACAGCAGATTTGATAAGATCTTAATCCTCCATACCAAAAGCAACATTCTTGATTAATTTATTTTATAAATTAAAAAAAAAATTTTTAATGTTTATATTTGAGAAAGAGACAGAGAGAGAGTGCACAAGTAGGGGAGGGGCAGGGAGAGAGGGAGACACAGAATCCGAAGCAGGCTCCAGGCTCTGACCTTTCAGCACAGAGCCCGATGCGAGGCCCGAACTCACAAACTGTGAGATCATGACCTGAGCTGAAGTCGGACACTTAATGGGCTGAGCCACCCAGGCGCCGCTCGATTAATTTATTTTAAAAAGCAACACAGTGGGGTGCCTGGGTGGCTCAGTCAGTTGGGTGTCGAACTCTTGATTTCAGCTCAGGTCATGATCTCATGGTTCACGAGTTCAAGTCCCATGTCGGGCTCCATGTTGATGGTGTGGAGCATGCTTTGGATTCTCTCTCTCTCCTCTCTCTCTGCTCCTTCCCTGTGCATGCACATATGCTAACTTTTTCTCTCTTAAAATAAATAAACTTAAAAAAAGGCAATACTATCTCAGCAACATAAAAAGAAAATAAATGTAACTTGTTATGGACTGAACATAATCATCAAAATCACAATTATTAATTACTAAGTTTTCAAATCTGAAGAAAAATAAATAAGAACTACAAGTAACAATGAATCACATAACTTCTGTAAAAAAAATGAAAGTATTTTCAGTCTGTCATTTATAAGAGGACAAATGAGTTCTAGTAGCTGTTAAATACCAAGATAAGGGCTTACATTGTATATACATACCACATCTTCTTTAGTCATCATTCAATGGACATTTGGGTTCTTTCCATAATTTGACTATTGTTGATAGTGTTGCTATAAATATTGGGGTACATGTGCCCCTTCGAATCAGCATTTTTCCATCCTTTGGATAAATACCTAGTAGTGCAATTACTGGGTCATAGGATAGTTCTATTTTTAATTCTTTGAGGAACCTCCATACTGTTTTCCAGAGTGGCTGCACCAGTTTGCATTCCCATCAACAGTGCAAAAGTGTTCCCCTTTCTCCACATCCTCGCCAACACCTGTTGTTTCCTGAGTTGTTCAGTATAGCCATTGTGACCAGCGTGAGGTGGTACCTCATTGTGGCTTTGATTTACATTTCTCTGATGATGAGTGATGTTGAGCATCTTTTCATGTGTCTGTTGGCCACCCGGATGTCTTCTTTGGAAAAGTATCTATTCATGTCTTCCACCCATTTCTTCACCGGATTATGTGGTTTTGGGTTGTTGAGCTTGATATGTTCTTTATAGATTTTGGATACCAACGCTTTATCCAATATAGCCTTTGCAGATATCTTCTCCCATTCTGTCTGTTGCCTTTTAGTTCTACTGATTGTTTCCTTTGCTGTGCAGAAGCTTTTTATCTTATATGCAATGGAATATTACTCAGTGATCAAAAAGAATAAAATTTTGCCATTTGCAATGTGGATGGAACTAAAGTATTATTATGCTAAGCAAATTAATTCAGTCAGAGAAAGACAAATACCATATGATTTCACGCACATGTGGAATTTAAGAAACAAAACAGATGAGCATAGGGGAAGGGAAGGAAAAATAAAAACAGGGAGGGAGGCAAACCATAAAAGACTCTTAAGTACAGATAATAAACTGAGGGTTGCTGGAGGGGAGGTTGGTGGGGGGGATGGGCTAAATGGGTTATGGGCATTAAGGAGGGCACTTGTTGGGATGAGCGCTGGGTGTTATATGGGAGTGATGAAGCACTGGGCTCTACTCCTGAAACCAACACTACACTAACTTGAGTTTAAATTAAAAAAAAAAAAAAAAAAAGGTAAGGGCTTACAACACCAAAGCTTCAGATTTTTAGTCTTTATGATAACCAAGACAGAGATTCCCAAATAATGTGTGTCCGTGGTGGGGGGGAAGCCAAAATATATACCATATATGGCTTTTCTAGTATGGTTAAATACTAAGAATGAATTCCTAGACAAGAAAAGAAACAAAAACATCACTTTTGTTAAACTTTTGCTTCAATAAGTGCTCCTTCCCCAACCAGGAACCTCTAGCACTGGCTCTGAACAGGCAGGCTTCCTTGGTAATGTCCACAAAGTGACAGAAAGGGGCTCTTGACCTTATTCAGTTTGAGCAATGCAAATTTTGTTTTTATAAAAATCAAAACTTATTTAAGTGTCACTTCATAATGCGGAAAGTATTTTCATCACGTTCTCCCAGCGAGGTCACCACCAGATCATGGACCTGCTCACCATGATCAAGCCAGAGTGTTGGTCTGGCTGCTATTCCATTCTCTTTGTCTTGCCAATGAATTAATGAGCTTTAACATATGACAATAATTGTGGGGATCACTGTTCCTCTTTCCATAAAGTTAAGGGAACCAAATTTGAGAATCCTCTACTTCAAATAACATGACTAGTAATTTCGAGCTAAGTAACTTTTCCACATCTTTTTACTCCTTGGTACTAGAGAATCGTGATTTGCACAGACCAGCTCTCTGAACTGCCAGCCCAAAGCACGCACTACGTACCTGTCCTCCTGAACACAACTGATGTCCCTTCTATGGAGTGGCGTCTCCTCACAAAAATGGCTCAAGAGTCCACTCTATTCAGGACACTGTCTTCCTTTGGTTTTCACTTTCTGGTTACTCTGGAGAAGTGGAAGAGACAATAAATACTCCAACAAACCACTGTTTCCAAATTTTAAAGTTGTTCCCTTCAACATTCCAGGTCTAAATAAAATTCTAAAACTCTCTTCTCTCATGGGAAGAAAAAAATCCCACAAAAGCAAAAACAAAAACCCATTCAACTTCTGCCCCCCTCTGGCAGAGACCATCAAATATTTTCCCCCCTTTTGACTCCACGTTGTCGCCTTTCTCTTCCGGGATGGCTCTCAGGCACCTCTAGGCCTTAAATGCCACAGAGAATGGCTTACAAAACTGAAAAAGCTACCCAGTCCCTTAAGGGCAAGGGTCTCCAGGCAGTGATCCCACCCACCTTCAATGGGGTGCCCTCTACTCCCTCTGGCTATGTTCTTTAGAAACAGATGAACCAGTTCTTATTAATGATACATACTTAGACAGGGCTAGAGATTTGCATTTTAGTTATATCTGAAAGACTTTGGGTTATACTACGGTGAGATTCTCTAGGAATTGCTTACTTGCAAGATAAACTGCTCTGTAGTAGGATGACCAGACAATTTAACATCCAATCCTAGAAGTTAGAGGAAGGAAAAGCTACCAAAAATCATTCCGGGAAAACAGGTGGTAAACCGTAATTGCCCCAGGCAAACTGGGACCTGTGGTTAACTCCACCTATAACTAGTCTTTAATGGCCTGCCAAGACTCCCATTGTCTTACTCTCTGCTTTCTCTGTCAACTCAGTTCAGGTAACACCTCCTCCGAGAAATCTTTACAGGCTGTTTCTTCTAATGATTCATCTTTCCTGGGTTTCTTTAAGCCAGAATCTTATATTTTACCTCAGCCTATAGAAAGAGAGCTAGACTGCTTAGCTTAGAATCATGGCTCCTGTCTTTATAGGAGAAAAGTCTTGGGTAAAGTACTTTACCTTTCTCCTCATTTGTAAAGGAGGTATTAATAATAACAGCACTTCATAGGGTCTCCTGAGGATTAGTTCATACATGCAAAGCACTCAGGACACCACCTAGCCTATAAGTGCTCAGTGAAGTTATTACTTCCTCTAAAAATGTTCTGTTTTCTTCCAAGGTCAACTTATCAGATCAGTAAAAACATCTGCATTTCCGAAGGCAAGTTTGTATTAGTTACTCTGGCCTCATCTATTTTTTCAAATTCTGATATTTTGAGGAGGAAGATTTTTCACTTCAATGGGGCCCTGGGTGAAAAAATTAAGTCACCTTAAGTTCCAATTTATGCTTCTAATACTTGCTGCATTATACAAACTTCTATTTTTTTTTTTCCTGGGTAGCTTTCTGGTTTTTATCTTAAATGATATTTTCGGTTTCTGTAGGAGGCCACAACTTTGACATAGAAGTCTTTCCCCAAATCTTGAAGCTAAAGAGGAAAATGTTTTATAAAATAGAATTTCTAGCTCATTGGACATCATCTAAAATATGGATTTGGGGCACACTCTGCATAAAATGGAATGGTAATATTTTTCATTTATCTTGATGATAGTTCAAATTATAATTCCAGAGAATTTTTTTAATGTTTATTTTTTTGACACACACACACACACACACACACACACAGAGTGTGAGCAGGGGAGGGACAGAGAGCGTGAGAGGGAGACACAGAATCTGAAGCAGGCTCCAGACTCTGAGCTCCAGCACAGAGCCTGACTCGGGGCTCAAACTCACAGACCGCGAGATCATGACCTGAGCCAAAGTGGGATGCTTAACTGACGGAGCCACGCAGGGGCCCCTAATTTCAGAGAATGTTAAATTTCTGCCTCATGCATCAGCCGGCATTCAAAAGGGTAACCTGCAAACTACAGAGACTTTTCTCAATATTTTTTGAGGGCACGGAAACATCATTAGAGCAAGGATTGATAGGCTTTTCATTTTAAGTTTAATGTTCTTTTAAACTTTTGTATTACTGAGTAGTTAATAAAATTTATGTAAAATGATAGAATGAACCCTCATGTAAATACCACTTGATTTATGAAACCAGAACATTAGGAGTACCTGTAAATTCCCTTATATGCCCGTTCCCTATCCCTTCCCTTCCCTTGTCTATCCCTTCCCTTCCCATCCCTTCCTTCAGAGCTTCTAGTTCAAATTTTGTGTTTATAATATTCAGGCTTTCATTTGTAGTTTAACCATATGTTTATCTCCCTAGATGACATATTATTTGATGGTTTTTGTAATTCATACAAATGGAATTACATTATGTGCCATCTTCTGTGATTTGCTTGATCCCCTACAGTACTATGTTCCTAAGATTCATCCATGATATTGCATAGCTGTAATTCACTCATTTTAACTGCTCTATAAAGTTCCATCGAATGACAACACAAAACAATTGATCAGTTTTACCGTTGATATATTTAGGTTGATCCCTGCTTCATCTGCCATTAAAAGTGTTAAGAACATCTTACACATATATCCTAACTAACACTAAGAATTGTTCTAGGATACATACTTAGGACATGCTGAATGTGAGGCACACACAACTTCAAATTTTAGTACCAGATGCCAAATTTTTCCAAAGTGGCTGTGCTAATTTACACTACCAGCGAGTGTGTAAGTGTTCTCCCATTGCTCCACATTCTTGACCACACTTGTAATTGTGGTATTTAAAAATTTTTGCCAACTGGATGCATGACATGGCATCTTTGTGGTCTTAATTCCTGTGTTCCTCATTATCAGTGAGTTCAGCATCTTTCAACTGCTTGGGTTTCCTTTTCTATCCAGCATCTGCACAGCGTTTGGCTGTTCCTTCTATTACACTGTCTCTTTTGTAAAGGTTTTTCACCTGGTCTGGATCATTGGTTCTCAACTGGAGAATATGCCCCTTAGGGAACATTTTGCAATGTCTGGAGACATTTATGATGGTCATAGGTAGGCAGCAGAGAGCTACTGGCATCTAGTAGAGAGAGGCCAGAGATGATGCCAAAACATCCTACAGTGCATTGGACAGGCCTCAAAACAAAGAGGTATCTGGTCCCAACATGTTAACAGTGCCAAGGTTTGGAAATTTTGTTCTGGATACTAATATGTTATCAGTTACATTGTTACAATTATTTTCTCCCAGTTTGTGGATATTTTTTTCTCATGGTACCTTTTAACGAAGAGAAATTCTTAATCTTTTGTTAATTTTTTTAAAATGTTTATTTATTTTTGAGAGAGGGAGAGAGAGCGTGAGTGGGGGAGGAGCAGAGAGAGACAGAGACAGAATCTGGCTCCAGGCTTTGAGCTGTCAGCACAGAGCCCGACGCCAGGCTTGAACCCACGAACCATGAGATCATGACCTGAGCCGAAATCGGAAACTTAACTGACTGAGCCACCCAGGCGCCCTGAGAAATTCTTAATTTTAGCATTAATTAAAGTTACCAACTTTTCTTTTATGGTTTGTACTTTTGTATCTGATTAAAAGAAGTTCTCCTATCCTCAAAGTATAATCTCCAACTGGATGTTTAAAATTTTTTTAATTTTGCTTTTTCAAAGTCTTTAATCCACCTAAAACTGGTTTCTACTTATGATGTAAGCTAAGACTCCAAAATTAATTTTTTATACGGATAACTAGTTGTCTGAGTACCATTTATGAAAAGTCCATCTGACGCCCACTGGTCTACAATGCTGGTTTGTCAAAAATCAAGTTTGCAGAAGTACGCTTATTTCTGGTTCTTTATTATCACCTCTCAATCTGGAAGCTAAAGTTATATTCACCTTCTTATAAAAGGAAAATTGAATCCCACAGGTTAAAGGCTTTCATGAATTCTGAAGAAAACAGATTTAAGATGTTTGTTTTATGTTTTTTTCTTTTTTAGTGTTTGTTTTCTAGAGAAACAAAAACAAGGAGATATGAGGTTGTTATTTTGCATACTAAGGCCAAATACCTTGAAAATGAAAATGAACTCATTCACCTGACTGAATGGGTAACAAACTACATTTGCCTACAGTACACATTTCAGGAAGGCCAGAAATTCGTTTTTCAAGTAGCCAAAGAGAGCCTTTTCGGAGACACTTTCAGAACACCTATAATTTAACCTTGTAATTCATCTAATTATTTAATCTAGGGGTTATAACAGAAATATCCATACTGTTTCCAAAACAGTGAGAAAGGCCATTTTCCTCACTGCTAAGAAGCTGGCCTGTAAGGACATTTCTGACTAGATTGTTCCTGGAAAGGAATCCACTGCTCAGAGAACAGTCATACCTGTCAATCAACCTCAGCCTTCAGCTCTCAGTTCCAGTTGCTCCAAAGACAGGGGCAGAAACTATTTACAGAGTGAAACAGAGAAGAAATAGAAGTATGCATTTCCGTCTTTCTCCTTTTTTCTTTTCCTAACACGTTCCCTTCATTCTTTTATCCCACAAGCTCCACACAAGTATTCAATAACACAAAATGGGATCATTTTATTACAATACAAATTCTGTTTTGGGTTTGAAGTAAGTCACCAACAGAAATATAAATCCATTGATTCAGAGAAAGTAACTTAGCATGGGGGCAAACAGTTTTCAGGGAAAGAAAAAAAATTCAATTTCTCCTTCAGGAAAACAGCCCCAAAACTATTATTCCCCTTTGAAATATGCCAATTACTTGCTATTGCCCCTTATTTTTTTTTCCTGAACACTCTTGAAAGGATTATCAACTAATAATGTAATTATTCTGGAGCCTTCACGTATGGGTTTCAAGAAGGAATAAGAAAAGATTTTCTGTGGTGACAGCGCATGTTCCATGATGTCCATTTTTGATATTTGATCACCATGAAACTTGCCAACTGATGGCCAAGCACTGACGCAGACTCTTCATTAAATACTCTTGTTTGGACAGGGTGTCTCTAGCTGACTACCGTGTCCAAGATCAGGTGGTAGTTAAACACAAGGAGGCGAAGAAGATTTGTCAATCTAGAGCCCTCAAACTGATTATATCGAATTTATTAGATCTGGAGTTCTGTTTAGATCCACACAGCAGAAAGATGCTCAGTCAAAATTCAGGGGCCTATTATTTACCAAATGGCCTGTATACACTTTTTTTCCCCCAGAAATACGAGTATAGGAGGTGTCTGGTAGTTTTTCAAGGAAGTGTTCATGAATAAGTTACAGGTTTTCCACCCCATTTACTCCCATTAAACAAGCAATTTCCTAAAATGAATGTGCAAAGACAAACAAGAGTTGTTGCAGAGACATGGTCAAGACACACAGAAATAGAGCTTTCTGGTAATTTAGAAATATGCGAAGCTGTAAATAAATCATACTGAGAAATCAACTTGTTTTGCAGTGACTCCAGGGTTGAGGCCATGAGCCTCAGGTGTGGAACTCATGGGGGAAAAAAAAAAGGCAAAGGCATAACCATAAAAGTCCTGCAACCATCAGACACACACACACAGTCGGCCTGTTGCACGTGGAAGATTCTGATCACTCTGTCAGTTTACCTGGCAGGGAAAAGGGAACCTCTGTGTCTCCAGGTGAAAAGCAGCAGCAGTCATGGCCCCGGGTCCTGTGAGTAGCCAGGTTTCGGACGGGAACTGCTCCTGTTCTGCACCTGTTTCCTGGTGCCACAAGCTGGGCTCACCGGCAGACTAGAAAGGCCTGCAGGTGAAACATCACAATCACATGGGCAACAACGCCAGGAGCACAGGGTGAAAGGCCACGATCCACACCAAATTCACACCCAAGATACCGCCAGAGGCCCAGATCAGGAAAATGGCATAACCACACCGCTAAAAAAGGGCTCTTCCACACCAGGCCTCTACTGAGATTTGGGACAGCCAAATGGGTGCCAACCGAACGGCGGTCAGTGATAACACGTGAATAATGTGAAACATGGTTAGTAGTTAGGATTTCCATCTAACTGTTGAAAATGCAATTTCAGATCGGGGGAGGCACTGAGTTCTTAATACGCCGTCAGGAGCAGCTGGCTCGGGCTTAACCAAATAGATTGCAATTCTAGTTTGAACTCCAGAAAACCGCAAAGGGGACAACGCGCCAACTCACTCCCCACGCCCAGGTGTGTGCGGGTGCTGGGCAGCAGGGATGAGTGGGTCTGGTCCGTCTGGGTAACTCTGGCCAGACCAGGGCGCTCAGCCTCCGCCTCTCCCTACAAACGACGGGTAACCCCTCCAGCGCCTGGACTCCCAAGCGACTCTACTGCCAGGTGGGAAACCGTCCAGAGCGCGGGCTCCAGACAGCTTCCCGAGGCCGAGAGCAGCTTGAACTCTTCCGCGAGACGGCCTGGGGCGGGAGCGAGTCGTCCACGCTTCCCAACCATTTCCTGGGCGCCAACAGCCCCGGAACGCCGGCGCCGCTGACCGTTAGCCGCGGGCGGGGCCTGAGTCACGTGACCCGCGCCGGGTCAAAAGCCTGCGTGCGCGGGAGCACGCAGAGCCGCTCGGCCCCGGGCCGCGCGCCTTGCGTGCGCGCGCAGGCCGGGGGGCGGGGCGTGTGGGACGAGCCTCCGGCGGGCTCGAGGCGGAGGCGGGGCCGAAGAGGGGTGGAGGGCGGGGCGGGGCATAGCTACCTTCTCCTCCTCCTCCGTCTCCCCCGCCTCCTCCGCCTCCTCCGCCTCCACCTCCTCCACCACCACCACCACCTCCTCCTCCTCCTCCTCCTCCTCCTCCACCTCCTGAGAGGCTGGGCTGGCGGCGGCGGCGGGAGCCGGATGACCCGCGGAGGGGCGCCTCGGCCATGACTGCGGAGCTGCAGCAGGACGACGCGGCCGGAGCAGCGGACCGGCGCGGCTCGGTGGGCCCCGCGGCGGCGAGCGGGGGCCGGGGGAGGCACGGGGTCCCGGGAGGGGAGGGGGCTGCGGGGCGCGGGCCGGAGCGGCGCGGGCCCGGGCGGGCCTGCGGGGCTGCGGGGCTAGGGGCGGGAGGGGGCTACGGAGGGCGCGGGCGCTGGCCGGGCGGGGGCGAGGGCAGTGCGCCGGCGAAGGGGCTGAAGTCTTTGCAGGGCTCGGGTCGCAGGGATCGGGGACGCCCTTCGAGTCCGCGGCGAGCTCATGTTGGGAGGGGAGTAGGTATAAAGGGCAGGACTTGGGGTTGTGTGCATCAGGGCTTTTTCGGGGGAGCGCTCGTGGGCCCTGACCTGGATGAGAAACTTCCGAAGGTGGCAGCTTAGGTGGGTTTTGTTGTTTGTTTTCATTTTTAAGTCCCTTTTATACAGTAGTGTTTTGAAGTGTCTAAGCAGACCGAACTTAGCTGACTTAAAGGAGGGATTTATCAACACCTTGTAAAAAAGACCAGGGGTCCTGGTTACCACTCCCTCCCTCCCTTCCCTTACCGCTGCCACCCTCGCTTTTTTTTTTTTTTTTTTAAATAAAGCAACCTCCCCAGTGCATTCATCCCTGGATTTTTAAGGAGGGAGGAGGAACAGCGCGAGGAATACAAGGTATGCTCACAAGTGCCTTCCCATTCCTATTATCTGAGAAGATTGAAACCGATACAGGGATTTCTGGGCTAAGTGGGTGAGAGTGGAACACTGGTTTGGGAGCAAATCAAAAGGCTGATAATGCCCGTGTGAAGAAACTTGGGAAGTAGGCAATTTGAGAACGTCTTCTAAGGTTGCTTTGGAATGCTGTAACAACATTACCTCCTCACCCCTCAACTACTGTGCTTTTTGGAGACCGAATGGGAAACGTGTGCCAGGGATGCAAATGAGAGTTCGGAAATGAGGAATTTCATAAACATTTACAATACAAAGCTGTCAGATACCTCCACGTGGGAAACCGGTTATGGCTCTTTATTGTGTTCCTGCGCACAGGAGAGCAGTATTGTGGAAGTGAACACACTTCCTTTTTGAACTCCTGTAGTAAGAGATACCTCCTGGTCCTGGGCTCCAAAATGAAAGTAATGTGGATGTATTTCATGTGCTGATTTCTAATGGGGATGCTATTGTTAGGTGTTCACAAATGCCCATTGGAATCTGAGTCAGGATTTTCTCTGGTTTCACAGATCGTTTCTATTTCATTTAGGACAGTGACTTCAAAACAGGTGGGAAACATCTTAGTTTTGAGACCGTTGGGTTGATTTTAGGGAAGAGGCTATTTTAAGGGAGAGTAAGTCATGCTTAAATTTGTTGGGGACCATGTGCCTGTTAATCAAAGGCATCTTCATTTACCTCTGCCACAGTGGCCACTATCAGCATTCCCTACAAGTTTGTATGTGAGGTGTTTGATGAGCACTTGTATGTAAGTCATAGCTATTTTTGGAAAACTTGGAAGTCCCGTTGGCTGTGGCTGGCTGGAGTAGTACCCTGACTCCTGGCCATCTGCAGAGTGATGACATTCAGTGTTCTTCCCAGTGATTCGCCCCATGCAGACAAATGATAAGCTTGGAATGCTCGATAATGTTTGCCCTCTTTGTTTTTGCTAATGAAGATGCTTGAAATTAGCAGGCTGGGTTGAAGGAATTCTATACAGGGAAACTACTTTTCACATCTCAGAGGAAAGGTTTTAATAACTTCCTCCTCTTGATGAGTTTCATGTTAGAATGGCTCTATTTTGGATTCTCTGAAGAATTCTACATTTCCCTTAAAGGGTCCTCAATTGTTCTAGTTGGGAACAGTTATCCTGTCCTGACACTCAGAAGCTATTTAAAACCTAGAATGCTTCCCTTCCCTTATTGGTCAGTTGTGCATGGGACAGACAGAACCCTTCATAGCCTCCCAAGAATTTTAGTGAGAAAAATGTAGTACTCTTGAAATATGTTCTCAGTATGTACTAGCGACTGAAAGAGGATACTTTGTGATATTACTGAATACCCCAGACTGATATTCGAATTATCTATAGAAATTACTTACAGGCAGGTTTCTGTGTTTTTTCTTTCCTTATTTTTTTAAGAAAATTTTTTAATGTTTGTTTATTTTGGGGAGAGACAGAGCGTGAGCAGGGGAGGGGCAGAGAAAGAGGGAGGCACAGAATCCAAAGCAGACTCCAGGCTCCGAGCTGTCAGCGCAGAGCCCGATGCAAGGCTCAAACCCACAAACCATGAGATCCTGACCTGTGCTGAAGTCAGATGCTTAACTGAGCCACCCAGGCACCCAACAGGTTTCTGTGTTTTAATCACTTCTCGACTTGGATAAAAACCAGCAGCGCAGTTTACTGTTGTTGTAGGATAAACAACTTGAAGTCAGGTTGGTTCTTATAAACCTGTCATCCTTGGCAGCTGTACTAGAATTCATCACATGTTCTTGATGCTAACTGGAGCCCTATGAAAACCTGCCAGTTTCAGTGAAAATTTAATGTTCTTTTTGCTTCCTCTTGATTTATGGGCTTTTTATTCACGTTTACCTTGTCTCATTAGTTGTGATTTTTGGAACATCAGTCAGTGGTTGGCTTTCCCAACTTTTTTTTTTTTTTTTTTGAGGGAGAGAGAGAGGTGGGGGTGCAGAGAGAGAGGGGGAGAGAGAGAGGTGGGGGTGCAGAGAGAGATGGGGACAGAGGGTCCAACGCAGGCTCCACACTGAAAGCAGCGAGCCCTGTGTGCGGCTCGAACTCCCCAACCATGAGATCATGACCTGAGCTGAAGTCAGATGCTCAATCGACTGAGCCACCCAGGCGCCCTGGCTTTCCCAACTTTAATGCCTCTTCAGCTACAGTTTCTGCTCACACGATGAGTACAATATTTATAAAAAGAATTGACAAGTAAGGCCTCACCAGGCAAGATCTTCCCATGTGTTACATTTCATCTAACAAGTTTAAACAGTAGCCAGTGAAGCATATGTTTCTTAAGGAGAATAATGATGCTGGTAATAGTAGCAGCTTACATTAATTGAGCATGTGCAGGACCCTGTGCTCAGAAATTAACATACGTTATCTCAGTACTCATGACAACTCCATGAAGTCTTCATATCGGAGGCTTTTACTTGTCAGATAATTTGCCCAGGATCACCCACCTAATAAACGATACAGCCAGGACTGAACACAGCAATTTTGAGTCTAAGAGCCCAAGATATCCTTGATCCTACTTCTTAGTCAATGGACCTGTTGTCGTAGGTCAGTACCTTTCTTTTACCCTCCAGAACTTTCCTCGTGTTTTAAACTTTGAATCCTGCCTACATTCTTTCTAAATATACATACAGTCTTCTTTTCTACTTGGTTCAGCCTGGTGCTAACTAAAGCGGTGTGTGTGTGTGTGTGTGTGTGTGTGTGTTTAAGGAGATTTCTTTCTTTCTTTCTTTCTTTCTTTCTTTCTTTCTTTCTTTCTTTCTTTCTTTTCCTCTCTTTCTTGTTTTTGCTCTTCAGTATCTCTTTTCTTGTGGTATGAGTTACCACCCTTCCCTTCCTTCCTTTTTTAGAGATGAATCTAGATGCATGGCGTCTAGAGAGCCTTTTGATTGTGATTGCTGGAGGAGGATGCTGCTGGCTTCAGCGGGTAGAAGCCAGGGATGCTGCCCAATGTCCTATGATGTGCAGACTAGCCCCCCAAAACAAAGAGTCCAGAATGTCAATAATGCTGAGCTTCAGAAACCCTGATCTAGGTGATGTCTCTCCTCGCTCTCCTAAATGATCTCACATTTCCTTGCCTCAAGCCTAAGCCCCAGATAGCTTCACTGTCTTCTATAATCTTGAGACTGAAAATATGGTCTGTGGACCAGCAGCATCTGAATCATCTAGGAGTGCCTTGGAAATGTAGAGATTTGGGTGTGTTAGAGCCAGCTTGTACTGCCTCTCCAGCTGAAAGTGTGTGTCTCTTCCCAACTCTGTGTTCAGTGACCTCATGGTGGTAGCTTGAAGTTCTCATGGTGGAAGTGTTTATACCAAGGAAATCAACAGTCTCCACAAATCAACATACCCCTGTTGAGGCCTCCACCCTAGACCTGTTGAATCACAGTTTGCCTTTTGACAACATCCCTGAGTGATAACTTTGAGAAGCTCTGCCCGACTGCGCAGAATTCCCACTTTCTTTTCTTTCATTTTCTTCTTGTTCTGTTAAGTTTATTCATTTATTTTTGAGAGAGATCAGGAGAGAGAGAATCCCAAGCAGGCTCGATCCCATGAGCCATGAGATCATGACCTGAGCCGAAAGCACAAGTTGGACGCTTAACCGACTGAGCCACCCAGATGCTCCAGAATTCCCATTGTCCATTCAGTTATGTACAGGTGTCCCCAGTCCTCCAACAAAATAGCAACAGAATTGCCTTCTGCCCTGTCCAGTGTTTGCCTTGTTCAGCACCTTCCTTTTGTTTACTTTTTGAACCGAGTTTCTAAATCCACCTGTTTCTTCTCTAGAGCATTTTCTCAATTACATTTGTAATTCCAATTCACTGTGGAAAACTTGGAAAACGCTCCCCCACCCGACCCTGTGGGCAAGACTAGCTCTTGGCAGTTGGAGGCACAGCCCCCAGACCAAGGCAAATTGGTTCCCAGCCTGCACCAGAGCAGCAGCGAGAACCCAGATAGGAAGCGATAGGAGGCTTTTACTGTTTGTCGCTTGGGAATGAAATGGATCGCTCGCAGGTGACCGGTGACTAACCACCTTTTCGTGAAATCCGTGGCTTTACAGAAGTAATTCTTTTTGCCATTCTGCTTTGGTTATTCAAGTACCAGCTCGAATCCCCTTCTCATGCTTTTATGTGTGATGATTCCTCATTGCCACTTTTTGGTTGCTATTTATTTTGGCAATTATCTTTATTGCTACTTATTATCATTTCTGGGTTTTTTTTTTCTTTTTTCCTAAAAACTTCCAGTGTGTATTTTTTGAATCATTTGCCACAGTCTTATCACAGACTAAAGTATTGTAGTTTACCCCCACTTC
Source organism: Panthera pardus (assembly GCF_024362965.1). Lineage (NCBI taxonomy): Eukaryota > Metazoa > Chordata > Mammalia > Carnivora > Felidae > Panthera > Panthera pardus. The sequence continues at coordinate 103,279,320 of NW_026526677.1, forward strand.
CGAACTGGCTACATCGTTTTACAACTTTCTTAGGAAAATGAGGCCTAGAAAAGATGTTTGAATTTATGTAATACGTACAGCCTTCTTCATCTTACAAATGCAGTAATGGGCCGGGGCGCCTGGGTGGCTCAGTCAGTTGAGTGTCCGACTTCGGCTCAGGTATGATCTCATGGGCATGATCTCATGGTTCGTGAGTTCAAGCCCTGCATCAGGCTCTGTGCAGACAGGACAGCTCAGAGCCTAGAGCCTGCTTTGGATTCTGTGTCTCCCTCTCTCTCTGCCCCTCCCCCACTCATTCTCATTTTCTCTCTCTCTCTCTCTCAAAAATAAATAAACATTAAAAAAATTTAAAAAACAAAAAAACAACAAACCCCAAATACAGTAACCGGTCTCAAGAGTTAATTTACTATTGATCTCATTGTCTAAGTCAGAACCCTGACCTCAGGCTTCAGTTCAGTGACTGGTTCGTACCCTCAGTGCTCCAGCTGCTTTACTTCCGGAACACTCTCTCTTGAACATTTTGGACCTGTATCACTCTGGTTCTTCTTCTCTTTTAGGGGCTAACCTGTTAGCTTTCTTGGTCGTTACTTTCCTTTTATGAACTTCTTCCAGATCTGCATTTGTAATCCTGACTTGCACATGACTTCTACTCCCCTATTTGCAAATGCTAGTTCAACAATTCTTGCATATCAGCATCCTTGGCTATGACCATTTGCTGCATAGCCACTTTCGCCACAGGTGCATGAGGCATGGGAATATATGCTTGTCATAATAGCATCTGCCTTATGCCATTTTCGGCCCTGAGCACTTTTTTGTACATACTCTGCAAGGTATGATTATTATGTCTTATTACAGGAGAGGACAGTCATACTCAGATCTTAATAGAGCTTAGAAAGGCCCAATATGAGATTTTAAACCAAAGCCTGTTTGGCTCCATGCTGCAGATGGGAAATGTGGCTTACCCGGGATTAAATTCTAAGTGGCAGAGTTGGGACCTCAAGCCATCCAGCTTTCTGCCTGGAACACATGCCTTTCTCAAACCAAACTTTTCAACTACCACTTGGTAATGTATGAAGTACGTTAGGGCGTATTCTCATCGAACCCATAGAGCAACCTTACGAAGTAAAATTCAGTGTGAGGAGGAAGTAGAATTTGCAAAGCGGTGCAAAGCGATCAAACCAAAACCAAAGCATAGGTCGTTTCTCCCAACCTCTGGATGAGTTTCATTGGGCAGGTAGGCCACAATATTTTCCATTTCTGTTTTCTTCTTCGTTTTCTCGTTGTACTAACACATCCTGTACGCATTACTTCATTTGGTGGTCACATCAGTGCCATCAAAGCTCATGGTACGTTTTTTTCCAGATGTGGAAATTGATGGCCTGGGAAGTTGAGATTTACCCAGAGGCTACTATGTGGTGGAATCTGGACCGTGTAGCACTATTCCCACTGTCTAGGCTTTCTACATAAAAAGGGAGGTCAAAATACCAGACATTCAAAGCTCAATTAAAGATCTGCGTCAGTAGGTGCTGGCAGCATGCCACATGATAGCTTGGTAGTCATTTTATTTATTTATTTTGAGAGAGAGACAGAACAAGCAGGGGAGGGGCAGAGAGGATCTAAAGCAGACTCTGCTGACAGTAGAGAGCCCGGTGTGAGCCTCGAACTCACAAACTATGAGATCATGACCTGAGTTGAAGTCAGACGCTTAACTCACTGAGCCACCCAGGCACCTGCTGATGGTCATTTTAAACTTGAATCATCCGAAAATAATATTTGCTTTCTCTAGTACTCTTGTCCAAGTTACTACTTTCCTGCTGTCCTTTTTCTTTTTTGTGTGTGTATATGTGTGAGCACAAATCTTTCTTGATTTTATTCAATTGAGGTGAAATTCACATAATATAAAATTAACTCTTTTAAATTTATTTTGAGAGAGAGAACGCACGCATATGCACAAGTGCGAGAAGGGACAGAAGGAGAGAGATGGAGAGAGTCCTAAGCAGGCTCCATGTTCAGGGCAGACTCCGACGCGGGGCTTGATCTCACAACTGTGAGAGCATGACCTGAGCCAAAATCAGTGACCTTTAGTATATGTATTCACGAATATTGTGCAGCCACCACCTTCGTGTAGTTCTAAAAACATTTTGAAAACCACAAGAGAAAACCCGTATCCACTAAGCAGTTACTCCCTAGTCCTTCCTTCGCTCGGGCCCCTGGCAACACGGATCTGCTTTCTGTCTCTCCATTTACTTATTTTGGATATTCCATATAAATGGAATCCTACAATATGGGACCTTTTGTGTCTGGCTTCTTTTACTTAGTATAACATTCTCATGTTTCAGCCACATTGTAGCTTGTATCTATCTGTGCTTCATTCATTTTAATGACTGGGTAGTATTCCACTCTGTGAATCTACTACATTTTATCCATTTTTCCATTGGTGGACAATTGAGTTGTATCTCCCTTTTGGCTTTTATGAATAGAGCTACTGTGAACATTCATGTGCAAACATTTTTGAGTACCTGTTTCTGATTCTTTTAGATATATTCCTCCAAGTAGAATTGCTGGGTCATATGGCAATTCTGTCTTGAGTCTTTTGGGGAACTGCCAAACCGTTTTCCATAGCAGGTGCGACATTTTATGTCCCTCCACCCCCAGCAGTGCACAAGGGTTTTAATTTCTCCACCTCCATCCTCTCCAAACATTTATTTTCCGTTTTTCCTTTGTTTTGTTGTATAAGAGCCATCCTCATGTGTGTGAAGTGGTAACTCATTATAATTTTGATTTGCATTTTCCTGATGGCTACTGTTGACCCTCTTTTCATGTGCTTATTGGCCATTTATGTAGTTTCTTTGGAGAAATGTCTGTTCAAGTCCTTTGCCCATTTTTCGAATTGCATTTGTTTGTGTTTGGTTGTTTGAATTATAAGAGTTGTAATATATCTGGATACTAGACTTTTACCAGATTTATGATTTGGAAATGTTTTCTCTCCTCCTGGAGGTTGTCATTTCATTTTCTTGATAATGTTTTTTGATGCACAAAAGTTTTTAATTTTGGTGAAGTCTTGTTTACCTCCTTTTTTTTTGTTGTTGTTGCTTATGCTTTTGGTGCCGTATCTAATCCATTGCCAAATCCAAGATCATGAAGATTTACTTCTATATTTTAAGAGTTTTGTCATTTTAGCGCTCATATTTAGGTTACTTATCCATTTTGAGTTAGTTTATGGTGGAGGTAGGGGTCCAACTTGATTCTTTTGCATGCGAATGTGTACTTGTGACAGCATCAGTTTTTGAAGAGACTAATTATTCCCCATCGAATGGTCTTGGCACCTTTGTCAGAGATTAATTGACCATAGATGTATGGTCAATTCCCAAGTCTATTCCCAAGTCTAAATTCCCAAGTCTAATTCACTGATCTGTATGTCAGTCCTTTGCCATATTACACTGGCATGATTCCTGTAGCTTTTTAATAGCTTTTGAAGTCCAGAAGTGTGAGTCCTCCAACTTTGTTTTGTTTGGTTTTTTCAATATTGTTTTGGCTCTTCAGGGCCCATTGAAATTCCTTATGAATTTGAGGCTCCACTTTTCTGTTTCTGCAAAAATGGCCGTTGGAATTTGGACAGAGATTGCATTGAATTTGCAGGTCACTTTGCATAATATTGCCATCTTAACAATATGAAGTCTTTTGAGATGGTTTATTTTGTGTGTCAGCCTGCCTGGAGAATGAGGTGCCCAGACATTTGGTCAATTGTATGTCTGTGAGGGTGCTTCTGAATAAGATTAACATTTGAGTTGTAGAGGGAGTAAAGCAGATTGCTCTCCCTGGTGTCTGTGGGCCTCATCCAATCAATTGAAAACCTGGATAGAACAAATAAGGCTGAGGAAGAGGGAAGGTCACCTACCTGACTGTTCAGCTGGGCCTTTGGTCTCCTGCCCTCAGACTGGAACTTACATTGTCAGCTCTCCTGGTTCTCTGGCTTTCCACCTGAGACTGGAACTACATCTCCAGCTCTTCTGGATGTGCAACTTGCCAACTGAAGATCTGGGGACTTATCAGCCTCCATGATTGCAAGCGCCAATTCCTTATAATAAATTACTTCTCACCCACCCATCTCCCCAACAGGAAACTAGGAAAGCAGTGTTCATTTACACACGCGCGCGCGCGCGCGCATGCACACGCCCTGTTGTTTGTTTCTTTCTCTGGAGAACCATGACTAATCCAGTCTTACAATGCATCAACCTGAATATCTTGCCATTCATTTACGTTTTCTTTAACTTTCTTCTTTTTTTTTTTTTTACAATGTTTTATACTTTTCAGAGTACAAGTCTATCACCTGTTTGGCTAAATTTGTTCCTAGGTATTTTACTTTTTTGGATATTATAAATGGGATTAAAATATATATGTGTGCGTTTATTTATTTATTTTTGGAGGAGTGCAAGCGGGGGAGGGGCAGAGAGCAAGGGAACAGAGGATCTGAAGCAAGTGGGCTGACAGCAGTGAGCCCGACACAGGGCTTGAACTCAACGAACCGCGAGATCGTGACCTGAGCTGAAGTCAGACCCTCAACGGACTGAGCCACCCAGGTGCCCCTGGAATTGTTTTTTTAATTTCTTTTTCATATTGTTCATTGCTGCTCTACAGAAACAGTTGATTTTTGCGTGTTGATCTTGTAGCAACTTTGCTGAATTGTAAGTCAGCAAACAAGCAGATGTAGCTCCTTTGGGGTTTTATGTATCCTGTCATCTGTGAACAGAGGCAGATCCTTTCCAGTTTGGATGCCTTTTCTTTTACTTGCCTAATTGCTCTGGCCAGAACTTTCAAAATGATGTTGAATAGCAGTGGTGAAAGTGGGCATCCTTGTCTTATTCCTGATTTTGGGATGGCTTTCTAGTCTTTGACTACTGAGTATGATATTAGCTGTGAGTTTTTGTTTTTGCTTTTTAATAAAGGCCCTTTTTATCATGTTGAGGGAATTCCCTTCCATTCCTAGTTTTCTGATTGTTTTTATCATGAAGAGGTGATGAATTTTGTCAAATGCTTTTTCAACATCAGTCAAGAGAACCGTGTGTTTTCTCCCCCTTGTTCTGTCAGTGTGGTATATTACATTGGTTGGGTTTCTCACTAGTCTCCTTTTCTGTAATGGTCAGCGGGATTCTCTCAGGCGTCCAGTTTCAAATATTTGACTAAACTCCGTTTCTCCATTCTTTGAGCTGTTCACTGTGTATCCCACCTTCTCCGTTCTCCTACCTGCATCCTCCCTGTCCAGTCACACCTGTTTTTATCGGTAGCTTTCTTTCCGTAGTCTCGTTTCGCCTTGAAATAGCTGTTCACCTGTGCTAGATTACCCTCCTTAAAGCACCTTTATTTTCCTTCCTATTTTTTCCCTGCCAAGGGACCTGTTTTCCATTGTTCATCAGATCAAGTCCAACCTCATGCTGACATTGAGAACCTTTCCTAATCCAGTCCCACACCACCTCTCAAGTCCCCGTTGCTTATCGCAAATAGAAACTGCACACAGAGTCCCTCCTAATAATAACTTCGAATTTCACTGTTAGATTTCTAAAACTGGAAGCATGTGGATTTGATTTCTTCTATCTTTGCCCTTACCTTCCTGGTTTCCCCCATTGACCTTAGCAATATATTACTAAATATGGCATTTTCTTTAATTTGGGAAGATGCATTCTGTATGTCCTTATTGGAACAGTTTCCCGGCCTCATTTCTTGTACTTGATTGGGGCACATATTCAGAGAAATGAAAAAGCCTTGTCTTAATGTGTTCTACAGTATGAAAGAAGAAAGTTGCAGGACGTGACATCCAGTTGAAAACATATATTCATGTGCATTGGCCATTTCTGGAAAGATACCATTATCTGGAAAGATAATGGTGGTTACTCCTGGGAAATGGGACTGAGATGGAAAGAAGGGAGAAATTCCTTTTCGCTGTGTATCCTTTTCTACTGTTGGAATTTCTCTGCGCATTTGAAAAAAAAGAGGTGAAAAAAATTGAAAAGTGAATAATGGTTAGTTCCTTCCTGGTTTTTAATTCGAGTTTAAACCCCCTTCTGTGCCACACGAGAGTGGCTACATTTTAAAAGCTTTTAATGCTTTTTAAAAACCATGGGCCAGTGGATGAACTGAAACCGTCCTTTTCATCACGTACCTACTTGATGCGTCATTGAAGTAAGTTGTGAAGTAGCCTCTTTCAGGGAGTTTAGTTTTGTTCACTAAAAAGGATAGAGAGTCTTATCCTCATGACATGTTATGAGTAAATAGGGGTTGTTGGAATAAACGTGGACTTGTTGCTGGAAGAACTGAGAAGGCACCAGGGCTTTTGTGGCCAGGTCCTTGTTTTGTGGAATATGGAGGGTCAGTGGCCGACTCTGGATGCATCTAAGACCCTGATGTCCAGACTGGATTTCTGGAGTTGCTGCTAAATATTTTCTTTGATTCCTACAGCTATACTTTTGCTTTCCTTGGGTACTTAAGTTTCATTTTATTTATTTTTATTTTTAAGGTTTATTTATTTTGAGGGGCACCTGGGTGGCTCAGTCGGTTGAACATCTGACTCCAGCTCAGGTCATGATCTCATGGTTTGTGGGTTCAAGCCTCATATCGGGCTCTGTGCCGATAGCTCAGAGCCTGGAGTTTGCGTCAGATTCTGTGTCTCCCTCTCTGTCCCTCCTCCACTCTCGCTTTGTCTCACTTTGTCTCTCAAAAATAAATAAATGTAAAAAAAAATTTTAAAGTCTATTTATTTTCAGAGAGAGAGAGGGAGACAGACACAGTGCGAGTGGGGGAGGGGTAGAGAGAGGGAGAGAGAGAATCCCAAGCAAGCTCTGAACCACCCAGGCAGAGCCCCGTGTAGGTCTTGAACTCCAGAACCCTGTGATCATGACCTGAGCTCAAATCAAGAGTCGGACTGAGCCACGCAGGTGCCCCTTAAGTTACATTTTAAAATTGGAAAAGCAGATCTTTAATTTTGAAGAGGACTTCATTAGGCATACTTACAAAGAACTTTGGTAGTTTTTTGGAGTAAGAGAACATTTATCAGTTATTCACTTAGCTTCAAATTTAGAAATGTCTTTGGAAGAATAGACAATTGAGATTAGGAAACGTGTATGTCTGAATGACAATAGCATTCCTGTATGAAGGAATGGAATAATTTAGAAAGCTCCTCATCACCATGCTAAACTGCGTGTTTTATTTTATTAAAACAAAAAAATTTTCCGAATATTTATTTTTGAGAGACAGAGACAGAGCGTGGACAAGGGAGGGGCAGAGAGAGAGGGAGACACAGATTCCCAAGCAGGCTCCAGGCTCTGAGCTGTCAGCACAGAGCCAGACGCGGGGCTTGAACTCCACAGACAGTGAGATCGTGACCTGAGCCGAAGTCACACGCCCAAATGACTGAGCCACCCAGGTGCTCCTAAAGTGGGTGTTTTAAAGATAAAACTCTTAAGTATTAATTTCACAAATTTGCCTCATCTGATCAAAGAGAGTTCAAATTTAGCTGCAGTAGGATTAGAGGTGTTAGGGTTTATTATGTGAATAGTCCTTTTCATCGCTTATTGTGGGATGAATTATTGTCTTTGCTTTAAGAAAACATCAGTTCTGAGAAGTGGACTGGATTGCACCAAAATCACTGAGTGGCCGAGGTCATAAAGCTTGAGTTTCTTCTTTCTAGAGATTTGTGTGTCCCTGTCTTTCTTCACTGCCTCTGGGCAAGAAAAGAGAGTACTTTTTGTTTAATGAAAACAATGTGGATTTAGCTAAGGAAATGCAAACCTGTTGGCTCTTGCCAGTTATTTGACTTCATTATGACTGGAGCACAAGCTTTGTCTTGTCTCCCGTTGGGTGTGGGCTGTGTATATTGCCTCGTAGTTATGGTGAAGTTAATATTTAAATCAGCTTCTTGAGGAGTGCCCGGAAAAGCTGGGAGTTACTAATACAGTAGGATCCTAATGAGCGTAGTGTGTCTGTTACTGTTAAACTAATACCTGAAACGTAGCACACTTCCTAGGATTTGGGCTTTGTTTAACTAATTACATAGGTTTAGCTAAACAGTCCCGAGACTGAGTCATATTGCCGTTATTTGTGTATGTCAGGAGCACGGCTTAATCCTTATAAAATTTGTTATTCAGGTTCGTAATAGTTATCTCTGATTGGCCTTTTTAATTCAAGACATGTGATGACAAAATGGATTTTGTAAACCATAGTTTCCTAATCTGCACAACGAAGATAACGATTCCTACCTTTTAGGGTTGTTACAAGGATGACGTGTGTGTGAGGCACCTAAGGTTCTGGGCACAAAGAAGATGTTGACATGATAGTCCCAACTGTTACCAGCACAGTCCTTTGCATGGTTCAAATTAGGTATTATGTTGTATGATTCTTGCCTTTATGGAGGCAGGAATTTCCCCTTGAAAACAGTTAGAGAACCACATGATGAGAAATACCGGGTAAAGACCGTTTAGTCCCTTTCATTCACAAGCTCATTTGTTCCCGCAATATGGGGGATTCGAAAGGTAGAGAATAGTGTGGACCAGAGTTCTTGGGAATGACTTTAAGGAGGAAGTGAGATGAATCTATCCCTTGGGGCGCCTGGGTAGCTCAGTTGGTTAAGCATCCAGCTTTGGCTCAAGCCATGATCTCGTGGTTCATGGGATTGAGCCCTGCGTTGGGATCAGTGCTGACCGCATGGAGCCTGCTTGGGATTCTCTCTCTCTCCCCCTCTCTCTGCCCCTCCCATGCTCATTCTTCCTTTTTCTCTCTCAAAAATAAATAAACTTAAAAAAAAAAAAAAAGGGATGAATATAGCCCTGGACTATGGAATTGGGCATTCCTGGAGATAACAGAAGTTTAACACTAGAAGGCATGAGAGAGGATGCATTTGTGAGGTAAGGACTGAGTAGGAGAAAATGATGGGCAGGTTAAAGGTAGAAGCAGATAATGGCCTTTGAGAAACAAAATCAGGAGTTTGGATTTGAAGTAACATGTAGTGTATTGTTCCTGGAGTTGTACAAAATGATTTTACATAGTTGTCATCTGTGTCCAGAAACTTTTTTCTGCACTGACAGCACAGAGCCTGACCCGGGGCTTGAACTCACCAACCCTGAGATCATGACCTGAGCTGAAATCCAGAGTCAGACGCTTAACCGACCAGTAGCTTTTAAAAAGGGGGGACTCAGAGTTTATTTTCCTTTCGTGTGTGTGTTATTCTAGATGTATTAGTGTCCACTGCTTATCTTACAAAGTGGAGAAAGGGGAGTGGGGCTTTAATCCATGGCTAAATATGACGATTGGTGAATTATTTAATACTTGAGTGCCATATTTCACTGATTCACATTTATTTGGCATTCTGAGATCTCTGAAGTTGAGATGTTCCTTACATTGTCTGTCTGCAAGTAGCAGGTAGGAGGTACTTAGACTATCTTCACACGTTTGTGCTTGGTCAGAGCTGTTCCTACTGTCCTGGCGGTTGAGTGTATGTGCTGTTGGTTAGTTGAATTTTTAGTTTAGTTAGTTAACTTTTCAGTTTAAAAGATCACAGTGTGGGGCACCTGTGTGGCTCAGTTGGTTAAGTGTCCAACTTTGGCTCTGGTCATGATCTCACAGTTCACAGGTTTGAGCCCCACATCGGGCTCCGTGCTGACAGCTCAGAGCCTGGAGCCTGCTTCGGATTCTGTGTCTCCCTGTCTCTCTGCCCCTCCTCTTTTCGTGCTCTGTCTCTGTCTGTCTCTCCAAAATAAATAAACATTAAAAAAATTAAAAGATCACACTGTGATTTGGCATTTAAATGAAAAAAGAAAACTGGATGAAGAAAGGCATAGAAACAGAACAGCAGATGATTTTATGGGAGGCAAAATATTTGTCCCTGGAGGGATGATCGCAGTTTCAAATTTTCTTGCAAAGGTACAATCGAGTGTTTTATGGGACCTAAGAAAGGAAGCCACCCTAGGTATATTAAGTTTTGTTGCTGAGAAACATGCAAAAGAATTGCTTGTCCCATGCCAGGCAATGCACCTGGGGAAGCGGGGGAAATGGCTGTATTTCTCGAAATAAATAAGAAATTTTAGGGCTGCAGGAAGCTGGCGTGACCAATTCACGTGTCTCCTGGGACTGTCATGAAGGCATTGTGTCCTGGTTTAAGTGGCAACTGTTTTTTCTCCTTTGTGGTGCATAAAGTAAGTGTGCTGTTCAGATTCAGTCAAAAGTAGTGTTTACCTCTGACACAGTACTTTCCTGTTTTAGAACTGATTGTCTAAGTAGTCAAAGGTGTGGTTTTGTAAGGCAGGCAAAATAGTGATAGAAAACTCCCAAAGATGCAAGACTAAGGTCAAAATACAAGAATTCGTTATCTGCATTGGTTTGCATTAAATACGTACTTTTTTTTTTTTTAATGTTTATTCATTTTTGAGAGAGAGAGAGAGAGAGAGAGAGCACAAGCAGGGGAGGGGCAGAGAGAGAGGGAGACACAGAATCGGAAGCAGGCTCCAGGCTCTGAGCTGTCAGCACAGGGCCTGACACGGGGCTTGAACCTGCGAACGGTGAGATCATGACCTGAGCCCAAGTCGGATGCTCAACCAACTGAGCCACCCAGGCACCCCTGAAATAGGTATTCTTGCCTGTTGCCCTTGTCTTCTCAGATACAGCCTGGTGTAGGGTGCAGACTCCCGTGGCAGGGCAGCCCGGGGTCAGATCTCACAGCAGCCCTTCCTACTAGTAACCTTGTGTTGGTGCAGGGACCTCCCTGTGCTTGTTCTCTGTCACAGCGGCATAATACCTGTCACAGCTTTCTTAGGAGGGTGAAACTGAAATTAGTTAATACATACGGAGCATGTATAGCATTGCCTTTCTGACAGTCAGCAGCGTACGTTAACTACTATTTCTGACTGGCGTGATTTTCTGGGAATCCAAAGTGTCAGTTGGTACACAGGGTGATTGGAGATGAAGATGTGATTATCAATCCCATTGCTACCTTGTTAGTTCCAGTTTAGGGATAACCGCCACTCGTTTCCCCCTCCCAATTACAGACGTATGAGGGTTCAACTTTACATTGGTGTAAGTGTGGCATGCATCCAGTAGGAACCATACCTTGAATTTGGAATTTCGATCTTTTCCTCAAGCCGGCACTATGCGATATGCTCCTCTCTGGTGATGCTGGCCCAGGGGCAGTCAGCCGCGCTACCTTGGGGGGTCATCAACTGATACATTTACAACCATTCTGGTTTTCACTTTCTGTACAGCATTCAATACACTGCGTGAGATATTCATCGCTTTATTATAAAATAGGTTTTGGGGCGCCTGGGTGGCTCAGTCGGTTAAGTGTCCGACTTCGGCTCAGGTCATGAACTCGTGGTTCATGAGTTCGAGCCCCGCATCAGGCTCTGTGCTGACGGCTTGTAGCCTGGAGCCTGCTTCCGATTCTGTGTCTCCCTCTGTCTCTGACCCTCCCCACATTCATGCTCTGTCTCTCTCTGTCTCAAAAATAAATAAACGTTAAAATTAAAAAAAAAAAAAGAAAAAAAAAAGAAAATAGGTTTTGTGTTGGATGATTTTTTTTCCCTACTGTAGGCCCATGTAAGTGTTCTGAGCACATCTGAGGTAGGCTTAGGCTAAGCTGTGATGTTGGGGAGGTTAGGTCTATTAACTGCATTTTCCACTTCATGATATTTTCAACTAACGATAGCTTTACTGGCATGTAACTCCGTCATAACTTGATGAAGTTCTGTATTATTCCACCCTTTTTGAGGCATATTGATTTTGATTTCTTAGAAAATTGTGTATGATTGAGATGTATAGATTCACACACTTTTACACATAAAATAAAATGGAATTAGAATTATTTTGAGGGGTGCCTTGGTGGCTCACTTGGTTGAGTGTCCAACTCTCAATTTCGGCTCAGGTCACAATCTCACAGTTTACAAGATCGAGCCTCACATCGGGCCCTGCTGGCAGTGCAGAGCCTGCTTGGGATCCTCTCTCTCCTTCTGTCTCTCTGCCCCTCCCCCACTGTCTCTCTCAAAATAAATAAACTTAAAAAAATTATTAAAGAAAAAAAGAATTAGTTTGGGGAAAAAAACTTTTTAACACTTTATTTTTCTAAAAGCCCTATGCTAGCATTTGCCAAGGCTAAATCCAGACCCTTTTAGTCTGATAGCACTGTCCCAGTATACAGGCAGTGACTACCTTTGACAAGACTCATAGCCTCCAAGAGTGCTGGTCTCAGCAGCATCGGGTTCCATTTCTATCCTATGACTGTGGCCCATGACCAGAGCAGAAAGACTGTTGATGCTTTTCTGAGCACTTGTGCAAGTCTGTTTCAGTTAGTTATTTCTAGTTGTGTGATATTTAAGTGTTGCGTTGGGCCCTCAGCTGTTGAAAAACATAGGATACTATTTCTGTTACAGCTGACAGTGAGTGTAGACTGCCTCTTGGAGACATATTACTAACTGAAAGATAGTTGATGGGGAGCATCAGATATTGAATTGGGGCTTAATATCAAAACAACCTTAGGCATGGTATAAATTTGATTTCTTTTCGCTGAATTAAATTTGAACTATTTCGTTTTCAGTAATCTATCTAGAAGAATTGGGCGAGCCAGTTCTTTAGAGCGAGCTTGCTTGTGAAAAATAGGTGTTTTGTGTTAACTTTTGTCTTTGTGCAAAACAGGGTAAAGTGTTCCAATGAAGACTTGAAGGCTGTAAAGGAGTTAGAAACTGATCTTGTGGTAGCTGGAAGTTAACAAGATAGGTTTTTCCATGATTCTGATTAATGAAGACAAAGGCTTCCACAGTTTATTCCCTCTGGAATTTTATTTACAATTCAGAAAATGTTGGTTCTGTCTCTGCTTTGTAAGCAATCAAATCTGAAGTTTTAAATCATGACGTTGGTGGTATCATTTGTTAATTACGCGATTGGAAATTTATTGTCAGTGAAAAATGACACATAAAAATGGCATGTGCAGTGTGGCTTAAAATAGCACATCTTCACATCCATGCAAATTCCCTGGACTCCTTATATGACCCAGTTATGTATTACTCACAGAAAGAAAAACCTCAGGCACTTTAGCTACTACGAGGGCTAACTACTCCATTTAAATATTGTACGTACTTAATAGTTTTACTGTTAATAGTTTTACTGTTTACTAATATTATTTCCCACCAGTGCCAAAAGCATTTTTCATGATTAACCTTTTACAAGAGAAATAAATTTGGCATTTTAGAATGTGTCTGACAGTCAATACTGTGTTGCTTGGAGTTTGTCAGTTCCTTAAACTAAAATATGCAAGTCTCAAGCCTGATTATCCAAGATGCTTGTACTTAAATTCTTGAAATGTATCCAGGTTTACTTTCTGACTGACCTGTCTCTGGCTTTTTTTTTGTTTGTTTCTCAAATACAGAGCTGCCAAATGCTGTTAAACCAACTAAGAGAAATCACAGGCATTCAGGACCCTTCCTTTCTTCATGAAGCTCTGAAGGTTAGTTTCAAGACCGCTGTTAGTCAACAGGCTTTAAAATAGTTGTCCATATCATGGTTATGTCAAGTCAAGCTATTTTTATGTCAAAACGAAAGTGCATACAGGGACGGAAGCTCTACGGGTCAGATCACCCAGTATCTTCTCTATGTGAATTATAAGGGTGGGGGGATGTTGAGGATGGGGGAGACTTAACTGGGAACAACCATACAGAGCAAAAGAGATTTAAGAAACGCATCTGCCAATTGCGTTTTATAGCCTTTATATGGATCGTGACTCAAACAAACTCAAAAATCGTTGAGTCAGGTAAGTTTGAACTGGTTATATGATATTAAAACACTTGTTACTATTTAAAAAAAATTTTTTTTAATGTTTATTTAATCTTGAGAGAGAGAAAGAGACAGAGTAAGTGGGTGAGAGAGAGAGAGGGGGAGACACAGAATCCAAAGCAGGCTCCAGGCTTTGAGCTGTCAGCACAGAGCCCAACATGGGACTCAAACTCACAAATCGCGAGATCATGACCTGAGCCAAAGTCGAATGCTTAACCTACTGAGCCACCCAGGCACCCCAAAACACTTGTTACTGTTAAGGTGTGCTAATAGCATTGTGGGTTATATTTTTGAAAAGATACATTCTGATGTATTGATAAGATGCTTAGGATTTGTCGGGCGCCTGGATGGCTCAGTCAATTAAGCATCCAACTCTTGATTTCGGCTCAGGTCATGATGTCGTGGTTTGTGAGTTCTAGTCCTGCATCGGACTCGAGCGCAGAGCCTTCTTGGGATTCTCTCCCCCTCTGTCTGCCCTTCCTCCATGCTCTCTCACTGTGTCTCACGTGTGCTCTCTCTCAAAATAAATAAATGTTAAAAAAAATTAAAAAGAAAAGCTTAGGATTTGCTTCACAGTGTCTGGGAGAGGTTAGGCAAAACAAGATCGACCATGACTTGATAATTGTTGTAGCTGAGTGACGGGTGCATAGGGTTCAATTATACATTCCCTCTACTGTTGTGTATGTTAGAAAGTTTTCCTAATAAAAAGTTAAAAACAGACAGAAGTATGGTCACCACTATCGAATATGGTAACTGCCTAACATTTTTATTGTAGAGGCTGACTTCTTTTAGGATGTCTGTTTTAACTGTCAGCCCCTTTTGATACATCATGCCTTTGCTAGCCTGTCAAATCAGGAGCAGTAACTTCCAGAGCAGTGAGAACAAATCTCCAGCAAGATTTCATTCTTCTCTGCGTGTTGTGGGAAATCAGAACATGGCAGCTCCCTTCCTGGAGCCAACCATTTGATACAAGCTTTGAGCGTAGTACCCTTGCTGTCCTCCGCCATACTCTCTTCTCCTTTCTACCTTATGCCTTGAATTACTCAGAATGTCACCACGGTAGTCAGGAGTTAAACCAAAAAAACTCACTCACTATTTATTTTAAATGCTGTGATGCTTTACTTTTGAAATGTCTGTGTTTTCCCTTTCATTAGGCCAGTAATGGTGACATCACCCAGGCGGTCAGCCTCCTCACTGAAGAAAGAGTTAAAGAGCCCGGGCAAGACACTGTTGCTACGGAACCATCTGAAGCAGAGGCGAGAGCTGCTAGCAAAGAAGTATTAGCAAGTAGGTGTATCCTGTCTCCGTCCTGCTCTGAACTAGCAGAACGTAAGAGATGAGTGTACATGAGTTGCCCACCAGTCACATCAACACTGCGGGAATAATGCTAATAATTGCTAATTATTGAACCATCACTGTGTGCCAGGCACAATTCTGAGCAATTCCATGGATTCATTCATTCATTCATTCATTCATTCATTCTGCACTTATTGAATGGGCACCTACTATGTGCCAAGCACTCTTTAGGTACTGGAGATGAGCAGAAGAACGAGAATCCCTGCCTTCATGCAGCTTATTTTCTTGTGGGGGAAACCCACAAGTCAGTAAGTAAATTATGTGGCATATCAGAACGTGGTAACCACTGTAGGGAAAAGTGAAGGATGGAATGAAAGAAATGGAGAAAGGAAGGGCGCCTGGGTAGCTCAGTCAGTTGAGTGTCTGACTCCTGATTCCGGCCCAGGTCATGATCTCACAGGTTGTGAGTTCGAGCCCCACCTCGGGCTCTGTGCTGTCAGTACGGAGCCTGCTTGAGATTCTCTGTCTCTTTCTCTCTGCCCCTACCCTGCTGTCTTTTTGTCTTTCCCTCCCTCCCTCTCTCTCAAAATAAATAAAGTTAAAAAAAAAAGAAATGGAAAAAGGAGCACTGGGGATTTGATTTTAAATGGGCTAAGACTAAAGATAGTGAAAAGGAGGTGAGGGAGCAGGTCACCGAGGCCTTAAGACAGGGATGTACATCAGTTGCTCGAGGCCAGAGCGGAAGCTTCGTGAGTGCGGCGGGCAGTGAGAGGTGAGGTGGTAGACAGACCAGGAGGCGGATCATGCTGAGCCTTTGCGCGCTTGGCTTTTCCGCTAGCTAGGGGCTAGCCGTTGGGACAGTTTGGAGCAGAGGCGTGACCTCAACTGATTTCCGTTTTCTGAAGGTCATTCTGATGGTTCTGTTGAGAACAGAGCTGTGGGGTGAGGTAGTAAGCGTGGATCGGAGCAGGGAGCCCAGGGCAGTCACGAGGCTTTGCGGGTTCTGGCGGTGTGGGCCAGGAGGTGGTGGCGGAGGGGTGAGGAGCCCCTGCCGAGGGGGACTTGCTTACAGCGGAGATAAGGGGTGTGTGAAAGAGAGAGAGAGGACTTGAAGGGGCTCCAGGTTTTGTTCCCGAGCTGCGGAAATGCTGGAGTAACTACCGCTACAGAGACTGGCTGGCAGGTGAAGAGATCGTCGGGCGGTGCTGAGTTTGAGGCACCTGCTAGACATCAAGTGCAGTGTCTGAAAGGCAGTGGGGGGACCCAAGTGTGCGTGCGGCTCAGGGGAGCGATCCGGCTACAGAGAGAGAAAACTTGAGCCTGTGAATGGTCCGTGAAGTTGGGATACTGGACGAGCTTCCCGAGGGGTTGGGGGTGTGCAAAAAGGAACGGGTTCAGTGACTAAGCCATGGACCCTCCCAGTGCTCAGAGGCTGGAGCAGGTGGACAGTGTCCAGGGAGGTTGGAGGAATACCAGGAGAGCTGGGAAAATGGGACCCTGGAAGCCAAGAAGGCTTCCTGGAGGAGGGAGCCATCAGCTGGGGCAGATGGTGTTAATGAATATTTCGGCCTTTTGCGGTTTTGAGTTACTGTGAACAGTGCTGCTGTGAATATTCTTGTATATGTCAGTGTACTAGTGACTCTTTTCAGTTAAGATTTTTCTTTTTGAAACTCGTTCATATTGAAGGTTATAACTGCAGTCCCTTTAGTTTCACTGGTATGTAGTCTTTCATAGTCTGAATAGACCAAAAGTGATATATTTGTTTATTGACCTGGGGTTGTTTCCTTTTTTTTTTTTTTTTTTTTTTTGCTATTATAAACAAGGTTGCTGTGAGCTGTTTGATTCATGTTTCTTGTGCACGTATGCAAAATTTCTGTAGTTAGCATATACCCAGGAATGTCATTGGTAGTAGTAAGGTACTCTCATCTTCAACTTTATAGGTAATGATATTTTCCAGAAGGTTTTTTACCTATTTATTAAACTCCCACTAACAGGATTTGGGGATACCCGTTGCTCTCAAACTGGTTATATTATAAAATTATTGCCCGTATTTTTGTTACAAAATATCTTGTTTTCAGTGAGTGTTTTTTTACATTGGTAAGGAGATTGAGCAACTTTGTCCTTTTGACCACTCACGTTTTCCTGTGAGTGAAATTTCTCTTTGGGTTTTCTGCCTCAATTTTTCTATTTGTTTGCTTTTTTTCTTATTGATTCCTGATACTCTCTTATTGATAATAGCCTTAGGCTTGATATATATCTTACTGATATTGACTTTATATATATTTGATATTAACCCACTTTTTTTGGATTTGTATTACAGACATCTTTTCCCTGTTGGTGACTTGGGTTTTTACCCTATGGTGTGAGCTAAATACCTTAATTTTATTGTGGTTGCATTTGTCAGTCTTTTCCTGTGGTTTGTGCTTTTTGTTTAAGAACTCCTTTTATACTCTGCAGTCCTAGGATATGAGAATTGTAATGTTTTCCTTTTCACATTCTTTAATCCATCTGAAGTGGATTTGCGGGGAGGAGGCAAGGCACAAGGTAAGGTTACAGTTTTAGATTCCTTGGCACTCACTGGGCCCCATACAACTACTCAATTGTCCTGGTACCTTTTATTAAAAAGACTTTACTAGGGCCACCTGGGTGACTCAGTCGGTTGAGTATCCAACTTCAGCTCAGGTCATGATCTCGCAGTCCATGAGTTCGAGCCCTGCGTTGGACTCTGTGCTGACAGCTCAGAGCCTGGATCCTGCTTCGGACTCTGTGTCTCCCTCTCTCTCTGCCCCTTCCCACTCATGCTTGCTCTCTCTCTCTCTCTCTCTCTCTCTCTGTCAAAAATAAATAAACATTAAAAAAAATAATTAGGGGCGCCTGGGTGGCGCAGTCGGTTAAGCGTCCGACTTCAGCCAGGTCACGATCTCGCGGTCTGTGAGTTCGAGCCCCGCGTCAGGCTCTGGGCTGATGGCTCGGAGCCTGGAGCCTGTTTCCGATTCTGTGTCTCCCTCTCTCTCTGCCCCTCCCCCGTTCATGCTCTGTCTCTCTCTGTCCCAAAAATAAATAAAAAACGTTGAAAAAAAAAAAAATTAAAAAAAAAGACTTTACTTACCCACTGGTCTGCATTATCAGCTCTCTGTTATATTGGATTTTCATGTTTCCCATTCTGTTTCTTTTGAGGATCTGTTTTTAATTCATTCCTACGAATGGAATTACTGGGTCATGTAACAATTCTGTGTCAACTTCCTTGTTTTAATTTTTCTAAAAGAGGACTGTTTTCTTAGCTGCAACATTATCACACATTAAAAATTAATAATTCTTTAATGTCACTCAAAGACCAGTGTAGAAATTTCCTTAATCATCTCATTAACAATACGCTTGCAGTTGGTTTGCAAAAATAATGATACAGATGGCATTAAAACCTTAGATATGTTTGAAATGTCTTTTAAGATACTCTTTATAAATCCCCTCTCTCTTTTTTACTTGCGGTTTAAGGTCCAAAGAAATCAAATCTTGCAGTATCTTTGAATGGGTTTTTTGTCCCTTGTCTTTCCCGTAGACTTAGGTGCTTAACTGGCACGACCGTGTCACAGGTAGTATTGTGTGTATAATGTATCTTCTGTTCTGTCATGTTGAAGAAGCAAGCAACATCTGATCGCCCTCTTTTTGTGTTGTTAGAATTGTTAGTGTGTTCAGAAGATTATCCGCTTGAGTTATTTATTATAAAATCCCCGACCTAGTGTCTTCTGCACTCATTGGTGATTATTGCTGAGATGCTTTACTTTATTGGAGACTTCGAAATGGTAATATTCTATCAATACTTCATAATTTATTAGTTGGAAGTCTTTTTTTTTTTAGTTGTGGTCAAGAACACATAACATAAAATTTGCCATCTTAACCATTAAAACATTTATTTATTTAATTTATTTTATTTTTTTAAAATTGACATCCAAATTAGTTAGCATCTAGTGCAACAGTGATTTCAGGAGTAGGTTCCTTAGTGCCTCTTACCCATTTAGCCCATCCCCTTCCCAGAACCCCTCCAGTAGCCCTCAGTTTGTTCTCCATATTTATGGGTCTCTTATGTTTGTCCCCCTCCCTGTTTTTATATTAGTTTTGCTTTTCTTCCCTTATGTTTATCTGAAACAAAGTCCTCATATGAGTGAAGTCATATGATTTTTGTCTTTCTCTAATTTCACTTAGCAGAATACCCTCCAGTTCCATCTACATAGTCACAAATGGCAAGATTTCCTTCTTTTTGATTGCCGAGTAATACACCATTGTATGTATATATACCACATCTTCTTTATCCATTCATCCATCGATGGACATTTGGGCTCTTTCCGTACTTTGGCTATTGTTGATGGTGCTGCTATAAACATGGGGGTGCATGTGTCCCTTCGAAACAGCACACCCGTATCCCTTGGATAAATGCCTAGTAGTGCAGTTGCTGGGTCGTAGGATAGTTCTATTTTTAGTTTTTTGAGGAACCTCCATCCTGTTTTCCGGAGTGGCTGCACCAGCTTGCATTCCCACATTTAAAAAAATTTTTTAATGTTTATTTTTGAGAGAGAGGCAGAGTGTGAGTGGGGGAGGGGCAGAGAGAGAGGGAGACACAGAATCGGAAGCAGGGTCCAGGCTCTGAGCTCTCAGTGCAGAGCCCAACATGGGGCTCAAATCCACAAACCAGGAGATCATGACCTGAACTGAAGTCAGACGCTGAAGTGACTAAGCCACCCAGGCACCCCTACCATCTTAACCATTTTTAAATATACGGTTTGGTAGTATTAAATGTATTCATAGTGTTGTGAAGTAGATCTCCAGAACTTCTTCATCTTGCAAAACTGAACTCTACGCACTGAACAATAACTCCCTATTCCCTCCTCCCTTCAGCTCCTGGCAACCACTGTTCTCCTTTCTGTCTATGATTCTGACTATTCTGAGTACCTCGTTCAAGTGGAATCATGCAGTGGCTAGCTTACTTCTCTTCGCATGATTCCTTCAAGGTTCACATTGTAGCCTATGTTAGAATTTCCTTCCTGTTTAAGGCTGAATAACACTCTGTTGTATGTATACACTGCATTTTCTTTACCCATTTATTCGTCGGTGGATATTTGAGTTGCTTTCACTGCTTGGCTGTTGTGAATAGTGCTTCTGTGAACGTGGATGTGCAGCTATCTCTTCGATACCCTGCTTTCGGTCCTTTTGGCATGTATATCCAGCAGTGAGATTGCTGGCTCGTGTGGTGGCTCCATTTTTATTTGTTTTGAGGAACCTCTATCCTGTTTTCCATAGCAGTTGCTGCACCATTTTACAGTCTCACCAAGCCTTCCAATTTCACAACATCTTCACCAGCACTTGTTATTTCCTGTTTGTTTGTTTGTTTTACTTGTCATCCTGATGAGTTTGAGGTGAGACCTTAGTGTGGTTTCGGTTTGCATTTTATTTGATAATTAGTGATGCTGAACATCTTTTCATGTGCTTGTTGGGCCTTTGTATGTCATCTTTGGAGATACATCCATTCAGGTCCTTCACCTGTTTTCAAATTGGGTTATTTTGGTTTGAGTTGTAGGAGTTTTTTATATGTTCTAGGTATTAACCCTTTATTTATTTGAGAGACAGTGCAAGTGGGGGTGAGGCAGAGAGAGAGAATTCCAAGCAGGCTCCATGCCACCAGCACAGAACCCGACGTGAGGCTCGAACTCATGAAACCCCAGACAGTGACCCTGAGCCAAAACCAAGAGTCAGACGCTTAACTGACTGGGCCACCCAGGCGCCCCTAGATATTAACCCTTCTATCAAATATGTGATTGGTAAATACTTTCTCCCATTCAGTAGTTGCTTTTTTACTCTATTTACATCTTTTTTTTTTTTCATGTTTATTTTTGAGGGAGAGAAGGAAAGAGCGTGCGCACGCACGTGGGGGAGGAGAGAGAGGCAGAGAGAGAGGGGGACAGAAGTTCCTAAGCAGGCTCCGTACTGTCAACACAGAGCCCGATGCTGGGCCCAAACCCTCGAACTGCAAGATCATGACCTGAGCCGAAGTCAGACACTTAATCCACTGAGGCACCCAAGTGCCCCATTTACTCTATTGATTGTGGCCTTTCATGCACAAAAAATTTTTTTTAAGTTTGCTTTTGTCCCATTTGCCAATTTTTGTTTTTGTTCCCTGTGCTTTTGGTGGCCTAAGAAATCCTTGCTCAGTCCAATGTCCTAAAGCTTTGTATGTTTAACTTTTTGAAGGGCTGCCAGAGTCACTTCCTTCAAACTTCTACTGCAGCTGCACCGTTTTGTGTCCTCTCCAGCTAACACACAAGGGCTCCGATTTCTCCAAATCCTCATCAGCACTTGTTATTTTCCTGTTTTGTCTGTTTATGATACCAGCCGTCCTGGTGGGTGCGGGGTGATAGCACATTGTAGTTTTGATTTGCATTTCCTTAATGGCTAATGATGTTGAGCATCCTTTCATGTGCTTATTGGCCATTTGTAGATATTCTTTGGAGAAATGTCTATTCAGATTCTTGGCCTGTTTTTAACATTGGCCTGTTTTTTTTTTTATTCAGTTGCATGAGTTTATTTATTTAAAAAACATGTATTTCTTTTTGAGAGAGAGAGTGTGAGCGGGAGAGGGGCAGAGAGAGAGGGGGAGACAGAGAATCTCAAGCAGGCTCTGCACTTGCTGTCTGGAACCTGATGCAGGGCTTGAACTCCTGAACCGTGAGATCATGACCTGAGCCAAGATCAGGAGTTGGGTGCTTAATGGACTGAAACACCCAAGCTCCCCTTTTATTGTCTTATTGTAAGAACTGGCCAGAATGTTCAGAACCACAGTGAATGTATGTCCTGATGGTAGGCATTTTTGTCTTGGTTTTAAAATAAATGTGTTTTCAGGGTGGTGTGAAAGCCCAGAGAAGACCTCTCACCCAGCAGAGGGTGTCCAGGAAGACTTCCTGGAGGAGATGGCCTCTACACAGAGGCCTTCAGGAGGAATAGAGTCAGACGGGAGTGGAGGGTGGTTAGGGGAGAGAGGCCAGAGCCTGGTGTGTTGAGGAGGTGTGTCAGGTACACTGTGGCCGGCGGGTGGAGGTGAGTAGGGTTGAAGGAGAAGCAAGAGGAACTAGAAGGGTCATGTCGTCGTAAACCTTTTGGATCAGGGTGGGCGCCCACCAGGCATTTGGGAACCTTGGGAGTGAACAGAGAAGGGGACTGGAGGCACCGAGTTTCTAGTTAAAGATTGTCCTGGCTGCCGTGTGGAGAAAGGAGGAGATTGGCAGGGGAGCAGAGGGGGCAGTTAAGAATGGATATAAAGAGACTGCTGGGAAGGACCACTTAGTTATCCTTCCAGCTGCTCAGGCTCAAAGCTTCATCTCTGTCTGGCTCCTTGCTTCCTCTCCTGCCTCCCAAAGGATCTTCAGTAAATCCGACCGCTTCTCACCTCCTCCATCGTCGTCCTGGCATCCTGGCCTGGCTCAACTTTTCATCCATAGCCCTTCCCGCCTTCCAGTCTACCTTTTAGTTGACTTTTTTAGTTTGTTTACTCTCTGTTGCTTTCCCAGAGAATAGTGTTTCTGATGTTTGGGCTACTGACGTTTGGGACCAGATAATTCTTTGTTGAACAGGGCCATCCTGTGTATTGTTGCATGTTGAGCAGAGCAGTATCCCTGGCCTCTACCTGCTGGATGCCAGTAGCACCCCCTCCCCCAGGTACTGGCAGCTGAAGACACATCTCCAGGTGTAGGCAGGTGTCCCTAGGAGGGGAAGGGTGCAGATTCACCCCCAGTTAAGAACTGTTGCGCCAAGGGGTGCCTGGGTGGCTCAGTTGGTTGGACGTCCAACTTTGGCTCAGGTTATGATCTCGTGCAGTTTGTGGGTTCGAGCCCTGCGTTGGGCTCTGTGCTGACAGCTCAGAGCCTGGAGCCTACTTCCGATTCTGTGTCTCCCTCTCTCTCTGCCCCCTCCACCCTGCTCAAAAATAAATAAAACATTTTAAAAAATACTAATAAAATAAAACAAAATAAAAGTGTTTTACATTTCACAATTAAGTATAAAGTTTGCTGTGGGCTTTTCATGGGTACTCTTTCTCAGCCTAAGAATATTCTCTTTTGTTCTAGTTGGCTTGGGGTTTTTATTCTTGAATAGAGTTGAATGTTATTAAGTACTTTTTCCGTATCTATTAAGATGATTATTCCTTTAAGTGTATTTTGATGGTAATTTTCTAATGTTAACTCAGTATTTCATTCTGCAATGAACTCAGCGTGGTGTTACTATTTGATTTTGGGGAGTAGATTACTGGATTTTATTTGCTAATATCTTCTTTCTTTTTTTACATCTGTGTTTATGTTTGTTGCTTTTCCTTTCTCACTATTCTTGACTGGTTTGGGATATACCTAGATGTTACGCTGACCTCATAAAATGAGTTGGGGAGTATGTCTTCTTCTTCTTCTTTTTTTTTTAGTTTATTTATTTTGAGACAGATAGAAAGGAGGCAGCGGAGGGGGAGGGGCAGAGAGAGGGAGGGAGTGAGAGAATCCCAAGTAGGCTTCATGCTGTCAGCACAGAGCCCGACCCCGTGGATTGCAAGATCATGACCTGAGCCAAAAATCAAGAGTCAGACACTTAACCAGCTGAGCCACCAAGGCGCCCCTGGGGAGTATGTTTTCTCTTCCCCAGAAGAGTTTGTGTGAGATTGAAAATATCTGCTCCTTGAATGTGTTTGATATTTAGCTGATGTTTTATGATGACAGATAAACTATTTAACCTCCAGATATGGGATGTATATTTTACTCTGTGGAATAAGACTGCAGAAGTGGGTATTTGATTCATTACCTCTCAGCAGCTTATCATTCCTGCCCTTTTGGCTAATCTTAAGGTTACCGTGTAGCTGTGAGTTACTCATTTGCCTCTGGCCTGGAGTAATAAAGTTGTTCCACAGATGAGCCAGTGTCGTGAGAACTAGGGAGCATATCTAGTTTTGTGAATGCTTTTGCCTTTTTTCCTACTGTACAGCCAGAAGGCTGTTGTTTCCTACATATAGACTAATGAAATTTCTGTTTATCTTCCAGAAGTGATAGACCTTACTCATGATAACAAAGATGACCTACAGGCTGCCATTGCTTTGAGTCTGTTGGAGTCCCCCAACATTCAAGCTGATGGAAGAGATCTGAACAGGTTATTTATGCAATTTATCATCTTTACTCCTCACAATAGTATGTAGGTCAGAGGCAGTAATAGCTGTGGATGCCACTGAGGGACAGTTCTGCCAAGCTCTTTTAATTTTTTTTTTAACGTTTTATTTATTTTTGAGACAGAGAGAGACAGAGCATGAACAGGAGAGGGTCAGCGAGAGGGAGACACAGAATCTGAAACAGGCTCCAGGCTCTGAGCTGTCAGCACAGAGCCCGATGCGGGGCTCGAACTCACGGACCGCGAGATCATGACCTGAGCCGAATTCGGCTGCTTAACCAACTGAGCCACCCAGGCGCCCCTGCCAAGCTCTTTTAATTGTATCCAAATGAAATTTTTTTAGGAGAAAATTTAAATTCCCATTAGCTTACTTTTTGGTTTACTTTTTGACAAAGCCAAATATGGCAAAGAAAGGTCTTAGAGTAGATGTGGTCTTTGAGTAGAGGCCTGCAGGCCTTCGTAGTTTGCACTTGAGAGGGAGAGAAAACCCATCCTAGTACAAGCATCTGACAGTATGTATCCCCTTCATAAACTTGGAGGCTTCGTACACATTGAGGGTTATGTTGTTGGCTCTTTGAAAATGAGTTAATGCTCAACTACCCCGTCTCAGAAGTGACCACGCATATCTTTTTTGAATTAGTACTAATTTGATGATTGACTGGTATTGTTCATAAACATCTAGTTCCAGTGGAGGCCTGTCAGTTTCTGGACATGTTTATTCCCTCACACTGCTGAGTTGTTTCAGGAAAACATAGGGCCAGGTTTTGTGTGCTAGGCAATTTGAAGGCTCTTATCTCTAGCAGAGTGTCTCTCTTGCCTCTCAATGGCAAGGTCTGAGATAGGTCACTGTTGCTGAAATCTGAATCTTTTGATACGGCAGCCATAAATAGTCTTGAGTGTCAGCTCGGTTCCATCATGGACCTTGTTGGTAATAATCTCTGTTACGGAAGGATTAGCATCCATGTCTAAACCTTACTTTTCATTTAGATTACAATGTTATAGCTACTATATAGCCCAGTGATTACCCAGGAAATAGTATATCTGGCATTTCGAATTATCTATGAAAGATGACCATGATTCTCCATATAATACATTGTTCTTTAACTTTTTCCTTTTTTGTTGTGTGGTATGTTGGCACACTGTAGGATGCGCGAGGCAGCCTCTGCAGAAACTAAACGCTCAAAGAGAAAACGCTGTGAAGTCTGGGGAGAAAATCCCAATCCCAACGACTGGAGGAGAGTTGATGGTTGGCCAGTTGGACTGAAGAATGTTGGCAATACATGTTGGTTTAGTGCTGTTATTCAGGTATGATGTGTTTAAGAAACAACTGTGTCTTCTGGAAACAACTTTGTCATTTATCAAGTTGAAATGTGAGAAACCCAGCTTAGAGAAATGGAAGCAGAGGTATAAGACTGGTGTTTTCCCGCATGGCATTATTGTGTTTTGCTCTCCTGTGTTTGGGTCTAGATGCTCTGGTGTCTAAATTAGACAATGTTAAAAACAAAATATCCTGTGGTTGCAAATTCGTTTGTAAATATGTCGAATAGGTGGTTTGGATCAGCATTTTGACTGAAAAACGTATTACAGCAGAGTTAATAAGGAGACAGCAGTTGGGACACAGATACTCAGGCAGGAAAAGATGGCGGCCTGGAAAAAGGAAGCAGTATAAGCCGTGGAAGGAGAGAAAGGCTTTCTAGAGTTATGCAGGAGATCAGATCTACAGGTGCTGGGGGAGAGGTTGGATAGAGGGGATATGCAGGAGACCGCTAAGAAGACTCCAGGGTTTCTAGCTTGAGAAACTAGGTGGATGATAGGATGGTTAGATGCCGGAAGAGGAATATTCGGGTGTGTGTGAAGAGGGGGATCTCAGTTCGGTTCTACACATGCCGAGTTTAAGGTGCGACACGGAGATGCATATAAACCGGTACTGACTTGAATCTGCTGTTCAGGAAAAAGATGTGGGCTACACATGCCACTGTAGGAGTCAGTGGCTTATACACACGGTGATAGAGCCCACGGAGTTGATGAATTCTCCCCTCGAGAGTGTTGCCTCTCTGGAAGTACCTCCCAGGCATCTTAATAGGGCCACAGTGTGGCACCTGATCCTGCCCCTCCAGTCTTCCCCTTTGTGATACTTGACCTCTCCCCAGCGGCTCAGCCAAATACGGAGGCCTCTCTTTCCACACGTAGGATCCAGATTCTTGCAGCTTACTCTGTGCCTGGCCCTGTGTTAGCACTGGGGAAACAGCAGTGAATAAAGGAAAGTCGTTAACAGAGAGTTTACTTTGAAAAAAGCAGGATGGGCAGTAAATTATACATATCAAGTGGTGAGAAGTGCCATAAAGATGAGTGAGGGTAAGAGGAGCTGGGCAGGGAAGGAGGCCTCTCTGGAAAGGAGGGCATTTGAGCAGAGACCTGAAGGAGGTGAGGGGATGCTCCCTATACTTACATAAAGGGCACGGTAGGCAGAGGGAACAGCAAGTGAAAAGACCCAGGTTTAGGAGTTTGTTTAATGTGTTGAGAAATAGAAAGAAGGCAGAACTGAGTGCTCATGGGCAGGGAACAGGCAGTGATGATATCAGAAGGGTAGTGGAGGTGAGGCGGGGGGTGCTCAGCATCACGATGAGGACTTAGGAAAGTGCAAAAGTATTGGAAGGTTTAGAGCAGTGAAGTGAGCTGATCTGCTTCCATTTCACGAAGATGGCAGGCATCTGTGTTGAGGGTAGCATGTAGGAAGGAATGTGGACTTCGGGACCTCAGTCAGTCCTTTCAGAGAGGAGGGGGGAGAGGCTGAGGACCCTGCCTGCCCTCCCACCCTCCTCAGCCTTCTCGCCTGTGGGCATATTGAAAGGCGTAGAGGGGGCTCTCCACTGTCAGCACGGAGCCCACTCTGGATCCTCCCTCTCTCCCTCCCTCTCCCGCTCCCCTGCCCACGCTGTCCCTTTCTCTCTCAGAAAATGAATAAACATTAAAAAAAAAAAAAAAAATTAAAAAAAAAAAAAGGCACAGAGAGGATCACAAAGTAAGGTTTCTGAGAAAGCCCGAGAAGACAGGATCTAGAGCCTGGAGGGAGGGATCAGCCCTGAGTAGGAAAAGGGCAGGGGAGTAATAAGGGAGAGGAGAAGGAAGAAAGGCACATTGCAGATTACAGCTGAAGTGGCTTCAGATCATCGTCTCTGTGAGGTAAGCAGCCCTCTTCTGAGTCCCTGGAGAAGGGATGGCGGCGGGTTAAAGGGGCGGTTGCCGTGGACAGTGGAGGCCAGTCGGCATCAGAACATAGTAGTAGGATTTCTGCGAATGTGAAGGTCTGCTTGAGCGGGTTAAAGGGGCGGTTGCCGTGGACAGTGGAGGCCAGTCGGCATCAGAACATAGTAGTAGGATTTCTGCGAATGTGAAGGTCTGCTTGAGGGTGTTGACCTTACATGCGTACTGACGTCAGGATGGCCTGTTTTATCGGGACTTTCTCTTAGCAGCGCTCTGAGACTCTTGGGTGGAAACTGAACATTATTTAGGTTGGGGGCTTTGCTGGGTTTGATGCCAAGGGCAGTTTGGGGATTTAATGCGGGATGGTTAAAGACCATGGAATCAGAGCTGGAGACAGGAAGGGACAGAAGTGGTCAGGTGGTCAGGCAGAACAGAAGGGAGTCCGTTGGCTTGGGTCTTTGACAAAGTCAAAGAACAGATGTCCTCTGGGTAATTGGATCAGTAACGCTGGAAGACAGGTTGCGGTTCAAGAGCGGGTTTTTCCGAATTTGTGATCTGAGAATTGGCCGCTTCTCCGGAATTGATACATCCTGCGTGTGACCTCAGACGTGGTCGTAGAGATGGAATGGAGGAATGTGTCCCTAGACATAAGATGCTCACAAAGCCAAGGGGTCCCGGGCTGAATGGGTGTGCTTGTGTTCCCTCAGCAGATGTTAGTTGAACACCCACTGTATATGTAGCCCTCTTCTAGGCCCTTGAGGTAAAAGAATGAGTAAAACCGAGAAGTCCCTGGACTGCCTGGTCCGTAAACAATGTGCCATATTGTCTTATATATATTTAACCTTATTATCAACCATTTCATACTCTGTTTTCCTGGAACTTCGACCTCCACAGAACATAGCTCTGAGATTTCTCCGTGTTAATCTTGTAGCTCTTAGGCATTCAGAGACACTGCCGTGTCTTAGTCCACGTTCCAGAAACATTTTCTCTACAATATTAATGACTACATAATAGCGTATTGTGCACATGTGCTATAGCTTATTTAATCTATCTCTGTCGTTAGCCATCATGTTGTTTCTGGTTTTCCCCTAAAAGGATTCATTTGGTCAGCTAGATTTTTACACGGAGCCATCATCATTTCCTCAAGCATAGAAGTAGAAATAGCAGGTGACAGTCATACGCGCTTCTGAGGTAAAAGAAGTATCTTTTTGCTGCAGTTATTTTGAAAGAAAGGCTAGGAGTCTCTTTCTTTATTTCAGTCTCTCTTCCAACTGCCTGAATTTCGAAGACTCGTTCTCAGCTATAGCCTGCCACAGAATGTACTTGAAAACTGTCCAAGTCACACGGTGAGTTGGTGTGGAGAAATCCTCACCCTTGCTTGGTCCCTTGCGTCCCAAAGGCCTTTGAAATTTTGGCTAAAGCTGACAGCTGTGATGTTTTTCGGCTTGTGCTAGTATTTGTTTTCATTTCCAAATGGCCTTTTGCCTTCCTTGTGACACGAAACAAGGGTCTGCAAAAACGTAAAGTTAAGCAAAAATAAAATTAGAAAAGCGGATCCAAGAAAGCGGTCGGTCATCCCGGTAGCCTTGACTTTTCTGCTTCTGAGCGGAAGGTTCAGAAACACTCGTTCTGTGTGAGCGGTCCCTCACTGCTCATTGGCAGCTGGGGCCGAGTGATGCAGAATGGGTGACCTGGTGCCAGAGGCCTGGATCCTTCTAGAAGAGCCTGTGGTGGGTTCTCGCCAAACGACGTGGCCTTCTGCCGGTGATCTAACCCTTCCCAGGGTTTCACCTCGGGGATGCATTTTCCTAACAGGAGGGAGGGCAGCAGCTTAGGAAAGTAAACATTTTTGCCTTTCTGACAGTATTCCCTTTCAGGCTTCCACATAGATAGTCTTCAGTGTAAGGCAATCCCCACACGGACCTTATAGAGTATGGGTCACATAGTTTGAGTCCCCACTGCTCTAGATCTAGGTAAATATGAATTAGGGAGGGATCAGTGACAACGCTTCTCTTTCATATGTCATAATTTTCCAAGTGAAGGGTTGTAAGAGCACACGTTGCTGTCTCCTCTACAGGAAAAGAGAAATATCGTGTTTATGCAAGAGCTTCAGTACTTGTTTGCTCTGATGATGGGATCAAATCGCAAATTTGTAGACCCTTCCGCAGCCCTGGATCTCTTAAAGGGAGCATTCCGATCACCTGAGGAACAGCAGGTGCGAGAAGCCTGTGATTCTCGTGTTTTCCCTCAAACCCTGTGATGTTTGAAGTCCTGCCTTGTGGATACTACTCTGATGTTGCCCCAGTTCAGCCATGTAGTCAGCCCTGAACATGACTAAGGACCAGAAGTGCCCCGGGTCCAAGTACACAGGGGCTGTTGGAGGAGAGAGGAGGAGATTGGAAAATATCTCAGCGAATCATAGCAAAGGGTCACTGACAAAAGTAAAGCCCTTTGTCTGCACATTTGCCTTGGGATGGCCCCGATAGAAATCCTGTTTTTCATATCATCTAAACCTAAGTTCAGCAGCTTTTCTGAGCCATCTTTCTCTTCGAGACATTAGGACTTCCCTTTCCCTGCCTTGTGTTAAAAAACAGAGCTGTCACTATTAGAGCAGCGCCTTCTGTATAAAATTGATTTTTCCCTCTGTTTATCTAAAGGTCTTACAGTCCTACAAAATTCTCAAAACATTTCATAAAACTTTCCTTTCTCCGTTCAGATCTCATATTATTCTAGAGCATTGTAGTCCGTTCTGTGGACTTTTTTTTTTTTTTTTTTTTTTAAGGCCTACCTGGAAGAATTTGTTTGCTGGTTGGTTACAAATAGATGTGGCCAGAAGTGGTGAACTTCCAGTTTCCTCTCTGGCCATAAGTTAGTCAGAAGCTGCCTTCTGTCTGTCTGCAGGAGCTGCCTTCCAGTGCTCCTAGCTTCATGATATCTGTCCTTGCTTGGTAAAGAAGTCCTTTCACAGCGGTGGTGTCTTACTCGTTGGTGGGATAAGGGCAGATTTTCATTTCCTGTAGTGTTGGGTCTAACTCTTCTGCAATTTGTGCCTCTCTTATAGCAAGATGTGAGTGAATTCACACACAAGCTCCTGGATTGGCTGGAGGACGCATTCCAGCTAGCTGTTAACGTTAAGTGAGTGTTGAGGATTCGTTTGTACGGCCTTCCTACTCACAGTGGTCCAGGGAGAACTGCAATATGGGGAAGCGGGGAATGGACAGGGTTTTGCTTCTCGAGTGGAAATTACTGGGCTTTGCCAAACTTCACAGGGTCACCATTCAGATACTTGTCATTTTGTATCCTCCTTGCCTTTGGTTTTCGTCTCTGAGGATGTAGATCAGCATCTTGACCCGCAGCTTTTTACCGAAGGGCCAGAACTCTTCACTTTGTTGAAGTCACAGCCCATGTTACAAAATGTATTTAAAAGTCAGATCAATCCTACATGTGAGCGTGGTGGTAGCACATGGATACATTGAATTTAATCATTTCAGTCACTGAAACGAATTTCAGAAGTGAAATTCCGGGCAAAGACTACAAGGATCCCTTTTCGAATACAGATGCTGAGACATTTTCTAAACTGTTTTAATGCTGAGTAAAAGACCTGTACATCCTAGGACAGCTTTGTACATGGAAGCTTACATAGTAACCATTTAAGATGGGCTTGTAGAAATAAACTGTTTTCCTTCATTTCTGTTGTGCCCCTGGGAAAACTTCGTGTTTATTTGCAAAACTGCTCAAGAGGGTTGATTCTTACTTCTGTCCTGTTCTGTAACTCGTATACATCTCTGTCACTTCTTATATATAATAACTGTATAAAGACACGTGTATTTTTCTGCATGTGGGACGCTCCTGTTAGACTTTCAGCTCCTCACAGCCAGGGATCAGGCCCATATATTTGTTCCATGACTGTTTAAACTGATTTAACCCGTTCCTTATTTTAGACCATATCTGGCTCTTTGGAGGTCGATGAAAATGTACTATTTTCGCTTTTGAATGATGATTAGGCTTAGTGCAGTGCTTATCTGATCCAAATGATAGAGAACTGTTTCCTTTTTTTAAAAGCAGCAATCCCAGGAACAAATCTGAAAACCCAATGGTGCAGCTATTCTACGGGACTTTCCTCACTGAAGGGGTTCGTGAAGGTAAATTCTTTCCTCTCAATGTTGATTCTAGACCTGTGACCGTATCTGTATTACTCGAAAAGGCTTTCGAGTCAGGCAGTCCCAGGTCTGAATATTGGTTCTACCTTCTTAGTGTGTGTGTAATCCTAGACAAACGGTGTGAGTGCCTGGACCCTCAGCCTCTTCATCTGTAAAATGGGCATACATAGTGTCTGTCTCAGAATTGTTAGATTAAATTGTATAATGTTTGCACAGCCTACGTCCAGTGTTAATGTCCGTCACAGTGATGCAACTCAATTTTCTCTGTGTTGTTTTTTTCAATGTAATGTTTAATCTCAAAAGGCTTTATTGAGTTAGACTGCCAAAAAATGTTTCTCTGCTATGGAGGCTTATCTAAGCTGCATGTTGGGTGTGTAATTTTAATTCTTTTTTAACTATGGAGAATTTTTAGCACACGCAGATAGAGCAGTCTAAAAACCCACATGAACTCGGCAACCATTAGCCCATGGCCAGACTTTCCCTAAGTCGTTTTTTTCTCTTACCCCTCTGATATTCTCTTCAAAACAATCCAAAACCACTATTCACTCCAAAAAAGTAGCATTTCTTAATATCAAATATTTAGTCAGTGTTGAGATTTCCAAGTTGTTTTATAATTCTATATATTTGGGGGGAGGGAATGAGTGTTTATTTTTACAGTTTGTTTTAATCAGGATCGAAATGTGGATCATTTATATTTGGTTGATACATCTTTTAAGTCTCGTCACAAAATCCGTACACTCTCCCCCCCGTCTTTTTTTTCTCCTTGAAATGTATATTTTAAGCAACCAGGTTGTTTTCGGGTACCTGGGTGGCACAGTCGGTTAAGCCTCTGACTCTTGATTTTGTCTCAGGTCATGATCTCACGGTTCGTGGGTTTGAGCCCCACATAGGGCTCTGCGCTGACATCGTGGAGCCTGCTTGAGAGTCTGTCTCTCCTTCTCTCTTCCCCTCCCCTCCTTGTGTGCCCTCTCGCTCGCTCTCAAGATAAATAAACTTAAAAAATTTAAGAAACCAGGTTGTTTTTGGGATTCCCCACAGTCTGAAATTTCTCCCCTTGCATACCCATGATACAGTTTAACACACTCCTCTCTACTCCTCTTTTTACAAATGGGTAGTTGGATCTAGAGTTTGACCAGATTCAGGTAAGGCTTTTTTTGGCAAGACGAATTCACAAGAGATGGGATAGTCCTTGATCAGGAGGCACGTAATGTCTGGTGGTCTTTCTTTTTGTGAAAGAAAGTTCCTGGCAGTCGTTTGTGGCCAGTACCGGGATCTGCTGGTCGTTGGCGGTGGCCGCACAGGCTTACGTGCACTTCTAACCGGTTCTCAGCAAGTTGCTGAAATAAGAAGATAACCTGTCTCTATGGTGCCAGAAAAACAGGCTTCAGATAATACCAGTGATGTCTTTAAAAGAGCAATCTGTTTCTTTGCCTAGGAAAGCCCTTTTGTAACAATGAGACCTTCGGCCAGTATCCCCTTCAGGTAAATGGTTATCGCAACTTAGACGAATGTTTGGAAGGGGCCATGGTGGAGGGGGACATTGACCTGCTTCCTTCCGATCATTCGGTGAAGTATGGACAAGAGGTAAGTTGGACATTTTTATTTGCTGTGCCAGTGACAGAGCCAGTTAAGTGGGACTGAGCTTTTTGGCAAACTGTCTTCCCATCAGATAGTAGCTAACTTTACATTTAACACATGGTGAACTAGTCTGAAGTTTCTTACGAGTTGCTATGCATTAGTGAGTCTTAGTGTTTGATAAATGAATTCTTTACCAAAAGTGTGAATTTGAGTTAATCATATAAAGGTTGTATGCTGCTTCTGATGTTTTAAGTATGATCAAGTTTCTCTTTTTCTGTTGAAGCCTACCTGTACCTGAGTAGGGAGAACCCACTGCCTCCATATTTTCGGAGGGTAAAAGTACAGTGATTAACTCCTATGGTATGCCATTTAGAATATTTTCCCTCTTATAATATTTACTGTTCTTCATAGTAAATTCTGCCTTTGCTTTTAACATTTTTCAAGTTTAATATTCGTTTATTTTTGTGGGTTGGAAAGAAGGGGGGGGAGTTAGAGGGAGAGCACTGGTAAGCAATACCTCAGGATTCCAGTTGGGTTAAGAATTAGTGAATTTGGAGCATCACTGTCAGTACCACACAGCTTGGATCATTCTCCTTTCATCACGTGTGTTGAAACAAAGCTGTGGGCTTATGTGAGTCCAACTCAGTTGCTGACTATTTTTGAATCCACATCGGGAGCCTGACATGAGCCTTGTCAAAGTGCGCTAGGCAGCCATAGGGCAGTGTGGGACCTAGGCCAGAGCTGCCGGCTCCCGGCTTTCCAAGGAAAGTCCTAACTCAGGGTCGGGAGGCACAGCATTTGTCCCACGCATGCTCGGCTGATGCGTGCTCTTACAGAAGGGAAGGGGTGTTTACCAGCTCCTTAGATCTCTGGAGACCTTTATTCCAGAATGGGAACTCGGTATAAAAGAAAATAGAAAACTCTTATCCTTACTTAGATTGACCCTGAGGTAGTCAGGCTGTCTGGATTCACCTCATGCCAACAAGGGTGCGTGGAGGGAGCTTAGCCATGTGCACCTTTGGTAAAGGGAGCATTGTAAAGCTGTTCTTGCAGACCTCTGGCAGACAGGTGAATTGAGCAGGAATGCCTTTCCTGGGTTAGTGTTTCCTCATCTGGGATCAGGAACAGTTGAGATCTTTTTTATAAGTCTGTGCTTTCTTTCCTTGAAACTCAAGGTAACATCTAGGTAGTTTGACCGGGTCCCTTATAAGACATCCGTGAATTCTTAGAATTCAGAGGTTTTTTCCAGAAACTTGAGCCCTCATAATCACGAGGCCATTTCAAGTTTCTTTTTTAGAAATAAAGGGGATTCAAATTATGTTGAATAGCTTGTAAACACTCATATTAGTGTTTTGAGCTGATTTCATGGAGATAATTGTCTCCTTAGTTTTATGTTGCTTAGGTCATAATTTCTAATTCTTTGGTTAGGCTAGCCATTTTCTTCAGGTTTTGATCCTCTTTTGAATACTGATGGAATCAGTTGTGTAGATTCTTGGTGCAGTTCATGCATTTAAGGGTGGTTATTTCTGAGGATGATAGTTGAGTAAAATGTTGACTGGCTGGCTTGTAAATATGGAAACTTGAGGAATGTTTAGCCATATTCTCTAAGAGGGCATGATTCTAAGTGGTCATTTTAGTATTGGGGATTAAAAAAAAAAACAAAACTCCAGGGTGAATTTGATTTGAATATAAATTCTATACCAGAAGAAGAAAGTTTAAATCTGGCTTTTGCTATTTCCTCAAATTAACTTCTTTATTTTTGCTTCTGACATAGCGTTGGTTTACAAAGCTGCCTCCAGTGTTGACCTTTGAGCTCTCAAGATTTGAGTTCAATCAGTCCCTCGGTCAGCCAGAGAAAATTCACAATAAGCTGGAATTTCCTCAGATCATTTATATGGACAGGTGAGTTCTGTGATGGGCTGTCTTCTTGATGTATTACAGAAGGAGAGGGGAGAGTTTACTAAGTGTATTGTGCATAGGAATCCCCTGGAGGTTTTGATAATATGAAAATATGGATTAATGGAATTCATTGGATCTAGGGTAGGGCCCAAGAGTTTGCATTTCTGAGAAGCTCTCGGGGTGATGCTAATGATGATTTTGATCTGGGGACCACAGTTTGAGTAGCTAGGCTTCAGGTGAAAGCCTGCTAATTCTCGGGTGAAGAACAGTGTGTGAAGTAGCCACAGTGTATTTCTTTCTAATCTGAATACCATTTGTATTCCTGGAAAAGAAAAATCCTAGACAGACTTACATTATAGGATTTTAATCTTTTTAAGGCCTGGTTTATCAGTGTATGGTTTACATGCAAAACAATCATACATTCTTAGATGTGCCAATGAGTTTTAGTAAAATAATATTGTCAAGTAACCACCAGCACAGTCTGTCATATTTCCATCCCCCAAAAGGTTTCCTCATGCCCCTTTGCAGTTAATCCGTTTTCCCCATCCCCAGGCCTTAGCAACCACTTAACTTGTTTTCTTGCCCTATAGCGTTGCCATTTCTAGAATGTCCCATTGTGACATCAGTATTCAGTATGTTCCCTGTTGTGGCTATCTTTTTACACTCAGGATTATGTTTTGGGGGCTCATCCATATTGAGTAGTACTCCACTGTAGCAGTAATCCAATATTTTTTCCATTTAACAGTTGACAGACGTTTCAGATATATCCAGTTTTAAGCCATTGTGAATAAAGCTACTATGAATATTTGCCTAAGAGTCTCGGTGTGGTTTTTAGTGCTTCTGGGTAAAACACCTAGGAGTGAGATTGCTGGGTTGTATGAAAAGTATATGTTGAAATATGTAAGAAATGCCCAAACTGTTTGCTCAAGTGTCTGTATAATTTTGCATTCCTACCAGCAGTATATGAGAGTTCCATTTGCTCCAAATCCTCACCCATAATTAGAATTGTCCATCTTTTAAATATTAGCTATTCTAGTGGGTTTGTAGGAATATCTTATTTTTCTTTTGATATATGTTTCCCTGATAGCTCACCATGTTGAATTTCTTTTCATGTGCTTAATTAATGGTCACTTGTATATTTTCTTTGGTGAAGTGTCTTTTCAAATCTTTTGTTCACTTTTGAAGTATCTTCGTTGTGTTCATACTGAGTGGTAGGAGTGAGTTCTTTATATATTCTGGATACAGATCCACATATTTCTTGTCTGTGCCGTCTCTTTCATTTTCTTACCAATGTATTTAGAAGACCAGGAGTTTTTAGTTTTGATGAAGTCTAATATATCAGTTTCTCTTTTACAGTTTGTGTTTTTGTGTTTTAACTGAAAGATCTTTGCTAACCCAAGATCACAAAGATTTTCTTCCATTTTTTTCCTAGAAATTGTATAATTTTAGCTCTTATGTTCATCCATGTCTATTACCCATTTAGAGTTTATTTTTATATATAGTATGAGATAAGGGTTCTTTTGTTGTTGTTTTGTGTGGGGGTTTTTGTTTTGTTTTTTGCAGGAGAGGGAAAGGAGGCATGTGGATGTCCAGTTATTCCAGCATCATTTGTTGAAAAGACTCTCCTTTCCCCCATTGAATTACCTTGGTACTTTTGTCAAAAATTAATTAAGCATATATTTGTGGGTCTATTTCTGGAGTCTCTATTTTGTCTATTGTCTAATCTTAAGCTAGTGCCACATTGTCTTGATTACTGTGGCTTTTTGTAAATTTGTCATCAGATAATGTAAATCTCCCAACTTTTTTTTTTTTTTTTTTTTTTTTTCCCAAAATTGTTTTGACTATTTTGGTCTTATTTTGGTTGGTTTTACCTATTTCTAGATAAATATTAGAACGAGCCTGTCAGTTATTACCAATAACTATTGGGATTTTGATTGGCATTATGGTGAATCTGTAGATCAATTTGGGGAAATTGACATCTTAACTATTTTGAATCCTTCAGTCCATGAACATGGTATAGCTCCTTTTATTTGAATCATTAATTTCTGTCAACAGAGTTTTGTAATTTTAGTGTTCAGGTCTTACATATATCTGATTAAGTTTATACCTAAACAGTTAATGCTTCTGATGTTATCGTGGTTTCTAAAAAAGCTCTACTTTCCATTTTTTCTTTATAAGCATACAGAGATGCAGTAGATTTTTTTCCCTCTCTGTTTTTGAATTGACTTTATGTCTTTTGACTTTACTAAATTCACTCACTAGTTCTGATGCATTTTTGTAAATTCTTTGATATTTTTTATGTAGACAATGTGTCATCTGCAACAAAAGGCAGTTTTACTATTTCCTTTGCTTTCCTTTGTATGCCTATTCTTGATTTCTTTTCTCTTTTCTTTTCTTCCTCCTTTTCTCCCTTTCTCCCCTCCCTCCCCCTCTTTCTTTCTCTCTTTCCTTTCTTACCTTCTTTCCTTCCCTTCCTTCCTTATTGCATTGGCCATGCCTCCAATAAAAACATTTAGTGGAAGAGACAGGAGTGGATATCCTTGAATTGTTTCTATTCTGAAGGGGAAAGCTTTCAGTCTTTCACCATTAAGTATCATGTTAGTTATGTGTTTTCATAGATGTCCTTTGTCTGTTTGAGGAAGTTCCTTTGTATCCCTAGTTTGCTGACACTGTGTGCTATCAATGCTTTTAAATGTAAATGGTGTTTGTGGTGTTATCATTTGCTTAGGTACATGTACAAGAGCAAAGAGCTTATTCGAAGTAAGAGAGAGTGTATTCGAAAGTTGAAGGAGGAAATAAAAGTTCTGCAGCAAAAACTGGAAAGGTGAGTCGTGATACCTTCGTGCTTAGAAATATAAAAGATAGAAGATTAAAATCAGATAATTTGCTTGTATTTAAAAATTAATTCAGAATTGAAGTATTAACTTGTGTGTTTTATAAAATAGCTAAGAAAAATTCAAAGTGTGAAGCAGTGTTTAAGATGAACTGGTAGTATCTATGGGCAAATAGTAGTCCCAAGGTCTTACAGGACTCAGTCAGGCAGTCAGTTATTAGCAGTGCACTAAAGCCCTTTACTCCTTCTACTTCCCTTGTCATCTTTTTCACAAACATGAGAGAGGTAACTGTCACAGTACTCCAGTCCCTCTGTCTTGGGAAGGTGGAAGTATCTGGGAAAGATAAAAACAAAAACAAAATGCTATTCTACTTGGAGCATTGCTAAATGGTTCAAAGCGCTAATAGTTCTGACACATACAAAGTCCTTTCTCTTATGGAGGAATCTTTCCCTTTTTGTTTATTTGTTTTGCACTGACTATTTCTTTGGCATCACCCCATGATTTCTTAAGGAGGAGTCAGTGTAATTCCTTTCTAGTAAAGACAGATCCCAATGATTCAGCATTTAAGAAGTAAATCCCATGGAATGTCATTTCCAGCACTTTCCATACCAGCTCTCCATACCAGCCCAAGACCCTGCATCTATAGGTCCCCATTTTTAGCTTCCTCTCTCTCACTTGGGAAGAGCTTGTCCACGATGAGAGTGATTAGTTTTCTACTTGTCTTAATATAGACTTAAACTGAGGATTAATTCCTCAGATACTGTCCTGGAAGTGATTTAAAAGACTCTACATGTGACTATATGTTACTTCTAAGGTTTCACTGATGCTTTGTAAGGCTGGAAAAATTTGTTTTTATAAGACCAAATATACCTGATGTATTATAACTCAGAAGAACTCAATTTGCCAGTAACCAACAGGGCATTCTGACTTACTTAGATTTTAAAACAGAGTATAGGAGCATTTTATGTAGTATGATACTACTTAAAATAAAAAGGCTGTTAAAGGGCACATGGCTGGCTCAGTCGGTGGAGCATGTGACTCTTGATCTTGCAGTTACAGGTTTGAGCCCCACACTGGGTGTAGAGATTACTTTAAAAAAAAAAATCTTAGGGGCGCCTGGGTGGCGCAGTCGGTTAAGCGTCCGACTTCAGCCAGGTCACGATCTCGCGGTCCGTGAGTTCGAGCCCCGCGTCAGGCTCTGGGCTGATGGCTCGGAGCCTGGAGCCTGTTTCCGATTCTGTGTCTCCCTCTCTCTCTGCCCCTCCCCCATTCATGCTCTGTCTCTCTCTGTCCCAAAAATAAAAAAAAAAAAAAAAAAAAAAAAACGTTGAAAAAAAAAAAATCTTAAAAAAAATAAATAACTGACTTTTAATATCTCAGATAACTTTATTTGGGTAAATTTTTTTTTTAATTGCTTACCTAAGTGTGACATGCTCCTGGGAAAAAATACAAGACACTTTTTTTTTTTTTAACGTTTATTTATTTTTGAGACAGAGACAGAGCATGAACGGGGAGGGTCAGAGAGAGGGAGACACAGAATCCGAAACAGGCTCCAGGCTCTGAGCTGTCAGCACAGAGCCCGACGCGGGACTCGAACTCACGGACCGCGAGATCATGACCTGAGCCGAAGTCGGCCGCTCAACCGACTGAGCCACCCAGGCGCCCCAATACAAGACACTTTTAATGGATACTAGTAGGCAGTAGAACCGAGACGGGCTGGGTAAATTTCATAATTTGTTTTACACTCTTTTGTCTTTGAGTTTTCTTGCCAGGTGCATGTAGTACTTACATCATTAAACAAAACAAAAAAAGGTCCACCCTTTCTTCTCTAAGATACCTCAGCATAAAGCCTAGACATCTTTTCTGAAACTACTTTCGCTCCACTTTTACTAGCTTAATAGAGACGCTGCATTACATGAAGTAGTTGGTCTAAAGGAATTCAGTCAAACAGGAAAATGATGTCAGAAAATTGAAGATAAGTTTCTTAGAGAAAAATTCTCACTGAAGTTTTGTATAAGTACCCTACTAAAATACAGCATACCTGGGAAGAGGTTTATGATGACTTAAATGATGTGTAAAATGATGACTTCAAGTCCCATGCCATATCATATCTTGGCTGCATTTCCAGTAAGAAAATGTTTCCTTTGGTCCAGGCCAGTCACGCATAAATTAATTCTTTCGACAAATACTGTGTGTTTCTGAACACACGTTAACCATGTCTGTGGTACAGATAAGAAGTTTAGGTCCTGGCCTGTAGAAGTTCAGAAGGGGGTAGATGGGGGCTGGAAGGAAGACTTCATAGAGAAAGTAGATCTTGAAAGGTAAGTCGAGTTTAGATAAGCCGAAATAAATGCAAGAAAATAAATTTAAAGAATAGTACAGTTCTCTAAGGTTCCTCTGAGTTTGAATATTTGACATCCTTTTCAGTGAAAGCCTCAAGTCTCTGTGGCAGCCAGATGCTAATTCTCCTTCTTTACATTAGTGAGGATGAAGTGTCTTTGCTACCTACCCTTTAACATATGTTTGGCTTTGAATTGCATTACACTTTGTTTCCCACTAGCAATTTCATTTCAAAATGCCCTTTTTAAAAAAAAAAAAAAAAAGTTTATTTATTTTTGAGAGAGACGGAGACAGAATGTGAGTGGGTTAGGGGCAGAGAGAGAGGAAGACACAGAACCTGAAGCAGGCTCCAGGCTGTGAGCTGTCAGCACAGAGCCCGACACAGGGCTTGAACTCACGAGCTGTGAGATCATGACCTGAGCCAAAGTCGGTCGCTGAACTGACTGAGCTACCCAGGTGCCCCTCAAAATGCCCTTTTTGATATGGACACAATTTTCTTTCTTCCTAGTTCTGTACCTGCTTCTTTCTTTCACTTTATTTGGAGAAGAAAAATACGAAGTGCCTCTCTATCCCTTTGTAAATGGAAGCCCATAATTATAGGGTTTCCCTTTACCAACCAGTCAACCAGTCCCATTTAAATTCTGGCCACTATAGTGAATTATAGAGTTTATGACTTTAACAGTGTATCTTTTTGTTGGGTCTAATATGTGCTGGTAATGGCAGAATATTAGGTATTATTACAATAATTTGTTAATTATTTTGGTTATATAATGAAGATATTTATTAATTACTGATCACAGAGAAGCTTTCAACAATTGATGGCTGGCCTATGCTGTTGAATGAGTGCATGAATAATAGGGTGCTGGGGACCCTGCAGAGGAAAGATTTATCGGTTTTCTTAAACTCTGACCTTTATCAACACCTTCTTTTCATTTCCAGCTGGCTCTCTATCATTTTCCTTAATTTCTCAGTAGGGGGTCTAACGGGCAGCAAAGAGTAAACCCTTGGGTACCAGTTCACCAGTGTTCTTTGTGGATCTGTGGATCTGAGTCCTGGTAATAAATCTATTTTTCTTAAAGACATAGAATTTACTTTTATGACCTGATCCTAGATGTGGTTTGGAATCAAGAGAACGCACAACAGATAAGACCTAAATTGGGAGCTCATCTGAAATGTTTCCTGCCAGGTGTAATCACATAGATTGTTACCAGTTTCTACTTTTGTAGTTAGAGAATTTTTGCCTTCTGGATTGTTTGAGTGACGCATTGAATACCATATAGCATTTAGGAATGAGCCTTTCTTTCCACGGACTCTGCACAGTGACAGACCTTTTGTCAGCAAGCCACAAAGCACTAGACAAACGTGGCCAGTCAGAGCACCATTGTCTTTGCATCTTAGGTACGTGAAGTACGGCTCAGGCCCAGCTCGGTTTCCACTCCCGGACATGCTGAAATACGTTATCGAATTTGCCAGTACAAAACCTGCCTCAGAAAGCTCCACGTCTCAAAGTGACCACGTGACGTTACCGCTTTCTTCAGTGCACTGCCCAGTTTCTGACCTGGCATCCAAGGAGAGGTAATGAAAACAAATGTTTAACATAGTACACATGGCGGGAGGGCCAGGGGACACCTGGTTGGCTCAGTCAGTGGAGCATGCGACTCTTGATCTCAAGGTTGTGAGTTCGAGCCCCAAGTTGGTGTGGAGATTACTTAAAAATAAAATCTTTTAAAAAATACTGAAAAAGAAATAGTAAATGGCTTTTTGTTTGTTTGCTTGTTTAATTTGAACTGTGCACCATCTTCCCACCTGGTGAACACTCACTCCATTAGAGCTCAAGGGCGGTGAGTTCTTTGTCGTTAAAGGGATGAGTTTGCTCCTACTTAGGTGGGAGTATTCCTGATTGCCAGCAGGGCGCTGCACTCACTTGTCTTGCCCACAGGATGGTGGGGTGTTTCAGAGGGTTCTGATCCATCTGCAGTGGTGTTCCTGCCCCACCAGGTCTACCTTGTTTTTAACTAGCTGTAAGCTCACTGCCACTCCAGCCCTGATCTTCCAGAGCATCTCATTCTCACATCTGCTAAGGATACTCAACCAAGTTAACCTCAGGGAAAGCTTTATTCTTGAGTAGACAATTAAAACATGTGAAAAACAAACAAACAAAAAACAGCTAGAAAGTGAAGAGGACAGCCCAGAGGGGCTTACCTAGTGCAGGAACAGGGAGGCCCAGTGACACGAGCCCTCTGATTCTCTTCCAGCTCAGATCAGGATTGATGTATGTGTCCTGGCTAATAGAATCTCTAGAAGCCATTGAATAAAAAAAGTCCATACTTCATAATTATTGTTTCTATATATTTTACTCAGTCATCGGCACGTGGAAACTCTGTAGTTGATTGCTTGATTCTCCCAGTCCAGTCTTCTTTGAACCCTTCTTCCTTGTCCCTTTTTTGTATATATATATGTGTGTGTGTGTGTGTGTGTGTATATATATATATACACACACACACACATATATTTTTTTTTCTGTTTCCAGTTTTTAAAAAAAAAATTTTATTTAAATCCAAGGTAGTTAACATGTAGTGTAATAATGATTTCAGGAGTAGAATTTAGTGATTCATCACTTCCATATAACACCCAGTGCCCATCCCAACAAGTGCCCTCCTTAATGCCCATCACCCAATTAGCCCACCTTCCCACCCAACACCCTACCAGCAACCCTCAGTTCTCTGTATTAAATACAGTCTCTTATGGTTTGCCTCCCTCTCTCTTTTTATCTTA
This sequence comes from Panthera pardus, assembly GCF_024362965.1. Taxonomy (NCBI): domain Eukaryota; kingdom Metazoa; phylum Chordata; class Mammalia; order Carnivora; family Felidae; genus Panthera; species Panthera pardus. The sequence continues at coordinate 103,322,389 of NW_026526677.1, forward strand.
TTTTTCCTTACTTTCTACTATGTTCATCTGTTTTTTTTCTTAAATTCCACATGTGAGTGAAATCATCTGATAGTTACCCTTGTCCCTTCTTATAAGAAGTAGTTAGCATGAACCATAGACTCAGATAGATCTGGATTTAAATCCCATAATTTACTAGATGGGGGAGCTTGGGTAAATTGCTTAATTTTCTAAACCTTAGATAGTTATAGTTGTTGTAGTTGGTGATAATAATAGTATCTGTCTCATCAGCAAGTTGTGTTAAATGAGACGATGCATATAAAGACTCGGTTTGGCCCAGTGCCTTTACTGAGCAAATATTCACCAAATTATAGCTGTACTTTTCCAGATAGCAGGTAGCATTATGAAGCACATTAACTGAGGCCAAGCCATATTTTGGAAATTATCATGTGAATGTGATTTTTATCCTCTTTCAGTACAAGTGAAGAAAGCCCTTCTCAGGATGTCGAAGGTACCTTTTCTTCTCCTGAAGATTCTCTACCCAAGTCTAAGGCAATGAATAAGCCATTTACATCGTCCCGGTCTTCCATGGAAATGCCTGCACAGCCGGCTCCTCGAACTGTCACAGAGGATGAGATAAACTTTGTTAAGACCTGTCTTCAGAGGTGGAGGAGTGAGATTGAACAAGATATTCAAGGTTGGCTCTTTTAAAACTTGTCAGACTGTTACTCTTTCCCTTTCTGCCAGAAGTTAGGCATAAATGATGGAGAGAGGCATGATTCTGACGTGGGGATTGGGACTTCTTTTGCACTTTTGGTTCCTCCCATTATACAGCTGTGGAAAGACTCTTTCTAGAAACTTCTCAAAATTTCTAGGAACTCTTGGGACGCTTAGATGCACATGATCACCTTTGGCTGGGATTTTTCCGCATCTGCTGATTTCTGTTCCTGTAGTTCATGTGAACTCTGGCTTTTGTTGACCCAAACTTAGAATTTAGCTCCCTTAGATTTCCACTTTTAAAGACTTGTCTAGGGCTACCTAGCTGGCTCAGTTAGTTAAGAGTCTGACCAGCTCAAGTCATATTTCACGGTTCGTGGGTTCTGGCTCTGCACTGACAGTGCATGAGCTTGCTTATGATTCTTTCTCTGTGTCCCTGCTCACTCTCCGTCTTTCTCTCTCTCAAAATAAATAAACATGAAAAAAAAAGTCTTGTATGAAGTACGTTTTACTGAAGGCTAATTAGGCAGAGAATGAGCAGTGGACACAATGTAAAATGGAATTATTCAGCATTATGTTTTTTGTTCTATTTTTTTAATGTTTATTTATTTTTTGAGAGAGAGAGAGAAAGAGCATGAGCAGGGGAGGGGCAGGGAGAGGGAGACAAAGAATCCCAAGCAGGCTCTGCACTATCATTATAGAGCCTGATGCGGGAGTCAAACTCACCAAAATCAAGAGTCGGACACTTAACTGACTGGGCCACCAGGTGCCCCATTCAGCATTCTGTTTTTAAAGGTCCTTTGGCATTGTCATCTTGTTGCTCAGACTTTCCCTCCTCCCCTTCCTTTCTCCTTTTATCTAGAGGGCAGAATGAATGAATGAATGAATGAATATCATCATCATCATCATCATTAGGGACATCTGGGTGGCTCAGTCGGTTGAGCATCTGACTTCAGCTCAGGTCATAATGTCACTGTTCATAGTTCAAGCCCTGCATCAGGCTCTCTGCTGTCAGCATGGAGCCTGCTTCAGATCCTCTGTCCCCCTCCCTCTCTCTCTGCACCTCCCCCGCTTGCGTTCTCTCTCTCTCTCTCTCAAAAATAAACATTAAAAAAAAAAATCAGATCAAATTACATTGGTCAAATTAAATCAAATCATCAAATCCAGATCCCTCCTAAGTTCTTATCACAGAAATCTCACCTCTTTCTTCTCCTCTCCAGTCGCGTATGAGGAACATATATTTTTACACCCAAAGTGACCCATTAAGGTCTTTTTCTAAACAGAGACTGCTTCTTTGGGGGGAAATGTTGGTGCCAATTATAAGAGAGAACTTTTTAAAACCTTAATGCAAATTGTGATGAACTAAAAGCCTTCATAACCTAAAGCATTAGCTGCTTTGAAAGCATCCAGTCTTTTGTGGCTCATGGAGAGAATTTGAAATCGCCAGAGCTCCAGGGATAGAGACGCAGTACTTTTTGGTTGGCTGTATGGAACGAAATCATTTTAACTAAGTTTTTTTTGTGTGTGTGTGTGTGTGTTTTTTTAACAGATTTAAAGAATTGTATTGCAAGCACTACCCAGACTATTGAGCAGATGTATTGCGACCCACTCCTTCGTCAGGTAGAATGAAAATTGATGGGAAAGTAGTCAAGGCATGTCCTCATGTGCTAATGGTAGATCAAAAAGAAAATTGGATAGTTTTCTTTGAGACTGAATGGGAGCCTCCCTGAGACCTAAGAATAGATTTAGGACAGAAATAGGTATTTTGCTGTTTATTTTTAGGCCCAAACAGGGAATATATCTTCTAACAATTACATTTTAACACATACTTGTTTTGATTTTGCCCATGGTATTTTTTCATATAGTAGAAAGGTTTATTGTCAAGTGTTAAAAATTTCTCATAAAGTGGTAGTTTAAGTCATGTGGTGAGGAAAACCCCAGGCAGGGACTGGTTACCCACCCTTTCCACAGTATCCTGTCCTTGGTGATGCTTTGTTTAGCAGTGTGCTTTCAAGCTTCATTTCCCTCATAACTCCAGAATGGAATGTGGCCAGGGCAGAAATTCTTATTGTCCACATGAACTTTTGTTTAGAATAACCTTGTGGGCACAGAGAGGAAAAGATGCTCCAGCCAGAGGCTCGTGTGTGCAGGGTTGGAGGAGGAGAGCTCTGTCTGATTCCAGGTCTCATGGAGGCACAGTAGGAACGCACCATGTAAATCTTGGGTTTTCTTCATTTGCTCTTCCGTATTATTTCACAAATTTCACTGCCATAAAAACATGCCAAAATACTGATTGAATGCAGGCTTAACTTGACTCTCTGGCTGATTTTCCTTTTTCCTCAATATTTACTTGGCACCTTAAGTATTGCTGTCTGTGTTCTCCATATTGAAAAAGAACAAATGCTTTTCAAACATTGAAACAAATAAGTATGTCGTTGAAAGGGTCTTCACCCCAGAGAGGTGGATGGATCCCTTGGAAGAAGAAATATGAGGACCATATGACTGATTCATGATGAAGTGTGCTAATTTGAAAGTTGGTACAAAATAAAATCAGCACAGAGCAAGACCAGTACTAAACTTGCCACATGTCCCTAACGCAGTATACCTTTTCTCAGCAGGAGTGGTGAAAGTGATTCTATTTTAGGTAAACTGAGTTTGGAATTGGGAGGATCAATAGGTCTGCATTATCTTTGACTTCAGCTCTGGGATTTTAGGAATTTAAAGAGTCATCAAAGATGCCATCTCGTTCAGCCATGTGGTTTTAAAGCTTCATGAGTTGAAACATAATTTGGTAAATTCCAAGGCTGTGTTTTGTTGCTTCCTATGGAATCAGCAAGATGTTTTGATATTAACTCCATATCAAACACATGTATAAAGAGGCGATTTTCTTATGTCTCATAGTTGGCAGTAAGCTTGAAGTGTAATAGCCTACACTTTCTTGTTCACGTTGCTTAACCTAACTCAAGAATATGCCTTCTGCTCTGCAGGTGCCTTATCGCTTGCACGCAGTTCTCGTTCATGAAGGACAAGCCAATGCTGGACACTACTGGGCCTATATCTATAATCAACCCCGACAAGTCTGGCTCAAGTACAATGACATCTCTGTTACTGAATCTTCCTGGGAAGAACTTGAAAGAGATTCTTATGGGGGCCTGAGAAACGTTAGTGCTTACTGTCTGATGTACATTAATGACAAGCTGCCGCACTTCAATGCAGGTAAAAATAGCCTAGCGGAAGCTCGAGATGGGGAGAATCTGTACTGCTCACAGAAGGGAACAACCTTGTAGTCTTTTTGTTTTTGTTTTTAAACTAGAACTTGGGGCGCCTGGGTGGCTTAGTCGGTTAAGCGTCTGACCTGGGTTCAGGTCATGATCTCACAGTTCCTGGGTTCATGAATTCAAGCCCTGCGTTGGGCTCTGTGCTGATAGCTTGAAGCCTGGAGCCTGCTTCAGATTCTGTGTCTCCCTCTCTCTCTGCCCCTCCCCTGCTCATGCTCTCTCTCTCTCTCATAAATAAATCAACATCAAAAAAATTTTTTTAAATAATTAAACTAGAACTTACTTTTTTTTTTTAATTTTAAGCTAATTTATTTAGTTTTGAGAGAGAGAAAGAGTAGGTGGGGAGGGGCAGAGAGAGAACAGAGAGAAAATCCCAAGCAGGCTCCACACTGCCAGCACAGAGCCCGATTCAGGGTTCAAGCTCAAAAACCATGAGATCATGACCTGAGCCGAAACCAAGAGCCGGTTGCTTAACCAACTAAGCCACCCAGGTGCCCCTGAATTAGAACTTACTATAAAGTAATAATGCATTTAAAAAATACAGTGCAAAATAGAATGAAAAGAAATAAGTTTTCTTTCCTGCTTCTATCCTGGAGCCCAACATATATCTGTTCTTTAGGTTTCCTATGTAGTATTCAGGAAGTGATCTAGGCAGATGCTAGATTTTATCTATCAGTGTCTGTCCCCACCCCATTTCCCCCCCACCATGGGATATTTTTCCATTCTATCCTGCATCTTTCTCATCACTCATGTGTATTAGTGATCTCTCTCTGTTTTTTTTTTTTTTTTAAGTTTATTTATTTTGAGAAAGAGATAGAGCATGAGCAGGAGAGGAGGGAGAGAGAATCCCAAGCAGGCTCCACGCCATCAGTGCAGAGTCCGACGCAGGGCTCAAAATCACCAGCCGTGTGATCATGACATGAGCTGAGACCAAGAGTCAGACACTTAACTGACTGAGACACCTAGGCGCCCCAATGATCTCTATATCTTTATAAATAGAACCAACTCATTCTTTTTAACAACTACATAATAATTCCATTGCATGAAATATGTATATAATTCGTTAAGCCAGCTTCCCACTGATAGACTTTTACATTGTCTCTAATTTTTTTTCTTTTTTAGTGCCATCTTTTGTGCACATGGTTTTGCGTCCTTTGAGAATAGCTAGATTCTATGAGTAGATTTGCCTGAATAATTTCATACCCCTCATAATACAACTGATTCTAAGAGCAATCATAATTATCATTTATATTAGAACTTTACCCCTTACTACATCTTTCAAACTTTATTTCTCTAATAACTTAGAACTCTAAAAGACACAGTAGGAACTCATTACCTGCATGTTCTTGGTACTCTGCTCGTCCAGAGTCACACAGCCAGTAAGCAGCTGGCAGGCCCAGGATTCCAGATCCAATTCTGACTCCAAATTCTGTCACCTTCCATTTACATTACTCTCTCTTTCTTTCTTTCACATTTTCTGGAAGAGGTCTTGCGACCAGCATTTTACATCTAAAATGGTGGAAAACCTTTTCTTTTCATATTCAGACTGTACTTTGTTGAGTAAGTAAGAAAACACAGAAGGCATTTTGTCCAGGGAGTGCATTGTCTTTCCAATTGGCAGTGTGGCTGGGGGACCAGGGGATGGAGAGAATGATCACTTAGCAGCAACTGATCTTCATAATTGCATCTTTGCACATGAAAGAGGGAACAGCTGCTTGTGGGGGGCGTACAAATGACTGGACTATTGTTGGTCGTATATATGGCAGCCTTGTTATTATTACACATATGGTTCATTTTTCTACTGTAGAAACACATAAGTAGAAGCTGTCATTTTCCTAATGAAAAGGCTAGTTAATGGCAACCAGGAAGTAGATGTGTTGTTCTACTGTAGGCTTTTGTATTTTGATTTAGTCACAGGATTAGAAATGAAATTTAATATGCCCTTGATATCCTTGTCATTTTTCCTCAAAGCCTTTAATTATCCCCTAGGTATTATATACCATCTAAGCATTGTGTCCCATGGCTTTCTGATAGCACTTAACATGTGTGAAACTTGAGGCAGTATAAATGTCTTGGAATTCACTTCTAACCATCTTGAGATGGATATTCTTTTTTTTTTTTAATTTTTTTTTAACATTTATTTTTGAGAGACAGAGAGAGACAGAGCGTGAGTGAGTAGGGGAGGGGACCGAGAGAGAGGGAGACACAGAATCCAAAGCAGGTACCAGGCTCTGAGCTGTCAGCACAGAGCCTGATGTGGGGCTCGAACCCATGAACTAGGAGATCATGACCTGAGCCAAAGTCAGACACTCAACCGACTGAGTGTCTAGGCACCCATAGATGGATATTCTTATCAACAATAGTTGTACTGTTTACATTGATAAAACCATTCAGCTTGAAATTTCCATTGGATCTAATGATTTTCTGGATTTCCAAGAAATGTTTGGTCCGTTCCTGCTATTTTGCTAGTGATTGGCCTCTATTCCAAATTCTTACTCTTTATTCATCCATCCATTCAACAGATATTCAGTGTATGCCTACCTGTTAATCTTCCAGGTACACTTATTGGTGTGCTGTGACTGTTGGCTTTATATTGTCCTTACTTCTGTTGGATTATGAATGTATGTATGTATTTTTCACGTGGAGTAAGAAAAAGGACCGAGTGTCTTATTTTCCTTCTTTCTAGAAAGGACCTTCTGATTCCTGGTGACCTTTTGCTGGATGGCACTCCCTTTTACTCTCTCTTTGCTCTTGACTCAGAGGCGGCCCCAATTGAATCAGATCAGATGTTGGGAGAAGTGGATGCCCTGTCTGTTGAACTGAAGCATTACATTCAGGAAGATAACTGGAGGTTTGAGCAGGAGGTCGAGGAGTGGGAAGAAGAACAGTCCTGCAAAATCCCTCAGATGGAATCGTCCAGCAGCTCAGTGTCCCAGGATTTCTCCACATCCCCAGGTATCGGTGAAGGGCACGCAAGCCAGTGATCCAGTAGCATCCAGTCTGCACGATGTATAGTTCACATGTCGTGGGTGTTGCACAACCTCACAGAACAGCTTGTGGCTTCAGAATGTCTTTCCTGATGAGCAGAAAGAATATCAGAAAGACCAGCTCCCTGTACTTTCAGTCTGTTCAGTTTTCACATGTTTCCTGGGTTGTAGGAGAGGTATGATGAGATTAATAAGGGTTCTCCAAGGGCATTCTCTTCTAACCAGCAGCAGTTTGTGGTAAGGCTCCTCGACATCAAGAAACAGGACAAAGTTGGGAGCACATTAAATTCTACAGAACCACCCGTGGGCTCTCGTTGAAGTAGATACCTCTTCGAGTCCCTAGTTCCGAGGGGAAATTTGCACAGGGTTAGTTTTTTAAAGGCCCATTAGAAGGGCTGTAAATGAAACTCCGTGTCTGTTTTGCTTGCCTTTTTACAGAGTGTTCTAGACATTGCTTATCATCAGATGCTGATTCCTTTGTGCCATTCTTTATCAGAGCCCTCAGTAGCCTCTTCCCATGGGGTCCGCTGTTTGTCCTCTGAGCACGCTGTGATCGCAAAGGAGCAGACGGCGCAGGCGATTGCGAACACAGCACACGCCTATGAGCGGGGCGGTGTGGAAGCCGCGCTGAACGAGGTGAGGACGTCGATGGCGCCTGCTGCCAGCCAGAATTGCCACCGTTCCCCACCTTTCCATTATTCTGTGTCTCTGCTCCATTTAACCACCCCCTCTTTATTTCTCCTGTTTTCTCTTACTCTTTCTCCCCATCCTGCTGCCACGGCTTCAGGAAGTTGAGCCCGAGAAGCCCATGTCCCCGGAAACAAACCCCGCAGGGCAGACAGAGCAGCCCCCAAAGGCTGGTGACACAGAGTCTGCTGCCCAGCCTGACTCTGAGGCCTCTGAAGTCGAGATTCCCAGTGTGGGAAGGATTCTGGTTAGAGCTGACGCAGATGGATATGATGAGGAGGTACAGAACGAGTGCAGGATTCAGCTGTGTGTCGCTGCTCTTCTGTTGCCTTCCCATGTGACCGAATCTACTATTTTAAGGTGTTTGGCAGTAGTTCATATTGAAACAAATATTCCTAATGGAAACAACTAATGAACAAGAGGGCCTATCTGGTTTTGACCTTAGTTACTGTTCTTTAAAAGAGAGCCTTGTGCCTGCTGTCCGCTGCCCCTGGTGTGTATCTACCCAGGCATATACTCACGGAGGCCCCTGCAGGGTCTAGTGGCTCAGAAAGGTAGTGTTTAGTTCCTCTTTTGGTATTTTGAGGAAAAAAAAAAGGGCTTTTCAATTAGGAGGCTTTGTCTTTGGTAGTATTAGCCCATTTTTTTCTGCCCAAATATCAAACTTGCAATGGTGTATAGTGAGCAAAACAAATGTGAATCGAAGTTGTTTTTGATTCCAAAGCTTTTGGAAGAATCTTTGGATCCCACGTTATTTATGGTTCGTCCCCTTTGGAGTTGTCACTGCACATTAGCAGTCATGAACCCTGTCCCTCGAAATCTTTGAAAGCGTTTGATTTTATAAAGTCATATTAGCATATCGCCTAATTTCGAGTGTCTTAAATGTAAAACATTTAAACACTTTTAGTTAAACTCTAGAATATTTGTGTACTGGAACACACACCCAGATTACAGAACAAAATTGGAATTCTCACTGCAGACACTTCCCCTGGGAGACCTGTAATTTAACTTGATTCTTCAGCAGTCGCCATTTGTAGATATTTTCAGATATCCGTCTTAATTCATCAGCAAAATTAGAATACATAGGAACAGCCTGTCTTGGGCAAAGTCCCAACGTGCTGCGCAGGGACGGGGCTGTGGGTGTGCATGGGGGGGCAGGTGCGCAGATCTGGGCCGGCCACGGGCACGCTGCCCCGCTTTGCTTCAGCCGCCCACTCGCCTCTCTGTCACTCAGTCTTCTTTTGAACTTTTCTTCTCTCCTTTTTCTCTCCGTGTTGTGTGCCTTCTTGTGGTAGGTGATGCTGAGCCCTGCCATGCAAGGGGTCATCCTGGCCATAGCTAAAGCCCGTCAGACCTTTGACCGAGATGGGTCTGAAGCAGGGCTTATTAAGGTATCTCTGTTTGGTTTTTTTTGAATCTAATACCCTTACACCACAAGTATCATAATAATGGAGCCGTAATTCTATTAGATGGTAAAAAAAAATGGGATGAAGTGTGTTTTTCTTTAACACCTAAAACTCCACTTCCGGTATTGCACCACCGACAGCGCCCCCTCTCCGGGTGAACGCAGCCTTGGCAAGCTGTGCCCAACTGGATCACAACTAGCCTGGAGGGCCGGTCGTGGTCCTTAGGAGGTCTCCATTAATAGAGCTGCCTCTGTGGTGTGAGGGCCATGATAGAAGATGATCTAAGAAAGCAGGCCCTGCTTTTTAAGGTACCTGAATAAAACATAAGGTACTTGAATAAATTGCATTCATGTGAATTTTTAAAATTCAGGTCCTTGGAACTCCAGGATACACCCAAACTCATTAGAACGAAATACTTGTTTTCCTTAGAATTTTATGCGAGAGACAAATTTCTTACGAGCCCAGTGCGTCTGCGGTGCCACGGCGAGTTTTAGCCGTCGTGACAGGCAGACAAGTCCCAGGTTCCGCACTTGCCTCTGTAATTCCCCAATAGGAGCTCCTTCAAGTCTTCTTGGAGTTCTGCAACACCTCTCTAACGTAGGCATCGGGTTGTGCGAGCGGAAGGCCACAGCGCCCCCTCCTGCTCACTGCCGACCTTGTCGTCAACAGGCATTCCACGAAGAGTACTCCAGGCTCTACCAGCTGGCCAAGGAGACGCCCACGGCCCACAGCGACCCTCGGCTCCAGCACGTGCTTGTCTACTTTTTCCAAAATGAGGCGCCCAAGAGGGTGGTGGAGCGGACCCTCCTGGAACAGTTTGCAGATAAAAATCTCAGCTACGATGAAAGGTGAGGAGGGAACCGCGCAGGCGCACCACCCACCGCTTGCTTCCGGCGCGAGCCCCTCCCACCCCTGCCGGGAAGGCCGCGCCTCTCACCGCTCTCTGACCCCGGCCCACCCAGGTCCATCAGCATCATGAAGGTGGCGCAGGCCAAGCTGCAGGAGATTGGTCCAGAGGACATGAATATGGAAGAGTACAAGGTGAAGTCTCCTCTTTAAGTGTGCTAAACAAAAACATCAACTCTTGAGGCAAAACGTAACAATTTTGTGTTATCACAGACTGACTAGCCTCCACCCGCTCCCCCCAAAACACCCACAATTGGGTGCCAATGGATAAATGAGCTCTAAACCCTCAGAGTAGCCGGTTTCTTTGTTCGATTCTTCTATTGGAGTAAATTAATGCTTCCTTCCCGTTTAATACCTACTCCAGCCTTGGACCTGGGCAGTAAAATTCTTGATTCATGGTTTGGTTTCTTGTAAAATAATACTGTTGGCTAATATTTCTGTATTCCAAATGAAACTTCTGTGCATAAAAATGCACACATAACTGCAAATTTCCCAAAAAAGCAGTGTGTTAGAAGGAAAACAGTGTTCTGTGACACCTAACGGGGTCCCACTGCACCCCACTGAGCTCAAGTGCTCTTCTGAATGACTGGAACAGCCTTGTCCTTCCGTGTCCCCTGCACATTCACGGTTTTGTCAGAACCTGAGAGGCATCTGTTGAAACCAGAACTGCAGGACTTTGACAGGGGTGTTGGAAATGAGAATAATAAACTCTAAAGCTCCTGTGAAATAAATATTTCTGTTCCTCGGGAAGTAATAGCTCACTGAAAATGAAGGTCAGCAGTGGGCTTTTGTTGTAAATGTTGGACACATCATTATCAAAAAGCTTTTGTGTTTGTTGTGTTTGTGCCTGGCCATGCGTGCTCAATAAATATTTGTATAGAGTTTAAAACTTAGTGTGGTGGGAAGTGTAGAGAAAGTTCCTGGTGCCCATCATCGCTAACGGTAGTCATTCCTTTGCAGAAGTGGCATGAGGATTATAGTTTGTTTCGAAAGGTGTCTGTGTATCTCCTCACGGGTCTGGAACTCTACCAAAAAGGAAAGTATGTTGGCCTTTTTTGTCTCTCAGATTGTTGGTCAGGGCACTGTTACCTGCTGATGGCCACCCGGGAACAGAGAGAGCCATAGCCATGTGTTCCCTCCCTTGTCCCACGTGGCAGGGCACCTCTGCTTTTCCCACTGTTTTACTAACCATCACATGTGGTTCTTCATCCTTTACGTAGTGATAGATACATTGGTGAAAAGACGTAATGGCCAGATTTTCTCTGTGATAAAGATGAACTCAGAAAATGAAGTTTAGAGTTGTCACAGACCTTAGTCAGCATGCAGTCCCCTTCTCTGGTTTAGAGTTGAAGAAAATGGAAAGCCAGGGAAGTTTCACGATTGGCCTTGGGTCTCTTGGCCAGTCTGTAGAAGGGCAGAGACTGGCTGCAGTCAGAGTATCCCACGCTGCCTCTGTCCTTAGGACAGTTATTTTTCCATAATTGGAGCTACAGAAATTTTTGTGCTGGGGAACAGAGAGGCCTGAGCCCTAGATTTTGGAGAAAGAAGGAGCACTCAGCTGTCATTTATCCACCATTTTCTAAGGTACCAAGAGGCACTCTCCTACCTGGTATATGCCTACCAGAGCAATGCCGCCCTGCTGACCAAGGGGCCCCGCCGGGGGGTGAAGGAATCTGTCATCGCTTTGTACCGACGAAAGTGCCTTCTGGTTTGTACTGTTTGTGTAAAGCCTTATGATTTTTATTATTTTCTTGTCTTTACCTCTGCTCCTTGAAGCCGTGAAGAAATACGACTTAAAAAACAAAATAACCTTGGGTAGGTTGTAGATTTTTCTAAACTCTTAGGAGTAGTTGTACATTGAACCAGATTATTTTAGGTCACTTAAATGAATATAATTCTTCTTCAACCCCCAAGAGAAGCTAGGATGACAATCAGTTATCCTTTTTTCTGTGCCCTCTATGCACACCTGCATTACACGGTTTACTGCATTGCTTCTCTAGTGGATTGTGAGTTCCTTGAACACAGACCCTTTTCTTATTTCTTTTTGTGTGTTTTATTGTAAAGATTTTATTTTTTTTAAGTGATCTCCCCACCAAACGTGGGGCTCGAACTCACAACCCTGAGATTAAGAGTTACATGCTTTACCCACTGAGCCACCCCTCACAGATCCTTTTCTTATTCAGCTGTTTCTCTGTGTCTGGCACATCGTAAGACTGTAATAGATGTGTCTTGAAGAAATGCATTTTTTCTATGTTCCCTGCTAAGCTAAAAGATGAGAATTTGGTGATTTCTAAGAAACTCCTCCTCCCTCTCCCCCTTTTTTTTATGTTTATTTTTGAGCGAGAGAAACCATGAGCAGGGGAGGGGCAGAGAGAGAGGGAGACAGAGGATCCTCAGTGGGCTCCTTGCTGACAGCCCCATGCAGGGCTGAAACTCATGAGCTGTGAAATCATGATCTGAGCCAAAGTTGGACGCTTAACTCACTGAGCCACCCAGGTGCCCCGAGACTGCAGTTTTGTTTTGTTTTTTTTAAAGATACACATTATAAGAATTGGTCCTGCTGGGGCACCTGGGTGGCTCAGTCAGTTAACTGTTTGACTCTTGATCTCAGGGTTGTGAGTTCAAGCCCCATGTTGGGCTCTGTGCTGGGCACGAAGTCTACTTAAAAAAAAAAAAAAAAAAAAAAAAAAAAATTAGTCCTGCTGTTCTGTTAATATCACTGTCATACAACACTGAAGATCTAACCTGGCCTGTTTTGCATTTGGCATTCATGGGGAATGGCAGACCCATATCCCCTCTGCCTATCCAAGGGTTTATATAGTGCTCGTCCTTCAGAGATGTGTAGAGGGGTGGCTTGCCTTCTGATTGTGAGCTTGCATTTGTCTTCCTGACACCCAGCAGGATTGCCCTTCCCGGGAAGAGCTGGGCCAGCATTCCTGCCACTGCCTTGTTACTACCAGATGGAGGAGATTCAGTCATGATGTGTATTCATCTCAAGATTTTCATTTTCTGATTTATACCTTGATTTCTGTATCAGTTATAGGTTGTGGCAGGGCATTTTGAAGCTAAAAGAAGGGCCTTGTAGATTTGATGGATCTGAATTTTATTAGAGCCATGCTTTTATGTTTGAAATCACCAAATACAGTTTGCATGTCCTACTCAGCTTCTTCAGGTGGGTGGTAACAGTGAGTTGGGTTCTTTCCATCACTGGCTCTCAGCATTCAGCAGGCATCACAATGACATAGGGAGCGTTCCCTCCTTGGACTGTCAAACCAGAGGCTCTGGGGAGGGGCCCAGGGCATCAGCGTGTCTTCTGCAGGTGATTGTGGTGCTCAGTGGAGATCGAGAGCCATTGAATAGGCCTTTTAGTCGAAGCATGTGTTAAGCAAGACCTGGACTTGTAAGTTTAGGTAAGTGGGTCACAGACTTTGCTACATTAGAATCGCCTTGGGAGCTTTTAAAAATCCCAGTGCCCCAGTCACCTGCATACCAGTCAAATCAGCGTATCTAGGATGGGGCATCAGTAGTTTTTAAAATTCCCGGGAAATTCCAATATGCAGTAAAGTTTGGGAATCGTTTGTTTAGGCTCTTCTAAAATAGGTATTTATCCTTTTCAGACACCCCTCCCCCACTCTGCCTTTTATCTATAGGAGCTGAATGCCAAGGCAGCTTCTCTCTTTGAAACAAACGACGACCACTCTGTAACAGAGGGCATTAATGTGATGAATGAGCTGATCATTCCCTGCATTCACCTTATCATTAATAATGACATCTCCAAGGATGACCTACATGCCATTGAGATCATGAGAAACCATTGGTGCTCTTACCTTGGACAAGATATTGCGGGTATGTTGTTGTTAGCACTTGGAATAAATTATTTCTTCTTTTTTTTTTTTTTTTAAGTTTATTTATTTATTTTGAGAGAGACAGAGAGAGTGCAAACAGGGCAGGGCAGAGAGAGAGGGAGAGTCTCATGCAGGCTTCTTGCTGTCAGTATAGAGCCCCATGCAGGGCTTGAACTCCCACAACTGTGAGATCATGACCTGAGCCCAGATCAAGAGTCGGACACTCACTGACTGAGCCACCCAAGCGCCCCCTCACTTGCAATAATTTCTAAGGCTCTTGAGACTTTTAGAAATTACAGTGCTTTTACTCAATAGCACTGGTTATCAAACCTTTTTAAAGGATCATTGAAACATCGAAGTTGGTTGGAAGTGGCTCTGCTCTACTGAAACAAGGGACAGGATCCTAGGCCTCTGTCCCTCTTAACCTTCCTTCACCTCCTCTGTGGCTGCTGAAGACTTCACAAACAGCCCAGAAGTCCTGTTAAAAAATTTTCTCCTCTCCAGGGATGTCAGACTTCCATTACTTCTTCATCTGTCAAAATCTGAACTCTAATTTTACAGTTTAAAAATCAAAATGTTTATGCACTTTGATTACCTGATGGTGCCATAACTCAATTTTCCTGTGACTAGAAGTTGTAAGACAGAACACCCACTATTAACTGTGATGCCCTTGAGATTAGTAGGATAGCAAATGAAATAGTCTTGCTTGTCCAAAGCATTTTGGAGAGGGGAGCTTAAAACTAGTCATTTTTAGGTGAGTTTGGTAGACTTAGAAAGTTGGTATGGGGGCGCCTGGGTGGCTCAGTCGGTTGGGCGTCCGACTTCGGCTCAGGTCGTGATCTCGCGGTCCGTGAGTTCGAGCCCCGCGTCAGGCTCTGTGCTGACTGCTCAGAGCCTGGAGCCTGTTTCGGATTCTGTGTCTCCCTCTCTCTCTGACCCTCCCCCATTCATGCTCTGTCTCTCTCTGTCTCAAAAATGGATAAACGTTTAAAAAAAAAAAAAAAAGAAAGAAAGAAAGTTGGTATGTATTCTAATATGAAGCCTCTTGGTTAGTTTCTCACTGATGTAAAGATATTCTATTGACTTATTAAAGTGTTTACATTTACAGTATTAATATGAATTTCCTTTTAACGTCTTGGGTTTTTCTTTAGACTATGTCTATATATATGTGTGTGTGTGTGTGTGTGTGTGTGTGTGTGTGTGTGTGATATATACCTTTACTTAATGCCATGTGTGCACATTGGTATGCTTTAATCATCGAAAGAAAATACACCATTCTATTTATGGTAGAGAGTATCCTATCCAGTTTTTCAAATTTTAAAAGGATGGTAGATAAGAAGGCCTGCCAGGGAAATGAATAGGTAGTGTTATCCTGGCACACATCATACGGCCTAAAGCAGTGACCTAACTCTTTGGTTTATCTGGCAAGTAGTCTTTGCTCCTGGTTTGGCTTAAAGGAATTGTTATTTGTTGTTAGCTGGCCAGCACAATGCAGTGACCTTCGAGGCTGGGTGATGGATGGGCTCTGTGGAAGACCTTCCCATATAGTTGCAGACTTAACTAGTTTTTACTCAGCGATCTGTTTAGCTGTATATGTAACCATCTGCTTTCCCTCCACAGAAAATCTACAGCTGTGCTTAGGGGAGTTCCTACCCAGGCTTCTCGATCCTTCTGCGGAAATCATTGTCTTGAAGGAGCCTCCAACTATTCGACCCAATTCTCCCTATGACCTTTGTAGCCGATTTGCAGCTGTCATGGAGTCAATTCAGGGGGTGTCAACTGTGACAGTGAAGTAAGCCCCCACATGTTCAAGGCCCACTTTGGTCCGTGGCTGCCTGCCTGTTGCACAGAAGTCTGTCATCACAGTGTTTGCCCTGGGGAAGGAATTAGGTGGGAAAGTAAGATTCAGATCCAGCCCCCAACCATGCTCTGCGTGTAAAGAAGGATTGAAAATAAAATTGCACTTTTTAGGTACAGAATCATAAAAGCAATTTCATCACAAAAGACAAGAACCATTGTATTAAGGTACCGAATTACGTCACAAGACCTGAAATGCCTCTCATACCTACACGCGTGTTCGAATGCTCGAGCTTTTTTGTAACTCTCTTGCCACTTTTAAAATTATCCTGCAGGCATAAATATTTTTGACAGTGGAATAGAAGGGTGATCCATCAGAACCTGAACCAGATGAACAGCTACTAGTTATTTTATCAAATACAGATGACATTTCAAAGTTCTAAATGGCAAGAGATGAGAGCTCTGAGCCTTGCCCGTCTCTTGATGGGAGAAGACAAAATGCATTGCTAATGAACTACCGCCCTTCACGTGTGGGTAGAAACCTAAGGGCACGTGGCAGCAAGGGCTGCAAAGTCAAAAGAAAGCTGCCTTTCCTTTCTTCTCTCTCTCTCTCATTTTATATTTTTTAAATAAACCAGAAAACCTCACACTCAGTCCCGAGTGAAAGAAAGGAAAGCAGTAAGGACCTTAGACTGAACGGCGTTGTGAACCGTCACTAAGACAGGAGAGCGTTGGGATTTCAGTAAAAGCTTCTGGCATCCGAAAACTGTCAACAGCAGGTGTCTGAGGCCGCTGCTGGCCCCAAAGAACGTTTGGATGCCCCTCCCTTTTTGTGCTCCGAAAAAAAAATAAGGGATGAGGGTTTGTAAAAAGAAAAAAAAAAGAATATATATATGTATATGTAGAGAGAGAACTATCCCCTGTTGACCGTTTTTAAAAGGCTCCAGATTGGATATTGTGTTTTAACCAAATTTTAACGTTAATGAGGGAATAGTGGGCGGGAAGAACACTCGATACAACTATGCAGATTTTATAAATGTGCAATAAAAGTATCTGTTGTACCTTTGGTGTCCAGGATGGCCTTCATTTAAGCACACATTTTCTGGAAGTCAGCGAACTCAGTAAGCATTTGTCACGTTCCAGTTTTTCTTCTTTAAAAAAAAAGGTTCTTTTTAATGTTTGTATTTTATTTTTGAGGCAGAGACAGAGCAGGATCTGGGGAGGGACAGAGAGAGAGGGAGGCACAGAATCTGAAGGAGGCTCCAGGCTCTGAGCTGTCAGCACAGAACCCAAAGCGGAGCTCGAACTCGTCAACCATGAGATCACAACCTGAGCCGAAGTTGGACGCTTAACCGACTGAACCACCCAGGTGCTTCATTTTTTTCTTCTTTAAAAGAAAAAAAAAGCAGATGAAAGGGTTGAGAATCTTGCGGATTCTTGAGCAGCCCCCTAGTGGTGGCTGGTGTCCCACACCCCCTTTGCTAGTTGCACTGCACAAAGTGTATCTACTTTGTAATTTAGAAGGCAAAAAAATTATTCGCTTAGGGGCGCCTGGGTGGCTTGGTCGGTTGGGCGTCCGACTTCGGCTCGGGTCACGATCTCACGGTCCGTGGGTTTGAGCCCCGCGTCGGGCTCTGTGCCGACAGTTCAGAGCCTGGAGCCTGCTTCAGATTCTGTGTCTTCCTCTCTCTCTGCTCCTCCCCAGTTCATGCTCTGTCTCTCTCTGTCTCAAAAATAAATAAAAGTTAAAAAAAAAAAAGACATTTAAAAAAAAAATTCGCTTAAAACCAGCCTTCTTACATTTTAACTAAATTAACAGTAGGCAGTCCTTTACAGAATTTCAGAGCTGTGTTTGTGTTTCAGAGCTCAATGCGAGGATCGTGGTTTCATGGGAAATTGATCCGTCTTCTTACCCTTTAATTTGCTTCACTGTTTAAAATTCTGGGGGCCACCGTTTGCTGTTCACTTTTTTTTTTTAATTTTTTTTTAATGTTTATTTTTGAGACAGAGAGAGACAGAGCATGAATGGGGGAGGGGCAGAGAGAGAGGGAGACACAGAATCGGGAAGCAGGCTCCAGGCTCTGAGCCATCAGCCCAGAGCCTCACTCGGGGCTCGAACTCACGGACCATGAGATCGTGACCTGAGCCGGAGTCGGACGCTCAACCGACTGAGCCACCCAGGCGCCCCTGCTGTTCACTTTTTAATCTCTGTCATCATTGAGCCCTGTGCCCAGTTGTATTATTTCACTTTCTGTAACGGCCCTGGGATGATGACAGGGACTGGTCTGTCTAAGGTCATAGATGTTTTAGGCACTGGAGCCAGGACACGAACCTTTGGCAGTCTCACTGCATAGCCTGTGCTTTGAACAACCATTCAACTGTCCTTGGCGGTCTTGTAAAAATCTTTTGGTTTGTACCTTTCCACATGTGCTACCTTCTGGTCAGTTCTTGGGAATCTATAATCGACCAAGACAGGAACAGATGGACATTTGTATGTTTGGTGTGGGGTAGTTTCTGTCATTTGGAGCCACCCAAACCACACAGTGGAGTGCTGAGGAGTAATGTCTTTTAATTCACTTTCACTGGGTGCTTTGGGTACAGCCTGGTTTCTTAAGGGGTCCACAAACTGCCTCAGGCCAAGAATGGTTTTCACATGTTTAAAGGATTGTGAAAAAGCAGGACGAGGGCCAGGAAGGTGGTGGGAGGAGAGAGGGAAGAAATGTATTTGACCCTTACCCAAAACGATTTAAGGGTTTGGTCAGGGCACTTGACCTCAGCATAAATTCCCTTGAGACTGGGTTTAGGCTTTCTTTGGCTAGCTGGAATTGCAGCCCTCCTCTGCTCGCATTTGTTAGCTCCTTTCAGAACCCCAAGGTGTATAAACTCATTTTTATCCTACCTGCTTCAAGAGAGAAGCGTGAAGTACGTACATAGAATAGTTGAAGTAATGAATGAACCAGAGGCAAGGACTGAATGAAGGGCTGGGGTAGAGCAGAGATGGGATAGAAGGAATAATGCTTTGTAGCAGTAGTTTGTCCATTTTCATTGCTTGGTTTACTGTATTTCTTTGCATGCCCCTATCTTGCAGTTTATTCTGCTAGTTGTCGTTTTGGTTTCCAGGTTTTGGCTACTATCTAACACTGCCAGGAGCATGCATGGGCATGTATTTCCATGCACGCACGAATGCATTTCTGTTGGTATGGACTGTGAGTGGAATTACTGGGCCACAGGGCATGTGGGTCACAAAGGGTCACAGGGATAGATGGCTACGTCTTTATTAGGCACTGTCCCACAAGTTCCCAAAGCCATTATGCCAACTGAAACTCCCGTGGTAGTTGGTGAGCTCCTGTTACCCTGTATCCTTGTCAAGATTTGGTTTTGTTAGTATTTTTAATTATAGCCATTATGGTAGACGTGCGATACTGTTTTAATTTGCCCTTTGCACACTAACGATGTTGAGCATCTCTTTACATGCTTATTGGCCTTTGGCTATTTTGTGCAATACCTAGTTAAGTCTCTTGCCTCCTTGTTTTGTTGGATTTACTGTCTTGCTAACGTATTGATGTGTAAGAACTGTAAAAAAAGATACCCAGTTACGGAAACTTTTTATATGCGTTGCATATATCTTCTGCCACTCTGGTTTTTCGCTCCTGATGGCTTGATGAAAACAAATTTTTATACTGTTAACATCGTCCAATTTACTAGTCTTTCCCTTCACGATTAGTTAACGGTATTGTGCCCTGTTGAGGAAATCATTATGTCATGAAGACATTCTGTGTTATCTCCCAGAAGTTTTGCTGTTTGACCTTTCCCAGTTAGCTGACTGACCCCAGTAGCTTTCACTTTGTTTTTCCCAGTACTGTGCCTTTGTCATAAACCACGGGTCTATGTAGGGTTCTGTTTCTGGGCTCTTTTACCTGTTCCATTGGTACGTTTGTCTACTCGTAGCAATATCACACTGTCTTAATTAGTGTAGCTTTATGAATCTTGATTTCCAGTACAATAAATCATCCAGTTTTGAACGTCCTAAGATCATCTTGTTTATTCTTAATCTTTTGTATTGCCATATACATTTTAGAATCAGTTTGTCAGTTTCACACATGCAGATTTGCAGGGATTTTGATTAGGTTTACAGTGACTATAGATAATTTGGAATTGACATCTTCTAATCTATGAACATTGTATATCCTGGTTATGTAGGTTTTCTTTAATTTCTGTATAAAGTTCTTCAGTATCTTCCATAAATTGATTCCTAGATCTTTGATGTTTTTCAAGGTATTGTAAGTGTTGTCATTTTTGGAATTACATTTTTAATTGTTTTGTTGCTGGCATCTAAAAACAAATCGATGTTTTTGTGCTTGCTTCAGCAGCACATATACTAAAATTAGAACAATACCGAGATTAGCACGGCCTCTGCACAAGGATGACACCCAAATTTGAGAAAGAAATTGATATTTTTATATCTACTCTGTGTCTAATGACATTGATAAGTTCAGTTGCTAATTCTAATAGTTGATCAGTAATTTTTTGTAAAGATTTTTTTTTCTGTGAACAATTATATTGTCTGTGAATGATGGCTTTTATTTCTTTATTTCAGGTCCTTGCAACATTTATTTTTCTTGCCTGATCACACTTACTAAGACCTCTGGTACAATCCTGAATAGAAGTGGTGATACTGGGCATCTTTGTTCCCTAATATCAGGGGGGAAAGTTTTCAATATTTCATCATTAAGTATGCTGTAGGCTTTTTGTAAATTCCATTTACTAGGTAAAGAAAGATTCCTTTTATTCCTGTTTTGCAAAGAGTTTTTTAAAAAATTATTAATGGCTGTTGAAATTTATCAAATGTTTTTTTCTAGATCTATTGGAATGATTACGTGGGTCTTTTCCTTTATTCTGTTCATGTGTGAATTATGTTTATTTACTTTAAGTGTTAAACCATGTGTTGCCAGAAGACACTGATCATATTTTCATATATACATGGAATTTTTCATATTTTGTTAAGGATTTTTGCATGTATGTTCATGAGAAAACTGGCCTTTACTTTTCTTATTACATTCTTGTCAGGGTTTTAGTATCAAGATTATTCTGGCCTTATTGAATGAATTGGGAAATGCTCTCTCATCTGAGATCGTCTGAGCTTAGAATTACATGTTTTTGTAGGCATGCTTTTCATTATGGTAAAGCAGTGTTTTTGATACCTACAGCATTTTTGGATTTTTTGGGTTACTTCTTCTTGTGTGAATTTTGGAAAATTGTTAGAAATTTGTCCTGTTTCATCTAAAATTTATATTTTACTGGCAGAAAGTTCATAATACCTCATGATTTTCCTTCCTTCCTCCACTTTCCTCTCTTTCTTTTTCTTTCTTTCCCTCCTTCCTTTCCTTCCTTCCTTCCTTCCCTTCTTTCCTTCCTTCCTCCCTCCCTAGGATCTATGATGTTCTAGTGATGCTGAAACTGGGTGATGTGTATTTTTTTTCTGGTCACTATTTTCAGGGGTTTATTAGGTCTTTTCAAGGAACTATATTTTGCTTTTGTTTACATTTCTTTTTTGTTTCGGTCGGGTGAGGGGGGGGGGGTCTGCTTTTTTTTTTTTTTAATTTTTTTTTTTTAACGTTTATTTTTGAGACAGAGAGACAGAGCATGAATGGGGGAGGGGCAGAGAGAGAGGGAGACACAGAATCGGAAGCAGGCTCCAGGCTCCGAGCCATCAGCCCAGAGCCCGACGCGGGGCTCGAACTCACGGACCGTGAGATCGTGACCTGAGCTGAAGTCGGAGGCTTAACTGACTGAGCCACCCAGGCGCCCCGAGGTGGGGGGGGGGGGGGTCTGCTTTTTTAATGGAAAGCTCTTCAGCAGTGGTTCTTAACCTTGGCTGCCAGTCCAGGATCAGCCGTGTCACAGTAAAACAACAGCAGCTGGCCTTCAACCCTGCAGATCCTGACTTGTTAGATTTGGGCTGGGACCCCGTTACTTGTGCTTAGAAGGGCATCACAGGTGATTCTGATGTACAGGCACAGCTGAGAGCCACTCCTTCAAAGAACATCTGTGCCTGCTAAGGAAGTGGCTTTTACATTGTCGCCCACACCCCGAATTCTTTGGTCTTACAAAAAAAGCTCTAGAACCTCCTTCAGTGAGAGTTTACAGGCTTTCATGTTTTCTGGATGAATGTGTTTTGGCACTCCTCATGTTGAACTCGACTCTGATAGAGATATTGAAAATATAGTTCTTGTAATTCACCTTCCTTTTAATTCCCATAAACACATCAGTTCCCTAAAGTTTGCTCGTAGGCTCAGCTTCTCAGCTATTTGGTCATTACAGTACTTTTTTCTGAACCTTGAAAAAAAAATTTCCCGCATTCTTCCTAAGTTGTTGGACAATAAACTGAACTATTAATCTACTGCAAGGAAGAGTAGAACTGGCTTAAGAGATTTTCAGGACCGTTTCCATGTCTTCCTCCTTTCAACACTGTGGCTTGCTACACTGCCCATCAGGCTGTTCAAAGGTTATGATGACCTCTCGACCTCCTGTGGACCATTTATAGGCAGGTGAATGGGTACTACAGGACAGAGACCTGGTGTCTCCCCTTGTCAAAAATAAGATAATAAGCCTGATTGCTCCTGTTACATCAGGTGGACCAGAAACTGTGATGATAAGCAACGAACAGGAATATTAACTTTGAGTAGGAATAGAGGCTAGACCTTCCATAGAATGTAGGCGACTTGGAATTGATAGGTCGGCACGAAAGTCGTGCCCAGGAACCAACAGTAGTCATTCTTCAAAACTGAATGTATGTTGGTCCCAGTGCTAAAGCAGACATGGAAGGGTGGCCCGTTTTCTGTCTAGAGTCCTGATGGTGGGCTAGATGTGTCCTTGCATGCCAAAGACGGTCTTCTCAAGGTGGCATGCAGGTTTTAATAGCAAGAACAGAATTCCCAGTGATGGCCAGAAAGTAGCATCGTCGTTCACTAAGTCACCCTGACTATCCCTGCATAAGTAATACCCGGATCTCCTCCACGAGTTGCACAGGTTTCCAGCTTTCCTGACTCACAAATCACGGCAGAATCGGTGTCTCTTCTAAGAAGATGTTTCATGGAAAGAATATTGACACTGGAATCTGACACACCTGAGCTCAAATACTGGCTGAACGTGTTTTCCTGGTCTGTGAAACAGGAAAATACTTACCTCGTAGTTAATGTTTTAAGAGTCAAGGACAAAATAGATGCAGCAGTGACTCAGTGTGAGCAGAGCCCTGGATGCAGTTCTCATGGGGAAACTTGTCACAGGATGAGAATTTTAAGGGCTGGCCAGACCTGTGCAGGGCTCACAGGTCGGTTCTAAATAATTGGGGCGTACGTAGATATCCAGAGGGTTATGGGTCTCTGGCAAGTGGAAGTGTTCATATTGGCCAATCGGACTGGCAGAGAGAAATGTTGAAGGGATCGGACCTCATGCTGGTTAGAAACATTACAGCGTCTTCTGCCTGATTCTTCTCTTGTTTTAGATACATTTTTTTTCTTTAATTGTGCTATGGAAAAGCTTGAGCCTGGTAAAGTACAGGGAGTCAATAGTTTTCTTTTTGGTTCCATTGCCACCTTCCATTTTGATCCTATGGATCCCGTTTCCCTGCCCCTGACAGCATCTCAGGAAGATTGCATAGCTGTACTGTCATGTGGGAGCCTTAAAACAAAGATTTGCATGTATTGCAGAGTCTAGACCCATCTAGACCAGTTCGGTCATTCGTTTTTTGGGCACTTCTCCCCTCACCTTAGTCCAGGCCTTGGCCTGATGGTCAGGAGCTAGCAGTAAGGAAGGGGCCACAGGATGTTGTTCCTCTCCCCCCTGCTCTGTGCCTCTCCTCACCCCCAACTCCTGGCTCCCCTAGAGCCTGAGGGAGGAGGCTTTATAGGAGAAGGCAAGGGATGTTGTCTACTTTAAAAAACAAACAAAAAACAGTAATATTCTTCTGGTTCTCAAATGTCCTTTGTTAGGTCAGGAATGCAATTACTAGCTCTTGTGTGAGGTATTTTATGTGTTCTCCAGACAACCCTGTAGAAACCTCCGCACTGTCCTTTGATGTGGCTTTCGGACTTCCTGGCTGACTTACAGACCTTCTAAGCTCTTGGTTAAGTCATTCGCCCCTCCCAGCAGTGCTCTGGGACAGTGTCACCCAGACTGGCTCCCCTGCATCCACTTGGGCTGTGGAAAGCTCACCACCCGCCCCACAGAGGCCAAGTCCAGGTGCTGCCGTCATGCCCCGCTCCGGCCAGCCTCCTGATTCAGACTGCCCTCACTGGGTACCAGGCACCCTTCTCTGTGCCTCTGCAACACAGGTCAGGTTTTCTCAACTTTCTTGGGCACCATCCTGAGGGCAGCAGGCATGGGCCTATACAGCTTCCGCAGCTCAGCAGGGGTGGGGTGGGTGTGTTTCAGGTACTGTCTGCCCTGCTAGAAACAACTCCCATCTCTGCATGGTTCTCTCGAGGTCCATCTCCACCCTGTTCTCACATGGAAGGGTTGAGAACATCACCATACCCGCCCCCCACCAACTGTTAAGAATTCCCTTCCAGGAATCCACCTAATGAATCTGTGTGCTTCATTTATATAGGCTGTTGGGTCTGGCGCTGGCCAGCTTGGCCCTTTCTTGGAAGCAGTGTTTTAGCCCCTGTCTTTAGAATTGGGGGCATGTAGCACCCATGGGACTTGACTTTGAGGCTTTGTTAAAAATTCTGAGCAACAGAGAAGTCTAATCTACATTCTATAAACGTGGATGAGGGGCTCCTGGGTGGCGCAGTCGGTTAAGCGTCCGACTTCAGCCAGGTCACAATCTCGCGGTCCGTGAGTTCGAGCCCCGCGTCAGGCTCTGGGCTGATGGCTCGGAGCCTGGAGCCTGTTTCCGATTCTGTGTCTCCCTCTCTCTCTGCCCCTCCCCCGTTCATGCTCTGTCTCTCTCTGTCCCAAAAATAAATAAATTAAAAAAAACGTTGAAAAAAAAATTAAAAAAATAAAAATAAAAATAAAAAAAATAAAAAAATAAATGTGGATGAAATAGCAAGAATGGCTTAAAAAATAAGTCCATCAATCAGTAGAGTGGAAAGTGACCTCCAGCTTCTTTGGTTCTATGTTTGAGGCCAGTGACTACAAACATTTTCCTAACTCTGAGTGTCCTTTGTTCTCATCCTGGCTGCTAAGACACATCTCCTGTCCAGAAACTCATGAAACTACTTCTGACTTCTCTCCGATCCCTAAATGTGTCTAACCCACATTGGCTTCCCTTAGGACTTCTTCCTCTAGAGTCTTGGAGTCTTGGAGGCCCAGAAGGGTAACAGATGGGTATTAAAAAAAAATTTTTTTTTTAACGTTTATTTTTTTTGAAGGAGAGAGAGAGAGAGAGTGTGAGCAGGGGAGGGGCAGAGGGGAGGGAGACACAGAATCCGAAGTAGGCTCCAGGCTCTGAGCTGTCAGCACAGAGCCTGCTGTGGGGCTCAAACCCACGAGCTGTGAGATCATGACCTGAGCTAAAGTCAGATGCTTAACTGACTGAGCCCCAGATGAGTATTTTAATAGGGACCTTCTGGAATGCCTTGTCTGCTGATGGCGAGGTTTTCAGACCCAAAGGCAGGCTGATGGGGAGGATGGCACTGAGGCATCAAATCTGGTGAGTCCCTGAGTTTCTTTCTTACGGTGTGTGCACATAATAAAAGCTTGTGACTTGAAATTCCGATTGACTGGTGTCCTTTGCTGTTTCTAATACACATGACAACACACCTCTCCATGTGTAGCTACAATAAAGAAGTGTTTTTCATGTTAGAATAATTTGCTACAAGTCTACATGAGAAAAGGCTGAGTTGAAGCCAAGACTTAATTAGTTCTATTTTTATCTCTCATTATTTTCCCTACAAAGTAGGTAGATGAAAACAGTGGCAGTTTTAAGTGAAAAGCATCTTCTTCCTCTAAAAGTGGATTCACATCCCTGTCTGGGAATGACATGCTGTTGATTATTTGGGAATCAATCAACAATTCTCATCCCCATTTAAAAAATGCTGCTGTGTCCTTTATAGGGAAAGTTAGGAAGACAAAATATTTTCTTAAAAAATATTTAGCGTGTGTGGTGTGTGTGTGTGTGTGTGTGTTTCCGTTGGAGGACATGATCACACGCTGGTGACAAATATCCCATTAGCACCTGCAAACATGGGATTGGGACAAAGGCTGGGAGCCACCAGAAGGAACAGGTGAGCCACCTGGCAGTAAAAGCCCTATGTTTAGGCCTCAACAAAAGCACAAAGGACAAGATTTTTCTTTGTAGTTCTTTGGTTTTTCCTTCTGCTTCATTGCTAATTTTTCCCTTGGTCTGGTGGGTTATCTCAGCAATCCAACTTTAAGAAGCAACAGGATGGGGTGAAGAAAGACTGCCCTGATGTTGAAACCCTGGGTTCAAGTCCTGACCAGCTAATTACTCGCCATGGGCATGTTGCCTAAATTTTCTGGATCTCAGTTTCCTCATTAGCAAACCAAATAATATCTGCTCTCCCAACCTCCAAAAAACCTCTCAAGATGTGTTTAATAATACTACCAAGATACGTGGAAGTGTTTTGTAAACTCTTACTCCCTACACAATCGTGTGATCAGGGAAACTGTGTGGGGGTGAGGTGTTAGAGGAGAGGGAGCAGGTACAGCTGTGGTCACCTGGGGGCTGAGTTCCAACTCTTGGCCACATGCTTGGCTTCCTGTGGTCCTGAAGGTAGAGACAGTGTCCCATAATATGACCTGTAGGCTCTGAAAGTCTGGCTGCTTCCTACCTCACTCGCCTTGCCTTCCACATTTTTCTTTCTCCAACCAGAACTGCTGTCCATCCTTCAGCTTTTACCCAGTTATTGCTTCTTTAGGGTATCCATGCGGGACTCCCCGGCTAGGCTACAATTTCTCCTGTTGTGTGATCTTATAGAAGCACATGCCTTTCCAAATTTGTAAGGGTTGTTGTGGTTACCATTTCCCTTTAAGTGATTTCATATTAGTATTTGTCTCCCCTATTTGCCTATACGAGGGGCAGGGATAAATTTTGTCTTTTACCTTTTTTATTCCTGGTTCCTAGCACAATGCCAAGGATATGGTAGGTGCTCCGTGCATATCTGTTAAATGACTGAATAAATGACCAGATGGATGAATGAAGAGATGGATGCATCTTGTAGATCCTGTAAAGATCCAAGGATAACTCGTGGATATTTGAGCCTCACCCCTGAGCGGTCAGCTCTGTCTTCCCAGCATGAAGTTAAGAAATAGTGTGAATGAGTAGTTGGGTGAACAACTATTCTGGTTTGCCTGGGACTGGGCACTTTCAGTGCTAAAGCTAGGAGAGTCCCAGGCAAACCAGGGCAAATTGATTACCCCAGAGTGGCTGTGCCTAAGATCTACCCAATGTGGGCAGGTACGTGGACGGAATTATCAGCTTCTCAGCAATGTCTTCCACTTCCACCATATGCAAAATCACGTTATAAATCCTTCAAAACGGAACCCAAATGTCAGCCGAGCTACCCAGGCTGTGGCTAAAATAAAGTCCCCTTAACAACAATGACCTGGGTGCCTTTGCTTCTCCCACCTGCACTGGCAGGCCCTCAACCTGATACCTCACCTCAGGTTGGTGAAATTGGTATTGGAACCATACAAAGCCAGAATATAACTGGTGCAAACTGCCCTTTTATGCTCAGAAATGTATTTACCTAGGAGTCATTTGGATTTGTGTACATCGACTGGACATTCACAAAAGGACACGTATAAAAGGGAAAGGAGCTTTCTGGAGAAACCATGACTCCCAGAGAGCACCCCACTCTGGGTAAGAAGGTAAACGTTGACGGGCATTAAGGGGGCCCTTTTTGGGATGAGCACTGGGTGTCATATGTAAGAGATGAATCACTGGGTTCTACTCCTGAAGCCAAGACTACACCGTATGGTAACTAACTTGAAAATAAATTAGGGGCGCCTGGGTGGCTCAGTCGGTTAAGTGTCTGACTTCGGCTCAGGTCATGATCTCGCGGTCCGTGAGTTCGAGCCCCGCGTCGGGCTCTGTGCTGACAGCTCAGAGCCTGGAGCCTGTTTCAGATTCTGTGTCTCCCTCTCTGCCCCTCCCCTGTTCACGCTCTGTCTCTCTCTGTCTCAAAAATAAATAAACGTTAATAAAAAAAAAAATTAAAAAAGAAAATAAATTAAAAAAAAAAAAAAAGAAGTTGCTGGAGATGACGTTGCACCTGGGCTGACTCATGTCCTCAGGAAAACAAACCGACGAACCCTGTGTTATTTTTCTGAGGAGGGAACTGTGCTGGGCTATGCCAGCAAACTTGTTTATACTTGTGTTGGGGTGTGTGTGTGTGTGTGTGTGTGTGTGTTCTTGCTTGAGCAGCGGCTATCAAGAAGCCAGGGCCATTTTGTCCAGAATGGGAGGCGTCTGAGCACAAGCAGCCCCAGAGCTGAGCAGGCAAAGCGCAGCACCAGCGCTGGGGAGCGGGGTCTCAGTTTTGCAAGCAATCCCGCGTGCCTTTGAGCTTGGGGAAGTGACCTCTTTGCGGACACTGGGAGTGAGCACCTTTGGTTATTCTTCTGCAGGAATCGTGGACTCTTTAGGCTGAGTAGGGGAGCAGGGGTGGGGGCTGTAGATGGCAGTGAGAGGAACAGGTGCAGGGTGCTTTCAGCCGACAGACAGGTTTATGGGTAAGCTTGAGGCTCTTCCGTGAGGACTTGCACGAATGCCTGAGGAAGACCTGAGGTGGGTAATGAGGCTGAGGGCCTGCCAGTGGAGGTGGGACAAGCAAAGGCACCCAGGTCGTTGTGAAGGGGACTTTATTTGTAACCACAACTTGGGTAGCTCGGCTGACATTTGGGTTCCGTTTTGAAGGATTTATAACGTGATTTTGCATATGGTGGAAGTGGAAGACATTGCTGAGAAGCTGATAATTCCGTCCACGTACCTGCCCACATTGGGTAGATCTTAGGCACAGCCACTCTGGGGTAATCAATTTGCCCTGGTTTGCCTGGGACTCTCCTAGCTTTAGCACTGAAAGTGCCCAGTCCCAGGCAAACCAGAATAGTTGTTCACCCAACTACTCATTCACACTATTTCTTAACTTCACACTGAGAAGACAGAGCTGACCGCTCACAGCCCCATAACGTAGCAGAAGCAAGAGTATGTCTTCCTCTGGGATATTAAGAATCCTCAAAACTGGGGCACCTGGGTGGCTCAGTCGGTTAAGCGTCCGACTTCAGCTCAGGTCATGATCTTGAAAGAGCAGACCCAGGCTGGCTGACTAGTGACTATGTCCCCGACATGGCCGCAGAAAGAAGTTCCCGCTCAAACCTCAGACCACGCATCCCCCCCTTGAGTAACTTATGTTTTCTAAGAAAGCAGGCTACCGATTGATGCATTCTTCCGAAGTCTGAGGTGGGAGGAAGGGGAGTGTGAGAGGCATGGAAAGTGTGAGTAGAAGAGGGAGGGCTTCTCTCAGAGGCCAGAGGCAGGAGCCCTCAACCTTGTCCAGGCTTAGAATGACCTGAGAGCATTTTAATAACTGACCCCTCCCCAAACCAATTAAATCAGAGTCTCTGGGGATGGTGTTTGGTGCTAGGTATTTATATAGCACAGCAAGGCTGACAGCCAATGGTTAATAGGTGACCAGTGAGAAACGTTCTGTATACACTGAGGCCAAACATGTTAACCTCAGACACAGTGGTTCTTAAACTTCAGGTGCATCAGAATCTCCTGGAAGACTTATTCAAACACAGATTGCTGAGCCCCACCTCCAGAGTTTCTGATTCAGTGGGTCTGTGACCACCAGGCCCAACATTTGCATTTTTAACAAGTTCCAGGTGACGCTGATAATTGCTGACCTGGGACCACACTTTGGCAGCCAATCGGCTGAGGCCACGACCCTTCCCCAGCCAATCGGCTAAGGCCATGATCCCTATAAAACCTTTGTGCTTTTGAATCTCCCTCCCCCTCCCCCTCCCCCTCCCCCTCCCCCTCCCCCTCCCCCTCCCCCTCCCCCTCCCCCTCCCCCTCCCCCTCCCCCTCCCCCTCCCCCTCCCCCTCCCCCTCCCCCTCCCCCTCCCTCTTTCCCTCTCTCCCTCTCTCCCTCTCTCCCTCTCTCCCTCTCTCCCTCTCTCCCTCTCTCCCTCTCCCCCCCTCCCTCCCCAGTATCTCACCACTGCGTCAGTGCAGGTAGGGGATTGAGCTCGACCTATCTCGAATAAAGGCTCTTTGCTTTTGTATCGGACTCGGCTCCCTGGTGGTCTTTGGGGATCACGAATTCTGGGCATAACAATCTCATGTTTCGTGGGTTCCAGCCCCGCATCGGGCTCTGCACTGACAATCTGGAGCCTGCTTAGGATTCTCTCTGCCCCTCCCTAGCTCGTGCACTCTCTCTCCTTCAAAATAAATAAACTTAAAAAAAAAAAAAAAGGAATCTACAAAATCACGAAGATATATTGTGAAGCTCCCCTTCAAATTGTGTGCCAGAGGCAGAAAATGAACACAAACAAGGAAGCTTCCTATCTTAAGAGGCTATCCTGGGCCAATAATTCATTTTCATTTGCCAAGGCATGTTCTCTAGCATTTCTATTTATATCTGCAGTGGCTATTCACACTAGATTTTCTATGATGGAGCCAATTTTGCAATATATTTTCCTTAGTAATGAATCAAGTACATAATTAATGTTATGAGTTTAAAAGCGTATTATACAAGTAAAATCTAAGTCAGAAACATGTTTGCTAGAAAACTATGCCTTGATTTTTCATTCTCAAATTAGGCTCACTATATCACCATGACAGTCAAATCCTTATCAAGTTGGGACAGTGACTACCACCCCCAAATGAGGAAAATATATAGAAGGTGGTAAAGAATAAGGAAGGGAAAGGGTTCTACTGACATTCCTTTATTCCGGAGATTCCTTGGCAGAAGCAGGTCCTAGATGAACAGGTTCCTAGGTCTTGGTGTCAGATAGAAGGAGTCATTGGACTCATTTGCTGGGGCACAGAACGGCGGGGCTCTAGGGCCAGCCATCTGGAGAGAGGACACGTCTTCTTTTCCCAGACAGGCTGAGAAGATGAGGAGTAACCCACCAAGGGCCAGGAAAATACCAGCAGCCCAGCCCAGGTAGAGGGCATCTCCAAACTCCCAGCGAGGCACAATCTCAGGGATGCTGTTATCCCGGAAGTCTTGGATCGTGGCGTAGGCTACCCAGGAGACTGGAAAGAGGGTAGTGGCTGAAGCAGATGTTTCCAAAGTCCCTCCCAGGAGGCAAAGCCGCCTCTTAAATACCCATCTGATCCTGTGAAACTGGAAGCATTCGGACCCACAGCCAGAGAGCAGGAGCCCCAGTAGCCCCAGCCCGTGGGAGGCTACCATGAGGATTCGGGATACCTGGAGCTCCTGGGGCAGAGACAAGAAGGACTCAAAGGCCTTGCACACGGCAACTTCCTCCTGATTCACGCAGACCTCCCAAAGCCCCATGATCCAGGTCTCCATTTCATTCAGTTCCAGATTGAGAGTCTTCCACTGGGGCAGGATGGTGGTGACACATGAGCAGACCCAGCCGAAGAGGGAGAGGAGCAGTCCCCCAAGCTGGGCTTTCCCGTGGAAACTCCAGGCCATGGTTGCTCCCACCACGGAGCTAGAAAGTGAGGACAGGCGGCTGGGTGACCGGTGAGCAGGCAGCACTTTGGGGGAGACCCAGTGGAAGGTCTTTCACATTCGGAGAGGGCTCTTGTTTCAGTTTTTAGGCAGCAGCTGAGGCAGGTGCCAGGAGCTTGGCAACACTGGGTTTAGGGGTGTGTCCAAGATGGGATGTGGGCGTGGGTTCTGGGGGAGGGTCTCATGAGAGGCAAAGAAAAGCTAGAGAGTAAGCCATCAGTATCGATTTGATGAGTAAATTCATAAACCTGAAGTTAAAATCACTCCCCAGTTCCGAGAGGATGAGAATGGTGTTTGGGGAATATACAATGATAAGATCTTTCTGGAGGGCAACATGACTTCACATTCCATACTTTTTTTTTTTTTTTTTTTTTGAGAGCGAGAGAGAGCACAAGTGAGAGAAGGGGCAGAGTGAAAGAGACAGAGAGAAAGAGAGATGGAGAGAGAGACACACACACACAGAGACAGAGAGACAGAGAAGCAAGGCTCACTCATGAACCATGAGACTGTGAACCATGAGATCATGACCTGAGGTGAAGTCAGATGCTTAAAGAATGAGCCACCATGGCTCCCCAAATTTCATACTTTTAAATACACACATACTTTGACGCAGCACCTTACCTCCAGGAACTTACCCCAATTTATTGCGAATATATACAAAGATTTATGAAAATGTCCATTGAAATATTATTAATGATTGCACACTTTGGTTAGTACTAGGTAGCCATGTGAAAGTGATGTAGAAGAAACTTCAATGACACGAAAAATATTTTTGATTCGCTAAGTGAGACCAGCAAGTGACCAGTTTTTATTTCCCTATTTGTGCTTGTCTATGTACTTTATACATTTAAAAAAATTTTTTTTTTGACGTTTATTTATTTTTGAGAGAGAGACAGAGCATGAACGGGGGAGGGTCACAGAGAGAAGGAGACACAGAATCTGAAACAGGCTCCAGGCTCTGAGCCGTCAGCACAGAGCCCGACGCAGGGCTGGAACCCACAGACCGTGAGATCATGACCTGAGCCGAAGTCGGACGCTTAACCGACTGAGCCACCCAGGCGCCCCTGTACTTTATACATTTGATAAGTTTACCACTTAATATTTTTGTAAGCAGAAAAAAATAGAAAATGCCCCATTCAATGAACCTATCCAGACCCAGAATATACCAGGAGGGAAGCGCTCTCTCCCCATTCTCCTACTGCTGAAGGACAGCAGCTATAATGAGTGATGGTCATACCAGCTTCCATACTCCTATTTGCTGCTGCAAAGAGGCAGGTTTGGACAGGAAAGGAGATAATTTGCATTTACTGAGAATGGCTACATGCCAGACTTCTGACTAGATACTTTATCCGTATTTAATTTTCACACCGCCACTGCGAGATACATGGTGGGTAACTTGCCAAGGTCCCCCAGCTGGTAAACAACAGATCCAGCTCCTGAGCCAGGGGACTCAGACTGTGACACTTCATGTTTCTGTCTCCAGGCTACAACGGTGAAACCTCCCGCAATGTGCACGCACACTGGTGACACAACATGTGGGGTAGGGGGTTGATCTTTATGGCAACACACAGAAGAAAATTGGGACTTTTTTTAAAGTGTATTTATTGGGGCGCCTGGGTGGCTCAGTCGGTTAAGAGGCCGACTTCGGCTCAGGTCATGATCTCACGGTCCGTGAGTTTGAGCCCCGCATCGGGCTCTGTGCTGACAGCTCAGAGCCTCGAGCCTGTTTCAGATTCTGTGTCTCCCTCTCTCTGACCCTCCCCCGTTCATGCTCTGTCTCTCTCTGTCTCAAAAATAAATAAACATTTAAAAAATTTTTAAAAGTGTCTTTATTTATTTTGAGAGAGACAGAGCGAGCGGGGGAGGGGCAGACAGAGAGGGAGAGAGAGAGAATCCCAAGCAGCCTCTGTGCTGTCAGTGCAGAGCCTGACGAGGGACTCGAACCCACGAACCATGAGATCATGACATGAGCCCAAACCAAGAGACAGACGCTTAACTCACTAAGCTACCTAGATGCCCCCAAATTGGGATTTCTTATAACGAAGACAAATGTTGACCAATGTATTTCCCTATTCATATTTTAACCTCCTGATTGCCCTGTGGTGCACCAGGAACCAGGGGTGTTGGGGGCAGGAAGTGAGGATGGGTATCTAAGGAAACACCACCTTGACATGATCCGAATGATGTCTCAATACAGCCTGATCAGATTACCAGTGGTGTGGGGGCGGAGGGAGGTGAAGGCTCTTGAAGGCTCTCTTTTTCTTTCGTGTTTTATCATAGAAAATTTCAAACACATACACAAGTAGAGCAAATGGGTAAAGAAATTTCATGTCCTACCACCCAGCGTCAGAAATGATCCCCACATGCCAATCCTATTTTATCCATACCTGCATCCACCATTCACATCCCTCCCTTCACGCTATTTTGAAGCAAACGGGGTGCTTTTATAACAACCACGTGTTCTAACCAACACAATGGCAAAATATTATGGATCCCTGGAAATGCTGCCTGCTTGTGCTATGTTCATCCAGATTGGTGTCTGATGTTTTGACTCTTGAAAACAGGCATGTCACATGTGTATGAGCTCAGGACGGATTCTCTCAGATACTGCTCCTTATTTCCTTGCCTTTTTTTCAGAGCCCTTTCTTGACCATTTGTGGCCATCTGTGAGTTGGAAGACATGTAAACCATGATAAGTGTGAACCAGGTAGGAGGTCAGGTTGGTGAGGGAAAACAGAACCCATTCATGTTATTGATTTCTTTTTACTTATTCAAATATTCATTCATGCCCACATGCACGGACTGTGTGTAGCAACCCCACTCCATCCCCTATGTTCTTTCTTCTCCTTCCTCAACCTAACTCTGGGTCTTCCCAGAAAACTTGAGGAACACTGTGCCACTAATCCAGTGGTCTCTCTGCCAGATACAGGTGGAGCCCTG
The DNA here is from genome assembly GCF_024362965.1 of Panthera pardus. Lineage (NCBI taxonomy): Eukaryota > Metazoa > Chordata > Mammalia > Carnivora > Felidae > Panthera > Panthera pardus. Next base: position 103,356,587 of record NW_026526677.1, read on the forward strand.
CAGTGGCATTTGTGGGTATGACCCATGGATTAGTTAACCGGAGAAGATCTCAGAAGCTCAACCTCCAAGTGGCCCCTCCTTCCATTCTCAGTTCAGACTCCTCCTTACTGTGAAACTTTTCCGGTTCAGTTAGAGCCTGGGTGCTCCTCCTCCAACATTTCCTCTGCCCTCTGTACCTTAGCTTCAGGGCCTGTTACTTGCCCATGCCCCTTCTAAGGCCTGTACCGAATTTTGTATTTATTTTATATTCTTTTCCTTAAAGGGCCCTCCCCCTCCCAGCAACTGATAAGATGTAGGCCCCACAAAATCTGGATCAATCTCTCATTTACCCTCAAGATAGCAATGATAATATTTCCGGGGATTTTGGATTCCCAGCCTAGTCCATTGTCTGTCATACAGTAGTTGCTCAATAAATATATAATACAAGTTTTCAGGAAGGTCATCTGCAGGTCCTTCTTTCTCACTGGACCTTTCTAGTAACAGCATTTGGAATTCAAAGTGAGGCTGACAGGTCTACTGAACAGAAGCTGATCTGGTTTTCTAGGGAGAGATGCCTTCCCAGTATGTTAGGCTGTCCTTTGTACTTCCTGTCTCAACCCCAGTTTCCTGTCCTTTGCTCATGTCACAGGAAGCCGCCCTAGCCTCACTGGGATAAGCGGGTTGTCCTACAGACACTTAAAATATAGACACTTAAAATTGACAAGGACCTTAATTAACATCAGCATCTACTTGAGGTCAACCCTCACAAGATACCTTTTTGAAAAATTAAAGATGACATTTTAACTAAAGTAGTGCATGTTTATTACAGAAAGACAGGAAAACATAGAGAAGAGAATAAATCCCATAAGTCTGCCACTAATATGGTGTATGTTCTTTACCTTGGTATATGTATCTGTATCTACTTATTTTAAAAAACAATCATAGTGTACATAGTATATTGTGAACATCTTTCAGCATGTAACAGTAAATAATGAAACAATTTTTTTTAATTTTTTTTTTTAACGTTTATTTATTTTTGAGACAGAGAGAGACCGAGCATGAACGGGGGAGGGTCAGAGAGAGGGAGACACAGAATCTGAAACAGGCTCGAGGTTCCGAGCTGTCAGCACAGAGCCCGACGCGGGGCTCGAACTCACGGACCGCGAAATCATGACCTGAGCCAAAGTCGGCTGCTTAACCGACTGAGCCACCCGGGCGCCCCAAAACAATTTTTTAAAAATTTTTCATCAAGTTGATTTATTAACCTCTGATAGAAAGTGTTAACAGGCGCCTAGGTGGCTCTGTCCGTTAGGCGTCTGACTTAAGCTCAGGTCATGATCTCATGGTTCATAAGTTTGAGCCCTGCATCGGGCTTCATGTTAACAGCACAGAGGCTGCTTGGGAGTCTCTCTCTCTCCCTCTCTCTCTCTGCCCCTCCCTCTCTCAAAATAAATACACTTTAAAGAAAAAAAGTGTTAAGTATCTTGTTCTAGTCCACACAGTACTAATGTTATTTATACTTAGGTAACATAAATAATACAAACAATATAAATACGTAATGTATTATTACATAGATGTAACACATATTTGCTACATGACATAGTATATATGTAATATATGAACAAAGATCTGTATGATGTAATATATGTACATAGATTGCATTGTAAACTGTGCAACATAAAAAGAGTGCAGTTTAGGGGTGCCTGGGTGGCTCAGTCAGTTAAGCTTCTAACTTCCGCTCAGGTCATGATCTCATGTTCATGGGTTCGAGCCCCTCGACGGGCTCTGTGTTCAGAGCCTGGAGGCTGCTTCGGATTCTGTCTCCCTCTCTCTCTGGCCCTCCCCCTGTTCGCACGCGCTTTCTCTCTGTCAAAAATAAATACATATATATATATATATATATATATATATATATATAGTGCAATTTAGTCAGACTTTTAGTTATGAGGTGACGCCACTTCGTTTGCACAACTCCAGAGGGCAGTAGTCACATAGACTCTGATGGCCGCTGCAGCCCTTGAAAGTGAATATTCAACGAAAAAAGATCAAGATGGGTTCGTCCGGTATTCCAGCTCGCTAAGTGTCTCAGGTAAGCGTTTTGAAGTTGAGAAAGGTTCATTTAGGACTGATTTTTAAGTAAAAACACTTCATTTCGTCCAGCGAAAAACAGGCGGGAAGAGACAAGCTATTTGAAAATAGCTAGGGAGGGAAACGCGTCTCCCCTGGTTTGCCAGCTACGGGACACCGTGGAAGTTCCTCGCTAGGACAGTCGCGGTGCCTGCTGGGAGTTGTAGTGCGGCTTCGCCTTCCCAGCGGCGGTCTGAGCCTCGCGAGACTCAGTTTCCCGGCAGGCCGCGCGCCAACGCCGCCGGCGGCGGGACTGGGACTGCCGCGCTGGCCACGGGAGAGTGACCCCGTCAGCGTTGGTTCCCGTCGTGGCGATGGCTTCGTTCGTGACGGAGGTTCTGGCACACTCGGGGAGGCTGGAGAAGGAGGATCTGGGCACTCGGATCAGCCGCCTGACCCGGCGGGTGGAGGAGATTAAGGTGAAGGAAGGCCCGGCACCCGGGGACCGACTGAAAAGGAACCCGGCTCTGTTTGTGGAGGGACCGGGAAAGGAATGGGGGCTGAGGGCAGACAGAGTGGGTGTGAGCAGAGTCAGGTGGGGAGGCTGAGTGAGAAGAATGCGAAGTGGGAAGGCTGGAAGTATTTGGATTGAGGAGAGGGCTCGGAGGCGAGCCCGGACAGGGGCTGGGGACCAGGGAGGGGGGGGGGGGAGGCTTGAAGGGGAGAAGGAGACGGTGGCTGGGGAGTGGGGTTAGGTTGGGGAGGGTTGGGGTGGGGTCGGGGTGGGGTCGGGGGATTTGGAGGAAGACTGAGGAGACCAGCAGGAGAGGTGGGACTGCAAGCCCCGAGGTGTCTAGGGAGGGAGCTTGTGAGAGGGATAGAAATGCAGGCAGGACCCCCAAGGCATTTCCTCCACCCACTCCTTTTTGTACGATTTGTTGATGAATAAAATAGCTTTGGGAGAATGGTACCTTTCTCCTCTCTGAAATTTTTGTTGTTCAAATCTGTCAACATGTTTATTAAACTCTGTTCTTCACCCCCAAGTGCTTTGAGGCTGTCCTGAGTGTTACAAAACTTGTAAAGAGCACTTTAGTGGACCCTGCTGTCTTGAGATTGATACACACACAAAAAGCACGTAGCCATTCACAGTTTTCACTTGGTATTGCTGTCCTTACCTTGCCAGTATTCACCCACATCTCTGTTGGATTCATTTAAAATTATGTGCACCCGCATGAAGTCTGAATTTAAGGGAGCAAGTTTGGCACCTTATCACACAGGCACAAGAAGTAGGTCTTCCTAACAACCCTTGATGTTATGAAACTAGTTTCCTGAAATCAGTAAGCATTCAGGTTACTGGCATCTCTTCTTTTACAGGGCTGTAGCGTTTTTCACCACTTTTTATATGGTGGAAAGACTATTAAGCTACCTTAGCACGGCATTCAAGGCTCCTGCCGTTCTGGATCTAACTCTCCTTTCACCAGGTTTCCTTTACCAACTTGAATCCTCAGCCAACTGACAATTACTTTCTGTGCTCCAAGCAGACCCAATATTTTTCTTGGTTCCCAATTTTGTTTACGTTGTCATTTCTCCATCTTTGCTTGTAGTATTCTACCCATTTTTTATGTTCCATCTCAAATGCAATTTTCTGCATGAAAAATATCCCCATTTTGCTCCAGCAGAAGTGACCTCTTTCTCATTTGTGTTTCTGGAGGACATTAACTTTGTTCCTTAATTACATTTTTGTATTCTGGTTACATAAGTGTATAGTATTTTTCCTATTTAAAAATAAGTTATTTTTAAGCAGGCATAATTTACCCTGGTATCTTCCAAAGCATTCAGTGCAAAGTATTCAGTAATTTGTTTATTGATGAAACTCAAATTAAGTTAGACTTCTAAGATCAGGCCTTAAAGTTTTATAAGCAAGAATATAGAAGTTCATAAATTGAAGTATACAGATTGTGAATTTAATTTGTCTATTTGCTTTTCTGTTGACTGTATGATTAAAATTGCTGGCTATAGTCTGAGCTAATCTAGTTCACTATGAAAACTGGCTCCCCCTTTTGTTTTTTAGCATTTGTACAGCTTTTGGGCACTGGCGGAATTTGGTGATTTTTGTCTTCTTCGATCTAATAATGTTATAGGATCCTTAAGGGTGAGAGAAATGTGATTTTCTTTTCTTTTTTTTCTTTTTTCTTTTTTTAATTTAATTTTTTATTTTTAAAAATTTACATCCAAATTAGTTAGCATCTAGTGCAACAATGATTTCAGGAGTAGATTCCTTAATGTCCCTTACCCATTTAGCCCATCCCCCCTCCCACAATCCCTTCCGTAACCCTCAGTTTGTTCTCCATATTTATGAGTCTCTTCTCTTTTGTTCCCCTCCCTGTTTTTATATTATTTTTGTTTCCCTTCCCTTATGTTCATCTGTTTTGTCTATTAAAGTCCTCATATGAGTGAAGTCATATGATTTTTGTCTGACTAATTTCACTTAGCATAATACCTTCCAGTTTCATCTACATAGTTGCAAATGGCAAGATTTCATTCTTTTTGATTGCCGAGTAATACTCCATTGTATGTATATACCACATCTTCTTTATCTACTCCTCCATCCATGGACATTTGGGCTCTTTCCATACTTTGGCTGTTGTGGATAGTGCTGCTATAAACATGGGGGTGCCTGTGTCCCTTCGAAACAGCACACTTGTATCCCATGGATAAATGCCTAGTAGTGCAATTGCTGGGTCATAAGGTAGTTCTGTTTTTAGTTTTTTGAGGAACCTCCATCCTGTTTTCCAGAGTGGCTGTACCGGTTTGCATTCCCACCAGCAGTGTAAAAGAGATCCTCTTTCTCTGCATCCTCACCAACATCTGTTGTTGCCTGAGTTGTTCATGTTAGCCATACTGACAGGTGTGAGGTGGTATCTCATTGTGGTTTTGGTTTGTATTTCCCTGATGATGACTGATGTTGAGCATGTTTTCATGTGTCAGTTGGCCATCTGGATGTCTTCTTTGGAGAAGTGTCTATTCATGTCTTTTGCCCATTTCTTCACTGGATGATTTGTTTTTTGGGTGTTGAGTTTGATAAGTTCTTTATAGATTTTGGATACTAATCCTTTATCTGATATGTTGTTTGCAAATATCTTCTCCCATTCTGTCGGTTGCCTTTTAGTTTTGCTGATTGTTTCCTTTGCTGTACAGAAGCGTTTTATTTTGATGAGGTCCCAATAGTTCATTTTTGCTTTTGTTTCCCTTGCCTCCGGAGATGTGTTGAGTAAGAAGTTGCTGCCGCCAAGATCAAAGAGGTTTTTGCCTGCTTTCTCCTCGAGGATTTTGATGGCTTCCTGTCTTACATTGAGATCTTTCATCCATTCTGAGTTTATTTTTGTGTATAGTGTAAGAAAGTGGTCCAGGTTCATTCTTCTGCCTGTCACTGTCCAGTTTTCCCAGCACGACTTGCTGAAGAGACTATCTTTATTCCACTGGATATTCTTTCCTGCTTTGTCAAAGATTAGTTGGCCATATGTTTGTGGGTCAATTTCTGGGTTCTCTATTCTGTTCCATTGATCTGAGTGTCTGTTCTTGTGCCAGTACCATACTGTCTTGATGATTACAGCTTTGTAGTATAGCTTGAAGTCCGGGATTGTGATGCCTCCTGCTTTGGTTTTCTTTTTCAAGATCGTTTGGCTATTTGGGGTCTTTTCTGTTTCCATACAAATTTTAGGATTATTGTTCTAGCTCTGTGAAGAGAAATGTGTTTTTCAAAGAAACCCATTGGCTGGGAGGAAAAGTGTGGGTAACTGGCAAGAAGGCTCCAACATGAACGATTCCTTATGGAAGATGAGCTGTATATTTTTAATAGAGTTCTCGACTCATCTCAGTGTAATTCTTCTGTCTTATTTTATAGGGTGAGGTGTGCACCATGATCAGCAAGAAGTATAGTGAATTCCTGCCTAGCATGCAAAGTGCACAGGACCTGGTTACCCAAGTGGATAAGCTGTCTGAGGACATTGACTTGCTGAAATCTAGGATAGAGAGTGAGGTAAGAATGGTTTGTTATATTGGTTAGGTTTGTAGGCTGGTAGTTCAGCTTCCTGATTCCTAAGACAATTCAGTTCTGTGTATAAGTTTTCAAGACCTCACTTTTCTTATTGGTAAATGGAAGTGGCATTAAATAATTTTAGGGTAACTGCCAATTTTAAAATAGAAATATTGTCCAAAACTATAATTTAAATGATTTTCATAGTAAAAATTTAAAGCTATAATAATAATATCTTGCATTCGAATAGCACTTTACAAATTAAAAAAATAATCTCAGAATTTTATTGTCTTCAGAATAAAATAAAAACAGATAAAGCTTAGAACTGGGTCATTTGGCCTTTTCTCTTATCTCCTCTTAGTTTAAAATGTTTCTGTCTCTCTTTTTTTTAATTAAAAAAATTTTTTTATTTAATTTTAGAGAGAGAGTGCATGCACGCGTGGGCGGGGGAGAGGGGCAGAAGGAGAGGGAGAAAGAGAATCCCAAGCAGGCTCCACACTCAGCGTGGAGCCCAACATGGGGCTCAGTCCCATGACCCACACAGTGCAATGACCCTCACTCAGGTCACAATTGTGACCTGAGCTGAAGTCAAGAGTCTGATGGTCATCCGACTGAGCTACCCAGGCTTGATTTGCCAATTACAAGCACTGTGGTTCCTGTCATAAAGCCACTCTCTGGATGCAGAGAGAATCCTTGCCCATCTTGTACTGTATCACTGTGTAGGGCCAGTGCTTGCTGTGTTTCTTCTGGATGCTGGTGGGTTTAGAAATGCTTATCACGTTTGCCGGAGTGCTGCCATCACAAAAAGAAGTCAGCCAGTCTGCAAACAAAAATAGCCACTTTATAATTTTAAGAACATTTTTTCACCTATGTTATTTCACCAGAATTTTTTCCCTGTATTTTACTTTTAGGAAACATAGTCATTTGAGGGAAGGAAAGTTGACCTTAGAGGTTTAAACAGGTGTAGTCTTCGAGGCCTTCTGCATCTATTGCCAAATTCTTGGGCAGGGCTCACTGATACCCCAAATAAAGTTGGTGAAGCATTTTCAGGGTCCTCAAGGAAAGATACCCAAGTCTTTTCTCTATGTGATAATTACTAAAGAAGGAAAATGAGCAGAAGCATTTTTCAAAAGTTCTGTAGAAAATTTTATTCACAAATGGGGAAACTGCAGGTTACCTGGAAAATTGATCTCCAGTTCATCGACCATGATGATTAGAGGTTTTAATAAACATAAATCTGTTACTTTACAACTCTGTCACAGTTCAAATCATATTTTCAAGGTGTATTTATAATTAGTTGATTGTTTGATCAGCGAGTCAGTGGTGCAGTCTTAGATTGTACTATTAGACATACAGTGTCTGGAACAAGAGGGTCATGGCCTGTCTGTACCTTTTGCTGGCCAGATTATGGTTGGTGAAATTTATTCATTTCTGGTTGTTATATTTTGAAAGGTGCCTGGTCTGAATGAGAAGGTCCATGCCTAAACATTGTATCATTGGAACAGTGAAAGAAACTAAGGACATTTAGCCTTAGTAAGATTCAAATTTATGGCTGGAGAAGCGGAATTAGGTTGAACAGGTAGATATTAATAGAGATTTATTTAGCCATTTGGTATATTTATTGAGCCATCTGCTAGGTGTGAAATACTGTGGTAGCTGCTGAACAAGACAATTTTTTATTTCACAATGCGAATCTCATGCTTAATGTAGATGACTAAAGTAGTATGATACACATTAAGTAGAAATAATTCAATCAGAGAGGGAAAATACAGCTCAGCTTGGCTTCTTGTAGGAAATAGTATCAGACCAAAACCTGAAGTGCTTGGTAGTTAGACAAAGAGGAAGGAGTGTTTCAGATGGACGTAGGAGATAGCATTGCAGAAGCATAGATGTAATGAGAGATGTTGCTTTTGGAGAGCTGTGGCAATTCCACGTGACTCGTGTCTAGAGAGTGTGGTGGAAAGGGACACAAGATGAGACTAGAAAGGTAAGCAGGGACCTTGTATATCAGGTTAAGCGGTTTGGAAATTATCTTGATGGCCCTGTGGAAGCCATGCCTCCATGGCTTTTCAGCAGAGTAGTGACATTGGATTTGAATTTTAGAAATCCCATTCTGCTGGCAATTTGAAGAAAGGACTTGAGGAAAACGAGACCGAGAAATGAGAAGGCAGTTAAAGCATAAGGAGGCAGTTAAACTAATCAGGGAAGAAAGGACAGTGGCCAGCTCTGAAGTCAGTGGCAGTGAGAATAGAGGAGAGGATGAGAATGAATCCTAGTGCCGTTTAACAGGTAGGATCTTTGGGACATTAGGTGGGGAGTGAAAGATGGAGGGGTCAAGGATAGTGAAGAACCAGGTCATTGATGTGCCATTCACTGCAGTAGAGGTTCTAGAGGAGTGGGTTTTTGTGGGGAGCCTTTGGGATATCCCAACGGAGCTGCACAGTTGGAGTGTATTAAAACAAAGGCTAGACTTCGAAAAGAAACGAAAAGAGAGAGACAGACAGACCTTGAAATGCAGTTGCTCAAATGGCTCTTTCATTGCAGTAGTTTAGGCTAGCAGGCTGATCCTATACAGTCAAGAACTTTGAGGTGGTCTCAGATTTTAATCTACACACAAGTTAGCTAGTTAGCCTGCCACGATTTCATGGATGCTGTTAGAAGACATGAGACTCCTTGGATGGCAGATGGATAGTGTATTACTCAGAGCAGTGGGCCGGTTGAGCATTTTGTTCAGAGGTTAAGAGCAAAGAGAGGGCACGGAGGAGGCACATGTGTTTTCCTGACTCAGACTTGGAAATGGTGCACGTCACTTCTGCTTCGATTTCAGTAGTGAGATCTTAGACACATGGTCACACTCCACTGAGAGAAGCTAGAACGTATAGTCTCATTGGGTAGCCACGTGCTCCTACTGTGAGAGAATGGGAAAATGGATTTGCATGTCACCCGTCCATATACATGTTTGAAGGTTAGGAAAATGATATGGACTTGAGATAGTAGTCCTTAGAGATTGAAGCCATGGGAATGGATGAGATTGCCCAGAGAGAGTGTATAGAGCACGGTTTCTCAACCTCAGCCCAGTTGATACTTGGAGCTGGATAGTTGTTTGTTGTGGTGGGCTATCCTGTGCATTGTGGGGTATTGAGCAGTATCCCCTGCCTCTACTCACTAGATGCCAGTAGAATTCCTTCATTTGTTACAACCCAAAATGTCTCCAGATATTGTCAAATGTCCTCGAAGGGGAGTGGGGCAAAAAAAATAAAAATAAAAAAAAGATTATTTTTTGAGAACCACTGGTTCAGAGTAGGATGAGGGCCAGGGAGAAAGGAATATCAATATGTTTGAAGTAGTCAGAGGGAAAATGAAGTGATCCAAAGAAAATGAATGGCCAGAGAACTAGGAGGAAAGTCAGTGGAGAATAATTTCAGAGAATTAAGAGAAAGAAGTTAACTGTACTGATAGATAGTTAAATGCTGATGATGTATGCTTTGGATTTAGCCACAAGGAGTTGATTGGTGTTTTGGACACTGTTTTGCAGTAGTTTTGATGGAAACCAGATCTCAGCGAGTTACAGAATGAACGATAGGTGAGAAACTAGACTGTGAGTATGGCTCACTTTTGAAAGAAGCTTGGTTTTATGAGAGGGAGGAGACAAATAAGGTAGCTACTGAGAAATATACGTGGTTGCTGAGGTAGAGGAAATTTTTTCTCAAAGAGGGGGGAAATTTCAGCATGTTTAAACCTGAAGGAAGGAGCCTTGCTCTAGTGGGTATTCAATCAGTGTATATTTTATAAACGAAGAATGAATTAGGAAGAGGTAAAGGTACAGAAGAGAGGAAATAATTAATAGTGCAAAGTCCCTGAAAAGGCAGGACAGGATGGGAGGTGGATTCCGATTTAACATAAAGTCCTTCTAATAGAGCTATCAGCTGTGGAATGAGTTGTCACTTGGCAACGGGGATACCGCTCTAGTCATCCAGGTAGATGAGCTCTCTGATGAAAAATACTGCTTAACTTAAGGATAGATGGTGACCTGAGCGTATTATGTTGCCGGGAATAGGTATTGCTGCAGAGGGTAATGGTTTGGACTAAGTGGATGCTTAAGATCTCTTCCTCATACATTCTGTGTTTTTTTTTATTCCGCTCTTAACCAGCATTTAAATTTCAACATGAATTATGTTCGCCTACGAAAGCTTATGAATTAGCTACAAACGTCTTGTTTCTTAGATACCGTATAGCCTGAAAGTACTTTTCTTTGATGTGGATTAGGTCCGCCGGGATCTTCATGTGTCAACTGCTGAATTTACAGATTTGAAGCAACAGTTGGAAAGAGACTCGGTAGTTCTGAATTTGCTTAAACAGCTGCAAGAGGTCAGTAAAACTCAACTCAAACTTCAGTGTTTCAGGGGCGAGAAAATTATTTGTTTTCAGTTGGTCTCATTTTTAAATGTGTATCCCCTGGTTCTAAGGGTTTTTTTTTTTTTTTCAGATTTTAAAAACAAAAGCAGACAGACTTGAAATAATAGGATGTATAAAATGAAATACCTAATAACCATGCTTATCTTTTCAGTTTTCTTCTGCTATTGAAGAATATAACTGCGCATTAACAGAGAAGAAGTATGTTACTGCTGCTCGGTGTGTGGAAGAGGTATTAAACTCTTTCTCCACAGTATAAGCAATTAGTACTCTTCTTGTTTTCAGTAAATTTTGTGTTCTGTGTGTTCCTTGTCATTATACAAATAGATTCTAATTGCCCTGAGTCCAGATGGAATGTCTAACGATGATTCCATTTCACTGCCAGGCACAGAAATGCTTGAAGTTACTAAAATCCAGAAAATGCTTTGATTTAAAAATGTTGAAATCTCTCAGCATGGAGCTCACAATACAGAAACAGAACATACTCTATCACCTTGGAGAAGAGTGGCAGAAGCTGATTGTATGGAAGTTCCCGCCATCAAAAGGTGCTGCTGACCTCAGGTGGACTGCTTTGCTTAATCTGCCTGAACCAGTTTGGCCTCTGAATATATTCTAAATATTTTATTTTGGTGGATGAGGAGGTTTCATTTATCATTATTCCGAGTCTGCACTGAATTCTCATATCAAGCAGAATGCTGGTTAGGACTCACTCCTCTGGATTCCTGAAGTGTCCTCATTTTACTTCCCTTACATCCTTCTCTCTGTCCCCATCATGAGGAAGGAGCACAGAAGAGGAGGATGATTGGGTGGGTGGGATTCACGTGATGATGGTGTGGTAGAGGAGGTCCCAGCGGTTTAAAACCCCACGGAGTTTCCACTGCATTGTAGGTACACCCATTCCCGGCAGCCCTGCTCCCAACAGTTTACCTTGACTAGAAAGCTTTGAAAGGCTGTTCTACCATTTTCTCTCTTGGTGAGGAAAGAAGACAGGGGGTCAGTGGGACAGGGGTCTGGCTTAATTTTTTTCAGTCCTTGGGGAAAAAATAGTGGCAAAATTATGCGATAGGGGATGCTTTATAAGATGAAGAAATGGGATTACTTGGCTCTGGCTTTGATTTATGTTGTTTGGCTCTCAGTCTCTCTGCTCACTTGTAGGTGTGAGCCTTCTTGGAAGTCTTGTTTACACAAAGTAAAACCTCGGAGAGTAGATGTAAGCGACATGCCATTACCCCTAGTATGTTTTTCTAGTATTGAATCTTGAAAATTTTAGTTTGTTTCAGGGGAAAGGTCACAGTCTCTCCCATCCCCTGGCCCATATCCACGTGGGGGCCTCCAAATTCACTGTATATGTATGTGTGTACATAGACATACACACAAACATACACATATGTATTTTATGCAAACAAAATATTTCATATTTTGAAGGAAGTAATCTAGAAAATTTTGGATTCTATTTCCGAGCAGAATGTAAAATTAAGAGAAGATAGCAGGCGTGTTAATACTTTGTTATAATACAACCTTCTTGTTAAACTTGTTAGGCTGTTCTCTATACTCGGTAAGAAAGAACATTAAAGAAGATACCTTGAGACCAGGACCTCACTTTTCATTCCTTACCTTCACTCCATTCATATTTAATAAGCATTTATTAGGCACATCATGTTGCTTTTGCACTTAGTTTGATTTTTTGAATTTCCCAAAAACAGTCATTTTCTGTTTTAAAGTGATGCCAAGGACATGTATGTCATAATTAAAATTTGGTCACAGGGGCGCCTGGGTGGCTCAGTCGGTTAAGCGTCCAAAGTCGGCTCAGGTCATGATCTCACGGTTCATGAGTTCCAGCCCCACATCAGGCTCTTTGCTGACAGCATGGAGCCTGGAGCCTGCTTTGGATTCTGTGTCCCCTCTCTCTCTGCCCCTCCCCTGCTCATGCTCTGTCTCTCTCTCTCTCTCAAAAATAAACATTAAAAAAATAAAATAAAATTTGGTTACATTAGAAGTGTATTATAATAAAACCGCATATTGAGGAATCTCAGTAGTGAATGAGCTCTGAGGAACAGAAGTGGGAATGTATTGTATTGCTGAGATAGCTGATGTTTTTCCCCTTTCTCTTAGATACCAGCAACTTGGAATCTTGCCTACAAACAGAACTTCATTTATGCATTGAACAATCTCAGAAAGAAGAGAAGACCCCTGGGCCACCAATCAGTTCGGTGCTCTTGGCATTTTCTATTCTTGGGGAGCTACAAATGAAGCTTAAATCATTTGGTAAAACATACTACTTTGTTTCATTTACATGAAATCTTAGAAGGTTCAGTGTTTAAGGAATAGCAAAGAAGTCTAGAGAAGAAGTCTAGAGAAGTCTGTTCTCTAGATAATATTGATGATAGATGTAGGGTTTGGCCTCATGATTTATCAAATGGAATTCTCATAAATATAACCCTTTTTATTAAGGGGTTGGATCCTTTCTTGTCTTTCCTTTTTTCCTTGTTTTAAACTAGCTACTGCTATTTATTTTACTGGACTGTTTTGAATAATTTAAATAAAGACCTGTAGACAGTCTCTGGGAAACTTCAGTGGTAAAACCTGCCATGCATAATGAGTGGTGTGTGATTCACATTATATGTATTTTTATTGTTAGGTTCAAAGATTTTTTTTTTTTTTTTTTTTTTTTTTTTTTTGGGTGGTGTGGCATGCTTGCTTTTTAAAAGTTTCTTCCAGTGATTTCTGATGAACGTTCATAAAATTTTTCAGGTCAGATGCTGCTGAAGTATATCCTTAGGCCTCTGGCATCTTGCCCATCTCTTTATGCTGTGGTAGAAAGCCAGCCTAACATCATTAGTATTCGTTTTGAATCTGTGATGACTGACTTGGAACATCCATCACCTTCTGAAGTTTTTGCAAAGATCAGACTAGTACTGGAAGTGCTCCAGAAACACCTTCTAGGTATGTGTCCCCAAGGTAGTGCTCTCATATTTTTACGTTTGGGAAAAAGTCAATATTATTTTTAAAGTAAACAGTATTTTAAGGTAGATAAACATGCCCCCAAGTTGAATGTATAGAGGATTGGAGGTGAGTAGATTATGCCATAGGAGTAAAGTCATTACCTTCTTGTTTCCTGCTCTGCTTTACGATCATTTTCCTCCCCATATGGAAAGTAGGGTCACCAAGGGTTGTAATAGTTACTTAAATTCTGGGATATGCTTCTCTCACTAGACTTGTAGCATCACATATTGGGACTCTTGCTTTAATTATGGGCGAAGCAGAGATGAACCAAGTACTGCTTTACGTATTTCATTGGGAAGATCCCATTCATCTGGTAGAAACAAACTAGATTTAAGAAATAAAGTACATTCCATCTCAACCAGTTGGGTAGATCTTTATACATTCACGATCGAGATAGCCATTTTCTGTATTGCTCTGAATAATTATTTTTAGTTGTAATACTGTGAAAAATAACATGTTCTTCTGGTGTATTAATACTGTTGTTTTTTAGTTATTTGACTTCTTTATGCTGTTTTCAGTTGTCTGGCTGAATAGTCAAATCAAACAATCTTGATGTGGACAAAATAAAAAAAAATGCTGGTGTTGTTTGAATGCCTTCCTGGCAGTCCTTTAGTTTATTAATGTAAAATAATTTCTGTGTAAAGCAAGGAAGGAATTGGTTCTAGTTTTAACAGTAGCAGAGAAGAAGAAAAGTCTTAAGACTTGTATAAACTGCAGAAATCCAAGGTAGTTCTTTTGTTCCTTCACTTAGGGAGATAATACATAGCAATAAACAAAGTTGTAAACTAAGTATCGAAGGATTGGGAAGAACCAGAGATCTCTGATGCTTGAGTCTCCCCTCTCACACTCCCATCCATGGATCACATAGCCAGTCTGAGCACTGGTAGTGAGAGCGAGGTCACTTCCTCTTGATACATTCTGTTCTGTCTCTGGGAAACTCTTGAGTTTTATGGAGTTTTTGTTTGTTTTTTAAAAATCATATCTTCTATGTCTATGGTAAATACTACTGGCAAAGCCTCCATTTTGCAGATTAAATCTTTAAGGTAGTCGTTTAACAAATTTGTTCAAAATACATTGCTCTGTAATGTCTGCTTCATGGATGCCATTTCTACTGTGTGGAATTACATATAACATGTCTAACTCCTGTTACACATGATGGACTTCTAAGTTCTTTACAGTAGCTGTTATTTCCCCTGTATCTTACCACCAGTATAAACATCCTTAGGTTTTTTGAATCACATAGTTTTAAGTTCCTATTTTCATTGCTCTTCTGTAAATGTATTCCATTTCTTCTATAGTCTTATTCAAAGTATGGTATTCAAAACAGAACAAAGTATTATAGGTATAGTGTGAAACACTTCAGAGTAGTTTGCCAGTACTCATGCTCTCATTCTCAGTTCCATGCTTCTATGAAGATAGCCTTTTTGTTTTTATTTCTTAATTTTTTTTTTAACGTTTATTTATTTTTGAGACAGAGAGAGACAGAGCATGAACGGGGGAGGGGCAGAGAGAGAGGGAGACACAGAATCGGAAGCAGGCTCCAGGCTCTGAGCCATCAGCCCAGAGCCTGACGCGGGGCTCGAACTCACGGACCGTGAGATCGTGACCTGAGCCGAAGTTGGACGCTTAACCGACTGAGCCACCCAGGCGCCCCATTTATTTCTTAATTTTTAAGAAATTAATTTTATTTAAATTCTAGTGAGCATACAGTGCAATATTAGTTTCAGGAGTAGAATTCACTGATTCATCCCTTACATATAACACCCAGTGCTCATCACAAGTGTCCTCCTTAGTACCCATCACCCGTCTAGCCCATCCCCCACCCTACTCCATCCATCAGCCCTCAGATTGTTCTCTATTTTTACTAGTCTCTTATGGTTTGTTTTCCCTCTCTTCCCACCCCCTACCATATGTTCATCTGTTTTGTTTCTTAAATTCCACATATGAGTGAAATCATATGATATTTATCTTTCTCTGACTGACTTATTTCACTTAGCATAATACACTGTAGCTCCATCCACATTGTTGCAGATGGCAAGATTTCATTCTTTTTGAATATTCTGAGTAATATTCCATTGTGTATGTGTATGTGTGTGCACATATTCCATTGTGTGTGTGTGTATATATATACATATACATGTATACATATACATATATGTATACACATACATGTGTATGTATATATATACACACACACATACATACATATATACATACATATATACACATACATACACACACACACCACGTCTTTATTTATCAATGGGTGGAAATCTGGGCTCTCTCCATAGTTTGACTGTTGCTGATAATGCTCCTATAAACATCAGGGTGTAGGTATCCCTTGAAATCTGTATTTTTGTATCCTTTGGGTAAATACCCAGGAGTGCAATTGCTGGATCTTAGGGTAGTTCTATTTTTAACTTTTTGAGGAACCTTCATACTGTTTTCCAGGGTGGCAACACCAGTTTGCATTCCCACCAACAGTGCAAGAGGGTTCCCCTTTCTGTGCATCCTTGCCAACATCTTTGTTTCCTGAGTTATGAATTTTAGCCATTCTGACAGATGTGAGGTGGTACCTCATCATGGTTTTGGTTTGTATTTCCCTGATGATGAGTGATGTTGAGCATCTTTTCATGTGTCTGTTAGCCATCTGGATGTCTTCTTTGGAGAAGTATCCATTCATGTCTTCTGCCCCTTTTTTCACTGGATTATTCGTTTTCTGGGTGTTGAGTTTGATAAGTTCCTTACAGATTTTAGATACTAACCCTTTATCTGATATGTCATTTGCAAATATCTTCTCCCATTCCATCGGTTGCCTTTTAGTTTTGTTGATTGTTTTCTTTGCTGTGCAGAAGCTTTTTATTTTGATGAGGTCCCAGTAGTTCATTTTTGCTTTTGTTTTCCTTGCCTTTGGTGATGTGTCTAGTAAGAAGTTGCTCAGCTGATTTCAGAGAGTTGTTGCTTGTTTTTTTCTCTAGGATTTCAATGCTTTCCTATCTTGTATTTAGGTCTTTTCATCCATTTTGAGTTTATTTTTGTGTATGCTGTAAGAAAGTGGTCCAGGTACATTCTTCTGCGTGTTGCTGTCCAGTTTTCCCAGCACCATTTGCTGAAGAGACTGTCTTTTTTCCATTGGATATTCTTTCCTGCTTTGTCAAAGATTAGTTGGCTATACTTTTGTGGGTCTATTTCTGGGGTTCTCTGTTCTGTTCCATTTATCAAAAAGAAAAAGGACCCAAATAAATAAAGTCATGAATGAAAGAGGACAGATCACAGTCAACACCACAGAAACACAAACCATAATAAGAGAATATTATGAGTAATTATGTGCCAACAAATCAGGCAATCCAGAAGAAATGGATAAATTCCTAGAAATATATAAATTACCAAAACTGAAACAGGAAGAAATAGAAAATTTGAACAGACCCATAACCAGTAAAGAAATTGAATCAGTACAAACAAGAATCCAGGGCCAGATGGCTTCCCAGGGGGGATTCTGCCAAACATTTAAAGAAGAGTTAATATCTGGGGTGCCTGGGTGGCTCAGTCGGTTGGGCGGCCGACTTCAGCTCAGGTCATGATCTCTCGGTCCGTGAGTTCGAGCCCCGCATCGGGCTCTGTGCTGACAGCTCAGAGCCTGGAGCCTGTTTCAGATTCTGTGTCTCCCTCTCTCTGACCCTCCCCTGTTCATGCTCTGTCTCTCCCTGTCTCAAAAATAAATAAAAACGTTAAAAAAAAAAAAATTTAAGAAGAGTTAATACCTATTCTTTTGAAGCTGTTCCAAAAAATAGAAATGGAAGGAAAACTTCCAGACTCATTTTGTGAGGCCAGCATTACCTTCAAAACCAAAGACCCCACTAAAAAGGAGAATTACAGACCAATTTCCCTGACCAACATGGATGCAAAAATTCTCAACAAGTTATTAGCAGATCAAATTCAACAATACCTTAAAAGAATTATTCACCATGATCAAGTGGGATTTATTTCAGGGCTATAGGGATGGTTCAATATCCTCAAATCAATCAGTGTGATACATCACATTAATAAAAGATAAAAGGGTGCCTGGGTGGCTCAGTCGGTTAAACGACCGACTTTGGCTCAGGTCATGATCTCACAGTTCGTGAGTTTGAGCCCCACGTCGGCCTCTGTGCTAACAGCTCACAGCCTGAAGTCTGCTTCGGATTCTGTGTCTCCCTCTCTCTCTGCCCCTTCCCCACTCATGCTGTGTCTCTCTCTGTCTCTCAAAAATGAATAAATGTTAAAAAAATATTTAAGTAAATAAAAGAAAGGATAAGAACTACATGATCCTCTTAATAGAAGCAGAAATAATTTTAAATATATGAAACTATTTGTGTATGTATTACCATATATTTGTGTATAAGGTTATTATAATGTTACTTATAATACTGAAATACTGGAAAGTAATGAAATCTTGAAGAATAGGGAAATTACAAAGTAAATTATATAGCTATGTAGTAGATCACTTTGCATAATTATGGTATGGTTTATTGTATTGAATTTTTTTAAAGTAATGATTGGTTTTAAAACTAATTGCTTCTAAAAAGCTAACAACAAGCATTCTATTAAAGGATTAAAAACTTTATTTCCATTAAAATCAGTTGTAAGTCAGGAATGCACGTTATCATTAATATTCTTTGGTATTGTTTTAGGGGTTGTAGCTAATGCAAAGAAGAGAAAATAAGTATGTATATTAGAAGAAATTATCTTTACATATAAATGATATAATCTCATACCTAGGAAACCAAAAGACTACTAAAACTTTAATAATTAATATGAAACTTAATAGTTGTATAGATACTAGTATGAAGATATAAAATTGATAATTTCTCTCTGTACTAGTAATAATCACTTGTAAATTAAATATAAAGAAATTTATAATGCTAACAAAATCTATAATATTTTTAAAGTTAAGCTTAATAAGAAAGGAGAGGACATATGTGAAGAGAACCATAAAATTTTCAAGATTATAAGACCTGAATAAAAGGGAGGCTATCTTGGATTAGAAGATAGCCTCATAAAATTGTCAGTTCATTCCAAATAATGTATAAATTTAATACATTTCCAGTCAAATACCCATTATATGTTTTCAAACTCAACAAACTCTAAAGCTTACATCAAAAATAGATTTGGGGGCGCCTGGGTGGCGCAGTTGATTAAGCGGCCGACTTCAGCTCAGGTCAAGATCTCATGGTTTGAGTTCGAGCCCCACGTTGGGCTCTGTGCTAACAGCTCAAAGCCTGGAACCTGCTTCAGATTCTGTGTCTCCCCCTCTCTCTCTGCCCTTCCCCTGCTCATGCTCTCTCTCTTTCTCTCTTTCTCTTTCTCAAAAATAAATAAACATTAAAAAAAAATTAAAAAATAAATAGATTTGGGGGCGCCTGGGTGGCTCAGTCGGTTAAGCATCTGACTTTGGCTCAGGTCACCGTCTCATGGTTTGTGAGTTTGAGCCCCACATCAAGGTACTCTCCTGTCAGCATGGAGCCTGCTTCGGATCCTCTGTCTCCCTCTCTCTGTATCTCCCCTGCTTGTGCACACTCTTTCTGTCTCTCTCTCTCTCAAAAAGAAATAAACATTAAAAAAAAAATAGTTTGGAGGATTGCCAATAAAGATTTAAAAGACATTAGTGGGAGAATTTTAAAATTAAAACTGTGTTCTTGGTACAAGGAAATCAGTGGAATAAAAAAGAGTCCAGAAGTAGAGCCAAGAATAAATGAGAACTTGCTGTTTGATCAAAGTCACGTTTCAGTTTTGTGGGACTATAGATAGTTCATTTAATAATGGTGCTAGCAAAATTGGCTATCTGTGCAGTAAAACGAAGTTAGATTCCTGCTTCATACTCCGCACAGATGTAAATTCCAGATGAATTAAAGCCCTTTATGAAAAAAACCAAAACCAATAAAAACGTTGGAAGAAAATTTAGGAGATGTGAATAGTCTGAGGACGCTCAGAATGCATAAAGGAAAGGATGGATGAATTTGACTACATACAAATGTTAAGTTCTGTGTGGTAAACAATACCATAAACAAAGTCAAAAGACAGTAGTGGGTTGGGGGAAAGTCCTTGCAATAGGTTTGGCAGACAAGGTGTTAGTATAAGGACTTTTTTCCAGAGAAAAAGAAAACATAATAATAGAAAAATAGGCAAAAAATATGAATAGGCAATTCATGGAAGAAAAAGTGCAATTTGATAATAAACATAAAAAAATGTGTTGCTTAATCTCCCTAGTGGGGGGACGGAAATCACACCACCAAGGTAGAACTTTCATCCGTGGGGCTGACATTAAAAGGTCTGTGTAAAACACTCTGACAAGAAAGTGGAAAAGTAGTCTCCTTCATTGCTTTTTGGAGTACTTTGTAAAATATTACGAAGCTCTATTATAGTATATGTATAGTAAAATCCAAAAAATGCAACCCCTGTATTTCAATTTTTAATTCTTTACGGAAGTGATATCAATCGGTTATATCTTTGTGTGTGTGAGTAGTATTATATACTTGCAGACTGGACTGTGCACCCATCGTTTGAAGAATGGTTGAGCCATACTATGGTGCATTATGTAGCCATGAAAAAGAAATGAAGGAGACCTAGATATGTTGACTTAAGAGATGGCCATGGTCTACTTTGAAGTCATAAAAAAGTTAAGTGTAAAATCTATGGCATGAATCCTTTTTTGTTGTTGTTGGCATGAACCCAATTTATAAAAAAGAAAGCAGTCCCTTATATGAGGATTGTGTTAGTTTGCTAACACAATGCCACAGGCTGTGTGGCTTGAACAACAGAAATTAATTTTCTCCCAGTTTTGGAGGCCAGAAGTTCCAAGATCAAGGTATTAGCAGATTTGGTTTCTCCTGAGCCCTGTCTCCCTACCTTGCAGACAGCCTCTTACCTGTCTGTCCTGTGTAAGTGTGCATCCTGGTGTTTCTTCTCTTCTTATAAGGCCACTAGTCATACTGGATGAGGACCCCTCCCTTATGACCTCATTTAACCTTAATTACCTCTTTAAGGCCAGACCCTATCTCCAAATCCAGTCACATTGGGGGTTAAGGCTTCAACATATGAATTATCAACGGGGAGAGTATACAGTTCTGTACAATTCAGTCCATTTCAAGTGTGTGTGTGTGCATTTGGCAATTCAGATGTGTGTGTGTGTGTGTGTGTGTTTGATTCATATATATGTGTGTGTATTTGGCAACTCATATATAAATATATGTAGTATGAATGTAAGGGAGGAAGAAGACAAACCAAACTTAATGTTGGTCACTTGGGTGTGGAGAGAGAAGCTTGTGGATATGGAGAGGGAAGATTTGGCTTTTTCTTTATAAACCTTGGTGGTTTGGGGCTTGTCATAATAAGCAAGTTTTGCTTTTGCCGTGATGATTTTCTAGAAAATGTCAACTACAGATTTCTACCAAGGAGCAGAAGCTCTGAACATACAAATAACTATAGAAGAAATTTGAAAGATTGTTAAAGACTTGCCACTAAAAAGGCTACCATCAGGCACAGAAAGTTTATGGCTAAAAATTCTGTGGATTCTTCAAATTATAGATAATGCCTGTGTTAATCAAGCCCTTTTGGTCAACAGAAAAAGATGATTATGTCCTACTTAATTTTTTAAAAGCCGGCATAAACGTAATACGAAAATGTACATTTTGTGATAGTTTACACGTAGAGAAAACACTATAAAATGATTTTACTTTTGGCTTATAAATGCAAACATTTACAAAATATAGTAAGTTAAAGCCAACAGTACTGTTAAAAAGGACACATTGTTTATTCTAGGAGTGCAAAGGTAGTTTAGCATAAGAAACCTATCAACCAGTTTATTATATCAGCATATTAAAAGGGATTATATCATTAGATATGGAAAACATTATGACAAAATTCAGTACCCTTTCCTAATAAAAAACTAAGTAAAATAAGAATAGAGTACTTTTTAATAGTGTGGTGAAATATTTATGATATTTGCTGAAAATGTCTCTTGTCTGTTTTATTATCTTCAAAAAAAAGCAGGTTCGTTTGTTTTGCTTTGTGTTAGTGAATTGCAGTTACCATTTATTGTGAAATTTGTGACGTATTTTCTCCAGTCTCTCTTTGTTTTCCCTTTACTGTTCCAATGATTCTATTGGCTTTTGCATCTTCACTTAATCCTGCATCGGTAGTATACCTTGTCCATAGTTATCTCCTTTAAACTTAGAGAAATAATTATGTCATAATTAAAATAGTTATTTTGACTTAATTGCCTTTTACAATTTATATAGGTATCATTGCAACTTGTGCTGTATGCATAAATATTCAGATAAACATTACGGTGTCACATTGGTGCATAGTCAACAAATAATTGGAATGGAATGAATCTGTTTACACCAAGTGGATTGGTCATGTGTGTGTGCGGTGCTGGAGGGGATCCGTGTGCCCGCCACAGACACAGCAATTGTGACAATAGCTGACGCGGCGCAATGGTTAAAGTGAAATGAAGTCTTAGCAAAACAATGAAGTTGTGTTTAATGGAAAACTACACTTTTTTTTTTAACTTTAAAATTTTTGTTCAAACAATGTTCAGAGGTCCCATGTCCCCTTCCACCATCTTCTCCGGTGTTAACATCTTGTATACCTGTAGTACAATATCAAAACCAGCAAATTGACTGTGGTCCGATTCACAGAGCTGACTCACATTTCACCGGTTTTACCTGTAGTCATTTGTATGTGTGTATAGTTCTGTGCAGTCTTACCACTTGTGGATCCACGTAGCCACCCCCACAATCAAGATACGGCACTGTGCTCTTGCCACAGGCTGCTCTGGGCGACCCCTTTATAATGACACACCCTTGCTTCCATTTTTAAGCTGAAATTGAAATCAATTAAAAAAAAAATTATTTCCTCAGTCACACCACCATTCAAGTGCTCAGCAGCAAAGTGTGGCTGGTGGCTATCATATTGGGCAGTACAGGCCTAGACTTTAGACATTGTAAGGTTCTCAAGGCTCTAAGATAATATGCTCACTTTCTTTTAAGGTTCTTATCCCCTAAGGTCTTCCTTGGTGAATCAGAACTAGGTTAAAAATAGCTGGTCTCTTTTCTGGTTCCTCTTCTCTCTACATCGGTTCCTGATTCTTCACTATTATTTAATTAATTAATAGTTTATTTTAAATACAACCCCATTAAAACCCCCACGATACACTTCAGAGAGGTATTGAGGTATTCTGTTTGCTAGGCCAGATATTACGCTGTAATGTAAGGCATTTGCTGATATTTTACTTAGGACAAACACGCAGATCCTAGGCAGAGATGACAGAGGATGTTTATTCATTATTAAGGGCCTGGGATTTTATTCTAAATGAGTTTCAACTTTGATACGCAGAACTTCTGAGTGCTTGTCATGTAATCAGATCAGTAGATTAGCAGTAGATGGTTACTGTATAATGTAGAGTACTGAATACTCCACTGTTGTGGAGTACAGGCAGTAATACGGTGCAGACTGTCCAGCTGAGCAGTGAAAGTAAAGTAATAATTGTATGCCATGCTGTGTCCCACGTAGGCAGTTGAGATGGCTGTAGGATTATCTGTGCTGTTTTCTTCCCCCTCATCCTAAAATGAAAGAATTCTAGAAAACGAGGGAACTTGAGAATAATCTGGACTGTGAGTGGCTTCTTGTTTAAAACTTTTTCTTATGATGCAGATTTACCTCTTGATACTGATCTAGAAAATGAAAAACCATCTGAGATCATATTGGCTGAGCTGCTCGGTGACATGATCTGGGAAGACTTGTCTGAGTGCCTCATTAAAAACTGTTTGGTTTATTCTATCCCAACTAATAGCAGCAAGTTACAGCAGTACGAGGAGGTAAGTACAGAGACGTCACACAAGGTTTTCAGAGACTGTAGGTGCCTGTCGGTGTCTTTCGTAATTCCTTAGAGACTTTTTGCTCTTCAGAGACATCTTTAAGGAAATTATAATAGGAGGTGGAAGCAGCTTTTCTTGTTACTTCATTTCTCTCCGGGGTTTCTACCTTTCGACTGGGAAGTGGGTTTTCTTTTTAGGTATATTTTCTTAGTGAGATACTTTTGAAAAACAATTGTTCTTTTATACTTGGATCAGCTCTAGTAGCTCTTATGTGACACTGTACCTTTTTGCTTCTTTTTAGTGTTTCCGTGAACACTAAAATAAGTGTATTTGTTTTAGAGATCTTTGCTCTTTTACTAAGTAGAGTAAGAAATTTATATTGAAGGTACTATTCTTAGTGAATTTAAGGCTGGAAAAATATATGATATATGTATACCTGCTAAGTGCTGGTCTGCTCTAAAACTTAAATGACCAGCCTGTCCTTGTTACTTTTTGTACATTGGATTTGAAATTTTAATATTGGAATGGAATATGTGTATATAATTCTTTTTTCCCCCATGTCTCTCTTTCTCAGATCATACAGTCCACTGAAGAATTTGAAAATGCCCTAAAGGAGATGAGGTTTTTGAAAGGAGATACTACTGATTTGCTGAAATATGCCCGTAACATCAATTCTCATTTTGCTAACAAGAAATGTCAGGATGTGATCGTGGCAGCTAGAAATCTAATGACCTCTGAAATTCACAACACTGTGAAGGTACTGGGGCTATCTTGTATTACATTGTATTTAGGAAGCCGCTCATTTTTGAGAGAAATTTGGCAGAGTGGAACAGAGCACGACAGTTGCTGAGCTCCCTGGGAGAAGTTACTCATCTTCTGACATTAGTTCTCATCTTTCAAGTGGTCCTGCTCTCTGCCCCTCTCATGGAATGCTGTGAGGCCCAAATAAGTAGTGCACCCGAAAGCATTGTATACATGGAAAAGCCCGTGTAGATTAATTACCTTTGTTGAAATCAGACAGTATATCAACCCATGTAGATTTTTCTTAACTTTATTACTTGAGATTTTAGTACACAATTTTGTGACACATGTAATTGGGCTTCATTATGTCCAGAGATTATACCCTGTTGTGAACATGTTGACTTCATCTGTGAGGCTACCAGCGGCCCTAGTTTTGAAGTCAAGATAATAAAACAAACAAGAAAGAATCTTTTTAGGGCATCGACAATTATCCGCAGTCAGTGGACTCTTTAATTTGCATAAAGGGGTAATTTACCCCTTTGACCTTAGATAATTTTGTGTATTTTCTTTTCTTTTTTTTTTTTCATATTTTACACATATAAAATAATATTTGGTAATTGGAAGGTATTACTTAGATTAAAGTAAAACGTAAATGAAAGTAGTCCTTTGATGGAAAATTCCTCAGCCAGTTTTCTCCTGTCACAGTGGTAGGGATTAGGCTCTCCCTCCCTCTGTTTCTCCTTTTACCATCCTCCCTTTTCCTTGGGGGTAGTCCACTCAGTGTGTCCACTGAGAAAAACAGTTAATTAGCCATTAGAGGTGCACAGATTTTAACACAGTTTGAGGTATTTTGGATTGTTAAGGAGCTGCAATTCACTCGGTCCCAGGAACTGTGCTGTGGGGTCTTATTTACTTTTTTACATAAATATCACTTGATTATGTAACTCCTGCCCCAAACCAAGTGGCTTCCCATCTCCTATAGAATGAGACCCTATAGTCTCACAGCCGCCTCCAAGATCATGCAGGGTTTGCCCTGACATTGCCTTCTCTCCCCGTCTCCTTGTGGCAGAGCCTTTGAATCTCTTGTTCCCTCTGCTGGGGACATTTTTTAAATCTTTTTTTTTTTTTTTTTTTATGTTTATTTTTGAGAGAAATAGAGAGAGAAGGAGACAGAAGCAGGCTCTAGGCTCTGAGCTGTCAGCACAGAGCCTGACGCGGGGCTAGAACTCACGGACTGCGAGATCACGACCTGAGCTTAACCGACTTATGATCACTTAACCGACTGAGCCACCCAGATACCCCTGGGAACATTTTTACCATAGATACCTACATGACTTGTTGCGTTTCCTGGCAAGTCTTATTAAAATTGTAACTTCTTCCTATTCCTTCACCCTTTCCTTCTTTATTTTTCTTCGTATTATTATCAACAAACATTCCGTATGAATTATTTATTTTTTTTCTCTCTAAAAAATTAGCTCCATGTGGACTTTTTTTTCCCCTCCCCCCTCTTCTGACTACTGCTGTATCTCCAACATCAAGAAGATACCCGCACATGGTACTGTGTACTTAGTGCTCAGTAAATATTTGGCAAATGCGTTAATATGTGTCCCACTTTCCTGTCTCCTAACTCCTTGATGTAAATAGGATTGTCAGTGGATTGCTCTGTGACTCCAGGCTAAATCTTTTAACCTTGTTGGACCTCATTTTCCTCTTCTGTCATGTGACAGAATTGAACCAGCTGATCTCTGAGCTCCCTACTCAGCTCGTTCTGACATCCTGTAAGACTGCATTATCTTCAGGGCGCCTGGGTGGCTTAGTTGGTTAAGCAGCCAACTTCGGCTCAGGTATCTCACGGTTTGTGAGCTTGAGCTCCGCATCGGTCTCTCTACTGACAGCTCAGAGCCTGGAGCCTGCTTCGGATTCTGTGCCTCCTTCTCTCTCTCTGCCCCTCCCCCACTCATACTCTGAATCTCTCTCTCTCTCTCAAAAATAAATAAACATTTAAAAAATTTTAAAAAGACTGCATTATCTTCAGGAACTCAAATCCTAGTGGTGGCTTCCTCTAGGTCAGGGTTTCTCAGTAGTGGCACTGTTGACATTTGGGACCAGGTCATTCTTTGCTGTGGGGGGCTCTTTTGTAGGATGCTTAGTAGTAGCCTCTGCCCACTAGATGCCTGTCTTCCCGTTGTGACTCGAAAAATGTCTCCAGACATTGCCGGATGTTCCCCCGAGGGCAAAATTGTCCCTACCTGTGAACCACTGGTCTAGACTCTATCCTGGTTCTTTCCCTGGGCATCTAGGCCGTGGGATTAGATCTTCTAAACTGCCCAACTTTAAAAAGATCTTCTTTCTTTTTCTAAAAACCATTTTCAGCTTAATTGCCTTTCATGGGCTTCATCTAAATTGTCTCTAGACAACTGCTTGTGTGTACCCACTATTTTCCCCAAAGATGCATTTTGTTGCTGACGTTGGTTCTGTTTGAACATTTTGACCTGACCGTTTACCAGATTAGATCTTCCATACTTCCGTCTGGGGTTCTCTCACTCTCCTCAAGAAGTCAACGTTTTTTTGAGTCCTGTGTATTTTGGGCCCATTATTTTTCAGACAAACATCAGCATTTTTAAATCATCTTTATATTTTTCTTCTACTTTCTGATCTTAGTCATAAATTTGACTGCGAGTTCCCTGACATTTGTATTCTCGTTTAAACTTCATTATCGCCCTCTGAGGTAGATAATATTATATACCGGTGTATAGATTAGGAGGGCACAATTGGTGTTTAAACGTTTGTATGAGACTCAGAGCTTTTCCTGTGAGCAGTGCGGTGTGGAAACCCAGTGTGTGTGGAGCAGGACCGCTACTCTTGCCGTGGAACTTCATTATGTTTTGGCCCCTGTGGCATCTTTGGGAAGCAGGGTTTGAAGACCATTATTGTAGTATAATTCCTTCATTTTACAATGAGAAAATTGAGGTCCAGAGAGGTTAAATGATTTTGTTAAAAGTTAGGGTAAAAAAATGTTACTGATGTTTCCAGACTAGCAGCCTAGTGCTCTTTCATTTAGTCTTGATGAGACTAGGAGTTTTCATTCTGTATAAATGTTGTTTTGTTTTGTTTACCGGAGGATATGCTAGCCTGAATCGGTTATTTCTTTGACTAAGCCAACACGTGTTCTTGGTGGAAATAATTTAAGACAACGGAACACAAAATTATACAGGTCTGCAATAATCTAAGAGTTTAGTCTGAGAAAGATGATTTTTTAAAAAAAAATATTTATTTTTATTTTTGGGGGAGAGAGAGAGAGAGAGAGCAAGAGTGAGGGAGGGGCAAGAGAGAGGGGGACAGAGGATCCAAAGCAGGCTCTGTGCTGACAGCAGCGAGCCTGATGCGGAGCTCAAACTGATGAACTGCAAAATCATGACCTGAGCCGGGTCGGATACTTAACAGACTGAGCCACCCCGGTGCCTCTGAGAAAGATGACTTAAAAAAATTTTTTTAAAATATTTTTTCTTATTTTTGTGACAGAGAGAGACAGAGCATGAGCAGGGGAGGGGCAGAGAGAAAGAGAGATAGAATCCGAAGCAAGCTGCAGGCTCTGAGCTATCAGCACAGAGCTGAATGCGGGGCCCGAACTCATGGACTGTGAGATCACAGCCTGAGCCAAAGTCAGATGCCCAACAGACTGAGCTACCCAGGTGCCCCTGAGAAAGATGATTTTTTAAGGTCCTTTCATTTACCTGAAATCTTGGGCCAGTTTCAGAGCTTTGCTCTTTCCACCAAGATTAAGAATATACAGAAGAAATGGAAGAATTGCACAGGAAAGGAGATTCTTTATTTCTTATGACATGCTCTCACCCAAGATTGAGTAGTCATTAAAATACTGCTGTATTTCCTCAAATCCTTTGATTACTGTAGAGCCACAGCTTTATTATTATTATTTTTAAAAATGTTTATTTATTGATTTTGAGAGAGAGAGTGCACAAACGGGAGGGGCAGAGAGAGAAGGAGAGAGATCATCCCAAGCAGGCTCTGCACTGTCAGCATAGAGCCTGATGCGGGGATTGATCCCACAAACCTTGAGATCATGACCTGAGCGGAAACCAACATTGGATGCTCAACCGACTGAGCCACCCGGGAGCCCCTGTAGAGCTACACCTCTATCATCGTGCAAGCAACCACGTTGCCCTTCTCTGATGCTTTCGTTTGAATTGTTCTGAGGACAGTGCTTTTTCTGTGTTTTATGTTTCAATCTTAGATTACTGCTGATTCTAAGATAAGTGTGCCAGACTTACCCAGTCCTCAGAAGGATGACAAGTCAGCAGTACAGAAAATGTCCACAACTCAGTACAACGAGGTGGTGAATTTAGAGCCTGAAAATACATTGGACCAACATTCCTTTTCTTTGCCCACGTGCCGCATCAGTGAGTCTGTGAAGCAGTTAATGGAACTCGCCTATCAGACTTTACTAGAGGCCACAACCAGCAGTGATCAGTGGTAAGAGTTCTGAAAATGGCAGTGACTTGGTTAAATGCGTATCTAAACTAGACGTTTATTAAGAAAATTATCTTTGGGTTTTCCTATCCCATTAGCGTTTTTTTTTCCTGGAAAAACAGTGTAACACAGAGACCTATATCGATAATTAACTTTTCTTTGTAATGACGCATGCTTCTTATAGCATATCTAGGAAATGGAAGCGTGTGCATGGATGGACGAATGGAGTTTCTTTGGCATTAAAGTTGTTAATCACTTTTTTACAAAAAACTCTTTAACTTCTGTTTAATTTGTTACTTTTTATTTGCGTTGAATGATGTTACGTGAGGAAGCACTTGCAGGGAACTTCGAATACTATCTGAAAAATCATCAATACTCAAACGTCTGTTATTACCGACGGTGGTGGTAGCAGTGGTAGTTATGCCGTCTGCTCCAGCCTGCCCTGGCCTTTTAGCTGAACATTCGTTTTGCCTTTTGTGAAATCCAGGCCCTAATTCTAATTAATTTACACTTTAAATGTTTGTTTTTAGCGCAGTAGTAGTTTGTTGGAAGGCCAAGGTAGAAGGAAAAGCATGGAATGTTCGAAGATCTCATTTTACCCTTTGTAGGTGATTTCTCTTAACCTACACCATATTCGGGGTGCCTCACCCTCGAGTCCGCATCTCATACCGAACTCTTTCTGCTCCGCGAGCTCCTCTCTTACTAAATGGAGGAGGACGCGGCATGCTGGAGCCCGAGCTGCGGAGCAGACTGGCAGAAGCCTCCTAGTTTGTCTGTGGGTAGCGGCGCCTTATCTCCTCCTCACGGGAGAGAATAGTCCTGGTTAGGGCCTGCCTCAGCCACACCGTATCTCAGGTGGGCTTCCAGAGTTTTCCTTCTTATCTCCACGTGCAAACAGACCCTTTGATTTTATTCTGCTCTAGAAAGAACATGTTGACTAAGATATTTCCATGACTTCAATGAATTGTGATGTTCAGAGGTCCATCTGGTTCTAAATATAAGTAGGAAGAAAAATACAAACGAAAAGTACATACTCTTTTGGCAAAATGAATTTTGGAGTAACTATTTTGTCACATGGCTGTCACATGAATGAAATATACTAAACAGAAGTTAGAGCTGCAAGGCAGTGTTTCCTAAGTTTTTTGATAATACAGAACACTATAAACAATGAGTGTCTGTGTACTCACTGCTTCCTCTAAAAGAAATGGTTTTAAACAGGACATACAGAAACACAACTCCATTACAACTCACTTCCCCATTACCAGACCTTGAATAGCAACACGTGGGGCAAAAATGAAATGACATAACTTCATCAGGTCATTGTAGTAATCGAGTAGTAACCGTGTTTTGGGGTGTAGGAACCATGACTTGTTTTTCTAAATATTTGTGGAATTCCTTTGTATTCAAGGTACATAGTTTAAGATATTCTTATGTGGAAGTAAGCCGTACAGACTTTATATTTGCTCAAGTGCATTTTAATAATAATCTTTAGGTATTCTAAGGCCAGATTTAAAGGGCAAAAAAAATTTGAGGTTGGATTCTGTCCTAGAAATGTTGATTCATCTCCTTGCATTGGAGTAAGAAGGAGAAAAGGTGAAAGCTGACAGTCAGACTGATTCTAAGAGAACAAGTGAATGCCTTTATGGACACCTTGCCCTTTGCAGAGTGCGTCCGTGAGTAGGTGACATTTGCTTGAGGCTTAGCTCCATTTGTTACTGAAGGGATGGTCTGGGTACCGGCAGATTGATAATGGGAAAGAGGCTTTGGGTTAATGCTGTTCTTCTTGAAATTATTAGCAGATCAAGGTTTTTACAACTGCAATCTAGTTAGTAAACACTGGTTGAGAATATATTTGCATCTAGATTAATGGTGTGTTCAGCAGTGACCAAGGCAGGTGTTTAGGTGATGACTAATGTGCACTTGACCTGAATTTTCTTTTCTCATTGCCACTATCCTTATGCATTTCTGTTGGAACTGTTTTTTATTAGTGCTGTTCAGCTTTTCTACTCAGTGAGGAATATCTTCCATTTGTTCCATGATGTCGTGCCAACATATCACAAGTAAGTGCCCCCGTAAGTTGGACTAAAACCAGTCATTTTATATTTCCACCAAAAATATTTTGGTTACTAAAATTCACAATTAAATGCAGTAAGCCATTTAAAAAAAAATGTTTAAAGAATATTGGTCATTTGTTAATAAAAGTCTAAACATCTATATATTTAAAAATTTCCCAGGTGACTCTAAACTGTAGCCAATTTGAAAACTAGAGCATTAGAAAAGAGTTTAGTGCTTCATTACATAGATGAAAAAGGAATTTGGAGGAAGGGCAGGTGAGTCCTTCAAGGGAATTATTATATACATCTGTGCTAGGTTTACATCCAGAGTCGACACAGGTCAACACTGGATTCCCTGGCTCGCTCTTTTTTGTTACTCCCTGGGATAGTCTTACTGGATCAGGCTGCACTCAGGCGGGACGCTGTCACTCTGAACAGAGTCAGGGTGATGAGGCCGCATCTTGTTATGCAGTTGTACAGGAGACAGTTATTAAAGCCTAGAAGTACCTTAAAAGAGAAGTAACATTTCCTCCACCTCGATCCCAGTAACTTGTGATTTCTTTCTTTTTCTACCCCTCCTCCTGGCATAGGGAGAACCTTCAAAAACTGCCCCAGTTGGCCGCCATTCACCACAACAACTGTATGTACATTGCTCACCACCTGCTGACCCTCGGACATCAGTTCAGACTGCGTCTCGCCCCCATTCTTTGTGATGGCACTACCACTTTCGTGGATCTGGTCCCTGGCTTCAGGAGGCTTGGTAACGGAATCCTTAACTTCAGGAAATCGTATTGATTATGCAGTCCCTCGGCCTAGTATCTTTGTAATTCATGAACAAGGCAGCTAGAAATTAGGTGGTGGTCCTGAGCTGTATTGGAAAGTGGGAGAGCATTTCGTTAGCAGTTGTTCCCCGTCACTTAATTTGCTAAAGTGAATGCAGTCTTTGTGGAAGTGTTACTTTTCCATGACATGACTTCATGGTACGTCAGAGTTCCAAACTGCATTGCTGGTGTGCGGTGAATTTGCCAAATCAGAGTCATGTCAGTAGAGTGACACATAATAAGATTTGTATTGTGATAATTCTGTTAGCATTGTCGGTAAGAGCTTACTAACGTAAGTGCCTGTTCTTTTGCAAAACCTCAAGATAGCTCCCCGCTCTTCCACCTAGCTTTACTTGGCGTTATTAAAAATGAAAAGAAATGAAATGTGGAAGAAGTCAATATGTTTACCATAATGACAGCCTAAGAAAAGCAGAGGACCCATATGATTCACTTAGTTTTTTACTTCCTGACTTTCCCCTTAGGTGGTGTTGATGTAGTCAAAAAATAAGTAGCTGCTGCTCTTGAGTAAGTGACGTTTCTTATCTGACCCTGGACAGACTATGGGGAAAGACATTATCCTGAGATTGGGTTTGCCGGGACTGGCTGATGTATTAGAAGCTATTATTTCTGGTGACCTCACAGCAGCTTTATGATGTTATCTTGCAAGCAGTTGTTTTCAAATGAGCAGGCTGATGCGTGATTCATGCTTGCCTCTCTCCTTCCACCCTGGCTTTGTACTGTGTAACTGGACAACAGTGGCAATTCTCTATTCTGTTTTTCCACCCCAGGGACAGAGTGTTTCCTGGCCCAGATGCGGGCACAGAAAGGAGAACTTCTGGAAAGATTATCTAGTGCTAGAAACTTTTCCAACATGGACGACGAAGAGAATTACTCTGCAGCAAGTAAAGCAGTCCGGCAGGTGGGCAGCTGCTCCTGGCGCTGTGATTTGTACTCCTTTTGTACATGAGCCCCCCATCCCTGCTCCCCCACAACCAAAGAACATGTAGCAGTTAGCTCTATTAATCCCCACGCCCCCCCCAGTGGAAAATATGGATACCTTCAACAGGAATGTTTACAGACTTGCCCTTTCCTTGCCCCACCAAGCCAGCAGCAGGCTATCTTTCCATCCACCCAGTAAGGTGACTAGTTATTAATAAGTCTGTCATGGCAAGGTTTTGACCCGTGAACTTGAGTTTGGGAAATTTGAAACATTAGCTTTTACCTCAGTGCCCCTCTCTCCTACATGATTTATCCTTTTTTTTTAAATGAGCAAATGGTTTTTATGTATTTATTTTATTTATTGAAGTAAAAATGAACATGCAGTGTTATATCAGTTTCAGGTGTACAATATATTATAATCCCACAATTTTGTGCATTTCTCCGTGCTCCTGGTTTAGCTTCTCACAGTGGTTTTCCCATCCTCAGCTTAAGTTCTGCTTTTCATCGAGCAGGGATATCCACTAGGGTTTAATAGTCAAGAAGCTGATATTTGTGATCACTTTACCTCCGCTTCTCATAATGCCTCTTCTCCCAAACACACACAAATGATGCACGTGAATGTAGAAAATAGGAGTTGCGACAGTCTCTCTTTCGTGTCAACAGCTGTATCCTCCTGACAGGTTCTACACCAGCTGAAGAGACTTGGAATTGTGTGGCAGGATGTCCTGCCAGTGAATATATATTGTAAGGCTATGGGGACTTTACTCAATACAGCAGTTTCTGAGATCATTGGCAGAATCACTGCTCTCGAGGTAAGGACCGTTAGATGCCTCACCAGGCCTGGGATGGCAATTCCTGTCTCCGATTATTGCTCTTCTAAGCAAATGATGTTGGTATCTCATTTTCAGTCAACATAGATGGTAGAAGAAATTGTTCATGTTTCCTGTCTAACTCATTGTAGGGTTATTTTTTTTTTAGTCTTGCCTTCATTCTGTTTTGCCGGTGACTAGCTAATGTCTCTCCTTTACGTGTACCTAAGAGTAGGA
This sequence comes from Panthera pardus, assembly GCF_024362965.1. NCBI lineage: Eukaryota > Metazoa > Chordata > Mammalia > Carnivora > Felidae > Panthera > Panthera pardus. Next base: position 103,390,031 of record NW_026526677.1, read on the forward strand.
CGATCCTGCTTCTCCATGTAGCATCTGTGTAGATTATGAACGAAGAGGCCGGAAACTGGGTAGCCCTTAGATGTATTGTAAAGTATGAAGTTATGTATTTATTTAATTTGCAAGTGAGCTCAGTAACTTAGTAAAGAGAAACGCAGCCTTCCGCAGGAGCCCCTTTTCCAGCGCACTGTGGTAGTAGAGATTATATACGTGAGTTTACAGGCAAGGGGCCCAGGCTCTGCCAGCTGATGTCTCCAAAGCATTGATTGACTGAATCCTTGTTTATAAAAATATCCCCTGCTTTTCAGCAAGCGGTACAACATTCTTCTGGATAAATGGGCTCTTTCGTGCAGGCACACTAAATTATTGACAATGTGTTGAAACATACTTTGTGTCATTCTAGCTTCAGGAGTATTGTCAGAGCTGATGAAATCTCATGTCTAATAAGGTGTGCTAAATTGCTTGGAAAACACCTTGCTGCAGCTGACCGCTTAAACAGCATGCACTAAAGATTTGCCCTTTCCTTACTACTAAGGTGGCCCAATTCTATTTTGTGTTCCCTCTGTGCAAAACCAGGACATCTCTACTGAAGATGGTGATAGATTGTATTCCTTATGCAAAACGGTGGTGGACGAGGGACCCCAAGTGTTTGCACCTCTCTCTGAAGAAAGCAAGAACAAGAAATACCAAGAAGAGGTTCCAGTCTATGTGCCCAAATGGATGCCATTCAAGGAATTGATGATGATGTTACAAGCCAGCCTGCAAGAAATTGGGGATCGGTAGGTATTACCCTTTTACAGAGGCATGTGTCTCTCCAAAGATAGCTACAGAGTGCGAGTGCCACTGAGAGCAGTGCTTTTCTCTGTTTCTTAACCAGTTGCTCAGGAAAGAGTTTCATGTTGAGTAGCAGTAGTTGGAGCCTTGCCATGGTCTCTAATCGTGTGGCTCCCCATTACCACCTTCTCCTGTTTGATAACATGAAGACTTCTTGTTTCATACTATTTTAGTCTTCAGCATGTTGTTTGGCATGCTGTACAGATGGTCTTTCATTTGTAAGAAGTACAACCTTCTGATACCTGGATGGGAAGTGTTGCCTGTTTTAACCCACAGTGGATACATTTTACGATTGGCTTTGATTCGCTAACAGAAATTGACTTTTATTTGTATGGAATATTCCACATCAACCACTGTTTGATGGACCAGCAGTTTTTCTGCAGGGAGTACAGTGGTTTTAGAGATTAAGCATCATACACATAGAGAGGATTCATCTTGTCTTAAATGTAGCAGATGATGTTTTTCCCACCCCCTGACACCAAACACCATTAGTTAACATTGCTGTGTGGGGTAACTGTATGCTTTATTGTATCATATTTAGTATGCAGAGGTCATTGATGCTGCACAAAAAAGGATAGACACAGGTTAGTTACACATTCATGGATGCTTTTATTATTGTCTTGGTAGATATTAATAATCAGAGTATGCATACCTTGCATAGGGAATCCCTGAATAGGCCTCAAGGTCTCTCCCCATCCTTATAGCTACTTGTCTGCCTGTTTTAGCCTGGTTCTTTAGTGTATTACAGGTGCCCTGTTGTATTAGACCAGTCACCCCAGATGTGTCTGAGTTTTTCTCAGCATATATTGTTCATTCTAAAACAAAGAAAGTGACATTTCCACCTGAAAAAAGTCACATCAAAATACTTCCAACCTCATTAATACAAGATTTAATGTATTTGTTATTTACAAGTCCTTAGTGGGTAATAAGATGTCTTTAGGTAAGACTCCAGAGGGCAGCAGATAAGAAAGTTTCTTTCTGCTGCCGCAGCCTAATAAGAATTCTTTGTGTTGAAAACAGTCACAATACTGGTGTATCTTCTTTTTTTTCTGCCTAGGAAGAATTTTTCTCCTAGAGGTTTCAGTAAACATGAGGATAGTAGTTAACTGGGAACATTTTTTACTGAAGAATGTACCTCCGATTGTGTAGTTTAAATGCTTTAAAATCATAAAACAAACATACAAAGGAATACAGTATGTGACGTATTTACACTTAAAAGAAAACAACTAAAATGTTCATGTACCTGTTACCTAATATAAGAAAAATATTACCGATCCTGCGAAGACTCCTGTGTTTCCCCTCTCCAAATGTTTGTCCCCGCAGGCAGCCACTGTCTCGAATTTTGTGTTCCTTCCTTATTTCCTTTGCTTTCCTTCATAGTTTTGCCGCTTTTGCATGTGTCTCTGAACAGTATAAAGTTTAGGCTTGCTCGTGTTTGAACTTTCTGTAAACGGAAGCGTCTGTAAGTTGCTTCTTTCGGTCAATATTGGGTTTTTTTGAAGCTGACTCATGACTGTGTACAGGGCTGCGTGCATGTTTGTCTTCAGAGCTGTAGCGTGTTCTGTTTTACAGATATCTCATTATTGAGTCCTGCCGCTTCATGGTTTCACCAGTATTTGGTATCGTCAGACTTCAGAAGTTTTGCTACTGTAGTTAGTGTGAAATGGTAGTTCATTGTCACTGTAACTTACATTTCCCTAAATTCTAATGATGTTGAGCATCTTTTTATGGATCATTTGTTTTTCTTTTGTTGTCGCAAATGACCTGTTCACATTTCGCCCTTTATTCTACGAGGTTGTTTGTGATTTCATTATTGACTCATGGGAGTTCACTGTGTATTTTTTACACCAATCCTTTGTTGGTTAAAATTTGTTGCCTGTGGCTCATTTTTTAAAATAGTCACAGATCCCCAGACTCCATGTAACCATGTGAGGATGTGGCCATAATTCTCAAGTTCAGACAGGACTTAGTATAGAATAATGGGGAAGAGTCTTACCTTCCTAACTTGGTCTCTTCATCTGACTGTGCTGATAGCAAAATGCAGCCAAGAAGCAGGAGTTAAAGAGATTGAGTGGAGGATCCAGAAAGAAGGGGAAGGATGCCAGCATTTGTTTTACTTCCATTTAAAACCAACTAGCATTTGGGATCCAGTAAGCAGTTTTAAAATCTTGCTTATCCAGAGACATAACAGGAAATAGAATTTTATCTTTTATTTTGCAGGTGGGCAGATGGAAAGGGGCCCCTGGCAGCTGCATTCTCTTCCACTGAAGTAAAAGCTTTAATCCGTGCCTTGTTCCAGAACACAGAAAGAAGAGCAGCTGCCCTTGCTAAGATTAAATAGCTGTATCTTCCCAAGAAAGCCGTGTTTTGAGTATTTGGATTCCTCTCTTGGCATAATGACTCCTTTAAAGACTTCTTGGAATCATCTGTTAGTTTTGGTGAACCAAGTATATCGTGGAAGTCTGATTTCACCTAAGAACGCCTTACCTCCTGGCTTGTATGAGGCTTTGTTGAAGAACTGGATGTTAAGATAAGCTGTCAAGTGAAGCACCTCAACTTGTTGGCTTCCTAGCCATCCTCCTTTGATAAGACGCTGTAGGGTAGCACTAATCCATGTTGCTTCTGGGCCTTCTGGGGACTGTGTCTGTTGTGAATGTAAGGCCTGGTCTTGGATCAGAGAATCCAGGGGATTCCATGAGTCAGGGTAAAGAACTCGTGAGCAAATGGTACGTATGTTTTGGGAGACGGGAACTGTGTTTGTCCTTGGAGGAATTAAGGAGACTTCCTTTAATAGTTCTTTCCAATAAATAATGCTTTTCAGAGTTCAGGATGAGTGTCTTTAATAACATGGTGAGCTTTGACAAAAGACACCAACAAGTTTTTTTGTCTTCCACACCATTCTTTTTATTGACATTTATGATCCTCACAGAGGACTCCCTGATGTATCATCTTCTTGCTTCTTTCTTGGAAGGCGTAGAAATCCTAGGACTTCCTTTCAGTATAAGTTTTTGACCCTTTCTGCTATTTCAACTGAATTCTGTTTTCTTGGTTGGATTTTTTTTTTCCCCACCTTCTTAAGCTCCACTGTTTCTGTACCCTACCAAATGACAGAGGTTTTCAATTGATAATGTTCCTTCGGCATGTATATATGCCCTGAGATCTAACTCTGGGCTCTGGAGCCCAGCCCTTTATTTGCTGGACATAGGTAATTCTTCAGTTCGGCTTCATCTGTTTCTAACTCTTTTCAGCCATCGGACGGAGGTATCGTATCAAAGTTATCCTCGGCCTCTGCAGTCCTTGCTATTCTTCATACTGAAATACTGTTTCCTCTTATGAAAAGAGGGTGAAGGGTGTGATTTTTAGGTGCTGCTGAAGCAGATGCTGCCTGGAAGAAGTTTTCAGTCCATTGGGCATGGTTCCTGAGGCCTTAAGCCCTTGATCCCTGGCACACAAGAACAATTAGTTTTTCCTCCTGTCTTCAAGTGTTCTGCCTTCACCCCCTCACTTCTGGTTCAGCTCCTCGTCATTCTGGTTGCGTAGTATTTCTTTTACCTACTAGAAGAGTCACAGGATAATGAATAAGAAAGAAGCCTGTTTCTGTTCTTAATAAGAGAAATCGGCTGGTTAGTGATAAGCTGTTTGTCTATGCTGAGCAGGTCCTACTATGAGAGCTCACAGAAAAAGGAATGGCCTGAACCCATGTTAGTTTTTTGAGAACAAAGGAGTTGTCTCTCCTGAGAGAGGAGGGAGCCATTTTCACAGGTGAAAAAAATACCTGCTTTGGAAACTTCGTACAATTTCAGGGAGCAGTCTTTTTTCTCCGCAGTCGAGAGAATGGGGAACTAAGGACAGAACTGAAATAAATGCATCCCAGGACTATTACACAGAATAGCAGATTTCTTTTGTTCGTAGAAGCTATTACGGTCGCTTGACAGGTACTGCAATTTGGGGGTGGGATCTCTTGTAACTGAAAAGCACTTCTCACTCTTTCCCTCTCCTCAATAACACAGAAAATCACATTATAGTTCTCCTGAGGCTGTGTAGACGGTGTCAGGACTGTGTCCCCTCATGAATAGTTTGAAGACCGTGGCACACAGAGCAGGCACAGTCCATCTTCCTCCCTGGCCAGGGCTGGGGTTGGTGGATGATGAAGTGCATGTCCATTTTGGTGAGAGCTGAGCCATTTGATCAGGCACGTGGGAGCTGGGGTTGTCTGGCAGCTCTTGCAGGGACCTTGAAGGTACCTGTTCTGATTGGGAACCTGAGCTGGAAGTGAGTAGAACCTTCTTTTGGAGAGAGCACGCAGGTGATGGGAGGAAGGGAACTTGAGGACTCGTTTAATGGGCTCCGTGGGCCCCCCAGAAGGAACCTCTTCCCACATAACAATCAGAACTATACAAATGACTCCTAAGAATGACACTCATAAAAGGGTCCCCAGGCTTTTAGGAAAAAGGAAAGTTTTTGTTAAAAAGGCAAGACTGCAGACAGCTTGAATCCACTTGATCGTGGCTTCTGTCCCCACTTGGATCCTGAATTGTTGGGGACTTGCTCCATGTCAGTTTTGCACAAGGGTTTCTCTTTCAAAGGGAGATCCTCCAGATGGCACTGTCCCCTCATGCCTGCGAGCATCGCAAGGCAGCTAGGTCTGGTCTGTGGAAATTTTGCCCTGCGCTTGTGTCCTGGCCTGGGTTAGCCCACGAAGGTCATCCAGACTGTGAACAGCATCTGTCCTGTAAGCTGCAAAATGTCGCCAAGCGATCACTCGTGAATAGATCAAACGGTATTTTCTTTGATCAATACCATTGTTAAGGAAGATGTGGATAATTGACTTCTCATGCTGGTGGATACTTACGCTGTCACTTAAGGCCATGATTCCCAGCCTTTTTTGGGGTTTCATTCTGTTGCTTATTTGATTTCCCAAGATTCTGTCCACTGAAAGTTATGACGTGTACACACACACACACACACACACACACACACCATAGTTTTGTCATAAGAAAACCAGCCCAAAGATGTTTGCCCCAGCTCCACAGCTACTTTGTGCCATGGATATGTGAAGCTGTGTATAGGAGTAACTGCCTTGTAAAGGGAGATAGTTCTACATGCCGGAAGTGGATAAAGCTATTGGAGATTATCAAAGCACTCTTCCTTTAAAATTGGGTTTTGGTGCCCACATTCTTCCTAATCATAGACTTGATTTTTGAACATTTGTTTTGTGATGACTCCCTCCTAAAAATACTCATCGTGCTAACAGCCTAAAATCTCCTGAAAGCTACAAAGCCCCAATTTTGAGTTGTTCAATGATCATACGGTTTAGACCGAATTCCTCACTTTGTCATGAGGAGTTTGGTTAAGGATTTTGCGATGGCACGTGATACAACCCGGGAATAGCCTTAGAAACCAAGTTATGAAACATCTGCCTGGAGGTTGGGAGGAGGGCAATAAACCTGATGAGCTATGTATGAGTTCTTCACTCCTCCTCAGAAATCGGGTGCCCTAGATTTCTTGTTTGGTGGGGAAGAGCACCATGGGGGACTGGTACCAAGACCAGAGAGAGACACCTGCCCCCTCCCTGGTCTCAGCCCTCTGTGCAGTTCTAAAACTCATACATTTATTGGGTGTCAAGCATTGCCCTAGTCACTGAACAACCTCCCCCCACCAAACAAAAATGGCCTGTCCCTCTGGCGATTTAAATTCTAGTGACAAAGACGGGTAAGAAACAAAGTAAATTAGGCAATATGTCTGAAGATTTTAAGTGCTGTGTAAAGAATACACGTAGAGTGAAAAATGTAAACTCCACTGGAGATCCAGAGAAGGGGGGAAAGGGGAGTGAGCTGCCATTCCAAATAGAGTGGTCAGAGCAAGTCTCCTTGAGACGGTAAGTAAGCTGTGTGGCTACAAGATGCAGGTAGTTCTAAGCAGAGAGAGCAGCCCTTGCAGAGCCCTAAGGTGGGAGAAGCGTGCCTGGTGAACTCAAGGAATAACAGAGGGGGGAGAGAGTAGGAGGCGGGGAGGTTAGCAAAGTAACAGGAGAAGGTAAGATTGTGTTGGCCATTATTATAAGGATTTGGGTGGTTCCCCTCCCCCTTTTTAACTTAGTAAATGGAAAAGTTTTAGTAGCTTCAAAAAAAAAAAAAAAAGGGGGAACAAATTATAAAAGTATAGAAAATATTACACCCCTAGGTACCCATCACCCATCTTCAACAATTGTGATCACCCAGGCAACGCAACAGCTCTGATCATCTGTACCCCTCTGTCCTCCCTGCTCCCACAAACACACTGAATGTGGAAGCAAATGCCAGGCAGCCTCTCATTTCAAACCCAGGGCTCATTTCTATGTAAAGTCTGACTCTTGTTTCCTTTGAAGCTTTTTCTTGTTTGCATCCTTCGCCTCTCCTCATTCCCCCTCTCCTCTGCCGGCAGGCGGATCCCGCACCTGCCTGCCACCCTCCCTGCTTCCCCAACCTTACTTCTCCACTCAGGCTCCTCCTGTTCCCTGAACACTGGCTGTGAGATGAACACCTAACTGCGCCTGACGGCTGACTCATGCCATCACTTCCCTTTTGAGCCTCCTCTCTGCCCTGGCCGCTTGCTCCAGCTAACCTAATCCTGTAGTTTCTGGGTTCTAAGGGTGCCCAGCAAAGACCTTCCACTTGTTGATTGTTTCATCAGAGAGGATATCCTCTGATGAACCAGATTTTAGAACCCTCTTAGAGCCGGATTTTCCTGGGTTTCTTCCACAGAGATTGTCTTCACAGACATGGTGACGTAGCTCCAGCTATTGGGTCCAAGGACGGGGTATTCGCTGGAGTCTGCAACTGGTTTGGTTTAAGGCAGGGCAACCCTCTTCCCTAAGGTCTGCCTTGTGGAGTGTGGGGTGTAGAGTGGCCACTGCCAGGTTTCTGTCTCCCATTCCCGTTCTCTGACTTTAAAAGAATAGTAATTGTTTTCATTTGCACGAAGGGCTCCATTTATGCTTGATTAACATGGAAGATGATAAAAATGATGCATGACATTAAGTATGTCAGATTAACTTTGTTATAAATTTAATTTCATTTCAACACCAAGCTGTGTTCCTAAATGTAAAGCCTAAATCGTTTGCCACATCTGTATCTGCATTATTATTACTTGAAATGAAAAAATTAGGACTTCTTGCTCACCAACTATCTATTTAGTAAGGTGTCCTGGGATCTTTTGTAAAATTAACTTCGATGGCATTGGTCCAAAGTAGCAGTAGATCTTTTGCCTCCTTTTTCAAAGTTGGGGCCCTTGCTGTTGCTCACAAATAATAGCATGGGTTTGGGATTACATGTGCACTTTCATTTTTAAGTCCCGTGGGGGTAGAATTCATCCGAGTCTGAAATTATGAGCTCATTGGAAACCCAGCTTTGCTTTTTCTGTCTTCTCACCTGTCTTTGGCTTCATTTTCCTTTCAACGATGTCTGTTCTATCCTTTCCAGGCCGAAGATCATTCTCCTTGATAGGGAATATGGAAGCATAACAGTGTTGGAATAGTTCAGCGTTCTCTTGGTTTTCAACATCACACCATCAGCTCCCAGTGGAGCTGAGCTCTTTCGGTTCTTTCCTTTCATGGACTATACTTCCTCCCCGCCCCCCCCACCCCAAGCTCCTTGAAATAATGTTTCTTATAAACTTCAGCACATTCTGGGCTTTGATCTTTCTGAAGCTGTTTTTCTGTGTCCAGGCCATTCTGATACTTTTGCTTATGAAGGGCCTGTTTGTTGTTGTTTTTAAATTTTTAATGTTTATTTATTTCTGAGACAGGGACAGAGCATGAGTGGGGGAGGGGCAGAGACAGAGGAAGACACAGAATCCGAAGCAGGCTCCAGGCTCTGAGCTGTCAGCACAGACCCTGATGCGGGGCTCGAACTCACGAACCGCGAGATCATGACCTGAGCCGAAGTCGGACACTCAACCGACTGAGCCACCCCAGCGCCCCTGTTTGTTGTTGTTTTGTAGAACTCATTGCTGGTTTCCATTTGCAGCCAAACTGCTGCTTTTTTTTGTGATATCATCATATTTTATTATATTGTCAGATTTTCACTTTCGAACTCCCTCCCCCTCCCCTTTCATCCATAGTGTGATGTCTTTCTTTTAAAGTCTTTGGCCGTGAGATCATTTCTGGCAACTGTCTGTGATCTCTGAAATACGCTTCCCTAAAGCCAGGGCCCATGCCTAGACCACATCGTTTCTTCCTTGCCTGTTGTGAAATTTGCAATTGTCCTCTTTCTGACGTTTTGGATAAAAAGTGCCTGTTTGCTTCTTTGACTTTCTGAAAAGCAATTATTAGCAAGGCTAATAGTTAAAAAACAAAACAAAACACTGGGCATTCTGGGTTTTAGCAGAGTGGGGCTTCTGGGAGTCTTACGGGAGAGTTGAAATCCCCTACCACCCTGTGTCAACTTCTTGTTCATTTTAGAAGAATACCAGCCACCTCTTCCATCTGGCTGGGGGGCAGCAATGTTACTTATTCTTTTTCTGCTTCCCTTTACCTCACGTGCCTCGTTGCTTAACGTTCACTTTATCAACCTATGATAATTTAACTTGGGGTCCCTGAGAACTCCACAGAATCTTAACTTTTGGCTGTTGTTTGTCTCTTACCAATTTCTGCCAGCAAAACAGTAAGAAGGAAAGAATAGTTCAGTTAGAGGAGAAGCAGACCTATATGACAGCTTTCTTTTCATAAAGGCAAAGCCACAGTCTCATTAGGAAAGCAATGCTATTCTAACACGAAGCGAAGACAAGTAAACACCTTTGAAAATTTGTATTCAAGTGTGTTTTGCCTTGGAGTTTGCTTTAGAGCAAAAGAAAGGGGCTCCTGAGAAAGCCTCCAGGCTGAGATTTCTGGGTTTTGGTTTCATCATCTTATCTTGGGAAAGACTAGCAGGAGCTATGGGGACAAAAAGGGCAGGGAAGAAAGACTGAAAGGGACTCCATTCTGGTCCTTTGGAAGATCTTCTCGGTGGCCAGCTGGGCCAGCTGGCCTTGGGAGGAAGGAAGGGTGGAAGGGTCCTGGTTGGAGGGTGGAGGGTTAGCACAGGCTGCGGGGTCACAGGGACCCAAGGCTGCACTTTCTCAGCTCTGTGACCTTGCATGAATTAATATTTTCTCTGACTCAGAATTTGTAAAGTGGGGACAATCGTGTGACTGAGCTTACGAGCTTGCGAAAAAGATGAAGTGACTTAATCTATGCAAAGTACACAGCACAGGACCTGGCCCCGAATAGTGATCACAGACCTGTTAATTCCAGTGTTCAGTGCTTCGAACTCAATGCACCCAATTTAGGATTTAATTTTGTAGGCAGTTCCCCAACTAAACTGGAACTCCTCTGAGGGCAGGAATGGTGTCTAATGCTTTTCTTGATATGGAGCTGGGCAGAGTAAGGCTGAATATTCACGCAGTGGTTTGAAGTCAGCCCCACACGATGTGTGACATTGTAAGCCACCTGAAGAGAGTAGCAGGGGAGGGGGGGTTGGGAGGCACCTTTGCTGTGTGAGCTGGAGTGTCATTTTTTTTTTCTTTAAAGTTTTTATTTTATTTATTTTTGAGAGAGAGAAGGAACAAACGAAAGAGGGGCAGAGAGAGGGAGACACAGAATCCAAAGAAGGTTCTAGGCTACGAGCTGTCAGCAGAGTCCAACATGGGGCTTGCTCCCACAAACAGAGATCATGACCTGAGCCAAAGTCAGGATGCTTAACCAACTGAGCCACCCAGACACCCGCTGGAGTGTCCTTGTAAGTAACCTGTGAGGCCTCTAACATGGGAAGGAATTGATCTGGGGACCCAGGGGAACTTCTTCCCTTGGCTATGTGTGGATATTTGTATTTATGTATATGTTTAAAACATGTTTACAATTTATATAACCTAGAGACACAAATTGTCTTCAGTTCTTGTTATCAAGAGTCTTCAGCACCAACTATAGCCCTGACAGAGTCCCTGAAACACTGCCAAATTCTGTAAGACTTTCAAACTGGTGAGGATCAAACCATCCCAATGCACTTGGAGTTTAGCATACATGATTGGCATCTAATTCTTCATGGGGTGGCTTTTAAATAGCAGAGGCAGTTAACCAAAACAGCCAATTTGCCAATAATTCTGTACAGATAGGGCTTTATTATATGAAATGCTACTGGAAGTGGTTTTCCATTTGGTTTTGTTATGATGATTATTTTTGGGTGGAGGTGGGATGATTTAAGTAAGAAGCTTTTTTTTTTCCCCCCGAAGTCTATATGGCTGTCTCCAGGAGTGAGCATGAGAGGGAGGCAATAAGAGAGAGGGAGGCCTTGGGGGCTGAATACACTCCCCTTCTGTTCCAAGGCTGCTACCAGAAATGCAGGAGGGGACTTTTTTAAAAAAAAAAATTTTTTTTTTAATGTTTATTTATTTTTGAGACAGAGAGAGACAGAGCATGAATGGGAGAGGGTCAGAGAGAGAGGGAGACACAGAATCCGAAGCAGGCTCCAGGCTCTGAGCTGTCAGCACAGAGCCCGACGCTGGGCTCGAACTCACGGACCGTGAAATCTTGACCTGAACCGAAGTCGGACGCCCAACCGACTGAGCCACCCAGGCACCCCATGCAGGAGGGGACTTTTAAGCAGAGAGCTGAAGTCCCCGGTTGGAGAGACAAAGAGCAAGTGTGCAATAAATTCAGTGGGGCAGAAGGAACCGAGTGAAGGGAAACATTCATCATAATGTTGACAGAATCCCACAGATGGTGTGGTAATAATCAGGTGACTGTGCACTTTGCAGGTACTTTACAAAAGCGCCTTGTGGTCATCACCGTCAGTATTTGCTGGGTGGTCAGAAGTTCCACTGGCGGCTCTGCCTACTTGTTGAGGGGCTGGATCTGTGCAGCCTGGACCTGGATAAGCCAAAGAGTGTGTTTCCACATTTACTCCTAAAACCGCTCCTTTGAAGAAGATATGTGTCCCTTTTGCAGACGAGGCGTCAAGGCACGGACAGGTCAACTGTCTTGCCTAGATACACACAGTGGGTAATACAAAGTCAGGGTCCCAACCCAGGTTTGTTTTGAGTCCAGAGCTGGTGCTGTTTTTACTGTTCTCATGAAAAGTCCTTTCCCCCAGGGGTCTTCCTGCCTCTCATATGTGTCCAGAGGTATTAGTTGGCCAGAGCTGCTAAAACAGAGTACCTCAAACTGGGAGGCTTCAACAGCACAGATGTATTGTCTCAGTTTTGGAGGCTGGAAGTCCAAGATCAGGTCTGTTCCAGTCCTGTCTCCTTGGCTTGTAGACGGCCGTCTTCTCTTTGTCTCTTTGTATCATCTTTTCTCTCTGCGTCTCTGTCCAGATTTCCCCTATTTTCAAGGACACCAGTCATATTGGATTAGGGCCCATCCTAATGACCTTCTTTGAACTTGAATACCTCCATGAAGACCCTGTCTCTAAATACAATCACTTTTATTTTATTTTTAAAAAATTTTTAAAGTTTATTCATTTCGAGAGAGACAGAGAGAACAAGGTAGGGAGGTACAGAGAGAGAGGGAGAGAGAGAGAATCCCAAGTAGGCTCTGCACCGTTGGCACAGAGCCCAATGCGGGGATTGAACTCATGAAACGTGAGACCACGACCTGAACCGAAACCAAGAGTCAGACACTTAACCGACTGAGCCACCGAGGCACCCCCATAAATACGGTCACGTTCTGAGTTAAGGCTTCAACATATGTATCTGGGTAGAGGGAACACACAACTCTCCCCATAGCAGGTCACACACTCTAGCAGCTGTGCTTTAGACGCTTTGTTTACAGGAACAGGACTTTTCCTATTGCCCATCATTGTCTTTGTCTATTTTATTTAATCTGTTAACTAACAGCCACGAACATAGTCACCTTTGAAGTGGGCCTGCTCACTGGAGTGAGTCTCAGGTCAATAAAGCATTCAGTGGGCTCTAATTTAATTAGTCAAGTTACTGTGACAGCTGCTTTGTAACCCTGGTTCGCAGACTGGCAGAGGACAGAGACAAGACTGGCAGAGCTCATTGTTGATTCCAGGCATCCCTGATGCGGCCCCAGGGCCCTCGGAACTTTGCTTCTGTTCCGGCAGGAAAAGAGAGGGGAGCTGAAGTGGCATTAGCATTTTTCTAGCCTGGGTATATCTTTTAAAACTGAATGAGAACCAGAATAAAAGGAAAGACCCTTGTGGTTTCGTGCCCCTCCTTCCTCATCTTGCCACATACCAAGTCAGTTCTCCCATAATTTGGAGGGTTTCTGAAAATCGCCGCCACGGAAACTTCACGGGCTAATGCTGGTTTTGTCAGCTGCTTCCACCCCACCTGTCCGAGCTGGCATGGTTCCTCAAACCTCTCCCTGTCTCCCCCACCTCAACCCCAGTCTTCGGCTTGCCTCTTGCTCCAGGGACCACTGACCTTGGCAGTCTCTCACTGGTCTTCCCAGATCTGCAGGGGGCAGCCCTGGAGGTGTGGGGGTGGGCAGAGAGCGCTGATGTAAAATCAGAAGACATGATTTTCTCCTTGCTCCTGTCACTTGGCCTAGCCGTGTGAACTTGGGCAAAACAGTTACCTCCTCTGCTCTCTATGCCTGGTCACTTACCAGAGATAGAAATTCCTGTGTTGCTCACCTTCTGGGATGGTCGTGAAGACAGAATAAACATCAAAGACACTGCCCCTACACAAGCTGATGTGAAAACAAAACTCTCACTTTGCTTATGTTGATTTTACCATCCGCCGTATTACCGGGGTCATGGTGTGGTCTCTGTGTTCTGCATGTGTGTGTCTGACCTGGACTGAGTTCCCAGAAAGCAGAGCACCTTGTGCAGTGCCCGACCCTGCACCATATACTGACAGGCACGAATGGGCTTTGGGTGACTGATGAGAGCAAGTCTTGGAGAAGAAAGGAAAGACCAGTGGATGACAAAGTGGGTATCTGAGAAGGTTGCACATGGAGAGAGTGACTGATTTTCTCTGAGTCACAAAGGTTTTACAGTCATATCAGTTGTTAGATACTGATTTAAAATGTCAGGTGGCTATTGCTGAACTAGAGCAGATGTTTGGGAAGTTATTTTTAATCAACCACATGATTGATATCTTTTGCTACTCCTTTTTGTCTTAATTAAAGCAGGTGAAAAATGCCCTTTGTGTCCAATAGTGACACCACTGATTCACCATGTGGGGAAATCTCCTCGTAGTCCATGTTTGACTGAGTATTCCACAAACTTGTCTTTAGAAATTTGAATGACTCCCAAAGTTGACCTTTTTTTTTTTTTTTTTCTTCCTTGAGACAGACAGAGCGCAAGCAGGGGAGGGGTAGAGACAGAGGGAGACAGAGTCCGATGCAGGCTCCAGGCTCCGAGCTGTCAGCACAGATCCCGACGCGGGGCTCCAACAGGTGAACTACAGGATCATGGTCTGAGCCAAAGTTGGATGCTTACCCGAATGAGCCACCTAGGCACGCCCAAAGTAAACGGCTTTTAAACAAAGTTAAAAAAGGAAAACGTAGTTGCTTAACAAAATGAACTATTTGGGGTGGTATTTTTATTTATGGTATGTAAATTATAAACTTCATATTTTATCCCTGAGCTTGAGAAGTCGTCCAGAAACCATGGATATAGTTCCTTGTAGGCTTAGAAATCATTTCCTAGAATACAACTTGGGTAAGTTTTTGTCTGAATATTTGAACAAGGGAGGCCTTGTTTCCCTATCCTCTTGGGAATGCATGCTCCTGTGTGGGGACGAGAGAGTTGTTTTTGTTTTTTGGTTTTTTTTTTTTTTTTGTTTTTTGTTTTTTTTTTTTGTCCTTCCCACTTTTTATGGCTGCCTTAGTGGCTGATGCAACAGGAGTGCAGGGCAGGACAGAATGGAGCTAATTTTTTTTTTTTTTTCTAATTTGGGAACTATGATGTGCTGCTTACTGGGCAAAGTACTAGGAATAACTCTATGCAGACAGACATACCTTGTTTTATTGCACTTCGCTTTATTGTGATTTGCAGACTGTGTTTTTTGTTTTGTTTTGTTTTGTTTACAAATTAAAGATTTGTGGTAACGTTGCATCAAGCAAGTCTGTGACACCATTTTTCTAACAACATTTGTTCACTTCATGTTTGTAATGTCACATTTTGGTAATTCTTGCAATATTTCTAACTTCTTCATTATGATTGTATTTGTTAGGGGGACCTGTGATCAGTGATTGCAGCTTGCTGAAATCTCAGTTGATTGTTAGCATATTTTAGCAATACAGTATTTTTTAAATGTTTATTTATTTGAGAGAGAGAGAGAGGGAGAGACCGAACATGAATGGGGGGGGAGGGGCAGAAAGAGAGGGAGACACAGAATCTGAAGTAGGCTCCAGGGTCCGAGCCGTCAGCACAAAGCCTGAAATGGGGCTCAAACCCATGAGCAGTGAGATCATGACCCGAGCTGAAGTCAGAGGCTTAGCCGACTGAGCCACCCAGGCGCCCTGCGCAATACAGTATTTTAAAATTAAGGCATGTATATTGCCTTTTTAGACATAATGCTGTCATTGCACACTTACTAGACTACAGTATAGTGTGAACATAACTTTTATATGCCCTAGGAAACCAAAAGATTCATCTGACTCACTTTATTGTAATATTTACTTTATTGCTGTGGCCTAGGACTGAACCAGCAATGCCTCCAGGGTGCGCCTGTACAAAAAGAAGCCAGTAATTTTGGATTTAGGGGATGCAGTGAGAAGTTTTGCGATGGGTTGACAGCTGAGCCATATCTTGAAGCATCAGAAGCTTTCTAATTATGAAAACATGAGGGAAGGACATTCTAGCCTGAGAGCACAGCCTAAGTAAAGAGTGGAAATGGCATCCACTTGAGGAATATTCTAGAAATTTGACTATAGTTGGAATATAGTTTACGGGGTGTGTGTATGGAGGGGGAGGATGCAATGAAACATGAGGCCAAAAAGAGGAGGAATCCTGATAGCCATGTGGAGGATGTGCTATGTGGGGCTGAGAAGAAAGGCAGGGAGATTGTTTAGAAAGCAAGAGATGATAGGAGTCTGAACTAAGGCAGGGGGGTGAAACGTCCCTGACTGGACAGGATGGTAGAAGAGAGGAAATAAAACAGACTGGCAAGTGCACATGTTGATTGATTGCGTCAACAGACTTTACTGAGCACTTGCCATATGCCAGTCACTGTGTGCAACTGAAAAGACGAAGAAGAAGAGACAGTGTCCCTGGTCTTGAGGGCTTACCACCAATTAGCCCTCAGCCATGTCCCATATGCATGTGATGCATGAACTACAAGAGGGGGCTATCCAATGTGGAGGCTGTTGGAGGAGGTGGAGGGACATTTAACTTAGGTCTTTTTCTTTTAACTTTATTTATTTATTTTGAGAGAGAAAGAGAGAGCAGCAGAGAGAGAGAGAGAGAGAGAGAGAAAATCCCAAGCAGACTCTGTACTGTCAGTGCAGAACCCAATGTGGGCTCGAACTCACCAACTGTGAGATCATGACCTGAGCCAAAATCAAGAATCAGACGTTTAACAGACTGAGTCACCCAGGTGCCCCAGGCATCCCTTACTTTAGATTTTGGTCAGAGTAGCAAGATGTAAGAGAGTACTCAGAAAGCAGTGTGCTAATGAATAAACAACCGATTACTATATGAGATCACATAGCTATTCTTTTCCTTCTAAATATACTTTTATCCATTTCTTTGTATTCAATGCAAGCAAAATGGCAACAGTCAGGGTTTCTTGGCTGCCTATTAATATGCAGTAATGGTCTAGAATAAGTTAACTGGATCTCACATTTTCCCAATTTTCACTCACTAAAGCTTTCTTTTATTAGATTTAGGTATCATTAATTTCTTCATTGAGAAAATTACTCTGCAGAGGGTTGGGTGGAAGGAGGTATGCCCTTGGGCCTCGTTAGACTGTGGGATGGCATTAGAGGGTCCGATGGCTTGAACTAACCCCAGTGGGATGAGCCAAACTGAACTGGGAGGGGGTGGGAGTTGTTTGAGGGGATCTGGGGATATTGTAGATACAGATGGATCATGAACAGATAGAGGCTGGATGAGAGCGAGAGAGGCATTCCTGGTACAGATGAAGCAACAGAAGGGCATGAGATGACACTGAAGGGGACGTACAGAGCCTCTCGAAATCTTGATCCTGCATTTCCCCCCATGTGTGCTCTCATGACCTACACTGAGAGCGCCAGACTTTCTTCCTCTGGGAAAGAAAGAGAGTGATTATGGGGGCCATCTCAGCAAGTCTGAAATCGGTAGGGCAGGCAGTCTGGAACAGAAGATCATAGGCAGGCTTAAATTCACAAACAAAAGCTGAAGCTGTCACCCACCGGTAGACAGGAAGGGGACATCAGGAGCAGGATAGAACTCCATAGGCGCTGGCCAGAGCTGTGGTCCACAGGGGGACCTTCTTCTCGCTGAGCCCACATGTTCTGTGAAGACATGACGTGTGGGGCATGTATGTGGTAGGAGTGGGGGGAAACCCTGGACCAGACGTCAGGAGACCTGGGCTTGGGCCACCTCCAGTTTCCTGTAGCAGTAATGGTAGATTCAATGGTAGATTCTTTCAACAAAGTTTGTAAGTCCGAGAATTCTGTATAACTTGAACTTAGGTATTTTTTCTCTGTCTGAAAGTGCCAGGGCCCCTCTGAAGGACAGCCGATATTTTTGAGAATAGTGACTGAAGGAGGAGAGAAAGCAAAATTTCAAGGTTCATGAGTTGAGGCTTATCCATAGACATGGTCCTGGGAGTCAGGGAGTTGTCAGGGGGAAGAAAGTAGAGGAGCAGGGTCAGAACTAGGATGAGGCTGTATTTGAATCACCATGGTAAAAATAGAGATCCCGGGGCCTTCGTGCAGAGGGGTCACGCTTCAGCTGGTTTTCAGATGGCTCACCCTATGGCACAAAATTTAAGGAGGCATCACTCTTAGAGTAGTCAGGTACTAACATTCCGCTTGCTAGTGACTACCTCCTTACACTTTGAACCGTAGGCTCCTGCTGCCTTACCCTGGTGGTGGTATTCTGTCCAAACCAGGGAAACAGCCAGGGCCCTCAGAATAGCTCATCTGGGAAGGAAGGAGTAGCAGAGAGAAAGAGAAGGGAGCCTTCTTAGGTAGCAGAGCAGAGAAGGATGGCCAGGAAGAGGCCGGTCTCAGTGTAATCTAAAACCCACACTTTTTTTTTTCAGTTTTATGGAGGCTTATGATTGACAAACTTGTGATTGTAAAATTAAAGTGTGCATCTTAATGATGTTGATGTCTATGTGCATTGTGAAAGGGTTCCTCTCGTCTAGTTTATTAACACATCTATCACCTGTTTTAGACATATTTGTTTACTTACTTGTAGACATATTTGTTTACTTACTTTTTGGTGAGAACATTTAAGTTATATACTCTTAGCAAAATCTAATCATACGTTTCAGTGTTATAAACTACAGTCACTGTATTATAACTTACATGAGTTGTAAGGTGAACAAGATGCTCAGGCCTTCCATGGAAGGAACTTGGAAATGAGCTCCATTGCTCTGTGTGTAGCTGTAGGTTTGCTGTGTCTGTGGAAAGAAGTGAGTTCAGGAGCTTTTTGTATATCATCATCTTGAACCAGAACCCCTTTATTGATTGCTTCCCTACCCCCTGAATATGGGCCATACTTTCTTATTGTGTGTGTGTGTGTGTGTGTGTGTGTGTGTGTGTGTGTGTGCATGCCTCACCATTTGTTGTTGGAAACTGGATTTTAAATGATATAACACATCAACTCTGGAAATCAGATTCTCCCTCTTCCCTGGTGTTTATTGTTGATGTTGTTTGTTTAGTGACTTTTCTGAACAAATTCTGTAATGTCTATGTATTCTTTGTCATGTGTGGCCACTGAAGTCTCTGCTCAGTCAGCTTAGTGGTCAGCTAAAGACTGGACAGAGATTTGCTTTAGATGCCTAGAACCAATAAGTCTGTCAGTCTTTGCAGAGGCTCTAGGGGCATGTTGGGGCAGGCCTTCAACAATCAGCCAGGAAGTTTACAACTCTGCCTTAGCCTTCACTTCCTACTTTTTTAGAGCATCAAGGTTAACCAGAGATGAGAGCTTAGGACCTTCCTGAAGTCTTTCCTAAATAAGTACACAGCCCTGGGTACGCGCACATTCCTATGCATATGCATGCTTTCTAGATTCTCTGGAATATTTCAAAATCCCCTTATGGACACCTTATTCCCCAGCTTTTTATTTTAAGGTTTTTGATTAGCTTATTGTTTGCCCCAACTGTTATCCATTGCCTCAGGCAGCCATAGAGGCCCACGATTGTCTTTGATTGTTTTCAACAGACCTCCTTAGGGAAAAAGCTCTTCATCCTGGGCAAGCTCAGAGTCCAGTCAAAGTAAGATGGCCTTGCAAAAGGGATCTTCCAGACAGTTCAAATAATGACTGCTCTCTGGAAATGAGGCTTTTTGAAGGAGCTCCAAACCTCTTCTACCTGTGACTACCAAGCTGCTGATTTTCCCTGTGATCATGGGATGTTGGTTCCTAAGGCTACTTCAGCGCTGGAGAGAGGGTGATGGAATTAGAGCAAATTAAAATGCCATAAAGCAGGGCGCCTGGGCGGCTCAGTCGGTTAAGCGTCCGACTTTGGCTCAGGTCATGATCTCACGTCTTGTGGGTTCGAACGCCACGTCGGGCTCTGTGCTGACAACTCAGAGCCTGGAGCCTGCGTTGGATTCTGTGTCTCCATCTCTCCCTGCCCCTCCCCTGCTCACACTCTGTCTCTCTCTGTCTCTCTGTCTCTCTGTCTCAAAAGTAAATAAACATTAAAATGCCATAAAGGCTCACTGTTCTTACCAAGATTGTGTCCTTTTTCTTGAATAAACACTTTCCATATTAAGCCCTTGGTTAATTTCCAGACTTTTGAGGAAGTTGATTCTGATAATTTTTTGTCAGTTTTCTCCTTGCTTTTGTGAAGAAGAGAATTTTCAGAGGGCTTTACTCTGGCATTTTCACTGACATCACCTGTAACATATTTGAAATGCCCTTCTCTGTGATTGCCTTCTCATTTCTTAAAACACAGCTCAAATGTCTCCTCTATTATAAAGCCTTTTCTGTGTCCTCTGGGCAAAGGACTCGATTATTTCTTTATCTTCCTATACATCTATGTTGATGCCCCTGTTATTTCACTTTTCACAAATAACAATTATTTATACCTGTTCCTGTGTCTTCCCTCAGCCTGCAGTTTCCTAGTTTGTGACGTATTCATTCTCCATGCCCAAACTAATTCCAGACACACAGTAACTATTCATCTATGTAGGCAGAGGGGTATTTGTTTTAGGGGATCTCAGAGCCTAGCCAGGGAATTCTCAGCACCCGCCACCAGTTCTTTCCTCCTCCTTCTGTGATTCATAGCTGACCTCTGTCTCTTCATTGTATTAGAAGTGTGGGGTGCTGTGTGTGACTACCATAAGCTCAGAGTGGACACACTGAATGTAAGAGGAAAATAGCAAAAATAAAGGCTGTGTGGATGAGGTTCAACAGTAATAATCATAATAGTGATAGCAGCTAATAGTTACTGAGTAGATTCTATGCTAGATATCAGGCTAGGAGCTTTACATTCAGTATCTCCTTCATTTCAAACATCAGTCCCATGAGGTGGGTACTATTTCCTTATTTTACAGGTGAGACAGTAAGGGAAGTGGCAGATCTGGGGTTAGGTGAAAGCCCGTATTCCTAACTGTTCTATCTGAGGGGTCCGTGGGAAGCATTTGGAACAGGGGAAGCCACACAAGTCTTTTTTCTTCCTTGGGACCTGTTCTGCCTCTCTGAAGAGCTGTGGTTCCCAGGCGTGCTCAGCTCAGCCGGGCCGCTTTGTGCTTTGAAGCAAGATAGCACTGGGGGCTCCTGTAGTAACTGGTCCCCAGGGCAGCTGGGGGGAGAGGCCCCATTACCTCAGCATTGGGGTGACAGGTGTAGCCCTGAGGAGAGAAACAACTAAGATTCCTCATTATCATCCCAATTCCAACATGGTGACAGCCCCACACTGCTGGGAAAGCCAACCCACACAGAGATGAGATGTAATCCAGAGGGCTCAGAAACATTTCAACAAATGCTAATATCAGTCTTTCCAATACAGCCCTGTCAGCAGGAAGGGGGAATGTGCTAGCATGCACGGGGCACACTGTTTGGCACAAGGGACCTGGTTGCTAAGCAACAGTAGCTGGCCTCCCCTCCTCCCTATAACCTTTTTCTCTGTTTCTAAGCTTCTAGTTAGCAGATGGGAGGGCCTGAGGCTGCCCAGCCCAGCCCAGCCCTTGGCCCCTTTCCCTGCAACAAGGGGTCTATTCATGGTTTCTGAGCAGATTTATTGTCTCTTTGGCACGCGCGTGCGCGCACGTGTGTGTGTGTGTGTGTGTGTGTGTGTGTGTGTAGTGGGGGGAGGATAAAGGGAGGGGCCCTATGTGAACTAGGGAAACCTCACCCTCCAACCAAGTTGGCTGGGCTATTTAATCAATGCTGATCCAAGAACAGGAGCAGAACCCTGACTAGCAGACCCTGAGGCTTTACATTGGTGCCACTGACCCAAATGGTAAGGCTGTACCTACATCTGTGCTATCCCTGACCTGGTCTCTCTCTCTCTCTCTCTCTCTCTCTCTCTCTCTCTCTCCCACAGGGCATCTAGGGATGCCTAGACCAGTGAGGAAAGGCAGAGAGAGAGAGAGAGAGGTAAACGAGCACAATATAGGGCCAAAACAGGTGCCTTATGGGTTGAAGGAAACTTCTTAGAGCAGTGATGTCTAGCTATGTCTTAAAGGGTCCTAGGAGTCAGCTACATGGGAGAAAGGACAGCAAGTGCAAAGTCTCTGTGGTGTGAGAGCACGTGAAGGCCTGGAGGACTGGCATGTGTGTTAGTATGATCCTGAATTCCACTGAGGAGGGAGTCATGCTGGCAACTAGGGATGGAGAGGTGAGGAAGGGTGAGATCACAGGGGATTTTGTGAACCATGTCTTAGGACTTTGGATTTATCAGACTACAGAGATTCATTTGGTACTTTATTATTATTATTATTATTATTATTATTATTATTATTATTTTAGAGGGTGAGGGGAGAGGGGCAGAGGGAGAGAGAGAGAATCTTAAGCAGGCTCCACACTCAGGGAGGAGCCCATGATTGAGCAGGGCTCGATCCCATGACCTGGAATCATGACCTGAGCTGAAATCAAGAGTCGGACGTTCAGCCAACAGAGCCACTCAGACGCCTCTCATTGGGTCCTTTAAAGATGAGATTAACTTGCTCATGTTTGAATTTTAGGATTGCCCTGACATGGAGAATGAATGGAGACAAGAACTAGAGGAGGGAGATTACTTGTTGGGTAGTAATGGTGATCACTCTTATTTTACAAATGAGAAAACTGAAGTTTGGAGAGGTGTTAGGCTGCAGACCTAGCTTTGAACTGCTGTTCCAGTATTTCCCCTAAGATCTTATTTTCCATTACTCTTCTTCACGGCACATGAACTTCAGGCAAACATATAACTTACTCTGCTCTGTGCTTTTCCACCCCCATGCTTTTGCCTCTTCAGTCGCCTAGAACACCCAATGCCCATATATGTCCATGTAGGCCCCGTGCGTCTCCGAGGGCCTGTCTCAGGCTGCCTTTTCTGGGAAGCCTTTTTTGATCTCCCCGGTGAGAAGTAAGCTCTGCTTCTGAATGCCAATGGTGGTGAAACTGAACTTCCCTTCTGTCACTTAACATGTTCTGCTTTTTTTACATGACCTATTGTCAGGACTCCACTGCAGATTCTTTGGGGGCAGCTGGGGAGTGTTCCATGTTGGTTTATTTTGAATTCCCTACAGTGTCCCCCATTGTGGCCTATCCACTTGGGCTAAATATGGTGCATTGTGCAGGGGCACTTCCTACTCTGACACAGGAGGGGAAGAAGAAGGCTGGGGTCTGGAGGCCTGAGGAGGGATGTGGAGAGACTCAGTGGTTGCCCTTGATAGCTGTGGGAGGCAAGGGGAGTGGGTGGTGAGGAGTCTGGGTTTCAGAGTCAGCCCAGTCTGGGTTTGAATACCCGCTCTGATGCTTACTGGCCTTGTAAGAATAAGGTGGGTGAGGTTAGGGGATCCAGGGGAGCGGAGAAGGCCTGGAGGGGCATCGGCATCGGTGGGAAGACAGAGAGAGTGTCTAAGATGAAGAAAAGGCAGTGAGTGCACAGCCGAGGTTAGAGAGTGGGGGCTTGTAGTGGGCTGTGACTTCTTACCGTGGTGTGGGGATCCTGAGTGACCGACAGTTATTTTCCCAGAGCCTGATGCCGGATGGCCAAGCCCACATGGAGCCTCAGTATGCAGAGGAGGGTCCAGGACCTGGGATCTTCAGAGCAGAGCCAGGAGACCCACTGAGGAGGCCTGAGGCCCAGCAGCAGCCCAGTAGGCGAGATTGGGCTATGGGGAATGATAGGGTGGAGACAGTGAGTGGATAAGCTGTCCACATTCCCCAGACCCTTCATGGGCCAGTCCCAAATTACCGATGGTGAGAGGCAGCCTCACTGCTCCTCCCGGAACCGCTTTGGCCGTTTCCCAGTTTGGGGACTGAGTGGGCTCTGTGGTGATGGGGCAGGGGGAGGTGGGCAGGGACAGTGGGAGCAAACTCCCACCACAGCCCAGTGGCTGCCGTGCCCCGTGGAGGTGCCTCAGGGCAGAGTGAGGCTGGCAGTCAGGAGCGGGGCACCCAGACTCCTCTGCCCTCTCCCACAGCCTCTCGGGCGGGGCGCTGGTGCTCAAGGCGGCGCGGCTGCGTGGGGCTGGGCGCCCTGGCGCTGCTGGCTGGTGTGAGCGTCGGCTCATGGCTTCTCGGTCAGTGCTGGGGCCCTTCGGTGCTCTGGGGAGGGCTGGAGAACAGGATCTGGGGGTTCCTTGTTGCAAGACACAAGCGGGTGTAAAGGGCAGTCGGGAAGAGCGTCTTTCTGATCTACCCAGAGCTGACAGCAAGGGAGAAGTGATGGATTTGCAGCTGGAGGGATTTAGGCTCCGTGTAAAGAATGTTTTAGTCCTACAGTGAGAAGTGTAAGGTACTTGAATGGATGACCCGGGGAGGCCCAGGGCAGACGTTTTCTAGAAATCATTCCCAGTCAGAGAGAGACGGAGACAGGGACAGACAGAGTGTGCTCTCCTCGGGGTGTTAGTTGGGGGACCCGCCTAAGGCTGGGTGGTACCTGAGTCCCCAGGCAGCTGCTTTTGTCTCCCTCTGTTGCAGGGGTCTTGTTCTGCCCCTTGGCCCTCTCCTTGGGAATCCCTCCCTTCTCCTAGCCTCTTCTCTGTGACCTCTCCCTGTCCTTGTCCTCTGAAGTGCTGTATCTGTGGCCAGCCGCCTCTCAGCCATCTCCCGGGAACTTGCAGGATGAGGAGATGCCTTTGAGCTGCTCAGAGGCCAGTGGTGAGGAAGCCCTGCTCCCTTCGCTTCCCAGAACAGGTGGGCCACACCTCCAAGGCAGCAAGACTGCCTTCTTCTCAGCCCTGAGCCCCTTCAGAGCGCTGGGCTCCCCACTTCTGGCCAGGGGCAAAGAGGACCAAAATGGAAGGCCATGAATCCACTGCCTGCATCCGGGTCTCCTCCTCTGGTGGGAAGGGAGTGGCATGGTCCAGCCTCAAAAAGTGGATCTCTGGTTCGGAGCATCCAGCACACCCTGGGGACTGTTTTGACCTCTAGCCGAGGCACAGACAGGGGTCATTAAGGCCTCTTTGGGTCCCCGCACGGCCAGGTCCAGTTCCCCCTGGCCACTCTGCCCCTCTACCCCTCAGCAGGTAGGATGTGACTTTTATGCTGTGCCTTCAGTATCTTTCAGAATCAACCCTGAGGGCTTCTTGCTGGCAGTACAGGTGAGGGCTCGGCCAGACTGGCTCCTGGTCTGCCACGAGGGCTGGAGCTCTGCCCTGGGGCTGCGGATCTGCCAGAGCCTGGGACATCTCAGGTAACTGGGGCCAGGCTAGGGGCCCGGGGAAGGTTGCAGGCTGGTGGTAGGAAAGGGGGAGTTGGAGACCTCTATCTGCCCGTCCCCATCAAAGTGCTCAGGAACTGGCAAGAGGTCACTTTGGCCATCTTCTGGCCTCTGGACACGATGGTACCCCAGCCTGTTTCTCTCCTTTGAGCAATACTGCTTTTTAACAAATATAAATCCCAGAAGTCATTGTCAAAGTCTTGCTCAGTGAGGGTACTGTTGGGTGGATTGTATATCACGTATATCCCGGTCATGATTAACTGCCATCTCCTGTGCTACAGTGTAAACCGATTTCCTCCCGTTCTGTTCCCCTCTTCTGCCAAGACTCACTCACTACAAGGGAGTGAACCTGTCTGACATCCAGCTCAACAGCTCCCAGGGGTTTGCTCAGCTCTCTCCAGGTCTGGGAGGCTTCCTGGAGGAGGTGTGGCAGCCCAGGTAGGGCTTCTGAGGAGAGTGAGTGGGGTCCCTTACTTCCTGGTGAACAGTCCGGCAGAAATCTTCCTGTCATGGGAGGCTGGTAGCAAAGACATTGGCCGTATGATATAGGACACAGAGGAACATTTCCCAGTCTGAAATCACAAACTCCGTTCCCATGAGTGGGGATTCACTCTGCCAGGAGAGCCGGGATGCTGTGGGTTTGAGACACTAGAACGATCGAGGCATTAGGCTGCTGGGGCCAGTAAGAGCAGGTGAGAGAAGAGGGCTTTGGTCCAGCAGGAATGGAGGTTTGCTAAGAAGGAGGAGTGGGAGAGGAGAGCAAAGGGTGGGGGATAGAGAAGAGAGAGTAAGCCCAGGAGGGGCATGGGACAAAGCTCCCTGTTCTTCCTTCAGTCCCTTATCCACTCATCCACCGAAAACACGTCCATTTGGGGGCTCTTAGTGGGCACAGTTGGACTTTCTTGTCTGTAACTTGGGGCCCTGTCTAGGACAACCCTCAAGGGCCACAATCTCCGCTGGTACCCCGGAGTGGGGCAATGGGCCAGGGTAGCAGTGCTGTCCTGGGGGCCTGTGAATGAGGAGGGGGCTGGAGCTTGGGGCGGGGGTGGGAAACAGAGGGGGGCTGCACCGGAGGCCTCCTCTGTCTCCACCTGGCCTCCATGCCCTCAGGTGGGCCCCTGTCCAGCTTCTTGCTGCCATCTCCATTTTGCAGGGACAGCTGCGCTTCTGGTCAAATCGTTTCCCTCAGATGCTCTGGTGAGTCAAGTGTCCAGTCCAGGAAGGCGGCAGTGGGAGGAAAGGGTCTCCCCACCGTCCTGAGTGTGGAGAGCCACACAGAGTGGGTGTGGGATGGGGTTCCTTGCCCACCTTCCCCTCTGCCTGCCGGTCACCTTCTTGCAGACACAGTTCCATCTCAACAGAGCCCCGTCCACTCCTCTGTCGTGTCCCCCACCAGCCACCGATCTGGTTGGATGATCTTGCTTCTCTTCCTAGCACTATCTGTCTTCACTTCTGAGGCTCCTTCCCGCTTTCCTCTGGAGAGCCCCTAGGGGGATTACTATAGGCCGTTAACCGGTTAGCAACTTTAGGAGACTAAGGAAGGTGGTAAACCAGGGGCTGCATGGGAGACAGTCTGCAGAGCTCCTTGCGTGTGACCCCAATCATCCGTCTGTGTCTTCACCTCTCCTGTTGCATGCATCCCTCTACACACCAACATTCTGACCCCTCCTGTGGGACAGGCATTTGGTTAGGTGTCGGGGCTCTGCACACAATGCAGGCCTGAGTGTGGGCCTCCGTGAGCTCGCAGACTGATTTCTGCCTTCTCATACCCCCAATTCAGGGTTGGAAGAAATAAATCAGAGCTGTCCACACTGGACCGTGCTCCCCGAGAGTTAGGACCAATCTATCACCCACCTCTCTTCCCTAGTCACCATCTCACTCATGCTTTCCTGTTTGCAGAGTGTGGGACGAGGCCCCTGGCTTCCCGGATAGTTGGCGGTCAGACCGTGGCTCCCGGGCGCTGGCCCTGGCAGGCCAGTGTGGCCCTGGGCTCCCGGCACACGTGTGGGGGCTCTGTGCTGGCCCCACGCTGGGTGATGACGGCCGCACACTGCATGCACAGGCAAGTCTCGGGGGCTGCTGGGGAGGACACGGCCTCAGTTGCCTTTTCCGTTTGGCCGTTGGTATGTCCATGTCGAGGGCGCCTGGGTGGCTCAGGTCATGATCTCACGGTTCTTGGGTTCGAGCCTCTCGTCGGGCTCTGTGCTGACAGCTCGGAGCCCGGAGCCTGCTTCGGGTTCTGTGTCTCCCTCTCTCTCTGCCCCTCCCCACTCGCACTCTGTCTTTCTCTCTCTCAAAAATAAATACAAACATAAAAATTAAAAAAAAAAGTCAACGTCGAACAGTCTGCCTCCCCATGTGCGTCCTCAGGGGCACGGATTGCGAAGTGCTCTCCCCGTTCAGTGCCAAGAACAATTTGCATGAGTAGCAGCAGTAAGACAAAGACTGGTTCTCTGTGCTGGCTCAGTTTTGAAGTTTTCAAAATACTTTCGTATTCACAGCGCTCTGTGCTTCTTAATGTTTAGCACAAGTGTCATTAAATCACCTTCCGGGTAATTATTTGCTTAATGTCTCTCCTCCCCTTTAGACTGGAAGCTCCCCAGGAACAGGGACTCTCAGTCTTGTTTACCCCTGGGTCTCTTTCTTGATTTGTCCACGGCCATGTCCCCATGGCCTAGAACAGTCCTGAAATACAATAGGTGCGTAATAAATACTGGTTGGAGCAAGGAAGGGATGAATGATGAGCAAATGAGCTCTTTGGACCTCTTCTTTTGGCGGCGGGCAGGGCAGTAGTGCACTCCTCACTTCACAATGAGGAAACTGAGGCTGGGAGAGGTGAGGTGTCTTCCCCATGGTCACAGGTAGTAAGTGGAGAGGCAGGACTCCCAGAACTTTTTCTGACTCAGAGTTAGGAGGTCACACAAGCCCCTTTGATGTTCGTTGCAAAATGTGGAGGGGACTCATTCAGGACAGAGGGGCTGGGGGGTTGCAGATGACCCCCAGTGTCTCATGTCTCTGGCCGTTCTGCATATTTATTAAGCGCCTACTGTGTGCCCAGTATCTTGCCAGCTGCTGCGACGATACTAAGAGGCCTGGCCCCTGGGTCCTGCGAGTGGCCAGCCTGGTGATGGGGGCTTCCATTAATGGTTTCTCCGGCCAGCTTCCTCCATCCGCCGGCATGCTTATGTCAGGCTCTTCTGCCCCTCCCTTCCCTGGGCTCAGCACGGCTCCTGTGTGTAGTTTTAGGCTGTCCCGGCTGTCCAGCTGGCGGGTGTACACGGGGCTGGTGAGCCACAGTGCCGTCAGGCCGCACCAGGGGGCTGTGGTAGAGAGGATCATCCCTCACCCCCTCTACAGCACCCAGAATCACGACTACGACGTCGCCCTCCTCCATCTCCGGACACCGCTCAACTTCTCAGGTGAGGCACCGGCCAGGAACGAACAGGCTGCGGGCCGTGGAGGGAGCGGGGCAGGCCCTGGGACGCCTGAGAGGTGAGCTCCCTTCTGAGTTCCCGCCCAGCGCTGTAAACCTTAACACACTCAGTTCATCGGATGAGCTCTGCCATCTCCTGGACCTCAGCTTCACCCAGGCTTGCGCAGGCGCTTTTGGGGACAAAGGTTCTGGCCCTTTTCGCAGCTGGGCTGCAAGCGGGACTTGCCTCCAAGTCCCCAGCGGAGCTCCTGGCTGCTCTATCTACCAACAGACCGCCCCTCCCCCGTCCCCATGCCACAGCGTGACATGCTACATGGTTTTCCAGATGTCTTTCCTTCAACTCTCATAACAACCCTGACAGGTAGATGAGACAGGTATATACAGACAAGGACAGTGACACTTAGTGAGGAGAGGGATGCTCTACAAGGTCACACGGCACATGCTTCCCGAACCTGGTGTCCGGGCTCCAGGGCTGCTTCTTTACAGCACCTGCCCTCGAAGAGCAAGCCCCCCCAGCGTGCATGTGCATGTGCGTGCTCACCAGCACACACACACACACACACACACACACACACACACACACACACACACACAGAAACACACGCACACACTCACCCAGTGCTCACGCAAGTACCCACGTGCACGCTCTCTCACACACACGCACACACTCACATACACTCAGTGCTCCTCTCTCCCACCTCCACCCATGGCCTTGGGTTTCCCAAATCCCAGTGTTGCTTCATACCCTTGGGCCTACGTGACTCTGAACTTTTGCTCAACAGTTCATATTTCTAAATTGACTTAAGTACATTTATTTTTCCTAATGTTTATTTTTGAGAGAGAGGGGGAGAGAGAGACGGAGCATGAGCAGGGGAGGGGCAGAGAGAGAGGGACACACAGAATCTGAAGCAGGCTCCAGGCTAGGAGCTGTCAGCACGGAGCTCGACACGGGGCTCGAACCCACAAGCAGTGAGATCATGACCTGAGCCGAAGTCGGATGCTTAACCGACTGAGCCACCAGGTGCCCCTAAGTTGACTTAAGTACCTTTAAAGGGGGAACTTCAAGCTACTGCCTAATTGGAGAGCCCACATTACTTGTAGCAAATAGGTAACAACCATGAAAACACAGAGCAAAAACGAGCCAGGGTTCAAGTCGTCTGCAGAATTTGGCGTCTGGGCCTGCTGTCTCTGTATTTAGGGGGAAGTTGACAGGCACTGGGAGAGCCACAGAGTGGCACCCCATGGAATCTTTCTCCATGATGTAGTTCGAGGGACTGAAGGAGAACCCAGAAGAAAACCCTTCCTCCCCTCACGCATCAGTGATTATTTAATGGCATGTCTATGTGCCACCTGACAAGTGTGGGCCCCAACCATAGGACTTGCCACACTTTTGGAAACAATTCCGCAAGAGGGATCCAACACCCCAATTGAAGTCCCAAAGGAGTACAGATGCTCGGAAGGAATTCTCGTTCTCCCTCAGTCCCCGGGTTGGGGGTGTGCACTGCCCAGCCTAGAAGGCACCCTGCACACTGCAGTTTATACATTGTCCTCTGTGCAAATGGTGGCCCCCCTTGCAATGTGGTCTGGTGCACGACCTGCACAACCTTACAGGAGGCCTGGTTGGTGGAGGCCGGGAACCAGGGCTGTTTGAGAAGGGGGTGAGGAGGAACTGCCAGGCCTGGTTGTTCCCCGAGGCTGAGGGTGAGGTGGTGGGGAAGGGAAGCTGAGCCTGAGTGGAGCCCAGAACCACCTGCTTCTCTACAGACACCGTGGGTGCTGTGTGCCTGCCAGCTGAGAAGCAAGATTTCCCAAGGGGCTCACAGTGCTGGGTGTCTGGCTGGGGCCACACCGACCCCAGCCACAGTGAGTCAGCTCCCAGGGCCCTGGGTACAAAAGGGGTGGGGGAGTGGGGGAGCATCCTCCCCCCAGGTGACGCACCTCTACCTCCCATGTCCACCTCCCCCCCGGGCCAAATGGCAGTGCCAACCCCCTTTTTCTCTGGTGTCATCGTTGGCCTCAGTCTCCCCTGCCTGGGTCTTCCTGGGAGAACACCCCCTGAGTTTCCCCTGAAGCCAGGCCTTTTATACCCCTGCCCTTTTTCTGGCCTTCTTCACTCTTAAGTCTGACAGACCCCTGCCTCCTTCCCGGGGTCCACAGCTCCCACCTTGGGCTCTGCTCTTTGGGTCTCGTGTCTCCGGGGCCTCTAACCACCTTCCCTCCAGCTGCTGTGTCTTCCTGGTCTTGCTTTGTGCCCCACGGCCCGGCTCTGTATCCCTCCATCTCCATGTCTGCCTCCCGCAGCCCACAACTCAGACACGCTGCAGGACACGGTGGTGCCCCTGCTGGGCACCCGGCTCTGCAACAGCTCCTGCATGTACAGCGGGGCCCTTACCCCCCGCATGCTGTGTGCCGGCTACGTGGACGGGAGGGCCGACGCGTGCCAGGTGCAGCAGTGAGCGGGACCGTGGTCGGGGGCGGGGATGAGGGGTTTCCTGCTGGGGCTTGGCCCCTGGTCTGAGCAGCCTCTCTAGGAGGATGGGCGTCTAGGCGAGTTGAGTAGTGCAGCTAAGGATTAATGGAGGGACGAGGCGAGCGGAGATCCGTGCTGGAAGCAGAAGGGGCCTAGCGTAGAGGGCGTGCTTTGGGGAGTTCTGGTGCGCCTCCACCGGGAAGGACTAACTGCCCGCTTCTCTGTGTCTCTACGTCTGGATCCCTCAGGGTGACAGCGGGGGCCCCCTGGTGTGCCTGGACGGGGGCACGTGGCACTTGGTGGGGGTGGTCAGCTGGGGCCGTGGCTGCGCGGAGCCCAATCACCCTGGCGTCTACGCCAAGGTTGCCGAGTTCCTGGACTGGATCCATGACACTGCGAGGGTGAGTGTGGGGGCAGGGGTGGGCGGGCAGCTTTATAAAGGACCCAACCCTTGGGTGATGCTCAGCTCTTAGGTCTGGGCGTTGCTTGGGGCTGGAGAATGGTCCCTAGATGGGGAGGAGGAAGTGATGCTTATAGCACCGAATGCATTGGATTTCTATCAATTTAAGTATTAGCTAGGGAAGAGTGAACCTGAGTTTGTAGCCCAGATCTGCCATTTACTGGGTGAGCTTCGGCCCGTTCCTAACCTTGGCAAGCCCCAGTTTCTTGGTAGTAGCTCACGGCTACCTCGAATGCTCCTGCGACGATGTAGTGAGGTAAGATTACCACGACACAGCCGCGCAGCCCTAGGCTTGTGGTGGGTGGTCCTCATGTTGTTCGTGGGCGTATTTCCGACCATCATTCGTTCCTTCTTTCTAAGGCAGTTGTGAGTGCCTGCACTCCCTGCACTTTGGAGAGAGCTCGGCATTTTGCAGTGTGGGTTCAGCAGGGGATTAATTCTTGTGTGACATCAGGCAAGCCACTTGGCTTCATCCGTTCAGTGGGAGGGCCCAGGAGGATAATGTGCATGAAGACAGGTCCTCTGTGTAAAGTACTTAACAGATGCAGGGCGTGATGATGAGAAGCATCTCTCCCCAGGGTTGGGCACAGGGGCAGGTGGCCGGTAGTACATTTTAGAGTTTCAGGGGACACATACGCCCCTGTTCTCATTCAAGCCTCACAGAAAACCTAGAGAAATAGTTTTAGCTGCATTTGATAGAAGTGGAAACCAAGGTTCTGAACGGTGGTTTCCTCAAATGGAAATTTCTCAGCTGGTAGGTGTTGGGGCCATCATGGGTCTGGCTCCTTCCTCCGTCAGCCCAGGCCCCCCTCTCCCAGCCCTGTTCCTCCTCCACCGCACCACACGCAGCCTCACACTTCTTCCTGGGTCTCTGGCAGGCCCGCCAGATGGAGGAGGAGCTGCAGACCCAGGTGCCGAAGGCACGGACCTCCTTTCGCACAAGACAGTCATCGCCCGCAGGCCAGCCTCCGGGTCCGGGCCTCTCCTCTCAGGCCCTGGTTTTGAGTCCCTCTTTCTCACCAGGGAGCCTCAGTAACAGGAGAGCCGATGGGGCTGGGCTGGAAAAGTGGGGGGAGGGGCGGGTGAGGAAGATGCTGCTGGCGGCAGCTGGGCACCCGCCTTCCCCCCCTCTGCCCTTCCCTGCACGCATCTTTTGGGAGGATGCTCCGGGATGCCCTGGGACCGCTTTCTCCATGTCTCTCAGGCAAGGAAAGTGCCTCCTTAGAGGAGCCCCTGGCCCCGAGGCTTCTGGGCAGATGGGGTCAAGGCTGGGCAAGCCCATGCAGTCAGGATCCTCCCCACTCTGCATGTTCTCAAGTGGCTGTGGCTGACCCGACCGGGCAGGGTCGGGGACATTTAAGAATGCTCTGGTTGGCCTTCAGTTAGGACTTTGCTTTTATAACGACAGTTCTGTGAACTGGTTCAAGGACTGCTGTCTTGGAGTGAAGTGATACAGGGTCTCAGTCCCTCATTTTCTCTTGCTCTCTGTGTCTCTCTTTCTCTCGTACACACACACTCTCTATCTGTGTCTCTGTCTCTGTCGGTCTCTCTTTCACACACACACTCTTTGTCTCTGTCTCTCTTTCTCTCTCTCACACACACATACACGCTAAAAGGATAGAATTACAGTTTTCCTCCCATACATGTTTCTTAAATCTCCGGATCTGACTCCTGCTCCTCTCTCTAGAATCTGGGCATTCACTTATTCAATTCTTTATATTTCTTGAATCTACGTGTCATAACCTGCAGCAAAGAGCCCCCGCCGTCCAGATGGGCTGATGCACAGGTTTGAGGACCTTCCCCCCACCCCAAGTCAGTGCTGTCTTGGAAGGCTCTGGCTTCCTCATGAGACCTCTGTCTCCTTGGCTCCTGTTCCAGCACTGGGCCTTCTGTCTCGGGGAGATTTCTTTCTGAGTTTATGCCCAGTTAGCATTTTCCTGGTTAAGCTTCTCCCCGACTCTCTTCTCTCTAGCAATTAAAATGCACTTGGCATCTTGTTTCTAAAAAGTGCAATGAATTTTTTATGGTGCTTACCCAAGGAAATGCAATTAGCGTTTAGCAATAACAACTTTTTCATGAATTTATCAGCATTTTTTTGGAGGGGTAGTACAAATGAATATTCATTCCTGGAGGGTCTGCTCACTTTTGGAGAAGTGCACTAAAAAATAAGGACCTCGATTTACTGTCGCTGTATTACCTGGGAGGGGTTGCTGGGAGTTGGCTCTCACATTGCAGAAGTGGTGGGGGAGAGACTCTGGCAGGTGACAGACAGCCTCATCCCCCCGCCCCCACCACCCGGCTCTTAGATCTCCAGCCTCTTCCCTGAGCTCGAACATTTACCACCTGACTCTGGTGAGTCCCCATCTCAAGAGGCAGGTTCAGGGCAGCTGATCCCCCTGGGCAGGAAAGCGTTACCTGCAAATCCATCAACCATAATCTTTTCAGTGTTTCTCATGTCCCTGTGAGTGTTTGCATATTTAAAGGGAGGTTTTCCTTTACCATAGTCATTGTAGCCGGTTAATAATCAGTAACATGGGGCTATTACAGTTTATCAACACAGCTCACGTGTACCTCATTGAGATCTCACACTAGCTATGCGGTGAAGATATTATTATTGTGCCCACTTTATAGGCAAGAAAATTAGTTCAGAAAGATGAAGCATCTCCCCAAGACCAGCCACTAGTAAGCGCCAGTGAACCCTGGATCTTTTTATTCCACACCCACATCACCGTTTGGCACATGGATGAACGAGATGGTCCAGTGTTGCACAGCAGTGTAGATGTGAAAGGTTCTTTATCACCTAGTGGAGTCACCTGCCTACACAAATGCATCGCCATCCCTGCTTTTTATAGGTGAGGCAACCAAAACCTGGGGAGAAGTGGCTCCTGCCAGAGACACTTCTTAGGCAATATTCTGACAGATTTCCAGTTCTCCGTGAGATTGATGGCCTGACTTAAACGTTACAAATGAGTATCTTCCACAGGAGGACGATAAAGAGAACCCTAATTAGAGAATTTGCTAAAAGTGATTCCCTGTTTACCTTCAGAAGATCCCAGGATCTTTCATCAAGCTACCAGTCAGATCTGCAGACTCAGAGGCTCCCACCTGCTCTTCCTTTGTTGGCTGGCACCCGCCAATCCAACTCTTAGGAAAACGAGGAGAAAGAGTGCCTGGGCTCTTTCTCCTGGGCCAGCTGCTGGAGTGCAGCGGTGGGGATGGGGGCAAGGAAGGGTGGGAAAATTCAGGTCCAGAAGGATTTTAATGAGGACCAGCTGGGTGCCCAGCTGTGTTAAGCTCTGTAGGGAATTCAGAGGTTGAGAAACTGACTGCCTTATTGGAGTCAGTATTTGTAATACTGACTTATTTGTAATAAATTATTAGTGGCCAGCCAGGCACAAAGCTGCGTGGTGAGGCAATAATTGCGAAGGGAGCTCTAGGGGACTATCGTGGAATAAGTCAGGGCATTTCTGTGCAGGAAACTTGTCTGTCCCTTCTGCCACCTGCCTGGGCAGAGCTTGTGAGCCCCAGGAGAATTTGTAAGCAGGTTGCTCCTGGCTGCCATGCCCAGGGTGGAAACGTTCTCCTTTTCTGTGCTTTCGGGGTCTGGAAGGTATAGTGGGATGCAGGCTCTCTCTACTTGTTAGAACTTCCGTGGGGTCCTGCTTTTCCTAGAAGGGCTGCTGTGAATGAGGGGGCAGGCCTGCCATTCCTGAGGAACATTTCTCAAGCTCTTTCCTACATTTTATTTTTGGAAGTGCTGGGCTCACCCACAGTAGGACAAAACTGGAAATGCTATAAATGCTAAAAGCTGGTACAGCAGCTGTCAGGGGATGGTTTTCCCCAGTCTCTCTATTGCCTTCTGTGCTCTGCCCTCTCCTGGCCATGCACTTAGGACCCTCCAGGCTAGTGAAGAGAGAACCCAGCTACACTATTCAGCCTCTCTCAGCATATCTGGTCCGGATCCCCCCACCCCTCTACTCAGACACATCAGAATGCACTCTTGGGGTACACTTCACCCTTGGGGCTCTGCCTCCTGCTGACCCATTGGAGCCCATTGCTCACGGCTGTTTAAACTGTCTTGAATACCATCGCCTCTAGAAGAGTTCCTAGTAGCAGGCCTGGAGTAGCTTCCTACTCCTGAGGACGAGGCTGATCTTTCTTTCTTTTTTTTTTAATGTTTTTATTTATATTTGAGACAGAGAGAGACAGAGCGCGAGTGGGGGAGGGGCAGAGAGAGGGGGAGACACAGAATCCGAAACAGGCTCCAGGCTCTGAGCTGTCAGCACAGAGCCCAACGCGGGGCTCGAACTCACAGACCGTGAGATCATGACCCGAGCTGAAGTCGCACGCTCAACCGGCTGAGCCACTCAGGCGCCCCGAGGCTGATCTTTCTTACACATTCCATTACCTGGACAGGAAGACGCGGGGCAGGCGGGCACACTTCTCTTGCGCTGGAGGCCCTGGGTCAGAGCAGCCCAGGGGAAGCCACTGGAGGGTTTGTACCTGGGGTTGGTGCTGGAGCAGACCAAGCTGGGGACTCAGACGGAACGGAAAGAGGAGTCCTGGCTCCAGAAGGTGCCGGTCTCGCCCTTGTGTGCCTCTCCCAGAGTGGGGTGAGGGCTGCAGGAAGGCAGGGGGGCTCACAGGGCCGGGCTCATCTCCTGAGCCTCCTCCCTCCCCAGGAATCTTTGGCTGTGGCCTCTGAGGGTGTAGAGTCCCAATCTAGGTCTCCAACCACTTGGGAGTTTGCTTTCCTGAGCTAACGACCCAGCCTCCCTCAAACTTGGGATCTGCCTTGTCAGCTTTCACCCAAACCTCTGTCACCCCCGGAGACATCTGCCCCACACCCTGTAGTTGGGACACAACGGACAGCTGCCTGTTCCCTGGGATGGATCTAAAGGACCAAGACTGTTCTGGCTCCTCAGGCCCATAAGAGGAAGGCACTCACAGCTGCTCTCCCTTGAGGCTCACCCTCTGGGTCCTGGGGGAAAGAGGAGAGACAGCACCAGGCAATTTGAAAAGCCGTCTTTCCCCATGTCCGTCTGTCCAGCGTTTGTATAGGGGTGAAGGGTTCCAGGACAGGCTGAGCCCAGTGACTGGCACTGTTTCAGCTGCTCCTCAGCTCCTTCCCGACACCCTGGGCTCTGTGTGGGGCCTCATGGGCCGCAGACTGCTAAAGACACTGAGGGAATTTCCTCCTTACCTCAAAGATCCACGGACACCTTCCTTTCACCCATTTTCTCTTGACAGCTCCTGAGCTGGCCACAGGACCCCCTCTGCTCCCCAGCCTCTCCCCGTGCATGAGGACGAGTAGTGAGGAAAAGTTTTGACTACCAGAACCATTAACAGGCAGCTTTGGTCCAAGATGTCCCCGTTCCTGGCCATGTTACCAGCCTCACAGAGGGAGAATCCTTTCCCATGGCCCTTCAGTCAGGGTGACCTATCTTCCCAATTTACCTAGGATTGACCTGGTTTTAACACTGAAACTACCATCCGGGCAAACCAGTGGGTCACGCTAAGCCTGCTGCCTCCCTTCTGTATAAAAGGCATTTCTGTAAACTCTAGTGCCCCTCGGACTCCTCCAGTCCAATCGGGCTTAAAAGAAAGCTTCCCTGGTGACCCAGAGTTGGAGGAAGAGAAGGTTCCCGGGAATTCTCGAGGTCTGGATGGTTTTGTCAAGGCTGCAACGTTAGCAGATAGTGCCTTGGCCCTGAGGCCCTCGGAGCAAGTCTCCCACAGACCTGGCTGTCCGTCCTTCCCTACGGTGGTCCCTCAGAATCCAGGACAGCCGTACCTCGCTTCACCTAATGTTCTGGGCACACAGCCTGATCCTCCCAGGCCCAGAAGCCCTCCTGCAATTTGGGGGAGGCTAGGAAGGTGATGTACATGTAGCGCTGCTCCCGGAAGCCATGAACATCGCTTTCCCACTTTGCCCAGGTCTCACTCATGTCTGGTGTCCAGATCCTGGTCTGGGGCTTGGCATGAGGTGCTCACTGAGCCCCCTTGGGAGGAGGATAAGAGGGGGCTATCGCCCTCCTGGGAGGCGGGTGGGTCTCTTCTCCAGCCTCTGCCCTCCGGAGGGGAGCAGAGAAGAGCAAAGAAGAGACTGCCAGACTGCTGGAGCCCACAGGGATTTTGTGGGGTTTATTTTGCCTCGGCACTGTCTGCAGAGGTGAGGGCATGAATAAAAGAGCGAGGGAAGATTTACTGTTCCCACACTTGGCGGTGGCCCTGTATTTGCACAGCGGATCCTGGCTGGGAGGGGCTGGAGCAGGTGGAGGCCAGGCTGGGACTCAGGGAGAAAGCCAGACTCCAGGCAGTCTTTTCGAAGGGACCCTGGGGTGGAGCAGAAGGTGAGGCTGTGAGGGGGCTACTTAGGCCATCTCTGTGACCCCCCAGGGGCCAGAGCGTCCCCTCCACTCTTCTGCTCTGTCCCTCACATGAACCAGTAGCAAACATCTTGAGTCCAAGAACCTCTTAAACCCAGGGGCATGTGGTGGGCCTGGTAGGGTGCACTGCCAATGAGGACCCCAAAAGATAGGGCCCCAGGCTGCACTCATTTGTATTCATGGCCCTGGTAATGGGCACAATCAAGAAGTGACATTAGTCGTGGCCTAGTCTGACCTGGGGCTGGGACCTGGAACCTTTCAGCTGAGAGTGACCTTGGACGGGGTCTAGTGTCACCTCTGCATGCACGTCCAAGACAGTACAGCATCGTAGTGTCCTGGGGCCAACAAAAGATGGACCACTTTTTGTACACTCAATCCTGATGGGTCAAAGCTGGTGGTGGGAGGTAGCAGAAAAGAGGAGAGTCTGAGGGACTGGTAGCGGCTTCTGGGAAGTGATAGGATCCATACTGTGTGTGTGTCTATGTATCTGTGTGTCTGCCTGTGTATGTGTATCTTTGTGTGTCTATGTCTGTGTGTGTGTGTGTGTATGTGTCTGTGTGTGTGTGGTCTCTGTGTGTTTTTGGGCGCATGTCTGTGTGTATATTTGTGTGTATACTGGTATGTATATTCTATGAAACGTGAAGGTCTGGAGGGAAGAGGAGACATAAAGGGAGTCTGGGATAAGCCTCTACAGAATTTCTCCCCTAACCTTGAAGAGGCAGATCGAACTCTGGCCAGTTTCCATGTACAGGGCTCCCCCCACCTTTAGCTTCTCCCTCCCCATGACACACACACACACACACACACACACACACACACACACACACCACCTCAACACTTTACCCTGGCAGATGTGATCATAAATAATTAGGAAGAATCACAGTGGTCACATATAAGAAACACAGACCTCTGGTACTAGCTTGTTTGTATATATGCATATGTGCACGTGTGCATACATGTGTGTGTGCACGTATGTGTGGCCATGTCCCCATGGAAGCTTCTGAATCTTAAGTCAGCCTCTCAAGACTGCTTCCCCCAGGTCCACTTGAACATTTGTGGGGCTTGGGCAGGAGCATGGATGGAATATACCATATGTCTAAAGAGTTAAAAGTAACACATCAAACTAGCAGATCATTCAATTGAAAATGTCTTGCCATGACAAATATACCTCCTTAAAGCTGTGGAATACCAGGTTCAAATTTAGAATCCTAGAATCCTTGGATTCTTTCCTGGGGCATGGCGGGATGGGGAGAACTGGCGTGTGGCTACCTTTTTTTCCCAGCTCCTGATCCCTGCCCTCCTGCACAGGGACTCGTAGGCAGCCAGGAGGGCATTCCTCCTGCCTAGGGCTGTGCCCACCAGTGGGGTCTGCCCTCAGGGAAAGAGGCGAATGCAGCCTCAGGGCCACTTGAATTCCAGGGTGTAGAAGGGGGCACATGGGCTCTGGGTGGGCATGTGACCTCAGCCCTGCGAGCTTCTCCTTTGAGGGTGGGTACGATCAAAAAGGTCCAGGACAGCAGGGTCAGTCCTAGGGTGAGGTTAAGTGAGGCATGGCTCTCAGGATCTCACAGGGTGGGCTGGCTCCTGCCTCATCCTGGTCCTGGCCCTATTGGACAGGGTCTTATTAAGTAAGCAGCCCAGAACGAGGCTGGCTTCTCTTTCTGGTCTCTGTGGGGTCTGATATTTACTGTAGCCCATCATGTGAGACAGAGGTGAGATGACAAAAGTAGACCCCCACCCACTCCTCCAGATGCTGTAAAGTGCCCCTGGCTACATTTCAGAGGGCTCCGCTTTACATCAGCCACCCTCCCTCCCCCGCCCCTCATGGCAGTCCCCAGACTCATGCTCAGTGGAAAAATAGAGTGATTCATGATTCCCACTCACTGGCCCTCAGAAATTAACTGAGATAAACACAGGAACAAAACTCTAGTGAACAAACGAACTATATTCCAGAACTCTCTCACAGACAGAATTCGCTAAAACGAAGGCAAGCCAAAGCTAATTAGAAAAATGGATGTGTAGGGTCAGGGGAGGTCTGTGGGAGAGGAGCCAGGATACAATCTGTATGCATTTTGGAGAAATCTGGATTGAACTTGTTATGGACAGAATTATGTCTTCCCCAAATGCATGTGTCGAAACCCCAACCCCCAATGTGATTGTATCTGGAGATAGGACCTTTGGGAGGTAATTAAGGTTGAATGAGGTCTTCACTGGTGTCCTTATAAGAAAAGGAAGAGACACCAGCACTCTCTCTCTTTCCTCACAAGCACAGAGAAGAGGCTATATAGGAGGACACAGTCAGAAGGTGGTCATCAGCAAACCAAGAGGGGAGCTCTCACGAGAACCTGACCGTGATGGCACCTTGATCTTGGACTTCCAGGCTCCAGAACTGTGAGAAATAGATTTCTGTTCTTTAAACCATGCAGTCTGTAGTATTCTGTTAGGGCAGCCCACGGCAATTAATATAAAATTAAATCACTGGAGGGACGCCTGGGTGGCTCAGTCGGTTAAGCCTCTGACTCTTGATTTCGGCTCAGGTCACGATCTCATTGTGAGATCGAGCCCCAAGACGGGCTCTGCACTA
Organism: Panthera pardus; assembly: GCF_024362965.1. Taxonomy (NCBI): domain Eukaryota; kingdom Metazoa; phylum Chordata; class Mammalia; order Carnivora; family Felidae; genus Panthera; species Panthera pardus. The sequence goes on from NW_026526677.1 coordinate 103,430,147, forward strand.
GCAGTGTGAAGCCTGCTTGGGATTCTCTCTCTCTCCCTCTCTCTCTGCCCCTTCCCGTCCTTGCACACATGTGCGTGTGTGCTGTCCCTCACTCTCAAAATAAACAAACTTAAAAAAATAGAATCACTGTAGAAGATGCTCATAAAACAGGAGAATAAATAGAAGAGGACATCCGGGGTGTTGGAGACTGATGCTGGAGACCGTGGTTTGGGTTTCCATCACATGATGCATGGGAGGCATTTAGGGGAGGCCAGGTCCAGGACCCCTGGAGCTTGGGTTCCGAACTGGCCTTCATCCCTTGTGATTGAGCCCAGCTGTCTCTGGACTTTGCGAAGTTCCTATTTTCTCCTCTATGTAATGGGACTAATAACATATGTTCTACATAACTCACAGAGTAGATGGGGAGACCAAGTCAAATGAAATAGCCAGAAGGCCTCGGAGATTGTGTGGAGCTAGGCAAATGTAACAGGTTATTGCTTCTAATCTGTGTTGGTACATCTGCCACTTGTCACGTTTATCCACTCAAACCCCATTTATTGAATGTCTCCTGACTATCATGCCCCATCTTGAGCCTGGAATACCCAGAACTGAATAGAAGAATAGCACTGTCTTCGAGGGGTTCATGGGCTAGTTGCAGGCAAACACTAAAACACGGCTATAGTTATTATTTGCTGAAAGAGCACAAATATGAAATATTTTGAAAGAGTTTGCTACAATTACTGTACAACCATTTACAGATAGTTGCTTGTTGCCAAGAAAGAACTGATGTGGCAAATGTAGAAATTTCCCACCTACTATCAGCATGTAAGGTTTTAAGAAAACCAATGGAGGCAAATGGTGTTTCGATCGTAACCTCAGAAATGTGGTTTCCATACCAACGTATTTGTGCAGAATAAAAAGCCCAAAACAAAATGCTGCCTCTGATTCACAATAAGGCGAGCCTTAGTTGAATCGTGTTTTTAGTAGAAAAGACTAAGCCCCCAGCCCCCACAGTGCCTTGCCAAATTGTCTGTGCTCCCGTACACATACGTGCAAGCACACAATGGGAGGTAAACTGGGGCCCTTAGGGGGATCAGATCAGGCTCTCTGTGGAATCCTGGGTTCTAACCCTGGCCTATCACTTTACCTGTCTGGGTCTCAGTTTCCTTGTCTGTATAGGAGGAGTGATTCTGTCTCATTACTTTTATTGTCATGAAACTGAAATTGCACCAAAGGTACTAGTATCTTGAAAGAGCAAGTAACAGAGTAGTCACATAGGTAGTCCAGCCATAGCTTAATCTGGAAGGTCTTTTATGTTCCTAGGAGGTGAGCAGTGTGGCATGAGAAGCCGTGTTTAGTTCTGTGAGGATGATCACTGTGGAGGATCGGGTCCTCCCCAATCTGTCCTGCTAACGTCTGACCATCCCTTCCTCCCTCCCTCTGTCCTCCCTTTTCCTGTCTCCTCTTTCCTCCTTCCCTCCCTTTCCCCTCCATACTCATTTCCTTCATTTTTATTGAATGCTTGTCATGTACCAGAATGTGGAGATAAGTATCTCACTATTTCAGCAGAAACTCATAATCATGTGGGGGAGATTAGAGATGTGCACCAATCATTTCAATAAGGGCCAGGTGCAAGGTGCTTCATTCCGGAGCGTGAATAAGGTATGTGGCTGGGTAAGGAGACTGCTTGAGCTGGGCCTTGACTGATGAATGTCAGCAATGAGCTGGGGCAGGGGCGTGGATATGGCCGGGAGGGGAAGAGAGAACAAGGCCATTTGGGACCAAGGGAACGGCATGAAACACCTGACATTTCCTGGGAAGCAAGTAGTTTTGTGATTGTGGACCTAGAACAGGGTCTGACACCTGTGAATAAGTGGCAGCCAAGCCAAGAAGTCCTCCTTTGTCTAATGAGAAGTGTGGGGGGAGCTTCTGAGACCGTTAAAGCAGGAGAGAGTCACAGTCATGTATAATGGAGAGATTACACTGGAGGAGATATGCAGGTGGGCTTTGAGGGGAACTGCGGCATACTAATATAACTGTTAGTGTAGGGTCTCAAACTCCTTTCAAAGATAAAATCTTTATTTGGAGCCCTTAAATATTTGAGACAAAGCAGTGTTTTATTAGCATGCATTCATTTTATAATTCCACATTGCCGATACCTATGTAGGATGAAATCAGTCAGTGTGAACAGTGATGCCATTTTGATGAGCATCAGCAGTTGAAGTCAGGAACCATGCATCAAATTACAGAGTTATATTCATTTCACGACCCAGCTTAATTCCAGATTTTGGTTTCAGTTGCATTACACCAAGGAATCCTGACTTAACACAGTTAAGTCGTTGCTAATAGCAATGGGGTTTGCACAGCTTGACTTTTAGTCTCAGGGCATGCTTTAATTAAAAGAGGAAAACTTCATTCAGAGGTCTGTATAAAAATGAGTTAATCTCGTATCCTAAGTTAATGGGGTGGTGGTCTCCAAGTACCAAAATTGGGCATGTTACACATTTTCGTAATGGTCTAGATGGCTAAAATATGTTTTAAACGAAATGTAAATCAAATATTTGAGAACCCCATGCCACTTGCAGAAGGTGAAGAGATGAGTGAAGGGTATTATGTGGTTTGTTTGTGTTGGTCCTGCCATGGCCGAAGTTGGACAGTTAGGGTTACGTTAATACATGCTTCTTCAGCTGGATGTTGATGGGGACTTCTCTCAAAACTGGCAGGAGCAGTGCAGTGGGGTAGCTACATTGGGTTCATCTTCCCTATAGACAGCGTGTGGCACTTCTATAATCTTGGTACCTTTGTGACCTATGATTTGTGGGAGTTGGGAGAACCCAAGCCAAACATCAGGATATCGAGAGACCTTATATTCGTTTGCAAACTTCTACCTGTGTATGCTCAGGGAACTCACCAAGTACAAAAGCACCCCCCTCTACCCTCCAAGAGGAAACTGATAACAAATCCTTTTACTGAACACCTGCTATGTGCTGCACACTGTTTTATGCAGTTTATATGTACCAACACTGTTAACCTTTGCAGCAGTCCTATGAGATGATTGCTCTTATTTTCTCCATTTTAAAGACGAGGAAATTGAGGCACAAAGAGGTTAAGCGTCTCGCCCAAGATCACACAGCTAGGAAGTGACAGAGCTGGGATTTGAATCCATAGTCTGGAGCCTGCGTACCTAATCACTATGCTGTCTTGTGCCTCTTCAAGGTAAGAATTTACATTAGACCTCTGAGGTCACATATCTTTTCATTGGAATGAGCATTGCATTTGTCCCTTAATTTTCCCCAGGAATATCCTCAGTGCTGGTCATAGCACGTAGGTTCTTCTGCTGATGTTGAGGATGGGCTTTCAGTGGAAATTGTGCAATGGGCAGTGTAGGTGGGGAAAGGGACTTCACACACGTGTGAACTTTTTGGAAAAGTATTCTTTGGAGGTGGGCTTGGGCCCTCCATGGTCTGGATTCATGATGCTATTATGAAGCATCAGGTATCATGAAGTCAGGAAATAACCCTAGGGGGTCTGTGAGCCACACAGCCTCTGTTTCTCTGTCAACTGCAGGATCCAAGGTACCAAGAGGGTGGGACAGACCCAGTACAGAGAGGGTGGTGGGAAGCTGAGGCTTGGGGTGACCTGTGTTCCCGGCTCCCAGGTCTGCCTCAGATCCACCCTTTTCTGGCATTGGTCCTTCCGAGTGAAGAGAAGCAGCCAGTTAAGCCTGCACTGAATGTAGGAGGTTGAAAAGCTTAAGAGGAGACTGTAATGAGAGTAAGTTGGCAAAGCAGCTAAATTGATAGGAAACAGCAGGGTGGGATCAGCCATCGCAAAACCAGTCTATTAAAAGAAGGTCCCAAGAGGCCAGGATGGCTTTTTCTCCAGAATAAATGCTGAGCTGAGCAGACTGAGTAAGTGAAGGCACATCAGTCAGGGCTGCACGGATGGGCAGGAGCAGCACCCTCTAGAGTCAGGTCATGGTCAGGGTGGCCTCTGACCTGTTTGCCGGATCTCAAAGTTGAAGTTGGAAAGAGTTTATTTCAGCATCAACAAAAGGAATCTCCTGTTGGGAGAGCTTGTAATCTGTGGTGTGAGCACCAGGGAATAGATATACCATCAAGGAAGGATTTAATGAGTTCTTGGAGTGTGCAGAGCAGAAGGCCTGGGGAGGGGTATAGAGAGGTTCAGGGAAGCTGCTTGACCTTGTGGAATGGCCACCGGGAAGTTCAGCCTCCCCGGGCTCCTGGTGGCACCGTGCAGCCAAGTGAACACAAGCCATGATTGCCACCTGGCCTTCGAGGGCCTCTGCTCAGGTATCCGTGGGCTGTCCCCACCCCCGGGTTAGTCTGAGCACCGTGCTCAGAGATCTCACAGCCCTGCTCACAGCCCACAAACCTCAGGGTGTCAACTCCTGGGGATCACACCGAGCTTAGGTCTCTCCGTGAGCAGGGAGCTGGTTCCAATGCAACCACAGCTCTGAGAATGAGCGTGTGGTCTCTTTCCACGTGGCCAAACCACTGCTCCTGGCTGAAAAGAGCAGGGAGGGAACCGTTGCTTGTGGGACACCGCCTTTGTATCAAGTACTGAGCCGTGCTAAGTACCTTGGTTCACAGAATCTGTACAAAACTGCTTCGAGGAGGTAGCCTGTTCTTTGTGTAAACGAAACTGAGGCTCAGCTATGTTAACACACACAAGTTCACACACCTGGGGAAGGTGGGGATGGGGTTCAACTACACATTTTTTTGGGTTCCAAAAATCTGTGGTCTTTGCACTAGCCCTGCCTCCTGAGCAAAAGACAAGAAACTCACCGCTTTCAGTGGCGCCCAGGAGTGGCCGCCATGGTGTCTCCCGGCAGGGCTCGAGCCAAAATGTTCCCCATGGGACTCGCAGGCTCTCAGCTTTTGCCCTTGGGCAAGTTATTTGACTTTTTTGAGCCTCAGTGTCCAACTTGGGTACGACAGAAATAATATTCTCCCCTTCCCCTTGGAGGGTTGTGAGATAGATGAAAGCAAGTACGCAGAAGCCGTCGTCACGGTCAAGGACACATTTGGTGACAGAACAATCAGCACTGAAGTATCCAGTGAGTTCACTCTCCTCTTCCCCATTATGTACCCCTGGGGATCTCTGGCATAGCACTGATCTCCAAACATTCTGGGCTTGAACGGATGAAGATGTCACTGTTCAGCCAAGAAGTCATTTATAATTCCTCTCGGGGTCTGGTCACTGTGGGGCAGAATGGGGGGAAAATCCATCTAAAGGCAAAACTTTCTTTTGTGCTGGCACCAGAAAGGAAGTAAGTCATCTTTTGATTCGAGGCCTGGGTAGCCAGCCAAGTCCAGGGAAGGGTGGAAGATGCCCAGGCCGGAGGGGAGGGCAGGCCTGGAGTCGTTACCTGGGATGAGGATGGTGGCTCCTGCCAGAACCCCAGGCGCTTCAGGTCCTTTAAGACTTGGGTGGGAGCAGGAGGGCAGTGCTGGTAAATGCGAGAGGGCACTTCCGGGAAGGCCTGCGGGGCTCGGCTTAGCCCTGCAATGGAGACCGGGTGGTTTTGGGGCCCTGGCTCCCCAGCTGTCCCATTTCTGTCCTCCTCGCAGGACCCCGCTGACATTGCCCCTCTCTTCAAACACTTCCTGCTCTGAAGAGCCCTCATGCATCCTTAGAACATCCCTCTCCTGCCACCTGTCTCTCAGGCCTGTTCCTCACTGCCTGTCAGGGATAGGACACCATCCGATCAGGCCCTCCCACACCCACCTTGGGTGCCTTCACAGACAGAAATGCTTCTCCTGTGCTGCTTGTTTGTCTCTTCTGTGAGCATCCACTGAACATCTGCTGTGTGCCAGGCACATGGGAGCGGGCTACATGAATTGGCACTTGTGCTAATCATACCTTTTTATTTTCTGATGCTTTGATGCCTTAGGCCTCAGTGACTTGAGGGACTGGCCCTCCCAGGGCTCGCTAATTCTTACGGAGAGTAAAGGACTCCCCTGCAAGGGCACCTTCCATATGCAGACCAACCAATCCAGAGCCCAGACTCCCGGCCACCTGCTTTATTGGGCTCTCGGGGGGCCACTAATCACCCCTGGGTTGGGTGCCAGGCAGCTAGGGCAGCCCCTATATCCAGCTCAGTGAATGGAATCATCCTGCAGCCAGCGCCTAAGCCAGAAACCCGGGGTTATCCCTGATCCTCCCTCATCAATCCGCAGAGTTCCGTGAACCCGGCCTCCTTCAGATCATCTTCCTCTTCCTCCTCCTTCGTGGCCCCTTCCTTCACACTCTCAGCATCTCCCCTCAGGCTTTCGGCTCCAGTCCTCCACACCTGGTCCTCCCACTGCATCACCACCACACTGTGACTTTTCCAGACGTACACGGGGCCATCTCAGGTCTGTCTGCAGCTGTCCGGCATCCTCAGGATGGTGTCAGAACCCCTGGGTCGGGCACACACACCCTCTAGCAGAATGCAGGTCCACCTTCTTCCCTCACTCCATCTCTTGACCCTTTGAGATTCCCAGCACCCCAGGGTGCTCCTTCTATGGGGCAGGAGGATGGGATTCACAAGGAAACTGCAGTCATCACTGGTTCTCCACACTGGATGTGTGTTAGAGTTGCCGTGGCAATCACCCTCAAAATACCAACCCATTCCAGAAATTCTGATTCAGTTGCTCCCAGGCTCAGGGTCAGACTTAAACAAATTTTTTTGAAAGTTCTCTTATTGATTCTAATGTTGAGGATCAATAAACTCTCTGGTCAAAGCTGCTGAAGGCTGAGGAATGAGCTGGCTTTGCACCAAGGCCTACCATTGAGGTAGGAGTACAGGTAGAACCATCTCAGAATTGACCAAGTCAGTCCTGAACATTCTAGTCCCAGATTAAGGGGATAAGAGACATAACCTGGGGGAGGACGATCACTCTTCTACTTCTACAATATTGAGTTTATGTTGAAGTCAGCACAGTGTAGCTCTAATCAGCTGGAAAACTAAAGTGGGAACCTAAAATAATGCTAAAATAAGTCTGGATCTAGGATATTCTGGATTCCTCCAGTCACTGAAGTGGCTCAAGTTTACTGCCCTTAGCACATGCAATACTCCCCTCTATCTCCTTCCTCCACATTTCCACCCCAAACCAGTGATGGGGATGCAGATTCCTGTGACCAGAAGTGAGGCCTCCTCAGTCCTGGCCACATGCAGGGCTCATGAAGCGTGAATGTTTCTCTTCATCGAGTTCCGCGTACATGTGTTTCTCTAATTCTACTTGGGCTTCTCTTTCCTGGGTCCATAGACCTCTCTCCGCTCACAGACCTGTAGTTCTTTAGCATGTATCCAAATCACCTGGAGGGATTGTTAAATGCAGACTGTTAGGCCCCACCACCAGAGTTTCTGATTCTGTAGGATTAGGGTGGGGCTTGAGAACTTGTATTTCTAGAAAATTCCTGCGTGGTGCTGATGCTGCTGGTCCTGGCAGCACGTTTTGAGAATTTCTGATTGAAAGGACAGGCCCTTTTTGGTCTGGATTCTCTGGGTGTTAACCCAACTTAGGGAGAACCAAACCCTGGAATACTCTTGGAAATCCAAGATATAAAGCTGTGCACTGCCCTCTCCTCATAGAAACTGTAGCAGACATTTTCCAGGTTCCTTTAGCATCAACTTTAACCACCACAAAATGCAATCCTTGTCCTCCTGACTGTTTCTTTTCTCCTGCTTCTCAGCCTTTTCCTCTTTTCTGGCTCTCATTTTCATCTTTTCAAACATTCCAGGCTGTTTTATGACTTGGCTGTGCCATCACATATGCTGAGTTCTGAGCCCGGAATTTCCTTCCTTTCTCTCTGTCTGCCTGTTTTATTTGCCTCTTTTGGTTCGAAGGAACAGGTACTCTCTCGAATTACTTCATTCTATAGGAACTTTATTTTAAAGATCCCAAGAGAGGCAGACCAGATCTCAGGAAGAGCAGGAACAGATAGGCGGTTCTGATTTCAAGGTGTCTGAAGGGATATCAGCCACAGAAATTCGTGTGCATTTCCTCTAATGTTTGGCCACTAAGTGACTCAGCAACTCTGGGCATCTGCTCTTAACTCTGCTCTCTTCCAACTAATATATGCTTCCCCAATATGTTTTGGTTTTTTTTTCCATCCAGTTTATAGCTTCTGCTTGCTTTTCCTCATCTTATGTAGTTTCTGTTTCCTTATAACTTTGGCTTGAGCCATGGCTCAAATTCTGCCTCATTGACAATCTTTCAGATAGGGCTACTGGGAGGGTGTTCAGGGCCCTTGTGTAGGTAAACAATTTAAAGCACTTATAACAATGGTGGAAGAGGGTCCTCCAAAAATCTTCTTCATTAAAGCAATGAGAACACTGGCAAAAATAGTCAAAATCAACTTTCCTAGAATGCTGGAATTTGACCACAATATACAACAATTTGAGGATCATTCACTCAAGAAATGGCCAAATGTCAGCAAGAACATCATGTTTTCATAGTATTTTAGCTTGCCCTATTCCCATTCCCCTCTCCCTTGCTCCACAGCAACCTTGGAAACGAGCAGCCTCACAACTATGGTTTATGTGAAAATTAGCAGCTTAATAGCTGCCAAAAAGGGAAGAATGGGCTTGGACTCTCCAAAAAACCCTATACTCAGAGAAGAGCTTTATTTGAGTTGTATGGATGCTCCCTGGAAGAGAGCCATTCTCAAGGCTTGCCTTTGTTTAACCCAACTCAGAGCTCAGACATGTAGGACACCATCAAGTTACCAACATATAAATAATGGGAGTCCCAGAAGGAAAGGAGTTAGAGAAAAGGACAGAGAGAAAATCTGAAGGAATAATGGCTAAAAACTTAACAATTTTGATTAAAAACACTAATCTATACATATAAAAGCTTGACAAACTCCAAGGAAGACAAACTCAAAGAGATTCACTCCAAGACACATTATAGTCAAAATTAGAAAAGCCAAAGGCAGAGAATTTTGAAAGCAGCAAGAGGGAAGTAACTCATCATTTACAAAGGATCCTCCAATAAAAAAAAGAATAAATAAATAAAAATACAAAGGATCCTCCATGAGGTTAACAGCTGACTTCTCATGAGAACCCATGGAGGCCAGGAGGAAGTGGGATTACATGTTCAAAGTTCTGATAGAAAGACTGTCAACCAAGAAGTTTATATCCAGAAAAAGTATCCTTAAAAAAAAAAATGAAGGTGAATTTAAGACATTCCTAATTAAGTCTTGTTTTGACTTTTTCGGACACTTTAGAATATGATTTCTTTCAATGTTGACTCCACTGTAGTACTCTATACACTGCCATCTGCAGGGAGGATAGATGAAGGACACACAGGTGGAGGAAGAAGGAAAGTCCCTTGTTTTAGACAGTTAAAGACTAACCTGGAAGAATATGATGTCATCACATCTATCAGAATCAAGAGAAGACATTGATCATAAGGGCCTATTGGCATTGTGGAACCATGATCTCTAAAGCCCTTGGAGGAGATGGCCTGACCATCCCCAGAGGATCATCTGACATGTGGCATGGAGCCCACAGAAAGCAGAAGTACTACAGATGGTGGGGGAGCATGGGTGTCTCCACTGTCCTTGGGTGCTGTAGACTGAAGGGAGCACCATGGATGAACACCTGATACATGAGCCCAAAGATTGATAGTGAACCTTTGGTAGCCCAAAGTCCTGAATTCATCTTGTGTCTGACATGAGTGAGTGTCACCAAAAGAAATGTGACAATACCATCCTGGTTTCCTGACCTTGTGTAATCCCTTGAAAGAAATACTTTGCATTGGCCAGCAGAAGCAATCCTCTTGCCAAGCTGCCCTCCTAGAATCAGGACCCACCTATGAGGGCCTGTGACAACCACATTGCTGTGAGCCCCAGGGCTCTCAGGGAATCTGGTTAATCCCACATATGAGGTAGAGGGTCTGTGAGCTCCCCAAAGGAAAGAAATAAAACAGGGCCTTTGCAGGTCCTCATCCAGGCTTGGGGTGCCCCTTCTAGATGATACTGATAGTCTCCTTAGTCTGATGCTACTAGGCATCAGAGAGAAAGTACTAGCCTCCCCTGAGGTGGGAGGCCAATCCAGGACAGGGGCCCTGCTGGTTCTGATCTAAGGGTGCTACCTTCTCAAGTTCACTTTTCCCTACGAGCCACCTTGTTGGTTAAGTGTTTCTTGGTTTAGAAAATTTCTGAGAGGGAATCTGATTCCCTAGCTGATCAGTTTTGCTCTAGGCCAGTAGTACTCAGGGTATTGTCTGAGGACCCCTGGGGTCTGAGACTCCTTCAGGCTATCTGTATGGTTAAAACTCTTTTCATGATAATACTAAGATTTCATTTGCCCCTTCCTTAGTGTTGACACTGCGAAAATGATGGTGGGCAAAACTGCTGGTGCCTTGGCACAGATGAAGGCAATGCCACCAAACTGTTCTAGTGGTTTTCCACCATATTTTTCACTACCACAGACATTTTAAAAAATCCAGTTTCACTGAAGCGTATATTTGATGAAGCAATAGAGTACTAGTTTTATTAAATCTTGGCTTTTGAGACAAGACATGTATGTCTTTTTTAGGTCTGCGTGGAGCCCCCCTACAGCCCTTCTGCTGCATACTGAAATACAGAGGATGTCTTTAGGAAAAGCACTCATATGACCGAGTTGCAAGCTGAACTAGCCACTTTTTCCCTAGAATGTCATTTTACTTGTGAGATGTATTGATAGAAAAACTATGATTATTCAGATTTGATATTTTGCAGACATTTAAAAATGAACAGAGGGAATCTGCCAGTTCAAGGAAAACAACTGATGGGTTGACAACGATGGCATTTGAAGTTTCAAGCGAACAGTAGGGTTTTGGAAAGCTTGTGCCCACCAGGATCTGGATAGCTTCCCACTTCTTCAAGACTTTCTGATACTGGTGGTGATATTAATGAATGTGTACAGATAGAGGGGAGGATCAAACATTCTGATTCCGGCTTGCTAGGTATGAGGTGCTTTCATTATAGAAAGCAGCCTCAGGGAAGGGGCTGGAAGTCAGACTCTGAGAGCCCCAATAGGTAGGGCTCTGGGGTGGACATTGCCTGAGTTGACACTGGTGGTCTGTATCCTTTGTGGGAGCATGTGGCCCACTTCCTCATGTGGACTGAGAGTTTCTCTAGAAGTTTACTTGTATCATCGAACAACTGTAGAGCTCCTATGGCAAAGGCTTAGGAGAGGGTGGCACTTGAGGCTGGGCTCAACTCCCTCCCCTTAAGCTTACTACACTTGTCTTGAAGGCTCTAGGCATCCTGGGAAGCGACCTCTGAGACCCAAAGGGGAGAAGGGGGTTTGGATGGGCCCACTTAACCCTGACCATAACAATGCTAAAAATAAATGGCTCAGTATCTCAAGCTCTGCCTAGAAGTGGGCTAGACAGCCCCAGTCTTCTATAGCATATCAGATACTGTGTTTTTCAGAAATCCCAACTGAATCCTGAGTATTGCTGCACAAACACTTTGAGCCAGAATGCAAGGGAAGACAAACAAGTCTGAAGACCTTGCAGAGTGACTGAAACCAATGGAGCAAGAGGGAGAGAGCTGGAAAAACATCAAAGCAAAGCCAGTTTTCTTCCAGAGACTCCAGGCTAGTTACAAATGCAGTAATCAAATATCTGGAGGAGCAGAGGATTTGTCCTGGGCTAGGGTTGTGGTGAAAGGTCCCCTCTGATAGAGATGCTCATGTTTAGCACTTTTCTACATGTTTCTGCCACTAAGGAGGTGATGCATAGCGTAGGCTGGTGGTCACAACCCCCATACCCACACTAGTCCCACAGAGGTGGCTGTGGTGAATGTGGAGGCGGGTGGGGAGATTGGAGTTTGGCATGGAGGGATTTTAGCTGAAACAGATATGCTGGTCCTGGGTGCTCTGAAGTCTTTAATGGAAATCTTTCACTTGTAAATAGGTTTTATTTTTCTTTGTATATTCAGTCTAGTGCTGGCCAGCACAGACAGCTGGTGCTTGGTAAATACTTGGGGCATTGTACTGTGAATTGCTTTGTAGGAATAATGTAAATGGGATAAAACAGTCATCATGGGGCCAGCAGCAGAGGAGGCTGGAATTTCCCCAGTGGGCTTATAGAGGAAGGTGAAGCTGTTGGAAGAAAAAAGGTGGGGGCTGGCAGAATGGGAGCATGAGGGCTGACAAAGGAGAACAGGGAGAGGGCTGGAAGATCTCTGATGGAGGTAAAAATGCAGGGGTGGATTGGCAGGTCTTCTGTTGGCTGGAAGGAGAAGTAGAGAGACCAGTTTCCAGGCCTAGGCTCCCTTGCCTGCCAAGCCCCTGGTCAGAGGCATTAGAAACCAGAGTGGAGATTGCACACTAAGATGGCAATTTTGCCAGCAGGGCCCTTCGGCAAACCACGGTTCTACAGACCTTTCTCAGCAAACATCCCCAAATATTTCCCATGTCCTAACATTCACCAACTGTATGGCCCCCCAGTACTCATAGCTGTAGGTCTCTCACCTTTATCCATTCATATGATACTTACTCATTAATTAATCAATTAAAAAATATTTATTGGGGCACCTGGATGGATCAGTCAGTTGAGCATTGGACTGGCTCAGGTTATGATCTCACAGTTCGTGAGTTTGCGCCCTGCATTGGGCTCATTGCTGTTGGCACAGAGCCCCTTTGGATCCTCTGTTCCCCCCACCCCACCCCACCCTGTATCCTACTTGCATTCTCTCTCTTGCTCAAAAATAAATAAACATTAAAAAAAACACATTTATTAAGTGCATCCTGTGTGCCAGGCACATGCTAGGTACAAAGGTTAAAATAGCACAGCCATTCTTTAAGTGTGGTCTCTGGGCCAGCCACATCCGCACCATCTGGTGTGTTAGTTACCTATGGATGCCTAACAAATGATTCCAAAATTTAGTGGCCTAAATCAATAATAACCATCTCTTATCCCTCCTAGTTTCTGGAGCTTCTGGCTTAGGATCTATCATGGAGCGGCTGGGAGTGCAGTCAGGAGGCTTGAAGTAGGACTGGAGGGCCTGCCTCCGAGGTGGCCCATTCACATCGCTGGCACATTGGTGTTGGTTGCTGGCTGGAGGCTTCAGTTCCAACCCCTGTGCACCTCTCCTCAGCGTTGCTTGAGTGTCCTCACAACATGGTGGCTGGAGCAGCCTAAGAGAAAAAGCGACAAGCTGTAATTTCTTTTGTAATCTCATCTCAGAAGCCACACACCTTCACTCCCACAATAGCCCCTTGGTCCCACAAGTCAGATCTACTCAGTGTGGGAGGAAAGCCCACAGGGGATTGACCAGGAAGCAAGCATCAGGAGGGCCATTTGTGAGACTGGGAACTTGTTTGCATAACCCCTCCCGGTGCCTCAGATGCATGCTACAGTCTGGGAACCACTGCAGTGAGATATGAAACCTTCTCTGCTCTTAAACTGCTCATGGCTTAGCTGACGTTACTGAACAATCATGACGCAGTGTTGTAGCAAGGCCATGGGAAGTCAGGGATGTGTTCCCAGCCCAGCATGCCAGGTCCTCCTTAACCTGAGCTCCTCTGCCCCCACCTCTCATTCCTTATTCATTCCCCTCCTACTTGGGCCCTCTGCTGTAGTCTGGTCTCTTCCCATCCCCGTTCCCTCATGTTGTGCTTACTCTCTCTTCTGTGGAATGAGCTGTTAATGGATGTGACGGCATCTGGCATGGTGCCAGACACATAACAATCGCTCCATAAATGCATCCTTGCTTTCCTTTCCCTGTTCTGGATTTCACACTGGGAAGACCCAGCTCCTGCACCCTTCACTTAAGCAGACTCTAAGCTTTCTTAAGGCCCTCCACTTCCATGAAGCGTCTCAGACACTGTTTACCCTAGTTTCTCCCTTCCCTGAGTCTCTGAGCACTTAGCATGTGACTCATACAGCTCAGTCCTTGAGTCCACTGATGCATTTGGTCCTGTATTTTTCCCCTAAAATCCCCCATTTGTGACCATCTTTGCAGCTCTTGTGACTATCTGAGATTGCTTTATTATTCTGTGTTCTTGCCGCTTCCTATCACCACCACCTATGTGGCAGCGCCTACCTCCACCACTAGGCTTAGGTCACCTCCCCCCGGCCCCCCAAGCAGGCTCCAGCTTGGAGAATAGTCTCCAAGTTTGGTTTGTTTTAGCTAATGAGCTCTGACAATGTGCATGGCCCCAAGGTAGGTCCTGGGCTGTGGGCGGGGGTTCTCTTTTAAATGCTAATACCTGTGGAACGACTCTGGGCAGAAGAGGCTCCTCACGTGGCAGAAAGAGTACAGGGCGTAAGGCCTACTGGCTTCCCGGCTTCTCTGGCTACCTGGTAATCCTGGGCAGGTCCTCCTCACTGGCTCAAACTCCAGTTTTCCATCTGTGAAATGGTGCTCATAGCCACCTACATCTGAAAGGTAATAAATACCTAAGTGAAGGACGGATATGATAGAATTAAACTATAATGTTGTAAGGAAACAAATGCCGACGCTTGAAGGTTATCGGTTATTTAACACTTATTTAATACGTGCTTACTGCACACCAGGACCTGTATCAGGCTCTGGATATAAAATGATGAGGGTCCCTCACTTGTCACTTGAGACTTTGCAATGGTTATCAGGGAGAACGAGGCAGAGTGAAGAAGGAGTGGACTGTGTGTGAGGGCAGGGGGAGGGAACGGGACCCTGAGTGGGTGGGCAGGCAGGGGCTGGGTCCACAGGTAGCTCCCAGGCCCTTCAATGTCCTTTTCTCCCTGGCCCCCAGCCTGTCCACTTCCACTGATGCACATTGCTCTCCTGTGTCTTCTTGGTGGACCAGGGCTGGGAAGAGAGGGCAGATGGGGTCTCCGCGGATTTTCCTGAGTTTGGTTTCATGTGGAAGAGGGCCTTTGAAGAGCCTGGCCCAGCAGCCATTATCCCTTCCTTAGGGCCATCCCTCAGGCTCATCCTGCTTTTTCTCCCCCCAAATGTGACAACTGAACTGTGACTAACTTAAATATCCTCAGATTGTTTTCGTTATTAAAAGCAGGTGTCCGTTCTAATTGGGTCTAGGATGAAGTCCCCTGAACAGCTGGCTTAGTAGCAGATGTAAACTTGCTTACCAACATCCGTCTCTTCAAAAGCAGGGTAGAGGGTGGTGGTTGGGGGGCAAAGAAGAACCGGGATCCGTTTGAACATGGCTACATCACCACATTGCCTTCTTTCTTATCAAGAACTGTGTTTGGCTCTCTTGCTAAGTGATGCTCTTGTGGTCCCTCTGGCCTGCTTGGGAAGGAAAGCAGTCATCTGCTTGTCTCTGATGATTTCTTGTTCAGGGAACATGACAGACAGGTGTAGTGGGAAGATCATCGAAGTGGAGTCAGGCGACTACACTTTGTCCCAGTGGCCTTGGCCAACTCTTGGAGCCACCTGGGACCATCTGTCAGATGAGCAGGAAGAATGAGGGTGATTTCTTAAGTTCCTTCTGCCCTCTTGGTCTTGTATTATGGGAGGAGTTTCCAGATTTGTGTCATGCCCTATGATTTTATGAATTCTTCCTGGACCCCCTCAAACCTCTCTCTCCCTCTTCACAAACTAAAATTGCTTTGCACATTAGCATCACTGATGGGAGGAAGGGTTAAATATTACACAAAACATAAGAGATGAATGTTGTAATGCTAATTCCTGGCAGCCTATATGTAATGTTTTATGTCCTATTTCTGTAAGAAAAATTCAAATGAAACATCATGAAGGCAAACTCTGGAGACTGTTCAGGCCTAGATTTCATGACTGGTCTAAATTTGGGTCTGTGTCATTGCCCCAACTTAAATGGCCACCTCTCCAGCCCAATGGTCCTATATGAGGTAATAATATTCTCTATGACAAGCCGGCGAAATGGTTCATCCTTGGTCATTAAGGAATTTAACTCCATTTATCAAATAGCTTCTGAATTCCTATTATGTGCAAAACCTTATCAGGCATGCCGTAGGCAATGAAAAGGACAGAATACACTTTTCCTTAGGGACGTAATTTTATATAGTGTATTTTATGCACTGATTTTCCAAGGAGATAATCATGTGTTGAACATCTCAGGGTGTTAGCATATTGCCTTCATAATAACAGCAATGACTAATTTTTTAAGTTCACACAAAACTATGTGCCTGCCGTCACGTTAAGCACTTTGTGGGTACTGCCTCATTAACCTTCACAACAATCCTGTTCTAGAGATGTAGGAACTGAGGCCCAGGGACTTCAGTAACTTACCAGTGTCTTAAAGCCAGTAACGACAGAACAGGGACTCAACCGAGGTCTGTCTGTCCCTAAAACCTGTGACATTTATCATATGAATAGTCTGCTCTGTGTAAAGTTGACAGTCCAGAAATATTAGTTGAGTAATTGAGTAAGCAAAGAGTGAGAACTTGAAAGAATAAATAAATGGAAAGACTTTGGGGTAGTCCCTGAGGGGCTTCAGGGAGTCACAGGCCACCTCCTTCACCTCACTGAATAGGCCCCAGATCCTGTAGTTGGGAACTGTCTTCTGGGGTTCCTTTCCATTCTAGTCTCTGCTCTCACATCATAAATGCCCAGCACACATTCACCAGTATCTACTTTTTTGAGTGAAGCGTCTGCTTTGAGTCAACCGGGTTTTTTTGTGTTTTTTTGTTTGTTGTTTTGGTTTCGTTTTGTCTTCGCTCTACCTCTTCCCCAAGCCTACTTCCAGGTAGGCTATTATGCATCCATTTTCTGGACTCAGATTCTGAGATGCCCTGGGATGTGTCCTCAGAGTTGTTCACTTATCTCCTTTCCAGATGCCCAGAGTGGAGACCAGTCAGAGGAGCAGGGGACAGCCTGATTTATTGCCCTCAGCCCCAACCTGGCACCCTCATCCACACTCAGAGGCTCTGCCAAGCTAAGGAGAGACCCAGGAACTGGGAGGCTCCAGCCAGGGACAGCTCTGCCATTGAGTCCTCCAAATTCATGAGGAAGGGAGAAGCCTGGTTAGATGCCTCCAGGCATCAGCCTCTGAAGATTCAATGAGGGGGGCATGCCTCTGAGGGCTGATCAGGAAGTCTGTGAACTCACCAGACCATGCTAGAAAATGGAGGGCCTGGTCCTGGTCTGCACAGCCCTGCTTCAAGAAAGGCTGCCTTGTGCTACCTTTGTGTTCACATCGGGAGCCCAGTTTCTTCCACCCTCCTCAGCCTCTCTGCAATCTCAGCCCTGCCTCAAGAAAGGCTGAAAGACCCATTCCCCCTGAAATGCTGAGGCTGTCCTAGAGATGGTGATGGGTTTTGGAGTCGTGGGGGTCCAGAGCTGTTGGCCAAGAAAGAATTCTTGAGATGTCTTTGGAGCAAAACGGTGATTTTATTGAAGCACAGCGATAGGATGCATGGGCAGAAAGAGCTGCACTGGGGTTGTGAAGAGTGACTGGTTCTGTACTGTGGAGTTGGGGGAGGTAAAGGCAAAAGGGAGGCCTCCAGAAGGATTTTTATGTGCTAAAGACTCATAAGATGCCAGGGGCCTTGCTATTGTCAAGCTAAGGCTGTTTTCCCTCTAGTAAGGCATTAATATTAGGACAGCAGGGGGTTCCTGGAGACCTGTTATACTCTGTATTTGCCTCAAGTATTTGTCAATGGGCTGCAGGTTATAAGGAAATTTAATTTTACCTGCCATTTCCTTCTCGCCTTTGTTTCCCTTATCACTATTGAGGGATGATGTTGGGGCTCCAGGAAACTGAGTCTATGGGTTTCTGGAGATTAGGCTGTGGACAAGATTGCCTTTTTCTTTCTTTCTTTTTTTTTTAATTTTTTTTAACATTTATTTATTTTTGAGGCAGAGAGAGACAGAGCATGAACGGGGGAGGGTCAGAGAGAGGGAGACACAGAATGTGAAACAGGCTCCAGGCTCTGAGCGGTCAGCACAGAGCCCGACGCGGGGCTCGAACTCACGGACCGCGAGATCATGACCTGAGCCGAAGTCAGCCGCTTAACCGACTGAGCCACCCAGGCGCCCCAAGATTGCCTTTTTCTTATAATTTACTAAAATATTTGTAAACTGACAGAGACTCCTGTCCTGCAGGACTTTGATCTCTATCAGTTAACCATTTGTTTTCTTTCCTTTCCTTTGTTCTTGTTCCGACAGGAGTGCCTGAGGGATGTCACACACAAGTCCCACCTGGTGGGAGGCAGGGGGGCTGTATTTGCTGGCTATCAGCTTGCCCTATGCTCCCTCATCAATGGGAAGGGCAGGAATGGGCCCAGTGCAAGCTGGAGAGCAGTGAGGAATCAGGGCACCTCTCAGAGGGTGAGTGCCTCCTGGACCTCTATAATTGTGAGTTGACCCCGCAGGCCTGGCCTTCATTGCCAACTGAGGGGAGAAGGGCAAGAGGGAATGTGATTTGTTGAGAGCTTGCTACCATGTCCAGGGCTGAACGGGGACCTCCATACATGGTTCCTTTGACTATTACAATTATCTTCTGAGTTGGGTTTGACTACTCCCATCTTACAGATGAGGAAGCTGAGGCTCAGGAAGGTAAAATAATTCAACTATATTCTCACAGCAAGTGGTGGAGCTTGAATTTGAACCCAGATGTGTCTGATTTCAAAGCCCATGCTGCTCATCCCTGGGTGCTTCTCACCTGGCTCCATTCCTAATGTGGACTCCATGGTTTCCCTCCTGCTTCCTGGCAGCTTCCTGCAGCTGGCTCAGACTGGTGCTTCTAGGGTTAGAAGGTGAATCCTATGCTGTGTGTGCGCGTGTGTATGTATGTGCTCATGTACAGCATACATGTACATTGTAGGAAGCATGGACAGGAGGAGGAAGGTCTGGGGTCTGCAGAGATGCTTCCTCCCCACCACACCTGCCCCACTTCAGGCTGTCCCCAGGCTGCCCTGGGGCTTTGGGGTGGGGGTTTGTTATTGTGTTGTAGGCTCTTGTATCTTTCCCCAAGGTGGGTAATTGCAGATGACTCACCTGTGGAACAGGATCAAAACCAACTTTATTTTACTGAATTCCCCCTTCCTCTATGTGCTAAGAAGCCTTAGGGGTGGGGGTGCGAAGGCTTTCCCAGAAAATTACACCCTGCATTTCCCTTTCTGCTGCTTCTAGGACGTCATTTAAGATGGAAATTAGAGCCCATTATTGCACATTTAATTATCCACCAAATGAATGGCATATTTAATGGAAATGGCAAAATCTTCCAACTTGTGTAAGATTTCTAGTTCATGCATCTCCAGACGTGTTGCAAAATAATTCATTAACTAGAGATGTGAGCTGTTGGGGCTGCCTCAGGGGAAAAGCAGGGCCAAGGAATGGGGCCAAGGATGTGTGAACTAATTAGCTGACATCCCTGCCCTCGGGAACTGAGGTAATGGAGAATTTGCTTCTACTGTGCTTGAAGGTGCAGCCCCCACCCCTTACTAGGGGTGGGGCAGGGAGGCCAGCCCTGGGGCCTCTGGGGCTGAGTGGGGAGAAGGTTGGGGTGGCCCATCTCTTGTCATCTCCCCAGCCCCAGGTTCCCATAGCAACACACCGCAGCCCTAGGCAATATATACAAGTAGCTGTGGGATGGGGGAGAGCTTCAGAGATGGCAGGCACAAGGGAACAATCTCTGAGGCAGTTAGTGGGGGGCAGCCTCTATCACCCCTCTCCCCCTCCTATGTTCTAGCTGTGGCCTCTCTGGCTTTGGCTCGAGGCTGTTGTTATATTTTAGGGATATTTGTTCATTCACTCAACCAGCCAACATTTATGGAACATCTGCTATTTGTGGAAAATCTGTTTGTTAATTCAACCATGCAAACAGCCAACCTTCTTATTAAATACCTATTATTCATTCATTTCCTTGTTCATTCATTTGTTTTAAGCAGTGAACTAACCAGCCAACATGTATTGAATAGCTACTGAATTACTTACTCATGCAACCAATCAGTAACAAAGTGCCTACTCTTTGACCACCCATCCCTCCATCCATCCATCCATCCATCCAATCAACCAACCAACCCACCAACTAACAACCAACAAGCAATCAATAAATTAATTCAGTATTTATTGAATAGTAAAGGCATATTCATTCATGCAGCTCACAAACATATTGAGCACCCACTATATACCAGGCATTGTATAGACACTAGGGAAACAAAGATCAAGACACAAGTCCTGTGTTCAAGGGGCTCAGAGTGAAGTAATGATATTAAGCTAAAATTTATTCAGCACTGAATATATATGTCCATCAATGTGCTAAATCAGCGCTTTACATATATTAACTCATTTGCTATGAAAGGTGCTGTGAAGAAACAGGCATAGAGAGGTTAAATAAATTCCTCAGTGTTACACAGTTTTTGAGTTGATAGAGTTTTGGGGTTTGAACTCAGATTTGAAAGTGTGTGCTCCTAACTATGGTGTTGTCTCCCTAGGTGGGGTAGGGGGCCAAGTATACAGTGCACAGAGGATATGTGGGATTAGCATTTAATGGTACCTTAAAGAAGGCATAGGAGCCTGTGAGCTAGGGGAAGGAAGGAGAGACACCTTGAGCAGGACAATGTTGAGAATGAGGGAATGTAGGCATACAAGATATGGTTTCTACCCTGCAGGAGCTTTTTTTTTTTTTTTTTAATTTTTTTTTAACGTTTATTTATTTTTGGGACAGAGAGAGACAGAGCATGAACAGGGGAGGGGCAGAGAGAGAGGGAGACACAGAATCGGAAGCAGGCTCCAGGCTCTGAGCCATCAGCCCAGAGCCCGACGCGGGGCTCGAACTCACGGACCGTGAGATCGTGACCTGAGCTGAAGTCGGATGCCCAACCGACTGAGCCACCCAGGCGCCCCTCCAGGAGCTTTTAATCAAACAGGGGAAGTGGTAGACACAGATAACTTCACTACAAGGAATAGTGAGGATGGATGACAGGTGTAGGTGTAGGATGTGCTGAATCATACAAAAGGCACAAATGAAATTCGTAGTAATAGAAGGAAAGAAGAATCCTTTCAGCTGGAGGTGATTAGAGATATCATGATGGAAGGGACAGAGCTCAAGACCCACTCTAAATTAAGGCTGAGTGGAATCTCCTAAAACGGGGCTGGTCAGAACATTCCAGCAGGTGGACTGGCTTGAGAAGATGGGCTAGAAAACAAGTGGTGCTGGCTGATTTTCATTTCAGACTCAAGTATGTGAGCGGTGAGTGGAAGAAGAGTCTTTCCAGACTCTTTCTGTAGGTATGAAGGGACTGGCGTGTTCAGTTAGGGAGATTAGGCTTAGTTTAGTAGGGAGTAGGCAGCCACTGAAGGTTTTGAGAAGGGGAGAGTGTGAATTATTCTGTGTTTGTACCCTTGTTTGTATGTGCTAGGAGAAAGACTCCCACAAGCTGCCTTACCCATCCTCCATGATGGCCAGCTTCTGGCAAGATTCAGTCAACAAGAGCCCTGGAAGTACCTCCAACCTGTCAAGAAACATGTTCCCTGCTCTGCCCTTGCTAGTCAGAGCTGTGTCCCTCCAGGAACTGTATTTTTAGCCTTTATTGTAGGTAATTTTAGTACTCAGGTAGGCCTGGGAATCATTGACCTGTATGCTGTTTACCAATCGCTTTTTCCTTTAATCTTAGAACCCAAACCAATATTCTTATCCATATTTTACAGTTGAGAAAACTACGGTTCAGGAAGGTTGTGATGTGTCCAATGTCACCAACTTTTAAGCAGAGTAGCTGGGCTTAAAATCCACATTTCTGAGTCCAATTTAAGCTTCTTGGGAGAACCAGAACCAAGATAGAAGATCTTCGCAATAACTGAGTCCTCATATATTTTCCTCAAACTTGTTTCCTCCAGTCTTTGCATTGCTAAATATTGCCCATCTGAACTAGTATTTGCTACACACAGTCCTCTATGGTCCCCCAGCTGATAATAACCTCATAATCTTGTGGCTGCACCTGGTTTGTATTTGCATGTTTTCTTTCTCCAGTTGTCTCTAAAACTTTTAAAGACAGGCGGTATGAAATAGCATGGCTTTTGGAATCTTTGATCTCTTATACTCCATAATCTCACTCACCCCATCACTCAACCCTTGTATCTCATTCTCTATGAGATGATGAATGGCTTCATTTATGAGATTCTAGGACATCATTCCCTGATCACTCCCCCCATCCCTCCAGTTTTATCACTCACCATTTATGGATTCTTTGTTAGTAATTGCTCAATAAATACGAGCCATTTTCTTATTAGGGTGAGTAGGAGGGAGATGAGCTAGCCAGCTAGACAGAGATAATTTCTAGGGCAAGGAAGGAGCCCCGAGGGCAGGGTATATTATATTTTATGTCACGGGGACCCCAGGAAAGACCATTATTGCATACCTATTCTGTGCCAGGTACTTAAAGACACTATCTGATTTAATCTTCCCAATAGTCTTATGCTTTGTGCATCTATTTTTATTTTATTGAAATAAACTAAATTTCAGGGAGATAAAGTTAAATTCTCTATGTCCCTCTACTTTCAGTGGCAAAGCCAGGGCTTGAATTCACACACATCTGTGTGACTCGGGAGTCCAAGCCCTATCTGCCACAGCCATGGCCTCTGAGTTACAGGTGCTGAGATGAATAACCCAAGGCAGAGGACCACAACTAGATGACAGGGTCTCAGGCCACAAGCTATGTCCAAGGATCTCAGCTCTGTTTTCAGGTTGCTTGTGATTCCCTCTGTCCCATCGGCTCCTACCCCCCACCTTACCCCCCCCCCCCCCCCCCACCAATTTCACCAGAGAGGCCCTGGGTAATGACTCAGCTGGGAGCTGTCCAGCTTCATCTTCCAGACCTATTGGGAAAGACTTCTGAAGTAGATAATGGCTTTCAAAATGTAATTTAACTTAATACACTGCTGTATTGTTACTAATGTAAGTCCCATTGTGTGTGTCTCTGAGGCAGCCAATTATAGAAACTTTGATAAAGAATATGTCTAAGCCAAGGCAACTGTTACTTTTCTGAACAAATGGGATGAGATTTAAGCCATCTGTCTAGGACTGGCATTTGAGGCCTCACTGTAGTTGAGATTCCAGGCTTCCAAGAAAATGTAAGGAAGAAGGTCCTTATTATCCCCTCAAGAGTAGCACTGGAATCTGTGCTGGGCGATCCCTCTGTTCTCATGCTTTATCCCCAGCCTTTCAGCACAGCATGGTGGAAGAAGGCCACCAACATCAGCTTGGGGATTTCTGTGTGCCCATGGGCTGAATTCTTCATGTTAATAAAAAGACATCTCAGAAGACAGAAAAAAAGGACTTTTAAGAAGTATTCTTCAGTTTCAGTGATTAGAGTGGGTCTTGTAACAGATTGCTGGCATCTGGGGACACTGAGTCAAGTCACAATTCAACCCTCATCTAACTGGTATACGGAGAAAGTGCTTAAAATACACACAAGTAGGGGCTCCACTTACCTTCTTTCCAGTTTCTGACATTAATCTCCCCTCCTCTTCCCTCCTACACCAAAGCTGTCACCAAGGGGTTCCACTAGGTTCCCTGCAGAGAGCCACCCTCCCTCCTCCTCTCTGTCACTCAAGCCACACTTCAACAGGCCCTGCACTCTGGAGACGAGTGTGTGATCCACTTCCTAGGAAAGTGTCTGCCTTGTCCATCTGGCTGTAGAGCCAGGCACCTCTGAGATTTCTGAGGATCATCCACTGAACCTCATAGCAACTTGCTTGAAATTCTCATTTTTTTTAATATGATGACAAAAAAAAATCAATCTGTGTATCTGGTATTAAGTTCTCTGTTTAAGAATGTCGGCTCAGGGGCACCTGGATGGCTCAGTCGGTCAAGCGTCTGACTTTGGCTCGGGTCATCATCTCACAGCTTGTGAGTTTGAGCCCCGCATCAGGCTCTGTGCTGACAGCTCGGGGCCTGGAGCCTGCTTTGGATTCTCTGTCTCCCTCTCTCTCTGCCCCTAACCCATTCATATTCTGTCTCTGTCTCTCTCAAAAATAAACAAACATTTAAAAAAAAAAAAAAAGAATGTCGGTTCGGAAGGGTCCTTCCTCTGGGACTTGGAGGTCAAGGGACTTTAGTGCTGTTGGGTGGGGGCACTTGGAGTGTGTGTGTGTGTGTGTGTGTGTTTACATGAAGTGACTAGAGCAGGTGAGGAGTATTGGATGGATGACACAACCTTCTCTATGTCGTCAAGATGAGCACACAGAGGGGAGAGAGCACTGGGCCTAATGGTGTAGCCTTTGCTTTGCCACTGGCCTTGTAGGATTAGGCAACCAGAAGAAGAATGAAACACCTCAGCCTTGATGGAGCCCAGCTGTGCTTTAGGCTTGGCTGTGATATCCAAGATCTTCCCATCTGCCATCACTCCATCAGTCCATCCATTTGTCCATCTTTTCATCCTTCCGGCCAAATTAGTCAGAAACATTATCTTCAGGAGGGTCCAAACTTTAATGAAGGTTCCAAGGCTCTTCAGCCCAGCCTGTCTCCTCTCCATCCTTTCTCTCTTGACCCTCTCCTTCATGCTCTACACCCCGCTGAAATGGCCACACTCTCACCTCCCAGCTGTGGTGCATGTTGTCTCCCCTACATCACACCCTGTCTACTCTGACTCCTCTACCGGGTTCATCTTCCACTCAGCCTTCAGGCTTGAACTGAGATGTCATTTCCTCCAGGAAGCCTGTTCTCACATCCTCCCCATTGCCTGTTGGTGCTCCTTATCTGTGCTTCTTTAGCTTTTGAATTTACTCCATGAGGACACCTGTCACCCTATAGGGGAAGACATGAGTGTCCTCTCGCCTTGGCTGGGTTGTTCGTGGTCTGTGCCCCTGGTGGCTGTGGCTCAGTCTGGTTCTCTGCCTCCCTCTTGGGGCCGTCCAGGTGGCTGAAATCTCTCCCAGAGTCATCCTGGTTAGTGGATCTCCCTAAAGGGGCAGTTTCTACCCATGAATGAAATCTCACATAATTGATCTGTGGTTGGTTTGGGGCATCACAGGGGTTAGGAGGTCAGGGGTTAGAGGATGTGTGATGATTCATTTTATATGTCAACTTGACTGGGCTAAGGAATGCCCAGACAGCTGGTAAAACATTTTTTTCTGGGTGTGTCTGTGAGGATGCCTACCGGAGAGATTAGCATTTGAATTGGTAGACTGAGCGAGGAAAATTACCCTCACCCATGTGGGTGGACATCATCCCATCTGTTGAGGGCTCGAATAGAACATAAAAGGTGGAGGAAGGGTAGATTCACTCTCTTTACTTGAACTAAGACATGAATCTTCTCCTGCCGTTGGACATCAGGGCTCCTGGTTCTCAGGCTTTCAGACTCAGACCAGGACTTTAACTTTCAGCTCCTGATGCACAGGCCTTCAGATCTGCCCTGAATGACACCATTGGCTTTCCTACTTCTCCAGTTTGTAGGAGACTGTGGGACTTCAGGGTCTCTGTAACCACATTAACTAATTCCTAGAATAAACCTCCTCTTACATATGTCTCTGTAGATTCTACTGGTACTGTTCCTCTGGAGAACACTGACTAATATGGGGGAGGGGGGATATATATTCTAACTTTTGTGCGTTTCTAGGGACTAGTATCATGGCCAATCTAGCCCTCTCTGAGCTCTGCATTCAGCCAGGGGAGGGAGAGTTGTCAGAGAGCGCATATTTAGATGTTCTGAAAGTCTAGTCTTCCCCGCTGGGGAAGAGTGTGAAAATGGGAAATCCCAGAGAGGAATTTGGGGTATTTATGATTGTGTGGAGGGAGGCAACCTCACTGCTCAATGGCCCATGTTTGTTGGTAAATGTACTGTCTCATTACGTGTTTCCTGGGTCCTGGAGCTTATCTCTCCCGTCCAGGTGGAATTTCAAAGCCCATTGCAACAGAGACTCCTGGGAAAGAAGCAGCACCATGTACAGGTTTTTATGGCAGAGTCATCCCTGGAATTTTAATTACCTATCTTCACACTATTATGTATTTACATATCCTAATGATGAGATTACACATTTCAATTAGCATGTAATTATGAGTTCTATTACTTAAAGAAAAAATACTTGGGGATAATCACACAATTACGAAGTACAATTAGAAAATGACATATAATTAAATTTAGAAAAGCTTTTGAAACACTCCTCCTACCCTCCCATCCCGCCGCCTGTACAAGAGATTTCTTGTATTTATTCTTTCTCTCTTTTTCTTCTTCTAGTACAAGCGCAGTCCAGTCTAGTGTGAACAAAGGGTCCAGGGACACTGTAACTTGGGGATGTAAGCCCTCATGACCTCTTGGGGGTTTCGAGGCATCTCTTGACTTTGGAAGCTCTACCTGAGGTTTTGGAATCATGCGGGCATTTTTTGGGGGTGTCGTAGGGAGTAGTTGTCCAAACCTTCCTGGCTATTCCATCTGCTGGGAGTGCAGAAAGTCAGGGAGCAGGCTGGGACTGCTGGGAATGTTGCAGGCCGGCTGGGCTCCTGATGGTGGTAGGAAACCGATAGGGTATCCGAAGTGACATCTTCCATGGCTGCCACAGCTCACCATTTTCTTTTTTTTTTTTAATTTTTTTTAACGTTTATTTATTTTTGAGACAGAGAGAGACAGAGCATGAATGGGGGAGGATCAGAGAGAGGGAGACACAGAATCTGAAACAGGCTGCAGGCTCTGAGCTGTCAGCACATAGCCCGACGCGGGGCTCGAACTCACGGACGTGAGATCATGACCTGAGCCGAAGCCGGCCGCTCAACCGACTGCACAGCACACCATTTTCAAAGCACTTCATTTCCCCAGCTCATTCAACCCTCCACACCATCTGATGAGGAAAAAAGACAGGTTAAGTGTTCTCATTTCCCTTGTTGGGATGCCTTTCTTTGAGCTCAGTGTGTCCACATTTCTGGTTTTTGTCTTCAGTCCTTGGATTTCCATTCTTAGTTTTCTTCATTTGCTTCTTTTTCTACTTGGCTCACAGATGACATGTTCTTTTCCTCCAGTGTTCTGTCCCATCTTCTGTTCCTTTCTGTCTCTTTGGCAATTGCAATGGGGTGAGGGGAGCAGCTGGGGGAAGGTTGGATGGGAGCAGGGAACGTAGCCAGGGAATGCTAAGAAGCCTCTGTGGCACAGACTGGCTACTGTTTACACACGCATTTCCCCTCCCTCTGGGGCGTGTGGTTGGAACATCTTCCCCAGACTTCCCTGAAGTTATGTTGTGTGTGTGTGGCATGTAACCGTGGATGGGGGTAAGGTACCTCACTTCCAGGCGTGGCCCATAGAACTTCCCTCTTGATCCTTTACTTCTCTTCCACCGTTTTCTGGCTGAATGCTGATGTCCAGGATTACCTTCGAAGCCCCTTTGAAGGAGGCAGGGACCCCGCCATCTCTAGAGCAGAGCACTCCTATCATTGTTGCCACTAATTAGAGTTTGGACAAGAAAAACTTTTACTTGGATGCCTGGGTAGCTCAGTCAGTTAAGCATCTGACTTCAGCTCAGGTCACGATCTCACCATTTGTGAGTTTGAGCCTCATGTCGGGCTCTGTGCTGACAGCTCAGAGCCTGGAGCCTGCTTCGGATTCTGTGTCTCCCTCTCTCTCTGCCCCTCCTCTGTTCATGCTCTGTCTGTCTCTCAAAAATAAATAAACATTAAAAAAATTTTTAAAAAGGAAGAGAAACTTTTACTATATGGAACCATTGAGATCTCTGGGTTTATCTGTTGAAAGCGAAATGGCTTGAAAATGAAAACAACCTTACTAATATGAAATACAGCTTGGGCCCGGATATTTGCACGGGCAGTGTTTTTATTCTCTCCTCAGGTAGGTCTGAATGGGAAGCCAGCTTGTATTCAGTGTTGGTGAAGTTGGTTAGTCTAGCGGATGTCTCAGGCCCCTCCCTGAAACCCATTTCCCTTACCTGTGGCAGCTATCTCAGTTTTGTTCAGGTCCCCTGCCCTTGTCCGCCCCCACCCTCAGCTCCAAGGTTTGGCCTGTTGGGCTTAAGAATAACTACATTTTCTTGGCATTAGGGATCCAGGCCGCTGTGAATCAGTCATGGCCTCAGGATTCTTTCAGGAAAGGTTGTGACCCACTTGGTCCAGTGAGGCGGGGGGCCAGGTTTACTGGGGTCTGTTTGGAAAGATCCTTCTTCACTCTTTTTTTTTTTTAATTAGAAAACCATATAGAGAATACTTTATTACCTTGGTGTAAAAAGTAGTTTTTAGACAAAATACAAAAAATCACAAAGGAAAATATTGGCAATTTAAAATTGGTAATTAAAGTTGTGAACTTTTTTTTTGCTTCATCACTGCAAACCCATATAAACTCCTTTTTTAAATTTCTAGTAGGTTCTAGTTTTCTTTTTAAAATTTTTTTTTTATTTTTAAAAATTTATATCCAAATTAGTAAGCATGTAGTGCAACAATGATTTCAAGAGTAGATTCCTTAGTGCCCGTCACTCATTTAGGCCATCCCCCCTCCCACAACCCTTCTAGTAACCTTCTGTTTGTTCTCCATATTTATTAGTCTCTTCTGTTTTGTCCTCCTCCCTGTTTTTATATTATTTTTGTTTCCCTTCCCTTAGGTTCATCTGTTTTGTCTCTTAAGTCCTCACATGAGTGAAGTCATATGATATTTGTCTTTCTCTGACTAATTTTACTTAGCATAATACCCTGTAGTTCCATCCATGTAGTTGCAAATGGCAAGATTTCATTCTTTTTGATTGCTGAGTAATACTCCATTGTATCTATATATCACATCTTCTTTATCCATTCATCCATCGATGGACATTTGGACTCTTTCCATACTTTGACTATTGTGGATAGTGCTGCTATAAACATGGGGGTGCATGTGTCCCTTCGAAACAGCACACCTGTATCCCTTGGATAAATGCCTAGTAGTGCAATTGCTGGGTCGTAGGGTAGTTCTATTTTTAGTTTTTTGAGGAACCTCCATACTGTTTTCCAGAGTGGCTGCACCAGCTTGCATTCCCAGATGCTTCTTCACTCTTAAGAGCCACAGGGGTGCCTGGGTGGCTCAGTCGGCTGAGCGTCTGATGTCAGCTCAGGACATGATCTTGCGGTCTGTGAGTTTGAGCCCCGCATCAGGCTCTGTGCCGACCGTTTGGTGCCTGGAGCCTGCTTCGGATTCTGTGTCTCTCTCTCTCTCTCTTCCCCTCCCCCGCTTGTGCTCTGTCTCTCTCTGTCTCAAAAATGAATAAGCGTTAAACAAATTTTGTTTTAAGAAAGAGCCACAGAAATTGTATCCCTGATGACTCTGGAGTTCTGAAAACAGGGAGCCAAGATCCAGACCCCATGCAAGCAGTGATCCTGGGAAGCCTGGTCTGTCCCTTAGACTTGAGTCCCCTGGTTCCCCGACAGCTGTGTCCTACTGGGACTCATTCATTACCTCCTCCTGCCATGCTTCCAGGCTCACTGGGGATACCAGCTTGGGATGCTTTTTTTTTTAAATTTATTTTTGAGAGAGAGAGAGAGAGAGAGAGAGGGCAGGGGAGGGGCAGAGAGAAGTGGGGACAGAGGATCTGAAGCAGGCTCTGTGCAGACCGCAGAGAGCCTGACTCAGTACTCAAACTCATGAACTGTGAAATCATGACCTGAGCCGAAGTCAGACACTTAACTGACTGAGTCACCCAGGCGCCCCCAGCTTAGGATGCTTTTAACCGAAAGTATCAGGAAACACAATTCAAATAAGCCAAAAGCAGTAAAAGAGATTGGTTGGATCATGTAACTGATAAAGGCCAGGCATGGAGCATGGTTCAAACATGGCTCATGCTCGCTTTCTTTGAGATGCTCTTGGCACACCTACCTTTCTTCAAGCTGGTACCCTGCACCGAGCCCAGGCCTCACAGCTATAAATGAGGTCCAAGCAAAGGAGGTTACACCAGGCTGTTCTGATTGGTGTTTTAGCCCTTTTCAATTCATGGGGCCCTTGGCTACAGACATCTTGGTTGACTCCCACCGTTAGCTCCTCACATCCGCTGTTTATTACTGTTTCATTCTTAGAAGAGTGTCTGTATTTCCTCATCTCCAAGTTCTTAGGCAGAATGAGCGTGTGGCCGTGGCTCCCAGGCATGGCCAGTGCAGGTTACCTCCTCTCCCATGGCTGAGCCGTTGCCTGTCCACTGACGACCCCAAGCCTACAGCTCCAGGGTGGACTTTCCTGCAGACTCTTCACAGACTCTTCTGGTTCTGGGCACCCACTGCACAGCTCTGTACACACTGAGCGAGCATCTAGATGGGAAACCCTCCTGTGCTCTCAGGCCGGTGTCCTCTAACTCAGTGAGTGGTGCCTCGATTTACTCAGTCACTCAAGTTTGAAACGTCACCACCATCGCTGCCTCCTCCTTCTTCTTCCCTGGTGCATCCAAGGGATCCAACCTGATGTTGGGATCCAACCTTAGTTGAGACCCTTCTTCTCTTTTTCCTGGAGTGTGAAGGGAGTTTTCCTGACTAGTCCCCTCTGCTTCTGGTCTCATGCCTTTCAAGTCCATCCTTCCTACGATCCCTAGAGCAGCCTTTCTGTAATACAAACATTCACTTGTTGGCTTCAAAGAGGAGCCTTCACTGGCTCTCCATTATTGCTCGACAACAAGATCCAAATTCCTTAGCCTGGCATTCGAAGCTCTTCGTGTCTGGCTCTGATCCTCGGCTCTACCAACATCTTCTACCATGATTTCCCTCACACTCTACCTTCCAGTCATACCGAATTGTTTGTTCTTCTCCCTCTTCCTTGAAACCCTACCTCATGGGTCACCTCCTCAGGGCACCATCCCTCACCCTTCTGCCCACAGCCAGCAACTCCGTCTCGCACTCCCCGCCACCACACGCTCATCATGCCTTCCATGGCACTCATCAGTGCATTTGCCATCGTGTGTATATATGTCTGTCTCCTTCACTGGACGATGAAGGCCTTGCATTCATGCCCTCAGCCTTTATGGAGTGTTCGGCACGTGTCAGACCCTGTGCTGGGAGTTGGGGACAGAGAGATAAACGATAGCAGCTAACATACCTATACGACTTGCTGCAGACCAGGCTCTCCTCAAAGCACTTGGCGCACATTAACTGAGAGAGCAGTAATCTGTTGGGAGCCATGGAGAGAATGTGAGCTGTGTTGGCCATGCATGGGGGCAGCAGTGAGGTGCCCGTCCCCTCCCCAGGAACATGGAAATAAGAGAAATGCAGCCATTTTTGTAAGAGTTAATCCACAAACACAGTTATTACTGCAGCTTTGGTTGGTGGAGAGGCAGGGCTTGGCTCCCGATTTTTCAGGCCCAGAGCTCACGTCCTTTCTGCCACGCCTGTTTCGCTTCACCTCCTCGCAGCGTCCTCATCTGTCAAGTGGTGAATATACCTTCCTTTTCTACTTCATCTGATTTGTGAGAAAGATCCAATATGGTGGTGGTAGAATTTTGCAAACTCTAAAGCTCTATTACAAATGTGAGTTCTCACTGCATCTATACGTGTGTCTCAGGGACTGTACTGAGCATCCATTGCACCTAAAATAAGGCACCTCTTAAAGCTGTCGTCTGCTAGCATCTCTGGGTTGCACAAGAAAACACTGTTGCCCTGATGGGGTCACGGATCTCTGGTCGCTTCTGGATCCTCCTTGGCGCCTGACAACAGGTTGTTTCTAAGTAAGTGACCCATTTGCCTTCGTTGGAAGAGTTTTAATCCACTGTTTACTCTTCCCTCATTACCGTATGCGCCTCCAAACTCTTCTGTCTCTCCTTTGGTCTACACAATCCCAAACCCCTCACTTCCAGGTTCTCTCCATGAGAGTGGGAAACCCTGCCAGAACTG
Source organism: Panthera pardus (assembly GCF_024362965.1). NCBI lineage: Eukaryota > Metazoa > Chordata > Mammalia > Carnivora > Felidae > Panthera > Panthera pardus. The sequence continues at coordinate 103,461,825 of NW_026526677.1, forward strand.
AGAGCTGGTGCAGGTTGCCCAGAAGGTCCTGTCCTGGAGTGGCGTTCTCACAGTGTCCACTTATAGTCAGCCTCAGGGTAGAAACCCCTCTGGGCTCAGAGGCAGGACTCTGCCTTCCCCGGTTAGCAGAGCCAGCAGCAGGCAGGCCCCTCGGGAAAGGCATCCACTGCGCTGACAGCCGCTCAGTGTTCAGGCCACTTGCTCCCCAGGGATGTCCTAGAGCACCCCCAGCAGCCTCACTAGGGAAATGTGCTGACTCTGGGCAGGAGAGAGGGGCTGGTCTCTTGGGGTTGTGGTGATGGCCTCAGAAGCATCTGAGTGTGAGTGTGGAGGGGGTCTCTGGGCATCTTTTATAAACACAGACTCAGCCTGATGTGATGGAGCGCAGTTGGCTAAAAGGCAATGGAGAGCTTACCGAAGGCCCTGTCTGTGTGCAGGGAAGGCTGGGGCGCCTGTCCTGTCCCGGGCATTGGAGGGACCTGGGGCATTCCCTTCAGATGTGGGTTCAAGAGAGCCTTGGACCTTGCAGGCTTATGCTGGTTCTGTAAGGGGATTATTAAGGGACTCCTCCCATCTTCTGTCTCCTATCTTCTGCCTTTTTTTTTTTAACTTTTATTTTTTTTTACCAATTGCTGTGACACCAGTGCTGAGCATGTCAAAGATAACAAAGAGCCCAAGGTCAAGGTGCTGCTTCTAAGAGAAACGATTCTAAATTGCAGATCTAATTATGTCATTTGCTCCCCATCTGCATGCTGTCCCTCTCCCCTACTCACTTAAGACTATCCAGATACGCTTAGGACAATGTCCAGAGTCCTTAAAGCGCCTATAATCCACTACCCAGGCTCCCCTCCCACCAACGAGCCTCCCCCTTCCTTTCTGCTCCAGCTACGCTGATCTTTCTGAGGCATAAGATTTGGCTGCTCTCTCTGTCCGCAGCAACTTGTCTCCCCTTCCTCCTTGTAAAGTCCTCAGGTTAGACATGACTTCCTCTAGGACTCCCTCCTGCCTTGGGCTTTAGACTTTCCTCCTCTGTGCCCCTCAACACCTCAATTTGCATGCCTCCGAGAAAACAGATCAGATGTTTTATAATCGCAAATACTATTTTCTCTTCCCATGGAAACAGTTCTTTTTTTTTTTAAAGATTTAAAAAAAATATTTATTTATTGGGCGAGCACAAGTGGGGGAGGGGCAGAGAGAGGGAGACAGAGGATCTGAAGCGGGCTCTGCATTGACTTGCTGACAGCAGCAAGCCCAACGCGAGGCCCGAACTCACAAACCGCGAGATCATGATCTGAGCTGAAGTTGCTGCTTAACCGACTGTACCACCTGGGCTCCCCGCGTGAAAACAGTTCTAGTAGGACAAGGACTGCTGTGACCCCTAACACTTGTTAGGTCCTTAGTGAATGAATGAATGAACGAGTGAATGAGTGGCAACCTGTCCAGTCTGGAGCTATCTGGGTTTTTGAGAGACACAAACAGTGATGTCTACTGACATCTGTCCTTCCCCTGGGGTGGTTCCTACATTTCACATCCGTTGCTTCTGCCAGTGGCCTCAGACCTCTCCTCATGCACAGAACCACCGTGCGGTTGCAGGGGGCCCCGGCCTCATCAGGGGTTCCTCGAAGCTCTGAAACTGAGTGTTTTTGTCGGGCCTCTCAGTATCTGTGAGAGCAGGGCACCCCTGGGGAAGGCATTGCCTCTAGGCTTCAGAATAATGGCTTGTAGAGACTCCTCAGGGCAGGCTTATCACAGAACAACTCACTGGATTTCCCCCCCCTTATTTGATATTTTTCTGCTTCCTACAGTTGGTGAAACCTTTTGAATTCTAGCTGCCAGCTCTTGCGGTAGAGTGGCCCGGGGCCTCCCCAGCGTTGCCCTGCTGGCCGGGTTTTGAGCAGGGAGGATGACTCTGGGCTGCCTCTGCAGCTCACAGGCCTGGATGAGAAGGGGTGGGTCACCCACTCCCCTGAGCACGGCTGGAAGATAAAACTCTGTTGATGCTCTGGTGAAGGCTAAGGTGATAAAATTTCAAAGCCAGCCCAAGAGGGAGGTAGGGAAGGTAGTCATAGGATGACAGCTATTTAAAGCAATTGATCCCTGGAATCCACAGTGCTGGCCTTGCCCCTGGACTTGTTCTTGAGGGTATCACACTGGCTCTGTTTTGGCCCCAGGTCCCTTCAGGCAGTGGGATTACCGTGTGCTTGGTTTTGAACTAAACCGTCTAGTGTTTGAGCTTGATGTCTGCTGGAAAAAATACCGCACACAGGTTTCTCTCTCTCTCTCTCTCTCTCTCTCTCTGTCTCTCTCTCTCTCTTTTGTTTTTTTCAAATCCATTATGGATTTTATTGTGGCATGATGTGATTTGAATGCACACGAACCAGTGCCTTTGAATGAAAAATATAAGCTATAGTAGTGAAGGCTGTTGATTTGCCCTCTGTCTCTGTCCTTTCGGTTTGGTGTGCACACTGTACGTATATATATATATTTTTAATCAAGCATGATTAAGTATTTATTTTTGGTTGGGAACCATCTGCCACCTCTAACAGGGAAGGCATAGAAACCCACAGAAATTTCTTTCTTATCATACTCACTTTCTGGCTGGTAATGGGATGTGATGGGTAAATAACAACATTTGCAGGCTTTTGTGGGGCTTTGCTAAGAATACTGCAGTATTCTGTGTGCCTTCGTGAAACGATCAGAAGGTTACTTACTGGTGAGGAAATAGGAGCTGGATTAAGGAGTTGAGAATTCTGCTCTGATTCCTTCAGAGGGGAGAGGAGAACTCAGGGGTGGACGTAAGCCTAGCCTTTCGAGGGTCCTTTCAGGGCAGGAGAACAGGACGAGCGGGCTTGGGGTGAGAGGAGAAGCTGAGATGTCCCTGAGCAGGACAGTGAGGCCGAATGGGGGTCTTGCAAGAGAGATGATGGTTTCTGGGCTGAACAACTTCAACTCTGTGGTTCGAATGTAGAGACCTTCAAGATCAAACTGTCTGCCTTTGCCCCCTTCATACCGAGGAGAAAACGGGACTGGAGAGTGGAAGTGAGAAGCAGGAAGTCATGCAGCTATGTAGTGAAGGGCAACAGGAAGCTGACCGAATCTCTGCCTGGTTGTGAGAGTGGTGGATGAGGGGTGGTTTCAAGGAAGCCTCAAAGAGTAGCATGGGTTTGGGGGAGAATGGCCAGGCAGGCGGAGGGGAGTAAAGCTTTCAGGATGAGGAAGTGTGTTGCTTCCTGTCAATATCCGAGCTCCTTAAGTTCTGAGGTTCTCTAGAAACGATAAAGACGCCTTTCTGCTGGTAGTAACGTGGAAAGTTAAGGAACTTTGCAGGGAAGAATAAAATGACTTCTCAAGATGGGCTCAAAGGGATACATTTAGAGCTAGGTTTATACAGATGACAGAAGGGGCATCTCTTATTTTCATAATGTATGTCAGGAGGCTTAGGTGGTCGAATGGTGCCCCCCTCCCACCAAATACATCCATGTCCTAATCCCTGGAACCTGTGAGTTTGACCTTAGTTGGAAAAATGGCCTTTGCGGGTATAATTAAGTTGCCTCTGCTTTTCCACTGGTCTTTTTCTCTCCAAGAAGTGCTCAGAGAGCTCCGAGTGTGGGAAGGTAAGTACCTGTTGATGGCTCCTCCAGGCCCCAGATCCCTTTTCAAAATGAATGTAAGAAGACTAATAAATTTAACTTTAAGGTTTCATTTTAACATGCCAAAATTTTGATTCTGACAGGGAGTGACTCACTGAATTCTTCAAAGTGTTTGAGCCGTTTTCCATATTCAGTGGGTCCAGATGCTGGATGGCTGTTTCAGTAAAACGAGCTGGCATCCTAAGAGCAAAGGCCCATGGGTCCCTACCTTCCTTGTCGAAGCCCCCTTACAACGACCGCTGGGAAATGCAGTGATTTTGCAAAATGGAGCTTATTCAACATGCTGAGAAAGGGGATTGTCATGTTGGCAGCATCTCAGTAGTAGCTGAAAAGGGGGAAGTTCCTGAGCTCTTGTGATAGGGTGGTTTTAGGGGAGAAGTTAGTAAGTGAGGTCTGGACGAGGATTGGTCAGAATTTGCAAACAGGTGAATGGTCAGTGGTCTTGTCTCTAGAACCTGAGTTCATATGGAATTACTGTTAAATCATTTTCATCATGGAGCCCATGGGTGTGTAGGAGCTGGTGTTACATTATTTTGATCTTAGGTTGTATAGCAAAGTGTGGTTTCATACAGTTGATCTCTTTTGCAAATTCTAGTACAGTTTTGCTATTCATGGATTCAGTTTTATTTTTGCCCTCTGAAGACAGGAGAATATGATTTCTTAAGAGCTGCTACTTCTTTGATTCAGTCCAGGAGGAGATCCCTGATGCTAGAAGGGATACATGTTCCCAATGGAAGCTTCCCATTTTCTGCCTCCTCAGGCTCTACCTGAGATCATCTGAATCTTCTTGCTGAATTAGGGACCTCCAAGGACCTGGCTCCCACCACTCACCAGCCACTGCCATCACTCCCCTCTTCCAGGGCCACCACCCACTCTCTCTCACCATCACCCATCACCCCCCCACCCCCACTCCCCTCCCACCTACATCACCATCTCACCATCACAACCAGAGCCACTTTTTAAGCAAACACTGGATTCCAGGACCTGGGCTGCGTGGGGTTGGTAACCAGCATTCTGTTCAATCGCCACTGCAGCTTTTATTATGGATTAGTGGTTCTTGAGCAGAAAGATATTGATGGATCCCAGCCTAGAAGTACTGAGACGGAAGCTCTTGGATGAGAGCTCAGGAATCTGTATTTTAAAAATATTCCATAGATGATTTTGGTGCATACACAGCATTCAAGAACCACAGTTGTAAACAATATTTTCCCTGGGCCAATGGACAGGGGATGAAGAAACGATTTCCCCTGTGATCCCAGGAATTGCTATATCTGAGATGAGTTTGGGAAGTAGTCTTACAGGTCAAGGAAAAAGAATGGCTTCTGTTTAGCCACCTATTGTTTATCTCATTTTATGGAGGAGGAAACTCAAGTCTAGAAAGGTTAAGTAAATTGCCTAAGCTCACACAGCTCACAAGGGCTGAGCTAGGATTCAGAGGCCGATCTGCCTGATGCCAGGTGCTGGGCTCTTTCCTGAACACTTTCCAGTTGTCTTCAGGAAGCTTCTCTCAGCCTGGCCTAGGCACTCGTCTAACAGACAAGCCCCTCACGTTCCCGCTTCTCCACCAGTGGAAACGTAGCTTCCCAACCCAAAACGACCTCTCTGCTGCCCTACCCTTTATGAACAAAGCATCTCACCATCGACACCTTCCTTCCTCTTCTGCAGCCCCTTGCAATACTCTGTCCTTCTCCCTGGAACCCAGGTTTGAGACTTTAATATTTTGTCTCCTTGTTTACCTCTCTCCAGCTATCACTTCCTGTCTCTTTCTTCCAACATATTTCTTGCCTGTCTTTCTTTAATTCCACTGCTATTGTACTTGTTCTCATGCTGTCTGAAACCATGTACATCTCTGAAAGTGGCCTTAGTGACACCTCTAGTTTCTTTTCCATGCTATCTACTGTAAGATCATAGAAAATATACATGTTCATCTCTGCCTCTGGTTCCTGATATAGAGCCCCCCAAACCATGTAAATTCCTATGTGATAAGAGAAATAGGAACATCTTTTGCTGTAATGAGGTGGCTCTGGGAGGCTGCTGGATGACTCCTGATCCTAAAATGCATCCAGCCCAAACTGCTCATCCCAGGCCCTCGTGAAGGGGGCTCGACTGAGTCTGCACGTTTATTAAAAAATCACAAATGATAACAAACCTGTTTTTGTTTTAAAATTACTGTACAAACAGGGGCGCCTGGGCGGCTCAGTTGGTTAAACGTCTGACTTCGGCTCGGGTCATGATCCAGTGGTCCGTGAGTTTGAGCCCCGCATCAGGCTCTGTGCTGGCAGCTTGGAGCCTGGAGCCTGCTTCAGATTCTGTGACTCTCTCTCTGACCCTCCCCTGCTCGTGCTCTCTCTCTCCCCCTCTCAAAACTAAATAAACATTAAAAAAATTTTTTTAATTATTGTACAAACAGCTACACAATTTTGACATCCACTTAATTTTACTCTTACTGAAACATTAACAGATTGCCTTCAACATAATGTCAGTGTTGATAAAAATCAAGTGAATTTGGACATAAACACTTGCTCTAATTTCATATAACATGAACATTTCTAATATTTATTTAGTTTCCTTTCTTAGAAATAAATTTCTTTCTACATAATTATGATTTTTGTAATGTTCAATATCCAACTCTCAAAAGTATCCTTTTATATGCGCTTTCTGCAATTTCGAAAATGGTTGCTTTTTACTTTATATTCCACTTGAGATAAGATTTCTAACTTAGCACAATCATCTCCAGTTAAGTATATAAAATAGGCCCATTAATTCTAGCAACAAATGTATAATCAGCTTTTAGGAAAAAAAAGAATCTTTGGCTGTTTCAGGAAGAATATTACTACCCTCCCCCCAACCGTCGCAAATAATAACTTGTGTTACATTGACAATTCTGTAAATTTAGATGTGATTTTCATCTCCACTATAATTCAGAACTTTAATTTGCCAGTAGTGACGCTAGTTTATACACACAGTACAACTTTAAATATTATTTTCTGGCAAAAGGCCATTCTGTGTGTTAGAGTAACCCTGACTAATATATAAGCAATTACTTTTACTTACTCTTGTCTCAGACGTTCGGAAAATCTCGCCTTTTTGGCTTCTTGGGCTGGATCCCAGATGGCGTGATAGGTTAGTAGCACTCTCTAGCCACCGTAAGTAACGCTAGCCATTATATCAACCCTCAAATATCAGTGGCCCATCAACATAAAATTTTATGCTGATGGGGTTGGGTTATGCTGTCGGATGTCTCCTTCCAAGTGGTGACTCGGGCCCAGCTAGGCTCCTTCTCTTTTGTGGTTCTGCCAGGCTCTCCGATGGAATTTGGTGTGGGATTTGCTGGGGGCCTGGAAGTGGCACACATCACTTTCTCCCGCACCCTATTGACCAGAACTCCATCACTTGGCCAGTCTATGACAAGGGGTCTGGGAAGTGGTGAGGCACACACAGATTTGGGTGAGGTCCACCAGCTTCTAAAATGGGGCTGCCACACACTATCAACAGTAGCTAAAGTATGGAAAGAACCCAAGTGTCCATCAACTGATGATAAAGAAGATGTGGTACATATATACAGTGGAATATTACTCAGCAATTAAAAAGAAAGAAACCTTGCCATTCTCTTATCGGAGAAAGACAAATATCACATGATTTCACTCATATGTGGAACTTAAGATACAAAACAGATGAGCATAGGGGAAGGGAAGCAAAAATAAGATGAAAACAGGGAGACAAACCATAAGAGACTGTTAAATACAGAGGCTGCTAGAGGGGTTATGGGTTGGGCTAAATGGGTGATGGTCATTAAGGAGGACATTTGTTGGGTTAAGCACTGGGTGTTATATTTAAGTGATGCAATCACTAAATTCTATTCCTGAAATCATTATCACACTATATGTTAACTAACTTGGATTTAAATTTTTAAAAATGTGAAAAAAATAAAAATGGGGCTGCTACATTCACCCTCATAGAATCTGGATGTCTTGGGAACTAGGGTGGGAAGGTTTCACTTTCTGAGTCTTCATTAGAATATAGAACTCCCTGGAGATTCAAATAGGAGTCAGGAACCCTGAATTGCCTCTCTTGGTCTGCAGCCCATGGTCCCAGATGAGGTCTACCTATAGGTTTTTGCAAACTTAAAAACATTTTAATTACCTAACGCAAAACTCATGAACAGGAAGAATGGGAAGAACTGTAGGGCAAACATTTATGCTAAGAGGCTTGGATCAATTAATAAATTTACATTTAGTTGTTTACAGTTGACTGAATCAGTTATGTCATTTTGAACTCTTCAGGTTTAAACGCACTGAAGCTGTTCTCCAACTTCAGTGTGCGTAAGACTTACCTGTGTACCTTGTCCAAGTGTGGATCCCAATTTAGTCAGGTTGAGATCCTGTGTTTTTAGCAAGCTTCTAGGTCGTGCCCATGGTGCTGGTCTGAGGGGAACCCTGAGCAGTGAGGCACCGAAATAGCACATAAAACAGGGCATTATCCCGACTCACTTTTGTGTCATGTTCAATATTAGTCCGTATGTGTGTGCTAACAGATACAACATAACCTAACATATGAAAATAAGTGCTCTGGAGTTAGTAAGACATGGGTGCGAATCCTGCCACTGTCATCTGTTGGCTTTGTGAACTTGAGTGAATGATTGAAGGCTCCAAGTCTTTGATTCCTCCTCTATGAAGAGCCGTGAACAATACCTGCATCCAGTGATGCGAGGTTTAAAGGAAGTCTTGGGTGAGTCTCTGGCACAGAGCTGGCAGTGAATGAGAGGAGGTTATTACTCTCCCCTCCCTTTTGGTATCAGCGAAGGAATCATGTGGCTGGCTTGCAGAAGAATTTCTGGTCCTGGCCCTAGATTAAAAAATCAAAACCCATTACATTGCCGAGCCCGGTGTGGCCTGGTCCTTTCAGACTTAGGCAACTGACTCGACTTCTCCCATCACCAGAACCCAGGATTCTGTCTTGAGTTCTGGGACTGATTTCAGTTGAAGCATCCAGAACCTTTGTGCTTTGTCTCTTTCAGTCTGGGAGTCACATTTATCTTTCATGCACTGTATTTGACTGACCTCTGTGTCTCTGGGCACAGTCACTGGAGTCCCCAGTCTCTGGGACCACATGAAATAAGCTTACTGCTTTGTTTGCCAGATTCCACATGCTAACCCTGTGGGTTTATAATCTACTTGTCCAGCTTTTTAAAAAGTCATTTTAAAATTTTTATTTATTTAATTTTTTATTAAAATGAAATTTTTATTAAAATTATTTTTTTAGTGTTTATTTTTGAGTCAGAGACAGAGTGTGAGCAGGGGAGGGGCAGAGAGAGAGGGAGACACAGAATCTGAAGCAGGCTCCAGGCTCCGAGCTGTCAGCACAGAGCCTGACCTGGGGCTCCAGCCCACGAACCACAACACCATGACCTGAGCTGAAGTCAGACACTTAACCAATTGAGCTGTCCAGGTGCCCCTATTTAATTTTTTTTAGTTTACTTATTTATTTTTAGAAAGAGCATGAGCAGGAGAAGGGTAGAGAGAGGGGGGAGACAGAGAATCCCAAGTAGGCTCCACTCTGTCAGCATAGAAGCCAATGCAGAGCTCATTCTCATGAACTGTGAGATCGTGACCTGAGCTGAAATCAAGAGTTGGACACTTAACTAACTGAGCCACCCAGGTGCCCCTGTGATTTTCCACTTTTAATAATGAATACTATTACATATAACACATTCCATTTACATTTACTATGGGAAATTTCAAACACGTACAAAAGTGCAAGAGTGTAACAAGTAGCCACGTCCTCATCATCCTGCTTTACCAACAATTTACTTACAGCCCATCTCGTTTCATACCATCCCCACTCTTATCTCTCCATCCCCACGTTGTTTCCAGGCAAATCCTAGAGATCCTACCATGTTATTCATAAATATTCTGTTTGCATCTTTAAATGATGAGCGACCTATAAAAATAACTGTAATACCATTACCTAAATTATGAATAATTCCTTAATATGACCAGGTATCCAGTTAGTGTTCAAATCAATCCTATTGTATCCTAATTTATTTATTTATTTTTATGGTTCTTTCAAATCAAGATCCAAATAAGGTCCATACCTCACAACTAGTTGATGTTTTTAAATCTCTCTTCATTGCTAGCTTTCTTCTTCCTGTTTTTCCCTTCTTTGCAATTTATCTGTTGTACTAACAGGGTGATTTGTTTGTGGAATTAGTTTCCTATTTTCAAGATTTTGCTCATTGTGTGCTCATGGTATCATTTACCTCATCTCTTCCACCTGTATCTACTGAATTTAGTAGCTTAATATAAAGTATCAGATTATAGGGGCGCCTGGGTGGCTCAGTCGGTTGGGCGTCCGACTTCGGCTCCGGTCACGATCTCGTGGTATGTGATTTCGAGCCCCGCATCGGGCTCTGTGCTGACTGCTCAGAGCCTGGAGCCTGTTTCGGATTCTGTGTCTCCCTCTCTCTCTGCCCCTCCCCTGTTCATGCTCTGTCTCTCTCTGTCTCAAAAATAAATAAACGTTAAAAAAAATAAAGTATCAGATTATATATATGTACACACACACACACACACACACACACACATATTTTAAAGTAGGTTCCACACCCACTGTGGGGCTTGAACTCATGACCCTGAGATCAAGAGTCCCATGATCTACTGACTGAGCCAGCCATGTGCCCCCAGTGTTGATATTTTAAGAAAAAAATCCATCCTAGGCAATGTTGTATACTTTTATCGAGAGGCATATAACATTGGTTAGCTGTTGTATTGTTAGTGCTTATTGTATTGGTGGGTATTGCTTCAATCTGTCCTACAAAATAGAAGCATAATTCAAGCCATATAAGTAATTTAAAATTTTCTAGTAGTTATATTTAGAAAAAGTAAAAAGAAACAGGTAATATTAATCTTAATAATATATTATATTTAGTCTAATATGTTTCAAATATTATCATTTCAACATGAAATCAATAGAAACATTACTAATGGATTATTTTACATTCTTTTTTTAAAATGAAGTCTTTGAAATTCAGTGTGGATCTTACACTTAAAGCACATCTCAATTCGAACTTGCCACATTTCAAGTGCTCGGTAGCCACATGTGGCTACTGGCTACCCTACTGGACAGAACTACTATGGGCTGGATCCGTTCTCCACTGGAGGATGCATATTCATGATAATTCTAATTCTAGCATGCTGCCTTCATTTTTTAGCTGCCAGACAGCTGAAAAAGAAAGTTACTCTCATCAATTATTTGCTTTTCTTGAGATAGTTCACAAAAAAAGGGGCAAGATAGATCTTGATTTTTTTGTTGTTGTTATTTGCCAGTTTTCAGGTAATGGTTCCCTAGAATTCTTCAAAGATAACCGTCCAATGAAGTTTTTTAAAAAATGTAACATTACAAACTCATGGATTTAAACATATTTGATGTGTTTAAATAATTGTATTTATTCTTACTGATGCTCAAAGTGTTCCCTCTTTCGCCCATAGGAGCCTCTTCAAGTTGGCTCCTGCATATCCTAGACATGGCCCTGGTTGTCTTTGATAGGTCTCTGGTAAGATAAGATCTTCTAAGCTCCTATTGCAAATTTCCTGTCTAAGACCTAGAATCAGCCATTTCTCCTTAGAGCCCTGGTTCATTTTAGGGGGAAATGACTATAAAGGTCATAGTCTAGTGCTAGGATTTGCTCATTGCTCTAGGTTTAGCCATTGCTTTTGGTCTTTTCAATGGTCAAAGCTAGAAAATACATATAAAAAAAACATATCATTAGTTAATATTGATACTTCCAGTGCAAATTCAGGACTGCAGGAGTTTTAATCTTTTTAAGACTTCGTTGTTTTTGTTTTGTTTTGTTTTGTTTTTTTAGAGCAGTTTTAGGTTCACAGCAAAATTGAGGGCAAGGTGTAGAGATTTCCCATATACCACTTACCCCACACATGCATAGCCTCCCCCATTATCAATATCCCTGACCAGAGAGTCACTTTGCTATAGTTGATTAACCTACAGTGATATATCAAAATTGGTGTTGTACCTTCTGTGGATTTGGACAAATGTATGATGACATATATCCATTATTATAGTATCACGTGGAGCATTTTCACTGCCCTGAAAAGTCTTCTGCACTCTGTCCCCATCCCAACTTCTGGGTACCAGTGTTTTTGTTTTTTTTTTAACCATATCCATAGTTTTGTCTTTTCCAGAACGTCATATAGTTGGAATCACACAGTATGTAACCTTGAGAATGGAGACTCCATCTGATTTTTGAACTTCTTTTCTAGACTTCTTTCCTTTCCCTACACTGTTGCCAGTTTCTGGACTAAGAAACAAGAGCCAGCTTTCTGGTATAGAGCTAATGTCTCTGTTTATTCCTGCTACTCTAATTTTACTGTGAGGATCCTGGCTTTGGAAGCATCTTGCTTTGGCTCCTGGCCATGATCTGCTGAGGTCACCTGAGAGGCCAGTGCTGTCATCACGGCCACCAGTCTGTAAGGGTCTATCCTGGGGCTCGTCCAAGCCCCAGCTCCAGGAGGCAAACTGCAGATGGTTCTTCTATTTTTAGATCCTGGGATGTTGCCCATGAATGAGCCAGTGACCTGGAAGAGCCAATTCTCCCTCCAGTCTATGTTTCTGACTCCCTCATTTCCCTTATTGTTTTACTAGAATTTCCTTCTGTCTGTGGGACTGGGATGAAATGACCCAGAGTTAACTGAGCTGCACCTTAGTGTGGGGACACACACCTTAAAATCCCAGGCACCTGCCAAGACTGTTCCTACCAAGACTGGTTTTAAGTCTAACAGATCACACTTCTTGTTACATCAGGGATCCACAATTTTTGATCATGTTTTCCTTTGAGCACACACTCCATTTTTTGCTTATGTATTTATTCATAAGTTCTCTACCTGTACATTTGTACTAATGTATATGTTATAAAGCCTATGGGAAATTTATAGGCTGAGAAAGTTGTGAAGAATGAGAAGGTTTCGTATTCTTTTCTCATACTTCATAGATCTTCTGGCATATCCCATGGTGGAAATCACAGCTGCTTGGGGAAAGTCACTACATAGTGGAATGAGGAAATGTTCTAGGGAGACTTTGTTTTGACCTGTAATGCCAGCTATTGTTGGCATTATGAGGAATAATGGAAATGTTTTTGCTGGCCAAAGTATTTTCTCTTCCCCAATAGATAGCAATATCTTAAAACCCTCTATTAGAGAAGTGATAACCTTTGGGTTAAGCATTGCTTTCTCTCTGAAGGCTCTTAAAACACAAATCCTCACGACAGAAGTTGGCAGAAGGAGCATTTTACATCTCCAGGTCTTTGGGTTGGTGCCTAAATCCTTGTTTTCCTCAGAGTCCTGGATGCCAGACATTGTGCCTGGCACATAGGAAGAGCTCAAGAAGTATTTGTTGTGTGAGTGAATGAGTGAGGAAAGGGCACAGCAAGGAAAGACCAAAAAGGGCAAGAAGGAAAAAGGGTACTGAGAGATAGAGCACAGTTGAGTTTCTTCCTCTTCCTAATTTTGCTCCGGCTGGAGCCATCATTCAGCACAGAGTGTTTCCTCTCAGTACAGGGCTTCTCTTTCCCCAAGATTCTGTTTATCAGGGTGGCAGGGGAGCCTGGGTCCCTTCAGGTTTGAGAATGGACCCTCCACCATACAGACATCTGGAAAGAGGTCCCTCCTGCCTTTCCAATAAGCTTAGCAAAGTCTCTGTTCCATTTCTTACCACTTCAGTCTGTTCTGAGAGCATCTGTCCGTCTACAGACTCAGCGGGTATCTGTGGAACCAAAGAAGGATCTGCCCACTTTGGTATCTCGAGAACATTTCTTTTGGGTAAAAGAAGGAGGCTTCTTTCTCCAGAGAAGAGATGCATGGTGAAATGGCTTCTACTTATCTAGTTAGCCTTTTGTTTGTTTCTTTTTTAACTCCTTCCCCCCAAACCAGAAGAGGCTTTTGACAGATTGGATTAAGATGATAGAGGGGAGCCTGGGTGGCTCAGTTGGTTAAGCGTCTGACTTCAACTCAGGTCATGAGCTCACGGTCCGTGAGTTTGAGCCCCGGGTTGGACTCTGTGCTGACAGCTCTGAAGCAGGAGCCTGCTCCAGATTCTGTGTCTCCGTCTCTTTCTGCCCCTCCCTGCTCATGCTCATGCTCTGACTCTGTCTCTCAAAAATAAACATTATAAAAAATTTAAAAAATGACAGACTGAGCCAGAGTATCTTTTCCCTTTGTTCTCTAGAGTTTCGGTGCACACCTAGATTCAAAGGTGCATGTGATGTGTAAGTACAGGTATACATGAGTGCGTCTCCAGAAACAGCACAATTTTTGAATTTCGATAAATTTATAGATTTACTTGGCAAAAATGGACATATTTGCCATATCGAACTTCCACATTCAGGAAAATGGTATGGTCTTCTTTAACATCTTCCAGCCATGTTGTACACTTATCATCATGTAGACCAGCTGAATTTTTATTTATCTAATCCTAGGGATTTTATATTTTCTTTTACTGTTGTGTATTGGTTATTTTTTCTGCTGTATTTTTTATGGTAGTAAAATATACATAATGTAAAATTTACCATTTTAACAATTTTTAAGTGTACAATTCGGTGGTGTGAAGTCCATTCGTAAGGCTGTGTAATCATCGCCACTGTCCATTTCCAGAAACTTTTCATCATCCCAAACAGGCACTGTGTACCCGTTAAACAATAATTCCCCAACCCTTCCTCCCCCTCACCCCTGGTAACCTCTAGTCTACTTTCTCTCTCTCTCTGTTTGCCTATTTCAGGAACCTCCTATGAGTGGAATCGTACAGTATTTGTCGTTTTGTGACTGACTTATTTCATTTAAGCATAATGCCTTCAGGATTCATCCATGCTGTAGCATGTTTCAGGATTTCCTTCCATTTTATGACTGAGCAATATTCCATTGTATGTATGTATCATATTGATTTAATCGTTTGTGATATATGTTTGGGTTGTTTCTACCTTTTTTTTTTTTTAAAAGCTTATTTATTTATTTTGAGATAGAAAGAGAACATAAGCAGGGGAGGGGCAGAGGGAGAGAGAGAGAGGGAGAATCCTAAGCAGGCTCTGCACTGTCAGTAAAGATCCCAATGCAGGGCTCGAAGCCGCGACTGTGAGATCATGACTTGAGCCAAAATCAAGAGTCAGACACTCGACCGACTGAACCACCCAGGAACATGTGATTGTTTCTACCTCTTGACTGTTGTGAATAATTCTGCAGTAAACATGGGTGTACAAGTATCTGTTCGCTCAGTTCTCTTGGGTAAATACCTAGAAGTGGAATGGTTGGATCAGATGGTAATACTATATTTTACTTTTTGAAGAAGTGCCAAAATGTTTTCCACAGTGGCTGCACCATTTTACATTTCCAACAGCAATGCATCAGGGCTCCAGTTCTCCACATTCCTGCCCACACACCTTGTTTTCTGGTGTTTTTATGATAGACATCCTAGTAGGTGACAAATGACATCTCTTTGTGGTTTTGTTTGCTCTCCCCTAATGACCAGTGGTTTGGAGTACTGTATTTTTAAGTTGATTTTTGCTAGTTGACATCCTTATTTTTCCAAATAAATTGTAGAAGTATTTGTCAAGTTCCTCCAAAAATTCAGCTTACATTCTAATTGGATTGCATTGATTTTATAGATTAATTTGGGGGAAAAAAGAGCTCTCCATTTAGTTGTCTTCTTTATATCTTTTAAACAAGCTTTAAACACTAATAATATTTTAAATTTATGCCTTTAGAAGAATGTGCATTCTTTATTAGCTTATTTCCTGATTATGTTATTGATTTTGTCACTGTTGTGAATCATGTCTTTTTTTGTTTCTATTTCTAGATAGTTATTATAGATCCGCAGAAATGCTTCTGATCTTTGGAGACTGTTTTTGTTTCCAGCCTCCTTGCTGAATTTTACAGTTTGGCATTCCTCATAGATGAGCATATAATTTGCAAATGATAGCAGTTTCATCACTTCCCATTGGGTTCTTACAACTTCTTTTTTTTTTAATTAAAAAAATTTTCATGTTTATTTATTTTTGAGAGAGGGAGAGAGACAGAGAGGGAGGGAGACACAGAATCCGAAGCAGGCTCCAGTCTTTGAGCTGTTAGCACAGAGCCTGATGCAGCTCTCGAACTCACAAACTGTGAGATCATGACCTGAGCCAAAGTCAGACACGTAACCGACTGAGTCACTCAGGCACCCCTGAATTCTTACAACTTCTTGTTGTTGTGCTGTTGTTATTAGTATGACAAGTCTTGGCCAGGATACCCAGAAATGGTGATAATGAACACCATGTCTAATCTAATCTTCTCTATTCAGTATGATATGTGCTGTATATTTGGGGCATAAGTCCTTTATTAAGTTAAGGGAATTCCCTTTTATTTATTCTGAGGGTTTCTATCATAAGTATATGTGGAATTCTAATAAAATTAAAAATTTTGAAATCATTTAGTGTTTTTCCTTTAGTCTAGGATATGGATCATATCCAGTGATTTCTGGTGTCAAATGATCTTTACATTACTGGGATAAACCTAATTTAATTATGACTTATTACTTTTTTATATTTTGTTGACTTTGGTTGGCTTATATTTTATTTAAGATCTGGGGGATCTGTAAGTGAAAAAGAGCCATTCTCTTTATTTCTTCCTTTTTTATTAGGGTTTGGAATTAATCTAATACTAGTCTAATAGAACGAGCTGGGTAGCTTTTTCTTTTTCTCTACTTTCTGAAGCAAATTGTTCCAGATGTTTTTTGAGCTCTCATCTGTAAAACCAACTGCCTGAGGCCATGTTTCCCCCTTGTGATAGGGGTATGTGTCCCTTTTTTGTTGTTATTAATCATTTCAGTTTCTTTTCTTTTCTTTTCTTTTTTTTAAAATGTTTATTCAGATTTAAAAGACAGAGAGCAAGCAGGGGTGGGGCAGAGAGAGAGGGAGACACACAATCCGAAGCAGGCCCCAGGCTCTGAGCTGTCAGCACAGAGCCTGACGCAGGGCTTGAACTCACAAGCTGTGAGATCATGACCTGAGCCGAAGACACCTAACTGACTGAGCCACCCAGGCGCCCCAATCATTTCAATTTCTTTATTGGTTGCCAATTTGTTCAAGTTTCCTAATTTTTCTTGGGTCAATTTTATATTTTATACTTTTTCTATAAATTTTAAATATTTTAATGTTTTAAATATATTTTATCTTTGCTTTTATTTTACTAGTGAATAGCTATCCGGAATGCTCTTTTATATGATTATTTTGATCTCTTTGGTGTCTATAAGTATTTTCCCTTTTTTGATTCTGAATTTTGTATATCTGCATCTTTTTTCACGTTTATCGGTTCTTGATGGAGGTTAGTACATCTTAGCAATCTTTCCAAAAGTCCAGATTCTGGCTTGGTTTTTACTTACTTTGTAGTTGGTGCTGCTTTGGTCCAGTTGTTTATTGAATTCTGCCCTTACTTTTTCTCTTTCTTCTTCTTCTTTTTTTTATATTTGTTCTATTGTTCATTCCCTAAATTCTTGAGTTAAAACCTTAGCTCCTTAGAGCGCTGGGTGTCATATGTAAGTGATTAATAACTAAATTTTACTCCTGAAACCAATACTACACCATATGTTAATTAATCTTGGAAGGAAAGAAGCCTACAACCTTAGCTCATTTTTAATTGTTATTTTTTTCTGATAAATACGTTCAGAGCCATAAATTTTATTCTTCAGGCTGTTTTAGCTGTCTTTTAAATTCTGTCATGTACTTTTCCCATTATCATTCATTTCCAAGTATTTTATAATTTCCTCTATATTTTCTTATTAACCCAAGGGTTATTGAGTATCATGCCATTTACTCTCCAGATGTAAATGCCTTAAAGGTATTAAAGTGATAGCTTATCACTTTAATCCATTGTGCTCAGATAATAATGTGTGTAATGTTGATTTTTAGTACCTGTGTTGAGTCTCTCTTTCTGATCTGCTAAATGGTAAATTGTTTAAATGTTCAGTGTGTGCTCAAAAAATGTGTTTTTCCCACTTGTTAGTCAGTTTTTTTAAGTTATTCTCCCTTCCCATATAATTATTATTTCAAGTGTGTGAATCATGTCATTTGAATATCCTCTGTCATCCCTTATTATTTGTCTGCTCATTTTCTTAGTTTCTTAGATGGTTGTACAAAAGTTTCTAATATAGGGGTGCCCAGGTGACTCAGTAGGTTGAGCACCCGACTTTGGCTCAGGTCATGATCTCACAGTTTGTGAGTTCGAGCTGTGCACTGGGCTGGACACTGTCAGCATGGAGCCTGCTTGGGATCCTCTGTAGCTCTCTCTGCCCCTCCCCCACTGACGATCTCTGTCTTTCTCAAAAATAAATAAACATTTTTTAAAAGTTTCTGAAATAATTTCTATATGTTTCTCTGTAGTTACGCTATTGCATCTTATATCTTGAAGCTGTTCTTTAAAGGCATGTATGTTCAAAATTGTTACAGCTTTCTGATTTTGTTTTCCTTAAAAAACATCCCTCATTATGATTTATTTTTGCTTTGAATTCAGTTTTATTTGACACTCAATTCACTCTCCTGTTTTATTTGGCTCAAAATTACTGCATATCCCCTTTCCATCCTTTTATTTGTGGCTTTCCTGTCACCTTGTATTTTATGAATATTCCTTTGAGAAAACATTGCCGATTATTATTTTTCGAAAGAGAAAAACCTTCCAGTCTGTGAATCTCTGTCTTCTGACTGGTGAGTTTCATCCATTACAAATTGTATTCGTTTCCTAAGGTTGCCATTTACAAAGTACCACAAACTGGGTTTTTAAAACAACAGAAATCCGGGTGCGAGGGTGGCTCAGTCAGTTAAGCCTGAACTCTTGGTTTTGGCTCAGGTCATGATCTTCTGGTTTCCTGAGTTCAAGCCCCGCACCGGGCTCTGCTCTGAGACTGTGGAGACTGCTTGGGATTCTCTGATTCCCTCTCTCTCTCTGCCCCTCCCCAACTCACACTCTCACTGTCTCTCTCAAAATAAATAAATAAACTTAAAAAAAAAACCACTTTATAAAAAGAAATGTACTGTTTTGTGGTTCTGGTGGCCAGAGGCCTGGAATCAAGGTGTCAGGAGAGCCATGCTCCCTCTGAAAACTGCAGGAGAATCCTTTTCCATCTCTTCCTAGGCATTTCTTGGCTTGCTGCTGGATAATTCCAGTCTCTGCCTTTGTTGTCACATGGCCTTCTCCCTGCGTCTCTGTCGTCTTGTGGCCATCTTTTTCTTAGGACACCAGTTATATTGAGTTAGGGTCCCACCCTGCTCCAGTATGACCTCATCTTAATTTGGCAGATTACGTCTGAGACAACCCTATTTCCAAATAAGGTTACATTCTGAGGTACTGGGGTTTAAAAGTCCAATGTGTCTTTTTTGTGGGGACACAATTCAATCCAGAACACAAATTATGTAGTTGATTTTATATTAGTGTTTATTTCACTCCTCTTATTTCTAATTTATACTTACTGTATTTTACTTTTCTTTGCTTTTTTTCCCTTTCATGTCTTTCATCAGATACAGTTTTCTTCTGCCTGTTCGAAAACTTGACTTCTATTTTTACTCATTTTGATGGTTATATTAAGCTTATTAAAAATCATATATGTGTTTATTTTTTTCTCATAGGTTCTCTATCAGTGTTTATATGTTTCTCTATAACAAAATAAGTATATGCTCACTTTGCACTTGGCTCCCTTTGCAAAGAACTATTTTTCATCCACTGCTCATTTGTTGTGTTAGTGTTGCCCAGAGTTTATTTCCGGGTGGTTATGAATACTTTTGATATTCTCTCTTTCTCTCTCAGTCTCACTCTTTTTCTCTCTCCATCTCTTTATTTTTAGCTCTAGCTCTCCTTCTCCCTCTACTTTTCAATACAGAATTAACTTTTTTAAGTTATTTATTGATTCTCATTTCATTTTTATCTCATAGTAGTGTCATGGATTCATTTCTTTTCCAATTAGAACACATTCGCTAAGAGAGAATTTTGTTTGAAAGAGACTTTCATGTATTAGCTTATTTGGGCCTTTTATGCCCGAGATTATTTTTATGGCATATTTAAATCTTTGTTTTTGTTCAAGGTAGATCCTTGGTTTGAAGTTCATTAACACTTTGAAAAGAATATATGTCTGTCTTTTGGCCTGTGTTGTAACTATTGAACAGAAATTGGATGTCTATCAGATTCTCATTCCTTCATGAAGGACCATCTCCTTTTCTTTGGTAGCCTTTAGAGTTTTGCCTTTGTCTCCATGTTTTTAAATGTTCTTGTAATGTGTTTAGGCGTGAGTTTTCTCATGTCTTTCTGATTAGACACCCCATGAGCCCATGTAGCTTTTCCTCTTTTTTTTAATCTTGGAAAATGCTTAGCTATTTTTTTTCTTTGACACATTCCTTTTTAAAATTTCTTTCTTTCTTTTCTTCAAGACTTCCTTCCTAGTATACAGGTGATAACACCTACATTTTATTAGCTTATTTTTCTATTTATTAGCTTCTAATTCTATATATTTCTTTTTTTTTAATTATTTTTAATGTTTATTCTTGACAGAGAGAGAACCAGAGCATGAGCAGGGGAGAGGCAGAGAGAGAGAGGGAGACACAGAATCCAAAGCAGGCTCCAGGCTCCAAGCTGTCAGCACAGAGCCCAACGCGGGGCTTGAACCCATGGACCGCGAGATCATGACCTGAGCCGAAGTCGGCTTAACCGAATCAGCCACCCAGGCGCCCCTCTGTTATATCTTTCTTATTCCCGGTGTCATTCTGGAGAAGACATCAACCTGATCACCTTGCTCACTTGTCTATGTTCCAGTGGAATCCATTTTTATTATTTACATCATCTATTGAATGCTTTGTTTCAATGATTAAATTTTTTGTATCTGGTGTTTCTATTTGACTCTTTTTAATAACTGCTTTGTTTTGCTTCATCTTACCATTGCCTCCTCTTATTTATTATACCTATTTTGCATTATTGATCAGTTTGTGCCATTGGTTCTTATTTATCCTGTATTGATTGTGCAGTTTGTTGTCTTTCTTTTTACAGTGATGCTTCTCAGGTGGCTGGTGGATTTTGCCTGTGAGTTCATTTTCCCCTGGGATGTCAGAATCTTGGCTTGAACTCTGACAGGGGAGGAGACCAAGACCCACACCTCACTGTGAGCTGCTCCATTCTGAGTGAAGAAGGGAGCCGGACAACGAGAGGCGCACACAGCCTGGGCTTGCTGTCCCCACATTTGCCTCTAGACATAGCAATCCTGCCTGAGTTTCTAGCTGGCCTGTCCTATGGTTTTGGGACTTGAGACTACAACATCACCTCTTAGCTGAATTTCCACCCTGCCAGTTTTTGGCTGCTCCACAGAGTTTGGACTCACCCGTCCCCATAATTGCTCGAGCCAATTTACAAAAAATAAATCAATCAATCTCTCTCTCTCTCTTTCTCTATTTCATTGTATAAAATATAATGTTATACATGTATATATTTGGTTCTGTTTCCCCGGAGAACCCTGACTGATACTGTGATCTTATTTGGAAATAGAGTTTTGCAGATGTAACCAAGTTAAGACAAAGTCATTAATGTGCGCCCTAATCCAATATGCTTGGTGTCCTTATAAAAAGAGGAAACTGCCACAGCCTGTGAAGACAGAGACACACAGAGAGATGTCACACACAGTGACGGTGGAAGCAGAGAGTAGAGATATGGGGCTGCCGGCCAAGGACCATTCACCAACAGAAGCTGGAAGAAGCAAGGAAGGATTTCACCCAGAGTCTCAGAGGGAGCTTGGCCCTGCTGACACCTTCGTTTTGGACTTCTGTCTTCCAGAACTGTGAGAGAATACATATTGATTCTTTTAAGCCACCCAGTTTGTGGTACTCATCCCAGCGTCCTAAGGAAACGACCACCACCCCACACATAAACATTCATTCCAGAGGAATTAAACAGATAAGTCTAAAAAAACCCATACACTTATTTTAACGACAGAGACTAATATCTAAAATGTAGATTACTGTCTAGATGCAGGCTGACTGGCTCACTTGGCAGATATCATCACTGTCTCTGTGTTGCATGGAGCCAGCCAGAGTCAGAGTCAAGATGTAAACCCATGAAGTCAACAGGAGAAAGAAAATGTTGGCAAAGGGAGGGGCTCTTCTCTGAAAGACACAAACCCAAGAGCCAAAAGCAAGAGAGGTCTGTTGCTTAACTACATGAAGACTCAACAGTTCAGTATGTCCAAGGCATCATAAACAAAGTTAGGACAAGGGACAGGTAAAAAATACTTTCAGTATGTTTAATAGACAAAGGTGCTCTTTGTTTTGTTAACGAGGTGACTTTTGAAAGGCACCCAAAGTGGGGTATGGGGGTGTATGGGGGTGTATGGGGGTGGGGAGAGGGGGTAGGAGATGGAGGGGCTTGTTGCCAGGAGAACCAACCATGTGATTAGAGGGAAGGAACTTTAAATTCCACCTCCTGACCTCCGGGAGGCTTGACTCAGTTGCCAATGGCCAAAGATTTAACCAACTTTGCCTGTGTAATAAAGCCTCCATTGAAAACCTGAAAGGACAGGGTTCACAGAACTTCTGGGTGGTGAAAAGGCGGAGATTCAGGGAGAAGAGTGCACTCAGAGAGCATGGAAGCTCCACCCCCTTTCCCCACGCCTTTCCCTAAGCATCTCTTCCTTCTGGCTGTTCCTGAGTTATACCCTTTTATAATAAACTGGTAATCTAGTAAGTAAACTGTTTCTCTCAGTTTGTGAGCTGCTCTAAAAGTTAATTGAGGGGCGCCTGGGTGGCTCAGTTGGTTAAGCGGCTGACTTCGGCTCAGGTCATGATCTCGCGGTCTGTGGGTTCGAGCCCCGCGTCGGGCTCTGCTGACTGACCGCTCAGAGCCTGGAGCCTGTTTCGGATTCTGTGTCTCCCTCTCTCTGACCCTCCCCCGTTCATGCTCTGTCTCTCTCTGTCTCAAAAATAAATAAACATTAAAAAAATTTTTTTTTAAATAAATAAATAAATAAAAGTTAATTGAATCCTAGAAGGGGGTCATGGGGACCTCTGATTTCTAGCCGATTGATCAGAAGCACAGGTGACAGACAGCCTGCACTTGCAGATGATGTCTGAAGTTGGGGTGTGTGTGTGCAGTCTTGTAGGACTGAGCCCTGAGCCTATAAACCAAGAAGGGGGTTGTTAGAATCTCCATTTTGTAGCCTGCTGATCACCTGCAGCAGAGAGCTGACCTGTGGGACCGAGCTCTTAACCTATGGGACCTGATGCCATCTCTGGGTAGATAGTATCAGAATTGAGTTGAAAGGTAGGGAGCCCCACTGGGGTCAG
This sequence comes from Panthera pardus, assembly GCF_024362965.1. Classification (NCBI taxonomy): domain Eukaryota; kingdom Metazoa; phylum Chordata; class Mammalia; order Carnivora; family Felidae; genus Panthera; species Panthera pardus. Next base: position 103,484,820 of record NW_026526677.1, read on the forward strand.
AGAAATTGCCAGGTGTCTGGGGTGCTCCTCAATTCTGAATTAATGAACAGAATTTACTGAATGCATATATTTTGTTTTCTGGAAAGCTGGTTTTAAAAAATTTGCCAGCACGTTTTAGGACAGCATGCCTATCAATTTAATTATAATGTTAACTACCAACAGGGCATTACTATGAATGAATCTTTCTCAATATAAGTGAAAGACTTAAATCCCAAAAGATTAGATACAAGATGATAGTCTTTTTATAAAATTAAAAGTAACTTTAGGGGTGTCTGGGTGACTCAGTCAGTTGGGCATGCGACTTCGGCTCAGGTCATGATCTCAGGGTTCATGACTTTGAGACGCGCGACAGGCTCTGTGCTGACAGCTCAGAGCCTGAAGCCTGCTTCGAATTCTGGGTCTCCCTCTCTCTCTGCTTTTCCCTCACTCATGCTGTCTCTCTCTCTCTCTAAAAATAAACATTAAAAACTTTTTTTAATTGAAAGTAATTTTCTTTTCTTTCTTTTTCTTTTAATTTAATTTAATTTAATTTAATTTAATTTTTAAAATTTACATAAATATCCAAGTTAGTTAGCATATAGTGCAACAATGATTTCAGGAGTAGATTCCTTAATGCTGCTTACCCATTTAGCCCAACCCCCACCCACAACCCCTCCAGTAACCCTCTGTTTGTTCTCCATAGTTAAGAGTCTCTTATGTTTTGTCCCCCTTCCTGTTTTTATATTATTTTTTCTTCCCTTCCCTTGTGTTCATCTCTTCTGTGTCTTAAAGTCCTCATGAGTGAAGTCCTATGATATTTGTCTTTCTCTGACTAATTCTGCTTAGCATAATACCCTCCTGTTCCATCCATGTAGTTGCAAATGGCAAGATTTCATTCTTTTTGATTGCTGAGTAATACTCCATTGTGTGTGTATGTATATATATATATATATATATATATATATATATATATATATATATACCACATCTTCCTTATCCACTCATCACTCATCCATCGATGGACATTTGGGCTCTTTCCATACTTTGGCTATTGTCTATAGTGCTGCTATAAACATTGGGGTACATGTGCCCCTTCGAAACAGCATACGTGCATACCTTGGATAAATACCTAGTAGTGCAATTGCTGGGTCATAGGGTAGTTCTATTTTTAATTTTTTCAAGAACCTCCATACTGTTTTCTAGAGTGGCTGCACCAGTTTACATTCCCATCAACAGTGCAGAAGTGTTCCCCTTTCTCCACATCCTCATCAACATCTGTTGCCTGAGTTGTTAATGTTAGCCATTCTGACAGGTGTGAGGAGTTATCTAATTGTGATTGTGGTTTGTATTTCTCTGATGATGAGTGATGTTGAACATGTTTTCATGTGTTGGTTGGCCATCTGGATGTCTTCTTTGGAGAAGCGTCTATTCATGTCTTTTGCCCATTTCTTCACTGGATTATTTGTTTTTTTGGGTGTTGAATTTGATAAGTTCTGTATAGATTTTGGATACTAACCCTTCATCTAATAATGGTGTTTGCAAATATCTTCTCATATTGTGTCGGTTGCCTTTTAGTTTTGCTGATTGTTTCCTTCACTGTGCAGAAGCTCTTTATTTTGATGAGGTTCCAATAGTTCATTTCTGCTTTTGTTTCCCTTGCTCCTGGAGACATGTTGGGTAAGAAGTTGCTGCGGCCAAGGTCAAAGAGGATTTTGCCTACTTTCTCCTCAAGGATTTTGATGGCTTCCTGTCTTACATTGAGGTCTTCCATCCATTTTGAGTTTATTTTTGTGTATGGAGTAAGAAAGTGGTCCAGGTTCATTCTTCTGCATGTTGCTGTCCAGTTTTCCCAGCACAATTTGCTGAAGAGACTGTCTTTATTCCATTGAATATCCCTTCTTGCTTTGTCAAAGATAAGTTGGCCATACGTTTGTGGGTCCATTTCTGGGTTCTCTATTCTGTTCCATTGATCTGAGTGTCTGTTCTTGTGCTAGTACCATACTGTCTTTATGATTATAGCTTTGTAATATAGCTTGAAGCCCAGGATTGTGATGCCTCCTGCTTTGGTTTTCTTTTTCAAGATTCTTTTGGCTATTTGGGGACTTTTCTGGTTCCCAAATAGGAACTGTTTGGGACTGTATGATCTAGCACTGTGGAGAATGCTGGTGTTATTTTGATAGGTATTGCATTGAATATGTGGATTACTTTGGGTAGTATTGACATTTTAACAATATTTGTTCTTCCTATCCAGGAGCATGGAATATTTTTCCAATTTTGTGTCTTCAATTTCTTTCATAAGCTTTCTATAGTTTTCAGTGTATAGATTTTTCACCTCTTTGGTTAGATTTATTCCTAGGTATTTTATGGTTTTGGTGCAATTGTAAATGGGATCACTTCCTTGATTTCTCTTTCTGTTGCTTCATTGGTGGTGTATAGGAATGCAACTGATTTAGGTGCTTTGATTTTATATCCTGCAACTTTGCTGAATTCATGAATCAGTTCTAGCAGTTTTGTGGTGGAATCTTTTGGGTTTTCCATATAGAGTATCATGTCATCTGTGAAGAGTGAAAGTTTGACCTCCTGGCTGATTTGGATGCCTTTATTTCTTTGTGTTGTCTCATTGCTGAGGCTAAGACTTCCAATACTCTATTGAATAACAGTGGCGAGAGTGGACATCCCTGTCTTGTTCTTGACCTTAGAGGGAAGATCTCAGTTTTTCTCCATTGAGAATTATATTAGCGTTGGGTCTTTCATACATGGCTTTTATCATCTCAAGGTATGATCCTTCTGTCCCTACTTTCTTGAGGGTTTTTTTATCCATAAAGGATGCTGTATTTTCTTAAATCCTTTCTCTGCATCTCTTGAGAGGATCATGTAGTTCTTGTCCTTTCTTTTGTTGATGTGATGGATCACATTGATTGTTTTGTGGATATTGAACCAGCCCTGCATCCCAGGTATAAATCCCACTTGGTCGTGGTGAATAATTTTTTTAATGTATTGTTGGATCCGGTTGGCTAATATCTTGTTGAGGATTTTTGCATACATGTTCATCAGGGAAATTGGCTATAGTTCTCCTTTTTAGTGGGGTCTCTGTTTTTGGAATCAAGGTAATGCTGCTTCATAGAAAAAGTGGGAGTTTTCCTTTTATTTCTCTTTTTTGGAACAGCTTCAAGAGAATAGGTGTTAACTCTTCCTTAAATGTTTGGTAGAATTCTCCTGGAATGCCATCTGGCCCTGGACTCTTGTTTTTTGGGAGATATTAAAAAAATTTTTTTTAATGTTTATTTATTTTTGAGAGAGACAGAGACAGAGCTTGAGCGGGGGTTGGGGCAGAGAGAGAGGGAGACACAGAATCCGGAGCAGGCTCCAGGCTCTAAGCTGTCAGCACAGACGGGGCTCAACACAGGGCTCAAACCCACAGACTGTGAGATTGTGACCTGAGCCTAAGTTGGACGCCCAACCGACTGAGCCACCCTGGCTCCCCTTTTTGGGAGATTTTTGATTACTAATTCAATTTCTTTACTGGTTATGGGTTTTCAAATTTTCTGTTTCTTCATGTTTCAGTTTTGGTAGTGTATATGTTTCTGGGAATTTGTCCATTTCTTCCAGATTGCCCATTTTGTTGGCATATAATTGCTCATAATATTCTCCTATTATTGTTTGTGTTTCTGCTGTGTTGGTTGTGATCTCTCCTCTTTCATTCTTGATTTTATTTATTTGGGTCCTTTCCCTTTTTTTTTTTTTTTTTTTTTTTTTTTTGATCCAACTGGCTAGTGGTTTATCAATTTTGTTAACTCTTTCAAAGAACCAGCTTCTGGTTTCATTGATCTGTTCTACTGTTTTTGTTTTTGTTTTTGGTTACAATAGCATTGATTTCTGCTCTAATCTTTATTATTTCCTGTCTTCTGCTGGTTTTGTGTTTAGCTGCTGTTCTTTTTCCAGCTCTTTAAGGTGTAACGTTAGGTTGTGTATCGGAGACGTTTCTTCCTTCTATAGGAAGACCTGGATTGCTGCGTCCAGCAGCAATGGACTACCTTTGCTGCGTCCCAGAGGTTTTAGACTGTGGTGTTATCATTTTCATTGGCTTCCAAGTACTTTTTAATTTCCTCTTTAACTTCTTGGTTAGCCCATTCATTCTTTACTAGGATGCTCTTTACTCTCCAGGTATTTGTTACATTTCCAATTGTTTTCTGGTGGTTGATTTTGAGTTTCATAGTGTTGTGGTCTGAAAATATGCACGGTATGATCTCGATCTTTTTGTACTTATTGAGGGCTGATTTGTGTCCCAGCGTGTGGCCAATTCTGGAGAACGTTCCATGTGCACTGGAGAAGAATGTATATTCTGCTGCTTTAGGATGAAATGTTCTGAATATATCTGTTAAGTCCATCTGGTCTGGTGTGTCATTCAAAGCCATTGTTTCCTTGTTGATTTTCTGTTTAGATGATCTGTGCATTGTTTTAAGTGGGGTGTTGAAGTCCCCTACTAACATGGTATTATTATCAATGGGTTTCTTTATGTCTGTGATTAATTGACTTATATATTTGGGTGCTCTCACATTTGGAACATAAATGTTTACAATTGTTAGGTGTTCTTGGTGGATAGACCCCTTAATTATGATATAATGCCCTTCTTCATCTCTTGTTACAGACTTTATTTTATAGTCTAGATTTTCTGGTTTAAGTATGGCTACTCCAGCTTTCTTTTGGTGACCATTAGCATGACAGAAGGTTCTCCATCCCCTTACTTTCAGTCAGAAGGTGTCCTTAGGTCTAAAGTGGGTCTCTTGTAAACAGCATATAGATGGATCTTGTTTTCTTTTTTTAAATTTTTTAATATTTTTATTTATTTTTGAGACAAAGACAGACAGAGCATGAGCAGTGGAGGAGTAGAGAGAGAGAGAGAGAGAGACAAAGAATCTGAAGCAGGCTCCAGGCTCTGAGCTGTCAGCACAGAGCCCGACATGGGGCTTGAACTCACGGACTGTGAGATCATGACCTGAGTAAAGTTGGATGCTTAACTGACTGAGCCACCCAGGCACCCCAGATGGATATTTTTTTCTTATCCATTCTGTTACCCTATGGCTTTTGATTAGAGTATTTAGTCCATTGACATTTAGAGTGAGTACTGAAAGATAATGAATTTATTGCCAACTCTACTTGTAGAGTTGGAGTTTCTGGTGGTGTTCTCTGGTCCTTTCTAGTCTTTGCTGCTTTTGGTTATTTATTTATTTATTTATTCATTCATTCATTCATTCATTCATTCTTCTCTCCCTTTAGAGAGTGCCCCTTAAAATTTCTTGCAGGGCTGGTTTAGTTGGTCACAAACTCCCTTAATTTTTGTTTATCTGGGAAACTTTTAATCTTTCCTTCTATTTTGAATGACACCTTGCTGGATAAAGAATTCTTGGCTGCATATTTTTCAGATTCAGCACATTGAATATATACTGCTCCTCCTTTCTGGCCTGTCAAGTTTCTGTGGATAGTTCTGCTGCAAGCCTGATCTGTCTTCCCTTGTAGGTTAAGGACTTTTTTTCCCTTGTTGCTTTCATGATTCTCTCATTGCCTGAGTATTTTGTGAATTTGACTATGATATGCCTTGTTGATGTCAGTTTTTGTTGAATCTATTGGGAGTCCTCTGTGCTTCCTGGATTTTGATGTCTGTGTCTTTGCTCAGGTTAGGGAAGTTTTCTGCTATGATATGTTGACATAACTGTTCTACCCCTTTTTCTCTCTCTTCATCTTCTGGGACCCCATGATTCTGATGTTCCTTTTTAATGAGTCACTGATTTCTCCAATTGTTAAATTGTACTCTTTTGCCTTAGTCTCCCTCTTTTTTTCTGCTTCATTATTCTCCATAAGTTTGTCCTCTGTATCACTGTTTCTCTGCTCTGCCTCATCCTTCCTTGCTGCCATGGCATGCATTTGAGATTGCAGCTCAGTTATGGCATTTTTTAATTTCATCCTGTCTAGATTTTATTTCTTTTATCTCCACATGGAGGGATTTTAATCCATTTTCAACTCCAGCTATTATTCTTATTATCTTGATTGTAAAGTCTGGTTCAGATATCTTGCTTGTATCTATGTTGGTTAAGTCTCTAGCTGTCACTTCTTCCTGCTCTTTCTTTTGGGGTGAATTCCTTCATTTTATCATTTTGAAGGGAGAAAAGGAATTAATGAGGTAAAAAAAAGAAATTAAAATGAAAAAAATTAAAATGAAAAAAATTAAAATTAAAAAATTAAAAACAACATACACACAAATCAAATAAGTAATGGTAGATTCTAGGTGTATTTTGGTCTGGGTGTTGAAAGGGTCTTGATTATAGAAAATAGGGGAAAGAAAAAAAAGGAAATCATTCGAAAATTTGGAAAAATGAATACGTTGAAATAAAATAAAGTGAAATGATGGAAGTAAAATAGAATTTGAAATAATTTACACAAAAGTAAAAAATATACTAGAAAATGATTAAAAAATAGTTTTAATAAAAATAATTTTTTTATCTTTCTGTATTCAAGAAAAATGAAAAAGAGAGGAAAAAAAGAAAATTGAATAGATGGGCCAGTGAACAGACTGAAATAAGATCGAAATTTCTTCGTTTTCCCCTAGAAGTCAAAGTATGAAGCACTTTATAGTCTGTAAACTAAGCAGGCGGAGAGATTTATGTTCCTGAAGAGCGAGGTTGGCCCAGTTAGGCGGGGCTTTGTGTAATGGCTCCGTTCTCCACTAGATGGCGCTGCTTAGATTACTGGGGCGGATTGTTGCTGCTCTGGTAGGTGCGTATGCGTATGCGCATGCGCGGGGTCGGTGAAAATGGCGTCACCCAGCTACCCCGTTTCTAGTACCAGAATTCTGTTCTCTCTGATCATCCATCACGCGCCCGTACTTTGTCTCCGGCTTCCGTCCACTCCCCACTTTTACACTGCCTGTGACCAAGCTGTCAGGTTGTCAGGTGGCACCTCCTTCCTGGGTTTTATCTCAGATGCGGCTGTGTGTCCCGACCCCTCACCTCTGAGGGATTGCGGCTTTGACCCGTTCTGTCCCTCTGCAGGAGGGTCTCACCGAGCAATGGCCGGGTGCCGCCCGCACCCAGGAGCGTTCACTAACTGTGCTTCTGGTGATGCCCAGAGATTGGGGCCGGGTGCTAGCCGGCCCCAGAAAGAGTTCACGTGATCGTGTAGCAGCAGCATTTCAGGGATTATGGAAAATCACAACACACACCTGGCACCAGGCTTCAGTCCCGACAACCTTGTTTCAGTGAATGTGGTTGTTCTCCCGGGTCCACTGGGGCCTTTGCCTGCGGGCACACAGCCTCTACCCGATGTCCTCCGAGCAGGGAAACCACCTTTCCTCATGTGGCCTGAAGACCCCGGACTTCACTCTGCTCCTGGGGATTCGCCCTTCTCACCAGAGCACCACCAGGTATGGAGCTTCCGAGGTTCAGACTCTGCACTCCCTATTTATACCGTCTTCATGGAATTCAAACCCTCTCCTTTCTCCTTTCTCTCTTTTTAGTTCAGTCCCTGCAGCTGTTTCCACGTTTCCACTTTCTCTCCAGCTGCTTTGAGGGGGAGGGGGGCACTGCTTTTCCCGTCCTCTCTCCGCAAGCAAAAACAGCTCCCTGCCCTCCGCCGCTTCTGTTTCCCCCAGCTCACCTCTTCAAGCCGCGTACTTGCTGAATTCTGTGGTTCGCGTTGTGCAGATTGTTGTGTTCATCCTCAGGTCAGTTTTCTAGGTGTGCAGGATAGTTTAGTGTTGATCTGGCTGCATTTCATGGACGCGAGACACACAAAAAAACTTCCATGCTGTTCTACCATCGTGGCTCCTCCCCTAAATTAAAAGTAATTTTACAACACTTCTTAAATTTAAAAAACATTTTTTAAAATGATTGTTTATTTATTTTTGAGAGAGACAGAGCAAGAGAGGGAGAGGGGCAGAGAGAGGGAGACACAGAATCTGAAACAGTCTCCAGGCTCTGAGCTGTCAGCATAGTCTGATGTGGGGTTCGAACTCATAAACTATGAGATAATGACTGAGCCAAAGTCGGCCACTCAACTGACTGAGCCTCCCAGGCACCCCTTATAACACTTTCTAAAGAAAACATGTACTAATGTCTATTTACATTCTTTCCTCATTAAAAAAAAATTTTTTTTTTAATTGTTGAGTTGTAAGAGTTCTTTCTATGTTCAGGATACTAACCTTTTATCAGATTCGCAAATATCTTCTCCCATCCGGGACCGCCTTTTTACTTTTTTGGCTCCTTGACATTTTGTCTTGTCCTCTTTGAAGCTTTAACTAGGAGTCTCCCTGGGAGGAGATTTACTCTTTAGTCCTAGTTTCAGGGCTCAGGGGAAGCTAAGAGTCTCAGAAAGGGAAACAGTTAATCACTTGGTCTGAGGAAAGCAGTAGTTTTCAGATGAATGATGATTAATTAAAGAAAACTTCTGAATTCAATCAGGAGCCACTTTGGGCATCTGCGGAGATTGGGTTAGCGATGCTTACAGCAAGAGACTGGAAATGTGGGGCTGTCAGGCACCTGTGCCCCCTACACATTAGGGCCCAAGTGCAGGGCCGGAGCACCTGATGTGGGCAGGGGCCTTTCCAGAAGTGGCACTGTCTGTCCCAGGAGCAGCAGACGCCCAGGTGCCACAGCAGGGATGCTGGAGGCTGTATTTCAACCCTGGAAAGGGGGCCCCTTTCCTCTGCCTAAGCCTAGATAAGTCTGAAAGATCTGTGGCCAAGGTCTTTTCTCCTGTTAAGAGGAGTCATTGTACTTCCCTTTGGCAGATGGGGCATTTCAGTGCCTGCCAGCTTCTGAACAGGCAGGAGTGTCTGCAGGGCCTCCTCCTACGGGGATTATCTTGAAAACACCCGGAAAGGGCAGGGCCGAGCTGGAGGAGGGTGGAATGCTGGAGCCGACAGCCCTGAGCGGGGTGCCAGAGGGCCTTTTTCCTGGCTGTGCTTCTGTTTGTTAAACATGCATCAAGCATCACGTGCCCTGGAATCTCATAGAATAGACACACTTTGGTCAAACACAGGACCAACTCCTGGGGTGGGCATCGGTATAGCCCCTGTTTTATACATGAGGATGCTGAGGCTCGGAAAGGTTAAAATCACATAAGCACTAAGCAGAGGAACTAGGACAGGGTGACTTTTGATCCCAAGATTTTTCCATAAAAAAGCCTCAATTGAGAATAAGGTTAGTGAGCTTGTGAGGCTCAAATGGGAAGCACAAAACTGCTCACCAAAAATTCGTCCCCTTCCCTTTTGCGTGCTCTCCCTGAGAGTCCAGTCCAGACTCAACCTTCTGTAAGTGAAGGCAACCTTCTCACTTAACCTGGAACAGTTTTTCTCCTTACCTCTTACCTGCTACCCATCAGCTCATCTCCCTCACCCTGCCCCCCTTCAAGGCTTTTAGGAGCACCTGGGTGACTCCTTCTGTTAAGCGTCGACTCTTGATCTCTGCTCAGGACGTGATCTCACATCTAGTCCTCTGTCGGGCTCAGCACTGACGTTGTGGATCCTTCTTGAGATTTTGTCTCCCTCTCTCTCTGTCCCTCCCCTGCTCTCTCTCAAAATAAATAAATAAACACGGAAACAAGCAAACAAAAAACAAGACTGTTAAATGCAGCTCAAAAGTTGCCTCTTCCAGGTAGTCTTCCAAGACTGAGCCTGCCAAACTCCCCTGTGCCCCAGCAGCTGTCAGTCCTACTGTTCCTATGACAGGGCTGGAATCTAGGCATTATGGTCTCTGTCGTATGTGCTCCTCTGTATACCAAAACTCGAATGTTCGTCGTGGTGTTATAGAATAGGCAAAAGGTGGGAATAACCCAAATATCCATTAGTTGGTGAATGGATAAACAAAATGTGGAATATCTATACAATGGGATGCTATTCAGCCACGTGTGGGAATCTTGTGCTCTGTCCCTCCAGTGGGTGCCCCGAGAGCAGGGCCTGACACCTCTTCATCTGGGTTTCCCTTCTGTTATCAGCTCTGCTGCCCTAGGGGTCTGGGGGACAAGAGCCAACCACCACGGAGGTCTTTCCTGATGCAGCCACCTGCAAGGTCCACCACAACATGATGGATAAACAAGAGAGGGATTCCCCCTAAAACAGAACCTACATCCCCAGAGAGGTCTAGCAATTGTGCCCACAAAGTAAGTCAGCAAGGGGAAGCCCTGGACCAGCTTGTGTGGGAAAACTTCCCACCATTGCCTCGTCACAGATAAAAGTCAAGACAGCATGCGTTCACTTCATCCTCTTCCTGTCTTCCTACCTTTTGCCTCCTGGTCAACATCCAGTTCAGATGCAGCTCCTGAAACCTGGCCATCTAAAGAGGCAACTGTGTGGGGAGGGGATACCAGACAAGGCTCTGCTTCCCACTGTGTCACTTCCCATCTGTGTGCCCTTGGGCAAGGGACTTCTGCTTCTTCATCTACACAGTACTAGAGTGTCAGATCCTTCAGGGCCCGTCTCACATCCCTCCCGAACCCCAACACATAACATGGTGCCTGAACATAGCAGGCGGCCAGCATGTCATCATGCGTTTCAGTGGTGCCTAAAACCTACCTCACCTATAACCAGCACACCAGGGTTGTGTTGAATATCTAATGACCTCATGCAGGTGAAAGACCTTAAATTTAAAGCCTCAAAGACACCATCCCTGCCCTGGCCAAACAGTAGTCAAAGATGGGCTTGCTTTTATACACTCTGGTGCATATTTGTAGCAGTTTGATGGTGAATTTTCAGAGTTGCCCCACAGTGAAAACAACCCAGATGGACAGGGGTAGGTGAATGGATAAGCACATTGTGGTGTATCCACACAGTGGAACGCTTCTCAGTGATACCGGGACCAAGCTACTGTTGCAGAGTATGGGCTGTATCATTCCATTCCTATAAAATTCTAGGAAAAGCAAACTAATCTATAGAGACAGAAAGTACATGAGTGGTTGCCTGAAGATGGGGTGAAGGGAAGGACGGATTACACAGGGGCACAAAGAAACCTTCGGGTGTGATGGAAGTGTTTGTTGTCTTGATAACGGTGTGTTGAAATGTATCCATTTGTGCACTTGACATATGTGCAGGGTGTCATACTTCCACTGGACCCCAACAAAGCTGTTAAAAAGAAAGATTAGCCTGGGATGGTCGTCCTCTTAGACTCTTTCCTCTGCCTCTCTCTCGTTCCAGAGAAAAGGCTCTGGGAGGTGGGCATGTGATTATTCTTTGGTGTGGGAGGGGCGGGCAAAGTCGAGTTTGACTGTTTCTTCCTGAAGTTCTCCCCTTGTCTGACAGCAAGGAAACAAGCTTCTTCCTAGTTTACTGTTCTCCCTGTGTCTTCTCCTTTCCAAAGGGTTTGCTTGATGGCCTTGGTGGATTTTTGGATGGAGAACAGAATTGTACGGTGCCTGCCTCTCAAGCTGGTCTCGGACCAGGCTTTAGGACCGTAAATTCTCCATCACCCAACCCTCCACTCTTCCTGCACACCAGCCTGATGTTACTCAATCACCTCTATCCCATTCAAGGTGGACATCACCGAGAACATGGCATCTCAATGACAATTTTCCCTAAAAACACAGTGCCAAAATGATTATTTTCACCAGAGACTAGTCCAGATAAAACCTCTGGCTTCGCCAAAAACTCTGGGCTGCTTGGAGATGGGAGCCAGGGAGGAGCAGATGGCTATAAAATCTCTTGGCTCTGTAGACCCCCTCCACCCACCCAGAGTCAGTCCCCAGGCCCTGGCCACCAACTTTAACTTCATTTAATGCCTGCCCAGTCTCTCTAGGCCACAAGTCCCTGCGTCCTTTCTCTGCTTGCTGCTTGGTTTTGCTAGTGTTCTTCTGGTTTTCTGACCATGTATTCCTGCAGAGAGCGATAACAGTTTCCACAATCTTTAGCAACCCGGAGACCTTGGGAGCTCTCTGGATGCAACTGCAGAGATAAGATCATGCTTACCCTCACACCATGCTGAGAAGGCAGGGATGAGTACCTTATTTAGTAGATAAGAACAGAGGGTCAGGGGACTCCATTGTATCATATCATATAGAAGAGACCAGACAAGCATTCGGATTATCTGCCTTCCCAATGTGGAGGTTTTTGCTCTAGTCTCCTCACTTTTGTGGTGCATGGGGCCTGGGACAGGAGGGAGCAGACAGTAATAAGACCTCTGCTCCGAGACCCTAGTTGGTCTGAGCAAGATAAGACAGGCTGGAGGCCACCCTTCTCTGATCAGCCTCATTGGATGTCTGGTGCCTCAGGATGGACAACCCGTCTGCTGCAGTACTGTTTCAGTTCTTAGGAGCTGACCCTGCACGTCCCTTATCTATGAGATGCCAATCGATCTCCTGTGTTCGGTTTTCCACAGTCGGCTCTCCACCCGATACAACTCTCTCAGGAGCCCTGGAGCTTTCTGTGTAAAGGGCAGGGCAAGATAAGTAAAGGGGGAGGGGACTCATAATAGCAAGCGGGCTGGTGTCTCAACCACACCAGGCCTTCCACAAGTCATTCTCTTCACAAGCTCACTGCTCTTGTCTGCTGGGGCCGCTGTAACAAAGCACCACAGACTCCGGGGCTTAAACAACAGACGTTTATCTTCTTACAGCTCTGGAGGCTGGAAGTCCAAGGTCAAGTTGTTGGCAGTGTTGGTTTCTCCTGGGGCCTCCCTCCTTGGCTTGCAGGTGGCTGCCTTCTCGCCGTGCCTTCACGTGGTGGACTCTATGTGCGTGCACATGTCCGGTGTCTCTGTGTGCTAATCTCATAAGGACACCAGCCATGTTGGATTAAGGCCCACCCTTATGACCCCATCTTAACTTACTTGTCACTTTAGAGGCCTATCTCCAAATATAGTCACATTCTGAGGTACCCAGGGTTAGGGTTTCTACATATGAGTTTGGGAGGGACACATTCCAGCCTGTGTCAGGCACAAAGTCCCAGCAGGGTGCATGAGGGTCTGGCTGCCTGCACTGGACCTCCTGCTGCCCTCAGTGAGATCACCGCCTCCAGACTGTGGTCCTAGGCTCAGTGGATGTGATGGTAGGCTGGTGAGCACAAGCCGGCTGTCCCATTGGGGCCACTCTTGCTCAGAGAGCTTCTGGTCCAGTGTTGCACATAGGCCCTACCTCTAAACACTTGCCCATTTTCCTCTTCTCTAAGATTGGCTCCCACATAATAAAATGATAATATAATTGCTAACATTTATTGAAGCTTACTATGTGTTAGATCCTATGGTTACACATATTATTGATGTGTATTATACCCATTACACAGATGAAGAAACTGGACTTGGAGAGTCACTTGTCCACGGCTGGGGGAAGGGACCTTAGAAATCATGTCCTTCACTGTACAGATGAGGACATGTGGGGCTCAGAGGGCCTGTGCAGAGGATCCTGGATGCCGATGGAGGGGACTCCAGAGGAGTGTCGTACTTGAAGATCTGTGGTTTCTCAGCATGTCCGTTGAGCTTACCCACAGAGGGACTAGACCTAGGGCTCAGGGCTCCCAGGGGCAGAGAGCATGTGTGAGATTAATGGCCAGCTCTCCCAGACAGAGAGTCTAATTGGAATTCAGGCTACTGCATCCTAAAAAAGTATCCCAGAGATAGCAAGGAGGCAGAGGAAGACCTCCAAGATATTCAGATAGGAGGGTCTTATGTCAGAAGGGAGCCTGAGACGGTAGAGATTTGATCAAAGGCCTTGAAGGCACACTTTGAAGCTCAACGAAGAGACAGCAGAAAAAATTCTGTTTTACACAGAGGCTCAAAACAGGGGGGACTGGTCATTGTGCTTTTGTGCAGACTGAAAACAGTCAAAGCCTCACAATCTCAGGCCTGGATAGACCTTCTGGACTTAATAAGAGGTCAGGTGAATTGTTCTGGGGGAGCGATGTAATCAAAGGAAGAGATGTCTGAATGGGGTGGCAGGGGAGTGACCCCATTTATTCAAAAAAATGGCCAGATCCAGGTACCAAATCCCGCTCCAGCTTTAACCAACTGTGTGATCTTGGATAAGTAGTCTAAACCTCTCTGAGCCTCCGTTTTATTCTACGCAAACTGAGGATGTTAACTGCATAATGTGGAAGGGCTGCCCCAGCTCTCACACTCCCAGATTCTGTGGTCCGTGGACTTGAAGAGATCGGAATGGCTGATGAGTGGTGGGTAAAGCCACAATGGCCTCCATGCATTTTACTTAGAGAATACCTTTCCCGAGAGTACTTTCCCCAGAGAATAGCCATCGGGGTGGTCATCAGAGACCTGAAACCATTTGGGAAGGACCTGGGAGCAACCCCATTATGTTATTCTGCCATAGGCCTATTTAGTGGTACAGATTAGAAGGCAAAATGGAGTAAATGAACTTGGAATGAGGCAAACCTGGGTCTGAAGCCACCTCTGCCATTTACTCATGATGTATCTTTGGGAAAATTATGTAATCTTTCTGTGCTCAGATTCCTCACCCGTAAAATTGGGATAATAATACATTCCTCCCAGAGTTGATGCAAGAAATAAATTAGATCATGTATATAAAGCACTCAGCATAGCTCCTGGTAAGTTGTGAACCCTCATTACATGGTTATTTTATATTATGATTGCTATTTGTTCATAGCAGGTATGGTGGAAAGAGGAGACAGTCCAGTTCAGCCGGGACAGGATTGTAATGCTCCGTCTCTGGGCCTGGCCTGTCTTCCCAGAAGTTGAAAGTTTCCTTGAAACTAGAATTTGAAGCCTGTCAAGTATTAAGATGGTTATTGGCTAATTAATGGTCTAAGAAAGAGCTGAGAAGCTGAGCATAGGAGAACTTCCTGACTCATGCAAATACATCCACAGAGCAGTTGAAGTATAATTACATTTTTTACTGCAATATTTATGGAGATCTTTTATTCTTCAATGGAGTCACATTTGAGCTCAAATGACTTCCAAGGAACAGTTGGAGGAATATTCAGTGTTCTAATTGATTAATTAATGCAGCCAATTCTAATTATGCAGCTGACATCCACCGAGCTACAGAAGATGTGGCTTGCAGAAAAAAAAACACAGCCCAACAATTAATGTGGTTAAGTGCTGATGCTGTTTTTGATTTCCTTAATAGAGCCAGACCATTTGTAAAAAGTAAGTGAATGTCAATAATAAATGATCTTGTCTGAGTGAAAGCCAGCTCTGAAAAATGTTGAAAGATACTGCAGTTGTACATCCTGAAGGTTTTGTTTGTGTCTCTGGAAAGAAGACTTTCATTGCTAAGCCACTACGTAAGAATTTAACACTCACCTGTGCCAGCGGGCCCCTGACCCCTCCCAGTTCTCCTGGCTCCTGGTCTCCCTTTCTGCCTCAGGCTGTCCTTTTGTTATCTTTTAAACTCTCTGAGCAGATTTTGGAAATCTTTTTTTTTTTTTTCCAAAAAATTTTAAACATTTATTCGTTTTTGAGAGATAGGGAGAGACAGAGCGTGAGTGAGGGAGGGGCAGAGAGAAAGGGAGACACAGAGTCCGATGCAGGCTCCGGGCTCTGAGCTGTCAGCACAGAGCCCGACACGGGGCTTGAACCCACAGACTGCAAGATCATGACCTGAGCCACCCGGGTGTCCCTGACTTTGCAAATCTTTTAAGCTTTGGGAGATAGAAGGACGGGAGTAGACATGGGGTCAGTTAGTGCCCACTTTCCCACACAGGCATCCCTTTCTGCACAAAGCATGCATCTGGTGAGGCTGAGTGACCCTTGGCTCCAGGAGCCTGCAGTTCAGGAATTCCCTTACTCCCCAGGAGGGGGGCTGTGATCTGGAATTGACCTCCAGTAAACCCCGATGACCTATATGTCTAGAGGGGCAGAAGAAAGCCTCCAGGAGGCTGCAGTCATCAGCAGCCCGCCAACCTGAGACTTTTGGAGGCTGTGACCTGTAACTCGTATATTGGTGATCTGCCGTATGGATAAGAACACAGGTTTGGTTCACATTCTACCTGAGTTTGAATCCTGCTGGTCAGATGACTTAAATTCTCTAAGGCTCTGTGTCTTCATGTGTAAGACGGAGATAGCACCTCCTTCCAGGATTGTGGGAGGAGGTAATGGGATGATCTATATACAGGGCCTGGCTCCTAAGAAGCACTCTGCATCTGGTACCGATCACTACTAGCATTCATCCAATCTGCCTGCACAGTACTTTGCATGGGGATCCTGGGGATCCAGAGTGGATCATGGCCAGAAGGACGGTGGGGGAGGGGTGGGCTCCCTGTGAACCGTTAAAGGGTCCATCCCTGCCTGCAGCTGTTGGCTACACGGAGCTAGCAGTCTTAATGGATCTGGATAGAACCTTCACTGAGAAAAGAGAACATCATAGCTGGAAGGGAGTTTGTCAGTATCCTCATTTTGCAATTGAGAAAATGAAGGCTCTGAGAGGTCCCTTAGTGGGGACACATAGCAAGTAAATGATGATTTCAGATCCAGGTTCCTGCTCGGCCCAGGGCCCACAATGATGTGGCTCATTAAGACGTCCAGCAGCCCTTGAACCTGACTGAGGTCTGATGGCTCCAGTCTGGACAAGCCACGTCCCTAATCTGGACAAGCCAGATTGAGGCTGGCTGTGATTGAGCCATGTGAGGCTGGCTGCCTTCGTCCTGAAGGCCTCCGGAGAAGGGCTCTCTGGCGATTCTTCCCAGCATCATTCCAGAACTTGCCAAACTCTCTGAGTGAGGCACATGGCCTTCCTTAGCTCTGACAGAACCTTTCATGCTACAGTAGACCCCACAGGAGTACCCGTCTACCCTGGGCCCTGTGTACACCTTCCTGAGATGTGCTCGCTTGCCCTTCCTCAGCCCTCTGGTTTGGGCTGTTCCGGCATGTCTGGCTCAGAGTATGAGGCGCCGCTGAGGCTTCGATGCAAGTTCTTTAAAGTTCACTTTTGAAACAAGGACAAAAAGTTGCCTGGAACTTGGGCTCCCAGCTTGCTGAGCTCTGCAGCTCTCTGGGGGACTGCCTGCTGCCATCAAAAAGAATAGAGCCGTCATTCTGCAGGAGGTTTTATATGATAATAGGCTTTTTGCCTCCCAGTAATTGGAAAGGTGCTAATCTAGTGACTCATGAGCTACATATAAGAAAAAAAAAAAGAAAGAAAGAAAACCCACCCTGGAAATGAAACTGTGTCTGTCTGTTGAGCACTTTATCTCATTTCAGAGGGGAGGGCGAATTGGGGCTTTGCAGTTTGGGGCAGAGCTCTGTCGTCCTGGCAACGCTGCCGGAGTGACCACATCCCCTGCCCCGCCTCTAAGTGGCCAGTGATACAGAAAGCAGGGAAGGATGGACATCAGCCATGTTTGGGGAAGCAAACCCAGTCCCAGGCCATTGGAAAGAGGGGCTGACATGTGGATGGGTTTGCAAAGGAGATGGTTATCACCGAGTTAGTGTTAGAACCTCCCACGGTCGGGTGAGAGCCCAAGTGTGAGTGCACATGCATGCGTCTGTGCATTTGGGTCTGTGTCACATGTGGGTTGGTGACCACGTGAGCTTACAGTGCGCATGTGTGAGGTCGTGCCCCCACCTGAATGCCCGTTCTCTTTCTGTTGGCTTGGGCTGTACTTATTTTTCATTTTCTCCATCCGTGTTGTGACTTCTGACCTTAGGGACCGGAACTCAGTCCCCAGACCTCACCCTCTGTGGATATGGACCTGGGCAGACCACTGACTGGTCTTGCTACCAGGGAGCAGGTGGAGATTTAGTTGGTCCCCCTTTGGAAAAACACAGCCCTCTCTCTACCCCTACAGGAGTGGACAACTGGGCTTTGACTCTGCCTGGAGGGCGCCTGGGGCTGCTCAGTACCTGGACCCCTCGTCCCTGAGCTCAGGGGTGAAGCACGGCCATACCCATGCTTGCATCCCTGCTGTCTCTCTGCTGTGCTCCCTTTGCTCGGTGAAAACCCTCCCCCCTGTCCCAACTCCTGTCTTCTCATAGGATCCTGCTTCCCACAGAACCCCCAACCTTGGTGCAACCCCAGGACCCTGGATCCCGGACAAGCAGAGTTTTACTGCCTCCCCAGCCTGGTCCTGCCGCAGCACCCAGGTTGAGTCACTGTCCCCCTGAGGCCCTCCCCT
Organism: Panthera pardus; assembly: GCF_024362965.1. Taxonomy (NCBI): domain Eukaryota; kingdom Metazoa; phylum Chordata; class Mammalia; order Carnivora; family Felidae; genus Panthera; species Panthera pardus. Next base: position 103,502,860 of record NW_026526677.1, read on the forward strand.
CTTCCCTCCTCCCCTACTCCTTTCATTAACTTCATTGAAGCTAATAATCCTGTGGCAATTTCATTGTCTCCTCTTAATTCCAATTTCCTTTTGTCTCCAGGGGCAAATCAGCAGAGTACCCTGTGAAGTGGCAGGCTGGCAGGCTCGCGCATTAATGCGGGGGGAGCACTGGTGAGGTGATTCAGACGCACCTGCAGCATCAGGGTGCCGCTTCAGCCACCCTCTCCTTTACCTTCGCTCTTCTTCCTTTCCCAAGTTCCAGCCACACCTGGGAGATGCCCCAGGGCTGGAAACCTGCCACTTGTCCCACCTCCACTCACTACAAATCAGTCGCCGAGTCACATAATTCACCTCCTGAGTGTGCCTAACATCCTTCCACAGGCCTCCCCTCCCCTAGGTCACTACCTTGGGGCACACCGCCATCGGCTTTCACCCAGGTGGTGGTGGCAGCCTCCTAGCTGGCCTCTCTGCCTCCAGATTGCCCTTGTCAGATCCTTTCTCCATCCTATGGCCAGACGCAGCACATGCCACTCTTTCCAGGTACCCTTCCTGAGTGGGTACTGCACAGCCATCCCATGTCCCAGGCACATCCTCATTATCATGGGCTGCACTCCTGCTCCCACTCTGGTTTTTTGGGCATCTTTTCCTCCAGGAAGCCTTCCCTGGCCTGCAGGACTGGGCTGGGTGAGCCTTCTGATGATTCCCAAGCAGTGCGTGCATGCATAGATACGTGCAGGCTGGTCCCTAACATCGCATTGACCATGCTGGATGATATCGCCATGGCTGGTCTGGCTTTCCCACCAGCCTGTGTTCCTGGAGAATGAAGGCTTTGGGAAATGCAGGTGGGGGAGGGAGGAGGGACTGGAAAGGGAGTGCCAACAATTCCTGCCCTCTAGCTGTGAGTTTTGAATTAGGAAATAAGCACAAGAGTCAGATGGGCTCTTTATTATTATTAGTCTTTTTATGATTGCTAATAAAGCTGGATTGCAGAGAGTGACTTGGCCTGAAGACAAAACAAGTTCCCTATGCCTTCCTTCCAAGGCTAAGTTTGCCCCCCACTCCCAGCAGCACGACAGGCCACCACTGATGTCAAGGGCAGGGGGGTGGCTGCAGAGATCTTACTCAGTGCAAGGAGGGGTGGTCACACATCCACTTGGCCCTTAGCCCAATCTCAACACATAGTCACTGTTTCTTCCGAGAGCAAGTGGGAGGGAAGCAGCTGTTTCTGCCCGGTATTAAAAGATAAACTAAGGCATATTAAACATTGTAAGAGTTTATATGAACCATAATTGATTGGAATTGGGTGGCACCCAGTGGGAAGTGGTTAGGAGGGCTCCTGAGCTGGGGCAAGACTTTTATAAAGAAGAGGCAAAAGCCGAGCAAGGACATTGTTTGACTGGCTGTAGCTTCAGTGGCTGCATTATTTGGGGAAGTCTAGGTGGCTCTTTGCGGCTGACTGTCCATAGGTTTCCATTCCTCACCCTTGAGGTGTACGTTTGGGTTTGCTTGTGTAGGCCACTAAGGCATTAAAGCTATCGCTCAAATGGCTTTCTCGTTTGAGTAATTTAACACCAGTACCAGAAGTGTGGGTACATTTTTCTGGGGAGAGGTAAAGGATGTTTCTCCCCCATTGAACTGTCTGGTTTGCTATCCAATCCCAGCACCCAGTCCACACGACATATGATCAATGATAGTTTGTCAGGTGAAGGAAGGGTCTTCTACTGATTGTTTTCACCAAAACTTAGAGCTTGAAAGCATCTTATTATGAGGAAACAGAGCCCCAAGGGCCAGGGTGGCTCACCGAAGAAGGTCAAGGTTCGGCCTTCTTGCTGTGTGGTCACGTCTCCTGACCCCCCAGCTTTCCCCAAGGGTGGAGGTCCCTAGGCGGGTTGGCCATGGAAGGCTGTACACAGAGGGAACTAGGACTGTAGCAGGTGACTTCTCGGGATGATGAGGCATAAACAGCCCGTTGCCAACTTGTGAGCCTCCCAAGTACAAAGAGGACAGCTCTGGAGATGACCTTTGCTGCTCTCCTCTCTTAAAACCCAGTTGTAGCCCACTTGGTGTGCCAACGTCCAAATAATGTTTTCCTGACAGTTTGAATCCTGCCTTCTTCCATCTGATCTCCTCTTCCTCTCTAAATTCTCTGATGGTCCATTTCTGTCTTCATGACCCTGCTCTGTTCTGATCTTCTCTCATGAGGGATTGCCATCCAAGACCCATTCTTCTCTGGGGACCAGGAAGCCAGAAGCTAACATACCCGCCTCTGAGATTCTGGAATTCAGAGAGAAAAAGGGCGCTCTTGCCTTCCAGATACCAAAGGCCAGGAGCCTTGATGACAGGCCCGCCCCATCCCCCCCTGACCTGGACTGCCGTGGCCCTAACCCACACACCCACCCAGACTGAATACCTTCTTGAATTCCCTTGGCTACACTATCATTGACCTCCAATCCTTTGCTGAGATTGATGAAAAGAAGCACACTATAATTGCCACCCATCGGTGGTATTCTGCAGTTAATATGCTTTTAAATGCATTTTTCCCTAGTGATTTTTCTTGTAGGTTTTCTTTCTTTTCCTTTTTTTATTTAAAAAATTTTTTTAATGTTTATTTGTTTTTGAGAGAGAAACAGAGCAAGAGCTGGGGAGGGGCAGAGAGAGAAAGAGAGAGAGAGAGAGAGAGAGAGAGAGAGAATCTGAAGTCAACTCCAGGCTCTGAGCTGTCAGCACAGAGCCCAATGTGAGGCTCGAACTCATGAACCGTGAGATCATGACCTGATCTGAAGCCAGACACTTAACTGACTGAGCCACCCAGGTGCCCCTATTTCTTTTCCTTTTTAAAAAAAGTTTATTTATTTTGAGAGAGAGAAAGAGAGAGAGAGAGGGAGTGAGCGAGCATAAGCCGGAGAGGGGCAGAGAGAGAGAGGAAGATACAGAATCCCAAACAGGCTCTATGCTGTCAACGCAGAGCCTGACATAGGGCTCGATCCCACAAACCGTGAGATCATGATCTGAACCGAAACAAAGAGAGGGATGCTTACCCGACTGAGCCACCCAGGCGCCCCTTTCCCCAGTGATTTTAACAACTTCTAAGTAAGAAAAGGAAGTTCTATTTTTCCCTTTTATAGACGAATAAACTGAGGCTCCTTGAGTTTCTTGACTGAGAAGCCACTCAGACACTTAAATCCAGATCTGAATGCTTCAAGGAAAGTTTCAGTCTAATTCAACCATTTTAAACTCTACAGTTTATATTTTAGTCCCTTGCCTTATTTTTTTTAGAGTATCAGCTAATTTATATAGCTGTTCTAGAAGGGCCCCTTTGAGAAGATCCCAGGTTTGGTGGTTAAAAGAAATGACCACACAAAAACCCGCATGTGGATGTTTATAGCATCTTTATTCATAATTGCTCAAACTTGGAAGCAACCAAGATACCCTTCAGTAGGTGAATGGATAACTAAACTGTAGTCCGTCCAGACAATGAAATATTTATTTTTCAGTGCTAAATAGAAATGAGCTACCAAGCCATGAAAAGATAGGAAGGAACCCTAATTGCATATTACTATGTGCAAGAAGCCAATCTGAAAAGGCCACATACCGTGTGATTCCAATTATACGACATTCTGGAAAAAGCATAGCTGTGGAGATAGTAGAAAGATCAGTGGTTGCCAGGGGAGAGGGGCAGGGGTGGGATGAATAGGTGGAGCACGGGGGAAAAACACTCTGTATGATACTGTCATGGTGGGCGCATGTCATTGTACATCTGCACAGACTCAGGGTATATACAACACCCAGTGAGCCCTTGTAAACTACGGACTTTGGTGATTATGGTGTGTCTGTGCAGGTTCATCCTTGGTCACGGATGCGCCATCCTGGTGGGGGATATTTTTAATGGGGAGACTACGCATGTGAGGGGCAGAGTATATATGGGAAATCTCTGTTCCTTCCAACGGTGGTGTCTCTGTCCCCTCCCCTTGAATCTGTGTGGGGTTGTGACTGCTTGGGCCCATTGAATACAGAGGGAGAGATCCTCTGAGGCTTGTGAGACTAGGTCACAAGAGGGCACACAGCTTCTTCCTGGTTCTCTTGGAACATTCAGTCTCTGGATACTCCCATAGGGACATCCCTCTTGGATCCCAGCTAGCACGCTGTGGGAAGCCTGTGTCAGATGAAGGAGCCCCACATGGGCACCTGGTTGGTAGTCCTAGCTCAGCCCAGGTACCAGACACGAAAGTGAAGAAGCCTCCGGTGATTTCCCCTCCAGCTGTTCCTGTCAACCATACCTGGCTGAGTTTCTCAGACACGGCCCCCTGTCCAGATTCTTCACCCATGGAATCTGTGAGGGGAATGAAATACAATAGTGTTTGCTTTATGCCACTTAGTTTGGACTGGTTTGTTATGTGGCAACAGATAACTGGGACATCGTGCCAGACCCAAATGCTACAGGAACTCACTTTCTCAGACCCCCAATGTTAGGTTTCTTGTCACTCACAGGCAGGCGCGATGTGGGCTGCTGGGGAATGGGCACAGATTTGTGCATGGGATCGATTGCCAGGCCTGGATGTGATGGCTGGGCCACTTTACCTTTCCTACCTACCAGTCGCTTCGCTCAAAGGGGAAGCGAATGGTGACATTAATCACCCGTTACCCTCCTTCCATCTGCAGGGGGCTGCTCACAGGCTTCAGAGCTCAGCCCTGGAGCCGCAGGGGGAGGGCCCTGGCCCCAGGGGTCTAATCAATATCTGCCTCTGAGCCGGCTCTTAGGGGCTGTTAGTGCGTCATTTACAAAATGACTATTGACCACAGGAGCAGATAATTGCAAGTGACAAATGCCCACTTTGACACACAGCTTTCTCTAGGGCTCCGGCACGGCCTGACTGAGCCTCCCATGTGGTATGTTTGGTGTGGGGTGCGGCCCGTAAAACCATAGTCTGAGACTGGTCGAGGGCAGAGGGTGGGATGTTCAGAGGGGTGTGTGTGTGTGTGAGTGAGTGAGTGAAAGAGAGAGAGAGAGACAGAGGATGGGTTTGGAAAGGGCTCTGACCTATCTGGCCATCCCACCTCTGAGTCCTACATGGGTGTCAGACAAGCTTGTGAAAAATGGGCAAGGTCAGGGCTGGTTTGGGCTGCTGTTTCTTTTTTAAAAATTTGTTGTGTCGTTTTTTTCCACGGGGCCTAGGGATGATGGAGATACTGCCTTCCAGTTCCTGTCTTTAACCATCTCCTCCAGGAGCTGAGTAAGATGAAAATGAATGGTCATTGCTGACCATGATCGCCAGGGATTGAGAAGGAGGAAAAATACTGACCTAGCTGGGACAAGAGGAGACTCTCTCTGGGTGACCAATTAGGTCACCATTTAGGTTGTAGCTGCACAACACATTTTAAAATAATTTTTCCCATACAAATGGTAGCATAGGACACTGCTTTTCTGTCCCATGTACCACCCCCCACCCCCACCATTTTACAGTGCATGTTATAGACTGCTCTCTCTCAGCACTTCATAAGAGAGGTCCCATATTTTCTAACAATTGTGTATAAAATTTCATTTTATGGATGTGCTATATAGTTTATCCAATCAGCTTCCTGTTGACGGATGTTCAGACAAGTGTTTCTCAAACTTTAAATCGTCTGGTGATCTTGTTGAAATGCAGATTCTGACTCAGTAGTTCTGGGTTGAGACCTGACATTCTGCATTAAAAATAGATATATTTATTTATTTTTGAGGGAGAGAGAGAGACGACAAGCTGGGAAGTGGCAGAGAGAGAGAGGGAGACACAGAATCCAAAGCAGGCTCCAGGCTCTGAGCTGTCAGCACAGAGCCCGACGCAGGGCTCGAACTCACAAACCGTGAGATTATGACCTGAGCTGAAGTCGGACGTTTAACCGACTGAGCCACCCAGGCACCCCGAGATTCTGCATTTTTGACAAGCTCCCAGGTAATACTGATACTTCTGGTCCATTGACCACCATTTGAGCAGACAGGATTCAGATTATTTTCAGTATTTTGTCATTATAAACAGGCTCCCCTAGATTAAAAAAAATTTTTTTAACGTTTATTCATTTTTAAGAGACAGAGTGCAAGTGGGGGTGGGGCAGAGAGAGAGGGAGACACAGATTCTGAAGCAGGCTCCGGGCTCTGAGCTGTCAGCACAGAGCCTGACACGGGGCTCGGACCCACAAACCGTGAGATCGTAACCTGAGCCAAAGTTGGACACTTAACCGACTGAGCCACCCAAATGCCCCTGCCGTAGATGTTTTTAAAGGTGCCTCTCATAATGTGCAATTCTATCTGTAGGGTAAATTTATAGAAATAGCATTCCTGGACCAAAGATACGTCGGTGCCCTGGTAACCTGATACATTTTGTGGATCTTCACAGATGTCCACTCTATCAGTGCTGTGTCACACCCTTGCCTATTAATAGGGGGTATTATTAAACAGACGTGTTTCCATTTCTCCTTCATATTTTTCGTTTTTATTTTATGAATTTAGACATCCTATTGTCGGGGTGCAGATATTCAGGGCTGTTAGACCTCCGTGGTGAATTGCACTCATTTTGTAAGAGACCTTGTTTTGTTTTAGCACTTTTCCCCCCTGCGTTTCACTTCAAATATATGTTTGCCTCATAAGCCTTTGCCCATGCTTTTCTTCATATTCTTGTACATTTTCATTTAGGATTTTTCAAACTTAAACTTAATTTATCAGTTAGTTCACTTGCATATGCATGTTTACTCATATATTATATTTAAAAAATTGTAAGTTTATTTAGTTTTGAGAGAGACAGAGATAGAGCACAAGTAGGGGAGGAACAGAGAGAGAGGGAGACACGGAATCCAAAGTAGGCTCCAGGCTTTGAGCTGTCAGCACAGAGCCCGTTTTGGGGCTCGAACTCACAAAGTGTGGGGATCATGACCTGGGCCGAAGTCAGCCGCCCAACTGACTGAGCCACCCAGGTGCCCCTAAACTCATATATTAAATTAAATCTTAATTTAGAAATGCAGTTTCCAGGGTGTCTGGGTGACTTTGTCAGTTGAGCATCTGACTCTTGATTTTAGCTCAGGTCATGATCCCAGGTTGTGGGATCAAGCCCCATATCGGGCTTGGTGCTGAGTGTGGAGCCTGCTTAAGATCCTGTCTCTCTCTCTCTCTCTCTCTCTCTCTCTCTCTCTCTCTCTCTCTGCCCCTCTCCCTCACTAGCACTCTCTCTCTCTCTCTGAAAAAAAAAAAAAAAGAAATTCAGTTTCCTCCACCTTCATTATTTTATGAAATCATTTCGTTCAAACCCTTTGCATGCGTTTTCAGGATTACGGTTTTCTTCTCATTAGAGATAATGTTCTGATTCATTTATCCCAATTTTTCCAGAGCACATCATCTTTATCTCCTTCTAAAAGCTGAGATGCCACAATTTTTGTATCCATGTGTACTAATACCACTGCCAAAGCTATCCCAAGCTACAAATACTTTAACATTCTTGAACATTCTGTTGTTTGGTCCATTTGTAGGTGTCTATTTAGGAGATGCTCAATGAAGCTACTTATTGTATTGCTTTTTCCCTTTCATTTAATTTGTGTTTTTTATAAAGAACACATGGGAATACATAGGAATCTAAAGACATAAATGTCAAACATTCATGGGTCTTATATTTGAAAATATGTATTTACAAAACTCCCCAGTACTTTTCATCCACAGCTTCTGTACTCAGGCAAGGTAATCACTTTGAATCCTTTTAGTTTTTCCGGCATTTTCTCTATATTTCTGAATAACACGGTTATGTTGCCCCTCCCCCTTTTAACTTCTTTAAGTTTTACCTACAATCTATTGACTTCCCACAATGAAAAATGTGGATTAGTTTCTTTCATTCTGTTCTTCCCCACTTCCCCTCTTAATTCTCCTAATACAGCTATATTACAACTTTGGGGACTAAATAAATCAGTAAATGTGTATGTTATTGTGACTGTATGAATATTAGCTAGAGTTGAGCCATGCATTGAATCATAGCTACATATCCTTTCTTGTACAACCTTGTGTTTTTCCCCCCACAGTTACTATTGACTTTCTTTTTGCGTAGTTTTCTCCATATTTGTCATTAGTTTACTCCAAACTCTGTGACAGGAGTATAATTCTTGTCTCAGTGTGTTCAAAACTCCAGTAGTATCTTCCTGGAGGCCCTGGCCTCTTGTTCCAATCAAGAATAATCACCCTCTTAGCCTGCTGCCCAGACTGTCATTTTGAGGGCTCTGTCCACCACCCTCTGAGGATCCTCTTTGTTCTCTTCTCTGTTAGATCACCTGTCTTCTGGCTTTGTCTTTGGTTATTCTCATTTAGGTAGAGCCATTTTTCAGTGGTGCTCTGAGATTTTTATCTCTGAAAGTGTTCTTATTCTGTCTCCATAGTTGATTAATAGTTTGGCTAGATAGAGAATCCTACCTTCGATACAGTTTTCCCTTAGAATTTGAAGGGCCATTATATTCTAGCTTCCAGTATTATTGAGAAGTTTTTCTGATTCTGGATCCTTTGGGTGTGACCCCAACTTCCCCACCTCCCTTCCTGTCAACACGTCACCTCTCTGGATGCCTCTAGATCACCTCTTCACACCTGGGAGTCTGAGGTTTTATGATAACATGCTTGGATATCCATTTTCTTGCATTGTGCTGGGTTCTTAATTTTTATTGTTTTATTTTTATTTTTTATTTTAGTTCCAGTATAGTTACCAGACAGAATTATATTCATTTCAGGTGTACAATATAGTAATTCAACACTTCTATACATCACCCAGTGCTCATCATGACAATTTGTGCTGCGTTCTTGATGATTGGACGTTCCTATGTGGAAACACCTCCTTCAGGTCTAAGAGATTGATTTGCACAATATTGTATTTTTGAACAGCTTCCTTCCTTTTGTTCTCTCTTCTCTCTTTCCAAAACTCATATTATCAGATACTTGACCTCCAGGACAAATCCTCTAACTTTTCTCTCTTTCCTATTCTCAATCTCTTTATCTCATTATTCTATCTAAAAAAAAGTTTTTACCTTTATCTTCTAATCCTTCTATCAATTTTTAAACTCAGGCTATTATATATATTCTTGTTTCCTGAGTCTCCTCGTCACAACACTTTTTATTTAAGTTTATTTATTTTGAGAGAGAGCATGAGAGCATGGGAGGGGCAGAGAGAGAGAGAGAGAGAGAGAGAGAGAGAGAGAGAGAGAATGAATCCCAAGCAGACTCTGTGCTGTCAGCACAGAGACCAACACAGGGCTCAAACTCATGAACCATAAGATCATGACCTGAGCCAAGATCAAGCATTGGACACTTAACTAACTGAGCCACCCAGGTGCGTCTCCACCCCTCCCCCCCAACACTTAAATAAAAATTTTTTCTGCATCCTGTTCTAATTTCCATGGATGCCACAGCTTCCTTTTATCTTTCTGAGGATATTAACTACAATATTGAGGGAGTTTTCTCTGCTCCCTACCTCGATTCACTTTCTTTTAAGCTGTTTTTCTATTGGTTTGGTGTTTGTGTTTTATATTAGAGACTTTCTTAAATCTGTTGGTCTTTGTCTAGTTGCTAAGAGTCAGGCATTACAATGCAGACTGGAAGTTCAGGCACGTGGGGCAGATACTCCAGTGGTGGGTTTTACCATGAGATCACTGGGCAGGGGGCACGTGGCTTCCTGAGGACTCTCCATCCCTTCGCCATGACACTATCTTTTCTCTTGACCAGTTAGTTTCTGCAGAGGGGAATGTGTCCATCTCCTGCCCTCTGCCCTGGGTGGTGGGGTGGGGGGTGGGGAAATATATATAGATGCCCACTTCTGGGAACTCGGTGGGGAAGGAGGGCCAGGGAAGGAGGGGGGAGCTTCATCACTTAACATGAAGACCTCGTTTACCCTCAAGGTCTCTCTGGGTCTCCCTCTCCTAAACCTCCTTTCTGCCTGGCGATGGCAGGGCTGGGGGCCTGACTGCTGGTTCCACGGACTTTGGGCCAATGCTATGGTTTTCAGTCCCAGCCACATCCTGCCTCGGAGCTCCTGGGTGCCTCCCCTTCCTGAGCCTTTCTGGGATCCTGTGCATGAAAGTGGCTTTGCATCCACCTCCCTGTCTGTGGCCCTCTGTGCTGGAAGTTAGACCCTGCTCTTTTTCATCAGCTAAGTTTCTCTGTGCTGCTTCCAACTCCCCTCCATCCAAAGTCCAACTTCTGTTTACATCTCTTACCTGCTTTCATCTTTCTGTTCTCTTCCTTGTGGTTTTATGCCTGTTTTCATCTGTTTACTGTCACCTTTTTAGTCACATCAGGGAAGAAACAGAGAGAAAAATGTTCAGGGCCCCACATTTCACTTTCATTTCCATCCTCTCTGAACTGTTCTGTTTGAGGTGTTTCAGAGTGATCTTTTCAAACAGTGAGCCTGGCCTTCTCTGTCTTTGGCTTAGAATCAGGGTTCCTGATGTTTTCTGAGGGTATGAGCCCCAAATCTTCAGCCTGGCTTACAGGCCTGTGTGACCTGCCTTCTGCCTCTCCTCCCCTCTTCACTTACTCTCTTCCAGCTGTGCTGGACTTTTGGAACATGCCGTTCCTTCTGCCAGAGCTCTTCCCTCGCCTGTCCTTCACCTGGTTGATTTCTATCACCCTTCAGTGTTCACCTCTAATCTTCCTTCTTCAAGGGAACCTCGTCTACCTCCAGACCAGGTCAGGTCCCTGGTTGCATGCTCCCATAGTCCCCTGTGTGTACATTGAAATACCTAAGGAGTCACCCAATGTCTGTGTCCTTCACGAGGTACAAGCATTTGGCTTCAGTAGTGAGTTCAGCTTAGGGGTAGGGGGTTGAGCTGGGTTCTGTGAGGCCAGAGACCACATCTGTCTTCATCAGTTTTGTGTCCCCGTGCCCAGTATGGTGATTGGATGGAAAGACTGCTCAAAGCATAGATTTTGGATGGATGGATGAATGGATGGGTGGATGGATAGATGGGTTTGCACCTGGCTCAATATCTACTTGTTACAACTGAAGGCACTGAGGCTCTATTGACACAAGGGGACATGCTTCCAAACCCACATACACACATTTTTCACATGTAATGCTAATAACAGTCCTCTGAGAGGGTTTCTGCCAGTCTCATTTTACAGAGGAAGAAATTGAGGTTCAGAGAGTCAAAGTCACTTGGTTAACATCATACAGCTAAGCGACAGAGCCAGAATTTGCACTCAGGTCTGCCTGCTTTCAAAGCCCATCAGTTTCTCCCCTTTATGATGCCCTGAACAATGCCATTCAGATCACATTTGGGTGGGAGCTCCCAAGAATCAGGGAAGTGACTTGATGCATCAGCTTTTGCTCTTATAACAACCTTTAAACCTCAAGGCTTACAACCATGAACACTTTGTTCACACTTATGGGTCCACAGTTCAGCTGTGGCTCTGCTGGCCCTGGCTGGGCTTGGCTCTGGGCTGAAGGCCACATTCAAGTCTGTTCCATGTAGTATTTCCTCATTCCAGGACTAGGCTCAAGGAGTCTCCAAACTGTGGGGAATTTTGTTCTCATGGCTGAGAATAGAAGCTCAAAAAGGCTGCCATAAATGCACAGTCCTCCTAGAAGCTTTGGACCTAGATGCCACATCCATTCAGATTCCATTGACCACAGCAAGTCGCGTGGCCAAGCCCAACAGCCAAGGTGTGGGTGGTGTCAGGACATCTGGAAGGAGCATTTGCTGGACAATAATACAGTCTAGCACAGTGGGACACGTAATAACCTCCATGGACAGTGACAACATTGGAACCCATTTTCTAGGGCCTGGCCAGCCTGTGACTTCTGAGAAGATCCGTCGTTGTAGTGCACATATTAAACACCTACTCTGTCTACATGCATGCTTGTTGTTCCAGATACCCAGATCTCACTGGTGAGAAGGTATTGAATGCTAGAGGGGGCATCTGATTGGTTTGGCGCCCATGCAGGTGTTAAGTATTTTCAGCACCAACCCTGAATATATGTAAATGCAAGTTACATATTTAACCCTTTTTCCAACATGACACCTCATCCCTTCTCCAGGACTTAGGTCAGTAACCAGGGTCTGCTATATCCACTGATAACTAAGGAGAATGTGTTGAAATAAAAGTGTAGAGCTCAGTTAGACACACAGAACTTTCAGTCTGCCCAGGTCACAGATTTAAAAAGGGAAGTTCCTTTATTTATTAATTTAACACACGTTGGTAAGATGCCTTTAAGTGCTGGGCACTCTGTAGGTACCTGGCAGGGAGGGGGCAGGGAACACGACATTGCAGAGCCCATGGCAGCGTTTGAGAGAAGCCTGCTTCCCGTCTGAGGCAATGTCACAGCTGGATCAGCCCTCAGGAGCCTCACAGACCCACACTTTGAGAGGGAGCAAGTGTCATTTCACCCATTTGGTGGAAAGTCAGAGCTGGGACCGGGTTCCTGGTGAGGTGTTTCTTTCCTGTCTTCAGAGAATACAGAAAACCCATTTAGAGAGGACCCCTGGGCTGTGAGGACAGAGGGTCGGTGGCTGCTCTGGAGGGTGGTGTGATGGATCCCTGGTCAAGCGTGTGTGAGCTGGGCCCCCCAGGGGCTCAGAGGTGGCCCAGGATCCAAGCCCCTGTGCAGAGGCTGGCCCCCTTCCAGCCCCACGGATGGCTCGAGCCTGGGAGCCCAGGGGCGGGGTGGTGAGGCCGGCCCCTTTGTGGCTGAGTTAATCACACCAAAGTGTGTGTGGGAGCCCGGGTTCCTTCTCTGCTTAATCCAAACCATATTAAAAACAAGCCTCTCTAGGGGCCTCTGTTCATAATAAGTGGTTTATGCTGCTGCTTCCAGTGGGGGGATTTGTTCGCCTTTCATTCATTCCTCCTCATCCTTCTCCCTCATTCCCTCCCCCTGCGCCTGTGGACGGCAGGAGGAAGAAATGGAAAAATGGTTACCGTGCATGCAAATGGATGATTAAAACAAGGATTTCGTTTCTAAGAGGTCATTGCTTGAGTTTCTCTCTCTGACCCTCAACCTGGCCTCTAAGCCCCCCTGGCCTGCCAGGCTTCTCGTGGGTGGGAGCGGGGGCAGGAGGGCTTGCAGGCCTGGGCAGCCGTTAGGGGTGTGAAGCTGAGACTGCCTGGGTGGGAGAGTCCAGTGTGCTGGGGCCCCGGGGCCCGGGTGGCCAATCCTCCCACCGCATGGCATAGCTCTGGAGGCTTGGTCCAAAGAGCCCTGGGGAAGGACTCCCATCACTGCCGGTTTCTGCTGTTTGAGCTCAGGCAAGTCACATCACCACCGGGCCCCGTTTTCTTAGCTTCACAGCAGGCATGTGGATCTGTCCTCACAGGGCAGTAATGACAATGAGCAGTGGTAAGGGCTCGGAAAAAGCAGGGAACCTGTGTTGGGGATGGGGGTTATTATTATTATTGCAAGCCCTGCTCCACTAGAGATGGGGGCGGGACAGAGGACAGGGAGGGGGCCCCCTCCTCATCCCCACATGGTGGTGGGGGTAATGTGGAGACCAGGGGATGGACTGGAAGAGAGCAGGACCCCAGCGCCCTGTGTCCCACAGGAGGGGATGTTCTGCCACTCACTGTATCTGGGAGCCAAGGGGCTCCACATGGGGCTGGAGCCCTGAGTCCCCTGTCTGCCGGCCTCTCTAGCCAGAGCACATTAGCAAAACCTCCATGTGGCCTTGGCTGCCCCTGCAGGGCTTTTGATTAGGGTCCGGAATGCAAAAGGGTAACACTAAGAGCTGGGTGTTGGCTCTTGGCCCAGTGAGGCTAGCCTCCCCCCACACACGTGCCACAGTCAGATAGGTCCCCACCTGTTCCTCAGCCTTGCTGGGCCCCCGGGCCCTCTGCTCCAAATCCCCTTCTTCACATGGAATGTAAGACATGTCCCCTCCCACCTCCACCCCTACAAATGGGTCCTTCCACTCTGGCCCCTTCTTGGGTCTGCTCTGGACATGAGGAAGAAGACTCAGATGCTGAGTGGGCTTTCCTCAGCTTCTTGGGTCCCTGCCCTGCTCTGCACGGCTGGTTTTGAATTCCAGGGGAGGAGGTGGACTCACCAGGTTGGCCAGCCCAGCCCAGCCCAGCCCAGCCCAGTCCAGCCCTCACCGTGCCCCCAGCTCCCCTTGTAAAGCTTTTCAACCAGGCTGAGTGCTTGGGAAGGAGAAGCGCAAGGACTCTGGAATAGAAACACAGATTCAAGTGGGTTAAACTCCAGCCCTGACATTTAATTAGCATCTTCTTCAGCTCCCACACTTGAAGAGTACCTGTTATTTCTTTTCTTTTACTCACAATACACCGTGAGCCAGGAGCGTTTTCCTGAGCTGCCGAACCTCTCCGTAGAAGTCAATCACTTTGGAGCATGAGAAACACTTCTGCAAGCTTGCCTGCTGTGGATGCGGGGCTCGGGAAGCGGGGGGCTGCCTGGGGGGCAGCGAGGCATCTGCGGGGAAGGCAGGTATCCCCCACACGCTCCCAGCTTTTAGTCTGCCTGCCCTCCCCACCACCTCCCCCCCAGACACGGCACTTCTCAGAGTGGTATGGGTGTCCAGTGAACCCCAAACCACTTGCCTCTGAAAGCAGCAAGGGGGGGAACCCCAACAGAACTTTGGTGTCACAGCCCCAGGGGAGCCCACTGCCTGCCTGGCTTTGCTGGGGGTGGCTGGGCACAGGTCATGGCTGGAGGGATGGCCCCACTTACACAGCCTCACCCATAAGTAGCAAACAAAGTAAAAGGAAGGTGTGAAGTGGGGGCCTGAACTGGTCTTGGAGGTTTGCGGAACCACTTAGAGGCAGAGATCCTGATGGGTGGGACAAGGAATGGTGAGTCATGCATGGAAGGTTCCAAGCAGAGAAAAATGTCTGTGCTGATTGATACTCTAAGGCAGGAGGGAGCTGGGAACCTCGCAGGAATGGAACAGGTGTCTGCCACATCCATTCTTTTTTCTGTGTGTTGCTGCCACCTCAGGTCTGGCCACTTCATAAGCCTCTTATCGAGCCTCTGGGCTCCTTCCCTTCCAACCCAACCTAGTGGTTGCCACCAGGTTGATCTCTAGAAAATATAGCTTTGATCGTCACACCCGCTTATCCAGAAGCAGCTAGGGTCTCCCATGGCCTACTGAGATAAGGCCTTGAGCACTGTGGCCCCCACTGTTCCCTAATTTTCCTCTCGTGGCCTTAATTTAGCTGCATGGGGCCACTTACCCTCCTGTATGTATGCCCGTGCATGCCCTTGCCTGAAATTGTCTCCTTGCATTTCCATCAAGGCCTGTAAACATCCTACCTAAGCTTCGGGATCCTCCCCAGATGCTTCTGCTCTATGAAACCCCCAACTCTATCAGCGTGTGGACCCACCTGAGGCACTGGCCAATGTGTAGCTGTAACCAATGTACTGAAGCCAAAAATCACTTGGGCTGGAGGCCAGGGGAATCTAGATGAAGTCCAAGGGCAGGCCCCTTCCAGGGAGGTCTAAGGAGACTAGTGTATTAACTTTGCCCTTGCCTCTCACTGTGCCAGTCCTGGAGATCTTCCCTCTACCCCATCCTGACCCGCGTCCTGTGCCCCTGAGTGAGGTCTAAGGATTTCTCTCGCTTTGCTGAGCTGAGCATCTGCGGTGTCTTAGTGCCCAGCCTGCTGCCACGTTTACCTCTTTATCCCTGAACTGCCTGAAAGGTGGGGCCACATGTGCAATGTGAAATTAGGGGATGACCATGGACTTGGGTTCAGAGAGACCTGAGTTCGAATCCAGCTCTGCAATCCATTACTGTCTTATTGTTAGGCATATTATTTAACCTTCCTGACCTTCTATTTCCAGAGAGACAATAAGACCTCCCTTTTAGGGATGTTGTAAAGGCTGAGCGAGATAAATGAGATCATGTAATGGGCTAGAAACATAGTAATTACTTTAGAAGCTGCCAAGATAGTGGTGACTTTCCTATCTGGAATAAACCTTAATTTGATTCTTTTAATCACACTGGGGTAGAGGCTTGGGATCCTGAAACAGAAGCCCTGGCATTTAAAATCTTCTCCTCCCCTACTTCTTCTTCTTTTTTTTTTTAATGTTTATTTATTTTTGAGACAGAGAGAGACAGAGCATGAACGGGGGAGGGTCAGAGAAAGAGGGAGACACAGAATCCGAAGCAGGCTCCAGGCTCTGAGCTGTCAGCACAGAGCCTGAAGCGGGGCTCGAACTCACGGACCGTGAGATCATGACCTGAGCCGAAGTCGGACGCTCAACCGACTGAGCCACCCAGGCGCCCCTCCTCCCCTACTTCTGGATCCCTCATCCAACACAGCTGAACCATGTTTAGGCATTACACTGTTACTCTCCTGGTGAAGGTGGGGTTCTACCATGTTTGACCCACCCCTGGACCATGATGAAGCTCACCTATTGAAGGGATAGACCCAAAGGGCCACGTCCACCCACAGTCAGCCTCCTCAGACCCACCTTGGAGAGGAGAGACCCTCGGTCCCTTTAATTATGCACCTGGGGCAGAGCTGTGGGCACTGGGTCACATCCCTCACCAAGGTGTGTGAAATTTCTGAGGAAGGTCTCATTCTGTTCAGGAATTATGCTTGCTATTTGATGTTCTGGAGTTAAACAGGCCTATATGCAAATTCTGACCCTATGACTTATTAAATGTGAAACCCTCGGCCAGCTACTTAATTTCTGAGTCTCAGTGTTCTCTTCAAGAAAACAGGGACGGTTATTAAATACAAAAATGTACCTGAAACACTTAGGACGTTCCTCGCCCACTGAAATACCTGTTGACTCACCCAGCATATATGTTGTGGGGCCCCCTGCGTCGGAAGGATGCTTCTCTGTGCACAGAAATGTGGACCACAATTTCTGCCCCGTGGAGCTTATGTTCCAGTGTGAGTGGGAGACAGACTCCAGCAACAGTGGAGGAGGGTGTGCCGGCAGGGGTGAGGGCTGCTATTGAAATGGAGCAAAAAGAAGGTGACATTTAAGCAAGGGGAGTGGAGAGTGAGTGGAGAGCCTGGGCCCGGTTCATGCAGGGCAGAGCCTTCCCGGCAGAGGGACCAGCACCAATGCAAAGTCTCTGAGGCAGGAGCATGAATCCAAGGGGCGACAAGGAACCTGTAGGGCGGGAACTGAGTGGGAAAATGGCAGAAAAGCGGGAGGTTGGGACAACAGGAAATAGAAGGTGGGTACAGACTGGGTGGGGCCCTGGAGGCCATTGTGAAGAATCAGCCCCTTCTAAAATAGGGGCCATTTGGAAGGCTTTGAGCAGAAGGGTGAAAGAGTCTGACTGACATTTAAGAGGACTGCTCCAGGTGCTCTGCGGAGAATATTCTCTACAGGAGTATGGGGGGAAACAGTGACACCCATTGGAAGCATCTGCAATAATCCAAGTGAGAGGTGATGGGGGTGTGGGCCAGGTATCAGCAATGGAATTGGTGACGAGTGGTTGCATTCTGGATACATTGTGCAGCCAGAATTTAAAGGATTTCCTGACAGGTTGGGGAGTGGAAGAAGGAGGGTCAGGGTGGTACCAAAGTTTTTGGCCTGAGTAATTGGAAGACTAAGATATGGAAGACTGTGGGCCCAGAGTAGGTTTGTGGGGTGAGAGCAGAATTCCTGTTTTGGATGTGTTACCCTTGAAGGTCTGCTAGACACTCAGGTGGAGGTGTTGGAAGGCGGCTGGCTATGAGTCCGGAGCTCGGAAGAGTGGATTGCACTGGAGACATAAATTTGGGAGTCATAGCACTGAGAGGGGGTTTAAAGTTGGGAGGACAGGAGAGATGGCCAGGGGATTTAGTGTGGATTGAGTTGAGATGGGAGTTCAAGCCAGAGCCCTGGATCCTCCAGCCGTAACTCAAGTAAATGTTAAATAACGTAACAGATACTGATGTTTTAGTCTCTCAATGTCAAACTCCCGCTTTATTCTTCTGAATGAATAGTAAGATCCTCTTTCTTTTCAAATCATCTGTCAATTTATCATCTATCTATCTAATCTATTATTGATTTATTAACTACCTACCTCTTATCTACCTATTACCTATCTATTGACTATCATCTTATTTCTCTCTCTCTATCATCTGTCTATCTACCAACCATCTATCCACCTCTGAATCTTCTTTCAGTCATATACTTTGTATGCTAAGACTCTGTCTCATCTCAAAAATGCTGATTTGAGTCTCTTTTCAAATACGTATGTTGCCTTGTTAGCCATCACACCAGATGTATCAAATGTATATTAGCACTCACTTGGAGTTTGTTTACTTGGAGTGCCAAATACAGCTCCCCTGTTATTCCCAATTCCTGGAGAAGTGCACCTGTAGAGAATCTTAGGTGGTCTTTGTGGATGAAAGGGGACTCATGCAATTGAGGGCTTAAGAACTGAGGCCTCTTCCCTGGCATCAAGCTGGTGGTCAGCCTCACTCATTTCTTTACACACGCAGATTTTGAGCAAATGTAAAAACACAAATACAAACAAACAAAAAACCATCAATGACAAAAGACACTCTGAGTTCTGAATCAGATCAGCCAGGACTCTGGGGAACTCCCCCCTCCCAGGTCCCAGAGCTCACCCACCGCTGTGCCCTCTTCCCACCACTCCCTAGGGACAGCCAGCAGAGAAGTCACTTGATTCTTCTGTATGCAAAAAAAACCTTGTATTTGGGTAAAAATGTGTTTTAGGAAGCTAGTTCTGTGAAAGAGACAAGTTCCTCTGAAGCGGCTATAGTCGTTATCAGAGACTGGGCTGTCAAGTGGTGCTGGGGCTTCTAGAATTTAATGAGTAAATTTAAATGTTAGATGCAAATTAGACATACTATCAACTCTAGCTGCAAAGAGCAAAGAGCAAAAAAGGTAGTTAAATAGCCATGAGGCCTTCTTCAGAATAGACAAGTCGATTGCTGGTGTGCAGACGCAATGTGTTGGCTTTTCCATGGCTTCTGCCAAGCCACAGCGAAAACACAGTGGTGTGACGAGAAAGGGGCTCTTCACGAAGAATGTGTCTCTCCGAAAGCTCACCTGCTCTTTGCAGCCCTCCCCTGTCCTTAGGTTGGGCCAGACAGTGCATGGTTTAGGGGGCGGCCAGTGTGCAGTCCTGCAGGGCAGGTCAGGAGGGGCCGCCGCCACTCAGCTCCCACCTGCCTGCAATAATGCCACCGTCAGACGGCACTCAGCCTACTCTGGAGGTGCCAAATTCTATTAGCAGGAGAGAGTCCTATTTCCATACCTACCTCTCTAATCACCACCACCAGCAAGTGGATTAATTAAAATGCACATGCAAATACATCAGTTACAAACACAGCAACCCTCTTCACATGCAAATGCAATCAATAGGTACCAAGATGATTTGCATGATGGCAAAAGAAGAAGGAATTTTTTATAATGTGGCTTTTGGGATGAAAATTTAAAAACTTCACATGCGTCATACGTAATCTGAGCTTGTCTGGCACAGAGTGTTCTCTCTTCTGCTCCTCTGCGACCCAGGGCGTTCCCTCCAGGAAGCCCTCCCTGGCAATACCACCCACACTCTCTGCTCCCTTAGCCCCTCCCCTCAGTACACACACCCCCATATCAGGGTTGGGTCACCTCTCTGCGCTTGCTCACACTCTGCTTTGAGAGTGCTTTCCCTGTGGGCTGGAGACTGGAAAAGAACCCTGTCCTCCTCATGCCCACCCGTGCATAGCTGATGAGGAGCTCAACACGGGAAGGATGTCCGAAGCCATGTAACGACACCCCCTCACCATGCAGTCGGGAGACTGAGACCCTGAGCAGAGAGATGAGATAGGCAAGGTAACTCCGGTATTAGGTGGTGGCACAGCTGGACCCAGACGGAGGCCAGCCCTGAGAAGGTGCGCCGTGAGGCGGCAAGGTGGTCAGTGGGCGATGTTTCCTTCCCTCGGGCCATGTGATGTTGCCCTATATCGCTTGGCCTCCAGACGCTGTGAGTCTCTTGAGAGACTCTTGGTCTTAAACTACTCTCGGAACAAAACCCAGCTGCTATTTTCCAGGTGAAGGCTGGAGACTTCCAGAACCCAGAGAAGGCACGTCTCCTGCCTTCAAGGATTTGGAGATTGCTAACGTTTTTGCTTGTGAGAACTATTTTTACATTGGAAAAAAATATTTAGGGTATTCTCTTCACACAACAGAACTGGTGTGAAAGTATATGTTAATCGAGAAGGTAAAGGATAGCAGAGAGTACACTGAATCTAGCAGAGCACATGTATTTCCAAAATAGCTTATCTATGTGATAACATCGTTTTTCAGCCCATGGGCAATGCTTGCTATGCCTTTGGATCTGTGGGTGTGTCAGTGGCTTTTCCGTCCCCAGGGGAGTACAGCTTAGAGTTACTGGGGTGGAGAGATCTTCTGTCTTAGAGGCTATATATAGTTCCTGGAAAGGGACCTGCTGTCTGGTTTCTTCAGGAGGCTCCGAGAGGTGGGAACCAGCCCTGATAGTCTTTCCTCCAATCATCCTGAAACAGACTTTCTATAGGTGAGTCTGGAGGGGGTTAGGGACTGGAGAGATGAGGGGATGGGAGATTTCCAGAATCTCGGGTCATTTCTCAGAAGGATGTGGTGTTGGGCTCAGAGCATACGGCAGGTGGCTAGTAATAACAATTATACAATACCATTTACGAAGTAGCAGAAATTGCAGAAGGAGATGAGGTAGATACACAGGAGGACGTGCCATGGATATGGATGGGTCTCTCGTACATAAAACCCAGGGCTTCATGTTCTCCAGTCTCTGCATTGAGTTGTGCTGTCAGAAGCAAATTTTAGCAGACAGAAGTAATTAAGCAGGAATTCCAATCTTTGCTGGCATCTCTCAAAGAGCACTAAATGATGGAATTTGAGCCACAGCAAAATCTATCAATGTTCCCTTTCCTTCTCCCACACTCTGCGGCCTCCCTCAGAAGCTCTCATTTGGCAACTATTCCAGAATGCTCCCTGATACTTCAGTGTTTTTGCTGCTGCTTTCCCCTCCCTGGCCTCTCCTCAGCCTGAGATCTTTACCGGGCAGATAGATTTAACCTCTCTCACATCAGGCCTGGGGCTGACCCAACGGGCCAGAGCCTGTCGCCCTGCCTTCTGCCTCTCTGGTGCGGTCTCTCTCTCTCTCTCTCCCTCCATTCGTCCTAAGTGCTCTGCAAAAAGCCAGGCAATGGTTAGGCAGAACTCTCCTGAAAGACCGGGGCCGAGGAAGAGCTGAGCAAAATTCCCCAAGGCAGGTGGGATGGGATGGGGGCCAAGGAGATGAAGAAGGATGGATGGAGCCTGGGAATGTTGGCACATTTCCACGCTGATACATCTTATCATTTAATCTTCACCAAACGCTATGGGGGAGGTGGAACTAACCTCATGTTACACAGGAGGAAATGAGGCTCAGGTCAAGCAGGTGGTAAGACCTTATTAGGAAGCAAAATTCCCGACGTGCTGCACTAATGCTCAGGGAAGCCCCGCCATGGTCCTCTCAAGCTTTGGGAGCAGTTTGACCCCCAGAGTCCTAATCCAGACAGTTGCATGGTTCCCCTGTATGGTCTCAGGTGCTTTCAGATCATCCCTTGACCATTTTCTTAGTTCAAGTTAAGCACATCAGGCGTTTGGTTTGCTTAGACAAGGATTTTCATACTATAGATCTGTGCTCTCGTATGGCTGTTCTGAGAGAAAATACCATTTCTCTTCAGGTATTTTATATACACTCTGGCCACACCAGCCCACTCTCTCACTTCCAAACATGGCTTTGTCTTGCTGTCTTCTGCCTTTGAAAGGGCTTCACAGCCCAGCACCTGCCTTCCAGCCTGGCTCTGCTGGGCAGGCTACTGCCAGTTAAAGATAACCACGTTACTCGTTCCACAGAGGAGGGCAGAGAAAAGCAGTGTCTATTAGAGGCTGGGTTTTACCCCCCAAATTCCTGTGTTGAAATCCCAACCTGCAGAATATGACTGTATGTGAAGATACGGTCTTTAAAGAGGTAAGGAAATTAAGATGAGGTCACTAGTGTGGGCCTTCTTACAATATAACTGGTGCCCTTATCAGAAGAGATCAGGACCCAGACAGGTACAAAGGGAAGACCACGTGAGGACACAGAAAACAGCCATCTGCAAGCCAAGGAGAGAGGCCTCAGAAGAAACCAGGCCTGCAGGCACTTTGATCCTGGACGAACAGCCTGCAGAACTGTAAGGAAATACATTTCTGTTGTTTAAGCCGCCCGGTCTGGGGTGCTCAGTTGCTGCAGCTCTAGCAAATGCATACAGCGCCCTTCTTTGGATTTGACAGAGGCCCTGTCCTAGAATTGACTCCACGGAGGTCTGGAATCGCTAAGCAGAGCCCTAGGGCCTGCCTATGCCCCTCAGAGTGGCATTATTCTCATTATTTGGGAGCACCTGGGTGGCTCAGGCGGTTAAGCGTCTGACTTTTGGTTTCGGCTCAGGTCATGATCTCTCATGAGTTCAAAGCCCGAGTCAGGCTCTGTGCTGGCGGTGTAGAGCCTGCTTGGGATTCTCTCCCCGCCACCCCGCCTCTGTCCCTCGCTGGCTCATGCTTGCTCTCTCTCTCTCTCAAATAAATAAAAATCTCATTATTTGGAGGTGGCTCTCCTGCAGATCACAACAGTTCCC
The DNA here is from genome assembly GCF_024362965.1 of Panthera pardus. Taxonomy (NCBI): domain Eukaryota; kingdom Metazoa; phylum Chordata; class Mammalia; order Carnivora; family Felidae; genus Panthera; species Panthera pardus. The sequence goes on from NW_026526677.1 coordinate 103,525,430, forward strand.
GTGAGAAAGTTGAGCTCAGAGGCGGCTGCCAAGCATCTGAAGAGTGTAAGGAAGGGGTCTCAGCAAGTTCCCATAGACCAGCTAATGTATGGTTCCAACACGGCAGCAGTGTCACCTGGGAGCATGTTAGAAATGCAGACTCCCAGGCCCTCCCCCCCATCGATTGAATCAGACTATTTTAACAAGAGCCTCAGGTGATTAGAATGCACATTAAGGTTTGAGAAGCACTGCCTCTGATCCATAGACCCTTGGATCTGGTGACAACTCAAGTCATTACCTACCCGTGTACCTCCCCTGTGTCCTTCATACACCTGGAGAGTCCACCTGGCCTACATCCAGGTGGCCCAGGCCGGAGGAACTAGGGCAGTGATGCTTGAGCTGGGCCCCACATTGACGTTGCTTGGGGAGCCTTTGAGATGCTTGATGCTGGGGTTAACTCTGAATGAGAAGCTCTGTGGGGAATAGTGGAAGATCCAGGCACTAGTATTTTTTAAAGCTCTTCAAATGATTCCGATTTGTGGACATGTTTGAAATTGTATCAATTCTCTATTGCCTCGTAACAAACAGCCCCAAAATTCGTGGCTGAAAGCAGTAATCATTTATTCAGTTGAGGCTTCTATAGGTTAGCACTTTGGGCTGGGATCTGCTAGGCAGTTCCTCTGGTTGCCGTTGGGCCCATTCACGTGTCTCCTGGCAGCCAAGGACCAGGAGGGGGGCTCTGCCTCTGGGGGATGTCAGCAGGGGCAAGGAAGGAGGTGTGGGTGGGACTGCACCTTATTTCTTTGGCCACCCATAAGTCCCCCCTAGGCTTGTTCACGTGGCATCTTGGTAGAGGAGAGAGAAATATCTAGCCTCCAAACTGGCACCATGTGGCTTCCATAGTTTTCTATTGGCTAAAGCCGGTCCCAAGTCCAGCCCAGATTCAAAGGAGAGGGCACCTGATACTATGACTTTAAGGAAATCACTGCAGAGTCACATTACAAAAGGCCCAGACCCAAGAAGTGATGGAGAAGTGTGGCCATTTTTACAGGATGCCACACTGGACAAAGGCTTGCTCCTCAACCAAGCTTTAGCAGGGCTCTCCTGAGCCTCTTCTCAGCTAGGCCTTGGTTAGGGCTCTACCCTTGGCCTGCTGAGCACAGTTTTTAGTTAGAACACTGACAAGCCAGTTCAGGGAGAATCAGCACCCCACCCCCCCCACCCTTGACCTGTGTCCAAGTTCCTCCCCACCACCTCCACCTTGGATACCTCACCAAGTTCCTGTTAGGAATTTCCCAGCCTTGCTCTCACCCTGCCCATTGGCCACAAGTCCCCAGCAGGGCCTGCTGTATTTGCAATTGAGTTCAGTCCCTCCCCTCTAGTGCAGGCATCTCATTAAAGTCTTTCTTGCCATGTTTGGAGAGTGTTCAATGTGATTTCTCTTTAACAGGACCCCTGAGGTCTTCCTTCCTCTTTGGTCCCTCACTTGGCTGCTTTGAACCGGACTGAGCTCATCCCAGCTCTTACCAGTGCTTTGCAGGTTGAAGTTGTACTAAGACAGTGCTGCATGGAGTGTCATGGCGGCTTGTGTTGAAATCCCAGAAGTCAACTTATGATCTCAAACAAAGAGTGTTCCATGGACCTCTCTTGAGCTGAAATGTCTCCTCTTATAAAAGAGGATTATGATACCTGCCTAGCAGGCTTGTGAAGCTTGAATAAAATAGCTGTCAAAGCTTCTGGCTTACAGGTGGTAAGTCACTTGGGTTTCTTTCCTTGTAGACAAATCTCACTAATTAGGATTCACTAGGGCAAAGCCTAGTGTAAATGAACATAAAGTCTAACTGTAGAATTTTCCCTCAATGGTAGTTGTATTCTCCCAATCATAGAGCAACTGACTAAATATTCTCCTCAAGACGGAGTTCCTTAGAGGTCCACAGAGCAAATAGCATCACAACAATTGGTAGTAAATGGAGATTCTAATTGTCTGAAAATGGTCTCTTCTCCTTTCAATCCTACATGCATCTTATTGCCTATTGCCACTACACACAGTAGGCTTTTAACACACATTTGGTGAAATGGCCATATTGGTGCAATCCCTTTTCCTGTGGGTAATATTAATAACTGCAATAATACCAGTGAATAATGCCATTCACTGAGGGCTTACTAGATTGTAGGTAATGTATGTTTTAGGTATATTACTTCATTTAATGCTCAACACAACCCCAAGAGATGGGGATTATCCAGCTGTAATGGATGAGGAAACTTGGACTCAGAAAGATTAAGTGACTTTCCGAGGCCTATAAAGGAAGCAGTAGAAGCTAGACGCCGATGCAGGCATCTGTCTGATTTCAGACACCTCTCCTGGGCAGTTCTGGGGGACCCTTCAGCAGGACCCCTCTCTGAACTCACAGTGGGGCTAACAGGAGGCTCCAAGTGAATGGGATTCACTGTGGTCGCGGCAAGAGATGGTAAGATCCTGTCTTGAGCCCCTGTGTGTGGAAGGGACGTGGACCTTACCATTAAAAGTTGGGGAGGGCGGAGCACTGGCTCATGAACAGGGTTCCCAGACCAGCCCATTGGGGTTTTTGCAATTTTGTCACGGGACCTGTAGTTGCGAGCTCCTGGCTGTGTCCCTGCCAGCTTCAGTGTCTCCTGCCTCTGACTCAACTTTGTCCCTTTGGTGCTATTAATGCCTCTTAACTGAGAAAGATTTCCTATAAACTGAGCCTGACAATTTGGAAGTCTGAGGTTGGTAATTGGGCCTTTGTTCTTCCAGACCCAGGCTGTGCTGAGGTACATTTCTCCTCTGCTTATTTCTGCCCAAACCCCAGTCTCCTCCAAATCCCTGCGCTTGCCAAAAACTTGTATTTGAAGTCACTCCAGGGCGGGCAGGCCCCTTTCAGAAACCAGAGTCTGCCAGAAAGGGCTGTTTCTGGGGGAACTGCCCACAAGTTTGTTGGGGGACGGGCAGTAAGGGAATTCTCAAACCTGAGGTTTCCAGCTGCTGTCCATGAACTTGCTGGGGGGCATGCGGATGGGCTTCAAAAGTTTCCTGAATTTCTTGAAATTGTGGGCAAATTTTTGGTGGAGAGGGTCTGAAATTTTTATGAGATTGTCAATAACGCTAAGAACCATAAAGAGCTTAAGAATCACTCGTTCGAAAGACAGGGATTAGAGAACTGGGAACAGTGACAGGCATCAGGGGTGTGGATTCCAGAGAAGAACAAGAGAATAAAGTGGATTTTAGTAACTCTGAAGTTTTGCTTTAGTAATAAAACTATTTCTTAACAATACCATTTCTTGAGACCTACCATATGCCATGTGCTTTCCATGCACAGATTCACTTAGCCGTTGTAAGGCCCTTTGAGGAAGCTATCACATCCTTATTTTACAGATAAGGAAGTGGGCGCTCAGAGACGTTAGGTGACTTATCTAAGGTCACACCGCTCCTGATGGTGGCACCAGGATTTGAATATGGTTTTTTCTGCTTCCAGAAGACAAATAAGAGGCACTAATTAGGACTAAGGATAAACATTCTCCTCATGGTTGGCTATATGTTGACATAATAATGAAGGGAGTCTAAGGGTTTACTACTCCTAGAGATGTTCACTTGTTTCATTTTGTGACGTTTAGGACTTTTTAAAAATTACTGTTGTGTAGAATGGGAAAAGATATTTGCAAATGACATATCGGACAAAGGGCTAGTACCCAAAATCTATAAAGAACTCACCAAACTCCACACCCGAAAAACAAATAATCCAGTGAAGAAATGGGCAGAAGACATGAATAGACACTTTTCCAAAGATTAGACATCCAGACGGCCAACTGACACATGAAAAGATGCTCAATGTCACTCCTCATCAGGGGAATACAAATCAAAACCACACTGATACCACCTCACGCCAGTCAGAGTGGCTAAAATGAACAAATCAGGAGACTATAGATGCTGGAGAGGATGTGAAGAAAAGGGAACCCTCTTGCACTGTTGGTGGGAACGCAAACTGGTGCGGCCGCTCTGGAAAACAATGTGGAGGTGCCTCAAAAAATTAAAAATAGAGCTACCTTATGACCCAGCAATAGCACTGCTAGGAATTTACCCAAGGGATACAGGAGTGCCGATGCATAGGGGCACTTGTACCTCAATGTTTATAGCAGCACTTTCAACAATAGCCACATTATGGAAAGAGCCCAAATGTCTATCAACTGAAGAATGGATAAAGAAGATATGGTTTATATATATAATGGAATACTACTTGGCAATGAGAAAGAATGAAATCTGGCCATTTGCAGCAATGTGGATGGACCTGGAGGGTATTATGCTAAGTGAAATAAGTCAGGCAGAGAAAGACAGATACCATATGTTTTCACTCATATGTGGATCTTGAGAAACTTAACAGAAGACCCTGGGGGAGGGGAAGGGGAAAAAAAAAGTTACAGAGAGGGAGGAAGGCAAACCATAAGAGAGTCTTCAGGACTGAGAACCATCTAAGGGTAGATGGGGCCAGTGGGGCAGAAGGGGAAGTGGGTGATGGGCAGGGAGGAGGGCACTTGTTGGGATGAGCCCTGGATGCTGTATGGAAACCAATTTGATGATAAATTATATTAAAAAATAAATTTTTCCAAATAAAAAAAATTACTTTGTAAATCACTTTTTTCAGGTCTTCCCAGCCTGTAAAGTACCCAGGGTAGATATTAGTTCCTGCATGTTAGGGTGGCGCAGACTTGCCCGTATTGTGCGATGAGCGAGCAGCAGCCCTGGGCCGTCTGGCTCTGTCTGCCAGGCTTCTTTTGCTCAGCCTGGGGATGGCACTCTGCGGTCATGACTGGCTGGAGGCTGGCGGCTGGCCTAGGGGACCCCTGGGAATCTCTCCTGGATTAAGAGCTCCATAACTAAAAAACTGGTTACAGCCATTGAGGGGGAATCGTTTTCAGCAACCAGCGATGTCTGTTGTTTTTTGTTTTCCTCTGAAAGTTCTTTTCTTTCTGACAGAAGAATGAAAAAGAGACCATTTCATGAAAAAGAAAAAAGAGAAAACAGTTTTGTTATAACCCAAGGTATCGTAAAAACTGGTACATGAGGGACGTCTGGGTGGCTCAGTCGGTTAAGCCTCTGACTTCCGCTCAAGTTGTGATCTCGTGGTTTGTGAGTCCGAGCCCCGCGTTGGGCTCTGTGCTGACAGCTCAGAGCCTGCAGCCTGCTTCGGATTCTGTGTCTCCCTCTCTCTGACCCTCCCCCATTCATGCTCTGTCTCTCTCTGTCTCAAAAATAAATAAAGGTTAAAAAAAACAAAACAGGCACTTGAGACCCAACATCAGAGACGCAGATGGGGGTGACCAGCAGGAGCAGACACAGGTCGAGCAGCGCACTGCCCGTTGACACAAACCATTGCTGCGGGTCCCGCAAATTCAATTCAGGCCTGGTTTGGGGGTTCTAGAAGCTAGTAGGTGACATGCAGTGTTTCCTAACAGCTGACTTATGGCAAGGTTGAGTTGTTGTGGGTGTGTGCATGGACGTGTGTATATGTGTGTACATGTGCATGGGTATGTGTGTGTGCACATGTGAACACGCGCTCTCATGCAGTGTGATGAAACCTACGAGGCAGGTAGATGCAAAATGGAAGGGGGCCCCTACCTCTAGGATCGTGCATGTGCCTGGTGGACCCCGTGGGTGGGGGCCTCCTTCCCTCACTTGCCTCTCCTTGGGCCTCCACCTGGACCTGTGCAAGGGGGCCGGGCACGCTCATTAAAGGCATTGAAGGCCCCGGTGTCCATTTCTGGCTCATAACAGTCAACGAACAGAATGATTATTTAAACATCCTTTTCCTTCCAGAAGGAACAGTTGGAGCACAGGGTGCATATGGAGTGAACATATGCAGCAGTCTGTCCTTGAGCTAAACACCGCTCACTGCTCGGGTGGGCGCGAGTGCTCCCCACGTCCCTGCCGGTGGAGCCATTCCCACCATTAGTGGTATCTCGTTAGGTTGACTCCAGTAGGGCCCCTGGCATCCCCATGATGGGATGCATGAGGAACCTCAAGTAGGAATTCAAGAAGACAGTGAGAATTCCTTGCCTCACGACCATTTGATCAAATCAGCAAGCTGCATACAGCTGATCAAAATTACGCTTGAGGGCTTTCAGCGTCCCTAGTACTTCGGAAACCAATATGAAGAAGACACACGTTTTGTTCTGGATTTTCATTTGTTGGGAATAAATATTATTCATGAAGGTTTTGTTTGCAGAGCTTGAGAGTAGCAGCCTGAAACCGTGTCTCCTACCTTGTGGAGAGACACAATGTGAAACATTTTAGAAATAAGCCAGCTTAATTTTTTTAAAGCAAAATCGTCATCTCAAGCACCAGGTCATCAAAGGAGGTTTGGGTGCTGTAACACCTAGTTCACATTTAATCTGCATTTTAGTACACAGTCGGGCCCCAAACTGAACATGTGATGGATGTTTTCAGGAATCAGGGAGGGGGGGCGCCTGGGTGGCTCAGTCAGTTAAGCGTCTGACTTCGGCTCAGGTCACGATCTCGCGGTTCATGCGTTCGAGCCCCGCGTCGGACTCTGTGCTGACAGCTCAGAGCCTGGAGCCTGCTTTGGATTCTGTGTCTCCCTCTCTCTGTCCCTCCCCCACTAGTGCTCTTTCTCTCCTAAAAATAAACATTAAACAATATTTTTAAAAAATTCCTGAGGGGATGAGCCACCTGGCCGGCTCAGTCAGAAAAGCATGTGACTCTTGATCCTAGGGTTGTGATTTTGAGCCCCATGTTGGGTGTAGAGGTTACTTAAATAAATAAAATGTAAAAAAATAACATAAAAATTTCTGAGGGGACTCCTAAGCCATCTGATGTGAAAGAAAGAGTCCGATCTTTAGTGCCAGACAGGTCTGGCTTGGAAATCCTTCCAGGCTACTTGGTGAGCAGGCATCTTGGCTCTGTTAGCCTCGATTTGCCCATCTGTAGTGACAGGGCTATGAGAAGTACAAGAGTATAGAAATAAGGTGGGTGCTTAAAGGATGGGGGTCTTCCCAGGGTGGCATTTTTTTTAGGTTTGGGCTCAGCTGCCTTCCTTGAAATCAATGTCTCCTTTCCCTCACATACCCCCATGACCCAAGCAGCCCCATGACATATTATGCTGTTTTTATTGCATTCATAACACTCATCTTGGGCTAACATGATCTCATCCATGTATTTTACTGTCTGCTGCGTGTACTCGAATGTGAGGCCTGGGGAAGCAGGTCTCTCTTCTTTTTTCTTTACCATTTCTTCTTCTACATTTAAAATAGCCTAATATGTGATACATGCTTGATAAGTATTTGTTGAATGGATGTGGAATGACTTTTTAACTCTTTTCCTTCTTTCATAACCGACTGTGACAGTCACCTCATCTCTCCATAACTTTGTTTTTTCATTTGTCACAGAAGCACATTGGTCTAAATGTTTATATATTTTTGAGAGAGGGGGAGAAAGAGCATGAGTGAGGGAGGGGCAGAGAGAGGGAGACACAGAATCCGAAGCAGGCTCCAGGCTCTGAGCTGTCAGCACAGAGTCCGACGCGGGGCTCGAACTCATGGACCTCGAGAATGTGACCTGAGCGGAAGCCAGACACTTAACCGACTGAGCCACCCAGGAGCCCCAGTGTGAGCAAAGTTTTATTGGAACACAGCCATGCTTATGTATTTACATATTGTCTGTGACAGCTTTTTTAAAAGTTTATTTATTTTGAGAGAGAGAGAGAGAGAGAGAGGGAGGGAGTGGGGGAGGGGCAGAGAGAGGGAGAGAGAATCCCAAGCAAGCTCTTAGCTGTCAGTGCATAGCCTGCTGTGGGGCTCAAACTCACAAACCATAACAAGAGTCAGATGCTTAACCGACTGAGCCGCCCAGGTGCCCCCATGTCCGTGACTACTTTTTGGGCGACAACAGCAGAGGTGAGTAGTTGCAGAGACAGGACAGGTGGCAAGTGTGAAACAGTTACTGTCTGCCCCTTTATAGAAAAAGTTTGTTCATTTCTGATTTAGCTGAACTCTGAGAGATGTGCCCTCCTGATACTCTTAATTTTCTGTGAAACATCCACACTGTGTTCACTGTCCTGTTTAATAACTAGTAGCTGATTGATTTCTGGAACTTGTTTCAAGTCTCAAAAGGCCATGAAGTGACTTTGGTTGTGGAATTTATGCTAACGGTTCGTTCATTTCTCCGTGACTTTCCAGCGTTCTCCCCAGAAGGACTTAAGCCCTGAATGGTATAATTGCTGTCACCCTGAGATCTGCTGTAACTTTTCCTTGTCACCAGCACTCTGATTCTAGGATGAAGTTGCCTTAATAACATAAGTGCCCTTAGGGCACACGTAGCTTTGGGATCCATAAATGTTTCTAACTGGTGTCGCCCCAGCCTCAGTGTCCTAAAACATCAGCTGAGAACTGGGGGTGGAGAAAGAAGGAGGCAGGTTCCTTATTTCTTTGAGGAGTCTCTCTTTTTAAATTCCCTGCCCACACAGTTCCACAAAGGACTGCGTTTCAGAGGTGGTGTAATTGAAAGCTCACAGGGTTGGCTTTAGAGAGATTGTGGTTGTGTTTCATATCTGCCACTTACTAGTAACATGACTATAGACTAATCCCATCATCCTTCTCCAGCTCAGTTTCCTCATCTGGGAAGTGAAGGTAGATTCATTAGAATTTCATAAAGGAGAGTAACAGTGGTCATTTGATAAATGTTACTTGAGCACCTGCCGTATTATTCTGGGTCCTGGGGTTATAGCAGTAAACATAAAACTGACAGTGGCCCTGCTCTCATAGACCTCAGTTCTTTCAGAGGGAGGTAGTCAAATAACCAAACAAATATCCAATGTAATGATGAACGCAATGAAGAAAAATAAAGCAGGGGAAAGTGATAGAGCATAACAGATGGGTACTATTTTATTTCATAGGATGGTCAGAGAAGCCCTCTTTAAGGAGATGACAATGGAGTAAAACCTAAAGGGAATGAGGCAGACAGACACGGACATATCTGGGAGTACAATATTCTGAGTCAGAAAGGCAGCATGTGCAAAGGCCCTGAGGCAACAGCTTGCTTTTTGAAGAAGAGCCTGTGGGCCAGGGTGTCTGGGGTGGAAGGAGGGAGGGAACGTGCTCAGACATGGAGTTAGAGGGACGGTAAGAGCTTGGATCATTCAGGGCCTTACAGGGCCATGGAGAGGACTTGAGGTTCTATTCTAAAGGTGGTGAGAATGGGGCACCTGGGTGGCTCAGTTGGTTGAGTGTCCAGCTTCAGCTCAGGTCATGATCTCACGGTCCATGAGTTCGAGCCCCACATCAGGCTTTGTGCTGACAGCTTGCAGCCTGGAGCCTGCTTCGGATTCTGTCTTCCTCTCTCTGCCCCTCCCCTGCTCTCTCTCTTTCTCTTTCTCTCTCAAAAATACATAAACATTAAAAAAAATTTTTTTTTAAATAATAGTTATGGAATCCCAGGGAAGGTTTTGAGCAAGGCTGTGACAGTCACTGACTGTTCTGACGGTTCTGGCTGTTGTGTGTGCAGAGGAAACTATGGACTCTTTTTTAAGTGCCTGTTACAACTGCCTTCTCATGGAAGACCCACAGTAAGTGATGTCTACACCCTGTGGTCACAGAGCCTATCCAGAGGGAATCACCTGTAGTCGTGGCAAGACAGTGTGAGGTTAGCTGGGAAGAGGGTCTGATTGCTGAAGGGTGACAGGAGGCCCTCTCCCCTGGGAAAAGTGATTCCCATCCTGGCGGGCTCAGGCTCATGCTCAAGTCAGTCCTACCTGGAAGCAGGGTGGGGGGCATCCTGACCTCTGGCCTGTGCTCTGTCTCCCAGCGGAGACTATCCAGTCATCCTCCTTATCAGCCCTCAGCCACAATTAGAGGCACTCAGACTGGGCTGGACTATTTGCCACGTTTGAAATTGGGCCATAAAATGGGAGATGATTACAAGTGCTTTAGAAAGACCAAACATCATTAAGCCTCCCAGATCTGCTGTCTGGAAAGCCTTCCACCCAGGCTGCTTAGCTGAGCCACGTGAAAGTGTAGAGCTGTGTCAGTGGCACTGGAGACATGTGGGGTGGGAGGGGAGTTCTAGAAGGAAGGGCTGAGGGGACAACAGAACCGATCGTGAGATTAAAGTCGTTCTGTGAGCTTACAAAAAATCAGGACCCAGAGTAGGGACCAGCTTCCCTGTGCCCTCAGTTAACAACATCTCCCAAGGGAGAACGGGGCTGAGGTGACACGGTGTTTACTCTCTGGCCACAGACGCCCTTTAAATGACCGGTATCCTATGGGTTCAGCTCTGTCAGCCCAGGTCCAGGAGGAGTCACCCTCCCACCCACCCCTGCTCAGGATTACCTGTCTTTGCAGTACCGGGACCGGCTGGTGGGGGCTTTGCCCCTGTCTCCTGCCAGTGCAATCCCCATGGGGGGCGGGGAGGGGGAGTTCCAGTAGGGTGACCTATTATCTGGGTTTGTCTGGGACTGAGGGGTTTCCCGGGGCATGAGACTGTCAGTGCTAAAACTGGGCAAGTCACAGGCCAAGCAGGGCAAGTTGGTCACTCCAGAGTCTCGCGGAGAGCAGAGGTTGGGTTTTATTGTTTTCATAACCACTTTATTGAGATGTAGTTACATGCCATCCGTCGACCGTTTAAGGTGTATAGTTCAGTGGTTTTGAATCATGGTTGTGGGTCCAATATTACAATCAGTTTTCAACCCACGACCCCAGCCTTGGGCCACTATGAATCTACCTTCTGTTTCTTTAAATTTAAATGTGTCCATTCTAGACATTTCATATACATGGAACTATACAGCATGCATCCTTTGGGTCTGGCTTCTTTCACTTAGCGTCATGTTCTCAGGGTTCGTTCAGGTTGTAACATGTATCAATACTTCGCTCCTCTTTATTGCTGAATAACATTCCATCATGTGGATAGACCACCTCTATCTGTCTCTTCGTTGGCGGTTGGGCATTTGGGTTGTTTCTAGTGTTCAGTTATTAGGAATCAGCCGCTATGAACACCGACATGCAAACGTTTATGCGGACATGTGTTTTCATTTTCCTTTGGTAGATGTCTGGAAGCAGGATTGCTGGGTCTGTGTAATTATTTGCAGAATTGTCAGACTGTTTTCCAAAGCAGCGGCTCCCTCGTATACCCTCTCGGGGGTACATGAGGGTTCTGATTCTTCCACATCCTCACCAACGCTTATTATCTTTGTTATTATAGCCCTCCCACTGGGTGTGAAGAGTAGTCCATTGTTTTCATTTGTATTTCCCTGATAGCTAATAATGGGGTGCCGTGCTCTATTTCTGCTCATTTCTGAGCACTTGGCACATCAGCTGGGTCAAAACAGACTCTTAACACATGGTAGTTGAATTCTAAGTGCTCGAATTCCAGTACCATCAGACTCTCATTGCTAGGGGAGCTTGTATATATAGCCACAGTGGCTGGGGCAGGGGGAGGTGCGGTTCTTCAGTGGGTTTAAGAAAGCACCTAAGAAACGTCTATTGAGGGGTGCCTGGGTGGCTCAGTCCGGTAAGTGTCCAACTTCGGCTCAGGTCATGATCTCAACGTTCATGGGTTCAAGGCCCGTGTTGGGCTCTGTGCTGGACCACAGAGCCTGGAGCCTGCTTTGGATTCTGTGTCTCCCCCTCTCTCTCTGTCCCTCCCCTGCTCATGCTCTTTCTCTCTCTCTCTCTCTCTCTCTCTCTCTCTCTCAAAAATAAATAAACATTAAAAAAATTTTTTTAAGTGTCTATTGAGGGTCAGAACAGAGATGAAGGGGCCTTCCTCAATGATGTGGGATGCTGTTTGGTCATCCAGAGACAGTGCTTTGATGGCCAAATCAAAGGGTTCAAATCCCCCTGCTGAGGCCCCAGTCTGCAGCTGTGGGTGGGAAAAGCAGCCAAACAGTGAGTTTTGAGACTAGAGAGCCAGATTATGGAGGGCTTCGTGGGATACACTGCAGTCCTACAGGCAGGCCAGCCATGTGGGTACGTTTGCATTTTAGAGCGAACACTCTGGCAGACCCGGAGGCAGCACAACACAGGAGGTTGTTGCAGGAATGCAGGTTATACGTGATGGAGGCTGACTAGAAGGTGAGAGAGGAGAGGGTCACCCCTGGGGTGGTGGGCACTTAGACATTCAACACTCTGAAGGTCATGGACCTCTGTGTAAATATGATAAGACCCAAAGGACTTTTCCCCAGGAATAAAGTACGCAAAATTGAACATGCAATTTTCTTTTTTTAAATATATATATATATATATATATATATATATATATATGTATATATGTATGTATATATGTATATATGTATGTATATATGTGTATATATATATGTATATATGTATGTATATATGTGTATATGTATGTGTATATGTATATATGTATGTATATATGTGTATATATATGTATATATGTATGTATATATGTATGTATATATGTATGTATATATATATGTATATATGTATGTATATATGTATATATGTATGTATATATGTGTATATATATATATATATATGTATGTATGTATTTAAGTTTATTTATTTATTTTGAGAGAAAGCATGAGTCTAGGAGGGACAACAGAGAGACAGAGAGAGTGAGAAAGAATCCCAAGCATGCTTTGTGCTGTCAGTGCAGAGCCCCATGCAGGGCTCAGTCCCCTGGATTGTGAGATCGTGACCTGAGCTGAAGTCAAGAGTCGGACGCTTAACCGACTGAGCCACCCAGGCGCCCAGAGCATGCGGCTTTCAAGGTGGCAAGAGCCCAAGTCTATGCTCAGCTTAGCTTTGCCCTGTCTTGCTGGTGGCTGTTGGCAAATCACTTTCCCTCTCTGAGCTTCGCTTTTCTTACCTGTAAATTACCCAGACTGGGCCAGATGGTCCGCCACTTCCTCTCCTGTCCTGAGGGTCTCTGAGTAGTCCTGGGGCATATTCCCTGTGGTGGTCAGGCCTGGACGACGGCTTCCCCCGGGGAGGACTCAGGGATGTGAGGTGTGGGTGTGGGGACGTGAGGGCTCCCTGGCAGTGTAGGGAGACCGAGTGGCAGGAACTGCTCTGTTTGCCTTGCGGCTTTTATTGAATGTCTGTGAAGAAAAAGAAATGCACAAAATACATTTCCCACCTTGTAAATAATGCATCCGACAGAGGTGGCTTGCAGAATTATCGCCTGCTGTCTGGCTTCGTGTTTGTTTATAACTATGTGAAGAGTTAGAATTATTTCAGAACCCGCATCCAAGCATTTGGCTGAAAATCTTGGTTTGGTTTAGAGTCCTCATTCATAGCCCTCCCCAAGTAATTATTCTCAACATGCTTCCCTGGTTGTCCCTGCTCCACAAGCTGGGGCAAGATTCATTTCTGCCAAGGGTGACATGGAATCCTAGGGAGGTCGAGAGGGAAGGTGGAGGCAGACTCTCTGGGTCCCAGCTTTTGTCTGAGACTAACCAGGGTGACCAAAAGCACGTTAGGCAAAGCGCTTTACTTTTTGGAGGTTTTACCCACTGCAAAATGTAAGAGCTGACCAGCTCTGTAGAAATCCTTTAGCACCCACATTTTGTAATATAAGGGGGCTTTACTACGAGGTTGTCTTTACCGCTTAAAGACAATGGTTCTCCAAACTGATCATCGGCCTTTGCAAGGCTGGCTGGATAAGAATCATCTGGGAGCGTATGAAAAATACAAATTTCAGGCTTTTAGGACCAGACCAGAGAGATTCTAATTTAGGGGGTATGGGATGGGACGTGGGAAAATATAGCCTTTTTAAAATTCATTTACTAGTTAAAAAAATACGTTAAGAATATATGTGTGTGTGTGTGTGTGTGTGTGTGTATTTTTTTTTTTTTTTTTGCTCTCCCCCCACTAATTTTCTAAGGTGATTCTAATGTACATCCAGGTTTGGAAGCCACACCTTTAAGTAAACCTTACTGAATTTCAGTTTAATTTAATAAACATTTGTGAAGTATCTACCATGCGTGAGGTGTTTTGGTCAATAGGATGAAAAAGACACAATTTCTGCTTTCGTTCACAGTCTGGTCATGGAGAAAGGCAGGTGGGAAGGGATCCTGCTCTAGTGTGAGAGATACCACAGTAAATCTGTACCAGATGCAGAGGAGGAGATGATCAAAGAGGGTTGGAAATGACAAGGCAGGAGACAGGGTTAGGGTGTGCTCAGATCCCGGCTTAGAAAGAGGACCCTACCTGGCCACAGAACTTGCTGTGTTTCGAAGCCTGGTTCCAGATGGCAGCCAGTTTACCATTGCAACAAGGGCATTGCAATGAAAGTCAGAAACGATGCAAGAGTCGCAAACGGGGTTTGGCACTGTTCTGTGAATTGTTGCTTACACGCTTTGCAGGGGTTAGGATTAGGTGATGTAAATGTCAAAAGTAGGAAGTAAAATTGTTACGATGTATTGATGATCTGTTTGTGTACTAGAAAACTCTATAGAATAAGTTGAAAAACTATGAAAAGTAATATGACATTTTAGCAGCTGAAAATACAATAAAAAAATGGATAGTGACAGCTAGCAGACCATTGTTGCCTGGTGATGGGCGGATGGGTTGGGAGGGATTGGAAAAAGGCTTGAGGAAATTTGGGGACTAATAGATATGGTCATTATCCTAATTATGGCGATCGTTTCATGGGTGTATACATTATTCAAACATATTAAAGTCTCACCTTAAATATGTGCAGTTTATTGGATCTCAATTATCTGTCAACAAAGCTGGAAAAACATGAAGTTCCTATATATTAGTAATAACCAGGTAAGAAATATAAAGGAAAATCCTGTTTCTTACAGCAACAAAGCCCGTAAAATATATGGAATAGCCATAACAAAAGAGTGAGGGTTTACATAAAGAAAAGTATAAAATTTTACTGAGAGTTTATTAAAAAAAAAAAAAGTGGGGCACCTAGGTGGCTCACTCAGTTAAGCATCTGACTCTTGATTTCGGCTCAGGTCATGATCTCACAGTTCATGAAACTGAGCCCTGCATCAGGCTCTGCACTGGGATGGGTTGCACTGGTTGGAATTCTCTCTCTCCCTCTCTCTGCCCCTCTCCCATGCTCTCTCTCTCTCTCTCTCAAAAGAAATAAATAAACTTAAAAAAAAACTTGAATGAATAGAGAGGTATACTATGTTCCTGGATAGGAAGACTGTCATAAAGATGACATTCTTCCTAAATTGCCATGCAAATTTAAAACGATGTGAATCAGAAGAACAAATTGTTTTATTCTGGGGGGGGGGGGTCATGGGAGATGAGGAAAGGACTTGAGCTTGACCAAATGGGGCATCTGTGTGCATTCATCATGTCTTATCTTTTCTGTGTTCTGATGCTTTGACATCTGGGGCCTCACTGAGCCCAGAGAGACTGCCTCTCCCAGGGTTACCAATTCCTAGAGATTGCCTGTGGGTCTGTCTTCCAAATATAAACCAGCCAGTCCAGAGCCCACAGTCCCAGTCATGTCCTTTATCACATCTGAGCCTCTATCTCCCTGCCCTAATCATCCTAGGTACCAAACACCTAGACCCAGACCAGCACCTGCTGAAATTATTCAAACCAGCCAATGCTAAGCCTGGTTACTTTCTAGGGAAGTCACAATAAAGTCTCCTGCTCTGAGGTCCCCCATCCTGCTTCACCCCTGCTTCCTGAATGACCCCAGAGCTTCCCTGTGTGATCCTCTGTGGTGTGGCATGCCCCTTCAACTTGGGATCTCTGATTATAACAAAGATATTTTCAGTGGGAGTTGTTTTGTGATTTGTCGGGCTTAATTGTACCTAATTAATAACTAAACACAATTAAAAGACTGGTAGGCAGAATTCTTAAGATGGGTCCCCCACAATCCTGCCCTGGTTAGTTAATCAAACACTAACCTCGCTACTGCTGTGAAGGGATTTTGCAAGATGTAAATAAAGTCCCAAGAGAGTTGACCTTAAGACACAGATTATCTGGGTGACCTGGCTCAATCAGGGAAGACCTTTAAAAGCAGAGTTTTCTCTGGCCAGTGGCAGGAGATGAAGTTATAGAAAGAGGTGCTCCTGGGACGCCTGGGTGGCTCAGTTGGTTTAGTGACTGACTCTTGATTTCGGCTCAGGTCATGATCTCATGGTTAGTGAGTTCGAGCCCTGAGTCGGCCTCTGCCCTGGCAGTGCAGAGCCTGCTTGGGATTCTCTCTCCCTTTCTCTGCTCCTCTCCTGCTTGAGCGCTCTCTCTCTCTCTCTCTCTCTCTCTCTCTCTCTCTCTCTCAAAATAAATAAATAAATAAACATTTTAAAAAATTTAAAGAAAGAAGAGAAAGAGACACTCCTGCTGGCTTCAAGAAGAAGCAAAAGGTGCTATTCTGTAAGCTGCTCTGGGGGCCCCATGCACAGAACCAGTGGGCCTGGAAGAGGATCGCAGCCTCAGAGGAGAATTGCAGCTCCATGGACACCATGATTTCAGCCTGTGATACCTGAGCCAAGGACCCAGCTACGCTGTACCCCAGACTCCCAGTCCATGGCCCTGTGAGCTAACAAGTGTCTGTGGCTTTATGGCCACTGAGTTTGTGGAAGTTCACTGTGGTGGCACAGAATGTTCAGAGGATGGCCTCTAGAGTCATCCTGGGTTCAAACATCAGTTCTGCTGACCCCAAAGTAGTTACTTATGCCTCAGTTCACTCATCTGGAAAGTGGGGATAAATATATTACCTGCCTCATGGCTTAGTTGGTTGGAACTTTCCAACCTTGATCAGGTCACCTGCACCTGCCATAGACCCTCCTCCTGCCTAGACACTCAAGCCTGATATTTAAGTGACTTCTTACTCATTTATCAAGAGGAGTATAGCTGGCACAGAGTAAGTGTTCTCTCTATAATTGTTTGCCATTTTTATGCCTCTAAATTTAGATAGAAGAATAATCAGTTGAAAATGACCAAGGATAAAGAGTGTAAAATAAGGTTAATGAGTGGGCTGGCTCTATCAGATATTAAAAACGAGAACCAAAACCAAAACAACAACAACAAAAAACTTTTGAAGCTACAATAATTACGTCAGCATGGTAATGGTTCAAGAATAGACCATTGTTCAATAGAATAGAATCGATAACCAGATACACACATGTATACACATATATCCATCCACTTAACACATATTTATTGAGCGGGTGTTGTTCTACACACTGGGGTATGGGAGTAAAACAAAAGAAAAACCAACAAAACAGATGAAGCCCTTGCTCTCTGGGGTCTTTTACCTTAATAGATGGAGCCATACAGCAAACACATATATGATGTTATGTGAGGGATAAACACTAGGAAGAAAACCAGTCAGGATAAGAGGAGGGGGAGAGATAGAGATGGGATGGGAGAGATAGATGGATGGGAGGCCCCTTGGCCAGTGAGTGAGAAGTCACTCAAACATGGGGCATGAGTGTCTGGTCAGAAGGAGACTGTGTGGCAGGTGCAGGTGACCTGTTCAAGGTTGGTATGTTCCAACCAGAAGGAGGGAAGGAGGCTAATGGCAAAAATGAGGCCTCTCCCCCAAAAGCCTGTGTGAATTTTAAACCATGGTGTTGCCAGATAGAATACAGAACAGCAGTTAAACTTTAATTTTAGAAACACAATGAATAATTGTTTAATGTAAGCATGTCCTATGCCGTACTGGGGACATACTTATACTAAAACTTTATTTATTATGTCTCCAGTCCAATTTTAACTGAATGTCCTGATTTTTTGTTTGCTAAATTTGGCAGTCCTAATAGAAAAAAAAATGGTCATGACATAATGTTATGTTTAAAAATCACTATAATGGGCACGCCTGGGTGGCTCAGTCGGTTAAGTGTCCAACTTTGACTCAGGTTATGATCTCACGATTCTTGAGTTCGAGTCCCGCATCGGGTTCTGTACTGATAGCTCAGAGCCTGGACTCTGCTTCCAGATTCTGTCTCCCTCTCTCTCTGCCTCTCCCCCACTTGTGCTTGTGTGTGCCTCTCTCTCTGAAAAATAAATAAACATTAAAAAAAAATTTTAAATCACTATGATGGACTGAATGTCTGTGTCTCCCTCCCCCCAAATTCATTTGTTGAAATCCTAACACCCAACATGATGCTATTAGGAGGTGGGGACTTTGAGATGATTGGGTTATGAGGGAGGAGCCCTCAGGAATGGGATTAGCATCCTTGTTCCTCAGAGAGCTCTTTTCCCCCTCCTGCCATGTGCCAACACACCAGGAAGAGCAGGGAGCAGGTTCTCAGTGGACACTGAATCTCCCGGCACCTTGCTCTTGGATTTCCAGCCTCCAGAAGTGTCTTTGGGGTGCCCACTCTATGGTATTTTTGTTATATCAGCCCAAATGGACTGAGAAAATCATGACACAAGATTAGGTTTACAATACAATCTCAACCATATTAAAAACAGATAGGAAATGTCTGGAAAAGAATACACTAAAAATGTTAACCCCATCGTTCCTTCATAATTGCTGAATGGATTACATTTTAATTTTTTTCTTCTTTGCAAGTTTCAGTAATTTCCACATGCTCTACATCTTGTCCGATTTGTTCAAATCAGTCCGAGAGCATAGAAGAATGCCCTTGGTAGACACAGAATGAATAACTGTTGATTGTTGAAGGACTGGACTTATTGTATATGTGTGAGTCTTATTTATGTATTTATTTATTTTCTGGGAGAGAATGCCTGTGTGAGTGGGGGAGGGGGAGAGAGAGAGAGAGAGAGAGAAGGAGGGAGAGAGGGAGAGAGGGGGGGAGAGAGGGAGAATCCTAAGCAGGCTCTACATCTAGCTTGGAGCCCCATGAGGGGCTCAATCCCACGACCCTGGGATCATGACTGGAGCCAAAATCAAGAGTTGGACACTCAAACAACTGAGTCACCCAAGGGCCCTGCATGTGCGACTTTTAAATCAGGAAATCTTCAGTTCAAGTGTGGGAAGCAGAGCTCCAGATGGGTTCACCGACTATGGGACCTAGAAAGGGGAGGGAGGAGAGAGTTTCAAGGGGGAGCCCTGGGTGCTCACTGCCATGTTCATCCCAGGAGGGGGAGGCTGGACGATTCTCCAGGAGGCTTCCATGTGATGGGGTGCGGGGTGGGGGCAGGTTTGTGAGGTTTGGTTGGGGGATGGTGCTATTCTGAGACCATGGACTGTAAGGGACCATGAGAGGCAGGAATAGGTGATTGAGGCCCCTCAGAGGTGAACAAAGCTCCCAAAAGCTGGGTGGGTCTCCTTGAGTTTGCAAGAGTCTGTTGAAGCTGCACGAGGGGCTCCACCGTGGTTGAAGACAGGCTGAGCAAATTGTACTCTCCCACCCCGCTGCATTAAGTCTTTGGGGGAAATGGGCCATTCCCCTTCTTCCAAAAGCATCCTAATGGATGCTGGGTTGGTCCCCGTAAAGCATTTGGCTTGAACAGACTGACCTCCTCGCGGCCCGTGGTCTTACAGGCACCAGAGATTTGGCATGTCCTGTTTTAACATGCATCATGCTGCACTAGTCCATCCTCCTGTTGGGAACCACAAGCTTCCAGAATTCCAGACTGCAGTGTCTTGTCTGTGTTCTGGCCATGGAAGAAAACATCACGAAAGGTCAAGAGGCAAGGCTGGGAGAGGAGGAGTGAAATGCCCACTCATGTCCACTCTGCTGCTCTGTAGGAGAAAAGCCCCAGACGTTTATTGATCAGTTTGACAGTGTTGACGGGGCTTTTGTGTTCTGTTTATGTGGCTGTCTTCTGGTCTAGACTGCTCCTCATTCGGCCTCAAATCCCCGGCCAGTCCAGTGCCTGGCACCTAGCAGGCCAGGCCGTGTTTATCAATCCCAGTTGAACTCTCCAGTTCAGTCTGGCACCAGACAAGTGGAAACAAAGCTTAAAAAGTCTACCTTTAAAAAGCAAAATCCGGGGCGCCTGCGTGGCTCAGTCGGTTAAGTGTCCAACTTCGGCTCAGGTCATGATCTCACAGTTCGTGAGTTCAAGCCCCGCGTCAGGCTCTGTGCTGACAGCTCAGAGCCTGGAGCCTGCTTCACATTCTGTGTCTCCCTCTCTCTCTGCCCCTTCCCTGCTCATGCTGTGTTTCTCTCTCTGTCTCAAAAATAAACATTAAAAAAAAATTTTTTTTTAAATTAAAAATAAATAAATAAATAAAAAGCAAAATCCTCTGCACTGCAGAACCAGCTAGCCCTAGTATCAGCAGTCCAGAAGCCTGGGTCCTTGGGGGTAAACTCATCAGGAGTTCCAGACAAAGACAGGGCTTGGGAGCCCCGGGGCGCCAAATGCCTCTTTATGGGGAAGAAGGTCTGGTTGGTGGCTTAAATGGAAACTTCCCACGTTTCCATATACAGTTTGGCCTCGGCATCCCAGAGGCACATCTTCTCTGCAAAGAGGGACTGAAGTCAGCTCTAGGGTCTCCTAACTCAAAGACCTTCATTTTGGTCTGTTCCTGTCTACTTTAGTGATGGCTCCCTGCCAGGAGAACCACGTGGGGAGCCCACGTGGACCTGGCCCATGTGGATCAGAGGAGGTCCACTATGGAAAAGCCACCGGCAATCGCGTCCCTCTGCCTTGCTCCGTTTGTCACTAACCTGGGCCTGCTCCTATGTGTTTGTTCATTCAGCAAGTGTTTATCAAGCACACATTCTGAGCCAAGAACTCAGCTGGGCACTGGCCCACGGCAAAGAGGCGAGGTCTCCCCCTGGGGTTCACCTTGCCAGCCTGTCTGCCTCTTTGCCCTCACCTCACCTCCTGGCCCTGCCCCCCTTGCTTATCAGGAGCAACCACACTCTCCTTCTGACTGCTTTTCCAGCTCGCCAAGCTTGGGCCTATTTTAGGACTTTTGTGTTTGCTGTTCCTTCTCCCTAGGGCTTTACAAGACCAGCTGCTTCTGCTCACGCAGTTCCAAGGTACCTCTTTCCCTCCTTAGAGAAGTGCCCACGGCCACCCTTGGACGCCCTTATTACTCTGAATCCACTTTATAATATTCATTTAGCACATATTGTTTGTTTCCTTCCTCCTGACGTTGGCCTCAAGAGAGAAGGGGCCCTTTCTGCTTTGCTGATGGTTTCCCCTTCCTGTGTGGAACAGGGCTTGGCAAACAGTGGGTGCCCGGGGAAGTACTGACTGAAGCAATCTCTGTGGCTGGGCTTTGTGACCTCACTTGGCCTCTAGGGGTACGTTGATCTCCCAGAGGGAGAAACATTTTATCCTTGGCGTGGCCTACATGGTTGATATGTTTGGAGAGAGAGATTGTGAAGCAAAGATGAAAAACTCTACCAATTTCAAAAGTTGGTGAGTTAATCAGATATGTGTCTTGACTGACACCAATCCTAGTTGATCCTGCTTGGATGGGGTGTTAGGCTACCAGGCCCTGCTCACTGCCAGATCCAGAGGGACTGCCAGGCTCTGTCAGAGCCAGCTGCCCAGCCCCCATTTCTGGATAAGGATGTGCTTCCTGGCCCTGGGCTGCCATGTGTACATCTGCAGCTGTCCTGGCCTCTCGGGTCGACCCAGGCCTTTGCTATGGGCATAGCAGCTTTACAGAAACAAGTCCTGGGCTCCCCAGGACTGCCCTGAACAGCAGACATCTCCATTGCTTATTGTGGAGGAGTCTGTCCCTCCAGTGCCTCTGTTCTCCCTGTCCACAGCATGTCTGCTCGTTGGGTTGATACGGGCCACTTTTCCTTCTTTTCATTTGGATGAAGTCTGACTTCTTTCCCTACCTGGTCTAAGCTAGTGCCTGGCCCAGTGGCACCAGTCTCATGGCCTTGAATGAAAGAAGTCCATTCCTTATATGGTTTTCAAAGCTCCTGAGAAAGTGGAGGTCTTTGGTCTTGTCTCTGGTGCACAGACAGCTATGGAATATCCTACGGGCATGCGCGAGAGAGGCCAGCTTCTCTGCTGGGATTGACCCAGGCTCTCTGGTGCCCCCCTGCCATCACGAGCAGTGAGCACACTTCTCTGGCCGGTCCACTTGGCTGCCAGCATCCTCGGGAAGCAAAGTATAAGCAAGCTGGTTAAACCTCGGTTAAAGCAGGTGCTGTAGTTTGATGGGCTGGGGCACCATAGGAGGCATCTAACCCCCACACCCTACTCCCTTCTTCGCTCTGTGAGCTGGGGATAGGGGAGGTGTGTTCATCTTTGTCCTTCCAAAATGCGGGGCATCCATGAGATCAAGAAAGAGACTTCCTGGGGCGCCTGGGTGGCTCAGTAGGTTAAGCGTTCAACTTTGGCTCAGGTCAGGATCTCGTGGTTTGTGAGTTGGAGCCCTGCGTCGGGCTCTGTGCTGACAGCTCAGAGCCTGGAGCCTGCTTCAGATTCTGTGTCTCCTTCTCTCTCTGCCCCTCCCCTGCTCACCCTCTGTCTCTCTCTGTCTCTCAATAATAAATAAGCGTTAAAAAGAAAGAAAGAAAGAAAGAAAGAAAGAAAGAAAGAAAGAAAGAAAGAGACTTCCTCCTTTGGAAGAAACAATGTTTGCCTGTTGGTATAGCTCTTGGCCAAACAGTGCCCACATGCATTGCCCGAAGAAGGGGCCCTGAGAGAATGACAGACTTACTTCATTGGTTATTTATCATTATCAGGGCTCACATTCTAATTGCCCGCTTTCTCCCCTTAGACAGTGCGCACCCCACTTCCCCACCACATGCAGGTGAAAGGTTTGAGCCCCATCAGCATTCTCCTTGCAGTCCACTCTCCTAGATGTGCTGAGTATTTTATCTCACTCAGTTCTCATGAAGTCGCCCCCTGGGGTTGGTATTTTAAGCATCGTTTTGCAGGGGAGGGTGTAGAGGTTCCAAGATGTCTGTAATAGGCATGAAAAGTGTCGGGCACCGAAAGAGGACCTAGAGGTCTTCCCAGAGGGCAGACACCTGTCTGCATTTTCATGGATGAGTTGAAGGTTGCTGAACAGACAAGAGACAAAAGTATTCCGGGGAGAGGGAAATGATCTCTCAAAAGCTTCAAGGCAAGAAACAACCACCTGTGCAGGGGAACCAGGGGACAGTTATAGCTGCAGGTTGGAGAAGTCAGGAAGGCTGTATGTACCAGCTAGGACAGTGTCCTGGGGCAATGCTGTGTGTGTGTGTGTGTGTGTGTGTGTGTGTGTGTGTGTGTGACATGCACATCTGTGCCTGTGCATGTGTGTACGCACGTGCATGTAAAGGTGTTTACTCTGGGCAGAATCATTGATAGGTTCTGGATTTGACCACCCTTCTGATAAGAGGCAGGTGATGCAGGAAGGTGGGCCTGCTGGTGGATAGACCAGCTGGGAGGTCATCCCGACTGCCCAGTAATACTAATTGCTGTTTACTGAATGCTTAGCACTCTGCAAGTATCATCTCAGATATCTTGCAACAACCCTTGAGGTGGGTATTAGTATTATCCCCCCATGTTGCCTACAAGGAAGCCAAAATTTCAAACCATGAAAGAACTTGCCCAAGATCACACAGACTGGGATTTGAATATGGATCTCTGACTGGATTCCAAACCCTTGGCTGATAAGGGCTTACATTTGGGCAGGAATAGTGGGATTGAACATAGAGGAAAAGTCTGAGAATTATTTAGGAGTTAAAACTGGTGAATTTGGCAAGTGGAGGGATTCAGGGAATGAGCGAGGGGAGAAGCGAGGGGGAGAGCTCAGGTGAACTCCGGAGAGTGAAGAAAGGAAAGATTTTGTGGAAACGATAGTGGTTTTGTGACCACGATTCAGCTGGTGTGATGGAGCTGGATCCTTAGCAATACAAAGATTGGCCCTCTGTGTTTCCTTCACAGCTGACCCGCCATCCATCTGTGCTCTCCCAGGACAGTGAGAAAAAGGTTGACCGGAATCGATCCAGAAGAGCGCCCTGCCTGAGGCTTCCAGGTTGGTACTGACTCAGCTAATCTGCTGTCTCTATACACGGTTGTCCCATCAGTTACTAAGCCCCATCTCCAGGTTGGTACCAAGGCAGTTAATTTGCTGTCTCTGCACATGGTGGTCCCGTCAGTTACTAAGCCCCTGACGGCATTGTTATCACATCCCACTTCTCCATCTGGAATCGTGAAACCAGAGATACTGCTCTTTTCTGCTCTTCATCTAACAACTCTATCAGAAAAGGAAACAAGAGATGTCAGGTGCAGCGGGTTCTTGATGGACCCATGCTGGAGACCATGGCAGCTCTTCCCGAAGGCTTGAAAGCTCCCTGTTAAATAAGCAGATCTGGAATTTATCCTGGGATGGACTCAGGCACACCTTCTGTCCCTTTAGGAAGATTAAGGCATTTGCTTGTTTCTTGCCCGTTACAACAACATTCAACAAATTTTAATTGAGGGCTTGCTATGTAACAGGCATGCCTTTTGTCCCTTTCCTTATACTAGGGGACTCTTAGAGGGTTCCCAACAGCATGGGAGCACTCTGCGTGTCATCCTCCACCCATTGAATATAATTCTTCTGGGTCAAGAGGTATAACTTCATTTCAACAATCTGCATGCTGTGTGGATTGGTAAATTCTCCTTATTGGTGTTCATTCTAGATGTTCTTTTTTTTAATGTTTATTTATTTTTGAGAGTGAGAGAGACAGAGCGTGAGCAGGGGAGGAGCAGGTAGAGAGGGAGACACAGAATCCGAAACAGGCTCCAGGGTCTGAGCTGTCAGCACAGAGCCTGGCGCGGGGCTTGAACTCACGAACCGAGAGATCACGACCTGAGCCAAAGTCGGACGCTCAACTGACTGAGCCACCGGGCACCCCTAGATGTCCTAATCTGAAGATTTTGGTCCACGATAGGAAGATGGAGGCAATGCAGGAGCTCAAGAGGGCTGCTTTTGTTCATGTTAAACCACTAGTGCTAGGAGGATAGGAGGGACCAGACAGCAGATACTTTTTGAGAAAGTTCTAGGTTTTGTTTATTTGTTTGCTTTGAATGCGTCATTCCATGTAATCCTCACAACACATCTGCAGTGTAAGAACTACTAGTCCCATCTTATGGATGGGGAAACTGAGGTTTGGAGAGGTTAGGGAAATCACCCATGGTCGTACACCCAGCCCTTGAGAGGTGGATCTGGCCCTTCTGTTCTCATTGCTCTGACTCTCCTCAGGAAGGTGCTTTATGTCACCATCCTTGGCTCATTCCGGCCTCAGCCTTGCTAACATGATACTTAAAGGTTTGTGTCACTCCTTTGTAGTCATCCCGTGCAACCACGTTTCTCCCACATCAGAGTCATTTGCAATTGGATTGTCGGAATTTCAGTTTTGAAAGTCATCTCTCCAGAGCTGTCTTCCCGCATAAAGTCATGGGACCAGCCTCTTTCCTGCAGAGGTTTTTGTAATCTGCCTTCGTAATGTCCAAGGTACACGTGAGACCGTGCCCAGCTTCTCCCCCTCAAATAGCGTGACCTGTGAGATGACCTGGCTACGATTCCTCAGGAGTTTTTTTCCCTTGTTCTTTCACCAAGCAATTCACCCTCATTGGAGCAGAATTAGGTTCCAAATAGATGTTGTGCTCTGTCCCCAACCTCTGCTTTCCGAGAGGTTACATTGCTGAGGCAAGCCACGAATGTATTGAATGTTCGCTGCTTTTTCCCTCAGTGATAGGTCCTGCAATGAAAAGTAGTTGTCAATAAGATTGATTAGGCAATTTAGACTGGGAAATATTTCCGTGGGTTTTATTTTTGTTAGGAATTTGGATTTGTCTCTGTGACAGCTTGCGAGGGACTTAACTTGGATCTCCACCTGAGTGTGTTTAGCTAATACGAAACTGTACGGCTCTGAGAAGAATTAGACTGCCGTGTGTGTGCAATTTTACGTGACGCAGCGTTAGGAGACTTTGTATGAGGTAGACAATGTAGAGGAGTGGTTAAGACCATTTGTTTTTAGAGACAAACATGTGGATTCCAGTGTTTTCTCAACATTTCATTGGCTCTGAGATTTGGATAGACTCCTATCATCTTTACGCTGTATTTTTTCCCACCTGTAAAGAGGTTGGTGATACAGGTGGTGATATGGGCATATGGGCCTCTCATAGGGCATCCGGGGACTAAAGGGAATAATGTAGGTAAACGCTTAACACAGTGCGTGGCACGTGGTAACATAATTAACTTGGGATACTATTATTATGAACAATGGCATCTGTTCTAATGGGGAACTGTTTCCGTTTGCATCTATGTGTGTGAATCTGAGTATGAAAATCTGAGTACATGCTTCTGGGATATTTTAGTCTCACTGCTAGCGTTTAACACAGACATTCATAGGTATCCCATAGTGTGCCCTGAGGGCAGGGTGGGGCTGAAGAGTGGAATCCTACATCAAGCATCAGAAGAGCAGGGAGCATCTAAATTGGAGAGGAGAGGTGGCCTCGAAAATGTTGGGTCAGAGCATGAGAGTCCCTCAGAGATGAGAAGGGTCTCAGCAGGGAGGAAGGTGGAGGGAGAGTTCTTGTGCGTTTTCTACAAAGCACAGGACGG
This sequence comes from Panthera pardus, assembly GCF_024362965.1. Taxonomy (NCBI): domain Eukaryota; kingdom Metazoa; phylum Chordata; class Mammalia; order Carnivora; family Felidae; genus Panthera; species Panthera pardus. The sequence continues at coordinate 103,551,810 of NW_026526677.1, forward strand.
AGATCAAGAGGTGAAGATAGTTTTCTTTCAGAGACAGAGAGAGAGGGAGGTGGAGATCTGACACGCCAGGTCGCACTGGGCTTTGGGAGGGGGCTCCTCCCCAGGGAAGTGCTCCTGGCAGGCCTGCCTGGAGGTCAAACCAAAAATCTCTCAGGACTCATTTCCCTATCCGGGTTTCAGCAGAAAGAGCAGTGGCCTGCAGAAACTCCAACTTTGATTTCCAGACAGTACAACATTTGTTTTTAGAAAAAGAAAAAAAAAAGAAAAAAAGAAAAACCCAGCCCGCTCAGAGGTGACAAGGGTGACAGAGCTACAATTATCACCTGCTCCTCAGCACCTAGTGTATCGTGGGAAAGGGACTGACAGCTCTGAACTCTCTTTGTGTGGGGAGCTGAAGCCCCCAACCTCTGCTGAGAACATTTGACACAGACAGACAGCTGGGGCCGACGAGGGGGTGGGTGGGGGTGGAGGGGGCTGTCACCTCCTCCCTTTGTCTTTATGCTGTGGGAGTGGGCTGAGAGGCCTTCCACGTATTTCCATTCTTGGGGGGATTTTTGTAATACTCAGCTCGGCGTCACTTTAGAGTCTTCTCAGGGTGTCAGACCTTACACACAAGAAAAGGAGAGAGCAACGGTGTTGAGAGGAGCTGACCTCGGAGAGGGGGCAGGATGGAGGAGTGACCTCCAGAGGGCGCCAGAGTGATTCTATGTTAAGGAGCTGCTGTAGGCGACCTTCGTTACTGGCGTAAGGAGGAAGGGCTTTTGGCACAAAGATCCAGGATAAAACCTGATTCTACCTGAAACTAATATAAAACTCTAAGTTAACAGTACTTGAATTTAAAAAATAATAAGTCATATATATGATATATATATTTTATATATGATATATATGATATTTTATGATATATATTTTTATATATGATATATATTATATATATACATATACATATGTATACATATACATATATATATATGATATTTTACTTGAATTTAAAAAATGAATATATACCCAAACTAGGGAGTAGTGCTTGGGGAGGACCTCCAGTTCATCAGAATAACGTTTGTCGTTTGGCCTCCTTCTGCAATTAGTGCTCTTCTCCACTGCCCTGTAGTGCTGAGGCAGGGAGAAGAGGCTCAGAGGCTTGTAGCTGGGAAAATGTGCAAACTCCCGGGGAGAATGCTTCCTGGCTGGTTCTCACCACCACCACCCGGAAATGAAATGCTCCAGGCGTTCTCTGCAGTTCAGCTGTTTGGCCTCTAGAGAGGCGCCCTAGAGCCATTAGTGTTCGGTTCCACTACCCACTAGCCAGGGGGACGGGTTCACTAGAGCAGCCTCAACCACGGTCACCCCCAATGTCCACCGGCACTTCCGGTGACCACCCACCCTGGCTGCCCCGTGGTCCTTTTGGTACTCATCTTGTAATTGGTGTCGTAGCCTCTTGCTCCTCAAAGAGTGCTCTCTGTATCCTCAGCATCCTGTCATCTGAGTGCTTGTTAGAAATGCAAGATCTCAGTCCTCCTCCCTCAGCAGACATACTGGGTTAGAATCTGCATTTTGGGGGTTGAGTGTCAGACTCCGGATTTCAGCTTAGGTCATGATCCCAGGGTCGTGGGACGGAGCCCCCCATCAGGTTCCAGCGTCTGTGCTGAGTATGAGTAAGATTCTCTCTCTCCCTGGGGCATCTGGGTGGCTCAGTTAAGTGTCTGACTTCAGCTCAGGTTATGATCTCATAGTTTCTGGGTTCGAGCCCCATGCCGGGCTGTGTGCTGACACCTAGGAGCCTCTCTCTCTCTGTCTCTCTCTCTGTCTCTCTCTCTCTCTCTGTCTCTCTCAAAAATAAATAACATAAAAAAAAAAGAATCTTTTTTTTTGTCTCTCTGTCTCATGCTCGCTCTCTCTCTCGCTCTGTCTCTCTCAAAAATAAATAACATAAAAAAAAAAAGAATCACTCTCTCATTCTGTCTCTCTCCCTGTGTCCCTCTCCCCCACTCACACGCTCTCTCCTCTCTCAAATTAAAAAAAAAAAAAAAAGAATCTGCACTTTAACAATATCCCCGGGAAATATGTATGCACATTCAAGTCTGAGAAACATAGCCCTGCTCCCCTATGGGCTCTCATGATAAGGGTGACTCTCAAGATAACTTCTGGCTTCTCAGCACCCGGGGCAGAGAACATGGCACAGAGAAATGGTCACAGACATCTTGGCCAGAAGTCAGAGCCAAGTAGCACCCCTGAGATTTTGCATTTCCAATAAGCACTCAGGTGACAGGATACCGCTGATCCAGGGAGCCCTCCTTGAGGAGCTAGAAGCTATAGCCCCAGTTATAGGATTAGTACAAAAAAACCCATAAGCCCTGAGTGTGTGCCAGGCATGTTTAGGCATCCTCTGATCTCAGCCTGTACTCTCTCTGCAAGGGAGGGTGCTAGTCCCTATATACAAAGGAGCAAATTGAGGATCAGAGAGGCTTGGAACTAACTCATGTCTCCAGAGCTAGCAAAGAGGCCAGATGGATGAGGAGAGAAGGGAGTTCCAGCCCAGAAACAGCCTGCGCGGAAGCACAGAGGTGGGAGACTGGGTCATCATCGGCATCAGGGTTAAGAAGCCCTATATGCATATGCATAATGTGTTCATTCATTCTGCCCAAGCTACTTACTGAGTACCCACTGTGTGCCATGCTGTGTGCTGGGCAAAGTAGTTACCACGTGGAGTAGGGCAGATACAATCTCTACTCTCGAGGAGCTTTCTACTGGGGGAGAGTCACTACAAACAATTTAATTACAATTGAGGTAAGAACCACGAGGCATCAAAAGGGAATCTAGCTTCATCTCGGAGGAGAGGATACTGTGTATAAACCCACAGGAGACATCCCTTCATTTAGGGAACCCTGCTTTTCAGAGCTCCTAGATCTGCTGTTTTCTTTCTGGGTTGGTGGCTCATCTCCTTCTGCCCATAAGCTGAAATCCTGGCCCAAAGGGATGCTGGACAAAGGGAGCAGGGGCCAGAGCCCAGGATATCCCCCTTGGGTCTCTGCATGGAGTGGGTGGTACAGAAAACGACTTTGTTTTTTCTCACATCAAAAGCCCTGGAAGGCTGTAGTTAATGCATTTTCACGGCCAAGTGTCCTTGTGAGGAGGTTCAGAGGAAGGCCATGTCAAGCACGGCCTGTTCTTTCGTTCTTCTCCCTGACAAACACCTCTCACACTCAGACACAGCTGGGGCTCTTTCCCATGTTTCTATACTATGGCTCTGCTTTGATTTGGGGGCTCCAATTTTCTCACTTGGGCTCTGGCAGCCTGCAAATGACCCAGACGATGAATGGTTCCAGCAAATGACCTTGGCATATGGGGCAGCTGCAGTGACCAGCCAGGGCACCGGGGAGGCTGTATTGCCATGGTGGAAGTCATGAGCATGGTAGTTTCCATTGGCCTGTTTCAGTTGTCTGTTACTGCTCAAAAAATCACCCCAAAACTATCAGAACAAATAGCTGAAATGAACAGTGACGCCTTATATCTAGTAGTTCTGTGTGTTGATTGGGCCGGGAGCTGGGAGGTTTTTATTTTACAAGATGCAGCTGAGATCACTCATGAGGCCACGTTCACCTGGGGGCCAGATAGCGCTGGAGCATCCAAGATGACCTGTCCTCCCTCATCCACGTGGTCTCCCATCTTTCAGTAGTTTAAGCTTCTCTACAACATGGCAGGCAGCTTCCAAGAGGGTGCATTCCCAGAGGACAAGCCCCGGTGTACAAGCACTAATCCAGCTTCTGGTTGCATCATGCTTGCTAAAGTCCCACTGGCCGAAGCAAGTCACATGACCAAGTCCGGCATCACTGTGGGAGGGGACTGTACCAGGGGGTAACCCTCGGGAGTTGTGGCGCAGTGGGGACTTGAGGAGGCAAAGTCTAGAAAATAAGAGCAGTCCTGGGAGGTACATGTAGCTTTAACATATTTCAGTCAGTTATTCAATAAGTAGTAAGTCACTCCAACCAGTACCAGGCACTGTGCAGACCGTGAGCAAACATACCAAGATGGCCAAGACACCAGCCCTGCTCTCAAGGAGCCCACGGATCACTGGCTACAGACAGGCAGATAATGCTATCATGTGTGTGACCTGTACCTGGGCTGAGTGTTGCCTTGGATCCTCCAGGGTCAAAGAGGAGAGAAATTTGAGTCAGACTTGGGGGGCAAAGAAGGCTTCCCTGGGGAAGGAACACTGGAGCTGAGTTTTGGGGCAATAATGGCAGTTGACTGGGTGGATTTGCAGTTTAGGGATTCCAAACACAGGAGATAGAGTGTGGCAAGGCCCAGAGAGAAGAAATGTTTTGACACCACCCGAAAATGAGAGGTAGTTCCTTGTTCCACACGTCCAGAAGGAAGAGATGAGCAAAGAAAACCTAGAACCTGAAGGCTCGTCTGTCATGCCCTAATCCTTTGAGACCAAGGGAGAGCATTAGAAAGACATCTTCTTTGTGCATAAATGCATTTAAAATTTTCGGTGATAAAACATGTTTACTTGTGTAGAAAATAATACAACGGGGAAAACATCATTCTGGCCGCTACCCACTGAATAAGGAGACTGTGCCAAAACATAGTTATGATTTGATGGCAGCCTGAAAGAATCCAAGGCAGTTGGAATGAGGACCAGGGGGAGACACGGGAGAGGCCCTTAGGAAGTCACAAATGTGAGATTTGGTGCAGGGGGAATAGGAGGGCGAAAGAGGAAGAGATAATACTGTCTCATGCTGCCCCAGCCCCATTCATGCACCTGTCTACAGGGGGCGCAGAAAGTATAGCACCGACCAGAGGAATTGCTTTGGAGTTTGGGTGCCCGGAAAGGAGGGACTTCTTGGAAAGGACAAGGTTGATCTGTATTAATACACCATCCACTTTGTAGGCATTCCACAAATAAATGTGGTCCAGGCAGAATGTGTACCTCAGTGGCAAACAGCTGGGGCTTCTGAGTTTCTCTAGTAGAAATACTGGGGTTCTATCCTGGCTCAGGTGCTGGGTGCTTTCGATGTGATGTTAGGTAAGCTCTGTGATGTTAGGTAAGCTATCTAAACTCTCTATGCCTTGGTCTCCTCATCCTGGAAAGAAGGATATTTTATAAGGTTATTGTAAGGGTAATATAGGAATCAGGCTTGCAACATCTTCAAAGGGCACTGAACATAGAAAGCACTCAATAAATCCAGGTGGAAGAATTACTAACAGTTTTGATCTGTTTATGGAATAGGTACAGCCTTCGAGTGGTTCAAAATTCAGAACATTTAAAATTATGTGCATAAAGAAAAGTCTGTTTCTTTTTACCACTGTCCTCTAAGTAAGTAGGTTTTCTCTCTGACAGTGACAAATGTTACTGGTTTCTCAGGCATTCTTTTAAGACAGTTTATGTATGTCCAAGAAAACACCTGTACTCTCTGTCTTATTATTATACAAGTGGAGATAATACTTTCTAACACTATAGTTCACTTCTACCCCCACTTTTTGGCTATAATTTTTCATTAGTGTAAAGGCACTTTCTTTAGTCTTTTCCTAATGTGCAGGCTTTTACTGTTACAGTGTTTGTAATGTTACAAGCATTATTTCACTCATGCTGGAGTATAGCTAAAGATAAATTTCTGGAAGTAGAATTTCTGGGTCAAAAGAGTTCATGTGTTTTTAATTTTGTTAGCTATTGCTAAGCTCCACAGAAGTTACACTAATTCACTTCCACCAACACTGTGTGAATCTGGTGAACATGTTCGGAAACACGTCATTGGAGAGACTGTAAACTGGGATAAGGTCTAAGAGAGTAATTCAGCGATAGCTAGCATTTTGGTATTTGCCATTGTGATGGGCAGCAAATGGTACTTCTGCATAGTTTTATTTTTCATTTCTCTTACTGTGTGCAGTTAAGCACTTTTCCCCCCCTATGCTAAAACCCATTAACATTTCCCTTTCAGCAAACTGTTCCAAATAATTCTGTTCATTTTCCTATTGTGTTCTTAGGGTTTTTTTTTTTTCTCATTGATTTGTGGACCTTTATTTACTAAAGGAGTTGTAGTATGACTTGCAAATATTTTTTCAATTCTTACTTTGTCTTTTTATCTCACATGTGGAGGTTTTTGCTATGCCGGTCTCTAAAAACATTTGTTAATGAATTTTTTAGTTTTTCTTATATGGCTTTTGATATCTGCGTCATTTTTAGTTCATTCATACTCTGACACGATAAAGAAGTTCTATCATGTTTTCTTCTGGCATCACTAAGGTATCCATTTTGCATTTATTTTTTATTTAATTATTTTTGAGAGAGAGAGTGGAGTGCAAGTAGGAGAGGGGCAGAGGGAGAAAAAGAGAATCTGAAGCAAAGCTGCACGCCCAGCGGGGAGCTGGACATGGGGCTCGATTCAACCACCTCAAGATCACGACCTGAGCCAAAATCAAGAGTCAGACGCCCAAACCGACTGAACCACCCAGGTGCCCCTCAGTTTTGCCTTTAAAACTGTTACTCATTTGGAAGCGCTTGGATAGCTCAGTCAGTTTGAGCCCAAGCCCTTACTTCGGCTCGGGTAATCTCATGGTTCACGAGTTCGAACCCTGCATGGGGCTTTCTGCTCTCAGCACAGAGCCCGCTTCAGATCCTTTGTCCCCTCTTTCTTTCTCTGCCCCTCTCCCTGCTCACTCACTCTCTCAAAAATAAATAAACATTAAAAAAATAAAACTGTTACTCATTTGGAATTTCTTCTTATGTAGGTATTGTATGAATACAATTGAATGTCTTTGGGGGGGTTTCCATCGTATTTTCCCAGCATCATTAAAAAAAAAAATTTATCTTTTCTGACTTGAGATGCCTCCTTCATAATGTATTAATTCCCCAAGTGATTTGGGTTTATTTCTGGTCTTTCTATACTATTCCAACGATCTGTCAGAATATTCATATACCATATCACAATGCTTTCATTTTTGTAGTTTTATAATGTATTTGAATATAAAGATTAGTGCCATCTCATTGCTATTTTTTTTTTCATAGTATCCTGGGTTTTTTGTTCATTTTCCCACATGAACTTCAAAACAGCTGGACAGTACTTTTTACATCAATTTTAATTCATAGATTGAGGAGAATTTACATTTTTATAATCTTGAATGTTGCCAAGACCATAGCATGCCTCGTCATTCGTTCAAGCCTTCTTTTGTGTTTTTTAGTTTTCTTCACACCAGTCTTGCACATCTATCATTAATTTTCATTACTTGGTATTTCATCTTTATCCATATGTGTATTTTTTGCTGTTGTAAATGGAGTCTTATCTTCTCTTCAGCCTTCAGATTGTTGTTTGCTTCCGTGAAAGCTCTGTATATGAGTTTTGTACCCACCAGCTTAGTGAGTTCTCTTAGTGTTCATGATGGTTTATTTGGTGTTTTTATTCCCCATTAGATGTTTGGACCTTCCCATATGACAATAGTGAAAATTTTGCCTTCTCCTTTCCAATGTCTAAACACACACACACACACACACACACACACACACACACACACACACACAGAATCCGAAGCAGCCTCCAGGCTCTGAGCTGTCAGCACAGAGCCCGATGCGGGGCTCGAACTCACGAACTGTGAGATCATGACCTGAGCCGAAGTCAGACGCTCAACCAACTGAGCCACCCAGGCACCCCTGAAGTTTTTTCTAATAAATACATTTAGCTCATTACTATGGATTTATATGACTACATGTTTGGTCTTAGTTCTAATGTTTTTACATTCTGCTTTCTAATTTTTTTCTTTATGAAACTTTATGTTTGGACCTCCCATTTGACAATAGTGAAAATTTTGCCTTCTCCTTTCCAATGTCTACAAATCTGTTTCTTTCTAAGTCTAATTGCATTGGTGAGATTTCTCGAATGGAGTTATCACTGGAGATAGTGCGCATCTTTTCTGCATTCCTACCATTAATGGATATGCTTCTGATGTTTCCACATTAAACTCAGGTTCAGAAAGATGTATTTTATTGCATTGAGGGAGTATTCATGTATTCTTGTTTTATTGGTTGGTTCGTTGTTTGTTATGAGAGAGAGTGAGAGAGGGCATGTGGGGGAGAGAGACACGGAGACAGAGAGACAGAAAGAGAGATAGATAGATAGAAACAGAGAGAGAGGGAGACACAGAATCGGAAGCAGGCTCCAGGCTCTGAGCTGTCAACACAGAGCCTGACGTGCAGCTCAAATTCACAAACTGTGAGATCATGACCTGAGCCAAGGTCAGACACTTAGCTCAAGTCCGACACTTAACAGACTGAGCCATCCAGGTGCCCCTGGTAGAATTCCTTCCTTCCTTCCTTCCTTCCTTCCTTCCTTCCTTCCTTCCTTCCTTCCTTCCTCTTTCTTTCTTTCTTTCTTTCTTTCTTTCTTTCTTTCTTTCTTTCTAGAAATTTTAAGGAATCACTCTTTTTCTTTTTCTTCTTTTAAAAATAGGCTTAAAAACTCACCTTATAAAAATTTCTGGCCCAGTAGTTTTATGAAGAGAAAGTTTACTAGCCTTTTCTATTTGCTCGTTCGTAATTAGTCTGTTTAAATTTCCTATCTTTTATAGAATCAATTCAGATTATTACATGACTTATGCAATTGTTCATTCCCTTGAAATTTTCAAACGTATTTACATAGAATTGAGTAAAGTACTGGTTTAATTTCCTTTATACACATAGTTCCCCCCTCCTCCACTCCATATGCCTTATTTGCTAGACTTTTGCTTTCTTTTTTTTATTAATTAGATTACTTACTTACTTATTTATGCTTCTAAAGCCAGCTCTCAGATTTATTCTAACATTTTCCTTTTTAAATTAATATATTTATTTCTGCTCTCAGCTATTAAATCCTCCCTTCTGCTTTCCTAAAGGTTGTTTTATTATTTTTATAGCTTCTAGAATTGAATGTTTACTTGATTTATTTTCTATCACCTTGATTACTAATACTATTGAATGAAATAAATTTCCCTGTTGATATTGCTTTAGCTGTATCCAGTAGGACTTATATATATCGCCTTAATTTTCATGTTCTAGATATTCTGTCATATTTATTTGAATTTCTTTTTTTACTGAAGAGTTCTTTTTTTTAATGTTTATTTTATTTTTGAGAGACAGAGCACGAGCAGGATAGGGGCAGAGAGAGAGGGAAGCAGAGGATACGTAGCAGACCCTGAGCTGTCAGCACAGAGCCTGACTCAGGGCTTGAACTCACAAACCGTGAGATCGTGACCCGAGCCCAAGTCAGAGACTTAACTGACTGAGCCACCCAGGCACCCCTTATGAGTTGTTTTAAAAAGACTTAAACGTTTATTTTTTAAACGTATTTTTTTTTAGTTTGGTTTTATTATTCATTTCTGGTTTTAGTATAGTATGACCAGAGAATGAATTTTGTACTTTTTACTTTGGATGCATTTTGAGTGAAGATATTTTCTCTATGTTGAGGATATGGAGTTGGAAATACATACATTTTTAATTTTTTAATTTTTAATGTTTATTTATATTTTTGAGAGAGAGGGAGAGAGAAAGCACAAGCAGAGGAGGGGCAGAGAGAGGGTGACACAGAATCTGAAGCAGGCTCCAGTCTCTGAGCTGTCAGCACAGAGCCCAATGTGGGGCTCAAACTCACAAACTGAGGGATCATGACCTGAGCTGAAGTCAAACGCTTAACCAGCTGAGCCACCCAGGTGCCCCTAGATCCTTTTGTTCTAAGTGTAGCTTTTATTTTTTATTTTTTTTAGACGTTTTTATTTATTTATTTTTGAGAGAGAGAAAGAGCGCGCACACACACATGCCCATGCACATGAGTGGGGGAGGGGCAGACACACACACACACACACACACACACACACACACACAGAATCCGAAGCAGCCTCCAGGCTCTGAGCTGTCAGCACAGAGCCCAACGTGGGGCTCTAACTCACGAACTGTGAGATCATGACCTGAGCTGAAGTCAGACGCTCAACCAAATGAGCCACCCGGGTGCCCCTGAAGTTTTTTCTAATAAATACATTTAGCTCATTGCTATGGATTTATATGACTACATGTTTGGTCTTAGTTCTAATGTTATTTTTACATTCTGCTTTCTAATTTTTTTCTTTATGAAACTTTCTGCCTGCAGACTATGCACCCTATCCCTTCTCTCTGCACCCTATCCCCCACTTTGTGTAACTTAGAAAGTCTATATTTTTCTGGTAGTTACCATTGTAAGCATAACTTTATATAATATGCTTAATCCCCTGTTTCTTTCGACAGTATCTATTAATTCTCTATATAATACATCAGTCTTCTATTTCTTTAGATAATAGGTAGTCATTTCTTTCATATCTTTGTTCATTGCCTTGGGTTCACTGAGATAATTGCCTCATTACTTTCTTTTTAAAAAATCATGTGAAATACTTAGTCACGATTTATTTGGCTCGGTGAAAACATTTTCCCTGTTGATTCTTCTTCATCTATTTGTTTTTCCTCTTTCTTTCTTCCCTTTCTCTTGCATTTTTGGTATGGACCCTGTGCTGGTTCCTTTTCAAATACTGGCTTTGGAAGGTGGGAGTTTTTCCCTGAACCAGCTGTTGGTATGTGTGTGGGGCTGGCTGGACCGCATTTCCGGTCACCAGAATTTTTCCTTAGGACTCAGGGTTTTGTGCGTGAGTGGTGTGGGCTTTGCCTCAATGCAGCTGGGGAAGGCAGGCATTTATGTGGTAATTCATAGGGCAAAGCGTCTCTCCTCGCCACTGTCACTGAGATGGACCGTTTCTCACATACGTGGCTTGTCTGTGTGACACCGGCCCGTGTCCCACCTTCTCTGCTTCATGGAATTGGGTCCAGAGACTCTCTTGGGACCGCCCTGGATACTCTGTTCCTGCTTTTGAAATCGGAGAGTTTAGGTTTCACATGTCACCTTTTGGAAATGTATTTTGCAAGTTTTTCTTCTGTAAAGAACAGCAGTGAGCTCCATTGCTGGGGCTTCCCCTCTCCCCTTTTCCTGCTGGATTCTCACGATCGGGGTGACATTCCCGTGGTCTCTTCTGCTTCACGAAGGCTAAGTTTGTGTTCCTGCGTCACATATGCCTTGTTGCGTGGAGGCGATTTCCTCGAGAAGGAAGGAGTGCCAGCCTCTGGTCACCCTGGAAGTTGACTGTCCTGGCCGATACTATGATCATCACAGGTGTGTTGCTGGGGAGGGGGTCACAGTCAGGGTGGCCGGACTGGAAACAGGGGAACGGCTTCCAGAAGCCCTGCCAGGTGTCAGAGAGGTCTGAGTCTTCCAGCTTTAGGAGATGGGAGACCAGGGGAGGGTGAGAACACTCTCACTCACAAGCAGGCCCTCAGCTCCTGACAACCACCCACAGGGGCAGGAAGTAGGGAACCGGATGCAACCCTGCCTCCTGACAACCCAGAATCCTCTCTGTTCCTGGCAAGGACTCCGTGACTTTCAACAAATTTGGCACAGAGGGGAGCCAGAGTGTGCATCTTATGTTTACAGATGGAACAGCCAATAGTTGAACAGGAAGGGAACGTCCCAGCAAATGAACCCCCTGGTTTCCAGCCACGAGCTCTCTCTCTTCTTGAACATTCTGCCTCACAAACCATCCTACCAGGCTTCGGTCTGAAGCATGAGTTCCCAGGAAGAACACTCGCAGTGCCCTGAATTGAATGGCTTTTCCCTGCAGGTGGACTTTTTCCAAACCAGCTCCATTCCCAGCCCCTGCCGGGCCTCACCCTCTGATGCATCCTTCAGAGTCCAGCCTTCCTTGACTTTTCTCCATTCTCTCCTGCCCTGACCTTGAACTTCCTTTGGATCTTCCACTTAGCCCCTTATTTTGAAAGATTCTGCATTTGTTCTTTTGCTCTTACTCTTTTCTAGGCTTAAAACTCTCTTTCCCCTTATTTTCCATTATTTGTTCCCTCACGTTACTTGGGTCTCTGCTTAAAAGTCATCTGCTCAGAGGGGTTGTCCCTGGTCACCCTATATAAAATAACACCCCCAGTTACCCTCTAACCAATTTACTTGTGTTCATAACAAGTTATTTTATAGATGTTTTTGTTTGTTAGTTGTCTGTCTTCCCCCCTAGCATGAGAGCAAAGACTTTATTTGTTATGTATGGCACTGTGTTCTTGGCAAGTGGATAAGATAGACGCTACATAAATATTATAGGAAGGAAGGAAAGATTGCTATATTCACACATCACACCGAACTAGCACTTATATATTATATTTTACTTGCCTGTTTCTCTCTTTAAACTGTCGTGTCTTTGAGGATAGTTCATCCTAGTGTCTTAGACAATGGCTGCTTCTGCATAGTAGAGGCTCTATCTATGTTTATTGAATTGAATCAACCACACCATGTCTGTCCCAAAGTGAAGAAAAGAAGTTTATCTGCAGAGACCTTGGGGAATAAGGTAATATCTGCTCTGACACCCCCCTATCATCTATCCCACCTCTTCTCCGGGGAGTTCTTTATATGCAAAAGCAACAGTTGGGATGTGGACATTTTTTTTATAAGCAGTAGATTGCATTTGATCAGGAACCACAAGTGTGTCTAAGAGGGCTGGCTGAGGCTCGCCACTCCCATGCCCCGGTCTGTGGGTGGAGGTGAGTGGGGCAGCTCTCCCCATCAGCCTGCCGTCTAATTGATTACTCCCCACTCTCCCAACACACACAGGCGCTTACTAGTGGAGTTAGGAGGAAAGAGAAGCAGCCAGTAATTTTGAGAGCTCTGGGAGTTCACTGCCACTCCTTACAGGAAATTGTTCGGTTCCCTTCCTGGACCCATCAGTCAGCCCCAGTTTCCCAAATTAAAATCAGCACTTGGAAGCCATGTTCTGACAGCGATTCTATACAGAGGATCCATCTGGTTGTATCCAGCCGAGATCCCCTGTAGGATTGCTCAGGCTCAAATAATTAATGGAAGAATATTACACTGCCAAACACATCAAGCAGTTTGCCAAGAGTGGAAGGGGAGCCCTCAGGACTGGGGAGGTCCCATACATAGCTCCCCCGCCCCCTATGTCTGTCTATGAACTGGAGCTGGTGACATCGGATGTACCCTCAGGGGCCATCTGGCCATGAAGTTCCCAACCAGGGGGCCAGGACATCTGATGTGTTGCCAGGACTTGGGGTCTGTGCTGCACACAGTTGGGGACAAACAACCAAGTAATAAAAATTGCAAATGATTTATTTCATAAAGAACGTAAATGATAGTGGATCTGAAGTTACAGTTGATAACTTAATTGAATTCTGTTAGCCTCCTTGGCTGAAAAAGAAAGAGTTGGGCATTGTACTAGCATGAGTAGCTCAGATTAATAGCATCACCATGGGGATCTCTGCAGAAAAAGGTTGAGAATCGTGGCCCCAGTCTGGGCTTCTTGTCAATGATGGAATCACATCCTTGGCATACTGTCCGGTCTCTGCTTGAAAACTGCCAGTGTGGTGGTCTCCATATCCTCAGACGGCAGCTCGATTAGACAGAAAGCTCTTATCCCAATTGAATTGCTTCTGGTTTCCACACATTGCCCTGATTTTCCCACCTAGAGAGAGAGGATCTTTCCTACAAGCTCCCAGACACTGTGTTCATATCATCTGGGGTACCGTCACTCTTTCTTTTTAATTCCAGCTCCTGCCTCTTTGTGGTAGGGCTGAGAAAATGTTTGGGAATATTCTCCCTAAAGGCAGTCCTTAATCACTGAGTGAAGGGCCCCCTCCCATTGGCTGGGGTAATTCTGAGGCATGTCTATGCACGGTGATCCAGATTTTTCCTGCAGGACGGGGCTTGAGTCACCTGTGGGGAAGCTGGTTTATTAACATACCGTCTATCGGCTGCTTTTCTCCTTTGTATCACTCCTCTCTGTGCTTCTTGTACCTTCCAATAAACTGTTGATGCTTGAACCCTTGGCTCAGAGGCTGCTTTCTGGAGGAACCCAAACCAGTAAACCTGACCAGAAAAATACAGGACCTTTTTGGAGAAAATTGTATTAAAACAAACCAATGGAGACATGGACTGTATTCGTGACTTCAAAGCACTGTAAAACTACCTTTTCTCCCCGATGAACCTTTATAACAGTGCAATTTTAATCACACTCCCAGTAGAATGTTTCAGAAATCTGAAAAATGGATTCCAAAATCACACAATAGATTCAAGGGCACAAACGACGAGAACAATTTTGAGAAAGAAGAAAGAGCAAAGAAAGGAGCCTTGCTTGCCCATAAATCAAGACTAATTCAAAGCTGTAGAAATAAAACCAGCACAGGACGGGCAAGTGGATCAGGGGGAACACGGCAGCCAGAGCCAGAGATGTGCCTGTGGTGATGGAGGCGCCACCCGACAAGGGAGAAGGGGAGGCCTTGGGAAAGTCAGCCATTGCCCGTTTCTACGGAGACAGGAACACAGGAAATGGGCCCCAAGAGTGGCAGAGGTGGCACAGTTTGGGTAAAAGGACCAGTCCGTGGCACTTCTCATTGAGTAATTAGGAGCTCCCTAAGATGCCAGGGCTCGCCCAGCTCTCTGTTCCCTGTGATGTTTCTTGGTTTGACGAAAGTATACCACTCGCATCTCCGGAAGTGGGGGGGCCCGATCGATGACCTGTCACCCTGGTGCCGAGTGCTTCGGGTCAGCAGCTCCCACTCAGCACTTCTGTGATCTCGCAAAGACAGCCCTGCACCTCAGGGTAACAGGAAAGCCTTTCTGGACAGCAGTGTGTCATTAGCTCTGGGGAAGGGGCAGGCGGCATGGACACGAGGAACAGATAGATGCTCCCTTTTCCTGGCCGGGTTGAGAGAGCCATGTGCTATCTGTCACTGGGGGACGCATCCAACCCCCTGACCCCAGACCCAGTTGCAGTGTGACACACACTTCCCACATGCAGGAGCCTCCACTGGGAGACACAAAGTGCCACACTGAGATGGGAACACGCTCACAGTCACAGGTCTAAGCATGATCCTGCCAGGATTGCTCCGGGGACTTCTGGTTGAGACATGGTTTCTCACAACTAAGTGCCATGGCAGGGACTTTTCCTGATGCCAGGAGCTGGTGTGGGTGCAGGGGACACTATGCCCTTAACCCCTCCCCCAAGCATCACGCACGCACACACACACACACACACACACACACACACACACATACACAAACACACACACACACTCTGTGATATGGTAAATTTTGCGTGTCAACTTGGCTTGGCCATGGGGTGCCCAAGATATTTAGTTAAACATTATTTGGGGTGTTTCTGTGAAGGTATGTTTGGATGATATTGACATTTAAATCAGTGGGCTTTGAGTAAAGCAGATTGCCCTGTTTTACTGGGTGGGCCACATCCAATCAGTTGAAGGCCTGAATAGAACAAAAAGACCAGTGTCACATGAGTAAGAGAGAATTCTCCAGCAGACTGCCTTTGGGTTTCATCGCCAACATTGGCTTTTCCTGGTTCTACAGCAGACAGCTTTCAGATCTGAATTACAGCACCAGCTCTGCCAGGGCTCCAGCCTGCCGGCCCACCCTGCAGATTTTGGATTTGGTAACTTCCATCATTATGCGAGCTATTCCCTATAATAAATCTTTATATATATATATATATGTACATATATGTACACATATATATATGTATATATATGTGTGTACATATATATATGTATATGTATATGTATGTACATATATATATGTATATGTATATATATATGTACATATATATATGTGTATGTATATATGTATATGTGTGTGTGTGTGTATATATATATACATACATCCTGTTAGTTCCTTTTCCCTGGAGAAGTCTCTCTCTCTCTCTCTCTGTCTCTCTCTCTCTCACACACACACACACATACATACACACACACACACACACACACACACACACACACACACACATGCAGTTTGCCCCTGAGGCTATACTGTAGAATGAGATTTGACAACATAACTATTTCTACTCCCCTCTCTCCCTCCCCTCCTGCTTCCATTCCTCTGCCTCCCACCTATCCACACAGTCCCTCTGGAGCCCAAGGATGGATAGAGGTAGAGGCAGACTCAGCATCCCAGGAGCAGACCAGGACCCTGGGGCTGACCCTAGAAGACCCATCTGGAGGAGCTTCGTCCCCAGATCATTCCTGGACTTTCTTCCACCTCACTCAGACCTCCTGGAATGTTCCCGGAGGACACTGCTAAATTACCTCTGCTGCCTGGGGGACAATGGAGCCTTAACAAGCTCTGATCCTCTTCTGTACTCTGTACCCCCTCCCTTCATTCCTCCCTCCCTTCTCACTTCCACTCCCCATATGCCTAGGCAATGTAATCATTGCTGTCCTCAGGTCCTTGGGAGCATACTGCTGGGCTTAGTGAGAGGAAGGAGTTATATAAGTCAGGAGCCCAGACTGGGGGTTGGAAACCAGGCCCTGAGGCCACTTCAGCATTCTCAGTCCAGTGACCTTGTACCTGTCACCAAGCAGTGCACTTTTCCTAGCCTGTAAGGGGGGAGAGAGCATAAGATGGTCCCCAAGGATGGGTGTTTGGGGTGTAGAGGAGGGAACACTGGGTGTGCCTGGCATCTGGGGGTGCACAATGAATATGTGCTGAATGTTCTTGAATGATGGGGGTCACAGAAGACTAGATCAGAGACCAGAAGTTTGACTTGTGCCGAATCACTACGTTTCCCTAAATCTCAATTTCAGCAGAAGTAAGTGTCTCAAAAATGACCATCCTGGGAGGCCATACCTGTGAAAAGGCTCATTGCCTCGCAAGGTGGTCTAATTGTCTACTTTAGATGCAGTCCTACAAGAACTTAGACATTCAGGGCCGTATTTTCCCAGTATTGCCTGAGTGTCAGGCCTTGTACTGGACTCAGAGCCACCACATTTCATCATCTTAGCAAGTTGTATGCAGGGCACCTTATAATCAGTGTTTTACAGAGATGGAAGGAGAGACTCAGATGGTGACGTGACCCTTGCAGAGTCACAGAGCTGGAAAATGACTGAGCTGAGATCCAAACATTCATTCATTCATTCACTCACTCATAATTCCTCCAGGCCCTATGCTCAACACTGGGCACACAGTGGTGCATCAGAGTGACAGGGGCTTAGATCTTTCAGTGTTCCATGGCCCCAACCACGTGATCTCTGAGGTGCTATAGCCCCAACACTAGGCCTTATGAGAGCTCTGATCCGAGGACCCGCCGTGGCTCTTGTTCTGGAACAGCTGGCCTCCCCGCTAGGCCAGAGGGAGTCTCAGCAGTCCTTTGGAGTCAGGTTGGGGGACAAAGTAAGCACGTGGTCCATGCAGTATATTCCTGTGGGGTGGGAGCCCAGGACAGGCAGGTTGAAGGAGAAGAGAGAGAAGGCCCCAAGACAAGGCAGGAGGCAGGAGGCAGTCGAGGCTGCTGTCGTGGGGAGAGACGGAGCAGATCTGACCACATGCCTCTCCTTCTTGATCCTTTCAGTGGTTCCCCTTGCTGGAAAGTTAAAGAGCCAGTCCCTTACAAGACTTACAAGGAGTCCCAGATAACTCCTGCCCATCCAAGTCACCCCCAGACTAGGTTAGGACCCCATGCTTTGGGTGAGTCTATTCCAGCAGATTTTATTCCAAGTATCTGATTGTGCATCTGTCTCCAACAGCCCCCAGTTTCTGGGGTCCCTCCAGGGCCCAGACCTTCAGGCCTTAGGTCCCTTGCACACAGTCGGTATTTGAGAAATATTTGCTGAGCGAATGAATGAACACAGAGCTGAGTGAACATTCCTCAGGGGGCTGAGTGTTAGGCCTGGACGCTGGACCCAGAGTAACATGCACCTCACTCTGCATGGATGTTGCCCAGCTCAGGCTCCCAGTGGCCCCCCCCTTCTCTTTCAGAGTCCATAATTAATGTGGCACCCTCAGTAATAAGCATGCACCTCGTGGGCTCCAATCTTTCTCATTAGGTGCTGAGGCAGATTGCTCATCTTCTCTTCCTGGTGCTAATGAATGAATCATGCCGCCCTGCAGATGGCCCTGTGCTGTGCGGGGTTGGGGACGAGGATAGGGGGGTGGGGGGGCACTCCCATTCTTTCAGGGTCTGGTACTAGTGGCCAACGCACAGCCCCCACAGTGAATGGATGTAGGCCCAGAGCTGGTGTCTTTTGGTGGAAGGCAGTCCAGGTGGTGCCCCAGCCCTAATGGGCTTTAGGATAAGACCTCAACCTTCAGTCTAACATTCCAGGCTCTCTCAGCCTTGATCCTGGGCTAGCCTGCTGGGTTGGATCTCTTGTGCTCTGAATCCTGCAGTGCCGGACTCTTGTTTCCTGCAGTGCAGGCATCCTTCCTTCTGCGGGATTTTTCTCTTGCTGTTCCACTTTATCGGTTCCTGTTCCTTGTATGCCTCTCTGATGCTCATTTTGAAAAAGCCTATAAAAGCCGCGCCTCTTCTACGAAGCCTTCCCTGACCACCTTTCTTGCAGAATTCCCCTGTCCTCCTTTTATTCTTTTAATATTTATTTTTAAAATGTTTATTTATTTTTGAGGGAGAGAGCATGAGTGGGAGAGGGGCAGAGAAAGAGAGGGAGACACAGAATCCAAAGCAGCCTCCAGATTCTGAGCTGTCATCGCAGAGCCTGACGTGGGGCTCGAACTCACGAACTGTGACATCATGACCTGAGCCAAAGTCGGACGCTCAACCGACTGAGCCACCCAGGCGCCCCTCATGTCCTCCTTTTATACCCTGCATAGACTCTTCCAGCCCCAGCTCTGTTGCTTTCCCTACCTGTGTCTCAGATTCCTTGTCTTTAAAGGAAAGAAAATCCCTCCACAGATTTTTCATGAAATTTAAATGACCTTCCTTCACTGAACATTTACAAACATCCATTCTGTATTTAGCTCAAAATACACAGGACTAGGTGCAGAGGACAAAAAAAAAAAAAAAAAAAATACAGCTTCACTGTCCAGTAGCTTATAGTCCAGTAGAAAATAACCCAAATAATAATGATAATAATATGGACAATAGCTTCATGTTTATGCTTTCCAGAGCACGTGGCTAAGTGCTTTTACATACAGACAAATATAAAGGAGGTTGTAATACCTAGTAATGAAGTGCTTTCAAATTAGGTAAAGTCACAAATAAATTGAAGATTATCTTGTTATCACTCCTCATCTTTTGATGTCTGTCTGTCCCGGCTCCCCACTTAGGCTGTGAGCTCCACGAATCGGAAGGGGAATCATCCCACTTCCAGGCACGTCAACAAAGTATGTCTCAACCCCTGATGGTGGCTGGTTGGTTAATCTGCTCCCAGAACCGGGAGGATTAGAGGAAGTGTTGCCGGGTCAGAGGTAAACACTCTGGAGGCCCCGTCAAGAAGGCCTTACTGAGGTCACCTTGTGCAGCTCCTGAGATGGGCCATGCCCAGCAGGTGGGGAGCAGTGGTCTACGGTCGAAGGGCTTCAGAGCAGGACCATCTGCTTTTCCTGGTAGGCCCTGAGCTCTGACTCTTGTTTCCTGAATATTCTCTCAGGCTTACTTTCTTCTCCCACATCTTCTGTCCTAAACGTCCTTTGACTGTGAGATTTGTGGCCCATAAGTAAGGCCAAGTGGAGAAAAGGGCGGTAGCCTTCCCCTCCTGATCAGTTGTACCTGCTCTCTCCCAGCACAACCAGCTCCCTGGCTTTCAGCCGCTCTGTTCCACCTGGAACTCATCCACAGGGCGCTGTAGGAAAGGACTGAGCATCAGAAGACCTGAACCTGGCCTCGACTCTGGGGCTGCCCATCCTCCACACCCCAGTTCTGTCTCTGGATCTAGGAAGAGCATCTCCTGTCCTTCCCACCTAAAGGATCATTAGGGAATCAAACAAGACGATGTGTTAAGGGACTTTACACCTGTGTCACGTGAAACTGGGCAGACAGGTTATTATTACCAGCATTTTAAAGAGAACTTTCAGGTTTTGAGTTTTAAAATGGTTTCATTAAGTCTAATGATGACCAAATGGCCCATGGGAAGGAAAGAAACATGGGGACACCAGGACTGTCCAGCCCCATCAAGTGGCACCATACGAATAGGCACAGGTCCTTGGTAAGTCTTTCTACCTTCTGTGTCCCTCTGGGTCAGTGCTGCAGGAGGTGGGAAAGGGCAAGACCAGACTTGTGCCGGGAAAGAGAGAGGCAGGTGGGGAGGTCGCCACAGTGTCTGGCTGGGGGCAGGATGCTCCTTGGGGCCCAGCCAGCCTCTGGGTCACTTCACAAAAGGTCACTGCACCTGCATGGAGAATTTTCCAGCTATTAACAAAGCCACCGAGGCAGTGCATCGGTAAAGTTCAGCCTCTAATCCCCAATTAAGGCACCGGGTCTTAACTGCATCCGGCATCTGCCTGCCAATGGCTATGGTAATTGTTTCTCTCAGGCTCTCTTTCTCTCTCTCTCTCTCTCTCTCTCTCACTTTCCAGGACAGTTTCTAGTGGGAGGGGGTCCTTCCCTCAGGTTCCTGACAACCAGAAATCTCTCTCCAAGGTGATGTCTCAGAGTGTGAGTGGGGAAGCTTCTGGGTTCAGCCTACCTTCCAGTTTTCCCCACTCCCCTGACCCCTTGGCTCCCCTCCCCATCCCTTCAGCAGCCTCACCCTGTATCCCTTATGACCTTAGGCCCCTTATTTGGAATCTACTTTGGCCAGGCACTTTGTAAATGTAATCATTTAATCCTCCAAACCAGCTTTGGAGGAAGAGTGAGCCCCACTTTCACCAGAGGGAGAGCCGGTGGTCTTAGAAGGCCTGACTTGCTCAGGCCCCACAGATGGAAAAGGGCGGTGCTCAGACCTACTCTGGGTCTGTGTGGCCCCAGGCCACCCCATTGTTGGCATGATGTGGGCCCTTCGGGGGCTGGGGCTCGTACAAGGAAGGGCGACCAGATGGCTGTCAAACAGCTCATTACCATAATGACAGCTACAATTTTTGGGCCAGTGGCCTGGCACTTAGTAGATGCTGGGTTTCAGGTTTTACATAAAAGGAGTGTGTTCAGGTACTGTGTGGGCACGGTTAGCTTCACAACAATCCTGCCAAGTAAGTAGCTCTGCCCCCATTTTACAGATGAATAAACTCAGGCATAATGAGGTTTAATTTATTTACAGGGTAAAATACATGATATTTCTGCATCTGTAGGTAGAAAATGGAAAAATATCAACTTCATTCGGCCCAGCTTAATTATAAAGTAGTCAACTCTTTCTTAATTGCAAAATTCCTGCCTTTCCTTACATACAGCATAGCCTTTCTTTTGCAATGTTAAAACTATACAACAAAACAGAAGGGAACTGGTTCCAGGCAGAACAGAACATGAGCCCTTCTAACCTCCTCCCTCAACTTTGGAAGGCCCTTTTCCTACTGTAAGAAGCACTGGCCTGATGTGACTTTCTGGAATAGGGGCCATCCCTAAAGGCTGCTAGGCAAAAGCACACTGACTGGACTTTGGGCTCGGAACAATCACAGCCACATAGACAAACAAACAACTCCCTAAGTAGAAATGCATAGGCATGCCTGAGTAGAGGTTCTTGCATTGCATTGCTTTTGAGATGGGGCAGACTGGAGTCAGGGAGCCCTGAGGAGTGAAAGAGAATAGGCTGGGGTCTTGCCATGTGCCAGACTCTGCAGAATGCATATCCCTCATCAGAGCTCAGCACCTACTTGTAGACATGTGATTGGGATTTGCTTTGATTTCCAGAAGTGGACGACAGTTGGGCCAGACTCATAACACCGCAAAAGTATATGCATTATTCACCAGCCACTCAAAAAATCAGTTTAGGAGGCAAAGAACGTGTTCCCATTTTAACTCCTCATCAGAGTGTCATAGAAGCAAATGACATTAGAGCTTTTGGAATGTCAGAGATTTCCCTCCATTATGCCCTCCATTATGGACAAAGAAATAGACCAAGTCTGTGCCCTGCCTGAGACAATACACTCACTGAGGGTTGGGACCAGATCCTCACTGTCTGACGGAGTGCCTGACTCTTGGGAGGTGCTCAGAAATGTTGACAAAAAACATGGGCAAAACTGTTGACAAAGGGGTAAAAATAGTAGAATGAGATGAGAGATGTCTTTCCCTGGCCCTCCCCATGGCCATCCTCCCCAGCAATGGTGGTGTCTCCCCGAGCACAGATTATCTTGCTTCAGATCGGGTTTCATGTTGTTAATGGGACAAGTCCATTGCAAGTTCTAGTTTGTGGTCTGACCAACTCTAGGGGCTGCGGTAGGCTTCTTCTTTCTTTAGGACAGCGCCGAGACCTGTGTCCTTTGAATTCTGCCCTGGGTCAGCCCTGCCCATCTTCTTTGCCCTGGTCACTGTCTGATGAGGGATACTGGAGACATTGAGCTGGCTAGCACGTATGCTGTCACTGTGTCCATCTACAGTGCAGCTTTGTTGACCTGTGCCCCCCCAACACGGCTAAGTGAGAACCCCCATCCTCCCCAACCCATGCTTTCTCTCTTTCACCCTAAGCCACCATATTGGAATTACCCGTAATACTTAACAAATGCCAACCTGTGTCCCTGCCCCAAGGGTGCACAGCCTGGGCATCAGGAATGTCAAAAGTTCTCAGGTGTTTCTAAGGTGCAGCCAATCCTAAGTAGCTCTGCATAAGCTCCATCATCTCCCCTTCACCTAACACAGTCCTTGGCATTCAAGGAATGTTTGTTGAATGAATAGAGGAAGGAATGATGAAGGAATGGATGACTGCAGGGCTTCCTACCCATGATCAAACAGTAGAATAACTTTAATCTTTTGCAAAACATATGAGCCCCCGGCCCAACACCCCTCCCAGGCTCCATGTGTCTCCATCCCCACCCTTCACGAACTCAGATGCAGCTTGCCTGCCCATCATTTGGGTTTGTGTGCTTTGTAAAAGGTCGGTGATTCTGATGTGCAGCTCTGGTTATGAAAAACGAGGGAGTGAATGAATCGGTGAATGAATGAATGAGACATCTGAGCTAATAGGAAGAGTTTTAGTTGGGACAAAAAAAAAAAACCGAAGAAGGAAAGACAGATGAGCATTCTCTATGGTTTAGGAAATTGATGGGTATCATCCTGTTTCCTTTCACTTGACTGGCAAAATAAACCCCACTTGCTGGGGAAGCAAGTAGTGCTTTCCTCCTTCCTGTGCCTCCTTCTCCTCTCTCTAGGAGAAGCCAGCGATGGCTGGGGAGCAGGAATCTGGCCTTTTCTCTTTGGATTCCAATCACAGGGTGTCACGGTTGCTGCCTTATTGTTAGCACATATATTGGATTGGAAATCGAGGTCACGGTAAGGAAGGGGAAACGAGGAAGGCAGGCGGGAATGAGCCGATTCAGAGTCTGGCGATAAATTCTCTGTGCTCGGCTCAACTCAGCAGGAATTTGGAGCCTCAGTAGCCCTTGAAGGTGTTTAAGCTGCAATCACCAGGGACACTGGGGAGTGACAGAGAAAGTCAGGGATGGTGGAGAGGAAAGAGACCAGCAATGAGCCGGGGCAGGCAGTGTGAAGTCACCTGTTTCGTCTGGCCTGCTGCTCCAGAAGGGGGCACAGCGCCCTCTCTGCCTGCAGGGCCCTCCGCCGCCAGTGACGGATGCGAAGTGATACCGTCTAGGTGCCCAGGGAGCTGCAAACCGCCAACGGCTAGGCTTACAGCAATTTAGAAGGATTAGTAGAAACAGAACAGCATACAAAAAACAACGAAACTGTCTATAGCATCTAAAACTATCAGCGTCTGGTGATATTTTCTGCAATGATGGACACGTTCTATACTGTGCTGTCTAATAAGGCAGACACTGGCTTACAGGTCACGCTTGAAATGTGACAGACAGAACTGTCACATTTCTTACATTTACACATTTCTTACGTTCTCACAAATCTTACGTTTGTTTCACGTGAATGAATTTACTGATTTATTTATTTTTTTTTCAACGTTTTTTAATTTATTTTTGGGACAGAGAGAGACATAGCATGAACGGGGGAGGGGCAGAGAGAGAGGGAGACACAGAATCGGAAATAGGCTCCAAGCCATCAGCCCAGAGCCTGACGTGGGGCTCGAACTCACAGACCGCGAGATCGTGACCTGGCTGAAGTCGGACGCTTAACCGACTGCGCCACCCAGGCGCTCCCTGATTTATTTTTAAATGCTCATTTATTTTATTTTGAGAGAGAGAGAGAGAGAGTGTGAGATTGTGAACGGGGAAGGGGCAGAGAGAGAAAGAGAGAGAGAATCCCAAGCAGGCTCCGTGCTGTCAGCGCAGAGCCTGATGCAGGGCTCAAACTCACACACCGTGAGATCATAACCTGAGCCTAAATCAAGAGTCTGACACTTAACTGAGCCACTCGGGTGGCCCTCATGTGGGTGAATTTAAATGCAAATAGCTGTGACAGCTGGTGGCTGCCTCGTTGGATGGCGCAGGTCTAAATGGCGGAGGAAGGCGCGTGGATCTGTGGTGAGGCAGGGAAAGGAAAGAGGGTCACAGCTCCACCTAGTGTGGGCACAGATGTCAAGCCCCTGTTGTGTGGGGTAGAATCCTTGAGAAAGCACTCTCCCTCACAGTGAGAGCCAGGCTCTCTGAGCTTCTTGGGCTCTTGGGCTAACGCGGTCCTTGTCCCCAGCACCGCAAGGGGAAGCTACCACGGAATCCCGCTACACTCAGGGGAGAGATGATCCTATTTTTCCATTACAATAGTTCTCAAAACCCTTTCTAGAGAGGAGACCCTAAAAGAAAAAGTCTCTCCTGCTGGGCCTGTAACTCAAGGCTGTCAGGCCCCAGACCCCCACCCCGACTCTCAGCCCTGTGAAGCCACCTCTCGGATCAGAAGTCCAGACTCCCCAGAGTCAGATTCTGTTCTTTACTCACCTAGTGGTGTTGAAAAAAAAAAAATCACTTAATTTCTCTCAGACTTATCTGTAAAATGAGGGTGTCTAAAGCCCCAGTGACGCCCAAGTTTCTTTCCAGCTTACAAACACTTTTTCTGGGGCACCTGGGTGGCTCGGTCTGTGGTAAGGTCCCCTCCCTAAGGAAAAATAAAAGCCCTCAAGGCAACCTGGCTATACGTACGTGACAACATTCTTCACGACCTTGTAACATGAGACCACTTAATCAGACTGCATGTTTGTGTGTTACCGTACATAGGAGACAAAGAAGTAAAAAATATATAGAAAACTACTCCACGTGGCATTCGGGGCTCATTTCTTCGGGTACGAGCCCAATGGACCGGTGCCGGCAGGAATAAAGTTGCTTCCTGGAAAGAAAAGCCTGGGTGTCACAACTCTCAGTGTGCGAGAATCCTGCTACAAGTCGGTTGAATGTCCAACTCTTGATTTTGGCTCAGGTCATGATCCCAGGGTCATGGGATCGAGCCCTGCATCGGGCTCTGTGCTGAGTGTGGAGCCTGCTTAAGATTTTCTCTCTCTCTCTCTCTCTCTCTTTCTCTCTCTCTCTGTTTCTTGCTGCCTCCTCCCCCACTCATGCACACCCCCCACCTCTAAAATGAATAAATAAAAAAACCCCAAAGACCCCCGCTTTTTCTAAAGCATTGAACATCCCTCCACTAGACACCAATTGAAGTTAAGAGGACAATGGAATGGCTTCTCTCAGTGCAGCGAGATTTTCTTTCAACCTTAATTGCTCTCAACATTAGCTGTTTTATTTACTAGTGTTATCATCACTATTAGAAAACCTTCTGTTTTCTGCTGTTCAGGCTGGATCACCGGCAGGAAAACCATTGTCAGCCGGGTCTGAGTGAGCAGTGGGCCAGAATCTCACACGCTCTGGCTCTGCAGTCAATGCGGTCCGTAGAGCAAGAGGCAATGGGTGTCCTCTCCCTGCCCTTCTCTATCGTGTCCTTGCTTTATTAGTCCTCCCTCTCCTCTCTTTGCATTTCGCTCTTTCTCCCCCACTCTGTCCACTTCCTCTTTCTCACCTTCTTCCTCTCTCCCATCCCTCGCCCTGCCCCGGCCTCCACCTCCCCGCCACCCCTTCCTGCTCTTACCCAAGTCCTGGGAGCCCTGGTCGACCTGGTTTTGTGCTTTTCCCAAGCCACAGGCGGAACCGCACTTTGGTGGGTGGGAGGGCTAGAGGGTATCCGGAAAGGTCAGAGGCATTGCCTCCGATGCTTTTCAGATGGGCTTCCCTCTCCACCTGCAACAAGAGACCTGCTATGAGAGTGGCTCTTGCTTTCATAACCAAAAAGGAAAGGAAAACCTTCCACCCTGTTATGGACTGAACATTCGTATCCTCACAAAATGTACATGTTGAGGGGCGCCTGGGTGGCTCAGTCGGTTAGGCGTCCGACTTCGGCTCAGGTCATGATCTCGCGGTCCGTGATTTCGAGCTCCGCATCGGGCTCTGTGCTGACAGCTCAGAGCCTGGAGCCTGCTTCAGATTTTGTGTCTCCCTCTCTCTCTGACCCTCCCCCGTTCATGCTTTGTCTCTCTCTGTCTCAAAAAAAAAAAAAAAAAAAAAAAAAAAGTTAAAAAAAAATTAAAAAAACAAAAGTACATGTTGAAACTCTGTCACCCAGTGAGATGGAGGGAGGTGGGGCCTTTGGGAGGTAATTAGGATTAGATGAGGTCATGGGGTGGGGCCCTCATGAATGGGATTAGTGCCCTCTGTAAGAATCACAGAGAACTTGCTTCCCTCTCTCTCTGCCCTATGAGGACACGGGGAGTCAGCCATCTGCAACCCAGAAGGGAGCTCTCAGCAGAGCGAGACCATAGCGATACCCTGGTGTTGGACTCATAGCCTCCAGAACTGTGAGAAATAAGTTTCTGTTGGTGATGAGCCACCCTACAGGGCTGGGAGTCAAAGGCGGGGAGGGTATCCCCTGTCCTCCAGTTCCTCGAACTCAGGGAGCCTCACCTAACAGAGGGAGGCAGGGGCGGGATGCAAATCTGGAGACCTTCATCAAGGGAGCCCTGAAATCGTCTGCCTGAAATTCTGGGTTTCTCAGCCTGGCCGTCTCTCTGTCTGGATGACCTCGTTGAGGCGGCTGCGACTTGACCTAGAGACCTGAGAGTTTGCGTCTCACGTGTGCCCCTCATCTCCTTCCCCTACACCGGGATGGCGAGAGGAAAGCCCTGGCTCACAGAGACTGTGCTCACACCAAAGTTGGAGGATGTGCTCAGCTCGGTCATGCTCACTTGCCGCCCCAGCCCCTGCCACCCTCACTCTACAAGGAAGCTGCTTCACAGAGATGAGACTTGGGTCTCCAGTTGTCTTTGGGGCAAAGGTTTCCCTTTCAAGTCCTATTCCACTTTGTCAGGCATAGCTGAGAAGCAGGGGAGGGGAAGAGGACCTTGAACTTGTTTCTCTAAGTCTGCAGGGCCAGTCTGGGGAGTGAAGCAAACCCTCAGTTCCTGACCAGTGCCACCACTTCCTAGCCTTGTATCCCCCCAAGGCTCACTGTTTTCATCTGTAAAATGTGAATGGAACACCTCCTTCACAGGGGGTCTTATGAGGGTTGAAGGGATAATGGATGCCCTTTTTTATTGGACAATGGACGGTGGTCTGGTTAGCCTGGAAGCTGGAGGATGGGCTCGATGAGCTCTTGAATGACTGCCTTGCTTGGAAATCTCCAGAAAAACTTACGTGAGTCCAGATGTGACCTTGCAATTGGCCAAGGTTAGTGAGGTTTACCAGCTCGTTACTGGCGTGGCTGACAAAGCAACAGGGCCCTCAAGCAATTCTGAGACAGTCAAGGGAAGGTGCCAGTAATGGGCATCTCTTAGCATCCGGAGCAAGTTTCTCAGGCATCACGCATCAATTTCCAGCAGGCTTCTGCTGATTTGGTTTTCACGGTGGTGTGGTGTGGAGCCGCTGTCGCTGAGGCCCTGGGAGGAGGAGAACAAAGGGAGCATTGTCACATTTGAGTAATGTCACACTCAGCCAGGAACAAAGGCACTTGTTATGCAATAGACATAATGGGAAGGGCCAACCCAAGGCAGCAGCCTTGAATTGCAGAGCCAGGGAGCAATGATTTCACCAAGGGAGATAAAACCAGACTAATTTCAGCTTCCAGCTTCAGGTAATGGGAGGGAAATGGCCAAGCCTACAGAGACTGGCCAACCTTCCAGAAGACAGTTGTTCCCAATGACCGCCCACCGGGGTCACTGAGGCATTAACACAGAACTGAAGGGGATAGACAAAGGAACACAGGACTGTGAAAGAAAGGTGGGTGACAGGCCAGAGTAGAGTGCTCAGGAAGCCAGTGACGTTGAAGACCAGAGCTGATGTGGATGCCAGGAGAGTCCGAGCTCCCAGCACGAGTGACGGGAGGCACCCTCCAAACTCCAATCCTGCAGCAGAAGCTGTCTGTCCCTTCCTCTGTCATCTTTACGGTGATGAAGGGTGATGGGAGACCGGGGACAAGGCACAGGCTGGCTCACGATTAGGGCAGAGTTGTTACAAGCCCCCTGAGATTGAGACATTTTTATGGAGGACAGGAAAGATGGTCCACAGTCCTGTGAGGAGTGGTTTCTTCAAAGAAGCGTGACTTCCTGTGTTCTGCTTCAATCGAGGAAAGCGTTTAGCAAAGCAGTAAAATTGCCACTGAGATTGCCACAGGGTGGTGAGCAGTAGGGGAGGGATGTCCAGGGGCTTCAAGGCACAGGAGGTTTGCTTTCTGTCTTGGAGGGCCAGGAGTAGCTCGTCCAGTATAAGGGGATACACAAAGCACCTCTGAGTCACAGGTTCTCCAATCTTCTATCCGCTGGTGTGCCCTCTGCTGCCTCACCCACCCAGCCAGACTCAGCCTCTGTGGTAGGGGCGGGCGACTCAGCAGCCACGCGGCTTCTCAGAGCAGAGCACGTTGTATCTAAGTATCTCCAAGGCTGATCTGCATGCACATGAGGGTTATCACTTTCTGATTTTCAGAAATAACATTTTGAATAGTATGATTTTGCCTGCTTCCTCACTCTGTGAAACAAGCCAGCCTTCTTTCCCTCTTTATGTCCTTGTCTGTTTCTCTCTCTCTCTCTCTCTCTCTCTCTCTCTCTCTCATGCACACACTACAATAAGAACCTAGCCCTGGACCAGATACCTAAACTTGATCCTCAAATCCTGATGTCTTCATTGGCACAGTGTACCCACGAGCCATTTGCATAGGTGAATCAAGACCAGTTATTACGGGGACACGGTTGTGATGTGTTCTTTCCCTGGCTTCCTGCCATCTGAGCTGTCTAAGGGCTTTATTCCTCAGCTGCATGCAGAAGAACCAGAAGGAGCTTCCAGAGTTGTGGAGCAGAGAGCAAGGTTGGCAGAAGCAAGTTTCTCCCTTTGTCTATTTCCAGAAAAGACTAGGGAAATACTGTAGGCATGACAACAGTGGTCACCACAACCGAGCACCTGCGATGATTGGGTGCGTACAGAGAGGTAATAAGGACAGTGTCCTGAGCATCTATGGTACGTGTTTCATATACACCATTGCATTTACTCTTCTCATCAAACCTGATTTTACAAAAGACAAAATAGGACAAGGCATCTGCCCAGCCTCACAGGGAGTGGGACAGCCAGAATTTCCAAACTCAGACTATGCTGGTTCTAGAATCTTCCCTCTTGTTTACCCACCCACTGTTCCTTGTTCTGCTGGTCCCCTAAGATGTGGATTTTCAATGAACAAGTCCCAGTTTCTTCACCAGACCTGAACCCCAGCTCAGTTTCTACTCCTACTGTTTTCAGCTGTCAGGAGGAACTGATGAGCCCATTTCATTCCCTCGACTTACCTTTCTGGGCTGACTGTTGGGTGCTTCCTTGCTTCGACCATCCAACCTGAGGGTAAGCAGCCTCAGCCAGGCCTGGGTGCCCACCCTCCCTCTCCTAAATGGCTAAAGGTGCAGGAACGTGCCTGGAGGATGAGGTGGCCTGTCCATAGTGACACTCTCAGCAGAGGGATGACCTCTTTCATTAAAAACAACAACAAAAACTATGTCTTTATTATAAAAGCAAAAATACTCTTCATAATATAGGTTTTGTTGAAGCACAATACAGGGCAGAGGCTAAGAGTGGAGGTGGGGGGAAATAATATAGATTTACCTCATTCAAATAACAGCACCATAGATTCAACAGACAAACCACCACTGAGCCAACCATCCCCTACTGAGGGGCAGTCAGGCCATTTCCAGGTTCTTTGTCACTACAAACAGGAGTGAAATAAGCAAATACATACTGATATGCTGGTGCTTTGTAAGAGAGAATCTCCAACATAGAATTTCCAAGCCCACATGTAGGGCTGTGGTGTGTGTGTGTGTGTGTGGTCTAAATGCCATTGTTACCCTGATGATTGCTTCATCTGAAGCTATGTGATCCTTTCTGTGGGATTACTTAGTCACGGAACTCCTAGGAATGGAGATACTGTTTGTAATGGAATTGACTGTTCTCTGTTCTAAGAGAACATTTTTGAAATGCTCTCCTTCCTTCCCAACGTTTGAAAAGTTTCAAGCATACAACCAAGTTGAAAGAGCTTTACAGTGAACTTGGCATCTGGAGTCTTCTCCTCATTAATATTTGTACTGTATTTGTTTTACTACATTCCTGTCTATCCAAACTCCAACCATCCATCAATCCAGCAGCATCAGCTTCCCAGGGTATCTATAACAAGTATCTCACACTGGGTGGCTTCAACAGATAAGAGTTTAGTGTCTCACTGCTCTGGAGCCTAGGAATCTATAGTCAAGGTGTTAGTGGTGATGGTTTCTCTGAGGGAAGAATCTGTTCCAGACCGCTCTCTTTGACTTGTAGATGGCCGTCTTCTCTCTGTGTCTCTTCATACCATCTTCTCTCAATGCATGTCTGTCCCTGTGTCCAAATCTCCTATTTTTTAATAGGACGTCAGTTATATTGGATCAGGGCCCATTCTGATGACCTCATTTTAACTTGATTATTTCTGTAAAGACTCTGTCTCCAGACAAAGTCACTTCTGAGGTACTGACGGTTAGGACTTTAACCTAAAAATGTTGGTGGGGGGCGCCTGGGTGGCGCAGTCGGTTAAGCGTCCGACTTCAGCCAGGTCACGATCTTGCGGTCCGTGAGTTCGAGCCCCGCATCAGGCTCTGGGCTGATGGCTCGGAGCCTGGAGCCTGTTTCCGATTCTGTGTCTCCCTCTCTCTCTCTGCCCCTCCCCCGTTCATGCTCTGTCTCTCTGTCCCAAAAATAAATAAAAAAACGTTGAAAAAAAAAAAAAATGTTGGTGGGACACAATTCAACCCCTAGCACCAACTTATATTCTGATACATTTCAAAGTAAATTTCAGACACCAGTATATAGTCCCCTAAATTCTTCAGTGAGCATATCATAGAGTAGAATTCTATATATTTTATATTTTTAATACAAAATTTACATATAATAAAATGTTCAAATTTTTTTAAAATTTATTTATTTTGAGAGACACAGATGCATGTGGAGGAGGAAGGGAGGGAGGGAGGCAATGAGAGAGAGAGAGAGAGAGAGAGAGAGAGAATCCCAAGCAGGCTCCGTGCTGCCAGCATAGAGCTCAATGTGGGGCTTGAACCCATGAAGCCACAAGATCATGACCTGAGCTGAAACCTAGAGTCAGATGCTTAACCAACTGAGCCACCCAGGCACCCCAAAATTCTCAAGTCTTAAGTGTACATAGGGAGTTTTGACAAATGTAAACCCTAGTGTAACTGAAACTTCTACAAGATGTAGAACATTACCAACATTCCAGAAAGTTCCCTCATGCCCCTTTCCCTCCCTTCCCTACCCACATAAGTATATTTTAATTTTTAAATATATATTACCAGTTGACTTTCTAAAATGCTGGCAGAAATTTACAGCCCCACCAGTAATGGATTAAATGCCCATCACTCCACTTCCTCAGTTGTTATATTAGTAATAACAAGAGCTAACATTATGGGCTGCCTATTTTGTTCAAGACACCATTCCCAGCTTTATTTTTCTAAATGCTCTTTTCTTTCTCACAACAATCGTGGGAAGCTGTGAGTTTCACTCTCATTTTAAAAATGAAGAGACTTAGGCACAGAAAGGCTTAAGGTGATACAACTAGTAATTTGAGATTTGAGTCAAGTTATTTTTGAAAATTGATACTCTTTAATCTATATTTTGCCAATCTTTAACTTGAGTTTCCATTACCTAATGAGATTGAAAGTTCATTGGTCCTTTGGATTTTCCCTTCTGTAAATTAACAGTTTCTGTCATTTGCTCATTTTCCTATTGTGCTGTTGGTCTGCTGCATCAGTTTGTAAGACCTCTCTGTATATTAAGGATATTAACTCTATAATATATCATCCTAAATATTATTGTATACTATTTCTTTTCATTTCTCTTATGGTGTCTTTGTCATAAACTAAAAAGAAAAAATTTATATAGCTAAATGACCCATCTTTTTCTGTGTCCCTATATGACTATTGTGTTTTTAGTATTTTCTTCTAAAGGTTCTGTGTTCCTCTTATAAATCTTATTCCCCAATATTTTACAGTTTTTGCCCCTTTTGGGAATGGGTCTTTTGTTTTCATTTCTGTTTCTCACTGATTTTGTTGAGTACAAAGAAGAGAAAGTGATTTTTATGTATTTTTCTTATTATCTTATATCTAGTCATCATAACGAGTTATCAGTTAAAGAAGTTTTTTTTATTTTTTAAAAATGGAGTCCCTTGGGGCTTTTAGCTATAAAAGCACTGCAATTTCAAACAAGTTGTGTCTCTTCTAATATTTATGTGGGTTATTTAATGGGGGGGGGAGCATTAGCTAGTTCTCCCAAATAATATTTAATAATGTTGATCATAGCCTTGCCTTGTTCCTGGGTTTAATGGAAATAGCTTAGAATTTCAGTTTAGCATAAAGTTCACTATTGTTTTAGATATTCTTTTTATGTAGAAAACAATGCATAAAATGTATGACATATATGCAAATAATAAAGCATTATAACAAAATGAATACCTGTGAACCCGCCAACTACTTAAGAACTACAAAGTGGTTTTGGGACGCCTGGGTGGCTCAGTGGGTTAAGCGGCTGACTTCGGCTCAGGTCATGATCTCACAGTTCGTGAGTTCGAGCCCCGCGTTGGGCTCTGTGCTGATAGCTCAGAGCCTGGAGCCTGCTTTAATTCTGTGTCTCCCTGTCTCTCTGCCCCTTCCCTGCTCATGCTGTGTCTCTCTCTGTCTCAAAAATAAATAAACATTAAAAAAATTAAAAAAAAAACTACAAAGTGGTTTTGATTTGTATTTCCCTGTTGAGGAGTGACATTGAGCATCTTTTCATGTGCCTGTTGGCCATCTGCATGTCTTCCTTAGAGAAGTGTCTATTCATGTCTTCTGCGCATTTCTTCACTGGATTATTTGTTTTTCAGGTGTGGAGTTTGGTGAGTTCTTTATAGATTTTGGATACTAGCCCTTTGTCCAATATGTCATTTGCAAATACCTTTTCCCATTCCATCGGTTGCCTTTTAGTTTTGTTGATTGCTTCCTTTGCAGTGCAGAAGCTTTTTATCTTCATGAGGTCCCAATAGTTCATTTTTGCTTTTAATTCCCTTGCCTTTGGAGATGTGTCAAGTAAGAAATTGCTGCGGCTGAGGTCAGAGAGGTTTTTTCCTGCTTTCTCCTCTAGGGTTTTGATGGTTTCCTGTCTCACATCCAGGTCCTTTATCCATTTTGAATTTATTTTTGTGAATGGTGTAAGAAAGTCGTCTAGTTTCATTCTTCTGCATGTTGCTGTCCAGTTCTCCCAGCACCATTTGTTAAGTGCCAGGCCCAGTGGCTAAAATGAACAAATCAGGAGACTATAAATGCTGGAGAGGATGTGGAGAAATAGGAACCCTCTTGCACTGTTGGTGGGAATGCAAACTGGTGTGGCCACTCTGGAAAACAGTATGGAGTTTCCTCAAAAAATTAAAAATAGATCTACCCTATGACCCAGCAATAGCACTGCTAGGAATTTACCCAAGGGATACAGGAGTGCTGATGCATAGGGGCACTTGTACCCCAATGGTTACAGCAGCACTTTCAACAATAGCCAAATTATGGAAAGAGCCTAAATGTCCTTCAACTGATGAATGGATAAAGAAGTTGTGGTTTATATATACAATGGAATACTACTTGGCAATGAGAAAGAATGAAATATGGCCCTTTGTAGCAACGTGGATGGAACTGGAGAGTGTTATGCTAAGTGAAATAAGTCCTACAGAGAAAGACAGATACCGTATGTTTTCACTCTTATGTGGGTCCTGAGAAACGTAACAGGAGACCATGGGAGAGGGGAAGGGGAAAAAAAGTTACAGAGAGGGAAGGAAGCAAACCATAAGAGACTCTTAAAAACTGAGAATAAACTGAGGGTTGATGGGGGGTGGGAGGTAGGGGAAAGTGGGTGATGGGCATTGAGAAGGGCACCTGTTGGGATGAGCACTGGGTGTTGTATGGAAACCAACTTGACAATAAATTTCATATTAAAAAAAAAAGAACTACAATGTGACCAATTTTATTTGCTCTGTCTCTTCTCTCTCTGGTAGCCTATTCCCTCCTTCCCCAGCTCCAAAAGATAACTCCTAATTTGGTGTTGCTTTCAGGAAATTACTCATTTAACTATGATTGTATTTCTTTATTCCTTATTATCAATTTAATTAGGAATAGATGTAAATATCACATGTTTTTTCAGAATCTGTTGTCACAACCACTTGGTTTTTCTCTTCTGATTAATTGAAGCTAAACATTAATAGATTTCTAGATGTCGAACCTGTGTTCATATTCCTGGAATAGTCCCTACTGAGGACTGTGATGTACTGAGTCTTTTTATACCAGTGAGAAGTTTTATTTGCTATTGTTGCATTTATAACTTTTATGTCTTTCTTTTTTTAATTTATTTTTAATTTTTTAAAATTTACATCCAAGATAGCATATAGTGCAACAATGATTTCAGGAATAGATTTCTTAATTCCCCTTACCCATTTAGCCCATCCCCCCTCCCACAGCCCCTGCAGTAACCTCCTGTCAGTTCTAGCAGTTTTTTGGTGGAATCTTTTTGGTTTTCCAAATAAAGTATCATGTCATCTGTGAAGAGTGAAAGTTTGACCTCCTCCTGGCCAATTTGGATGCCTTTTATTTCTTTGTGCTGTCTGATTGCTGAGGCTAAGACTTCCAATACTATGTTGAATAACAGTGGTGAGAGTGGACATCCCTGTCTTGTTCCTGACCTTAGGGGGAAAGCTCTAAGTTTTTCCCCATTGAGGATGATATTAACGTTGGGTCTTTCATATATGGATAGCTTTTATGATCTCAAGGTATGATCCTTCTATCCCTACTTTCTTAAGAGTTTTTATCAAGAAAGGATGCTGTATTTTGTCAAATGCTTTCTCTACATCTCTTGAGAGGATCATGTGGTTCTTGTCCTTTCTTTTATTGATGTGATTAATCACAGTGATTGTTTTGTGGATATTGAACCAGCCCTGCATCCCAGGTATAAATCCCACTTGCTCATGGTGAATAATTGTTTTAACATATTGTTGGGTCCCGTTGGCTAATATCTTGTTGAGGATTTTTGCATCCATGTTCATCAGGGAAGTTGGTCTATAGTTCTCCTTTTTAGTTGGGTCTTTGGTTTTGGAATCAAGGTAATTCTGGCTTCGTAGAAAGAGTTTGGAAGTTTTCCTTCCATTTCTATTTCTTGGTACATCTTCAAGAGAATAGGTGTCAACTCTTCCTTAAATGTTTGGTAGAATTCCCTGGAAAGCCATCTGGCCCCAGACTCTTGTTTTTTAGGAGATTTTTGATTACAAATTTGATTTCTTTACTGGTATGGATCTGTTCAAATTCTCTATTTCTTCCTGTTTTGGTTTTGGTAGTGTATATGTTTCTAGGAATTATTCCTTTACTTCCAGATTGCCCATTTTGTTGGCATATAATTGCTCATAATATTCTTCTATTATTGTTTGTGTTTCTGCTGTGTTGGTTGTGATGTCTCCTCTTTCATCCTTGATTTTATTTATTTGGGTATTTTACTTTTTCTTTTTGATCAAACTGGCTAGTGGTTTATCAATTTTGTTAATTCTTTCAAAGATCCAGCTTCTGGTTTCATTGCTCTGTTCTACTGGGTTTTGTTTTGTTTTTTTTTTTTTTTGGTTACAATAGCATTGATTTCTGCTCTAATCTTTATTATTTCCTGTCTTCTGCTGGTTTTGCATTTTATTTGCTGTTCTTTTTCCAGCTCTTTAAGGTTTAAGGTTAGCTTGTATATCTGAGACTTTTCTTCCTTCTATAGGAAGACCTGGATTGCTGTTTACTTCCCTCTTATGACTACCTTTGCTGTGTCCCAGAGGTTTTGGACTGTGGTGTTATCATTTTCATTGGCTTCCATGTACTTTTTAATTTCCTCTTTAACTTCTTGGTTAGTCCATTCATTCTTTACTAGGATGCTCTTTAGTCTCCAGGTGTTTCCTACCTTTCCAAATTTTTTCTTATGATTGATTTCGAGTTTCATGGTGTTGTGGTCTGAAAATATGCATGGTATGATCTCTATCTTTTTTTACTTGTTGAGGGCTGCCCCAGTATGTGATCTATTCTGGGGAACATTCCATGTACATTGGTGAAGAATGTATATCTGTTGCCTTAGGATGAAATGTTCTGAATATATCTGTTAAGTCCATCTGGTCCAGTGTGTTATTCAAAGACATTGTTTCCTTGTTGATTTTCTGTTTAGATGATCATTGCATTGCTGTAAGTGGGGAATTGAAGTCTCCTACTATTGTGGTATTATTATCAATGAGTTTCTTTATGTTTGTGATTAATTGATTTATATTTTAGGTGCTCTCACATTTGGAACATAGATGTTTACAATTGTTAGGTGTTCTTGGTGGATAGACCCCTTAATTATGATATAATGCCCTTCTTCATCTCTTGTTACAGACTTTATTTTAAAGTCTAGATTATCTGATATATGTATGGCTACTCCAGCTTTCTTTTGGTGACCATTAGCAAGATAGATAGTTCTCCATCCTTACTTTGAATCTGAAGGTGTCTTTAGGTCTAAATTGGGTCTCTTGTAAACAGCATATAGATGGATCTTGTTTTCTTATCCATTCTGTTACCCTATGTCTTTTGGTTGGAGCATTTAGTCCACTGATGTTTAGAGTGAGTACTTACAGATATGAGTTTATTGCCATTATGTTTCTTGTAGATTTGGAGATTCTGGTGGTGTTCTCTGGTCCTTTCTAGTCTTTGTTGCTTTTTTTCCCCATCTTTTGTCTCCCTCAGAGAGTCCCCCTTAAGATTTCTTGCAGGTCTGGTTTAGTGGTCACAAACTCCTTTAATTTTTGTTTGTCTGGGAAACTTTCAATCTCTCCTTCTATTTTGAATGACAGCCCTGCTGGATAACGAATTCTTGGTTGCAGATTTTTCTGATTCAGCACATTGAATATGTCCTGCCACTTCTTTCTGGCCTGCCATGTTTCTGTGGATAGGTCTGCTGTAAACCTGATCTGTCTTCCCTTGTAGGTTAATTTCCCTTGCTGCTTTCAGGATTCTTTCTTTGCCTGAATATTTTGTGAATTTGACTATGATATGCCTTGTTGATGGTCAGTGTTTGTTGAATCTTATGGGAA
Organism: Panthera pardus; assembly: GCF_024362965.1. NCBI lineage: Eukaryota > Metazoa > Chordata > Mammalia > Carnivora > Felidae > Panthera > Panthera pardus. The sequence continues at coordinate 103,589,304 of NW_026526677.1, forward strand.
TCCTCTGTGCTTCCTGGATTTTGAGGTCTGTGTCTTTCCCCAGGTTAGGAAAGTTTTCTGGTATGATTTGTTCACATAACCCTTCTACCCCTTTTTCTCTCTCTTCCTCTTCTGGGGCCCCTATGATTCTGATATTCTTCCTTTTTAACAGGTCACTGGTTTCTCTAACTCTTAAATAGTGCTCTTTTGCCTTAGTCTCCCTCTTTTTTTCTGTTTCATTATTCTCCATAAGTTTGTCCTCTATATTGCAGATTCTCTGTTCTTCCTCATCCATCCTTGCCACCATGGCACCCATTTGAGATTGCAACCCAGTTATAACATTTTTTATTTCATCCTGACTAGCTTTTACTTCTTTTATCTCTGCAGAGAGGGATTCTAATCTATTTTTGACCTCAACTAGTATTATTATTATCATGATTCTAAATTGTGGTTCAAACATCTTGTTTGTATCTGTGTTGATTAAGTCCCTGGCTGTTGTTTTCTCCTGCTCTTTCTTTTAGGGTGAATTCCTTCATTTCATCATTTTGAAGGAAGAAAAGGAATTAATAAGGAAAAAAAAATTCAAGTTAAAAAATTAAAAACAACACACACATACACACACACACAAATCAAGTAAATGATGCTAGCTCCTAGGTGTGTTTTGGTCTGGTTATTGAAATGAGCTTGATAGATTAGAGAAAAAAAGGGAAGAAAAAAAGAAAAAAAAAGAAAAAGAAGAAAAAGAAAGGAAAACATTTGAAAATTTGTGAAATGTATACAATGAAATAGAATGATGGAAGTAAAATAGAATTTGAAAAGTTTACAAAAAAGAAAAAATATAGTAGAAAAAATAAAGGAAAAATATATACATTTTTTTAACATTTATTTATTTTTGAGACAGAGAGAGACAGAGCATGAACGGGGGAGGGTCAGAGAGAGGGAGACACAGAATCTGAAACAGGCTCCAGGCTCTAAGCTGTCAGCACAGAGCCCGACGTGGGGCTCGAACTCACAGATCGCGAGATCATGACCTGAGCTGAAGTCAGCCGCTTAACTGACTGAGCCACCCAGGCGCCCCTAAAGGAAAATATTTTTAATAAAAATTGAAAAGAAAAATAAATTTTTTCTCTTTATTCAAGAAAAAGAAAAGAAAGAAAAGAGAAAAAAAGAAAATTGAACAGATGGACCAACGAACAGACTGAATTACAATTGAAATTACATAGTTTTCCCCTAGAAGTCAAACTATGAAGAATTTTATAGTCCGTAAACTAAGCAGGTGGAGAGATCTGTGGTGTTCCTGGAGAGTAAGGTTGCTCAGTTGGGCGGGGCTTGGTGTAATGGCTCTGTCCTCCACTAGATGGCGCTGCTTAGTATACTGGGGTGGATCATTGTGGTGCTTGTAGGTGTGTATGCGCATGCGCGGGAGGTGCAAAAATGGTGTCACCCAGCTACCCAGCCTCCAGTATGGAAACTCTGTGCTCTCCTCGACCAGCAATCACGCACCCGTCCTTGGTCTCCAGCTTTCTTCCACTGCCTGCTTTTACACTGTCCGTGACCAAGCCATCAGGTTGCCAGGCGGCCCATCCTTACTGAGTTTTATGTCAGATGCAGCTCTGTGTCCTGACCCCTCACTTCTGAGGGACTGCGGCTTTGACCCGTTCTGCCGCTCAGCTGGGGGTTCTCAATCGAGCACTGGCCAGGTGCCGACCTCACCCAGGAACTTTCGCGGGACCATGCTGTTGCTGCTGCCGCTGCCCAGAGACTGCAGTCGGGTGCCAGCCTGCCCCAGAAAAAGTTGACGCGATCATGTAGCAGCAGCATTTCAGGGATTATGGAAAATCACAACACACACCTGGCACCAGGCTTCAGTCCCGACAACCTTGTTTCAGCACCAGCAAATGTGGTTGTGCTCCCGGGTCCACTGGGGCCTTTGCCTGCGGGCACACAGCCTCTACCCAATGTCCTCCGAGCAGGGAAACCACCTTTCCCCCATGTGGCCTGAAGACCCCAGACTTCACTCTGCTCCTGGGGATTCGCCCTTCTCACCAGACCACCACCAGGTATCGAGCTGCGCCATTTCAGACTCTGCGTTTCCCCTGTTTATAGCGTCTTCATGGAATTCAAACCCTCTCCTTTCTCCCTTTTTGGCGGCTGTTTCCACTTTTTCACTTTCTCTCCAGCTGCTTTTGGGGGAAGGTGCTTTTCTCACACTACCTCAGCAAGCAAAGCGGCTCCCTGCCCTCCGTGGCTTCTGTCTCCCCCAGTTCACCTCTCCGCGCCATGTACCTGCTGGGTTCTGTGTTTCAGGTTGTGCAGATTGTTGTGTCAATCCTCAAGTCAGTTTTCTAGGTGTGCAGGATGGTTTAGTGTTGGTCTGGCTGTATTTTATGGATACAAGACAAAAACTTCTATGCTGTTCTCCCATCTTGGCTCCTCCCCCTATGTCTTTCTTTATAAGTGAGATTAGTCAATATTTTAATGTCCTACTTTGGTATGAAGTTCAACTAGCTTTATTGGTTCTAAAATAAGTTAGAAAATTTCCACTTTTTCAATGGTCTGGAATATTTAAAATAACATAGAAATGATCAGGTTTTAAATGTTAGATAGAACTTGCCTGTAAACACATCTGGATCTGGAATTGTTTTTAATGGTACATCTTTAGTTGTTTTTCCAATTTGTTATACAATTATTGTCTGTTCAGATTTCCTTTCTCTCTTTCGGCCAGTTTTGGGGTTATTATTTGACTAGAAAAATCATCCACTTCCTTTAGAGTTTCAGCTATGTTGCACATAATATCAACTTACTGTATATATTGTATATCTGTGGTCACTTATATCCTTTTTTCCCTAGTATTGTGTACATTTACTTTTTCTGTTTTGTCCTTAATGAATGATGCAGCAATTATTTTATTTCATGATTTTTTCCCCCTAAAAACCCCAGGGGTGCCTGGGTGGCTCAGTCAGTTAAGTGTCTGCCTCTTGAGCTGGCTCAGGTCATGATCTCATAGTTTGTGAGTATGAGCCCTGTGTTGGGCTCTGGGATGACAGCGCAGAGCCTGCTTGGATTCTCTCTCTCTCCTTCTCTCTCTGCCCCTCCCCTGCTTGCACACACTCTCTCTCAAAATGAAGAAACTTAAAAAAAAAAAAACCAGCCTTCTGGCTTCGTTTACTCTTCTAATTTATTTTTGCTGTTCTCTGTTTCATTAATTTAAACATGCATTGTTATTACTTTTTCTAACCTCTTTTGGTTTATTTGTTATATCCAATTTTTTAAGTTGAATACTTACCTAATTTATTTCCAATTTCATTAATAGTAAAAGGGGAAACTTAAGACCCTTAAAATTTCTGTAAGTAGATTTAGCTATGCTGGATACATTTTGATATGTAGTATTTTCTTTTTGATTATTTCCCATTTATAATTTAAATGTAGTCATTATTTAAGAAACTAATGACTGTATCTGAAATTATAAACACATACTTTACTTTCAGTTAGGTGTTACTGCTATTAGGGTTTTATTTGGGAAGGAGGCTATTGTTTATTGTTGATTTTTGGACTTTTAAAGATTCTGGTCAGAGAATATAGCCTATTACAAGCCTTATGTTTTGTAATTTTTAAATTTTTAAAAATATTTATTTTTGAGAGAGACAGTGAGATCGAGAAAGAGAGAAAGAGAGAGAGAAAGAGAGATAGTGTGAGCTGGGTAGGGGCAGAGAGAGAGGGGGACACAGAATCCAAAGCAGGCTCCAGGCTCTGAGCGGTCAGCACAGAGCTCAATGTAAGGCTTAAACTCACCAACCGTGAGATCATAACCTGAGCCGAAGTCAGATGCTCAACCACTGAGCCATCCAGGCACCCCATGTTTTGTAATTTATTAAGCTTTGCTCTGTCCCAAATGCATGATGAATTTTTGTGAATGATTTTTTGAAGGTTGAATCAGCCTTGTGTTTTTGCATTAAACCCTACTTTTTCGTGATATACATCTTTCTATAAATTGTTGAATTTGGTGTCTAAATTTTTTGGGAAATGTTTGCATCTGTGTTCAGGAGTGAAATTTGTTTATGATGCTCCTTTCTTTTAATATTTCTGTCAGGTTTGGATATCAAGATTATATGCGAGTTGGGAAGTGTTCATTTTTTTTTTTTTTTTATTATTCCTTGTGATTTTAAAAAGAGTCAAGTGTTTCTTCCATAAATTGTTGGTCAACTAGCTGATAAACCATCTGGAATGGGGGTTTTGCATGTAGAATTCTTCTTCTACTAATTCAGTTTCTTTAATTCTTACTTAGAATTATTTAGCTTTTCTTCATAATTTATTTAATTGAATTCTATTGATGGAAATGTTAATTGCTTTCAGTTTTCACTATTACAAGGGATGCTGCAGTGAACACGTTTCTACAAGTATTTTGCAAAGATACGTATTTTTATAAGATACACTCTTATAAGAGGAATTGCTGGACCACAAAGTATGAACAGTTTTAGCTGTGTTTGGTTTGCTATCAGATCCTCTCCTGAAGAATAGCATTGGAGACAGAAATGCCCTCAGTGTTAGTTATTTATTGTGGGTAGCAAATTACCATAAGGCTTGATGGCTAAAAATAATTCTAAACACTTACTATCCTCACAGTTTCTGTGAGTCAGAAATTTGGGAATGGCTTAGTTCGGTGGTCCTGACTTGGGATCTCTCAGGAGATGGTCATCAAGATGTTAGTCTGGGCTGTGCATCTGAAGGCTTATGCTGAGTGTGAAGGATCCACTTCCAAGATGGTGCACTCATATGGCCAACAAGTTGGTGCCAGTGCTTGGTAGAAGACCTCAGTTTCTCCCCCCATTGTGGATTCACCACAGACTGCTTGAATATTGTCACAACATGGCAGCTGAGTTCCCCAGAATGAGCAATGAGAGAGAGACAGACAGACAGAGAAGGAAGCAGCAATGCATTTTGAACTGGCTTTAGAAATCACACACCATCTGCCACAGTCTATTCTTTAGAAGCAGGTCACTGATTGATTCTGGCCCACACTGAAGAGAAAGGGAATTAGACTCCACCTTCTGAAGGAACAAGTGTCAAAGAAATTGTGGGCATATTTTAAAACCATTATAGCCTCTCTGTAAGCCTAATTTAAGTGGATTGATCTCCTTGGCATAAGCCTTCAAAAAAATGTTTTTAAGGAGAAGTTCTCAGCCCATCGAAGGCATGGAGGCAAATGGAATCAGCGGGTGAGGGTGTGGAACTGGGGCTACAAACTGTCAAGCGCCTGCTGCCCTTAGTGTCCAGTGTCCAGTGTCCTCAGTATCCTGACTACTATCCAGGTTCAAGATGTATGTCTTAATTATGTAAATGGAGCGATTATGCCATCAGGGGCTCTGGTAAGCTAATTACTAAATAAGAAATCGATGCTGAGGTCAAGATTAATGAATCCCAAGGCTCCCAACACTCTGACTGTAATTGCAGTATTGAGGATCTTATTTCCACAAACCATGCCAGGAATCTTGGAGAGAAGAGGGCCCTTCTTGCTGTGACTGATACATTGAAACCCTGTCCAAGCTTCCTCCTCTCATGTATGCCAGGGGCTGGAAACAATCTTTGGCACACCTCTCCCATCCCATGGCCACCTCTGCACTTACCCAGTCAGCCTGTAATAGCTCAGGCTCCCGGGAAGTGTCCATGTGGATTATTATGGCCAGTACCATTGGGGCGGGAGGGGCTTCAGCCAGAGCATCAGTTCTATTGGATGTGACATTTGCATTTGGAGGACTGAGGCAGGACGAGAGGGTTTCACTGGGGCCCCTTTCTTTCCAACTCTCTTTTTTGCAGGAGATGTCTGATTGCCCCTGACAACAGACTAGACTGGACAGAGAGGTCCCCTGACCCGAAAGGCCCCTGGAGGCACAAGAGCGCCTAGTCTCCTCATTGTCCACCCTTTGCCCTCCCCCACTCCCACATCACAGGGCTCTGGACTCTGTCTCTCTTGCTTTACATGGCTGTTTTCCCTTTAATTCCAAATTGTTTTGTCTTGCCCTCAGCTTTTATCTAGTGCTTGTAAAAGAAATAGCCATGTTTAATCTGGTTCTGCAATTATTATAAAAATACTGTTGAGGACCATGACTGGTACATCTGCAACAAGATGATGAGGGAGATTTGTCTGGTGTCCCAGAATTGTGGCTAAGGTCCAAACCAAAGCAGTGGACAAGAGGCACTGAGGAACCTCTTTGGAATTAAAGAGGGCTGTCCAGGAGCAGAGCCAATGCAATATGACAATGTGGTCAGCAATCAGAGGTTTAGGAAACAGCCTGATACCTTCAACCCACCCCTGTTCCTGAGCCCTGTTCCTGCACTCTTGTTTACACAGGGAGAGGACCAGGGAATGTAGAGGGGTGGCGTCACAGCTGCCAGCCTTCCAGTGTTCATGGTGATGGGCAATTCCCTTGTCTCCCCATTGGAAGACATGTTATCACAGAGACCATTGGTTACTCCTGGGCTAGAGATTTTTGTAAGAGGCCCGTGGAGGTGGTCCATGCCAGCAGAAGGAGAAGGGGGTGTAGAGGGACTACAGAAGGAGAAGGGGGTGTAGAGGGGCCAGAGGAACCCCCTCCCACTTTCACTCAGCCCTTGGAGAATACAGAGGAAGTCCATGGTATTTCCTGTGGCTACACCTGAAGGAGCATAGAATGAGGAGGGTCAGGAGCTGTGGGCTGCCCAGATGATTGTCATAACAAGTGAGGAGAGCCTTGATCCAGAAAGAGTTGAGGGCTATAGTCCCAACTGAAGGGGTACTTCCTCTCCAAGTGGGTCCTTGTATGAGAGGAGACCCAGCATTAATCCAAACCCCCACCCACCTTCCACATGGAGACCACAGCTTCAGTAGGTCCGCTAGCCTCACATGGGACCAGAACCAGGCCAAGATGGGAGATAGCTTCTCACCACCACCAGCCCTCGGCCATGCTGAGATGCCTCCTGCCTCCCCATGCCCCCTTCCTGCCCCTAAAGCCAAGAAAGCTGGACCCAAAAGAGGGAGGAGAAGGAGCAGAGGTGAAGGAAGACTCTCACGCCATTCATTCCACCTTGGGGTCCCTAGAGCCACAGCCTGCCTAGAGTTTAGGGGGTGGGGGAGGAAGGGCTTTGAATGGTTTTAAACAGACTAGACTGAGTTTTTTAATAACTGAAAGTGACAGAACATTCACTTTATGCCCAAAATATCATTAAGTGATGGGGAAAAGGGATTCGACAGTACACAGCAGAAAGCAGTGACTGGAAAAAATTAACTTTCGTGTTTATACCCCACTGAGTTGAGACTCTTCAATAACCCACTGCACATCATTCCAGTCACTGCTCCCTGAATTAAGCCCCGTGCAGGGAAATTATTCTCAGAACTTTTGTCAAGGCTGTCCAGGGCATGAGGAAATGCACACACATAACCTATGAAGTCAAGGTAAAATGGGAAGGTCTTTTGAAGGGGAAGTTTGGCAATAGGTGTCATAAGCTTTGAAAAGAGCATACTTCTGGCCCAGCCATTTTATTCTTAGGGATATATTTACTGATTGTTCAGTAACCTTTTATGGATACCAGTAATGAGCGGGGTGCTGTTCCAGGTATGTTGAGCAAGACAGACTGGATCCCCTCCCTCACAGACATTACAACTTGGTGAAAGGGAGAGCTAGGAAACAGGTCTGGCTCCTGCTCTAGCAGAGGGAAGACAGTGGCAGCGGCCACCACAAGAGGGACAGCCAACCCAATCCGTGGTGGTGATGGGGATGGCGGGGTGTTGGGGGAAATTCATCTGAAGAAGTGATGCCTGAAAGATGAACAGGGATTAGTGAGGCGAGGGCTTGCAGGTGGAGGAAAAATGTTCTAGGGAGTAAGAACGTGCAAGAGGCAGAGAGAGCAGGGGTGCTGAAAACCCAAAGAAGTTCAGTTTGGCCAGAAGAGAAACAGGAACGAGGGGATGATGAGCCTGGGAGGCTGGAAAGGGAGGCGAGGGACTCTAAGGACATAATGCAGGGTGATGACACAGACTCACCGAAGCACCAGCTACGATTATGAGATCTGAGATCTGAAGCTCGGATGTCAAACAATAGCGTCCCGGCGACACCAGTATCCTAAAAACACTGCACAGCTGTAAAAGGGGTGTGGAGGAATATTTATTGGCATGAAAAGATGTTTATATTGTCAAATAAAATCAGGATGGGGCATGTTGGTTGCTCAGTCAGTTAAGCATCTAACTCTTGGTTTCAGCTCAGGTCATGATCTCGAGGTTCACGAGTTTGAGCCCCGCATCAGGCTCTGCACTGACAGTGTGGAGCCTGCTTGGGATTTATCTCTCCCTCTCTCTCTGCCCTTCCCCCAGCTCTCTCTCTCTCTCTTTCCTTCTCTCTCTAAGCAAACATAAAAAAAATAAGTATATAAATTTTGTATAGTATGTGTAATATGGGCTTATTTTTATTTTAAAAATTATACAAACATTCTGTGAAACATGTGTATTAACAGTTACTGGGATTGTAGGTGAATTTCATTCTTCTCTTTTTGCTCAATTGTAGTTTCTCCTATAGTTTATCTGTGTGCAGGAACTGCTACGTGGTAAAGAAGTGAAAGTTATAAGACAGAATCACTTATATGTAAGCTTAAAACATTGAGTGCCAGGAAAATCCTAGTCTCCATGTTTAAAGCATGAAGAAATTATTCCCCAGCCATGCGGCCCCTCCGTCTAAAGTAGACCCTTTCCTTTCTGTCCCTTGAATGCAGCCTGCTGTCTCCTTTCCATTGCCTTGTTCAGGTTGGCCCTTTCACCAAGAATTTCTTCTCCATACCACTTGTGGTCTATCCAAATGCTCCAGATCTGTCACAGCGCAGTTCAGGTGTCCCCTTGGCACAGGGCAACATGTGTACAGACTTTATAACATGTATATGGACTTCAGGTACTGCCCATGGAAACTTCAGGTACTGCCCAGTTGTGACTTCACCACTTCCTAGTTAAGTGATCTCAGAAAATTTACTTAACCTTTAAGAAATTAATTTTTTTTCAGTGAGATGTTGTAAGGATTACAAAATATTATAATTCAAGTCCCTTAAATTACCAAGCACTACATGTATTCAACAAGCAGTTATGAAGAACCAAGCGTGCCGTTGACATTAAATTAGACATTACCCAAATGCTAGTTTTATTATAACACTCAATTATCAATAATAATCTTCCACGGAACTTAGCAAATAACATTCTGCTTTGTGCTTCTCATGTTTCACCTGTGAGTGTCTCGTTAATTCTTTTTTATTCTGTAAGTTAATTCTTTTGCGTTACCAAATATTTATCAAATTCCCTCTACAAGCCTGGTGGCGATTAAAATGATGAGCAGGAACCTGACCTCCTACAGTTTGATGGATGCAACGGGGACCTTTTGAAGGCTTTAAGGAAGGCAGTGATTTGATGGGATTTGTGTCTTTAAACATACCATGTTTTTTCCAATTAGTTGAAACTTTCTTCCCTCCTTTACCTCACTGAGTCTTGCCATTCTTTATGTCTCGAATTGGATGTCACCTCCTCCAGGGACACTTTCCTGACCTCCAACTCTGGGTTTTGTGCCCTCAACATGCACCCTCTGTGCCCCAACCACTTTCATCACACTGGGTTGTAATTGTCTGGTTTCCGGTCCATATGCCCCTAGACCATGAGCTTCATGAGGCCGACAGAGCCCATCCCCACCTTTTCATACTTATATCCACCATGTCCAGCCAGAGCACAGGGTAAGTGCTGAGTAAGGGTTGGAAACATGGCAACCCTGGAAGAGGGATTCAGGGAGGTCATGGGAACAAGCCAGACTACAGTAGGAACAATAGTCCGAAGCAAGAACAAGGCATGCGTCCTGGAAGCAGTAACGAGAGGCACTTCCTTAGGGAATCTTACTCGAGAAGAGTAGAGCCTAGAAGGGCAATCACTAGAAGAGGACACAGGAGACTGAGGGTTTGTTTTGTTAGATGGGAGAGACTTAAGCGTGTTTAAACACTGATGGAAAGATCCGGAAGGAAGGAGATTAAGATACAGGAGATTGATTTAGTCAAGTATTGCTGCAATCATGCTGCATAATGAACAACCCCCACTCTCCGTGGCTTATGGTGAGAATAAGCATTTGTTTGACTCACTCGTGTCTGCATCCCGTTGTAGGTCTGCATATTCGGATCCACTCCATGTTCTTCCCATCCTCCTTGGGCCACGAGCCGGCCAGAGCACGTTCTCCTCCTGGTGCTGGCAGAGGCAGAGGTGGGGGGCGGGGTGGGGACACGCATGATCTCTTAAAGCCTTGGCTCAGAACAGGCATGTTATCACTTCTGCCCACAGTCCACTGTCCAAAGTCCACATGGCAACCTCGATCTCGCCATCAATAGGGCAGGTATAAACAGTCTATCCATAGTGCACAGTGCAGGCTAGATTGTGAAAGGTGACAAGAAAGTGGAGGCTGAGAGGGTGAGTGTGCTGGCAGCCAGAGGTGCTGATGGAGCCAAAGCTGGGAAGGGGCACAGGTGCAGAGATGAGAAGGCCAAGTCTGAGTGAACGTTTGCACAGTGGAGCCGTGCAAGCTGCTGACCAGCCCAGGCTGTGGCAGTGAAGGCTGTGGTTGAGAGGAGGTGACCGACACCAGCTATAGCTGAGCCATCCAAGCTCCGGGAGGAAGGTGATGAGAGCACCCAATGTCACGGGAAAACTAGAGACAGAAGGAACTGTGAGGCAGGATGTCTCAGGGTCCTGGAGAAGACAGGAGGACAATGGCGTGGGGACATGGGCTCCCAGATGACAGGCAGTGTCTGGGAGCATGGAGAATGCCATCCCCAGCTCCAGACAGAGACATTTCTGGGTTGTGGAAGAAACAACAATTCCAAATGGAGGAGCCTGCAGGGAAAGCAGCGTTTGGGGAAAGAGCCAAGTTTCTGTTAAGTAGGAAAGAGAAGGGGCGCCTGGGTGGCTCAGTCGGTTAAGTAGGAAAGAGAAGAGCCATTTGGATGACAAGTCTGAGGGAACAGGAAAGTTTGTTTACCATGGTAGCTTCTACAGGAAACTATGGGGATGACTTCGCTGCAGAGGGAGCCCAAGGTAGGGGAGAGGGGAGACCCACCAAGGGTAAAGACAGCATGGAAGTGAGGCATGTCTTTGTCTGTCTGCTGGGGAAAGAAGGTGCCACATGTTTCTGAAAAGAGGGCATCCAAAGCCAAGAGAATTTGTTCCTAGGACTCTCATTGTGTGGGAAAAACAATAGATGTCCCTGGAGGATGAGCAGCCCTAACTCATTAGAAAAGCACAAGGCCCTTAAGAAATGTTTAATAGGGGTGTCTGGGGGACTCAGTCAGTTAAGCGTCTGACTTCAGCTCCGGTCATGATCTCACAGTTCGTGGGTTCGAGCCCCACGTCTGGCTCTGTGCTGACAGGTTGGAGCCTAGAGCCTGCTTCGGATTCTGTGTCTCCCTCTCTCTGTGCCCCTCCCCCACTCATGCTCTTTCTCTCTCTGCCTCTGAAAAATAAATAAAACGTTAAAAAAATTAAAAACAAAGAGAAATGCTTAATAAAATGAATAAATGTCAAACAAACAAAGAAGCCAATATTGGATTCATAAGACATCTTCTCCTCTATTAGAAAGGGCAGTGGCTCTAATCTTCTGCTCCAAGCGACGGAAAGGGTCCATAGCCTTCTGTGCCGCAGCAAACTGACCCCTGTTGCTCCCAAAGTTTGGAAATTCTCTGCCCAGAAATGCCAAAACTTTTGGCTATGGGTTTTGATTTCTCATTAACCTTTACAGGGCCTACCTTGATGATTAAATTACACATTTTCTTCACCAGGTCATCTCCAATTAAGACGATAATTAGCTTCCATGTTTTATCAAGTATTTCCCAGCCTCTCTATGAAAAGGAACTTAATGAAAACAATCAGGACATGTAATCACATTAACAAGGGGAAGCCCATGGGGAGGATTTGAAATATCTAACAGTAGACCAGAGAGGAATGGGACTTCACGGTAAACACAGACCCAGTACTGACTGCCACAGATCCAATGGCACTTGAAGGAGAGTATGGGCCAACTGGGAGTTTTCTAAGACTTTGAGCAAACTGGGCGCTTTTTACCTTGGCCGGTGTGTGAACCAGTGTGAGCAGTAGGTCTTGAGAGCATCACGGCCAACAACAGTAACAACTTCCACAACCACTACTATTTGTTGGGTGCTTATGTGTGTAAGGCATTGTACCAGGGGCTCTGTATGCATTATGCTAATTCATACTTCCTGACCCCTTGGAGGTAAGCATAATGCTCAGCTATATTTTACTGATGAAGCAACTGGAGCTCAAAGAGGGGCAGTGACTTGCCTAAGGTCACGTGGCTGGTCAGGAGCAAAGCTGAGACTTGGATCCCCAAGAAGAGGCGTGCTCCTTCACGTGGCAGAGAGGTTCTGGCTACAGGGGCACCTGCCACAAAAATGGCCTGGACCAAAGGCCACAGCTCCACAGCACATATACTGCCTGTCGCTCTCTCCAGTTCTCTCCATGCCAGACCTCTCTGATTTATCATGATACTCTCTCCCATGGAGTGCAGATGTGGCCTCATCGTCTTCCTTCTCCATAGCACTCCAGGCAGCCACTAAATCAATCCCAAGTGGTAGGTGAGATGGAGTTTCTTTGCCACCCTTGGCATAGATGCTCTGTGAAAACATGAGTGACAAAGCACTGGGCATGGGTTTTGAGGGACCCAGCTTTGAATCCTGGTTCTCTCTATTCCAGCAATTCCAGAGCCCATTTCACCATCTGTGAAATCTGAGGGTTGTGAAGATCAAATGAAACGTCAGCGTGTGAACTGCCATGTCTGTAGCGGGGCAAGGCCCCGGGGAAGAGTTTGCTTCCTTCTTTCACAAGTGGTGATTGACACATTTAGACTTGGATCGGGGCAAAGATGGGTACTTAAAGTCTTAGAAAACTCCCTGGTGGAGAAAGACAATGACAGAGTAACCTGGATCCTAGGGAACACATGAAGAATCTCAAGGTCTAGGGGCAAGGTAACAAGTGACAGATATGTGGAAGGGCAGCCCAGTCAGGTGTGGAGAGACCCCATGGGATTCAGAGGCAAAGAAGCCAATCCTGGAGGCAACTGAGAGCCCCTGGGCCAGGCCCAGCCTAGATCCTATCCAAACCTATACCAGCCAAGGTGGCCTGAGGTGAGGCTTCAATAACCCTGGGATGAAGCATGTGTGCTAGACAAACAGGATGTGTCTTGCTTGGCCTTTTCATTATTTTCCATTTGGGCTGTGTTTGGTTTTCTTCTAGTTTTTTTAAGTGGCAAAATATCAACTTACTCTGTATTGATCAGAGGAGAGAGGGGGCTGTCCATGCTGAAAAGGAAGGTAGTGGGCGTTGAGTGGCCTGGATGCCAAGAGTCCTGAGGGTGATGACCATCTGGGGGAGATTAGGGGAAAGCCATGGAGTTGGAGAAGCCAGAGAAGGGGGTGCCTCAAGGGTGTGGAGGGGAGGTGATTGGGGAAACAGTGGTAGACTCCAAGGGCTTCTCCTGCCTTTAATTTCAGTCTCCTGTCAGATTTAAGTAGAGTGCTATATGTCCCTCTTGAGTCTCAGTGTCTTGGTATCTCCTTTACCCCCTCCAGGTCAGACCTTGAGCTGATGAAGGTGGAAGAGGTCTAGAACCCCCAGAGGGAGAGGTTGGCAAGGCAAGGATCCCAGCCCAGAGCACCAGAAAGAAGGAAACCGTGGTTCAGTACTAGGTCCCAGTTTAGGGTGAGTGTGTGAGGCTCTTCTGATGGAAAGGATTGGAGGCTTTCTTGGGCCACCTCAAGTCAGGGTGTACATGTGTGTTTGGGTTGAGGGAAGGAGCGTTATAAAGAACATAGAAATAAAGCAATTAGAAATCTCAACCACATATCCAAGCCTCATGGATACCAAGGAGGGTGTAACAACCAGGCCTTGCATGAAGAGCAGCAGCTAAAGTCATGCTGGAGTTTGCGGAGCCGAGAATTACAAGACTGGGCCAAACCCAAGCAACTCCAGGGTTTTGGATCCTGCACGTCTGCTTCTTTGTGTTTATCTGCTTCTCAGGCTGTGGACCAACCCCCTCACTCTACTCTTATCTTTGGCTTACTTATAATTTAGTTCACTCATAGATGTCACTTACTCATGGTTGCTCGTGGTCCTTGCCTCTCCCAGTCTTCCTCTGTATCAGTTTCTGCCTGCACTGCCAACTGAAAAATTCTCTCTAGACCATGTCCTAGTCTAAATTCCTAATAGAGACAATCTAATTTCTCTAGTGCATCCTAATGGTCTCAGGTGAGAAAGAACTTTTTAAGTCAGGTGATCTCATGTATTGGCTGCCCTGAGTTGTCCCACTATGAGATGAATAGTTTCCCATTGAAGGCAGCCTGTGACGGTATAACTATGCATCTGGTCTGTGTCCTCTTTGTCCATACTGGAAACTCCCAAAGGGCAAGGCCTGGACACTGAGTAGTGCTCCATCTTGAGACTTTGCTCCTCCCTCCTATGTCAGTAAGGATGGTCCCTGAGGACTGGTGGTGGGAGCTGAGTCTAACAGTGGGTATCCAATGGCCCCATGTATGGAGAACAAAGGGAGGTAAAGCCCTAAGGCCAGGAAGTCTCAGGCAGCGCTAGTCAGCTGAGGTCCACTCCAGTCTTTATTTGTATCTAGGTGTCTAGATAGGGAGCCTGGGTACCACTGGATGGCATCTTACCAAATTTCACTTTGTACATTGGCAGAAGGAGACTGTCCCTCATATAAGGGACATATAAATAATATGGCATCTTACCAAATTTCACTTTGTACATTGGCAGAAGGAGACTGTCCCTCATATAAATAATATCCTAGAGCCTTTAGGGAGGCAGGAAGCTTCTTCCCTCCACATTGGGTTATACTGCCTTTCAACTGTGCAACTGGTCTGGGTCTAATTTCTGTCCAGATTGCCACACTCTGGTCACCAAGCAGTGCTCAAGCTAAATCAGAATGGTTCCACGCCTCCAGTGTGCCCATCCAGTTCCCACAAAGTCTCTGTGAAGTCTGAGAGGGCTGGGTAGCTGGTTATTGCAATGCTGTACCCTTGGCTTGGGAGGTTAATGCAACCAGAGAAAGTAACTAGGTGGACACACTGGCATGAGCCAGAAGGTACAGTACCTTAGGCTGTGGATTATCTGGGGCTGGTGTTGGAACCTGCAGACCCCTTTTGAGGCCAACCTCACCACAGCTCAGGCCATCCCCTCTGAGGCCTTTTATGGGGCTCTAGGCCAGTTATGTGTCAGGGTCTTTAGTTGTGGGCAACAGAAACAGATCCTGGCTAGTTTAAACAGATCCTGGCTAGTGGGGAACTGAGTGGAGGAGAATGGGGGGCTCCCAGAACAAAGACTAAACTGAGAAGATGAGTGGTCACCAAGGCAGCTTCAGTGACAGAAAGGAGACACGAGTGTCTTTTAGCAGGAGCTGTCTGACCAAGGCACCCAAACAGCCACTGCAGGGCACACCGGTCACCCCATGAAGGACTCCTAGAGATCTTACACTGTGAAGTCACAGCCCCAGGGCCAATGTTGAGATGAGAGCGTCCTGGTCACGTGCTCATGCCCTGCCTGCCAGGGGATGGGGAGAGGAAAGACCCCTCCTTCATCCTAGGAGTGAGACCCACGGTTGGTTGGTGGTCACATGGGAGATTCTCTTAAAGGGGGAGCAGGATTAGATGGTGGATAGCCAAAAATGGAGCCAAATTCCTGCACTGCCTTGAAGCTATCCACTTGAATCAGTTTGAACTGCTTTTTCGTGTCCCGAGCACTCCAACCCGTGTAGCCTTGTTTGGTCCTCTGGCGGGGCAGGGGGCGGAGGGGTCTGCCCTTGGTTCTCACTCCTAACTATGACTGGGTTCACCTGTCCCATCTTGCTCTCCACAGCCCCTGCCCTGAACCTTGGATTTGTACTTTGGGTGCCCCTCCAGGCTGAGTCTCAGCAGGAGACAGGCTACACACTCGAATGGGTTAATTTGAGAAGAGTTTAGGAAAGGAGACTGTTACAAAAATGGAGGTGGGGCTAGAGAAACCAGGGAGGATAATGCAGCCTCTCAGAACTAGTGATCATGGGACTCCATTACCACTTGGAGGGACTGAAGGTGCCAAGGGAGGGGGCAGTTACCAGGAGGGAGACAGAGGCAGAGAAAGAGAGAGTTGGGTGACAGACCAGAACACAGATAGTTGAGCTGGGCCTGGAAAGAGCGGTGAGGGGGCAGCGCAGGTCTGTGGGTCAGGGAGCAGTGTGGTCATGGCCTTGGACATGAATGTGGGACGTGTGTCTAACGGGCAATTCCAATGTGTGAGGAAGATGCCTCTGCTTGAAAGTAATCAGCGAAAGGGGTTTCTTCAAATCCATCCCTCAGTTTGGTCCTGCAGCCGAAGGACTGACGTCTACGGTTGTTTCTCTTCCCTCTTCCCGTGATGCCTCCTTCTCTGGAAGAAGGGGAAGGGGCCATTTCATCTTTCTCCAGCCTTATCTAAGGGCTTGCCTTGAATCGCTTCCCAGCAACCCAGCTCTCCCCTGGCTTTCCAAATCTTTGGGCAGATCCACCTGCCATCAGATCTGCCAGAGCCCAGGTGACAGACTTGGGGACCCTCTATGAGACCTTAGAGAGGCACCCCAGTCTTTCCCAATAGCCCCTTTCCCTCCCCCCAGGTGGGCCCCCAAATACTTGGTTTCTATAACTGTAATAATAGTCCTCCCTCTGAAAAACTTACCCGCTATTTATGCCTAATTATCACGCGGCACAATAATGATATATATAACACTTAATGTGTCAGGTTAACTGTGTTCAAAGTCTTGTTTCATTACAACAGCAAACTTGCTTGCTATATCATTAGTATTTAACCTCTCTGGGCCTCAGCTCCCACGTATGTAAAATGAGGGCTATTGATTAGATGAGCGTCTCGCCACCCATCTGGTGCTCAGAACGACTGGTTGGCGGTTTAGAAATACAGAACCCTAACCCCTGCCCCCTGAGTTCTGACCTAGTAGATCAAATCTATATTTTTCTGTTTCCCAGGTGTTTCTATGGTATCCAATTCAAGGACTGACATTTGGGAAACTCTGAAGCAGATAATCTCTGTGACCCTCTCCAAAACTCATTTATTCATTCATTGCTCATAGACTTCAGAGGGGATGCTAGCAGAGATGAGGCAGGACAGAGGCAAGGGACAGATATGGCAGACTTCTAATCCACTCTAACAGAATTAGAATTCATCTCAGAGATGACGGGAAGGCTTCGAGGGGTCTTAAGCAGGAGTGACACAATCAGATCTATGTGTTAGAAACAGCATCTTTGTGCATTGTGAAAAATGGGCTGAAGGTGGGAGGCCGGGAAAAGGCTTTGGTCATAATCTGCCCGAGATGATGATGGTGACCTGGATCAGAATGGTGGCAGCAAGTGGACAGATTTGGGTGGCATTCAGAACGTGGGATGGGCAGGACTCTGATTTCTTTTTTCCTTCACATCTGGGATGTGGGGATTATTGCCTTTTGGCTCTGCAAGGCTTTGCCCTTTCCTAAGCTAGAGAACTCTTCAACCACACACTCTCATTGTGTGGTTCTTGGTCAGCTCAATGACAAGCAGATGCCCCAGATTTTGACTCAAGAGCTGGTGACTCAGAGAAGCAGGGAGAGTGAGTGGAGCATCCATTCTAGAGGCTGCACAAGCTGCCACAACTTTCAGTTTCCAGAAGCAGTGTAACAGAGTGCCAGGGGGATGCCGGTGTCTGAGGCCCGTAGTGGTGGCTATGCCATCTGGTGCCCTGTGTTTACCTGCAATAACAGAGTTCTCACTGTACTGCTGTGTGGGCTTGATTTCAGCTAAAGACCTAACAGCATCTAGCTCTTTTGTTCCCACCTGCTTTACACGCCTGGTTCTCTCATCTCCCCCGTGATTCTGTGAGCTATTATAGTATTTTCGATGAACTCCTTTTCTGCTTAAACTGCCCGAGTTGTTTGTTTCTTACATCCACGCTCCCTGCCTGGTACCCTAACTGTATCAGGAGCAGGGAGGGCACGAGCAGCTGGGTACAGTCCTCAGCCACAGGGAACATATGCAGAGGAGTGGGCTGTGAGCAAGAGAGTCCCAGATGCTGCTGGTTGGCTTAGAGACTAAAAATACCTCGGCTCCTGATTTGCTCACTCTCAACGCAGAAAGCTTGGATTGAGTTTTTCTTCACTATCGAGAGCTTTCTCTGGACTGCACAACTCCACTCAAAACCCGAGCGGTAGCATGGCCCTTGCATTTGCAAACTACTGGAAAACTATCATCCTGATTTCATTGTCTGCTCCCATCTTCTGGAAGGGAGGAGGCTTTAATGACACTCTCTGGGGGCTCTCCAAAATTAATGATATTCTTAACATCACAAGGTTATTGGAAGGTAAATGAGACTGCTGATGAGAAATATCTACAGAAAAGGCTGAAGAAATCGGAGGCAATACTGATCGTGTTACCCCTATACAACTTCAGAAGTGACACATAGATGGATTGTTTCCTAAGTTCCATCACTTTCCCACCAATCTACCTGGTAATTTCCAAGACGTTTGATTTTGTTTTCACACATATAGCAACTGCAGTAGCTACCGAAACACAAGGTTTCTAGATTTTTTATTGTAGTAAAATATACATCAAATAATTGACCATCTTAATCCTTATGTAGTGTAGTGTGTGTAGGTCAGTGACATTACGTGCATCCATTGTTGTGCAAGCATTTATCCACAGAACTGTTTCACCTCCCCAGTCTGAAATTCTCTACTTCTTAAACACAAACTCCCTATTCACCTTTCCTTCCAGCCCCTGGCAACCACCTTTCCACTCTGACTTCTTTAGGAACCTTATATAAGTGGACTGGGTTGTTTTACTTAGCCTAATACCCTCAAGTTTCATGTTCTTGTAGCCTGTGCCAGGATTGTTCTTACTCCATTTGCAATGCCTCTGAGAACAATGAGGTGGCAATCCTCCTGAGTCAGAGGAGGGGTGGGGCAAAAAGAGAATCAACACACACTTTTTCCACCTTTTTCTCTCCAGGTGCTGAAAACCTGCACTTTGTAGCCAGGCTTGTAAGTCCAGACCACGTTTTCGTTATCCAATTCCCCATTCAGTGGACACTTGGGTTGCTGTATCTTTTGCCCCCTGTGAATAATGCTATGATGAATATGGGTGTACGAGTAAGTGTGTATTTATGACCTCTTCCCATCAAGCAATTAAATACATTTAGAAGATGGATATTTACACTCTAATTTATCTGTTTTGTAATTCTGAAGAATTATACAATAGGCTTTCTTTTTTTAAAATTATTTTTTAATGTTTATTTACTTTTGAGATTGAGAGCGAGTGAGACAGAGACCCAGCAGGGGGAGGGGCAGAGAGTGAGGGGAGATACAGAATCTGAAGCAGGCCCCAGGTTCTGGGCTGTTAGCCCAGAGCCCGACATGGGGCTCGAACTCATGAGCCATGAGATCATGACCTGAGCCAAAGTTAGCCACTTAACTGACTGAGCCACTTGGGTGCCCCATATACAATAGGCTTTCTTAAAGAGGGTTGCACCTGTATTCTTTACTGCTCCAAAATAGGAGGAGGCAAAGAATATCTACGAGCGTCCATTTTACGTGGATGTGGAAAAGCCCCATACAGTCTTTGAGTGAGGAGATCATCCTCTGAGGATGAATACACATACAGATGTCAACACTCTCGAGTAATTCCCTCTGCTCTCCTGCCATGGTCAGAGAGAGTACCCTGAACCCCTGTCTTTTTAAAAGGGTCATCTCCTGGGGTGCCTGGGTGGCTCAGTCAGTTAAGCATCTAGGTCTTGACTTCAGCTCAGGTCACCATCCCAGGGTCATGGGATCAAGCCCCATGGGATCAAGTTCCGCACTGAGTGTGGAACCTGCTTGGGATTCTCTCTCTCTCTCTCTCTCTCTCTCTCTCTCTCTCCCCTCCCTGCTTGTGCTCTCTCTGTCTCTTTCTCTCTCTCTCTCTCTCTCAATAAATAAATAAATAAATAAATAAAATTATAAAGAAAATAAAAGGATTGTTTCCTTCTTCACCCCTTCCTCAGAAACCCTGACCTCCCTTCACTAGATCACGCTGATATGGGACTATGGCTCTCTCACCAATATCAGTGACCAAGACTTCTGCACCTCTCTAAGGCTTTCAGCACTTCGAGAGAAATAATAAAGTATAAAAAGGATGTGTTTATTTTCTTTTTGCCCCACACCCCCTCTGACCCAGAGGACTGCCACCTTATTGTCCTCAGAGTCATTTGCAAATGGACTGGGATGTACATGACCAAAGAGGGGAGGATGAGAGAAGAAAAAATTATAGGAACTTGAAACAGGGCTCAGTTTTCATCTGTGAAATAGGTTAAGAAATCTAGAATTGGAACACTGGGTGTCTGCATTTCCTCCGGTGCTTCTCTAGCTGAAGTTTTCTGTAAGAGGAGAAAATGGGAAAATGTATCAAGCCCCAGTGTGAATTGGTTGTTATTCCTACTTAAACTTCATGATAACCCTGCAATACAGATCTCTATCCCCATTTTACAGCTGAGGACCCTGAAGCTCAGAGATACACAGAACGTTCCCAAGGTTTGGGTGTTTGGACATGAGCGAAGTCCCATGTGACTCCAATTCTGCTTTGCTCCTGACCCCCTTTCCCCCTCCCAGTCCCATGACGGCATTTCCTTTATTTTCTGTGGAATAGTTTTCAGAAGAGGGGCTGTGACAGTCTGTGGGTACATCAGAGTTTGACAGAGACCAGTAAGGGACTCTCCTTCTAAGTTCTAGCCATGCCTCATTCTCTACCTCAGAGGTAGCTCTTGGGGCACAGGAGAAAGTTCTAGATTTTCCTCATTCTCTGTCGGCTGGGTCCTTTGTTTCCTCGTTACCGTGGGCCAACAAAACCACCACCATCTTCTACCCTAACACCCGTTAGTAACCATTTGCTTACCACTTTCAACAATAAAGAGGTACAAATAAAGGTTTAGGTAGCACATCAAAAAGAACTTCCTGACTCTGAGGCTCTGGGACATATAGATGGGAAAGTCAAAAAGGCTCTTGTGTCCCCCTTTCCAGGAAAGCTTTAAGGAAAAGGGCCACCCTGCCTGGCCTACTTGGGCCGGGTACAGTTCTGCCCGGAGGCAGGGGAGGCTCGCAATGACCTCCAGAGGGCCCTGGCAGCCTGGGAGGCAGGGGCCCACAGTAAGCTGCCTGCCGCTTGGCCGCAGATGTTTGCTGTCATAAATCACTCAGTGCATCTGTTTGCTGTGCCGCTTGTTTAAAGAGCGAGCCGTTTGCTAATTGAAAACTAAAAGATCCATCCGTGTCACTCACAGCCAGCATGAAATCCACTCAGCCATGCAAGATTGGGGTAAAAGTGGCAGCACAGCGCTACGGGGCCCTTGGGTTGGTGCTCCCCGTGGTGGTCATGTTGCTCCCCTTCTGCCTCCTGAGTGAGCGAGGCTATTCTCCCCACCGCAGAACAGCCAGGGGATATCCATATTACAGTTTGTCTCATACTTCCTCATCTATTATCCTCAATGCTGCCCACAGAGAACGGTATTCGTAGCCCCAATTTTAAGATGGAGAATCTGAGGCAAAGAGATAGCAAACTACATAGCCAAAGTCACACAACTGGTATGTGACAGAGGCAGGACACCAGTCTAGGTCCCCTGACTACTCAGGAGAGGGGTGGCTATCCACTGGGCGGCTCTATCCCTGGACCAATAGAGGTGCTGAGCTGGAAGGCACCAAGTCCTTCCTTAAGTGGATTAAACCTTGGAAAGAATGGCCTAGGGGTAGACCAGGGGGAACACTGAGATTTCAACAATATCTGCAATGTCTCGTTGCTTTAAAAGCAAATACAGCAAAATGTGGGGATTCCTGATGGCTAGACTATCTCCCTATGAAGACTGCAAAGGGATGGGGGCCAGACCAGATGCGCAAGGTAGTGCCAATGCCAAAGGCAGGGAGCAGGGGAGGAGGTGCCATGCGCCCACTTATAGCCTCTCCCCTTCCCCAGTTACCTTTACCTCCAGAGATGGCTGTATTTGAGAAACGTGCTGGTGTGCACCTCTCAGGTGGGGGACTGGCCCAGCCCTGGTTCTCTGTGGTGGAATCTGCAAGGGCACTCCTATTCACTGAGCCTCACTCAGTTCCTCCTAGAGCGATGTAGGTGGGGTGGGGGGGTTAGATGAGTGCTCAGGTCCTTCTGCGATCATGTGGGTCATTGGAGGAATACAGACTTAATCTTTGTGTGCCCAGAGTGGCTTGGCTCCAGCAGCAATGGACTCTATGCTATGCACAGTTCTGTACCCATGCTGTTCCTCCTGTGGCGTGCTGTGTGGCCTTCTCCCTGGCTGGACCGGGTATTGCTTCTTCAGTGCCAGTCCCCATGAAGTCTCCCTTGTTTGTGCTCCACGCACCTGGTTAAGCCACCGGTGCTGTAGTGCTATGCTATGTTACAGGTGTTTCCTAGAGGTCTCCACTGCCCTGGCAGGACGTGACAACAGGGGCCAGGTTTGATTACTCTTGGAGACTCTGGAATCTGACACAGAGCCTGGCAAACGGAGGACAGTCAAACACTTAATTGCCGAAGACTCCACCTCTGTTTGTATTCAAGGGCAAGCGGAACCCGGAGGCCCCCTTTTGAATTTCCTCTTCAGGTCAACTCCAAGCAGGCTTTCCCCTGAAAGGGTCAAGCAACAGAACTGACTACAGGGCTTCCAAGACCAGAGGTCTGTAAACGGAACCTGGACGGCTTCTCCTTACGCGACTCCCTGGATGGGCTGTGCCTCCTCCAACCTTTATCCTCTGACTTCTCAGAGGGAAATAAGCAGACACTGAAGATGCCTGGTCACCGGCGGCCCTGAATATACAGGGTATCATTCACTTTGGGGGTATGGGGAGACCGCGATGGGCAGTCGATCGCTCAGTTCCCGCCTCAGCAACCACCTGCACCAAAGCCAGGGCTGACTGCAACCTCTGCCGGCTCGCTGCTCACAGCAGGCTGGGTCGCACTGAGTCCGCACACCGGCGCGCAGAGTGGCGGGGCGGGGCCTGGCCCAGGGGCGGGGCCCAGGGGCGCCCCGTGGGCCAGGGCGGCCCCGCCCCCCGCCTCCCTCCCGCGCTCCGGTGCTCCCGCGCCGTGAAGCTGTCCAGTCTCAGTGCCGGAACCGGCCGCCTCCCGCGCGCACCGCGCCGCCTCCGCGCCTTGTCCCTGTGCTGCACGCCCGCCCGCGCCCGGCCCCGCCCCGCCCCGCCGCGGCCGGTCCACTGCTCCCCGCGGGCCGGAGCCGGCCAAGCGGCTGCCCGCCGGGGCTCTGAACGGCGCGGCGGGGCCGGGAGCCAGGGACCCGCCGAGGAGAGCGGCGGCCCGGACGGCTGCCGGAGGGGCGGCCGCGCTTGGATGCGGCGGGAGCCGGAAGCCTCGAGCAGCCGGCGCCGTCTCTGCCCCCGGGCGCCCTATGGCTTGAAGGTAAGCGCGCGCACGCTGGAGCGACGGGCGGCCGGGGGCCGAGGCGGGTCGCAGGGAGAGGACGGGGGAGCTCGGAGGGCGGCGCGACTGGGACTAGAAGTTTGTCAGGCCACTCTGGCGCCGTCTGCCTGGGACCGACCCGACTGCGGGCAGGCTCTCCACCGACTCTCCATCAGGCTGCTAGCCCAGGGGGGACAAGAACACAGCGGCTGTCATCCCCTCTGACTCCCTCTTGGCATCCCTTGCACGGCCCGGGCGGGAATCCTCGCTCTGGTCATTAGCGGGCGGTGCGGGGGCAGCCTCCCGCGGAGCGCGGTGAGCCACCCTTGTCGAGCCGGAGCTTCGCAGGGCGGCCGGCTCCCGACGATCTCGGGACGGCACTTTCTGCCCCGCACCCAAGTCCGGGACCCCAGGGCGCGCGGCCAGAGTTTCTGACCTCCAGGGAGAGAGAAGGGTTATTCTTGGCAAGTCTGGATTTGCGCGACCTGAGACTTTTCAGTTTCTAAGGACAAAAGCCAAGGCCGGTTCTGCCCCTCCCCTCCCGCCACCGGTTGTGCCGCTGTCCTTGGTTCTGAATTTACGTTCTTCGCCATCTCTCCGTTTGAGATCCAGTCAAGGAGGGAGGCTGAGCTTTCAGAATCATTCCGACCTGGGAATGGGGGTGACGGTTGGGGCAGTAGTGGAGAGTGACTGTTCGACTCTGGAATGGACCAAGAGCCTCGACAGAGCTGTGTGCGGAGACAAGAGGCAGCTCTAAGAGCCAGACAGAGCAGGTCCCCAACGCTGTCTGCGCGGGCAGCCTGTGAGTGGTTCCTCTTGAAGAGCAGAGGTAAGAGGGTGCGTGTGCGTCTACACAACAGGCTTCGCCATGGATGCAAGTCACAGCACCGCAGCTCCGTAGGGACAGGCCCTTGCTCTCAGCCACAGGGAAGCTGTTTGGGCGAGTGAAGTTTCCCCACCTGGCACCCCACTACTTTATGTGCTGGGGGCTCCCGAAGTTGGTGAGGTACAAGGCACTTTGTGGATCTCTCTCCAGTTCTTTCTGCAGATCCAATCATTTCTGGATTTTGACCAGGATGTAAACCTTTCAGATTAATCCTCACTCTTTCCCAGGAACTAGGTGATCAGTGATTCTTACCCTTCCCCCCCGCCCCCCACCATGCAAATATTCTGCTTATCCCTGATTCATCCTGCAGCATTAGGACCACTTGAAAAAGAAATCATTCTTTTCATGTTTCTCTCTGTTGGTGCTGTGTTTGATGAGGGTGGGCAGAGAGAGAGAGGCCTTGGTGAATGTGACCAATTGCAAGAGAACTAGTGGGCTGGTTTTCTGGGTCCCAGCCCCCTGCCTTGGACTTCTTTGCTTAGTGTTCAAGATTCCTGGCATATCTGAGGGGGGTGAGTGGAAAGGATGCCACCTCTGAAATCAGACATCGGGTAGGGAAGATATCTGAGAGGGTTACACATAGATCAGAGCCATGATAACCCCAGCCTTGGTCTCTTGGAGAACACTTTGAGTTCCTTCTACCTTCTTTGCACACCCTGGGGATGAAGGGTGCTTGGAAAATGGGAGATTCTGATTTGTTGTAGAGGTCTGGGGCAGCATTTCTCCAATGGTTGTTCTTTTTTAATGAAGTCCCTGCCTCTGAATCACCTGAAAACCTAGTTAAAAATGGATTTTTTTTGTTCTTCTCTGAAGGGCTGCTGAATGAGAATCTCAAGCTGAGACCCAAGAATGTATATTTTAACAATATTTCTGGGTGATTCATATGTACGCAGGTTAATAAATCATCTCTCGTAAAAGTTCATACTTCTTTGGCTAGAGGGAGCATGATTAGGTCTTTAATTGACCTCTCTGCCTTCTTCAGTTTATCATGTTAAATTCTTCATGGGTGACACTGCTGATGGAGGGTCCATCCCCCAGATTCAATCCTTTTGCTGAAATAAAGGATGCAGCCCAATCTCCTCTCTGCCAAATCCTCCGGGTTTTTCTTTCTAAAACAGATTTTTGGCCTCTAAAAATCACTGATATGGCTTTAGGTTGACCTGTGTAAATAGTAACTGCCCCCTTCTAAGGGCCGACTCATTATGTTGTTCTTACTCTCCCCTTCTGAGGGAATTATTGTCTTTCATTATGCATGTGCTGTGGTCTGCTAACCCAACTGCTCCTGAAATGCCAAGGAGTGATTAGTTCAGCTTAGTAGCACGTCATGTTCCCCAAGGCTGGTAGCCACTCGTGCCCTGCTGGCAGTGACATATTGGCTCTATTGATTTGGTTCTTGTGCTCTATAAGCTAGCAGGCTTGTAGGGGTGAATAAGGCCAGTAGAGATGCTTGTGGGCTAGTCCGTTTTCTACCTTCACCTGAAAGGTTGGATTATTTCTGGCTAGAACATGCAATGATGTAGGGGAATTTGAACTTGAGAGAAACCCTCTGTTCCTCCTCCTACCAGGGGAAACAAAGGGAGCTCATAATCTCATAAAAAAATTTTTTTTGGCCTCATATTCACCTGGGATTGATGAAGCTAGACTGGTCTGAGGTCCCTGTTCCGTGGGTAAACATGTGTAAGGGGAAAGTCATGTGGACTTGGTCTGGAAAGAGCTGTTTTCGTCTTCCCTGCAAGTGAAAGTCAGATATTGGTGTCGAGGAAGTAGCATGGCTGTGAAAATAACACAGTTTGTGTGGGGTGGGGTGGGGGTTAAGGATAATGAGACTTCCTTGAGCCAATGCTGCCCCTTCTACTGACTCATATTTTCTGACCTTCCAAATCCCATTTCTCCCTTCCTGTGAATCTCCAGCAGTGAAGGTGTTTTAGCCACTGGTAAAGGAGGGGAGAATCAACACTGAGGTTTTATAATGTCAGAATCCCAAGCCATATCTCCCAGAGTCGGGTTGTCACAGTAACCTGAGATTTGAGGTCTTGAAAATATCTTAGCATGGCTGCCTACTCAGTCCGATTTCTGCGAGGACATAGTTACCAGAACTTTAAACACTTAGGTTATTTGGGCTCCTCAGAGGTCATCCTGGCTGCTCTTGACCCCTAAACAGGGTAGCTTTTCTCTTAGTCCAGAAGTATGGTGGGCTGTCTCCAGTTACCAAAGTGCTCCCAGAAGGAGTGGCATAAGCTTTCTAGTTCCAAGCCACCAGGACCGGGCTTGGTAACCAAAGCTTCTCCATTCTGCTAGGAGCCTTGCTTAGCAGGAGAGCATCCTGCATCTAGGAGATGCTTGGAAGCCACAGGCAGCAGGAGATGGCACAATGTGGTTCAGATCCTCGGTAGGTACCCTTCCGTGTACATAGCTTCTCTCTCAGCTGAACCCCAGCACCTCATTCCCTCTCACCCCCAGTAGGGACTCTCATGACCCTGAGAGGACTCCAAGATTTGGCTCTAGGGTTCTGTACAAGCTCCAGAATCTCCAGGTCTCCAGGATACTACATGGAACCACCAAATGTTTGCAGTTTGCTGATTTGCCAGCTCTGGGTGATATTATCTGCAGCCTTTTAAATTACTCTAATAGTGCTAGAATCCAACATGAATACATCCCTGCCTCTCAACTGTCCCTACCACCATTGTCATTGAAGATTTCTTTCTTATTTTTTTTTAAACAATAGAATCATATTATTTAAATGCATAGGTGTGGAAAATAGCTTGATTATAGTGTCAGTGCATGTGGGTGGAGGAGTAAAACTACGAGATTCACCACTTGGTTTGTTCCCATTTGGGTCCAAAGAAAGGAGCACAACTTGCCCTTCTGGACTGTACATTTCCCCTCTTCTTGTCCTTTTCACCTCAATCTGATAAATGGGTTAAACCAACACCCTTGACAGCTGGGATGCCCCCTGGGAGGGTGCAGCCTCCTCTCTGCCTAGGAGACATGGGAATGTTTCTCTGCAGAGGAGCAGAGGCTCTTGCTGGCTCCGGCTCCAGTGTACAGGGAGGAGCCAGAGATGACGCACTGGGACCTGGGGACTCCCCCCTCCCCTGGGTGGAAGAGGCCATGGTGCTGCAATGTCCCAAATTCAGAGGCCTGGAGGCTGCAGGGGCATCTGAGAGAGTGTGGAGAGGTGTACAGGGATGGGAACCGAGAAGAAGTAAACTCTTCGGGGACCCCCAGAAAAGGCTGATGTTAAATACGTATGTATTAGACATCAGCTTAGTGTGGTTTGCCCAATTTGTTGTAATCTCATGGCACTGCAGGGGTTTTCATGTTTTCCAGGAGGAGACAGGGGAATTCTTTGCTGTCTACAGTGATGGGTAGGGGAAGGGGGGAGGACCCCTGGCTTTCCCTGGAGCACTCTGAGTGATGTCAGCCTACTCCCAGACAGAGAATGATAAGTGAATCCAGGCAGACTCAGCCCCCAGGGGTCCATCAATAGGCCCATAGCCAGCCTGGGCAGACGGGCCTTCCAGGGCGCTGTAGGTCGGCACAGCACAGCAGCCACAGCCCCAAGGACACGCCCCTGCAGATGTCTGGGAGCCAAAATGAGTCCTGGGGCCCATCCATTTGTCACCAGCCTCCTTCAAAACGTGCCTGCCCTTCTCATTTCCACCCCTGCCTTGTTGTCATTGTTTGGATTCTAAGTGGCTCAGCAGGGGAAAGGCATTAGAAATGAAATTATTTTTGTTACACGCTGTATAATTGCCTTCTCTCCTTCCTGTTACCCCAGGCAGCAGCATCACTAGCAATTCCCCGGGAACCCTTGGTCTGGGAAAGTGGCTTACTCACAAGCGTCCTTAAAAGGGCTGCTTTTGACCAGTGGTCCTGCTCACCAATCCCTCCGTTGCTGGCCCAATCAGCCTAATGGCTAACGCTTATTGTGCACTTGCTGTGTGCAGGGTACTGTGCTGAGCATTTGACATGTGTTTTTTATTTCTTCTCTTCATCTTGCAACAACTCTGGCCACTGTTATGATCCCCCTTTTTACGGAGGAAGAAGTGTGGGCTTAGAGAGATAAGTTGCTTGCACAAGATCACAGGGCTAATAATGTGCAGGGTGGAGATTCAAGGCCAGACTGTTTGATGCTAAAGTAATCGCCCTCTCTGACCTATGGTCATTGGCATACAGAATAAGGAAGGGAAAATAGGTCTAAGAAGGCACTTTCTTTGATAAACTGAAGTGACAGCAAGCTTTGCATTGGAGACCAGGAAAAGAGGAGGTTGCAGAGGGAGAAGAGTGGATAGAATAAGTTTTTGGGATTTTTAAAGTTGAGGACCGTCCAAGAAGTTGTTCTGTGCCTGGGTCTCGCTCCCTTGGGTCAGGTACACTGGGAATGAATCTCAGCAAGCAATGGGAGCAGAGGAGAGGGGGCAGGAGCAGAAAAAGGGAGAGACACCATAGCCTTCTCACTCAAGGGAGGGCAGGAGAAGGTGTGGACTCATGGAAGGCCTGGCTTCCCTGGAGAAGCTAGGCTGAAACTGGGATGCCATCATTGCTCATCTGTTTGAGGCGTATCAAACTGTTGCCAGAGGATACAACTCAGGCTGCTGCCTCCCTTTGGCCTTTGGTGTTGTTTTCTCACCATATGGGATGAAAACTTGTCACATCTCCAAGACTAAGCTTGAGTTTAGGGCGAGTGGGGAGGAGTGGGATGGCCTGGGGTCCTACACAGACGCGGGATTAACTCATGAGTGCTGTCATAAGGACTAACTGCTCGGTGCTCTTCTGCTGGACAGAGGATGAAGAGGCCTGGGTGTTCCTGGGCAGGGCAGTTAGTCTGCACATTGGTTTCTTCCCGGACAAAACAAAGGAACTTTTACATGCTGCCTGCTACCTTGGAATTCCTAAGATTCAACAGCACTCCAGGCTCTACTGAAGTGACCAGATAATGGGGATCACCTCCCAATAAGCTAGAAGACTTCTAGCCTGTGTAGGTGAACCTCACCATGAATTTTATGAATGCCACTTAGCAGCATTTGGTCCCTTACTTAAGCCCTTAAAACACAGCATGGTTAAGCCTGTGGGCTTAACCTGTGGGTTAAGCCTGTGAGCGAGATTGCCAGAATTTGGATTCCGACTGCAATACTTACTAGCTGTGTTACCTTAGGCAAGTTGGCTGACTGCTGTCAGCTGGGGTTCTCATCTGTACGTGGGGATGTTCATGCTGAGATGGTTGCGTTGCTGTGATTACTTATGGCAGTAGATATAAGACATTGGGAAGAGTCCCTGGCAAAAGTAAGCACAGCGCTCCATAAACGTTAATTGTAATAAGTGTTATTGTAATTATTAAGGAACTGGAAGGGGAGAGTGGCACCTGGGTGGCTCAGTTGATGCAGCCTCCAACTTCAGTTCAGGTCATGATCTTGTAGTTCGTGGGTTCAAACCCCACGTCAGGCTCTGTGCTGACAGCTCAGAGCCTGGACCCTGCTTCAGATTCTGTGTCTCCCTCTCTCTTTGCCCTTTCCCACTCATGCCCCCCACCCTCTCAAAAATAAAATAAACATTAAAAAAAGTTTTTTAAATAAGAAAATTTAAAATTAAAAAAAGGAACTGGGGGGGGGGCATTTTCAGCTGCTTTCCTTTTGCACTCAGTGAGCACCTGGTTTTACATCTCTGAAATTAAGCATATTTCTAAAGCTTTCACAAAATTCAAGCCTATGTTTCTTTCTTACACTCTCCACTTACCTGCCCCACAGTCACTGGCTCTCCCCTGCCAGAAGTTTTTACTCATCTTGAGCAAGAGGAGCTGCACTCACTGGTCCCTATGTTATGCTGCGCTCACCACGAGTGCAGCTGTCACCTGTCCTCAGACAACACTGTTACAATACCACTGACCATATTGCCTGTGCTGTACCCTTTGTCCCCACAACTTATTTGTTCCATTACTGGAAGCCTGTGCCTCCCACTCCCCTTCACCCATTCTGCCCATCCCTCCACCCACCTCCCCTCTGGCACCCATCAGTTTATACTTGGTTGGAGCCTTCTTGATTGGTACTGTGACATTGGATGGTGCACTCTGGAAAAGGCCACTTATTATAGAAAATCAAAAATAAGGAGAAAATACTGGTGCACAAGAACACGGAGACTTTTCTTTCTTCTACCCTTGGTTGAGAAGCCCAAAGAACCTCACATTAAGATCCTCAAAGCTACCACAAATACGTGGTGTCCATCTTTTGGGGGTCATTAATGGCAGAGGCAAATGTCACCCACGTTTTGGATGAAGGATGGTCTTGCCTGAGAAAGGGATGTAACTCAATAGCTTCTGGCCCTAGGACTCCCTGATCCTGAAAGTTACTCCCTTTCTTTGGCTCTTTTCCTTTTCTGTGAATCCTTCACAGGAGAGGAGTCTTTCCTAATTGATGCATCTATTTCTGGCCAATTAAAAAGGCTTACTATTTAGGGCAGGTAGAGGATTTCAAGGACATCATGGGTGTTCCATTCCCTGGCCATCTTCCTCAGGTCATGGAGTCATTCCTTCTTGGACTCTGAGCTTCCTCAGCTCTTATGTTCATTTATGGCAGGAACAATATGAGAATTGTATTGACAAGCAGGAACTAGCATCTGGGGTCCCAAGCAGAGGATGTCAGGTCCCCTAAAGAAACAATGATATTTCCATACACGTCTTTCCTTGGGGAGTGTATATAACTGAAGGCCTGGATTGCTCTGGATGACTGATGGCACAAAGTCTGCCTTCTCGCCAGTCTTCTTTGGTGAGTTAGAGGGAGGGGGTAGGAAGTGATGAATGCTTTCCATAGATTTGTGTGGTCCTCCATACATTCTGGATCCTTCCTTAGTTACATTCCATCGTGGTCAACCTCCAAGATGGCCCTCAATACTCCCTGTTTTCTGGTATTCATGTTCTTATGTAATCTCCGTCTACATTAAATAGGGAAGACCTGTATACCAATAGGATAATGCCTAAATGGCAGATTGTGACTTCTGAGAATATGTCATAATAGGTATTATGACTTCTACCTTATTCTTTCTTGGATCACTCATCCTGGGGAAAACTATCTGCCATGTCATGAGGACACTCCAGTAGCCCTATGGAATGTTCTGCATGGCAAGGACCTGAGGCCTCCTACCAAGAGCCATGTGAATGAGCCATCTTGGAAGTAGATCTTTTCTGCCCAGATAAGCCTTCAAATAACTGTGGCCACTTCCAAGGTCTTAACTGCAACCTTCTGAGAGATCTGAGCTAGAACCACTGAATAGAGCTGCCTGAATTCCTGACCCACAGAAACTCATTCAGATAATCAGTTTTTGTTGTGTTAGGTTGCCAAGTTTGGAGATGATTTATTATATAATAGTAGAAAGCTAATAACACACAATGAAATTATTCTCTGTGAAGTTATTCACAATTTTCTTCCGCAGTGACACAGGAGTCCCTTCACTATCCACGTGTAAGATGAATTCTTGTATGGGAGTCAAACGGCCTCTAGTGACCTTCAAGGAGCACCTCTGGTTTTGTTCTGAGATTTCAAAGTCCTCGTGGTTCACACAATACAGTCATGGGCCTCTCAGCCCTCGTCTTACCAGACCAAGCTGTCGATTTCTGTTTTGTCTTCCTGTACTCACTCTTTCCTGAATGTCTTCTGCTGTGGCTGCCATTCCACATGGATTTCAACTTTTCATTCTGTCACTGAACCAAAATTACTGAGCACCTACCGTGTACTAGGCACTCATCTTGGTTGCAAATACATTAATGAAAAAAAAAATGAAAAAAGATCCCTGCACTCCTGGAACTTATATTCTAGTGTGAGGAGAAAAATGATACACACTAAATATAAAAAAATAAATGAGTGAGTGTGTTAGAAGGCAATAAGTACTTGAGGAAAGAAAAATAAATTGATTAGGGCTCTGGTATATGGCGTGTTAAGGGTCTGGAGGAGAGGGAAGTTTGCATGGCCAAATAAGGTGATCGGGATGGATGTCACGGTGAATGTGATACTTGAGGGAAGACTTAAAGAATGTGGGGGAGTGCATTTTGCAGACACCAGAGGGATGAGCATTCAAGGCAGGGATTCATACAGTCTGCATGCATTTTAAAGCCCTTTTAATAGTTGTCTTGTCCCCTATGGAGCAATGGTAATACTTTGGATTTGGAACTCCCTTTTAATTTTCAAAGCCCACGAGGCAATAGTAATATCTTGTATTTGTAAATCACTTTCTCACACCCTATCCCTACTGATCCTTACAACAAGCTACTGAAGTAGCTGTTACATCTCAATTTTGTAGATGTGGCCCCTGAGGCTCAGAGAGGCTAAGCAAAATGTACTCAGGTTCACAGAGTTAGGAAATACTGGAGTTACCGCCTTCGGAAAACTCTTGTGCTCTGTTCTTATGTTGCTGTCCGAATGCTTAATGCTAATTGTTCCATTGTGCATTTCTTTTTTTAATTTCTTTTTATTATTTATTTTTTGAGGGACAGAGAGAGACAAAGCATGAGCAGGGGAGGGGCAGAGAGAGAGGGAGACAAAATCCGAAGCAGGCTCCAGGCCCTGAGCTGTCAGCACAGAGCCCAACGCGGGGTTCGAACTCATGAACCGTGAAATGATGACCTGAGCTGAAGTCAGACGCTCAACTGACTGAGCCACCCAGGCGCCCCTTGATTGTGCATTTCTTGTCTTCCCCACTAGCCTGAGAGCTCCTTGAAGCAGGGTCTGCCTCCTGCTTCTCCAGAACCTGTTATAACCCAAAGGGATGCTGAGCCCTTGGTAGCCACTTACTTAAATCGTGGTATGAGTGAGAGGGTGAGAGATGGCCTACTTCCAGGGCCGCACTTACTGGGAGCCCAGCAAGAGTGTCTGGCAGTGTTAACGGGTCAGCAAGATGCTTCACACCTTCTCTCTTTCGTCCTCAACCTGCATTCTCTGTTTACCTTCAGCCATGAGTACTTTATGCTCTGGCTGGAAATTGTTCAGAGTTGTTGCGGGGCACGGAAGTAGGGGGTTATTGACTGGTCGGAACCTGCTTCAGTCAGACACACACACAGAGAAAAAGGTACTGGGCGAGCTGTCAAGGAAACATGACACATATGTTGGTCCAGGTCTGCCCAGAGACCTGAAGACAAGTGGAATGGAATAGTTGTTGAGCTCTGTCTTTGGAGCTCTGGACGGTTTGCTTTGATGCTGAGATTTCGAGTTTGGGGACAAGGTTGGTCCTTAGTTTAATTACCTGAGACCCTTCAAAAGCAGTAATGGTTTGAACATACATTTCCCCAATTCACATGTAAAACGTGAGATACCCACCGCCTGCCCGTCTAGCTATTCAGTATAATGAAGTGATTCAGAGGTTAAACTTCGAAACCAGAATGATACAGGCTCAGATCTGTGTTCTGCTGGTAACCAGCTCTGTGACCTCAATCAAGTTACTATAACCCCTTTGAGATTCAGGTTTTTCTTCCATGAAATAGGGATGACTATGGCACTTCATAGGGTTTGTGGGAAGTAAATAAATCACGCATATAAAGTGCTTAGCCTGGTACCTGACACGTGGTAAGCTCTCAATAAACATTCACTTCATTCTCATTATAATAAGTAGGAGGCATTGAAGTGTCCACAGGATCCTTTCCAGTCCGTGCTCCAAATTTCATCTTCTGTCTTCTGGAAGGAAGAAGGACATCATTGCAAGAAATCAGACAAGCTGGGACCTGACTCCTGGAATGTTATTTTTGGAAGAACCCTCAGTATCATGTAACAAGGGAGAATGGCACAGAGCCCCAGGGCCCCTTCGGTCACACTCTGTGGTCACGGACTTCAAGTTAGAGCATGCAGTAGTCAAGGAACCCAAAGAAACTATGGCTGAAGAGCTGGAGTTTGAGCTGAGGACAGTACAGGGTGATGCCAGAGGCATTGCAGAGACCAGACTGTGAACTCTGAAGCCTTGTGAAGACTCTGTCCTGAGGGGATGAAGAAGCCATTGTGAAAGGTTGCCTTTAAGCTGGAGAATAACACAATTGATTCATTTACATTAAAAAAAAATCAGAGGTTGCATCCCGCCCCCTCCCCCTGCCGCTGATGCTACAGAAGCAAGATTGAAAGAAGGGTAACTGGGGTGCCTGGGTGGCTCAGTCAGCTCAGGTTATGACCTCACAGTTTGTGAGTTTGAGTCCTGCATCAAGCCCTGCTTGGGATTCTCTGTTTCTCTGCCCCTCCCCCACTTGTGCTCATGCGTGTGCACTCCCGCCCTCCCTCCCTCTTTCTCTCTCTCTCTCTCTCTCTCTCTCAAAATAAATAAACTAAAAAAGAAGAAACAAAGAAAGAAATGAAGAAACAAAGAAAGAAAGGTAGCTAGCAGAGTTTTTGGCTGTCCAGGACAGCAATGCTGAAAGCCAAGGTGGGGCAGTGGAGACAAAGACAGGAGTGGTTTGCAAAGTTATTTAAATTTTAACGGAGCTTGGTGATTAACGGGCTATGGAGGATGAGGGGAAGGGAGTAGCCAAGGATGATTTAAAGACAATGAAGCAAGGCAGTTAAGGATATTGGTAAAATGTCTGAATATTGGGACAGAAATCTGAGCCAGGTGGAAAAGGAAGTGCAGACTGGAGGTGGATATGGGGGGGGGGAGGGGCAGGAGGGATTAGAATCAGCGAATTGGTGGTGTTGATGAGGTCAGAGAACTGGCATAGTTGGAGGAATTGAGTGCACGAGCTGGGTCGCAGAGGGAGATAACTCAGTTTCTGATTAGCAAGAGGAACAGAGCAGTCCTGGGTGAGGAGAAAGACCAGGATGCAATCAGGGGAACCGGTGATTGAAGTGGTGAGTGTACTTGGGGATGCGGGCATCACGGAGCTGAGAGGCCAAGGTGCCAGAAGCTGATTCTACCCAGGTTAATGTCAGGACTGGGGCTGGAGTGCAGGATGGGGAGCTAGGTGCCAGAGTCTTCGTGAAGTAGGGAAGTGGCCAGAATTCCATCCATCCATGGATGGCCCTGACAGAGACAGGTGGAGGGGTTATAGGTGGGTGGCATGTACCTTAAAGGAGCAGGGTCTTCACAGCAGGGCAGAGTGGGGCTAAGGAGACAGGGAGGGGCCATGCTCTCCGTGGAGGCTGACACAGAACCACCTTTCCCATATCATCACACTGGTATTCTCTTCTGTTACCTCACTAGCTCTGAACTCACTAGATGACATTCCTCTCCTCATCTTCAGAGAATGGAAGAGAAAGAGGAGAAGAAAGGAGAACAGAGGGTGGCGAGTAGGTGTTAAGCTGTGGATAAGAGATGAAAAAGGTGGCCGTTAGGAGGAAGAGAAAAGAAAATGGATCTGTTGACATCTGTTCCTCTGTGCTCACTATACCCTATCCAGCCTTTGAGTATGTTTTCTCTGTCTGAATGCTCCAGCCCTTGACCTTAAACGCTAACTGCTAGTCAATCTTTAAAACTGAGCGCAGGCATCACTTCTTCCAGGGAGCCTTCCATGGTTTCCCCCCTCTAGAGTGTCCCATCAGCCTGAGCTAGGGACCCCTCTATATTTCCATAGCAGGAAGTGTAAGGTTTATTACACCATATTGTAATGTTTATAATTGTCTGTTTACTGATCTGTTTCCCCGTTAGATGGTAAATTCCTTGAAGGGGGCAGCGCAGTCCTTACCTCTCCAGGCTTAGGTACCAGCCCATTGAACATAGTGGGACTGTGATCAGGGGAATCTCCTGCCCCTCCACCTACACACAGTAATAAGGCAGGAGACACACTATCTTCTGCTCATCCTTGAAATCCCCTGTATTATTAACTCAGGCTAGACAGTTTCTCCAGCAATTGACATGGACTGGAGAGATCCCAGCATGCCAAGGCTGCCAAGAACATTGGGAGAGATCCCAGCATGCCAAGAACATTAGGGGCCCAGACTAACTCTTGGTGTGTGGAGGAGAAAACTGTGCCCAGAGAGGTAAGCAGTGCAATCAGAGTCTGATGGTTGCTTAGCAGCAGACCAGACCAGACCCCGGGTCTGCCAATGACCCAGCCAATTGCCTGCCATAGCAAGCCAGTGCCCTGCGCCGTGCCCAATAGCCAGAGATGATGTCTTCTGCTTTTCGTCCCTTGTCCTTTCCTCTCATTTCTGGGTCCCAAATGGCTGATTTGGTGGCCCTTAGTACTCAGCTCTACTCCATTGCCTGAGAAAAACAGATAAATGAATTGTAAAGCGGGACTGAGTTGGTACTTATATATTTTGAGGGGCTCACAGCTTTGAGGGATGGGGCTGCAGATCCATTAATGTTCCCGTTTCTCATGGAGAAGCAGATTGTAGGCAGGTGGGTTCTCAGTGTATCAAATGACATGCAAAAGCTTTTTGAATGCTATGTTATTGTCATTAAAAATAACAGAATAGGGTGGACGGATGGCTCCTTTGTCATCAGAGAGATCTTAGACTGGGCAGCAAGGAGGGGCTGGAGAAGGGGTAGTGTCCGTGCTCCACACTGAGCAGGTGCTTGGCAGGTGGTAAGCCGTCAGGAAATACAGGTTGCATGTGTGGATGCACGCATGCATGAACGAACGAATACTGCCCTCTTGCAGAGCAAGCTGTGATTTGCTCACATCACATCCCGCAGGAACTGGAGGAAAACCAGGCGGACAGCCTAGAGAAGCCAAATGTCCACAGCTTTTCTTTCTAAGCACTTTTGCTTGGCTCCCAAATGTGATAAGAAACGCGTGTGGTGGACGATGGCTGTAAGCCTGTGCAGGTTCCCTGAGCCCCAGGGCATGGAGAAGGTCTCCAGAGGGTGGTGGAAGGTGGGGAGAGAGCTCACAGCCTTGTGCCTTAAACATCATGGAGCCCAGGGGGGCCTGAAGAATGCATTCATTTCCTCAGTAACAAAGTACCACAAACTGGGTGTCCCAAACAACAGAGATTTATTCTTTTGTAGTCCTGGAGACTGGAAGTCCCAGATCAAGATGCCGTCAGGGCCATGCTCCCTGTGAAGGCTCTTGGCTCTTCCTGGCCTCTTCCAGCTTCTAGTATTCCTGGTGTTTTGGCTTGTGGAAGCAGAATTCCAATCCCTTCCTCTTGTCTTCACATCATCCTTGTCTCCCCATGTCTCTCTGTGTCCTTGCCTCTTCTTGTAAGGACACAAGCTTTTGGATTTAGGGCCCCCCTATTCTGATATAATTCCATCGAGATCCTTAATTAGTTACTTTTGCGAAGACCCTGTTTCCAAATTAGGTCAGATTCTGGAGCGCTGGGTGGATGTGGATTTGGGGGGGACACTGTCCAGCTTGCTATGGGGAGCCTCCTGACCCGTGGGTCCATGGAGACATTCTTTGCCTCTTCTAGGCCAAGACCATTTCCCTTCCAGTCACCTGCTGTTGGAACAGCTGCCTAACTGAAGCCTCATCTCCTGAGTTAGAAGGCAAGTAAGGACAAGAAAGAAAGCAATTAGTATGACTGGGATTTCAGGATTAACTGGGATTCGCTGGCCTCCTGGCACCATGGGTAGTAAGGGGGAAGCTAAGGGGAGTTTGGAGGAAGAGAAGGGAGGAAGGGGGCCACTTCAGGGTTCTAGAAAGGGGACGCCTGCAGCCTTGGGCTCAGGCCACAGAAGGAGGTGGCTGGGTGCGAATACAAGGTGCCTCGTATAGGGGCACCTGGGTGGCTCAGTCAGTTAAGCATGTGACTCTTAATTTCAGCTCAGGTCATGATCCCAGGGTTGTGAGATTGAACCCCATGTTGGGGCTGCGCTGGGCATGAAGCCTGCTTAAGATTCTTTCTCTCTCTCTCTCTGTCCCTCTGTCCCTCTCTCTTGTTTGTGTCCTCTCTCTCTAAAAAAAGAAAAAATAAATAATAAAATGAATAAAATAAAATAATATAAAAACAACAAAGTGCCATGTATGGTCGTAAGGAGCTCAGGGATTTGGAGTTGTTCACTCAACATTCGTCCCTCGAGCATTTATTAAATGCCTCCTATGTGGTAATGCTCTCATTTCACAAGTGAGAATACAGAGACTCCAGGAGGCCAAGTACTTTCTGATTCAAGGTTTCTTCGGGGCAGAGCAGGACCGAAATCCAAGTCTTCTCTCGCTCAGTGTACCTCCCACAAAATGGTGTTCTTTAGTCATTACATTCCCGTCCGCTATGGGGGTCCCATGTGAGTAGGAATAAAGTCAGCATCCTGTGTCTGGCCAGGACATCACCATGCACAGGGTGTGTCCCCAGAAGCTTCCTGATGGGTGGAGACGAAGCCCCTGAGTCCAGCTCTGCTGGGGGTGGAGGGAGGGAGGGAGCTCCCTGCAGAGAAGGAGAAGAGCTGGGGTCTCACAGAGCCTAGTGGAGACCTGCTCTGCATTACAAGCCAGAGCATCCCAGGGAACCCCATCACTGGATTTGCCCAGCTGGCCAGTCCTTAAGGACATGGAGATGATAATGGTGCTAGGGAACTTTCTGGGCCCTTCGTAAAGATTAAGGTCTGCAAATATGGAACCTGAAGCCTTGCAGATTCACCTTCTTGTGGTGAACTCACCTTCCTTCCATAGAAGCCAGTGTGACAATGTCAGGAACTGCTTTACCATCTTCCAGTGGGACTGAGACACCTGAGCCTGCCCTTCTGGGCTTTCCAGTGTGGGTGTTGGTCTGTAATGATCTGATCCCCACTAGTCGCTCAGCAATTATGTAAGCCCTGAGAGAAGCCCCTGCACTGTGACAGGTTGGGGTGGGGGTCAGGGAAGGAAGTACAGAGGATTTCCAAGGATCTGCTCTCAGCCTAGCTTTGGAACTCAATGTAGGGTTTGGCTTGGGGCCTGCTCCAGCTCCTTGGGCGCCTCGCATGCCAGTGCCTCCCAGCTTGTCTGGCTTTTGTCCGCCCTCCAGGGCATGTCTGTCTTTATGGTGATGTCATAGCCCCAGGAGTCCATGGTCCTGGTGGGGGAGAGGGGACAAGGGGAAGGACAGGAACACACATGCCTCTTCTGAGAAGCAGAGCTCTGAAAGGCCGGGGAGAGTGCCCCCACCAAAGGCTGGCAGTGAGGAGGGGCCAGGGATGCAGGTCCCTAGACATTCTTTCATTTGGAGAAGGAGCCAGGAGCTCTGGCCTTGGAATATCTGTCTTCAGGGGGCTACTGGAGGCTGGCAGCTTGGGGGTCTCCTTAGGTGGAAACCACAGACAGCCCAGCTCGGGGCAGAGCCCAGGTACTCCATGGCCTGGAGAATCCCACCCAGATGGATGTCCCCTCAGTGCTCTCCTTCCTGTTTCATTAGACAGCAGACAGAGGACCTCTCTCCTCCCACTCAGGTGGTGGGAGATCTGACTCAGCCTTGGGGGGTAGGGTGGGGGGGGAGGCACCAGTGCCAGCTGGGTGTGGCAGGGTTCTCAGCAAATAGCACCAGCTGCTTCAGATGAGCCAGAATAATGGTTTGTCTTTGCACGCTCACAGTTGAGAGGATCTCTCTCCTCCGTTGGGATAGTCTATCACAACAATCCTGAATGAAGATGGTTAGTTTGAGCTGCCGGTGAGCAGAGTCTTTGAGTGTCTGTCCACCAGATACAGAGACCCAGGAAGACCAAGTAGAAGGGTCACAAAAAAGCCAAGAAATAAAAGGCTGAGCCAGAATCCCATGTACTTTTGCCAGACCATGGCAACTGCTCCTTGGGCTTCTTGGAGATTTGGCTACCTGACAATTTTCTGGGCTTTTTTTTTTTCTTCCCCTTAGCAAACTAGACCCACATAGGCCTTTAGAGGGGCCGAGAGAGTCAGGAGTCCTAAGTTCTAGTCTCAGTACCATCACTCTGTGAAGGAAAAACATTATTTTGCCATTTGTTACAACAGTAAAGAAGACTTCGTTCAGGACTGTTGTGATAGACTATCCCAGTGGGGAAGAGAGATCTGTCTCATCTCTGAGGGTGCAAAGACAGCTGGGGGTTTATAACCCATGAGCAGGATGAGGGGTCAGTGGATGGAAAATTACAAGAGGAGACATCAAGGATGGGGGGTTCTTGTTAAATCTACTTAATGGGATTCTTGCTGAGGGCAAACCACAGGATTAGGTGTCAAGGGCGGGTGATTCTTTATGTCTCCGCAGAATTCCTCCTCAAACTGGGCAAGGCAGGTCCAAGACAGGCCCCAGGACGAGGTCTTATTGAAAGAAGGACTCACAGGAGCCTGACTACAGTTTGGTCAAGCCTAATGGGAGGCCTAGGGATAAGTGACTTCTCTCGCCCTCTGGCTCCTATCTCTAGAATACGGGGTTGGGTTAGGGGCACCTGGGTGGCTCAGTTGATTAAGCATCTGACTCTAGATCTCGGCCTCAGGTCATGATCTCGTGGTTCTTGAGTTCGAGCCCTGCATCGGGTTCTGAGCTGACAGGGCAGAGCCTGCTTGGGATCCTCTGTCTCCCTGTCTCTCTACGCCTCCCCCATGCTCTCTCTGTCTCCCTCTCTCAAAATAAATAAATAAACTTAAAAAAATATATGGGGTTGGGTTGGATGAAACCCCTTCTAGTGTGGACAGACCGTGATTACCAACTGCCTGTCTAATCTAACTCCTTCACTCAGAACTTCTTTTGACAGTCACACGGGTTGCTTTCAAACACTTTACAATGAGATGTATTCTTGCAGTAATCCATTTACTCAAGTGAATAATACCTACCATTTAAAAATACTGGCAACACCTAGGGCCTCACATGTATCATCTTTAATGCTTGTGACAGCCATAAAAGGTAAGAATTATTTATTATTCGCATTTTACAGATGAGAAAACTGAGGATCAGAGAGGTTAGGTAAATGCACGCAGGGCCACACAGGTGGTAAGAATGGAAGCTGATATTTGAGCCCAGATGTGTCTGGTAAAACTACCCCCTCGCTGCCTCTGATCCTCGTGAAACTCTCCTCCAGGCAGGGTTTACCGTCTTCCCCTTCATCACAGGTGTTAGGAGACAAAGTTCAACTGAGTATATTTTAAAGATCTTATCGGCTTCATTCAGTGATTCATGAATGGGGCAGCGTCCCATCCAGCAGAGGAAAGGGGCTGGCTTTAAGGAGCTGTACAAAAATGAAAGACTTCTATAGGCGGAGGGGGCTAGACAAGGACGTTCTACTAGCAAAGAGCAGATCGGTTTTGGCAAGGTCACTTGTCTGTAGGGATGGCAAGGGTCTATCAGGCAGATACCTCGCTAGTGCTAATGAGGTGGTACCTGATTGAGTGCTTTCAGAGTCTATTTCTGGGAGAAGCCAAAACTGTAGTTGAGTCTAGATTTTATGACATGGGGCTTAGCATAAGTGACTCTTTTGGGACCTATTGTCTTTTAACACAGTGCATGCCACAGTGTGTGCTAATGACTTCCTCTTTTTCTCCTCCCACCCCACCCCATCCCTGTCCCCAGCATGAGAGGTCAATTAGGGCATCTTCCTGTCTGAGGTCTTTAAGTACACAGGAGACCCTGGACATCTGTGGAGTGAATTTACAAATGAAGGAATACGTATATGCCAAAAATTTGGCACTTGGGAAAATTAGAGATTCTATATATGGTCTACTGTGCTATGTACAATAATGGGCTTTCAGTTAATGCTAATTCAGATGCATGTGGACATACACACAGACACATACA
Organism: Panthera pardus; assembly: GCF_024362965.1. Lineage (NCBI taxonomy): Eukaryota > Metazoa > Chordata > Mammalia > Carnivora > Felidae > Panthera > Panthera pardus. The sequence continues at coordinate 103,631,262 of NW_026526677.1, forward strand.
GATCATCAGTGCTTGTTTGTGGTGGTGTAAAACACAACACAGGTTGTGATGGACCAGCACTTTTTTTTTTTTTTTGCAGATCATAACTTATACATGTCCTTTCAAATTAGTGCGTTAATTTGGCTGGCACTTTTGAAGGGAACAGTAAAGCTGCATGCCAGTGCAAGGGTGATCCCTGTGGCATCTCCATCAAAACCCATAAAGGGCCGTGTTTCCATATTAATGAACACCGAGAAGCAGTAAACACAACCTTTTCCTCGTTTTTTTTCCTGGTGATATTCGGAGGCCTACACCTGGCATTCTGTGTCACCCGCGTGGGCCTGAGATTACACTTGATCTTAGCCAAAAGGCCGAGAAGCGATGGGCCTGAGATTACAGACTCGGCAAGGAGATCAAGATGTGGAATAAGGGAATTGGTGAGGGAAGCATATATCAAAATCGAAAGCCTGGAAAATCATTTTATAATGTAAGAAATAACACTCTGCGTGTGTTTCACAGGGATTTGTGTGTTTATGTACAAAGATTGCTAAATACTCAGGTTCAACACCATTTAACTAGCTGAGCCTTGGCTTCAAGCAGTGTTTTTCTCATTGCAGGGCTGGGCTGTATCACCACCCAGCCAGGAGTCCCAAGGGGAGCTAAGAAAGTCTTGCTCTGTCCTTTTGATCCCTGTTAGGCGGTCCTGCCTTCCTCACTACCAGCCACCGCTGCCACTACTGGGCGTAGGAGGGCTCGCAGCTTGGGCGCCCCTCCCCAGCCAATGCTGGTCCTGGCCCGCACGCCCCAGTGAGCAGCGCCCAGAACAAGAGGCTGCTGTTGGGTTCAGCTTCCAGGGCTGGGCAGTAATTGGCTCTGGCTCTAATGAGCGGGACCAAGGTGACTAAGCCTATCAGCAGCTTGGAACTGCTACCTTCAGAGGGACCAGGAGCAGCCTCAAACCAGCAGCCTGGAAAGCTGCTGCAGGGCCAGCACATAATTCCCAAATTAGGTGTTTCCGAGGTTTGGCTTTTATAGTGCAGACTGAGCTCAGAGGGGGATCTGGCAGAGGCTGCAGAAAGCAGCAAAAATCCAAGACTTACAGGGTGATTTCATTCCTAGTCAACACCCCTAGCTTCCCTCTTCCCCCTTTTCATTAAGATGCAAATGGAGCTTTTGACTGGGGAAAGGCCCCCTGTTGTTGTGATCCCGGTTCTGCGGGTGGTGGTGAGGAGTTGGGGGGTGGGCAGAGCAGCCTTGAGGACCCGCTTACTGAGTCTGGAGAAGGGGCTGGAGGCCTTGGAGCCAGGGAAGACACAGCTGGTGGAGGCAGGTAGGCTCTACTGTGTGCACGGGGTGACTCGGTAGAAGCAGAAATGCCATCAGTCCTGTAGATTAATCCTCAAGCCTCCTGCCTAGAAATATACAGAAACTCCCAGTCCACTGAGACCAGGGTCATTGTTTTTACTGCCGAGAACTCCCCTTCTTTCTGTTGCCCGGTAGCTTTTGATGATCAAATGAATGCTGATCGAATAAAGCAACCCACTGTGGCCGGCACACGTCCTTCAATCACCCAGACCCATGGGGGGAAGACACACCATCTCCACTTCTCCGACGTGGTGGCCGAGCCTCACAGAGGTGGAGGGAGTGGGCCAAGCAAGTGGCACAGTCAGGACGCAGAAGCAGCTCTGTCTCTTCTTTCCACAGCCCCCTGTTGCTGCCTGCCTCTCCCACTCACATAGAAGCTTCTCAGGAGGGAGCGTGTCCTCCTTACATCACCCCGCAGGGCCTGGCAAAGTGCTGGGCACACAGTAGTTACAGGTGTGTATTTGTTCATTAAAATGAATGCATTCGGGGTAGCTGGGTGGCTCAGTCCGTCAAGCCTCTGACTTGGGCTCAGGTCATGATCTCAGGGTTCATGAGTTCGAGCCCCGTGTCGGGCACTGTGCTGACAGCTCAGAGCCTGGAGCCTGCTTCGGATTCTGTGTCTCCCTCTCTCTCTCTGCCCCTCCCCTGCTCACACTCTCTCTCTCCTTCAAAAATAAATAAACATTAAAAAATTTTTTTTTTTTAACTGGAAACGTCTCTGAAACATTCAACAAGTTAAACTGTACCTCAACCCAAAAAATATGTTGGGGTAGTCAGGTATTGGGGGGGAACAATCCTATATCAAATTCACTGTTTTAATAAAATCTCACCTGGGGCGCCTGGGTGGCTCAGTGGGTTAGGTGTTGGACTTAGGCTCAGGTCATGATCTTGAGGTTCATGAGTTCGAGCCCTGTGTTGGGCACTGTGCTGACAGCTCGGAGCCTGGAACCTGCTTCAGATTCTGTGTCTCCCTCTCTCTCTGCCCCTCCCCTGCTCACGTTCTCTCCCTCTCTCTCTCTCTCTCTCTCTCTCTCTCTCTCTCTCAAAAATAAACACTAAAAAAAATGAATGCATTCATTTTTAGAGTTCTTACAAAGCTAGTTACCTCCTGTCCTAATTAGCTATGGGTCTCAGTTTCCTCTTGAAAGAATCTTAGATGATGTTCACCTCCAGAGCTGGTTGGATCACATGAGGTCATCCTCTGAGCCAGTGGCTGCTATGGAGGTGGCAGCCTCTTAGGCGATCCTCGTGAAGGTCCATGGTGAGCCCTGTTGCTGTTTCATTCTTTTGTTGAGATGGGAAAGGTGAATTCCATTTGGAACTTCCATTAATTTCTTTTCCTTTTTTTTTTTTTTATCGTGGTAAGAAACAACATAAAAGTTAGCATCTTAACCATTTTTAAGTGTACAGTTCAGTAATGTGAAGTATATTCACACTGCTGTGTAACGCATTCCAGAACTTTCTCATTTTGCAACACTGAAGCTCCGTACTGATTACACACTGGTTCCCCATTTCCCCAGCGCCTGGCAAATTTCCGGTTCCACTTCCTGTTTCTATGAGTTTGACTACTTGTTATACCTCATGTAAGTGAATCATACAGTGCGTTTCTTTTTGTGCCTGGCTTATTTCACTTAAGGTTCATCCACGTTGTAGCATGGGTCAGAACTTCCTGCCTTTTTGAGGCTAATATTCCATTGTAATTATAGGTCATGTTTCAAAAATCCACTCATCTGCTGATGGACACCTCAGTTGCTTTCACCTCTTGGCTGTTGTGAATAATGTTGCTTATGAATATGAGCATGCAAATATCTCTGAGATCTGCATTTTATTTTTATATTTTTAGAGAGAGAGAGAGAGAGAGAGAGAGAGCAAGGGAGGAGAGGGGTAGGGGAAGAGAGAGAGAATCTCAAGCAGGCTCCATGCTCAGTGCAGAGTCCAGTGCGGGGCTCGATTCCACGGCCCTGGGATCATGACTTGAGTCGAAATCAAGAGTCAGATGCTCAGGTGACTGAGCCACCCAGGCGCCCCTCTGAGCTCTGCTTTTAATTCTTCTGGATATAGACCCAAAGTAGGACTGCTGGATCATATGCTAGTTCTATTTTTAATTTTTTGAGGAACCTCCATACTGTTTTCCCACAGTGGTCCCACCCGCCCAGTATTGGGGATGTGTCAGGTTCTCTGGTAATATTAATTCCCTTCCTCTCCTCACCCCACCAAAGGGACTCAAGGTGATCTGGGTAATAAGAATGTTTACTCAATTCTCCATGTTTATTGAATGAATATATATTGAAATTCTATTAGACACAAAACACTGACCTGGCAACAGAGTATAAGGGCATGGAAGAGGGGGGCGGATTCCATGGGAATCCAGGGAGGGGATTTTTTTTTTTAAGTTTATTTATTTATTTTGAGAGAGAGAGAGAGCATACTAGCAGGGGAGGGGCAGTGAGAGAGAGAGAGAGAGAGAGACAGAGAGAGAGACAGAGAGAGAAGAGACTCCCAAGCAGTCTCCACACTGTTAGCACAGAGCCCATCTAGGGCCTTGAACTAATGAACTGTGAGATCATGACCTGAGCCAAAATCAAGAGCCAGACACTTAACTGACTGAGGCATCCAGGTGCCCCAGGGAGGGGATTTTTTTAGAGAGTGTGACCTAGCCTTGCCTCTAGAGACTCCAGCTTGGTTGGGTGACCCTCTCGTGTGCTGTTAATTCTAACGTGTGACATTTTAATCACCTTTGTACCTGTCTCTCCCACTGCGCTGTGATCTCCGTGAAGATAATGACTGTGTCTTACTTATTTTGGTATCCATGTGGCCTAACACTTGGAAGGTATTCAGTAAATATTTGTTAAATGATTTCAGGAGCTTGAAATCTATCTGAGGAGGCAAAAGTAACACACCTAAAATATTCAGAAAATAATATAATAATAGTCCATCATAATTACAAAACTTCTCATTTGAGGAGAATCCTGTAGCTGAAGACATGTTCAGTTACAAGTTAGCATTTATTGCGTGCTTCTGTTGTGCCAGTTTCTGTTAATTTTTGCAACAACCCGGTAGGGTAGATGCTGTTATTAGCATCATCCCCATTTCAAATGGGAGTAGAATGAGAATGGGTGTTAAGTAGGTTTCCGAATATGTTCTATTGATGATATAGTATGTGCGAGCCAGGACACAAACCTGAGACTTGATCCTCACTGTCCATAATGTAGCAAAAGCAGTTATTATTCATATCTTATAGGTGAGAAAACTAGCTGAGAGAGAGGTGGGGGGGTTAGCTGATGCCCAAAGTCACATAGCTAACAGGATGCAGAGTCAGAATGAAGACCCAGGACTTCTAATTCCTAATATAGTAACTAGCATTATAAGGTATAGTGTGTGGTACTACACACAGCAAAGGCTCCTTCAGAAAAGGGCAGGTCCTGGGATGCCATGTAGTGGTGAGGGAACCTTCCAGAAGAAGTGTGGCTTGAGTTGATCCCTTGGGGAACCAGGATTGACCTGAATCAGCAGATGTCACACCCCCAATCTTGTCTTCCAACACACACACACACACACACACACACACACACAAACACACACACATACACACACACACCCCAGTGGCTCTGCCCCCTGCTCCCCCACACGGACAGCAAGGGATGGCTTTTGGACAAACTCACCTCACCTCATGGAGACCAGAGGAGAGTCACCTGGCATCAGCCCCTGTTTCTCCTATATATTTGTTAAGCTATTCACATAAAGGATCCACTGGCCCCTGGGCTGCCCAGAAGGCATCAGCGTTTCCTCTGGGCTCCCTCTCTGACTCCTAGAGGAGATGTCCTGCCTCCCATCACTTGGAAGGTGCTGATCTCCCATGTAGAGTCTGGAGTCAGCTGCCTCGCACACTGAGGTTAGCGGTGCAGCCACAAGCAGCCAAGCCCGGAGCCGTGAATCACCATTAGAGGAGGAAGCACCTAGACGCTCCTCTAGGCAGGCTGGCCGGGAGCCAAGTGTGCTGGGCCGGCGGGGAGCTGGATGAGGGGAGAAGCAATGAGACAGCAGAGTTCACTCAGCCTCTTGACCCTTTCCCCTGCTGCTGAATTTTCCTGGGAGGGTTTATTTTTTGAGTCATGTACACTGTTAAGGTAATAATTTTCAAAAGGTTAAAAACATCGTTCTCAAACCATGACATGTCAAAGATTTATTTAAGTCATTAGTGAGGGAACCGGTGGGATGACAAAACCAGGTTCAAAAGAGAAAGGCGAGAAATAGGTAGATTATCGGTGGAAGGAAGAAAGCAGCTAGAATGATTGCTAAACTAGATACAAAGCTTATTCATGTCTTACAGGGCAATGAAGTCGTAAAGTTTGGGACTATCTTCCTTACTGGATGGAAGTCATTGTGTATTCTCTTTTTTTTTTTTTTTTTTTTTTTAAACTTTTTATTTATTTATTTTTGGGACAGAGAGAGACAGAGCATGAACGGGGGAGGGGCAGAGAGAGAGGGAGACACAGAATCGGAAACAGGCTCCAGGCTCCGAGCCATCAGCCCAGAGCCTGATGCGGGGCTCGAACTCATGGACCGCGAGATCGTGACCTGGCTGAAGTCGGACGCTTAACCGACTACGCCACCCAGGCGCCCCTGTGTATTCTCAATTTTCTCCCTGTGACATCTCTCTCACAGGGCTGGCTCCCTTACGGACAGTAAACAGTAAATAAAATACACTCCCCTAGAGACTCAGTTGAGCCTTAGATGGCTTTGTGCCTTATTTCCAGGTTTGGGATATATTTTCTTAATAGCTCAAAGGAATCCAGCTCGTCCTGTGCTGTGGGGGTTTTGCCAGGTGCTGAGTATATCTACTCCAATCACACATTTCAGAGCTGGGGAATTAGCCACAGGAGGGGTTCGGGGGACCCATCGGACCCTTTATGAGAAGGACGTGAGCTCAAAACCCCATTGGTCATCTGACTTCCACAGGCCCCTGCTAGGCCTGGTGGGGGCCACAGTAATGTGATGGGGCCCCTGGAACTGTGTCAGGTCAGAGCCCACGTCTGCTAATCCCTGAAAAATCTGATTATTTCCCTTACTTCAGTGCAGAGTCACCCTGGTAAAAGGCTGTAGATCCCTTTGGGGAAGGCTGGGAGAAAAGATTAACAGTATAAAATGTTGGCAGTGTAGCAAGGTTCTTCCCCAAGGGGACACAGCCTCCCCTTCCTTCAAGGCATCTGGGTCTGTAAATTGACTCCAGCCTTAGAACTAAGTGAGGGGTTATGACTCCATTTTTAAAAAAATTTTTTTTTATTTATTTTTGAGAGAGAGAGCGAGTCCATGAGCAGAAGCGCAGAGAGAGAGGGAGACAGAGAATCCCAAGCAGGCACCAAGCCCAACACAGAGATCAAACTCATGAACTGTGAGATCATGACCTGAGCCGAAGTCAAGAGTCGGATGTTTAACTGATTGAGCCACCCAGGCACCCTGTGACTCTCCATTTTAATGATTCAAGTTAGACTTCTGTTCACCTACCTAGAACAACTCTTCCATTTGTACAGATCAAGGAACAATCTGGTTGATGCCTGTCTATTTCTCTTCTAGGGGCACTGTGACCTGATGCCAAGGTCTGTGTGTCACATTTTTCTGACTGCTCCTTTCATTCCGCTGCCCATTAGGGCCCGGAGACATTGTGGGGTTTGAGGAAAGAACCTGTGAGAAAGTGTTGAGACATGAGTTCTGATCCTTCCTTGGCTACTAACTAGCTGAGGGACCTTGGGAAAATTGATAAAGCTCTCTGGGCCTGGGGAGTAATAACCCCACCTTGCTTGGTCAGAGGGCTGTCGGGAGGCCTTTTGAAAACTCTTTGAACTGTGGCTGTTTGTTTCACTTGGTGTCTTAGATGATGTGAGTGCAGGACACTAGCGGGGGCTGACCCACTGATGTGTTTCGGCTCAAACAGTGATGAATTGATTGCCTGCATTTTAGAATAAAGGGACTTCAAGTGAAAATTCAGATTTTAGTCTTGTTTTCAAACACTGGAAGTTCTGGGACATTCTGCACTGGCAACAATAGACTGGGGGGCTCCCTTAAGTGGGGCACGTTCTCCCCAGTGTACCAGCCCCGGACACCCCATCACCCATAAGCATTGCATTTATTGAGGGTGCCCCCGGGTGCTGGGGATACATGCATACATAGAAATGTGAACCATTCATTAACCACATAGTGTGAAGAGTGTACCAAGCAGGGCCAGTGATAGTCTAAGCCGTAGCTCCAGGAACACCTGGTTCTCCCCACACTGGGATGTGCCTCTGCTCGCTAACACCGACCCCAGATCCCTTCCTGGGCTCTCAGCTGTCTCCCTCTGACTGTGAGGTAACTTCACTTCTCTCTGGGTCTCTCCGGCTTCCGTGTTTGGAAGCTTCATGTGGCTTGTCTTAGTATATTCTCTTGCCAGATATTAAGGCTGGTCCTGCTTTCTTCAGCTACTCCTCCAGCTTAAAATCTCAACCTAACCTTCCCCTAGCTCACCCTGCAGACACCATCTTGGTGGGAACCATGCCACGTCCCAATGTCACTCTGCTAGCACAGTGTTTATTCATTCGGCCGGTGTTGCAGAGCACTGACTATGGATGTGCGTTCAGTGGGAGAAACATTATGCTTTTGAAACCCACCTTTGGCCCACTGTGATCTGTTCCTCTTGGAGGGACACCTGCAGTGTCCAGCTTATTTGCACAGCATAGATGCCCACACCCAGTGAGTGCTGAAAACTTCTGGTCTCACCTGTCTGCCTTCCCCAGGGATCTCCGACACTCCCCGCTCTATAATAAAAATGAGTTACGGATGTCATCTTGTCAGACTCTGTGGGAGTGCCAAGGAAAGAGGGCCCACAAGCTCATGCAGTCAGGGACAGCCTCTTTTGGGAGGTAGACTGGCCCCATGCAGGGTTGGTAGGATGTGGACAGCAGGAAATGAGGGCAGGTGGAGAAATGGCGACATTCAAGGATGAGGGAATAGGGATGATAACATATGGTGGGAAGCTGGGGAAGTCCACAGGACAGATCAACTCCAGCTAGAGTGTAGCCTCCCCGTAGAAGAGTAGCAGGCGTGGTTTAAGAAGGTCAAAGGTAAAGGGCAAAGAGCCTAGGATTTATTCTTAAGGAAAGTCATTGAAGGAATCCTGAGCAAGGCCATGAGAGGAGCCTCAAGCCCTGGCTTTGGGGGATGGGCTTGGAAAGCAGGTGCAGATTGGTTAGGAAGGGGAGGAGAGAAGCCTGGGTTCCAGCTTCCCCCTGTCTCCTCCATCCAGGCTCTGGGCCCGTGGGCCTGTCTCTTTACACAGGGCGAGCTCAGCACAGTTCCCCTGTTGTGGCCAAAGGGAGCTACAGCCCCTGGTCAACGCTCCTCACTCAGGGACAACTCAAATGAAGTCCAAACCCAGGCATATCCAGGAAGCATGACTGGGCTTGAGGAAGGCACAGGACAGGCAGCTTTGCCTTTGCCCTTGGGTGGGGATATTTAGCAACACCAGGCCCCTCTGGTTCTGCCTGCCCACCCTGTTCCTTCTCTCTTGGCTGGGGCTGGTGCTGGAGGGGTGATTAATACTACTGCAAGGGGCATCACGTTACAATTACAGAGACACCAGTGCCTTCTGAGGGGAAGGTGTCGTGGCAGGGACTCCGGGGCTTGTTAGAGAAGGGAGCAGCGCTGAGGAGGTGCCAGGAGTCTCTGCATTTCCAAGAACAGCCAGGGAGCTCCCGCAGCACGTGGGGCACGGTTTCCAGCCCCAGCTCTTCTGGGCTGGGGTGGGGGCTGGAAACACAGTCACTAGCCAGTGGCCTCCAAGGCTGGGCTGCCCCAGGGTGAAGCTAGACCCCTTACCCATGGCTCTGGGTTACCCTCGGGGCCTGGGTGCATGACCGGTCTCATTAGGGCTTGGGAAGGGTGTCAGAAGACATCTGAGTGTTCCTGTCTCAAAGCTCGTTATCCCTGGTGACTCACCCACAACTGTGTCTCCGGGCTCCATCTCAGAGCAACGACGTCTTCCCAGCCTGGAGGTCCTCGGATCATGTTCTCTGTCTCTAGGCTCCACCTCCAGAGACCCCTTGGGATCCTTCTGGGAGGTCTTACCGTCATCTCGACCATAGACATCTGCTTCAACATGCAGTAGCCATAGCAGATGATTGTCCCCAGCCTGACGAGGGGAGGACTCCCTGTGCTGTCCAAGCAAACTCCTTCCGCCACTGGCCCCTCAGCATGGGCAGAACTGGAGATCACATCATCCGGGGTGGGGAGGGCAAAGCCTTGGTGGTCCTCTAGGGCGGCCATACGTATTTATCAGGAAAGGAAACCAAGGCCCAGAGGTGGGAAGTGACTTGCTTGAGGTTACACAGCTGTGAATGCGGGCAGAGCTGGGGACAGAGCTCCTTCCCTACAGGCCCTTGTGTGGTGGGTCACACTCAACCCCAGAGCTCTGCTTCATCCCTGTTGCCCACGGAGCCCGGAGCCCACGTGCTGGAAAGCAAGGTGGACGGTGAGGTCCCTGGCTGACTGGCTCGCATGCTCTGAGTGCTGGGAACAGGCAACACCGTCTTTGCTTTGCTTTAATTCTTAGAGGATGGAATGGAAGCATGGAAAAGCAGTAAAGTTTTCTCCCTCTTGTTCTCACAGCTGCTTCCATCCCCCCATGCCGGGCACTCTGTGCAATGGGGATGTGCCAGAAATCGCGAAGTCAATAGGGAACCTGAGGGCACAGGGATGGGAAGGGATTTCATGATTAAAAAACAAAAAACAAAAAAAACACCCCAGCATCACGGTGCCTGTGGGATTGCCAGCGAGGCAGTGGTGGGGACCGTGGGGAGCAGAACAGGGAGGGGCGAGGTGGTGGGTCCCCTACCCTCAGCCGGAGCGTTGGCCCAGGCACAGGTGGGCGGGGCCTGCTATCTTTGGAGGGTGGAGCACGATTGGGAGGGTTTGGACTTCCTTGGGCTCTGGAATACAGCAGGGTGTCCTGGGGACTCCTCCACAGATCTGTATTTGCTCAGCATTTGCACCTCGGTTTCTTGGGCCAGACCCAGCCTTGCTCCAGTCAAGGCTCCAGTCGAGAGTGGAGGTGGCCACTTAGGGCTTCTGTGATGCCAGCTGGTCTGCAAGTAGCAGGCAGGCAGGCAGGCAGATGGGGACATGCGGATGGTTCCCTGCAAACCCCTTCTACTTTGGAAACACAGAGAAAATGCCTTCCTTCTGGAGACAGTGCCATTGTCATTGCCACAGACACCTGGTTCCTGAAGGGTGCAAGTGCGACTCCATATCCCAGTAGGGCTTCCTCCAGACTGTGCATTACCAGTGGGTGAGGCCAGCAGCACCTGCCTTTGGGGATGGCAGAAAGAGCGAGGGATTTGGAAAGCCAGAGAGGCCTGGGTTCGAACCCCAGATCCTCCGTTGACTAGCTGTGTGGTCATGGGGTTTTCCAGCGGAATTACAGGAATTACAGGAACAGGCGGCCCTTTGTTCCAGGAGACGCAGCACAATGTCCGCACGCATTTGCATGATAGGCGCTAGGATTCTTCCTGTGTTCGCAACTACCCACATCTGCCTGCATTGTAAGTGGGGTCACTGTGCCGTCACAAGGCTCGGCAGTGATGTGGGCAGTGGTGTGGGTCAAACGTCTAAGGGTGTCGTGAACGCGGGGGCCTCACAGCCCCGTGGGGAAGAGTGGCTCCATGAGTAGACACAGCCAGGCTCGTGCCCGCTGTGCCACAGCCCCACTGGGTAATGAACCGCCCTCAGCCTCACCCATTCCATCTGCAGTGCAAGCATTAGTAATATTCACCGTTCACGGTTGTTCTAAGAATTAGAAGAAAGGTGTGTGAAGTGCACAACAGTATCCGGTACGCAGCGAACGGTCAATAAACAGCAATACCATTACTGTGACTGACGTTGTCATTGCTGCAGCTGTGAATGAGAGCAGTTCTCTCTGAAAATGGAAGGGGAGGACACAGGGGTGGGATCCAGGGCCCTTCAGCTCAGGAAGCAGCTCTGGAGTCTGCAGTCGGATCTGTCATCAGGGACACCTGGAAAGGGGCGAGTGGGCGGGTGGAGCCCAAGACCCCGCCCTTGCTGCCCACGCATGAAACGGAGTCTGTGTGTCCCAGCAGGACTCATGCAGAACCCTGTGGAGAGTGGGTCGGACACAGAGGAAAACTTGCTGGACCCGGAGAGTGGGCAGCTCACTGGAACTCACAGACTCAGGCCTCTGGAGGTGCCTACATGGCTGGCTTTTGCAGCACCTCCATATCCAGCGCTGGCTCTGGGGAAGGGCTGCCCTTGCTTGGAGTCCTGCTTTGCCACCTACTAGCTGGGCCCCTTTCTGGGCCTCAGAGGAATGGGGATGGTATGCAAATTAAGGAACACAGTGGGTGACTAGGATACCAGAAGTAAACACTAATCGCTGGGCAGATACTAACCTGCCTCTCTTTCTCTGGTGCCTCCTGTCCCTTGCACCAGAAGCTTGAAACATACCTGATGCTCTATCACGCTCCATCCCTGGGTGAGTGGCCAGGGGAGCCTCCTCTTCGCCTGGGAGGAGTTCCAGCATCCTTGCCTGCAGAGGGGAGCCGTGGCCCAGCCCCTTCGCACAGACACCTGGGTACCCTAGGGGCCTCCCACCTGACCATACGGGATGCCTATTTCCCTGGAGATCATTTTCAACTTACAGAAGATGTGCTAAATTAGCTCAGAGAGTCCTGTCTGCCCTTTGCCTGGCTTCCCCTGATGTTAACATCTCAGCTAACCAGAGTACAACTATCAACACTCAGGAAGTAACATTGCTCCAATACTATTAATTAAATAATAGGATTGATTTGCATTTTGCCAGTTCTCCTACTGATGTCCTTTATTTTGGGTCCAGGATCTAATCCAGGATTCCATGTTGAATTTAGTTAATCCTGTGTCCTTAGTCCCTTCCATTCTGGGGTACTTCCTTGCCTTTCTTGGCCTGGAGATTTTTGAAGGCTACTGGTCATGTATTTGTGGAATGCGTGACCCCTGTTTTAAACATTTGTGACGGAGTGGGAGCACAGGGTTCTATAGCTTTGCCTTCAAATGTTTTCACTTTCTTATGTTTCTCCAGACTGCCAGAGCCTTGCTTTTGCCAAAAATTCTGCTGAATTCAATGAAAGATCCCATTCAGCTACAAAAGTGGGAGGCAGTTAACTTGTTTCGTGTGTCACATTAGCCATGTCACCTCCCCTCTGCAAAAGCGTGTCCTCTTTCTGACTCCCACTGTCCATCTTGTGCTCGCCTCTGAGCCTCAGTTGTCGAGCCAGGTGCTTGATGGAGCTGGTCAACTGCACGAGAACTAGGGGTTTGCCCAGTGCCTGTCCCCAGGAACATGTCCTCAGTTCCTGATGGGCGCTGTGTATAAAAGGAGCTCAGCAAACATGCTGATAAGGGAGCAATCCCCATGAGCCCCCATTTGCAGGTGTCCCATGGAGTGCAAAGGGCAGCCGAGCACTTTATGGAAGACCAAAGTGGGGCCACGTAGCCCTCCTGGTAGGCTGACTCAAAACAGACAGGGGCACCTGGGTGGCTTCGTGGTTAAGCATCCGAATTTGGCTCAGGTCACGATCTCACAGTTCGTGAGTTCCAGCCCTGCGTCAGGCTCTGTGCTGACAGCTCGGAACCTGGAGCCTGCTTAGGATTCTGTGTCTTCCTCTCTCTCTCTGTCCCTCCCCCGCTCGTGCACTGTCTCTCTCTCTTTCTCAAAAATAAATAAACATTAAAAAAATTAAAAAATAAAAACAGGCAGACAGAGCTAAGGTACTCACCACACAATACAGTGGAGACCCTCTTGTCTGGTAGGGGTGGGTGACCAGTTGAAGAAATCCATTAAAGACAAGATTCATTTTAACAGTGATACTTCGAATGTTTCATTTCTTTAGAACATTCATATGCATTAATTTACCAAACGTTTGTGTGTATCTTGGGTCTTTTCTCTGCGTAGAATCCACCGATTACAGTCTGGCTGCTTCTTATTTGTCTAAGTATTGCCTTAACGTTTTATCCACAACTTCTAGTATTTTCACTTTTGCTTTTGAATGCAAAGATTTAACCTGTGAAACAATAGAAATGTAGACTTCTAGATTTTCAGAATTTTTAGAGTTATCTCATGCACATAGAACTAGTGAGGATTTTTTTTTTTTCTAGTGATTTGTCTTTAGCAAAAAATTTCCCCGGTGCATTCCACTTAGTATGGAATCACTACTTTGGTTTTGTATTCATAGTTGTTGTTTGTGAAAGGGTGAGCCAGATGAACGGCAATGAGAAGAGGTAGCATGAGCAGGTTTGGGAACAGATCTAAGTGCCTGGTGGGCATGTGGCTCCCCGGGTGCGCCGGGAGGATAGGCAGAGCCCAGCTCCTTGGACTGAGTGTGCTGTGTGCCATGGGCATTGGCAACATCCCTTCCTGAGAAGAGGATTAGACAGTGATGACTACTTCAGTGTCCCCCAGAGTGGGAGACATTGGAGAGCCTTTAGAGTGTGTGATCTTTCATTCCCTCCTACTTACCACTGGTTGAGCTCCTACTCATCCTACTTGCTCCTACTAGCTGCTGGAGGAGCAAAAGAGGAGTAAGACACACACCTTGCCCTAAAAGAGCACAGGGGAGGGGAAGAGACAGACACACCACAAGCACCAAGAAGAACAAATAGTGTGCTGTGAGATTGAAGAGAGATAAACAAGCAAGTCTCCCTGGAGGAAATCACGGGAGACTTCTTGGAGGACGTGGCCTCAGAGATCATAAGCAAGAAAGGAATTTGAAAGCAGAGACCACTGAGCATCATTCTCTTAAAGAAATCAAGATGTTGTTCTCTGAAATGGGAGCTGAAGTTACCAGAGGCAGCGGGGTCCACCTGTCTCCTGTCATCTCCATCCACTGTGGATGGGACAGGATCCTTGGGCCTCCCCTCCATCAATTCCAGTAAATCCTGGAATATTGTTAGAATCATAGATAAGGAAGGAGGGTGGGGATCTGGTCTTCCCCAGGGAGTCTGTCATCTGAAGAGTAAGGAAGGCAGCCAAGACCAGCAGGGCACCTCTCCCAGATCCTCAGCAGCCCTGCCTACCAGGTTGGTGCATGCAGAAAATTCCAGACCTCGCTTTTTATGGGATGTTTTGTTTCATCCTGTGTTGTACGCTCTGGTTGCTGAAGAGATTAGCACTTCCTGGGCCACAAATATAATTAGGAGATCAGTCATAGAAAGGCTGGAGCAAAGGCAACCTTTGGGGAGAGAGATTTGTTTTTATTTTGTCACTTTAAACATCAGCTGGCAGAAAGGACCCCAAGGGAGGCTGTGCTTCAGAAACAGTAGGACAGGGGCCTCCATAGAGAGGGCTGAAGTCTCCGGGCAGGGCTGGCGAGGGTTAGGAAAGAACTCTGCTTTGCTCAAAAGTTACCTGTGTCTCCAGAAGCCTCCCCAACCTTGATAGTGCCCATCTTCCCGCCACCACCAGCCTGGATGGTGAGAATCAAGTAAGAGGACACTGGAGCATCTTTCAGACACAGCCTTTGTAGTTCAGCAATATATAAGCAGCTTTGTTACCCTGGGAACTGTTATAAAACAGGTGACTCAAACTTAAATATATTCTGAGGCTTGGCAGGTAAATATAAATGGACTGAAACTAGCTGAGTGTGGGGCTATAAGGATTGGCGGGGACTGGGGCAAACTTGAGGGCACTGTGCCCCAGCTGGCTGGGGATGGACACAGTGATAGGAGGCAGGGGCCTCTGCCAGTGACTTGGGGCTTTGCCCCGTTCGTGCTGGGGCACTTGGGGTGCCCTCGGGGGTGGGAAAGCACAGGGTGGAGATGTAGCTTCTGTTCTTGGAGTACAGACACAGCCCCTTCCCCATGAGCCGAGCCCTCCTCTGCTTGGGGAGGGCCTCTGCCTTCTTCAATCAGTGTGTGCCCCATGTAAAGAGAACTGCCTCTACTTGACCCCAGGCTTTTATTGCCTTGCAAGAATGCTAACTCAGTATTTCCAAAATCTTGTGATTCTTTTTTAAAGAGAAGCTAGAGACCTATTTTATTATCAAATCTCCAAATTTTAAATACTGGCAGTAGACTACAGTTTTTCAATAATGCTCTCTCCATGAGCCCAGTGAAACCTATTTGCAGGCTAAATGTGGCCCATAGGCTGCCAGTTTGCAACTTCTGGTATGGAAGGGATTAGCTAACTAGTGCTGAGTCTTTGTTGCTGGGCCAGTGGGGACTTTAGCTAAGTAGCAGGCAGCCTTGCAAATGAGGATTTGCACCAGCCTGCCTTTCCCCCATGCAACAAAATGGATTGATTGCATGTTCTGACCCACCCCAAGCTGTTAACTGGCTTGGGGCTTATGGCATGTGGCTCCTTGTAGGAAGGTAGCGAACTCTGTTTCTCAGACACACGCTGGCTTACACTTCTTGGATGGTGACTCTGTGTGTGAGAGCACACGATGTGCGGGGGAAAGCCGAGGTGCCTTGGCATCGGCGGGTTATTTGCACGAACCTGGCAGCTCGAGCTGATCCTTGAGAAGAGCTCCCCCCCCACCCCCCGCCCTCCTGCCTCAGTCATCAAAGCTCCCCGTCAGCCTGTGCCTCGGGAGCTGTCACAGCCTCATTACTGCTAATTCATCTTCACTTAGTGCATCAAAAGGCTGATTTATCAAATTGGGTGGGCGCACAGGAAGTTTGATTAGCGACATTATGTTGTTTGCCATGACGGGCTCAGAAAACTTAGCTCATCTGTGTCCCAGGAGTCC
The DNA here is from genome assembly GCF_024362965.1 of Panthera pardus. Classification (NCBI taxonomy): domain Eukaryota; kingdom Metazoa; phylum Chordata; class Mammalia; order Carnivora; family Felidae; genus Panthera; species Panthera pardus. Next base: position 103,647,374 of record NW_026526677.1, read on the forward strand.
CAAGATAAGACTGAAGTGTTTATGTTCTGCCTCAGAAATTCTCAGGATTGGAAGCCAGGGTGGCGGCTCCAGCCAGAGGTATTCCCTTCGTTCCCAACGGCAACTCCTCCTTCCACAGGTGGGTGTCTGGGTCAGAGTTATCCAGAGACCATCTGGGGTGAGCAGGTGCTAGGCTCACCCATCAGTCCTCTGGCTGAGCAGCCCCCCTCTGCCGTCTTTGGGATGGGGGGAGCACTACTGAATTAGGGCCACTTGCCTCTGCTGTTGTCTCCATCGCTGCCCCCGTCAGGCTGCTGAGGCACAAATCCAGAGGATCGGACCTTTCCCACATTCCTGGAGAAGAATGGGACAGGAAGCCTCCCGAAAACATTGTTTCAGGAAGCAGCAGCCCCATAAAGAAAACTAACGGGTGCTTGGCTGCCTCCTGCACATCACGCACCATCCGTGAGCACCTAGGTAACACGCGGTGTGCATGGCCTCACCGATATCCAGAGGACAGCAGGCGTCGGGCTGTGAAGGCAGCCCCTAGAAGGACAGGTTGAGAGAGAAGGGTTGAGTGGAGATTGCACGCCTACGTCTCTGCTGAGGACACAGATGGGAGAGATGTGCGCACACAAGTTGGGTGACTTCAGGTGAGACGCACATAAGTTGGGTGACTTCAGGTGAGACTCAGGGGAGATACCCTGAGGGCCCCTAGAATCACTCTCCTCCTCCAGCTGACTTCCTATCTTTGAAGATGCAGCTGCAGGTGATGGGGGAAGCTAGTACCTGCCTTTGTTGAGCAGGTTCCACGAAACAGACGGAGAGCCGCGTAAAGCAGGGGGCCTGTCTAGCGACCTTGAGGGTCTTGGCCATCTTGGTGAACTGGAGAACTAGCCCTGTGAACTTGCATGGGTCTTTTCACTTTTCTTAGTTTTTTATTCTGTGAAATAGATTAGATTTAAGGTTCCTTACAGGAGTAAAATTCAATTCTGTACATTTTTCCAGGTTGGCCAGCAAGAGAATAGGAACAACTGAGTGCCTCCTCTGGGCCAGAGGGTATGCTTGATGTATCTCACTTAACGTTCAAATAAGCCCACGGGGAAGGTAGTGTCGCCCTGTTTAGAGCTGTTCGCTGCTGCTCTCGGTGCCCACCTGCACCACAGACACTCCTTAACACCGATCAGGCCGGTAGGCTTCCCAGTAGAGGCTAAGGACATACTCAGGACTAAGACAACTTCTTCCCAGCAGGCCTCACGGACACATCAGAGAGATGGGGCAGACACAGAGCAAAGTAAGTACCAAGAACACCTGCGAATAACAATCAAATGGTACCAACCACCATGGCTTTTTAATGAGATTGTAGGTGTGATCCATTTACAGATGGCCGGGGAAAGGTCTCCACTGATGTGATAATAACACACTAACATTTCTGTAGGACTCTAGAGTTTGCAAGACGCTTTGAAACATATCATTTTATTTGGTTCTTCCACCACTGGCTGAAATTAGCTACGACTGCCCTCGTGATTAAATTATTGCTGGTGATTAAATTGAGGATCAGAGAAGTGACTCATCGGAGGGAACTAGATTATCCTTCCGAATGCCAGATTAGACGAGAGGGTGCAGTGCTGATGGTTGCTCTCCAGTCTACCAGTTCTTATTGTAGGCTGGCCGACCCCCGCCTGCGAGAACAGAGGTGTCTGGTAGCTATTGTAGCCTTAGAATTTACCAGGAAGGTCAAGTAGGCATTGTCTTCTCAGAGGTTCAGAGGGGAGGGTCAAAGTTGCTGTAAATCCACATGGCACATGCTGAGAAGACTTTACCCAAAGTTGCCTGCCAGGCACCCCCGACATTTTATCTCAGGGCTGGTGGGTGGGTACTTCATGTTGGGTATGGCTGGAGTCTCCAGATTTTCAGAGTGTCGGGGGCCACAGAGAAATTGGGGTCTTTTCCCCCTGGGGCCCCTCATCACTGCCCCGGTGTGTGGTCTGGACCTTCACATAGCTCAGCCCTCCCTCTTTGGCAACTGCAGCTGAATCCTAATGCTGCAGTCTATTTAAAAAAAAAATTTTTTTTTAATGTTTAATTATTTTTGAGAGAGAGAGAGAGAGAGTGAGTGGGGTAGAGGCAGAGAGAGAGGGAGACACAGAATATAAAGCAGGCTCCTGGCTCTGAGCTGTCAGCACAGGGCCCAATGCAGGGCTCAAACTCATGAGCTGTGAGATCGTGACCTGGGCTGAAGTCGGATACTTAACCAACTGAGCCACCGAAGCGCCCCGCCTAAGGCTGCAGTCTTAATGATATTAGCTGCCATTTATTAAGCATCTACCACTTACTGGCCCCTTCATTTGCATTTTCTTAATTAATTTCCCAGCCACTCTAGTGAGGCAGCAGTCATTGTGTCCATTTTGCAGGTGAGAAGACAAAGGTTCAGAATGATTGCATTATCAAGGCCACACTGCTAGCAAGTGTTGGGGGGGTCAGACTGAAAGCCAGATTTGTCTGCCTGTCTGATTAAAAAAAAAAAAAATAGCAGGCTGCATTTGCTCCTTTTCTTTAATCCTGAGAGAGAAGGAAGCTATTCCTCCTTGTATTCTGGTCATTGCTGCTTGGAAAAGGCTCCAATGTGGGGATGGGGATGGGATGGGGGAAGGGTAGGCAGTGCCCACCGCTGTGGCTGTCCTTCCCGCCTACTTCCGTCGTGTGGGAGAGGAAGTTAGGGCCTCTGTCTGGGACAGCAGCCTGTCACTGTGGCAGGGAAGGTGCCTCTCTGCTCCTTTCTGTGTCTCTGCCCATGGTGCCCTTCCTCTGAGTGAGACGCCAGGAGTCCAAGCAGGGCAGGATGCTGTCCCCGTTGGTGGCTCCACACCCCATGGAATGAAAGGAAACACAAGGGAGGAGCCGGAGGGGTGGGGTTGGACCGGCCTGAAGGCGTGAACCCAGAGGCAGCCCCTGAGCTGACCCCTGTTCTCGGCCACACTGCTCTGCTCTACCTGGAGTTTAGCACGTCCTGTCCCCCTCAGGGCTCACTTCACTGAGCAGGCTGATGCCCTGGAGACTCACTCCCAGAGTGTCATTTTCTGGACGACGTCATTGACTGAGGGCACTCAGGACTCTGAGGAAACTTGCGTGTGGCCCGGACCTCCACCTCCCTGTTTATCAGGCTGTGAGTGGTTCGTGTGGGGCCCTGCAGACCCCAGTCTGAGACCTGACAGCCGGCTGGGGTGCGACCCTGGACATGCCCTTGAAGGAACCCTGTGTGCAGCTAAGATGAAGGTCCCCGTCCTATAGGTGCATCCGGGATCTCGAGCTGAAGATCTCCCCCCACCCCACTCTCAGGGCCACGCTGCCCCAGACTCAACTCATAGAAGGAAGAGTCTGGGTTCTGGAGTCTGTGTTCATGACCCACTTGCGTGAACTTGGGTCAGTTACTCACCCTCTCTGTGCCTGTTTCTTCATCCGAGACACGGAAATAATATCGAATCTCATGGGCTGTTGTGCAGATGAAGTGAAATGATAACGTGCACAGCGCTTCACACAGTGACTAGCATGGAATAATAGCTGTTCCATTTGTCATTCCCTCTTCTTTTCACATCAATCGTGGACATCATACACTTTCATCGGCGAATGTTTCAGTGTGTATCCCTACAGGATAAGGACTCTACAAAAACTAAGCAGAATGCTACTGCCACGCCTAGAAAGTGTTAGCAGTAATTCCCAAATAGCGTCCAAATCTACTCTTCAAATTTTCAATTGTCTCCTGAATGTCAAGGATCTTTAACAATTGGTTTCTTTGAATCAGGATGCACGTAAGTTCCCCACATTATAATTGGCCGATCCGGCTTTCGAGTTTCTTTTATCACATTTTCCACAAGCTGGATTTTGCTAATTGCATCCCTTCAATTTGCCTTTGAGGTACAGACACGAAGTAGGTATTTGTGCAAGTGAAATCTTGCTGCCCCCGCCCCTTTGCCCCCCATTTAGGAAAGAGCTCCTTTCTCCTTTGTGGAAAAGAAGTGTCCCCACTGTCCCCAGGGCCAGCCTGCTGTGGAAGGATGGGGGACACGGGGAGAGGGGCTTCCCCAGGCTTCCCAGCAGCGTGATGGTGGAGGTCAGCTGCTATTGGGATGCACCCACTCTTTGTTTTCATGAACAGGGGTGTCTTTTCATAAAGCAAAGCAATTTTCTGCCAAAGAGCAAGGACTGTTTTTCCTTCTTCCAGAGCAATAAGGGCCAGGATTTGTCTCCCTCTTGGCTTTCAAGAGCATGTTTTCTCAATTCTTTCCTGAAATTAAAGTAAAGGTCAAGAAGGCTGGTCTGAGACCTGCCCTCCCTCCTCTCAGGCTCCTGCTGGTGAGTCTGGCTAAGCGCGTACCTGCCCCCTGGGCTCTGTGACCCAGCCCTCAGGGCAAGCTCAACTTCCCAATTTGTGTCGTCTGGTGTTGGGGGTGGGGGCGGGAGGACTTGCAAAGGGAGGAAGAGAGAAAGAAGGGGAAAAAAAAAAAGACACAGTGCCAGCCTGTGGGCTCCCTTCTGAATTTAGATCTGAACAATTTCTAGAGGCTTCCTTCTCCACACTGTGTTCCCTCCCTCGGGGAGGGGGCCCCGGGCCCCACGCCCTCTGCCCTGCTTCCCACCTGCCAGTTTTCTGCTCGGCACGTGCGCGGCCCCAGTGAGCCGCCCCGGCCCTGGCGCAGCGTTGAGCTGCGAGGATTTTTAATCAAAAGGCAGGACACGCACGCACGCAGAGAACAGTACCACCACCACCCGCTTAGCATTACTGGAGTGTTCTCTCCCCACCCCCTCCCCACACTGAGTCACTCCCAGCTAACAGTTAATTAATTTGTGACACTTTGACAGTTTTTGAGGAGACATTTTTACGGAGCCTTCAAAATGCACAGGGATGGGACTGTCAGGCAGAAGCCCTTCCTGCATGCACTGGGTCTTTCCAGACCTTTGCCTGCCTCACCCTACCATAGACCTCGGGGCCCTGGGCCCAGCCCTGAGTGAACCTGGGAGAGGTCTCAAAGCCCTGATGTCCTCCTCTGTCCCAGCCTCTCAGGGCATTCCACACTCCCAGTGACCCCTGGGCAGACCCGGGGCACCTGGCCACCTTGGGAAGAAGAAGAAATGCAGAGTGGACATCCAGGATGAGAGCATGAGGGGTAGGGAGGCCCCAGTCGCGCTCAGCGCTGGTCTCTTTCTACTGTTGGAGAAGGTTCCCACGCGGGGGCCCCTTCCCACAGCTGAGGAGCTGTGTGTGCTCCAGCCTCTCCCCGGGGCCCCCCTACAGCTCCTTGGGTGAGCTGTGAATCTCAGCTACACGCAACGTGCTCCCTAGGGATGTCTTATGGCCTCTGGTTAGTGCTGTGTGAGAAGTGGCTCCGGTCACCTTGGCCTGCTGGGACTTCACCCCCACCGTGGGGTGCTAATGTAGACACTGCAAACCCCTGCCCCGCCTCCCGCCAGGCCTTCTGGGAGCCCAGAAGTCACCCCACCAGCTGTGTGCATCCCTTCCCACAGAATTCGCGTTATCTCCCCACCTCCCCACACACCTACACTTGCCTTTACACACGTGCATTCTCTTTTTCTTTCAATGGCTTGTAACCCTCTGTGCCCCAGTGACGGCACATCTGGAGGATTCCCTGAACGGACCCCAGCCAGCTGGGCAACCAATGCCAGCTGCCGCCGTGACCCAGACCCACAGGGCCAGAGAAGGAGTCTAGGGGAGGCTACTGGTACTCCTCGAGAAGGATCCAGGGGAGAAACAACCATCAGGGACTAGAAAAAACCGGCTCCTTCACACTGGGGTGAGGTACCGGATCCCACGGATGCCTCTCAAACATTTACCGAGTGCTCAGTATGGCTGCCACCATGCTGGAAAGTGAGAAGACCGTGAAGAGACAAGATGAGTGTGATCCTTACACTGGTGGAGCTCACAGGCTGGCAAGAACAGACATTAAACAAATAATTAGATAAGTGACTTAATTATATGGTGATGAGTGCCACCAAGGAGCACGTGTGCTGTGAGCGTCGTACGCGAGAGGATGGCTCTGAGCTGGAGCCTCAGAGACGCTTCCCTGGAGAAGGGATTGTCCTGAAGGGGGAGGGGGAGGAGGGGGCCGGCTGGGACTCTGGGGTCTTGAGCCTCTGTGGAAGGACTGGGCCTGGTTAGGGGTTGGGACACTGAAAGCCGGGAGCGGGGAGCAGGTGGTACCTATGCTGCTGGTGGCTTTGTGGCCTTGGTGACGAGAAGTTGAGTGAGCACCAGAGGCCAGCTTCTCTTTGCTGTGAGGTAGGAGGCAACAGGCTGCCTGGCCAGGTTCAGCTCTAGGGAGCAGTGGGGAGGTTCCTGGGTGCTGCTGGGACTTCACTCCCACTGATGATTCTTAGGACTGTGCCCCCCGCCTGGCTCCTGTGAGGCAGTTCCAGACACAGCCAGAGAACAAGAATGAAGAGATTCATCCAAGCTGTTGCACACTTTCTAAGGAGACCTGGGCAATTTTTTCCACAGATGAACAGATCGAAGCCCTATTGCCGAGTGGCTGCTTGGCCCATGCTTTGCTCCCTCACTGTCCCTGCAGAATTCTGGGTTGGACTAGGGAAGTTTCCAGATCTGGAGGGGGAACAGAGTGGGTGGTGTCAGTGTGTGGCCTACTCACCCTCTCAGGCCCCTGGAGGGCTGGTTTCCCAGATAATCTAGGTCACTTTGTCCAAACCTGGTCCCCTACAGCTGCCCCCAGGTCCTGAGCAGTGGAGGGAGTCCAGGAGGGAATAGGTACTCCGCCCCAGGCCTGAACCCTAGGAATTTATAGGTACAGGACCTTACCTGGGCCCAGGAGGGGAGGATGGGGCAAAACAATGGGCATTTCTTCTCTCGAGAATGACTCTTGGCAGCTGAGCCAGACCCAGCTCTCCCTTCAGTTCTGGGCCTGCCTGGAGGTGACAGCATCCATCACTTTGCTGGCCCTCCGTCCTCATGCCTGGCCATGGAAGGCCAGGGCCCAGAAGGCTCTCCTTGGGGCTGCCTGGCCTAGGGCCCTGGGAATCCAAGGCCCTGCTTCCTCTGCCGCCTGCTGAGACTGCCCTCCTGGGCCCAGTAAGTGAGGGCATTAGTTAAAGACTGTTCTGGTTTCCCTTTGGAGTAGGAGGAGCTGCAGGAGGCCCAGGGGACGTGCCCACCCCCAAGTCTTGGTCTGGACCTTCCTGCAGAGGAGCAGGGGGTGGCTGGAACTGCATCTGGAGGAGGAGGAACCCCTTACCCACTCACTCCCAATTCCCCTCCAGTTCCAGTCGCTCAGGCAAGCTGCTTTTGAAATGCAAATGCAAAGTACCCCCCCTCACCCCTCCTTTTTCATTGAAATGCTTCAAGTTTCAGAAAAGGGGGAAAATGATGTGTTTAAGACAGCAGTGTCTCACCCGCCATCGAGCCTGATAAGGGATTGTTAAATTTTAATTAGACAATTTGACGCCTTCAAATGCCAAACTTTCTGGGGAGGCAGCGCCCTGGAACCGGGTTGCTTGAGTTTATTCTGCACCAAAGTTTCCTTAGGCCTCATTTCTGGGCCCAGAGCCCCCAGGTTTTGCTGGTGAAAGGACTCAATCTAGAGAGAGGACAGAACCCTCTCCTCTCTCCTCCCAGACCAATCAACTTGCCCCCAGGGTCCCGGGTTACCCCACCAGGCTGAGGACCAAGGGCAACTGTAAGCCCCCAAGTTTTTCCTCAGACAAAAGGTCAGTTTGGGGGTCAGCCTTGAACTGTGGAATTTTAAAGCAGTTTTCTTCTTCCAAAACGTACTTGTGAGAAGCAGTTTGTATCTGCAGGCTGTGGAGCCTCCCTTCCACAGCCTCCACTCTCTACTCTACTCCCCTGCCCCAGTGCAGCAGATGGTGGGAGTCTGTGGACTGCCAGGGGCAGACTCTTGGGCCAGCTCGGCCCCAGCTATCTGGGCGGTAACTACATTCCTCAACCAGACAGCTAGCTAATTTTCAAATGAAGGCACAAACAGACAGTGGTAACATATGTAAAGCCCAAAGGGTAAGTGGCGGAGGCCCCGGAGGCTGGAAATGACCGCTTCATGGTCCTCTTGCCCTGATAACCCCATACACCTCGATTCACTCCAGATATCTCGTTAGGAAGGTCTGCTGTATAGGCTCTGAAGACAGTAACCATCACAGCAGTCTGGGTGCTAAGGAGAACTGACCACCAGGGTGGGCGAATCTGGAAGATCTTCCAGTAGACCGTTGCCCTTCTGAGCTGAGGCAGGGCAATGGGGGCTAGAGACAGATGTGGGTCAGGCGTGGCCCGAGGCCTGCGGGCCGCCCACACTGTGGACTCCCCCATGCTCCGGGCTCCCTCCTCTTTCCCACACACCAGGGCAGCTGAGAACAGAAAGCCTAGGAGGCCCCAGAGCACACGGGCGCCTCGTCTGCCAGCATCTGCTGGGGAGGGCAGGGAGCTGCGGTCGTCCCCCCTTGCCGCACAGGGAAGATGAGGGTGACTCTCTGGGGGAGTGGCAGCCTCTCCTTCTGCAGGTGTCTTTGTCAGCTCAGGCTGCCTTAGCAAAGTACCGAAGACTGGGGGGTTTAAACAGCAGAAATTAATTTCCTCATAGTTCTGGAGCCTGGGAGCCTGAGATCAAGATGCCAGCTTGGGTTGGGTTCTGGTGAGAGCTCTCTTCCCGGCTTTACAGATGGCTGCCTTCTCGCTGAGTGTTCACACGGCATGAGGAGGGGCAGCCTGGGGTGTCTCTTCCGATAAGGACCCTGTCCTCATGGTATTTAGACCCCATCTCCAAACACCAAGGCCCCATCTGCAAATGCCATCACCTTGGGGGTTATGGCGTCCACATAGGCATCTGAGAGGCACACAACTCAGTCCGTAGCAGTAGGGTTAAGTCATCCATCCCTGCTCCAGGAGACAGGACTAAGTAGCTAAGTATTGACAGTGACCATGTATGTATTTGGTGCTCACTAAATGCTCCTTGATTGGGGACTGGTTTGGAGATCTTACACATGAGGCAGGAGCCTCCCAGAGGAGGATGGAAGCGGCGTATGGACGTTGGTGAGCGAGGTGATCATATTTTCATGACTCCAAATCGATATTCTTGTTCTGACAACAGAAAGTTTTAAACATAATGTGGAACTTATTTACCTGGAAAGTCTTACAAGAATAATTTTCCTGGGGTTATACCTTTAGCCATCCCCTTTTTATTATTTTATTTTGTTTTATTTATTTTTTTATTAAAATTTTTTTCTTGTTTATTTATTTTTGAGAGAGAGAGACAGAACACAAGTTGGGGAGGGGCAGACACACACACACACACAAACACACACACACACACACACACAGAATCCAAGGCAGGCTCCAGGCTGTGAGCTGTCAGGACAGAACCCAACATGGGGCTCACACTCACAAACTGTGAGATCATGACCTGAGCTGAAGTCCTATGTTCAACCGACTGAGCCACCCAGGCGCTCCTGTTTTATTTTTATTTTTATTTTATTTTATTTTATTTTATTTTATTTTATTTTATTTTATTTTTTTATTTTGAGAGAGAGAGAGAGCATGAATGGGGGAGAAGGGCAAAGAGAGAGAGAGAAAAAGAGAATCTTAAGCACATTCAGTGCAGAGCTAATGCATGGGGCTTGATCTTACAACCCCAGGATCATGACCTGAGCCGAAATTAAGAGTTGGACACTTGGGGCACCTGGATGGCTCAGTAGGTTAAGCACCTGACTTCACTCAGGTCATGATCTCACAGTGTGTGATTTCGAGCTCTGCATTGGGCTCCATGCTGACAGCTCGGAGCCTGGAACCTGCTTCAGATTCTGTGTCTCCCTGTCTCTCTGCCCCTCACCCGCCCACATTCTCTGTCTCTCTCTCTCTCTCAAAGATAAATAGATATTAAAAAAATTATATATATATATATATATATATATATATATATATATATATATATATATAAAAGAGTTGGACATTCAACCGATTAAGCCACCCAGGCATCCCCATCCCTTTTTTAAAGAAGAACAAGAAATTTGGACCACCCTGGAAAATCCTAGGTGCCAACTGATATTGAGCTTGGCATTTCCCACCTCCGGGAGCCACAGAGTGGGCACAGACCTCACCTGGCTTCTCTGGAACCAGGACCAGGCCAGAATACCTGGAGCCTCTTCTCCCCACAAAAGCAAAAACTCTGACTTGGATGGAGAGGCTTGAGCACAGGGCAAGGGCAGGCATTTGAGGTGCCCTCTGGGGGCCCCTGGAGTGAGAAAGACCACAGTCTAGCTCTTTGTGCCTTCCTCTGGGACACCACTTGAGCCCTGGGCAGAAGGAAAAGGAGAAGGGAAGGGATGAGGCTGGCGCTGCTGCAGGCAGGCTGCCTGGGGACTGACGGGTTTCCGCAGGCATCCTGAGAATGTGCCAGCAGAGAAATGCCAGGGGGACCCTGTATTTTAACCTTGCTAAGATGCACACCTCCCACCTTCACTTACACCCATTTTAATGTTTCTGAACTCAGCATGCATTTTGCAGTTGGCCCTGTCTTAGAGCTGTGTTGGAGTTTGATGGTATTTTTTTTCTTTCCTAGTGGTACGTAAAACAATGGCGCATGTTACATTCAATTCTATCTTAGAGCCTAGGAAATATGGCAGTTGGAATCACGGGCGATAGCAGGTGGGCTGGGAGACCTGGATCTTCCAGGCCAGCTGCTATGTCATCCCAAGGCTTGCTCAGATTTGTCCTGCAACCGTGGCTCAGGAATACTTTGACTTTATTTTCCTTTACTCCCTTCCAAGGGTTGTTTGCTGCACCTTGGAACGCCTCTCCCTTCATCTAGACCCCCCACTTTGCAAGGAGGAGCCATAGGAGGCAGCACTGTGTAACAGCAGGAGCCCAGGGCATCCCCTGACCCTAATGGGCTGCATTTGGACAGTATGGTTGCTTCACCCCCAGGAGCTTCAGGCTCGTTGTCTGAGTGCTTGTTTTTTTTTTAATTCCTTTGGTTGGTTTGATTTATTTTTAATTATTGTTAATTTTTAATTTATTTGTTTTTAATTTACATCCAAGTTAGTTAGCATATAGTGCAGCAATGATTTCAGGAGTAGATTCCTTAATGCCCCTTACCCATTTAGCCCATCCCTCCTCCCACAACCCCTCCAGCAACCCTCAGTTTGTTCTCTATATTTAAGAGTCTCTTGTATTTTGTCCTCCTCCCTGTTTTCATATTATATTTGCTTCCCTTCCCTTGTGTTCATCTGTTTTGCATCTTAAATTTCTCATATGATTCAAGTCATATGATATTTGTCTTTCTCTGACTGACGAATTTCACTTAGCATAAGACCCTCCAGTTCCATCCACGTAGTTGCAAATGGCAAGATTTCATTCTTTTTGATTGTCAAATAATACTCCAGTGTGTGTGTGTGTGTGTGTGTGTGTGTGTGTGTGTGTGTGTGTGTATACACACACCATGTCTTCTTTATCCATTCATCCATCAATGGACATTTGGGCTCTTTCCATACTTTGGCTATTGTCTATAGTGCTGCTATAAACATGGGGGTGCACAAGCCCCTTAAAAACAGCATACCTGTATCCCTTGGATAAATACCTAGTAGTGCAATTGCTGGGTCATAAGGTAGTTCTATTTTCAATTTTTTGTGGAACCTCCATACTGTTTTCCAGAGAGGCTGTACCAGTTTGCATTCCCACCAGCAGTGCCAGAGAGATCCTCTTTCTCTACATCCCCGCCAACATCAGGGATGATGTTGCCTGAGTTGTTCATGTTAGCCATTCTGACAGGTTTGAGGTGGTATCTCATTGTGGTTTTGATTTGTATTTCCCTGATGATGGGAGCATTTTTTCATGTGTCGGTTGGCCATCTGGATGTTGTCTTTGGAGAAGTGTCTCTTCATGTCTTTTTGCCCATTTCTTCACTGGATTATTTGTTTTTTGGGTGTTGAGTTTGATAAATTCTTTATACATTTTGGATACTAACCCTTTATCTGATATGTCATTTGCAAATATCTTCTCCCACTCTGTTGGTTGCCTTTTAGTTTTGCCGATTATTTCCTTCACTGTGCAGAAGCTTTTTATTTTGATGATGTCCCAATAGTTCATTTTGCTTTTGTTTCCCTTGCCTCCAGAGATGTGTTGAATAAGTTGCTGTGGCCAAGGTCAAAGAGCTTTTTCTTGCTTTCTCCTTGAGGATTTTGATGGCTTCCTGTCTCACATTTAGGTCTTTCATCCATTTTGAGTCTACTTTTGTGAACGGTGTAAGAAAGTGGTCCAAGTTCATTCTTCTGCATGTCGTTGTCGAGTTTTCCCAGCACCACTTGCTGAAGACACTGTCTTTATTCCATCGGATATTCTTTCCAGCTTTTGTCAAAGATTAGTTGGCCATGTATTTGTGGGTCCATTATTGCGTTCTCTATCCTGTATCATTGATCTGAGTGTTTTTGTGCCAGTACCATACTGTTTGATGATTACAGCTTTGTAATATGTCTTGAAGTCCAGGATTGTGATGCCTCCAGCTTAGTTTTCTTTTTCAAGATTGCTTTGGCTATTTGGGGTCTTTTCTGGTTCCATACAATTTTAGGATTGTTTGTTCTAGCTCCGTGAAGAATGTTGGTGTTATTCTGATAGGGATTGCTCTTGGTTTGATTTTTAAAGCTCACATTCCTTGAGAGTTTACCTGTGCAGGCCACTTATGTATCATCGTACTTAATCCTCACAACAGTAATTGCTAATCCCCAATTTGCAGATGGGAAAACTGAGGCTCAGGAAAGCCACGTAATCTGGCCGACACCTTGGAGCAAATAAAGGTGGAGTTGGGATTTGAAACCAGGTGTTTTGGTCCTCAGCCCTATCTTCTACTAGTATCTCTCATGGTAGAGTGCGTCATCAAAAGGGCTAGATTTGCTGATGTCTGAAGTTCTGCTCTGCTTGGTGTGGTGTGAGAGTGATTCAGACAGCCCCTGCTTGTGAGAGATGTCGGTCCCAGGCAGGAAGGGTGCTGAGGACACGGCAGGGATGGAACTGGCTCCGGGGGTGGAAGAAAATCCTGCTCCAAGATATTAATAGGGTCTACAGGCATCTAGGCATTTTCCAGGCTTTCCCATTCTTTCTGTAATGCACTTGTTTCAGCAAAAAAACAAGATATAGAATAAATGCTTGATTAGAAAATTAAATGCATGAAGCCTTCCCAGCTGTAGGTGAAGGAACTCACTCCTGTCCTGCAGAGTAACCAGCACACAGAGGAATGAGTGCTCACCTCCGACCCTGCCCTGACTGGAAATGCTCACGTTTGCCATCTTACTTGTTCTCATGATTTTAAGTCCTGAATGAAAGTCTTCCCCCTCCAGGAAGCCCTCCAGGAGCACCCCAGCCAGGCCCATGTACGTATCCTCTGTGATTTCTGAGCATCCACTGCAGCGCCTGGTGGTAGAGTGGGCCCCAGCACCTGTGCACGACCAACTCACTCCCCCAACTACTGGGCCTGCTGACAACGGACAGTTCCAGCTGGGTCCGCCCTCTTAGCAGATGCTCACTTGAAGAGAGATATCTCTCTCCAGGTCACACCTTCTCCCTGGGACAGTCCACGCCCTAGGACATTATGAGAGAGACAGCTCTGCAGGCTTCCTGAGGGCTCTCTGAGGTCACCTGAGACCTTTGATGTGACCGCAAGGCAGCCCAGCTTCTCCCCAGTCCAGCCCTGCCTCCTCCCTTCTCTGCAAGCCTCCATTCTGAGAACATTCCCCAGTAAATTTCCTGCACGCCAAAGTCCTCCTCAGGGTCTTATTTCTTGGGATCCAACATGCAACACCCGTGGTCCTCTTGCGTTGCCTCTCTCTTTTGTCACTTGTTAATGTGGTGGCCTCTCTTTATAGCTACATCTCAAGGGTGGAGGGCTTTTCTTCCCGGCTGGACTCATAGAGCCTTTGATTGAGTTCAGCAACCCAACGTACGACCTGCAGATCCCAGAGAACAAGAGAGTATGCTCTTTTATTTGTTTATTCCACGAAGATGAGGCATGACCAAGATGTGGTGTAATGCTTAAGATGCTTACACTCCAGTGGGAGGTGTTGGGGGGGAACAGATACACAGAGAGGGTGTGTTCCAGAATAGAACTCAGGAATGATGCTGTGGAACCCCCAAGGGTAAGTGGTCCAGCAGAGAGCAGGAAGCGGGAAGATTCTGAGCTAGCCTTTCTTTGGAGGCCGTGTCAGGTCTGGGCAAGCAGCGGGAGGGGAAGGGAAGTTTTCCAAAGACTTTTCTCATTTGTCAAGGGGGGATAATAGCTGCAGGCCGCGGAGGTTGTTTTGAGGACAAAACTATCAAACAAAACTATCAAATCCTCTACAAGCATATGAAGCCACATCACAGGCTTCATACAGGATTGTACAGAAACAGAAGTCTGGTTGGGTCTAGAGAAGGGGTGGGGTGGGGTAGAAGGGAAGCCATACAGTCTCCATCAGAGGCCACTGGCCCTACAGAGAGGGACCAGGGAAGTAAGAGGTGGGGCAGAGAGAACCTTCAGGAGCCCTGGGGGAAGTGAGTGGATCTCCACATCTCCAGGCCCCCGAAAGTGCTTGGCACATTGCTTTATGCCTGACGAGCTCAACAGACTCCCAATCTTGTGTGAAAACAAGAGGCAGGAGCAGCTGCCGTTCCTGATGGATACGTGCATATAGCTGTCCCGGGGTGTGCTCCAAATGGGAAGAGGGGCCGATGCCTTTGCAGAGGGCAGCGTCAGTGTGACACAGGGCCTCGGCGCCTCTGAGTTGGAAGATTTTTGCACTGGTGTCATGTCATGTCACCCTACATGGAATTAGGCATTTTGGCTTCCCCAGAGACTCCAGGCTGGTGTGGTGGTGCTGGGGCGGGGGGAGGGGTGGGAACATCATCCACACTCCTCTGCTGGGGGCCGGCAGAGCAAGTGTGTCAGATAAGGTTGAGGGGGTAGAGGGGGGCAGACCCTTCTCCAAAGTCCCTTCTGACCTGTTGTGGCTGGCGTGCCCTCCTCCCTGATCTGGACATGGTACCACACTCATCCCAAGTGGCATAAACTAGTAGACTTCAAATCCCTTTGGGTAGCCCAGCAACTGGATGTCGTGGCACCTTGGGCAGAGTGCTTTGAGGTACCGATAAGCTTGATTCCATCGTGTAAAACAGGAACACTTTTGTTAGCAGGAGAGTCAGCTATATTATATGTGCATTATGTTCTAATCACAACCAAAACACAGGCTGTCAAGCTCGTCAATGCCTGATGCGTCTCGGGTCTGCCTCTCAGGCTCTCTGCTTCCTGCTCTCAGTGAGCAGCTCCTCAGCCTCCCCAAGCCCAAGGCAGAAATGCTGTTCCCTCTACCCCTTCTCTCTCTGCTTGTCCCGGCCCCTCTCCCATCCCACATCTATCCATTGGATACCGATGCACGGGTCAGCCACTGATTCTGAACACTTCTCATCCCTGCCACCTTCATTCAGACAACCACCCTCCCTTCTCCAAATGACAGCCATAGCCTGGCCTCCTCCAAGGCCTCCCGATGCTGCAGCAGCCACTTTACTAAAACACCAGCCCGTGGTCCTTCCTCTGCACCCAACCCCTCAGGGGCTCCCAGTCTTATGAGACAGAATCTGGCCCATGACTGGCCCCCCGGTTTCATTTGCCCCTGCTTCACACCCTACGTTTTTAGCCAAACAGAACTGTTTGTTGTCTGGCACTGTGTTGTGTTCTCTCTAGCTGCAGGGTCTCCCAAACTGTTGCCCGGCTATTTCCTCCTTTGATCGCATCTCAGATGACACCTCCTTCAGGAAGTTCTCAGGCTCTCAGGGCAGGAATGCAGAAACTCCTCATCTCTTCCTCGGGTTCCTACAGCCTCCCAGCTGGTGTGCCGCCACCTGCTTGGTCACACACTTCCATCCTCTGAACAGCGGTTGGAACCTTCTCGCCGGAAGGCGCATCTGATCACGTGGTTCCCACTGCCCTTAGGCTCAAATGTAGCGTGACTTGGAAGGCCTTCTAGGATCTTGCTCTGGCCCCCTCCCCAGTTCAACTCACGGGCTTCAGCTGCCCCGAATGAATCTCTTCCAGCCCTCCACCGGGTGTCTGCTGTCTCGCTCTGTCATTTGCTTATGCTGTTTCTTGTGTCTAGACACTTCCCTGGGCTCCCAGCTCTTCACCTAATGACTTAGCACTTCCTCTGGAAAGTCTTATTTCAATGCTTAAACTAGCTTTTGTGGCCCTCCTGCATTCCATTTCCTAGTGCCCACTGCTTATACATTTAAGTGCTTGATTCATGGGCTGTTGTTTCTTTTAGGATGTGAGCTCGGTAAGGGCGCCCGGGTGGCTCAGTCGGTTAAGCTTCTGACTTCGGCTCAGGTCATGATCTCACGGTTCTTGAGTTCGAGCCCTGTGTCGGGCTTTGTACTGACAGCCCGGAGCCTGGAGCAAGGGCTTTAGATTCTGTGTCTCCCTTTCTCTCTCTGCTGCTCCCCGACTCATGTTCTGACTCTCTCTCTCTCTCTCTCAAAAACAAACATTAAATTTTTTTTAATTTAGAATGTGAGCTGGAGAACCATGTATATTTTGTTCCAGCCCATATTTCTAGCACCACATAGAACAATGCTCAATAAATATTTATAGAATCAAGAAGGAATGAATGTGTATTCCTGTTCCTGCCCCTAGAAGCTGGAACTCCTCACTAACTTGTCTCCAGGAGGTGGTACATGGGATGTGTTTACTAAGTGTTTGTTGAATAAATAGATGAATGAATGATCAGCTCTTTTCAAGTTCATTTGTTTTATTATACTTTTTTTAAAAAAATTATAATTGCTCATTTGTCTTGCCATCTGCAAGAACTTGCCAGCAGAAGAGTGGCAGCAGGCCCAGCGTTTTAAGAAAATCGTTAAAATACAGAACTGAAAATCCCGAGGCTGGAGAATTCTACTAACTGCCAGTGGTTGGCTGTAGCTTCGGAGCTTTCCGTGGGAGGCAGCACGCTCTGGGAGGTCCTCCTGGTCACCCGCCGTGTCCGTTTTTCCTGGCCAGAGCCTGGCCACCCAGTGGCCCCGTTGCCCCGATGGATCCACTGAACCTGTCCTGGTACGATGATGATCTGGAGAGCCAGAACTGGAGCCGGCCCTTCAACGGGTCCGAAGGAAGGACCGGAAAGCCTCACTACAACTACTACGCCACGCTTCTCACCTTGCTCATCTTCGTCATCGTCTTCGGCAACGTGCTGGTCTGCATGGCCGTGTCCCGCGAGAAGGCGCTGCAGACCACCACCAACTACCTGATCGTCAGCCTCGCCGTGGCCGACCTCCTGGTGGCCACGCTCGTCATGCCCTGGGTTGTCTACCTGGAGGTAGGTCTGCCCTCCCCTCCGCTGCAGGGGAGCCTGGAGTCCAGGCACTTCCCGACGAATTGCCTGGTGCCTTCTCAGCAGGCCTGGCCTCTCCCTCCACTCTGGGCTCAGTTTTTCCCTTTATGAAATGGGCTTAATGCCTCTTTCACAGTCCCAACTGCCCGTTGGAGAGTGCTTATTAAGGACCGAGTCCTCTATCCATGGCGTTTTCCCGTGTAGCCCTCAGGCCAGCCCTGCGAGGTCACCCCACGACTACCACCATCTCACAGGTGGTGAGCCAGGTGGTCAGAGAAATTCGGTGACTTCTCCGGCATCATGCAGCTGGCAGGTCCCAAGTGGAACTCGGCTTGGCCCCAGGTTGGTTGGTTAGATCATGCTGCAAATGGGAGTGATGGAGGAAGATCCTCAAGGAAGGGAGATGTTCATGCGTCCAGACCCGAAGCTTCCCATTCTTTCTTGTCACTTTGAAAGTGGGGCTGCTACTCCGTGTGCTCCTTATGCCTCCCCTCTTCCCAGTTCGGTCTAGCACCAATGTCTGGGACCTCCAGGCAGGGTCTGCTGTGGGCTGGGCCACAGCCCCCTGGCTCAGGAAGGACCACATGGTCACCCAGGGCTCGGCCCAGGATGGGGCCCAGCTCTGCACTTCTGAATAGAGAGTGGGCGGCCCCTGCCGTGGTCCAGGCACCTCGCCAGGCGTTTCTCAGACACAGACTCAGCAAACAGTCATGCTAATCCTGGGAGTTGATACTTTTCTTCTCAGTTTACAGAAGAGGAAACAGAAGCTTTGAGAAGCTGTCTGTCCTCAGATCGCACAGCAAGGGGAGTAATCAGGGAGCCACTTCCAACAGGCAGACGTAGGAGGGTCTAGGGGCTTGCGTCCTGGATCCTGCCCCTCTCTCGGCCTAGGATTCTGGGGTGGAGTCTGGGAACTGAGCAGCCAGTCAGGAAAGAGCCAACACTAAGGTCACTGCGATCATTGGGCACTTACCTACCCATCCTGGGCAAGGTAGGGGGGATACACCTGTGCTATGGAGGCAAGTCCCTGGCTGGGAGGGTGGGCTTCCACCTTTAAAGGAAAACGTGACATTTTGTAGGCTTGAGCCGAGGTGACACCCAGAAGAGGGAGCTGAGGTGGGGGAGAGGAGGCTGGCCCAGCATGGCCCCTCTCCTGGTCTCCGCACCCGGGGGCTCCCTGGGCTTCCTCATCATGCTCACAGGATCACACACCCCTGGTTTTCTGTAGCACAGCCCCAACAGGCTGGGACGTCCAAAATGAATGTTAAGGAAAAACCCCGAAGGAAACAAGCAAAATAACATGAAATCTACAGGTGCCACAGGCCAGGGGTCCACTTCCTCCACTACTCACACATCTGTGAGACTGTCCAAGCACGTCTTTTCTGAGGGGCCTCTCCCTGAGGAACCCTTCTCAATCCTAAGGCCTCTTCCCTTCCTGCTCCCTCTCAAAGGAGGGTCCCAGGCCTCAGACCATCAGGGGAGAATGAGGGGCGAGTGGCAGAGCAAAGAACCTCTCTGTGCCTCACTTTCTTTATCCATATAAAGGAGATAATCACAGTATCTACCTCGTGGCATTGCTTTAGAATCTAATGAGTTAGTTAATGTATGTAAAGGGCTCAGAATGGTACCGCACACTGTAATGAGCAAGATGTAGAAATCAGCTGTGACAGTGGTGCTGAAGACGAACGTGACGGTGGTAGACATCCAGCCCCTGTCCTCATAGCGAGAGCCCTCCCCATGCCCAGGCAGCAAGGCGCCCTCTACCCATAGTGAAGCATGCTCTGCCCGCGGCTCCTCGCAAGGCTTCTGGGCTTCCAGATCTACAGCCTTTCCCCCCACACTCTAGGATAGAGCCACATCTATACACAGGCTGTACTGGGGGTTTCTGAGAATCTGTAAGTCCTGTGAACAGATATATTCAACATAACCAGTTCACCATTATTTTAAGGGGGAAGCGCAGTGGTTTGGGGGGCAGGGTGGAGAACGGTATCACGGAGGGTAGTGCTCTAACTTTCTCATTATTTCCCTTTAAAACAAGAGCTGGACAGTGAGCTCGACTTACAGGTTATTGTCCCAGCCATTTTTTGTCCTTAGAGACTGTCCCGAGGGGAGTCTCAGCCTATCCCAACATCCTGTCAGAGTGTTCTTGCAACCCATATGCTCTATCCTTTCTAAGAGATGCTCTTGTTGTCCAGAATTTTCCACCCTGTTCCCTTCCCAGCAATACTAGTGCCTCTCATAGCCTGCCGTGTCAGCACGTGTCTAGCATGCTAGATTGGATTGGATGTGCTTTACTCTTTTTAAAAAAAAATTTTTTTAATGTTTATTTATTTTTGAGAGAGACAGAGACAGAATGCGAGTGGGTTAGGGGCAGAGAAAGAGGGAGACACAGAAGCAGAAGCAGAAGCAGAAGCAGGCTCCAGGCTCTGAGCTGTCAGCACAGAGCTCCACACGGGGCTCGAACTCACAAGCTGTGAGATCATACCTGAGCTGAAGTCGGACGCCCAACCAACTGAGCCACCCACTCACCCCCCGTCAATGTACATGGCTGCCAAAAATTTCTCTCGAGTCTTTGAGTCAGCTGCCCCCAGGCCTGTGGAGGAAAGCCCTCCCTTCTTCTGTGCTCCAGACAGGCCTTTAGGGGTAGGGATTGAGAGCTCCCTAAAGGCAAGGACTATGCCAATACTGTTTACCACTGTACCCCAGAGTCTAGGACAGAGTCTGGCCCATAGTAAGTTCCTCGTAAGTGTCTGTGGGAAAGATGGAAAGCAGGGGAGAGGGAAGGAGGGAGAGGAAGAGGGCCCTGGTAGCTCAGACCTGGATCCCTAGGGACATAGAAACAGCTCTGAAGTACTCGTCTGGGGGGGGGGGGCGGGCCTCAAGGTGGAGGGTGGACCAGGTGGGTCTGGGACCCTCCTAGCAGTGCCCTCCAGGTAGACTCTTTATACCCGGAGCTCCTCACCCCCCAATCCAGACCTGACATGCCATCTTGGGGAGTCCTGTGCTGTGATGTGGGCTCACGTGAGCCTAGAGAAGGCAGCTTCCTTCCTGTCTTCTGGGACCAGCTGCTGTTTCTTCACATCCAACATCAGTGGCTATAGCTCCTGTCACCGAGCTTAGGTGCCAGCATTTGGTGTCATGCCTGAGAGCAGAAAAAAGGGGCAGCACTGGGAATGAGCATGTTCCAATTAGCCTGACGACTGACAGTGCTATGACAGCAGGATGGGAACTGCCTTGCCCCAGGCCCTGGGAGGGGGGCTTTCCTGCTCCTTTTTCTCCTATTGGTAGAGGCCTAGGATGTGTCTCAAGGTCAGGGTCAGAGTGTTCCACACTTCCAAATTTGCCTGGGCCAGCTCGCTGCATGAGTGTGTGTGCCTGTGCATTTAAGTGGGTGGTATGGATGTGCATGGGCGTACGGGAAAGTGAGTGTGTGTGCGTGTGTGTCTGTGTGTGTAAGGGGGAGAGGGGTGCAGGAGCGGGCCTCCTCAGTTCCATCATACAAGGATATATGGGTACAGCCGCCCCTCCGCACCCTCTTCTGGTGTTTCCAGAGCTTGAGCCCAGGTTTTCCGTCCTGAATTCTCCAGGTGGGACAAAGAGCAGAACTGTCTTCTTGGTCTCAGAGCCATGGTCCTCACTGTTGTCCTTAACAGACACTCGCTGGGCCCCGACTGGGCCACACACCATGCTGGTCCCGAAGGAGCTGCCTGGCTCCCCCAGAAACCTGGGATCAGGGCAGGATCAGAAGCTGAGCAGAATGGCCTTGGGCAAGTCACTGCCCATTTTTGAGGCTCAGTTTCTCCATTGGCAGAATGGGATGCAAGTAGATCACACGGATGTTTTACAGACGAAGGCTCAAAGTTGAGGCACTAGGTGTAAATTGGTCATCATTCTTCTAGTCCGGTTTTTGGCACAAAATGGCCCTATGTGTCTAGCAGGGGAGGGGAGCAGGGACAAGTGCCTCAGACAGCCAGGGGCACGGCTTCCCTTTGCTGCCCCACGTCTCTCCCGGGCCCCAACTGGAGACCTGCAAGACCCCCACAGCTGTCCTCTGGGCCTGTGGCCCAGTCTGCCCCAGGAGAGCCAAACTATGCGGCCTGAGCTCATCGTCCCTCTTCCGTCCCCCCTTATGGTGCTTTGTCCCCAGGTGGTGGGCGAGTGGAAATTCAGCAGGATTCACTGTGACATCTTTGTCACTCTGGACGTCATGATGTGCACAGCAAGCATCCTGAACCTATGTGCCATCAGCATCGACAGGTGAGCCCAGCCAAGGTGGGAGAGGGGACCCAAGCCATTGGCCTTTCGGGCTGAAGAGGCAGGCTGTGTGCCTGTGAGTCCATGTGTGTGTGCACATGTGTACGTGCACATGCATATAGGTGCACGTGCATCTGTCTGGGAGAGTCCAGACCACCTCATGCGAGGCCATCGTACAGATGGAGATGCTACCAAGGATACCCAGCAGAGACTGGTGAAGAGGAGAAAGTTCCCAATGTTGACGGCAGCCCTAGGTCTATCGCTTCCTACTTAAGTGACCTTGGGCAGAATGTGCACATTCTCAGAACCCTATCTTGTCTAGAAATCAAGGACGATGACCCCTGTCCAGGTGGGGCCACAGTGTCCGGTTGTGTATTTCCTGTCCAGCACAGGGCAGGCACACGGCCAAGGGGGTCTGGGTTGTGCTCACTTTGTTAAACTATACCCTCGGAGCCTTTCACTGATTTGCACACGCAGGCCACGCGGGCTCCCCTGGCTGGGCTCCCCTGGCAGGATTCTTGGAAGGTGAAATGAGCTACTATATGAGAAGTGCTGGGTCAAGGAGGCGAATGATTTCCACCGTTATTATTTTCTGCTGAATGGGGCTGAATTCTTTCTCCGAGGAGCCTGGCTACCAATCCGTCAACAAACGCTTCCACTTTCTGTGAGCACAGCATGGGTGCAGTTTCAGAGGTGCAAAGACCCAGACCCTGGTCCCTCAAAAACCTTAAAATCCGAGTAGGGATACTGGAGTAATAGATATGGCCCAGGATTACATGATAGCCGGTCAGTCACTAAAGTATCACCAACTACCCTTGCTGTCTGAGCTGGGGCAGGAGAAAGGAGTGATTTAGGGTAGACAGGCAGCTTTCAGGGAATTTCAGACAACTGGAACTCCTCAAGGTGTGGGGTGTCTCTGGTGTGTGCCTGCTGTGGAATGAGTTCCTGGGCCTGTACCCCAGACTCAGGGTCCCCTGCCCCGTGACCTTGCAGGTACACAGCCGTGGCCATGCCCATGCTCTACAACACCCGCTACAGCTCCAAGCGCCGAGTCACTGTCATGATCGCCATCGTCTGGGTCCTGTCCTTTACCATCTCCTGCCCACTGCTCTTCGGACTCAACAACACAGGTGAGTCCTGTCTCTGTCTGCCTGGGGTTCCGCTGCCCCCCTTCGCTGCACGGGACCCCGAGAGAGCTGAGCCTCTGGCGCAGACTTAGGGGGATGACCTTTTTGACAGCCTAGGCTGAGACCAGGCTGGGTCTCCCCGGCCAAGCCTGACTCTCAGTTGTACCTGGATGGGCCGGAGAGGAACCATTATGCTTGAGGCATAATGGGGTTGCGTGAAGAGTGGGGGTAATGATTCAGGAGGATGTCTGGCCATTTTCAACTTTGTTTATTTAACCGAAACAGGCCAGACAGCCCCACCAACTGCATGTGTTTGCGTGTGTGTGTGCGCGTGCATATGCACACATGGGGGGGGGGTGACTACGGGGTCCCATCCCCACCCCACGGTGATGCTGTTTGTGGTGATGAGGCTGCAGTCCAAGCTGGCCCAGCTCTGCACAGACCTGAGTCCTTTGGAGCAAGAGAGGTAGAAATAATAGAAGCTAGCCCACTGCACCTGTCCTGTGTGTCTGACGTAGAGGAAATAGGTGTTGGCCTGCCTGCCTGCCGGCGTGGGCAGAGAGCTTTCTCTCATCAGGCAGGCTCCAGTGAGGCAGGTGCACCTCTGGAGACCCTTACAGGGCAGGACACCAAGAAGCCTTGCAAAGTACCTCTTGTAGGAATTCCAAGAAGTGGGGAATAGGCTTATTCCCTGAGCATATGCTCAGATCAATCTGGAAAGGCCCTGAGATAGAAGTCAGACATCTTCTAGACCAGGAAGGGAACTTGGAAACACATCAGAACACAGGGTTGAGCAAATAGGACCAAGTCACCTTGTCCCTAAAATTGAAAGGTGGTAGACCGCCCCCATGTATACAGCAAGGGTTAAAATAAGGGTTTACTCTTTGACAATAATTCCCTTCTGTTATTTTTTCCAAGCACACTGGCCCCACTCATGTGTTCACGGGCAATAAAACTAATAATGAAATAAGGAGGGAATGTTAATGGGAAAACTCAGAAATAGTCCATGAGAGCTTAGCTTGTTGCTCACAGTTGTGATTTGAAATCTCTGGTTTATGGTGCACGTTCATTTACATCTAGCATTTCCGGGTGGCCTTAGACACCTAGGCGTGCTCTCGGTGACCTCGCTGCTGGAGTCTGGCAGAGGAGGGAAAGGTCTCTTGTGGCGCTGTGGCGCTGTGGCCCTGTGGGATGCTGACGTCCCCTCTGGGCTCTCCTTCCCCCCCCAGACCAGAACGAGTGCATAATCGCCAACCCCGCGTTCGTGGTGTACTCCTCCATCGTCTCCTTCTACGTGCCCTTCATCGTCACCCTGCTGGTCTACATCAAGATCTACATCGTCCTCCGCAGGCGCCGCAAACGGGTCAACACGAAGCGCAGCAGCCGGGCTTTTAGGGCCAACCTGAAGGCCCCGCTCAAGGTCCCCAGATCCCCCACCCCCTCCAATGCCCACACCTCACCATTATCAAGGGAGCTTGCCCAGGCGCAGGTGGAGGCCCAGGGCAGTGCAGTGGGGCGGGGCTTAGGCTGGAGGGGGCTCCACGGACCTGGACCTGGGCAGGGCACAGTCTGAAGGCGTGGACCTCCGTGGGATGACCGAATCTCCAGGAGCCGGATGGAGGCAGGGCAGGTGGTGGACACCATCTGGGAGAAGTCTTTGCTTGGAGATCCTTGTCTGAATGCACCCTCTCCTCTCCTTCCTTTCCCATCACTTGTCCTTCTTTGCTGTGGCCCCTCTCTCTGCCTTTCCTCCCTCTGTGCTTCCCTCCCTCCCCTTTACCTTCCATGCTCCCTGTGCTCCCCTCTGTGTGCACCTCCTCCTTCCTCCCCGCTCTTTCCTCCTCCTCTCCTCCACCTTGCTTCCACTGCCTCCCCCTTATGTCTTGTGAATTCTCCCCTCTGCTCAGCCCTCCCTGTATGGGAAGACAGTATGTGGGCCTGGAAGGAACCAGGATCTTGGGGTTAGACACATCGGGTTCAAGGCCTGGCACTGCCACCTTTTTTGCTGAGTGACCTTGGGCAGGTTGCTTAACTTCTCTGAGCCTCGGTTTCCTCATCTGTTAAATGGGAATCATAATGCCAGCCTCTCAGCGTGGTCTTGAGGATTCAACGTGAGAGGGATATGAATATGTCTAGCATGTGCCAGACCCTTAACAGGTACCCCATTAAAGTCAGGGCCCGTTTGTCCCTCGTCCTGCCCACCTTTTCCCCTCACAGGACCAACTCCTCCTCTGCCCTTCTCTGAGCCCCGGTGCCCAGCCTGACCACCCCACGTCGGGTGTCTGTCCCCAGCCGCCTGCCCGTCATGACCAGTGTACTGGCTCACTCCACAGGGCACCTGCACTCACCCCGAGGATATGAAACTCTGCACCGTTATCATCAAGTCCAATGGGAGTTTCCCAGTGAACAGGAGGAGAGTGGTAAGTGCTCAGGTCAGGGACCAGAGCCAGGTCCTTCCGCCCCTAGGGAAACCCAGCTGCCGTGATTCTCAGAAACCCCACCGGCAGCGCACATCCCAGCCTCCCCCACTTTGCCTCTGAGGCCAGACTCACCATGCACACCTCACAAGCAGGCATGCAGCAAGACGGCTCGATTCTGCAAGGCACAGATAGGCACCCCTAGCGCAAGAAAATGGTTGGGAGAGAGGACTTGGCCGTAATAACATAATTCAAATAAGAAGAGTGGCTGTTACCATTCACTGAACACCCACCGTGTTCCTACTGTCTCATCAAATCCTCACAGCGACCCTGAGAGGTAAGTCTTATTGAGCTTATTGATTTTAACTTTATGGAAGAGGAAACAGAGGCTCAGAGAGGGTAGGTAACTCACCCGAGGCGAAACAGTGAGATAGTGCATATTTGAGCCCAAACCCACATGACTCCGAAGTCCACGCCTCTGCTGCTCTTCCCTCTTGCATGTGCTTCCTTACTACAGGCAGGTTCTGGGGCTGGAGGCTGGGCATGGAGGGGGTGAGTAGGGGAGCGAGCAGAGCAGCCTTGGGGCTGGTGGGGCAGTGCAGCCCGAAAGTAGAGCCTGGAGACGTGGAAGCACAGCAGACCCCAGGCTCTGCCCAGAGGAAGTAGCAGCAGGATCCCAGCAGCAGATGCCGCAGCCCCAGCTGGGCCAGGGAACCCACCCAGAGCCGCACATGAAGTTCAGGTCAGGTGTCCACAGGAAGCGGGGTCCCCACTGTTCACTTGCACGGCAAGGGTAGGACTCCCTTTATGAGATGGGTGCCAAACGGGCATTCAGGACTGGGATGGGGGCAGCAGCTGAGTTATATCACCACCCACCCCCCCACCCCCCACCCCCTACCGGGTGCAGAGCAAGGCTGCATTTGAGAAGTTCAAGCTGATACTCCACGGTCTGGGGAACCTGGGAGGCCATGAGTGGATCCCCCACCAAGGCCGCCAGGTCAGCTTGGCAGGAAGGATTGGGGGGAGACCTGGGGCTAGCCCTTTGGCACGGGGATCAGTCTACAAGGAGAACGTGGTGGGGTGTCTCAGGTCTGCCTTGCGGCCCCTCGATTCAGCCCAGCAGGAAGAACAGGGGTACCCTCTATGCAGTTAGAACATGAGCTCCTGCAGGCAGGCACTGAATGCCAAACCAGTAATGTATTCCCAGCAGCCAGCTCGGTGCCTGGAGCTCACTGGTACTCAGTAAGTGTTGCTCAGTCAATAAGAGAGAAATGCTGGGGGTAATAAGCCCTCACAGATGGTTGTGGGGTTATTGAGGCTGCATAAGTATTGCTCGGGGCCAAGTGCTGGGGATGACCCCGCAGGCAGGGACTGCCCTGCGGCCCAGACCGTCCCGACCTCCCCATGTTCGGCAGAGTGACCCTGTGGTGTTTGTGGGAGTCTCTAAAGGAAGAGAGGGCAGGGCCGGGTGGGGCCAGGTGAGGCTGCGTGGCTAATGCCTGTGAACTGGCCTGGCTTTACCCAGAGTTCTCTGCCCCTGTGCAGGAGGCTGCCCGCCGAGCCCAGGAACTAGAGATGGAGATGCTGTCCAGCACCAGCCCCCCCGAGAGGACCCGGTACAGCCCCATACCGCCCAGCCACCACCAGCTGACCCTCCCCGACCCATCCCACCACGGCCTCCACAGCACGGCCGACAGCCCCGCCAAACCAGAGAAGAATGGGCATGCCAAAGACCACCCCAAGATTGCCAAGATCTTTGAGATCCAGTCCATGCCCAATGGCAAAACCCGGACCTCTCTCAAGACCATGAGCCGCAGGAAGCTCTCCCAGCAGAAGGAGAAGAAAGCCACCCAGATGCTCGCCATTGTTCTCGGTGAGTCAGGCTGGCCGACGGCCACAGCCCGGCTCTGTCCAGCCATCACTGAGGAAAGGACCCATCACCATCACCATGGGTCCGCCCACCAGGATGGGTCCTGTTACCTGCCATCCCCTTCCTAACCATGGCTGGCGGGCCAGGGGACCAGCACTTTCTCAGGTGCAGGCCACTCCCACTGATGTACCCCATTAGGTAGATTCTATAATTATGCTCCTTTTACACATGGGGAAACTGAGGTCTGGAGTGGGTATATAACATGCCCAAGGAAGACCTATGATTTAAACTCAGGGAGTCTGACTTCAGAGTCAGTGAGCTTGGCCAGTCGACCATGGCGACCTCCAGAGCATCATGGTCCTGGGCCAGTCACCATCTCTCTCTGGAGTCCCCTCAGCAGGAGATTGCTTCTCGGGGCTGTTGTGGTGGTCAGATGGTACACAAAGGTGAAAGCATTTTGTAAAGTGCGAAGCAGTGTACACAGGGATGTGTTATCAGTATGGTTTGGGTAATGTTGCTATTGTTGAGGAATTGGAAATTCAGTTCACTTCAGCTCAACCAAGACCCTGTGGGACCAGAGCTGTGAACAAGGAAAGGGGCCTGGAGGGGGGAGCCATCTGAATGAGGGCATGGCTCTGTCAGCCAGGCAAGGCTTTCAAATAAAAGTTTCCTAGAAAACCCCAGATGGCAAGTCAAAACACAAGACTGGACATGATGTGATGTGGCTGGTTGGGAACAGGAGGGGCCAATGTGACTGTGCCTTCCCTGCAGCACCCAGGCTATCACGGGGCACCCTTCCAGACCCACCATCCCCTCTGACCTCCGGCCAGTCCTGTGGCGTGAGCGGGACCAGAGTTACTACCCTGCTTTTATGAACGCACACACAGGGTCACCGCAGGTTAAGGGACAGAGCCTTGATCATGTGGCTGGGGGTGACAGAGGAGGGTTGTCGCTGTGCCCTCTGCTCTGGTCCGTGGGGTCTCTCTTCAGTCCTGGGGACTCCCTGGGTGCTTGTGGGGCATTCTGGGCTCATGATGCCACCATGCCGAGAGTCCCGCCAGAGCACGAGGTCCTGAGTCAGATGGACAAAGCAGGCGGGAGGGAGGTTGGTCTAGGTCAGAGCGTCCCAAAGCAGCAATTAGGAAGAGGTACCCCCCAAGGGCTGGGGAAGGCATAGGGAGAGGCTGGCCACTGGTGGGACAGACCTCAATAGACTGGAACTCAGCGGGTCTTGGCTTCATCCCTCATGAACGGGGTGGCCTTGTGTACATCACAGGGCCTGTGGGAGCCTCAGTTTCCCGTCCACCTCACAGGGATGCCAGGAGCCTAAGTGAGATGGGTATCTAGCTCTCCCTTTTGTCCCTCGGGCCCAAACGGTGCATCCCCAACCTGCAGTGACCAAATGTTCCACTTCCGGCCACTGAGGAAGATGTGTTTCTCAGAGATGACCAGAAAGTAGAGTACATATCTCCATCTGTACTGACTTGTGTCAGAATGTTAACCTCGTGGATTTGCCTTCAAGCCCACTATCCTTCCCTGTGGGGTAGGTGTTATTATACCCATTTGACAGGTGAGGAAAATGAGGCCGAGGGAAGGAAAGTGGCCTTCATTGCAAACGGGTGTCAGAGACGGCTCTAGAATCTGAGGCTGAGCCTCCTCCTGCAGGGCTCCTGGGCCAGGGTCTGTCTTCGTGTGGGCCTTCCCAGCCCAGCCTCTGCCTGCCTGATTGCCGCCCTCTCCCCCAGGCGTGTTCATCATCTGCTGGCTGCCCTTCTTCATCACCCACATCCTGAATATACACTGTGATTGCAACATCCCGCCCGTCCTGTACAGCGCCTTCACGTGGCTGGGCTATGTCAACAGTGCCGTGAACCCCATCATCTACACGACCTTCAACATTGAGTTCCGCAAGGCCTTCATGAAGATCCTGCATTGCTGACCCGCTTCCCGCCTCCCTGCACAGGCCAGCCGGGTCTCCGTTCCTGGGAGCTGTGGATGGGGGTGGTGCAGGGCGGACTTGGCCTTCTCTTTGTCCCCGGCAGGCTCTAGCTTGACTCCACGCCCCTCAGAGCTCGCACACCCTCACTCCTCCAGGGTAGTGCTGGGGAGCCAGGCACGGTGCCAGCCGAAGGGCTGGACCCCTGGCTCAGGGGCGGCTCACAGAGCCCCCCTCCCACCTCTAGGCCATCTCCCCTTGGCACCAAAGACACAGCCGCCTTCTCTGACCTTTCTCTGGGCTTCTGGGGTCACCAGGAACAGGGGTAGGGCTCAGAGGCCGTGCTTTCTGTGGGGTTTGGCCTGGTCTTCGTAGGCCTGTGTTGAAGCGGGCAGTGTGGAGGGATGGACGGTTCCCACCCCACAAGGCCCATGCCTGGGAAGCCAGAGCTCTTGCCAAGGCCCCAGGAAACTCAGTCCTGGGAGACCCATGTAAATACCAGACCACAGGGTGAGCATCAGAGAAGCCCAAGCCAAAAATCTTCATTCACTCCCTTTCCTGCCCGACGGGAGCCTCTGTTTCCACAGCAGTGGCTCCCACCCCACCCCACTGTGCCTCCAGCAACCCATGTGATTTCCACACCTGCTGAGGGCAGGAACCCTGGGCTTGAAAGGCCCCAGGAAGGTCTGCGGGGAGCGGAACGTCCCCCAAGCCCACGCTGCTGCCTCCTAACTGACTCGGTGCATCCCTTCTCTAGCAACTGTTGGGCCAACCTGTGAGAGGGCAGGGAAGGTGGGCTTGTGGCCGCATCCGGGGTCCGGGGTGGATGTTGGTTCTCTGGGGGACTTCCTCCTGCCACACTCTGCCGCAAAACCACTCTCCTTTGCCTTTTGCCTCTCCTCTCTCCTGCCCCCTTCCCCTTCCACTTTCTCCGCCTTAGAGGAGCCCATGGTGAGGGGGCTGCTGAATATCACTTAGCCTGGGCTGGCCCTGCCCTGAGGGAGGAGGGAGGTTGCAGTTTGTGGGCGGGGCCCTGGGTCCCAGACTCTGTAACATCACTACACATGCTCCAAACTAATAAAACTTTGACAAGAGTCATATGCGAGGCCCCTCGGGTGGAAGGGAACCGGTACCGAACTTTGTCCTCCGCAGCAGGTGTCTGTGCTGGGATCAGAGTTGGGGGAGCCTTCCGCAGCCCCCTTCCACAAAGGGATGACCCTGGCCACAGCCACCAGGGTGGACGCCCGGGGGGGGGGGGTGGTGCGGGGGGGAAAGGAGGTGCTCCAGGAGGACCGGGGAGAAGATATGTGCGCCTGTGTTTTCCCCTTCCCTGTCCCTTGAGCCCAGGAGACCTGAACGCTCTCAGCCCTGCTACTGGCTGGCCCTGAGCCTCAACTGTCAACCAAGATGGGACGGGAGAAAGTTCCCAGTGGGAATCCCAGAGCACACCCAGGGCTCCCCGATCCCTCTTGTAGGAAGGCCAGGCTGTCCCCACTTCCCACCTCCTCCTCTCCAGGTCCTGGCACCTCTGAAGGACCTCAGCTCTTATGACCCACCACGCAGAGAAGGCTCCATGGAAAAGGTGCCCTTTGAGCTGCTGGCTGTGTCCGTGTTTGTGTCAGCCCCTTGCCCTGACTTCTGGCTCACATCAGGACCCCCTTCCTCTGCAGCAAGTTGGGGAGGCAGGGAGGGCCTGTGTGACATGACCTAGGTGGTCCCCCTCCTCTTGGCCTCCAGATCAGTCACAGCTCCAAGCTCTCTGGGGCCACAAATTGGCATTGCCCTGAAAACAGAAATTTGGCTTTAAGAAATGAAATATAAATCAACCTGGCAAAGGAGGAATATTCTTACTACCTTGAGAATAACAGCGATGATGACAAACAACGTGCCGGCTCCCACGGGCTCAGGCTCCGGGGAGCTGTCAGGGCATAATTTGCATGCTAAATACAATATTTTTAGCACCAAACTTTGGAGCACTTAACTTGCCCTGAACATTTAATTATGGACTTTGATCTTTTCCCTGAACCTGCTAAGCCCCAGGGGAGGCTCCTGTACCCGGGAGCACCCAGGTCCCAGAAGCTGGGCAAAATGGGCCCCTAGTCCAGCTCAGAGGGTGTCAGTAACCCAGTGACCACCTCCTGGGGAAGGCGTCGGACCCTCAGTGGGGTTAGAGACCCTAGAGACTTCTCTGCTGCCGATGCACACACAGGTATGCACACAGACACAGTGCACACTCAGCCTATGAAAGATCTTGCCCTGGACGGAAGCTTCAAATCTCATTGCATCATTAGAAACTATAAGGTCACACAGGTTTCTCAGCTGTGGGAATTGGAAGAGATGACAGAGGAGAGAGTAAAAGAGGGTGGAAGGAGGGAGACAGGGAAGGAAGGAAGGCAGGGAGGGATGGAGGGAGGGAGGAAGGAAAGAAAGGAAGGAGGGAGGGAGGGAGGGGAGCAGAAGGGAAGGAAGGAAGGAAGGAAGGAAGGAAGGAAGGAAGGAAGGAAGGAAGGGAGGAAGGGAGGAAGGGAGGAAGAGGGGACAGCAGGTAGCTAGAGAGGGAGGGGAGCCAGGCTCCCAGCAGTCTGGAAAGGGCGCTGATGGGAGGAGAGGGCAAGAGGGCAGGCAGGGGCGGGAGGCGGGGCAGAGGAAAGTTGCCCACAGTTGTCATGAAGCTTCAAGTCTTTCTTCCAGACAGCAGATTGACAGCTGGAGTGGGCAGGGGGAGGGCCGGCTCCGCCCCCTCCCCCCTCAACTCTTCGGGGACAGAGGAATGGGCGTGGGGACCCGAGAGAACTCTGAGGTGGAAGGGGGCGGCCCAGGCTCTGCTTCTCTCCCAGGAGTCCCTGACTACTGCTGCAGTGCTCTGATTTCTCTCCTCCGCCTTCCCTGGGCTTCTGTCTCTATGACTGTCTTTCTCCGAAGCATGACTTTCAACCAAGGGGTCATTTATCTGCCTTTACAGCAGGTGGAGTCTGACAGCCCCCCCACCCCCAACACCCAGCACCGGGTCAGGCACAGCCGGGCACTTTGCGTGTATGTTCCCTCAGATGTCCCCGTGTGACTGCAAGTTTTCAAAGTTTCCGGCCCTCTCCCCTTACTCTTCCCCTAGTGGGTTCCGGAGGAGTCCCAGGTGGCCCCTGGCTGGGGAGATGGAAATTGGGAAGGCCGGTAGTGCAAGAGAAACTGCATTTCATCCATCCATCCATCCAGCCAGCCGGTGGCTTCCTCCGTGGATCTTTCTCGAGCAACCATTGTGCTCCAGGCCCTGAGCAAGGTGCTAGGTGTGCAACAGGAAAAAGGTGGATGTGACCCCTGTTCTTGCAGAGTCTATGGCCCACAATCATGCAACAGCTGTTAAAGCTGTGAGTCACCCATGACAGAGCCCTGGCTGGGTGTGGAGGCACAGGTCCCATAGATGACAATGATGTGGGGCACAGCAGCCCTGGTGAGAGTAGGAGGGCTGAGGGCATAGAGCACTGCCTGAATGGTGAGGCAAGAGGCCCTCGAAAGAAGTGACCATCTGTCCTGCTTCCCTGGTGGGCTCAGAACACGGGCAGTCAGTCATCTGCAATCAGGGACACTGACGACCAGCCTGCCTTGGGGGCAGTATGTCCACCTGCCCGGGATCCCTTCCCTGGCCTAGCCCTGTGCCCCACTGCCTCCCTGCCCTCCTGGGCCCCAGGACCCAGGCTATGTTTGTGGCCATTAGCCCCCATCCTATGCAGGGGCCGTGTGGGCTTTGCCCCACGTGCTCCTGTCTTCCTAACCCTGGGCCCCCACCCATGGGATCCCCTGTTAGGCTGCCTCTCTTAAGGAGACTCGTTGCCTTGATGACAGGCTGACCTTTGAATTCAGTGTTCCAAATTTACGTCTGACACTGTCCATTCTGCCTGTTTCCTGACAAGCCCTGAGCAAAGCTGGAGGAAGCTAGTGTGGGACGATTAAAAAAAAAAAATTTAATGTTTATTTATTTTTGAAGGAGAGAGAGACAGAGTGTGAGTGGGGGCAGAGAGAGAGGGAGACACAGAATCGGAAGCAGGCTCCAGGCTCGGAGCTGTCAGCACAGAGCCCGACGCGGGGCTCGAACTCACAAACCGCGAGATCATGACCTGAGCCGAAGTCGGATGCTCAACCTACTAAGCCACCCAGGTGCCCCGAGATGATTTTTAAAAAGGTGGGGAGAGAGGGAAAGAAAAAGCATCTGGGCCCCTGTCTTTTAGGAGGTTGCCCTCCGGTGCCTGTGAACAGCCTGGTAGCCTTTTGGGCTGCAGAGCTAATGAGTGGGGTGGGGGTGGGAGGTGTGTGTGTGCAGGGCAAGGGAGTAGTTTTTATTTATTTTATTTATTTCTTAAAATCTTTATTTTTTTAATGTTTATTTATTTATTTTGAGGGAGGACGAGAATCCCATGCGAGCTCCACACTTAACCCAGAACCCAATGTGGGGCTCAATCTCATGACAGTGAGATAATGACCTGAGGTGAAATCAAGAGTCAGATGCTTAACCACGTAACAGACTAAACCACCCAGGCACCCCAGGGAAGTAGTTTTTAGGGGGGCTGCAGGTCAGAGTCTTGTCATGCATGTGCCTGAGGGTCCTCTCCTGCCAACCCAGTGCCCCTGGCCCTGGGTCTGGAGAGTCCAGGGGAGCGGAAAGCTGGTGGGGACAGAGCAGACCATCTCCGGAAGAGGTGGCTTCCACCCTGGCTTTGTGGGGTTATGCGGTGCAGGGAGAAGAGGTACCTGGTAAGGACAGCTTCCCACCCCCTCTCCCACCCCAGCTCTGCTACTTGCCAAATAAAGCAGGGCTGCTGGGGGGAATCCCCATGTGGAGGCATCTGGAGAGGCCTTTTACTCCTGGTTGGAGCTATGGCAGCTCCAGATCCACAGGAAGTGCCACACGGCCACTGCACTTGCTTGTGGCTTTCTTGCCTCCACCCCTGACTTCTGTCCTGAGACCCAGAGCCTCCCTGCTGCCTTGGATGCACAGTGGAAGTCAGATGCTGCAGGTGAATGAAGGATAGAGGTCAGGCAGGGAGGGAGGTAGACCACTCTGGGCATGGGGAGCGGTGGGGGACTTTGCAGGAGCAAAGTGCATGCATACCTCCCAGATTTTCCTGAGCAGGCCTGACAACACTGTCCTCTTGGTCCAATGAGAGCAGTTTTCCCCCACCAGAGTGTCCCTTCCCCAACCCTATGCACGGCCAAAGGGTCTTTGGAATGCACAGTTCATTGTGATTTTATTCTTCTGCTCAGAAAGGGAGAGCATCTCCCAGCTGCCCCAAGGTCCAAGCTCCGGAATCAGGGTGGGCGTCAGGGTCTCACCACCCCATCTGCTCTTGGGCTGTCTGCACCCCTAGCTTGTTTGCTTGTTCACATTCCCCAGCCTCTGGCGCCCTGGCTCCTTCCACCTCATCTAGGCACCGCCCCGTCTCTGCTGTGTCCTCCCACATATGTGTCTTCTGGAAAGTCCCACTTGGCTTGGTAACTGACTGGATGAGGGACGGGGCCAGATTATAGACTGTGTTGTCTACTAGGCACATGTGGGGCTACTTAAGTTTATTGAACTCAAATGTTTGGTCCCTCGGCTGCACTGGCCACATTTCAAGCGCTCAGAAGCACAGAGGGGAAGGACCTATGCTAACAACCGGTTGCAGATATGGGTTTCCCACCTCCCAGGGCGTGCTGTTGGACAGCACCAGTCTAGAAGGACTCCCAGGTTAAAAGTTCAGGCAAAAACTGACATGGGAAGAGAGTGAAGAATGGACTCGTGGAGGGGAGGGAACGTCCCAGTTTGGGACTTTATGGGGTCTGTAGGACCTCCAAGTAGAGATGCCCAGTAGGAAACTAGGGAGTTCCTATCCTTGGCCACCCCCCAAACTCCCCCAAACAGGATTTGAAATCCAGCTGGAGACTCTCTCCTTGGAAATTTCAAGGGCCTCACTAAAATCCAATTCTAAACATCCCACGAAAACCTCTAGAAGGCAGCTGTGTGGCAGTGGGACTCACCACAGACACTGTGTGATGTGTCTGGCTTGGGTTGACTTGAAAAGCAAGCAGGTGCCGGTAGGCAATGTGAGGGCTGTGGGCCAGAGCTGGTCTGAACCCGCTACGTCTGTTACCTCCTGGAGGCAGGTTGTAGACGAAGCAGGGGTCTGAGAATCTCAGCCTGGACCCCGGGACCATCAGGTTGGTGAGATGCAATGACTCCCAGGGGTAGTCCTGACCGCATGTCCACGGAATCCCTGCCATTATAGGACAGCAGATGCAAAGGCATCAATTATCTGTTCTCTTTCTTCAGGATCTTTCAAGTTCTTTCCAACAGGAGAGCCCCAACACTGCTGTCCCCCTGTGCCTCACTCCTGGACATTCCCAGGGATTGGTCTGAGCTCACCTGGCTTTGAACAGGTAGCCCCCCCCACCTTCTCTGGCTCGTGGAGAATCCTAGCGTGGGAGCCAGACAGACCTCAGTGCACAGGGAAGGCAAACAGCACAGAGTCCTCTCCCCTTCCCCCTTCCTGCTCTAGCATGTTCTGGAAAGACAGAACTCCCAGGGGGCATTTTCAGCTACAAGTCTTGCCTAAGGCTCAACCTCAGGAAGAACAAGGAGAATGGACCAGGTGGCTGAGCAGGGAGGAGAAAGATGAACGTTCAAGTGATGCCTACGGTAGTCCTCAGGAGTCCCCACTCCTCCAACTAGCCCAGAAAAGCCCACCACCAGGGGGCTGCCGGCGGATTACTGTCATCATGGTGGTGCTAAGGAGAGGGCACAGGGAGAAATGAGACACCCCCTGGTGTTTGTTCTCAGCCCTGGCTGCTCTCCAGCTTAACCCAGGAGATTCTTGTTTAACCGGGTAGGGCCAGTGTTTAAATAGCTCTTCTACCCCCACACACCTCACCCAGGAGGTTCTAATGCGTAGGTTTGATTTATAGCTACTGTTCTGGGGCACATCCCAGCTCGGTGCTACTCTCAGGGCTCTCCGTGGCGGCCACGGGCTGTGACGTGATGGGGTGAAGCATCTAGGGCCCAGGAGGTGGGCCACAGCCCAGAGACACAACACTGCCAGCATGTATGTGGGGTAAGAGGTCTCCTCTGCTCTGCCTCTCACCCTATGCTGACAGCAGGCTGCTGACTGATGGCCCCGCATGCACCCGGCCCCGCACAGAGGTGAGCCTGCCCAGGGGCTGGGGGTTGGAGCTGGCCAGTGGTTGGGGCAGAAGATTCCTTTTCTCTGACAATTACAAAACATCCTTAAATCAAAATTGGAGGGACTGCTCCAGCAGTGCGGAGAGGTGGAGAGAGTGGGATAGGACTTTAGGGCACCCATTCTTACCCACTCAAGTCCCCCCACCTTTCTGAGGCCGGCCATTCCCGGCAGAGCCAGAGAGGAAGCAGAGGCTGGGCCCAGTCAACACAAGGGTAGTGTGAGCAGCCCCTGCTCTGCCCCGAAACCTGCCCCACAATGTGTAGGGCAGGCCAGGCCAGCACATGGGCGGCCAGGGTATGGTCACAGGGAACAGTTGTCTGAGCTGCTGTGGCTGGGAGGGAAGTCCCTGCCCCAATAACCCACCCCTCACCATCACCACCTCCTCCAACTCCACACTTCTGGCCCCTCCCTCCTCCCACTGGGTGAGCTTATACACACACCAAGCCCCATACGCACGCTACTGGCCCCACGGGTCAGCCCGTCTCCAAAGGGGAGACTCAGATCCACAGCTTTATCGACTTCAGGGTTTGCAATCTGGCCATATAACTAGACAGGGCAAAGGGGAGGTAGGGGAGGCCAGGGACCCACAGAGGATCACACTCATGGGCAGCTGGAGCTGCCCTTCTTCATCCCCGAGACCACGTGGGAGACCCAGGAGCCAGAAGCAGGGCCACCAGGAAGGTGTGGTCTGTGTGGCAACAGGGGGCTGGCTGGGGCTGTAAAGGGCAGGCAGAGATTTCCTCCCGGCTTTTAGCTACAGCCCCTTTTGAAAAGCACGTGCCTGGCTCTCCTGGTCTTGCCAGAGACAGGGGCCAAGTAGACAGATACTAGCGAGGAGGGAGCACGCCCCTCTTCTCTTGCGTCCCTTCACCGTCAGAGAGGGTTCCCAGGATGCAGGGGCCCCTGGGAGCTCAGGGGCAAGTGGCAAAAGATGGCAGGAATCTGGGGAAGGAAGAGGGAATTCACTTTGGGGGCTTGAGTCCAGGTTCGGGAGGAGGAAGAGGTGGCCAGGGCCAACTCCCAGCTACGACCCCAGTGTACTTCCCTTCCCTCCGGGGGGAGACCAGCCTCCTGTTTCCTCTCAAGGCCCCAGGGGCAGGTGGCAAGGACAGGGAAGGGGCCGTGCCAGAAGCCCAGCTCCACCTCCACCAACCCTTCTTCCTCACGGGTAAGGAGGCCCCACGTTGTCTACATTTCTGACTGGGCTCCAGGCTCAGCACCGCCCAGGACGGCCAGTGAGGGCTCCTTGCCCTCCAGGAAGGCAGCGATGTTCTGCTTTTGGTTCCGGAGGGCCAGCTGCAGGGGTGTGCAGCCCACCCCGTCCTGGACGTCCAGCTGGGCGCCGGCTTTGACCAGTACTTTGAGGATGGCCATGTTGCCCTTGAGGGCGGCCAGGTGGGCGGCAGTCCAGCCCACCTCGTTGCGGGCATGGACGTCGGCGTTGTGCTCCAAGAGGTTGATGACGCTCAGGAAGGAGCCCCGCTGGACAGCCAGGTGGAGGGGTGTCCAGCCCGACTGCTCGGGGGCATTGGGGTCAGCCCCGCACCGCAGCAGTGCTAACACCACCCCCTCCTCCCCGTAGCGGGCGGCCAGGTGCAGGGGCGTCCACTTCATGCCCCCAGGAGCCCCCAGGTCTGCATGGCTCTCAGCCAGCAGGTGGATGACCTCCAAGTGGCCCTTGTAGGCTGCTAGATGGAGGGGCGTCCAGCCCTGCTGGGTGGGCAGCTGGAGGCTGGCCCCGTACCTGAGCAGCATCTTGCAGATAAGGTACTTCCCCCTGGCGGCCGCCATGTGCAGTGGGCTGTAGCCACTCCGGTCAAGGGCATCGGGAGCCGCCCCGCTCTTCAGCAGGTGCTGGATGGCCCTCACTTTGCCTCGCTCCACCGCCAGGTGCAGCGGCGTCCTCAGGTTTCTCTGCTGAGCATCCAGCTCAGCCCCCTGGCCTGCCAGCAGCTTGACCAGGCTGACGTGGCCAAAGTAGGCGGCCACGTGGAGAGGGGTCTTGCCCTCGGCCTCATGCAGGTTGGGGTCGGCCTGACGGGAGACCAGAAGCCGTGCCACATTTTCAAAGTTGTTCTGTGCGGCCAGGTGGAGCGGGGTCCAGCCCTCGTGCTCCTGGGCGTCCACGTGGGCCCCGTGGTCCAGGAGCAGGCGGGCGGTGCGGTCGTCTCCATTCTGGGCTGCGAAGTGCAGCGGGGCCCAGCCGTCTTCATCCACCAGGTTGGCATCGGCCCCGTGCTCCAGGAGCAGGGTGCAGAGTTCGGG
This sequence comes from Panthera pardus, assembly GCF_024362965.1. Lineage (NCBI taxonomy): Eukaryota > Metazoa > Chordata > Mammalia > Carnivora > Felidae > Panthera > Panthera pardus. The sequence continues at coordinate 103,685,800 of NW_026526677.1, forward strand.
CTGCTGGTCCTGGGTGGCGATGAGGAGGGGCGTGTAGCCGCAGGCCGTCTGGCAGTCCACGTCGACCTCGTGGGCCAGCAGCAGCCTCACCTGCTCCACGCTGCCCTGCACCACCAGGAAGTGGAGGGGGGAGACTTTGTTCTCGTATGTGCACAGCTCCTCACCGCTTGGGACGGGGTTCTCGCCGTCCGAGAGCCGCAGAACCCGCTTCAGGTAGTCTCCCCAGTCTGCCGGGAGGAAGATAGGGTTGAAAAATGGGCCTCTGACCTGTCCAGAGGTCATCTCATGCAGCCCCCTGCCTCCTGAAAGTGCCATCCAGGCACAGAGACTCCGGGAGGGAGGGCAGTCTTTCCTGCTATCACAGATCTCTACGCAGCGTCCTCATCCCAGTGAACAGACTCTGGCTGGCCTTCCTGTGAGGACGGGGCAGAGGGAGGCCTGGGGGCAAACCTTGGGTCCACCCTTAGCACCGCCTGACTTTTGCCAATTCCCTGCCACCTCAGGTCTCCGGATCCGGATCCGTAAAGGCGACACAAACTACCATTGTGGGGACAACGTGGGTGGGTAAGAACCTTCAGAGGAGGGCTTGGCACAAAGTAAGTCAATGCAAGTTGAAAACAGGCTCTATGATCTGGACTCCTCCTGAAGCCACTAAGGCTTCCTCCTGCTCCACCCAGAATGTGTTAGGATTAAAAGCAACAATTTTGGGGGCACCCGGGTGGCTCAGTTGGTTAAGCATCCGACTCCTGATTTCAACTTAGGTCATGATCTCACGGTTCAAGGGACTGAGCCCCGAGTGGGGCTGCGTGCTGACAGTGCAGAGCCTGCTTGGGATTCTCTCTCCCTCTCTCTCTACCCCTCCCCTCTTATTCTCTCTCTCTCCCTCTCTCTGCCCCTGTCTCTCTCTCTCTCTCAAAATAAATAAAGAAAGAAAAAACTTTAAGAAAAGCAACAATTTCCCAAACAAGCAAACAACAATAACAGTAACAAAAATCCCTTCCCACGGCCCCCACACCCGAGGTTCTGATTTAATCAGTCTAGGTGGCCCAGGCATCAGGGTTTCATGCCCCAGCTAATTCTAACGCGCAGTCAGGGGTGAAAACCGATGTTCTACCTCCAAGCCAGGAAGGGAGGAGTCTGGCTTTGTAAGAACACAGACCTGAAGGGAAGCACAGCCTAAGCCCTGGGGGGCAAGTGCATTTCTGGAACACGGGGCCGGGTGCCAAGAAAGGGACACACCAACTCCTGATTTGTGACAATCGGGGTGGAGGGGCAGGGGCAGGCGGGATGGGGAAAGGCTGTAGTTAGATTCCACTTTCCTCTCGGCTGTGAATTTTCTGGGTCCAGTGTGGTACTCTGGACTCACCGTTGTCCGTTAGCTCCTGGCTGACCTCTTCACTGACCTGGAGACAGGGAATCAGAAGACGGGGGGCAGACGAGGTGAGTGGGGCGGTGCTGGTCTGTACCCTCCTCCACCCCTCCCCTCTCTCTGACCCTCTCCAGCACCCGTGGGGACTCCCATCCCACTCTGTCCTAGGAAGCCCCCCTATGCCATTCCTACCAATAGCTGGACGAACGTCCTGAGCAGGGGAGACCCTGCCAGAAAGAGACCCTGGTCCAGGGTCTTGACTTCCTCTTGGGGCACATGGAGTGCAGGGTGGCTGGCCCTGTGGTTCAGCCAGGAGCCCCCGTGGTTCAGCCAGGAGCCCCCTGCTAGCTCCTGGCTGGTCCCCATGGTAGGGAAGGCACAGGAGAACAGAGTGAGGACACTGAGGCTGTGATGTGAAAGCGGGCAGGGCTCGGATGAACCCACACATGCGAGAGACCGTATGTCCTTCTCAGGGGCTCGGAGCTACAGCCACCACTGTGCAAAGTAGGAAAATCTGTCCCCAAGTGGGCTTCCTGGCGTGGCCAGCAGTGTGGGCTGCGTCTCAGTCCCCATTTGCTCCCACGCGCACATCCCAGGACCTGCCAGAGACACGCCCAGCACTCACGTCCCCGGGCCGGTGCAGAGACAGCTTGCCCGACACCTTCCTGGCCAGGGCCTCACTCTCCGGGTCTGCCACGGGACTCTGCAGCAGGAACAGCAGCATGTCTGTCTCAACTGTGATTTCTGCTCCATGAAGGAGAGAGACACAAAAAGCAACGGGCTGGCCAGCCGTCCCTTCTCCATTTTAGACACCCTAACATTCCCGGTGCCCACCCCCCCATCCATTCCTGGACTCATGCAAATTCACACATGCGCACCGGGAGGCAGGAAAGCTGGGTCCCAGTGGAGGCTCCGTGGGGCCACATTTAGCACGTCACGTCACTGACCCTCTGAGGGTCGGCCCTTTTCCATAAAACAAGCGGGCAGGACTCGGTGATGTCTAAGGTGCTCACAGTTACACACGCGTGTGTTTGCACAGTCGCTAAAGGGCTGGGTATCCTCACAGGTCATCCGGGCCCGTGATCTCACGGTCTGGAACACTGTACAAATGGGGATGCTGTACCCTGGAAGGACCAGGCTAACCGGGAAACTCAGAAGCAGCACAGTGAGGCCCAGACCCTCCAGCATGGGTTTTCTTGTCTACCTCCCACGGGGGTGCACGGTCACCCTAAGACTCGGGGCGGCCATCCTCAGCTGCCCTCCTCCTTCCCGGCTCTGTGAGAAGGACTGTGCCCTAGGGCCAAGCACAGCCCTCAGGAGTGGCCCAGGCTCCAGCCATCTCCTCTCCTGCCCCCTCCAGCCTCAGCCCTGGCCCCCTCAAGCTCCAGCCCTGCCCGGCTCCCTAGTCCCTTGAGCAGTTTGGGCTGGACGAGAACCTGGAAAGGAGGGCCTCTTCTTGGGGTCCTGATCCCAACAGCGCCTCATCAGGTTCACCATCTGCTGGGCCTCGCTCGGCCATGTATCAGAGACAGACTGCAGGGAGGGCCGCATGCCTGCGGCCACTTGGACGACAATGGTCACCATGTGGAAGCCTGTGAGAGGAAGCCCAGGCTGTGTGCAGGCCGGGAGGTGGAGCTGGAGTGGCTGGGCAGGGTATGGGGGCAGGGGGGCTCCCAGGATCCCCACAGAGTAGTGCACACAGCAAGGGCAACATAAATGCACTGTGAGTCAACAGCTAGGTTGCAGGCCAACTTGAGGTTCCAGTTTGAGCTACTGGGTCTCTGGTCCAGCTGTGGCCACCTCCCAGGCCAAGACGGGACAGGCCTCTGATGTCCAGAGGCCTGGTTACGGGCTTTCACTTTTCATTCTGTGAGTTTGCTTGGGTTTCCTGACAGTCTATGTACCTGGCATTAGGTGGCAGCGGTGGGGGCAGGAGAGACAGGAAAGAATACTTTGGAAGCAAAGGAATTAGAGCCAGAAGCGTGGTCTGGGCTGACGTATGCCCTCTTTGTACTGTTACGTGAGCTCTGGAAAGTAGGGCAGGAAGGTAGGAGGGTAAGAGCGAGAATCCGTAAAGAGCACGTGGTTCCCCAACACCAAGCTGCCACCTGCCCTCCCCTGTGAGCCCTCGGCCTCTCCCAGCCCCTTCCAGGACCCCACCCGAGGGTGCCGGCACCACCTGCTACCTGAATACGGCTTCTTCTGAGTGAGGAGCTCCCAGACGACAATCCCGAAGCTGCAGACAGGGCAAAGCGTGCCCTCAGTGACCTTCTCAGACACCCGTGGTCGCCCTACATGGTGGGCCCCACACGCTCCCATCCAGAGTGCCCCTCCATCCTTCCTCCCCCTTGCCCTGTCATTGTGCCCTTGGGACTGGGGGGGACGGGTCAGGCAGGGTGGTGATAAGCAGTTACCCACCCCCCACCCCCAGAGTGAGCCCAGCCCCCTCTCACCTGTACACATCGTACTTGGGCCCTGGGGCCTTGTTACTTTCCAAGAACATCTCAGGGGGGATGTAGCTGAGGGTGCCCCGCAGAGCTGACCTCTCGATGTACTGCATCCGGGTCGACTGTTCCATCCACTTGGATAGGCCGAAGTCTGAAATCTGGGGGCAAACCACAGGCAGGGATAACGGAGCCACAGCCTCGCCTCCAGAAAACTGCCTTGATCTCTCCCCCTCCTGCAGCCTGCCCTTTCCAGGACGGGGCAGTGGTCAAGAACTTGGGCACCTCTCCCACGTATGACCTGGATGGCCTCAGACAAGTTCCTTACCTTCTCAGAGCCTCAGTTTCCTCATCTATGAACTGGAAATAGCAAGGACACTTAAGTGACAGTGCTCTGACAAGCATTAGATGGAGAAATGTGCCAAGAGCACTTAGAACAGTATCTGGCACACAGCAAGTACTTAGTAGGTGTGGCTGTGATCCAGACGGACTGTGGACAAAGTTGCCGTCTTTGTTCGTCCACTTCCAAGGGCCCGGAAGTATATACACCACGTATATTTATCCCCAGCATGGATTCTATCCACTGGTCCATTCGTATGCCAACTGACCGTTCACTGACCACTCAGCCTGCGAACTAAGGATCAGGCAGCAGATAAGAAAGCTGAGACCCCCACGCCTATTACTCCTCTAAGTCCTTACTCAAATAGGGAGGTATAGTCACTAATGAAACAGTTTCACAAATGACTATACACTTAACATTGGGGATAGCACTATGAAGATACAGAGGTACCATGAGGGTATATAGTAACAGGGGCCTGTTGGGATCCATCAAGGAAAACTTGAGGAGGTAATGTTTAAGCAGAAGGCTGAAAGATGAGCATGGCCTGCTAAATAAAGAAGGGAGGAGGGGAACACTGGTCCTGGCAGTAGGGACAGAATGTGCAAAGGTCCTGGGGCAGAAGAGGGTGGCACATTTTAGGAAGTGAAGGCCATCATAACCTTTCTTAGGAATCATCTCATTTACATACATCCCCACCCAAAGCAAAGAATGGGAGGGACAGGGAATATTCTACCCACAGTAGAAACAGAAGACTGAGGTCCAAAGAGGGTTATTGCAGGCATCCTGATACCCAGATCCATGCACCAAACTCTACTGCTCATCCGTCGTTTTAGGTGTCATCCCTGGCTTCAGTATTTGTGCATGAATGGAGCCACTTGAAACTCTCGGCAGGCTAGTCAAGCTGGTAGATAATCTTGCTCACCTGCGGGAGACTCTGGAGTGCAAAGGGGGCAGGGAGGTTGACTGGGGCCTTTACCTTGACATGCATGTTGCTGTCCAGGAGGATGTTGCCTGGTTTGAGGTCCAGGTGGAGCAGAGGTGGCTTAAGGCTGTGGAGAAAGTTCATGGCCAGACTGGTCTCATGGATGATGCGGAACTTGAGCAGCCAGGAGAGGCTGTGCGTGGGCACCATCTTCTCCAGGGAGCCGTTGGCCATGAACTCCATCACAATGCCCAGGGGCTGCCTGCACACCCCGTAGATGGACACGATATGCTGAAACTTGATCTTCTCCATTTTGGCTGCTTCTTCAACGAGGCAGTCCACATCGTGGCTGCGGACACGCGGGGCGTGAGGGATGCAAGGAGATGACCCGTTAATTCCAAGAGCAACGAGTACAGCAACAAACTAGGCTTAGTGCCAGGCTCTGGAGACCCGGAAAAGCCTCGGGAGTTTGCAAGGTAGTGCAGGAGGAAGGTGAGTTCTAGAAGGATGCCTAGCGAGATGCACAGAGTGGGGCCCAGATGGCCGGCAGCAACGGGGCAGGAAAGCGAAGGAGTCTGCAAGCTTAGGGGCAAGTCCGTTCTACAGGGGCGGCCACAAAAAGCCGGCCGGTTACTCTGCCACTTGTCTATATGTTTGTCTCCCCCGGTAGGTCACAAGCCCCTGGAGGACCAACATCACGCCTCATGCTTCTGTTTCAAAATATCATTTGCTGCCATTTTGATTATGAAAATAATACATATCCTCGCAGGAAATCAAGGGAATACAGAGAACTAGGAAGAAGAAAATTAAATCATCAGTAATCCAAGCTTGCAGAGTTGGCCTCTGTTCATATTTTAACATATACATGTTCAAGGTGTCTCTCTCCTTTTCTCCCTCCCTTTCGCTCCTTCCCCCCCTCCCCTGTCCGCCTCTCCATCACACCATGTGGGGTGCTTTGTGATCCGCTTTTCCAGCTAGCACGCACGCACAGTGCCTCCTCCCATAGCCATTCTCCTGAAGCGGGGTCTGCACTGGCTGCTCTGGACTCCGTCTAATGGGTGAACTGCAATTATTCATCTTGCTTCCCCCCCACAGCACATCGCCACGCATAGCACAATACGTCTTTGTCGAACTGGTAGTCGAGACTTAAGGGAAAGGCCTTACAAAATAAGCATTTGCCGGACCCTCTCGCTCCTCTCGCCCACAGAGTGGTAACTATGCAAATTGTTGGGGATTGTCTGGGGATTGCAGGGATGAGGCTTAGGGAGACATGACATTTTTAAAAGCCCGGTATTTGCAAAGCCGCGTGGGCACTGCAGGCGGAGGCTGCTGGGAATGTGCGTGCAGGGCGGCCCCGGGAAGCCAGCCAGAGACTGCTGCCCTCCAGGAAACCTACCTGCTCCTCCTCACATCTGGACAGGGTGGCTGGTCCAGGTTTCCTGTTCTCGCCTCCACCTCTGCTCTGTTCCAGAGACCTCCCCTCCACCTCTGCTGTACTTATCATCTGTCTCCTCTTGTCCTTTTGAGTTCCCAGAAACTGAGATACTGGTCGTGGAAAGGAGCAAGCAAGGGATCCGGGGATCTCGCTGCACTGGTTTCAAATCCCAGCTTTACTGCTTATTCTCTGCATGACCCTGAGCAAGTAAACTCTCTGGGCCTCAGTTTCTTAACTATGGAATGGGAACAACAGCTTGCACAATTGCCCCGACAGCCCAGACACACAGTCCACGTGTGCTGTGTCTGAGGTTCATCCCCCACCAGCCCCTGTCGCTGGGCGTCTGGTCTCGATTCTTCTTTTTTGAAGCAGGGCTTGAACTCACAACCCTGGGATCAAGACCTGAGCTGAGAACGAGAGTCGGATGCTTAACCAGCAGAGTCACCCAGACGACCCAGGTCTTGATACTTCTCTGAGCAGCTGATGCCAAGGTGTCTGAGCCCAACCTCTGCCCAGTGCTACAGCCTGTGCAGAGCTTCCGGGTCTCGGTTTACCAGCCAGGTCTCTCCCTCTTTTTTTCTCGAAGTATTCACTTCCTTGGCCGTGTGCCAGCATTGTCCCAGATCCCTCCCCCTTCCCCTATCCAGTCTCCGACCGGCCCTTCCCTTCTCACTCCACACTGTGTCTCCCAGCCTCGGGATCTCCTGTGGTAGAGGACACAGGGTGTCTGAAGCAGAACCCTGGTTCTCCCGGGCCACCCACCTCTCCCTCTGCCTTCCCTTCAGTGAACGGGGCCTCCAGCCTCCCACCCTCAAAGATCCGACGTCCTCCTCTACTCCTCTTCATCCCTTCCCACGACCAGCCCCTCAACACATCCTGTCAGCTCTACCCTCAAAACAGAGCAACATTCTGTCTACTTCTCACCACCTCTACCCAGTGACATCTTGGCCCAAGCCTCCTAATTGGCCTCCCTGCTTCTTTCTTTTCCTCTGTCATCCACTCTCAACCCAGCAGCCAGAGTAATACTCATAAAATGTCAGTCAGAGCATGTCACCTCTATGCTCAAGACCCTCCATTGGCTTTCTTCTCATTCACAGTAAAGCCAAAGTTCTCACAACGGTCTAGGAAGCTTTGCAAGATCTCCCCCGGGGCATAGCTTGCTGACTCTCCCCACCTCTGTTTCTGCCATCAGGGCCTCTTGCTCCTCCTCCACCATGTAAGCATGTTCCCACCTCAGGACCTTTGCACTTCCTGTTCCCTCTGCTCTAAGACAGCCACATGGCTTGCTACTTCTTTGCTTCAAATCTCTACTCAAATGATACCTAATGAGTAAGGATTTCAAGTCTACATTAAACAGCAATCCACGGGGCGCCTGGGTGGGCTCAGTCAGATAAGCAACTGACTCCTGGTTTCAGCTCCGGGCATGGTCTCACAGTCTGTGAGTTCAAGCCCCGCGACCAGCTCTGCATTGGCATGGAGCCTGTTTGGGATTCTCTCTCTCCCTCTGTCTCTCTGCCCCTCCCCTGCTTGCTCTCTCTCTCTCTCTCGCTCGCTCTCAAAATAAATAAATAAAAATTAATTAATTAAGTAATTAACTAACAGCAATACTACTCCAACTCCGGCAATCCTCATGCCTCCACCTCCATACACAGCCCACAAATTAATATTTTTAGATCAAATGTTTTCTTGGGAGATCAGATTATTCAAGCCTCTTTAGGCATTTTAATCAAGAAAATATCAGGTAGTTGTAAGTGCTATAGAAAAAAATTATTTATGTATTATTTACTTACTTATTTTCCATCTTCCCCTAGTTTCCTTTCTTCCTTAGTTTATAAACTCCATGAGGGCAGGGACTTTGTTTTGCTCACTTAGTGCTTAGAGCGAATGAATATCATTCACGCCCCAGCTTCAGTTACAACCTATCATAATGAATGACGCACAAATTTTCATATTGTTAGGTCAGCCCTTCACTTTGAAGTCCACTTGACAATTCTCGTTGGCTGTTTAAAGGCACCTTAAACTCAACCTGTATACAAAACTGAACTCATGAATTTTTTCTGCAAACCTGGGCCTCGTTTCATGTTCCCTTTATTAATTGTCAACCTCATTCAACAGACACCAACCATGTACCAGGCTCCGGGGATAGAGCAGTGAGCAGACACAGACTCAGCTCTCAGGGACCAGACATTCTACTGGACCCTTTGTTCCTCTGGGCAAGCCAGACATCAGATTAGCCTTGACATTCCTCTTCCCCATCCTGCCTCCCATACACAACCCAGCACCAAGTCAAGTGGATGTTTACTTCCTAAATACTGCATAATCCATGCCTGTCTTTCCCTCTGTCACTATGCACAGGGCTGGTCTCCAGTCGCCTCTTGCCTGAATGGTGACAACTAACTGGACCAGCATCCACTCTACCCCTCCAATCCATTCTCCATACTGCAAATTTTTATTAGCTCCTTTCTGTCACACACCCCCGACCTGGCGGCAAACCCTTCAGTGGCTTTCCGCTGCTCCCTCTCTCTCAACTCCAGCCACAACAGCCCTTCCCCCCACCTTCACTTACTATGCCCTGCCTGCCACAGGCCCTTTGCACACTCTGCTGCCTCTTCCTGGAAAGTTTTTTCCTCTTCAACTACTTAACTCACACTCATCCCTCACTCTTCCATTCAACTGTAATTTCCTCAGGGAAGCCTTTTCTGATCCCAAACTCTTCTAATAAGCTCTCACAGAACAATAAATCTTTGTTGCTTTTCTCACAACAGCACAGTTACATCTGCCTGTAGAGTTATTTGGTTAATGTCTCTGTCCCCCCCCAGGCTCTAAGCTCCAGGAGAACAAGGCCCTATCTGTTGCACTCATCATTGTATCTCAGGGTCTGGCACAGTGCCTGACACATAGTAGGAGAGCAAGAAACATTTGTCAAGGGAAGGAATGAATGAAGTGGTATAAAAAGTATCCGGTGACTCCACACGAATCTCCTAGGACAGTACTCCACACACAGCAGGCATGAATCATCATTAAATCCCTTAGCCCTTTCCCCCAGAGAGTTCCCAGAACTTGGAAAGAGAAAGTTATTGACCATGCCTAACAACGCAGTCTTAGGAATGCCATCTCTCTCCTTTTGCCCTTCACTTCAAAGCCCGTAGATGATGTGGACACACCCTAGAAAAATCTGACTGTACTCCAAAGCCAGCAAGAGGGTGTTGAAGGAGGAAGAGGGTCGAGTTGTGGGCTGTCTCACTTTGCCCACATTCGTGAAGCAGGTGGAAAGCCCAGGAATTAGAGAAGGGGCTGGCTTGAGTGGGTGCAACCTGAGGATGTGTCTTGGGGGCTTGCCTGGTGACCACAGAGAACACAACATCCAAATTAGGAGACGCCCCCCCCCAGGCCTTCTAACTGGTGGCCCAGGAGCCTTGGGAGGACAACAGGATTCTCACACTCAGACCTCACATCCTAAGCGTCTCCTTCATGGCTGCACAGGGGACCAGCACACAGCCAGTCCAAGCAAATGTGGTGGGCAGGAGACTGGGATGGGTGGAAGCAGAGAGAAAGAGGAAGGAGAAAAAAGGAGGCATGTGCAGGGGCGGCCACAGTGCGCACAATGAGTCAAGGAGAAGCCAGAAACAAAAGCAAGGTCAGAGACTGCCGCCTTCCCTGCCTGACTCGCCAACAAGTGGCCTGGACAGGCTCTCAGGCCAGAAGGCTGGGCCGTGTCCAGTCCCCACGCCTCCTTGCCTGCACTGGCTGGGCAGAGGCCACACTGACGGCCAGGGGAAGGGAGATCGTGCATCTCCACGGGTCACTGAGCATCGATCCCTGGGCCAAGTGCCACAGACTGACTGTCAGCAGGCCCAGCCCTGCCTGCTGGGAGAATTCGGGGGTGGATCCACGCATGGCAGAGGGCCATCAAGAGTCGTCATCACCACCCTGACACCCAGGAGGAAGGAGGCCCACCAGTTTGGGAGGTCTGATGGGACAAAGGTGTCTTTGGAGGGCAGTTGTGGCTCACCTTTGACCTCTGTGGATTCCACAGATGGGTTTGGCCGTCCAGGCGGTTCAGGTATGGAAACAAAGTGGCTGTGCCTGGGTGGCTCAGGCCACTGGGCAGAGTTTAGAAACGCAGAGGGCAGCGAGCCTCAGCCCCAAGCCCTGCCACCCCTCCCTGGGGAGCCCGCGGGGCCTCCGTTGACCCCCTTTAAGAAGAGGGGCGGGGCCGGCAGGTACCTGGAGGCCTCGGGCTGGAGGCAGGGGGCACACTTGACGGCGAACTCCGTCCTCCAGCGCCTGTGCCGCACCCGGAACACCTGGCCGAAGCCGCCGCTGGCCACCCGGCGCCAGTCGCCCTCGAAGTCGTCGCGGGTGAAGACGGCGAGGCTGCCCAGACGCTGCTCCACGCCCGCGGCCATGGGGTCTGCGGCCACCGGGCCCCCCCCAAGGCCGCGCGCTCTCCGCACCGAGGAGGCTCAGCGCCCGGCCTCCCGCCGCTGGGCCCGGGGGGTGGGAACGGATGGGGAGGCGCCGGCGCCAGGAGGGGCCGGTCCGGCCCTGCGAGGGCGGGGACACCCGAACCCGAGCCCTGAGGCCCCAGGCGGCGACGGGCCTGGGCCTGGGAAGAGGGTCCCTCCCCGGGGACACCCCGCCCCCCGCCAGCCCCTCCCCACCCCGGCACCGTTCCTCAGTCTCAGCCTTCCGTTTGGACCCCAGCTCCCGCATGGGGCTGGGGGGAGGTGCGGGGGGAGGAAGGTGTCGGGGAAGCCAGGGAAGAGGGCCCCACTTGATTTCTACCCAGCCCTAAGTGGGAGGTGATTTACTTACTCCCGCCCACCCGTGCCAAGGATTTATGAAGGGTTGAAAACTGTGCCAGGGGTCTCTGCAGATGGGTGTGGGGGCCTGGAACCCACCCCTCCACAGCAAGAATGGAGAAAAAAAGTGGTAGTGGGGATTTTTCTGGTCTGAGTCTTTCGGCTTGACTGGCTTCATGCAGCCTTTATTGTTGGGTTTTGTTTTGTTTTGTTTTGTCTGTCAACCAGTCACGGTGTGCTAAACGTCACCAAAGAGGGGTCAGCAGGAACAGTGGGGTGAGAGGGCGGGTGTCTGTCTGCAGGGAGCTCCCCTTCCTGGCACTGTATTCTGCACACGCCTTCAGAGGGATTGGCATTAGATTTAGGGTTGACCATGGGGAGGTGGACGCGTTGGCCGAGCTACTGGGGTGGCTTGTTGCCAGGGACCAGGGGTGAGGCTCAGGGAACAGCTGGAGCATGACCCCGGCCCCATCCCTGAGGTGGGACCAGCTCAGAGCGGTGTCAGGGCTGTGGAGAAATCTGGCCCCAGGGCTCAGTGCAGAGACCAGAGGAAGGAGGGGAGAAAATGCACCCGCAGAGGCAAACCTGGCTGGCTGGGAAGATGGGGAGCTTTCCCTGTAGGCAGAGTTACCTTGGTCCGTGTTTAGGGGATACAAGCGAAGAGGCAGGACAGCTTCCCGGGACTGAGCCTGGCGGTTCCTCTGGGTCCTCTGTCCATGGAGTTGTCCCCTCACTTGGGAGACCCACAGAGCAGGGAACATTATAAGTGCTTGAACAGACAAGCAGGTGCATTCCAGGGGCATCCCAGGGCAGGTGCTTCTGGGGGAACTGTCATGGGACAGTGCAGGGTAGGTCACTCCTCCCCTGCGGCTGGGCCACAGGGAACCCCCTGAGTGACCAACCTCAAGTTCAAGGAACCCACCTACCACAGGAGGAAATGCTTTCCTTCTGGCCCAAATCTGTAGAGCCTCTCACCCACGACCACTATGAGACTCCCAGGGAACAGTGGAGATGTGATGGGTGAGTAGAGACACTAGAGGAAGCTTTGCATAACAGTTTCTGTGCAAACCCCACACTGAGTTCTGGCAAGCAGGGTAAGGACAGGAGATGGGCCCAGGGACAGCTGTCAAACAGACCAATGATAACCACTATTGAGCATTAACTTTGTTCCAGGATCAGCATCAATTTTGGCTACTGTCCATACTTCATAGGTATGATCTTGTTTGAGCCCACAACGTTTGGAGAGGATAATCCACATAGCCCACAAGGTTATGAGAGCAATGTCTTCCTGCTTACAGATGAAGAAACTGTGCTTGAAGACAGTAAGTAGTCAATGGCCATGTAGCTACTAAGTGGAAGTTGACATTCAGAGCTAGGTCCGCTAGGAGAAGCAGTGGGCACAGGAGGAGTAGGAGGGTAGCCCTTTAAGAATACAGGGGGACATAGGGGAATAGAATTGTAGTCTGGAAGAGTGTGCATGGGATGGAATCTGCATCCTGATTAGGACATGGACCCCAAAGATGTCACAGGAAGGCTTGTGACTTGCTTTGGCTGGAGCAGGGCAGGGCACAACTGAACTTACTGCCTCTTGGTTAGCTCTGCCTGCCCCTGACAAGACTCGGAATGTCCCACGGGGAAGCTTGGAGGGTGATGGAGGACATTATTGTCAGGGAGGTCAGGAGATCTTCTGGGTGGGTGAGAATGGAGATTGGGAGGGTGAAAAGCCCGCTGGCCTTGAGAAAGGTCGACTCGGCCCCACATTTCTGCCCTTCAACACCATCTGCTGAGGCCACCAGAGGAAGTACCAGGGTCAAATGGCCTGAACCAGTCGGGGAAATTCCCCCTGGCCCAGGGAGAGCAAGAAACCAGAAGCTGCCAAGCTGTGGGTTCAAGCAACCCTGAGACTTCTGAAGAATCTGGCAAAATAAATATATGCACCTACTCATAGCAACTGGAGTCATTAGACTGGCTTGTGCCTCTCCCTTTATCTTGCTCACAAGGGCCGGGACGAAAGCCCAACACAAAGTCATAAGGGGAGAGGACTTTCCTGAGACTAAGGTCATAGAAGCAAAGAACTTCTAGATCCCTCATTAAGTGGGTTGATGCTTAGGGAGTTGGAAAGGGGCAAAGGAGATCTGGAAGCTGCTTATTTCTTTCTAGAGGTCTGAGTGCAGAAGTCCCTGGGGCCAGCCTGGCTGGGAAGTCTACAACCAGCAGGTAGAGAGGAGAGAGCTGGAGGGAGAGCACCACCTTCAACTGCCTGCTCCTACCGTGAATGGGAATGAACAAGATGGGTATGGTCCGACCATGACACGGACCCCCCAGATGGAGCGGGAAGTATGCTCTAGCCACAAGAATTTTGCCCCCAGATGCTGAGAGTCCTTTCTATTGCCTTCTATCAATGTATTTTATTTTGGCAGATGGGGGACAGAAATTCTCTGGACTTGGAGTTATTATATGAAAAGTGTGTATGAGTGTATGTGTTTGAGTGTGTGTGTGTGTGTGTGTGTGTGTGTGTGTGTGTGTGTGTGTGTGTGTTAGGGGGCCTAAAAATTTTCAGCCTACCACCCCCAGACCGGCGAGCTGATCGAGCAGTTCTGCAATCCTCTGGAAGATGCTGAAATCCAACGTGAGCCTTTCCCCAAACCAGAATGACAAGCTCTTTGCATACAGGGAAGTTCCCCAGTCTGTCCCCATTCTCCACCCTGCAAACATGTCACAGGACACCTGGACAGGTTCTGGCAGGCTCCGAACTCTGTGAGCCTATGTACTGAGGTGAGCGCCAGGCTGGTCAAGATGAAGGAATGTATGTCGGAAGCTGGAACACCCAGCCCAGGAAGCTAGGCTGTCCCAGAAAGGAAGGGATAGAATCCAGCAGTGGGGGCAGGGGTTAAATGCAAGAACTTGTGAGTCACTTAGACCTGCGTTCAAAACCTGGCTTTTTCCCCATCGCTTACCGGCCACTGGCCGTTGGTCAACATTACCAACTCTCTGTGGGTTTCTCCGTCTGTGAAATAGGATGGTAATACCTACTTCAAAAGGTCACAGTAAGGATTAACCTTTAAAAACACACCTAAGTGAACACCTGTAGGCAAAAAACAAAAATAACAAAAGAACAAAACAAGAAAAAAATCAAACCCAACGCCAAATCCCAAACTTCACACATTATCCAAAAATTAACTCAGAGTGAATCGTGGACTTAACTCTAAAATGTAAAACTATAACATTTTCAGAAAAAAAAATAGAGGAAAATCTTCTGGACCTAGGGCTAGGCAGAGAGTTATTAGCCTGAACACCAAAAGCACAATCCATGAAGGAAATGTTGATAAATTGGATTTACACAAAATTAAACACTTTCACTCTGTGAAAGATCCTGTGAAGAGGGTAAAAAGTCCAGGTATGGGAGAGAAAACATTTACAAACCAGACATTTGACAAAGTGGTAGCTTTCTAGAATGCGTTAAGAATGCCCCCCCTCCCAAACTCAACAGAAATAAAATGACAAGCTATAGAATTAAAAATGAAGGAAAGACATGAACAGACACTTCACTGAAGAGGATAAACAGGTGGCAGATACGTGCATGGAAAGATGCTAGCCTTAAGGAAATGCCAACTGAAACCACAATGAGATATCACTGCACACCCATGAGATTGGCTAATTTCTTTTTATTAGAGAGAGAGAGAGAGACCCTGGGATCATAACCTGAGGTGAGTCAAGAGTTGGGCATTCAATCAACTGGGCCACCCAAGAGCCCCAATTTATTTTTATTTTTTATTTTTCTTTTTTCTTTTCTTTTTCTTTTTTTTTTGGTTTTCTTTTATTTATTTATATTTTCATTTACATCCAAGATAGTTAGCATATAGTGTAACAATGATTTCAGGAGTAGATTCCTTAATGGCCCTTACCATTTAGCACAACCCCCGCCCACAACCCCTCCAGTAACCCTGTGTTTGTTCTCCATAGTTAAGAGTCTCTTATGTTTTGTCCCCCTTCCTGTTTTTATATTATTTTTGCTTCCCTTCCCTTGTGTTCATCTGTTCTGTGTCTTAAAATCCTCATACGAGTGAAGTCATATAATATTTGTCTTTCTCTGACTGACTAATTTCGTTTAGCATAATACCCACTAGTTCCATCCACATACTTGCAAATGGCAAGATTTCATTCTTTTTGATTGCCAAATAGACGCCCTTGTGTGTGTGTGTGTGTGTGTGTATGTGTGTGTGTGTGTGTATATATACATATATATTATATATATATTATGTTATTATTACATATATTATATATGTAATATATATGTTATATATATGTATATATATGTATATGTATATATGTATATATGTATGTATATGTATATATACATATGTCTATGTCTACATATGTATATGTATATGTATATGTATGTATATGTATATGTATATGTATATATATGTATATATATATTATATATGTAATATATGTTATATATTATGTTATTACATTATATTATGTATATAATATATATATATACACACACACACACAGCATCTTCTTTATCCATTCATCTGTCAATGGACATTTGAACTCTTTCCATACTTTGCTATTGTCAGTAGTGCTGCTATAAACATTGGGGTGCACGTGCCCCTTTGAAACAGCATACTTGTAGCCCTTGGATAAATACCTAGTAGTGCAATTGCTGGGTCATAGGGTAGTTCTATTTTTAATTTTTTGAGGAACCTCCATACTGTTTTCCAGAGAGGCTGCACCAGTTTGCATTCCCACCAGCAGTGCCAGAGAGATCCTCTTTCTCCACATCCTCGCCAACATCTGTTGTTGCCTGAGTTGTTGATGTTAGCCATTCTGACAGGTGTGAGGTGGTATCTCATTGTGGTTTTGATTTGTATTTCCCTGATGATGAGTGATGTTGAGCATATTTTCATGTGTCACTTGGCCATCTGGATGTCTTCTTTGGAGAACCGTCTATTCATGTCTTTTGCCTATTTCTTCACTGGATTATTTGTTTTTTGGGTGTTGAGTTTTATAAGTTCCTTATAGATTTTGGATACTAACCCTTTATCTGATATGTTGTTTGCAAATATCTTCTCCCATTCTGTCAGTTGCCTTTTAGTTCTGCTGATTGTTTCCTTTGCTGTGCAGAAGCTTTTTATTTTGATGAGTTCTCAATAGTTCATTTTTGCTTTTGTTTCCCTTGCCTCACAAGATGTGTTGAGTAAGAAGTTGCTGCAACCAAGATCTTCTGGGACCCCTATGATTCTGATGTTGTTCCTTTTTAGTGAGTCACTGATTTCTCTAATTGTTAAATTGTGCTCTTTTGCCTTAGTCTCCCTCTTCTTTCCTGCTTCATTTTTCTCCTTAAGTTTGTCCGCTATATCGCTGATTCTCTGTTCTGCCTCATCCATCTTTGCCGCCATGGCATCCATTCTAGATTGCAGCTCAGTTTCAGTATTTTTCATTTCATCCTCACTAGCTTTTACTTCTTTTATCTCTACAGAAAGAGATTCTACTATTTTTTACTCCAGCTAGTATTCTGATTATCAGGATTCTAAATTCTGGTTCAGAGATCTTGCTTGTATCTGTGGTGGTTAAGTCCCTGGCTGTCATTTCTTCTTGCTCTTTCTTTTGGGGTGAATTCCTTCATTTCATCATTTTGAAGGGAGAAAAGGAATTAATGAGGTAAAAAAAGAAATTAAAATAAAAAGTTAAATTAAAAAATTAAAATAAAAAAATTAAAAACAACACACACACAAAAGTCAAATAAATGATGCTAGATCCTAGGTGTGTTTTGGTCTGGGTGTTGAAAGGGGCTTGATAGATTAGAGAAAAAAAGGGGAAAGAAAAAAAAGGAAATCGTTTGAAATTTTGAAAAAATGAATACACTGAAATAGAATAAAATGAAATGATGGAAGTAAAATAGAATTTGAAAAAATTACACAAAAGTAAAATATATAGTATAAAAAAGTAAAGAGAAGTATTTTTAATAAAAATTGAAAATAAAAATAAATTTTTTCTCTTTCTGTATTCAAAAATTAGAAACAAAATGAAAAAGACAAAAAAAAAGAAAAGTGGAAAGATGGACCAGTGAACAGACTGAAATACGATTGAAATTTCTTCATTTTCCCCTAGAAGTCAAACTAGGAAGCGATTTATAGTCCATAAACTAAGCAGGCGGAGAGACTTGTGTTCCAGAAGAGCGAGGTTGGCCCAGTTGGGCGGGGCTTAGTGTAACAGCTCCTTCTCCACTAGATGGCGCTGCTTAGACTACTGAGTCGGATTGTTGTGGAGCTCGTAGGTGCGTATGCGCATGCGCAGGAGCGGTTAAATGGCGTCACCCAGCCACCCGGTCTGTAGTATCTCAATTCTGTTCTCCCCGGTCAGCAATTGCACGTCCATCCTTTGTCTCCGGCTTCCATTCACTCCCTGTTTTTACACTGTCTGTGACCAAGCGCCAGGCAGCACTTCCCTCCTGAGTTCCGTCTCAGATGCGGCTGTTTTTCCCGACCCCTCACTTCTGACGGACTGCGGCTTTGACCCGTTCTGCTCCTCAGCTGGAGGGTCTCACCGAGCACTGGCCGGGTGCCGGCCGCACCCAGGATCGTTCACAGGACCGGGCTGCTGCCGATGCCCAGAGACTGCAACCGGGTGCCAGCCCCCCCCAGAAAAAGTTCCCGAGATCGTGTAGCAGCAGCGTTTCCGGGATCACGGAAAACCACAACACACACCTGGCGCCAGGCTTCACCCTTAACGACCTCGTTCCAGCGCCAGCGAACGTGGTTGTTCTCCCGGGTCCACTGGGACCTCTGCCTGTGGGGGACCCACACAGCCTCTACCCGATGTCCTCCCAGCGGGGGAACTGCCTCTCTCCGTGTGGCCCGAAGAACCCTGGACTCCGCTCTGCTCCTGGGGATTCGCCCTTCCCACCAGAGCACCACCAGGTATGGAGCCGCGCCGTTTCAGCCTCTGCGCTCCCTGTTTTTAGTCCTAATGGAATTTAAACCCTCTCCTTTCTCCCTTTTTGGTTCAGTCCCTGCGGCTGCTTCCACTTTCCCGCTTTCTCTCCAGCTGCTTTTGGGGAGGGTGCTTTTCCCGTATACCGCTCCCCCCCCCCCCCCCCAGTCTCCGTCCTCTCTCTGCAAACAGAAACAGCTCCCTGCCCTCTGCGGCTTCTGTTCTCCCCCAGTTCAACTCTCCGCGCTGCGTACCTGCTGGGTTCTGTGGTTCAGGTTGTGCAGATTGTTGTGTCTTTCCTCAAACCAGTTTTCTAGGTGTGTAGGATGGTTTAGTGTTGATCTGATTGTATTTCATGGATATGAGACACAAAAAACACTTCTATGCTATTCCACTATCTTGGCTCCTCACCCCCAATTTTTTTAAAAGTGACACTACCAAATGCTGGTGAGGATACAGAGAAACTGGGCCATTCATATTTTGGAGGTGGGAATGTAAAATGGTGCAGCCACTTTAGAAAGCAGTTTGGCATTGTTTTATAAAACTAAACATACAACTTAGCGTACAACCTAGCAATGGTATTCTTGGGCATCCATCCCAGAGGAATGAAAACATGTTCCCACAAAAACCATAACATGAATATTTATAGCAGATTTATGTGTCATAGCTAGAACTTGGAAACAGCCTGAATGTCCTTTAGCAAGTGAATGTTAAGCTGTGGTGTATGTATCGCTACCATGGAGTGGGGAGGCTAGAAAGGGAGCAGGACCACTCAATGCCAATTACAGGAAGAATTGTCAACTGCAGACCCCAAAAGGAGGATCATCAACAGGAAAGAATCATCCATTACAGGTCCCAACAGGGAAAAGATGGACACTGCATCTCCTAAAAGAAATGGACCATCCCAGCAGCTCAGCCAATGAGAGGCCGTCATCACCCTGTCTTGCTTTCCTCCAGTGGACTTTCATTCAAAACAACCCTTCCCAACCTCTTCCTTCTTCTCCTTAAAATAGTGTTTCCCTCCTTTGTTTGTTGGAGTTGCCTATGACTTTGCAAGTCTTGAATTGTAATTCTCTGCTATACTCAGTTAAACCCATTTTTTGCTGGTAAAATCACTGACGTTTATTTTTAAGGTTACTGGTATACTACAGAACGCTACTCAGCAATCAAAGGATGCAATTCTCGATTCACATAACTACTTGGATGACTCTCCCAAGAAAAAAGCCAGTCTCAAAAGGTTACATATTATACGAGTCCACTTACATTGTAGTCTCGGAAGGGCAAGTTTATGGAGCTAAAGGACAGATTTGTGGTGTCAGAAGTGGAGGGTGGGCTGGTTGTGGCCATCTAGGGCAGCATAATAAGGAATCCTTTAAGGAATCCGCTCTAGAGCTTGATGGTGGGCACATGAATTTACACATTTGATAAAATGTGTAGAATGAAACACACACACACACACACACACACACACACACGAGTGCCTGTAAAACTGGGGAAATGAGAATAAGGTTCACAGATGGTATCACTGTCAATTTCCAAATTGTGATAGTAAGCTGTAGTTACATAAAACGTTACTACTGGGGGAAACTGGGAAAAGGTATTGGGATCTCAACATTACATGTTACAATTGCATGCTTATCTGTAACTATTTCAAAATAAAAAGTTAAAAAAATTTTTTTTTAATTTACTTATTTATTTTGAGAGAGAGAGAGCAAGCGGGGTAGGGGCAGAGAGAGAGAATCCCAAGCAGGTTCTGTACTACCCAATGTGGGGCTCAAACCCACCAACAGTGAGATCATGACTTGAGCCGAAGTCAAGAGCTAGACACTTAACCAACTGAGCCACCCAGGTGCCCCAAAATAAAAAGCTTTTAAAATGCATGTAAAGACCTCTTCCTTCCTTCCTCCTAATTCTCCTTCTCCTTTTTCTCCTGCTTCTTCCCCAGCCCCCTTCTCTTCCCTCCCCCTCCTTCCCCCATCTTTCTTCTCCTCCCCCCCATCCCCCCGCTTCTCCTCGTTCTTTATTTCCAGGCAATGTTATATTCTCAGAAGCAAAATCTTTCCAAAACAGGAGAAAGGGACTAATCCAACATTTACCACTGAAAGCCTGACCCCCACGGACATGTAGAAACCCTAAGGAGGGAGAGAAAAGGCCACTGTGTTTCCATGTCTTTGGCAGGAGAGGATCGTGGGAGGAAGCCGACCAGTTCTCTCTAAGACTTGTGGACCAAGAAGAAGCCCCTGTGAAGGGAGAGGGCAAGAACTCCCTTTAGTGAGGACCAGAGAGGGAAAATACGCCCCCAGACGTCAAACTTGAGAATGGTCAGGGCCCTGTTGTTTATCGAAGGACAGCCAGCCGCCTCCTCCTGAGCTAGAGGGCTGGGCTGGGAGCAACCCCCCCACCCCAAGCAGCTTTCTCAGTGTGGGCACCGGGGAGCTCAGCACACTCCCCCCAGCTGTGTAGGAAAAGGAAAGGCCAAGACCAGACTGATTTCATGTTCCTTGTATTTTGTTTGTTTGTTTTTTCTATTTTCCCTACTACTTAGTAAAGTGTTTCTTTTTTTCTTTTTGTCTGGGGGTGGGGAACTGTCACACTACTTTGCACACACTGAAAGGAACCAAGAAAAAAGTTTGTTCATCATCTGCTTTAGGTAGTTGTGAAGAATGCAACTTTTAAAAGTAAAAAAAAAAAAAAAAAAAAAAAAATCCAACCCAAATGGACTGAGCGCCTGGACAGGAACTGCGGTCTGTCTCCTCAGAGCTGGGCATGTGGTGGAGAGCTCATGAAATAGCTGAGGGATGGATGGGTGGACGGATGGACGATGGACGGATGGACAAACTGAATGAATGAATGAGTGAAGGTGAAACTCAGGCTGACTTTCAGCATTTCCTCCCGCCTCTCTCCAGGGTCTTCTCTAGTCCCAGTGAGCTTCTCCATCCCTTACAGTTTCCACATCCGCCCACAGCCTGTGGCCAAGATGCTAAGAGCTATAGGCAGTCAAACTTCTGGACGTAAGTGTCTGTGACCGTCCATGGACTCCTTTTTCCTGGGGGAAATCCTTCAGAGATTCCTGTCCCCACTGCTCTCCTCCCATCAGATCCTTATGATCATTTACTATGCTCTGTGCATGTTTTTATAAATACAGTGTTTTTTGTTTGTTTGTTTTTTTTCTTTCCTGGCAAAGGCTTTTCTGATGAATGAGAAGAAATTGATGGTGAGGCGTTTAGGGACCAAAACAATGATAAGACTTGTCATTTGCGAGTCTTAGCTTTGTGCCCATTCCATCCTCAGTGAGCAGCCTGCATTACCGCCTCTAATCGATCCCCTGAGGTAAGTGCTATTATTATTCCTATTTTTACAAGTGTAGAGGAGCTATGTAACTTGCCTACGGTCATGCAGTAGGTAATTAGACGCCCCAGGACTTGAATCTGGCTTGCCCCTTGCCAAGGCAAATGCTCTTAGCACTGTAACAGGCCTGAAGAGTTTTGATAAAATCAAACATGGACCTAAGACTTAAGTCAGCAGTGGGTGTTCAGTGACACCCCCATCCTCCATCAACCTCTCAGGTGAATGAATGTGAGGGTAGGTGGGCTGGTACTGAAGACTGAGCTTTGAGTAATATACTGTCAGGACTTTGCCTGAGGCTAAGAGATATCTTTGGAAGCTGTGCCTGTAGAAAGGTTTGTATTAACTCAATCAATTTCAGCGTCTGGAGAAACTTATAGATTATTTAGTCACAGTGGAAATGAATCTTTGTCTCTGCCTTTTTTTTGGCTGGAAAGAAAACAGTGTGTCCCTAGGATGGTCAAAAGACTTTTCCACCAGTAAGAGGGGACTATGCATGTGCTGGTAAATTTGCATTTGAATATGGAACCTCAGAGCATAAGGCGCCACACACAGATGGAGTCTCTGGCTGAGAAAGGGGAGCCTTCCTCCAGCTCTGAGGTATCCTGTGTTTCCTGGAAGAGTTACACAGGGATGTCCCAGAAGGAGAGGAGTGATGGGTGGTCCTGGGAGCACGCAGGCAGGAGCAATTTGGAGCAGAGGTGAGTTATCAAGGAGGAGAACTGAAGCGTCGCCCCCTTGCCAGGCATCCAGCGGCACGGGTGTGGACTGCGAGGGCTGGCTTTTCACAGAAACAAAGATGACACTGAATGATGTGGAAGCAGGTGACCAAAGGAGTTTGAGTCTTTTTGACTTCAAACACAAGCATAAAAGGCCCCCACTATGTGGCCTTGTGAGGGAGAACGTGGTCTGGAAGCAGAGAAGAGATAAGGGCCTAATGGAGCTGTCTTAGGGCAGCCCAGCCCAGTGAAGGAGGGGATCAGCACACATTTTCCTGCCCCAGCCCTTGGGTAGTCTGAATTTCTTCATTTCTTGCCATCTTCTCTCCCCACTCAATCTATGCCCACCCTCCATGTCCTTCCATCTTAGGAAGGGGACAGCTCAGATAGCACCCCTTCCAGGGAGGAGCCTCTGACCCCTGTGGCCCTTGCTGGGCTAAAAGCACTAGCTCTATATTGCACACATCACATTAGGCCCAATGGTACATGATTATCTGTGTGTCCACCCCATTTCTCTTGACCTGATCCCCCACCCTTGAGAGAAGAAACCGTGTCTGTCTTCTGTGTGTGCCCAGCACTTACTTCAGTGCCTGGCACATGGTGGGCACTTAACAAATGGAAGCTGGTGTTCATTGTAGTATTTTACCCCAAACCATTACCACAGGTAGGAGGTGGGGGCAGGCATGGAGTTTAAAATGGGAGTGGGTGGGCATAACCAGACTTCACCCCAAACTGGCCCTGCTGTGAGTCTCCTAATGCCTTGCCCTGCTAAATTTTATCATTCAAACACTCGGTGTTTTGTTTTGTTTTGTTTTGTTACATTTATTTATTTTCGAGAGAGAGTGAGACAAAGTGAGAGCGGGGGAGGGGCAGAGAGAGAGGGAGACACAGGATCGGAAGCAGGCTCCAGGCTCTGAGCTGTCAGCACAGAGCCCGATGTGGGGCTTGAACCCACAGACCGTGAGATCATGACCTGAGCCGAAGTTGGACGCTCAACCGACTGAGCTACCCAGGCACTCCTCAAACAAGTGTTTATTGAGCACCTATTATGTGTTGGCACTTTTCTAAGTACTTGGTCACATTAGTGAACAGAACTAACAGAAACCATGGAGTTCACATTTTGGCGGGCAGAGAGGTGGTGTGCAAGTAGTAAAGAGTACATCCTGATAAATGATATAGGATGCTAGAATGGTACATGTCTATTAAGATGTTAACTTGTGGAAAGAAAGGAGCTGGGGAAAATAGGGCAGGACCACTCAACATTTAAACAGGTACTTTCCGGGTAAGTAGAACTTAGGCAGGATAAAAGGGACAAGGGGACAGATAAGGGCTCCTTTGGTAATAGCAACAACTCAAACTGGCTGAAGCAAAGGGGGATTTGTTATTTCAAGTAACTGGGAAGCCCTGATAGCCTTGGGCACACAGGATCTAGGGGCTCAAACAATGGTGTCAGGGCTCTCAACTGCTTGGTTCTGCTCTCCTCTGTTGACTCCGTTCTCTGAGAAGCCCAGCTCAAGGATCATAAAATCACTAGCACCCCTCCAAACTCATCTCCTACTCTCTGAGCAACATCAGCGGAAAAAAAGAGAGCTCTTTCCTTTCCTTTGCTCTGGCCCAAGTCCGGGCTGAGCTCTGACTGGCACTCCTCAGGTCACATGACCATCTCTGAACCAACTGCTGTGATGAGAGGGACATGCTAGGCTGTGATTGGCAGGTCCTGGATTCTGTGTTCATCTCTGGAACCAGAGTCAGAATCAGCTCCACCTGCATCCTGTGCTTAAGCATGGCAGAGGAATAGTTCCCCGGGGGGAAATCGAGCTGTCATTACCAGCACAGAGGAAATGGGTACCGGGCTAGAGAATATCAATTGTCCGGTCTACAGAGAGATGGCAAGTCAGAGGCTGGGACCCAGAGAGGTCAGCTGATGAGTCCCGGGTCATAAACCTGGTTAGGGCAAGGCTGGCCCTCCAGCTGTTGGCCCATGCTGGTTTCAGAGTGCCTTCGGAAAGAAGCCAGTGGGGGCTCACCTTTCCTAGCCTCCTGCTCAACAAGTGACATTTCTCCACTCCTGCAGATAGTGATTTTATTTTCTCAATGACCCTGGTAATAGCAGCACATAGCCCAGTGATTTTAAAAGTTCTTATTTCAAAAATGCCATTTCTGCTTCAATTCCTGACCTGAATTTTATTATGATTCTACTTGTTCTGAGAAGTCGATATATATGTGTGTGTGTGTGTGTGTGTGTGTGTGTATTTTTTTTTTTCTTTTTTAATGTTCCAGAGGCTCAGCTGTGTGGTCCAAGCAGGATCCCAAACAGACAGCACTTTAAGGGAGGAGGGCATCGCCAGCAAACATCTAGGGGAAAGATGAGAACAGGCCTAGCTCTACTTCTCAGACATTAGTAACTGGTGCTCAGGGTGTGGGCCCCGGGGGCGGGGGGGGGGGGGCGGGGCGTGGCTGTCCACCCCTTCTGCTGATTGTGTAAATTGGGCACACCAAATTTCTCCTGACATATTTCCAAAATGCCCTGGGGGGAAAAAGTCACAGCTGAGTCAGGCACAAACACTGACCTAGAAATACAGACTACTAGGAGAGGGTCTGCTTCATGAGGCGTAATCCCTCCCTTTATAAACTACTATAATACTGGTCACAGACCAAGAGAAGTCTGAAGACTTCTAGATGCTTCCCTTTGCTTGAAGGACACCAGGCACCCTGCCATACCTCGATTTTGGAGTGATAATCCCTGTAATCCAAGGGCTGGGGTTTTGAGAACCCTCAGCAGATGTTGGCAGGTGCGTGGATCAGGGGCCAAGACCACATTAGCGCAAAGAGGAGGTCTCTGCTGTGTCTCATTTTTTTTTCACCCTCATAATGCTCTGCTATTATTATAGTAGAAATTGTGAGGAGAGGTTATTCAGTTCACTCAAAGGCATTGTATGCTATCTAGCACAGTGCTTGGCACATAGTAGGTGCTTGATAAATATTTATTGAATGAATGAGGAGTTTTTCAGGGTCGAGTTGCCATTTAAATGACCTTGGCTGAGGAAATGCTTAATGGAACAACATGCTCTGAGCTCCCCCGTGTTGAGGATCCCTCAGTCCATCTGGAAACCCAAGCAGGGTCACAGAGAAGGCACGCTGGCCTCAGCACACCGCCATCCCACGCCTCTGGTAATGTGCCACACCAGATCGGCTGGGAAGGTAATCCTTTGCAATGGGGAGACTTAAGCTGTTATCTAACTGACCGCTGATGGATTAGCAGGGCTTTCAGATAAAACCCTAAAGGGGTTAGGGTTTCACTTTCCCCTTCACGCTCAGGGAGTGAGTGAGGAGTGGCCACTTCCCTGGGCTGTGGCTTAGGCCAGAAAATCAATGAGAAGAGAGACAGGGATGGGCAGTGGGCAGTGAGGCTCAACCGTAAGGCTGGATTCGGGCCCCGGCTCCGCCATGATGTCCCCAGGAAATTCCGGGCGACACATCAAGTCTCTGAGTTTCTCTTTCCTTGGCCTCAAATGGAAAGTAATGATGGCTACTCGAGAGGGGTGTTGTTCACATGAACTGAGTGCAAGGCATGCAAGCCCTTTGAAGAAGTTAAAAGTACTTCCCTGTGGGAGGCTGCTATCATGCCACAAAAGACAGACTGCAGGCTGAGGGCACTGCCCAAAACCCCAGGATAGTCTGGATGGGACCTTGAGTGAGGTTTTGGCCTAGGTTTGCTCAGCACCAGTGTAGAGGGGACCGTCCTATTCCACATCCTATAGCTACTGTGAGGGAGAATTGTGGTAGCGGTCACATTCTGAGGAGCAGGGGACCCAGGGGCCTGGGAGCCAGAATGGTAATGCCTTCACTGAGAAGGAAGCCACTGTCACTCTAGTGACTCATCCACGTGCTTTTGAAGACTGGGCCAAGCACAAAGTTAAGGCATGCCGTCCTTAGAGTAAGGTTGATGAACACCTTTTGCACATACCTGTCATGTGTGTCCATGAAGCTTTTCACAGAAGAAATCTTCCAGGTCCTCCAACTAGACTTTATTCATTTTTTTAAATGTTTCATTAATTTTTGAGAGAGTGAGAGTGAGAGCGAGAATGAGAGAGCATGAGCAGAGGAGGGACAGAGAGAGAGGGAGACACAGAATCCGAAGTGGGCTCCAGGCTCTGAGCTCTCAGCACAGAGACCGACGTGGGGCTCGAACCCACGAACTATGAGATCGTGACCTGAGCTGAAGTCAGATGCTTAACCGACTGAGCCACCCAGGCGCCCCTAGACTTTAAATTCTAGTTCTAGAGGGAAAAACACAAAGACACAGAAAATAATTTCACAGGAATGAAGTTCAGGAAAACCTTGGATTGGGAGTAACTTGTTCTGCGAGTGTTCTACAAGATGAGCAAACATTTCTAATGAATTTTAACTTGATAAACGAGCGATGTCTTACAAGTAGTATGTGACCCTGAGCTTCACATGATCACAACTGAGCCAATGGTTCTTGAAATCTGCTTTGGTGTACAAGTACTTTGGATTTCAAGCGTGTTTCCAGAACAAATTGCACTTGCAAAGCGAGGTTTTCCTGTATTTAAAAGTGTAGCACAGCCATGAAAGACTGAGAGAAAGGCTAGCCTCGTGGGCTGGAGAGGGCATCATGTGGAGTAGGGGGGTTGCCTGCCTGGGGAACCTTGTGCAGATCATGGACCAGCTGCTTGACCCCTAAGTGTTCTCATCTGTAAAAGGAGAGTCATAAGAGTACTCATCTCATTAGGCAGGACACGAAACCTAGTGAGTACTTAACAAAAAGTACCTGCCAGTTTTATCATGTTGGGGCTTTGAGGACGGGTAGGGTTTAAAAACAGGGAAGGAGAAGGTGTTTTAAATGAGGGTCGGCAGGAGCAAGAGGATAGAAATGAGCAGGATGTACACAGACAAATATTGGGGAGCTGGCCTAAGAGGACAGAGCACGTTGTGGGGAACCACCATTCAAGTGTGCCCCTGGCTTCATGAGGTGATGAGCCCCACTGAGAACAACAAGATCAGCCAGAATATGACTCCCAAACCAGGCTGACTTAAGGCTCAGCGAGATCACACTGAATGGGCCCTGGGTGATTTTATCAATATTATTTATAGGAACAATTAATTTGGGGGGTAATAATAGATATGCTTGTTTTAAATTATACCTAGGGCACCTGGGTGGCTCAGTTGGTTAAGCGTCCAACTTTGGCTAAGGTCATGGTCTTGCAGTTCATGAGTTTGAGCCCCGTGTCAGGATCTGCGCTGACATCTCGGAGCCTGGAGTCGGCTTCGGATCTGTGTCTCCCTCTCTCTGCCCCTCCTCCACTTGCACTGTGTCTCTCTCTCAAAAATAAATAAACAGTAAAAAAAAAATACACCTAAAACTTATGAATCATAGCTCTTACTTACATGCAGTGTTAGGAGTGCGTGTAAATCCTACAGTAGTTCAAGCAAGAGAAGATGAGTGCTTTATGAGCAAAACTTTAGAAAATTTAGAAAGTGCTAAAAAAAAAAAAGCACTGTGTTCTTGCCATCCCCACTCACATACGCACACTCCCTCACACCCCACACACAAACACACACCCCAGCAGAGGAGTTTGCCCTTGATCCTGTAGGCAGTTGTGCGAAGGTGCCTGAGAGGGGTACATCACAATGAAAGTGGTGTTTAAGAGGATTATTTGGGCTGCAGTGTGCAGGAGGCTCAGAGGACAAAGCAGGGACAAGGGAACAAGCATGCCTGTCTTTCTGACCCCTGTTCCCCCAGAAATTGAGGATGCATTGCTGGGTTACCATTGCTGCGTAGCTCAGTCCCTCAGGCTCTCCCTTGCCTGCCTCTACCCCCACCTTGACTCCCTCCACCCATCCTCACCAGCCTGGCCCTCCACTTCTGCAGGCCGGCCACTCCACACCCTGGGGAATGGTCCTCTATCTTCCTCCTTTGGGGAGAGTCACATACCAGCACTTCTGACCCTGATAAGAATCCTCATACTTAACTCTGCAAAAGAGCACTTAGGGATGGCCAGGCCCGGGGTGCCTATGGAAGCAACCGATTCAGTATAAGGGTCACACGGTGGCTACTATTTCCTGTGGGCTTACTGTGTGCCCAGCCCAATGCCGAGAGCCTTCCGGAAATTGTCTCATTGAATCCTTACTTCACAACCACCTGCACCTTCTATGAACAAGGCATTTGAGGGGCTCAGTGACGCACTGGGCCGTGAGCCCAGGCATCTAGACATCCAGACCCCAAATGGGCACTCTGGCCCCTGTGCAGAACTGCTTCCCCACATCTCCTGTGAGACCCTGCCCTTCTCTGCACCCTTGGCTCAGAGGTTCTCATGCGTAGAGGACAACTCAGCCTCCTGGAGTCTTGATTTCCTTATTTGTAAATGATGGACTGTGGATGGACACTTTTGAGCAGTGAATTATATTTAGCTGGTGAAATCAGATGAATTCCAATTAAGCAGACACTGGACTAGATGGTCCCTGAGTTATTCTCAGCTTGAACATTCTGGAAACCTTTGTCCTCATCACCCATTCAGTATTTGTCATGATCTTGAGTGCCTTTGATCCGGCCTAAGTCCCCACTGCATGTGAAGTAACCCATTTGTATGTGGAAGCTCGTGTCTCCGCAGCAGAGGCAGTGTGCGTGTGTGCGTGTGCGTGGTGGACGTGGGGCTCGAGGGGCGGGTGAGGGATCTAAATGAGCAGATGGAGCGGCTGAAGAAGAAAAGCACAAATGGGGAGACAGACGTGTGGCAGAGCCGCGATGCTCTGGCTGAGCTGATCGGGCACATCTGGCAGGCAGCCACCCTCACACGGGTCAGCAGCTCCTCTCAACCCACCAGCGGCCAGAGCCCAGCCCAGAACCAGGCTGACCTGAGGCTGGGGTGGCTGGGAGCAGACGGGCAGTCACTGCGGTTGCTGCTCTGCTGGGACCCAAGGGCTCCTTCATACCCCTGCCAGGGCTGACACAGAACAGCCAGAGAAATCCAATCCTGGCTCAAGGGCAAAATCAGACCGAGGGCAGAATGCGTTCCAGGAGAGCCCTTTCTTCATTTTGCCATTAAAACAAAACAAAACAAAACAAAACCAAAAGCCATATTAAAGTTTATTTATTTTTGAGAAACAGCATGAGCAGGGGAGGGGGAAAGGGAGAGAGGGAGAGAGAGAATCCCAAGTGTTCCCATTTTGCCATTTTAAAAGTGAGATCAAATTAGAAGTCTCATTTATTATTAAATTTTTAAAAAATTTATTATTATTTTTTAATATGAAATTTATTGTCAGATTGGTTTCCAAACAACACCCAGTGCTCATCCCAACAGGTGCCCTCCTCAATGCCCATCACCCACTTTCCCCTACCTCCCACCCTCCATCAACTCTCAGTTTATTCTGTTTTTAAGAGCCTCTTATGGTTTGCCTCCCTCCCTCTCTAACTCTTTTTTTTTCCCCTTCCCCTTCCCCATGGTCTTCTGTTAAGTTTCTCAGGATCCACATAAGAGTGAAAACATATGGTATCTGTCTTTCTCTGTATGGCTTATTTCACTTAGCATAACACTCTCCAGTTCCATCCACGTTGCTACAAAAGGCCAGATTTCATTCTTTCTCATTGCCAAGTAGTATTCTATTGTGTATATAAACCACAATGTCTTTATCCATTCATCAGTTGATGGACATTTAGGCTCTTTCCATAACTTGGCTATTGTTGAAAGTGCTGCTATAAACATTGAGGTACAAGTGCCCCTATGCATCGGCACTTCTGTATCCCTTCGGTAAATTCTTAGCAATGCTATTGCTGGGTCATAGGGTAGATCTATTTTTAATTTTTTGAGGCACCTCCACACTGTTTTCCAGAGCGGCTGCACCAGTTTGCATTCCCACCAACAGTGCAAGAGGGTTCCCATTTCTCCACATCCTCACCAGCATCTATAGTTTCCTGATTTGTTCATTTTAGCCACTCTGACAGGTGTCAGGTTGTATCTGAGTGTGGTTTTGATTTGTATTTACCTGATGAGGAGTGACATTGAGCATCTTTTCAGGTGTCTGTTGGCCATCTGGATGTCTAATCTTTGGAAAAGTGTCTATTCATGTCTTCTGCCCATTTCTTCACTGGATTATTTGTTTTTTGGGTGTGGAGTTTGGTGAGTTCTTTATAGATTTTGGATACTAGCCCTTTGTCTGATATGTCATTTTCTTCTTGAAGCTAGAACAAGCAATCCTAAAATATGTATGGAACCACAAAAGGCCCCAAATAGCCAAAGTAATTTTGAAGAAGACCAAAGCAGGAGGCATCACAATCCCAGACTTTAGCCTCCACTACAAAGCTGTCATCATCAAGACAGCATGGTATTGGCACAAAAACAGATACACAGACCAATGGAATAGAATAGAGACTCCAGAATTGGACCCACAAAAGTATGGCCAACTAATCTTTGACAAAGCAGGAAAAAATATCCAGTGGAAAAAAGACAGTCTCTTTAACAAATGGTGCTGGGAGAACTGGACAGCAACATGCAGAAGGATGAAACTAGACCACTTTCTTACACCATTCACAAAAATAAAATGGATAAAGGACCTGAATATGAGACAGGAAACCATCCAAACCCTATAGGAGAAAGCAGGAAAAAACCTCTCTGATCTCAGCCACAGTAATTTCTTACTTGACACATCTCCAAAGGCAAGGGAATTAAAAGCAAAAATGAACTATTGGGACCTCTAGATAAAAAGTTTCTGCACTGCAAAGGAAACAATCAACAAAACTAAAAGGCAAGGGAAGGAATGGGAAAAGATATTTGTAAATATAAGTCTCATTTAAATAATAATAAAAAAAGTCATCCGGCAGGCTTCAGATCACAGGTGCCAGGCCACAGCAGGACCCCTGGAAGCTCCTTGTTGGAGGCAATTGTCAGCTGTTACTCCCTTTCCTGGGCACTCACTGAAGGTGGCGGGGGTGGGGGGGTCTGTAGTCTCTGGCAGTATCTTGATGAATGAGCACCATCAATTTTTTTTAATCTTTATTTATTTTTGAGGGAGGGAGAGAGACAGAGTGTGAGCAGGGGAGGAGCAGAGAGAGAGACACAGAATCTGAAGGAGGCTCCAGGCCCCGAGCTGTCAGCACAGAACCCATCTCGGGGCTTGAACTCACCAACCGTGAAATCATGACCTGAGCCAAAGTCAGACAACAGACTGAGCCACCCAGGTGCCCCCAGGCTCTCTTGATTCTAAAGTGAGGACAAATACAGGGAGCATCTGTAAGTCATGGGGGCTTTGAAGCCCTTCCCGTTTCAGGGCTCCCAGCCCACTGCTCATGGGGTGCTGCTGGCGTAAATGCAGCCTGTCCCCCCTCACCTCCACAGGCAATAAGCACTGTCACACCACCAGTGAGCCCTGTTCATGGCCCCACCCCACCCAGGCCACCAGACCTTGATGCCTTGGAGGTATTAGAAGGCAGGTCCACAGCTGGGTCTTGGGGACCCTCATGTTTGCCAGTGGGCACAGGAGAGAGGGAAAGGCAAACACACCTTGCCTGCGTTGAGATGGGCTGCCTAGGAGATGAGTGTATTTTGGTGAGGGTGGGAGGAGGCAGGTAATGAGCTCCTGGTAATTTCTAGCCTAAAAATAGTCACCTGAATAGTCACCATTAAGTACAAGCCTTCTATTTTCCAGTCACCTGTGCCAGGCACTTCAAGGTTGTTAAATTCAAACCCAGGAATGCTGTAAGTAGGGACTGCTGCTCCCATTTTACAGAGCGGAAACTGAGGCTCAGAGAAACTAGAAGCCTTTCACCCCAAGCTATGTTCAGTAAGTGGAGGCATGTTTGCATCTGGAAGGAGTGAAGACCCAGGCTGGAGTGAAATTCTGACTCCCCTACTTACCAGCCATGTGGTTCTCGATAAGAAGTACTTACTGTCTTCATGTCTTAGTTTCTCTACCCATCACATGGAGATGATACCTGCCTCACAGCGTCTCTGTGAGGCTTTGATGGGGCAAGATATTTAGGCACCTATTACAGTGCCTCGCATAGAGCAAATGCTCAGTGCATGGGCGTGATTCATTCTCTCTGTAGGCCTGCAGGTCAATGGCCCGTGAGGACCAAGAGTCCCTCCTCTGGCAAGGCACCTGGGTGGCTCAAGTTGGTTAAGCGTCTGACTTTGGCTCAAGTCATGATCAAATGGTTTGTGAGCTCGAGCCCTGCATTGGGCTCTGTGCCGACAGCTCAGAGCCCAGAGCCTGCTTCGGATTCTGTGTCTCCCTCTCTCTCTGCCCCTCCCTCATTTGCACTGTCTCTCTGCCTCTCAAAAAATAAATAAAACAAAATAAAGAGAGAGTCTCTCATATGGGGGAGGAGAGTAAATGTTTTCTTCACCTCCAATGACTCTCTCCTCTTACGGGGCCTTCTGAAGAGCCCCTACTCTAAAGGCATTTAGAAAACAGGCTCTCCAAGCCAGGAAGTTCTTGTTAACAGATCCTCAGGAAAGTGCCTGCAGAGGCATGTCCTGCCCCTTCCCGCTATTTCCTCCCAACATTTAACCTTAGTCCTGCCTTGCTGACCTCTAGGACCATGGCCGTCACATTGTCTAGGACAGCTGTTTGCCATCTGTTACCTGACATCCCTGTTGTGGCCTCAGGGTGGTCATTCTCTTCCATATTGGTCATGGCCACATTCTCTTTAGGATGGATAATCTCAACCCCTTTGCCCATGGAACCAGAGGTTGGCTTTCCCTGAATAAGCCGTGGCCCAGAGAGTGGGAAGGATGGTGGGAGCCGTATTTTCCATGCCTCCTGGGAGCCCGGCATGGTGACGCATGCTGGGGATGACAAGGTTAGGGAGGGCTGGCTTGCACTGGAGATGAACACCGGCATGGAAAACATCTCTCTCCATCCTCAAGAGGGGAGAGCTCTTCGGGGGCAGCCAGACCTTCCTCCAAAGCGGGGAACATTACTGCTCTGGCAGGCACTCTGAGGCAAAGAGAATAATATAATCTGATATTTTCCACTCTTTGGGGAAGAGATTACACATATAGTAGCCATT
The DNA here is from genome assembly GCF_024362965.1 of Panthera pardus. NCBI lineage: Eukaryota > Metazoa > Chordata > Mammalia > Carnivora > Felidae > Panthera > Panthera pardus. Next base: position 103,719,150 of record NW_026526677.1, read on the forward strand.
TTCAAGAGCCACAGAGGAGTGCAGCCAGAGGGGGAGGAGGGGCCTGAACTTGGAATCCAAGGAGAGGAGCCTGCTGGTTGTGCAGGCAGGCAGTCTTTTCCATTTTTAAAGCTCCACTGGATTCCCTCTGAAAACAGCACATTTGGCGGCCTCTGACTTTCTTCTCTGGGCTCTGCTTAGTTAGCATCACACCGACTCCCTTTGCAATCCAGTAGCCTCTTGAAGTGTGTTTGTTTGCCTGATGGGACTGAGTGGACAGGTCCTGGCCTCTCTGCTGCAGCCTGTCCCATGCCCCTGGGGATGGTGCTGTGGCCCCATCACAGTGCTCTAGCGAGCTCACTCCAGCCCCAGGCGGTGCTCCGATCCCAGCTCTAGGGTCTCAGGGCTATTGATTTCCTTTTGGCCCCTCAAAATGCCAATTCTCTATCATGGTTTCAGGAGCAGAGTTCTTAATTCATGCCAAGGGCTACCTCACTTGTGGAGAATCGTTTCTTGGGTGTGTTGAATAAATACTCTGAGGAGGGGGAGGATTTCCTTTCCTATATGGCCTGGAAAATGTCCAGCTCTGATTCCTTAAGGGACATGGGCTTTACCCTGGCTTGGGGCCCTCACATTTAATCTAGCTGATGCCACAGTCAGTCCCCTCAACCTCAAGGTCCACCCTGGTAATCTATTTGTGTAGCACTTTGTAATTCCCAAAGTGCCCTTAGCTCCCAAACTTCATTTAGGCTTGACGGCAACATGGGTGATAGGTTGGACAGCTATTAGTCTGGCTTTTCCAGAAGCTGCAAAGCTCAGACAGGTTAAGCGACTTGTCCAGAGTCATGCACCTGCCAGGAAGCGGGGTAGGACCGTAAGTTTTGGGAACTCCAGTCTGAGACTCTCGGCGTTCACTATATCATGAGGGGCCTGCTCTCTACCCTGAGATGGTCATGTGACTGTGCTGAGATGCCAAAGAGTCGTGTCACTCACTAGACTCTTCACTTAGGGACTTGGGGTCCAGAGGTGGCCGCTGTAAGGATGCAGTGCATTTTGGGGATGGGGCGAGAGTGCAGAGTGGGCTCAGGGAACAAATATGTTGATGTTTATGCAAGTTCAGGGCAGAAACAGATGCCCCTGCTTTGGCACTTGAAGCAGAAAACCATCTGACACAAGGAACAGGGTGCTGAGAACACCCTTAGATGGGCCGGACTAAGACACCAGGCAGCGCCTCCAGGAACGATTCCCTGGATCACAGAGAACTCCCTGCCTCGGGAGCTTACCCCTACTACTCAACCCCCTGAATTCAAGAGTACATGGCACAGTGGCAGGCCAGGCCCAAAGAAGCTGCCACTGCCGCTGCCACTGTCCCTGGGCACTCTGGAGCTGGAGTTCGGACACTGAGATCCCGCTGTCGAAAAACTTGATGTTTCTTGGATGTTACCAGCAGAAACAGCCAAAGGGGCGGGAAGAGTCTGGTTCCTGTCTAGAAACATTGCTTACAAGGGGATCTGGGAAATGTGGCTTTTTGTTTGCTGGCGTCCAGGCCCTGCAGGGCAGGAAGGGACAGGAGGAGGAAAGTGTGATGGATGCTGAGTGGTTTCCAACACCGCGGCCGGCCTGACGCCCACTCTGCCATTACCAGTGAGAACCAGAAGCCAAACGTCTGAAAACAATGCCCAGCTCTGGAGTGGCCATTCAGACAGTCTTTATTAGCACAGGAACCACCCCTAGCACACAGTCCCGTGATGCTGAAAATGTGCACAGACGCCACATATCTTAAGAATCAGCCACGTACTTCATGGTGGAGTTGAGAATCTCTATCCCGTGCAGCTCTCTCAGCTGAGCGACAAATCTGCCATAATCAGAACACCAAGTTCAGGACATCAATGCCATGGTGCCTGGAGCCACCCCCTCTCAGGTAGAAGCTGGCTGGTGAGGCAGAAAGGGGAAGTAGCTGTTGCCCTGGGAGCCCTGGCAATCAAAGCATGTAAGGTGCTCAGGGAGGTACAAAAAGCACAGTAAATACTGTCATGAGTGGCAGATGGACAGGCTGATCCGACGGGGCCTTGCTCTCGGGGACTCCCCAGTAGGTTGCCACTTTGAGCTCAACCTAGCTAACGTGCCTTGCTTTCTGTAGAAGAAAGATTTTATCTGTGCCTTCCGTCTAAAAATCAGACAGAACTTGAAGGGGCCTCAGATGTGATCCCAGTCAACCCTTTCACTCTCTGGGGAGGAATCAGAGGGCTTAGTCTGGAAGAGAAGGAGCCAGCTCTGCTCCCTGTCCATGGAAGGCACCCCCCTCCTATGCCGGGACTCCATCCCTCAGACATGCATGATAACTAGGGGTTTCAGCACATCAGAACCCAGCCAGAGCAAAACATAAGCCTGAGCTAAAAGGGAAGCAATGCACACAGTGAGAGCAGAGATCTCTTGCCCTGGCTTGTCTTAAACATGCTATTCTTGCTTCAGTTTCCTCCAGCACGGGAATGTGGCCCTCACTGGGCATTCTCCCACATGCTCAGGCAACGGGCAAAAAAGTGAAGGAGGAGGGATGCGTGGACAGATGGGCAAGAAGCTAGAAGAGAAGGAGAGAATGGAATGGAGGGAAGATGATGGCAGTGAGTGGACAGGACAGATGTCTGTCAGAGAAGCATCTTCCCCCTCTCTCACTGGAGCCTGAGAGCCCAGGTCTCTCAGGGATGTAGCTACTGGGCCTAACTCCTGTGTGCACAGGAAGCACCAGGACTCCCGGGGCTCTCCACGGAGTTCTGGGTGGCACGGAGGCCCAGTCACCACATGGCCACCGCATGGTACCTCTGCTGGCCCTGCGTCTTCCAGGATGTAACTGACGCGGGCCATCCCGGCTTGGAGCGGGTGCATACCTGGGCTCGGCCGTGCACAGCTTCCCCAGGGCGATCCCTGAGTTCAGCTGCACGGCTGTCTTCTGGGCATCGCCACCTGCGTGCCTTAGCAGCACCTGCACAATGTCCGTCTTCAGCAGGGAAGACGCGGCACGGGGCACCTCCATGCAGTTCCCCAGGCAGAGGGCAGCGTTGGCCACCACAATCTCATCCTCTGAGCTGAGCAGCCTCAGCAGAATGCCAAACTCTAGAGGGAGGGGAGAGAACCAGCATCTGTCCCTCTGAACCTCAAACAGCAAGGGACAGGAGGAGCACCTGGAGTGTCAGTGACACTGAGCCTCCCCAAAGCTCTGACATGTCACTTGGTCACTCGGCAAGTATTTGCTGAGTACTATGGACCTCCTCGGCTCCTGGATGCGTCTCTGATGTTTCTCGGGTGCCCAGGGCAGTGCCCAGCGTGGCATAGTCGTTGTGTGGCTGAATGTTATGTGTCACACAGGTCTGTCTTCCCTAAAGTCCCCGTTCTAAGCCCCTGCACTCCACCTGAGGGCCCCGAGTAGGGGGCCCCGGGCCTGCTCCCTGTGGCTACAGGGCAAGGAGCAGGATGCAAAAGAAGGGCTCCTTCTTCCACGCCAGAGAACGTGTGAAGAACATTCGCAGGCTGCCTTGCTGGGAACACCCGCTGTACATGACCGCAGCCATGTTTAGTTACTAGACTAAGGCTGCCTCCAACTCTGCTACCTTCCCTGCTCACTAAAGGTCCGTGAAGGGAGAGAATTCGCGTTAGATCAGCCGAAGCAGATGCTCTGCATGAGCCCACTCATGCTCTCTCTCTCTTAAAAATAAATAAATGTTAAAAAAATTAATAAAAAAACCCAAAGAAACCATTCCAGTTTACTAGGAGAGAGGCAGTGGCTCCTGGCCTCGACCCTGTCATCTTTGAGTTGCTTCACAGCAGGGTCTCCAGCATGGGTGTGCTACCTGTGTGCAGCTGAAGGCTAATTAAATGCTTCCAGAACAGGGTGAAACAGATAATCTTAGTAAACAGTGCAGAAGTCTAGAGAGAGGTTAACAGGGCTCTGCAATGCCTCTCCCCACGCCTTGCCCCTGCTCCCTGGGCAGCTGTGAGGCAGGATTAACCTCTGGGATGTAGGCTCTTGCCTAGGGAAACTATCACTTACTTTGATCCAGTCTTATCACTTCTTCTCGTGCTTCATGTTGGCTATTAGTGCAGATAGCTAGTATCTTCACGGCATATCGTGATGCGGTCTGGCCTCCCGTCTGGGTTTCAGAATGAAATTGGAAAAATAAAGTCACTCCTCTGATTGTTCGTGGCCACAAACCAGCGAGCAGCTGTGCCTGTGTGAGCGGCTTCCTAAACTTCTAAAACAGAGTTCCCCCGAGAATGGCGGGTGCTTCCCGGTGAGCAGGACTGGGCCCTGCCAGGCTGGTGTCATTCCCGTCCCCAGCAGCACAGCCCACAGCCCGACAGGAATGCGGGCCTGTCATTTGCACCTGGGTAATTGCCTGGAGAAGGTTTTATGAGTGAGTGGCTGAGGAAGGCATGGTGCTGTTGACTGGCAGATGTACCAATGAGGGAGGAAGGCCCCCCCCCCCCGCCGCCGCCTTTCACCGTGTCACCTCACCACTGGAGAATGGGGAATGACTTGCTAAGGCTGTCAGGCTGACAGGCCTGCATGGAGAACATCACAAATCTAGATCATTTTAAGAGGTGACAACTGTCAACTCATAATCCTCAAAATCACCCAATGCAGGATCTTCAAGAGGCACACGTGCATATATACATGCACAGTGCACACGTGTGTGCACGTGATCAGCAGTTTCCGGCGGGGTGCAAGACTTGCATGGGGTGAATGATGGTCATTGTCCATGTGGCAGCTTAATAACGCTGACCCAACCTTCTACCCCTCAATGTTGCCCCTGCCTCAGCAGCAGCCCCCCGACAGAGCATGCCTCCTGGCCCTGCTCAGCCTGGGGTTTTATGAGAAGGCCTCCCGTGGGGTCCTTATTCACCTGGTCCTTCTGGTGGGTCTACTTCAGCTGCTGCGCTGACTCAGATCACGGAAGCACCATTTTGTCCCAGAGCAACGCTGCCCCCTCCCTCCCTCATAAGCGGAGATACAGCCAACATTCTCCAGACAGCCGGAGAAAGCATGGCCAGCAGAACACGAGCCAAACAAGGGGCCCGTGGGACCTTGTGGAAAGCCACACCAACCATCTTTTTTGGGGACAGAGCCTGTATATTTTAAGTGAGGCTCGAGTGGCCACCAATTGTTATGGATGCTTCTAATGAACAATTTACGGATTTGTTCAGCAATCTTACGGTGACGTTCAGAGCACTGTCTTGGGTGACAGGTGGAAGGAATCCTCATTCAAGAAGTTTCACAGAGGGCAGGGGTGAAATGGCAGCCCCTGAATGGAACAAAACCCTCCTTAATTCTTTCCCTCAGATAACCTGTGCCACTCCTGGAAATGCAAGTGGTTGTAACCCAGTAAGTTGCTCTACCTTTAGGAACTTAATCATCTTCTTCACCACTCCTGCTCTGAGGGCCTCCTCAATAATCTTCCGAGAGGAAGACAGGGTGCGGCTGAGGATGCCAGCGGCTCTCTGGGTGAAGCGGAAAGTGAAGATCATTAATCGTTCTGTTCATAAATTCTGATGACCTTTAAAAGTCAGCAAGTAGTTTAGTGAGGCGAAAACAATCATTAGTGTGGGGAGCAAAACATGCACCTCGGTTTTACAAATATGTAGTGGCCAAGGAATAGGCAGGAAGCAGTGTTCATTATACAGGTACAGGACAGGTGACTCAAGGGCTGGAAACAGGGCCCCTGGCATGCAGGGGCCCCGTTCATTTCAGCTCTACATGGAACCGAGCAGGTCAGCTCTGGCACAGAAAGTCCTGCCCCGACACCCTGCAGTGCTCCGGGAGTAGCAGGGTCTTTACTAGACGGCAGACTTCTTGGATTGATCCTCAGGGTCTCTCTCTTAGCTTGTCCTTCATCTTGTCTGAATCTCTGTCTGCCTGTTCTGCTTTCTGGCGGACGCCATTTATGATTTTCTAGTTCCACTTTGCTTTTTATCAAAGAGCTAGCTGTTGTTTTTATAAAAGAGCTAGCTAGGTGTTATAGATATGTTATCTTGAATCTTTCGGAGGACACAAACGATCGTCACTTTTTCTTTTGTTTCCTATATCATCTCTATTTCTTCTGGTTTCATGTTTTTCTGTTTCACTTGGTTTTTCTATTTCTGTGTGTGGCTTCCCTGAAATGTCCCGTGGCCCTTAGCTGCCCATTTATGGGCACACTTATGAAAGAGCAATAAAACTATATTCCGGTGTGCTGTGTTTATTGGGAGTCTGTCGACTGACACGTGCAGAGGTAGCACTCCCAGACACTAGAAAGCAAAACATTTTTCTCTGGTCTGTCAATTCCCTTAGAGAAAAAAAGCTCTGATTTTCCACCAGAGGTATAGACACCTGACTGCCACACGTGGTCCCCCATCTCTTACTCTTACTTACCAGGTAGCACCTGGTGTTCTGGAGTCTCGAGCCTCTCCAGGGTCCTACAAGGCAAATCTGTGTCCTCTGTATCTGTTTTCTGCACTGAGGTTCCTTCAGCCCTGACTCACTAGCTATGACGTTTGTAGGTGCTCTTTATCTTCCAGAAACGGGTTAAAATTATTTAAAAACTGACTGATGATCTCTTGCCTGTTCATTTTGTCAGTGTGGATTTCTAGGTTTTTTTCCTTCCCTAATGTTTTCAGTCTGATTTTAATGAGGTTTCCCTACAGAGAAGGGATAAATATGGGTATTACCATATGATCAGTCTTATTTCCCTCATCTGCTCCCTACAGGTGCCAGAATGTTGCCACAGCTGACACTACAGATCTCTTGTTAGGCCCAAGACAGAGGGGAGAGCCCACTACCAACGGACCAGATGGCCCTGGTGACACTGCTGCTCTGTCCAACAAGCCGGTCGGTCAGCACCTGACTGAGGCACAGGCAGAGAGTCCTAGAAACATCTGGCCAGGAGAGTCCTTAAAAGGTTAGCTCACTAGCTCTGGTCAAAACCATTCTGGAAAACCCAAGCACCTGACAATAGTGATGCTTGCCACTTTTGGGGTGATGGGTCTTTATTTTGAGGATCTGATGAAAGGCATGATGCCTTTGCCATGAAAATGCATGTGCCCCCCAAAACCGTCTATACAATTTCAGGGGGTTCCAGGGACCCTGAAGACCTGCCATGCACTCCAGGAGTCCACATGAAAACCCTCCACCCTGTCCTGTCTGAATTGACTTTGGGGAAGTTGCAGGCACACTAGTCCCACACAGGGTTTGTTGCATCTGTTCAGAACCTTTATTGTGATCCTGGACCCAGTCTCCAGTATGTGCTCCCTTGGAGGACTGGTTTCCCACACCTGCTGGATGTGCCCCAGGTGTTTCTCTGAGCACTAGTGCCCTGACCTAATAGGTGGAGAAGTTGGGGTGATTACTTCTGTGAGTAAACAACACATCCTTGGATGACAGCAAATGGTCTGTGGATCATACTGATGTCCCCCCGATGCTCTGTGTTGACCACAGGTCTTTCTCAGCTTTCTTGTCCAAATGTCAGAAGCACAAATAAGAAAGCCACCCCAGCATGCATGTCCAAGGGGGCTAAAACCATTGTGCATAAACAGCCTCTGGGATCATGGGCTTCAAAATACAGGCCTGGCTTTCTTGACTACGGAAAAAGATTGTAAATGAAATCTCATCACCTGTACAATTTGCACCAGGATATCTTGGAATAGGACAAATCCGATAATTAAACTGTGGAAGTTGTTAAGTTGCAAACCATACAGAAAAGAGATTCCTGACTTGGGTCCATGGACTCTTGGGGGTCCACAGATGGGCACTGGGTTGGAGGGTCACCGACTCCCCTGGAACAACAAAGGAAGCTGTTTCTGGATCTCCCGGGGAGACACTTACTGTCAGGATCCCTCCATCCTGGCTGTTGAGTAGAAACATGCACCTTCTGCTCACCTCCACAGCCCAAACCTGCCACGACAGGAGAGAGGAGGAGGTCTGAATGGCCTGTTAATCTGAATCCTCCAGGGAGCTCCTTCTGAGCCAACAGCACTGGCCTCTCCCTCTTCAGCATGGCCACACTCTGTCTGTATTTCCCTCACGACCCCTTCTTCCATCGCTCTTGCTTCTTCCCACAACTGTCTCATCTCCCTAACTACAGGGCAATGCCTTGAGGGCGGGGAGCACATTTTACTTGACTTTGGAAAGGCAGAACCTAGCACTGTGCTCAGCACATCCTGGACACTCAGTCCACTTTCTGGAGCAGAGTGACACAGCGTCCGTCCTGCTCTCCCCATTCCCGCCACCAGGGTGTGAGTCCCCCGCTTCTACTCTCTCTCTGAAAGCCAGAGCAGTTCTATCAATGCACAGGCTTGGGCTTGGGTTGTGCCGGGGCTCCCCGCAGGGAGGAAAGACTGCCGTACCTCACAGATGAAGGGGGACTGAAGACACAAGTTCATCACAAGTCCCAGGAGCGTGTACAGGACGTCTCTGAACAGGTCCACAGCCTCTTCACACCTGGCCTTGGGAAACAAGGCAAAGGGATCAGTGACCTTTCTGCCCTGCAGCTTTTCACGGCCACCTCATCCCTTTGGCAGTGATCTTAGTTACTCATGCGCCCTGAACTGTCAGTGTTGTGACCCTAGGAGATGGTGGAAGATCAGAGACCAGTTCCGTGAATTAGTGTTAGTGGAGAAGACTTGCAAGGAATCTCTGGTGCCTGAACCATGAGACTGTGGCTTGGCCCGGTCCTATGTTTAAACTGGGGAGTGGGCAGTCAAGCCAACTCCACCGGAAAGTCCTCCAAACTCTCCAGGGTGGATGGAGGGCTCTTTAAGGCCGGCCACCCATAAAATCTATGGTTGTGGAAGGGGTAAGCCACTGGCTCCAGCACCCTCAAAAAGAATTTTTGGAAAAGCCGGCTAATCAAGAAGAAGCCACTGCTCCCAAAGCAGGTAAAGGACTACATTCTGAACGGAAGAGTCACAGTACCATGAGGCCCAGACAGGCATCCCCGAACTCTTCAGAGGCACACATCTGTCTTCGGACGGCAGCCTCAGCACTAAGGTTTCCCACGAGGGCAATACACTGGCAAAGAGCTGACGTGTTGGTTATTGTAGGTTCTCTCCTCTAAGAACGAGCCAAGAGAAGGAAAGTCTGCAGAGAGCAGGCAAACGATGCCAGAGCAATCTGTAGGGGCATCCCTCACTCAGCAAAACGCCTGGGAAGCAGACTGCAGAGTGTCACCCAGGGGCACCAATGGGGCCACCTGGCACCAGCATGGAGGGAGGCACACAGGCAGTGGACCCAAAAGCACCCTAGCCTGGGATGGGGAGGCCTGGGGCTTCATCTCAGTGACTCCACCAACCCGCTGGGAGGGCTTGGGCGAGTCTTGTCCCTTCTCAGAGCTTCCATTTCCATGTGCGTGGAATACGGGCATGTGGGCAAGTTCTCAGGTCCCCTGAGACTTTGATGACTCCCATGGCACAGGGTCCAGTCATAGCATGCTGTCCTAGGAGGACCCCACCTTGCTATGTCCTGCTTCATCAGCTCAAATCACTACTTGCCTTCCCGCTGGGGATGACCACCACTCAAGGACACGGCTGCCCGTGGTACTTATGACGAGCCTTGGGGTCAGAAGGGGACTGACCGACCGGAGCTGACACCCTCTCTCTGCCTCCACCTAAGACACAGTCCACACCCATCCTCTTTTCCCCGGCACTCGAGCCCCATCCATAGGCCCTCCCCACCTGTCCCAACTGCACTTGTTGTAATAACAGAATTGTGTCAATTCCAGCTGTGAAGAAATGATTAATCAACCCGAGAGACAACAGGAGTTCTGGAGCGTAAACTGTGTTTAAACGGCTCTGCTCACGCGTCTGCGAATGTCTGTCACAGGTGCGAAAAATGCGGGCTTGCTCACCAGAACACCTGTGAGTGCCGGGAGCACACCTGGAAGGTTGGCCTGGAACCAGACTTGGAATCTGTGGAGAAAACATCCCCACGATTTAGTTCTACACTGCACAAACTATAACAGAAATACGGTGTCTTGGGTAAGGGAGCAGAGTATCACAGGTTCAGGAACCGTGTGATGTGCAGTGTGCATGGATGATTTATTCTGAACAACAACAAAAAAAATGTCACTGGGTATGTAATGTGGCTTTAATTTTTCTAAGTCTGGAGAATTGCCTTTGACGTTAAACAGCAGACCTCACGTGGTAACTCTTTTAGTGCGGAAGTTGCTGGAATCCCTCGATTTCTGCCAAGCTCACTCACCACCAGCCCGGCCCTCCCCTGGTTCTGTGTGCCATGCAAACAGGAAACACAGAGCAAGCATGTTTATTGCACAGCGGTGAGGAGGGCCCAGATACACACACATCTGCTCCTACTAGAGCGGCTTTGACACATTCCCAGCCCATGCCATGGCCTGTCTGCGGGCACAGACAGCTCTTTCTCATCATAGGACCATGCTAAGCAAGGCACCCTTAAGTTTGTGAGATTTAAAAACAGACCAAAGATGCACTTAAACCCCCAAGAATTATGAAAATTGAAGACCTCTGCTGTCTTCCCCAGCAGCTAAGTGGAGGGAAGGGGGGATTACCCATAATGCCACTGAGAACCCAAGGGCAGGTTGCTTTCTATTCTCAGATTCAGTCAACACACATTTGCTGGGCAGTTCTGAGTGGGCACTGATGAAGGGAAGGAAGCTTCTCCAACTGACAGTAGCTTTGTAAACTGTGAGAGGCACCGTTTTTTAAGTCTGTTACTGCTTCCAGACCCATCAAGGACGGGGGTCCCCCTGCAGGCAGGGGGGACTGGAAGGGCCAGCCACAGCCCCCTGCTTGGAAGGCAGCGGCCCTTCTACTCAGTGAATCTTATGATGCTCAGTTGGCCAAACCTGCCTGCATACTGCATATTTTTAAAGATCAGACAGTTTTACAAATGTTGAAAAGGAAATGTCAGTTTCTGGAAATAAAAATTACCTTTCTTCCAGAGCCAAGTCTGTGAGCAGTCCCATAGCAGAGTTGGCCTTCTTATCTGAGAAATCAAGAAAGGACACCAGGGCTTCCAACAATCTGCAAAAATCCAGAACAACCTCAGAGCGGGCTGTCCTCCAGCTGACAGCATCCCCAACAAGGAGACCTCACAAAAAGGCCAGAAAGGAGTCTGCGTCTGGGTCACATAAGCTGAAAGGTGGCCTCACTACGTCCTCCTGAGCAGCCCAGCTCCCTGCCCACCCCAAAGAGACAGACACTTTCCTATGGGGATGACTCTGCCACTTAAACTCCCAGAGGGTTGAACAGTTTTAACCAAAGTTCACTGACTATCAGATGCCAACTGGGACGGAATCTCTGGCACCTCTGCCAAGTTCAATCACCATAAGTGACATCTAGGTGGCATGCTTCCTAATCTGCTGCCGACTCAAGTGGGAGGGAGGGCCCCCTAACGAGGTGGGGGATGGAGTAAGGTTTCAACAAGATTTTGACGGGCTGCTGAATATGTCGGATGATATTGAATAGGGTTAAATTCAAGGCCCTCCCTTTAGAGCTGCAAATTCTGTATGAGCAATAGACCTGGGAGACCTGGTTCAGACCTGGCTCATATGAAAGATTCAAGGGCATTTAGCCGATCGCAAACCCAGGATGAACAAACAGTGTGCTACAGCTGCCAAAAAAAAGCTAATGCAATCTGTGGCTGTCCTAACGGCCTGGCTGCCACCGCTAGGAGTCATCTGTCCAGCCAACCGGCACTAACCACCTACTGTGTGCTCGGTGCTGGGCTCAGTGCAGGCATACAGTGCTGGGCGCCTGGTCCCCTACAGTGACACACGTGTTAGGTGGTATGTTAGAGACAGATGCATGTAAAGTGGGCACAGTGTCTACCTGGCGTGTGGTGTGGGAGGACGGAGATAAAGGCTTCAGAGAGCAGAGGGCATGTCGGCTGTCCCCCGAAAGTACAGTGTTCACTTGTGTTTGTTCGTTCAAGCGACATCACTTACTGATGACAAAGTGCCAGGCGGTGTGGTGGGTTCTGGGGCCGCAGCAAGGAAATAAGACAACGTCTCAGCTCCGTGTCAGGCACACGGGGGCAGGGGCAGAGCATCACAAGCAGAGCACACGGCATTCACAAGGACGGTGAGGCACAAAACGGCAGGGGCACACGTGGGGACGCCAGCAGTTCCTCATAGCTGCTGCTTACGGCACGAGGACAGGACAGCGAGCGGCAAGGTGGGGTGCTGCGCCTTCTGTGGCCTGCTGGCAATTTGTGCTTCACCCGCGGGCCTAGGTTTTGCCCAGTGTGCTGGTGTATGGTGGGGGAGGCAGCTTCGTGGGCCTCTCGGTCTTTGGCGGAGGCTGCGTCTTAGTGAAGTGTGCAGGGAGTTCCCGAGCACTGTGTTTCGCGGTGTTGGACAATTAATGCTATAGGCCGTAGAGAGTCATTCTGGAGTTTTAAGTAGGCACATAACAGAACAGATGTGCATAGGAGGCAAATCCCTTTGGTGGAACGGCGGAGGCCGGACTGGAGCCCACCGTACAGGAGACAGGGGATCCAACGGGGGAGAACTGGAATGGTCCAGACAGTAAAGATGGGGGGATTCGCTGAGGCAGGGGCAGGGCGAGACACACAGTTGGGAAGAGAGAGGCCCTCGTGAAGGCCTAGAAGGGGTGCTCACAGATGCCAGAAGAGAGCCCTAAGGAAGGATCCCGGGATGCGGAAGAGGGAGAAGTGACAATATACCATCTTCCCACCCAGAGGGGCCCTCAGGAGTCTGGCTTAAGCGACTGGGTGGATGGAAGTGCCACCTATGAAGATAGGAAATTCAGGCAGAGGGTCTGCTTTGAAGAACCACTTGTGATTTAACCTAGTGATGCCTGTGGTGTTGACATGGAAGATGTCCGGCAGCAGAGGAGGGTCTTCTGGCACTCAAGAGAGGGACTTGTATGTGATAATTGAGGCCACGAATGAGAAGAGGGCCAAGAGTAGGATCCCTGATTTGCAAGGGTGACCGCATAAGGGGAGCTTGCCAAGGAAACCAGGAAGGAAGAGCCTGGGGGCAGAAGGAGGGCCACGACGGGTGGCCAGCCACGTGCTGGAGTTTCACGAAGAGTGCAGCAATCCACAGGACCCAGTGCCACGGGGCAGCCAACAATAGAGGCAGAAAAGGGACCATCAGGTTGGGGATTGGGGTTTAGGAGTGGACTCCAGCCACCCACATCTATGCCACTGGATTGTTCAGCAGCTCGTTCCAGGAGGGGTCTGGAAGTCAAATAATCTGAAGAATGGTCAAGGAAACCAGGATGCTTAACCTGGAAAAGATCGGTGTCTTCAGATGCCGCAAACACTGGAAAGTGGGAGAGTTGAAGCGGTCCGGAGGCCTCCAACAGACTGGACCAAGGCCTCCCTGTAAGGAGTGTGGAATGGGGCAGGCAGTTTGTGTCCAGTGCAAGGAGATAGCTTTCCATCAGTCAGAACTAGCCCGGAACAGGATGGGCTGCCCTGGGAGGTGAGATCTGCATCCTCTAATTGGCTGGGGCAAGTTTCCCAGTCTACTAGCTGCTCTAGCGCCCGTCCTAATCACATGGAGAAGAATACAATGACAATGCTGGAGTCTTCCCTGGAGGGCATCACACACAGACCATAGTGGGGTACCGCAAAGGGGACAGCGGCACTGGGTGGGGCTGGACTGGACTGTTTCTGTGGTCCCAGGTAACTCCAAGCTTCTGCAAATCCCCAACTTCCTTAGAACAGTGTTCTAGTGTTCCTGCTGTCAGAAATTATGGATTTTACAGTTAGTTCAGAGTCTTCACTCATCAGTTTAACTCTGTTTTCCTCAGTCTTGAGGGTGGACAAAATGACGCTGAAATGCATAGAAGTGGAGCCGGCAGTCTTGGCTCACCTTGGTGTTTGTCTCGAGAGCCATGAACAACGAGACTTCCTCTCCATGTGACAAGACACACATCCTAACTGGAGTCATTATCCAGTAAGGACATAGCGGTCCTTTCTCCTCCCTCCTGTCTCCTTTTTGGATGGCAGATTTTCTGCTCTGCTGACAGACAGTTGTCCCTATAGTGGACCCCAGGTCAGAAAATGCTCTGGTGAACCAACAAATGCATGTTCACCTCAGTTTAGGACCCTGAGCAAATAGACCCTGAAGAGAGAAAATGAAAATGCTTTTAAAAGTTATTGAGTCCACACCATGTGTCAGGTATGACTCCAGTTCCTTCCTTCCTTCCTTCCTTCCTTCCTTCCTTCCTTCCTTCCTTCCTTCCCTCCCTCTTCCTTCCTTCCTTCCTTCCTTCCTTCCTTCCTTCCTTCCTTCCTTCCCTCCCTCTTTCTTTCTTTCTTTCTTTCTTTCTTTCTTTCTTTCTTTCTTTCTTTCTTTCTTCATGTTTATTTTTGAGACAGAGTTCGAGCAGGGGAGGGGTAGAGAGAGAGAGGGAGACACAGAATCCAAAGCAGGCTCCAGGCTCTGAGCTGTCAGCACAGAGCCTGACCTGGGGCTCAAACCCACGAACCGCAAGATGATGACCTGAGCTGAAGCTGGACGCTTAACCAACTGAGCCACCCAGGCACCCCACCAGTTCCTTTCTTTACTGTGGCAGATGCCGTTTGGTGGCTAATCCCACAGATACGCTGCTCTCCCCTTCTATCCTACCTGAGTCTCCTGGAACCACTTTCCCCACAGGAGTGGCATGGGACACAATCCTGATCCAACAGAAATAAGGAGTAGCTTCTCTTGATAAATGAGACAGATCCTAGCTGCTGTTAACCTGTCTCAACAAGGGATGTGATACTTGGAGCTGCAGCACCCTCGTGGGACCATGAGGGAAAGGTCAAGAGAAGGACAGAGACCTTGACCCGGATATCTTTAAGTCATTGAACTGGTGTTGCCATCTTTAGTCTTTTTTCTTACGTGAGGTAAACGAGACCAGCGTCTCCTGGCCAAGTGCTGTGTAAAATGCTGCAGAGAAAACTGTAACTGGCATACGTGTATCACTTCTGTTGAGCTTCATCGTTAGCCTGTGATACAGATTGAGACACCGGAGTGCGGGAAGGCTAAGCGGCTTTCCTGGGCCACATGAATAGGAGACGAGCAGAGGCTCTGGGGTCATGACTGCTGAACTGAAAACCCCAGTGCTTTCCACAAAGTGATACTAGCCCTCGCTCGGTTCCTGTCAGAGCACATTTGTCGCTCCAACTTCTCATTTGGGGAAAAGCACGTGGAGAGGAATGTGGTATGTGTGCCCAGGAGGGTCATGGGACCTGGGTGCCTCCTTGTCCTGCGCCGAACCATCTCCCTTCATTTCAGAGAACACATTCCATCTCTTTCTGGTTTAATAGTGGGCAGAAGGTAAGAAGCTGAGGTGTCTTCGACAGCCTGGGGACTAGGCCGTACTGTGTGAGATGCTCATAAACGCCACTCTCCAAAACAATGGAAAAATTCAAATTACAATTCAAGCAATTCAGAGACAGCTGGGAGGGGGTGGCTTATGACAACTCAGCTACATTTACTCAGACCAAAACCAAATGAAAAACCATGAGGAAGGTACTGGGGAAATGACTGCAGTCATGTGAAATGTGAAACGTGCTTTTGAGGACTTAACTCGAATGATCCATCTGCTTGTGTGGGCTGAGCTTCAGGGGGGTTGCCTTTGCCTGTGAGCCATGGGGGCTGCCCCTGGGCTGAGACGGGGAGGGGCTCAATAACCACCCGGTCCTGAGCACAGAGGACGTCCTCCCCACACGGGGTGGGGCCCCGGAGGCCTCAGCTTGGTCGGGGATCGGAGAGAGGGCGGGCCTGCAGAGACGTGGCGGGGTGAGATTCCCTGCTTCTCTGAGGCAGCGCCCCTGACCCATTTGTGAAATGGTGTCATAACACTGATCTCGCCAACCTCCCAGGCTGAGAAGAGAGAAGGTGAGGTAATGATAGTGAGAAGAATCGGAAGCCAACTCATTTTTAGACGGTGTGTGAAACACGAATAGAGCAAGCTGTCGTCACGGCTCCTGCTTCTACTGGGTTGAACGACACGAAATTGCCAACGTGCAACTCTTTTCATGGAGAAAATGAGAATTTTGCATGGAAAAACTAATATTTCGACTGAAAAGCACCGGACAGAATCACTGGGGTTCAGTTGTTTCTTTTATCAGGTGTAGTAAGGGAGAGGCACATGCTGTTTCTACAGCCGGACGCCTTGGACAGACCTACGTGCAAGAGTATTCGAGACGTGTCTGATTTCTTTATGCTCTACCTTGCTCCAGAAGGGCTTGAAGAACATGCAAAATCAGTTACCACAAAGAGGAATGGAAGAAGTACAGGCAAAAAGAGGGTAGAAGGAGCACTGAGGCCGAGGGGGCAGGAGCCCACGGCCTGTCCTAGGGCTGGACGCCCAGTCCGGATGGGGGGCCACCATCTCCGCCATCTCTAGAATCTGTGAGACAGAGGCGGGTCAGAGGGGTGCCACTGCCCACGGGTGCTAAGTTCAGACGGGAGGTCGTCCCGTGTCGGATGGCGTGGGAAGGGGGACGGGCAAGCCTTAACGTGGCAGGTGACCGTGTGAGAAGCCGCAGAGAAGACCCTGCCAGCAGAGCCCTACCGGGTCAGGTCAAGGTGGCCGACGACAAGGCTCCGTCCGTGGTCCGTCCTGGCGAGCTGCAGCAGCAGGGCCAGGCTCTGCTTCCGGAGGCTCAGAACCCGGGAGGTCAGCAGGGAGGGCAGCAGGCCGCCCATCTCGGGGCGCAGCAGCAGCAGGTGCTGGTTCTCCTCTGCAAGACAGGGGACGGGCATCTCAGGCACGCGACAGCGGTCAAACCAGTCATTTGCCACCATCCCAACGGGCAAACCAGCTCTTCTGCCCTCATTTGAGAGGCAGAGTAATAAAGTGTTAGAGCCTGAGCTCTAGAGCCAGGCCGCCGGGTCCCGATGGCCAGGGAAACGATTGAGGCTGAGTCATCAACTCCCGCGCTCCTCAGTTTCCTCATCAGAGAGATGGGGAAGACAGCCAACATGGCCGAGGTGTTAGGAGGGTTCAGTGAGTGAGTCCGTGATGGCACTCGGAACAGGGCCTGGCACGCACGTTCGGTCACAGGCTCCTTGGTGTGCGGGATTTGGGATGTGAGGAAAGGGACAAGAATCAGCTTACCTGTGGCTAACTTTAGAGAGTCAATTTTCATATGGTGGCCAGAGGAACCACCGGTTCTTTCTAGAAAACTGGGGTATCATGTGAGGACATTGATTAATAGAGATGTAAGTGACTTCCAGAGTGCTGGCACGGATCTGCCCCCTTTCACCTGGTTCATTTTCTAGCCAGGTGCATGAATTTGAGAGGAAGCAGAGGGACAGGTTGGAGTGGAGACTTCACCAAGAAAGAGAGCAGAGTTTGTGCAGTTTATATATTTTTTCTCATACCGGAAAAGCAGCTCACTGCAAACAATCCAAAAGCTGAAAATGTGGGTTCCCTCATCTTGGGACCCCTCCAGGTGACCTCACTCCTTAAAGGAGCTGTGAATAACATAAGAGAATGACCCATCCTATCCTGTAATTGGCTTCTGTCTCCCACTCAACAGTCTATCACAGACATGTGTCTCTGTCCTTAACTTTGTAAGCACCCCCTTGTCCTTTCTAAAGTCTTCTTTGTATTTACTGAGTTGGGTACACCAAGATTTCACAGCTCTGATAGAGCGTTTATATCACAGGCAGTGTCTGACAATATTTCTTCTGATGTCAAAGAAAAATGTGACCCCCAAGGTTCACAGAAACCCAAGTAGGTGCGTGCTGAGGAAATCAGGGCTGCAGGGAGGGAGGGCTATCTCTGGTTTTCCCTGAGTAAACGCACGGCCACCAAGCCCTGCCTCTCTCACCCTCCTGTGGTGGGGGAATGTGAGATCGCCCCCCACCCCCCAGGCAAGTGCAGGATCCTAAGGAGCGGCAAGGCACCTTGATAATGGTATTAGTCTGAGCATAATTCCCTTCAGGAAAGAGTCCCCCGGATTCTCTAGTCTTCTGCAACTTCCGATGATTCCCTGGCTCTACTAAATCAATGGAAAAAATCCTATTTTCCCATATTCAGCGTGTCATGGTCTGCAAATTGCACCCACAAACTCTTCTGCTGGCTTCCCACAGAAGCCTTGCAAAAAGGAGACCCAGGCATCACTATTCCCATTTTCAGTGTTTTCTGTCCAAGGTTGGACCTTTCCCTATGGAAACACCACTTTTTTAACATGAGGGAAATACTTAAAAAATTTTTTTTACATTCACTACATTACAAAGGGGTAAGAGAGATTGTGCAGAAACTTCATGAACCCCAGAAGATGCTGATATGTAAAAAAGTAAATAAATGTTAATATGGTAAATAAAAGCCCTGCAGCATTTTACTGTCTCATTATCACACGAATCAGTGTCACAAGATGCTAGCAGGGACAACCGAAAATCTCAGGATGCTGAAATGGGTACCATGGTCAGCCAAAAGGAACCGTAGTTTTAGGTGGACAGGAAAGGAACATCTCCGTCCCCACCCGAGGCACAAAGCCCAAGGGGTGCCTGTGGAGCAGGAGCTGAGGTCATGAGTCTGCAAAGAGCAGAGGGGTAAGACCTCTCAGTATGCTGACAGTGACTGTGTCCACCGTCAAGGCAGTAGTAAGGGTGGCAGAGACATGACTCTAACACAGGCCTCGCCTCTGATCGATATGCTCTTTCTGGGGGAAGGTCTGGACATCAGCTCCCTCGGGACCGGCCAGGATCACGCCCGAGCGCGGTGCTCCCGCATCAACAGTACGCTAACAGTGATGAGCAGTGACCACCCTGGCTTACCATTCCCAGCGCACACTGCCTGCCAGAGTCTGAGGACGGACACACAGACCGTCTCTTCCACTGCATCTTTCCCTGCCGTGGAGAAGCACCTAGAACAGACAAAGGATGGCAATATTAAAACTGGAAAGCAGTACTGATCTTCTTTGTAGTTGGTTTTATTTCACCTCCAGACTTCTCCAATGTGGGTTTAAGAAAGTCATGTTATAGCCCAGAGCCACAGGTCACCAGGACTGGAGGGCAGAGAGCTCCAGGACAGTCATGCAGGCCGAGGAGTCGGGGTTGCACAGAGGGAGGCTGGTGAGCCGCGGCCATGGGCAATGGCTGCACGGTGACCGGTGAACTGTAGTGGGCCAGCAGGCCACTGAGGGTCCATGGGCTTCCTCACACATGCAAACGTGTGCCAGTGAGTCCAGCCCATAGCAGTGTCCTCCTTAGCCTGGGGGGCTGCACCCAAACCATCAAAATAGGAAATAAAATAAAAATAAAATAACATTTAGCAATCCACTTCCTTCCATATGGATCTCTTTTCAGATAAAAATTAGAAATGGGATCAGCCAGGACCCAGCTGGTCTCACTTCTTGAGGCAATCAGCAAATTCCAAAAGAGAACAAATAGCAATCTTGCAAACATTGGTGGGAAACCAGGAAAAGATGGTCACTTCTCGGGCTCTGCAGTGCCTGGAGGGACCCGGGAAGTTTTGCGGACCCCTTCTCTCTCTGCGGTCGTTGCTTGTGGTGTAACTCAAACCACCCGAGGCACAAGGCCCAAGGGGTGCCCATGGAGCAGCACCGCTCTCTCCCAGGGGCCCCCAACACTGACTAAATGGTCAGGCCACCCGGTGAAGCCACTGCCTGTGCGGGCAGGGGTTTTGGGGGAAACTGGTTGTCCTTCCTCGCTCTACTGCTGGCTGACTTTACAAACACCCCTACCTTCTTATGACCTCATTCTCGCTGATGACACTGAATCCGTTGTGTGTTCTGAATAAAGTCTGTTCTGGGCCTGGAACAAATTCATAAAAAACCCGGTCAGACTCCTGAACTGTCTGGCTGAGGTCTAGCGGACAGTGAGAAACCCAACATGGAATGTCAAGCTCACCAAATTAACGGTTTGGGCGGAAACAAATACCTTTCCTTTCTGAAACCTATGGCTGTCATCAGCCACTTGTTGCCCCAGTAGAAGGGACATCCTGTTCAGAGAAGGGGAGCCGAGCCTGCGTGGCCTCGTGGGTTATCTGACAACTCGTCATTTTATAATCTTTAGAGAGTCTCCAGGAGCTGCTTAACCTCTGGGACGAACTAGCATATTCACCTCTCTTGAATATTTATTTTGAAGCTCTGTCTAGGCTCTAGAGAACCTAAAACCTCCAAGAAACTACTGCAGGGAGTATTTGAGTGTCTTCCATCATATGCTAAAGGGAGGTCAGAGATCCTGCCTCGTTGTGCAAACGGCATCCTGTCACTGAGTGAAAAAGTGGCGTAAGCCCCGATGGCAAGAACTGGTGAAGGAGAACAGCACGGCTCTCGTTAGCAGGAGAGCTCATGTTTGCTCTGAAACTACGTGTCCCAGGCAGCCATTAAACATAACGGGATGAACCTTAGAGTTTATCCTACAGAATCGGGTCTTCCATTCCTCGACGTTTGGGAGATTTGTGAGGGCAGTATACGGTGTTCGGGGTGTACGTGGGGTACGCGTGGGATATGCAGCAGGTGTGCAGGTATGTGTATGATGTGTGGAGGGGGGAGTATGTGTGGCGTGTGTGTATGTGATGTAAACAGATGCGGTGCGTGTGTGTGTTCTGTGCTTTATTGCGTGGAGGGTGTTTACTGCATATGTGCTGAGCACATGCAGGCTCTGGGGGAGGATGGAGCTGGGGCGGGGGTACATTTCCTGCACCCCCTGTTTAGTCCCCACATCACAGTACGTCTTGAGTATCTGTGGAAGGAAGGGACACAGAGATTCTTTGCCTCATCAGGGCTGACCTCTCAACTGCCCCTTTACACCAACTATAGCCACGAGGCCATATGCGTCTCCGGCTTACAATCCTTTATCATTTCAGTCAGGATTTCAATCCCTCCTGCATAGAACAAGGGGGTCTGATCAGGCTTGCAGAGAGTCTGCAGGACATTCTTGACTGTCACTGCCGTGTTCTTTCCCGAATCCAGCAATTCGTGGGCTTCCTTCTCTTGAAGATCTGCTTTCTCCCGGAGATTTACTTGATTGAGGTATTCTAGCAAAACAAGAAGGAAAACAAAAGGAAAGAAACCAAATAAAACTCTAACCATCAACATCACCACGCAAAGAGCAGCGTTTTTGAGGACGGGAGGTTGAGATGATGAAGCATTAAAATCATTCTTACCTGGTTTCAGGAAGGAAAATTTTAGGAAGGGTGGACAGTCTATACCCAGAATCTTAAACCATCTTGGGGATTCAAGGACAACATTACTGCCTTGTCTAGAAGGTTTCTAAGGGGCAATGGTTGTAGAAAGGAGGAAGGCAAAGGTCTGAGTGGGAGAACAGAGGAAAGAGAAAGGGGTAGCCTGCTAACAGTGAGGGTTTGATGTGGCTTTGAGGCCAAGAGCAGAGAAGGAGTGGAAGGCACCTTAGGGCCAGAGCACAAAGCAAAAGTGGAATTCAAACTAAGGACACCAGCAGGAACATTCTCACCTTTTACTTGGGTCTGCAGCTGGGGGTTTATTTCTAAGATCTTCTGATAACACTCTCTAGACTGGAAAAAAAGAAACACGACCTTGAAGAGTGGTCAGGGGTAAAGGTGATTATTAAGAAAGACACTGGGTACCACAAGGCTTGGCTTCATTATTTCTTCCCAGCCTCCTCTTGCTCCCAGCGTAGGAGGTAGGCATGGGGAACACAGCATGCGTGTGACATTTTGTTTAGGCTTCTCTGGTTCTGTGAGACAAGAGGTATTATTTCAGAGTTTATTTTTAAAAAGTAGTATTGTCAGATACAGCCTGTGATGGAAAAATAGCTAGTCCTAAATTCTCATGGATTATGTCTGGTTGGAATAGGATTAATCATAAGGTAATTGCAAAATTTAGATATGATATTTGCACTGAGAGAGAACGGGAGGCTACTTGTCAGATATGCCCACAAGGAAGGAAATAAATGAAGCTAGACACTGTTGACAGAAACTTTTGGGAATAGGAAAAGAGAAGTACCTATTTATTTATTTATTTATTTATTTATTTAACGTTTATTTATTTTTGAGACAGAGAGAGACAGAGCATGAACGGGGGAGGGGCAGAGAGAGAGGGAGACACAGAATCGGAAGCAGGCTCCAGGCTCTGAGCTGTCAGCCCAGAGCCCGATGCGGGGCTCGAACTCACGGACCGCAAGATTGTGACCCAGGCCGAAGTCGGATGCTTAACCTACTGAGCCACCCAGGAGCCCCGAGAAGTACCTATTCAAATTAACAGGGCTGCAAAGACAGCCAGGAAGGGGTCCACTCACTGGCCATATAAGGGTCGCAAGAAAACTTGAGTGATGGGCTCTCAATGAAGAAATTTCTAGGAAGTTTCTGGAGAAAAGACAGATTGTAGTTCGTGGGGCATGTTACTGGGTTTAGAGCAGTACTGTCCTCAGGGTTATCAAGAACGGCCTAGTCATTGAGAAAAAAGCTAAAAAAAAAATGGTTCTGAGACATCTTGAAAGCTCAAGGCTCATCTAGAAGATTAGGATGAAGAAAGGAACTGAAGAAAAAAACATCACATTAAAACAGAGAATAGTGTTGCAGGACAGAAGTATACACATCAAACATGGTAACTGCTATAGACTGAGTGCTTGTGTCTCCCCAAAATTCATATGTTGAAACTGAACCCCCAATGTGATACACTTGGAGGTGAGGCCTTGGCAGGTGATTAGGTCATCGGGGTGGAGCCCTCATGAATGACATTTGTGCCCTTATCAAAAGACCCCAGAGCACTCTCTTAACCCTTCTGGCTGTCTGTCAACTAGGAAGCAGGCCTCACCAGACACCAAATCTACTGGTATCTTGATTTAGACACTCCAGTCTTCAGAACTGTGAGAAATGAATGCTTGTTGTTTAAGCCTCCTGGTCCCTGGTAGTTTCTATATGGCAGCCCAAAAGGACTAGGACAGTGAA
This sequence comes from Panthera pardus, assembly GCF_024362965.1. Taxonomy (NCBI): domain Eukaryota; kingdom Metazoa; phylum Chordata; class Mammalia; order Carnivora; family Felidae; genus Panthera; species Panthera pardus. The sequence goes on from NW_026526677.1 coordinate 103,742,007, forward strand.
CCTGTGTCCAACTTCTTTTTAACCCTAGATCTAGGCTACCAGCAATGGCTCTTGGCTTCACTGTTGGTATATATCCAGATTCCCATCATTTCTTACCACCTCCCTCAACACCAACCTGATACAAGCCATCATTACATCTCACTTGGAAAGTCTGTTGCATTAGCCTTCTAACTAGTTCTCTGTTCTTTTCTGACTGGGCCAAGATCTATTCTCGATGCAGCAGAGCGATCCTTTAAAGCATGAGTCGCATCATTTCACTCCTTCCCTCAAAACCCTCCAATGGCTCCCACCTCACTCACAGTAAAAGCCAAAATCCTTCCAAAAGCCTGGAAGGCATAGGGAATTAGTCCCCTACCATACCCCCCTCACCTGCCTGACCTCATCTCCTATCACTCTTCTCTAGCTATTCTGCTAACTGGACCACTACTCTATTATGTATCCACATGGCTTGCTCACTTCACTCCCTCCCTTCCTTCAGAGAGGCCTTCTCTGACCACTCCATATAAAACCAATCTCACCTTCATTGCTTCCTGATTTTGTTTGCCCAATAACACTTATCACCATCCAATATACTACACATCTATTTATTTGGTTCCTGTCTCCCGGCCCCACCTATCCCAAGAATGTAAGTTCCATTTAGTCAAGGAGTTTGTCTTGTTCACTACTATATTCCTATTGTCTAGGACAGTACCAGAGACACAGAAAGCATGTATACATGTTGGCTAAGTGAATTAATTAACTCAATGAACGAGTGAATAGAATTTGGTGGAGAAGGGAGGATTAACATTTTGTTCTTCCACTTTTTTATTATTTGACCTTACTAGAATAAGCCTGTATTACTTTTAGGATTAAAATCCAACAAAGCAAAGAATTCTTAAAATGTACAATAGAAGTCAATTTCTTTTTTAAAAACATAATATCTTCTAAGTGGAAAGACATCCCACGTTCATGGATCATAAAACTTAATATTGTTAAGATAGCAATACTCCCCAAATTGATCTACAGATTCAATGTAATCTCCATCAAAATTCCATCTGGCTTCTTTGCAGAAATTGATAAGCTGATCCTAAAATTTGTATGGTAATTCAAGGGACCTAGAATAACTAAACAAGCTTGAAAAGGCAGAGCAAAGTTAGAAGACTCAAACTTCCCAATTTCAAATTCTACTAAAGCTATAGGAATTAGGACAATATGGCATAGAGATAAGAACAGACATAGATCAATGAAATAAAATGGAGAGTTCAGAAATAAATCCATTCATTTATGATCAATTGATTTTTGACAAGGGTGCCAAAATCATTCAGTAGGAGACAGAAGAGTCATTTTAACAAATGGGGCTGGGATAACTGGATATCCACATGCAAAAGAATAAAATTAGGTCCCTTCCTCACACCATATCTAAAAATTAACTCAAAATCAGAGCTAAAGTCATAAAACAGAAGAAAACATGGAAGTAAATCTTGGATTAGGCAATGATTTCTTATATATGACACCAAAAGTATAAGCAATCAAAGGAAAAAATAATTTAGACTCCCATCAAAATTAAAAATTTTTTTGTGCTACAAAGGACACAATCAAGAAAGTTAAAGGACAACACAAAGAATGAAAGAAAATATCTGAAAAATCATTTATCTGATAAGGAACTTGTATCCACAATATATAAGGTACTGTTTATTTAATATAAAAATACAAATAACCTAATAAAACATGGGCAAAGAATCTGGAGACATTTCTCCAAAGGAGATATACAAATGGCCAACAAGCATGTGAAAAGAGACGTAACATCATTAGCTGTCAAGGAAATGCAGATCAAAACAACAACGGGTTATGTTTTACACCCACTGGGATGACTATAATCAAAAAGAGATAATGAGAAGTATTGCGCAGGATGTAGAGAAATGGAAACCATGTCCTGCCAGTGGGCATGTAAGACGGTGCAGCCACTTTGGAAAACACTTTGGCAGTTCCTCCAGGGGTTAAACATAGAGTTATGTAACTGAGCAGTTCCACTCCTGGATAGAATGTACTCAACAGGACCATACACACATGCCCACACAAAAGCTTGTACGTGGATGTTCATATAATGGTCCTAAGGGAAAATAACCCAAATGTTCATCAACTGATGAATGGATACATAAAATGTAGCCTATTGATACAATGGAATGTTATTCAGCACTAAAAGGAACGAAGTCCTGATAGGTGCTACAACATGGGTGAACCTTGAAAACATCATGTTAAGTGAAAGAGGCCAGTCACAAAAGACTATCTCTTGCATAATTCTATTTATATGAAAAGCCTAGGCAAACGTATACAGACAGAAGTAGATTAGTGACTGCCGTGGGTTGAGGTTAGGGTGGGGGGAAGGAGAGTGCTACTAATGGCTAGAGTGCTTTTGGGGAGGTGACAAAAATGTTCTAAAGTTGAGTGTGGTGATGGTTGCACATCTCTGTGAATACATGAAAACCCACTGAATTGTATACCGTCCACAGATGAACTGTCTGGTATGTGAATTATATCTCAATAAAGCTGCTATTCACAACATATTATATCTTAGTCTGCCTATATATCCGCATGGTTACTTTTGAGTGAAGAGATTACAAGTGAGTTTTCTTTTCATTTGTTGGCTTATATTTTTCTCTCCAGAGATGCTCCTCCTGGGGCTGACGGAACACTGGTAAAAGATACTGCAGAAGGGATTCCCAGAGAAGGTGGGGATGCCACTCAACGTCCTTCCCAACTCAACATATGGTAAGATGTTCCTTGGAAAATACTGTAAAAGGCAGATTAATATCTAATCGGCTTGGAGGAACGTAGTCCTTCTCTGAGACAATCTGGAGCATTGCTCTGGGATCAAACAAGCCACTTCTACTCCTCTAAGAACTTACCACATTGTAGTTCTTCAGGGCCAGATGGGCCTTTCCCATATGGAAATATGCTTTTGTGCATTTTTCATCGCACTGTATAAAAGAGAATGACTGATCAGATGTTTGAAGTCATTAGCCACTCCCCTCATCGCCTGGCTAATAGAGTTAAGGCAGTACTTCGGTTCTCAGCACAGCTACCACGGTTGACAATTAAAACTTTTCTGTGCATTTGTGACTAAACATGGTGCATGCTGCATGTACAAGTAAGCTCTCCATCAAATTAATTAATGATACTTGCCAGTTTTCATTTCCACGTAATGAGACTCAATCAGGAGACAAACCAGAAACCCTTAGTTTAGGAGAGCTCTCAACCTTGCCTAAACATTAGAATCGCCTGGGATGCTAATCAAAATCTGGAAGGCCAGGCTGATGCCCATACCAATTAAATTATACTCCAGGGTAGGGCTCGGGCATCGACAGTTTTTTTAAGCTCTCTAGGTGCTGTAAACATGCAGCCAAGCTTAAGGACCACTGGTTTAACAGAAGAGAGAGACACCAACCCCGGGTCAACAGCTGAGGTTATGGTTACATCTTAGCGGGTCTGGCAATAAATCACACCACACATCCTGGGAACTTCTATTCTTATCACTTAAGATCAGGAGGGATGCCTCCTTCAAAAGGCACGATCAGGATCGAAACTTACGGGAGACCACGGCATCTGCACAGGGGCCCTACACCTGCCTGCCCCTAATGATTACAACTTCAGAGGGACTGATTGGGCACAAAGACGTCAACTGTAACTTCTAGCATCCAGTTAATCAAACCCTTTTCCATGCGAGGCATTGTGCCAGGGATGCCCTCCAAGGGTCTAGATTTAAAGAGGTGATGCGTGCCAGCTCAGGAGTCTAAAAAGTCCTGGGTGAACGCCTGGCCCGCCTCTCAGCAGAAGCGGGGTGTTGGCCAGGCCACCTAACTTCTGTGATGCTCATTCTCCTCATGTGGAAAGTGCAGACAGTGACAGTGTCTCGCTCGCAGGTTGTCACGGGGAGGAGACGCACGTGGCACTCAGTGCAGCACCAGGTGGTACGGCATCAGCAGCTGTTGCCACAACTGTTACCACAGCAGCTGCTGTCCATTTCAGGGCAGAAGGGACGTTTGAAGAAAAGCTAAGTGGTCATAGAAGAGGTGACACGGTCATACTTGGAGAGGGCTTTATAGCTGATTTTCATGAACATCATTTGCTGACGCGCTGAGTGAATGGCAGCGGTAAGTAATAGTGCATTATTGTTCAGTCCTAACCGTGCGGCTCATAGGACTTGTCTCGTATAATCCTTGTAACAAGTCTACGAAGTTGATGCAGTTACTATCCCCATTTTACAGAGGAGGAAACTAGGGGGTGGAGAGGTTCAAGGTCACATAGATACTAAGTGGATGAGCTGGGATTTAAAATCTGGCCATCTGACTCTGCCCCAAAGGCTTCAAAGGACACCAAATCACCTTGAGAAAAGTGCCCCAGCAGGTGAGGAGAGGGAAACCCACTCCAAAGAGGCCTGGTCTAACAAAGAGTGTGCGAAGGAGGGATCTGAGGTGGGTCTCAAAGGATGTGGAGAGGTGGAGAGAAGGAGGGAGGGAGAATGGGCTGAGCAAGGTCGGGAGGTGGGAGGGGGCAGGGAGCTTCCATCCAGGACAAAGGGCAGGGGCAGGGCAGGGAGGGTGTGGCTGGAAGGGGTGAGTGAGCAGCCGGGGCATACAGGATAGTCTAGAGGTGGCGCACAGAACTGACCAGAGGCGGGAAAGGCAGGGGTCAAGTGAGGAAACCAAGACAGTCATGCAGAATGAGGGGCCGCATCTGCCCTGGTGGAGCAGCAGAGAGAGTGCAGACGCCAGAGCTCTGTCACAGACAGATGACAAAGAAGAGGAGGATGTCAAGTAACGAGTTTGGGGTTCAGATGTCTGGAAGGCAGCACACGCCATTAACAGAAGGGGAAGTCGGGGCTGGTAGTGAGGAAGGCTGGAGGAAGATGATGAGTTTGTTCCTAGACGCATCATCTTTCCAGTGATGCGAAGACAATCACGGAGACCTGTGCCCTGCGGTCCTCGGAGGTGGAGATGCGGAACAAGGTCTCCGGGCCGGGTGGACCCAGGAGAGACAAGAGCTTTGAGGGGGAAGCTGCAGAGGGAGGGCAGGGAGCCCAGGAGTGAAGCCTGGAGAATCCACAAAGGAAGAGGTTGAGGGGGCAGGAAAGGAATGGTGAGGGGGAAAGAAAGTGCCAGTGCTGCAGCCCATGAAAGCCAAATGTTCACTGTCCCTTGGCTGCAGGGTTACAGCAGGGGGCAAAATAAACCCGGAGCCTCAGAGCCCTGTCCTTGCCACCCTGTGTGTCTCTGTGTGTCCCAGAGATGGGGCGTGGTCATGACTCTGCCCGCCCTGGCTGCTAACAGAAGTCCTCTCTGATGGGTCCTTCTCCTCTGATCATGTGTCAACATTCACCAGGGTTTTTTCAGGTGAGTCCCAGATCCCCTTAAAAGGAGTCCTGTTTTGGGACACGTGGGTGGTTCAGCCAGTTAAGCGTCCGACTTGGGCTCACGTCATGATCTCACGGTCCGTGGGTTCGAGCCCCCATATCGGGCTCTGCTGACAGCTCAGAGCCTGGAACGTGCTTTGGATTCTGTGTCTCCCTCTCTCTCTGCCCCTCTCCTGTTCACACACTCCCTCTCTCTGTCAAAAATAAACATTAAAAAAGATTTTTTAAAAAAGGAGTCCAGTTTTCAGAGGATGATGGATTTTATCATGCAGAAAGTATTCCACCAAGAAAGAAATGACTCTGACTGGAACCAGCTTCACTGCCTCATCTTCCCTGATGAGGAACAGGAGTCTTGAAATATCCTCATGTGAGCTTGTCTCTACCAATTCAAAAGTGTCAACAATCTTAAATGAGCATGAAAGTTACTAACACCATTAATAATGGGACGGCAATGACATGCGTTATTGATATACTACTTTTAAAGAGAGAAACTTTTAATTCACCACTTTGACACAGAACTGACACTGTTAGTTTTTAGAGCTCCTCATACATTTCCCCCCAGCCCTCCAAGCGTTTACACAGCCTCTTCAACTGGGAGCCTCGCTGGGCATTTCACAAGACTGGCTGCTGAATGTCAGAGTTTTTTAATGTCAGCTTTGCTGGGCCCGCTTTGCCTTGGTTTCACCATTAATTACACTGTGCTTCATTTAACATTTGGGAACCGGCCAGCATGTTACCCTGAATCAGCATGCTGATGGTGTCACTACCTCTTTGGTCCTTTTCAGATCAGAACAGATACTCCTGGGAGCCCCACGGGGAGATCTTGCTTCTCCCACGGAAGGGAGCAAGATCCACACCCAGGGACTGTAGGGTTTCTCAGGTCCAGTAGAGAAGCTGTACAAAGTACAGGATTCAGACACTGGCTTACAGCGAGACTAACATTAGCTATGCAGTTCGGCACAGGTTACTTCATTCACCTTCAAGGCTTGGTTTCCTGCCAGAAAAATAAGGATGACGGTGGTATTGAACAGAAGAGAAGAGAAGGTTGTGAGGCTCATGGCCAGCACGCCGCAAACGGGGGCTTTAACACTTGATCTTAGCCAAAAGGCCGAGAAGCAATAAACGGGGGCTTTTGCTGTGATTATTGGAATAATTGAGGAAAACATCCTTGCCTCTCTCTTCTCTTATGGAATGGGGGCAGAAAAGAAATTATGGTCACATAAAGTGACAAGACAGGTTGGGGACCTAGGCTGGTCCTAAGCTGTGAAGAACCTGAGGTCATCAGCTCTGGGCAGCTCTTGTAACCTCAAGACCATAACGGTGCAATGGGACAGGATTTGCCAATACGCCGGATCTTCTAAGGGAAAGGGGAATCATGCACCCCACCTGTCAGTTCCGGAGGAGCCCTCGTACTTTATAAACCATCATTCGTCAAGGTGAGTTTCTAACTCTCCCCAGTTTCCCTTGCTTACCTTGTCAATAAAAAATAAGGAAGGAGGTGTGGCCAATATGCTGCTGTCAAAACATGCTCTAGCTTTGGGCCACGCTCACTGCCCTGGGGTTCAGTGGGCTGAACTGGAGGAATCTGGGCCAGAAGATAAACCTGGCATGTTCTCCTGGCACTTCAGTTTTACGTGATTGTAAGTTACCGAAGATACTATGGGGATATTAAGACAAAGAGATAAATTTCATGGAATGCCACGCCAAATTTGCAAGATTTTTATGATAAAACATGTATCTAACAAGAAAAGTCCTGCTCTCCGCCTCTAGACCCTGTGGTGGGGTGGGGGGGGGGGGTGGTGGTGCTCATGTTCCTCTGTCAGCAGCCCCTCCGTGAAGAGAGAAACGCTCATTTTGGTTCTTCAGTTAAAGCCCCTACAACACAGCGACTCAGCTGAACGGGATGAAGACTTATTTAAATATTTAGTCATCTGAAATAATGTCCCTAAGAAGTGATCATGACATTTCTCTTTTAAAAACTCTTGTACTATTTCCACCGACAGTCCTTCCCTCTCCTCACCTTAAATGAGCTATTTTGGCAGATTTGGGAGGAAGTATCCTGCACAGAAGTATGTGATCTGCCTGAGCCCTGACTAGTATCCAGGCTGAACAGCAGGAATTCTATGTGCTGATCATTCCTCTGCAAATATGCCAAATTACTGGAGCTAGAGGAAAAGCACAGACTGATGAGGAAGAACAACACTGCACAAACGAGTTCCCGTGGTTGGTTCTAGAAACAGAAAGAGGCGTTACCACTGCCACATGAAGCAGAGCTGCTGATAATACAGCAGAAAAGAATGAGCCCTTGCAAAATAAACCTTGAAAAGCCAGCTTTAACAGCAGCCTCTCTGGAGTACTTACTACGAGCTGGGTGCTCCATATGCATTACCGTGACCCTTACAACAATTCTGTTTATCCCATTTTATAGATGAGAAAACTGAGGCTCTGACTGCAGAGCTCATGGCCCGCCATGAAACTCTGGCCGCTCCCCTCCATTCCCTTCAGGACCGAGATGCCCTGCCTGGCAGGCCAGGCTCCATCATGTGGAAAAGGACCCATCTTCTTACCTTCAGAGCCCACTCACAATCCACTACTGCTTTCTGGAAGTCCCCGAGTTTTATATAAGCCTGTAATGACACAAACAGCTGCTGTTGATACATAATTCTTCAGCAAGCGGTCTTCAGTTGACACAGAAAGAGCAGTCCAACAACAGAAGGGTGATGACAGGGAACCAGCCCCTCCCCATGTCAGCCAGGGCTCCAGCAGAAAACGGAGGGCACACACACGAGGTGACTTTAACAGAAGGACTACTTACAAGCTGAGGGCAAGGCTCAGGGAAACCAACAGGAACGTTACAGAACCCCAAGTCTAGCAACAATGGACAGCCGTTACCGCTGCTAGGGTGAGGGGGCAGAAGGACGAGCCATGGACAGATGGGAGAGGACAGCTTTGTGGACGGCACTGCCTGGTGGGAGCTGAGGCCTTTAGTAGGGCTACAGGTGGGAGAATAAATACCCCACTCTCATTTCCTCCTTCCTTCTGATCTCACTGGCTGAACCCATGCAAGCTAGAAAGCTGGGAAGTCAGGGGGCCAGTCCACAGAGGTCAGTCCCCCCAGGGTACAGAAGGCAGGGAGGAAGAGGATCTGGAAAGGCAAAAGAAAGTACGTAGCACACTAAACACATCTACGAAGTAAGAGCTGACTTCTAGAGTCTACCCTACTGTGGATGCTCCAGAAGGAAACCAAATGGTAGAGCGAATCAAAGAGGTAATAATAAGTGTTGGTGAGAATGCAGAAAAATCAGAACCCTCACACACTGCTGGTGGGAATGTAAAGTGGGGTAGCCACTTTGGTAGACAGTCAGGCAGTTAGTTCTTCAAAGGGTTAAACACAGAATTACCATATGATCCAGCCACTCCTGGGTGTATGTATACCCAAAGGGACTGTAAACACAGGCACATAAAAACTTGTGCACAGATGTTCACAGCAGCATTGTTGATAATACCCAAAAAGCAGAAACAACTCAAATGTCCATCAACTGATGAATGGATAACTAAAACGTGGTCCATCCATACAGTGGAATATTATTTGGCAATAAAAAGGAATGAAGCATCAGTACATATTACAACATGGATGAGCTTTGAAAACATGTTATAGGAGAGAAGCCAGACACAAAAGGAAAAAATATGCATGACTCTATTAGAATGAAATGTACAGAGGAGGCAGATGTATGGAGACAGAAAGTCGACTCGTGGTTGCCTAGGGCTGTGGGTAGAGGTGCACGGGAGGGCTGGGGCTGGGGGCAGGGGTGCATGGAAGCAGTGAGGGTGCAGGGGAGCACTGAGGTGGGGGTAGGGGTGCATGGGAGCACTGGGGCTGGGGGCAGGGGTGCATGGGAGCGGTGGGGGTGCAGGGGAACACTGGGGCGGGGGGTAAGGGTGCACGGGAGTGCTGGGGCTGGGTGCATGGGAGCACTGAGGCAGGGGTAGGGGTGCACGGGAGCATGGAGGGCTACTTAAAGGGTATGGGGTTTCTTTTTGCGATCATGACAATGTTCTAAGATTGCTTACAGTGATGGTTGCACAACTCTGTGAATACACTAAAAACCACTGATTCGTGTACTTTAAATGGGTGAATTGCATGTTACGCCAATTATATCTCAATAAAGCTGGTACTACAAAAAAGACGAAGAAAAATTTCTCCTTCTTTCCTCATAAGCACAGCAAGAAGGAAGGGATCTAGAAAATGGGCTGACATTTAAGAGTCAGACCATCACTACAATCCACCAGTGCCAAATGCCCTGGGAGCCTCTTCTGGGATTCCCTCCTACCCCCTCCCCCCACCCCAGACTCAGAATTGGGGACAATCTTGAAAATCAAGAATTGACTCAGAATCCTGGGATCCACTCAATCGAAACTGAATTCAGTTCATTTATAGTTTCAGAGAACCAGTGACATATAAACTAACAAAGCGCTGCTCAACAGCAAGTGTGATGGCTACCATACCTTCTGAATTAATTCTGGACACAATAGGTACTCAATAAATTCTTATTAAGTTGAACTAAACAGACTTTAAGCACTCTTCTCTTGGAAAGCTCCCAGGAAGCAGCAATGATCACTCTGGTGTGAAAAAGGAAAACCAGGCACTTGGAGAATAAGGGGTTCCCCAGGGTCCCATAAGTCACCCAAGCTAGAGCCCATACATGTATACTTCTGCCCCTGATCAAAACTGTACTGGGCACCGTGACATTGTTATTGATAACTCTGAGCAGATATTTACATGGTCAAGCCAATTATGGGGCCAGTGTTATAACTCATCCCAAGCAAGGAGGGAGCAGGCAAGAGCTGGCTAATGAAGTTCAGCAGTGCAGCGATTTGCTCCCATAGAAAGGAAGCTGCTGAGCAGTGCTTTCATTAACTCAGGCTCTGGACTAATTGAAGATGATGACTCTTTGAACTGTCTGTTCCACAGAGCACCATTCTTTCCCCCAGGGTTTGGGGTTTCATTTGAAAGTCAGATGATGTGAGGAGGAAACTAGCATCCTTTTAGACAAAGGTAGTCACAAATCCGTGACATTGTTAGTCAGGAGACATACAGACTCTGAAAATGCATACACCGGCTTCAACAATTTCTCTACACAGACTTTTCCTTTTCCTTTTCTTTTTTTTTTTAAGGCTTGGATTCAACACCCTATAAATTCCCTCTTCTCTTTTGCTTTTCCACTTCTTAAAAAGAACTACTTTCCCAAATGGCAATTAAGCTCCTGATTGATCTAAATTATGCCAGCAACCTATTGATCATAACATTAGCTCCAGGAGAAACACAGAGCAATGAAAGGGTATGTTTTCTCTCTAGCAAACATCAACACTCAATTCACAGGGTCTTATTAAGTGTTTCTAACACTGCATGCAAACGGGAGGCATTTTAAAAATAGCCAATGGTGATTTGGTGATTCTTTTTTTTTTTCACAGTTCTTATTTTACTTTTTAATTTACATCCAAGTTAGTTAGCACATGGTGCAACAATGATTTCAGGAGTAGATTCCTTAATGTCCCTTACCAATTTAGCCCAACCCCCGCCCACAGCCCCTCCAGTAACCCTCTGTTTGTTCTCCATAGTTAAGAGTCTCTTATGTTTTGGCCCCCTCCCTGTTTTTATATTATTTTTGCTTCCCTTCCTTTAGGTTCACCTGTTCTGTGTCTAAAAGTCCTCATATGAGTGAAGTCATATGATATTTGTCTTTGGCCAATTTTGCTTAGCATAATACCCTCTGGTTCCATCCATGTAGTTGCAAATGGCAAGATTTCATTCTTTTTGATTGCTGAGTAATACTCCACTGTGTGTGTGTGTGTGTGTGTGTGTGTGTGTGTGTGTGTATGTGTGTGTGTGTGTATATATATATATATATATATATATATATATATATATATAGCATCTTTTTTATCCATTCATCCATTGATGGACATTTGGGCTCTTTCCATACTTTGTCTATTGTTGATAGTGCTGCTATAAACATTGGGGTGCACGTGCCCCTTCAAAACAGCATACCTGTATCCCTTGGATAAATATCTAGTAGTGCAATTGCTGGGTCATAGGGTAGTTCTATTTTCAATTTTTTGAGAAACCTCCATACTGTTTTCGAGAGTGGCTGCACCAGTTTGCATTCCCACCAGCAGTGCCAAAGAAATCCTCTTTCTCTGCATCCTGGCCAACATCTGTTGTTGCCTGAATTGTTAATGTTAGCCATTCTGACAGGTGTGAGGGGGTATCTCCTTGTGGTTTTGATTTATATTTCCCTGATGATGAGTGATGTTGAGCATGTTTTCATGTGTCACTTGGCCATCTGGATGGCTTCCTTGGAGAAGTGTCTATTCATGTCTTTTGCCCATTTCTTCACTGGATTATCTGTTTTTTTGGTGTTGAGTTTTATAAGTTCTTTATAGATTTTGGATACCAACCCTTTATCTGATATGTTGTTTGCAAATATCTTCTCCTATTCCATCGGTTGCCTTTTAGTTTTGCTGATTGTTTCCTTCACTGTACAGAAGCTTTTTATTTTGATGAGACCCCAATAGTTCATTTTTGCTTTTGTTTCCCTTGCCTCTGGAAACATGTTGAGTAAGAAGTTGCTGTGGCCAAGGTCAAAGAGGTTGTTGCCTGCTTTCTCCTCTAGGATTTTGATGGCTTCCTGTCTTACATTTAGGTCTTTCATCCATTTTGAGTTTATTTTTGTGTATGGTGTAAGAAAGTGGTCCATGTTCATTCTTCTGCATGTCGCTGTCCCATTTTCCCAGCACCACGTGCTGAAGAGACTATCTTTATTCCATTGGATATTCTTTCCTGCTTTGTCCAAGATTAGTTGGCCATACGTTTATGGGTCCATTTCTGGTTCTCTATTCTGTTCTATTGATCTGAGTGTCTGTTTTTGTGCCAGTACCATACTATCTTGATGATTACAGCTTTGTAATATAGCTTGAAGTCTGGGATTGTGAGGCCTCCTGCTTTGGTTTTCTTTTTCAAGATTGCTTTGGCTATTTGAGGTCTTTTCTGATTCCATACAAAATTTAGGATTGTTTGTTCTAGCTCTATGAAGAATGCTGGTGTTATTTTGATAGGGTTTGCATTGAATATGTAGATTGCTTTGGATAGTATTGACATTTTAACAATATTTGTTCTTCCTATCCAGGAACTTGGAATATTTTTCCATTTTTTTTGTCTTCCTCAATTTCTTTCATAAGCTTTTCATAGTTTTCAGTGTGTAGATTTTTCACCTCTTTGGTTAGATTTATTCCTAGGTATTTTATGGGTTTTGGTGCAATTGTAAGTGGGATCAATTCCTTGATTTCTCTTTCTGTTGTTTCATTGTTGGTGTATAGGAATGCAACCGATTTCTGTGCATTGATTTTTTATCCTGCCACTTTGCTGAATTCATGGATCAGTTCTAGCAGTTTTTTGGTGGAATATTTTCAGTTTTCCATATAGAGTATCATGTCATCTGCAAAGAGTGAAAATTTCACCTCCTCCTGGCTGATTTGGATGTCTTTTATTTCTTTGTGTTGTCTGATTGCTGAGGCTAAGACTTCCAATACTATGTTAAATGACACTGGTGAGAGTGGACATCCCTATCTTGTTCCTGACCTTAGGGGGAAAGCTCTCAGTTTTTCCCCATTGAGGATGATATTAGTGTTGGGTCTTTCATATACAGCTTTTATGATCTTGAGGTATGATCCTTCTATCCCTACTTTCTTGTGGGTTTTTATCAAGACAGGATGTTGTATTTTGTCAAATGCATTCTCTGCATCTATTGAGAGAATCATGTGGTTCTTGTCCTTTCTTTTATTGATGTGATGAATCACATTGATTGTTTTGTGGTATTGAACCAGCCCTGCATCCCAGGTATAAATCTCACTTGGTCGTGGTGAATAATTTTTTTAATGTACTGTTGGATTCAGTTGGCTAATATCTTGTTGAGGATTTTTGCATCTATGTTCATCAGGGAAAGTAGTCTATAGTTCTCCTGTTTAGTGGGGTCTTTGGTTTTGGAATCAAGGTAATGCTGGCTTCGTAGAAAGAGTTTGGAAGTTTTCTTTCCATTTCTATTTTTTTGGGAACAGCTTCAAGAGAATAGATGTTAACTCTTCCTTAAGTGTTTAGTTGAATTCCCCTGGAAAGCCATCTGGCCCTGGACTCTTGTTTTTGGGGAGATTTTTTTTTTTATTACTAATTCAATTTCTTTACTGGTTATGGATCTGTTCAAAGTTTCTATTTCTTCCTGTTTCAGTTTTGGTAGTGTATATGTTTCTAGGAATCCGTCCCTTTCTTCCAGATTGCTCATTTTATTGACATATAATTGCTCAAAATATTCTCTTATTGTTTTTATTTCTGCTCTGTTGGTTGTGATCTCTCCTCTTTCATTTTTGATTTTATTTGGCTCCTTTCCTTTTTCTTTTTGGTCAAACTGGCTAGTGGTTTATCAATTTTGTTAATTCTTTCAAAGAAACAGCTTCTGGTTTCATTGATCTGTTCTGTTTTTTGTTGTTGTTGTTGTTGTTGTTGTTGTTGTTGTTGTTGTTTTCGATAGCATTAATTTCTGCCCTGATCTTTATTATTTCCTGGCTTCTGGTGGTTTTGTGTTTTAGTTGCTGTTCTTTTTCCAGCTCTTTAAGGTATAAGGTAAGGTTGTGTATGTGAGACCTTTCTTCCTTCTTTAGGAATGCCTGGAATGCTATATACTTTTCTCTTATAAGCGCCTTTGCTTCATCCCACAGGTTTTGGGCTGTGGTGTTATCATTTTCATTGCCTTCCATGTACTCTTAAATTTCCTCTTTAATTTCTTGGTTAGCCCATTCATTCTTTAGTAGGATGCTCTTTAGTCTCCAAGTATTTGTTACCTTTCCAATTTTTTCTTGTGGTTGATTCGAGTTTCATAGCATTGTGGTCTGAAAATATGCACGGTATGATGTCGATCTTTTAGTACTTGTTGAGGGCTGATTTGTGTCCCAGTATGTGGTCTATTCTGGAGACCATTCCATGTGCACTGGAGAAGAATGTATATTCTGTTGCTTTAGGATGAAAGGTTCTGAATACATGTGTTAAGTCCATCTGGTCCAGTGTGTCATTCAAAGCCATTGTTTCCTTGTTGATTTTCCAATTAGATGATCTGTGCATTGTTGTAAGTGGGGTGTTGAAGTCCCCTAATCTTATGGTATTATTATCAATGAGTTTATGTTTGTGATTAATTGATTTTTATATTTGGGTGCTTTCACATTTGGAGCATAAATGTTTACAATTGTTAAGTCTTCTTGGAGGATAGACCCCTTAATTATGATATAATGCCCTTTTTCATCTCTTGTTAAACAGTGTAACGAGTCTTTAAAGTTTAGATTGTCAGATTTAAGTATGGCTACTCCGGCTTTCTTTTGTCAACCATTAGCATGATAGATGGTTCTCCATCCCCTTACTATTATGTGAAGGTGTCTTTATGTCTAAAGTGGGTCTCTTGTAAACAGTATATTAGATGGATCTTGTTTTCTTATCCATTCTGTTACCTTATATCTTTTGATTGGAACATTTAGTGCACTGACGTTTAGAATGAGGACTGAAAGATATGAGTTTATTGCCATTATGTTTCTTGTAGAGTTGGAGTTTCTGGTGGTGTTCTCTGGTCCTTTTGAGAGTTTCTTGCTTTTGATATTTATTCATCTTTTCTCCGCTCAGAGAGTCCCCCTTAAAATTTCTTGCAGGGCTGGTTTAGTGGTCACGAACTCCTTTAATTTTTGTTTGTCTGGGAAACTTTTAATCTCTCCTTCTATTTTGAATCACAGCCTTGCTGGATAACGAATTCATGCTGCACATTTTTCTAATTCAGCACATTGAATATATCCTGCCACTCCTTTCTGGCCTGCCAAGTTTCTGTGCATAGGTCTGCTGTCAACCTGATCTGTCTTCCCTTGTAGCTTAAGGACTCTTCTTCCCTTGCTGCTTTCATGATTCTTTCCTTGCCTGAGTATTTTGGTAATTTGACTACGATATGCCTTGTTGATGGTCAGTGTTTGTTGAATCTTATGGGAGTCCTCTGTGCTTCCTGGATTTTGACGTCTGTGTCTTTCCCCAGGTTAGGAAAGTTTTCTGCTATGATTTGCTCACATAACCCTTCTACTCTTTTTTCTCTCTCTTCATCTTCTGGGACCTCTATGATTCTGATGTTGTTCCTTTTTAATAAATCAATGATTTCTCTAATTCTTAAATTGTGCTCTTTTGCCTTAGTCTCCCTCTTTTTTTCTGCTTCATTATTCTCCATAAGTTTGTCCTCTATATTGCTTTGTCTCTGCTCTGCCTTATTCATCCTTGCTGTTGTGGAATCCATTTGGGATTGCAGCTCAGTTATAGCTTTTTTATTTCATCCTGACTAGGTGTTACTTCTTTTATCCTTGCAGAAAGGGATTCTAATCTATTTTTGACTCAGGGTAGTATTCTTATTATCATGATTCTAAATTCTGGTTGGACATCTTGCTTGTTATCTGTGTTGGTTAAGTCCCTGGCTGTTGTTTCTTCCTGCTCTTTCTTTTGGGGTGAATTTCTTCATTTTGTCATTTTGAAGGGATAAAGGGAATTAATGAGGTAAAAAAATTAAAATTAAAAAAAATATTAAAAGTAAAAAATTAAAAACAATACACACACACACATATCATATAAATGATGCTATATCCGAGGAGTGTTTTGGTCTGGGTGTTGAAAGGCGCTTGATAGATTAGAGCAAAAAAGAAGGAAAAAAAAAGGAAATAGTTTGAAAATTTGAAAAAAATGAATACATTGAAATAGAACACAATGAAATGATGGAAGTTAAACAGAATTTGAAAAAATTTACACAACAGTAAAAAACACAGTTGAAAAAAATTAAGAAAAATATATTTAATAAAAATTGAAACTAAAAATAAATATTTTATCTTTCTGTATTCAAGAAAAAGAAAAGAAATGAAAAAGAGAAAAAAAAAAGAAAACTGAATAGATGGACCAGGGAACAGACTGAAGTACGAATGAAATTACTTCGCTTTCCCCTAGAAGTCAAAGTATGAAGTGTTTTATACTCCATAAACTAAGCAGGTGGAGAGACTTGTGTTCCCAAAGAGCGAGGTTGGCCCAGCTGGGCAGGGTTTAGTGTAATCGCTCCGTTCTCCACTAGATGGCGCTGCTTAGCTTACTGGGGTGGATTGTTATGGAGCTTGTAAGTGTGTACGTGCATGCGCGGGACCGATGAAAATGGAGTCACCCAGCCACCCAGTCCCTAGAATGGGAACTCTGCCCGGTCAGCAATTGCGCACCCGTCCTTTGTTTCCGGCTTCCTTTCACTCCCTGCTTTTACACTGTCCGTGACCGTCAGGTTGCCAGGTGGCACCTCCCTCCTGAGTCTTGTCTCAAAGGCAGCTGTTTTTCCTGACCTCTCACCTCTGAAGGACTGCGGCTTTGACCCGTTCTGCCCCTCTGCTGAAGGGTCTCACCGAGCAATGGCCAGGTGCCGGCCACACCCAGAAACATTCGCAGGACCATGCTGCTGCCAGTGCCCAGAGACTGCTGCCGGGTGCCAGCCCCCCCCCAGAAAAAGTTCCCGAGATCGTGTAGCAGCAGCGTTTCCGGGATTACGGAAAACCACAACACACACCTGGCACCAGGCTTCACCCTTAATGACCTCGTTCCAGCACCAGCGAATGTGGTGGTTCTCCCGGGCCGGCTGGGACCTCTGTCTGTGGGGAGTCCTTCCAGCAGGGGAGCCGCCTCTCCCCATGTGTCCCAAAGACCCCCGGACTTCACTCTGCGCCTGTGGATTCGCCCTTCCCACCAGAGCACCACCAGGTATGGAGCTGCAGAGTTTCAGACTTGAAACTGCGCTCCTTGTTTATAGAGTCTTAACGGAATTTAAACCCTCTCCTTTCTCCTTTCTCCTTTCTCCCTTTTTAGTTCAATCCCTGCGGCTGTTTCCACTTTTCCGCTTTCTCTCCAGCTGCTTTTGGGGAGGGTGCTTTTCCTACACTCTCTCCCCTGTCTCCGTCCTCTCTCCACACACAAAAACAGCTCCCTGCCCTCCGTGGCTTCTGTCTCCCCCAGCTCACCTCTTTGCGCCGCATACCTGCTGAATTGTGTGGTTCAGGTTGTGCAGATTGTCGTGTTAATCCTCAGATCAGTTTTCTAGGTGTGCAGGATGGTTTAGTGTTGGTCTGGCTGTATTTCATGGACGTGATACACAAGAAACCTTCCGTGCTATTCCACCACCTTTGTTCCTCCCCCCCCCCACCGAGATTCAGTGATTCGGTGATTGTTAAAACCAAGCAGCGCACTCTGCATTTCTTCATCTCTGAATAAGTTTTCTCTTTGGGAAAGATGGGAGGAATTACTTCCCCAAAGCTTTTCATTACATTTATTTATTTTTATCCACATTCATTCTTAATGTGATTCTTCAGAACTAATCAATGTGCTGCTTAGACTTGAGTACAGTAAAAACGTAACTAATTTAGGTGGATTGGGGTACAGACCATCTGAATTAAAGTCTGAATTACATAACATTTTAAAAGCAATTCAATTTTACTGCTTTCAAATAACTTCAAAGTAACAAGACTGCAAAAGCATCAGTAGGTAAATGTTTTGGAGACCAAATCTGGTGATAAGTAAAAAGGAATTGTAATTATTACATTAATTGCTTGCATTTGAATCCTTCTTCCAAAGCGTCAACAGAAACGTAATTCCGTTAAATAGACTTATTGTGCTTCCAGTGTTATGTAACTTAGCAAGGGTTTATTAAACATCTATTATAAGAAAAGCACTGGGTGGGGGCGGGGAGGTTGATGGAAAAGTTTATAATCTTGTTAGGGTGGTAGAATGCACACCGGTAAATCAGTCTCTGGCCGTTCTCTTTACCAGTTCACTCCCTTATATCAATTTTTTTCCCAGATGGGGCTAGGTAAGTTACACCTCAACCCTCAAACCGCTGAGCTACTGAGGGGACGGTGTGCCTGGGTGCTTGGATTTATTTCTCAGGAAATCACCATCACTTCCCAGACTTTTTGGCCTCCAAACGTCCTGTTTCTTGCTTTCACTGTTCCTCTCAACCTACCACAGCAGGACACTCCTGATCCTGAGTTACAGAAATTGGAGCTGATGAGGGCTCTGCCGCGTCCTGTTCCTCTTGTCAATGACACGGTGGCTAGTGCACCTCACACCGGTCCTGCTGACATCTCCTGACCAGTGGGTCATCGTGCCCACAAGTCCGCCGCCTTTTCAGGCCTAACACAGAGCTCTGCCTCACACAAGCTCAAGTGCCTTGCAAAGATAGGCCACAGGGGACATTTCTGTTTGAGACCTATCAACCTTGTCCCTTTACTCGGTAGTAGGTAGTAAACGTCTGGGTGATGCCTTTTACCTGGTGTACCACAAAACTGAGCTCATATGATACAAAACTGAGGTTTTAGGGAGTTCAGAAACTCAAAATTTTTGCAAAACTGGGTCTAGGCCCATCAGCTAGCTATGCAGTTGATCCCAGTCATAGAATAATCTTAATCAAACGGGAGCTGACGGAGTAAGGAAGGGAGCCTGAGGAGTTCAGGCTACCAGCCAGAGGGGGCTGGACAAACCCAGTGACGCCAGAATCCAATGCTCATAGGCCGTTTCATTCACCCGTTTTACCATCGGTGATGTGTGCAAAGCTGGGTGTAGCTCTTCCCAAGTCACCCTTCCACCCCTTCAAGACGGCAGCTGGAAGGTGGACCACGGTGAGAGCACAGACACCGGGGAAGGTGGCAAATGCTCCATGCAAAGCGGTTGCCCCCACACCCCAACCAGAGCCAGCTGGTGAGCGCTGACAGTGCACCGCTGGTGACATCTGGTCTCATGTTCGGTTTCACAAACTCGGTGGCCACCGTCCCCTGAGAAGGCACCACTGACACACTGCTGGCTCACTGACCTGGGCTCGGTTGGTATACAGCACCTTCATATCCCTCAGCTTCTGCAAACCCTCACTGTAGCACAGGATGGCCGCTTCATAGTCACCTCTGGCAAACGCTTCGTTCCCCTTCTGTTTTAGGGCTGGAGAATAAAAGTCATACAGGTGAGCTCTCCCACACACGGGATAATTCTCTCAGACTTTATTCCCCTGGCTTTGGAACCCAGCTTTGAAGGTCATAGCTTCCATCAACCCAGAGGACATCTGCTGCCTGTTTCTCTACAGATGTTTTGGGATCGGCCTCTTTAAGGATTTTTTTTCCCCTCCAAACCTATCCCCAAGTCTCCTCAGTAGCTTCTCCGAAAAATAAATGTTTCTGGGGCATGTGGATGGCTCGGTCGGTTAAACGTCCGACTCAATTCCAGCTCATGTCATGATCTCACGGTTTGTGAGTTCGAGCCCTGCGTCAGGATCTACGCTGGCAGCAGAGAGCCAGCTGCTCTCTCCCCCTCTCTCTTTCTCTGCCCCTCCCCTGCTCTCGCTCTCTCTCTCAAGATAAACTGAAAAAAAAAGTGTTTAAGAAAAAAAATGTTTCTGCCTCAAAACTCAGAACCTCTCCAAGTTTGCCACAAAGGCCAAGTCTGACATTCAGTGTCTCACAAAGAGGGCCAAATAAGTCATTTTCCAGCAGACGTGGAGCACAGCACATGCCGCTGGGAGACACAAAAGGGCCAAATGCGTGTGTCCCTCCAACACACGCACAACCCCATCTCTCTCTCCATTTCTCCTCTCCCTTCTCACATCTACATTTTACTGTCTGATTCTTCTTTTTCACTCTCCCTCTGTGCCTCAGGCCAGCCTGCGCACGTCACTTCCACCCTCCCTACTGACTGCTGAGTGCTGGTCTGCCAGGTCCGTCCCTGTGCTTTAGAAAGAGGTCTGGCTGTGGAGCCTGATGGAGGGCTCTGCCCTCTTCCCTGTCTGCTGCAGCAGGCACAGGGAGCAGACAGCGCTGGCTTCTGCCTGGCCAGGCTCCACTGCCTCGAGACCATTATGAACCCCCAGCCGGGAATCTCGCTGAACTCAAGTATCAGCAGACAGACTCATGATCTTTCGGGCACAAATCATCCCAGCTCTTGGGAAGTGAAGATAGACAGTTACCATCTGCTAAGACTTTGTTCTCCCTTCTTCTCCTGGCACGTTCCTTTGCATCCAACTCCACGGATGCCAAGAAGGCTTCTGACAGCAGAGTAATTTCAAATATTAGAGAGAAAAATCCAGATATCATAATCAGTTCTTTAGCTCAAATTCAGAAGAAAGCTTCTTTAAAAGCTTTAGAGACACACACCTCATGCATATATATGTAGGCACACACTCCTGTGCACGCACGCACACGAGCGCACACACACAGATTCTGAGGCAACTAAAATGACATTTTCTTAATTTGACATTAAATGGTAATCTGTGTGGTATATTATTATACATGATGGCTATGTCTGTGCTTCAAATTTGAATTATGCCTTTGAAAAGAGTTTTTCTTTAAAGGTAGACTTTTTGTTCCATTTAGCATAATGAGTTTCTGAGCTGAGCAACAGAGAAGCTACCTGGATCCCTTCAGCAGCTCACAAAAAATTGGCTGATACAGAATAACTGAATTCAGTTTATAAAAGACTGTCCAGGAGAAATTACAGAAAAACCTGTGAGCACTGTTTCCTCTGACCACTAGTAAGAGAAGTGGCTGATCAGTAGGTTTTTGTTCATGGGTTGTTTGTAAGCCCAGAGGCTATAATTTAAGGGTCTGGAAGCTACAGTTGATAAACACTGATCCTAAACAAATAGGAAGAGAGATGCTGTCCTTACCTGAGTTTATTTCATCTGTATTCTGCAGGCACGGGTTATCATAAAAACAAAGAAACAAATTTCAAAAACTACTCTCTGATTTATGTGAATATACACCAAGAATGCAGATCCGTCACAAGTGGGGTGGTAGGGTTATTTCCTTTAACCGCCAATACTGAAGGGCCCCGAATTCTGAAGGCTTGCTTTAAATCAGTTCTGATTATGCATATGGTTGTTACAGGGTGAGCAGGTCAAGGGACCCCGGCTGTGGCTGTGTGAGTTGGAAATATGAGACAGGATATATTACCTTAACAGTACAGGTTAGATATGGTCTCAAGCTCAGGAGGTAGAGAGACCAAATTTTCATTAAAATAAACCCATTATTTTAAAGATAACTCAGAACGACAAAGAAAAAAAAATCAGAGTTTGTATTTCCTTGTGGAAAATAAATCTAGTGAATCTAAAAAGCAAAAGACCACTTTAGCCTCACTAGGCAGTTTGAGATTAAACTACCACTTTTCTGCTTCAGTGCAGACCTCTTCTCTGTATCTGCTTATCTAACTCCAAAATAGAAAAAGAAACCTCAGGAGAAGCTTGTGGAGGACTGATCATGGTCTTGTTCAGCGTGGTCCGGCATCCATCCTCCTCTTGGACTTCCTCTGTAAACAGCAGTCTCTTTTCTGTCTCTAGGACAGCTCTCTGTTGTACAACCGGGTCATCAGAATTCATCTCCTGAATTAAACTGGCTGCAGGAGAAATCAGATGTGAATCATTCAAATGAGGTCTTCAAAAGAAAAGACTCCATTCACTAGGAAGGATGGGGTAGCAGTCATGGGGAAGAACTTTTGTTTCTCCAGCTTTATTGGCATATTATTGACGTACAACACTGTGTAAGTTTAAGGTTCACAGTGTGATGATTTGATCCACGTTGTGAAGTGATCCCACAATAAGGTTAACACAGCCATCTCCTTATGCAATTACAATTTTCACGTGCGCTGGGAACATTTAAGATCAACTCTCTTAGCGACTCTCAAGTATAAAATGCAGTGACTAACTATAGTTACCATGTTGTACATTAGAACCCTGCACCTACTCATTTTATAACTGGAAGTTTGTACCCTTTGACCAACATCTCCCCATTTCTTTGTTTTCCCTCCAGTTTTATTGAGAAGTAATGGACATACATCACTGTATAAGTTTTAGGCGTACTGCATGATGGCTGGATTTATTATATTGTTAAATGATTAGAATTGGTTCCATTAATATCCATCTTTTCTTATAGATGGGATAAAAAAAAAAAAAAAGGAAAAAATTCTCTCCTTGTGATGAGAACTCTTAGGATTTGCTCTCTTGCTAACTTTCCCGTCTATCCTACAGTGGTGTTAGCTATAGTCATTTTGTTGTACATCACACGCCTGACACCTACTGATCTTATATCTGGACGTTTGTGCTTTTGACCCCCTTCCTCCAACTCCCCCTCCCCCACCCTCAATCTCTGGTTAGCCACAAGTCTGATCTCTGTGAGTTTTTTCTTTTCTTCTTGTTCTTTTTTTTTTTTTTTTTTTTTTTTTTTAGATTCCACATATAAGTGAGATCACAGAGTACTTGTCTTCTCTGACTTATTTCACTTAGCACTATGCTTTCAAGGTCCACCCATGTTGTCATGAATGCTAGAATTTCCTCATTTTTTATGGCTGAATATCATTCCCTTGTTTATACATAGCACAACTTCATTATCCATTCATTCACAGATGGACACTTAGGCTGTTTCCATGTAAGTGATGCTGCTTTGAACATGGGGGTGCAGATATCCTTTTCCAGTTAGTGTTTTCATTTCCCTCAGATATATTCCCCAGAGTGGAGTTACTGGATCATATGGTATTTCTGGTTTTAATTTTTTGAGGAACCTCCATACTGTTTTCCACAGTGGCTATGCCAGTTTACATTCCTACCAACTCTGCAAGGGCTCCCTTTTCTCCACAACCTTGCCAGCATCTGTTGTCTCTTGTCTTTTTGATAATGGTGACTCTGAAGGGCATGTGGTGGTATCTCAGTGTGGTTTTAATTTGCATGTCCCTAGTGACTAGTGATGTTGAACATCTTTTCATGTGCCTGTTGGCTTTTCAAATATTTCTTTGGAGAAACGTCTATTTGGGTCCTTTGCCCATTTTTTAATTGGGTAAGCTGGTATGTTTTGGTTTTTGCTATTGACTTGTTTGAGTTCTTTATATATTTTCGATATCAACCCCTTATCAAATACATGGTTTGCAAATAGCTTTTCCCATTCCTTAGATTATCTCTTCCCATTTCTTTTTTAAATTTTTTTTTTAATTTTAAGGTTTATTTATTTTTCAGAGACAGAGAGAGACAGAGCATGAGGAGAGAAGGGGCAGAGAAAAAGGGGGACACAGAATCTGAAGCAGGCTCTAGGCTCTGAACTGTCAACACAAAGCCCAATGCGGGGCTTGAACTGAGACCGTGAGATCATGACCTGAGCTGAAGTCGGACTCCCAACTGAATGAGCCACACAGGCACCCCACTTAAAAAAATTTTTTTTAATGTTTATTTATTTTTGAGAGAGAGACAGAGCATGAGAGGGGGAGGGGCAGAGAGAGAGGGAGACACAGAATCTGAAGCAGGCTCCAGGCTCGGAGCTGTCAGCTCCAACACAGGGCCCAACACAGGGCTCGAACTCACAAGCTGCGAGATCATGACCTGAGCCGAAGTGAGATGCTTAAACTCCTGAGACACCCAGGCGCCTCTCTCTTCCCATTTCTTAAAGAAGGTTCTGAATGGAAAGCAAAAATTAGAGCCATTAGAACCATTGAGAAAAAATTAAGATCAGGATTTGTTTTGCCTGGAAGAAGCTGCAGGAGAATTTTACCGTGGCCTTCAAATTACAGTTTTAAGGTCCTTATTTAATTCAGTGACAATTTATGGAGAGCTTATTATGAGTCAGATATTATGCAGAATGCCCTCGATAATGATGAATAAAAAAGATGTTAACTTTTGAAGTTTCCCATCTTGTGTGGGAGACAAACAGGTAAATTTAGAAAGCACTGAGATGACAAAACAGCCCTTAAAGCCATCCTTCCTGGTCTTCACTTTACCGCCCACTCAGCTTAGAGCCCGTGGTCCATCACTAGGCCACCATCCTGCCCACATGCTGACGTCCCTTGCCCTTCCACCACACCTGCCAGACAAAACTCCCAACTCCAAATCCAGCTCCCCACTTCTCTGGGCCTTTGTTACGGATGCAGAGTATTGACAGAGAAAGCGATGGACACCAGGGAGAACTGGTCCTAACTCAACTGCCCTGTCAGTGGTGCTTGGAAATCCTACTGCTGGCCTAGTAGGATTCTGACCCCAATTCCAACGTGTGCTTTTCCCCACACCACCATGCAATTCTGACACCGGCTGGGTGTCCCTACAATTCAGCTTAATTCTAACATTGCCTACCTGGGATAGTGTCAGATCCCACAGCTTAGGGGTCCGGTCCTATAAGACTGCCCCCTCCCCACCTCCCAGATGGTCACCTGTGCTTCTGCCCGAACATCTATAGATCAGAGGGTCCCACGACCTCTTCTTCCTCTGGTTTGATTAATTGGCTAGAGTGGCTCACAGAACTTAGAGAAACATTTTATTTACTAGATTACCAGTCTGTCATAAAAGGATGTCACTCAGAAGAGCCAGACGGAAGGGATTCATAGGCCATGGTGTGTGGGAAGGGGGTGTAGAAGACTCTCTGAGCGCACCCCTCTCCCAACACGTCCATGTGTTCATCAACCTGGAAGCTCCCTGGAAGCTCAAAAGGTCCTTTTGAGTTTTTATGGAGGCATCATTACATAGGCCTGATCAATTAAAAATCATTGGCCACCGCCAGCCCCTCTCCCCTTCTGAGAGGGTTGAAACTTTAGCACCAGGTTGGTTCCCCTGGCAACCAGCTGCCATCCTTAGGTTCCAAAAGTCACTCATTAACATAAACTCAGGTGTGACTGAAAAGGGTTTGTCATGCATATGAGGATGTCTTTGTCTGTCTTATCACTTAGGAGTGCCAAGGGTTTTAGGAGTCCTGTGCCCAGCACAGGGACAATGAACAAACATGTATTTCTTATTATAAGTCACAGTATCAGGGCGCCTGTGTGGCTCAGTTGGTTAAGAGGCCAACGTTGGCTCCGGATATGATCTCGCAGTTCATGAGTGTGAGCCTTGCATTGGGCTCTGTGCTGACAACTCAGAGCCTGGAGCCTACTTCATATTCTGTGTCTCCCTCTCTCTCTGCCCCTCCCCAACTAATGCTCTGTCTCTCTGTCTCTCTCTCTCTCTCAAAAAATGAATAAACATTAAAAAAATAAATAAAAAAATAAATCACACTATCACATCCAGCCAAGTCATCCTGTCCTCCTCTCATGGACTTTAAAAAACTGCCTCCCATCAAGGGAACCCTTGTGCACTGTTGATGGGAAAGCAAACTCGTGTAGCCATGGTGGAAAACAGTTTGGAGGTTCTTCAAAAAATTAACAGCAGTGGGACACCTGGGTGGCTCAGTCAGTTAAGCCTCCGACTTTGACTCAAGTCATGATTTCACCGTTTGTGGGTTCAAGCCCTGCATCAGGCTCTGTGCTGACAGGAGCCTGCTTGGGATTTTGTGTCTCTCTCTCTCTCTGCCCCTCCCCTGCTCGCACGTGTGCGCGCGCTCTCTCTCTCTCTCTCTCGAAAATAAACATTAAAAAAATTAATAGCAATAATTGCCATATGATCCAGTAATTTCACTACTAGCTACTTACCTAAAGAAAACAGAAACGCTACTTTGAAAAGCTACATGCAGTCCTGTGTTTATTACAGCATTATTTACAACAGCCAGGTATGGAATATCACAGCCATAAAAAAGAATGAAACCTTGCCGTTTACAATGTCACGGGTGGAGCTGGAGAGTGTGATGCCAAATGAAATAAGTCAGTCAAGAGACAGACAAACACCACATGATTTCACTCACGTGGAATTTCAGAAACAAAACGAATGTACAAACAAAGAAAAAACAGAGACAAAAAAACCAGACTCTCAAGTGCAGAGAACAGAATGGTCGTTGCCTTCCTACCTGTTTGGCCATCGCTGTTCAGTCTCCCTTGCTTGCTCCTGCTCTCCCTGTCCTACCTGCCTTGGAAACTGTGATCATCCTCAAGGCTCCGCCTGAGCCTTCTTCTCTTTTTCTCTAGCCTGTCCCGAGGTATTCCTGTTCTCTCCCACGGTTATAAGTAACATTAATGCCAAGTGCCCCCTAAACTGACGTCCCCAGCTCTGTTCTCTCCTAGGCTGACACTCGCACAGCCAACTGCCCTCTGAACATCTTCGCTGTCGTGTCTCACCGATCTTGGGCTGCCCATCCTCATTCCCCTGAGGCTCTTCTTCCTCCAAATGCCCTCTATCTTAGCAGATGGCTGAACCACCCACTGGGCATTCAACCCAAAACTTTCGGGCCCCATTTTTTTTTAATGTATTTTGACAGAGAGAGAGAGAGAGACAGACAGACAGTGAGTGCACGAGGGAGGGGCAGAGACTGAGAGACAGAGAATCCCATGGGAGCGCACAGCCTGATGCAGGGCTTGATGCAACGAATTGTGAGATCGTGGCCTGAGCAGAAATCAGGAGTCGGATGCTCAACTGACTGAGGGCTCACTCTTGAGTCTTCATTCTCCCTCTGCCTCACAGCCATCAAACTCTAAAGGTCATCGAGTAAATCCTAAATCCTAAATACATCTCAAATCCATCTGCTTGTGCCCAGTCCTGCTGCTCCAGCTCTACACCCAACCTGACTCCCTTCCCTGGCGCCGTGACACCCTCCTGATTGGTCTCCCAGCATCCATTCTTCTGTCCCCTCGTGTCCTCATGTCCACATCCAAGCTGTGGCCAGAGCGACTTCTCTACGGTGCAAATCTGATCACGTTCCTGAGTCAGCCCTCCAAAGGATTCCCACTGCTCTCGGGGTAGACGCGAATTCCATATTGTGGCTTCCAAGGTCTTCCCTGATCCGGCCTTTCTTGACTCACATGGGAGCCTTGTCTCCGTGATCTCTCCAGCCACATGCAGCTGTTTATGCCTTTAGTTTCTTAGGAGCACCTTGTTCTTTCTTAACTCCCAGCTTTTCTACTTATGTTCTCCCCATTGAGAATATTCCCTCACCTTCTCCCCAGTGCCCGAGTCCTGAAGTCACACTTCAGATTTCTGCTTAAATCCCATGCTTTAGGGAAGCCTTATAAAACTCCTGTATGGAAGTGTGGCCCCCACCCCATTCCTATGCTGATGCCCTCCCCTCCCCCTCCCCCCCACCATGTGACTGTACTGGCAGAGAGCCTTTAAAGGTGGAATTAAGGTTGAATGAGGGGGCGCTTGGGTGGCTCAGTCGGTTAAACATCCGACTCTTGGTTTCAGCTCAGGTCATGATCTCGTGGCTTCATGGGTTCGAGCCCTGTGGCAGGTGGGCTCTGTGCTGGCAGTGTGGAACCTGCTTGGGATCCTCTCTCTCTGTCTCTCTCTGCCCCTTCCCCACTCGCTCTGTCTCTGTCTCGCTCAAAATAAATAAATAAACTTTTAAAAAAAGGTTAAATGAGGTCATGAGGATGGAGCACTGAACAACAGGACTGGCGCCCTCATAAGAAGAGGAAGAGACATCAGGGACGCACACACACACACACACAGAAAAATGACCATGTGAGGATGTGGCGAGGAGGCCATCTCCAAGCCAGAGAGAGACGCCTCAGGAAAAACCAAAACTGACGACACCTTAGTCTTGGACTTCCAGCCTCCAGAACTGTGGGAAGTAAATTTCTACTGCTTAAGCCATTCAGTCGGTGTTTTGTTACAGCAGCCCAACCAGACTGATACAATTTGTAAACTGAGTTACAGTCTCTTGTACTTTGCAAATCTCAAATCTCCCTTTGTATCACACATCACATTCCAGATGGCTTGTGTAGTATCTGTTCTCCCCACTGGACTCTAGATATCCCGAAGGAAGGGAAGTCTTATTTATTATTACCGGTCTCTCTGGTGCCTAGCAAAGCTCAGTACATAGCAAGAGCCCAGGAAATGAATGCATAGAATCTACACAGGTGGCTCTACAAATGTAAAGTAACTACAAATGAAATAAAATTGGAAATTCAGTTACCGGATAGCACTAACCACATTTCACATGCTCGACAACTGCATGCAGTTACTGGCTACCATAGTGGACAGTGCGGATTAGAGGACATTTCCATCACCACCGAAAGTTCCGTCGGCTAGTACTGGTATAAATGGTACCTGCAAGAACTCTGAGCGTGAATGAAAGCGAGCCGGTAAAGACAGATGGGGAGGGAGGCAGAGGGAATGTCAAAGGCAACATGCAGAGCATGAACCACCAGGGTGTGTGCGGAGGAACTAGAAGTGTGAGGTAAGGAGAGGCAAGCAGTAAGGACAAGGTCACGGGAGGGCTTAAGTCCCCGATGAGAGCTTGAAGTTTATTGTGGCTGCGGAGAGAATCCAAGCAGAGAAGTGTCTGGGTCAGATTTGCATTTTTAGATACATTACTCTGTGGGGAGCGTAAGCCTGGAGGCAGGAACAACAATCAGGGGGTTGTTGAAACAGTCTGGGTCAGAGAACCAGGACAAAGCAGGGGGTGGGGAGGAAGGAGTTGGAGAAGAAAGCTAAACTTGATGGCTGATCGAATGGAGGGTGAGATGGCAGGAGTCCAATGTGACTGGTAAACTTCTGGATGGTTGTGCCAACGGAGACTAGAATGAAGGGGAAGGGAGGAGAAGCGGTATTATTTGGGAGGAGGGTAGAAGGGTAGGGCAACAAGCAACTGCACTTTGGACGCATTAAGTCTGCCGTGTTCGTGGGGTACTGTGGCCGTGACGAGTGGCACAGAGCCCGAGCCTCGGCAAAGAAGGCCGGGTGGCAATGGAGATGTGGGGGTCGTGAGTAAACGGGTTGTTGGGAAAACCCTGTGCTTGGACCAGACCCCCTGAAGAGCAAAGTGAGCAGCAAGTGGGCCGAGGCCAGAAATCAGCAGAACAGCATTTAGGGATGGGCAGAGGAGAGGCCCAGGGATGTTATCTTTTATCAAGTGACCCAGACTATTTTTAAAACTGTTTTAATGGTTTTGGACCCATACAGGCTGCTAGAAGGAGCCTGCTTTGGACCCATACAGGCTGCTAGAAGGAGCAATTTCAACCTATTTCTGTTTGATATGCAAGATTTGTTGGGTTGTTGGTTTGCTTGTTTCCATCATCAAACAAGCTCCCTGAAGCTTGAAGAATAGGAACAAACTACTTTGGAATCTAGTGAATGTGCTTTGTGGGATCAGAGTCTGTCCTTTGAGATCCCACCTATCTGAGCTGGGGAAGGGGTCTTCTGTCTTCTTGCCTAGAGGCAGAGAGATGGGGATAGGACAACCAAAAGCCATTCATGTAATCAGATGGACCCAGGGGGAGAGCCACTTGATTTTGCTTCTGCAGCTCAAAATCAGAAATGGCTCTGCCCTAAAGCAAGAGGAGACTGATCACTGAGGTTCCTGAGCGATCTCGAAGGGAACAGCTAGGGCTCCTTTGACGTGAAGCCTACGTGGAAGGGGACAGAATATGGAGGAGACTTGTCCCCCTCAGTTCCCATCAGAATGTTAATGGCTTCTCTGATACCAATGAACAGCCTCAAAATACTACCCCAGGCTCTAATATTACTTGCTTCTTAATACCTTTTCTGTTTAATTCCAATTATATTTTCTCTTAGAGTCATAAACCTATCAGGCAACCCAGGAACTAACTTCGGGTGGTCACTTCTCTTCAGTCACCCCACCTTGCTAACGCAGAATTTAATTTGTTTATGATTTACTGGTACTTACTGATTTCATCCACATTTTTAAGAAATTTCTGCAAGTCTTTCTCGTGATCGTCCGCCATCGTCAACCAGAATCCCTGAGGGAGGCAGTGGAAGTGACGAGAATTAATAGTAATAAAACGCTAAACAGGATTTTTCAGGCTTATTAGCCTTCTAAAACTAAGAGCCAAGTGGTTATTTTTAAGATGGGTCTGTGTTCATAAATAACGTCATGAATAACGGCAGGTGATCTATTTCACTCTGATTGCTGGGAAGGCCAAGCAAGGGATACTCATTATTTGTGGTGATGCTTCTGGAAAGCTGTCAGCCCTCCCTCCTCTGGGAAAACTGCTCTGCAAAATGTTCCTCCAAGCCCGACATCCACTGCTGTGATTCAGGGACTGGGTATAAAGGAGACCAGGAGGGGAGGGGCTGCCAGGAATGGAGGAAAGTAACACTGGACTTTGGTCGTGACAGGCCCGCCCAGCCAGAAGCTTGGACCCAGCTGTGTGACTGGTAACCAGGAACGGGAGAATGTGCATTTAAATGTCCAAACTTGCTTAAAATATAAGCCTCTAGGGGGAGCCTGGGTGGCTCAGTGGGTTAAGCGGCTGACTTCGGCTCAGCTCAACTCACGGTTCCTGAGTTCGAGCCTGGCATGGGACTCTGTGCTGATAGTTCAGAGCCTGGAGCCTGCTTGGGATTCTTTGTCTCCCTCTCTCTCCGCCCCTCCCCCACTCATACTCTGTCTCTCTCTTCAAAAACAAAACATTAAAAAGAAATTAAAACAGGGGCGCTGGGGTGGCTCAGTCGGTTAAGCGGCTAACTTCGGCTCAGGTCATGATCTCAGGGTTCCTGAGCTCCAGCCTGGTGTGGGGCTCTGTGCTGACAGCTCAGAGCCTGGAGCCTGATTCGGATTCCGTGTCTCCCTCTCTCTCTGCCCCTCCCCAACTCACACTCTGTCTCTCTCTAAAAATAAATAAATAAATAAACATTAAAAAGAAATTAAAACAGGGGTGCCTGGGTGGTTCAGTGGGTTAAGCTTCCGACTTCGGCTCAGGTCATGATCTCATGGTTTGTGAGTTCGAGCCCCGCATAGGGCTCTGTGCTGACAGCTGGGAGTCTGGAGCCTGCCTCGGTTTCTGCGCCTCCCTCTCTCTCTCTGCCCCTCCCCCGCTTGTGCTCTGTCTTTCTCTCTCAAAAATGAATAAATGTAAAAAAAAAAAAAATTAAAAAAGAAAAGAAATTAAAACAATAAAATATAAGCCTCTGTCTTGTTTCCTAGGTGTGAAGAGAAGCTAAAAATTGGCCGAAGGGATGAGAACTCGATGGCACTGTGCATGCACCAGCATCTCTGTTCCTGTCCAGGTACTTTGGATTTATTACTTCTCTCTCAGTCGTTTGTGAGTAAAAAGGCCTCACGGTGTAGCCAGTGGTTCCCAAAGCTCACCCAAAGGCCATAAAAGTCGTCCAAAAAATGTGTTAAGTATACACAGTCCTCAGCCTTGGCGCCAGAGTCAGTAACCTTGCCTGGGCGCCGGGGAATGGATACTTTTAAACACTCGCCGAGAGATTCTGACTTACGATTAGGTTTAGCAGTAGTGCAGACCTGTAACGCTCCAGTTACTGCAAATTTGAACTCTGATACACAAACAAGCTGGGAGTGATTTGACCTCCTGAGACCCCACAGGTTATAAGCTGTGTGACCTCAGCTAAATTCACCAACCTCTCTGAGCCTAACTCATTCTATGGAAACGGTAATAGGAACCGAGAGGGCTACCCTGGGGGTTCACTGAAAGCGCCAGGCACACGATGAGTGGTAAATGCTGGTAAATGCGAGGCGCCCTTATCTATAAAACGGGGGAGGTGGGACATGTGGCTTAACTAGGCGAGCGCTAGGGTTCCTTCCAGTTCCTTCCAGAACTGAGGCCTAGTGAAGCGAGTTAACTTGCCCAGGGTTGCCGGGTTAGAAGGAAGGCTCAGCACTTCTCGGGGCAGGCGCAACCAGGGTCGGACGCGAACTCTCGGGGGCCGGTGGCCGGGGGAGGGCACGCACGCGGGACCCCAGCGACGAGCCGGGGCGGGGCCGGAGGGGCGGGGCCGACGGCACCGTTGCCGGGCAACCGCTCCACAGCGTCCACCGGCCCCAGTTCCCAAAGCCGAAGTCCCAGCCCGCGGGGGGTCACCGTCCCATCTGCTGAGGCCCACACCAGTGTCCTCTGCTCGGCGCTGACGGCCAGATCAGGACCACATCCCAAGAAAGACCCCGAGACACCCCACCGCACTGACCTGACACGCCCAGGGGCCGGACAGGAAATGGCGGCTGTTGGCGGGCGGTGACTGACCAGGGACGGGGGGCGTGGCCAGTGTCGGGGGCGTGCCCAGCGGCCGGGGGCGTGCCTAGAGTCTGGGTGCGGGCGAGGCCTCAGCGCTCTGGTTCCGGAGCCAGCGCGCTGCCAGTTCGTGGCCGGGCTGGGGGCCCTGGGTCCAGGATGTGTACCCGGTCAGGGGCTGGAAGCAGGTCTCTGAATCAGGGCCAGGTGTTCGTCCCTTTTTCTTCTAAGGAAGGGGCATCTCTCTGATCATCTTACTATCCCTGTCCCAAAAAGGGGACAATCTCCAGTGTACTTGGGAGAGGCAAACTTGGGTGAAATCTGGGCTTATTGCTAGATGTGAGACCTTCAGAGAGCTCTGTAATCTTCTGATCTTTTCTCGTCTATAAACTGGAGAAATGGCACGTTCTCCCAAGGTTTATGGTTAAAGTGCCAGGCATCTAGTCAGTAGGAATACGTGTTAGTTATTATCCAGGGAATCCTAGGATTTGGAGCTGAATGAGACACATTCACGTTTTGAATAAATGCACACAGTTTTAAAGAGATTCCAGTCTGTTTTTTGAAACAAAACTTCAGTATTATGGTGCTGGGTTAAAGGGGCAAGGGGAGAAAAGCCAGTTTTGGGGAAAGTTCCATTTTGAGTTTAAGCTCAGAAACCCTTGGGATGCCTTGGCAAATTTGTGGGTGCATTTCAGAAACCTGTTTGCTGGCTGAGGAGCCCCTGGGGATAGAATTTACCAGAAGGGGAGGGGGTCCAGTCATGGCCAGTTAGATCCAACATTGGCTGAGCACAGTCTGCTGAGTCCTGTGTTCTCCATGGGGCTGTTTGACTGAAATCTGCACAAGGTGTTGGTACACATCAGTCCTGCTTGAGAATCCCTTGTAATGGAGTAGAGCACACAGG
Source organism: Panthera pardus (assembly GCF_024362965.1). Taxonomy (NCBI): domain Eukaryota; kingdom Metazoa; phylum Chordata; class Mammalia; order Carnivora; family Felidae; genus Panthera; species Panthera pardus. Next base: position 103,775,253 of record NW_026526677.1, read on the forward strand.
GGCTGGGGCATTGACCTCTTCGCTGCAGCCTGGGGGCCGCTTTAGCAGAGTCCTTAGTACATCAGCTGCAGCAGGAGGCCGTGGGACCTGGGGGACCCAGCAGTATAGTCACAGCAGCTGTCCCCAGGGACTGAGCTGCCTCATGAGAGGTAGCACAGCAGAGGTGTCTGGGAGAGTGGGGCTGCTGTGAGGCCACACCCTGGACATTCTCAGAAAGACCTGGGTTACTTTACAGTGACCTTGGAGCGTGTGCAAATTTGTGGAGACAGGAACCCGTGACAGGTCATCACTGTTAGCGTTGTCCCATTTTCCCCTCAGGCTTGTGAGTTCTTGAGTACACACAGGCATAGTCTCCAACCTCAGGCTCCTTCTTGTCGCTTTGAGGCTGACAGTTTTAACTCCAAATCGCTTACTTCTCATTCTACTACTGTTCACCAAACTCCTGTCCTGGACTCCAAGAGGGGCCTTCCCACAACCCAGTGTACCACACTACCATTCGTTCACACATTCCTGTGTCGATTGTGGGTGGTCTGCAGTGTGCCAGGTTCTGGGGAGAGAGAGCCCCCCTGGTGCACTTCATAGCTATTTATCATGCGCTGTGTGCTCAGGGGTTCTAGAACCCGTCAGCCCGGGTCCAGATCTCAGCTCTCCACTTTGCAGCATTTATTAAAATATTAAGCCCTTCCTGTGCACCTTTAGTGAGCTAGGTACTGGAAATCTTTTTCTCTTCTTACCGTTACTAGTTGTGTGACCTTGACAAGTTACTTCATCTCTTAGTTTCCTCCTCTGTAAAAACGAGGATGTTAAATAGTATTGATCTTACAGGATTGCTGTGAGAGGTACACGAGTTAATACAGGTAGAGTGTCTAGACAAAACATGGAGCATTATCAAGACTCAGTAAATGTTATTAATTCTTATTACTACTCTTGTGATTAGTATGCATTAGACCAGTGCTTCAGAACCTGGACTATGCCTAAGAATTACCTGGGGATTTTGCCAAGTTGCAGATTCAGATTTGGCAGGACTGGGGCGTGAGATTCTTCAGTGATGCCTCTTTGTGAAGTGTAGGCCACACTGAGTAGTGCATGAATGATGTTTTCTTTATGCTCGAAGTTATTTATAGTTTTTATAGTTACAAGTTATTTTTTTCCCCTTGAAGTCATATTTCCATTTTACACCCCTCCATACACGCATACTCACTCAGAATACTATCCTAATACAGTGTACGTTTTTAAAAAATATAATTTATTGTCAAGTTAGCTAAAATACAGCGTATACAGTGTGCTCTTGGCTTCAGGGTTAGATTCCCGTGATTCACCGCTTACATGCAACACCCAGTGCTCATCCCAGCAAATGCCCCCCTCAATGCTCATCACCCATTTTCCCCTCTCCCCTGCCCCCCCCAATCAACCCTCAGTTTGTTCTCTGCATTCAAGAGTCTCTTAAGGTTTGCCTCCCTCCCTCTCTGTTTGTAACTGTTTTTCCCCTTCCCTTCCCCCCAGTCTTCTGTTAAGTTTCTCAAGATCCACATGAGTGAAAACATATGGTGTCTGTCTTTCTCTGACTTATTTCACCTAGCACAATACCCTCCAGTTCCATCCATGTTGTTGCAAATGGCAGGATTTCATTCTTTCTCATTGCCAAGTAGTATTCCATTGCTAATACAGGATACTTTTATGCTTGAATGTCTTTTACTGATCATCCCATCCTAATTCTCTGCCACAGAAATATCAACAAACATTGCTGGGATGTTTGCTTTAACCAGACACCATACTGTAAGTCAGGGACACAGCCCCTGCCCTCAATGAATTCACAGTCCAGTGAGGAAGATAGATACACAAACAGATTATTACCAGGCAGTGTGGTAGAGGCGGTGAAGGACTAGTGCTTACGGAAGGAGGAAGGAGGAAGGAGAGGAAATGGAGGCAGGGCCCCACAGGAATAGGGGTTTACATAGTTATGTGGAAGCTGAGCATGTGTACAGTGCTCCAGGCAGAGCCGACAGGACGAACAAACATTCAGAGGCAGGAAGCATTGCGCCACGGGTGAGAAAACAGAAAAGTTTAAGGCAAGAGTGGTGAGAAATGAGCCAGAGGAATGCGTTATGGCACAGAGTGTCAAGGAGGGAAGCCGTAGGAAGAATGGGAGGAAAGGAAGAGAGCAGACAAGAGTGGGACAAGATACCTGGGCAGGAGGGACGCCAAGGGGAGGGCAGATGTGTTTGCTCCTAGGTCAGGATAGGTGTAAGGATACTCAGCAGCCACGCACACTTGTGGCATCTTTAGAAGTCATTTCCATCTTGATGGCTCCTACCTGGGTCTCTCTCCAGCCGAGACCTCGCTCTATGCCCTGGCCCTCTGATTCAACAGAGTGACTAGACTGTGAATCTCTTGGGGGTAGGAATTTTGTTTTAGTTTGTCTTAGTATTCCCAGTGCCTGGTCCTTAGATGGAGCTAAATTTAGATCTGCTGAGTGAGTTGATTTCTTGCCCTGCATGGAGGAAGGCTCCAGTCTAAGTCATTCTACATGGGAAAGGAATATGGATGTTTACAGTTTCTCTGCGTCAGGCTTCTCAGGAAGGTCCATCCTGGAGGACAAACGTTGTTATAGTCACAAAATATGTTTTAGGGTAAATCTACTTGACAGATTGATCACTTTAAAATGTTAGAGGTCCTCGGGGGCGGTTGAGCATCCAATCTTGATTTCGGCTCAGGTCATGATCCCAGGGTTGTGGGATCCAGCCCCACATCAGGCTTCGCCTTGAGCTTGGCACCTTCTTAAGATTCCCTCTCTCTCTGGGGCGCCTGGGTGGCTCAGTCGGTTAAACGTCCGACTTCCATCAGGTCATGATCTCACAGTTTGTGAGTTCGAGCCCCACATTGGGTTCTGTGCTGTCGGTTCAGAGCCTGGAGCCTGCTTCTGATTCTGTGTCTCCTTCTCTCTCCACCTGTCCCCTGCTCATGCTCCGTCTCTCTCTGCCTCTCAAAAAATGAATAAACATTAGAAAATAAAAAAAATTTAAAAAGATTCCCTCTCTCTCTGTCTCTGTCTCTCCCTCTGCCCCTTCTCCTCTGTTCATGCTCTCCCTTCCCCCCTAAAATAAAATAAATTAAAAAAAAATAAAATAAAATGTCAGAGGTCCTAGTAAGCCTTGGGTAGTCACTGGACTGTCTGCAAAGATTCCAATATTCCTCCTCCCAGGCATATAGTAGAATCTCACTTCTCTGCGACCAGGTGATTTGCGTGTTCAGTGCCATGTGGGAAGAAGTGAAGAGGGCAGAAGCCTTTAAGAGCCAGTGTGTGACTCACCATACAGAGCCAGCCTGTCCTCTGCCCCAGCAACCAGGTAGTGAAGGCTGTATCTGCTTGAGTCCCTGAGTGAGGGGACATGGACCAGAGATGCCCTTCTACCTTTGATGGACACGTAGCAATAGACCTTCCTTGCTTTAATCCACAAGGATTTTGGACTTGTTTGTTAGGCAACATAACACAGCCTTTCATGTCTAATACGACAACTCAGACTGCTTGCTGTCGGGCATTTGCTACAGTGACAAAATCTAGGGACCATGCCCATGAGTGCACATAGATTATGATCATTGTGACTTACGTTTTAAGTATCAATGTTTGCATGTTCGTACATGTTCAAATACACAGAGGAAAACAGACGTTTAAAACGTGTGTGCCTGGTATCTCAAATTTATTCCTCTTAGGGAAACTTTATGAATCATACAACTGCCACTTCCACTCAACCTAACCCCCCTGTGTGGTATATACAAATTTCACTTTTTCTTTATGTCCTCATAAAAGTTGGAGAACATTTGGCCACCTTCCACTGTGCAGTATATTGGAGACTTGGAGATTATTATAAGCTGTCTCTTCTCTCTGCTTTCCCTTTTGTGTAAATGATTCCAGCTCTTTGCGTTTTCTCACCAATCATACTTTATACACTTAGGAGAGATTTAAAAAAATGGTTTTCACCCGAGGACAGCCGCATGCAGAATACAGGGATCCTGCCTTTTCCTGCTGAAAGTGAAGAGTGCTGACAACATGAGCCAGGAGCCACACTGTGAAGATGTCCCATTGGTCAAAACCCTTCATGTAGATGCCGGGCCCACAATTCTTTTGGAAACTTTCGCTTTAGGATTTCTCAGGGAAGGAAGCTAAAAGAATTCAGCCCTGTGTCTTCCCTCCCTAAGGGAAATTCATGAGTCACATTTGCTATTTCCCCCCAAACATATGTCCTTTCATTAAAAAGAAAAGAGAAGCTAAACCATTGGCGTCTTGGATGCACCCTTTTCTCTTTCAGTTCCTGCCTGGTTATAGATGAAGAAATGATTTCAAGATCTAGTCACAGATTTAGTCTGGATGTCCACAGAGGAAAAGAGTCTTCCTTGGGATGTCCACGTGTAAATAATGACACCACAGTTACTGACAGCAGCAATAACGAAAACCACGGTGATGACAGTAACTGGCCTCGCTGACTCACTTGGGGCCAGGAGTCGCACTCAATCCTTTACAGGCATTAGCGGACTTAAAACTCTCAGCAGCCTTATGAGCTCAGCAGCCTTATTCCTATTCCACAGGTAAAATGCAGTCAGGGAGGTTACAGGACTTGCCAGAGCAGAAGCCAGGATGGGTACCCTGGTCTGAGTGTTCCTCCAGCTCATCCTACCCATGTCGCCACCCTGCCTCCAAAGTGGCGCCCTTCCTGGAGAGCTCTGTCTTCAGCTTCCTCCTGGGAGTCCGGAGCCCTAAGTCTGCCTCCTGGGCATATCCACCTCCCTACAGGGTGCTCTGTCTGCTTTACAGGCTGGTCCAACCCTCTGAAGGTGAGGGGTGCATCTCTCCTACAGCCAGAGGACCATGTCGCCTCCTCCATTAAGGACAGGGTGACTCCAACAGTGTCCTCCCTTAAAGCCTTTCTGTGGGTCTCAGATGCCTCTGCCTGAACGTGGAAGGAGACTCAGGCATTGAGCAGCAGGTGGAAACCGGATCCTCTTGTCTCTGCCTGATGTGGAGCAGCACTGCCACCATGTGGGCAAACTGGCTGTGCGGGGACAACCATGGAGCCCAGGAAAAGTCAGGAAAGCAGCCACAGAAGCCCGCATTCGTTCATTTATTTAAAGTTTGTGGAGCACCTACTACGTGTCATGGGCTTGGCTAGGCTCCTTCTATTGATGCGGCTGCTGCCTAGGTAGTGAATTAAATTATGGCAACGATCTGGGCTCTAGTGAATGTCCAGCATTTCTTCATCATTTACTTGGGGGCACTTTCGTCTAGGGCTGATTTGCAACACCCGGAAATTATAAAGATACATCAGCTTTGTGCACCAGGGTTTCCTTTGCCTCCAAGGTTTTGGGGACAAGCGGACAACAGAGAAATACAGGACTCGAGTTACTTACCGTCCTGATACGGGCTCCATCTCGATGGTTATGAAAGGGCAGGATTATGTATTTCTAGTACATGCCTTTGCTTCTTTTTGTATTAACTTGGAAATACTGAGGCGCCTGAGTGGTTCAGTCAGTTAAGCGTCTGACTTTTGGTTTCAGCTTAGATCATGATCTCATCGTTGGTGAGACTGAGCCCTGCATTGGGCTCTGTGCTGACAGTGCAGAGCCTGCTTGAGATATTCATTCATTCATTCTCTTTCTCTCTCTCTCTCCCTCTCTCTCTCAAAATAAATAAACATAAAAAAACAGGTAAATAGTACATTAAAAGCTCATCCTAGAAACTTAGAAAGTAGAGAAAAACAGAAAATTATACCTGACCTCTTTACCCTGACACTATCACTGTTAACATTTTTTGTAATTTATTTTTTCTAATTTTATTTTTTCAATTTACATCCAAATTAGTTAGCATATAGTGCAACAATGATTTCAGGAGTAGATTCCTTAGTGCCCCTTACCCATTTAGCACATCCCCCCTCCCACAACCCCTCTGGTAACCCTCTGTTTGTTCTCCATATTTAAGAGTCTCTTATGTTTTGTCCCCCTCCCTGTTTTTATATTATTTTTGCTTCCCTTCCCTTGTGTTCATCTGTTCTGTCTTAAAGTCCTCATATGAGTGAAGTCATGATAATTGTCTTTCTCTGACTAATTTCGCTTAGCAGAATACCCTCTCGTTCCATCCACATAGTTGCAAATGGCAAGATTTCATTCTTTTTGATTGCCGAGTAATACTCCATTGTATATATACACCACATCTTCTTTATCCATTCATCCATCGATGGACATTTGGGCTCTTTCCATACTTTGGCTATTGTTGATACTGCTGCTATAAACATTGGGGTGCATGTGCCCCTTTGAAACAGAACATCTATATCCCTTGGATAAATACTTAGTAGTGCAATTGCTGGGTCGTAGGGTAGTTCTATTTTCAATTTTTTACATTTTTTTAAATGTTTATTTTATTTATTTTTGAAGGAGATAGAGACAGAGTATGAGTGGGGTGGGGCAGAGAGAGAGGGAGACACAGAATCCAAAGCAGGCTCCAGGCTCTGACCTGTCAGCACAGAGACTGACGCGGGGCTCGAACTCACAAGCCGCGAGATCGTGACCTGAGCCGAAGTCAGACGCTTGACCGACTGAGCCACCCAGGCACCCCTATTTTTAATTTTTTGAGGAACTTCCATACCGTTCTCCAGAGTGGCTGCACCAGTTTGCATTCCCACCAGCAGTGCCAAAGAGATCCTCTTTCTCCTCATCCTCGCCAACATCTGTTGTTGCCTGAGATGTTAGTGTTAGCCATTCTGACAGGTGTGAGGGGGTATCTCCTTGTGGTTTTGATTTATATTTCTCTGATGATGAGTGATGTTGAGCATGTTTTCATGTGTCACTTGGCCATCTGGATGGCTTCCTTGAAGAAGTGTCTATTCATGTCTTTTGCCCATTTCTTCACTGGATTATTTGGTTTTTGGGTGTTGAGTTTGATAAGTTCTTTATAGATTTTGGATACCAACCCTTTATCTGATATGTTGTTTGCAAATATCTTCTCCTATTCCATCGGTTGCCTTTTAGTTTTGCTGATTGTTTCCTTCACTGTACAGAAGCTTTTTATTTTGATGAGATCCCAATAGTTCATTTTTGCTTTTGTTTCCCTTGCCTCTGGAGACATGTTGAATAAGAAGTTGCTGTGGCCAAGGTCAAAGAGGTTGTTGCCTGCTTTCTCCTCTAGGATTTTGATGGCTTCCTGTCTTACATTTAGGTCTTTCATCCATTTTGAGTTTATTTTTGTGTCTGGTGTAAGAAAGTGGTCCAAGTTCATTCTTCTGCATGTCACTGTCCCGTTTTCCCAGCACCACTTGTTGAAGAGACTATCTTTATTCCATTGGATATTCTTTCTTGCTTTGTCAAAGATGAGTTGGCCATACATTTGTGGGTCCATTTCTGGGTTTCCTATTTTGTTCCATTGATCTGAGTGTCTGTTTTTGTGCCATATCACTGTTAACATTTTGATGTATTTCCTCTCTGCTTTTTTTTCCTGCATTTTTTTTTGCAATGAAGTAACTGTGCTTATATATGATTTTACATTTTACTTTATTGTGTAGCACATTGTCATCATAACGATAATAGATGATACATTCTGAGCAGCCATGATGTCCCAGGCCCTTTGCTAGAGGCTTTAAATGTCATGCCATGAAGCCAAAGAACACTCTTAGGAGATGGTATTATTATCCCTCTTTTTCTTTTTTTTTTTTTTTTTTTTTTTTTTTTTTTTTTTTTGAGAGAGAGAGAGGAAGAGAAAGAGAAAGCGAGAGAGAAGATCCCAAGCAGGCTCTGCACTATCAGCACAGCCCAACGTGGGACTTGAGCCCACAAACCATGAGATCATGACCTGATCTGAAATCAAGAGTTGTATGCTTAACCGACTGAGCACTCAGGTTCTCCAATTATTCCTCTTTTAATAAACAAGACAACTGAGGCTCAGAGAGGATCCAAACATCCACACATCTCTTGCCTCTCATAAGTCTGAGCCATGTCGCTGCACTGTTTCAGTAACGCTCATTTAATATCTGCATTGCTTCCCACGGGTCCCTGCCCTGTGCTGCACTCGCCTGCTTGCCCTATTTTAGACCTTTAGTTGCTGCTAATCTCATTTAGCTGATGTAAATATTGCTGCCAGAAGCCTCTCTAAATGTAACTTTTTACAAATCCAGGATTAATTTCTTAAGGTGGCTTTTCAGAAGTGGGTTTCCCAGTCAAGAGTTTGGACTTTTTATGGCTGTTAGTATTTTTGAATTGCTTCTCAGTGGGTTGCACAAATTTGTACACATTAGCCCTGCAACCAGAGATGCATGGCAATGCCAGTTTCACAGCATCCTCACCAGCACTGAGGGTTGATTTCTTTTTCAGTCTAAATGATGATAGGGGCACCTGGCCGGCTCAGTGGGTAGAGCATGAGACTCTTGATCTCAGGGTCATAAGTTTGAGCCCCATGTTGGGTGTAGAGCTTACTTTAAAAAAAATAGAACATGATAAATGGCCTGATAAGAAAATCTGTGATAAGTGGGTTGTTTTGTGGGTCTCTCATCATTAGAGAGGGTGAAATGTCTTTTACTTCTCACCACTGTGCTGGCACTTTCTGCCTCCTTGGCCTCCCCAGAACATCTCTACTGTCATGGTTCCTTGTCATCCTAGGGTCCAGGGACTCTCCCAGGGGGTCTGTAGATAGAATTCAGGGGGTTTTGGAACTTGTTTAGGAAAAAAAATACCTTTGTTTTTATAAAACTGTCACTGAAGAAGCACCCCTTCCATCCCATCATGAGTGCAGGCAACAAACCACAGTAGAGTTACCAGGAGCTGTGATAGCATTTATGCTCAGCAACACTTGGAAATTACGGTAGTTACTAGTCATGCTGCTAGAACTTGTGTTTGGATGTGTTAATAAACAAACACATTTATTACCACATCACATATTTGTTTATAAAGTATTTCGCTAATTGTATTTTAATATCGTTTTCCTTTGTAATCCTAGGTTTTCTTTAAATAAATACATTAAATTTTATTTTATTTTATTTTTGAAATGATCATGTTTTTTCAGTGTGTTTTTAAATAAATGTTTTTTAATGTTTATCCATTTTTTAGAGAGAGAGAGAGAGCATGCAAGCTGTAGAGGGGCAGAGGGAGAGGGAGACAGAGGATCCAAAGCTGACAGCACAGAGCCAGCTTTGGGGACTTGAACTCACAAAGTTGGATGCTTCACCAACTGAGCCACCCAGGCACCCATATTTTAATTTTTAAGTTTATGTATTTATTTTGAGAAAGACAGAGACAGTACAAGTAGGGGAGAGGCAGGGAGAGAGAGAGGGAGAGAGAGAGAATCCCATCCAGGCTGCCAGCCCATAGCCTGATGTAGGACTCAAAACTCATGAACCTCAAGATCATGACCTGAGCAGAAACCGAGAGTGGGATGCTCAACTGAATGAGCCACCCAGGTGCCCCAAATAAGTAAATTAAATTTTAAAGTGCTATTCTGAGAAGAGATCCATAGGCTTCACTTGACTACTTTCTGGTGGGGTCATAGCAAAAATAAAGTTTAAAACTCCTGTCCTACAAATCTTCATTATAGAATAATTCCAAATAAATTCATGGTACCACTCCAGGGAGAAGTCAATTTCTCTCCCCTTGAGTGTTCATTGGACTTAGTGATTTACTTCTAAGAGCCTCCACGGTTGAGAAATCTGCAGACACCTCCTTAACCCAGTGACCAAGGTCAACCTGACCAGTGAGAAGTCATGTTGATGTCGTGAATCTGTGATAAGAAGGGCTCTCCACCTCTGTGCCATTCTTCCCCGTCAAATCCATACCCCAGATCTAGCCACAAGCAAACATCAGACAACCCAGGTTCAGGGACATTCTCCAAAATATCTGATCAGTCCTCTTCAAGTGTCAAGGTCATGGGAACAATGAAAGACTGAAGAACAGCCACATACTAAAAAGTGTAAGGAGACAGACTAAATGCAACACACCCTTCTCAGCTGCTTCCACTGCTGAGGTGGAGAAGGTACAAGATGTTTCTGGAATGTCTCATGCCAACAAGCAATGAGGTCCTCAGAAACCTTGGGGTCATGTACAAAAGATACAGAACCCAGCTTGGATGGGTTTTCACTGAGTATGGGGACAAGGGACAATTTGAGCGTGAAGATAAATAATGAGAGTAACAATCCACTGGAAAAAAAATAGCAAACCGTTAGTTTACATTGATATAAATAAAGAATGACACAATTGAAAGTTCGTTTCACGTGGGATGTTTACAAATTTAAATACCTCCCCACATACTAAGCCCTCAATTAATGATATTTACTACAACAATGGACAAATGCTGATTAACTACAAAGGGGAAAAGAGGAACTTTACAGTGGAGAGGCTTGGCAGACATCACCTTAATTAAAGGATCAGAGTGGACATTGTCAGATGCGGGGAGTGGGGAGAGGAGGGGGTTGGAAATGAAGTGCTACCTTCCAGGATGCAGTGAGAAAAACCCATTACCACCTCTGTGATATCCCTATCAAAGAGGCATTGTCTGACGTTAATTGTGAGAAAATTTCAAACAAACCAAAATCAGGGGACATCTTACAAAAGAAATGGCCTGTGCCCTTTGAAAATATGAGGGTCGTGATAGACAATAAAGGATAGGTCTTCCGGATTGAAAAAGATCAGGGTCACAAAACTAAATGAGATGTGTACACACAAACATGGTTTTTCTTTTCCTTAAAGATAATCAGTGAAACCACTGGGGAAATTTGAATGAGGGCCTCAGATTAAATAATAGTGTTGTAGGGGCGCCTGGGTGGCTCAGTGGGTTGAGCGTCCAACTTCGGCTCAGGTCACGATCTCGTGGTCCGTGGGTTCAAGCCCCACAACGGGCTCTGTGCTGACAGCTCAGAGCCTGGAGCCTGTTACGGATTCTGTGTCTCCCTCTCTCTGACCCTCCCCCATTCATGCTCTGTCTCTCTCTCTGTCTCAAAAATAAATAAACGTTAAAAAAAAAATTAAAAAAAATAAGTAATAGTGTTGTATCAATGTTAATTTCTTGGTTTTGCCTGCGATTGTGCTTAGGTAGGGGAGGATATGACCTTGATGGTACAAGATGGTAAAATACTTGCAGATATTGGGACATCAGGTCAGAAACCAATATTTCAGTAAAAACAAAGTTCTTTGCACCTGTACTCACAACTTTTATGTAAGTTCATGATCATGACCGGGAGGAGTTGAGGCTACCTTTTTGTGGCCATTTTTTTTTTCAATCCAATAGAGTATTATGGCTGTATTTTTTTTTTTTTTAGTCTACCACAATGTCCAGAATAGAACTCTTGTTTTCCAACCCTAAATATACTTCTTCCTCTCTCCGAAAATGATACCAAACACCCACCTTCTTGCTTAAGGCAAAAGCTCTCTTTATTTCAAACCCTGTATCTCATCCACCAGGACGTCTTACCAAGTCCAGCTCCAAAGCGGGTCTTGAATCTGTTCATTTTCCATTGCTGGTCCTGCCCCCCCTCACTGAGCCACCCCTTCTGGGCAGCCGTGAAGGAGATGTTCATGGGGAGGTCTGTGGGAGCCCATCGCCTCTGCGTATTCCCCAGCCAGGTGGTGGTGGGTCTGAGGCTGGGGTTGGAAGGATGCTAATGGGCAGCTGAACTTGAGTGGAGAAGAGAGAAGATGTACTGGAACTCAGCGAGGCCCTTGGCATCTGGCCATCAGTGCCCATGACAGCACGACGTCCTTCAGAGAGTAATGGCATCACTTCTGCCTTCAAACGTCGCAAGAGCCTCTTCTTTGGGCCAAGTCTAGTTGGAACCATACAAAGAAGGGAGTTCTGGGAAACGCAGTCCCCAGTGTAACCAAGTTGACAGTGCACATTTCCACCATGCAATTCCCGTACTGCTCAGTCTGAAGTGGCCACTGTCGTACTCTATCACATCACAGAGCTGTTTTAATTCTCTGCTTTAGCTATCAGTCTCATCTGTTTCCTGGGGCCTTCCCTGCCACAGAGTTATCTCAGCACAGCTTGGATCTTGTCTGTCCTCAGCACATAGAACAGGGAGTGGCACATGGTGTGGAATAAATGTCCCCTCCCCATCACCTTGACTTTGACAATTCCTATTTTTGGATCCATTATTTATAATACCCTGCTTCCACGTGCTAATTTATTTTATTAAATAAGAATTAAAACATTCTTTTGAGTTTGAGTAAAGAAAAAAAAACCCTCCCCCCACCCCCACCCCCAACAAATAGACTTCAGTAAAGGGAAATGTATCGGGTCATGGAATGGACAAGTCCAAAGACTCTTTCAGGCACAGCTGAATCCAGGAGGCTCCAATACTGCTGAGATTTGTTCTGCTTCTTGTGTGCTGGTTTCGGGCTCAGGCAGTCTTTCCCCTCAGGGTGGCACCTGAAGATTTCCCTTGTCATGGTTCAGTGAGAATAGAACTGCTTTTTTACTGGTAGTTTCAATAACAGTCCTGTCCTGGGAGTAGAAGGGGAATCCCCCTCCCAAAATATTGAGGTGCCATTGAGAGCAGAGAGGAAGATTTGTTTGTTCACTGAAGCATTGTTGTGAGGATTAAGAGTGGAGGTTTTGAAGTTTCTGGCACATAGTAAGCCCTCGATTAATGACAGTTGCTACAACGATAATTAATATTGTCGTATAATTATCATTACTGCATGAAAGCATTTTCTACACTGCAGGGTACCAAACGAACGTTAGATATCATTATCTCTCTCGGAGCCGGGCAGTTCAGACAACCCAATTCAGGAGCGGAGGGGAGGAGGAGCTTTCCTTTCTCAGACCCCACGGAGACCTCAGCTTTCTGTCTGGGGGCAGCTGGGTCGGAGGGAAGGTGTGGTCCTCCTGTGGTTCTCAGGATGGCCACTTGGTGGCAGCTTTAGCCCATTTTGTGCTCTTCTCAGCCAGGTCCTCACTGGGCTAGCCTGCACACGTGGGCTTCCCCAGGAGCCTCAGGGTCCACACTCCTCCTCACACCTTCTGCCTGAGATGCTTCCTTGTGCTGGAGATGATGGTGGGGGGCGAGTCACATGTGGATAGATGCATACAGAGGATTTCAGTGGGGTTTCAGGGCTGTGGGATGGGGGCAGGGAGGCTTGGGTGAGTCTGGAGCGTGTCCACCAGAAGTCTGCAAAACTGGCAAGAGGCTGGGTGTGTATTGGGTGAACAGCCTGGGTGCGGGGCTCCAGGAGACGTGTGTCACGTTCTGGATGCCCATCATCTGTGGACCATCTTTGCTCTGTTGGAGGAAGTTCCAGCCTTCTGAGTCATGTGGAAGCCTGAGAACGGTATTCCCCAGGTTTCTTTGCAGCTACCTACGGGACACAGGTGAGACCCAGGCCCCTCCGACTAGACTCACAGAGGTGAGACTTCACTCTGGAGATGAGAGCAACCTGAGGAGAGAGGTTCTGCCCAGAAGCCCCTCCCTCCCTTTTTCTTTCTGGCAAAGATAATGACAGAGGTATTGGCTTTCTTTTGGAGATGAGGGTGAGGTGGGAAGGTGGTAGCAGTGAGAAGGTCAAGTGTCTGACCCATACATACGTGGGCACTGCTGGGGGAAAGTGGGCAGTGCTGGCTTTCTCCTCAGACCCGTTCACAGGACTGTTACAGGCTTTGCTTTTGGAAGCCTGGTCTAAATCCTTGTTCTCCAGGCGTCCTAAGACTGTGTTAAACCACCCAATATCTTTTTAGTAAAATCTTGTTCTGGTTTAATCCATCAGAATCGTAATCTGTTGCCTGCAGCAAAGAACCTTGACAAACGTAAGGACTAACCCTGTGTTTATCCCATGCCGAGTACGAGACCTCTTTTAAATTTCAAACAATTCCATGAGGTAGGAATTCTCATTTTATAGATGAGGCGAGCATACTTAGAGAGGTTAAGTACTTTGCCCATGGTCACACAGCTTGTATGTACCAGTGCCTCGAGTCCAGTGAAAGATATGTTGCTCTCTGGAGTTCGTGATCTTTCCAGTGTGCCCCAATAGGGACATTATCTGTACCCGCCCCCAACCTAACTCAGTGAAAGAAGCTTATTTGGTGCCCAATAAAGATTCAGCCTTAATAAATACCGAACAAGTGAGTAAATGAAAATGCCACAGTCTTTTGTTCTTGGATGGTGCTTGAGCTTGGATTGTCTCCTGGGGTGTGGGGGGCAGGCTCAGGTAAAATGGCAGGTGAAATTCATCTTATGAAGTCTCACCTCTCCCTTTAGAGCCCTTCCCCTCCTTGTGCCCCACGTCCCTGTTTGCTGCCCCTGCTCCAGCTTCTTGGTTCCATCTGGAACATAGTTAAATGCTTGTCTGTCCCCAGAAGGTGAATTCCAAAGATGACGATGGTCACATTCACAATTTGCTCCCTCTGTGGTCAGTGCTCCAGCCCCCGGTGGGTGCTCAGAGTCGTTGCTATTAAAGCATCTAGAATCTGAACAAAATCACCCATGCATTGATGCATCAGTGTCCCTGTCCCCATGCTGGAGGGGTGGCTGTCCACCTCTACTTAAAGACTCCACTGTCCACTTTTAGTGGCCCTAATGAGACAATAGTCTTCCTCATGTGTGTGTCCAGCCAGTTTCTCTGTAACACTGGGTCTAGTCAGGACCTCTGGAGCAATTCTTGGTAAGCCCACTCCCGTCCTTAGTTGACAACCCCTCAGACATGTGAAGGCAGCCGCTGGAAGTCTCCTGCATTCTGCCCCACGGTGCCCTCCCACTCTGTTCCCAGGGTTTTGTTCCCAAGTGAAGCACATCCCCCCCCCCCCCCCCCCCCCCCCCCCCCCATGCTTCTCTGCAGAAGTGGCTGCCAGTTCCTTCCCCCTCCAGCCCTGGACACGCCCCACTGGCCAGTGTTTCTTCTTGTGTGTGACCAGGGGTCTGAAACCTAAACTAGCCAGGGCAGGGCCGAGTGTCAGCTCACATGTCCCTCGCTGTGGATCCCTTATGACCAGGTTCAAATTCTGGCTCTGTTTTTTAATGGCTGAGTGACTTTGGGCAAGTTATGAAACCTCTCTGTGCTTTAGTCTTTTCATGTGTAAAATAGATGAAAATCTACCTCATAGATTATAAGGATAACAGAGGAAGTATTTGTTAAGTGCTTAGAATGGTGTCTGTCATAGTGCTATAAACTTGTTTTAAAAATAAATACAACTATTAATGTCAACATCAGAAGTATTTTTTAAGTAGAAAAAAGTAGTTTTATTTTATTTTATTTTTAAAATTTACATCCAAGTTAGTTAGCATATAGTACAACAATGATTCCAGGAGTAGATTCCTTAACGCCCCTTACTCATTTAGCCCATCCCCCCTCCTACAACCCTTCCAGTAACCCTCTGTTCTCCATAGTTAAGAGTCTCTTATGCTTTGTCTCCCTCCCTGTTTTATATTATTTTTGCTTCCCTTCCCTTGTGTTCATCTGTTCTGTCTTAAAGTCCTCATATGAGTGAAGTCATATGATAATTGTCTTTCTCTGACTGACAAATTTCGCTTCGCATAATACCCTCTAGTTCCATCCACGTAGTTGCAAACGGCAGGATCTCATTCTTTTTGATTGTCGAGTAATACTCCACTGCATATATATACCACATCTTCTTTTTTTTTTTTAGTCTTTACTCCAGAAACATGGCAAATGTCTGCATTTATTCAGATATTATTTTATTCTTTAATAAACATTTGTTTTTAGCATAGCCCTGTCAGTCTTTGAACATTTTCTTATTTTCTAGAACAGCAAGATATTCCAGCTCACTCTCCTGTTTCCCTGCCAAAGATCTATAATCAAGCATTTCATTAAGGACTCTAGTTCATTTCAGTGGGGAATAGTACTTAGACACAACTATCTGAGCACTAGGTGCCCTCTCATTGGAATTACTGTGGCTTTCCTGGTTGAAGGGAAGAAAGCTAATGGTAGAGGCATAGATCACCCAGGCTACATGTTCCTGGTTAGACCTACTTCCCTCTCAGACTGAATCTGTGCATGTTAATTTAATCCTCCTTAAACTGAATGTTAACTATCATTTCAAGGATTTTCAAAAGTTGCTCAACTTTACCTCCCCCCCCCCAAATCTGGTTATGTATATCAGTCAAAAGTTTTTCCAAAATCCCCAGAGGACTTCATTTTTGTGTTAGTGCTGGAACAGTTACATATTAAACATGTCCTAATAAATCAGTGCTAGTAAATATTTCCAGAGTGCTAATAATTTGAAAGTGGCATCTTTCAAATCTTTTAGGCAAAGATATCACTTTCTTTTAGACTCAAGAGCATTTTTATACCTTTATCAAATAAAGACACCCACTTATCCTCTACTTTTTATGTCCTTATACATCACATGTTTTGGAATTCCTTTTGATGTCCTTAAATTCTTGTTTTGTCTAATTTCTAATATATAAGTGACTTGCCACACTTAAGAATTCAGGTACATTCATTCCTCATGAGTCTTCGTATTATACTGTGATTGCCTCTACTTTGATGTAATATTTTTCCCTGAATATTTTAATATATTTTTTAATATGAAATTTATTGTCAACTTGGTTTCCATACAACACCCAGTGCTCATCCCAACAGGTACCCTCCTCAATGCCCATCACCCACCCCCCATCAACCTTCAGTTTATTCTCAGTTTTTAAGAGTCTCTTATGGTTTGCCTCCCTCGCTCTCTAACTTTTTTTTTCTTTCCTCTCCCCTATGGCCTTCTGTTAAGTTTCTCAGGATCCACATAAGAGTGAAAACATATGGTATCTGTCTTTCTCTGTAGGACTTATTTCACTTAGCATAACACTCTCCACTTCCACCCATGTTGCTACAAAGGGCCATATTTCATTCTTTCTCATTGCCAAGTAGTATTCCATCGTGTATATAAACCAAAATTTCTTTATCTATTCATCAGTTGATGGACATTTAGGGTCTTCCCATAACTTGGCTATTGTTGAAACTGCTGCTATAAACATTGGGGTATAAGTGCCCCTATGCATCGGCACTCCTGTATCCCTTGGGTAAATTCCTAGCAGTGCTACTGCTGGGTCATAGGGGAGATCGATTTTTAATTTTTTGAGGAACCTCCACACTGTTTTCCAGAGCAGCTGCACCAGTTTGCATTCCCACCAACAGTGCAAGAGGGTTCCCGTTTCTCCACATCCTCGCCAGCATCTATAGTCTCCTGATGTGTTCATTGTGGCCACTCTGACTGGCGTGAGGTGATATCTGAGTGTGGTTTTGATTTGCATTTCCCTGATGAGCAGCGATGTTGAGCATCTTTTCATGCGCCTGTTGGCCATCTGGATGTCTTCTTTTTTTTTTTTTTAATTTTTTTTAACGTTTATTTATTTTGAGACAGAGAGAGAGACAGAGCATGAACGGGGGAGGGTCAGAGAGAGGGAGACACAGAATCTGAAACAGGCTCCAGGCTCTGAGCTGTCAGCACAGAGCCCGACGTGGGGCTCGAACTCACGGACCGCGAAATCATGACCTGAGCCGAAGTAGGCCGCTTAACTGACTGAGCCACCCAGGCGCCCCCTGGATGTCTTCTTTAGAGAAGTGTCTATTCATGTCTTCTGCCCATTTCTTCACTGGGTTATTTGTTTTTCGGGTGTGGAGTTTGGTGAGCTCTTTATAGATTTTGGATACTACCCCTTTGTCTGATATGTCATTTGCAAATATCTTTTCCCATTCTGTCGGTTGCCTTTTAGTTTTGTTGATTGTTTCCTTTGCTGTGCAGAAGCTTTTTATCTTCATGAGGTCCCAATAGTTCATTTTTGCTTTTAATTCCCTTGCCTTTGGAGATGTGTCAAGTAACAAACTGCTGAGGCTGAGGTCAGGGAGGGTTTTTTCCTGCTTTCTCCTCCAGTGTTTTGATGGTTTCCTGTCTCACATTGAGGTCCTTCATCCATTTTGAGTTTATTTTTGTGAATGGTGTAAGAAAGCGATCTAGTTTCATTCTTCTGCATGTTGCTGTCCAGTTCTCCCAGCACCATTTGTTAAAGAGACTCTTTTTTCCATTGGATATTCTTCTTGCTTTGTCAAAGATTAGTTGGCCATACTTTTGTGGGTCCAATTCTGGAGCCTCTATTCTATTCCATTGGTCTATGTGTCTGTTTTTGTGCCAATACCATGCTGTCTTGATGATGACAGCTTTGTAGTAGAGGCTAAAGTCTGGGAATGTGATGCCTCCAGCTTTGGTCTTCTTCTTCAAAATTACTCTGGCTATTCGGGGCCTTTTGTGGTTCCATACAAATTTTAGGATTGCTTGTTCTAGCTTCAAGAAGAATGCTAGTGCAATTTTGATTGGGATTGCATTGAATGTGTAGATTGCTTTGGGTAGTATTGACATTTTGACAATATTTATTCTTCCAATCCATGAGCAGGGAATGTCTTTCCATTTCTTTATATCTTCTTCAATTACCTTCATAAGCTTTCTATAGTTTTCAGCATACAGATCTTTTACATCTTTGGTTAGATTTATTCCTAGGTATTTTATGCTTCTTGGTGCAGTTGTGAATGGGATCAGTTTCTTCGTCTTTCTGTTGCTTCGTTATTAGTGTATAAGAATGCAACTGATTTCTGTACATTGATTTTGTATCCTGCAACTTTGTTGAATTCATGTATCAGTTCTAGCAGACTTTTGGTGGAGTCTATTGGGTTTCCATACATGGGAGTCCATGTATATCGTGTTATCTGCCAAAAGTGAAAGCTTGACTTCATCTTTGCCAATTTTGATGCCTTTGATTTTCTTTTGTTGTCTGATTGCTGATGCTAGAACTTCCAATATTATGTTAAACAACAGTGGTGAGAGTGGACATCCCTGTCGTGTTCCTGATCTCAGGGGGAAAGTTCTCAGTTTTTCCCCATTGACTATGATATTAGCTGTGGGCTTTACATAAATGGATTTTATGATGTTTAAGTATGTTCCTTCTATCCCGACTTTCTTGAGGGTTTTTATTAAGAAAGAATGCTGAATTTTGTCAAATGCTTTTTCTGCATCGATTGACAGGATCATATGGTTCTTATCTCTTCTTTTATTAATGTGATGTATCACATTGATTGATTTGCAAATGTTGAACCAGCCCTGCAGCCCAGGAATGAATCCCACTTGATCATGGTGAATAATTCTTTTTATATGCTGTTAAATTCGATTTGCTAGTATCTTATTGAGAATTTTTGCATCCATATTCATTAGGGATTTTGGCCTGTAGTTCTCTTTTTTGCTGGGTCTCTGTCTGGTTTAGGAGTCAAAGTAATGCTGGCTTCATAGAATGAGTCTGGAAGTTTTCCTTCCCTCTCTATTTTTTGGAACAGCTTGAGAAGGATAGGTATTATCTCTCCTTTAAATGTCTGGTAGAATTCCCCAGAGAAGCCATCTGGTCCTGGACTCTTATTTGTTGGGAGGTTTTTGATAACTGATTCAATTTCTTCTCTGGTTATGGGTCTGTTCAAGTTTTCTATTTCTTCCTGTTTGATTTTTGGAAGTGTGCCAGCGCTTAGGAATTTGTCCATTTATTCCAGGTTGTCCAGTTTGTTGGCATATAATTTTTCATAGAATTCTCTGAAAATTGCTTGTATTTCTGAAGGATTGATTGGTTGTAATAATTCCATTTTCATTCATGATTTTATCTATTAGGGTCATCTCCCTTTTCTTTTTGAGAAGCCTGGCTAGAGGTTTATCAATTTTGTTTATGTTTTCAAAAAACCAACTCTTGGTTTCATTGATCTGCTCTACAGTTTTTTTAGGTTCTATATTGTTTATTCCTGCTCTGATCTTTATTATTTCTCTTCTTCTGCTAGGTTTGGGGTGTCTTTGCTGTTTGACTTCTATTTCCTTTAGGTGTGCTGTTAGATTTTATATATGGGATTTTTCTTATTTCTTGAGATAGGCCTGGATTGCAATGTATTTTCCTCTCAGGACTGCCTTCGCTGCATCCCAAAGCGTTTGGATTGTTGTATTTTCATTTTCATTTGTTTCTGTATATTTTTTAATTTCTTCTCTAATTGCCTGGTTGACGCATTCATTCTTTTGTAGGGTGTTCTTTAACCCCATGTGTTTGGAGGTTTTCCAGAGTTTTTCCTGTGGTTGATTTCAAGTTTTATAGCATTATGGTCTGACAGTGTGCATGGTATGATCTCAATTCTTTTATACTTGTGAAGTGCTGTTTTGTGACCCAGTATGTGATCTATCTTGGAGAATGTTCTGTGTGACTCAAGAAGAAATGTTGCTTTGGGATGCAGAGTTCTAAATATATCTGTCAAGTCCATTTGATCCAATGTATCATTCAGGGCCCTTGTTTCTTTATTGATCCTGTGTCTAGATGATCTATTCATTGTTGTAAGTGGAGTGCTAAAGTCCCCTGCAACTACCACATTCTTATCAATAAGGTTGCTTATGTTTGTGATTGTTTTATATATTTGGGGGCTCCCGTATTCAGCGCATAGACATTTATAATTGTTAGCTCTTCCTGATGGATAGACCCTGTAATTATTATATAATGCCCTTCTTCATCTCTTGTTACAGCCTTTAATTTAAAGTCTAGTTTGTCTGATACAAGTATGGCTACTCCAGCTTTCTTTTGACTTCCAGTAGCATGATAGATAGTTCTCCATCCCCTTACTTTCAATATGAAGGTTTCCTCAGGTCTAAAATGAGTCTCTTGTAGACAGCAAATAGGTGGGTCTTTTTTTTAAATCCATTCTGATACCCTATGTCTTTTGGTTGGAGCATTTAGTCCATTTACATTCAGTGTTATTCCTGAAAGATATGGGTTTAGAGTTATTGTGATATCTGTAGGTTTCATGCTTGTAGTGATGTCTCTGGTACTTTGTGGTCCTTGTAACATTTCACTTACAGAATCCCCCTTAGGATCTCTTGTAGGGCTGGTTTAGTGGTGATGAATTCCTTCAGTTTTTGTTTGTTTGGGAAGACCTTGATCTCTCCTTTTATTCTGAATGACAGACTTTTTGGATAAAGGATTCTCAGCTGCATATTTTTTCTGTTCATCACTCTGAAGATTTCCTTCCATTCCTTTCTGGCCTGCCAAGTTTCAGTAGATAGGTCTGCCACTAGTATTATGGGTTTCCCTTTATATGTTAGAGCCTGTTTATCCCTAACTGCTTTCAGAATTTTCCCTTTATCCTTGTATTTTGCCAGTTTCACTCTGATATGTTGTGCAGAAGATCGATTCAAGTTACATCTGAAGGGAGTTCTCTGTGCCTCTTGGATTTCAATGCCTTTTTCCTTCCCCAGATCAGGGGAGTTCTCAGCTATGATTTGTTCAAGTACACTTTCAGCCCCTTTCTCTTTCTTTTCTTCTGGAATTCCTATGATATGGATATTGTTCCATTTGATTGTATCACTTTGTTCTCTAATTCTCCCCTCATACTCCCGGATTTTTTTAATCTCTGTTTTTCTCAGCTTCCTCTTTTTCCATAGTTTTTACTTCTAATTCACCTATTCTCTCCTCTGCCTCTTCAATCCGTGCTATGGCCACCTCCATTTTATTTCGCACCTCATTTATAGCATATTTTAGCTCCTTATGACTGTTTCTTAGTCCCTTGATCTCTGCAGCAATAGATTCTCTGCTGTCCTCTGTGCTATTTTCAAGCCCAAGATTAATTTTATGACTATTATTCTAAATTTTTGTTCTGTTATATTGCTTAAATCATTTTTGATCAGTTCGTTAGCTGTCGCTACTTCCTGGAGTTTCTTTTGAGGAGAATTCTTCCATTTTGTCATTTTGGGTAGTCCCTGTGGTGGCTCCAAACTGCAGGGCACTTCCCCTCTGCTGTCGGGAGTAATTTGTCCTGGTGGGTGGGGTCGTAGTCAGACCTGATGTCTGACTCCAGCCCACCGCTGGGGCCACAGTCAGACTGGTGTGTACCTTATCTTTCCCTCTCCCAGGGGCAGGACTCACTGTGGAGTGGTGTGGCCCCTGTCTGGGCTACTTGCACACTGCCAGACTTGTGGTGTTGCTTGGATGGGATCTGGCATATTAGCTGGGGTGGATCTGCAAGGTGCACAGGGGCGGGAAGGGCAGGCTTAGCTCACTTTGCTGTCGGTGGTCCCCTGTAGGAGGGGCCCTGCAGCACCAGGAGGGAGGCAGACCCGTCAGAGGGATGGATCCACAGAAGCACAGCATTGGGTGTTTGCGCAGTGCAGGCAAGTTTGCTGATGGGAACTGGTTCCCTTTGGAATTTCGGCTGGGGGATGGAAGAGGGAAATGACACTTGCCAGCACCTTTGTTCCCTGGCCGAGCTGAGCTCTGTCTTCCTGGGCTCAACAACTCTGCTTCCCAGTGTCCTCTCTCCCTTCCTGCTCTCCAAGAGCAGAGCTGTTGACTTTTAACATTCCAGATGTTAAGTCCTGCTGGCTGTCAGAACTCATGGAGTTTGGCCCCTCCACTTTTGCAAGCCAGACTTTGGGGGCTCTGCCTTGCCCAGCGGGCTGCCCCTCCACTGCCTGGCTCCCTCCTGCCAGTCCGTGTAGCATGCACTGCCTCTCCACCCTTCCTACCCTCTTGCATAGGCCTCTTGTCTATGCTTGGCTCTGGAGAGTCCATTCTGCTAGTCTTCTGGTGGTTTTCTGGGTTATTTAGGCAGATGTGGTGGAATCTAAGTGATCAGCCGGACAAGGTGAGCCCAGCATCCTCCTACGCCTCCATCTTACCCTCTGAGTCCATACCACATGTTCTTTATCCATTCATCCATTGATGGACATTTGGGCTTTTTCCATACTTTGGCTGTTGTTGATAGTGCTGTTATAAACATTGGGGTGCATGTGCCCCTTCGAAACAGCACATCTATATCCCTTGGATAAACACCTAGTAGTGAAATTGCTGGGTCGTAGGGTAGTTCTATTTTCAATTTTCTGAGGAACCTCCATACTGTTTTCCAGAGTGGCTGCACCAGCTTGCATTGCCACCAGCAGTGCCGAAGAGATCCAGCTGCTGGTGGGAATGCAAGCTGGTGCAGCCACCTTGGGAAACAGTATGGAGGTTCCTCAAGAAGCTAAAAATAGAACTACCCTGCCATCCAGAAATTGCACTACTAGGCATTTATCCAAGGGATACAGGTGTGCTGTTTCAAAGGGACATATACATCCCAATGTTTAGAGCAGCACTATCAATAATAGCCAAAGTATGGAAAGAGCCCAAATGTCCGTTGATGGATGAATGAATAAAGAAAATGTGGTATATATAGATGATGGAGTATTACTTAGCAATTAAAAAGAATGAAACCTTGCCATTTGCAACTACATGGATGGAACTAGAGGGTATTATGCTAAGTGAAATCAGTCACAGAAAGACAAAAATCATATGGCTTCATTCATATGAGGACTTTAAGAGACAAAACAGGTGAACATAAGGGAAGGGAAACAAAAATAATGTAAAAACAGGGAGGGGGACAAAACAGAAGAGACTCATAAATATGGAGAATTAACTGAGGGTTACTGGAGGGGTTGTGGGAGGGGGGATGGGCTAAATGGGTAAGGGGCACTAAGGAATCTACTCCTGAAATCATTGTTGCAATCTACGCTAACTAATTTGGATGTAAATTACAAAAAAAAAAAAAAAAAAGAGAGAGAGATCCTCTTTCTCCACATCCTTGCCAACATCTCTTATTGCCTGAGTTGTTCATGTTAGCCATTCTGACAGGTGTCAGGTGGTATCTCATTGTGGTTTTGATTTGTATTTCCCTGATGATGAGTGATGTTGAGCATTTTTTCATGTGTCACTTGGCCATCTGGATGTCTTCTTTGCAGAAGTGTCTATTCATGTCTTTTGCCCACTTCTTCACTGGATTATTTGGTTTTTGGGTGTTGAGTTGGATAAATTCTTTATAGATTTTGTATACAAACCCTTTATTTGATATGTTGTTTGCAAATATCTTCTCCCATTCCGTTGGTTGCCTTTTAGTTTGGCTGATTGTTTCCTTTGCAGTGTAGAAGATTTTTATTTTGATGAGTTCCCAGTAGTTCATTTTTGCTTTTGTTTTCCTTGCCTCCAGAGACATGCTGAATAGGAAGTTGCTGTGGCCAAGGTCAAAGAGGTTGTAGCCTGCTTTCTCCTCTAGGATTTTGATGGCTTCCTGTCTTACATTTAGGTCTTTCATCCATTTTGAGTTTGTTTTTGTGTATGGTGTAAGAAAGTGGTCCAGGTTCATTCTTCTGCATGTTGCTGTCCCCTTTTCCCAGCACCACTTGCTGAAAAGACTGTCTTTATTCTATTGGATATTCCTTCCTGCTTTGTCAAAGATGAGTTGGCCATACATTTGTGGGCCCATTTCTGGGTTTCCTATTTTGTTCCATTGATCTGAGTGTCTGTTTTTGTGCCAGTACCATACTATCTTGATGATTACAGCTTTGTATTATGTCTCGAAGTCTGGGAGTGTGATGCCTCCAGCTTCAGTTTTCTTTTTCAAGATAGCTTTGGCTATTCAGGGCCTTTTCTGGTTTCATACAAGTTGTAGGATTGTTTGTTCTAGCTCTGTGAAGAATGCTGGTGTTATTTTGATAAGGACTGCATTGAATATGTAGATTTCTTTGGATAGTATTGACATTTTAACAATATTTCTTCTTCCTACCCAGGAGAATGGAATATTTTTCCTTTTTTTGTGTGTCTTCCTCAATTTCTTTCATAAGCTTTCCAAGTGTATAGATTTTTCACCTCTTTGTTAGATTTATTCCTAGGTATTTTATGGTTTTTGGTGCAGTTGTAAATGGGATTGACGTCTTGATATCTTTTTCTGTTGCTTCATTGTTGGTGTATAGGAATGAAACCGATTTCTGTGCATTGATTTTATATCCTGTCACTCTGCTGAATTCATGGATCAGTTCTAGCTGTGTTTTGGTGGAATCTTTTTGGTTCTCCATATAGAGTATCATGTTATCTGCGAAGAGTGAAAGTTTGACCTCCTCCTGGCCAATTTGGATGCCTTTTATTTCTTTGTGTTGTCAGATTGCTGAGACTCAGACTTCCAATACTATGTTGAATAACAGTGGTGGGGGTGGACATCCCTGTCTTATTCCTGACTTTAGAGGGAAGCTCTCAGTTTTTCCCCATTGAGGATGATATTAGTGTTGGGTCTTTCATATATGGCTTTTAATAATCTCAAGGTATGATCCTTCTTTCCCTACTTTATTAAGGGTTTTTATCAAGAAAGGGTGTTGTATTTTGTCAAACGCATTCTCTGCATCTGTTGAGAGAATCATGTGGTTCTTGTCCTTTCTTTAATTGATGTGATGAATCACATTGATTGTTTTGTGGATATTGAACCAGCCCTGCATCCCAGGTATGAATCCCACTTGGTCGTGGTGAATAATTTTTTTAATATATTGTTGGATCCAGTTGGCTAATACCTTGTTGAGGATTTTTGCATCCATGTTCCTCAGGGAAAGTGGGCCTATAGTTCCTTTTTAGTGGGGTCTTTGTCTGGTTTTGGAATCAAGGTAATGCTGGCTTCATTCAAAGAGTTTGGAAGTTTTCCTTTCCCTTTCTAATTTTTGGGACAGCTTCAAGAGAATAGGTGTTAACTCTTTCTTAAATGTTTGGTAGAATTCCGCTGGAAAGCCATCTGGCCCTGGACTCTTGTTTTTTGGGAGATTTTTTATTACTAATTCAATTTCTTTACTGGTTATGGGTCTGTTCAAATTTTCTATTTCTTTCTGTTTCAGTTTGGTAGTGTAGTGTATATGTTTCTAGGAATTCATCCATTTCTTCCAGGTTGCCCATTTTGTTGGCATATAATTGCCCATAATATTCTCTTATTGTTTTTATTTCTTCTGTGTTGGTTGTGATGTCTCCTCTTTCATTCTTCATTTTATTTATTTGGATCCTTTCCTTTTTCTTTTTGATCAAACTGGCTAGTGTTTTATCAATTTTGTTAATTCTTTCAAAGAACCAGCTTCTGGTTTCATTGATGTGTTCTACTGTTTTTGTTTTTTAGTTATGATAACATTTGATTTCTGCTCTAATCTTTATTATTTCCTGTCTAGTGCTGGTTTTGTGTTTTAGTTGCTGTTCTTTATCCAGCTCTCTAAGGTGTAAGGTTAGGTTGTGTATCGGAGACCTCTCTTCCTTCTATAGGAAGGCCTGGATTGCTATGTACTTCCCTCTTGTGACCACCTTTGCTGCGTCCCAGAGGTTTTGGGCTGTCATATTATCAATTTCATTGGCTTCCCTGTACTTTTAAATTTCCTCTTTAATTTCTTGGTTAGCCCATTCATTCTTTAGTAGGATGCTCTTTAGTCTCCAAGTATTTGTTACCTTTCCAAATTTTTTCTTGTGGTTGATTCGAGTTTCATAGCATTGTGGTCTGAAAATATGCATGGTATGATCTCAATCTTTTTGTGCTTGTTGAGGGCTGATTTGTGTCTCAGTATGTGATAAATTCTGGAGAATGTTTCATGTGCACTGGAGAAGAATGTATATTCCGTTGCTTTAGCATGAAAGGTTCTGAATACATGTGTTAAGTCCATCTGGTCCGGTGTGTCATTCAAAGCCATTGTTTCTTTGTTGATTTTATGATTAGATGATCTATGCATTGCTGTGAGTGGAGTGTTGAAGTCCCCTAATCATATGGTATTATTATCAATGAGTTTCTTTATGTTTGTGATTAATTGATTTTTACATTTGGGTGCTTTCACATTTGAAGCATAAAAGTTTATAATTGTTAGGTCTTCTCGGTGGATAGACCCCTTAATTATGATATAATGCCCTTCTTCATCTCATGTTACAGTCTTTATTTTAAAGTCTAGATTGTCTGGGATGCAGGGCTGGTTCAACATTCGCAAATCAATCAACGTGATACATCACATTAATAAAAGAAAAGATAAGAACCATATGATCCTGTCAATCGATGCAGAAAAGGCCTTTGACAAAATTCAGCACCTTTCTTAATAAAAACCCTTGAGAAAGTCGGGATAGAAGGAACATACTTAAACATCATAAAAGCCATTTATGAAAAGCCCACAGCTAACATCATCCTCAATGGGGAAAAACTGAGAGCTTTTTCCCTGAGATCAGGAACACGACAGGGATGCCCACTCTCACCGCTGTTGTTTAACATAGTGTTGGAAGTTCTAGCATCAGCAATCAGACAACAAAAGGAAATCAAAGGCATCAAAATTGGCAAAGATGAAGTCAAGCTTTCGCTTTTTGCAGATGACATGATATTATACATGGAAAATCCTATAGACTCCACCAAAAGTCTGCTAGAACTGATACACGAATTCAGCAAAGTTGCAGGATACAAAATCAATGTACAGAAATCAGTTGCATTCTTATACACTAACAATGAAGCAACAGAAAGACAAATAAAGAAACTGATCCCATTCACAATTGCACCAAGAAGCATAAAATACCTAGAAATAAATCTAACCAAAGAAGTAAAAGATCTGTATGCTGAAAACTATAGAAAGCTTATGAAGGTAATTGAAGAAGATATAAAGAAATGGAAAGACATTCCCTGCTCATGGATTGGAAGAATAAATATTGTCAAAATATCAATACTACCCAAAGCTATCTACACATTCAATGCAATCCCAATCAAAATTGCACCAGCATTCTTCTCGAAACTAGAACAAGCAATCCTAAAATTTGTATGGAACCACAAAAGGCCCTCAATAGCCAAAGTAATTTTGAAGAAGAAGACCAAAGCAGGAGGCATCACATTCCCAGACTTTAGCCTCTACTACAAAGCTGTCATCATCAAGACAGCATGGTATTGGCACAAAAACAGACACATAGACCAATGGAATAGAATAGAGGCTCCAGAATTGGACCCACAAAAGTATGGCCAACTAATCTTTGACAAAGCAGGAAAGAACATCCAATGGAAAAAAGATAGTCTCTTTAACAAATGGTGCTGGGAGAACTGGACAGCAACATGCAGAAGGTTGAAACTAGACCACTTTCTCACACCATTCACAAAATAAACTCAAAATGGATAAAGGACCTCAATGTGAGACAGGAAACCATCAAAACCCTAGAGGAGAAAGCAGGAAAAGACCTCTCTGACCTCAGCCATAGCAATCTCTTACTCGACACATCCCCAAAGGCAAGGGAATTAAAAGCAAAAATGAATTACTGGGACCTTATGAAGATAAAAAGCTTCTGCACAGCAAAGGAAACAACCAACAAAACTAAAAGGCAACCGAACGGAATGGGAAAACATATTTGCAAATGACATATCGGACAAAGGGCTAGTATCCAAAATCTATAAAGAGCTCACCAAACTCCACACCTGAAAAACAAATAACCGAGTGAAGAAATGGGCAGAAGACATGAATAGACACTTCTCTAAAGAAGACATCCGGATGGCCAACAGGCACATGAAAAGATGCTCAATGTCGCTTCTCATCAGGGAAATACAAATCAAAACCACACTCAGATATCACCTCACACCAGTCAGAGTGGCCAAAATGAACAAATCAGGAGACTATAGATGCTGGAGAGGATGTGGAGAAACGGGAACCCTCTTGCACTGTTGGTGGGAATGCAAATTGGTGCAGCCACTCTGGAAAACAGTGTGGAGGTTCCTCAAAAAATTAAAAATAGACCTACCCTATGACCCAGCAATAGCACTGCTAGGAATTTACCCAAGAGATACAGGAGTACTGATGCACAGGGGCACTTTTACCCCAATGTTTATAGCAGCACTCTCAACAATAGCCGAATTATGGAAAGAGCCTAAATGTCCATCAACTGATGAATGCATAAAGAAATTTTGGTTTATATACACAATGGAATACTACGTGGCAATGAGAAAGAATGAAATATGGCCCTTTGTAGCAACATGGATGGAACTGGAGAGTGTTATGCTAAGTGAAATAAGTCCTACAGAGAAAGACAGATACCATATGTTTTCACTCTTAGGTGGATCCTGAGAAACTTAACAGAAACCCATGGGGGAGAGGAAGGAAAAAAAAAAAGAGGTTAGAGTGGAAGGGAGCCAAAGCATAAGAGACTCTTAAAAACTGAGAACAAACAGGGTTGGTGGGGGGTGGGAGGGAGGGGGGGGTGATGGGTATTGAGGAGGGCACCTTTTGGGATGAGCACTGGGTGTTGAATGGAAACCAATTTGACAATAAATTTCATATATTGAAAAAAAAATAAAACGATTTATGTAGTGGAAAATAAAATAAAATAAAATAAAATTGATAACATCAATAAAAAAATAAAGTCTAGATTGTCTGATATAAGTATGGCTCCTCTGGCTTTCTTTTGGTGACCATTAGCATGATAGATGGTTCTCCATCCCCTTTCTTTCAATCTGAAGGTGTCTTTAGGTCTCAAGTGGGTCTCTTGTAAACAACATATTAGATGGATCTTGTTTTCTTACCCATTCTGTTACCCTATGTGTTTTGATTGGAGCATTTAGTCCATTGATGTTTAGAGTGAGTACTGAAAGATAAGAGTTTATTGCTATTATGTTGCTCGTAGAGTTGGAGTTTCTGGTGGTGTTCACTGGTCCTTTCTAGTCTTTGTAGCTTTTATTTATTTTTTATTTTTTTGTCTTATTTCCTCTCAGAGAGTCCTCCTTAAAATTTGTTGCAGGGCTGGTTTAGTGGTCATGAACTCCTTTAATTTTTGTTTTCCTGGGAAACTTTTAATCTCTCCTTCTCTTTTAAATGACAGCCTTGCTGGATAACGAATTCTTGGTTGCAGATTTTTCTGACTCAGGACATTGAATATATCCTGCCACTCCTTTCTGGCCTGCCAAGTTTCTGTGGATAGGTCTGCTGCAAACGTGATCTGTCTTCCCTTGTAGGTTAAGGACTTTTTTTTCCCTTGCTGCTTTCACGATTTTTTCTTTGCCTGAATATTTTGTGAATTTGACTATGATATGCCTTGTTGATGGTCAGTGTTTGTTGAATCTTATGGAAGTCCTCTGTGCTTCCTGGATTTTGATGTCTGTGTCTTTCCCCAGGTTAGGAAAGTTTTCTGCTATGATTTGCTCACATAACTCTTCTACCTCTTTTTCTCTCTCTTCATCTTCTAGGACCCCTATGATTCTGAAGTTCTTCCTTTTTAATGAGTCACTGGTTTCTCTTAAATCATGCCCTTTTGCCTCAGTCTCCCTTTTTTTCTGCTTCATTATTCTCCATAAGTTTGTCCTCTATATTGCTTTGTCTCTGCTCTGCCTCATCCATCCTGGCCACTGTGGCATCCATTTGAGATTGAAGCTCAGTTATAGCTTTTTTAATTTCATCCTGACTAGCTTTTACTTCTTTTATCTCCTCAGAGGAGGACTCTAATCCATTTTTGACCCCAGCTAGTATTCTTATAATTGTGATTCTGAATTCTGGTTCAGACATCTTGTTTGTATCAGTGTTGATTAAGTCTCTGGCTGTCGTTTCTTCCTGCTCTTTGTTTTGGGGTGAATTTCTTTGTTTCATCATTTTGAAGGAAGAAAAGGAATTAGTAATGTAAAAAGAAATTTTTAAGTAAAAAATTAAAAAGAACACACACACACACACACACACACACACACAATCAAATAAATGATGCTAGATCCTAGGTGTGTTTTGGTCTGGTTATTGAAAGGAGCTTGACAGAGTGGAGAAAAAAGGGAAGAAAAAAAAAAGGAAAAAAAATAAAAATGAGGGAAAAAAGGAAAACGTTTGAAAATATGCTAAAATGAATACAATGAAATAGAATAAAATTAAATGATGGAAATAAAATAGAATTTGAAAAATCTAAGATAAAGTATTAGTAGAAAAGTATATATATTAAAATTTTTTTAACGTTTATTCATTTTTGAGAGACACAGAGAGACAGAGCATGAGCGGGGAAGGGGCAGAGAGAGGGAGACACAGAATCTGAAACAGGTTCCAGGCTCTGAGCTGTCAGCACAGAGCCCGACGTGGGGCTCGAACTCACAAACTGCGAGATCCTGACCTGAGCCGAAGTCAGATGCTCAACCAACTGAGCCACCCAGGCGCCCCTAAAGAAAAAATGTTTTTAATAAAAATTGAAAAAAAATACATTTTTTCTTCCTGTATTCAAGAAAAAGAAAAGAAATAAAAAAAATTTTTGAACAGATGGACCGGAGAACAGACTGAAATATAGTTGAAATTATATTGTTTTCCCATAGAAGTCAAACTATGAAGCACTTTATAGTCCGTCAACTAAGCAGGCAGAGAGATTTGTGTTCCTGAAGAGCAAGATTGGCCCAGGAAGCTGGGGCAGGGGGGCGGGCGGTGGGAGTTGGTTGAGCTTAGTGTAATGTCTCTGCCCTCCACTAGATGGCGCTACTTAGTGTACTGGGGTTGATTGGTGTGGCGCTTGGAGATGTGTATGCGCATGCGCGGCGCGGTGAAACTGGTGTCAGCTGCTGCTCAGTCTCTATCCTCCGAACTCCATGCTCTCCTCCAGCAGATATCGCGCACCAGTCCTTTGTCTTCAATCCGTCCACTCCCCGCTTTTACACGGTCTGTGTCCAAGCTGTCAGGTAGCCAGACGGCACCTCCCTCCTGAGTTTTATCTCAGATGCAGCTGTGTTTCCCGACCGCTCACGTGTGCGGGACTGTGGCTTTGACCCGTTCTGCCCCTCTGCTGGAGGGTCTCACGGAGCCATGGTCGGGTGCCGGCCGCACCCAGGAACTTTCGCGGGACCATGCTGCTGCCAGTGCCCAGAGATTGCGGCTGGGTGCCAGCCCACCCCAGAAAAAGTTCCCGAGATCGTGTAGCAGCAGCGTTTCCGGGATTACGGAAAACCACAACACACACCTGGCACCAGGCTTCACCCTTAACGACCTCGTTCCAGCACCAGCGAATGTGGTGTTTCTCCCGGGTCCACTGGGACCTCTGCCTGTGGGGAGTCCTTCCAGCAGGGGAGCCGCCTCTCCCCATGTGTCCCAAAGACCCCCGGACTTCACTCTGCGCCTGTGGATTCGCCCTTCTCACCAGAGCACCACCAGGTATGGAGCTTCCGAGGTTCAGACTCTGTGCTCCTTGTTTATAGCATCTTAATGGAATTTAAATCTTCTCCTTTCTCCCTTTTTGGTTCAGTCCCTGCGGCTGTTTCCACTTTTTCACTTTCTCTCCAGCTGCTTTCGGGGGAAGGTGCTTTTCTCATACTATCTCAGCAAGGAAAAGTGGCTCCCTGCCCTCCGTGGCTTCTGTCTCCCCCAGTTCACCTCTCCGCGCCACGTACCTGCTGGGTTCTGCTGTTTAGGTTGTGCACATTGTTGTGTCAGTCCTCAAGTCAGTTTTCTAGGTGTGCAGGATGGTTTAGTGTTGGTCTGGCCGTATTTTATGGACGCGAGATGCAAAAAAACTTCCATGCTGTTCCACCATCTTCAACATCACAAGTATTTTTTAATGTCTATACTCACACTGAATTTATAGCCAATTTATAACTTGTAGCCTTTTTTTTCTTTTCATTTCCTTTTTTTTTTTAAATGCTCTCCTCTCAGCCTCCCACCTGTCAGTGTGCGCTCCAGTAACTGGTTTTCAGAGAGCATAGTTTACATCTGTCCCTCTTGTGGGGCATGATCTGGCCGCTCATCACCTCCGACGGCAGGGCTCGTTGGGATGCTCATTGGCCTTGGGTGTGTGCGGTGAAGTGTGCTGAGCCTCGGGAAGTGCCTTGTTGACATCCAGACACTCCGTGCGTCTGCAGTGCTTCCTGTCTGTGTGGTCCCGCAGAGCCTCCTGGGGGATCCAGGCTGGCTGGGTCCTGCCTGCGTGTCTCCAGGTGTGGGCTAAGGACCACCTACAGTGGAGCCCCGAGTCCCAGACCTACGGCCTCAGGATCCACAGGCTGGGTTCCAGAAGGTTCCATCCACAGAGTGTCCCTAGAGATGCAGAGGCCTGCAGTCAGGGGGCGACAGAAGAGCTTGGCCAAGCAGGACTGCTGCTCACTTCCCGGCCCAGGGTGCAGGGTGGGCTGGCGGCTGCCCGGAGAGGCCTTCTCCTGGGCTGCAGACCCGCTGTCTTTCTTCCCTCAGCAGGAGTGTGGCAGGACTTGCAGGCTGGGTCCTGGGCTCCAAATACGTGTTCCCTGGCAGAGTTTCATCCTGTCAGAGAGATCTTTGCGCTTTTGTTCCTCATGCTGACCGCCACATTTCCAGCAGGCTGTTGATGGCCATCGCGGTGGAAAGCACCCTAAACGGACAGTCTCTTGTGGGTCATCTTGTTCTGAGCTGGACTTCATAGCCGAGTGCCTGGGCTTGCCTGCTCAGGAAGACACAGCATAGTACTGTCCCCTGGAAAGGCAAACTCCTGCCAGCGAGACCTGGGGACCAGCAGATCCTTTACAGATCACACTGCCCTGTTCTCCTGCCTCTTGTCTGCTCTTCCCTGCCTCCCAACCCATAGATTTGCCCCCTTAGAGAAAACTCCGAGGAAGGAGTTTCCCTGGTTTTGCTGGGTCAGCCTTGTCCATCAGAAAACTGAGAGTTTTGAGTAATAGACACAGGGTAGTATGTCTCTGCCTTTCAGGGTCCCCTAACCCACGTCGTCCCTGCCTGACTCCATCACGCAGGTGCTACTCACTCGCCAGACACAGTCACCAGCCTGGAGGGAGGAGAGGGGCATGGTGACCCATGATTATGGGGTATGGCAGGCAGCAGCTCAGGGTCCCGAGCAGGTAGACCCTCTCCAGCCACATGTAAACCCTGCAACTAAATTGTGTTTGTGAAACTCTGTTCAAGCCACCATAAGCTGTGTGTTCACTTCCAAAGAGTAGGTAAAAAGTGTTGAACAATTTCAGGCACTGCGGGGAAATGAAATATGGTTTGTGTAAGTTCTGGGGCGTAGGGGAGGAGACACATGTCTTTAGTAATAGTGGATTAGGGCTGGAGCAGAGGAGGATTTGGAGGCGTGCTAACAATGAGGCTGGAACAGTAAGCAAGGGGTGGGGCAGTGGCCAAGACGGGTGTTGTTAGGACTTTGTGTTTTATCCTCAGGGTGGTTGGGAGCTCGTAAAGATCTTTTGGGGAAGGTGGGAGAAAGAAGTGGTTGGTATGATGAAATTCGCTGTCCGCACAACTCATTCTGTGCCGAGTGAGGCCAATGGGTTGGAGGCTACCAGGTAAAATCCGACGAGACCTCCTTCATGATCTAGCTGCTGCCACCCAAGCTCAGCCTATGTGATGGGAGTTACTGGGGTGATTTCTGTAAGAGATTTATAAGGCCATGTTGGGAGCGACTCTCATCGCCCAGAGGCAACCTACCCTGCCTGCCCTAAGCACCGGGGCTGAGGCTGGGGCTCTCATTGCACGAGGCAGTCCTCATGGGTGACCTTGCTGTGGAGGGTTTCTGAAAGCCACGTGGGAGGCAGTGGCCATGGAGGACTTTCACCGGAATGGCAGCGAGCATACAAACACCAGGGTGGCAAGGGGTCCTGGTCATCTTTTTGGTAGCTACAAGTCAACATCTATTCTCTAGACTCCTGAGCAGGAACCCTGTGTGCCAGCCAGTGGGACAGGTGGAGGCGAATTCTGTTAGGGGAATAAGAAGACAAGGCTCATGTAGAAAGAACATGGAGTGTCACTGTCTGTCTCCCTCTTTTCCCCTGAGGTGAGGCTGCAAATGGCACAGTGGGATTTTCCCATGATTCTCCTTGACAGGGAGCTGCCTGTGAATTTTCTTTTCGGGTTCCTTGCTTGGTTCTTTCCTCTTCTTAATCCATGTTCATTTCCTTGGTGATTTCCCCAAGTGCCAGAGATTTGAATACGAGTTCCATGCTGACAGCTCCTAAATGTGTCTGCAGACCAGACCCCCCTTGAACTTTGGCCCGCGCATCATCTCCACTAGGGCGTTCACAGGCATTTCAGACTCCAAGTGTTCAGAACCAAACTCTGCATCCTCCAGATCTGCTTCTCCTTCACTCTTTTTGGAAGGTGAATGACAGCTCCATCCTTCTAATTGTTTAGCCCCCAAATCTGGAAGCTGCCTTTGATGCCTTCTTCAAACCCCACCTCTGATCCATTACCCAATCTTGCTAGCTTCACCTTTGGGAGATAACTGGAATTGGGCTATTCACTCTCCACTGGAACCAACTTGGTCCCAAGCACACTGTCTTGTCCCATCTAGATTATTGCCTCCTAATTGGTATCCTCACCTCCTCTCTTGCCCTCCTGTGATGTCTCCACCCAGCAGCCAGAAT
Organism: Panthera pardus; assembly: GCF_024362965.1. NCBI lineage: Eukaryota > Metazoa > Chordata > Mammalia > Carnivora > Felidae > Panthera > Panthera pardus. The sequence goes on from NW_026526677.1 coordinate 103,810,347, forward strand.
GATCTTGTCAAAAATCAAGTCACGTCAGGCTTCTGCTCAAAACATCCCTCTGGCTTTCTATGTCGCTTGAAGAAAAAAGCTACAATTCTAACAGTCATCTACAGACCCCTATGTGATCTGTCCAGCTCATGGGTGCCGATGTCCCACCCCATCCCTTGCTCTCTGCTTCAGCCACAATGGCCTTCTTGCTCTTCCCCAAACACACTGAGCAGCCCCCACCCCAGGATCTTTGCACTTGCTACCCCCTCTGCCTGAGGTATCTTTGTTCAGATATTCACGTGGTTTAGTTTCTCACTTCTTCCAGGTCACTGCTCAAATGTCACCTTTTCAGAGAGCACTCTGACCTCCTCCTCACCTGGATTTATTGTTATCTGTGGCACTCACCACTCAGTGTTGAGCCACGATAGCCTAAATCATGCTGTGGTAACAGATCTGAAGGTTAAGTGGCTGACAGCACAAAGAGCTGTCCAGCGGTATGTTGGAGCCAGCCTTTACTGCTTTGAGAGAATCGTTCTATTTTCAGGAAATTTATGAGCCAGTTGTTAGTAAAAGTTAAATTGCATAAACCTACAATCAGCAAAATTATCTTTAAAATGAAGGCAATATATACTCAAAATGTACCGCTTCTCAATTATTTTACTACCTTTTTACTATTATGAATGTATGTTGATAGTTTATTGTTATTACTACGTATTATTATTTTCTCTGTGCTTGTGCTTATTTTTTGGTAGAGATAAGCTGTATGATGCTGTGCTACCGTGCTTTACTACTAACTCCTCGTTCAGTGCTGACATGTTGAAATCAGCCATGTAGGGAATATTTACATACCAGTAGAAACAGTAAATGCTACAAATAGGGTTTGCTTGAGTTTTGGTGTTTGTCTAGACTTGAGAGCGATGGGGCAAATATTTATGATGTGGATTCAACTTACTGTGCTGTGTCTGGGGGCGCCTGGGTGGCTCAGTCAGTTAAGCATCCGACTTCGGCTCAGGTCATCATCTCCAGGTCTGTGAGTTCGAGCCCCGCGCACATGTGCTGACAGCTCAGAGCCTGGAGCCTGCTTCAGATTCTGTGTCTCCCTCTCTCCCTGCCCCTCCCCAGTTCATGCTCTGTCTCTCTCTGTCTCAAAGATAAATAAACATTAAAAAAAATTAAAAACAAAAACAAATGTGCCGTGTCTGCAGCCGTTCCACTGGGGCTGGCATGAAACATGGAGGCCATATCCTGGTATTCAAAACTTCTGCCCAGTTCGGCAGTGGTCCCTCACACCACTGATGAGCAAGCGAAGTTCCCACACACTGATCTTCATTGCTTCGCTTCCATCTTATCTGTTAACACAAGCGAATCAGCCAGTGTTCTTGTTGGAACGACACTCACTCACTCACTAATCGTAATCATAGGTTGATTCTAGAAAAGAGTTCAGCAAAAATGTACCAAAGCATTCCGCACCATATGGATACATGGAATTTCAGTATAGAGTGTGGTATATGATTTGTAAATTGCATTCTTTGTCTCAGTAAAGTGTGTAACAAGCACACACAACATGTGTATACCTCCCTCCTCCTCCCTCTTGGAGGGCTGGTTATTAAACGTGCAGCAGATAACCACTGGGGTTTTCCCTCATGCATGCTCCATGAGTTCACATCCCTCATCTTGGGCCTAGGTGAAGGCACTTGTACCACCTGCAGCGTGGCTGGCCGTGGCGGCCGTAGTAAGATGCACACCCGCTATCAAGGCTCTGCCTAGAAGTCATAGTCCGTTGACCGAAGCAAGTACATGGCCGTGCCCACTTCATGAGACCAGAGGCATACCATCCTGTCCTATCATGGACCTGGAAGGAGGGAGAGGAGAGCTGGAGTATTGGTGACGAGCCCTAATGACCCTACCACGTGTCAGGCACTTTTGTGCTTATTGTCTGACCCACCTCACACGTAAACTAACATTCTGCAAGAATGTTTTGTTCACTGCTGTATCTGGAGTATCTTGGAGACATTCAGTGAATACTGAGTGAATCTGGGAGGAGGCTAGCCTGAAGGAGGGGAGAAGGCGGTGAAAGCAAGCCCTCATGGACCATTAGAGAGAAGGTCATCATTTCATGAGGTCAGTTTTTATCACTCCTTACCTTACCATATGCCGCTGGCAGTTGGTGGCACAGGAAATCACATGAATTACGTGGTTCTGGGTCATTAGAATGAGCTCTAGGGCCAGTGAAGGGACAATGCCTGGGAACGGATGCAGACACCGCCCCAGAGCAAGACACCTCCCCAGGCTAGGGCTAGGGAGGGGCACGTAGGACACAAACGAAGGAGGCGCCTCAGACCCATGCAGGTGCAGGAATGGCCTTGAGAGAGGGCCTCTTTATATCTTGCTCCCTAGAAGACTCACTCACCTGCCTCCCCCTGGGGCCTGCTCCTCTCCAGGAACTTGCAGTTCCACAGTTTAATAGGTAATTCCAACTCTTGGCTCTTCCCAACACCGCTGGACAGCAGCATATACAAGAGAATTCTGAGTCTGGTGAAGTTTGCTTTACTCTGTCTAGCTCAGAGACTTTAATAAATTCCAAGGGCTGAGAGGTATGGCAAAGCGAGGCTCTAAGTGCTGAGAAGTATGGTAAACTAAGAAGGCGAAGCATCGTGTATTCTGGAATAAGCCTCAGGCGCCGACCTCCATGTTGAAACCTTGGAGCTCAGGTATAGATGGTTATTCCAGTTGGGTTTGATGCTATCCCACATCTGGGATGCCACCAGCACTATCCCCATTTGTTGAGTACCTACTATGTGCCAAGACAGTCCTACACTCTGTTTTCATATACACGGCTTCACTCATTAGCCAGGACCTCAGCTCAGTTAGCTTGGTATCTCCTGTTTGTCAAAAGAAGAAACTGAGTCTTGAGGAGATTAAGGAATTATTCCAAGGTCAACAAGGAAGTGGCAGAACCAGGATTTGAATGAAATCTGTCCGAATCTGATGGCTGGCCATTCTCATAACTGGGATTCCTCTATCAAACTGAGAGAAAACATTGTAAACCATCATCCGGGCAACGTGAACTCAAGCCACTGAGTTTAACTGACCTTGAACTCAACTGAATGTGAACTCAAGACACTGAGCTGACTGACCTTGTTCACAAGGTCAAAAGAAATACCCCTGGCATTTCCCCATATGATTCACCTGATAGACTCTCACTGAATCGAAATAAATCCCAGTTTGACCACGAACAGCTTTTTTTTTTTCTTTCAATTTTTATTGAACACAAGTATTCTGACAGAATGCAAAGTCAAAATTCTCAGTTAGTACTCAGTATTTACACCAGTGAGAATGGAAACAAAGGTGGTATTGATGTTTTCACTTGGTAAAAAGTTTATAACAAGAGAGAAGGCCCCCGAAGTAGGGAATGCTGGGTAGGGATGTTAATGGAGGTCTGAAAACCACCATCCAGACAGACAGCCTCGAGTGAAAACCTGGGACTTGGAAGGGCTCCATAGAAAAGTGTGAAAATACAGTCCCACTTCAGAAGCTGCACTATGTACACTACGGCCCTCCAGGATTCAGAGACCCTGTGCGTGGCACGTGGAAACCCCTCCAGAAGAACTTGGCCATGCCGCTATTTATGTGAATACATATGTATGGCACATACACATATAGACACATAGACATTGGAAACTGGTAGAGTTGATCCCGCCTTCAAAAAATTAAAAAAGGAAAACTATAAGCTTTTATCTCTTAACATAAAAGATAGAACATCTTGAAAATAAAGTGACTCCCTCTTTGATTTTAGAGAAAGCATTGCTCTGGGTTTTTTTTTGTTTGTTTGTTTGTCTGTTTTTGCTTTTTTTAAAATTTTTAGAATTTTTTTTTTTTTTAAAGAAAAAGGAAAGCTCATGCATGCAGAGAGAAATCTATGTATAATGAAAGAGAGGCAGACCAAAAGGTGGGCAGTCTTGGGTGCCAGCTGACGGCGGAGCCAGGGTTCTGGGTGGGTGAGGGGTGTCAGCTGCCCCCGGGCCAGGTTACTTGAGGGTCGACTATACCTCTTTCTCTTCCTAACCATCAGAACCAAAGTCAGTGTGCCTGATCACAACCACTTGGCGTGAAATGCACAGTCTCGGTGAGGTATAGCACGGGCTTGGCCTAGGTGGTCAACGCCAGGAACATCAGAAGATGAGCCACTGATTCCATGGACAGCCCGGCGGTGGGATTCCTAGCCTGCTGCTCCTTGCTGGGCCCTCCCCGTCTTGGGCACCCAGGAGCCCCCATTCTGCTATGTGCTCAGAGAACTGTCTGCACGTTACTCATGCCTGAGGGCCCGTGCATTTGAACCACAGACTTGTGCAAGCCCTACAATCAAAGGGGCCGGGGCTGGGTGCATGGGGTCCTCCGTTTCCATCCCCAGGAGCTGAGAAAATGCAAAATAACCCCACATTTAGCAAATGACAAGACCATTATTTTTTCACAGTTTGAAATTATAATCTTCGCATATCGTCACTGATCAGACCGCAGAAGTGTCAGGACACTGGGGAGTGTGGCCCGGAGAACAGACTCAGGAGAGGTCTCGCCACCCTAACCTCTTGCGGTTTTGTACCGTGGGACAGGAGCGCATGCCGGGGCGCCGATTTCCGCGTATTCGCGCCCTCTTCATCATCAAAATCACGCTTACTTCATTTTCTTTGTTTAAAGGCTTCAATTCCTTTTAAGAGTTATTCTTGTTTCCTGAATATTTTTTTCTGAACTATCTGCTATACCTTCCACAACCAAACTATGTTGAAGTTTTATTTCAATACTATGACAAAAACACGTTTCACACTAAAATAGTCACGCATCCACAGTGCACAAGCTTGCAGTTCTAAAGTAGAATGAGGAAAAAAAAAAAAAGCAAAATTTCTATACAAAGGGCTGGCTTTTCCCTTCTCCCCCCTCCCATCCCCCTTAAAGTTTCTGTATTTTTTTTTCCCCACTTGGTTTCCGATCCAGGAAAGTTGTGTTATGACTCCAGACAGCAGTTGGCTTTTTTTTTTTCTTTTGTTTCTATAAATGCTGCCTAAGTGAACAGAAGGCCGATGTTACTTTACTTCAACAGATTTCCAAAAAAAGACACTAATTCCCTGAAGCACACATGCTCTTCCGCTCAAATCTAGATTCTGGGCTCAAAAGGAAATTGTATGTATATATTTTATTTGGCTTTCTACAAAAAGGGGATGTTTGGGGTAAAAATGTGTGTTCACCAAGACCAGCCCCAACTATACAATCTTCTCTGCTTCATTCAACAAAGCCTAAGGAGTCCTTCAAAAGGAAGGGGATGCAGATGCCTAGGGGGGGCAGACTCTTTTTCACAGATACAGGCAGGTGGTGGCTAATCAGAAAGTGGTCTAACCCCCAAGGAAATACAAAAAGAATTGAAGGGCCAAAAAAAAAAAAATAGCAAAACCACTCCAGAACAAGATGGATTTTCACCTGAGTTGCACACAGGCAAAAATTTCAAATCAGAATGGGGGGGGTGGGGGTGGGGGTGGGGGAGGAGAGCCACTGTAAACAATCATAGTTTGTAAAGTTGTCCTGTGCGAAAACAAGCCTGTGATGACTCTACCCGCCTCTAGGCAGTATTTGTAACTTAAAAAAAAAAAAAAAAAAAAAAAAAAAAAAGGCAGCTATTTTACATGGACATTTAAACACAACCAAAGTCAAACAGTTGTCAACTTGTAAACACTGGAAAACAAAGATGGCAGAAAGAAAAAAAAAAGAGAGAGAGAAAAGGAAGGAGAAAGAAATTCGAATATTGCAAACTGAGATCTGCCCCCAGAAGCTGCAATTTGGCCTTCTTCCTACAAAACGAGAGTCTACGTGGGGATTGAATTCAGCTAGAAAGGGTGACACACTTTGCATACTGAACAAATACAAAGTGAACAGAAATTATAACTTATTTATGGGGTTTTACAGAGTTCAAACTCGACTCAAAGTATAAAAATAAACTTGGACTTTGTTCATTCGTTAGTCTTAGTGCCTGGAAGCACTTCTCTGAAACTGGTCTGTGCCAATTGGGCAACACGAAGTGCGGTCTTCCTGAACCTAGATTTTTTTTTTCTTTCTGAGCTTCCTAGATTCTTAATTTGGGGTCCTTTTGTTTGGTTTTTAAATGGTTTCAGGGAACGGAGTGTCCTAGTTTGGCTGTGGGTTTAACCTTTTTGTCTCATTTTCTTACAAGTGAGTGCGCAGCAAAGGAACCCTTTCTATAAACCTACAAAAAGGAGATCCCCTGTTTATCTGTTTACTTTTTTTTTTTTAAAGGCAAAAGACACTAGAGGAATGAGGTGTGTGTGTGTGTGTGTGTGTGCGTGTGTGTGTCTGTGTGTGATATTGGAAATGCTCTGGTGAAACTATGGTGTCACTTTTTACTTTGATCTGCTCATTTCTTGTCACCCATCATGCTTTGCTCTCGTTCTCCTTTGTCTGTGTGGCGTCATTGGGGACCGTCTTGACTTCGGCTGGCGCTGGTTTCGTTTCTGTCTCCTGGCTCTCCGACTTTGCTTCTGCGGGGCCCTTCCTGCAGAGAATTGGGAAAACAGCAGTGAGAACACAATCTACAGTAACTCACCCTTCAGCCAGTCCCTCGGGAGGGGCTCCCGCTTAGAGCAATGGTCTCCATCCTTGGCTGCACGCTGGAATCACCTGGGAGCTCTAAAAATCACTGGTGCCTGGGCTCTACCCCCAGAAATCCTGATTTAATTGGTCTGGGCATGATGACTTTTAAAAGCACCCAAGTGACTCTAAAACGAAGCCAAAGTTGAGAGCCACTGAATCTGAGGAATGAGACCTTTTCTGTTCCAGCCCTAATCCAATGCCAGGGGCCCAGGGTCCTTACCTGGGGTGGTGGAAGGGGGCAGCAGATGTGGCCTTTTCCTCACCCTGATCGGTATAATTGGTATAATTAGTCAGACTGGTATAAGTGGGGCATGCTGGGCTGGTTCCCCAGTACTGACTCCAGGGGCCCCTCTGCAAACTGCCTTGCTCTTGCCTGTCTTTGCTCCCACCACACCCTGTGCTCTGTGTTTCCTGGTGATGCCTCAGTGCCTAACCCTCAGTGCCTAACCCTCAGTGCCTGGCCAGGGTGAGAAAATTTTGTGACCGAGGCAGCTTTTTGTGGCATGAAAGGCTAGACTGGGATGTCACGCTACACATGGGGACAAGGGGAGTAGGGGGGTTAGCGGGTGCTGAGTGGGCGGGATAGAGGAGTCCTACTTCCTGGGGTTCAGGGCTCCTGGGTGCAGTCCTATTTCAGCTCTTGGTGGCAGCATACTGCTCATGTGGGGGCAGCCACAGGAGCCTCTGTAAAAACCTAGGTCTCGCTCTGCCTTATTCAGTCTCAGGAGTGAAAGTCTGATCTAAGGATGCACTGGGGCAAGCAGGCTTAGACCCCAGTTCCAACTGCATTTTGGCATCATATTTAAGAAAGCTGCTAAGTTTAAGGACTTGCCCTTGAACTTGGAGACCCAACAGTCATTCGGTGCTTGTGAGCTCTCACTGTTCCCAGACATTCCAGGTCAGAAGAAGCAAGAGTAGGTGGTGGGGGTAGGAGGTGAGGGGGTGGGGTATCTGGGGCCGGAGTGGGACAGGGCCCTCTGGACCACATCCTCTCCCCGCATGGGCCTTGGGGTCTGCCTCTTTTCTTCCTGCGTAACAGTGCTGTTCTGGTGGGGACTCAGCCTGGACCCTGGATAACACACTGTCTGTGGGCCCCAGGGTGGCCAATAAGGGCACCTTGGCCTCCTTAGCTTGCTTCCCAAGCTACGCTCATCAGGGGCCCGACTGTGAGGCTCCCCCCTGCCCCCCCCCCCCCCAGGGAAAACAGAAGTGGCTGCTAGGATGATAAGGAGAAGACGTAATTAACATGGCCTAATTAGTGAGCAGGCGGCTGCCTGCCCCCCTTCTGTCCCCTCCTCATCCCAGCCCCCTGGTTGACAGTCGCCTCAGAGAAGCCCTGGAACAGGCTGAAGACACATCTAACAAAGAGGACACAGCACAGCACAGACAGACGCACACCACCACGGGACATAACCCGACGACAGCAGACAAAGAGAGGCCGTACTCGGTCTTTGCTGGTGCAGGCGAAACAGAGCTGTCTGCAGTGGAAGGGGCAAGCTCAGGGGCTTGTCCACTGGCCCCAGCGGTGGGAGCAGGAGAGCCCAGGGCTGCAAAAACATCCTTTGCAAGGTCAATATCTGGGGTCTTGAAGTTCCCTTCGTCCATTTTAAAGTCCTCGCCCTGGGCAGGGTTTGTGGCGCTGACGGAGGCAGCCTCGCTCTTCGGGCTAGTGAGGCCCGTGGCTGCTGCCTCGGTCGGGCTCTTCACGGCGCCGGGCTGGGTGGGCTCGGGGTCCGGGCCTTTGGTGCTGGGAGCCTCCTGCTTGGCCTGCGGGGCTGCCGTGGCAGGGGCGGCCGCTGCTGCCGCTAGGGGACTGGTTGCCCCGGCCGCGGTGGGGCTCGGCTTGCTCGCGGGAGGGGCCTTGGAGGCCTCCCCCGCGCTGGCAGGGGCGCTGGGGCTGAGCACAGCCCCCTGGTGAGCCAGGACACTAGAAGACAAACTGCCGGCAGCAGGGGCTGAGGCCGGGGTGTCGCTCAGGTCAACGAGGGGGGCAACCTTGGGGGCCGAAGCTGGGGGAGGGGAGGAGGCAGTGGCGCCGGGCCCCTTGGAAGGGGTGGCCTGGCCAGTGGGCACAGAGTTTGAGTCAGGCGTGGCCGTGGCCGGGGGGGCAATACTGGAGGTCAGGGTGGTGGTCTCACTGGTGGGGCTGTTCTGAGCAGTGGCAAAGGTTTCGGTGATAGTGTCAGAGTTAGCGGTGACGGTGGTGACAGAAGGCAGCATGTCCTCGACAGTGGCTGTGGTGTCGGCCGGCAGCCTGTGGGGAGGACAGGAAGTAGAAGAGAATAGACAATGAAGCTGGGACGAGACAGAGAAGCGGGCGTGGGGAAGGGGGGACGCAGCCAAGGAGGGGGTCGTGGGCAGGGCATGCAGTGACGCACAGGCACGGACACAGGCCCACAGAGAAACGAGGACAGCAAGAGGAAGCACACGCCCAGGCGGGCAGAAGAGGAGACAGGAGACACAGACCTGCTGGCCCTTCCTCCCTGCTGACGCCCCTCCAGCTCTCTACGCTGCGCTGCCTCTCCCTGCAGCCCTGTCTGACCCCTGCCTGCACCCCAACTCCAGGAGAGGCGAGCCTCAGTTCGCCGTCCGCCACTGCTGGCGTCAAGGACCCCGAGGAATGGGCCCTGCTGTCCTAGGGGCTCCACGGGAACTGATGGGGAAGGTCGGGAATATGGCAGACAAAGAGTGCTCCCAAGGCCCCTAGCAGTCGCGGGTTGTCCAGCCAGAGATTTAAATTAAATCCTCGCTAAACTCCACTCCCTTCAAAGCCCCAGCACTCACGACAGCCAGCCTTCATGACCGCCTCGGCCAGACGCGGTTTCTGACTGAGGGTCCCCCAGGCTTCTGAGAACAGAAGGGTCAGGGAGCTCTACGCGCCCCCACCTCCTCTCATCCTTCCAGGAAGAACGCAGAAAACCCTAGAGCTCTTGAAAATCCTACACAGAATCTGCTGAGCCTTTCAAAGCTCAGAGCCTCTCTCAGTGCGGTTGTGTCCCCTTCGGCCACTTCCGGAATGTGCGTGTGACTCGGGCATAGGGTCTAGAGATCCCGCTCACCCCTGGAACCCTCTCAGAGCATCTGCAGGCTCTTCACAGAACCAGGAATGCCTTCTCTCTAGGGAGAGAGTGGGCTCAGGCATTTCTGGCCAAGGGCTCCAGAATCTGGGCTGCATTGTTGGGCTGGGAGTGGTGGGTGGGAGGCATGGGAGGCGAGGCATGGGTGAGGCGATGAGGTGAGTGTGGGGCTCTGCGGCCGAAGTGCCGCCCCTCCCCACCCACGTACTCGGGCTCCGTCAGCGGGGTGGTCTCGTTGGGCTCCGTGTGTTTCCCTCCATCGTGGTTTGGGGTCCGCTCCTCCTCGGTCCGCACTTCCACGATGGGTTCCTTGGACTCATCTTTCCTGTGGAGAGAGTTTTGCTGGTTCGATCCTGGCCTGCTGGGGCAGGAAGGGGGCTCCCGGGGAAGCTGGCTACAGCTCAGGGCTCCTGGGTTTGGGCCAAAGTTGATGTGGGGGCGTGGGCATCTCAAGCCCAAGGGCCCGAGCCTCAGCTCCCACTCGTGCTAGCTGTGTGACCGTGAACATTGGATTCGCTCGCTTTGGCTTCCGTCCCCTCATCTGTAAAATGGGGCAGGCAACAGTCTCGACCTTGCCTGGCTGTTGGAAACATTAACTGAGACAACGGATGTCAAGTGCTTAGCACAGTGCCTGGCACAGAGAAGTGCTCAGATAATCTGTATTTCCATACAGTGCCTGCCCTGTGGTGACACTCACAGCTTACTCCCTGCTCTGCCTCTTCTCACCTCACTCCAGCTCAGGTCCACCCGGTGAGTCTGTGGAGCCTCTTGCTCATTGGCTCAGGACCCGTTTTTCCAGAGATGCTGGAGGGGACAGCATCTGGATGGTCAGCTCCAAAGGGACAGGAAGTTTTACCTGTTCTGTTCGCAGGTGTAACCTAGTGTCTGGGAACAGAGCCTGGCCCTGTTTTAGCTGCTCAGTAAATATCTGTTGAGTGATATATGAATGAATGAATGAAGACATGAACGAATGGCAGCAAGGCAAGTGTGTGTCTCAAATGCTACGGCAGGTCCCCTCCAAGTTTATTTAGCTCTGAAAATTCCCCTCAGTTTGGCCTATGCAGGGATTTTCAACCTTCTCTGAAATTCTAATATGTTAGATGTGGGGTTGGGCCCAAGTGTTAGCTTTTCAAACAGGATTCCCCAAAGACTGTGTTTTAGGAAACGTTTCTCCCGTGCTTTTTTTTCCACCTTTGGGGTTTCCAAATGGGGAAACTGAGATGGTTCTGATGCTAAGCCCCCCGGCCCAGGGCAGAGCCTAGACCCTAGCAGTGGCAGTTAGGTCTGCACTCACGAGAAGGCGGCTTTGCCCTCCTCCATGTCCTTGCCCTTGGCTCCAGGCCCAGCCTTTCCGCACAGGTTGACGGCAATGCACATGAGCAGCCCGCACTTGTTCAGGAAGTAGCAGGTGATGTCCACCACCACCAGTAGCAGGACAAAGATGACGATGAGGATGCCCACAATGGCCCCAGTGCTCAGGCCTGATGTAGGGCTGCCGTTGGCTTGAGTGGGAGGGAGGGAGGGAGAGAGAGAGAGAGAGAGATGGCTGGTGGTTAATACACTGACGTGCAGACTGCTGGACCCTGCAGAGCAACAGCCCCTGGGGGTGGGGTAGCACCTATAGGACAAAGTCGTGGCATTTGTGTCAAGAGTGGCACCTTCCGTGGGGCCTTTCTACACCCCGGTGTGGAGACAACAGAGTCTCTCTGTATCTTCAAGAGGGCGGGATGGCAGCCTTACCTCACAGACCAGGGGGTAGGGGCATGAGGCTCCCACAAGTCGGGAGGAGTGGGCACCAGGAGCTGTATTTCCACCCCTGCGCTCAGTCTCCGAGCCTCCCCCAGCCCCATACTTAGCTGATCTCCTCTTGAGCTCAGGGAAGCAGGCAGGCAGGTGGTGGTCACCGGGTTCAGGCTAGACCATGGCTCTTGGGAGTACTCAGGGACAGGGTCCCAAGTGGGGTGGCACAGGGTTCCCAAGGCTTCCTTTGGGCTTGTGCTGGCACGAGGCACAACAGTATGCCCAGTACACGACCCCACCTCCTCTCCTCCTCTTTAAGGACGGCTCTAGATGATCCTGACCTTGGACAGTGTACATTGGCTTCATGGCTTATCCTTCTTCACTGCACCCAGGGAGACAGACGAAGACCATTTACTCTGGAGACATGGAGGTCTGCCCAGGGTGAAAGGTTTGGGAATACTCACCATCTGGGAGCTCAGGCACACTTGGATCAGACTTCAGGAAAACCAGCAGACTCACCCAGAGATGCACACCCACACGGACAGGCACACTCACACTCAGGGCAAAGGTCCTCTGTGCCCACTACAGACAGACACGTTCTCCCACTTGAGCAGCCCACAGCATGCCCGTTCTGGCTGGGCTCACTTTGAATGACTCAACTTGTGTCGCACTCCCCAGGGCCCCAGGGGTGTTGATGGTATCACAGAAGGACCCCAGCTCCCCAGGCCCCCTTGTGTCAATGTTAGCTGCCTGAGGTGGCCCCCTGTTTGGTTCCCCCCCACCCCACCCCAGTGTCTGGGAGATAAGAGGTCATGCTGTGGGCAGCGAGCTCTGCCCATAAGCCAATGTGGAGACAATGACATCACACTGAAACACGAGCATGTCTGCTTCGTTTTTCTTCTTCTGGAAGGATAGAGTTCAAGAACTGGCTGCTCCACCCCACCACCAGACCTTGTCTGAAGCTTCCTGTGCTGCCAGGACCCACTGGGATCCCCCAGGTCTGCCGACTAGAGGCGGGAACTGTGGCCAACACGGTCTGGGTCTCGCTGTGCCTTTGCTGAGCCCCAGGCCAGGCCCAGTGGCCTGTTAGCCACACAGCACACCAGATAATGGAGGAACGTGTAGTCCAAGGTGACATGTGCTACAGACAGGCCCCAATCTTTTTCTTCCATGCAGTCTGTGTTCCTGGGGGCACTCTTCTGTCTGCCCAGGGGTCCCTGGTCAGGTATCACGGAGCCTCTTCGGCGGTGGTCCCACCCCACTGGCCTCTGTTTCAAAGTTTAATTCAGGGTACAGACCACCAGGCCAGCAGGCCACAGACGACTGCTCATAGCTTCATTTCTCGCACCCAGGGTGCATTTGGGCCTTATAGTTGGAGAAGACTCTCAAATTCTTGAGTATTTTTGGCTTCTCTGGGACCTTGGTCTTGCTTCCCAGTGTTTCCTCCTCAGGCTTGCTGGCTGGTCCCATCCAACCTGCACTGAAAACCTTAGCCTATCCCCCAGGAAGGTCCTAATACTGGCAAAGGCCTCTATGCTCAGAGGACCCAGCTCCAGCCACGCTGTCTCTGGTTCGGCAGCAGGGAACTGATGGCTGGCCCCCGTGATCTGCTAGAGCAGGTCTTTTCCCTAGCAGCTCACAAAAGCAGAAGAGAGCATTCGTTCTTCTCTTCCGGCTCCTCATACGTTCCACCCAAAGAAGCAGAGAGGCACACAAGCCTTCCTGATGTTCAGAATCCCAAAGCTGGTTCCCCGAACAGGGAGGAATTACCAGCCTTGGGCTTTCTATCCCTGACAGTGGCTTCCAGCCACTGCCGCCTCCTGACGTCGGTGCCCAATAGGTGTTGAGTGCCTACTTCCCGAGGAAGGAGCCTAAAGCATGTGGGGGAGGGGAGAATGTTTGTATTTTTGGACTCAGTGGCATAAACTCGACATTCCGAGGTTTACACATAAGCGTGGTTTTAGGGGACCAGTCATATCTCTGAAGAGGACAAATGGTCCACGGAAAGGGGGCTCTGTGCATGTGAGAGGCAGCCACTGTCCACCTTGTGTTCTGGGCTCGTTAGACCTGGCTGGAGGGCTGCCTGGGTTCTGCAGGCACACTCAGGGGAAGGGCCAGAGGATACAAAGACCCCGGTGACGTGAGACAGAAAGAAGGGCAGCGGTCTTCCCTTCTCCTGGCCTAAAGGCCTTACACATGTCGTGCACTCTCCCACACCTCTGCTGTAACTCATGGCACTGCTCCCCGCACCCCCTCCCCCCAACCCATCCCTGTGCTCCAGGCCAGGGCCTTCATCCTACCTGCTGAATACACCCAGCCCATTCCTGCCTTAGGTCCTTGCTGACTCCTTTCTGGGAACCCTCCAGCCCCGTAACCTCCTGGCTGGCTCTTTGCTGTCCTACAGGCCTCAGCTCAAATGTCACCTTGCTGGAGAGCCCTCTCCCTCCGTCCCCTGATCTCTCACTCTGCCCAGTATCTACCACAGAGTAGATAGAGTAGTAGAGTATCTGTTCTCTTCTTACTTCTATCTGCCACTTTCTGTTCACTTGCATGCTTTTTATCTGGCTGTCTTCTCCAGAATGTTCTATAGGGTACTCTTAGTTCTCCCCAGCATCTAGCACAACCCGACTCATAGGAAATGTTCAAAGAATATTTGTCAAAAAGACGAGTGGGTGTTTAGTCTGGAGATGAGAACACCTTCTCCAGATGTTTACAGATGTGTCGTGAAATGGAAGCGGTCTTACTTGGTATCACTGCTGGATGGAAACTGTAGGGGTCGGGGGTAGTTCAGCTTCCCTCGAGAGAGAGCTAACAGTGTGAGCTGCCTCGGCAGGCAAGCACCCTGTGCCTGGACACCCTTGGCAGGGATGCCTAGTGCTCTGGAAGAGGCTCCTGTGTTCGGCAGGGCCTGGGACAGAAGGTGTCTCCACACCCTCTTCAACCATGGGAGCCTGCCGTCCCATGTCGCGGTCTAGCACCCTGCACGCGGTACAGGTCCTCTGCACTGACGACTTTTCCCTTGGAAGACTAGAACACTCAGTGGGTCCCATTTTTATTCACTGGTCCTCGGGATTTTATTTTTATGTGAAAAATAAACACACCTTTTAGCATAATGTTTGTCACCTGCAGCAGAATTTCTAGGGTGCTTTAGACTCTGGGGCTCCCCAGTTCTAGTGAATCAGGATCTCTGTGGGTGATGCTCAGGAATCTGGATGTGGCCGAGCGGCCCTGGTGATCCTTATATATAGCAGAGTTTGAGGAGCGCTGTCTCCAGGCCATCTTGTGCCTGGGTCACAGTGAATAATAGTGGCTTCTATGACTCCTGGCCCACGGATGAGCTGTGGAGTCTCGCCTCGTGGCCCTGACCACTGAGGTGGTCATACTGACGTAACTGACGTACTGAATGTATGGAGAGAGGGAGCAGAGACTGTCCCTGAAGGAAAAAGGACCAGCCAGTTCACCACTGAGAGTACAGACTTCCAGAGGAAGTAAGAGGCTCCTTAAGCTAGAGAAAGGGTGTGTGCAACTTTTACAAAAAGAAGCTGTACGTAAGGGAAACACCGGGAAATAGATGAGAGGGTATGAAAGTCAGCATTCATTACCTCTAGGGGGATGTTACAGAACTGTGTAGCTCAGGAGAGCGAGGAGGACATAGGTTATCTCCTACACCTTACGTAACATTGTATAAAAAAGGAAAAATTAAAACCTTCCAGGGATCTGTCTTTGCATGACCTTATGCTGGCCTCCTGTGACTGACTCACCCCACATCTGCACGCACAGACTTTCTTGGGAGCAGTTCCTCCATAACCTCCAGGGTCACAGCCCCCCGAATGGTGATGCTGCGAAAGTGAGGCTGTCCATCTTCTGTGGTTCCTGGCATGGGAGAGGCTGGCACTGACCGGGGAACTGGCTGCCCCATGACAGGGACCTACATACATCTCTCTTAAATGCCTCAAAATGGGAAGATGGGTCTCACATTTTACAGACGCCAGATGGGTCTGAGTCATTATGTCGCGGGACCTCAGTGCAGCCAGGTGCCCTTCCCACTGAGCGGGAGTTCAGGTTCACTTGCAAACCCCTCACACGTCTGCTTCCTCCCTCCCAGTATCTGCTGTGAAACAGACAGCTGGTCTTAACTTTGGAAAGAGTCCTACTAAGTGTGACTACAAACAGAATAGGATTTGCCAATGAGAACCTTCTCTCGCATTCTGTTGATCACAAGATCACTCTGTGCAGCCTCTGCTATGGGGTTTTAATGGGGACAGTGACATCAGGAGCCCTGGCTACAGAGACTGTATGTCTGATGGCCCACAATGCATTCCTGACCCCAAAGTGACCAGCTCCTGGTTCTGCAAAGGCACTTTCCCCTCATCCCCCTGTCCGCTGGGGACTGGGAAAGTTCAAGGAGGCGATGACCCACAAGAGCTCTCAGGATAGCTGAGCCAAATGCATAGCCCCTCATTGGGAAAGGAAAGCCTCTCCTCTGCTAAAACTCCATGCAGCAGGCTGCAAGTTTGGGGTACAATTTGGGGTAATCAGAGTTATTCAGGTACATGTGAGGTGGAGGAGGGAAAGGACTTGGGACACTTGGTAGGACACACAGCTATTAAATAAAATCAAAGCACGCCGGTAAGTTCACGTGGACTGTTATTTCCTTTAATAATGCAAAGGTGTAAACTTCATAAAGGCCTCGCTGATTATCTACACAACAGTGTTAGCATTCTTATTAGTAACATACATGATCCAAACCTGCCATATAAATATTCCAGAAAGGAGCAGAGAAACCCCGCGGCATGGGGGGCACGGGCAGCACTGAGCAGGGCGCAGCGGCTGGGAGAGCCCGGCGAGGCGGCAAGTGCTTACTCCTGTGGGGGCTCGAAGGGCCGCTGTCTTGGGGATTCCCGGTGGGGCTGGGGGCCACAGCCATCACTGAGGACGGTGTCCAGTGCGAGTGGATGTGCCCTAACACTGTCTCTTGAAAGGCATCCCATTATAAGCCATGGGTCTGCAGTGGCCTCAAAGTGCCTTTGGCTGAGGCACGCCTCGCCCGGGGTTGTGCTGAGGGGACAGGGCTCTGTCAGGCCTCCCTATGCTTGGGACTAGATCTCTGAGGAGTCCCTTCAGAAACACTGACACTGTCCCTTCCCTAGGGGCGGGACTGGGGCCAGGCCGGGGGCCCCCCCTAGGGGAACATGTGACTTCTGCCTAAGATGATATCAAGAGCATGCCAGAGGCCAGGAGGACAGTGACGGGCCACTTGGGTGACGATGGATCTCTCCTTCCTTCGTCCTCCCTGCAGCTCTAACTGACCTGGGGTTTTTACACCAGGCCCAGAGGCCCCGGGTGCCTCTCCTCAATGCTCTGCCTTGAGCCTCAGAACCATGCCTGCTTCTCTTGTGCTGGTGTGAATGCAGGTCAGGGACCCCAGGCAGAGAGGTTCTAGATGGGGCTGGGGGTGCACAGGGCCGGGGCAAGAGGCACTACCTGCCTGAGCTGCTGGAAGAGTGTGTGTGCGTGAGCCTCTAAATTGTGAGCGCTGGGGACGCGGGCCTGTGCCGACCAACACCACCAGCCATGCCCTGCAGACCACGGGGTCCCTTGGATTCCCAAAGGGAAAGACTAGTCTTCAAACATTAGAAAAAACCAAATGGAACTAAAAAATAAACCAAAAAGAACAAAAATCAAACTTCTGTGGGATGTTTAGAGATGAGATGTATAGGATGATACGTGACCACAATGGACGGAGGTTTTCTTTAGCAGAGGGTCCATCCCCAAGCGTGTACAGGATGGTACTGAGCAGGACCCGCCTGGGTCTCCATGTGAGACTTTAGCAAACACACTGCTCTTTCTCTCCTGGGCACGTGGAGAGGACACCCCCTCAAGAGCAGAGAGGACTAGCTGGCTTTCACCAGAATTTTCTAAATGTCACTAGAGTCACTGACCAATATGGGCGGGGGTCAGGGCATTCAGGAAGTACGACAGGCTGAGTGATTCGCAGTGTGGACACTCTGGGAGGGGCCTGTTCCCCACCCATCTGCTCTGGTGAGTATGTGCGGGGTCGCGGAGTGCGTGACCCATGCTGGGCTTGCAGTGGATACTTCTAACCTGGGGGCTGATGTTTATGCGACACGGTGGGTCACTGTGGGACCACAACCCCCAAGACAGGCTCTGTGCTAATCTGCTGGGCAGTCCCATTATCACTCCAACTGGGAGACGTGCATCTTTCAAAGCTGACTGGTATTGGGCATATCACAGGCTGGTCCTGTTCGCAGAGCCAGCATAAGGGGCTGGTTGTAATACCAGGACCACCGTGCCCCCCAGAACATCTGTTCAGCCCCGGAAAATGCCTAACGAATCCATTTTCTTCCACTGTATGGGCAACAGGGTGACTTACTTGGCCCATCATGTCAGCAAAATGCCCGGATGCATCAGAGCGGTTTGGCCCCCTGACCACGGGCACGTCAAGGCAAGCAGTGCCCATTACTCTTGAAGGGCAGAGGGGGAGCACGGGGTTGGAATGGGGTAGGGAAAACATGGTGATGTGGACACTCTGATGCAAGCTTTAGGAGGTACTTAGACACTTTTCTCTGCCACATCATGTTCAGGTAAGAAAAAAAATGCAACAAGTAGCAGAGATGTGCAGAAACTTCTCTGTAAAACTAGCATGATGCTCTTCTAAAAACCGCATTTAAAGAAAAGTGCTCCCACATATTTTTGTACTGCCATTAAAAAAGGGGGCAAACTCCTCGTGAAGCAGCATGGAAGTATCCGCGAATGGTAAAATGTCTGGAGGTCCAGCTTTTTCCAATCACCAAACCTTCCTCTTCCACACAGAGCACTTGGTGGCGTGGCCGTGGCGGTCCTGACAGGTTCTTCCAAAGGGGGCAACTGATCATTCTCATGGGAACTGGGCATTTAAGCAAATTTAATTTGTGTGTGTTTGTGTTCAAATTCCTAACAGAGCAAAAGAAGAGTCACTGCAGAGAGAAGCAATGAGACAAAGGTGTAGGACGCACAGCAGCCTCCCAAGGTCGCTGAAGGTCCCAAGCAATGGGAGCCCAGAGAGAATGTGGTTGTTTAAAAACAAATGTGGCAGTGGGGATGTCCCAGTGACGCACGTCCAACGTGACATGTGTGACGACAGACGCAGGAAGGGGAGGAGGGGGGAGAAGGAAAGAGAAGGTAGAGACAGAAACAGAGGGAAAAAAAAATAGATAAAAAGAAAAAAAAATTAGGTCAAATACAGAAAACGCAAGAATCAAAGGTTAATTCAACTTAGTAAATTAGACTGACAAAGGTTAGGGAAGGGTTCAGTACAGTATTATTCCCATAAGGCCAGTTCCAAAGCTCAGCAAGGCCAGAAGCAGCACAGCAGGGTGAATTCGGGGGTTAGGGGTCAGCGAGCAAATGAAATTACAGTGAGAGAACAGAGCCTCCACAGTAAAGTACAAGAGTTTGATTAGGAGAGTGTTACCTTCGACTAAGGCAAGGCCTCTGAGGGGCAGTCAACGAGCTTACCCACAGCCTCCTGGCCTCTAGAGCTTTCTACGCGTAGCGGGAGAGATGCGCTGTGTGCAGCAAACTGTGCTTTTTCAGCGATAGATGGGACTCGTCTTCCCACTGCGCCATGGCCCCCACCCAGTTGCTCTTCAAGACGATCTCGCCTGCACCCCTCACCTTCTGCTACCGCACCGACCACAGAATCCCACCAAGAGCGCACATCTTGTAGTTCAGAGGTTTTATACGCAGATCCCAACGCCACGGCCAGGAAAGTCCAACTAAGCACAGAGACACCTCCTCCTAATACGCGTGCGGTAGGTGAGCAGTCCCTCCGACCCTCTCCAGGTTAGTGGGGTGCCTTAACGCCTCTGACATCTCCACTGGGCAGGGCCCTGGAGGACAACATCTCCTCCTGTTTCTGTATCTGATTCACAGTGTCCCCACCTGCTGCAACCCCACGAGCTGATGCTGTGGGCACTACCCAACACGTGGACACAGCACGTCCGAGCAACCTGCCTGTGTCACTTAGCCCAGGCAACAAGTGCCACCAGAAGTCTGCCTTGCTGAAAAGGGGTTGCTCGAGCTTCTCCCCACCCTAACCCCCCAGCTCCTAAGTGTCCCATAAAGGCTGGGAAGATCTGGATACATTCCAGACCGTTGATTTCAATGAAAAGCTGACCAAAGAGCACAAAGAAAGAGAGGGCACAGGATGGCAGGGCCACCCCCGAGTGGACATCATATTAAGCAGTCGTGAGAGCGTTTCTTGCAGCCACACCCAAATCCCTTGCCTTTACCACTGACCATCTGCACTAAGGAGCCTCCCTGAGAATGCAGAGGGTAGGTCCAATCGACGTGTCTCATCTGTGGTTTAAGACCCACCTGTCAACTCCCTGGAGGCCCCAACAGGTCTATCGGACACACACACTCACGCACACACAACAGTCGGCCACCACACACTGGTGCCTTTGTTGCTGCGCTGACTCACGCACATGCACGCCTGTGTCCCAGGCAGCCGTACCCTTTCTGTTCTCCCTCCTGCTGGGAGGTGCTGTTGTGATAACTGAATAGAGCACCCAGGCAAGCACTGGAGAGAGGACAGGCATGATGGGGCCAGACCAAGGCCACTGGGAGACCGAAACATCTTCCCCGCCATGCCTGAACACAGCAGAGGGTTTATGGGGCCCTTTTTCAACAGGCTGCAGCTGTATGGTCTATGCCCACCTCTCCTGCCTGAGGCCGGCCTTTGGCTGATCTGGGAAAGCAGAGAGGGGCTGAAGATCTCTCTCTGCTCTGCGGGTTTTGTCAGTGAGGGGACTAACCATCAACAGCAAGGTGGGTGGGCCAGCAAGCAGAACTCCCACGTTATTCCCACACTTGGGTTGGTCCCGGGTCCCTAGAAACAGTTCTACATCTCCTAGGAGAACCACTGGCATCACGGTTTCCAGCAGACTGCCTTTCACAGATGGGGTTTCCAAGCATCTACTTTCCTCATTTGCTCTGTTTCAAGTAATTCAATTTAATCTTTGTTTCAGTTGAGAGGCCCTTGGAAGATAGGCTTTTTAACTAATTGGGCACCGTCTCTTCCTTCTCTTGGGGTCCCCACAGAGAAGAGATCTGGAACATGACTGTGCAGTAAGCAAGCATCAAATAGCGCTTCAACAATTGGGTGGTCCTTGTAGGAAATGGCAGAGGGTAGATAAGGTCTCAAAACAAGATCCTTACTCAACCAGCCTCCAAGGCTTGGCTGGAGGTGGGGCTTTTCCCATCTCAGGGGTCCCGTGGACTGGCTCAGCATCAGTCCTTCAAGGCTGAATGACACAGGACCATTGCCCCAGGAGGCTTGGCCAAGCCTTGCTGGGGGTCCAGTACATCTCAACCCACTGCACAGATAGGTACAAAGCAAAACTAAGCTTTGCATGGGCGACCGATCATGAGGATGGCTGGAAGCAAGCAAGTTGTCAGGGGCTGTTCAGGCGCATTAGGAGGTGCAGCTTTGGTGCATTAATTCAAAGCGGGAGACTCACAGAGAGCAGAGGCGGTCATACCTGGGATGGCCGTGGGCTGGGCCGAGGTCCTGAACACAAAATGAGCCGCCTTGGACTTTCCCTGCTGGTTCTCAGCCACCACGTAGACTTCATATTCAGCATTCCAGTCCAGGGACTTGAGCATGACGTGGTCACTGCCGGATGGGAGCCGGATCTCCGGTTTCCACTCCGAGGAGAGCTTCTGGGAGAAACCGGCAGGAAGGACACAAGACACCAGGAAAGTTGAGATACAAATGTTGGTGAGGCCAGCTAACTGGAAGAACTCAAGGGAGTCACTAACTATTGGTGCAAACTAATAAAAAGAAAAACCACTGATAGGACATGGCGTGCATTCTTTACTAGCCTGAAAAACCCTAAGGATTGCACAGGTCAGGAGGTCACCCTTGCGCGTCTGCAAACACACAGACCTCGGCAGATAGCAGTGTGGCGCAGGGACCATCTGCCAAGCTGTGCTCCGCGTACGCGCACAGATACCCTGGAAGAGTAATGAAATAAAGAAGCTTCTTGTCTGATTCAGGATGTTGCTCATGCTCAGTCAGGTACGTGTGACTCGCCCTTCTGGACACAGAAACACTGCATCGATTTGTTTTATTAAAAAGAAAAAGGATCAGGGGCGCCCGTGTGGCAAGGTTGGTGGAGTGTCTGATCTCTGCTCAGGTCATGATCTCACAGTTTGTGGGTCTGAGCCCCACGTCAGGGTCTGTGCTGACAGCTCAGAGCCTGGAGCCAGCTTCCGATTCTGTGTCTCCCTCTGTCTCTGCCCCTCCCCAGCTGGCACTCTGTCTGTCTGTCTGTCTCTCTTTCTCAAAAATAAACAAAACATTAAGAAAAATAAAAAATAAAAAGTACGATTTATTGAGCACTTGCTATCTGCCTGGCACTGTACTAAAGGTTTTCCACAATTTTCTCACTGGATCCCTACCAAGAGCCTGTGAAGTGTTTTGCCAGGCTGCACATTCACGTGGCCATAGATCGCCATGTGGCCCATGTTTTTGTTTAAAACAAATTCAGCTGTCTGTATTCTCATTCTCTGAAAGGATCCTTTCCTTGGCAAACTCTATAATAAAGAGGCAACCAGAATACAAAGCAAATATTGTGTTATATAAAAATATTAATAACATGTTAATGATATCTAGCAAACACTGAGTGTTTAAAGTGCAAGACAGACGAACACAGGGCAGGTAAGGCTGTCATATCTTGGTGTTCCGTCCCTGCTATATTTTGTGTGTGTGTGTGTGTGGGGGGGGGGGGGGAGAGAACAGATGAGTGGGGCGGGGCAGAGGGTGAGGGCAAGGGAGGATCTTAAGCAGACTCCATGCTCAGTGCTGAGCCCGACTCGGGGCTAGATCTCAGCACCATGAGATCATGACTTGAGCCGAAATCAAGAGTCAGACGCTCAACTGACTGAGCCCCCAGGGGCCACTCCCCATTGTCTTTTTAATACAGACCTGCCTGACACAGCCACAGTGGCTCTTCTGGAAAACTGACATCTCAGGTGGCCTCATACGGGAGGTGTCTCCAGACCCAGCCGGCATCTTCAGGGTAATTATTGTTACCATGTACGGGGGGTTGCCAAGTGTTAGGTACATTTCAGGCTCTTTGTTTATATTATTCCTGATCTGTACAATAATGTAAGAAACTATTTTATCCCCATTTTCCAGATGGAGAAATGGAGGTTTTGGAAGACTGGGCATGCTGGTAAGTGGTAAAGCTGAAACCAGAACCCATCTGTCTGGGCCACATGAGGATAACAAGGGCCAGACACGCACTGTCCACTTCCTGCGGGCTGTGCTGGGCCACCACTCAATCCTGGCATCCTATTCCACAACGAGGTAGCCACAGTGGTCACTCTTACAGGGGTGTCTCGAGGCTGGGCCTTAGAGACGTTAGAGGAGGCTCTTCATCTGATGTCAGGCTCATGCCTGACTTCACAATTAAGTGGGGGAAGGGCTGAGTGGAATGACAGGTCTGCCCAGAAGCTGGCAGGGGGGTGGGCGTGTGCCTGGTAGGGCTCTGTGCTGTAATGACTCTCCATTAGGCCCAACCAGGTAAGAGCTCACACATCATTTCAGTGGGGGCTGATCAAAAGAGAGGGAGTAAGTCAACTTCCTTGAAAAATCCTTTCTTGGGGGCTATTGGAAGAAAGAAAACTGCTCTCTGGTTCGTTATCTCTTACTGGTAAGAAATCCTAGCAAGAGACTCTTCCCAGTGTTCAGATTCTGCCTCTAAATCTCTCAGCAATTGACTCTGGTTGGCAGTGGCCAAGTATCATTCTAAAACCAGAGAAACAGAGTGATTCTCATTTTGGGGGATGGAGATGACAGGCGGCATGACAGAAATCTTAGATGGTGAGCAAACCAGGAAGAAAGGGTTCAGGGCCAAGCTCACTGTTAGCAGGATTAGAACAGCTCAGGTAGCTGTGAGGGGCAGGTGGGAATACCACGGTTTGGGATGGTAGGGCAGCCTAGGGCAGGGGCTAACAGCCCAGGGTCTGCACACAGACCTGAACTCAAACTCTGCCCACCCAGGCATGAGAGATCAGGCCGTCACTGAATGGATATAGTACTTCCTCTGTAAAGGGCAGATGATCATAAGAACAGCTTCATCAGGTTCTCGTGGGGAGAAAATCACAGTGCCTGGCCCATAATACACAGTTTACCAAATGTCCTGATTATGAGATACCAGTATATTATATGCAGAAGCTACCGGGTAATTGCAAAATCGCTTCGTAGAAATGTTCAAGAAGCAGAAAAATCAATCAGGGTATGAGTTTGTCGCCACGTTCATTTCAGAGGTTTTGAAATGATCCCCGTGTAGACACGGCCTGATGGCTGTAGGTCAATCTTGGGATTTAAAACCCTGAGCAGGGCCCCTGAGCCCTGCAAGACACAGAAGGACTCTGTCCTGCCCTACTTCCCCCTTTCCCCCCCGGGATGTGCATGCTGTTGCCCCAACAAGGTGGGTGTGACAGCTGCAGAAGCAGGTGAAAAGGGGGACAGGAGCTACTCACCGCTCGATACTTGACCAGGTAGTGCCTGATGGGGGAGCCGCCGTCATCCTGTTTGATCAGATTCACCTTAATAGAGTTTCCATCCTCTCCCATCTGCCCTTCGAGTTTAGGTGCACTGGGTTCCCCTGAAACAGCCAGTTAATTCATGTGACATATTCGCCCACACGAAGAAAATCCAATCCAGAATGGGATGGAGTGATGGGGTGGGGCTGGGCTCTTTCTTGCTTTCTCAGAAATTCAAATGGTTGAAAAGCAGTAAATATAAAACTTCAGATTCCAGTGAGATACCTCAGACTTAGCCCCAAACTGGGAGTGACTTTTGGGAATGTTCTGGGAAACCCTATTAGCACAGTCCTTTTACTGTTTTAGAAACAGGATTTTTTAAAAACTGTTTCTCACTGGTGCTTGCATTTCCTTTTTGCTGTTCTTACAACTGCAGATTTAACTTTGATGAGCCTGATGCATTCTGAGGAACAGCCTGAAATACAGGCAAATGTGCATAAGCGTTTAAAGGAGAAAACCTACACCCATAAAATAATTCTTCACAGCAGCCAGTTTCTTCCCTGGATACATGATTCATCTCAGGGGGCTAGGGGACCCATCCCTAATGGGGACGGAATGACACTGCATTCTTGTGACCAGCTTTCCATGAATTAAATTGCATCACTTAGACTCATTCATATAAAAACATGACAAGTTTCCAGGTGTGATTAAAGAAAGCACAATTTGCCACGGGCAAGTCTCCTGTAAGCATCCTGCATTTACGGCTCAACTGCCTGAGTGATAATCCTTGGTACCTCGTTTAAAGTAACAATCATGAAAGTCTTTCTGTTTGTGAGCAGAGAAATGTTTCAGCATTTCTCAACAGAAAAAAAAGTCGATGTCTCTACCTGTGGTATACACTCAGCTCGTGAACCCAAGACAGAGGAGGAAGGTGAGCTCGGTACGGACGAATTACCAGAGGTGGGATGCTTCTTCAGTAAATAAGACGCCGACTTTCTTTAAGAGAAACTGTTTCACTAGTGAGTACTGGGAGTAATGAGGTAAGAGAATGTCTGGTATGAAAAGTTAAAATGAAGATTTAACGCATTCGGGAATTCTGCACTTCCTTCAAAGACACACATCTCTGTGTCTATTTCGTGTCCTCAGACAGAAAATTGGGAGAGCCTACAAGAAGTCACCTTCTGGGAGGGTTGTCCTGGCTCGTTCACTGGAAGACAGAATCATAGACATGTGACCAAAGAACCCAGAAAGGTTTGTCGCCAGGCTTTGGACCTCATCACCCCAAGGTATACCTCTGGCCATTTGTGGCAAGGCTGCTGGCAAAGCCGTTCAGCCCCCCTTCCTCATTCAGCTACTCTGGGAACCTCACAGTGGCCTTGTGTCCGGCTCCCGACTTTGAGACAAGGAGGAACCAGACAGGGAAAGCTACTGGCCAGCCCTTGCTGCTCAGCCTGGGCCTGTAGCACGAAGCCCACATGGCAGCTCCTTAGAAATGCAGATTCCGTTTCAACAAGATCCCAAGGTGATCCTTGTGCACCTTTAGGTGATGGGGACACACAGAAGCTGACAGGGAAGGTGCATCCCCTTAATGTCAGGGGTGATTTAGGAAGTCACGCTTGTAATTGGTGTTCCTCCATCAGCAATTAAAAAAAAAAACCAGGAAAAAAAGGACAAGGTTTTAGGCAAGGTTTTAGGCAAAGACTTGTCCTGTTTTCATGTCGCTATCCAGCTGCTGGTCCCAACTATTCTTTGGAAAATTCTTAGCAATTTGGTTTCGATAATGTCAAGGCAGGTATGCTTTTCAGATTCTTTTGAAGTTTTATATTTACTGCTTTTAAGATTCTCCAACCATCTTTCAGATGGTCTTTTGGACCATCCTAAGCCTTAGACAACAGTTGTGTCTTATATCATTGTAAATATCCAGGGCTAGAAAGGAACTCAAACAAAGTGGAGGATATTTCAGAACCGGGCAGGTCTGCACAGTCACAGATGGCAGGAGTAGGCACAGTTGAACTGGATAGCTCTGTTCTCTGAATGCAGGGGACAGACTGGTTCTGGCTGGCCTGGGACTTCCAGGTGTGAACCTCACAAGTCCTGCACTCAGGCTGACCGGGAGAGCTCACGGCCCCAGACTGAATGGGGATGGACATTAACGAGGACTTTTGTATTCAGAATTGCAACACTGACTCTTGTGATGGTCGATTTGCCTTAAGGAGGGAAGGCAGTGGCATCAGTGGCCCTTCCAACACAGTCATGGGGCAAGGACCCGGTCCTTCCCCCAAAGCTTCCTTGGAAGGTAAACGGAGATTAATCTGCTGGGGCTGCTCTGGCTGTACTTTCCTTATGATTTCCTTCCAGATTTGAGCAGCGTGGGTTTCAAGGCTGAATCAAGACCACAAAACACTGGACCCTGCTTTAGGAGTGGGTGGGGGGGTTGTATCTACTTAGAAGAGGTACTCTCTTTCATGTTTGTGGGGATCCCTGTAAAACTGAATGCTTGGACAGGCCACTGCCTCAGTATCCATGTTTGCAGAATCCATGCCCCGAACGAGGTGTTCTCTAGGGCCCCCCTCTGGCTCTGACAGCACTCTGACCCAATGACAGTCACTGTGTTAGGACAAACTATCAAGAACACCTTGGCTATTTTCAAAACACTGTGAAAGACAGACGCAAAATAAGGATGGTCCTACCAATTTCAGGGCAATGTATCCCCAGATCAGCAATTCCACATCTCTAAGGCACGGGGTTGTCCATTTTTCTTTACAGTTTTAAAAGTTATCCTCCCCAAAGTCCTATCTTTGCAAAGAGACCCCAACTGTCTTCAGAGACATGGGAACAAATGTCTTGCCAAGGATTCCCTGCAGAAACTAACAGCCCCGATGAAAGCAGTCAAATCTTATCTTTGGATGTGTTTCAGAAAAAATATGATTGGAACCACAGAGAAACCACTAAAAACTATACCACAGTTAGACCACAGTTCTAACATTTACCAAAGTTGGAACACTATCGTTGCTATTTTATTGGAGCGACTACCATGTTATTCTGATATATGTGTATTTCTTTCTTACAGAATGTAGAGCATGGCATATAATATTTACATGTCTCATTTAAAGAGCTTTAACTATGATTTACTCAACAAACGTTTACAGAGTACCTACCTCCCAGGTACCAGATAATCTCTTAGGCATTGGAGTTTCAAAGGTAAACAAGACCTTTGTAAAGTAAAAAAGTTCGGTTTGTCAAAAGAAAAAAAGAAACCTAGTTATGGTCAACTCTTTTTAAAAATGGCGGGGCCCTTGTATGGAAAGGTAACCCTTCCTGTGACGGTGTTTCTAGAGGAAGATGACCTTCAACTAACATCAGAGGGATTCTGACCAACTCTACACAACGTGTAGTCACATAAAGGTGGAGAAAGCAATATTTAAACAGTTGTCTTCTCCATCTTCAAATGCACACTCTCTGTCCATTTTTCTCAAGATTACGAATAGGCTAAAGGAATTGCTTCCTGAGCTGTTGGCGAAAAGGAGACTCTAGCCATACCTGATGAGGGATGGGCTGACCCTGAAGAAATGGGGCCTTGGCATTTGGGTGGCTCACTGCTTTGCTGAACACATTAGGAGAGGAAATTATTTAGAGGGTCCCAATGTGCACTCTGTTCTGAAATGGCTGCCCTGATTGAAATCATTATGGGTAATTTCAGCAAAACCAATATTGTAATTATTTGTAAATGTTGGTTTGCGATTCAGCAGCAATTGGCAGGTTGCTCCAAGAAAACCCCTGCGGTCAATTACACCTTCTGAATTTAGCTTCAGCCATGAGTCAACTTTTGCCCCCAAATATTTCACGTAAAGACTCAAAACAACATCACCTTAAAAATAAGCCTTGCCGATAGCAAACATAAAATATTAGGCAACTCTGGTATTTTCTAGAAGAGTGTAAATCACGGATGCAAGAAAAGAAGAATGTACCATCGAGACCACATACAGTCAGAAATGTGGTAGGCTCGTCCTATAAATTCCTCCCAGAAATCGTAATTGAAGTGTGTATTTCTGTCCTTGCAGATTGTAGGTTCTTTGTAATTTGTGTGCTATTGTGCCCTAAAATCTGAGTCAGCTTCAATTCCTTCCCCTCGTCAGCACAAGTCTGGAGGTCCGAAAACTACTGCTGGGTACCTGAATTCCACAACAGAAATTATAGCAGGCTTAGGGGGTCTGGACAGCATCTGTGAATTTTAGAAGGAAAACAATCTTCTACTTCTTACTCAAAAACGCCCAGGTACCAAGAAGTATACCTTCTGACTGAAATGCCGAGGTGCCCCATGGCATCCCTGACAGAGGCCTGACCTGCATTCTTTTTTCCTGACCTTTGCTCTCTCTCCCATAGGGACCTGCACAGACTTCGGGGCCTCTGAGTATAAACCAGTGATGGATACAGGGCTTGCATTAGAATCTATCACATTTTCCATCAAATAGGATTGTCTGGCATCAAAAATACCGTTACTTTTGTTTATCTTAACTCCTGTTCCCCTTTGGTCCATTACATCCTGCAAGCAATGTGAAATTTACGTATGCCTTTTCTATTATTTGTTTAGAAGAGTACAAAATGTATGACTTGGCTGTTCAAGTATGAAGCCCATTTGATTTTTCCCAACTCAGGCACATTCGAAATTACATCAAGAGGTTAGACGTTTGATCGGCCTTAGGATCTGTAGTTATAAGGCTGCTGATTGTCCTTCCTAAGACCAGGCTCTTTGCCGAACAAATGAATCTAGTGGGATCTGTGCTTTCATCCTTGGAGCCTCAAACGCTCTGGGACGCCCCCTGTGACAACCCGCCTGGCTGAGGGGGCTTTCTGACAGTCCCGGCCAGCGGCTGTCAGTCCGAACATACCCAACCCTGGACGGGGTTCATTCTGGCCTAAGCATTGCTCCTCCAGATCGGGCCTGGGGAATAAATGCTCCTTTTCTCCTGAGCTCTTTCCTCCTTGTTGTCAAGAATATGCTTGTGCCAGCGCCAGCTGACTCACTGCCACCCTGGTTTCCGGCTCCAAGGAACGCCAAGGGATGCAGGGAGTGGGTATAAGCCATGGCCAATTCCCTGGCTCTCCACAGAAAGGACGCGTAGCCCTGTGGCCACGCTCACGGGGGCATCCGGCCTACACATTCCTCTCAAATCGGGCTCCTCAGGAACTACGAACGTGAGCGTGTGAGCTGGGGGTGGGTGGGGAGGCCAGTGGCAGGAAGGGATATGAACTGAACAGCAAAAGATGAACTCTGACAGACTGAACCACAGAGATACCAATTCCCTTCTCGTGGGTGTCATGAAAACACCACCAGATTAGCTGATCAATTATCTCTGTTTCATCATCATCCTAAAAATGAAAATAGGACCACGAACGTATGGCTTGTGGTTATGGGGCTGATCCAGGCTGAGGAAGTTAGGACCCAAATAACCTCCAACAATTAACTCGGCTCCCGCCTGCGAGGCCGCCAAGGGGAGTCTGTGCACATCTTCAACACGATTTCACGGACATTAGGTTACTTATAAAGAAGTACAAAGCTCCTGGGAAGCCCTAGGGAAACGGGCCCTTTGCAGAGCCCCCGGCCTCTGCCCCCAGGATTCGGGCCGACACGCGTCACTGCCTCCCCTCTGCAGACCCTTCACGCTAGCTCTCTACCCTGTAACCGCCAGTGCGGGGAATCCTTAAGAATAAAGGCAATTAGAGCAGAGCCCTGGTGAAAAGTCTATGTCGACCTGCCAGAGACCGTGGCAATCCAGACACACAGCTGTAAAAAAAATAAATAAATAAATAAAGGAAGGAGTGGAAGGGGTGGTTAGTGATGTTTTCAATCTAAGAAGGAAGAGTGGGTGTTAAGGAGCTTAGTTCACCAGAATCAGCATGTCCTAGTACGAGAGGCAGTGTCAGTAGCTAAAGAAAAGAAGATCATTATGAATGGGGGGGGGGGGGTGGTGATCCATGCTAAAACATGCAGCACACTGACAGAGGGGCGCAGGGGGCTTCTCATCACACACATGCTGGCGGTGGGGAGGGTGGGGAGGCCCGTTTACTTACACAGAGTCCTCATAGGTGACAGAGTCACTGGAGGAAGGAGGCCCGGCCACGACGAGGTGCCATGATATTAAAAATCAACTTGGCACGGGAGCATCTTAGCTCACCACAGCAAGCCCACTCCTGGGATCCTGGGACAGGTGCCTAAGTTTCCCCATCATGAACCCCTATTTGCAAAGCTCTACAGGTTCAGGACTAAGGGAGCCAAGGGCATGGCGTCCAATGCCTGTTTTCACCTCCCTTCTGACCCCGTGCTGCTGAACCCAGTCAACACTGTGGACGGGAACCTGAGATTTACACAACATGCAGCATGTGTCAAGGGCATCCTAGGCAATGTGTGTGTGTGTGTGTGTGTGGGTGCGTGTGTGGAGGGGGCAGTGGTGGAACAGGAACTGGATTTCATCAACTGTCGGGTGTACACCCCTCTGCTGGGAGATGCACCTGCTCACTTACCCATCCTCAGGCCCCACTCACCTGAAAGCCTTGCTAGTGTTCAGAGAAAGGAGGCAAGCACTGTTTTTCACTAAGCTTCATTTCTCTCCCCCGTGAATTTTACTCGCTACCACCCTCTCCAGTCCCTTAAATTGTATTATTAAGGGCCATTTCTGGCTGCTTGCTGCCCATCTGAATAATGAGTCCTCCGCCTGTCCCTTTGCAAATGGTAAGAGAGGGTCTGTCACAGAAGGGAATGTGGTTTGACAAGGGGGTAATCATACTTTCGAATTCTACAGGCACTTTAACTGATTTTTTTTTTTTTTTTTTAGCACTGGCCACATTTTTACTGACACCCAAGACCATTGCTACAGTGCATTTCTGGGGCAACCGCAGGAAACATCTTCAAACATTTCTTGCCTTGCTTAAAATGTCTGGAAGAGACCTCTGTCCAGAGGAGTGGATCTGTTTCAACCTTGCTCATGTGCTCTGCTTCATCCTGAATTCTAGCACTGCACAGAAATAACCAAACTTGTTTTTAAGAAAGAAACGAATGGGTTTCAACCCAACACCTCACCCTTCAGATCTCAGGGAGAAAATCCGGGTTTTCCCTTGGAACAGTCACCTCAAGTCTTTAGAAGAACACAGTCCCCCTCAGAGAAATAATGAAACCACAGGATGTGGAGACTCGGGAGTTTAGAAAATCTTAGGCTCCCAGTATCCCCTACCCTAAGGTTCACAGATTAGGTTGCCTTTTGAAGGTAGGTCAAAGTCATTAGCACGTCAGATGTTCCCCTGCTTTGGGGACACACCCACTTAGTTTCAGACAGCGTAACTACCACACATCTTTTTGGAAGTGACAGACGGCTCCAACCCAAGACCTCGTCCAGGAGTCTGGTTGTAAACGGGACTCAACATGGGCACAGTGACCACACCCAGAAAGCTGACGTCCTCAGAGGTGGTCAGTGTGCAGGATGAGCAAGAGGGAGCATCCACAGGGCTCACACGCACAGGGGCACAAAATGAGAGGACAGACCAGGAACGGAGAACATGCATGCAACAGCTATGGACGGTTTTGTCTGTGTGAATGTCGCCCAGTCAGTTCCTTGGAGACGTGAGGCCAGACGGGGACCCCTTGCATGCACAGGCACACTGGGCGGTTATTCGTGTTAGTCTGGCTTTCGTGATCAGTGCAGCCTATGTGTCTCAGGTTGTGATGTGACGTAACAATTTTCAGTTAGAAGAGAACAGAATGCATGTGACTCCCAGGGCAGGTTTTGAATAGGTGTTTGATTTTACAGTGGGGAAGTTGCAAGCAGAGGCTTCCTTTTCTCTTTATGGTAAACGAGAAATGTTTTCACAAGGTTGTGACAGTCACAATATTAACTAATTATTTTGTCACGGCTATGCGCTTAATTAGGCTATAATTTTATTTCCTTTGCTGCAAGGGTCAATCATGTGCTTCTTGATCACAAAGAGATCTCCAGTCATGGTTAACTGCCAACTTTTGCTTTGATTTCTAACCCCCACTGTCCAGGGGGGAGGGTCACTCTTAAAAAGTGACACATCAACAATGCAAACTGCTTTCATTCCAAATTCTTAAATCTCTCCCTTCAGAAAGTCCTCAATTTGCATGAATTTTATGAAGCACTCTCATTGGTTTTGAGCAAATAGAACCTTTGCAATTGATAACATTTCTCTCTGTAGCATTTCAGTGTCGTAAACAGATACATTTCACATTTTCACAGAAATGACTCATTTTAGAGCAGCTGTGGTTTTCAGAACTACTGGATAAAGTTAAACAACAATGTCATAAAGGTCACTGAAAAAAACCGCTTTCTGGGAAGTAATTTTTATGAACTCTCTGGTAAAAATTCAAGTTTGCAAACTGCGTGGTGGTAAATGTGGTTTTGCTGTGGATGGCAGTTTGTAGGGCCAAGTTTCTTGGAGCGAAATGTTAAACCAAAGCCTGCCACGGTATCAGATTGTCATGTCAAGGCTGCAAAGAATTGATGGATTCTAGAGGTGAACTGAGAACAAGAGGAAATCTCTCAAATGGCTTCGCTTGGGAAATCTGAGACGGGAAGAAATGAGTGGGCCCTAGGTGCCAGGCTGTGGTCCCAGGTTTATTTCCCTAATCAGAACAAAGAGTTTTACCTTCTGTTCACCAGCGTGGACGACATCATCAGCACCATGCAAGCCACATGACAAAGTCACATGATACGCACGCACATGATTGGTTGAAAGGAAAGTGGAGGAGGTCACATGGAAAATACAAAAAAATTAAAAACTGATGTAAACAATGGGCAGGGAGAAAAATCAACAACAAAATCACAGACTAAATAAAAGGAGAAATCAAATTAAATTAGCAGCATATATAGGAAACATTGGGAGGACAGTAAAACTGCCCAGAAATAGAAGGATAATAAATTGTAAAGAGCATTTGGTTAACGACACCAATAAGCATTAGATACAGCTGCAACACTGCATATTAATACCACATCAAGGAGTATGTAAACTTGTTTGGAAATAGGGAGGTGTTTCTGCCGGGACCCAGATGTCAAAGTCAATCCAGAAGACTGCTGAAGGAAAAAAAAAAAAAAAAGCAAGTTATTATTCACAGATTCCAGAAATCTCTCGGCATCCTTGGAAAACGAGGGCAATCAAGGAGAATATGGGTCGTGCAGGAGAAGTCTCCAGACTGTGTGTCCTGTAAGAACAAAATATTACGTTACACTGAGAAAAGCCATTGCCTGTTTCCTTTGGTGCATGAGGAGAGGGGGAGTGGGTGCAGGCCAGAGGAGGCAGCCCTGGGGATTCCCTCCTCGCTCTCCAATTCATCTACCCGCGTTATCCCGGAGCTCCCAGTGACAGCCCCGTTGAGACACCTGTGAAGGCAGAGGCTAGTCAGTGCACAAAGGGACAAGGTTTTCTTCTGGTGGTCAAGACGGTGGCTCCATCAACACTGAGGAGCGAAACTGAACGGACCCCCTGGCCCCACGAGCTAAGACTCTGACCCTGACCAAGTGCTTGGGCATTGGTGGACACAGTTCTCTGTCCAGACTTGTGGCTGCACTTGATAAGATATGGATTTGGTTGTGATCATTAAAAAAAATGTTTGGATTTGTCCACGTTCCTTTTTGTCATCTGTTGTATTTATACTCTAATTTGTTACTGAATGACCTGCCTTGTCCAAAGGCAGTTTGGGTTTCCTGCCTTCACTTGCACAGGCCAGGGGAAGATCAGCGAAATGCCAGTTGAAGCTAAGAGAAGGGCAAAGAGGGGAGGCGGAGAGATCTTTCTGTCCAGAGCACGACCACTGCTTAAAAATAATGCAAGAGAAATATGCTTCAGCCCAGTTACATATTCTTGACGCTCTGAGCGGATGGAGGCTGTGCTTCCTACTGTCTGAAACTGTACAGGCTCTGGCACATTCCAACCAAGGGTATCCTGCGGGGATTACATTCACCTGATCAGTTTCTCTTTTGATTTTATCTAGGACACCTTCGTTCACTCAGAAGTATAAATGGATCACCGCACACACACACACACACACACACACACACACACACACGCACTCCATAGCAAAAACAGGAGACATTATTTATTTTCATCCCTATTGATTGGCTGACGATTGATGGGTTGTTGTACGCATCTAGCTACTCTGCTCTTAGCTCCACTGTATTCACACATGCTACCTTTTGCCTTATTGTTGAGGAATGTGCTCATGCCAAATACAGGCTGCTGCCCAAGTGTGACGGTCTTTCCTTCATCCCAGTATCCACTGGGACTTAAATTTAGGTCAGTAGTCCAATGGTGCGCGCACGCACACACGCACACACACACACACACACACACACACACACACACACATACACACAAGACACTTTCTTCTCTTTTAATGTCACTTTCTAGGCATTTTTTCTGTGGACAGAAACGTCTGATGTTTAAAAAGTAAACATCTGTCAGGGGAGAACACCTAATTCCTCTTTAAGGATAAATCTGGATTCAAGGTTCCAGGAAGGACCAATCTACAGTGAGACACCTTAAGTATGACCGAGCTGTGCAAATGCATTACATAGCCTACAATGCCAGGTCCACACACCACACCAAGCTGGGAAGACCAGGAACACGGCTGTTAGAAGAAGAAAGGGTGCTATTAATTGCATTCTTTTTCCCAAATGCAAAAAACAAACGAACAAAAAACAACCCACCCCCAAAACAACCTATCATCTGAGTGAAGCCCGCACAAGCACAGTTCCATGTCCCCTGCTCTGCTCTGCCGACAAAGTGAAACCTGAAAAGCATCAGGAATTAAAATTCATTGCAGCACACACACACAGAGAACACCAAGAAAGCAGACCCTCAGCTATGTTCTGCAGCAGAGAAAAGAACCATTTCATGCAACACACACAACCAGGAAACTCTTTTCTTCTCTGTTCAATTATGTATCAGAAACCCTGGCCCCGGGAGCGGGAGCGAGTGGGAGCTATATTTTGCATACATGCTTTCTGCCTTCTCTGGCTACTGCTCAATGGATGCATGTCATTTCTTCCTGTGCACTCAGAAATATAGGATCTAAACCCCCACTTGGCCATGGACATTGCTGTAAACACACACACACACACACACACACACACACACACACACACACACACGGGATCCTGTTGACTTGGGACTTAAGGCCTAACACACAAGCTCACCTCATTAGAGCATTATAAAGGCAAGCTTGGAACACGTCACAGTTGTGATGAAGTGTAATGTTTTCCACAAGTCTGGCCCCAACTCTACCCTCAGCAGATGAATTCCAGAGCTCTGATCTGGACTCTGGGTAACAAACTTGAGGGGGCTTGGCTATGCTTTCCGGGGCCACCATTTTCCTAGCTCTGAGGAGGAGGGCTGTGAGGAGGCCTCTGCCCCCCTGTGCCCTGTGCATTCCTCATGACCCCTTGCCTTGCCTCAAGGTGCCACGAAGCAGGGCATGCTGTCAGGAAGGAGCGGCTCCTGCCCTCTCTGCTGCCTCCGCCACCTCCCACCTGTCTATTTTTCTCTATTCCTTCCCTTGTTCTCAGTCTTGGCAACGTGCGTGCGTGCACGCGCGCGCGTGTGTGTGTGTGTGTGTGTGTGTGTGTGTGTGTACGCATGTGTGCCACGCTTCAGAGGGGAGGGACAACTAAAGCGGGGAAGAGATGCTGCTCTTTTGTCTCCTTGGTGTTTCTCTAATCCTATTCTGTTGTTTCACACAAAGGGAAATTTGGAAAACTCTCTTCATGCAGAATGTTCTTCACATAATCACCCCAGCTCTTCCTGGACTCCTGGCCACGCAGACAGCATGCGTAGGAAACCACACCAGGCGGAGAGCCTCCATGCATTCACAACTGTTACTGTTAATACAAGGGACAATGTCAGGCAGCACCGTGACCCAGAAGTCAGCTCGGCAACAAGCAGCAATCTGGCCAAGAGCCGCCATAACTCTATACTCACTAGACGGTTCTGTGGTTGGGAGGGCAGGAAGAGGCCAGGTTGCTATGGAAACACGAAGGGCAGACAGGGCACAGAAAGGTGAAGGAGAGAATGGAGATATAAATTATATTCATAAGTAAACATATGAATGTGTTTATATACATATATAGACATTATTATAAAGAAAAGCAGGGGATATTCTCTCATTTCCTCCTTCCCTGATTTATCAGTGTAAATATAGAGATTTAAAAAAAAATTATCAGAGATCTTGCTGACAAATCACTCTCCTGTGGCAAGAAAAAACATATTTACTCATTTACCCTCATTTACTCTGACCACAAATACCAGCTACTATGGGCTGGGTACTGTTGTCTTGGGTTTTTCATACTTAGCCTTGAATTTTCACAGATACCTATGAGACAGGTAGAATCTATCATTTGAGAGATACGAACTCTGGCGTTCAGGAGGCTGAGTGACTCATTCAGGGTCATGGAGCTGTGCAAAGAGGGAGCAGACATGGGATTTGAACCCAAGGCTGTTTCTGGTTCTCAAGCCCGAATGCCTGCTGTTCCAGCCACTGCCTGGACATCACCACCTGGTGTGGCGGGGCTGTTTCTAAGCCAAACAGGTGCAACAGGCGGCTTCTGAGTGAGGGCCTGAGATGCCTCCTGAGGCTGTGCCCAACGTGCAGCAGCTTCTGATACTCCAGGGAGGATACAGCCAGGTGGGCGGTGCCTGCCCCCTGCCTGCCCGCGACGGCTGCTCTGGGCACCTGCCGGCATGACAACTTGGGCCTCATGCAGCTGCTGTCTCCCTTTGCTCTCCACGCACCAACCCCCAACACACACCAAAAGCTGGGTTCAAAACTCCGAGTCAGAGGCACAGAGCTCTCTCCTGAGCCCCCAAGGGAACAGAAGGACAGGGGAGCCAAATGAAACAAGATCATAAATGAGCGAGGCTCAGTCAGGAATGACGAAGCCTGACGCCAACCAGGTTTGGCATTCCTGCTTCTGGGTGGGCAAACACAGCTTGGTGAGCGCTACAATGTTTTTTTTTGGGGGGGTGGTGCGGGAGGAGGGCCATTTACTCATCCTATTTTATGGAAGAGAAAAACAAGGCTCACTTGTGAAGGGTTAAGTAACTTGCCTGAGCGCCTGCGGCCAGGCACATCTGTGAGCAGACACTGTTTATTTTCCCACAAATATTTACGAGACAAGTATGCATTTATGGAGAAAGCGAAAGCTACAGGCCTCGCTATCTAATTTCAGTGTCTGAATCCAACTGTGCCAATTAAAATGAAGGGTGAAAACACAACACCCCAAAGCATTTCTTATGACCCTGCCGAACAGATATTTTCCTTGGCAAATTCCTTTGGTTTCTCCGAATGTCAGCTTGAGTCCAGCCTGGGAAGAATCCTGAGGACAGGGCCCGGCTGGGCTGCACCGGCCCCGGGGAAGCCTGGCTGCACGATTTTCAGTCCAGAGCAATGCCTGTCACTTGCCTACTCTCCATCTGGGGGTGTGGGCGGGGGCGGGTGAATGTGGCACGCTCTGTGCCTTCCTCTCTTCTCATTTGCTTCTCTAAAACCTAGCGCTGCTTTCTGCCAACAGAGTTGAATTATCACCTGGTGAAGGAGATAACATTACGCAGACCCACCGTGGCGGAAAAGCAGCCTGCGGAGAGATGGATGAAGAAAATGATACTCACTATTGGGATGAGACAATGGAGCGGGGGTGGAGGAGCTAGTAGGAGCCGCTGAGGAAAGAAACATGAAGGTAAAGAAAAAAAAAGAAAAAAGAGAAGAAAAAAAAGCTCATTGAGGCACAGATACTGAATGAAAAAAAAAAAATGGAAGAGGGACCCCAGGGTGTCAGTGGCAGGAGCTGAAGCGGGTTAAAGCAAGGAGCAAAAACACCATGCATGAGGGCAGGTGGCCTGCGGGCCAGCGGAGAGCAGGGCTCTCTGACTTCGGACCGCAAGCCTGTGTCTCTGCCAAGCCCCAGGGTTCAGGTGAGGGACGGGGCCAGGAGCAGCAGCAGAGGCCTGCGGCCCTGCCTGAAACAAACAGCCGGTTCAGCAGGACCAGCCGTCTCCATGCGATCACATGTCAGGAGGAGAGGGAACCTGGAGCCCGGCTTAAGGCGAACGTGGATAAAAGGAGGCTTTGGCTTTTCACGTGCTAGATGTCCATATGCGCTCCTGTACAGGCCGATGTCTCCACTCCAGGCGTGTGCGTGGAGCAAAGCCTGTAAGCCTCATTCTCTAATCTCAATGTCCCAATGACACAGAAATAACCTTCCTACTGAAAGTTTACTACCGGGTGAGGTCCAGGATTGTTTGGCATCTGGATGATACTCCAACCACCACTGTCCTCCAAAACCCTATACGGGTTCTCCAGATGCTGCTGTGAGCGTTACTCTCGCTCTCTCTTGGACAAAGGGGATGCTAAAGAGACTGGAACTAGATAAGTAACGCTCACCCCACTTTCGGCTTGGAGGACCGTCAGCGAGGGCTCATCTGAGGCATCCTGGACACTGAACAGATGTCCAGTTTTCTGCTGGCAAATATTCTGAGGTTGTCCCATCAACAATCACAAAACAAAGTCCCCTCTGGGAGCTAGATGAAAATCTGAAAAAACATCACCGTATCTCCAACACTGCCTGGGCACTCGTGGTTTGGTCTTCCTTTTCCCTCCCAGATGAGGCACCTCATTAAACCACGTGAGTACAAGGTCACCAGAGTCAGAGCAAGAGGGCCTACTAACTCATGGTGACTTGATGGTCTGGTTAATTCATGTGAAAGTGCATCTCTTTTACTTTTTTGGCTTCAAATGTTTGCATACCTGTCCATATTATTCTGGAAAAGGGGTGGAGTTTTATCTGTTTTAAACACAATATATTAGAATACGTTTAATTTATACTTGCAATGTGCCATCTAGGGGGCAAAATTTTGTGAAAACAAACATCTCAGGATGCCTCTTTTACAAAGGAGAGATTCATAATCTGTACACCCTGAAAGAAAGGGTCTATTTTGCTTCACAGTTCAGAAGCAAATTAAGAGGTAACATTCAGGCAATGAAATTCTGAAGGCGTGTGGCTCAGTCACAGAGAACAGGATGCACGCTCAAATGTCACATCATCGGGTTAGGGCCTCGGCAGCTTTGATAGGGAAGCAGCTCCTCCCGAGGCAAACGGAGCTTGTGAGCTTTCCACCATGACAACACGCAGACATCTGGCCTAAAAAGACATGAAGCAGGGACATCTTTCCAGGCTGCAGTCCTATTTGCTTGTTTGGAGTCACAGCTGCCTCGTTACCTTCACACACATGTACGAACGGGACCCAAAGGAATCTTCAAACAGGTGAACCACGCTTTCTAATATGGCAGCTCAGAAGCAGGAGCTCTCTGAGGTTACCTGTGGCTTTGGCATGTTCATGCCCCCGAAGGTGGGTAAGTCTACTGGGGAGCCAGGAGAGCAACCCCATTATTGGCACATCTCAAGGAACTTCAAGAGATAAACTAATGTAAAATGCACTGGCTTTCACCTACTGCCTCCTAACCAGGGGGTGGGGGGTGGGGGGTGGAGGATGGGGTAGGGTGTCTGGCAGCAATGACTCTCTCTGTTCAGCATGACAGCGTGTTGACCCTGGGTACCTTCTCTCCCTTGGGGTGAGCGTGCACCTAGGGCCTAACTCCAGCATCACGGTCTCAGGCTGTCCACGTGCACCCCAACATGACAGGAGGGGAAAGCACTGCCGATAGGCGAGACGAGCCGGTGTCAGGAACCAATCCTGCTGGTTCTTGGGCTTGGTGTAAGCATGCAGCTCAATTTTTGGCTGATGTCACACAAGCTTTGTGCCTTCTGAGGGAGGGAGAACTCGGAGAAGTCCTTCCTGGAACGTGCCCTCACTTGCCAGTAGCAGTCAGTCAGTGGGTTTTGCCATGGGCATGCTAGAGGCTGGAGTCGCCCTTCCAACCGTATTCTTCTTCAGGATGGGTCTGGGTACCCCTGGGGCCAGGCCCTCCCTTCAGCCCCTCTAGGAGGGTCATGAGGGTACAGGAAATACCACAGTAACCAACTGTAGTGAGCGTATGATGTTCTCACACGTACGCGGCCTCTTATCCAGTTCAAGTTCTTGACAAAGGCACTCAACGCTAAGGCTGGGCCACGACTCTTCTTATCTAAGAGGAGTTTGATTTTTTTTGTAATTCTTTAGGCCATAACTTATTAGATAATTGAGAAAACGGACTTTGCATGCCTCTAGCAATGCCTGCTGCCGGATCGTTCATGACCTACTTGGAATGGACAGCTGACCACACCATTTTCCAAAGGGCCTCTTGGAATCTGGGTTAATTACCCACTTTCCTACCAGCAGATAACAAACAATGAGGTCTAGAGGTCTCTCTCTTTTTTTAAATTAAACACCGACTTTTAAAACATAGCATCTGTTTAAGAAATTCTTTACCTTTACAAGGGCTGAGCTGGCAATGAATGAAAATCACTTACAGGCTTTGAACTCTAAGACCCAGTTACTCTGATTCGGTACTCAAACCCCAAGTACTAGTAAGCAACTCAAAAGGAGGCCTCATCCCAGCCTTCCTGTCAATGATGTACCCAAGCCACATTCATTTACTGGTCAAAATTCGGAAGAGTAGAAGCCCAAACTGAGAGTAAAGATCCAGGAGCAAGTGCTCTCACCTTCAGAGCTGCCCCTTCTGAGTTTCCTCGGGGGCTGGGTGCCAACGGGAGCTGACAGCTGTCACTCTTAACCTGACCACTCCAATCCCCAATCCTGACTCTTTCCAGAACCGGTTCATTCAGGAACCAAGTCTGCTGAGATCATGGATTCAGCACTTGCTGAAAATCTCCGAACGCCTACACTGAGCTACTTAGTTTCTGCTGTGGCTGCAATATTTCTGAATAAATTTTAAAAAGATAAGCTTCCCTGAGTGCCTTTCAGGAGCTAGGAGCTTTTTATGAAAAGAGTGTGCAGTTTTCCGAATACCTTTTCTTGTGAGTCTCTCTGGGTAACACTGAACTCAGCCTAGGAAGCAAGGGGCAAGCGTCAGCGGGAGTGAGGCTTCGGGGGCATCTTATAGCCCAAGATCAGACCCCTGCCCCCGCCCTCGCCCCCGCCACCGTGGAGGGGGCGGGCTTCTGTAGCCCTTGCTCCTTATGTTCACTATTTACAGCTTACGTGTCCTTCCCACGGAGAACTCCCCTCCCTATTAGCTTGGCAGTGAAGACACTAAGGAGCTGGTCAGTCTTTTCCAAACGTGGAAATGTGGAAATGCACACTGCAAATAACCTCCCTCTAAAGAACACAACTGACTGCAAGTGGGGATTTAACCCCAGCAGCTGCCTGCAGCACCTACCTGCGACTTGGGGGCCAAAGCTCATGTTACCCTTTACAGCTGCGGCTGCTGCTTGGGCCTCCTAGAGCCCCCCAGCTGCCACAGACAGAAAGGGGAGGCACTACGAGCTCAAGTCTTTTATCTCCTCAAAGCAAAAGCGCAAGTCCTTTCAGCTGCTTTTCCCTGTGAAGGGATTCTGAATCCCTGGTGTGGCTGCGGTCACTTCTCTGGCATCCTGGCAGGAGGTGAGGCGGTGCTCTCGCGTGTTACTCAGAGACCGCCTGCAGACCCACCTTGCTTAGCTTGGTGCGCAGCGGCATTGCCACGGGGAGTCATCACACACAGAAATTAATCAATCAACACAATTTCGAAGGACACAGAAATTGCATGCTCTACAACAGGACGAGT
This sequence comes from Panthera pardus, assembly GCF_024362965.1. Classification (NCBI taxonomy): domain Eukaryota; kingdom Metazoa; phylum Chordata; class Mammalia; order Carnivora; family Felidae; genus Panthera; species Panthera pardus. The sequence goes on from NW_026526677.1 coordinate 103,852,080, forward strand.
GTTAGCCTCTTGGAGGAACCTACAGACATTAACAGGAGCACAACTAGACCAAGGTCAGTGTGGTTAGGGCCCGGACAGCATCATCTACTTCAGCCTAGGGGACGAAAAAGGGACCAGAACTAAATTAAGAACTAGGACTAGCAGATGTTAACACTATGGGAACAGATAATGAGGTATGAAGAGGCACTTACGTGGAAGAGGGCTGTCTGCATTTCCCATGGATGGAACACAGACGATAAGAAAAGACAAGAGACAGACCCAAGGGGGAAAAAAAAAAGATGTAAAAGAAATGAATAGACTCAGGACAGCACACGGAATTGGAAATTCAAATTATCATGTTATTTCAAATCCAGAAAGAAGCAGTTCCTGCAGAAAGAAGATGAGACAGGCCTGCTTCTGGAAAAGGTAGGGGGACTTCTTGCCGGCCTCTGGCTTCAAAGAGAAGGAAGCAAGGGATTGCCCTGCGTGGCTTTTCATCCCAGGAATGAGAGAGGACCCAGGGATCCCTGTGACCGCTCAAGGAGTCGGGCTGTGCTGCACCTGCTATAGCTGGGAGGATGCACGGTCCTCCCAGAGGTTTGGGGCTATGGAGGGACATCAGCAGAGCCTGGCCTTCTGTGGGACAGCAGGGAAAGCGAGGCAGGCAGAGGTGAGGGAAAAGGGAATGATGGAGGAAAGCGGTGCCATCCTGAATGGATCAGGAAGAAGCGCCTCTCTGGAAAGAGGCCCCAAGGGAGGGAGACCCTGATGCGCGCTCCTGGCGGGAGGGAGGAGGAGCAGAAGAGTCAGGGGCCTCAGCCACCCTTTTCCCTCGTGCACTGCTGGGCTCTTGCTCCTGCACATACATCGCACAGCAGCCCTTGCATTTCCGTAACGTCATCTCTCTGCTGTGGCAAAAATCCCACGCCTAATTACACGAACCATCATTGCCTTTACCCTCTTCCTTCAAGTCACGGGGTGCTTTAGGGCCTTTGTGACCTGTGTCCAAAAGCAGTGTCTCCCAAATCCCTCCACAACATGCCTCTGCGTCTCTGCCCGCTCCCTTTACAACGTGTCAGGGGCTTCCTCCCTGGCTGTTATTCTAACAGGAGGGACCCGCTACTGTGACAGTGTCACCAGGCACTTTGGGGAAGAGAACAGAAGGGGCTGGGCATCAGCCATCACTGAGGGCCAAGGAACTAGGAGGTGGGACCTCCTGGAGCAGAGGAAGCTGAAAGACAAAAGCTGTCATCCAAACCATGGATGGGGCAGCTCAGGGTCCCCTCTGCCCCTGAGGAGAAGAGGGTGGGGATGGGGAAGAGGCAGGGCAGCTGCTTTTACTTACGGACTGGCTGCGTCTTGAACTCAGAGGCTGTGCTGATCTCCCCCAGCCCCTTGCCGTTGAGGGCCGCCAGCCGCACCGCGTACGTCGTCTCCGGCTTCAGGCCCACGATGGTGACAATGCCCTCCATGTTGGCTGTTGCGAGAATATGAGAAGGATCACAAAGGGTGGAAAGCCCATTAGTAAAATGGCGCAGCCGCTGTGGAACGCAGCATGGCAGGTCCTCAAGAAATTAAACATAGCATTTCCATGTGATCTACGTCTGGGTATATCACGAAAGAATTGAAAGCAGGAAGTGGAACAGATACTTGCCCACCCATGTTCAGAGTAGCGCTGTTCACAATTGCCAAAGAGAGGAAACAACCCAAGTGTCCATCAGTGGACGAGTGGACGCACACGGTGTGGTACTGATACAGTGGAGTTTCAGGCAGCTTTAACACGGAATGAAACTCACTCGGACACGTGCTACAATGTAGGTGGACCTTGATGACATCAGGCTAAGTAAGCCGGACACAGAAGGACACGTTCCATTCATCTGTAGTAGTTAGAATAGTCAACTACACAGAGACAGGAAGTAGAATGGTGGTTGCTGGGGCTGGAGGGAGGTGGGAATGGGGAGCTAGTGTTTAACGGGCACTGAGTTTAGGATTATGAAAAAGTTCTGGAGACGGACGGTGGGGATGGTTGCACAATAACGTGATGGTACCTAATGCCACTGAACTTCACACTTAAACATGGCTAATATGGTAAATTTCACATTCCACATATTTCACCACAACAAAAATAGAATCGGAATGTTGATTATATTTGAATTAAATATATATATATATACACGTATATATATATATATATACGCGTATATATATATATATATACGTGTATATATATACGTATATATATATAGCAGGGGAGGGTGGAATCCAGCTTGTAGCAATGACCAAAAAAAGAAAACAAAGCCAGTTGGACTTTCACATGGGGTCGACTTGCCATAGAGCTGGTGTGAGGTTTCAGAGGGAAGTTAGCGAGGTAAAGAGATCGTTTTCTTCTGGCTCCAAATGGACAGCCCAGAAACTCCTCAGGTTCCCCACCCCCCAAAAGCTGAAGGAGTGATGGAGGCTACCTGGTGAAATAAATTCTCAGTAAAAAGGGCCGGGAGGCAGCCACCCTTGTTACCACATACCGGACCGGGGTTAAAACTTTCTATGGAAACAAAAAGTATTTCACTGGCGTAGAAACCCCGCAGGGAGAGTTACACACGGTTGTATACTCGGTCTTCAGGGCAAAATAGTCCAGGCTCAAAATCTTCAAACTGTAGGCATCCAAGGGTCATTTTTAAAATTTTAGTTTGGAAATCTATCACAGGATGAATTGAAGAGCAGACTTGTCTCTCTGGCAATTTGTTGTGTGGTTAATACCATCATTACAGGGCAGCCCCTGAGTACACCAAGCAAGATGGATGGGTGACGGCAGAGAACCCCCAGCCCGGATCACCCACAGGTGCAGGGCAGGGGCGGTCTGGACTCATCCAGTTGTGCTTAGCACCTAAGTAGGGCTTCTGCTTGGAGCGTGCTTGAGATGGCCTCGTCTTAGCGCGTCCTGAGAAGCAGGTTCTGACGTACCAGGGGACAGAAGGCCAACACTTCCAGAGGAGATGTGACCGTGCCCGAATTCCAGAGGGACAGGGATGGTGCTGCAGCAAAGGAACACGGACGGATGGCAGGCTGTGGCATCTGGCTTCCTCAGCAGGTGAGAGCGATGTGCCATTCTACCCGGGTGTGCAGTCAGGGGCCCGGCACCAGGGGTGAGCGTCTGCCCAGCACCGAGAAACCCATCGTTCGAAAGGAAACGCCGACTCTTCCCACTTACCCTCCTTGGCATCGTACCACTTGAAATGCCACACTTCTTCGCCCACTGCTCTCCACTCGGCCTTGTATTTGAGGATGGGCACACCACCTGTGGCCTCTGGTTCATCAAACTGCACCTGTGCTGTGCTAGAGTACGGCTCCACCTGGTCGATGGACGGTGAAGATGGGGTGTCTGTGGGGAGGGCACATATGGAGACCCAGGTGAGCCCAATTAGGTCCAGGACGTGACTCCCGGTCACAAAGCATGTCTCTCGTTTGTACTCATTCTTGGGAATCTTGTCACCCGTCTCCCGTTCCCCAGCCCATCATTCCCTCCCAACATGCGCCGTGCCCACACCCTTGAACCTCCATAGGCTCCTTGCTTCCTGACCCTCTGTCTTTGGCTACCCTGGCCCTCTCTTCTTTTGCTCTCTTAGCGTCACCGAAGGGCATGGACTAGGCCAGCAAAGACAAGGCTGGTACAGCCATCAGGGGTGCTCACCTGCTTGGACAAGGATGAATTCCAAAGACTCCTGTCCAATGCGGTTCACTGCAGTACAGTTGTAATTTCCGAAGTCATTTTCAGAGTCTGGGGTCACCTTTGGAAAGGAGGAACTTGTGGGTTACAAGTGTCCCACAGAATGGTCACTGATTCAGATCTTTGTTTACTGAATTAATTTGTAAGGAACAGAACAAGTAAAGCATGAACCATTAGCTCCAGCCCAGCCTTAAATCAGAGAGAATCGCCAAGGGGCTAGTGAGAGGCACGTTCGGCCTCCCAGGCTGTGACCTAGTCCCAGGGAGAGAGAGGGGAGCAGGGCTGAGACTCAGTTTCTTCTGTAGCCGATGGCTCCCCTGGTCAGGACACGTGGGAGAAGCAAGAGAGAAGATTTTAGCTGCAGAGGGCAGCCTATCTATCCATAGTCAGATTGTGCCTTCTCCACCCTCCCCTGTCCCCGCCCCGACTCACCTCCAGGTAGCTGGCCGAGGGGGTGTTGTAGATCTTGATATTGCTGTAATTGGAGCTTGGCAGCAGCTGGCCATCCCGGAACCATGAAATTGTGGCGCTGGGGTAGGCAAATACCTCGCACGTGATGTTCACCTGGTTCCCCTCCCACGTGTAGACAGCCACAGGGCCCTGCAGCTTCGGGGCATCTGCAAGGAACGGCAACGCCCATCAGGAAGACCACCACCACCAAGGAGCCCCGTGCACCCTGTCTCCGGGCCCTGGCAGGGTGTGTGTGCCCTGAAGCAGACCCAGTGCCAGGACACGGTCAAGCCCAGGCTGGTGTAGCAGTCCTGGGAGCTGCGTGGGAAGACGGAAGCGCCTGTGGGCTTGTAAGAAGCCTGGGGCGGTGGGAGGGACAACGTGGGGACAGAGGTCTGGAAGGGCCCAGGGCAGGGTGCAGCTCAGGTCCTGGCTGCTGTCCTCCCCTTTCACCCTGACCCCACACGGCCCCCTCCCCTCATTTTTCCAGTCACTGCTCACATTGCACTTCGAGGTACATGGACTGGGAGTCCTGGCCGATGGTGTTGCTGGCAGTGCAGATGTATTCTCCGGCGTCTGTGTACTGGATGCTCTTCAGGGTCAGAGACGACACGCGGGCATGGCTGCGCACCACCATGTGCCCATCCAGAGTCTGCCAGGAGGGAAGGGAGAGCGTCAGAATCTGAGGCAGGGCGGGGGGCGGGGCAGGAGACCGGGCCACCCCTCGTCTGGGACCAGTCTCACATCCTCTCCCCAAATCGTGCCAATGCCTAACTTTCACTTTAGGTACCTGGTAGTGTGGGAGGCTCTGGAGAGCACCACGGGAACCTGAGTGTATCCAAAATAGAAAATGGGACTCAAGTTTATGTCAAGCAGTCTGGACTCTGTGCCAAGGTTGATTTGGGGCAAGGACAACCAAGGTTCCCTGCCGCCACCACCCGCCCCCCCCAAGACAACCCTGTGTGGCATGTCTTAAATGGAAGTGAAAGTCCTGGCTAGCAGATACTCCAGCAGCAGCAGCCTTGCTCCATGGGATTCTGGGAAACCTGCACCCCTATGCTTTCCTCCCAGGAGTCTGCCCGTCTGCCAGTTCCACAGTGCAGGCACACATAATGGGAAATCCGAATGTGCCAACTGCAAGAAATTATGCAAGAAACCTATATTTCTACAGATGCCTCACTTTCCTGAATGCTTAAAAGTAAAATAATTTCATTCGAGAGAAAGTCCGACAACTCAATGATCAGGAGCTGGTGAGTGGAAGTGAGGGGTAGCTGGGTCTTCTCTCCAGGGACAGTGGCACAGAGTCTCAGGCAGATCTGGGATCCATGACACCACACTCACCACCATTTTCTAGCCCCTAAGACCACAGTTGGCTTCCTGAGTCTCTGGAATTACAGTGGCTGGTCAAAAAGGGAATAAGCATATGACCCCTAGGCAATGGGTACTGTAATATTTCCAAGGGGCCTTTGCCTTGACACTCTAAAATGGTTGCTGGCCTAGTCTGGGCATGTTGCCCAAGTTCAAATCCTCAAGAAAGTTGGTCATCTGAAGAAGGAGTCTTGCTCTTCATAGGCTGGGCTACACTCTTATCTCCAGCATATGCTATTCTGTGGACATGGACAGGTGAGTGTCCTGCATATGGCATCTGTCATCCATGGGGTTGAGCCTTTAGGGAATCGAACACCTGCTTCAGATCCTTTTGACATGCTGGTTTGGAAGCCTGGGACTCAGAACTGCAATGTCATACAGCAGCCAGTTTAGGCAGCTCAAAAGGAAGGTCCCATTGGCCTTGTGTGTGGGGCAGTCTCCACAGATCTGCCCATCACTAATGGACCTAATCCTTCTCAGGCATTTAAGCCCCACTGAGGTTCTCATATCTGGAAGTTGGAATACCACTGCCGGCAAGGAGGCAGAGTGCTGAACAAAATCATCACCGCCTACCTCTGCGAGGGCCACCCCACTCTCAGAGGAATGCCCAGATGCCCATAGCTCTCAACTCCACCTGAACCATAAGTCTGCCAGGCTAAGTGGTTGAGGAGATGCCACACATTAGTGAAGATGACAACAGACAGACGTGGAGCACTTGGCTAGTAAGCCTTGAGCCATCCGGTTTGCTGAAGATACTGGGTCCTCGGACCCCCCTATCTTGTGGGCTGACAGGGTTGTCCCAATATTCCCGAGTGGTGACTCCCATGAGCCATATAAATTTTAACCCAGCAGATCTAGTGTCATCGAAAGCATGAAGCCACACCAGTAAGTATCTCTAAAGAGCTGACCTGATCTGCTTGTCACTTCTGTCTGTCCCCAACAGAGCAGGACAAAGGCAGAAAGGATTTGAGGTCCACCCCGCCCTGCCCCGCCCCACCCTATTGGTTATATCAGTGAGAACACAGGTTCAGCTGCTAGTGATACCAGCCAGTGGCTGAGCAATGACTGTTTGTCATAGAGGCACAGCTTGTCCTGGGCCCAGCACCCACAAACATGGAAAACTGACCGGATCTTTGGGAAGTCAAGAGAATATTTCCACAATAGAAGAAATATTGCAGCAAAAGATGAAAAGAGAGTCGCGGAACTAAGAGTAGGACAGTAACAAATCACAATGAAACAGGGCATGAGCAGTCTTTACTCAGAATATTCTAGAAAAAGGTTGAAGAGAAGCTTGGGAAGTGGTTTCACTGACAGCTATACTCTTCCCCCCTTCTATGTGTTCTAAATTTCTCTGGAAAAATTTTCTCATTTAGTGTTGTCAACAGACCAGTAGACAGCCCTCTACAGAGAATTCTTATTTTGCAGTGGCTCGCGACAGGATTGATGATGGGAATTTGCCAGATGCCCAGTTCTCCCTCCAAGGGGAAGCAGATAGACTCCAGTGCAATTAGACTTTCCCTCTGAAATGTTTGACTCTCACACAGGGACAAAGTCAGGGACTGCTACCCACAAGCCATCCAGACCAGGAGTCATGCTGATAAAGTCCAGGCTTGCAGAGGAAGCAGATGATCTCTGGGCAAGAAGGGAAAAACACCTGTGACAAGAAAACCCTGTTTTGCAAAAACAGCATGAAGGGCCATCACAACTATTCTTCTCATCAGAACATTTTTGTGTCCCTTCTTCTAGGTAAAAGTGCTAATTCTCAGAGCTTACAGAACGAAACTGGCCATAACCCAGTAACCTTCTTTGGAGCTCATCTGGACTTATGGTCTTCATCTCTGAATGAGACAAACAGGAGGAAATTCTGAGCCCCAGGGATGGCACTCACTTGAAAGCCAATTATGTCCAAAGTGAGATACTCAAGATAAGGATACTTCTGGAAAACGGAAGTGAGTTGTCTGCTTTCCAGGGAGTAAACCTAGGATTTCCACTTATAATAATAATTCTCTTAACCTCCCTTAACGCTCCCTGATAAATCTCACGTCCCCCTCCAGCCAGGTCTAAATCAGGATGACAGGGGAAGATGCAGAAGGTCAAATAGAATGAGATCTGTAGTTACTGAGGAGTGGCTGATAATTAACCCCTCTTCTCTCCTGTCCCCAATCCCAATGGGTCTGTGACTTTGGGGCAATAAAACAGCCAGGCTGGGACAGCACTAAGTGATCCCTGTGCCACAGGAGGGAGGCATTTCAGCGAGACGAGCACCTGACTATGGTCCCCCATGACATGGAAGAAGGTAGGAAACAAAGACAGCTTATTGTACACTGGATTTGATCACGGCAGTGTGTTCATGTGTAGAAACTAGGATCAGTGCCCGGGGATGGGCAGTCAACTCTTCAATACTAAACAGCATTAAATATTTACAGCCACGATCTGAACACATGAGTTATGTGTTCCGAATAATTATCATTTCTGAAAACTAAGAGGAAAGAGTTACCTAATTAAAACACAGTGTACAGGATTGCCATATTCGACATTTGTAGTATTAAAATATCAAAGTTTCCTCTGGAGAAGAGACAAAAGCTATTTTTTAAAAAATATTTATGGATTCGACCCTTGAACCTCATCTAAAGTATACTAGTTTTTATCTTGCTATCTTTCACTTACACGAATCACTGAAAGAAAGACAGGCCTGATTGTAACTAGGGTCTTGAGTGTGTAACATTAAAATCTAAAGATTAATATTTAGCTTTAGTTTTCAAACAAGGTCCCACATTACCCAAGTGGAAGGAAGCAGTCAGAGAAATCTCAAAGGCTAAACGCTAATGACTTCTAAAACCATTTGTGCCAAACCATGCAAACCTCATAAATTTAATTCTCTATGAAAGTAACATAGGTATGCTTAGCAATTTGGGGAAACCAAGGAGAGATGTCATCTGCATTGCTGTGACATGAAATGGGATGTGATCATTTACCAGGACCGATCATTCTAGAATAAAGCGAGCAACAAGATGAGTTGAGCTGGAAAGGGCTGAGTGGGTTTTTAGACACTAACTCTGTGACTTTATGACCCAAAGCCACATCAACCAGGTGAGAGGCAAAAAAAAAAAAAAAAAAAAAAAAAAAAAAATCTCATCATTTCAAAATGCCTGGCCTGGGAATTGGAGCGATTTATTTCTGTAAGTATAATTACCTGGAGGTGATTTTACCAGCACCAGCAAGAGAATAAGATCCAATTTTAAGAAGTAATAAGGATTTGTTCATCCACTCCCAACACAGCTTGCTTGCTCATCCTAAGACACTATTGCCAAGTAACGTCTACCACTATTGACCTATTCTTTAATCTAACTAGATGACTAATTAGTTTAGCATGTCTGGTTATTAAACTGTAATGGCGAGTTAAACTGCGATGCTTTCGAAACTAAAGACTGGCTAGTGGTCAGGTAAGCTATACCTCCTGCTTCTCCGGTCGAGTCCACGAAGCCTGGAGAGAACAAGATATAAAACACAACAAGAAAGCAGTAAAATTTTACAACATGTTGCTTCAGAGAATTGATGTATCACACTGCATTCCGTGCACATGCAGCTTCTTTTCAACTCAGAACTTTTTCCAAGGCTCACTTTCAATGGTGTGTTTATTACCCAACTGAATTTAGGGTTTAGCTTATGGTAAGCTTTCCCCACCCCCTTATGCACATTAAGATGTATAATTCAAAGGAGAAGGCTTTCCTAATCTTTGGTAGACATACACAGGGGTACCAGCAGACACAGCAGACTGCTCCTGTTCCAGAACATCTTGAATATTTCTCGTAGTTATTTCATGTCGCTATTAGTTCTGACTATAAAGTCTAGAGATACTCATAGAGTATGTTTCCTCCTTTGGATTCTATTAGACAGCTTATCACAAAAATACGAATGCCATTTTGTGCTCATGCATTTTATAATTCATTGCATGCATCCTATTAAAAATCACGTTTATATTTTCTAAAAAGGAACTAAAAAAGGAGCAGAGAGGTACATTAGGAGTGGTTAAGTATGAAGTGCTTAAAGTTGTTGATCAGGAAACTTCCAGGACACCAAATTCTGAGTGCTGAGGCAGGCTCCAGTCAGTTCTCAGGGGCAGAGGAACGCCCGGATGGCATGCAGGCTCAAGCGTGCACCATCGACATCAAACAGAGGAGGGAGTCAGCTCAGAAGCATAGAGGTTTGGGTGTCTTCCTACCCACGTCTGCATATTTTATATCTGGCACTCGGGGAACTCCTACACTTAGAGTTTTTCCGTTTTCATACTGGGTTTCAAAAACATCCTACCTGCAGTTGTTCTTTTTATTAAATGGCATGACTGCCTGGTTGTCCCTGATGTTCAGATGGAAAAAGGAGAGAACAGATACCAGAGACAAGGCAATGCAATCCAGGAGATGCAAATGGTTAGCAAACATTTAGTAGGAGTCCACTAAATGCAGAGAGCTTTTGTGAGAAATGAGGATGGAGAGGTTGGATTATGTCACGTGATGCTGGAATGAAGAAAAAAGTGAGGACAGAGGACCATGCACCATGTGTCGGTGTGCCAGCATGTCAAATGTGGCCGCCAATGAGAAGCTTGTCTGTCACATGCCAGGGCTGCATGAATCAAGACTTTTTTAAAGGGCTATCTCATATGGAGTTACTTGTTTTTCAAATCTGATCCTTCTTGTACCTCTCCCAAATCACTAGGGTTTTGTGTCGTTGAGAAGTAGTTGCTAGTAACACAACGCCTCCACTAGCCTGACGACATGCCTGTGTGCCCGATGGGAGTGGTAGGATATGCCTTGGCCCTGATAATTTGGTGATGGTGTGTAGTTCACTTTAAGACAATCTGATGTGCAAATATACACACATAAGACAAATTAGGATGTGATTAGCCATGCTCCAGAAATTTTAAGTTCCAGGTCCTTTTAATATTCACGTTTTATTACCTCACATACGAGTCTGCAGGAATATGTACAGTGAAGCATCCCTACACTTAGCCTAAAGTAGACCCTGCTATACCTCTGCCCACACCCTGAATATGCCAGACTCTAACTGCTTATCATAGGCACCTTTTCCAGTGTTTATACGTGGGCACCTGGTTTGCATTAATGAGGAATTCTCCCCGGTGACAGAAAGATCCAGTTTTCAGTGAATCCAGAATTTCAAAGGTCTCTCTTATTTGTGGGATTTGTGGGATACTCTGTCAGCTAAAGACTCGAGGTTCAGGAAGTTCCATTTTTTTCTACCTGTTCTGAACTCAACTCTTTGCCCCTCTTCTTTTCCTTAAACATTAAGGCTTCGTATACATTTCTTTACCAGTCATTTCAAAGGCATGTTCAAATAAGAGGTTCAAATACGCACACAGAGAACGTGTTCTGATAGTGACCGATTGTGCAAATCATCACCCAGAGGTCTCGCTCAGTATGTAAATGGTACCTGGAAGTTAGCCCCACTCACTCACATACGTGGCAATATTTAAAATGAGTCTTGGTAGTATGAGCAATGAAATGATGTGGATGTGCAAACTTTCTTTGTACCTGCATTATCACAATGTCCTCCAGACACAATGATCAAACTGACCCATTATGATGTTCAAATATGGTTTCAAGGGTTTTTTTTTTTGTTTGTTTGTATTTGTTTGTTTTGGGCCAACATAATGGAGATTAAGAAATGGATTAACTTTCAGACAGGTGATCTACCCTAACGATCTTAATGACCCAAATGTAGCCTACCTGTTATCAGTTGTTGAGCAAAACCAACTCAACTAGCTGAAGCTTAGCAGACTGATAGTAATCGGTCTTGAAGGAGTGATTGGACTGAACCCAGAGATGCGATCAGATAGATTTTGACAATCAGGCTCAGTGTACTGGCTTTTGCTTGTTTCCCCCACCCCTTCTTTCTCTTCTTCTTCTTTTTTTAATGAAGAGGAACATCAGTTTTCCATTAGAAAGTTACTAACTCTGTGCCTATGGTTGAAAGCCTTTTCTCTCCTCTTAAGAAGGGTAATACTCGGGGCGCCTGGGTGGCGCAGTCGGTTAAGCGTCCGACTTCAGCCAGGTCATGATCTCGCGGTCAGTGAGTTCGAGCCCCGCGTCAGGCTCTGGGCTGATGGCTCGGAGCCTGGAGCCTGTTTCCGATTCTGTGTCTCCCTCTCTCTCTGCCCCTCCCCCGTTCATGCTCTGTCTCTCTCTGTCCCAAAAATAAAAAAAATAAAAATAAAAAAAAAAAACGTTGAAAAAAAAAAAAGAAGGGTAATACTAGACAAACACTAGACTTAACTGGCAATGAATCAAAAGACCAAGTTGCTGTAATTAGCTTATATTGTAACCAGTTTTATTAAAGAAATCATTGAGGGGCACCTGGGTGGCTCAGTTGGTTAAGCATCCAACTTCAGCTCAGGTCATGATCTCACAGTTTTTGAGTTCAAGCCCCATTGTGAGTCCCAGCCCCACGTCAGGCTCTGTGCTGACAGCTTGTTCAGAGCCTGGGGCCTGCTTTGGGTTCTATCTCCCTTTCTCTCTGCCCCTGCCCCACTCACACTCTGTCTCTGCCTCTCTCAAAAATAAATAAACATTCAAAAAAATAAAAAAAAAAAAGGAAATCATTGAACCTTCCACAAAAGTCCTCAAAATCATGAGGAGCACCATGATATTGGATGCTCTGCCTTCCAAGCCAGTGACCCAGAGGAAGGCCCTGGTAGCACTCTAAGGACTTTGCACGTGACCTTGTCCGAGTCAACATTTTTATCAGAGACTTAGACCAAGATATTTCAAGTAAGTGTTCAAACAAGGTTGGAGCCAATAGCTAATACAGATATTGGATGACAGCTGCATGGGGAAGGCTACTGAACTGCTTGCCTTTGGGCCTTGTGAAGGAAGTGGGGTCACCACTGAGTGTTAGACCTCATTACTTTAAAAATACGTGAATAGAACAGGGGGGCCCCTGAGGCTCGAAATGCCCTAGACCTACAGACCTTTAAGGACAGTTCTGATAAAAGCCAGACTTGCCTGGTTAGAAGGATGGACTGAAATGGTTCTCAAGCCAGAAAGAGTTTGTATGGGTGGCATTTTAGGTAATCGAGGTGATTAGAGGTGGCTACTGGCATCTAGAAGGAAGGGAGCTATTGGTACTGAGTTTCTGGCCATGCACAGGACCATCCCAGTGAAGGAAGTGCCTTCCCAAAGTGCCACTGATACCACTGAGAAACATGGGGTTGCAATAAACAAAACACAACTTTTAGCAGAAATAAATATAATATTCTGCATTTTAGGTGAAGCAACCAATTGCATAAGAGCAGGATAAGGGGCTATGTGGCTTAAATGCTGTTCAGATAAAAAAGAGCTGAGAATTTTAGTTGACCCCAAGCTCCACATGAGGCAACACAATGAGGAAACCGCTGCAGGGGCCAATGCAACTTTAACTGCATGGTGGTGTCCAGATCAAGGGAGTCAGAGCTGCACGGAAGACTGCATTAGTTACACTAGGCACCATAAAACTTCAGGGGAGTGTCACTGGACTGGGACCATTGGGACTACTAGAAAGCACAAGGCAGGGAACCCATGACCCCAGAAACGGGGAAGACCACTGAATGTGTTTAAGGGAAGAAGAGTGGAGAATCCAAGAGCCCTCACACAGGGCACTGAGTGGCAGAGGTGGGAAGACGGAGCGGAAGGGGCAAGGAAGCAGACCTTCCCGATCACCAGTGCTGGCCAGCTGTCTTGCAGAGAACGGTCGCCATCACCCTTCAGGGAGTGGCCATGGGGCTTTCTGGCAGATATGCTGGCAAGGGAGTGCCAGGTGAGACTAGACAACCTGGAATAGGGCCTCCCTTCCTGCCTTCTATGATTCCAGCATTTTGCACGGTCTAATTCTCAGGAGACTTCCTGGCCTCCGCGGTTAGACACAAGTGGCTATTTTTATCTGCTTAGTGTATCAGCCTGATTGTAAAAAGCCAACTGTTTTCTCTCACTTCTATGCTGCAGTGACTCTAATCATCTTGGTACCTGATTATATACGACGCACCTTCAGGTGGAGGAGAACATGACGGGCTGCTGCCAGGTAAAAGTGAAATTTATTACCTGGAGTCCAACCGGCACCTGTAATAGGCCATCTTCGCTCTATTCATTACAAGCTATCCTCAGTGTAGGACAGAGAGCAAGCCTCTTTGATGTCAATATATAACTGATAGAAATGGCAACTTTTATATGCAGGGGTTCATTTAGGCAAGTGTGTTAATCTGGTGTCATCTCACTGGCTGGTCTGGAGGACTTGTTCTAATATCGATTCACTCATGCTCCAGTAATGTCACGTCAAGTAGACTTGAAGACAGTCTGTATGTAGTAAAAGGAACCACAATGCAATATATGTGGCTGGCCTTCCATAATTATCTCAGGTTGAGACCAGTGATCTACACTGATAACTGAATTATACAGTACCTACTTGGCCTGAGATGGTCTCTGTTGGATACCTTTGGTTTCACTACTTAGTAAGTATGAGTGTGTATTAGTGCCTGGTTATTTGTTCTCTTTCTGTAAAAATGAATTCACAGATAGAAGGCAGAAGTGACCACCTATTAAAGAACTTAGGGTAGGCACAAATCTTAACGGCCCTTCTGGTATAGCTTAGATGTTGAGCTATTCCTAGAAAAGACATTGAATTTAAAAGCATCATTCATCTGGGATAGATCTTACTTCTGTCCTTTACTGTAGGTCAACGATATACACTGGTTCATTCTGGACAAATCTACTCACAAGCCTGATAGAGAAAAATCTGGTGAGCAGCAGCCCTGTGGTTTAAGCCCTGAAATGTACATTCAATCCATGTAACACACACGATGGGAGCTGAAATCTGAGCTTAGGGTTTAATTCCAATGTTGATAAAGAAAGTATCCAAGTAAACACCACATTTCCTAATCCGGTTGGTTTTCACAATATCGAACAGCATATGTGAGTCTCAAAAATACTTAGCAGTTCCTTGAGTTTTTGTTAAGTGGAATTCAACTGTGGAGGTAAAACTTGCAAAAAAAATAATGGGCTTTTTGGAACAGCAATTTCTATTCCTTTTGATTTAGTTTGCTTTCTATTAACAGGGCAGAAATCAGATCCTCAAATGCAAATCCCAAACGTGGCTCTGGCATTTCACACTATCTCTTTTTGACTTTATTTTAGTTTACCCTCTCTAGGGATTTCCTTTAGGCAGGCAGAAGAGTGAAGATCTATCATTTTTGACATTCAGGTCAATAAGCAATCCATTATAAATGTTCTTTAAGGCTAAGGCCATTATTCCTGAATAGGTGACAAAATTTTGGCCAACTAAAATGAAGCCCATTACTAGAGGGTATATGAGAGGAGACTGGAGATGTGCCATAAGAGGCTTTAAGTTGCTCTGAAACCAAGCTGTTTCTTCCTCCTGCTTTTGGCCCACTCAGCAGCAAAGAGCTGCAATGACGTAAGGTTATCTAAATTTTTATATATTGTCAATAATAAAGATAGCTTTCCGGGGGCCTATAAATCTACATGCTTTAAAGCTAAATTTTCCCAGTCATTTCAATTTACCAAGAAGGTCGCTGCCATGTGCTTAAACTCTCAGTGAATGTACTGTAGAACCCAGTGGAATAATCATCATGTAGAAACTGCTAATTATTTTTGCCTTCAGAACAAAATGATATCCAAATGTGACCGAAAATACAGGCAGACACAAAGGCAACCAAGCTTTTGTGCGTATAGTGCATGTACAGCATGAGTCTACAAAACACAAGGAAAAGAATTAATAGGGCTCATTCTGATCCCCGCTATTTCTGGGCGACACTTCCCTGGGTGCCCCCTGTGATGATGGTAGGAACAGCTGGGGCACCAGGATCTTGGCTTTTCCTCGCACCTCATAGCTCCATAATCCAAAATCACTACCCCCTTCCTCCCCAGAACGTCTAACTTGACCATGCCCACTAATATCACAACCCTGCAAATCTTTGCAAGAAACTGTGGTCCTTCCACTGTAAAGGGACACTGGTGAGGCCACAGCCAGGCAGGCTGGAGGACGGAGGCCACAGGACCTGGCATGGCCTCTGGTGTCTGCATCCTATCTTTGGGCTCATCGAAGAGAACGGGGCATGGGCAGACACAATCTGCTTGGAGCCTGCATCCCATGGCCCTGAAACTCTTGGGGGACATCATACCTTTTCTTCGCTGCTGATGTTTCGGGTAGAAGTCCTCCAGGTGATAGAGGGAATGGGGTCTCCTGAGGCTTCACAGGTAAGAGTGACTTGTTCCTCTAGTTCCATGGCAGTCTGGTTCTCTACATAAGTGATTTTGGGTTTTGCTGAAAAGACAAGACTTGTTAATGAGTCTATCTGATCTTTGAGCTTTCTGGGTTTAAGTTACAACATGCACCCATTCAACGAAGGTTATGTGCTTACTAGGTGTTAAGAACCTATTCCAGGTGTTGTAGGAGATAAAGAATGGAATCCTCAAGGAGTGTGCAAATGGGCATACAACAACATTGATGTGATAGCCAGAGAAATAAGATCCCATAGAGTAAGAGTGCTAAGGGCAGTGGGTGGAGAAGGTGCGGGGCAGAGGAAGATCGCTCCTCTGGCTGGAACCTTCATGAGGGGAAAGTGTCCGGCTGGGCCATGAGACTTTCAACACATGGAACTTTGGGATAGAGACAGTCATTCCAAGTGTAGAAACCTGCTTGACTGAAAGCAAAGAAGTGAGAACATGGGAAGAGGGCAGTGTGGCAGGAGCTGGTGTTTGTACATCACGGCAGGGGGAAGCGATGCTGGTCCCAGGCACAGGGATCATGACTGCCTGGCTAAAACACTTGCTTTGAATGATCTTGGGTGGCTGATGGAGGCCCACTGGTGGTGTTTGATCAGAGGAATGAAATGGCCATTTGTACTTCAAGAAGGTTAATCTAGAAAAACTCAAGATGATTTAGAATGGAGGAAACCTTGAGGTGGGAAAACCAATTTGGAAGCTCTGGCCGTGCCCCAGATGTGGCTTAATACAGTCCCGAACTGGGTGGTCTGGGGTGGGGGACAGATGGGGAAGGTCAGCTTTGAGAGAGGTACTTAGAGCAGGTTTCACAGGAAGTGCCAAGGGAACAGAGGGCAAAGGAGGCATGGCAAGACACAAAAGAGGGGATGAGAAGGTGCTGACATGACTCTGAGCGTCTTGCTGGAGGGGGGAGTTGGGTTCGCATTGACTCCAGGAAGGAAATATGGCGAGTGATGGGTTAGGGGCTGTGGGGTGGGCTGGGATGGGAAGGAGATGAGATGGGTTCATTTTCCAAATGTTTTGGGTAATGCAAGAAAACACAAGGATTCGAAAGCTGAGTTAAATGTTAAAACATTAGAGAAAATTGACTTTTCCTGATTTAAAACAATTATACTCTGAAATTGCTAAACCTTCCATGGAAGAGAAAAGATAACACTACACAAACGTAACTTATTTCACTAATGGAGGAGAAAGACCAGGCTATATATACAAACAAAAGAGAAATAAATCAAATTTACGGATAATTTTGGAAAGAACTGCATTTCCTTTACATTCACATTCATACGGTACCCCCAAGTAGGTTAATGAACTACTGCCTATATACATCCTACAAGTTGAGGTGCTCGATTTTGCTTTAATAAAGAGAAAGCATTGGCAAGGCTGTGCATTTTCTGTAGCAAATATCTGCTTCTATATAAAACTACCCCTATAGATCAAATATTCTGCCACAGTTAATCTGTACTAACCAGCCTGCTCGGCAAATCCTTTTTTGATGGCAAGCACATAGGCACATCTCAATCCAATGTGGCCAAATGATCACAAATTGGAATTGATGGAGTCCAGTTGAGTGAGGTTTTCCCCTTGGAAGGTTTTGTGTCTATCTTGATAAATAGGATTTTCCAGGTGGTCACAACTCATATTGAATGGACCAAGTGTTAAGTGTAGCTGGACAGGAGGTTTTACAAAGATAAAAGCTGAATTTCTACCCTGTTAAAATCACAGATTGAAGCGTGTTAAAAAATAAATAAAATTCAGCCTAATGACTGAATTCACTGAACTGGACAGTTGTTTTGAAGTCTGGAGGCAGTATAGGAAGGCTGAATTTTGGCTTCTTGAAAGCTCGATGGATGTTGTGACCGAGACGGTGTTTGCTGGCCTTTTTCTGACCCCCTGAACTTGGTCCTGGCAGCAAAACGTTAACAGAAGACAGACAAGGTATAGTTAACATCTATTAATGTTTGGTTTGGTGGGTTACAAAAGGTCCACTGTACACATCTTTAGAAAAAAGGAAAATGTATTCTTACTAAAAATATTATTAACAATAGCTAATTTCAGATGGTCTACAGAGGGCTGTTGGGAAGGAAGGCAAGCTTTTCACTGATGACTTAACCTCTCTGCACTACAGAAGCAAGGCTCTTGTGAGAAGTAATTGAAGGCTTAGAATATTGCCTTGGAGATAGGATACCAATATAATTTCCTGTCCAAATCAGGACACCCTTGAGTGGGAGAAGGGATTCTCTACATAACTACCTTGGGACAGTGGGCATCATCAGGCCAACAGGGACAGATGCAGGGTCATTTCCCTCTGCAACCCAGGATCTACAGGAATAGCTCCAGGTTTTATCTTCAGATGGTACTTGTACCATTTTAATTAATGTCTGTTGTGGGCCCTTGACTGTGGATCCCCATTTTATATTCCACCTGCTGCTATGGGAGTTAATGCCTCAGACTGTCCCATTGTACATCTCCCCATGGACCTCCCTGTGAGAACACCTGTCCTTGGGAGTTTTCCAAGCACACTGGCTCTCCTCTTCCAGCATGCCCATGGCTCTGCACCCCACCACTAAGGAGTGGTCTTGTCTATTCCCACTCCAATCCAGACTCCTACATCCCCAGCCCAAGGAGGGTTCTGGGGCCCTGCTTGTCTGAACAGAGAGGCTGGGCATGACCAGGCACACCTTCCTTCAGGCTTTATACTGTGTGGTAACTCACAAGGGCTGTTTTGGTCCTAAGGGGTCAGTGAAGCGAACCCACTGGTGAACTGGCCTCAGCCCACGGCAGCATGAGGCCTCAAGAGCATTCATGCGAGCATAATAGGAATATGAGGAGACAAAAATACTTTTTTAGAAGGGCCCATGGGGAGACAAGCAATGGAAATTCACTGCCAAATTTAAAGACAGGTAGGATGTAACTACTTAGTAAAAAGAGCTTCTGGCTGATAACTAGGGCAAGGCATGCTAGAACGTGCCCCTTTCTTAGGAAAAAATGATGTCAGTAAGGTACAATTACGGCAGTGACTAATTTAGATATGCTCCATACATACTAATTGCCTTCCCTTCTGGAATCAGGGGAGTTCTGCGTGCTTCTCTACTGTCTAAGCTGTTGGTTTCTTTGCTCTTCTGCCCCACTGCTGCCGACTCTGCTGCCAATGGGGAGCCTGTTCCCTCATTTCTCTCCTTAGTGCTGGTCCCATGGCAAACCAAGGGGAAGGAGAGGGATGGAGGAAAGAAGGATGGAGCCCTAACTAGCCACCTCCCCACCTTGGCCTTACTACCAATCCCCTAAACCAAGGGAGGCCAAAGGAGGCAGAAGAGGAGGTTAAGAATGTGAAATGGAGAGGGGAAGGGGTGTGTGCACGAGGCACCAGGTTACTCCAAAGAGGCAATGCAAACCCTCCCCTGGATATCATAGAGGAGGACTCCCATTTCGGATGGGGTCCCTAGGAGCCGGTGATTTGCTTACCTGTCTCTGCAGTCTGGCCACTTCTCGTCTATTTACTCTTCTGGACTAACATATGTTCTCCCAGTGCGATCTCGGGGAAGAAACTGTGTGTGTGTGTGTGTGTGTGTGTGTGTGTGTGTGTGTGTGTGGCACAGAACGAGAGATGCGTGGTGGGAGAGGCGGGCAGAATGACAAATGGTGCCTCGCCTCAGTTCCTGCATCCTACATTCCCTGCCTGGTTACCTCCTTCCCCAGACCTCCAGCTCTTTCCTCTACATTGGCCCCACGAGGCTCCTGACTTACTACCCACGCCTCCTTCCCAGGGCAGCTCCCGGCAGCAGAGAGGCCTGGAAGAGAAGCCAAGCTCTGTTCCTGACCAGCCAAGTTAGAAGGGAGTGTACTTCTACAGAGAAACAATGTTGCCCATGGTGAGCAAGGCAGAGCGCCCACTAACTTCAGCATTCCGAGTCATTCCATCTGCAATTCAGAGGCAGTATGTGTTGAGTTGAGTTTCACAGAGTAGTAACTCCCAAAGTAGTAACTTTGAGTAGTAGGGACCTCAAAGCCAACTGCCTGGGTTTGAATCCTGGCTCCTTGGGTAGGTCACTCAATTCTCTGTGCTCAGTTTCCTCATTGGTAAAGTAAGGACAATAATGAGATCTACCTCACAGGGTTGTGCTGAGGAGTAAGAGTCAGTTTATAGACACAACTTCACACAGTGCTTGACATACTACAAGCACTTGCTTCGTGTTGGGTGTTATTACTACCTCCTGGGGCTAATATCTAAGAATTTCCCAAGACAAGTGATGGGTACACATTCCTGGACTCCTCCCCCTGCCATATACAATGTGCTTCATTCACATAAACTGCTATTCCTTCATTTATGCAAATTCTGGCACCTGAGATCTGCTAGGCACTGTCCTGGCAGCTGGGGGTTCACAGTCCCCATCTACAAGGAGCTCACATTCAACGTAACACGAGTCCTTCCTGCCTCTGTGCCTGTGTGTGTGTGGCCTGAGGTCCTTGCCCATGCTCGCTCCCTGCTTCACCCTGGAAGCCCTTGCTTGTGAAATAGCACACCATTTGTGAAAATCTCTCTGACTTCTGTCCCACAGGACCACACATCCTCTTTTTCTATGAAACACCATGCACATCACCATTATGAAGTCCTTACAATGGACTGTCATTAAAAATACCAGTGTTGGGAATATCCAATGGAAAAAAGTCTCTTTAACAAATGGTGCTGGGAGAGCTGGACAGCAACACGCAGAAGAATGAAACTAGACCACTTTCTTACACCATTCACAAAAATAAACTCAAAATGGATAAAGGACCTGAATGTGAGACAGGAAACCATCAAAACACTAGAGGAGAAAGCAGGAAAAAACCTCTCTGACCTCAGCCGCAGCAATTTCTTACTTGACACATCCCCAAAGGCAAGGGAATTAAAAGCAAAAATGAACTATTGGGAACCTCATGAAGATAAAAAGCTTCTGCACTGCAAAGGAAACAATCAACAAAACTAAAAGGCAACCGATGGAATGGGAAAAGATATTTGCAAATGACATATCGGACAAAGGGCTAGTATCCAAAATCTATAAAGAGCTCATCAAACTCCACACCCGAAAAACAAATAATCCAGTGAAATGCGTAGAAGACATGAATGGACACTTCTCTAAAGAAGACACCCAGATGGCCAACAGGCACATGAAAAGATGCTTAACGTCGCTCCTCATCAGGGAAATACAAATCAAAACCACACTCAGGTATCACCTCACGCCAGTCAGAGTGGCCAAAATGAACAAATCAGGAGACTATAGATGCTGGAGAGGATGTGGAGAAACGGGAACCCTCTTGCAATGTTGGTGGGAACGCAAACTGGCGCAGCCGCTCTGGAAAACAGTGTGGAGGTGCCTCAAAAAATTAAAAATAGACCTACCCTATGACCCAGCAATAGCACTGCTAGGAATTTACCCAAGAGATACAGGAGTACTGATGCATAGGGGCACTTGTACCCCAATGTTTATAGCAGCACTCTCAACAATAGCCAAATTGTGGAAAGAGCCTAAATGTCCATCAACTGATGAATGCATAAAGAAATTGTGGTTTATATACACAATGGAGTACTACGTGGCAATGAGAAAGAATGAAATCTGGCCTTTTGTTTTTTTTTTTTTTTTATTTATTTTTGGGACAGAGAGAGACAGAGCATGAACGTGGGAAGGGCAGAGAGAGAGGGAGACACAGAATTGGAAACAGGCTCCAGGCTCCGAGCCATCAGCCCAGAGCCTGACGCGGGGCTCGAACTCACGGACCGCGAGATCGTGACCTGGCTGAAGTCGGACGCTTAACCGACTGCGCCACCCAGGCGCCCCTGAAATCTGGCCTTTTGTAGCAACGTGGATGGAACTGGAGAGTGTGATGCTAAGTGAAATAAGTCATACAGAGAAAGACAGATACCGTATGTTTTCACTCTTAGGTGGATCCTGAGAAACTTAACAGAAACCCATGGGGGAGGGGAAGGAAAAAAAAAAATGAGGTTAGAGTGGGAGAGAGCCAAAGCATAAGAGACTCTTAAAAACTGAGAACAAACTGAGGGTTGATGGGGGGGTGGGAGGGAGGGAAGGGTAGGTGATGGGCATTGAAGAGGGCATCTTTTGGGATGAGCACTGAGTGTTGTATGGAAACCAATTTGACAATAAATTTCATATATTAAAAAAATAAAATAAAATAAAATTCAAAAAAAAAGAAAAAAAAATCAGTGTTGGTCATCAGTGTGAGTCCATGAGCCCATTGATAAAGACACAGAGCACGTTATTCATCCTCATAACCTTGGCAATGGCTAGGCCAATAGCAGACGCTCAAATGTTGTTGGCTGGCACTATTATAGTTTATATGCTTATGTGTTCCTCTCCCTCCTCGTGTCTCTCAGAGGGACATCAGACTTGTCTCTGTTGCCCCTCTATCCAGCAGCACTGACGTTCAGTAAATATTTGTTAAACGAAGGAATACATCAACAAAGGCATCTGTCTTTATACCATGGAAAGACTTGAAATGAGAATAATTGGGGAAGAGAATTAGAGAAAAAAACTATCAAGAATATTTTCCAAGACCATTATTAGCTTTCACTCTCCAGTATATCCGGTTGATATGAACCAAACTGATCACCTATTTCTAAACCCAATTGTCATTAATAGATAGGATTCACCTGTGATTAGCAGGTCTGATTGCAGACAAGCACTTGATGTTTCAAAGCTCTTTGTTTACAAACATGGATTGGTTCTCTCAATCAGGCTAAACAAGTGGGTCTCAGGCAGGTTCCCTGGGCCCACACAGTAGTGACCTGCGAGACGCCATGAACCAGAGCTGCCTATCTGGCATCTAGCAGCACCATCTACGGTGGACCAAAAACATGAGCAGTGTTGACAGCCACTGGGCTAAGCATTTCTCTGCCACAAATTCTTTTTCCAAGGTCAGGTCAAAACACATTTCAGCTCTAAATGAATGGAAGCTAACTGAGTTTATGAAGACAGAGAGAGGAGAGATGTAGGGATGCTTCTCATGACTTTGATGGCACTGTTTCACACAGGCCAGGGAAAGAAACAAGGAGACACAGGCAGTCAGCCTGGGGATCACTGATATCACCAAGGGCCTTCACGAGCCCGGCACTGCTTGCAGTGGCAGAGATAGAGCAGGAGAGGAAAAGAAGAGCTGGCACTCTACCACCTTGGAGGTTACATCCCCAGTGGAGGTACGACTCAGCCTCCAAAGCAAAGACGTAAATGAGACCAGTTCAGGTTTGATAAGTGTGGTGAAGAAGGTACAGTAAGATCAACAGAAGGGCTCGATGGAGGTGGGTGGGGTGTTAGTGGTGTGTCAGCCAAGGCAGTGCAGGAAGGATTCATCGAGAAGGTGGGTTGAGCTGAGATCTGAATGGTGCAGGAGAAGGCGGCTCAGAGTAGATCTGGGGAAAGGACACTCCAAGCGGAAGGAATATTGAGGGCAATGGCCCTAAGACAAGGAACAGGCTTGGTGTGTCTGAGCCGCAGAAGGAGGGCCTGAGGGGTTGGAGAGTGAGGAGCAAAGTGCAGGAAAGGTGAGGCTGCCCCGGAAGGCAGGGGCCGGCTCAGGTTTGGTCTGGATTTCATTCTGGTTGTAACAGGAAGCCATGGGAGAATCTTAAAGGAAGGATTAGCGCTTGAGGCCGTTCTGGCTGCTGTGGGGAGGGGCTGAAAGGGAGCACTGGTGGGGTGTGGGAGACCAGCTGGGAGCCTGTCTCACTGACCAGGGGAGGAGGCGGATGGCATGGAGTCGGGCTCAGGAGGGGCAGCTGGCAGACGCGGTTGCACTTGGAACAGATTCCGAGGCAGAGTGGACAGGGCCTTGCGGGTGGACTGAGCGTGCAGGGTCAGAGGAAGTGTGGCAGGGCAATGACCTTGACCCCAACTGTCCTTACCAAAGACTTTGAGGTGGATGGATGCATCCTGCTCTCCAGCCTTGTTCTCGGCGATGCACACGTACTCGGCCTCGTCGTTCTTATCCACCTTCCTGATGGTCAGCTCAGAACTGTCATCGCTGAAGACGTATTTGTCATCTTCTTCATTCTCTATCTGTTCCCCGTCCCTAATTGGTACAGAAATGCAAAGTACCATGATTTTGACCACAGAGGTATGATGTTTATTTTTAATCAGTTTCCATAAAATGCAGATCGAGCCCATGGGGAAGACTCGGTCTTCACATACAGTCAACACACCAAACTGTACTTCGACATTTGCCTTAGATTCCTCCACCCCAAACCTCTGTTTCTGTCCAAGGGCTTACAAACTGCACCTACAAACATTCCAAAGAGGGCCTCCAAGGCCATGCCCTCTGGTTCTGTCCCACAAACGGAAAATGAAGGGATCTGACACACAAGGCAAGAGAAGCTTGCAGAAAAGGATCCATCCTACACTGGAGCTGATATTCCCAAGCAGCCCATACCCGTTCCACTGAAATGCCAGCACGGAGCAGGCTCTGTGGCATTGCCTTCTCCACTAGTCCCTAATAAAAGGCACGAGCCGGTCTCTTACTTTGTCCAGCTCATGGTGGGCTCTGGGAAGCCTTCAGCATCGCATATCAGGGTGACGGACTGGCCGAGGTTGGCGGTGGCATTCACTATGCTCTGCCTGGCCTGGACGGTGGGTGGCACTGAAGGAAAGAAGAACTGTCAGGGGTGGCTGTGAAAACCCGGAGGGACCCAGTGGCCTAGAGAAGAGGCACATCCGGGGGACCTCAGGTCGGAGGGTCACAGCCTAGAGGTCAAGAGTCCCGGGCAGCTGCAGGGCTAGTGTGAGGGATCTAAATTCAGACGTGTACAAAATAATTACTCTAAACGGAATAAAAAAGGCACCCACAAACATGCGTCAGTGTTTTTCAACAATACATAATGTCATTGTATGTATAGCAACGTATAATACTGTTTTCCAACAATACAGCTTTAGAAGCTACATTAGTATGTTTTATTCATTTAAAAAATAGTATTAGACTTAAGAAATAGTATTCAACTTATACTAGCTATTTATCATTATATATTTTCTTAGTCAATGCGTATTAAACTTACAACTACCATGGTAAGTGGAACTTGATGTCCAAAAGGAGGCTCTTGATACTGGAAAAAGTTGGAAAAGCCTGTTCTCAGTGGCTAAATGGTTAATATACCAATTCAAAATGCATCAGCTTACCGAGTGACATTTCTCTGGGATTGTCATAAACAACCGTGTGCACAAACTGTTTCTACCAAAAGGACTGGGAGGGGGAGAATTTGGCAAAAAATATGTATCAACAGCCAAAACAATTCGACCACGATTTACTTATTTTCTTAGTACTGACATTATAATTTCCTGTAAACATCTTGTAAATGTCAGATCGATTCCACGGGTGTCTTTATGTGACACTGCAAATTAAAATTGATAAGCCCGTGGCCCAGGATTCTGACTATTCTGAGGACTGAATTGATTATAATATTTTCTTTGAACTTTGAGCCAGAGGACTAACCTCATGATTACAGTAGCATCAAGGACAATGAGGGATGAGTAAGAATTTATCGGTAAGCATGGGGAAAGTTTCCAGTTCCGTAAAACAATGAAGGACATTCAAGAGTTGCACTAGAAGTCTTCGGAGTTGAGGGAGACCCAAAAGGCAAGTGTATTAAGGAAAAAACAAAACAAACCAGAGGCTGTGTAAGGAGGAGGGATTCAGCTGAGATGGATATGTGAGTCAGGACAGGATTTATTTAATAGACCAAAGAGGAAATTACAGAGGATGATTTGCAGTAATGGAGAGAGCAGGAAGAACAGATCTCCTCACCATTCACAATGACCTGAATGTCCTTGAAGTTGATCTCCCCCCGTGCCAGGATCCTGCCCTCGCAGCGATAAGTGCCCTCATCTGTTTTCTTGATGCCCCGGATCTGCAGGTAGTTGTTGGACAGGACTATGAATCGGACTAGAAGAGACAAGAGGCGGGTTCATCCAAGGATCAGTCAGAGATCTCAGGTATCTGCAGGCAGGTCACAGAGCCTTTCCTCTTTCCTAGCTGCAATCTTACAGGTGGGGCTTTAAGCTGAAATATAGGAATATGTTCTTGGCTCTGACATACAGCCAAGAGCAAAAGTCTACTGAAAATTTGTCTTTCTCTTTAGAGAGAAAGTCAAGTGCCTGAATGGACAAGCTACAGACATACACCCATTCAGGACCTGGAAAGTGCATGTGGTTGGGGGACACTGGCATCTGAGTCTGGGCTGTAATGCTTCAGAGGCTGGCTGAGGTGGAAACCCTAGGGGACTTGGGGAGCTTGGGGGGAAAGGCAGCTGCCAGGGAATTCAGGCCTCACCGTCTTTTTTCAGGATGACATCCCGGCCTTTGTGTTTCCAGATGATGGTTGGGGGGAGGGAGCTGACCACATCACACACGATCACGGCATCTTCCCCCTCCCTGAACTCCTGTGGGGTTGGTGCATTCTTGAACATGAGCTTCTCTGGAAAATGAGCGAGAGAAGAGTGAGGGGAAACAGCTCGTCCTCCCATGCAGACCGCTTTACGCTAGAGCCATACTGCTTGGGTTGAGCCGTGGGCAACTCTCAATCCATATACCCAGTTGCACAGGACAGGGTCCCACCCCATACGTAGCCAAGACGCCAGGCAAAGCAGCTGGTATAATCAGGGGAATATGGCATCAATGTTTGGCAATCAATGCCTGTTCACTGAGTGCTGAATTTATCATACTTTGTGTAGAAAAGGGTCTGTGGAGGGAAACAAGAGTCTTTCCCAAGTGTTCCTTGCCATGTGGGGTAGTGCCAATGAAACACAAAGCACAGGTGGAATGAACTGGTAAGACACCTAGTCTACAATGATTGGTCATTAGTCCTTTCTCTGTCTCCCACTCTGACACCCCAAACTCAGCCTTCCTAGAGCAGTGAGGATTCTGAAGAACTGAAGAAAGGCAGGCTTAATGGCAGTAAATACTCCGGCAATCAATACTTTCCATTAGCTGTCACCCACCATTATACTGGCCAACGAGTATATGCATGATAACAAGGTAATGAGATGCCACCTCCAGACCTGGTTTCAATGACAATGGGAACTGCCAGCTCCGAGCGGCCCAGAGTGTTCAGATAATGATCCCCCACACCCCACCGAGCCTCCGGACTCCATTAGCAGCAGGGAGAGTGAAATAAGAGGGAAAACCTGAATTGTACAACAGTCAGTCAACACTTGGGGAAGGGATGGGGAACTCTTAACAGCCCTCTGGGAACTGTGTAATTTGAAATTAGAGAACACAGGCCAGAGGGAGGTACCTGGGATCAGCATGAACCGGGGTCGTGAGTTCTGAGTTGGCCAAGGATCATTTAAGAACTCCTCAAATGGAGTCGGAGCTCCTATTAGGTCAGCTCAGAAAAGACTTAAGGAGTGGAAAGGAAGAAGCCCTCAGCCGGCCCTCTGCTGCCATCCCACTCTGCCTGCTGCCCACGTGTCTTTTGGCCAAAGGAGAGGACAGGGAAGATGGAGGGAGACAGAGGAAGCTCTTACGGAAGATCTTCACGTTGACCGTGGCCTCCGACTCGCTGCCATCCTCGCCAGTGACCACGCACTTGTAGATGCCGGCATCGTCAATGTTGGCATTGTAGATGGTGAGTGTGGAGGAAGAGTCGTCATTCCACACCACGGAGATCCGCTGCTGGTTTGG
The DNA here is from genome assembly GCF_024362965.1 of Panthera pardus. Taxonomy (NCBI): domain Eukaryota; kingdom Metazoa; phylum Chordata; class Mammalia; order Carnivora; family Felidae; genus Panthera; species Panthera pardus. Next base: position 103,879,550 of record NW_026526677.1, read on the forward strand.
GGTGAGCTTTTCTCCATTGGGGGAGAACCAGGAGATGTCTTTATCTTTGGCATCTCCTGCCACTAGAGACGAAGAGATTATTTTCAAACCACTTAAGTTGGAAAGACAAAGTCCCCTCCAGGGTGACAGCAGGTTCTCAGTAAGAGCTACTGAACAAGAGATCATTGGGCTTGATGATCAGGGAGGGAGACCATGTACATGAGGACACAACACAGCCTAACTCTGGGCTTGATCGTTATGTACACAACACCACTTATAGTAATTGGAAAGAACTCAACCACCACGCGCGCCAGTATTTTTCGGAATACCCCGTGAGGGAAGAGAAGAGGCATTTGTTGAGGACCTACTGTGTGCCGGGCTCTAAATGAGGAGCTACAGCCCCACAAAATAGGGAGCAAAGGGAGTTAGTGTCTAGGATCGGAGCTCAACGGCGTAGCCAGTCTGAACCAACTGAGCAGCTGATTTTTGAGGGCTTAGATTATGGCCTCCAGAGAGGAGGATGAGACACCAGCTAGTCTAGGTGTGTGGATTCCAACCAGTTTTATTCTAGCATCTGCCAGCACACATTGGCCTGTCATTTCAGCACCCCACCTCAGACAGACAAATTATTCTCCTTAAATGCTGCAAAGAAGGCAGCCAGAACCACTCATGCGCCCTTTCCCTGGGCCCCCTGGGAGGGGGAGATGCCACTGCTTAGTGGTCTCCAACTCCGATCCGGAACAAGGGCTCTGGGCACCGCCTCTCTGCGCGGCGCCCTTCCGCAGGCCACACCGCCTGGCTCTGCACAGATGCTTAGTATGGAAATGAGGCAGCCTTCCTTTCAGGGCCCATCATGGTTTCAATAAATATCGCTATTTGCAAGATGTGCAGTGGGTTCCATGGCTGCATCTCCAGATCATTTAAATCGCTGCAATGAAGGCAAAGCCAGAGTGAACACATCCGGCGGCCACGAGGCACCTCAGCCGGCGCAAATTGCGATTGCACTGAAAGGCCCCTCCCTGTCCAAAGCCGCTTGCTAGATGTCAGTCTACGCCTAGCTGAGCTCAACGTCCCCGGTTCTTCCATGATCCGAATCCCGGTCATGTCACAAGCAGAGAACCCAAAGCCTAATCACAAAGCTTTCACTCCACGTTTCCTGATGACTATCTGAGCTGTGGAAACGGGGCATGTTTTCTCAAGAAAAAACAAGGACACCAGCTTCCACAAACCCAGAGCTCTGGGGGGAGCAATGGGACAGGATACAGGTGTTCACGACCGATCTGGAAAACCCAGGACCCACAGCCTCACAGCAAAAGAGACACCGGGGCTCCATTTCCTTTCAGGCAAGTTTCAGACCTTCTTGGATTTTCCTGTTCTGGCAGATTCTAAGAAATAAGCCTTACACTGACCCACTGAAGCATTATTTCTGAGGCAGCACTATTCTCCGTCATCATTTACAGAACTCCGGGTCGATATGGAGCAGGGGATCTGCGGTGATTTGCTATTCTGGGAATTTGTGCCCAGACTTTCCTTGGAAAATCCCTAGACCTCCTCCATCACCCTGTGGAAGTCCAGATGACGCATCTCACTGTGTCGGGGCGGCCCTTTGAGAAGGGAAGGAAAAGGGCCTGAGGGCTTCCCTGGCTCTCCGCTCACACGACTGGACCGGCAGCAAGGTGGTTCCAGGCACGACCAGTTCAGCACACACAGGCCACGGGCTTCTGCTCTGCTGGCCACCTTTCCTCAAACGCAGTGGGGACACAGGGCACTTGCCTTGGCATAAGAAGAATTTGGATTCTCCAACGCTGATCTCCCCTTGGCTGGGGACAATATCCACCTGCAGAGAAACTGACAAAGACAAAGTCCAGTTGAAACACACATTAGGATTTTTGAGAACAATACCCAGAGCTTTCATTCAAAAATAGGGTCTCCCACCTCGCATTAAGAAAGAGTGAAGGCCAGGGCACCTGGGTGGCTTAGTCATTTGAGTGGCGGACTTCGGCTCAGGTCATGATCTCACTGTTCGTGAGTTTGAGTTCCGTGTCGGGCTCTGGGCTGACAGCTCGGAGCCTGGTGCCTGCTTTGAATTCTATGTCTCCCTCTTTCTCTCTGTCCCTCCCCCACTCACACTCTGTCTCTGTCTCTCTCAAAAATAAATAAACATTAACATTTTTTTTAATTAAAAAAAAAAAAGAAAAAAAAAAGAAAGAATGAAGGGAGGATGCTGTCTGGGTGGAGAGCTTGTCACCACCCAAAGAATCCCCAGTTCCTATGCCAAAGCCAGGAGTGGTCATGGTCCGGACCATTTCCTGTGGAATTTCTTTCCACTTAGACGGTATGAGGTCCCTGGGGAATTTGGGCTGACCCTCGCTCTACATGTTTCTGACCTCTTGAGAAGGCTACGCTCCTGCTCCAAAGAGAAGCACTTCTGGGATTCACAGAAATAAAAGATGAGCTCCTTTTGGATGTCAACCTGAAGCATTCCCAAGGCTGTGTGACGAGGGAAGCCTGTCACTCCACACCTCTGCACAGGGGTCTCCTGCCAGCTCCCCTTGTCACCACGCTTGATGACTACGGAAAAGGGTTCATTGTGATGATCCGGATGGATTTTGAAGCACAAGATGCCCAAACGCTCACCCTGCCTCATGACGAGGGGACCCACACCCCTCTTTCTGTAAGAGGAGACAGCACACAACACCATTGCTACAGTCAGTCAGGCACTCCTCTGCAATGCTGCCGTTGCTGCCCTGCGGGACCCCGTCACTCCTAGTGACTCGTACAGAATTCTGATTTGAATATGCACACACTCGGTCATTCTCCTCCACCGATAAGACAAAATACGCTGCCCCTGGATGCCACAGATTGCTCTATCCATTCAGTTCCTCATTCACCTGCTCGGAGCAGATACCTGCTCCTCGTGAAAACAGAGTTTTAGGATAGGGAAAAAATGCTTTTATCCATTTGGATTCAAACTCCTTCTGCCTCCCTTCCAAATCTGAAAGCTAAAAGCTAACGGACATTGGGTTCAATGCATGTAGCTTCTTAGAGCTGATGTGGAGGAGGGGCCTGGACTATACAGGCTGGGTAATAGAGACTCAGGGAGCCCTTCCTTAGAACAGCCATTTTCTCTGCACAGCAGACCGGGAGGGAATGCTGGTTGCCATGGAGACTGACTCCAGGCTGAGCTGCTGTCTGTGCTCCTGTGATGAAAGGACCATGGTGCTCAGCAGAGCCGAGGGATCAAAGGGCCTGCGTGGGGCTGGGAAGGGGAGCCTGGGGACATCCAGCTACTGGGGGAGGGTGGGGCCTTGCTAACCATCCACAACAGACAAAGCAGACCACGGAGAACCAGCAGAGGCTTCAGAAGGAGCCAGGGCACGAGTGAGGAATCAGGCACAGAGTTCAGGCCGGGGGAGGATGCTGAAGGCTCCACCGTGAGGGCAGGAGGGGCTACTCAGACTTCTCTGGTGCTGGTTGGGAAGAAATGGAGCAGTAATCCGGGGGCAGCCAGTCTCTCTCAGGCAACTTCACTGGGTTGACTGGTGATGACTCATCTGGGGCCTAGATGGAATATCACTGGGAGCAATGAAAAGGCTCCCCTACCTTTCCTGAATTGCCACATAGCACACAGAGCTGCAAAGGAACCTAACACTCTGCAAGTGTCACTAGCTGTGGCTGCTACTGTCACTCTGGACAGAGCTAGGTGTGCTCAGTTCTTTTTTTTAATAAAAATTTGTTTTACATGTTTATTTTTGAGAGAGAGAGAGAGCGAGAGAGCGAGCGAGCAGGGGATGGGCAGAGAGAGAGGGAGACAGACTCTGAAGCAGGCTCCAGGCTCTGAGCTGTCAGCACAGAGCTCGACGTGGGGCTCGAACCCATGAACCGTGAGATCATGACCTGGGCCGAAGTTGGATGCTTAACCAACTGAGCCACCCAGGCACCCCCAGGTGCACTCAGTTCTACATGGAGGGAGCCAGAAGGAGTCTCAACCAGCACCAAGTTCCACCTCCTCATTTTCTGGATGAGAGAGAGAGGTAAAGTGACTTCACTAAGGTCACCTCTATTTAGGGCCAGCCAGGGTGGTGGTGGTGGCAGCTGCAGAGCCCAGGCCACTCGGCTCCCAGGTAAATGTCCTTTCCATCATGCAGTGTTTCCTCTGTGAGTAGAGGATAAAACGTTTTCATTCATTCCGTTTAAGGAACAATCTGGAGACCCTGAAGAACAACCCTCAGATTCACCATCCCCTAACAGAACAGAGCAAGCCCAGAGCTGGTAAGGCCTTTAGTATTTGGGGGGCACAGGGCCTGACAGAGGGGGCCACAGGCCAGCGCCCTCCATCGTGAGGCCAGCCAAGACCTTTCCATCCATGTCTATGGCTCACTTTCCACGGAACAACGGGTCCATGAAAGCCCAGGAGCTGCGCCTCTATGATCTGTCACGTAAGTAATGGTCCTTGCTGGAGTTTACTGGGGCATTCTTTAGAGAATCAGAGGCATATTTCTGCCCGAAAGGTTCACTGGCCCATATGCTGAGCATCAGCAGCCAGCTTCAACATATGGATCCCGTTATTCTCACCGAGCCCTTATTGCTTTGAGAAGGATATTCTTATCCCAACTGAAAAAACAGCCTTCATTTTTTCGGTTCTTTTCAAACAGAACATGACTCTCCAGGGGCCAGAGAACATGGCGAGGCTCAAGAGTTTCATACCCAAATGTGGCCAGTATCCTTCTCTGGGCCGTGGAGAGCAATCAGAAACAAGAATTTCAAAGGAATTCCCAGCTTAGCCCGATCCCACGCACACATTTATCATCACAGAGGTTTTTGAAAGAAGACATATCCATTTAGACTCCTGGCACATAGGGAAAAGATAGTATGATTCCTCCTTCAAAACACCAGAATCAAAGCTGGGCCAGAGGAACCCCAGCCTCTCTGAAAGTCAATGCTTGGATGCTTTCCACTGAAGCACAATGGCTGATTCTTCTTCCCCAAATTCTGAACCTTGAATTATTAGGTTTAATAGCGGTACGTGGAAACCCTGCTCTAGTCTCCAAACTCTTTCCATGCACTTCGCGGTGCCCCCCGTCCTTTCTTACTCCATTAGGCCTTTCGTTGTTTGCAATAAAAATTCCTACCTCAACTTTTGCTTTTCTCCAGTTGCACATATAAGTGAAATTTCCTAACCAGGCATAACTCATACCTTTAAAGAGACCTAGGAAAACATTTCTCCCAGAAAAAGTATCTCAATTCTTGCTTTGCAACAAATGCTCTGCCATAACACCATGTGTTATCCTACTTCATCATAGACGCTTCCAAAGATACACGCTTTCACAGATGGGTGTCTGGACCTGAAGGGACCCAGGTGCTTCCAGCACCTTCCAATGAGTATTCGTGCCCCATGGCCCCCTACAGCCAGATCACTAGTTCTGGTTCACAAAACATAGTTTATTACTTCATCTGATGTTCACAATAGTTCCGAGACATAAGAAGGCTGACCTTATGGTCTCCGTTCTACACAAGAGAATATTAACGCTCAGAGAAGTAAAATAACTAGCCCAGGGGAATTCAGCTAATGAGCAGTCAATAATCAAAGTCATCTGATTCTAAGGCTCCAGCTCTTCCTCCTACACTCCACAACTACCACTAATGTTTGTTTGCTTTCCTCGTGGACTCATTATGACCTACTGGTTACCATTTGCTCTCTTTCAAAATCATGGGCTGGAAACAGCAGAGTGTATGAACATCTTATAGTCAAGCTGCTGCCTTCATTTCTACCCTGGTTAATTCTAACTGGCATCTTTGCCCACAGATTATCATAGCATTATAACTCCTATTTCACAGGTGGGAAAGTGGAGGCTCAAAGCCATAGGAAATAATAATGGTGGAGTCCAGATTCCAAGCCAGGATGGTTAAGTCCCAGATATCTCTCCCATATTCTTTCCATCCCTTGTGATCAGACAGAGAAAGGGTTCTCTTCAGAACAGAATGATTACCCCCTCTCCTCATCTCATTTAAAAAGTAAAATAACCCTGGGGGAGATCTGTAGGTTTTCAAATGAATTTTCTGTTTAAATGTTTTTTTTTTAATTGATGCTATGTTAGAAAAGATGCAAACTTGTATAGCAAACAGCTTCAGATGTAGACAGGACTTTTGTAACTCAACTTCTGGCAGAAGTAAGACAATTTCCTTCAGTTGCTAAAGAAAAGTGAATTCAAAATTTCAGTTCATAAAACATGCTAAGGCATTTATCAGAAGAAGTAGAACTCTTACTAAGGCAAAGTAACAGAGAAAAATTATCCTGATTTCCAAAAGGAGATCATGGATTTCACTGGAGTCTACAACTTGTTGATTCTCTTTTTTTTAAAAAAATTGTCAAATGTTTTGATTTTTGAGAGAAAGAGAAAGAGAGAGAGAGAGAGAGAGAGAGAGAGAGACAGACAGACAGACACAGAGAATGAGTGTGAGCAAGGGAGGGGGAGAGAGAGGGAGACACAGAATCCGAAGAAGGCTCCAGGCTCTGAGTTGTCACAGCACAGAGCCCGATGCAGGGCTTGACCTCATGAACCACAAGATCATGACCTAAGCCGAAGTTGGATGCTTAACCGACTGAGCCACCCAGGTACCCCGATGCTCTTTGGTTTTACTGGTTTTCTTTTCAGATTCTAATGTGCTTGAGGAGGTAGGAGCTGAGAAGAATGTAAACCCAGGTCTCTCCCAGGGCTAACTGAAAATATTTTCTTGTTGAATGGTGATAAAAACATTGACTGCTGAGGAAGATGGATTAGAGATGTGCAGTGGGCCCAGAACCAAGGTAAGAATTGGTCACCAATTCAAGAGAAGGGTGAACAACAGAATGTTACTCTGATAAGTGACAATTTACCACATAAGGGATTTTCTAGAACATATTTGATAACAGCTAAGAATTTTTTTAAATTTTTTAAAATGTTCATTTATTTTTGAGAGAGAGAGAGAGAGAGAGAGAGAGAGAGAGAGAGAGACACAGAATGCGAGCAGGGGAGGGGCATAGAGATAGGGAGACACAGAAACCGAAGCAGGCTCCAGGCTCTGAGCTGTCAGCGTAGAGCCTGATGCAGCTCTCGAACTCACAAACCCTGAGATCATGACCTGAGCCAAAGTCAGTCATTTAACTGACTGAGCCAGCCAGGCATCCTGTTAACAGCTAAGAATTTTTGAACAAGGAATCAAAGTGTCAGTATATAGTATTTTGTTAGTTATTGTTCCAGAAATGAACCTTGAACATCACCATACTTAACCACTTCCATGGAGAGTTGCTTTTTATTTTTCAAAATCTAACTGAATGCTAAAATCTCTTTCATGTGACTATACCTATGGGAAATCCAGATATCTGACCCAGGGGCGTAATAACAGAGGCGCCTCCACTCTTCAGTCGCAGTTTGCTCCATTAGCAAAGTACTCGAGGGAAAACATAGGGTAACTTTACTACTAAACCAACCAAACTCGATGAAGGCAAAACCAAAACCAACATGGCAGTATTGGAGCATGCATGACGCCCAGGACTCTGGACCAGACTGTTGAGTATTAATCTCAGATTTGCCACTTACTAACTGTGTAATCTTACCCATGGTATTTAACCTCTCAGTGCCTCTGCTTTCTCATCTGTAAAATGGGAACAAACAGAACCCTCTTCATGGGGCTGTTGGAAAGACAATATGAATTACTACATGTGAAGCACTTAGAATAACAGAATAATGTCTGACACATAATAAATATTTTATGCTTAAATCTATGCTAACAATCCTTCCCAAAGAAATTATTTTGATCACAATTTTTGAGGGAAGCAATGTTTCTCTCCATGGTTTAAGATAAACTTCCTGAACGATCCCATTGGTCAGGTAGCCCAATTCCATTCTACACTAATTTAGATATTTTTTGTTGTTGTTGTTATTGAGAGACAGAGACAGAACATGAGAAGGGGAGGGGCAGAGAGAGAGGGAGACGCAGAATCCGAAGCAGCTCCAGGCTCTGAGTTGTCAGCACAGAGCCCGACGCGGGGCTTGAACTCACAAACCGCGACATCATGACCTGAGCCGAGGTCGGTTGCTTAACTGACTGAGCCACTCAGGCATTCCTTTAGATATTTTTAATTGCCAGTCATGACTTTATTGGTATAAAAGATGAGTGAATTCAATCAGAGGCAAAAAAAACCCCCTAAAACTCAAAACAATAATGGAGGCTCTCTAGACAAGCCACTTCACCTTGGCCTCAGTTTTCTCATCTGTAAAATGGGGATGATGGTAAGACTGAATTCATGTGGCTGGACTGTCGGGATAATTAGATGTCCAGAGAGAGACATTGTTAAGTAGTCAGGGACTGGAGCCAGAAAGACCTGGGCCCAAACCCTAGCTTGGACGCCAAGTAACTCTGAGTTCTCGGGACAATCTCAGAGCCTATTTGCCACATGTATAAATGAAAATAACATCCCTATTGATGTCACAGGGATGTTGACATGATTTAGAAAGGTAACGTATGTAAAGTACCAAACACCAGACTGAGTTGGTTGTTTTTTACATGGCGATACATATGTGATAGTATTTTGAACTCTCTCTCTCTCTCTCTCTCACACACACACACACACACACACACACACAGACACACACACACCCCATACAAACAAAATCTCTAATAATGCTTGTAGTGAGAAAAAGATAATGGAACCTCTTATAGACTACTGGATTCAACCTGCCCCAAATCTCTTAAGGGTTATTTGAGTGTGTGTTTGTATCTATGTGTATATACAGTACATCTGCTGTGAGCCTAGATACATGTGTAAAATAATGCAACATGGCAGATTGCTATTTGTTGCAAATAGCAGCTGGACATAGGTAAGATTATCTCATTTGGGGAGAGAAAAACAAATAAACTATTAGTTGCCCATACTTGACACATGGGCCCTAGAATTCTGGCTTGAGCTACTGTTGATAGCAGCCGGGAAGAGGAAGAAAATGAGATAGACTGTTTCACTTTCAAATATTAACCCAAAAGTTAAATGTCATTTTAAGCGAACTGTAAAGTACGTGTTCTCAGAGATTTGGGCTTCAGGTTCTGTATGCTATGATCATGATGGCAGACCATATTCTAATTGCCAGTGGAAGCATCCTCATTGCTCACAGCTGGCTCACAGCAGTAACGGAAATCATCCCGAAGCCATCCTTAGGGCTGCTTGGTTAGGGCCCCATCTACGTAAGTGCTGAGAGTTCTAATTCCCATCGTAACCTAAACACCCAGAAATGATCTACATTGGGTATCCAGGCCAACTAAGTTTACAACCAAACCCTTGGGAAACCTGTGTGAAACCCCCAAAGGCCTCAAACCCCTGGCTTCCCACAATATGTCAGCCATCCCAGTAAGGTGAAGGAAGCCGTTTGAGAAAGCTGTGGTCTTTCCCAGTTGAGAACACCAGTGCACATCAGATGTGGAAGAGAATTCACCCCTGGAACGGGAAGCAAGGAGGAGTCTTGGGGATGGTGGAGGGTCCATTCTTTATCCATTAGAGTGGAGAAACCAAAGCTCCCCGTGTGAAAATAAAGCCATATGCAAAAGTTGCAGACGTATGCAGGCATTTCTAAACCAAATTTACTTCAGGAGATGCTGGGCACATACAACAGACAGGTTTCCAAAGTCTTCCATTTTAATAAAGCCACCCAAACTGGGCAATGTTTACTTGCAAAAGCCATGTAATAGGTAATCCTGGTGAAAATTCTCTTCAGTGTCCTCAAATCTCATGACTCTTCCAGAGTGATGGGGGGAAGGGTGCAGAAGGTAGATGTGGCTTCAGAATTCTTCAGCTTTCCATGCCATGTGATACTATTATAGATACTGTGATAAGATAGCAAGGAAGAAAAACACCTGGGCATCACTGCACGACCGAAGCCTACATGACTGATCTGATATCCCTGCGCCCAGAACATTCTATCCTATGGGATTCTGGTAGCCAAACAACAGAAAACCCCTTGCCGGAGGCAGGAGGCTCTCTTTCTTAGTGTTATACATTACATGAGCTGCTGGGGATCAGGAATAATTGGGTACCGGCTCTGTTTCACAGGACTGGCTTCAAGTCAGAACACAGAGCCAAGGCATATAACAGCTTCAGTTTTCCTGGCCTCCCCAGTTCCCTGGGTCAAATCACCATTTCATTAGGTCTGATCAAACGGTTTGCTTTTATAGAAAGAAAGAAGTCAGTGGTTTTAAGCCATCATTGTCTCCACAAACTGCCTAAAAGCTAGAAAACTTCACTAAGGTCACAACACAGTGTCCCGTGCTTCCGGTTATAGGGCAAGAAGATCTATACGTTGGTTTAATCTGTTCAGAAGTAATAGGCTGATGCTGGTGGCCAGGCCCTGACTCCCACCTCTAATCCCCATCCCCAGGAAAACACACTCCGGAGCACTCTGGAGCATCTTTAATGGGTAGTTGGAAGAAATGACACAATGGGCTACTAAGGAGGCCAAAATTGACCCAAAGAATTTCCACACGACACCAGCAGATCAGGCACAGGAGAGAAGCCAGCCTGAGTCTGATGAAAAGAAGCTTGTTTACTGTTTGTTTGCTTGTTTTAGTAGCGGGTCATAAAGGAAGGGGATGATTGAAGAATTTAAATGTATTTTTTTTGCCCCAAAGCAGCAAAAAGTCAGAAGTTTACTCAGAGAGTCTCAAAAGGGCCAGATTCCAGACGAGGAGTGAAACCCTTTCCGAGGGGGCCTTAGCCCGGTCTCACTCATACAGTCCACAGGGATGAAGACAGGAATGTTCCACGGCCCCTCGCACTAAGGAGCGCACAGCTAAAGGCATGCGTGTGTGCCAAGAGGTGGCAAATGTGGTCTAGTTGCACTGTGACTTCTCAGTCTTCTACTGCACTGGATTCATGGCTGGGATTGTAGAGCTATTTAGCGACAAGGAAGGGTGAGCCAGAAAGGACCGGATGGGTAATCTGCAGCCCCTTCCTTTCACAGATGGGAAACTCCAGGGGCAGAAGAGGGTCCCCACTGCAAAATCCGGGACCTACAGTGTTGGCTCCATGTGCTGACCTCTGCCCTGAGGCCTCTTCTTACCTTTCTTGCAAGGCCTCTTCTTGCACGGGTTTCTCTCACCTGCTTTACCCTAGTCTCACCTCTGCCCCAGAAAAGCAGGCATCGTCAAGTAAAAGAACCGCTCCAGTAAGCGCTGTTAAGAAAGCTGGACAAACGGCAGGTGCCCTGCTAAGTCCCAGCCCAAGCCAATGACAAGGTCCACTATTTCCAACACTGCCGTCACTTTTTAATGGAAGCTCAGCTTCCCGGCTTCCTTTTCCACCTGCCTTTCCCACTGTGTGCCTTTTCCAGGCCAGTGCTTTGCATGAAGCTGACATACTGAAATGCAGGGCCAGGATACAAATGGACAAATGGAACTCAGCTAAGGTTCTCCAGATAAAAAACATAAAATCTGTCAATCGGCCTCAAGAACCCTGGCCTTCTGAGTAAATTGCTGCATGCTGTCTGAGGGCGTCCAGGATGCCCACGACCATGTTTTCTCAGGTCTGCTCTCGTGAAAACACTGCCTTGACAAAATGACTTGCTTAACTTCTTTTCTTCCAGCTGTAAAAAGGTACTCATAAAAGGCGTATTGTTCCTCTCCCGCCCAGCAGCTTTTGCCAACATGGCAAGAAGTTGGAATTATATCTTCTAATCTTTGTCCAGCTGTTGTTTGCAGATGTTGTATTCTTTACACCCAGAAAATAGAAATACAGAGAATGCTAGCACACAACTTCATCCTGAGAATTTCAGATCCTGCCCGTGTCTTTCAAAAATGTCCTTATGTGTTCGTAGCTTTAAGCACATCTGGGCTATTGAAGACACAAAGGCTTATAATCCCTCAAACAACCAGTGCAAAGAGTTGTTAAATTTGGTTTCTGTCAAGCGAAAAATTCATATTCTCAAACAAAGATATATATAAGTATGTGGTAATTGTTATGTGCCAGTCACCCTACCAAGCACTTTATTGAATTCTTGTAATCCTCGTAACAATCCTACAAGATAGGTGCTTGTTATTATCCAAAGTGGAGAAAGAAGAAACTGAGGAACTGAGATGTTAAGTAACTGGCCCAAGGTCACAGAGCCAGTAAGCAGTAGAGCCATGATCTGAACCCATGTAGATCCGGCTTCATAATCCTTGATCTTATGTAGATATTACTTACAGTCTCCTTTAAAGTCAACTGGCATGAAAAAGGGGTTGGTTCTGTGTTAGATGAGCTAAGCGCCTATGTAGAGAAAACCCCTACCTACTCAAGGATATACTCTGCTCAGACCCCAGGATATAGTGTTTCTGAAGAGGGGCCGGAAACAGGTTCCTTGAATCCTGAGCCCAGCAGGCCACACGCTTCTCCCCAGTGTAGCCCTGCCTTGTCTCCAAACTGAATCCTCTCTGCACTCCCCACCCCACCTGCTCCCATGGGCCTGGCCTTCATGCACACCTGCAGTCCTCCTCCGCTGCCACTAAGTGCTCAGCACTGGTGGCATCCACCAACAGGAATCAGGCCAGAGGCTGTGAGTGGCTTTTCCAATCTACAGGCGATTCCTGACCCCCCAATTTGGTTTCTGGGTAAGCCATATAATCCCTTATTAAAAAGTTAATATTATAATTGTTATTTGGTAATAGTTAAGTCTTGGCTAATTCTTTGTTCCTCTGTATGGTGTGCATTTGAAATGGATGACTCATGGAGCTGGTCACCTGGCACCCTCTCCAAGAGTTTATTCTCCTTAAGGAGCGATCTGTAGAGCATTCGTGGTAAAGGGATTCCTAGTAGAGGTCAGAATCTTTTCTACTGAGTGGAGAGTCCGGTCCCCATTCCCTCAGCCACCATCACCCCCAATCAGAAGGTGCCTGACCTGGTAGATAATACACAGAGCCACATTACACAGTATTTTGAAGGGAACAGAAGAGAAGGAAACTGAGACATTTAAGTAATAACTTAACAAATAAAAGATCCATAACCTGGAAAATAATCATCATGTTTCCCTGAGTTAAGAATGAATAAGAAGGCTGTCACTGGCACCACTCATCAGGGTAAGAACTGAAATGCCGTATCTAGCACTATGGCTTATCAGGGACCCAGAGCTGAGACCAGTCACAGACTGGGTGGGGAGGTGGAGAGGGAAGAGGAGGGGGGGCTGCAGTAGGTGGTGGCTGTGTGACGGTCCCAGCACATCCAAGGTACGTCTTTATTCTGAGACTCTGGTGTTACATCTGCCAACCTTATGATCCATCCATCCACAGAATTGCCCATAACATTACTTTCTGATTCTCAGTTAAAAGTCCTTTGGCTACACTTACACGGCCTTCTTGTTTTTGCACAGGGTGATTTCAGGGACCCAGAAGAGTCTGGGAAGTGTTCCTCCAGCCCCAGGCTGCTTATTGACATTCCTTCATTCTTCTTACTTCTGCCTTATGATTTGTATACTTAATAACAGCAAGGGTCTCTGGCTATACTCTAGGTTGCTATCAGCTGTGTCCAGTTATAATGAATCAAAGATTTGGGTACAGTTTGCTAGGAGGGCCGGGGAGGCTGAGACAAAAACCACTCAATGCTCAATGTCCCCACCTATTTTGATAGCTGGGACCTCCTCCATGTGCTAATTACGGTCTTTTTTTTTTTTTTTGCCCAGAATACTACTGCAACCCCAAAGAACTGCTAACAAGTCATGAAGTTAAACATGGAATGAGACCCTTATGATAGTCTTTATGGTTTTTTGTTTGAGTTCTGTTTTTGTAACAAGTTTTTATTTAAGCAACCACTATGAAGTTGTTTCATTATTCACGGAGACTCCTTCCCTCCCCCACTCCAAACTCAACTGTCCTTGACACACTCACTCTGCTTTATCCAATAGGCAGGAGAACCTTTGAATCCAAGAGTCTGTGAAATCAAAGCCAGAAACATTAAAGACAATCCCCCCATGGCACCATGTCGTAACGGGCTTTGATGTTCAAGAGCCAAAATGAGTGGGATCCCAAGGAGCCAATTGAAAGGTCAGGGGCAGATACGAGGCTCACTCATGAGGAACAAACACAAACCAAACTCATCTGATGGTGGCAGAATCTTCTTTTAGGAAGGATTTCACAGAGGCAATGCTTCTTAACTTCTCCTTCAAGGTGACAAATTCTGGTTATGAGCAACTTTAAAACCAAGTAACTGAACTTTCTTATACCTAGACCCTTATCTCAGAAAGAAGGAAAACCTGCCAAGAGACAAATTCTCTCTTTAGGGGAGATTTGCAGAAACCTTGGTCTCTACTTTAGAAGACCAGACCCCCTTTCTTGGCAACGGGAGTTCACGGTGACCACTGTGATGTTGCCTGATGGTTCTAACACCAAGTCTACATAAGAGACTTGGGTGGGACACAGGGGAGGAAACACACACACACACACACACACACACACACACACACACACTTTCCTTCACCCTTTCTCCCTGGACAGTGAATTCCCCTCTGGGAACTAACTTTTGAACTTTCAAAATGGTGTCTGGTCACAGTGACCGAGCCTTTAGCTCATGGGCCAATGGATGTCCCTTCTTTAAAAACAGAAACCCATAGGAGCACATGTAACCCAATGTTTATAGCAGTGCTTTCAACAATAGCCAAATTATGGAAAGAAAATAAATGTCCAGCAACTGATGAATGGATAAAGAAGATGTGATTTATATATACACTGGAATACTATTTGGCAATGAGAAAGAGTGAAATCCTGCCATTTGCAGTAACGTGGATAGAACTGGAAGGTATTAAGCTGAGTGAAATAAGTCAGAGAAGGTCAGATATCATGTTTTCACTCATACGTGAATCTTGAGAAGCTTAACAGAAAACCATGGGGGAGGGGAAAGGAAAAAAAAAAGTTACAGAGGGAGAGCCAAACCATAAGAGACTCTTAAATATGGAGAAAAAACTGCAGGTGGATGGGGGGGGGGATGGGGGAGAGTGGAAAATGGGTGATAGGCATTGAGGAGGGCACTTGTTGAGATGACCACTGGGTGTTGCATGTAAACGATGAACCATGGAAATCTCCAAAAAACAAGAGCACATTTTACACACTATATGTTAGCCAATTTGACAATAAATTATATTTAAAAAAACAAACAAACAATAACAACAGCAACAAAACAATCAGCCTCAACAGCAGCTAAACTTGGGAGTACATAACTAGTTTCTATTCCAACCCGGACTGCCAGCTACAAAACCGAGAAGTCCTAAGACTACAGGCAACCTGGTCATCTTTAAATGAGTAGAACTCACACGTGGTAAGGTTTTTTTATGTTAACTTTCAGGTCCCTTCTACCCCCATAAGAAACTCCTCCCAAAATCTCCACTGCACGGCCATGACAGCCATCACAATGCAGCCAGCCAGTGCCTCAGGTGCAGTGGTGACTAATGCATCTGTCTGCTATCAGGCTTGCTGTGTTGTCCTGGGGGTACTCAGCAGGACTCTTTGAAGTGTGAATCATGACAGGATGGGCCAGTTGCTTCACTTGGGCTGGGCTGTGATCTCCCCCAAAGACCTATCTGTTACCTAATAGAGACCCTGCCATATTCCCCTTTGGTCACCTCCCTCTCCACCTGACCCACCACAATCTCAGGGTCCGCCTTCTACATACTTCCTCAAGACAGACACAGTCCTACCCTCCCAACAAAAATAGCAACACACTTTGCTCAAGAAGAAAAAGCACAGATACACATGAATATATACCCTCTGGTCAGGCATTAGACCTTATTTTGTAATGAGGCAAGCTGCCTTTATTTCTATAAACAAGTCACAGCTGTCAGCATCACTAGCTGGCCTTTAAAGATGGCAGGATCTTATAGAAAGCTATTAAATAGTGACAGCCTGACAGCCAAGTTTACTAACAGGCTGGAATTGGCTAAGTAAATGCCTAGAGAGGAAAGAGCACATGACCCCAGCAGCGGTCCTTCACTCCCTCAGGGGCAGCGGATCTGTCTCCAAATTCCATCCTGCTCTCTGAGGGTATAAGCGGCGACTCTCTTTTCCACTTTTTTGTTATGGGGTCTACACACAGATTTCCATTTCATGGTGCATTTCTTATGGAGTCCATTCAAGCAAGATGACACCTTGTGAATTGCCTACACAGATATTTCCAACACACACGCACAAAGACCACCCGCACCCCCCTGCCAAGTCTGAAGAATGGCCACCTCAAACATCACTGGACTGTGAGTTATGTGCCTGCTTCCTAGGAAAGGGGAGGTGATGATGAAACCCAAGCTTTCCCCCCAAAACTTCTCTGCAGGTTATAAAGCTGAATGATGATGATGATGATGATGATGATGACGACAACAAACAACCACATCAAAGACTTCTTGACCTCCACGAGCTGTCCTTTTCCCTGACCCCTGGGGCAATGCTATTAAGTGACCAAAAATGAGCTCTAGTCTTAGACTGGTCCTTGTCTTGCACCAAGATCCTTTTGTAATGTCACAAGAGAAGACGACCCTGACACCGACACCTCAGTTTAGAAGTAAAGCACATCAGGATAAAGGAAAGCGATGGTGCTAACTGGATCTCACACTCGTGCAGTGTGATGGCCTCTAACAGGCCTCTGTAAGAAGCTCCCTATATGCTAATTCTGTGGCTTCTCACAGTCTTCAAGAAACAACCAACTGTGACATCAGCTTCACACCCAAACTATGTGTGAACAGCCTCTTCTCTCCCGTTGGGTGCTGTAGACTGAGGCTATTGCTGGAACCTTCCACGAGACCTCGACTATCTGTGCACAAAGTTGGCCCAGACTAGACTGGACTGAGTGCCAGCTTTCAAAAGTGACACTTCTAGATTCTTCTTCCATGGAAAAATCAACCAGGACCACCGGATGACTGATCTGAGGCTATTTCCTGGCTTTCATTCTCAAGGTTTGGCCCCAGGATCCTCTATGGCCTTTATGGCTTCCATGCCATACAGGAAGGGAATTGGAGGTGAAGAGGTAGGAAGGCCAGTCCCTGCTCCATGACTCCACAGCAACTAGCTGTCCTCTTCCATCACAGCACCTGGGTGTTGCAACGTAATGTATGAACACCTGTTTGTTAAATGACTGAACTTTGTAGAGACGACCACGTGCATCCTCGGTGCTCAGCACATAGTAACCCCAAAAAGATCTGTCCCAAATTAGCTGGGAAGATCCTGCTTTGACTCTTCTTTTCTGAGGTTCACAACTGCGTGGGATGCAGGGGTTCAAATTCTGGAACGGCATCGGCCAATCTGCTTCAGAATTACCTGGAGAGCCTAGGAAAACAGACGTCCTTGCTGCATCTCTGGAGACTCTGATTCAGGACCCCTGCAACCGGGGGCCTGTGATTCTAGTTGTGAAATGCTCCTCGGATGGTTCTGATACACAGCCAAGCCAGGGCTCACTGGCCTCGCTGCGTTCACTGATGAACTGCAAACGATATTGAACTCACTGAAACTCTTTGAGTCCTTGCCCGAAGGTTTTTATTTTGATCATCGTTCTTATGTTGCCCTGGTACTTTGCCATTTACCGCATGCAGCAATGTGGCTCAGCTCTACATAATAAACTCCTGTTTCACGCACTGGTGTTCAAGTCCGTCACATGAGTACTGCAGGAAGTCTTACCCAAACACACGTAAACATCATGTTCTTCTGAAAGCAGGTATGCCCCGCATTCAGAATGGATAAATAATAACGGACAGAAAGTTACAGTGAAGGCACCACTGCCCTCAACACACCTTCTGACATCCCTGGTCCACCCAGCCCAGGGTAACTTGTGCCCTGCCAAATGGAAGGTCTCAATAATCGGTCGTCGGTCAGCTCAGCAATCTTTCTCTTGCTTTGCCAAGTGGGTCAGCCTGAGATGTTCCCTGTATAAGCCTCGTTTAAAGCTTCCACAGATAAATGTGCTGGTCACTAAGCGGCTATGGTGTGAGAAATCTATTCTGGATGCTCAGAGCAGATCCTCGTTAACCATAAGAGAAAAGAAAGGGGAGGTGTTGCAGGAGGCATCACACACTCCCTTCCTAACAGGAGACTTTGAGGCTCTGAAAGAAAAAGGCTCCCGAAATACAAAATTAGCTATAAATCATAAAATACGACCAATTACCGCTATACGTAGTATCTTCAAGATGGCAGGTAAAAAGGATACTGAACACCAAATGGTTCTCAGCCCAGAAAGCTTTCTGATACATGGTGCAAGGAACTACCCACCTCTCACCTTTGCTTTGTTATACTGATTAATTTCAAACCTCCGCATTAAGCATGACTCTCAATCCCCTGCTGAACCTGATAAAAAGACTTCCATTTGTTGCAAGTAACTCCTAGTTGAATTCATCTTGCTTTGGAAGCTGCAGAATCCCAAGGACAAACGTTCCTCTCATATGTAAACATTATGATTTATTCTGAATATTTCAGTGCTTGCTCAGTGATTTCCCCCCTCTCTACAACACAAGCCTCACTTTAATTTTTTTAATGTTTATTTATTTTACACACGCACACACGTGCGTGCAGTGTGAATGGAAGAGGGGCATAGAGGGAGGAAGACAGAATCTGAAACAGGCTCCAGGCTCTGAGCTGTCAGCACAGAGCCGGACGCGGGGCTCAAACTCACAGACCATGAGATCATGACCTAAGCCAAAGTTGGACGCCTAACTGACTGAGCCACCCAGGTGCCCTGCCACAAGACTCACTTTAAAGGGAAAAAAAAAAAAAAAAAAAAAAAAAATTTGGTGATTCATTAGCTCTTTCCTGAATGTAGGAATTCATAACCACTACACACACACGGGTGCCTTTCCACCTAAATTATAGATCTTTCTGACCATTCAGTGTGGATCTCTACATCTTACATACGCCCTTCAAATTGCCTACATGTAACAAATAGATAAGAAAGTGTAGAAATACGTTTTCCTATAAACTCTTTGGTGTTCTCTATTTTTTTTTTTTTTTCAACGTTTATTTATTTTTGGAACAGAGAGAGAGCATGAACGGGGGAAGGGCAGAGAGAGGGAGGGTGTTCTCTATTTTAAACTATCAAGATAAATACAACTCACCCTAACGTCTCTGTCGCCACAGCTCACTCTCCTGTGGGCACCATTCCACAGGACCCCAAAGATCACCCTATGCACCGTGTGGGGGCCTCACTTGCTTTTCAAGTAGCCAGTGGACACGAGAACCAAGGCTCACCTTCTGGCCGGTTCAGTAATTTGTAGCTGTAAGCTTCTTGCTCTTACATTTAGAAATTGGTAACACTATTTAAGAGCAGAGTCGCATAATAAACTGGAGGAAAAGATGGAATAGGAGAATCACACCAAGCAGCTAGGCGTAAGCTACCAAGAGCGAGGTCAGGTATCTCCTGTCATTTCAAAGCGTCTCAGACTTGGCTTTATACGCAGCAGGTTCCAATAAATGCTCTCTGCTGCCTGACAGCAACCTTCCTTTCATGTATGTTTTATCTCCCGGTAAACTACTTGGTTAAAAAAATGTATTTTAGAATTGTTTTCAGTGGAAATGCGTGGGTCCATCCCTAAGAGTGGGGTCGTGAGGTGCAGCGGAAAGAGAATCCCGCACCCACATGGCAGGAGACCCGGATTCTGGTGCTAATTGCCTCATTTGCGCTGTGGCACTGGAGCCCCAGCTGTAGAATTAGGATAAAAGGAGAGGCAGAGGGTGGCAAAGTGGGAAAAGCAGATGAAAAGGAACTAGAAAACCGGGGGTTTTGTTCTGGCCTTCCTCCTAGAACACCCACAGGATCTGAGGCGAGTCATTTTACCTTGCCAGGGCTCACACTATTCATTCAGAAAGGAAGGGGTTGGACGAGTTTGAAGGTCCATTCCACCTCTATAGTCACACGATGGGGGTCAGCTTGGCAATTCGTTAAAAGGATTTCCAAACTTCCCATCTTCCTGCCAAGGCTGGCTTGTCCCAGTCTTGCTGGGGGCCGACCTGTAGGCAAAGTCCCACTTAGTTCCAACTGATCCTCGCTGACCCTGGCAGCTCGTCACAAGTCCCAGCCCCACCTGGGCAGGGGTCTAAGGTGTTCCCATAGAAAGCCTGGGGTCCTGGTCCCTAGACTCAGCTAGTGGCTGAAGTTCTGGTCCAAATCAGATGGACTGCCTAATGCACAATGCTGCCACCCAGTGGGTGGGCAAGACGCTCCTGTGGCTGCTGTTCCCCAGCCACTCCTACTCCCTCTCTTTGGTGACACAGAGATGGCAATATTATCTGCACCACAGAGTGGTGTTGAAGAACAAGGGAAGGGCGAGTGAAGTGCCTAATCCATAGTAGGCAGTCTACAAATGATAATCAGCACTGCTACTCATTACCATAATCCAAGGCAGAAAGAAACAAGTGCTTGATAGCTGTTAATTAACCGCATGGGAGCCCAGAAAAGGAGTGTGAGAGCCAGCCTGACAGGTGATGGGTGAAGCGAACCTCTTCCTGCGCCACTTGCCTGGTGGACGTGGGGAGCTCTGGAGACAGGGCCTGGTGCGCTTCTCCAGGGCATCTCCAGTCGTCCCTGGATGTACTGCCATGCGGTAGGAGAGGGAGTGAGAGAAACAGAACAAGACGTACTACTCTATCAAGGCTTTTACTCCCCTTGGGGTGCAGTCAAAAAGCTTGATGTTTCTTCAAGTGCTAAGCAATCCCTACGGACTTAAGAGAAGAGGTATGAATAACTCCGAGGACAGTAAGCTGTGTTTTGCCAAATAACATCATTACAACAGGGCTATAAGGAAACCAGGGAGCTAGAAAGAAAGAAACGGCTGGCTCCATTTGTCTTTGTTTCTTCCTGGGTTTATGCAGTTGCAAGCTACTTAGACATGTGTGTTCCGGATGTACTCCTGGGACCTATTTCAGAGAATATTTTTTGAAGCTAAAGTGGCTAAGTGGTCTCATTCAAAGAACTTTTAAACTCTGGAGGCTCGTTTGTCAAAAATGGAGGGGGCTCCTTCTTCTGATCCCAGGTGGCCACCTGTCACTGCAACAAAGGGAGACAGTCACAGAGGCTGGACCAGCCAAGCACTGCCAGGACCCCTGTTGCCTCTGAGGCCCAGTCCCACTTCTGGCAAACAGAGGGAAGGCCATCTGATTAAAATCACATGGTAAACCCTTTCCTAAGGAAAATCTGGCCTATCACCGTAGGCCTACTCACACCTGGGCCTCTGAACCTGGGCGTGCCACTGCCAACCAGTCTAAATCCCACCAAACAGAGCCTGTGTGGGATGTCACGCGGACGTAGGCAGTGGGTGAGTGGGCGGCTTGGGACCGTGAGGCTCGTGGTGCCCAGGAGGCCGCCCAGGGCTCTCTCACACTACACATACTCACAGCACATCTCACAAAGCCCTCCAAGCTGATTCTCCTGGCCCGGGCAGTAGGCATTCCTCTCTGCCCAGGAATTCATGAAACTGGGAGAATGGCAAAGAAGTCCCAGCAGAAGAATCAGCATGGCTACCCCAGACCTGGGATATTTTTATCCTTGTGTGAAACTACACCAAGTAGTAAAGAGAAAATGCACCATTAAGGAGGCCCCCATTCTAGACAACAGTCACATCGGCATCCAGGTGTTTAACTCCGGGCCGGATGCTTTACAAACTTAGTACCACACCTACATGCTCACTGACTGAGTGACGGACCCTCACAACCACCCTCCATATGAACCTACTGTTCTCCATTTTACAGATGAGGATGCTGAGGTTGAGAGGGGTTAACTGAGCGCCCCAACATTACCAGCTGACAGGTGGGGAGCTCGGATTTGAGAACTCAGGGCGGTTCTGTTCCCAAGTCCATTCTTTTCCACCACGATGCTTCCAATGACCCAGTGGGTCCTCAAATGGGAGACGGGGTTCCTTTACTTTTTCTACTCGAAGTACGGGTCCTTGCTGTTTATTCTTAGGGTAGAGAGATGAAAGCAAACTGAAAAGTCTACAGGAATTCTATCCCTTGGAATGTGCATTCACACATCATGCCCACACTTCCCAAAGATCCAGCGTTTTCCATAACCATCCTCTGCCCAAAGCTAGGCGCCCAGACATTAGGCTCTTTGAAAGATCATTCCGGAGAGCACATTGTGAGTCTTTTGGTACCAGATGTCATGCTAAGAAAAACGCTACCCTATAGTGTTTACCTCTAAAGATTTATTTTCTTCCTTTAGCTAATGTTTCCCAGGAAAGGAATCTTAGGGATGGACAAATGCCTTAGCCGAGTATGCTTTCTCCTGCCTTTCAACCCGAAGTGCTTCGTGCACCCTTTTTATTGGGAGAGTTCTTATCTGCAGGATGAGACTGTAAGCTGCTGCTGCTGCTTATTCTCTCCATCCTCTGAGCGCTCGGTCACGCCTGTGCCCAGGAGATGTTGAGTGCATGTCAGATGAGGTGCAAAGCATGCAGAATGTTCAGCGTGGCCCCTGTCACAGCCAGTGGTCCGCACACAGTGACAGAGCGGAGAGGAGCGGCTGTGGTGGCAGATGTTGTTGCTCTGTGCTGACTGGGAATTTGGGGTCCCGTTCTGCGTGCTGACCTCCAGGAAGTCACGCACCTTCCGGGTCCCCGGTTTCTTCATTTATAAGATCATAGAGATTGAGTGTGAGCATCCTTCCATTCTAGAACATTAAGGACTTGGATTCCTCCCTATCTACCTTCTCCTCTTTTCCAAGACACACGGTCACAAAAGCCATGTGCCTCCATGTTTTAAGAGACACAAATGAAAAGTAAAAGGAATCTTGGCATTTCATGCTTAGAAGGTTTCAGACATCCACACGTTTCTAGAGATTTCCATGTGGTTTGTTGGAAGTTCTTTCCAGAATCTTACTGGTGCCTGTCTATACTCCATATCCTCTGAGGGATGGAAGAGAAGAAATGGCCCCAGCAGTGATAGAAAAGCCACACAGAGACTGGCAGTGTTCTTATTAAGCAAAGTAGACAGAGCAAAAGATGGCTAAATCATAGGCCTGCCTCTCCCTCACCACCATGCTGCCGAGCACCACACAATAGGCCTTTGGAAGCAGCCGGCTTGTCAGCATCATTCCCTTGCACAGTGGGTGAGCCGAGGCAAAGATAATTTTCCAGGCTGTTTGGCTATCAACAGACACCAAATTGCTTAGCTGAGCAGACATGATCTCCTTATACTTGTTGCAAAATTCTTAAACAAACCTTGAAAATGGAAATGTGCTCTCATTTTACTTCCTAGCTAAAGGATGCTGAATTCTTACGAATCGGGTTGAGGGGATACACACATAAACATATGCCCTCATGGAAAACAAGACCAGGCTTTCAGAGCATTAAAAATCTGTAATTATGTATCATCAAAAAATATCTGATCACACGTGCCTCCTGCCCAGGGGCATGCTGGTAAACGTTCACCGGATGGCCCTTGGTGGTAGGACAGTCGTCATTTGGAGCACCTGCTGATTCCTGTGGTGTAAACACTCTCACCACGAACTTTCAAGCTACCATCGCGAGGATGCTTCTGAATCTGAGCTTGGAAGAGATGCACACAGTCACTCTGGAAAGCTGGCGGAACAGCTTCAGCACTCTGCTGTCCTGCCTGACCCTCTAATCCCTATCCCAGGCACGAGAGTGGGTCGCTGATAGCTGCTTCCTCCAACCCCAGCGGCAGCAGGTCAGTGCACTCGGGCTCTTCGGGGTCAGCCATCCTGGAGCGCCGAGAGCTCACTGGCATCTTCCATGCGCTCATCACACGCTGGGCTCTTCCCCCAGCATCTTCCCTCTTCAGAAATCCAAAAAGCACCTTCCATCCTGAGAACAACCAGAGAGCTCCAAATCTATTGCTTAGCAAGGAATGAGCCTTCTTTCGTTTTTTACTGAGCTCTTGCTCCTGATTCCGGTAGGCAGGCTTGCTCTGGTTATCCTGCAGCCTGCCAAGCCCCAGGCCGTTTGTCAGCAACTTGCAGAGAAGCAGATAGATTAACAAGTTTGCTACTTGGCCCCCAGAATGACGGGGCTTCATCAGAGCCCCACGGATGTGAGGCAGGACTGGCCTGGATGTAGGGCTACATATCCAGCCAGCGCATTTACTGCCGCGGTTTCATCGTCCTGATAGTGAAATACACATTGGAGCTCCAAATCCTTTCTAAGGGCAGGAAGTGAGGCCGGGTGCTGGGAGGTAAGCCCTGCAGCCCTATTTAAGTCAATACACTGGTTTACTAGCTATGTGGTGGACCCGAGGGTGGCCCTGTCCTAGTTACTTTACTCCTCTTCTGCCTTTCTGTGCATCTGGCTCCCTTTTTTCTGTTTCCCTGGCTGTGCTGTGTTCCCAGGTTCCTCTCACTCCTCCTTCTCTTCTAAGGCGGAGGCTTGGAGAGAAGAGGACGGAGAAGCAAGAAGAGAATTCATGATGCAAGGACTGTGTTTGCATTTAGTTCATCTGTACTGTCTATCTCATGCTTGTTGCTTGGTTTTTAAATCCCACACAGTCTTTAAGGAACTTCTTTTCAGAGCCCAACTCTCTATTTATATAGTCAGTTTTCTAAAATAGCAGTCCCCTCCCTTCCCCTCCAGTGGGTTCTTCTGTCACTGCTGCTCAAGGCATCTCTTTTGAGGGCATCAGGGGAGGACCCATGGGAGACAGAATATGAAGGTTAACAAGCAAGAGAGATGGAAATAAAAGAGAAAAATTGGAAATGGAGAGATGGGTGGGCAGTCCCACGTCACTGCCCTGAGCTCCTTCTAAATCTGAGCTTGCCCACGGTGGGCCAGCATTTCCCTGGGCAGCCTGGATCCACCTACTGACACTGGCCCTTTCATCCCTCACCCCAGGGTCTGACTTGCCCTCTGCCTGCTCTCCTCAGGCTTGTGTCCCATGACAAACGCTAAGAAAAATGTGAGGCTCTTTCCTCCATATGACTTTTACCTGTGCCTATATGTATCCTGCCTTACTGCCTGGGGCAACTCCAGGCCACATAAAGTGGCTCCAGGTAAGACGGGGGCCTGAAGAGTCGATGCCCTTCCAGCCACCCCACCCATGTGAGCAGAAGCTTCTACCAGGGCCTACTCCACCCGCTAGTGTCATAAACACCAGCGCCACAAACATTCCAACTGGGGGTGTTTAAAGAAACAATCTGTGAATCTGCACCAGCCAGGAACATACATCCTGGGATAAGCTTGAGATAACCTTTTGTGATCTTGCCAATGTCCTCCTACCACATCATCGGATTAGAATGTCTCTCGAGAAGTTTGAAGAAGAGGAAACAGGACCATAAACTACAACCTCCTCAAAGCACGTTTACCATTCCTGGTGAATTCAATGCAGCATATCATTTTCATGCCCTCCTGTACGTCAGTTTTTCTTTCTTTTAAAAAAAAATTTTTTTTTAAACATCTTTATTTGTTTTTGAGAGACAGAGATGGAGTGCGAGTGGAGGAGGAGCAGAGAGAGAGGGAGACACGGAATCCGAAGCAGGTTCCAGGCTCTGAGCTGTCAGCACAGACACTGATGCACAGGGCTCAAACCCATCAACTATGAGATCATGACCTGAGCCCAAGTCAGACGCTTAACTGACTGAGCCACCCAGGCACCCATGTACGTCAGTTTTTCATCAAGGACACGCCCTCATAAGGAGTTGGTGGACAAGCTTTCCTCAACAGGCTGGAAAGTAAATACTGTATTTTTTTAATGGTACGATGGAAACATTTGGAAGGCATTTGTTGTATCTGCCTTCAGGAATTTGTTAACTTAAATCTGGCTCCATCCCAATGACCACAGAGAAAAACCACATAAATTAAACATACAAAAAACAAACAATGGGATGATTTACAGATGTCTCATATCTTAAGATGTAACTCAGAAGGAAAATTAATCCTTGCAAATGCCCATAACACCTCCCTTGCAAACCATGAAGGGTTGTGTGTTTATCTTTCCCGGACCAGTGGGTGTTCTTGGAGGTAGGGTGGGGACTTGACCTCAGGATACACCAGATGGTTTTCCAAGATGTCAGAGAATTGGACGGTGGTCAAATGGGGCTTCGCCCACTCCCCTGTAAAGTTGAACAATTCAGCCCCTTGGGGATGAAATAGCCCTGATGAGTTGTAGGACATCTACCACTCTTTCTGACCTTGGACCACTTCCTTGTACTAACTCTCTAGCACAATCAAAGCAGAATCCAACTTAGAGAAACATTAGCAATGGTCACAACACACCTTTGGTTTTAAAAGGCTACCAAGCACCCTTCCTAAACCTAAGCCTCTCAAGGGATAGTCCTGTCTCGCTTCCCTGTGTTTTAGGATTAGTCCCAGCCCCATTCCTGGCACAGAGCTGGGACGGCACATAGTTGGTGAAGGGACTTGAATGAACCCACCATGATCTCTGGTTCCCCAGCTCTGTGTTTTTGCCATGAGAGTCCCTGATGATCAGATCCTATTCTACTAAGAAGCTGTATTTTATCAAAAACACCAGCATCCGGTGGGTGGTTGACCACCCACCCACGTGCTCATCCTCTTGTCTTTATCCCCCCCGTCATTTCCTCTTCCTACCCACTCCCCGACTACTGCACCGCCTTCAGCTTTCTTCAATAGGATTCTCCATTCCCTTATTCCTGCCTT
This sequence comes from Panthera pardus, assembly GCF_024362965.1. Taxonomy (NCBI): domain Eukaryota; kingdom Metazoa; phylum Chordata; class Mammalia; order Carnivora; family Felidae; genus Panthera; species Panthera pardus. The sequence continues at coordinate 103,906,108 of NW_026526677.1, forward strand.
TTTCTTCCCCTCTCGTGTTTGCATATACACATGTTTATGTGCATGCATAAATGTGTTGGGTTTTAAATACAGGGACATAAATATGTGTACAGATACGTAAAGAGTACGATTTTTTTTTTCCACCATGGTGAATGGCATGGAAAACATAAAAACAAAGATATTCTAGTATTTCTCCACATAAGGACACAGAGAAAAGCTCAAGCATTCATCTCTTTCAGTGTCATAAATGCCTCACTAGCGAGACCCTAGCCCTAGACCCTGGGAGTATTTAGGCTACTTTCTATAGACTTGGGCCTGGCCTAGGTCTAAAACCAAGTTACACACGTGGCATATTGAAATATACATCCATTCTGGAGGAATGGGGCTGATGTGCAAAATTCCTCAATTAAAAGAGCTTTCTACAAGGTGAATAATTGGTAAATAAATGAATGACATACATGTGACCAGTGGGGCAAAGTTTCCCAACTAGGGTGGATGGACACAATTTAAGTGCTTTCCAAATTCTTACAAAATGCACCACGTGTGTTCTCCTCCTTGCCACTTTGGTTCAAACAGCACACACAGCCTCCATCTCTTGGGCCCGGGGCTATTGTGGTGCTGCTATTCACAAACCAGCACAACTGGTCAGCTCTATTAAGCTCCCATCAACTCATCTTGTTGCATTTCAGATCTCCGTCAACCTTTTGACAACAACCGGAAAATGTCTCCAGATGATTAACACAGCACATCAGAGTTAGTATTCAGAGGCTTCAATCTGAGAAACACAGATCTCCCACAAAAGCATGACATCACCCCACAACCTCAGTTGCCAAGGCACCTCTGGAGACTTTTGTTTTATAGGGGCTGCAAGGAGGAAGACTTTGGGCTCCCAACTGATGAGCAAACACACACACAGACACACACAGAGACACACACACGCACAAGCTTCTCCAGCAGATGCGAATTCTACTCCCTGAGGATGGAGACATAGTTGATGGTGGGCTTGGAGGGAGCGTAGATGTGAGCACAGGGCTTGTGCTTCAGGGGAGGCATTCCTCTGGGCTCTCCCCACAGAATTCACCTTCCATGCTGCCCCCTTCTCTTCTCTGCCATTACTTTATTTCTATTTCTTTACCTCAGGGGAAATGTGAGCGGTGCTTGGTTTCTCCATGCCACACGCAAGTGAAAAAAAATACTAAGCTGAAGGACAAATATTTTGCATTCCCAAATTTGCAAGGTCTTTAAAATCTGTGCCAGCCAAAGGTGGTCAGGAACAGCCGGGTGGGGACGACAATTCCATGTCTCTGGGCTCAGCAGGACCACTGGCTGCAGCATGAGCTGGGGACCAAGTATAAGATGGATTTTAAATACAGGGCGCACAAGACCTCCATTCAGGGAGTCAAAGCCCTACCTGTTGACAATATTTTGTAGAACAAATTACCACTGCAGATGTGTTTTTCTCTTCTACTTTCTCTAAATCCCTACACGTTTATTTTCAGATGCAAATCACGTTTCTGCCTGACCTGTGTTCCTCTGCATAAACATTACTAAATGAAATTAAGGTTGCTTAGAAATACCTGGTGTTTGATGGGGGAAATGGGGTCTGAGCCGAGAGAGAGAGAGAGAGAGAGAGAGAGAGAGAGAGAGAGGAAGGGAAGGAGGGAGAGAGATCTCAGTAAGTGGGAAACATAGTAATCAGTCCAGGAGTAGTGGCGGGGGGTGGGGGGTGAGCTTAGAGACCCGCTACAGGGAAACCAAATCCCCGCTAGGGTCTTCTTGGTTTGTTCTCGCTATGTTAAAAAAGGACAGGATTGTCAGGAAGTCTTAAGAAGGGGAGATATGTATGATTTTCCATTTCTCGTGTCCTACATCAAAGCAGATCATACTAAGAACTCCATTGTCTAGTTAAAGGCATTATTCTGCTGCACAGGGCACAGAGCATCTACATTAAACACATACTGACATACTGACAAAGGTAATGTGCCACAGTAATTGTTTTTTTAACATTGAGCACATTCACTGGGGATAAGGAATACTCGGGCAAAGTGGCGTTTGGTACGGAGCTAGCCAGAGGCTCTACTCACGAGCCAAAGAAGCCCACTGCCAAGGGCAATGCCACAGCGCTGCCCCCAGGGCTGGCGGGTTCCTTTCACCAGCCCCGAAGCACACCCTGTCTTCTCCCATGCTAGAGATAAAGGGGCTGAGGTTCAACCCTGGAACACAAGCCTCAAAGTAGAAAAGAATGCATCTAGATGGTGATCTCCTTCAGCGTTTCTGGCGAATCATGCTGCCCCTAGAATTTGTGTTGCAAGTAACGTGCTAATATCAGGCATGCATTTTCCACCCCTGTAACTAAGTGCTCACAAGCCTGACAAATGCATCTGGACGAGCCGCTGTGGAGGCCACGCACGTAACAGCTTCCTCTCGCAGCCACCACGTGAGCAATGTGTACCACCAGGCACTCCCTTCTTATTGTACTGCTAGGGCTGAGGTCCAGAGAGGCAATTCAGACTAGACCTCAGGTTTATGGAGATTCTTAACACAGTTATAAATATTCAAATCAGGGCTGGATCTTGGCAGAATTTTTCTAATTAAAATTTCATTCAAATTACATCGGCCACATTTTGACAGACACAGGAGACAAAAAGCTTTGTGGTTTTGTGACGGCTTCCCTCCCCTCCCCCCCAACTAATCAAAAACATGGCTAATGTAATAAGAGTGGGGAAAGGACTCTGTCCATGCTGGTGGTGGTTTTGCAGGAGCAATGAGGTCGCAACCAGAAGCCACTGTTCTCCCAAGTTAACATCATTTTAGAATTGCCTATTACTTAAAAATCTAAAAGTCAATAGACTCTCCATGGAGGCTGGAGCTGCCACAGGCAGTATTTTTAAAAAGTAAAACCTGATACCATCAAGAGAAAACTATTCGACATCATTTGCATCTGAGTTCGATCCCAGATTAAGCCTTCAAAACACAGCTGCCAGCCTCAAATTTGCAAATACAGATACAAATTTCCTTTTTATAACAGTCAGACTTGTAAAAGGCAAACAAAATAGACAATGCAGCACTTAGACCATTTCCAGCTAAGAAGGAAAAAAAAAAAATCCATTCCAAGATCCAAGGCAAAATACCTACTTTTCATGGTAAAACAGCTTTATTCATTTCCACTTCCTTCACCAAACACAATTTAAACTCCACATAATTTTTGCTATCAACCCCTCTCCTACAGACTGTAACAGCTAAAATGCCAGTCTGTCTCCAACATAATTAAACAAAATGTGCAATCTTCTAAAATCTGTGAATAAACAATATAAGGCAAAATAAAAAGACCCAGACAAAAAAGCATACTGTGATCAGTCCTCAAGCTATAATATCCTGACATCTCTCCACCGAGTACTTACAAAATCCACTGTGGCATGAAAAATAATAATTCCAGAACACAATGAGGAGGAAGTTGTTGGAAACAGCACAGGTGAGGACACTTACTGGGAATGCAGAGGGGATGGGCTTTGTGTGAAACACAAGACAAGACGGCTCCGAAGGCGGCTCCTAGAATCCACCATCAGTCTGTGAAGGCAGCTTAGGGGAAGTTCCCACAGCCCACCCAGCCTGTACCGATGGGGATGGGGCTCAGGACCAAATGGAAGTAAGGGATGAGATGTACTCTAGGAGTTCGCTCATGCTGCCAGAACAAGGTACCACAAAAGGAGTGGCTTAAAGAAACAATTCTTTGTCTCACGGGTCTGGAGGCCAGACGGCCAAGATCATGGTGCTGACAAGGCCACACTTCCTCCACAGGCGCCAGGTCTCTCTGCTACCGTCTCTTACTTCTTTGGCTTCTTGGCAACACCACTCCCGTCTTCACATGGCATTCTTCCCGTGTGTATGTCCATCTCCAAATTTCCCCTTCATGCAAGGACGCCTGTCATGTTGGGTCAGGGGCCCAGCATACTCCACTATGATCTCATTTTAACTCACTACATCTGCAGCAACCCTATTTCCAAGTGAGGTCAATTCAGAGGTATTGGGGATTAGGACTCCAACAAGTGAACTGTGGGAGAGACACAATCCAAACTGTAACACGTGTGAGGGATATGGTTACCTAACTGGACAGTTAGTGATCGGTAATTCCAACTTAACTATCAGCTCCGGGAGGGCAAGGAGTTATCCCTTTTCATGATGCATCCCAAGTCATGTGCCTTTCAGAACTCCCCTTTGGGAAAAGAGTGGTGGTGGTGGCGGGTGGGGGGGGGGGGAGGAGATTTGCATGCACTGAGCATATAGTCTTTGCAGCTAGTGACACCTGGGCTCCAATTCTCATTCTGTCATTTAAGAGCTGTGTGCTTTGGGACACACTGTTTAACCTCTCTGAACATCTGTCTCCTCCTCTGTAAAAGGGAGAATACAACATCAACCTGACAGGTTTGTAGTGGGGATTATAGGAGATAACATAAAGAGAGCAAGCGTCCTATTTTATGGCTCGTGGGGCAACCAACATTCATTAATTCACCTTCCCCATTCCTCTCCTGCTTCTCTCTTGAACCTTGAAAACAAGGCATCTCAAAATCAAGTCACTGTATTTTACTTTTAATTATACTATGCAGCTTTTCTAAGCACAAACACAATACAGCACCACCATCAGCTCAGATTACCTGGCCCTTATTTACAGCATCAATAATTGTTTTAATGCAATTAGCTTTTAGCAGTGCTGGAAGACAAGCTTACTGATTTTTTTCCACCCAAGGGAGCTCTGATTCATGACTTCTAATGTCTATTCAATGTAGTATGAAAGAAAAATGACTTCTTTTTGCCCTTAGCTTTCTTACTCCCTCTTTTTTTATAAGCAAACAGGCCAGGGAGGCATAAAAATAAAACCCAAAGATGCACCCAAAAGATGAAAAGGTAAAACAAAGCAAAATAAAACAAAATAAACAGCAAGAACCAAAAAAAAAAAAAAAAATCACCCGATCCTTCCTGCACAGTGCTGCCCCTCCCCCAACAAAACTAAATCTTCAAAATGATTATTCACATTTATTTTGGTCCTTGGATATTTTTTCAAAAGTGAGAACATAAAGGTTGCGTATTTATACCCTTTTAACATCTGTACAGTGCACTTCTTTTATTTTACCCTTTAAGGTTAAATAAGTACTAAACATTTGGTTCAAAAACACTTGCAGAAATACTTTTGGTGGAACAAACATGCATTACAATTTGTGGTTGAGAAGTATCCTAAATGGGGGTGCCTGGGTGGCTCGGTCAGTTAAGCATCCAACTCTTGGCTTTGGCTCAGGTCATGATCTCGTGGTTCTTGGGTTCAAGCCCTGCATAGGGCTCCACGCTGACAGCTCAGAACCTGCATGAGATTCTCTATCTCCCTCTCTCTGCCCCGCCCCTGCGTGCGTGCGTGCGCGCTCTCTCCTACATGTAAAGTAAGAAGGACATAATCTGTGCTGTCTCCCTACCAATTTTCCTGTAGGTTTTATTTATTTATTTATTGCTCACTCATTGTGACAAATACAGTCACAGAGAGAATGGGCACTACTTTCATAGAGAATGGGCATAGCCAAAGGACAGCAATCCTGTTTTGAGAGTGGGTAGAATTTTAATAGCTTGGAAAAGTTTTTTGGCAAAAACAAACCCAAGAGCAAATTTCTATGAGCTTCAGTGGGAAAAGGCTGGGGTTTGGGGGCTGTGGAACTGGTGTGAGGTCTGGTACCCTCTTTCCCAGTTGGCCATGAAGCACTGAGCACACCTTTCTGACCTCAGCCTCCTCTTCCACAAGGACAGCACTAGCAGATAATGCCCTCCCTAGTTCCAGGCTGCTATTAGTTCCCAGTGAAATGGGAAATGTTCAAATCCTTTGAAAAACACCACAAAAATATAAAAAATCATTTTCTAGAAAAAAACAGCTTTTGATCTACAAAAGAGGTGAAGGAATGAAGACACTTGGACACCAGAGAAAGGTTCTTAGACAATGGTTCTTATTTCATGCCTCTTGGGTAAAAAAAAGAAAAAAACCCTAAAAGTCAATCAAACAAACATGCTAATGAAACAAGTTTGTGAGAAACATTTCCCAACCTACTCTGAAACAGCAGTGTAAAATAAGCAAACCAATGTCTTCATAGAAATGGCAGTCATCTTACTTACACCCAAGAGCCTAAAGAAAGATCAGGGAACTTATGACGAGTTGAAAAATACATATCATCTGTTCTCCTATGGGAGGTAAAACTCGGAACAATTTATTTTTGAGGAGCTGCCTTGAGAGCTGGAGAAGGCAAGTTCCAGCTTTTTCCAAGCTACCAGCTTTTCTGCGTTATTAATGTGGAGCCAATCTGCACTACTGATTTTGCACCAGGGACAGCACAAGCCTAATTATTCTACCAATAAAGGCAAGTTGAAATGATCTGCTACCATCATCACATCGGTAACCAGGTCCATCTCACTGGCCATTAAACCACATAAACAATTGTCCCCAGTTTCTGTTTTGGTATATGATTGGTATCAACTAGGTCAGTCTTGTCCTGGGCTCCCCAAGCTGGTTGTTATTTCTGCAAAGCAATTTGGAGATGAGAAAAAGACAAAAAAAAAAAAAAAGATAGAGGTAATCTTTGCTCTCCTCTTTAATAGGCACACAAGCACATTTACGTTGTTTCCAAGTTCGCACAATAAAGGCCTCTTTAGTATCCTGTAATAATGCCATTAAAAAGCTTATGTTTAATCACACAGTTAACATTTTCACGTGGAACTGGTTCCCTGGCCTCCCCCCCAATCCCTCCCACCACCCTGCATCTGGATTTCCAGCTTCCCACCTCACACAGCTAAACATTTCCCATTGATTAAAAAATGCTGTTAGTGCAACTTTACTATCATCAGTGGTTAAATATAATTAACTCAGCGTTTCAACAAAAGAAACCAGATCAAATTGCTCTGCAATTTTTGGTAAAAAACAGGATTTCTTCCCACTGTGTTCACACTAAACCAGGAGCAGCAGGACAGATCTGAGAAGTTAATAACACATCTCAAACAGAAGTACAAGGAAGTACATTAATTACTAGGTAATGGATATCAACACGCCAACTAACTACAATTACACATGCTTAAGTGACCTGGTGTGTAAACCGATCTTGGAGAACACACGCCATCCCCCCCCCCCTTTTTTTTTATAAGGTATGTTACATGGGTCTGCACTGGACCCAGAGATAATGGGCCAGTCGTGATGGCCGCTGGTGGGGAGGAGGAGACGTCCAGGGTCTCTCTCAGAATAACAGCTGTGAGCAGAAATTCCAAACCTGTGTTTACAAAAGCAACAGAACTGAACTGGGCAAAGGAACAAGAGACCAAATACAAACAGGACCCAGACCACTAAAGATTTGGGTTCTGAAAATGCAGAGTGATGCACAGGGCATACAGCATCTCTGTACAAAGCAACCTTTTCCAGAGAAAGTCCTCCAGGTGAATTTGAATTAACCTGTTTATCCAGCCCAACCTAGGAGAAGCCTTACTTGCCCGATTCAATTTTAAACATAGTTCTGAATTCAATTCCATTTCCTTTTAGATATGGAAAAATGTGTTCTGTGAAACTCTGGCTTCATAGTCCCACCATAATCTAGCATTATCTGTATGGTTTCTAAGGAAGTTATATAACTGGTGCCTAAAGATGTGGTTCGACTTTTCAAAGAGTGAAGAAAAACCCAAGCTGTTGCATAAAAACAACACACACACACACACACACACACACACACACACACACACACACACACACCCTAGCTATCACACTATTATTATGAAACCATAGGAAACTGATCATACCAGATCAGTTCTAGAAAAGCCTTCTCATAAACCTGGTGGAATGTCAAGAATTGAGTCCCACTTGGGGTTGCCTGGGTGGCTAAGTCAGTTAAATGTCCAACTTTGGCTCAGGTCGTGATCTCACAGTTCGTGAGTTTGAGCCCTGAGTTGGACACTGTGCTGACAGCTCAGAGCCTGGAGCCTGCTTCGGATTCTGTGTCTCCCCCTCTCTCTCTGCTCCTCCCCCATTCATGCTCTGTCTCTGTTTCCCAAAAATAAATAAATGTTAAAAAAAAAAAAAGAATGGAGTCCTACTCACAGTTTGAGTTGTGTGAACCCTGGGCAGAGGCTGAGCCCCCACATGGTAAAAATACAGGGAACATTGCTCCAGGCTGGAGAGGGACCCAGCCTTCCTGCTAGGAGCCGCCTGCAGGCTCCTATACCCCACTAGCTTAGCTCCCACACCCCCAGGGGCCTGGTTCCAGTGGCGAAGTTTGGAATTCAGGAACTGCTGAATGTTGACTATTCAAAACATTAAAAAAAACCTTACAAAATCATTTTACCATTTTGAAAAAGTGGGTGATAGCCACCATGGCAAAGTGGCACCCACCCTTGTGAGGAGGCCTGTGGGGAAGGGGCCTGAGCCACTGTCTGACCAAAGGCAACCCCATATCAGGGGACCCTGGAGAGCAGACCCTGGAAGGTGGTTCCCCTCATGGCACCCCAGACTGTGGAACTCTCTAATGCTGCTGCTCATAAACCATTGAGAAACACAGCATTTATTTTTTCTCCAAGAATGGAAGTGAAGATGCTTAGAAAGATGTATGTGCATACAAAAGACTTTTCCAGAAGTGAGGCAAATCTGAGGCTAGTGGTTAACAGGCAGTGTTTAGGGTTCTGGTTTCTGTACCCTGATAGGTGTGTGTTCCTTGATGGCTCCTTTGATTACAGAAGGATCAAGGCTGTGTACTTAGCATGTCCTATACATTCCACGATGTAGTTATCCATACTGCAGCCCTCTTTAAATGCAAGTCAAAATCCAGTACATTAAATTCCTGAGAGCCAGAAATCAAATTTGTGTTGACAGAATGACCAGTAAATGAATGAGTGAATACTATGAGAAGCCATTCTGAAATCTGATCTAATCCAGCAGAATTTAAAGTACTTACTTACTTAAAAAGTACTTAAAATGATTATATATTTGTGGGGCTTTTTTAAAATGCAAGTTCATATAAAGTAAACTGGAATCTACTTTTTTTTTTGTTGGCTGACTTGCTACAGGTAGAGCTCCAGATTCCCTTCTATGAAAGTTATGGGTCATGAATCTGAGGATCTGGAAGTGTCCTTCATTATCTAACAAGGTCACTTTTTGTTACCTTCAGTTGGCAAACTATAGATATAATAACAGGTTCGACCAATGCACTTGCTGTATAGGTGAAGGGAAGTTAAGAAAGGTCAAAATGACCACCCAAGGTCATACAGCCATTCCACGGGATTTACAATTGGACAGCAGCCCTTCATGCTGACTCCGTGACGTGGAGATATTCGGGACCTACTGGTGCACTCTTTATTCTATTCCTGTGTTTCCTTACGGCGTTTCAGGGTCCTGCATCTGCAAATTCCTTTCACATAACTTGCCTTAGCAACTGAGCTGCAAGGCGCTGGAAGCTTAGGACCATGGCTGTGATCCAGGCTCTGTGTTCCGACTCCGTCCTCCTGCTGCTGCCCTTTTTGCAATTTTTCTGATCATTATCACCTCTCCCAGGGAGAAGGTTGGGAATATGAAAAGGCGTGGAAATCCATCAGTCAATTTTGCTACTTAGGAGCAAGAGGAGCAGGGAGCAGGCAAGAAGCCAGTGCAGCTAATGGCGGACTTCTCCACACCGGAGCCGAGTGAGCGCTATGGAAGAATTCAGGGAGCTGGGGCATCTCTCAAGTGGGGCGAAACCAGAGGCTATCTGTGATTCGCTCAGTGGTGGATGACAGGCTCCTCCAGATCTGGGAAAACGTTCCACACAGACAACGGTCCAGGCGGCAAGAGACGAAGGCTACACAGATCCCAGGTCCGACCAGATGCCTCAGAGGTTCAAACTTCATTCTCTAAAAAGCGGTTTCTAAAATTAACTGCGAGTCTCAAAGTGGTGATTCTCAGTATTTCCCAGTCTCCACTGTTTGCGAGACAGGTAGGGAGCCTGTGGCTGAATCAGAACAGAGCAAATGAGTCTGCTCTGAGCCCAGAGACCACAGGTGAGATTCGGATCTCAGCTCTAAAAGGACCCTTAGACATCAACTTTCCAAACCAAGGCTTCTGAGAGCCACTGGCCATATAAGTGGACAGTGGTGGTTTTGTTTAATTTTCCTCTTCTTTCTCTTTTAAACAAGGTGAGAGTATAAATTGCTGTTTATCGTTCTAATTTTAGTATCTAATTCTGGTTATGTTTTTCAGGCTATTGACTCAGGCATTCTCTTCTCTTTCGTAACGTTTGTCCTCATCCCATGATGCTAAAATTTAAAACCAGCTTCTCTGTTTATACTTAGAGGAAATACATAATCAGTTTATTGACACTTGCTTTGTGAAAGACCAGATGTATAAATTTTAGGAATTATAAATCCTAGGTAGAGACTATTTTAATTGCTGTCCAGCTGGCCTTCCTGTCTCAGGTTTCTTCTCACTTCACTCTGTGCTACAAACGCCGGTGGCATTGACCTCTATGGGAAACCATGCTGGTCTTCTCTCCGGCAGTTATCTGTTATGCTCCATGGTCTTCAGGAAATAAACACGCAAACAAATAAATAAAAATACAACAAAGCAGGCACCTGGGTGGCTCAGTCAGTTAAGTCTGACTCTAGGTTTCAGCTGAGATCATCTTGTGGTTTTGTGAGTTCAAGTCCCACATCAGACTATGTGCTGATGGTGCAGAGCCTGCTTGGGATTCTTCTTGTTTTTTTCTTTTCTTTTTTCTCTTCGCCTCTTCTCTTTTCCTCCTCTCCCCTCCCCTCCCTCCCTCTCTCTCCCCCACAACCCCATCCTTCTCCCTCTCTACCCCTCCCTTTGTCATGCTGTCTCTGTCTCTCTCAAAATAAATAAACTTTATAAAATATAAAATAAAACAAAGCAATAGAAGACCTGCAAATTCCCAGACCTTTTCCAATCTGGCTATATTTACTTTTTCTGACTTGGTTTTCCTACATAAATCCTACAAGTCCAAACTCACCAGGCCTCTAAATGTCTCTGCATTCCCAGTGATGAGTTTGTGTGTATGCAATTATTTCCATATATGGCTCTGTCGACCTGACCCTCTTGTTTCTATGTTGAGAAGGAAGGTCCCCGGGGTGCTAAGGTGGGCTGGTAGGGGTTATTTCACAGCTGACTTTCTTGAGCTTCTGTCCTCTCCTCAGACTGACACGCTTGACCTTTGTTGTTCATGAGTAAGCAGGTTCCCTTTACCACCGTTAGTTCAAAAGTAGGTGCTAACTGCAGCCCGCGAACATGACACGCAACGGTCCAATGCAATGGGATCTCCACACGAGGAGTGAGTAGTGCTGCATGTGACCTCAGGAGATCACCACATTCACGCCGCTACCTGGATACTGAGGTCTACTGTAGGTCATGTCAGGCCCATGATGGCGCCAGGGTGCAGTGGGGCACTCTCTGACCCTATCCAGCAGCCACATGGCAACATACCAATGCGGGGGTCCTACAGGGGTTTCCTCCTGAAGCACCTTGCACTTCCCTTTGGAAAAACCTCTCAATTTTTTCCCCTTACTACTAGTCCTCTCTGACTGTACACTCTGGGATGCCACGGTCAGGAAACTCTTGCACACCTCTGTATCCTTAGTAATTGGCACAGTGCCTGTCATCTTAGTGAAACTTTCGACTTTAAGGCCAGTGAACCCTAACATTTTCTTCCTTAAAACTTAGCCAGATCTGAGCAAAACGTTTCCTTACGTCTATTCTACATTTTCACTGCTCATCCAGCCATTGGTCCACAACAGGCAGAATGCTCAAAATATGGCCTTCCTTCCTGGCAAGCAAGGGGCACGCGGCTGACCGACTGGGCTTTCTGGGCCAGGACTAGACACATTGTTCCTTACAGAACCTCTCCTGTGAGATGTACATCATCTCTGACAAGTTACTTTCCATAATGCTCTCAACAGGTGCCGAGCACAGAACCCCAGACCCGTCGCTGAACCTTCTGGCTCTGAGGACCAGTTCAGTAGAGAAACCCACAGAGGTCAAAAGCGCAACATCCTATCTTCCTGGGGGGTGTCAGAAAAAGGTCCTAGAGAAAACAAAAGCAGTACGTCTGCATGGCTGACCAGGCTGCTGAGCCAACACCCATGCAAAAACAGCAGAATGAGGGATTTTTTTTCCAGAGTGTTCCAAGACTTCTGTGGTATTTATTTTACAGAGAGAGAAAGATACATGCCACCACAGACTCAGAAAATTACATCCCTGACTCCGATCCCCCAGAGTCCCCCTTGGCTTGTTTTCTGAAAGGCAAGAAAACTTCTCTCCAGCAGAAGAGTGCGGGCAGCCTTAGGTGAGGCTGCACACAAGTTCTTCCCAAATGGGGGTGCTCTACCCTCGCTGCATATGAAACCACATGGGGAGCGGGACCCCTGGCCACGAGAATCCCAGTGTGCGGGCATGGGGGAGAGGGGCCTTAGAAATTGTTCCTGTTCCAGGTGATTGTCACATGCAGCCTGGCTTGAGAGCGTCTTTCCCAGGGAGCCAAGGCAATGAACCGAATGCCCATTTCAGATCTCCCTGTGGACGGTGTGCTCCAGTGGCCACTAGGGTGTCATGTTGAATCATTAGTAAGATGGTTCCCCTGCTGCCTAGGCCTCGTGTGCTGCCTGCCTGCAGAGAATATGTCCTGTCACTGTAACAACAAACGGAGAACAAACAGGGCAGAATCCAGTAAGATTTCTGGTGGAGACAAACATTTGGACAGCCCCAGATTCATTTTTTTTCTTTCCACGTCACATTATGGCTCTCTCTATGCAGAGACTCATCTCTATTTTCAAAAGCCATTAAAACAATTTTTTTTCTCAGTGTGTTTTGTTCAAGGAAGAGTGACGCCAGGGGCTCCCTTTCTCTGTAACTTAGAAAAGGAAAAAATGGAGTCTTCTGCTTTCAGCCTCAGTAGTGGTTACTCGGCCAGGACGAGGCACCGGGAAAACCATGTCCGCAGAGGCTGGAGAGAGCCTTAGTGTCCCTCCTCCCATGTCAGCAGGTAGCAAGGGCCACTTATACATGCGCCTCTGCTCCTATCTGTGGCTCAGGGGAGTCAAGCCTGAGCTGGGATTTTGTTTTTCAACTAACAAATGACAAAACAAGGGCTATGCTTTGAACGACTGGAAACCAAGCAGACAGAGCGGTTGCTATAATATCATGTTTTGGTATTTTTAGCTCTGTTTGCGAAGGCTAAATTACAGTAGGGATCTGGACCCGTTTCCTTTAGCAATTGCCTCGTAACACGCCACAACCATCAGGCTGCTCCTCTTCCCCAAGGAATGGCCACCCCAAATCACAGATCGCACGGAAATAAAACCCCACAAGTGCCTGTTTGTTTGTTTTACTTAGACGATCCTGACTTCCTCGCATAACAACCTTGATTTCTGAAAATATCTTCAACAGTAGTTCACCAGGCACACGTGCAGACTACACGTCGTTTGCAGGAAGCCACCCAAGCCAAGGTTTCAGGGAAAGGATCAGTTCAGGGGAAGGCTGATGAGAGCAGCTGCTCACTGGCACTAAAAGCTGCAGAAGCCTGGGCTACTATAGGGAGCCCAGCCACGGGCTTGTCTCTCCACCCTCCCCCCCATCGATTCTGCTACAGGCCACCTAAAATCAAGAGACTCCAGTTTCTGCTGAAGGATGGGCAAGAGAGAAGGGGAAAAAGCCAAACAAATAAGGGTTTCTTTTACTACATCCTTATGCTTAGCGGGGAAGCATGGTGACCTCCTTTACTAGTCAGACATACTAACCGCACTTAGTAGGTAGATAGATCTTATGCATGTTTATTGATAAATGCACTTTTTTTAAAAGAGCTTTTAACTGATTACAAGATTGCGCAGCCTCAGAAATGAGCTGTCCAGGGATGATAATGGAGTTACGATAAGGAAGCCCAAATATTTTTGATAACTCAGCAACCACACACTTGGCAGTAGTAATGCACTCCAGCATAGGGTTTAGTAGTCACAGCAAGAAAAACAAGGGATTCTAACTCTAAGGCATGATGTCCCCCAACTTTAAAATGCCAGATAGGGGGGCGCCTGGGTGGCTCGGTCGGTTAAGCGTCCGACTTCGGCTCAGGTCATGATCTCACGGTCTGTGAGTTCGAGCCCCGCGTCAGGCTCTGTGCTGACAGCTCAGAGCCTGGAGCCTGTTTCTGATTCTGTGTCTCCCTCTCTCTCTCTCTGACCCTCCCCCATTCATGCTCTGTCTCTCTCTGTCTCAAAAATAAACGTTAAAAAATAAAATAAAAAATAAAATAAAATAAAATAAAATAAAATAAAATAAAATAAAATAAAATAAAATGCCAGATAGGGATAAGGGGAAGGCATAAAACATTCCAAAGCAAGAAATAAAACATTCTGAATGAAGATTTTAAAAAGTGACAAAGAAAGCCACTAGAGTATGCAATTTTCATTTTATAAGATACAAGTAATTGTGGATTTGGGGGCTATTTTAATTCCTTGCCTCTTTCCTTATTGGTGGTATAGATTTTTATTTCCTAACACAGACTATGTGCGTGGATCAAGGTCACGTGTAATTTAAGCATCTTATTCCTCAGCTGTTTTGTCTGTGGGATGAACGTAAATGCAGAACATACCTGCCAGACTCCCCGTGTGTCCCAGCGATGAAGCTTCCACAGATACATACGTCAGACCTGGGAGTTGGGGATCTCAATGGCTAAGAACGTTTGGTTTAACCCGAACTCTCAAAAAAAAGCCTTTGGAGGAACTGTCTGGGAAGCAGAAAATGCCCAGACAGAATTTATGGCTGATTTAACCTTGTAAAAATTCCCTGGGTCAGCAAAGTCCAGTGTACCTCATGGTACAATCCATAGTGCATTCCTTCCAGAAACCGCACTATATAAGCAGAACCCTCCATGACCCTTTTTGTTTGGAGCTGGTACAGCCATCTGCAACTGCTAAAGCAATAATTTTAAGTGCTCATGATGAACACCTAGGCCAACCTCTGGCACAATAACACAAGCAGTTTCCAACACAAAAAATTCCGAATGCCAAGTGGGGTTGAGGCTTTGCATTGGCTGCTGTTGGCAGAAAATAAAACCAGCTGAGGGGATGAAACGTCTGGAGTTTCTCTTCATCGAAAAACAGTAACACTGGTTGTGGCTGATTCTTTCATAACCCCTGCGACACTCTACAGTTCCCAGCGCACTCTCACCGTGCAAGATTTGGGAATTGGGATACCGTACCAGGGCCAGAAGACAGCCACATAAAAGGGGCCTGAGACTGCATGTCTTGCAATGGGAAGAGTCCCATGGAAACTGAGGCACCTGGTAACCCGAGTGCAAGACAGCTAAAGAGGAGGTACAATCTCATTCTCTGAAACACAGTGTACCTCCGTGATCACATCCACACTGTCAGCTCCAATGTGGTAGGAGATTGTCCAAGGCTGAGCTCCTAAGCTGGGTGTTCCAAGGCTGCCCAAGGGAGCTCAGCAGTGTCTGTCCCCACGAGTGAGCCCCCATGTGGGCTGATCGAAATAACATCAGCTGCAAACCAGAGCCTTCTTGCTGACCACAGTCCCTGCAGGCATTGGGCACTCAGGGCTCTGTCTCCACGGTCTTAGCAGCTACAAGTGGAGGATGTTTCAGGCATGTGCGAAGGAGGAAGCTACACGCAGTAATGACCAGCAACTGACTACTGTTAGGGGGCATTTAAAATATTTTAAAAGTTAGATTGTTAAAAGCTTCAACTGGATTTTCTCTCCAGAATAGACGTGTTGATAGACACAGAAACGTACAGACATGTTTATAGATGCAGAAACTATTAACTGGAAAGGTCACACTGCAGGCTTTTCTGTTTTATTCATGGCATCAGGTACATTTTGCCCAGATGTGTGGTAGATGATCAGGGGTATGGTACTGAAAACAGACTCTACGTTTCCACACTTGGATATTTTCTAATCATTAGGCATTATTTTCCTTCTAATTGATGCCTTACAACCTAAGAAATTAACTCTTACATAAACATTTAAGAAACATATCAAATTTAAATATATGAAACATAGTTTAAAACTTCTAACTATAAACTGCAATATTCCTGACCACAAATTTGAGAAAACAGACTAAAGCAGGTTTTTAAAAGTTGTCTTGTTACATTTTACAAATAAGCTGCAACAAGCCATTGATTATATGAAAGCCTTAATCTCCCACAGGCATCTATACGTAATTTGGAAAGATTAAATAAATCACTGCAATAGAAGCCCATACTCTATCTAAAACATCCCACTGCACATTAGAAGAGATGGGGGCAAGTTTTAGTTTTCAGTTGGTGGCATAGGTCTCCAGAGGCAACTATCGTTAGAAACAGGGTGTTGCTATTTATTACTGAAGAAACACACTCCAGATACAAACTTGCTCTTTTCCATGAATAAAGCCATTAAGACACTTACGATTTCGGGTGACGGTGCTTCTAATAATTCAACCCAGCAGAAATATGCCACGAATGACCATAATTAACCCAATGAACAGGAGAGGCCCTCATCACTTTTCATTCACCCCACGTCCACACAACTACTAAGTCCCGTCCATCTAACACATCTGGTCACAGGATACTAACAAGTACTGAGAAGGAATCAGAAGTCTGACTTATAGCTTTGGAGGACTCCATAATTTGGCCAGTAGAACCATAACTTGAAGAGATCGTTTTAAAAAGCGACCAAGATAGGGGCACTTGGGTGGCGCAGTTGGTTAAGCGTCCAACTTCAGCTCAGGTCATGATCTCGAGGTTTGTGAGTTTGTACCCCGTGCTGGGCTCTGTGCTGACAGCTCAGAGCCTGGAGCCTGCTTCAGATTCTGTGTCTCCCTCTCTCTCTCTTCCCCTCCCCCACTTGCACTCTGTCTCCCTCTCAAAAATAAATAAACACTTAAAAAATTTTTAAAAAGGCAACCAACATAGTGTAATGTACACAAGGACGGTCTTATTACAGTAGGGTAGAGACAGGGGTGAGGGAAAGAAGAACGAAACAGCACTATACATCTGAATATTCTGTGTACAAAATGGGAAGAGGTGTAACATACCCCTGCTGGGTACTGAAGTATGATGAATGGTTACTTGAGGAAGAACTTTACACGACAGACTTGTGAGCTCAACTAGCCCCATTTTCATGGGTCATCATTTTCACTCAAAACTATTACTGACAAACTAAGGTTATTCGGACTTGGGTATTTGGAAGACTTTTCTCAAGAATAAATAAAGTGAGCCTGTCATTTTACGAAAAATACCCAGCAGTCCGTGTGGCCAATGATAAAATTCAAGCTTTTAAGTGAAAATTAGGATTTTAGGGGGCACCCGGGTGGCTCAGTCGGTTAGGTGTCTGTCTTCGGCTCAGGTCACAATCTCGCGGTTCGTGAGTTCAAGCCCAGTGTTGGGCTCTGTGCTGAGAGCTCAGAGCCTGGAGCCTGCTTCCAATTCTGTGTCCCCCTCTCTCTCTGCTCCTGCCCTGCTTTGCACTCTGTCACTCTCTCAAAAATAAACATTAAAAAAGAAAGCATTTTAGAAAACCTGTATCTACCAACAACAGGTGACAACTTTCCAATCCTAGCGCCTCCTTGGATGAAATCCTGGCAATATCATCATATATACTTTAAAATAAAAATATTATATAATAAAATGTGTCAGTATTTGGAAGGTCTTCATAACTCAGTGAACCAGTATCTTCTAAATGCCCAAATATTACAAAATCATGCATGAGCACATGATACACTCAGAGTGCCAGACAAACCAATGGGTTTTAATGAAATAGGGTGCAAAAAACTCATGTCATAGAGTTTTCACATCCCACATGGCAACTAACTAAAAGAAGCTGCCACTTGTCGGGGCACCTGGGTGGCTCAGTCCCACGTCTGACCTTGGCTCAGGTCACGATCTTGCGGTTGATGAACTTAAGCCCGGTGTTGGGCTCTGTGTTGACAGCTCAGAGCCTGGAGCCTGTTTCAGATTCTGTGTCTCCCTCTCTTTCTGCCCCTCCCCTGGTCATGCTCTGTCTCTATCTCAAAAATAAATAGAAACATTAAAAAAAAAAAAAAAAGAAGTTGCCACTTGTCAAGTTTTGAAATATCCACAATAATCCCAGAAGTCAATTAACACACTCCTCTACATATCTGTGTGAGGCTAGATTTTCTTCACACACTTCAACAAGAACAATAGATGACAACAGATGAATGGGGAAGCAGCTAGGAGAATCCAGCTGTCTTTCATTAAGGCAGATCTTAAAGAGAATTGCAAAAATGTAAAACAATGCTGCTTTCCTCAAGTTTAAAAAAAAGTTCAGTTATTTTTCATAAAATAGATGACTTATGGTAACACATAAATACACTACTGCTACTTTTAAATGAGTTAAATAAATAATTTTTTAATCTAAGCTTTATTACCATAAATATTGATTCATATAGCCAATATACATAAAAGAGCTTTGTGGAGTATACTAATTTTCAGAAGTGTCAAGGAGCTGGATCCCCCAAAAATTAAGAGTTGATGATCTAGACAGTGGTTTTTATTTCATTTCTTAAAAAGTTTTTATTTAAATTCCACTTAGTTAACAGACGGTGTCATATTAGTTTCAGGTGTACAATGACAGTGTGTTTTTTTATTTCTTTTTAATTTTTTTAATGTTTTTTTTTAAATTTATTTTTGAGAGAGAGAGAGATAGCATGGGAGGGGCAGAGAGTGATGGAGACACAGAATTTAAAGCAGGTTCCAGGCTCTGAGCTGTCAGCACAGAGCCTGATGCAGGGCTTGAACCCATGAACCGCGAGATCGTGACCTGAGCCGAAGTTGGATACTCAACTGAGCCATCCAGGCACCCCAATTTATTTTTAGTTTTTTAAAGTTTATTTATTTTGAGAGAGACAGAGACAGTGTGAGTGGTGGAGGGGCAGAGAGAGGGAGAGAGAGAGAATCCCAAGCAGAGCCCTATGTGGGGCTTAAACTCATGAAGCCGCGAGATCATGACCTGAACCGAAACCAAGAGTCAGATGCTCACTCAATGGAGCCACCCAAGCACCTCTGTTTGTTTTCTTTTTAAAGGCAGACTTCCAAACAAAGCAATGGCACTACATGTCTGACTAGCAGGAGTATTACGCACCAACAAAGCAGGGATGAAGGGGACGGAAGAATGTGCTGGCGACTGCTCTAAATGAAATCAATATGAACACAGTGTTGCCATTTATTTAGGCTGCTTGATGTGAAACTAAAACTTGGAGCATTTTCAGTTTGGTTGTGGGCATCTGCTCAGCCATCAAGTTTTGGTTAGCAGTGCTTCAGATGCCCGCCCTATTGCTCAATGGGATCCCACAGCACAGATTCCAGGACTGCATGCTTCAGGTTTTTAAGCAGAATGTGCAAGTGGGGCATAGTTGGGTTGTTTTCCTGATTAGGGGATCCTCTTTTGTTTTTAAGTCTTTGCTGCTTTGCTCTGGGTTGATGTTCCAGGGTATCCTCTAACCTGGACTGACTACAAGTGAAAAGGGGTTCAATGAAGATAATTATGCCTGAACACCAGGCACAAATCACAACAGTCCTGGACAAACAAGGACGATGGTCCCACTCTTCTGAGGACGTCACCGCCACAACTGACTGACACCTCTCCCCACTCCCCAGGGCATCTACTCCAAGTCTTCCATCTACTCTCTGGAGAGGTTTCTTCTCTCCTACTGAAGACCACCGCACTGTCATGCTTCTCTACCTCAACATCTCCCCCTTCTCCATGTTTAAGGACACCTTCCCACCCTTAAACACAGGTGTCCTGAGGTTCTCGGCATGGCCCTCCTCTTCTCCTGCTTGCTCCCCGTTGACTTTCATCCCAAGTTCTGAAATACCTTCCACGTCTGTTTCTTCTCCCTTTTCCCACCACTGCATCTCTATTTCAGGCCCGCGTGTCACAAGCACCTGTGAGGGAGGGACTCTGATGGTGAAGGTGGATAGTCCAGGGGAGTCTTGAGAGAACGGGTCGACCAGAAGGCTGGAAGCTGAAGGGGAAAAGCTAGGAGAGGGATGAGGGGGGAAGGAGAGTGAGGAATACACACGCCCAACGCCCACCTCAAACAGAGCACAAGGAAGGTGCTGGTCAGCAGCAAGGAACGCTAAGAGGAGTCAAGGATTTGGAGAATGGAGAAGAGGACATTTAACTTGGCAATAAAGACCACAGTGCCCTTGAAGGAAGAACTTTCAGTTCATTAGTGTTGGTGGAGGGCCAGCCTCCGTGTTCTTGACTTCCTCTGACCATCACCTCCATTCTCCTTCAGCAACTCCTTATCTAGGTCACATGTTAAGCCTGCTTTTCTTTTGAAGATTGTGATTCCAATACATAGCTGTGTAATGGCCATTTCCTATTCTTCTAGTTCCTTTTCACCCTCCACACCTACTGCACTCACCCTTAGACCTTATGGAGCCATCTGGTGTTACCCATCTTGGTTCCAGCAGGCTCCACTTTCCTCTTTGGTCCAACCCTGTTGCCCAACACCTCACTTCCTGTCCTGTTGGCACCTTTAGCTCTCTCACTGCTTTTTGTTACACTACAGCCACACAGCCAACCCCAAAGGTTGATGTAAGCCAAGAAAGAGGTAAACGGGGTTTGCTGGAGGAAATGTCCCAGCTCTAATTGTGTAGAACACATGACCTCCAATGTTCAGTGAACCCTCTCCAGGTCAACCTTTTTCTTCCTTTCATTCCTCTAGTGGCCAGTTTA
The DNA here is from genome assembly GCF_024362965.1 of Panthera pardus. Classification (NCBI taxonomy): domain Eukaryota; kingdom Metazoa; phylum Chordata; class Mammalia; order Carnivora; family Felidae; genus Panthera; species Panthera pardus. The sequence goes on from NW_026526677.1 coordinate 103,926,824, forward strand.
AACCATTACATTTTTCCTCGTGAGCTACAGTTCTGCCCCATCTCTCAGCAGATACCTCACCTCCTTCTCTGCAAAGAGAAGTGAGGTCACCAGATATGAACATCAGCTTCCCTCCTTCAATCCCCACCATTAAAGCTTTTAACTGCGTGCACGGGGGGATAGGCATATATACATGTGTGCATGTGTACACATCCTCACAGCCACACTCAACACAATGTTTGAAATACCTGCCATGTGCTGACACTGTGCCAAGCATTTTGTAATGCATTATCTCATTTAATCCTGTTACCATGCTTCTCTTGCTGGCTCAGCAAAGGCTCACTTCTTTCCCTCTCTCTTTCTCCTGAGAGACCTCTGTCCATGTGTCCTATAACTTCTTCTCTACCAGGTCCTTCCCCTCAGCATGTCAACATGGTTGTGTTTTCCATGTTGAAAATCCCAAACCTTTCTTCAGCCACTAATTTTCTCTGTACATAGCCTGCTAAATCATAACTTCTCTTAACAAACTTTTGAGATAATAATCTTTGTTCATTATTGCCAATTTCTCACCTCCCTTGTTTCCCTTCCAGACTCATTGGAAACTGGAGTCTATTCACATCATTCTGTGAAAAGTGTAATGTGTATAATTACTCCTGCTGGTACCGTTGAGGACCTGCTCTGTTACACCCTCGTGCCAGACATCTTAAATCCATTACCTCATGCAATTCTTCTCAGCATTTGCCCTAATAATAATTATTCAGGCAAGTGTTCATTTAATGTCTGCACCCCCTATGAAAGAAAGGCTTCTGAAGGTTAACTCGGTGCACACACCATGTGTATATTCTCCACATTTATATCCCCAGGTCAAAGCACATAGGAGGAACTCAATAAATATTTGTTGAATTATTCATTAATGGTTATCCCCATTTAATGTATGAGAAAAGTAAAGCTCACTGTGGCTGGACAACTTTCCCAACGTCACATGCTAGCACAGAGTCAGCACTCAACCCCAGATCTGGTGAAAGACCTGTGTTCTTTGCACTCTCTCCTGTGATCACCACCCTCCTCTATTCTCCCCTGCTACCTGCACACTCAAGACTCACCCCCAAGTTCACATCCCAATCCCAGGCCTTTCTTCTTGGTCCCAGGTTCATACATACCACTGTTCACTTTCAATTTCCACCTGAAAGTCTACCTCTAACCAAACTCAACTCATTATCTTTCTCAAACCTGCTCTTTCACTCATATGCTTAATGGTGCCACCATCTACTCTGATGTCCCAGCCAGAATCCTGAGAGCCCTCTTCTCCATCACACACACACACCAGCAACTATATCCTGTCACTACTCTTTAAACACCTCTTCCATCTATCCTTTCCTCCAAATTGCCATACTGCTGGAGTTCAGGTTCTTGCAGAGCTCACCAGGAAGACGAGTAATGGAATCTATCTGCTTTCCTTGCTTCTGGTGCGACCCTCTACAAATCATTCTCACTCCTATCAGAGTCATCTTTATAAAGCACAAACCTGACAGCATCCCTTCCTTTAACATGTTGCAATGGCTTACTATCCCAGCTAATGCGATAATCAAGCTGAAGCTGCTCATATGGGCTATAAAGACCTTGATGGGTTCATCCCGCCTCTGTCCCCAGTCACTCCTCATGCGTGAGCCCTGCCCTGGGCACACTGCGTTGCTTACAGCTCCCTCCCACCCAATGTGCCGCTTCAGATCACTCTTGCCTCTGCACGCGCTTTCTGCCCTGGAAGGGACACTTTTCTTCATTGTAGTCTTCCTCATGAACTCCCAGATATGCTCCAAAATGCACTCTCCACAACCAATTTCTCCCAGATCCATAAAACCCTCTTTCCAGCTTTTACTGAGCATGATGGTTTCCATATAGGATATGTCACACTATATGTCAATTATTTATTTGCCGGTCTCCTTGCTGTATATGAAGTTCCTTAAGGGCGTGACCAACAGGTTTTATCTTTTATGTTCAGAACCTAGTAGCAATGGGTGTTCAATACAGTTTTTTTGGTGGAATGAATAAACAGCAGTTGCAAATGCTCTTTGCCCCTATAATTGAGCGCTGTGTCATAGAGAACATGCACAAAAGCAAATCAACTTGGCTTCAGATGGGCCCGGTGCATGAAGAGCAAAAACCTGTAAAGGTAGTGCTTGCTGGTCGAGACAAAGTGCTCCGAAGGAGAGTATGTGCAAATATGCATGTCTGAGTGTTACATGCATATTTTTAGAACATATTACGCTGACTTGTTTCATATGTTAGCTTGGAGAGGAGAAGACGCCAAAGGGATGTGTGGCAGTTATAGGTTCCCATTTGTTAAAAACAGAAAGAGAAGGCATCATGCCAAAAGAAAAATGCATAAATACAAGTGTGGTGGCAATGCAGCCGATCCACGGCAAGATTTCTGCAGCCACTGTACTCGGATTCTGTGTGCCAAGGCAGGGCCTGCCTGTCACCCCACACATGAGGTTCGTCAAGGCAGATCTCAGACCCAAGCTCTGACCCCAAAACGCAGAGAGCAACTTTGCTGTTTCCAGTCAGTAGTGAGGGATGCTTTCATACAGCTCATTAAAAAAACTCTGAAAATTTTGGCTGATTCCAACCATGTCTTTCTCTGCAACCCACTCCAAATCTGCATTTAGGCGATCTACTTTTAGTGTGTATACCTCCACCGGAAGGCAGCATGTTGCAGGAGTGTTTTGCCCAGAGCTGGGGGACGACCCAATACCCAATCCCTCTCCTCTGTCCCCCTTATGACCCACTCCTTGAGCCTGTGGCCCTGCTGAGGATCCTTATGCATTATGGCTGCGTTTCAACATCCATTTTCCATCCTTCGCAAGTCAGCTGCTGAGCTAGGTAAGGCTCCGGGCTGGTGGGCTCATGGGATCTAGCTGCACACTCAATGCTCCCTGGGGGGATAAGACTAGATCACAGTGACCAACAAGAATGACAGAGCTAAGTACAAGTGAAGGCCAAGAGCTGCTGGTGTGGGCTTGGGTCTTCCAGTAAAACCTTGGCCCTGCATGAAGAGCTTGCCATGAACAAGTAAAAGACAAGGATATAGGTTCCCTTTTTTTCCATTATTTCAACTTTATTCAAGAGTAGGCTGAGTGTGGGGGTCTCCAAAAGTGTGCCCCAGTCAGGTAATTCTATGACTTTTTCTACCTGATGCCAAGCTGGCTTCAAAGTGAAAAATTCACGGAATTTGCCAAGCAGTGCAATGCCTCCTAACTGTATCCAATTGACAAGTCACTTTAAGCCTCCCCAGCAGAGAGAACATCTTCACTTAGAATCATGAAGATGGTCAATTCAATTTGGCTATGTTTTCTCTCTCTGGAACTCCCACATGCACTGCTTGATGGGGCCATGGCTTTTGCAAATTGACAACAAATCCTCAGCTTTTTCCAACCATGTTTCAATTGGTATTTTCAGGCTAAGTCCATTCCCCCTTGTACACTTAAGATTTGGGTCTTTGACTTAAGAGCCAGCTAGAGGCATGTCAAAGTCATGACTCCTGAGCTGGTCATCTCAGAACGTCCATGTGGTGGACGATGTCTCAACGATAAGCACCAGCACCCCACCTGGCTTTGTTCCTGCTTCTAAAATTCTGTGCTCAGATTGTCGTATGGGTCATATCCTGCTTGTATTATTCATTAGATCAAGACCAGATCCCTTAACCAGGCATGGAAGGCCTTCAAAACCTTCTCCTACCTCAACCAGCTAGGCTTACTCCCCTGTAACGCCTGATGTGGACGCTCCACCTATAGACCTCATTCAACCTCAAGTCTGAATCTTTGATCTTCTTTCCTCCCCCCACAAAACCTCTGTCCCTATATTCCTAGTCTGATGACACCCTATCCTGAATCCATTCACACTCATCCCAGATCTCCCTTTCTTCACAGTCTCCCCACACTGCTTCAGTTCACAGAGATCGCTCTCTTTCCTGGTATCTCCACAGAAAAAAACTGCCTGACAGTTTGGGAACAGAACCCACTCTCTCCCTTATGTTCTCCAACTGACTTACGTGTGTTAGTCTTGTTCCCCAAACTGAATGACAAATTCCTTAATGTCTGTGAAAGAGTCGTATGCTTCTTATCCTTCCCAGAACCTAGAATAGGGCTGGCATATGAAAGATGTTTCAATAAACACCTGTTGAGTTGACTCCGACGTAGCGGCTTGGGTCCTAAATGATACGCTCAACAGGAAATAGCAAGTGAGCAGGTAGGTGTCGTGAGCTCCCCAGTGACTCATTCAGTCTCCATACAGACAGGAGGACACATGCCACCATTCATTTGCTGCAGCCAAATCGATGGATTTTAAATCAATTTAAACGACTATGTGCAACTCAGTCCATTCCCCACCCCCCACCCCCCGCCAAAAGCACATTGACATTGCTTGAGATCTTAATTCATATTTTCACAATGTGAGATATAGTCATTCAGATTGGTCCTTTCTGAAATAGTGATTTGCTTTCACATTTTTTTTCAATTAATTTTTACCATAGCAAAGTTGATTCAGCTTTCCATTTTTTATTTTAAATGAAACAGACTTTGTATTTATTGTCTTTCGGTACTAAACTATCTGACCAAATGGTGTACATGGCTGCCTCGATCCTTCTTCCTGCCTACTTTCAATCACGGCCATCCTTTTAAATTCCAACTTTTATGCAAACGAACCCCAAAGACATACTTCTCAGCCTCACCTTTCTTCTGACAGTCAGCCCCCCATCTACTACCAGAATATCTCCTTTTCAAATAAAAGGCAATAAGAGAAGCCTGCAACTCTGTCTGTATTCCAAAATTCTATTTGCAAGGCTGTTTGAAATTTATAATTCGTTTTCCATAGAAACTGCATTATAAATAGTAATTCAGTTAGTTCTCTGGCTGGGAAACAAAGCTTAGCTAATCCATCTGCAATGAAAAGTAGCAGAAAGCAATATGGTAACAATATGAGTAATTAAATGAAGCACTATAAAGTGAACAAAAAAAATAAGTTTATCTCAGTTGTTAATATTCGAAGTAGAGCACTTTTACTTAGAGTAAGGCGGGGCAGAGGCTGGAGCGATCCAGAGGACTTCTTTGAGTTACAGACACGCAATTCCAAACCCCTGCAGGCTTCACATCTATCTCCTCAGTCTCGTTAGCACTCCTGATTCCTTCTTCAACTCAGCTCTTCCATGGATCCATTTTCCTCCACTCCCTCTGCCCCTGTCCTCAACCAGACATTAGCCTCCCTCACCTTGACTGTTTTAATGGTTTCCTACTTGATTTCTCTGAGTCTGATATCCTTCCTAAAGTCCATTTTGCATACGGCATTCAGATTCATCCTTTCTGAACACTGATATCTCATTATGTCATTTTTCTGCTCACCAGGATACCATGTACCCCCCCTGAGTTAGAAGGGGCATACATGCATGTGGCTAAACTCTCTCTCTCTTGTGGGGATCTGCACCCCTGGTCTTACAGGAGAGCTCCCACGCTGGCAGACCCCATGCAGAGTCGAGTGGAGATACTGTCTCGCCTCCAAAGTAATCCAAACACCCAAAATGACTTCTAGGATTCTTGGTCAGGAGACAGTCCAGGCTCTTTCCTTTAGAATCCAGTCTCTGAGTGGTTGATCTGCTCTTGAGGATCAGAAAGTGAAGCACCAATTTGGTTGTTACATGATTCTTTTATGTATTAAAATTTTTTTAAATGTTTATTTTTGAGAGAGTGGGACGAGGGGCAGAGAGAGAGGGAGACACAGAATCGAAAGCAGGCTCTAGGCTCTGAACTGTCAGCACAGAGTCTGATGCAGGGTTCAAACCCACGAACTGTGAGACAGGACCCTGAGCCAAAGTTGGACGCTCAACTGAATGAGCCACCCAGGTGCCCCTGTATGATTCTTTCAGAAAGGGGCTACAATGCTGAGGCTCTCAGCTCAAAGTGAGATGACGGAGAGGTGAGACAGTCATTCACTGGCTTCTATTTGATCTCGGTTACCACTGATTCCTCTGAACAGAGGGAACAGACCCATTAGTACGACCACACAGAGAGGGAGCACAGCAGGGAAAGAGCACTTTGCACCGGAGCAAAAGCTCCTTTTCAGAGATTCTGCAGCGTCTTCATTTTGTACACAGGCAAAATGGTGCCCTCCACCCACAGCTGCTGTAAGGATTGACGGAGCATGCTCGAAAGGACCTACAACGGTGCCAGATAAATACGGAGAGCCAGATACGCCTTAATTAAATCGGAAATCGGGAGACGCAGATTTGGTCAGAGCCTTCAACTCCTGACCAACCTCTGGGAAATATTTTTATTGTGACAAATGCCCACTTCATTATCTTTAGGCTGGAATTCAAGCTGAATCTTGCTTGGTGTTCTATCCTCTATCCTGTCTCACTAAGAAGAAATATCAGGGGAAAGGGAAACTGCTGGTTTGCAATTCAGATCCAAGAAATATTCAGGAATTAGGACAATGGCAAATCCAAATGAGACATGCAATCAGGTCTGGCTAATTAAAACAAAGCAAAACAAAACGAGAAAACCCCGAAAACAAAAGCCAAACCAAACCAACAAAAAACAAACAGGCCAGTGCTGGCCCAGGCTCTAGATCTGGCCAGGAGCAGAGCGGCTGCCTGTTGTCATGGCAACGCGGACAGAGCGAGCCAGGGCCCCGATGCCACGAAAGCCGTGGAGACGCACACCCAGGGTTCTGTGGTCCCCACCTCAGGCTGCTCCTCTCAGATTCCAGCAATTTCTTGCATTCTCTGTATGGTGGTCACAGAGATAAATATTTAGGACTCATTGTTAGGAGGCATTACACGTGTAGAAGATTTATTCATTTTCAAAGCATTTCCACGGACAAAATTCTCACAGTGGTACAAGTATGAATGGTGTTCTTCCCATTTGGTAGATGTTGGAGCCTAGCGTGGTGGCCACAGGTCACTTCAACCCTCTGAACCGTGGCTCTTCCACTGGCATAGTGTGGATAAGGTGACGCAGTAAGTAAATGACAGAGCTTTAAATGTCTCTATGTAAATTCCTGGCCGGTGCCATTCCCATTCGCCCCCATCTCTGCTCCTGAGAAAAGATAGAGCCCCGAACAGTGAAAGGCACTTAGATGATACTAGATAAAGAACGCATCCTATCTAGCTGCTCTGTAGAGTTGCTGTCCCCATTTCTACCTCCTTGGGCTGTTTGGAAACTAAGGGAGCTATCTGGAAACAAAGACTGTAATTGCAATCCGCGTTTCTGAATCTCCCATTAGCAGAGTCATCCCACCTACTGTGCTGAGAGGTGACCTCATTAGAGAGGAGGGACCATCAGTGGAAAACTCAAAGGCTCTGGAACCCTCTGGCAGTTGGGCCCGTGCTTGGGAGAGGCGTCCTGCAGCTGCTGCTGACAATGGGCTTCTGTACCCCTTTCCGCAAAGGCTTTTCTCTGCAGGCCTTTGCTCCTCCCATGAGCTGGCTGGTTTTGTTTTGTTTTATCCTCAAGCAAGATGGCTGCTGATTGCAATGAGCTCAGAATAGCAGAAAGTAATTAAAAATTCATTTTAAAATCTATTGCACGGTTTAACATCTACATTAAGCACACTGCTGGGGTAAATAAGCTGGCATCATCTTTAGTAAAGCAAGAAAAAAGAAGCCAGGCAGGGTGTTGCACACGGTTTGGGAACAGTAGATAAAAGGAACTGTATTACAGCTGGCCTTTGTACAAGTTTTGTAGGCCTCTTCCTGAAAATACATGTGGTCATAGGAGGAACCGGCATTTTCTAAGAGATACTGGTAGAATGTGTTGGCCCAATGAGGGAAGCTGTTGACGGAGATATGTCTTCAGGAAAACGGATCTCGTGTTTTCAGAGAGCAGTTCTTAATAGGCAGCTGTGATGCGGACCCATCGTTTATCATACTGTATCAGGAGCCCTGCTTCACGGATTACTGGAGATTTAACCAGGCCTTAGCTGCCAAGGTAGGAACAGCAGTGCCTTTGGACCCTGGGCTTTCCTCTGTCCCACCAAGCTCTCACTGCACCACTTCCAGTCCCAGACCTGCCTGTGCCCAGCAAACACTGCCATCAACCCCATCACTGCCCCATCCCCAAACCCCAATATCATTACCAACTAGAAGCAAAGTCTATTGGAAAATGGACAGATAATTCTCTGCAAGGAAGTCCACATTTCAAAGACATTTTTCTGGGAGTTGTTTTTTTAATACTCCAGCAGCAAAAAGTGATACCAACAGCATATTAATGACATTTCCTGTTAACTTTCCTTAAGTGATCTGTATTTTCACCAATGAGCTGTGTTTGCTGGGTCCAGACATCACTTTCTATCAATTTTGAAGGGTATCTAGGTGACAATAGGAATCTGGTGACGAATATAATAAAATGGGTTCATTTAGCAATCGAATTACATTATTATCATGACCACATTACCCATTTTATTCTAAAATTTATGTTCATTTTCAGAACCAACAACCCATTCTGCTCACTGCATTCAAAGGCAGTGCACATATTTTATGTTGAAAGTAACTTGTACTCTAACCCAGGAAATAAATACCAAATCAATTTACTTTCTCCTTCTTCCCCCAACACTGAAAGCAAATGTCAAATGTTATAAAGCTCCCCAATGATGTCAATAACTTTATTAAAAATTGAGATTTAATACCTCTTCTCATATTCTTGATAGAGGCATTGAAGTAGGTAGGGCTATAAAACTAATAACCTATTTTTCACAGCAAATATTTTCATTCACCTGGGGCAGAGTAAACCAAGGCCTTTATGGCATCATTAAACCAGATTATGAGTGATTTTGATTAAAACCAAAGACACTGACATTTTCCAACCAAAAAAGGAATGTCACCAGAATCAGTGTCTTTGCCCATGCTTGTGTCCAAGGGAATCCTAAAGCCGGTGAAGGAGAACCTACCTCCAGAAGGTTGTGGGCCTCTGCGTTTCCTCTTAGGTATGTCTAAATTATCCACAAACCCTTACCATGTCTAGCCCGGATTCCAAGGGGGCAGAGGTGGGTGTGGTGGGGATGGGATGAGGGAGTGGGACTCTATGCTCCTAGAGGGTAACACCCTCTGACCTCACTTAACATATTCATGAAACCCAAGTAGAGACCTTTCTTTGTATGAACCTGAGAAATATTAAAGTCTAACCTTTCCCATCTGTAAAGCAGCAAAGAAGACAATGGCCAGACAGATCTTTAAAAAGAAGGGGAGGGGACCAACAAGACAGAGTAATGATGTCTACACTTCTACCAGTGTCAGTGTTGGAACGGTCTTCAAGAAGATAGTTGAGGATATTTTCAAGAGGAAAAACTGAGTTGAAGATTCCAAGTTTTCTTTTTCTCACAAAATGTTACAGAAACAAATGCTCACTCACTTACCATCTCTTGTAAAAATCATAAGTGATTGTATTGTAATGTTAGTGTTGGGCACGATCCCTGAATTTTATCAGGTTTTTGCCATTTGTAATATTTATAGTTGGGCAAATACACTTTGAGGCGGCCAAAGTTCAAATACAAAGAATAAGCATCACATTTTATAACTTAGGTCTGTTTTGTGGGTTCTTTGTTCATCATAATTGTATGTTAACAACTGAAGCTAAGGCAGGTACTACTGGTATTCCTGGGCCCAATAAAATAAAGAGTTGACAAATGGGTGTCAATCTTAGGCCGAATATTCATGGAGCTTATTCATATTTTTGATAATAAAAGAGATATCTACCTTTCTAGGGTTATGAGTTAGACATTGAAGTGTTGCAAAGTTGATCCGATGTTGTGAAACAAAGATGATGGACATCAAGTCATAAGTCTCGTTCTTCACAAGCACATGGGTCGGAGGACCCTCTACTTGGGAGGAAATTGCTAAGGATTCAGTGATACTACAACGTCTCTGATCACTAACATGTATCAGTACCTGTTATGCACGCACTTTACCCATGTGATTTCTATCTTTAATACTCCTTGATATAAGCACTTTCTATTTTATTTACATTTTATGGAAGAAGAAACATAAAAATCCTAAGAAATTTATTAAAGCCTCTGTAGGACATGTTCTGCTCACCTGGAAAATACAAACACTGAACCAATCTTTAAAATGCAACACAACAGGAGCACTTGGCTAGCTCAATCAGAAGGGGACAGGACTCCTGGTCTGGGAGTCATGAGTTCAAGCCTCATGTTGGGTGTAGAGATTACCTAAATAAATAAATGGAAAAAAATGCAATACAACATCACCTCGGACGATGAATGGGGTCAGTTCTTTTTCTCCAAGGTTGCTGAACTAGTGTGAATTAAGGATTTTGAAGCAGAACTGTAATGTATGAGTGGCTCTACCATTTTTTAACATGTAAACATTTTTCTAATTATAATAAAATTTATCTTATTCTACATGGACCCAGAACGGACTATTCTGATTAATTAAACATTGTAGCTAATTAAGTGTTAGGGGAAGACTACCAATCTTTAAGAAGTGAAACAAAATCATGTGCATTTAATATAAACTAAGGATGCCCTTGGACAATTCAGAAAACATGCAGGAGACTGCAGTGTTCTAGGGCCATCATAACAAAGGCCACTTATAATTACACAAGGGAAGCAGGATGCACTACTTAATAGAGGTCTCTAGCTGTTAGACTCTTAGATGTGAAGAGCTGGAAGGCACCTCAGGGATCTCTGTCCAGGCCTTTTATTTACACATGAGCCATTGGAGACACAGACAAATGGCAGGCTAAGTGAATGGCCTAAGGCCACCCAGGAGTCCAGTGGCAGCCACACAGTGACCAGGACACATGGTAAGCAGTTCTATATGCTAATCTAATTCATCAAAGCCATACTGACCCTACTCATGTCACCATCATTTAGAAGGGCAACAGAAAAGAAGAGCTGCTGTCATCTGCCTTCTGAATCTGTTCATTCCCACACAACCACTGATCTCCTTTTTAATATGTTCTAGGACAGCTATTTCCTGGGTCCTCATTTTCTCACCATGGCTCCCATAGCTCAACGAACACACATAGTGTCATGTTGGAAACAAGACACAGGAAGGGCCATGCCATTTCTCTGGACAGTTTCTGACTTTTCTGTCTTCTTTGATACAAGTTTCATTAGGTTTGAAAGGTGGGAGAGGAGCTTGTACGGTATTCAATTCCAGGCTTGCAGTTTAACCTGCCAGATTTAACTGGGGGATGATTAATCAATTATTTACTTAGCTGGCACCATTTTCCTGTCATGTAAATCATATTTAATTTCAATCTATTATAATCCATTATCAGTGCTGAGCCAAAACCCTTGGTGCACTGTTTGCTTATGAGATGGTTTCACACATAGAGCATCAAAGTACTAAGTGACCCGTGTGCATTTACAGATGACGGACTGCCTGTGTTAAGATGTGGTTCATGTCAACACTTTAGAGATTTCTATATTTTACAACTTTAACATATCCGGTGCCATTTTCTACCAAGTGAAAAACCACAGGAACAACCGAGATCAATAGTCTATTTCATCTGAAAAGTCATCGTTCATGTAAAATGGGACTGAAAATATTAAAAAAAAAAATCATCCAGATCCTTCATTCCCACCTCTTTCACAACAAAATGTCTAAATTCTAATACTATTCGAGAAATAATGGTGATGCATGAAACTTAATTGAATCCTAGTTTGGGGAAAGAAACGTAGAATACATTTTAGAGGGATAATTGCACTAGGTATTACAATGATATGAGAGAATTAGTGTTAATTTTCTTATCTATGAAAATGGCACAGCAGTTATGATAGAGAATGACCTTATTTTAGGGATAAAATCCTGATTTTTTTAGGAGATGCAATAATGAAGTATTTGGGAATAGGGTGTCCAGACAACTCTTTGCAAAAAATTCACAAAAAATATATTGATGGAACAAATATGGCAAAATATTAGTTGGAAATCAAGTGGTTGGTAGCCACTGAACTGTATTTTCTTTTTCTTTTTTTTTGGTTTGTTTGAAAATTTATAATTAAAGTTGAAAACTACTAAAATATCACTTCAGGGACACCTGCAAGTCTCAGTATATTAAGCGCCTGACTTTGGCTCAGGTCATGACCTCATGGTTCATGGGTTCAAGCCCCATATCAGGCTCTGTGCTGACAGCTCTGAGCCTGGAGCCTGCTTTGGATTCTGTGCCTCCCTCTCTCTCTATCCCTCCCCTGCTTGTGCTCTGTCTCTTTATATCTCTTAAAAATAAATAAACATTAAAAAATATTTTTTTAAGTAGAGAAAGGGTAAAGATGAGTTCTTGGAACACTTAAAACCTCTAGGTTGACAATGATCCATTCGTCAATCCTCGTGAGGTACTGTTTTTAAACTAGACGGGAATAAGCCTAATTGTTTACAGCATGCCCCTGAGTTTTCCATTCTGGCTGGAAGATTATCAAGACACTGTCAAGTGCTTTGATTGTAGTTACCCACATGGTACCACTTACTGGGACCCTTCGTGGTGACAGGCTCAGTACCAGGCTCTTTACAAATCTTATTTCATTTGATTCTCATGGGAAACCTATGAAATGGGCTTTTTATTCCTATCTTACAAAGTGGGAAGCTGAGACACAGAAGGGTTAAAGTTGAGGACAGCTCTAAGCAGGCAATGGGTAGGCTTGTCAACATCACTGTCATTTGGAAACTGTACTTGGGTATGTCCCCTACATACGTGTGCAGAGTGAACAACAAGATGGCTTCAAAGCAGCAGAAGCTTGGGTTTAATAACACTATGTTCTCTTGAATATGTGACACTTTACCCCCTTTGGAAAACTGGAACATCGGTGCATCTGCAGTGGCCTAGTGCCTCCCTCTTCCCTTTGCCCAGTGCCCGAGAGCTGGACACCAGCATGTACACAGCTGCACGCTCATGCTCCTGGAACAACCACGTGGAAGGTGCCAGAACCTCATGTAATTTTGTTTTAAATATTTATTTGTTTTTGAGAGATGAAGAGAGAGCACGAGCAGGGGAGGGGCAGAGAGACAGGGAGACACAGAATCTGAAGCAGGCTCTGGGCTCTGAGCTGTCAGCACAGAGCCCGACCCGGGGCTCGAACCCACAAACCACGAGGTCATGACCTGAGCCAGAGTCGGACGCTCAACTGACTGAGCCACCCAGGTACCCCAATGTTTATTTTTGAGAGAAAGAGAGAGACAGAGCATGAGCAGGGGAGGGGCAGAGAGAGAAGGAGACACAGAATCCGAAGCAGGCTCCAGGCTCTGAGTTATCAGCAAACAGCCCGACATGGGGATCGAACCCATGAACCATGAGATCATGACCTGAGCCGAAGTCAGATGCTTAACTGACTGAACCACCTGGGTGGCCCCCTTTATCTACCTCTATGTAAGATGGGGATGACAACTTACAGGCGAGATATCAAAAGTATGCATGATGAAAATTTAAGAGAGACAACTGATAGGCCAGAGAGAAGTTCACTAAAGTAGGGTGAGTATAGCCCAAGAAGCATGTGAGATGGTATACCAGGGTGGGAAGACAGTATCAGGGCTATTTCTGTCTGTTTTTAAACTAAAAAAAAAAAGAGCTAAGCCTCACTAATATTTCAAATGCAATGAATGACAATGATATTGTCATGGCTTGTATTGAGAGGGCAGCTTGTCAGGTCACGTATACGAGAAGTCTGAGGGCTTCTGTAACCAGAGACAACTGAGGAAGGGGTCTTTCTGTCTTTCTCTTTTTCACTGTAGTAACACAGCTGTTTTAGTCGAGCGCTGTTCAGTGGATTTATGGATTACATTCTCTAGCTCTAACTAAACCAATCTTACCAAAATGGACAGCTGGTTTAAGAAAAAAAAAGAAGTTTCCCACAAAGGAATTGTGTACTGAAGACAATAACAACAAAGAAAACACAGGTGAGGGGCACCTGGGTGGCTCAGTTGGTTGAGCGTCTGACTTTGGCTCAGGTCATGACCTCGCGATACGTGGGTTCGCGCCCTGCGTCAGGCTCTGTGCTGATAGCTCGGAGCCTGGAGCCTGCTTCAGATTCTGTGTCTTCCTCTCTCTCTCTGCCCCTCCCTGACTCGCACTCTGTCTCAGAAGATAAATAAACATTAAAAAAAAAAAAAAAAAAAGAAAGCACAGGTGAACAAGAACATTGTAGAACAGATGACTCTACTATTCCTGGGGTGAGCACTATACCGGCCAAAGGAGAGAGAAACAACGATCTAATGAGATCTGCTTAGAATTCAATAAAAAATTTGAAATCATCAAAATGATTTGAAATATGGATGTGCTTTACTAGTCGAACCTTGCTTTAAGTATATATTATGGCTTGAGATATTGGGATAACATTTCTTTCATTTATAAAATAAGAAATAATACATTTATTGAAAGTGAATACTCAAGGGGTACCTGGGTGGCCCAGTCAGTTAAGTGTCTGATTTCAGCTCAGGTGATGATGTCACAGATCGTGAGTTCAAGCTCCGCGTCGGGCTCTGTGCTGACAGCTCACAGCCTGGAGCCTGCTTCAGGTTCTGTGTCTCCCTCCCACCCTGCCCCTCCCTGACTGATGCTCTGTCTCTGTTGCTCAAAAGTAAATAAAAACATTACAAAAAAAAAAAAAAAAAGAAAGTGAATACTCAAAATTCTTTACAGGTAAAGTGATCAATCACAAGTGTTTAGAGAAAATAATCGGGACTCATTTCAAAATAAGCTGCAACATGGCACAATTTTAACTGTAATGAAATACAAAGGGGATGAAGGCAACAAAGTCCTATATTTTGGGCCAAAAAATCTAATATACAAATACAGGATCTGGGAGACTTGGTCCCAAGCAGTTCCTGTTAAAGAAGCCTAAGGTTTGCAGGTGACCATGCCTTCATGCCAGGTAACAATGTGCTGCGGCTAACCAAAGCCAGCACCAAATCTCTGACTGCCTCCCTTGGGGCATAGCAATGGGGAGACAAGAGCGTCCCAGTGCGGAAGACTGTCCAATTTTACCAGAAACATACAGGTTCCACAGAGAGGCTTTAGGTGCTGTTAGCAGGCTGGACTAGAAACCCTTGAGGGTAATCCTAACTCTGAATTGAATCTCGAAAGACACAGAAGCAGGGTGTGGAGAACACGAGGAACAGAATTTAAACAGTTTAGCTTTGCTATACCTGATAGCCCCATAGTCCACTCAAATGTAACTCCACAACAACAGAAACTGTTTCTCTGTCTCCAGCCTGTTCAGCATTTCTTCCCCACACCTGAGATAGTGCCTGGTGTCTACTTTGTGGCCAGTTAATACTTGCTATCATGGTAGGGAACGTCTCATTAATTGAGGTATTCGTGAAGAGGCTGCATGGGTTTTTATCTCCCAAGAACTGTCAACTGTAAGATGCTACAATTTTATATTTGCATACTACAACTGTCTCGCGGATGGATTAAATATCACTAGCATAGATCTCAGAGCCTTTTCACAAGCTTTTAATTGAACACTCCACATTTCTACGGGTGATTCTCTATTCGAATCAACTTGGATTTTTTCCAAATAATTTGGGATTTTGTATTTAATCTTTTTTCTTTCCTTTCTGACCATCTCTTTTTCTACTGAAAATGTACACAGAGATTACTGAAGGCAAATCTTCCAGGAATTTGTAAACAATAATACTTTGTCTCTCTCCACTCAAAAGACTGCAAATAAATATGAAGACAAATGTGGTGTAACAAGCCTCAAAATATTTTAGCTAAGGTTTAAGGAGAAAAAATAATTAGGTGCCATGAAAATATGTGTGCAAAGAGAGACAATAGACCTGGCCATATATCTAACTGCTAACAGAAGAGACTTAATATTTGATGTTTCCCGTAACTTGAAAGGACAATAAAGAATAATATCTTAAACCATTTCAGCTTATTAGGAATTAGATTCTTAAAAAGAAAAAAAAAACTTCAAGTGGAAACAAATGGTAGAGGAAACCATAGGCCAAATTATGAATATAAAAAGATACATGAGCTAGACAGGTCAGTGTTAGCACCCCGAAGTAACAGTGAACATAGTGCCTTGTGCTTTAGCTAACCTTAAAACATCTCTTTCAAAATAAATATCAAACAAAGATCCGATTTCCTGCCTGCCAGCAATAATCAGTCAGTGTTTTCTGTACAACATTTTAAAATGACACCAGGAATTGTGATTTCATTTTGAAAATAAGATCTGTCCAAGCAAGCCCCTAAGAAAGATGGAGGTCTGACTGATCTTTCAAAGAAAGCCTTGGAGAAACAGCAACCCTTTCTATTATCCGAGAACGGCAGGCTAGCGTTTCTGTGCAGCGCCCCAAGTGGACGAGTGCTGTCAGAGGGAGGCACCTGCCGTTTGCTCGGATATCACAGGAAAGCTCATCAACTCCAAGACAGAAGCTGGGTGGTCATGAGTGATGGGGGAGGCAGAGAGTGGGTTCGTTCTACACTATAAGAATCGAGAGGATCACCTCTACAGGTGATGCCTAACTCTGAAACTCAATGATGTTATTAGTAAATGCTGAAAATGTGGGTCTGCTGGATGATTAAATTCTGCGGAGATTTCCAGAGGGTGCCGAAAACACATTGTTCCTTCAAGACTTAATCTAAAGGGCAAGAAAGCAGGTCATTTTTTTATCTCCGGGTATCATCACCAAGATTAAAATACAAAGAAAAGCACACTTGAAGTGTAAGAGTTTTATTATCAAGTAAGGAGGTATTGTAAAGGAGCCCAGATAATATCCAAACTCAAGATGGAGAGGAAGAGAAGCACCAACATGCGTTACGAAAACAATATCCTGCTCACCTCTGTCAGTCCCTGCTAACAGTGACAGGACTGTCGTTCCTGCTCTTTGCTATTCCATCCAGGGCGCTGAGCTGTCAGGAGACACAGGCCACACTGTGGCTCCCCAGGCTTGGGAGGACAGAAGCCCGTGAGTCCTACTCAATGACAGATGCTGGACTGTGATAGCCAGAGAGAATAGGAAATGCATGAAACGGCAGCTGGGCCAGACAAATTCAACTTCCCACCTGCTGTTGATTTACACATTCATCTCTCAAACTCCGGCCCCGTCCATGTAGAAATCTGCCAGCACGTCGAGAAATTAATCAATTTGGGGAAAGGGAGGGAGTTATCCATGGTCGATTTTATATTCTTTCTGTAAACACATTTGTGTGGCACAGAGGCAGCTGAGCTGAACAGCAGTGGCTCTTTCTGCTCTCCTCTGTAATCACCCATACACCTGGGACTCACACCGCTCCCACTGCTGTTTTCTTAGATGAGAATTTTTTTTCCCCTAGGATAAAGCTGGCTTTGGAAACTAATTATATACGTCTGTGTTTTTTGTTGGGCTTCCGAGGACACCGCGGACATCTGATTTGCATTTCTGTCTTGTCTCTCCTTTGTTGCTATCCCTTTTGTCTGTATGGAGAACAAGACCAGTTTCCAAACACGGCTGGTCAAACATGCTACTCTTTACAGTGTGTGTCTATATACGTATGTAAAATTCAAGTACCTCATTTGCTGCAAAACAACCTTTATTCTGAAGAACATTTCAGCTCAAGGAAATGCTCTTTAAAATGTCTAATTCCCTACTGTGATTTCCTTTAAAGTTCTAATTAGTTGTGCACAGTAATGAATTCTGTAAATTGCAGTGTTTCGTTTAAAGCATTTAAGGTACAGAAGGCCCTAATAATGAGTTTTGCCACCATCGGTCTTTGAAGAAAGTAATTTTGAAATTCAGGTTTCATATTTTTGGAGATGTCATACATCTTAGAAACAATCACAATGTTGAGTCTCAAATTAATATTTGCTGCTTAATGCCATCAAAATGTCAGATTAATGAGTAATTAACGATGTGTGTACATAATGTTATTTCCCTCTCTCCGCAGAGGCCAAATGCATAATGGAGAATTCAAGACAGGAAACATCGTTCAACAAATATATTTTCAGAGTTTCCATTTTAAATAACTTAATACCAGGCCTGTAACCGTCTGTCTTTAATGGTCAGCAAACAGCTGGGTTTCTAGATAACACGGCGAACATAAAATATTCATGTTATTTAAGCTGTTTCTACATTTTACTAATATTCTTTCATTCGCTGGTTTCGAAGGGGAAAGGAACCATCGCCACTGCTATGAGCCCCTGACACACACATCCACACAGACTTTTTTTCTTTCTTGTGTGTTTGTGTATTCTTTTTATTTTGAGAGAGAGAGGGTGCAAGTGAACCAAGGGAGAGAGAGAATGCCACGAGGGGCAGAGAGAGAGAGGCAGGGCTCACCCCAAGTAGGGCTTGGGCTTACCCAATGTGGGACTCGAACTCATGAACCGTGAGATCATGACCTGAGCTGAAGTCAGATGCTTAACCGAATGAGCTACCTAGGTGCCAAGATTTTTTTTTTTTTTAAGAAAGATTTATTTGCACCAACAATCTCTTTCAGTTACACTCTGTTTTAGAACAATTAAGCTACTTTTTATCCCGTATCTGCTTTTCAATCTTTCCTTTTCTCCTTGGACTTAATTGAAACTTGACCCTCTCTGAGTACTTTTCCCACTTTCTCAGGCTCCCGGGGACAGGCAGGGAGCTGTCGTCTCCTGCCTGGTCAGTGTCAGCTCTTCTCTTGGCATCCTCTCTCTGTGACCCTCCATGATGGACTCATGTTCCCAGGCAGACCGCTCCTCCTGAGCCCTCTGGCCATTCAACTTCATGGAGTCTGTTACCCCTCTGTCATCTACACTGACCTCTTTCTTTCTTCTGAGACTCAGGGTTGATGATTTGGAAGCCACACTCTCCCATGGCCCAGCCTCCCCCACTGCCCTGACATCTTCCTAAACCCCTTCAGTGAATCCCTAGTCCTGGACCATCCCCACCATGCCTTGTGCCCATTCCTGCACCCGAGTTACAAATCCTTGTACACCTGAGTTAGTACAGATTCAAACAGGGCCAACTTGAGAAGTATGGATGCTGCACGGGACCCCAGGAACGATTCCAGCCTATATCCCCGGCTGCAGAGGCTCTCAGCTTGTCCTGAGTCACCAAGTGGCCTCAGTGGAGACCCTCACTGCCGCCAGGCTGCAGAGAAGGCCAACTCCTCTGGTGGGTGCACCACCCATGTCTCCCCATCCTTCACTAATGCGAGAAGATCCTCTCTCCATGAGTTCCAGTCACACCCAGGACATTGTTAACAATCTCTCTCCCTCCTGAGCAGCTTTGCTGACACTTTACCATCTTTTAAAACAAAACCAAAACCCTTTATTTGACCCTGCTCTTATTCCTCTTAATCTTCAATCAAACCTTCCATTTCCTGCCAAAGCCCGTGACTGTGTGCTCCCCACGTGCGAGCCCTCGGTGTTCATTCACCCCTTGCTTCACCTTCCACAGTCTGGCCTCCTTCAAGCTCCATGATGCTACTGCAAACAACCCTGAAGGTTCACCATACACTTGCCTCTTGACAAATTCATTAGCATTTCTCTTTCCTCCCCTCTTGATCAGTGACTCTCAACACTGCCTGGGCACAAGGATCATGTATGAAGGTTTTAAAAAATATCATGTCCAGACTGGGCCCCACCTTGAGAAATTCCAATGTAATCACCTTGGAGTGGGGCTCAGACACTGGCATATTTTAAAAAGCACCCTGGGTCATTCCAGCATGTACCAGGGCTGAGCCCTATCGCCAACATGACCACAGGGTACACAGGGAAATCTCTGGCTATGCTCCAGGCATGGTGTCTCTTCTCTGCTCGTCCTGACCTCCTTCCATGGTCTCTTCTGCTCCCTGTTCTTTAGCTGAACGCTGTGCATGTTCTCCAAACGATATCCCCCACCCCACCTGCTGCTCCCTCTCTCTCCTCTCACAGGCCATTAATATTTCCTAATATAAATAATGTCCACATCTTGTCTCTCACTAAAACCCAAAACTGTCCCCAGTATGAACCACCGTGCATTTCCACCTGTGTAGTCTGCATAGTACTACTCTGTAGTTTTTATTTCTATTTAAACTGCAGTAAACTAAAAATCCTGAAAAATGTCCACTGTCGAACCTTGCTTACCTCCAAATTAACATGAAAGCAAATGAAACGACAAGGGAGAGTCATTGTATTTTATCAACTATATTAGTTTTTGGATTAAAAAAAAAGTAGTCTCTAAAACCATATAACACGCCAAGAAAACCTGCTTTCAGAGCTCCTCATTACTGATCATGAAGACAGGGTTGGCCCTGGGATTCCTATCAAATGCGCTGATTGTTAAATTCAATTGATGGGAGCGTTGTGTAGCCTTGTCTCCAAGGCATCACCGCGGGCTCCGAGGGACTCTGCATAATCCCACACGCCCTGATTTCCCCCACAGAGCACTGAGAAATACACGCCAAGTGTGGGGTAAGAAAAATAGTTCCTAAACTGCCCTCAAAGGCTCCAAGTGCCGATGACATACAACATCCTGGACCAGGGGCCCCAAGGGGCAGGATCACACCTGCTGGTGCATTTTAAGACACCATGTGGAGCTGCAGGAGTTCAACTCCACAGTTCTCTCACCATCTCTCTGCAGGCCCTGTTGCCCAGGTTTGTTTTCTGTCTCGAGAAATGAGTCTAGAATGCACTCCCAAGACCATTACTACTATTATACCCATTCGCTTATCTTCTCAAGCAACGAAAAGGGTTTCACCAGTCATGAAAATCAGATTAAAAATATCACTTGAAGCATAATCTTGATGTTTTCTTACAGACATAGTATGTTTTTAACAAACCAGAAAATGGTCATTGTTTTCTCAACTTGCCCATCCAAAGGTAGGTCATGACTCTATTGAGGGTACTCATATAGCTGATCTGGATTGTAGTTAGGCCTAAATTCCCCTCCTTAGCCCCCACACTTTCCAATGCCCTTATAACTTAGGAGCACTCAGGCGGAACTTTCAGAAAATAGTCCTTTTTTAGCCAGCAGAAATTTGGGTCCATAAAGGGCCAGGTTTGTGCTCATAGCCCTATAGAAAACGATCTCAGGGGACATTCTCCACAGTCTGATCCAGTGTGCTCCCGTAGGGAAGTGGTAGGAAAAGCAGACCATCTGCGCCTTAAGACCCACTCGGTACCCTCCTCTCTTCCTAAGGGCTATTTCAACAGAGTATCTTCCACATCATGAGGCAATAAGGTCTGATTTCATGATTGATCCTCAGCTCACATCGTATTGTGTACATGAGACGGTATATGTAACCAGGAAGACACCCGCAACTGTACGTTACAAAGGGCACCCATGTCAGTGCAAGGGTCATGGGGTCTGGGGGTGAACATGTGCTTCCACAGCCTTCTACCCTAAATTTGTAGGAAAAGGAAGTTGCGGAGAAAAGTCAGTGCTGAATTACAGGGCAGGAGACAGGTATCAGCCAGGAACTAAGCCTCAAATGAATGTTCAGCCTGTGAAGCCACTAATGCTAGAAGGCTCGGCTATGCTGCAAATGTAATACTATACGAGACAGTAAGAATTCACTTTGGGACTGGGTATTAGCAGAACTCATCCAATCAAAAGACAGGTGTGACACATGCACACCCAGGTTCACAGCAGTGCTATTCACAGAATGAAGACGTGAAAAAAAAAATCCAAGGTCCATCAACAGATGAATGGATAATCAAAATGTGGGATATGGAGACAGATATACTACAGGATATTATTCAGTCTTCAAAAGAGAAGTCCTGCCCCATGCCACGATGTGGCCGAACCTTGAGGACATTAGGCTTAGTGAAACAAGCCAGTCACGAAGAGGCAAAGTACTGTGTGGTTCCACCTAGAGGATGAATCTAAAGTAGTCAGATTCATAGAAACAGAAGGCAGAACGGTATTTACCAGGGGCTAGGGAGGGAGTGGGAAAAGGGAAGTTATTGTTTCATGGGTAAAGAAGTTTTCATTCTGCAAGATGAGAAAGTCCATAGATACATACATACATACATACATACATACATACATGGGGTTTTGCTGCTACAAAACTGTAAGTTTTCTCATTGGCAGAGAACCCAGATGGTCTCTCCCCTACCATTCAAGTTTAATAAAACCCCAAACTGAACTCATTATTGGTTGGATTAATTTTGCTTCGAAGTGTGAAGACATAGCAATATTAACACTCCTCTTACCTCCTTTTCACTTAGTATTTCAGCCTTTATATAGATTAACTATGACTGCCTAAAAATCGCTTCCCTATTTGTGAGCCGCAAACAAAAACTCACGAAGATGCACCTCCCCGACACACGCACCTGTGCCTTGCTCAACACCAGAAAAGATGAACTCAAGCAGCCAAACACGGATTCTAGAAGGGAGAGCCTCACAATCAATCACTTCTTCTTTCAAAATTAAAAAATTCTCAAAATTTCAAAATCCAAATTAAAATTCTGATCAAAATATAGGTTGGTGCTGCTTCAGCAAATTAGTACCATTTGCAATTCCTTACCTTTTCGTGTTGATGTGAAAGAGGCGAAGGAATTTCATCGCAAGGGGACACAGCAGCAGATCACCAGGTTGGAAAGCAAGGCAATAAAGCAAAGAGAAAACCGTTAGTTTACGTCCTTGGAAAGAAGGACAAAGTACACTCGTTCTATTGCATGAAGAACACGGCAATAACAACACAGAGATATTTTGAAACATAGTGACACGCTCTGTAACAGCTACCTCTCCTGCCATCCTAATTAGAAACCCATCGCTTCTGGCACAAAGAACAAAGAGAAGACTCTTCAGCAGCTTCCCAAGGACCTTATCCCTGAGCTTGGCTTTTCTTCGCGGTTGCTTCTGTCACTAAAATCACAAGGGCCATAACCACTCCCTCAATGATGCAGAACCTCAGGGATATCTGGGCACAGACTTCTCTCACTGCAACACTTTCTCTTGCACCCAAGAAAAGAACCCCACTCCCTGAACCTATAGCTAACACACTAGTGCCGACACTTCTGTATTCCCCAAGATTTTTGAGCAGTGACCTGTAGGACACACAGCACACGTGGCCCCTGGATAAGAGGTCTCAGGCGCGGAAAGGCGGACCCTGTTTTCCAGTAGGTGAAGGGTGGCCCTCTAAAGGGTGGGTCAGGCCGATGTCTCCATCGCCCCTCTGACAGCTGTGCGCTGAGCAGAGGAGATGGACAGTGGTGTTCACTCTCTCGCAGGGCCAAAACACACCCCTACACACGTGATGCACATACACATTTCCTAACACACCTGATCCCAAACTCTGCTGCACCCTCCACCTGTGTGGCTAAGCTTAGCAGCAGGCATCACTGCTCCTGGGAGAGCTGTCTGCTATCCTGGGGAGAACACACTGTAGAAACGAAGGAAGGAGAGGCGGTGAAGGTCCCTTCCCCTCTGGGATTAAGAAATACACATTATAGTTCTGAGACAGAACTGAACCAATGTGATTCAGGAAAAATATCTTTTTCTTGTTAAAAAAAAAAAAAAAAGGTAACTTCTCACAGCCTGGCTCAAAATTTAGGTCACAGTCTTCTGGGAACACTGTCTTTTTTTTTTTTTTTAACATATTTTACAGACATTATTTCCATGCCTATTGTTAGCTATCTGAGGTGAGCCCTGCATAGAGTGTGCTTACAACCTGGCTGACCTTTTACCCCGGGCAAAGGGCAAGGGGACAATGACGGGCCTCGCCGAATACGAGCCTGACGCCTGTTCTAGCCAGTTGTCCCAGTGTCCACCCAGCAGATGACTAGACTCGTGAGAGGATGTAAAGGATTTGCATTTCCTGTCTCATAAAAGAAGCACCTTTGGCCCCTTCCTATCAGAGCGATTTCTAACACAGAAGGACACATAGGTCTCTGTCGAAGCCAAGGACATGGTTAACCTGGTTCGGATCTGGAAGTGCTGGTTGTGTCGGGAGATTATTAACTGTCCTCCAAGCCTGCCTCCCTGTCCTCCTGGGCATATGACTGGGCTATGTTTCCCAGTCTCTCTCGAAGGAAGCTGAGGCTATTTGTCTGGGTTCTGGCCAACAGACTGTGGTTGGAAGTGACCTATGCCACCTCCAAGAAGGACCCATCAAACCACCTGCTCAGCCTTCCCCTCTCTCTCCCATCTGCTGGACACCCATGTCCAGAATGATGATGGCAGAGCGTCGTCATCCTGGGGCCCGAATAACTATATGGAGCACAGCTTACCCTGCCCAGCGACCGAAGCTTCTGAGCACAAGAAATCAATTTCTGTGCTAAGCTGCTGGGGTCTGAGGTTTGTCACAGAGGTCTATCCACCCTTAACAAATAGACCAGTTCTAGTCCCTTGTGATGGACTGGACACCAGACCTTAACTTCTGTTAGATGCCTCTGTATGCTTCCGACAAATCCCTCCTTTTCCCCTGAAGTTATTCTGAGGGCAAGTTCCTCACAACCGATGGACCTCTTGGTACAACACAGGCTGGAAGCCCAGCAAGAGCACAGCTGAGCTCTGGGGCGGGGGGAGCAGGTGGCTTTGTGTCCTCCTGTGTGCAGCCCAGGAGGGCTGAGAGCGCCAAAAACAGGGCCACCGACAGGCAATGACAAGGCTCGTCCCCATAACCTCAACTAGGTTATTGGTTTCTACTACAGCCTACCTCAGAAAAGACTAATGGGCTTAAACTAATTTAGAATGTATATGAAAAAGAATTTCCTGCCAGAAAACCTTGGATCAGACCACAAGTTCTGAAGCTCTTCAGAGATGAGTATGAATAGAGGGACAACTGCTCCTAATTGGGTTTAGGTCAAGCTTTTAGTGACTGTCCCTCTTGTGGCTTTTATAGTAAAGAAGCATACTTGTCCAGAGGAGGGAAAAAAGAAAAATACTCTAGAGTGTTCTGCATCATCTGTGCTATGCTGCAAGGAGACAGGGACTAGGAACTGTTCAACAAAGGGGTGAGGCGACACTACCTACCACCTTAGGAAAAGACATGCACGCCCCTCTCCAGAACACACTCCACATGGGCTGAACCAGCCATGCCCAAGGTCACTCCTGTCTCTTGCTGATGGAGATGTATACATTCATTTAATAGATATGGAGTGTCTATAATGTGTATGACACAGGAATCAATGCTGGAGGGGAAGCCAGGACTGATGATTTATATAGTTCCTGTCTTCAAATTGCTTATAAACTACTAATAGAAGCACGGCACAAGCATCGGAGGTTAAACAAAAAAAAAAAAACAACAAAAAACCCAAGATGATGGTATATTGACGTCACAAAGATACCTACAGCTCAAACATCGGGCAGAATTCAGCCCGATTCTGTTTGTATCCAATTGGTTTTTCAAACCCATGTGCTAATTTGCCAACACCACTGTTTTCTGGAACTCCCCATTCTGATTGCCCTGTTTGGTTTATTTCCCTATAACAGATACCACTTTGTAACATGCAATGTAATTGACTTAATGTATTTGCTAAGCTTCATGAAGGCAGGGGTTTCCGGTTTTGCTTACTCTTGTACCCCAGTGCCTCACACAGTAGATGAATAAATATTTGTCAGATGAATGAAAAATACTCCCAGTTTCTAAATAGTAAAACTAACCACGAGCAATCACTGTGTTCTTAAAAACATTCTTCAGCCCCACAGGAACATCTCAGTTTCTTCAGACTCTCTGACGACAGTAACTAGAGCCCCCAAGCCTGCTCACCAATGAAATGTTCCAGAACAAGACTACAAACTGATGGGTTTTAAGTGTCAAATACAAGATGCTGGTATTCAGAAGATGATACGGGCAGAACCTAGGTTTCATGTGGCTATCTTATTGTTTGAATTAGTAATGGCATAACCAGGAAGGTGACCCTTAGTCACCTACATGTCCAGAGGGCTAGCAGACCTATTAGTGCCATTAAACACATGGCAATAACATAAAAAAAGGCAAGAATGTATGCCCTGCAATAAATACATGTACTAATACAACAAAACCAGGAGCTACGAGAGCATTAGGCTAAATCCCTGGCCTGTTTACTTAGCTAGCAAGGGGCTGAAAAGAACCGCAGGGGCAGAATAAACTTCGGCTGTTCACCCCTGCTACTTAACACATCTGCTTTATTCCAGAATCCTACAATATGGTGCAGGCTCATAAGGAATCTTGAAACTCAGATTCTTGTCTCTCTCCAGCAATCTTGGTGCCAGGTATTTATTTTACATTCTGTACTCTTATGGCATGCATGGGGGGAAAGACTGATTTTAAGCAGGCCCTCTGGACTCACGCTGTATTTGGTCACAATGAAATGAACAGGAGTGGCCTTGCTGACTCCTGGGTTCACCTCACAGCTGTGACTGAGCGGGCATTTTCGAGAGCCAATGAGCAATGTTCCCACATCTCACTCACTGTCACTGGCATAAAAAATACAGATCCTTGTCTATAGAGAGCCCAGGAAACAAACCAAAAAAGAATCTCATTATAGTGAAGGCAAAGCCAACAGATATGTGCGGTGCCAGTCCCCACATGCACAAAGAATTACGCAGAAACCAATCTGCCAGGGCAACAGTTTAATTTTCAAACGCAAAACCTTGGCCCTAAGATACTAAGCTAAGAATAGATTTTTATTGAAAATATCTTCGTTGGTCAGACAAAAGGGGTCCTCTTTGGGAAGTGAGAGGCCCTGACATCCAGCAGAACTCGAGGTAGAGTCCTGCTCTGAGATTTAGTCTAATGAGAAGATAAAAGGTCTCCCTCAAATGGCAGGGCTCCCAGACAGAGGATTGGTTTAATGATTCTGCCCTCCTTTTTGCTGTCCATAATCTCCCTGGAGGTTTAATTTTTAATAAATTGTGTGTGTGTGGGGGGGGGTACTGGAGCACACGTGTGAGCATGCACGTACATGCACAGACATATTTAGGGAATGCAGGACCTTATTAACTCTCTAATTGCTGGGTGCATGGAGTCAACAGTCACAGATTACCCCCAATTACAAGCACTGCACTTACAAACCCCACATCTTCCACTCACTCTTTCCTCTTTGGAGCCCAAAACCGTCCCAGTGAGAGAGAGACCATACTTCAGTGCCAGTTGGGTGGCATGCCACAGGGGGTCCACGGGAAAGACGAGGGCTCAGCCATGCCCAGTCACCCCACCAAAATCACCACTGCCCAGCCCTTCTGGATACAGGCACCTGGCACAAAGTTGCAGCTACTTCGAATCTAAGGGCAAAGGTGTTGTAAGTTCTAAACAATCAACAAAGAAGTGACCTGCTGAAGTGCAGCCCGCCATTAAACTGAAAACACCCACATCTTTCTCTCCTCTCATATGATGGGACGCTGCTGATCATCTGCTTGGTTTTTGTGACTCGGAACTCATCACTTTGCTTGTTATTATTATGATTGGTTTTCTTTGGGTGGAGACTAAATTATAACACTTCGATGTCTTGCAACCCTGACTATTGATATTTTTTTCTATCCTCCTGTCCTACTTAACCATTATCAATTTTGCTAAGAGCAATGAGATCTTTAAAACGCTACCTTTGTAAGACAGTTCCTGACTAAAAAGATGTTGCATTTTATGCTTCCATCACAATCGCCAGTCCCTTCTTTTTATGTGAGCAATTAGAACAGCAGCGATACAGGCTTTGTTTCAAATGGCTCCTGGAGGAAAAGAGATGACGCGCTTCTCTGCACACGTGCCTTGCAGCGCCCGATGGCAAACACAGGTGGACACAGAGGTTTTGTTACAGCCCCGGTTACGTCCCATTTTTGCAAATTCTATTTATTATTCTAAGGCAGCAGAGTTAGATTTGGGTAATAACAGAACTACCTGGAGAGCTTTTGTAAAAATGATTCCTAAAACCCATCCCTGGAGATTCTGGGGTGAAGTCCTGGAATGTGTATTTAACGAATACTCAGGCGAGTCTAGGAGGGAATTGGGCTTGGGAATCACAGTTCTAACTAATACGCAAGAGGTAAT
Source organism: Panthera pardus (assembly GCF_024362965.1). Lineage (NCBI taxonomy): Eukaryota > Metazoa > Chordata > Mammalia > Carnivora > Felidae > Panthera > Panthera pardus. The sequence goes on from NW_026526677.1 coordinate 103,954,663, forward strand.
GGAATAGAAATGATGTGTAGTTCACAAAACCTTCAAAAAATCACCACCTCCTTTGAGTTTAACACTGGTAGAAATGTATTTAGCTGGCATCTAGCATGCATCAGGATGCCACTATGGGAGGCAGCAGGGGAGACACGGGAGGAAGGCTTTCTCCTGTAGAGGAGACTAAGCCTGCCCTTGTCACTTGCACCAAGATCCGTGTGACTGGTACGGAGGAAGCTGCATCTGCGAGGAAATGCGGTGGACATCCCGGGATACGCGATACTACTGCGGGTGTGAGCTGCAGAGCAGATGAGTTTCTCCCCCCTGGGTCTGTTTATTCCCTGTGCTGTGGGGGCGAGTCTGCACTGCGTTTGCAGTGGGGCTTGAGCAGATTCTCAGTGGAAAATAACAATGATGCCTTTTATGAGAGGACTTTCAATCTAAAATGCATTTCAGAACTACGTAAGAATGTCTGAGACACAGGAGAAGCTTGGTAATTGGTCAGTCGCATTGGCTGAGAATACGACCATGAGAAAAATGAACTGCAATGTTACAGTAGATCTTTTTGTGTTACTTAAAAACTAAGCCGTAAGAGAGTAGGGGGATAATTGTAAGGAGAAAATGGCTATCATCGTATCGGAATTAGCTTCGTGACCACGTGAGGGTCCGCTCACCACAACTTCAGCCCCACCTTGGGATGTAGGCAGCAGAAAGGTCTCTGTGCCTTAGAATCAAGATAGACGTGGGTTCAAATCCTGGCCCCACCGCTTGGATGAGCTGTCTGACCTTGACTGAACCTTGAATAAGCTCACCTCACATAAGTTCTCTGGTAAGGGCGGTGGAAAGAGCAGAGTTAATATTGGAGAGCACACAGCACAGGCCCCATCCCATAGTGGGCACTGAATAAATGGAAGCAATTTACTGTGATTATGACTTGCTGTTGGTAACAGTAGTTTATGAAAGGGGAGACTAAGAAAGATCTAGGATCAACCTTTGCATTAGAGGACAAAATGCACCCAGCGTCACAGAGGATGTCGATGCATATTTTAATTTTGAAAGAAGGGTTGGACCACTTGAAGCTCTTCTCCCATGTCCAGCCTCGTGACCTGCTGTCGTGCAATCTCCCAAGTGACTCTGAGCAGGCTGTCCACCTCTGCCTGACTCAGACAGCAGTTTCTAGACCAGAGCGGTGGCAACAATTCTCTCTGCTCAAACCCAGTGGCAAAGGGCCATGACCACCACCCCAAGGTCAAAGTCCCTGGTGCATTTTGATATAATCAGGAAGTAAGGAAAAAGAACACGTACTCCAATTTAATCCTTTCCATTAATAAAGATAATTGAGACTTTTCTCGATTTGTTCACAACAGTTTGTCCACTTTCGTATCAAGGGAATATGATGCCATTTTTCAGCATGAAACAGCAATGGGGATCAGAATTTCTAACATGCTACAGTAATCGTTACTGATGAAATGTGGCCCATTAGATAATAGATGTAAGAGTGAAAACCAACCTTGCCTGGAATCTTCTGTGGACTTAGAGAGAAAGCTTGCTTTACCAGATTTCTCAGTCAACTAAGCACTTAGGGAACAAAGTCATCTATTCGGTAAAACATTACCCAAAAGTTATTACCCAATTAAGTGCTTCAGACATATGAGGGTTGTGTTCTATTTTGCTCTAATCATATTACTTAAAATTTTATAAGTTGTCTGATTAGAAGGCTGATTTAATTAGAGCACTAATAGAAATGACAAACATTACATATGCTTATCTAGAACCTTTTTTTCAATTCTATTTGAGATACCACAAATTTGATGGCTAAGGCTGGGCATCTAGGCCTTTAACAACAGAAGGGCTCGAGCAGTCTGTACATACTTCTACGACACATGGTAATATACATTCAGAGCACTGCTGAGGAATGTCACAGAAGTGTCAAGTCGGGCTCTTTGGCCATATCCCAAGTAATCCAGCTATCAGCAAATGTACCTTATGCCGGACTTTCGTGCTATAGTGAAAGCCAGATGTACCCTCGAAGGAATAATGAGATTTTTAAAAAAATTTCGAAGTATTACAAAACCTTATCACTCTGGTGTCTTCAGGTAAGTTACTCTCCAAGGAAAGTTCTTCAAAAATAAATTAACATCAGAAGCTATGCTGAAGAAATGGAATAAACCACTATTTCTCATATGTAACAAGCTTTAAGAGAGTAAAACTAAAAATGAATAGAGGGTTTTGAAATATCTTGTAATTCTACAGTTTGCAATCTGAAGAACACACGGTAGTTGCTTTATTGCACAGCCAGAGACCTCACCTGGTGTGTGTGTGTGTGTGTGTGTGTGTGCGCGTGGGGGGTGACAGGAGACTCAAAACACAGAGATGGGGGCTATTTACTGAGCAGCAGAATGCTGAGCAGGGTTCATGTGGCTGACCCAACCTGGTAACCAAGGAAGAAAAAACAAGGTCAGAAATGGACCAGTGCTCTCCATTTTAAAGAATACAAATGGCTAGGAAAAGACTCCTCCCTGTGAGGCTTCGGGAGGTGCAGAATTATCCAGCTAATCTCACTCCCCACTTGCCCCATCCTTCTCCTTCTGCAGTCTAGAGAAGACAGAAGGAAAGAAAGAAGGGGGAGTCATCAGTTCTGGGCCTTCTGCCTACCTAGTAAGCAGCTATGGCTTTTCCTTCTCTTCCTGTTGAATCACCATCCTCTCTCTCTCCCTCAAAGACAGGAGAGGTGACAACCCAAGAGAATTCCTTTGGAGTGGCCTGTGTGAAAGGGCACCTGGCCTCTTGGTCCCCAGCAAGGTGACTGCTAGATCAGCAGACTTGCTGAGCTGCTCTGAGCCTCCCTGAGCAGATGAAAAGAGAACTGGAAGGAAACAGCAGAACAAAGAGGGGCGATGGGTACTTGGGGGAGGCAAGGACATGCCAGCTCCCATGGGTCAAGTGGGCCTGAGCCTCCTTGCTGGGACCCTTTCAAGATGGTGGTCTTCAGGGAAAGGGACCTCTGGAAGAAAAGACTGTGGGTTATACCACCAGGTGGCTGGATGGAACAGAGCTGACACTGGATGTCCACACCTGGGAACCATGAGTGGCGAGTCCCCTCGAGGGGTTCTGAAGAACACTCCCTTGGCTAGAACAAGAAGGCCAGAATTTGGACGTCTGCTACCAGGCAGACACCTACCATCAGCCAGGAGTACCAGAACCACATCTATAGAAAGAGGATGGCAGCCATGGCCAGTGATGTGAGGGACACCTGTCTCTCCTCCTCACCCTAAAATAAGGGAAGCGATGGAGGATCAAATAGGGGAGGAAGAGGAAGATGGAGAGAGCAGCCTCGCCCCTCACCCACTCCAGGTCCCTGAAGCCTCCAGCAAGTGCTGGAGGGGACTGGGAAAAGGTGGGATTTACGAAGGATGTGGGACCAGTGCTTTAAACCGGATGATCCTGAGTTTACTCTCATGTAACAGAAACAACTGGAATATTCCACCACGGATGTGCAGTTTAGTAAATCTTGTCTGAGGTTCCACTCTGTGCCAGGCACTACTTTAGGCACTTGGGTGACAATGACACCAAGGAACACATGGGACGAGATCCCTGCCCTTCCTGCTGCTGGTAAGGGAAGGAGATTTAACACGGCACACTTGACCACGGTGAGCGAGGAAAAGTAAAACCGGTGAACCTCTACCAAGTGTGGGCCAGTCAATAAACCAGTTTCTACAGCTTTCAAAGACGAAGCAATTTCTTTCAGAAAGTTTTGCTTTCAGCAAAAGCCCGGCCTTCTGCAAAAGTGTCCAGAGAGTCAAGAGTTCCCGAAAGGCAGGCAAGGAGGTCTGAAGGGAGGAGCGAGGAGTATGCGTGGAGGGAAAGGAAATGCGTTCTGTGTTCTCAGGGAAGGCGACTGTGAGGCCTCATGGGCTGAGGCAGTGGCTGTAATGATGATGGACCTCGGGGGCCATGGCTTCTGTGAAGCCTCCCCCGTGGGATGGGGTCAGACGGCAAGCTGGTGACAGCCAAGAAACTAGGGCTTTACAGAGATGTTTGAGGGCACTCGGGATCAGAAATAGACTAGCAGGACCCAGATGAGAGTGGAAAATCTGCTTTCAATTACACGAAGGCAGGCATGGCCGTGTGTGCCCAAGAGTTCCTCTTAGCACGTCGCTATTTCCGCAGTCAGTCCGCATGTATGAGCAGCTCAATATTCTTTGAAAAGGCACCCGAAGCTTCCTCTTTCCCTTCTCTTCCCTTTCTTTTCTGTTCCTTCCTCGTTTCTGAGTTGATTCTACCTTCCCCGGGGACAGATTCTGCTCCCCCAGAAACCAGAGGGTCGAGTCTGAGAGATCTGGCAGGTGTGAGACTCGTGAAGCCTGATGGAGACAAGGAGCCTCCGAGGGGCTACCGGGGACAACTTAGAATCCCACGCTGAATTCTACTTCCCCTCCTCCTTCCTGAAGCAGGTCAAACACCGCTTTCTGGGGCAGAGTGTCTCTTCATCTTGTAAGATTAGTGTTTACTTCCTTGGCTGATTCCAGCCAGAGGAAGCTCTGACTGGGCCAAGCTTTATGTCCTCAGGATAATAACATCAGCCCAAGAAGCGAGTCGGGACAAAGCCTGACTATAGCAATGTCGCAGGAGGCCTGTGGTGTTTCTAATGAGCATGGGTTATGGTTTTATTTAATGGCAGAATATTACCCCGGAACGAAGCTAAAGGTTTGTCCCTGAAGGCCTCAGTTCTTGGCTGCTTATAAGGTGGGGTGGTGCAGATGACGGTAGTTACTTGTAAATGGTTGAGTACTAAAGAAGATAAGGATGTTTCTACCCTGAAACCTTCCAACTTTCCAAAACGAGTTCACTCTTAACACTGCCTGTGGATAATGTCAGCCCACAGGGTGCTAATGGCCTGGCGAAACTCCTCAGGGCAAACACAGGATTAACACCACGAATTCTTCACCAGGGAAACCAAAGTGCCAGCATAGCTCAAAAGCCTCTAATGTGGTTTCTGTAAAATGCCTTTTCTTAATAAACCAGTAAATTTTCCAACCTGGCACAGTCAAGCCTGGCTAATTCTTTTAAGACAACTCAGAGAACACTCTAGATTGAATTCTTTTAGGAAACTGAGGGGCCTAATTAAGCCCAGCAGCCAGAGTGCTCAATGCAAATCCTGGCCCTCCAGCCATTTAGTTTAGACAGCAAACCTACTTTCCTTCTCCCTGTGTTCTAACTAAGTATTTTGTCATCACGAATTGAGAAGGGTAATAAGATGATCCCGGTAAATGGGACTCCAGACAGGGTACTGGGTTGTGGGCAGATCTATGGTGCTGACATTAATAAAATTCTGTTTATCTCTAATACATTAAAATAGCATTTTATAGGAAATTTTCAATGTGTAGCACAGAGAGGAGACATGCTGAACCCATTGACATTTAGCTAACAGAATTTTTAATAGAATTGAGCTGGCCTAGGAAGGAAGAAAAATAGGAAAGAAATGCCAACCAGATGACTCCCCAGAGAATAATTCATTTTGGTTTTATGTGACATTAAATATCACTTCCTCCACCAAGGTTAGAACCTGTGTTAGTCTTACCAAAGCAAATTTCGCCCATCCCAAAACTGCATCACGACGGCCCCCTGGATCAATCCCAGGGTCTAGGCTGCTGTGACCAGCCATTCTAACAAAAACAAGACCGTTCACTGTGAGTGGTGCCATTTTCCACTTCACTGTGCAGATGATGGGAAAGGACACAAGCACCCGTGGCTTAGAAAACAATGTTTGGAGCTTCTGTCCTTTTGGCCGAGTCCGACTGCTGGCCGGGTTTCACCTGGTACATGGCTATCATCAGCTATTGCTCTGGACAGAGGCTCTCTGCTCGGAAAGCAGGCTCTGTCCTATGGGGCAGGTCTAGAGCCCTGAGCTGTGGTCACTCAGCAGAGGACTATGTCACAGGCCAGGGAGAACTCTCTCCGACCCCACCAGTGACTGGAGTCTTCAGAGTGTCTTTCTTTCCCTTCCACTCTCAGTGGGACTGCATTTCCCTGTTACCATCCTTCCCAACCCCCTCTTTCCCATTTACCTTCCAACTCTGCTTCTTCCTCTCATTTCCCTTCTTTTAAAACTGGCCATAAAGAGATATCTTAGCATTTGTCCAATGTTTTAACATTCTTCTCTTAATTATTAAATTTTTTTTTAAATAAAAAAACATTAATGTTTATTTATTTTTGAAAGAGAGACAGAGTGTGAGGGAGGAGGGGCAGAGAGAGAGGGAGACACAGCATCTGAAGCAGGCTCCAGGCTCTGAGCTGTCAGCACAAGAGCCCCACACAGGGCTCAAACTCACGGACCATGAGATCATGACCTGAGCCAAAGTCAGATGCTTAATCGACTGAGCCCATTTTTCTCTTAATTTTAAGAAGATCTGAATATATTTGTTTCTAAAAGCATTTTAGAGGAACTAAGCTAACTTGATTTTAAGTTGTCTGTACTCTGTAATCATGAGATTTTTTTGATAGGTTTGGCTCACTTTAAATATAAAAATCTTTTTTCTTTTTGTTTATTTCTTTTCTTTTTTTTTTTTTTAACAGCCCATTTACATTCTGTGTGCTTCAAAGAACACTAGGATTCAGTAGGCAAGTCTCCAGATTTTTTTCTTGGCGATTCCTTTTACTTTCATAGATTTGCCAGGTCAGTGCTTCAGTTCTGGACTCAAATTCCCATTCACCAAAACTTTTTTATTGAGCACCTACATAAGCCAGGAATAGGGCCAGGCATTGGGGATTCATTGCTCAACAGGACAGTCAGTTCACATTCCAGAAGGGGAGAAAGACAGCAAGTTAAGAATAAATACATAAAATGATCAGATGATAGGTGTTACAAGGAAAAAGGTTTCCATGCTACGAGAGATTAAGCAGGAGAACTGAGAAAGGTAGTCAGAGAAAGCCTCTCCAAAGAGCTAGTTTTCAAGGGAGCCAGCTGTGCAAAGAGCTGGGAGAAAGGACTTCAGGGAAGGGAACATCAAGCAAAGAAGCCCTGAGGTAGGAAGAAATGTGGGTTTTCTAGGAACTTGGGAAGAAGATATAGTGCGACTAGGGACCGGGAAAAGGGGAGGTGACACAGGACGAGGTTGTAAAGCCAGCAGGGACCACAGATTGTAAGGTGCTTCTGAAGAACTTGGATTATATTATCAAGGGTACTAGGAAGTCAGGGAAAAGTTTTAAGCATGGGAATGGCATGACCTAACTTTTAAGATACTTCTCTTTTTACATCGCTCTAGGAGGATTTGAACTCCTGCCTTTTGACTGTTGGTCCAAAGCAGTTTCCAGCACATTTCCAAGACCAAATTACTAGTTATATCCTCAAAACACACCAACATGCTGAATTTACCCCCAAAGTGAATACCACTCAAAAGAGAACAGGACGCTGTGTGCCTTTACAAACTCAAAGAGTTTTGATGGCACATAATCAACACAATTGTGAAATGACAGATCCCCCTCACTTCTGAAACAGGATTCACAGCTTCCTGCCTGTTTGTTTTTTTATTTTTTCTACGTGGTCTCCTTAGAAATTACTAATGACAATTTTAAACTAATGAAATATGTACAACAGTTTCTGGAAATATTTCACTGACACAATAAAGCAGCTTTAAAAAAAAAGAAACACATCATAAGAATGAGAAGCACGTGCAACACAAGCAGTATCGAATGACCGCATACGTAAGATCAGTGTATCTATTAAATTTCGGCTGATAACTAGGGAGGAAATGAAAAGAAAGCGAATCTGCCTTGGGAGACCATCAGTAAAGTAAACCTCCGCTCCCTTGCCTTTCATCTGATCCAATCAATCACATCTGTAGGACGTGCCTATTCACACGTGTTAGGATTCACGCCACCCACCCCTGACATGGATGTTTCCCACCACTTTTCTGTGTCTTGATGCTATTGCTGCCCCTCTACCTGGCTGTCTGTCTGTCTGTCTGCCTGCCTCATCTCTTTCAAGCCCCACCTTCCCTACAGCCCTTGACTCAGAGCCCAGCATCTATGAGAAAGGCTCTGGAATGGAGCAAGCCCAGTTGTTTTGAAAGCAATGAAGGCTGAAAATGAGGCTCTGTCAGGACACAGAACAGATCTGGCCCAGCAAAATCTTCCTACGCCAAGAAAATGTGTCCCAGCAAATTTCTGCGACATTTAATAGGCGTATTTGTTAATTACATGAGAATCATTTGGGCTCATTTAGGTTTTCCATGTACCCATCAGGGCTAAACTAACAGCTGGACAAAAAGCAGGTCTCCTTTCCAACACAGATACAGCTGAAGAACAAACGCTTGAGAAAGAAGAGAAATGTCCTCTGAGAGCACAAAGAGAGAGAAAAGATTAAGCAACTTATTTTTAGATTCTAAGTACCTAGATACGAATGATAAGAAGAATGCTCAAAGAAAGAAAGACTCAATTGGACAGATATGACAGTCTTATTTGCAGTGTGTTATTTAAAGAATAACACTAAGTATCATTGTAACCTCATGATACCAAAATTGAAAATAACAGATGATAATGCACTTTAAAAAATATCTTCTTACGATCGTTGCTATTAATCACTCTTGGTCTAAATAGCCAGGATCTGTGGATGTGGAACCAGCAATTGTCTGAGATGCCTATTTATAATATTTGTGTATTTAAAGCCCTGTGATCTTTCCCACCCCCACCAAAACAAAAAAATTTTTTAGACAATGTCAAGGAGTTCACTGCAATGATAATAAGAAGCATAATTACTTGACTTTCATAGGTCAGTTTATTCATATTCCATTCTGACTATAAAAGCTAAGAAGTCTCACACATTTATAACTGGTGTGAAACTTACCAGGATTTAGGTTGTTTTTATCAATTTAAATTCTTTTTTTTTTTTTAACATTTATTTATTTTTGAGACAGAGAGAGACAGAGCATGAACAGGGGAGGGGCAGAGAGAGAGGGAGACACAGAATCCGAAACAAGCTCCAGGCTCTGAGCTGTCAGCACAGAGCCCGACACGGGGCTCGAACTCACGGACCATGAGATCATGACCTGAGCCGAAGTCGGACGCCCAACCGACCAAGCCACCCAGGCGCCCCTATCAATTTAAATTCTTATACACAATTTGGTTTTCCCTCAATACAGCTAACAAAATTTCTGAGGAAATCAATACGTTTCATTATCCCTGAAGACGAAAATCCATAGAGGGCAATTTCTAAAGGGTCACCAAAATTCCTGCAGTCATTCTGGTTGGTTCTGAAGCAGAAACACCAGTAAGACCACTGACATGAAAAGCAGATAGTCCAGGCTGGGGGACTGAGGGAGGAGGGGGGCTGGCAGGTTGAAACTATAGGTGCTGTGTGTGCCTTAAGCAGAATGCCAAGGGTAGAAAACGGTTTTGTCATCAGTAATGATGTAACTTATCTGAAGGCAGGACATCACATCTGTAAATCAGGTTCCTAAAACAGTGAAGATCCCTTGTAGGGGAAAGGACTCTGAATTGGTAACTATCTATTCATTTTCTTTATTTTTTAGAGGAGGGGAGGAGGAAGGGCAGAGACAGAGAGAGAAACACACACATAGAATCTGAAGCAGTCCCCAGGCTCCGAGCTGTCAGCACAGAGCCCGATGGGGGGCCTGAACTCATGAACCACAAGATCACGAACACCTGAGCTGAAGCCGGACGCTTAACTGAATGAACCACTCAGGCGCCCTACGAATTGGTTAACAATTTAGATATGAACACTGAATACATCTTGGGTTTTGTCTCAAGCATATCAGCTTACCCCCTCAGTTTTTGCTTGGCCACCAAGTGGCTTATGAGATGACACCAAATACAAGAAACTGTGTTGAGAGAGCATTAGGAAAAAGATACACTATAGTACTGTCCTAATTTTATAACATTTTCTTGGCATATGAAATACTGAAAGGCAATCTGCAAAGAGAAACATGTAATTTATGTATTCTCCACTCGTTCTCATAAGGATTTAGGGCAGAAAATATAAAATTCATTTTACAGGGAGTGCCCACTTGAACTCACTAAATACAGACAATGTAATCTATATTCAGAAAGACACATATTTTTATAAACACTTCTCTACGAAATCTCATATTGTTAAAAAGGTTCCAGTCAAAATATTAGATTTTAATCTACTTTTTGGCCCCTTACCCAAAACACAGTGGTACCTTTTCGAAAAGGCCAGGAAACACATAACAAGACCCTAAATGGAGAATTTCAGCACATGTTGCCCCATGTGTGGAGAACATAAGTGCCACACACTTCGCCAGCCTCATCCGGGGTCAGCCTCCCCAGCATCTTCTGGGATAATATCTTTATCGATTGGTCGGGCTCTTTGAAATGAACAGACTAACATCTGACAGGCTGAACCCTGGAGGGAAAACCTGCCATTCTCTCCCTGAGTCGATAAGTTTAAATAACTCTAAGCTAAAATGATCACAATCATCTGATGCAGACAGAAGCTTTGCTTTGGACTCACTGGAAAATACGTGCCAGCTGCCCTGGCCTGGCTCTGGTTTAAGGTCCATCATATACGCTGGGCTGCCACTTCTGCATTCGTTGGCTTTGCAGGGCTGTGAGAGGTTCCTGGGGGAGGGGCTGCAGCCTGGGGCCTCGCTGCAGTCCGTCACCTACCTGGCTTTACCCCTTCCGTCAGAGAGGCACAAAAGGGCACAGTTCCTGGGAAGTTGCACTGAGTGGACAAAAGATTACTTACAAAAAAAAAAAAAAGTAATGAGCAACCAACACTTTTTAAGCATCTCTGAGTAAGTTGCTATGCTAAGTGCTACACAGGAAGTGACTTCCTGGAGAAAAACTCAACTCCTAGTAGGGGAAGCAGGTGACCAGATATAAACTACATACAAGAAGATATTTCTTACGTCTGTGAATGTTTATAGAAGCTATCGATTTCCAGTGCGTCACTAGGTTTTTGTACCTGCGCCAGAACTCCTGTCTTCCCGGGAATTAGAGAGGTCGGTTTAAAATGAGAAGGGGTGGGGGCGCCTGGATGGCTCAGTCGGTTGGGCGGCCGACTTCAGCTCAGGTCTTGATCTCACTGTCCGTGAGTTCGAGCCCCGCGTCGGGCTCTGTGCTGACTGCGCAGAGCCTGGAGCCTGTTTCGGATTCTGTGTCTCCCTCTCTCTCTGACCCTCCCCAGTTCATGCTCTGTCTCTCTCTCTCTCAAAAATGAATAAACGTTAAAAAAAAAAAAAATTTTAAATGAGAAGGGGTGAAGACACTTTTTATTATCTTAGCAGTATCATAGTATCATTCCTCTTTCAAAGAAATCCCTATGCTAAGCTGTACACTTAAAAATGGTGAAGATGGTCAATTTTGTGATGTGTATTTTATCACAATTAAAAAGAGAGAGACAGATAGATGAGAGGTTCCTCTCCTCGGGGCTAACATCTCCTCAGGCTATTTTCTCACTTCCCAGTTCCCTCCATTCTTACTCATCATCCAAAGGGTAGCCAGGCAGAGCCTCTGAGTCTAAGCTTGGCTGGCCATGCTTTTGTTATTATTTGTTGTTGTCATTATGTATGTATGAAGGTAGGTAGGTAGGTGGGTAGGTAGGTAGGTATTAATTCCTAGCTTTATTGAGGGATGACTGACAAATAGAATTTGTATATATTTAGGTCATATAACGTGATTTGTAAAAGGTGTACAACACAGTGATTTAATAGATGCACGTATGCATTGTGAAACGATTACCACAATCAAGCTAATTTACATATCCATCACCTCACATAGTTCTAGCAAATTAAAATAAGCTTGTGCTCAGCAAAGGACGCCATCAACAAAATGAAAAGGCAAACTACGGAGTAGGAGAAAATACTTGCCAATCACCGGCCTGCTGAGAGGCTAATAACCAACATCTACAAGAGATTCATACAACTCAATAGCACACACATGCACAGACACACACACACATACACATACGCACATATGACTGAGAAACGGGCAAAGGATCTGAATAAATATTTTTCTTTTTTTTTTTTTTCTTTTTTTTAAAATTTTTTTATTTTTTAATATATGAAATTTACTGTCAAATTGGTTTCCATACAACACCCAGTGCTCATTGAATAAATATTTTTCTAAAGAAAATATATAAATGGTCAGTAGGCACATGAAAAGATATGTGACATCACCAATCATCAGGGAAGTGCAAATCAAAACCACCATGAAATATCACCTCAGAATGGTGATTTTTATTTATTTTTATTTTTAATAATATTTTTAGTTTTACTTAGAGAGAGAGCATGAGCAGGGGACGGGCAGAGACAGAGAGAGAGAAAGAGAGAGGGAGACAAAGAATCTGAAGCAGGCTCCAGGCTCTGAGCTCTCAGCACAGAGCCTGCCAGGGGGCTCAAACCCATGAATTGGGAGATCATGACCTGAACAGAAATCAGATACTTAACTGACTGAGCCACCCAGGGACCCCCAGAATGGCTACTTTTAAAAGAACAACAGATAGGTACTGGTGAGGGTCTAGAGAAAAGGAACCATCATGCACTGTTGGTGGGAGTATTGTTTTGTTTTGTTTTATTTTATTTTAGAGAGAGACAGAGAGCAAGCGGGGGAGGGGTACAGAAAGAGGGAGAGACAGAGAATCTCAAGTAGGCTCCATGCTGTGAACGCAGAGCCTGATGTGGGGCTCGATCCTAGGAACCTTGAGTTCAGGACTCCAACAGAAAACAAGAGCTGGATGCTTAACCAACCGAGCCACCCAGGTGCCCCTAGTGGGAGTTTAAACTGGTGCAACCACTACAGAAAACAGTATGAAGTTTCCTTGAAAAATTAAAAATAGAACCACCATAGTTATTTGTGTTAAGTAAAAGCTGTTTCTCAACTAGTATATGCAAAGTATATGTATATGTATATGCAAAGTATAAGTTTCCTTCAGAGCATGTATCCCCAAAAGTGTGTATGTAACAGGGATCTCACTGTTGTAGCTTCTCTGTTCTTCTGCTCTCCTAGAAAAATCTGGAAGCTCATTTTGTTAGCTGACTAGCGAGCTAATGGTAGAATCCATTCGTCCTGACCTTCTAGCCACTGTGTCCCTTACAGAATCTAAGTAAGACCTTCCTGACATCTTAGGAGTGAGGCGAGGGGTTATTTTCTTCCTTGATTTTCTGTGTGATGCTCAGGGACTATAAAACCTAAAGCCTGACAGTAGGCCTTTTGTTAATGTAGACTTGGGAGTAAGCTAACACTTGCTTTCATATTGTGACCCTTTCCCAGGAAAGTGCAGGCAAAACATGTTGGCCCAACTTTTGGCTTTCTGTTGATAATTTAATAATAATAATAAAGCTTTATTTGCAGAGTGCTTATTTCCAAGCTGTTTCATATGTTTTACGATGGACATCTGGATTATAGTAACTTGTGCTTCCACTTGCTCTGAATATATTTCAATCAGGTGGTGGGGGCAACTTGAGAAAATGGCAACTCGGAAACCCAGAAAACACACAGGGTGGACCTCTGGCAGCTCTGTCCCAACCATTTCTCTCCCAGGATGACACTGGCTATGGGTGCTGACCGCACTGGGACCTCCTCTCAATGTATCCATTTATCATGACTCTTGGAAAATGACCCTAAGTGTATAAGCACCTGAATGGTCTGAATATTTGTACCACCTCAAAATTTGTATGATGAAATCCTAAGCCGTGAGGTGATGACACTGGGAGGTGGAGACTTTAGGGGTGATTAGGTCATGAGTGTAGAACTCTCATTATTAGGATTAGTGCCCTTACCAAAAAAAAGATCCCAGAGAGCTCCCTTCTGATGCGTGAGGTTACAGTAAGAAAATGGCTGCTGAGGAGGAAGCAGGCCCTCACTAGACACATACTTATTAGACCTTGGACTTCTCAGCTTTCAGAACTGTCCAGAAATAAATGTTGTTTAGAAGTCACCCAGTGTATGGTATTTGGTTATAACAGCCTGAACGGACTGAGCAGCTTTTTTTTCCCCCTAAATGTCTGATTTCTCTAACACAAAAAGAGAACACTAATAGGTTAGGTCCACCAAATTAAGACTTTTTTTTTTTTTAATATTAATGAGGACAAGGAAGCTTGTCTTTATTTATATGTTTCTTGGTACTTGCTCTACAGATTCAAAATTTTAATGCACTACTAAAATAGGAGCTTTATGAGGCAGGGACTTGGCATAGTTCCCTGTTGATTCTGCAGCCTTGATCAGTCAGGAAATACCTGTTGCTGACTGACTGAATGGTAGGACTTCCAAGTTGAAAGCTGAGTAATCTGAGTACCCTTCCTTCCCAAGATCTTTTGGGCCACAGAAGTGAGTAATCTGAGTACCCTTCCTTCCCAAGATCTTTTGGGCCACAGAAGTGAGGTACTCTCTGAGCACTGTGGACCAGGTCTCCCACCAGAGGGAGCAGGGAGGTGCCATGGTGCAGAAGCCATCTGGTGGGAGACCATGGAGGCACCTAAAGAGGACAATGAGGAAGTCCCCAAGCACAGCAAGAAGGAATTTAAATCCAAGCCAAAGTGAAGAAGAATAAATCTTGGGGTCTGTGTACAGAAATGCAACGACTAGATAAAGCCCAGACAGCCCTTCCTTTTCCTGCTGCTTCACTGTCTGGGGCTTGCTGGTGAGGGAGGCCTCCTCTGCTCTAGCACCTATGTCTTCTACAGCTGCCTGTGTCCCGGTTACGAATGTGGAGCAGGCTTTGGCCCGATGCACCTCATCCTAAAAGCAGAAAAGAGCATGACCACAGCCAAACCGCACTGCAATTCCACCAACTGCAAAGCTCTGAAACTGTTCTATTTGTGGCTCTGACTCTGGGGAAAAGAGCAGTTATATGGCTTGTTGTTGGCCCGGCACACACTGGCTATGATGACTTCATTCCCAACTCTGGGCTGTGATTCGACCTATGAACCAATAATTCTCTGCAAAACCGCCTTTGAATCACATAAACAGCAACAGAAGTTTAATATTCAAGGTCTCCTCTCTCTTCTCCAGACACACTGAAACCTAGAAAGGGCAACAATTTGAAGCACTGGACATCAAAATGCACATCTGAGTTAAAAGCAGACCGCTAGCCCTATCTAAACCCTGCAGCACAGAAGAGAAGGTGACGTGTTAGGGAATTCAAAAGGACCGACATGGGTGACCAATTTAGCTCATGGATCACTGTCCATATTTCTCAGAGACCGTAAGGTCGCCTTCTGAGCCCTCTAACATATGAAAGGAAGGCCAAGCCAAGAGGGGATCTAAGTCCCATTGCGATTTCAAGACAAGAAAAAGACTCCCATCCAACTAAAGCAGTGAGACTTTGTTTCAATTAGTTAATGAAGCTTTGGAGAGTAAACTATTCTTCCATGGCTGCTGAAACAACCACCACAAAAGACACTCTCCACCTCCTGAGTGGTTCTGCCCTATCAAGCCCTAGGCGGAAGCCGCCAGGCCACACATACCCAGGGCAGGATGTTCCTGGGTGCCTTGCTGATGGAAAGTCCCTGCTGTATAATCATAACACAGGACATTCTGGAGAGGGATCGTGATACTGTTTTAGGTTTCTTAAAGGAAAACATATAAAAAGCTTATAGAAAATTATATATAATTCAAGAGAGAAACAAGTCAACAATTTCAAATGAACAATGACAAGTTTCTACAGGGCAAGATACTAGTATATTTCCTGAACTACCCAGTCCTTATCAAGTGGTCAACAGGGCATTTACTGATTATCTACATTTTTTTTCAAAAAAATCTATGGGCTCGGGATGCCTGGGTGGCTCAGTTAGTTAAGCATCCAACTTCAGCTCAGGTCTTGATCTCTCAGTCTGTGGGTTTGAGCCCCACGTCAGGCTCTGTGCTGACAGCTCAGAGCCTGGAGCCTGCTTCGGATTCTCTGTCTCCCTGTCTCTTGGCCCCTCGTCTGTCTCTCTCTCTCTTTCTGTCAAAATAAACAAACATTAAAAAAAATTTTTTTTTAATCTATGGGCTTATCTAAAAAGAAACCAGAAGCCCAGACATCTTCCACAAAGCTCTCCTGAATCAGAGGATGGCAATTTTAGATACGGAAGGATTGCAAACAGCTAATCAAACCCTTTCAAAGTCTAAAATGCCTTCCAAAAGTCAGGGGATCCTGCATATAGAGAAAGTGGCTTCTGTTCTAATTCTACGTCTCTAAGCAGAAAGGCTTTCCTGAAACTAACATGTATTTTAAAACCTCCACCACAAGGGAGGGGAAGAGGAGAGAGTATGCTAACTTTTAGGGGAAACCAAGAAAGCTGGCCACAGCCAGCACGACCCATGAAGCAGCTCCCACAATGTCTGTGGAGAGATCTTTCTCTACATAATGGTAAATAATGAGTCTTGTCAGATTTTTCTTATTTTTCATTATAAGAAACGTTAAGTGTCACAATACTTCAAGCGCGCTGTGTGAATGGAAAACAGGATGGTGCAGTGACTTCACGCCAATGGTAAATCAAGTGTTCTGTCTGGCAGCAAAAGTGTCATTAGCCTGCGAAGTGATCTAGCTGATGTCATTTTTGAAACAGAAGTAATAGGTCTATTTGAATTTATGAGGAAAACAATCGATTTTATTTTCAGCCATTTACTTTTAGAGGTCAGAAGGAAAATATTTATTGTGCCTTTTAAAAGAAATAGCATTCATTATACTCCCAAAAAAGTAAGTTCCACAAAGAGTGAATATTTCCACTGGCAAAACATGGAAAGCGGAATTTCATTCTTTAAAAGTTGGGTTATGAAAGACGAACATCAGCCCCAAATGGAGCATTAAAGTAAAAATAGCTTATCATTTCTGCTCACTCACACAGGTTGGTGCTGTCTTGGCTGTACCTCCAAGGTTAAGAAAAATGTGCTGAAAAGTAGAGTCTTCAACAACCTAATAAGTAGCAGCCTAACTACAGACAGAATGTCCCCAAAGAGGTTATCTATGCAATTTACCTGTCTTGCTACTTTTCAGTCAAATCAATTGTGTTCAGGAAAAAAGAGTATATTTTTTCCATAGTAAACATTAACAGTAAAGTGTAGAAACGGGACCTGCTATAAGGAAATTTGGAAGAAAACCAATTTAAATAATCAAAGGTTTTTTTTTTCAAATAATCATGCTCATTTTAATAAGTTAGTACTGATTATAAAGGATGCTTTTGATGTGCTTTTGAAAAATACGTTCTAAGACATGTAGAGTATAATGTTTTAAAAACATACTTTTATAATGAGGATGCATGGAAATGAGTGCAAGATTACATACAAGGTGTTAGTACTGGCTTGAATGTTCAGTCATGTTTACTAAGGAAAAATTGACATACAGTGAAATTCACTATTTTTGTATTTAGTTCTATGAGTTCTGACAAAGGCAAAAAATCATATAACCATCATCCCAATCAGGATATACAATATTACCATCTTTATGAAGGAGGACACTTGTTATGATGAGCACTGGGCATTGTAGGTAAGGTGATAGATCACTGAATTCTTCTGAAATCAGTAGTGCACTATGTGTTAACCAACTAGAATTTAGATAAAAATTTGAAAAGAGGAAAAAAAAGAAAGAACATTTGCATCTTTCCAGAAAGTTCTTGCATGTCTTTCTGTAGTCCATTCCTCTCCCATCCCAGCCCTGGTCATCAATAATCTGCTTTCTTTCCCTTATCACAATGCTTATTCTAGAACATCATACAAATGGAATCCTATAGTACATAGTCTTTTGAATCGTGTTGGGTTTTTTTTTCCCTAGAATATGAGATTACAGGTGATGATTTATTTTTGTTCTTTTGCTTTTCTTGATCTTCTAATTTTTCATTAAAAGCAGTTATTTTTCTAGTTTATAAAAATGAAAATTAAAGGCAATAAAATGTGATAGGCTTTATGGTAAGTAGATAAAGCCATGGGGGCACATGTGAGGACAAATGTGGCAGATGATGTCAAAACTGTGGAATCCCTTCACCTTCAGAAAGTTAACTTTGAGAGGCAACAGAGAACCAGCCAGCGCATGGCAAAAATCCTACCTACTAGTTGTGTGACTTTGGGCAGGTTACTTATCACTTTTAGCTTCAGTGTCCTCCCTTTTAAAGAAGGGATTCAAACAGTGCCTCCCTCATGAAGGTGTTAGAAAGACTCTAGGAGACTGTGCATGTAGGCCACCGGTACTTGGTAACCTTTAGTACTAAAATTGCATTTATGATTTTTTTTCTTTGTTTCTTCTTTTTTTAAGTTTGTTTGGGAGAGACAGAGACAGTGTGAACGGGGAAGCGGCGAAGAGACAGAGGGAGAGAATCCCAACCAGGCTCTGTGCTGCCAGCACAGAGTCCGACATGGGGCTCAAACTCACTAACCTGTGAGATCATGACCTGAGCCGAAACCAGGAGTTGGACGCTTAACCAAGTGAGCCACCCAGGCAACCTCATTTATGATTTATTTGGCTATTTTTATCACTATTACTACCATTATAGAGACTTTGGGAATGTTCCACTATGAAAGGACATTCTACGCCCAGGAGAAGAGCCACAGGATACAGAATGACAAGGAGGGGCAGGAGGAAGAGGGGCGAGGTCACAGGTTCAACATTTTAAATCTTGAAATCAAATTCTAGACATTTCACTTCAGAAAATTTAAAACTTCTGATTTTTCTATACAAAGCTATTCTCATTTTATTATGACATCTGAATGAATTCATATACCTGTGATCTTCTATTCTTGAAATTTTACAAGTGAAGTCTCATTATTCAAGGTGCCTTGGAAAATATAATATATTCATAGTGAAGACCAGCCACCCTTAGAACTTTAATCCATATTTCCTTACTATGTAGGCCCCAGGGATACTTCGGTGAACACATACACTGTATTTGTCTGATTCTCCTTCTATCCCATAGGAATAGCCCAAACTCTCTGGGCCTCCTCCATCCCCTGCAGGACATCAACTTTGGGGAGATAAACGTGACTAATAAAGTTGGTCTCAACAGGAACATGACATCTCCTATCAGTGCACAATGAGACCAAGCAATTGTATACTTCAGTTCTGTAAGGTTTTTGGTTGTCAGAAGCTCTGGGGTGAGAATGAGTTCATCAAAAACAAGTATGATCCACCTTTAACTTCCCAAGACTGTAACGCATGCCAGGAAGTGAGTAAGTCTGTCTCTATTGGGAAGCTCCCAAATGTTTTGATTGAAATAGAACATCTCATTTAATTCTGATCCTTGGGATGAATTCCTAATTCATGAACTGATCCAAGCTTTTCATAATAGATGGCAATTGAATTAAAAACATGTCTGCTGTCTCTAGCCAAATGTACACATATATTAAAAGCAGAACTATTGGCTTCAAACATTTTGGCCAAAAAGCAATTATAATTGCATTACAGCTAAATTCATAGACATCCGTTCCTCTGTGTATGTCTATATGTATGCATGTATGTGTGTGTCCATATGTAAGATGTTCATGGAACATGCATTATGGAAAAATCTCACAGGACAAGGAATGACCTTCCAAGCTCCAGGCCCATGCTATCAGATGCCTGTTTGAGATGGTTCTTTTGACTAGGAAACTTACCATCCCCACATCCTACCTGTCACTCGAGACACAGCTCAAGTGTCACTTCTCCATCAAGCCCTTCCCAGTTTCCCTACACCAGAAACAATAACTGTCTCCTTTCGACTTTGGATTCGTTATTTATATACGTATCTTCTTGCCACAACAAAACAAGAGGCTCCTTGAGCACAGAGCTCATGGATAATTTGTACTCTCCCCTTCCCACTGGTGCCTAGCATAGCACTTTATACAAAAATAAACGAATAAATGAATAAATGATATTTTATTCCATTTTGACACAATAATCAATGTTTGCTCTCAAAAGTAGTAACAGCTGAACAGTCCAGAAAATATGACTTGTGAATATGGCTTTTGGTAATACTATACTTTCTATTCCCGACAATTCCTGGCTCCTCTTGAAACCTCGTTAATATTTCAGCAGACACATCAGATAGTCCATCCATGGATCTCGGGGCCCAGCCAGTAACACAAAAATAATATGAGTGTCAAGGGTTTAGGAAGAAACTTTTTTGGAGGGCAACAGAGTACTTAGATTGGGATTTATGTGGACATTAAGAAATGATCTGTCTTGGGGCGCCTGGGTGGCTCAGTAGGTTGAGCATCTGACTTTGACTCAGGTCATGAACTCGCGGTCTGTGAGTTTGAGCCCCGTGTCGGGCTCTGCGCTGACAGCTCAGAGCCTGGAGCCTGCTTCGGATTCTGTGTCTCCCTCTCTCTCTGCCCCTTCTCCACTCATGCTCGCATGTGCTCTCTCTCTCTCTGTGATAAATAAACATTAAAAATTTTTTTTAAAAAACAAATGATCTGTCTTCCATATGCATTTAGGTTATCAAAGAAATTTTCATCCAGATACCTATAAACTAATCACAGGTAGCTTCTATGCTTTAATCAATTAAATGACCTGCATGAAAGATGAGCTGAGAAAAAGAGAGAAGGCATGTCTACCCTCTTACCAAATCACATAGGATGCTGGAGGGATAACTTCCTCCCCAAAATCTGATAAAACAATTACCCAGAAAGTCAGAGAGCTTGGAACAATATTTATCCCAATGTGGCATCTATCTATTCTTTTTCAAAGTGTCAAAAATTTTTAAGTGAGGGGAATAAGTGTATGGCATCTTTCATCACCCTGCTCAGAGACAAGTAACATTCACTGACCACCTG
Source organism: Panthera pardus (assembly GCF_024362965.1). Lineage (NCBI taxonomy): Eukaryota > Metazoa > Chordata > Mammalia > Carnivora > Felidae > Panthera > Panthera pardus. Next base: position 103,975,357 of record NW_026526677.1, read on the forward strand.
ATGCATGGTTTTGCCTGCCCAGTCCTCACTACTAGGAAAACTCCCATTCAGTCCATTTTACAGGTGACAATATTGAGGCTTATGTTATTAAAAATTACGTATACACGGGGCGCCTGGGGAGCTCAGTCGGTTAAGCGTCCAACTTTGGCTCAGGTCATGATCTCACTTGTTTGTGAGTCTGAGCCCCACGTCGGACTCCGTGCTGATGCCTCGGAGCCTGGAGCCTGCTTTGGATTCTGTGTCTCCCTCTCTCTCTGTTGCTCCCCTGCTTGCGCTCTGTCTCCCTCTCTTTCAAAAAAACATAAAGATTAAAAAAATTATGCATACAGTAGAGTCCACAGAGCACAAAACATTCAAATCAGAGCTCACTTCCCATTAGGTTAATCTTTACAGTCTGATATTAAAATCTGGAGACTTACAGACCACATTGGTCAATTCATTTTCAGTTGACTCAGATGAACACAACCTGTCTTCTAACCGCTAAAGAGTCTGGGGGAGCTTATCTCCAAAGGATCCTAGAATTTCCAGAAAATTGTGAATTTCACTAGGAGTTAATGGTCTCTGAGCAAAGGACAACAAAGGTTTAAGAGTACAAAAATTGCGGGCGCCTGGATGGCTCAGTCGGTTAAGCGTCTGACTTTGGCTCAGGTGATGATCTCACGGTTTGTGAGTTTGAGCCCCGCAGAGCGATCTGTGCTGACAGTTCAGAGCCTGGAGCCTGCTTCAGATTCTGTCTCCCTCTCTCTCTGCCCCTCCCCCACATGCTCCTGCGCTCTCTTTCTCTCAAAAAATGAATAAACATTGGAAAAAAAAAAAAAAGAACACAAAATTCCAGCTCATTTGTAGACTCCTACTGGGTTATGTTCCCAGGACTGCCCCATAGGCCTCCACTCCCTGGCATCCTAGACATATGCCATGTGAACATAACAGGTACAACAGCTCTAGGAGTGTTCTTTTCTTTCTCAAAGTTAAGCCTCAAAAACATTTATCGAGTGCTTATCAAAGATGTTGGAGCTTTGCATATTTTATTCCAGTTAATTCTCACCACCTGATTAAATTAGTATTTTAAACCCCTTGAGGACCCTCAATGTCCTACAGAGAGGTGAAGTTGCTGGGCTATGAGCACACAGCTCTTGAGAGGTGGGCCGGAAAGGGAACTCAGATATTTCTAACTTTAAAGTATACCATGGAAACCACATTCCCCGCCACTCCCAAGGATTTCTGCCTTCCACACGTCGGAGCTCAAAACCTCACACCCGTCCAGTTGCTTTTCAGAAATCAATCGTTTTTGTAACGTTCATCTTCATCATCAAATAATTCACCAAACGGAACTGAAAGCTGTGAATACTTTAAAAAATCACTGAGTGAGACAGACAGAATTCTGGATCCAACACAGTTACTTAGAGAAGGGGGGGGGAAACCACAAGTGACTGTTGCCTGGGCATCCTAGTCCACACCACACGACTGCCTCTGCTCTGACTCCCATTTTTACATTTTTCTCGAGACTGTTTTAGGAACAGATGGGCTAGTGACTGGAGTATTATCAGCTCCAATCTATGCAGCTGGAGCATCCCAGAATTGCAGAAATAGCAACCTTCTGAATAATTTTTCCTGCCACAAACAAGTGCTGTGTCTGCTATAATAATCCCCTTAGTGGGCCTGGGGGGCCTTCTTCCCAGCCCAGAGCCATGGTTCAGTTTATTTTAAACCACAATGGCCTTTGGCATGTCAGCTAGGAGATACTTCAAACATGTGGACCACCTGATCTTTGTTTTGTCTTCTGTAAGGCAGATATACCAGATAATAAAATTTGGGTTCAAGGGTATTTTATCTTCAGCTGTCATAAAAAAAAAAAAAAAAAAAAAAGAAAAAGAAAGCCAAGATTGGAGGCAACTTAACTGTTTTGTTTTATTTTCCTCTTACTCATCTAGTCCAGAAGCCTTCCTGTGCAGGGTACCATATTGAAACTGCCCAAATTAGGACCCCAATACTTACACTCCCAAGAGGCCAAATCTGTACAAACCATAAACCTTATTGACCACATTTTGACCATGGATGCATATGCACTCAGAAGCCTTCAGTTAGAGGTTTTTTATGAGGTGAAAATCTACACCTCTGACTCAGTATTTTCTTTTTAGATTTGAGGGATTTTCAACCACAAACTATGCATCTGAATGAATGGGACCTGATACTATTTACAAATAATGGAAATCAATATAGAATCACAAACTTGATTAGTCATCCATGGGACAAGATTTGGTTTCTCAGGTAATCGTTCTCCCCCAGTGGCAAAGACAGTGCAAATTGGTCAAATACATACATTAATACATAACTATTACAACTATTAGATGCTTATTAAACTTATACAAACTATAGGACTCTGAAGAATCTCATTAGTTTTCCATGATGACAAAACTACAAAAACACATCATTTCTCTATTTTTGAGTGATTGTTTTTATAGCAGTTTCACTGAGATATAATCACATACGAAATAAGTCAGCCTTTTAAAGTGTAGTGGTTTTCTCAGTATGTTTCTAGAATTGTGCGGCTATCACCACTATCTAATTTAAAAATTTTTTAAATGTTTATTTATTTTTGAGAGAGACAGAGAGGTACACAATGTGAGCAAGGAAGGGGCAGAGCCAGAGAAGACACAGAATCCGAAGCAGGCTCTAGGCTCTGAGCTGACAGCACAGAACCTGACGTGGGGCTCAAACTCACAAACTGCGAGATCATGACTTGAGCCAAAGTTGAACAGTTAACCGACTAAGCCACCCAGGTGTCCCTCCACTAATTTTAGAACATTTTCATCATCCCCAAATGTACCCATCATCAGTCATTCCCCCTTCTGTCTCCCTAGCCCCTACAGTCACTAATCGACTTCCTGCCTGTATGGATTTGCCTACTCTGGGCATTTCATACAAATGGAATCATAGGACATGTGGTCTTTTGTGTTTGGCTTTTAGGACTACACATCATGTTTTCAAGGTTTACCAAGCTGTAGCACATAGGAGTACTTTATTCTTTCTAATAGCCAAATAATATTTCACTATATGAATGGACAACTTTTTATTCATCCATTAATAAGGTGGTGGGTATTTGGCCTGTTTCTACTCTGGCTATTGTGAGGAATGCTGCTCTGAATATTATTACCATGGATATATGTCAAGCATCTCATTTTTAATGAAAACCACCATCTTTGGCAAAGAAAGAAGTATAAGTCATTTTATGCCAATGAATGGAAAGGTTTTCATGGGAAGAAGTGGGAGAGAACAGGGTAAGTCAGAGCAATCTGAGGAAGCCCCATGTGGTAATGCACTGTGAGGCCCATCCCCATGGGTCCTGTCCTGGGTCTCCTGGACTTCCCCAACATGCTACTGAGATCATGGCCCTCCAGCCTCAAATGCACTTAGCTGAGGGTGACAGTGTTGGCCCACCCCACCCACGACCTCCAAATCCATCATCATTTCCCAGATTGGGAAACGGAGAGAAAGGTCTGAGCCACACCCTGACGGCATTCCTCTACCACAGATGCTGAACGGGGCGGCAGTGACCTAAAAAGGTTTTCTCACTAATGACCAAAGAGGTCAATGGGCGAATCATATTTTTATTAACAGTTCCCTTCTGTTGTGATACACTGTCTCATCCAAATGAAAGGAGCTCATTCGAATAGACAGGTAAATTAATAAAAGGATAATTTAACCTGTTTTGTGAACATATTCCCACACAGTTCAAATCTCCTTTGTTTCTATGTTGATTACGTATCAAAGGCATTTTCCCAGTGTCTGAGGTACTAACCAAAGAGTGTGTACATTAACTTCTTCACCCTGAAGTAAAATAATATTACAGGACTCAAGTGCCTAAGACTCAATTTATTCCACAACCAGAGGTTCAAAGGATCAGTAATTACGAAGCTATGTAGGACAAGGAAATTTTTTGCATCCTCCAAATTATCAGGGGTAGTTTGCTAACTAGCGCCTGTGGACAATGAGCGATGACCCCCAATTCAGCTTTGTTCTCATTAGAAAGGACTTCAACCAAGCTGAAAGGCAGCCGAAACTCAATAATACCTCAGTCAGCTCCTGTTGTCTTTTCACAATTGGATCTGCATTTTTTTAAAAGGAATAAAACCAAAAAATCACAAATAGACCAGTCTCAAATGCAGTATAGTCATTCACAGGGTGGTCCTTTCCCTCAACAAAATTATAGCATCTGAATTTCTCGTAAAAAAAAAAAAAAAAAAAAAGCCACAGAAGCAGCAACAAATTCTATGTGCCTAAACTACCAAGCCTAAATTTTAATGAGGCAGTATAAGTCACTGTTGCTGTTCTCCCCACTCCTACAAACAAAAGAGGTTCACCCACCCCTCTTCCCATCCACCACAAGAAACAAAACAAAACAAAAACCTAGTGGGGCCTTTACACAGTCACAGTACCTGAAAGATACTGGAGGCAGCAACTGGGGTTTGCATTTAGAAAGCTGAAAAGAAAAGAGATTTGAAGGGGAAATGGACACACACAGGATAAAAGAAGGGTCCAACCCAAAGGTTAGCAAACTATGGTTCCCTGGCCAAATCTTGCTCACTGCCTCTTTTGGGAAGGCCTCTGAGCTACAGATAAATTATATTATTGTAAAAAGTATGTTTGAATTATTGAAATAAAGTAAAAAAATAGAATAGTATTTTATACATACGAAAATTAAATAATAAAAACTTAGTTTCAGTGTCCATAAATAGTTTTATTGGAACATATCCTGCTCATTCATTTTGTGTAAGGTTATTTTCGGGCCACAACTGCTGAGTTGAGTAGCCATGGCAGAGACTAGATGGCCTACAAAGGCCATAACAAATTATCATCAAGCTCTTTATAGAAAAAATTTGCAGACTCTGTGCGTAACTTAGCCAAAGGGTACATTTCATCCCAAATCTCTAAAACAGATCTCAAGAAACAAAACAGGTTCTAAACCACCCATTGTCACCGGATGGGGAGCGGAGCCGTATATTTGTAGAGGGAGGCAGCTTAGATGGGATTCTTGCTCCAAAGAAGCAAAGAAAATGATCAGACACACCAACTTTACTGGGTTGAGAGTTTGTGCCGACCAACAACTTGTCTCTTTTTATAAATTTGTTTCAAGGAACACAGCTTATCAGTGAACACGAGAACACATTAGCTGCCCACAAATTAGCATCCAGTACAATTATCTACAAAAGGGACAAGGAATCCATTTACATTTCAAATCTTCTTCACTCCATTTAGCCTGAAACTTTTTTCAAGTAACGAACAGTCAGGAACACTAGATAACTACTTCTTATCAATGTGGACGCCATTTTAATCCACCCTTAATAATGCTGCCGTTGTGTGAAGGTGGAGGAGTGAAGCAACTAGGGAAACAGAATAACTAATGAATAGAAATTGGAAGCCTTGCAAGCTCACTGACAATAGCCAGTGTTGTGATGTCAAAGTTTCATTAATTGGATGTGTTAATGAGCCACTCCCTCTGTGCTCCGGTTCCCTTAACTCTGTCCTATGCTTATCAACGAACGCAGGGCTCTGTGTCTTTGGCCTAGTTCAAAAATAACACGCAGAAACATGTCTGGGACCAAATTCCATAATGTGAACACCACCACCCTTCATGTTGTGTCTAATAATCAAGCAGATATGTTTCTGTCCTCGTGTGGGAATAAAGAAATAGCCAAAAGGCAAGATTCTAAATGCTTTCAAGTCCTGGAATGGGAATTCAAAGATTTTTAATGGTTGATCTGGTCTTCAAGATTTTGCTCCAAAAATCTCAGCTGGACTCGTCACCATCCCCCCATGAAACTGCTGATGTGTGTGGTGTTCTTTCGCGGCTCGTTTACGTGCAAGAGTAGCACGGCGGCCTAATTTTTAATCAAAATTTGTTCACGTTGAAACTCTTCGGTTCTTTTAAACATTTTTTAGTCATTCAAAGTAAATAAGTAAATAGCAAGTTGCAGTGTGGCACAGATGGCTGTGAAATCTACGGGAAGCCCAGATGGTGTATCAACAGGCCCACGAGCCAGTCACCCCATTTGTGGCTTCCAATCTGATAGTGGCTGGGATTAATATCACCTCCACAGGCTCCATGCCAGCTGAGGGGCACACAAGACTGGTGTCTGAGCCAGAAAAGATCTGACTGAAGACATCCACGTCTTACCTCACTTGTCTGCAGCAAATCTCAAGTTTCATAGGCACTGAAATGGCCCACCCTCCTTCGTAGCTACTATAGGTCAACCATGCTTCTAACACCACATGCAAGCTTGTGTGTGGGAACATGTGGGCCCAGGCGGTCCTCCCGTGGATTATAACCCCCACCTTTTATTTAAGACAATCCCTATCACATTCATAATGTATGTTTCAGACAAAAAATCCTCTTAAAAAATTAAATACAGAGGGAATAATATTCCCTAAGGAACATTCCCTAAGTCCCTAAGGACCTTTTACACATGAGTAAAAAATTGCCATTATTGTTCCTGACATTATACAAGAGTAGACTTTATTACAGTCTTCTGAACAAATACCGAGTTTGCAGAATTAGGAAATAGCATTTCCCTTCATTTTTATCAGGTGAAAATCTATACTTTGGGGAAAATAAAAACAAACATACCAGTGTTCTTAATCAATTTGTGGAAACGACTAACACAACACCATGTAAATAGCCTAATGTGTGCAAACAAAAGAGAAATGCTCAGTGTTTGAAAATCAGCTTCTTTGTGTTATAAAATAATACAAATTATTTAGGAGGCCTATGCTGGGAAACAGCAAATCCAAATTTATGAAGTTATATAACCCCTGGGCCTCAGTTTCCCAACAAGGAAAATGATGTCCAAGAGTAGATTATGGTAACTAAATGAGTGAATACACTAAAGCGCCTGGCACATGTAAGCACTTGAAGGTGTTAACTATTATTACTTAATTACTGAAATTATTTCTCAATAATTTCTGAAACACATTTTCTTCCAGAGAATCTTATTATTTTTTTGATACACAGGAGATAAAATAAGTGGCCATTCAATGAGCATAATAAATGCAGGCAAAAAAAAAAAATGGGGAAATTCAATAATCAGAAAGAAAGTGGGGAGGAAACAGGAGAAAGTGTAACACTAGGATTTATAATTAAGGGGCCATACACCATGCCACCAGAATTTAGTACAGTTCATAGAGAAGCAAAGTTAAATATGGAAATAAGTTGAATATGAAAGTAACCAAGGAAAATAACGATGCCGTTAAAAACAAGGTCACACCTTTAGTGGTGCTAACAGCCAACGTGGGAATTCGAGCCATTATGGAAGAATCTGCAGGCTCTTTCATATTTCATTTTAAAGCTTTTAATAATTATTCAAACTTTGTGGCACTGCCACGCAGTGGAGACCAGAGGAACTCTGGGAGGGTCACCGAGGGATACCCTAGAAGTAGGTAAGTGCATCAAGGCAGAGCGACAGCAATTATATTAAGCCATTTCCAGGTCAAAGGCAAACCTGGTAAATCTTTCCTTAAATCTCCCAAGACAGTGTAGGTTCACTCCTCCAGGTACAAATAAACTGGATCCTACTAATTTGAATACAATCATGTTCCTTCTTAGGACAAAGGGAGCAAGACCCAAAAAGAGTAAATGATCTCTTTCAACCTGGAAGCAGTGTCAAAGACCAGGATGGGTCAACCAGGAACATTCTAGGAAAGCTGGATTGTGGTTGCCATGGCAACCCTCCAGGATGAGTCTAGAGATTGAAATGTTAGGAGAGGCATTGCTAGGTGGATTCCACCAGGCACAATGGGTGAAATTTAGACTGGCAGGCTCTGATGAGAAGGTGGGATTCTTTCATGGACAGGACTTCAAATAGCTTGTCTGTTCTGTAAAAATTAAAATCACTTCAAGCAAGCATCCTGTAACCACTCATCAACTAGTGCTGTCACTCTCTGCTGATGTGGGTTTGGTGGCCATTTGCTTCTTCCGTTGCTCATCTTTTTCAACTCCTTTTGTCCTTCCTGGTTTGTTTGTTTGCTCTTTCACATTGCTGTTAGTCAGTTGACGAAGTTATTTTAAACAGAATTAATGTATTCTAGCCACTGGTCCAGGAAAGCATATGGTGAATGCGACGGGACAATAGTTATCTGCAACCATGCAATGGACTCAAGATACACCGATCAGATGGGGGTGCCCCACTCACTTCGCAGCAGATGATGAATTTATCACTTTACTCAACACCTTCCCATCTTCAGGATGCTCTCTCATACTCTCCTCCAGATTTCTTCAAGGCCTTCTTTATCCCCTCTTGATGCACAGTCCATGAGGCAGCATAATATCACAGTCAAGATCATGGACTCCAAAACGAAGCTACTCAGGTTTGCCTCTAAGCTTCACTAAGTTAGAGTGATTTGGGGAAAATTAATGTCTCTGGGCTTTGGGTTTCTTCTCTGCAAAATGGAAGGGAAATAATAGTGCCTACCTTCTAAAGTTGTTTTGGGGATTGAATGAGTTTGTGTCCATAATGGGTTTGCAAGTATTCCTCACAGCCATTCATCACTGCCGGGGGATATGTCAGGGAAGGGGTGCAACTTCTATAATGGTGCTTCTAAGCAATGGTACTGATAAGTGGTTTTAATGATCTCCATACCTGAGGACTGTTCAATCTTTATCTCCTATGTTGTCATTCTCTCACGCTCTTGATTCCCAGGCCCAACTGCTTGCCCAACCTACATTCTCGAAATTCTCATGAGCTCTTTGAACGCAACCAACTAACTCAGATGGGAACCCATTATGTTGCCTCTCATGTCAGCCCCTTTGTTCTCCTCTAGTTGTTCAAATGGCTGTCATTACTCTGGTTGGTCTCAGATCCAAAGTCACCTCCTCAAGAAGGGCTTACCTGAGCACCCCATGTATAAGGGTCTTTCTCAACCCTTCCAACTGTTCCTTATCTCAGTATCCTGTTGTAGTTTATTCACAGCCCTGACCACTGTATCTGAGATCTTTCTCATTTGTTTGTTTACTTATTGATGCGCATGCCCTCCACTGCAATAAAGCCCGATGAGACCGGCATCTTGTACTGCTCACTGCTGCATCCCTGGAAGCTAGAACAATAGCTTGCACTTAGTACATGCCCAGTGTTTACTAAATGGAATTTGTTGAATAAATTCCGTATCAGAAATTTCATGACACTACATAAATTTCAGAAATGTTCTCTCTCATGTATTTGCTTAAGAAATACTTTCCTCAATTATGTCTAAGATAAAAAGCCCTGGCACTTCGTAGGATAAGCTTCAGCCATCTGAGATATTTAGATATGTAGAAAGCCCCATTGTCCCTGACGCAGGAAATAAATGCAGTCTCTCTATGGTTTTTGTTCTTGTACACTTAACACAGAAGCTTACATAGCTTCAATTTAAATGCATCTTGGGGTGCCTAGGTGGCTCAGTCGGTTGAGTGTCTGACTCTTGGTTGTGGCTCAGGTCATGGTCTCACGGTTCATGAGTTCGAGCCCCACATTGGTCTCTGCACAGATAGTGCAGAGCCTGCTTGGGATTCCCTCTCTCTCTCTCTCTCTCTCTCTCTCTCTCTCTCTCTCTCTCTGCCCCTCCCCGGCTGGCACTATCTCTGTCTCTTTAAAAAATAAATAAATGCATCTTGATGATAATCATGATCCTACTGTGATTTTAGGTATTTATGTCAAAACAAATGTCCATAAATAACAAGTAAATTTATTTTGACGTAAGTGCCTCCTGTTCTTTAACAAATGACTCAATTGTTTTCACTGACAGCTATTCTAAAATGTGTTCCCAAAAAAAACCCAGCTACTAGCCTTAGGACAAAGAGTGAAAACAAGCCCAATTCATCCCTTAGCCAGTTTCAATAAATTACAAGTCAATATGCTAACAGATCCCAATGAAACTGGCATTCATCTGAGAGGGTACCCAAATCATTCAGTGAACAGGAGAAAGTATTTGTTGACTCTTGATTTGATTATCCCTCTTTATATTAGCCAGGTCACTCTATTCATTTTGTTTGAACTTAACAAACGTTTACTAAATTTCTACCTTGTGTCCCATCTCTCAGTTAAGTCCTGGACAGAATGCAACTGGTAAGACACAGAAACTGCCCTCAGATGAGTTAATATTTGTTCAGGTGCCTCGGACATAGCAGACACTCAATAAAAGTATGCCAAATGCATTAAAGCAGAAAACAACATTAGATAACAGCATTAGAAAGATTTACAACATGCCCCGGGGCTTGCAGTACGGAGGGGGAGAAGGAACCCGAGATGCAGACTCACACACCATGCTGGAATCCCAACCCTGAGGCTTCCTAGCTGTGTGACCTCTAGCAAACTTCTTAATGCATTAGGCTAAATTCGATCCCATGGAAAATGGGAATAAGAAGTCCTACACCTTGCTGGATTTACTCTTGGGGCATTAGATAACGATATTTGGAAAGCACTGGGTTTGGCACAGGGCAGGGGCTCAATAAATGGCAATGGGATTCGGCTTGGAAGGGCAATTGTGGGGAGTGGGCAGTGCTTTGAACCAAACCTGTGGTAGGAGAGACAGGGGCAGGCCTTCCAGGGAGAGGATGTCTTGTCAACAAAGCCTGGAAGAGAACCACGTGGGGCTGATCTATCCAGAGGTAGGCAATCACTCAGTCAGCCACCCTGGAATGGTCCCAGAAACAAGACAGAAGAATGGAAGGTAAAACACAGGTGTGGGCTGAGGGCTTTGAACCCCAAGCCCAGGAGTCTGTAAATCTGTGCGGTCAGTTAAACTGAGATCCACTGAGAATCTGCGGCAGGGAGTATACAAGCTGCTAGAAAAATCAAATGACATGTTTGGAAATGCAGGACAAGCATAGAGCTGCACTGGGCTGATATGGCCGAGGGGCCACGATTCTAGAGATCAGAAAATGTGCTCTGAATCCTAGACAAGCTGGTACCAGTGTCCACACTGGAATCCAAGCCTCCTCACGGTCAACCTAGCACTTTCCCCCCAATGCCACCAAAATATGGGACATATGTACACCAAAATACTGCATTTTATATACGTGTGTGTAACATATCATGCATATGTGAAAACATCCTCCAGTGTAGACACTGCGGTGACAGGGAATGACTTTCTCTGGGATGGAGAACTGGCGGCCACAGAAAGCTCTCCCCAGACATCACCTCTCTCTCCAGAACTGCTACAACCTCTCTCTATCCTGGTTCCCACTCAGACCTACTCAGCCCCACCGCCCCACCAACCCCAGATCTTACAAGCATTAGTCAAAATTAAATAACACTCTAAGAAGTCACGAGACAAATCTAGAAAGTGAGGTTTCCTATAGGACAGGTGTGAAAACCTCAGCCCATCAATGGCATGAAAAATAAAAAGCAGGGCTCTGCTTTTCAGCCAAAGAGAGTATGAGACATACCAACCAAATGCAATTATGTGAGGCTTGCTGGGATCTTGATTTAAAAAAACCAACCAAACAAACAAACAAAACCAAAAAAAATGTAACAGGAGCTATAAAAGATAGTTCCGAGAAAGAGTAAAGAGAACAAGGAGCGAAGAGGAGAGGAGACACAGGAACATGGTTAATGTGTGACATGACAGTGGCATGTTAGCTATGAAGGGAAATAACCAGCCTTTTTTGAGATGCCTACACAGTGACGTAGAGGCGAAAATACAAGTTGTCTGAGATTTGCTTAAAGTATGTCAGGTGAATAATGACGGCAGACAGAGCAGGGCAGAATCCTGATAACTGTTGAATCCGGGTAATGGGTATATGGTGGTTTGTTGTGTTATTCCACTTTGAGTATGTTTTTTCTTGATAAAAAGTGGAGTTTTGTGCCCCCCCCCCCAATCAAACCAACCAAACAAAACTCGCTGAACTACACCCTCCCCTTGGAAAGCTGCCCCAGTGTCCTATTCCACTGCCTGCCATGCTGGTCCCCCCTACTGCACCTGAACATTGGGATCCTTCCTGGGCCCTCCTCACCCTCCGTTTCTCTGGGTCTGCTCACCTGCACCCGTGTCTTCAGTAAGCACCCAAAAGAGTGCCCGGAGCCCTGGCCCCGACTCCTGAGCTGAGCTGCAGCTGGCAATGCTGTTTACCCCACCTGCACATGCACTGTGTACATACTCACCGGACGGAATGCAGAGGCCCTTCTCTCGCACGGGTTCCTGCTGCTCTATTCGGCATCCCAGGTAAGGGCGCTGCAAGCGTTCCCCTGGCCCTGCCCTGTTGTCAGTTCCTCACTGTTTGCACTCCCCACCTCTGACTGGTGACGCGGTTGGTCAGTTCTATTTCGGAAAGGGACCTCACATTTGTCCCTGCCTTGTGCTCCCACTGCCTGAGACTCCGCTTGAGCCCGGAATCCTATGGTGAGTGCTCTCTTCTCTCCCAGCCACCAGCCACCCTAAGGCAGGCCATCTTCTGCTCTGCTACCCCAGTGCCCTTGCTGAACTGCTTCCAGACCTCCTGTAACCTCCCGCTCGTGCAGAGCCCAACCGGTCTGCGTCTAAATTCCTCCAGGTCTAAGAGCAATAATTAATATAATAAAAATATTGAATATTTACCCCATGTCAGGCATTATGCTAGGTACTTCATTACTTATCATTTGATTTAAGCCTTACAACAGGTTTTAAAAAAAACATTACCTATTTTACAGATAAACTGAGGCACAGACAGATTACAGTCATTGGCTCAGAGTCACCCAGTAAGTGTCAAGGCACATACACACTGCGAACCTAGACGGTCTAGTTCTAAAGCATGGGGACCCACCCAGAAAGCTAGCCTAATTGATTCCCCAACGTGAAGTTAACCTCCCTGGGACTCAAGTTTTCTTCATCTGTAAAAGGTGATTAATAACACCTGCCTCGTTAAGACTGTCGTAGGGATTCAGTGAAGTAAGAATTCAAAAAACCACTAGCTGCTGCCATGAACTGGCCTACTTCCAGTTTTCTGAGAAAGTTTTGGAGATTTTCAGCCCAGCGTGGCTCCCCACATAGTTTCCCTGGTGTGTGGCAGGCATTCCCAGAAAGAGCTGGGGACTTTTCATGGAGTCAGCCTGGGTTGATGGGCTCCCTCCCTGGGTTAACAGAACCATGCCCAGACAATTATTTCACTGCACAGCCATTCCTCTGCTCAGTACCGACTGGGTTACCTCCACCATGTAAAGTAGGTAAGATCCCTTACCTTAGATACTCAGTCTGCGGGTAAGATGAACACACCAACAAAAAAATCGTATCATAGCCTGGTAAGTGCTCAATCGGGCCCTAAGAGAAAAGCAGAGGCGTTCGCTTTGCCGGGGGGGTGGGGGGAAGTCAATGACACGGCACAAATCCATCACGAGCACTTAGCAAATACTAATTTATGGTGGATCAGCTATACTGCTCCACAGTCACATTCCCTTTACAAAATGACTGGGTTCAGCTAAATATCAGAGTTAAGTCTCCTTCTGTGCTCAAGGTCATCAGGAAATCTTCACTGCGCAGCCTCAAAGGTCTCATTAACTGCAGGTGACCTCGCAGCTCCAAGAAGAGAATACAAAATGTTATTTCATTTTTTAAAAAAAGGCTTAGGTTATTTAATAATTCAAAACCAGATACTATTTTCCTTTCATATAAAAGCACTCGATAAGAACACAGCTACGGCTTTTTGCATATAAAGATAATTTAATATTAAAAATTTCCCTCCATGTGTCTCTTTATTGTAAAACCACAATAGAGGGTCTTGTCCACACAGGACTTAGAAAAGACTACACCACGGCCAGCTGGGTTGTTTGAGAGCCAACAAAAAATATCTGCTGTCCCTTTATTCCAGTTCAAATGGCCCAGACATCCTTGCTGACCCGCTTGTGACCAGCCCATCGGGCCTGGGCACGGTGGAGTCATTAAGGCTGAAAGGAGCCAGCCGGTGAATCACAGGCCCTAATTGCTCATGAAACACAGGAATGTCACCCAACTGTGGGCCTCCAAGAGCCTGTTGCCATGGAAGGAACGGGATGGGCACAAATGGGGTGCAGGGCAGTGTGAAAGCCCCGTCTGTCCTGTGTGCATTAAGATCACAAAAGCACAGCCAACGAAAACTTCTCCCTGCTATCTATGACAACAAGGAAGACCGAGGGAACTATTTACCCAGGCTCCGAAGATGAAATGGCCCAGTCTCTACAATGATCATAGCAAACCTATCAGTCTGACATCCATCTCTGGTCAAAATGGCACCAAATGGTAGGACTTCTCTCCCTACTCTGACATCCAAGTCCATTTAGCCTTTTGTCCCCCCTCGATGTTATCCTTGTTCAAGTTACCCAAGTGGTCCACCACTAGCTACCAGCCAAATGGTCAGCAGCTGTAGCATTGGTCTCTTCTGTAACTGCTGTTTGAACTGCCTAAGAAGGGCTCTGTTTTCCTCTCTGTGTCTGAAGCAGCATGATAGCACTTATCTGCCATTGATTGCTTTATCTGTTCTTAAGGTAGCAGCAACTGTAGCAGCTTGCAGGTGTGTTTGTGGGGGGGGGGAGAGGAAGGGGTGGTCCCCTGCAGAGCCGCACAGCAGGAGGCAGTGTTTCCCATTGGGCAGGAAGACTGTAGAGCGAGGGGATCATTGGGAGAATGGAAGGATTTCATGGCCCATTGAGGTAGAGAGGCCATTCCCAGAGTCCACCCACCTGCAGGAAGTCCTTTACAATCGTCTATTTGCTCCAATCCATCGGCCTATTTGCTTTTTAAGTAAAAGGATGTGAAACATTCCCTCCCGTCAGAAATGGAATGGCTCTGTGGACCTGTGTTGGGGAGAGGCTGAGCAAGTGTGCCTCACTTCCATAAAAGTCTGCTGCTAGTGTTCCTACCTAGAGAAAAGAGATGGGGCGTTTTTCAACTTTCAAAGGAAGTCTTCCAAAGGCTTAAGAATAAATCTGTCTCCAGCTGTGCTCCACAAGACCATAAATCTTAGGCTGCAGAACCTTCAGCACAGAGCTGCACGCATTCCAGTTATAGGGTGGTGGAGAGGGAGGAAGACCAGGACATAAACTCAGTTGGAGAATAAAACAAGAAATATTTTCTCCCATTCCACTTGGTGCGATCAAACAGCTAAGAAGCGCACTGACCATTTTTCTGTTTTTCCCTGAAGCAAGCTTTCCCTTAGTGGGCCTTTTCTGGGCTAAATTAGACACCAGAAAGAAAAGCCAAGTGGGAAACATGTGATTGGTTTTCCATCCTGCTCCATGCCTGCAGCTCAAACGAAGGGGCCTCTGTTTGGAGGTCAGGGAGCTCCTTGAGGAACACCAAATAATGGTGATCTGTGTTACGAATTCAAGAGAAAAACTGCATTCCTGGAGTCTACAAAAACATAACAGAGGTGGTTCAGGTACTTTCCAAGTATTTTGTGTTTGTTACTATTTATGTTGTCACTTGGTAAGGAGCCAGGCTCCAAAGGCGCAGGAACAATTAAAAAAATATTTTTAATGTTTACTTATTTTAGAGAGAGAGAGAGAGAGAGAGACAGAGCATGGGCAAGGGTGGGGGGAGAGGGAGGGAGAGAGGGAGACACAGAATCCAAAGCAGGCTCCAGGCTCTGAGCTGTCAGCACAGAGCCTGATGCAGGGCTTGAACCCATGAACTGTGAGACTGTGACCTGAGCCAAAGTCAGCCGCTTAACCAACTGAGCCACCCAGGCATCCCAGGAAGAATTTATAATAAAGAAACATTTTTTTTTAAGTTTATTTATTTGGTGGCAGAGAGGCAGAGAGAGAGGGAGAGAGAGAATCCCAAGCAAGGCTCTGTGTTGTTAGCATAGAACCCAATGTGGGGCTCGATCTCATGAACTTTGAGATCATGAGCTGAGCCAACACCAAAAGCAGATGCTTAACTGAATAAGGCACCCCTTATAAAGGTATCTCTATAATTTTTTTATTTTAATTTTTAATTTTGAGAGAGAGAGAGAGAGAGCATAAGTGGGGGAGAGGGGCAGAGAGAGAAAGATCTCAAACAGGCTCTACACTCAATGCAGAGATCATAACCTAAGCTGAAATCAAGTCAGACACTCAACCGAGTGAGTCACCTAGGTGCCCCAATAAAGAAACATTTAATCGAGAAGATACTATCCATATGGCCATTTTCTATAAAGGAAGGTTGCTGTTGTTTGCTTTAAGCATTCAACATTTTAGCACTGGTATTCTGTGGGAGTCCAGTTTGAGAGTCAATGCTGTGAGGTAGAGGTTCCTGCCAGTTTCTGCTGAACAAAGAGGGGGTTCCCTAGTGACGGTCACAAGACCTGTTACATAATCTCCCTCCTTTCTTCCAGGAGCCAAGCCTAATGACTTCTTTGTCTAAGATGAAGAGCATTTTTCCACCTAGACCATACTATTTTCATTTTATGCCTTCCCACCAATAGGCAGACCGGGAGGGAGACAGTCAGACTTTCCTGACCCTTCAAGTCCCTCCAACAGGTAATTTGTTTAGAACTTAAAGGCCATGGACAGACTTTTATATAATTGCCATTTTATTTGAAAACTGAGTCGATTCTGCCTGGATCTGAATCCAGATTCCACTACTTGGTAGCAGTGTGCCATTGGGCATATTAGTATAACCTCCCTGTGCCTCAGTTGCCTCACCTGCAGGGTGAAACCATAATAATAACAATAGTACTCGTCTCACAGGCTGGTTGTGATGACTCGGTGCCTGGAAAAGCACTGGGCACTTCTTTTTTTTTTTTTTTTTATGTCAGTCACTCGTCTTTCATTTGAGAGGGAGTGTAACATTTGGTTAAAAACTTACTTCTCTCCCTGATCAACATAGATGCAAAAATCCTCAACAAGATATTAGCCAACTGGATCCAACAATATGTTAAAACAAATTATTCACCATGACCAAGTGGGATTTATACCTGGGATGCAGGGCTGGTTCAATATCTGCAAATCAATCAATGTGATTCATCACATCAACAAAAGAAAGGACAAGAACCACATGATCCTCTCAAGAGATGCAGAGAAAGCATTTGACAAAATACAGCATCCTTTCTTGATTAAAAACCCTCAAGAAAGTAGGGACAGAAAGATCATACCTCGAGATCATTAAAAGCCATTTATGAAAGACCCAACGCTAATATCATCCTCAATGGGGAAAAACTGAGAGCTTCCCCCTAAGGTCAAGAACAAGACAGGGATGTCCACTCCTGCCACTGTTATTCAGCATAGTATTGGATGTCTGAGCCTCAGCAATCAGACAACACAAAGAAACAAAAGGCATCCAAATCAGCCAGGAGGAGGTCAAACTTTCACTCTTCGCAGATGACATGATACTCTATATGGAAAACCCAAAAGATTCCACCAAAAAACTGCTAGAACTGATTCATGAGTTCAGCAAACTGGCAGGATATAAAATCAATGCACAGAAATCAGTTGCATTCCTATACACCAACAATGAAGCAACAGAAAGAGAAATGAAGAAATAGATCCCACTTACAATTGCACCAAAAACCATAAAATACCTAGGAATAAATCTAACTAAAGAGGTGAAAAATCTATACACTGAAAACTATGGAAAGCTTATGAAAGAAATTGAGGAAGACACAAAAAAATGGAAAAAGATTCCATGCTCCTGGATAGGAAGAACAAATATTGTTAAAATGACGATACTACCCAAAGCAATTTACATATTCAATGCAATCCCTATCAAAATAACACCAGCATTCTTCACAGAGCTAGAACAAACAATCCTAAATTTTGTATGGAACCAGAAAAGACCCTGAATAGCCAAAGCAATCTTGAAAAAGAAAACCAAAGCAGGAGGCCTCACAATCCCAGACTTCAAGCTATATTACAAAGCTGTAATCATCAAGATAGTATGGTACTGGCACAAAAACAGACACTCAGATCAATAGAACAGAATAGAGAACACACAAATGGACCCACAAATGTATGGCCAACTAATCTTTGACAAAGCAGGAAGGAATATCCAATGGAATAAAGACAGTCTCTTCAGCAAGTGGTGCTAGGAAACAGGACAGAGACATGCAGAAAAATGAATGTGGACCACTTTCTTACACTATACACAAAATAAACTAAATGTAAAAAAAAAAAAAAAAAAAGACCGACATGTAAGACAGGACTCCATCAAAATCCCGGAGGAGAAAGCAAGCAAAAACCTCTTTGATCTTGGCTGCAGCAACTTCTTACTCAACACATCTCCAGAGGCAAGGGAAACAAAAGCAAAAATGAACTTCTGGGACCTCATCAAAATAAAAAGCTTCTGCACAATGAAGGAAACAATCAGCAAAACTAAAAGGCAACTGACGGAATGGGACAAGATATGTGCAAACGACATATCAGATAAAGGGTTAGTATCCAAAATCTGTAAAGAACTTATCAAACTCAACACCCAAAAAACAAATAATCCAGTGAAGAAATGGGCAAAAGACATGAATAGACGCTTCTCCAAAGAAGACATCCAGATGGCCAAGTGACACATGAAAATATGCTCCACATCACTCATCATCAGGGAAATACAAATCAAAACCACAATGAGATACCACCTTATACCTGTCTGAATGGCTAACATTGACAACTCAGGCAACAACAGATGTTGGCGAGGATGCAGAGAGAGAAGATCTCTTTTGCACTGCTTGTAGGAATGCAAACTGGTACAGCCACTCTCGAAAACAGGATGGAGGTTCCTCAAAAAATTTAAAATAGCACTACCATGTGACCTAGCAATTGCACTACTAGGTATTTATCCAAGGGATACAGGTGTGCTCTTTCAAAGGGACACATGCACCCCAATGTTTATAGCAGCACTATCAACAATAGCGAAAGTATGGAAAGAGTCCAATGTCCATCAATAGATGAATGGATAAAGAAGATGTGGTACATATATACAATGGAGTATTACTCAGCAGTCAACAAGAATGAAATCTTGCCATTTGCAACTACATGGATGGAACGAGAGGGTATTATGCTAAGATAAATTAGTCAGAGAAAGACAAATATCATAGGGCTTCACTCATATGAGGACTTTAAGACAGAGAACAGATGAACACAAGGGAAGGGAAGCAAAAATAATATTAAAACAGGGAGGAGGACAAAACATATGAGACTCTTAACTATGCAGAACAAACAGAGGGTTACTGGAGGGCTTGTGGGAGGGGGGACGGGCTAAATGGGTAAGGGGCATTAAGGAATCTACCCCTGAAATCACTGTTGCACTATATGCTAACTAATTTGGATGTAAATTAAAATAAAATCGAAAAAACAAAAAACAAAATACTTCTCTTCCACTTAATTGTAATTATCTTGGGAAAGCCCATTTCTCTTTGCCTCCATTTTTTCATCTTTAAAATGTAGAAAATCACAGACCCTACCTCACAGCCGTGCTATTAAATTTACACAAATTAATGTAAGGCATTTAGAACAGCATCTGGCCAATAACACGTGCTTAATAAAAGTTAGCTATTGGTGTCCACAAGCTGCAGCTATAAAAGTACTGTCAAAGACAACCTGAGAATTTCAAGTTCGTTCCCCGCTAGGGGAAGATTGTTCCAGAAGGTTATTAGGGGTAGAAATAAATTGTGCTATATCACTATCAATATTTCTTTAATCAGAACTCAATTTGTATTCAAGCAAGAATCGCTGTGTTGTTTTTTTTTTTTCTTTCTCGCTTCTATTTCTTTCACTTTTACCTTTCTTTTTCCATCAAGTACTGGAAAGGAGGCTCTATAGCCAGACTGCTTGGGTGTGAATCCTTCCTCCACCTTCTGCAATGGTTAGCAAGGCAAGCTGCTTAAAGTTTTAAAATATTAGTTTACTTTTCTGTGAATGTATCCACTTTATCAGACTCGAGGACCTAATGAGTGGGAAAGAACCAGAGGCACTAATTATCCATATTACTTTGTATCTTTGTGATTCATGACTTATTTGCTGTCCTCCGTCCCAGGACTGGACACAATCTTTTTTGCTAAGTGATTATCTCACGCAGTCAGTCCTCAGATACAGCTATGCCTTCTCACCTGCTTGCTTCACCTTAACATTAGCATTTCAGCCTGCTTATCCTCTCAGGCATGTCTAATTTCCAGTTATTGTGAGATGCTCTTCCTGAGGATGTAACCACAGCAATGAACCGTGTTCTGGCACAGGAACCTTGAGTGGCCTAGAGAAAGCATGAGGCCAAGAAAACATCCGCAGCACACCGTCCTGAAACCAGTCGTTTGGGCCAAAGATATGCCTGACAGAAAGCAACCAAAATGGGAGCAGTGAGGCCCCAGAGGTGAGGGGCTGTTGGGTGTGATAGGGTACACGGGTCTACCTCACCAGTTTGATCTGGGGCAACTGCTTCACCTTTATTGAGGAGCAGTTAGCTTCCATGTTAAAACAGAATTATTCTACATGGGGGGCTCCCTTAGATGGACTGGATTTTCGAGGACATCACATTTGTGACAACCACCCCACACTGCTCATCCCCCACACGTTCTCCAAATTGCTCTTACCTGTACTATGCTCTCTCTCCACTGTCTTTACCATTTTCTAATGTGCTGTGTAATTCTGTTGGTTCGTTATGTACTGGCTATTGTCTGCTTCAACCTCCACTAGAACGTGAGCTCAAGAGAAGGGATCTCGGCTGTTCCTTTTGCTGATGTATCCCAGGTGCCCAGAACAATACCTGACACACGGCAGGTGCTCCGTGAACATTCGCCGAGTGAATGGATGAATCGTGGTCTAAATAGAACATCAGACAAAACAGGCCTAGAAGTGTTAACTTTTTGGGAGTCATGTGTTGGGTATAATTTGAGTTTCTATGCAAGTTCTCATTATTTCTTTCAATGCTCTTTCAAAATGATTTTATCACTCCCTTTTCCCCAGTCCGTCTAGTCCAAGGGAGCTGCAGAGTTTAGGCTTTGTGGACAGAACCCCCAAGTCAGATCTGCACACTTGACTTTCCCTGATATTGTCCCAGCTGGGGTAGCTGTGTGACAACACTGTGCATGCAAAGGGGCACGGCACTGGCGTCAGAAGAAGGGGAGCCAAACAGCCGGGCCATCATCCCCTACCCACTGCTTCCTTGGCCTTCGTGTTTGACATGTTCCCTACGAGTTCAAGAGTTCAGTCATTGCATTTCACTACAAATTATGTTGCAGAAAGAGAAGTGATGTGCTGTGTGGTTCTAAATCTTCTTTTCCACAAACTATGCTGTCTTGCTTTATTGTTCAGTGATGCAAAACTTCTCCTTTACGGAAGATGTATTAGTCTCGATCCCATTAATATGGGTCAGTAATACTCTAAGTAATAATCCATGCAAGGCAAAGTCATCATGAACGTTAACTAAAACATGCAAGCAACAATGTTTTTTCCTGTCAGGGTCTTTGAATTTATCAAGTGATAGTCCATAGTGTAATGTAATATAAATGAGCTCGGAGAGAATAGCTAAAAATTACTTTCTCATGACTAGTTATTGAGATTACAAACAAAAACAATTGGAAATAACACAACTAACAGATAGTTAGAAAAGCTCCAATTATTCAAGGCCCACATACATTTCAAAGACGTTCTGTTTCATCAATCTGCATAATATTAAGTTAGATGTACTGAAAAATTCATTTCTTTTTCCAATACGTGATAAGAAAGCCATATAGACAAGAACCCTGTGAGCTACTTTGGGGAGGAAAAATGCACCGGAATCCTTGGTTAGGCTTTTTTGGCTCAATTAATCAAAACAGCAAACATTATCATCTTCCTTTGGAAAAACACATCTTTTTCATGTTATGATTATCACTATTATGTATCTTCATACCCCTCCCTTCAGAAACGCTGCCCCCATTGCTTTTTTGTAAAATAGTATGTTTTCTCTCCCCAACACACAGGTACCTTTACTTTTCTAACTCTACCCACAGGCCGGTTGTGCAGCCTGCTGAATTATATGGCACTCTAAAATCAGGCAGGAGAGGAGAGAGGCATCAATCACTGCCTGTAGTGATAGGTAGGCTTGAACCATGGTTGCTCATTTAGTG
Source organism: Panthera pardus (assembly GCF_024362965.1). Lineage (NCBI taxonomy): Eukaryota > Metazoa > Chordata > Mammalia > Carnivora > Felidae > Panthera > Panthera pardus. Next base: position 103,997,342 of record NW_026526677.1, read on the forward strand.
AACTTAAACCCAATTAATAGCCTTTATGCACTAAATTAAAAAAAAAAAACTGAATCAACTCTATTTTTTAAATTTTCAAGGGAAGAATGAAAACCTGATGGGTTTTTAAGCCAAATGTGTGGTTTTAACGAAATACATAGATATGGCACATCCTGATTTCTCAAATGCTTTATTAATCATACGTGTGTGATATGCACTAGTCCCAATTACAGCCGCCTCAGTCCAAAGCAAGGCAAGTTAACAATATCCACCAACTTCCCCAAAGATGATAAAATTTGATCAGTTCACTCTCCCTGTCCTTCCAGTGCTCATCTTTTAACCCATGTCCCTGGCAGGAGAAATATCATTCCCTTGAGATTTACCATTTTTCTACTTTTTTTTTAATGTTCATTTATTTATTTTGGGGACACAGAGAGCACAAGCAGGGGAGGGGCAGAGAAAGAAAGACAGAGAGAGGGAGACACAGAATCCGAAGCAGGTTCCAGGCTCCATGACATCAGCACAGAGCCTGACGCGGGACTTGAACTCACAAACTGCGAGATCATGACCTGAGCTGAAGTTGGACGCTCAACCGACTGAGCCACCCAGGCACCCCTGGACTTCATTCTTCTTACTGATTGTGTTTAATGCCTGTGCTGCTTCTCCACTCAGGCCTATGTGTTCACTTCCAATGAAGCAAGTTCCAACAAGCACAGTCAAGACTGATACTAACCCCTGATTCTTCAGCATACAGAGCTCTTCTAGAACCGTTTATTTGGTTAAAACAATTGGTTGCCACATGGGAATGAAGCCACCATTTGTTAAAATGGTGAAAGGTAAGTTTTCTTCTCAAACGGTGTAGAAGGTAGTTGCTATGACACCTGAAAAGCAGGCTGGACGAAGTACCCCCCAGGCTGGCTGTAGTCACGATGAGGATACACCACTATGTCAGCAGCTAAGAAAAGACCTTGAACTTTGACCTCCACGATGCCCATGTCAGTGGCAGGTGCAGAGACTGAGTGCCTTAAAATAGGAGTAAGTCTCCTTTCTGCTGAAAGGTCAAAAGAGCCGTGCACAGACATTTTCATACAAATCCATTTTACAATGATAATAAATCATATATGCCAGGAAGCCCTGTAAGTGATCAACAAGAACACAATGAGAGCTGTTCGCGCCTCATGCGCACTCTACCCTGGCTGCCAAGTTCAATAGCTCCCGTGAACAGGGAGTCTGCACCCTTGAGTTAGCTGCCTCGCCCCTGGCAGGGCATTTCTGGGGTCACGGATATGTGGGCGACATCAGAAAGGGTCAGACAAAATGGGACCGAGTCACACAGCTGCCAAGATCTGTACCAATGCTGACTCAGAGCAGACAGAGCATTGGGGATGTAAAACCTCACTTTAAACTAAAACAGCAGAAAAACCAAAGTCAGCCAAGGTCACCTGTGGAGTGTAATTTAGACTTTCGAACCTTTTGGTCTCTCTGCTGCTAGCTCGGAACATGAGTGCTGGGAACACAGGGAAGGAAAGAGAGAGACCAGGAAACGGGAGATGCGTCCATGACCTGCCCAGCTCCGGCTGCAGAAGATTTTACAAAAAGAAGTCCTCAGGCCTCCAAAAAACGAGTTTCTCAGTGTCTCTTAAGAACAACCATCTCAAGAAAGAATAACTGGAATATAACTGTGTGCTTGCTTTTTTTTTAATGTTCATCTATTTATTTTGAGAGAGAGAGAGAGAGAGAGAAAGCATGGACAGGGGAAGGGCAGAAAGAGAGGGAGAGAGAGAATCCCAAGCAGGCTCCACAACAATGTGGAGCCCTACATGGGGCTTGATCTCACGACCCGAGCCAAAATCAAGAGTCAGATGTTTAACCAACTGGGCCACCCAGGCACCCCCGTGTGCTTTCTTTCTGGTTAAAATTTTACTTGCTCAAGTCTTAGAAAAAGAGATGCTTTCCAAGGTCTCAGTTAAAAAAAATATATGGTTGTGGGCTTGGGCTACTCTGCAAGGTTTTATATATACATATATATGTGTATATATATATATATGTATATATACATATATATACATACACACACACATGTATATATATTTTTTTAATGTTTACTTATATTTGAGAGACACAGAGAGACAGTGTGAGCAGAGGAGGGACAGAGAGAGAGGGAGACACAGAATCCAAAGCAGGCCCCAGGCTCCAAGGCGTCAGCACAAAGCCCAACGCGGGGCTCATACCCACAAACTGTGAGACCATGACCTGAGCCGAAGTCAGACACTCAACTGACTGAGCCACCCACGCATCCCTGCAAGGTTGTTGTTTTAATGACTTATACACCCTGTATTGCTACCAAGTGGACTTAAGTATAGTCCACTTATAATTACCCCTGGGAATTGAAGGGAAGCTATTCATATATTCTAAATTTAAAAACCTTATTTTTCCTCCATCATATTGGGATTATGATTGCTATTCTAAAAATTTAATTCTTCAAACTTTATTGTTTCCAGTTACCTAACAAAGACTGTACTGGAAGCTGGAAGTCTGTCCAGCTCTCCCCATCTACAACTCTGTGTACACCTTTTCACAACTTTCCAAGAGAGAAATAGGCCCTTTCACCCTGAGTTGACGGACGTATCTGTCTGAATGGGTACATAGAGCTCACACTGTCTGATGGGAAAGAGATTAAGAAAAAGTAAAAGGTCTTGGGGACAAAGGAGCTATTAACACTATCTTCCTTAAGGATGTTAATAAGAACTCGGAAGGAGGATACATTCTTGAGAATCTGAACAGTGATATTTTCTCAAAGAGAAATAGGTGTGCAGTCTTAATTACCAGATGACTCCACCCTTCACAACATATGTCAACTGTTCAATGGGATGGAATGTGTATTTAAGGAGCCCCAATGAGTCGCAAACTTAGTAAATGTTACCTGAAGATTCGCGGGAATTCAGAGGTGCCTTTTAGAGCGTTGGTCACAAAATGTTCACCAAAAGTGCTCCCTACTTTGTCAATTCTGAAAAACGAAAAGTCAGGTCATGTGATCTGTTAGACTGGCAAGGGTCAAGGGCTCCTGTAACCCCGCTGCTGATGGAAAAGATTTCCTCATGGTAGTGGGTGTCAGTGCAACGTGAGGTATGTTATGCGGAACCTGGCATCAGAAAACAAATCTGTCTGAATGCCTCTACTATCATTTACCGAGATATACCATCATTCCTGTTACTGCTCTGTAATGTAGCTTACAGGAGTTACATACAATTTCCTAAACTGCGAGAGAAGAGCTTCCCTAGCATTTAGAAGGCTGCCAACTAGGGAGGCTGGCATGACCTCAGATGAGCTATTCTCTATCCACATGGTGTATGTGAACTGCGTGAAAGAAATCTATCCCGTCTCTATTCAGAAAACCCCAGAAGCAGCCACTCAGTACGTTTCTCCTAAGAACTCTAAGTGTGATGCCAGGTGGTGCAGGACGACAAACAAGAGAAAGCCAAGATCCTTTCTCCAAGGGCCCTCATGACCCAACAGGAGACAAAGCAGACACATAAACCAACACACTGCAGCCTGGAGTAAACATTACAGGATGACTACAGAGCGCTCTGGGAGTTGGGTGGAAGAAAGTGTTGCCTGCTGGGTGAGGAGGAGAGGTTTGTGAAAGACCTAACCCACTTGCCCAATTCACAGAGACATGATGAACAGAAGAGGAAAAAGGAAGGAGGGGGCGTCTTAAGAAGAAGTGTGAAGAACAGGGATGTCCACATCCTTTCCATTCAAGATGACTGGGCCGGGCAGTCATGGGACAGAACAAACAGGAGGGCTAAGTGAAGAGCTGGCAGAGCGGGAAGGAAAGAAGGAAAGCACCAGGTAAGCGCACCTCACCGGATCTCCTGACAGACTCGGCCCAGCCACAACCCCCTGGCTGTGCCAGATTAGTACCAACAGACTAATTTCCTGTTAGGGTTTGACCTAACGGGAAATCACAGAACTGTTGCAGATTTCACCTGCACCCACTCTGCAGACAGGCCCACTTCTCAGTCAAGACAAATAAATGTCTGCCAATGTACACTTAAAAAACTTTTTTTTAATGTTTATTTATTTTTGAGAGAGAGTGTGTGAGAGAGGGACAGACCGTGAATGGGGGAGGGGCAGAGAGAGAGGGAGACAGAATCCGAAGCAGGCTCCAGGCTCTGAGCTGTCAGCACAGCGCCTGATGCTGGGCTCACAACTCACATGCTGCAAGATCATGACCTGAGCCGAAGTCAGACGCTTAACCGACTGAGCCACACACGCGCCCTTGTCAATGTACGCTTTTAATAACATTTATGGATGGGAATTCTATGGTTTCCCTTGGTAATGAGCCTAAGTACCGAATCACACTGATACGCAGGAGCCTGTCTGTGGTTCCCGCAGACTCTCGCTACAGTTAAGTTCATGCAGTGTGCTCAGAGGCATACCTGTGCACACATTGCCATGGTTCCAGGGTGACTCAGCGAGACCAACATCAAAAGCCACAGAATGCTTACTGAGCACTTACTGTGTGCCACAACTGTTCCAACTGGTTTGAATGGATTAATTCACTTCATTCTCACAAGGGTGCTCTCAGGCTGTAAACGCTTTCATTGTCCTGTTACAAAGCAGTAAGTTGAATGGACAGAAGTATATATAGTTGGCATATGGTAGAATAGTCTGGTTCTAGAGCCCATGCTCTTAACTACTATGCAAAGCTGCCTCCAAGAGCATCAGGGGCTATGGGGACATCAGGATAGAAAAATCACATAAACATCAGAATGCCCACATCAGAAGGTACTTAACAGAAGATCCCTGAATATATGGAGGCAGGAGACTGGCCTCTGCTACTGTATTTCATGGTATATAAGAACTCATCAATTGTAAGATACACCGTTATTATTTATGATGCCACTAAAAAAGAAAAAAAACTGTCAATCAAACTATGGCACAGGGATCAAAAGTCACCAATTATGTAAGTCAATCCTGATTCCACAGGTATTAAAATGCAGTGGGGAGGAGCGTCTGGGTGGCTCAGTCAGTTAAGCATCTGACTTCGGCTCAGGTCATGATCTCACAGTTCATGGGTTCAAGCCCCATGACAGATTTTGCGCTGACAGCTCAGATCCTGGAGCCTACTTCAGATTCTGTGTCCCCCTCTCTTCTGTCCCTCCGCTGTTCATACTCTCTTTCTCCTTCAAAAATAAATATTAAAAAATGTTTTAACAAATGGGGGGGAAATGTACATTTTAGAATTGATAAAATACTGTCACATTATTTTTTTTTAAAAATATTTTTAACATTTGTTCATTTTTGAGAGAGAAGAGAGAGGGACAGAGAGACAGAGCAGGGCTCTCAGCAAAGATGCAGGCCTTGAACCCACGAATTCTGAGATCCCAACCCGAGCCGAAGTTGGACACTTAACCAACTGAACTACCCAGGTGCCCCAATAAAGTACTATTACACTGTTAATTATGATGAACAAATCATGTAAACTGGGGCTCAGTTTCTGTATCTGTAAAATAGGAGGCTGGTGATTAATAAGGTCCCTTCCAACCTGGCTACTCCAGGTACCACCTATATAGAGAACACAGCTAACATTAGGGTGAGGAGACTGTTAGAGCCCCACATTTAAGGAGGCACTCAACCTCAGGGTGGTGCAAGTCTAGGGTGGGTACCTGAGAGTGAGTGTTCCATTAAATCATGCTCCCTGGCACCCTGGCTTGACTCATTCTAATGGGGCTCCGATGGAGCTAGCCATGGAGATTCAGACACTTTGTCTTCTGGGTTTTCCAATCAAGATCTTTTTATAACGATCTATGCACACTTAAGAGCAACTTTTTCCAATTATGTTCATCTTTCCGATAGAGATGTATTTCCTCATCTTGGGGCATTTCTTTGTGTTTTCATTCCCTCTTCAACTTCTTACCTTTTCTATTAAAATGTCTGATTCTAAGGTCATTCAGCTGGCTCTGCACTGATTTAATGAAACCAAGGACAGATGTGTGAGCTCTTCTGGGCTGGTGACTTGGCTGTATCCCCAATTTACGGGAATACATGGGAAACCCATTGCTGATCTCAAGGAATAGATAGACTAGGCCCTTGTCATTCAGACCACCAGGGCCACATTGCCTGGAAGCGTCTAACACATGCAGAACCTCACATCCCACTTCCGGCTTGCGGAATCAGCATTGTAACAAGATTCCTGGGGTACTCACAGGCAAAGTGTGAGAAGCATGGAACACGGCATCCTCATAACAAACACAAAGAAAAACACCTCAGACGGTAACAACTACTATTTCCGTGTCAAATCCTCTCCAGATAGCATCTCCACTATGTGTAACAAAGGTAGCCTAGTAGATGATGGGTCATCTGAATTCAATAATCCAAGTGCCAAGTTCTTCCAAGTGCAAGTATAGTATACTAATCACTGCAGCCCAACAGAGCAACATTTTATGAACTTTTTTTTCTGCAAGTAAGATCATACTCCCCTGCATTCTCTCCCTAAAACTGGAAAGACCAAAGCCCAGAACTTTTGCTTGTCATAGCCGGATACTGTGTGCACCTACGCCAGATGTGAAATTCTCTGAAATTCCATCTCTTCATCAATAAAATAGGAGAAGACAGAATAGAAGTACATTTAGAGTGTTGCCAGTAGCAAACGTTGGTTTGGCTAAACAAGTACAAATCACTGGCCTAACAATTTGATCTGTGCTTCAACTTCCTCAAAAAAAAAAAAAAAAATACGCTCACTGTGTTTTGGGATCACCCATCTACCTACACAGCTCCTAGGTGATTACAGGAAAAGATATCATTGTCTCTTTGAAAAACCTCTCTACTGAGTAGAGATATCTGATGTAATTTTAATTGTGCCTGAAAAATCCGGCAGCCAAAAATGCCCTCCTCGCATGACTATAGATGTGCATAATCCGATAGCATAAGAGGCACCTTGCCCGTTTGATGAACTCCACAGAGGTAAAGGGCTGCTTTTGACAGAGTTGTTAAGCAAATAAGGATACTCATCATTGCTGAATAAATTAAGCTATTCTTATTTGACCTTGCCAAACTAGGTTTGAGTGACCGACACGATCCAGTATTGTCTCTTGTTCATTTGTATGATGTGTTCAGCATGATCACCGTGTCCAGACCCTTCTTGCCTTTGTTGCTTTTATAAAAGATTTCATTGAATTGCTTATTAACACTGCTGTATATAAAACTACTCCTTTGAAAGATTTCTCTGGCTTGGCTCCAGCTCAATTAGCAGACTACTTCCAGCTGATGAAAAGTAACAGTCAATATCAGATTATAGTTAGCAACTATTCACAAGAGTAATCAAATTAGATTTTGGTATCTATGGTGACACAACAAAAATTTCCACTAAGCCCTGTGGTTTTACAATAAGACTACCATGGCTTTATATTAAATTATTGTTCAAAATTTTTTCTCAAAATCCAATCTGCATCTCAGGAGATACACATTCAAGTCTGTGAGCATATCAAAAAAATGTATAACCAGGGCTTTTCCAATTTAAATACTAAGTAGCCTTAAGAGTATATGGGAACAGAGAACAAACTGAAGGTTGTGGGAGGGGAGATGAGTGGGGAGGGTGGGCTAAATGGGTGATGGGCATTAAGGAGGGCACTTGTTAGGATGGGCACTGGGTATTACATGTAGGGGATGGATCACCGGGTTCTAGTGATTCTGAAACCAATACTACACTATATGTTAACTATATTGAATTTAAATAATTTCTTTTAAAAAGAGTATATGGGGACAATGCACATAGATCTTGCTCTGTCTTCTCTTCCAACGCCTTCTTGATTCTCCATTATGACTGGCCTTTGTGACGGCGAAGTACCAACTGGTCTTTTAATAAAATTTACCAAGCCTCTAGTTGTCCAGGACTGGACCAATTAAGACAATAATAGAAAGGGGCGCCTGGGTGGCTTGGTCGGTTAAGCGTCCGACTTCGGCTCAGGTCATGATCTCACGTTCCGTGAGTTCGAGCCCCGCGTCGGGCTCTGTACTGACCGCTCAGAGCCTGGAGCCTGTTTCGGATTCTGTGTCTCCCTCTCTCTCTGCCCCTCCCCTGTTCATGCTCTGTCTCTCTCTGTCTCAAAAATAAATAAACGTTAAAAAAAAAAAATTAAAAAAAAAAAGACAATAATAGAAAAAAGAAAAAACAATTACAGTTTTTGATGTGCTTGTAATATAAACAGGATACTAAACACACAAATTAAAAGATAATACAGATTTCAATTCACATGTATACAGAGCAAAAAAATATACATATACACATGTATGTGGATGTATATGTATATGACATACAAATTCTGTACACATTTAGTATCACTGCAAGCAGGCAGAGTAAAGCCTCTATGGAGTTCACTGTTTTGAGTCCATTCAAAATAAAACAACAGGGGTTCCTGGGTGGCTCAGATGGTTAGGTGTCTGACTTCGGCTCAGGTCATGATCTCACAGGTCATGAGTTCAAGACGCCCATAGGGCTCTGTGCTGACAGCTCAGAGCCTGGAGCCTGCTTTGGATTCTGTGTCTCCCTCTCTCTCTGCCCCTCACCCACTCATGCTCTGTCTCTCTCTTTCACCTTCAAAAATAAACATTAAAAAAAACTTTAAAAAAACATTAAAAAAACAAAAACACAATACTACCAAAAAATCCTTGGATAAGATTTTCTTTCAGTAAAAGAAAAGAAAAAGAAAAAGAAAAAAAAGAAAGAAAGACAATGCCTTGTGAGATGGGGCGAACCCCTAGCCAGAGACATCACACAGCATTCTTGGGAAGCCTCTTTGCCCACCATCCTACCAACATCCAGCAAGACTGTAGCTCCCATTATCTATGGTTCATGTCCAACTCCTGGGCCTGCAAACATAGGTGGGATCCATTCCCCATATTTCTTGGGAACTGAGACCTCATGATGGAGGCTGGGAAGCTGTCTTAAACCTCTTTCCCCACAAACACTGGACAACCCCCACCATATCTCCACATGTCTCTTTCCTCTGCCCTGGCAATACTAGAGATAGGGGGTACACACTCTGGCTAAGCAGTCATCCAATTGGGTGAAAAAGTGACAGTGTACCCTTTTATAGGCATCCCCAATCTTCCCAGGATATCCTCCAACCCCTGACTGGCTCTGGAGGAGAAAGCACCACCTTTTAGTGTTGGGAGCATTAAATGAAATGGCACATGTGACATGTGAAATAGCCTATTTATAAAATGTAAAAGCTAAATAAGTGTAAGAAATTATTATTGCAAGACAGTAACTGATTTTTTTTTTCTTTTTAAAGCTCGTCTACACTTCACCCAAATGCCAGTCGTGTTGTTCTGGATCCAAGCAATACACAAAACAAAGTGGAAAACAGCACAGCAGAAGCCACTCCACTCTGTTCCCTTAATGACTTACATTCACCTTGGCAACTAAATACACAATGACTCGGCACTTAGGGACCCTCCAAGCACTAAGGAAACAAAGCCAGGGCTAATACAACTCCATTTATGATTCCATCTATACGACCCAATGTTTTGGCAATTTACAGGCACAGCCATGTCTGTTTCCCCCTTGTCACTATAAAAATACCGTTATAGGATCTAGAGCTTTAGAAATTGTATCAGTTATAGCCTCCATTCAAACAATTAACTTAATAATCCATGATTACCAATTAGATGCTCAATTGGACAGATGCTTATCTTATATACAAAAGCGGTCCTGCATATGAATACCACCCCCATCAAACTTGACTGACAGGTCTTCCCCCCCCCCCCAGGTTAAAAAAAAATAGTCTTTCAGAGCAGTTAATTTGTAGGGATTTACGTGTCTGATTTGACAACCTGTATGTGATTGAGATGGAATACGTTGTATTTTTACTTGGCAAACCTACATTTTCATCACAAAACAGTGTTTCTTTAAGGACATTTCAGGCTTTGGGGAAACATACATGCTTACCTGAGAGACCTCTTTTAAATTATCAGGTAAAGCACATTTCTGTAGTGGGCACTTGAAAATCACACCAGATATTACCAACTCAATAGGGCGTATCTGCTTCTGCCAGCCTCTTTTCATTGTTTCATAAACGGATGATACAATGATAGCCTACAATCCCACACACCCTCTTCAACCCCAAATCTCTTCTGTTTCAAAAACACAATCAGAAATCTGAGCCTGTTCTCTGTAGAATTTCATAGTCTGAATCTCTACTGTTATCCTGAAGTCTTGGTACCTAAATTATGATACACTGTGATATTAGGAGGATTTTACACCTTTAAAGATGCCTGTGTGCAGTCTTCCAAAGGATGAAGACCATTCCTTCCAAAGAAAAAAAAGTAAGCTGAAGCAGGAGTTCATTTCTCGAACGTATCAATCTGGAAAGAGCTTTGTCATAATACAAGGGGCCACGTCTTCTGAGGGAAGGAAGATGGCTGGAGAAAGAGTCAAAGCCAGTGTTCTTAGCCCCCGTGAGACGGACTGATGGCCTGGACTGCCGGCCTGGACTGCCTGATTCAGCTGAAGGTGCTAGGGTATCGTGGCCCGACATTCATCGAGCATAGGTTTGTTTAATTTTTTAAAAATAGTCACTGATTTTATTATGAGGCAGATAAACACATACCAAAAATACCACAGAAACTAGGCAGTTCGATGCTTTATCACATACAACCTTAATTTTCACATTAATTAAAGAATAAAGCAAGACGCTTGGCAGAGAAGTTAAAATTTATTCAGCTAACCGATTTGGCATCTGTCTCTGGGACATAAGAAACATATATACGATATACTCCATTCTCTCGGGAAGAATAAAAAGGAGGAAACAGGATGGAGACAGGCACTAAGGGAGAGAGATGGTGGCATCAGTGAGGAGCCCCTGCCTCTGGGCTGGTCTCTGGACTGTGATGCCTTGTTCTACCACGTACCAGGTGACAGACTTCATGCAAGTCACTTAATCTCTGTTGCCTCAGCCTCTGCAGCTATGAAATAAGGAGTGGTCACTACATGTACATGAGTGGTCTTGAACATGTACATGTTACTAGGTATCTTTTTTATGGAATTTCAGGATTAAGAAGCACCAATCACAGCCTCCTGCAAGCCGGAAAGTGTTGGGATCAGAGGGTGGTCTTTCTCAGAGGCCATGGGTCCAGGCTTTGTTACGGCACCTCTGCTTTTCTTGTCACGTGACTGGGTCGGCTCTCCCTGCTGACTGGCCTTCTCCCAGCCCCAGCCGACACATGGGGCAGGGGCCAGCTCAGCTGCGCGGACTTTCCAGATGCATGGTGTGCTGACCCCTAACTCAGTCTCTTGAGTCTCAATACTCATACTGCAGTGAGAGAAATGTTAAGTATAGATGCCTCAACTTGCCTAAACTGGACAGCCTAGGAGCTGGTTACCTTCCAACCCAGCTCAAGTCAGCTGTGGTCAGGAGAGAGCTACTGTGGTCTACGGTACGCTGTATGGGTCCGAGGGGCTGTGGTGGCCTTCACGACTCAGTGAAATGGTCTTGAAAAAGACCCTCCCTCAAAATGCAGTGGATAAGAGGGAATGAAATAGAAGGAGACATCTTTTAAAAATCTCTCACCACTACCCTCCTCTCCCATCCCGACCTTACAGTGAAAATAGTTATCTGACCAAAGCTTTCTATAACTGTGATGCCCTCCTCAGTCCTGGACCCTGGAAAGAACCCTATGGTGGGTGGAACGGTGACTCCCCACAAGATACGTGCATGTTCTAACCCCCAATGCCTGTGAGTAAGGCCTTATTTGGGAAAGGAGTCTTGCAGATGAAATTAAGGATCTTGAGATGAGAATATCCTAAACTTAGGGTGGGCCCTAAATCTAATAACAAGTGTCCCTATAAAATAAGAGAGGACAGGGGCACCTGGGTGGCTTGGTCAGTTAAGCTTCCAACTTCAGCTCAGTTCATCATTTTGTGGTTCGTGGGTTTGAGCCCTGTGTTGGGCTCTGTGCTGACAGCTCAGAGCCTGGAGCCTGCTTTGGATTCTGTGTCTCCCTCTCTCTCTGCCCCTCTCCTGCTAGCGCTCTCGCTCTCTCTCTCGCTCTCTCTCAAAAATAACTAAAACATTAAAAAGAAATTTTTTAAAAAAAGAGAGAGGACAATCTAAGATACAGACAGAGGCCATATGGAGACAGGCAGAGACTGGAGTTATGTGGGCCCTAATCCAAAGAACACCCGGAGCCTCCAGAAGCTGGAAGAGGCAAGGAAGGACTCTCCCCAGAGCCTTCAGAGGGACTGAAGCCCCTGCTGGCAGCTTGATTTCGGACTTTTGGCTTCCAGAACTGTGATCAAATAAATTTCTCTTGTTTCAAGCCACTTAGTTTGTGGTAATTACTATGATGGTCTTAGGAAGCCAATACAGTTTCTCAAATAGGAAGTTCAAAAAGCACTTCCTAAGCACCTACTAACTGCAAACTTCTGCCATAGGCAGGACCCTATGAAGATGTTGGGTAGGATAAAGAAAAGGTGGATTCTGTAAATGAATTCTGTATACAGGCTGGCATGGCATCCAATGTCACGGCAGTGTGTGGTCAGAATACAAGAGAAAACTGGTTCCATAACTGGCTCCAAGAAAACAGCAGGTGGATACTGGGAGGGGGCGATCTCTGGGAGCAGGTGTGTTACATCCAGACAGTAAGTGCACACAGTTAAGTTAAATAATGCTTACAGCATGCCTAGGAGAAGCAAAGTGCTTGCCTAAGCCCTATTTAGAGAAAACCCTTTGGGACTGCTCTTCCTCCCTTCTTGGCTCACCTAAAGTCTTTGCATCAAAATCAAATACCAGTTCCCACATGAAAGTTTTGCAGGCCGAGTCCTAGAAATACCAGCAATTTCTGCCTGTGTACCACCACAACCGTCTCTTCAATCCTTTATTACAGGGCCAATCATGCTGGGTTGTCAATGTTGACTTCTAACTGTGCCTCGTCCACCAAACTGTAGGGTCTCAGAAAGAAGGGACTACATCTGATATATTCTGGGGTCCCTAGTACCTGGCACAAGAGCTCCTCAATGTATTTCTTGAATAAATGAGTCAGAGCTATTTATCAGTGAGTCAGGATCCTGTGTTGAAACATGCATAATAATTAAATGTTAAAATATTTTGAGGTCAGATACTTAAGTGCAATCATATTCACAGCCAGAATGAATCATATTTTTTGTATCAAAATAGAAACCTTTTCTATTCTTTTCTTCTCAAGTGGCCAACCTCTCGGCCTCCTTTGGTACATAATCAAGAGTACAAGCACAAAAATGTAAACAAAGTAGCATGAACACAATGAAGCAAAAGGTAATGAAATCATTTATCAGTTTCAATCCAGCTGAACAGAATTCCTGGAAATGCTAGAAAACAAATCTGCCATCTCCTTCTATGGAAGGAAAACATAGATATAACTGTTTCACTTTACTTTGCACGTGCTTGGAGGGGATATTTTAGATCAGGCAGCAGCGTTAGCAGGAAGAAATGATTTGGGACTGAGGATTCAAAGGAAAGAAAATTTCACTTAACCATTTTGTTCTTAATGTTTACATCCAGGAAACACCCGTTTACCTGCACAGAGAAGGACAGCCCATGCCCTCTGTCCCTGCACATCTTACTTTTTTCCTTCAAAGGGCAAGTAATTGAGTGTGTTACCACAGGCCTACAGGGACCATGGCTATGTTCTTAAGAAAACCGGCCAGAGAATAAATGGGCAATTTTCACAACTTGCAGAATAAAAACTGGAACCCAAGGAACAGGTGGGTAAATGTCTTTTTACATGGCTTGCCACTGCGAGCCAGGAGGGAAGCTAATTCTGAAAACTGCAGACTGCAGATGGCCCCTCCTTCTCCCTCAAGGCCAGGAGTCCCTCATGGTGGCTTTCTGCCGAGAGACACTTAGTTTGGTGACGCTATCCATGCAGGGGCCCCAGTCCTACTAGGTGCAAATCAGTTCAAAAGAGGACTGGGAACCTTTGCCCACTGGACATCAGGGCTTTTTCTTCGAGTCAACACTAAGATCTGAATTATCCTGGATGTGCCCTTTCGTATGTTAGATCTTTTTTTTTTTTTTTTTCATTTTAGCTTCCTTTTTACTTGAAGAAGAGTCAGAGGGGATGGACACACACACACACACACACACACACACACACACACACAAAGTTATAAGTATGTTCTATTGTCCAATAAGGACGATAAGCATTTAAACAGCATTTTGCAATTTCCATCATTTCATTTGTTATTCCTAACAACCACAGGAGCAGACAGACCGGTTATTATTCCTCCCATTTTATGTAGAAGAAACTAGCTTTCTGAAGAGATTAAATGTTTTACCCAAAGTCATCTGGCTAAAGCGTATATTTGACGTCAGATGAAGTTTTTCTTATCAGTACCCCATGACATTTCCTTCAATCCATGCTGACTTGACAGAGACCCACTGAGGACCTTATAAAGTTTCCCCAATTTGGCCCTATTCAATCTCTTGTAGAGATGGCCAAGACTAGCCAAGAACCTTACTCTAAAGACCCCTAGCTAGTGGCTCAAAAACTCCCTCTCTCAACCTCGCCTTCTCCCCTGGACCAAGGAAATCACCACTGAGCTCTGAAGACGGCTCAGGAATGTGACTGTAGAGGAGGGAGCTGAGTGATGAAGCCACAACTTCCAGCATGGAGACAAGGAACTTTCCTCATGCCGACTGTTATCATGTCTAGAAACACGTGAGGGGACACCCTAAGCAAGAGGGCTGCCAGTCACAGATGAAGCAGGACCGGAGCAATAAAGGAGTTAGAAATTCAAGAGGCTGCTTTCTTCTTAGAGGAGTGCGATCCAGTACAGCAGCCATTAGCCACAGTGGCTATGTCATTTCAGTTTGAATTAATTAAATTAAAAGCCCAGTTCCTCAGTCATACTACCCATATTTCCAGTGCTCAGCAGCCACACGTGACAAGTAGTGTCCATACTGGACAGCATATAGAACATTTCCCTTGTTGTACAAAGTTCTACTGGACCAGGCTGTCCTAGACTACTTTCCTTTTCCCAGTGAGACCCGTGATTTTTATTTTAGGCGTAACTCAGAGAGATCGCAATTTACCTTAGGTCGATGCTACTGCGGAGAGCAACCTGAAGAAAGGATTGTGTTCCCAGGGGCACTTGGATACCACACCCAGGACGACCACGTTATACAAATGCAGGGATACTGTTCACATCACAGAGTAGATGAGTCATGTTTCCTAGGGTCCTTCAGGGCTTGTCCAGTATTTGGCAACCCTGATAACCCCAAATCTATGATTTCTTCTTCAAGTGTTTCATGTTCTGCCCTCAGTATTCAGGAAAAATAGGGACCTTATACAGCCAAGCTCAAGAAAAGAAAAAAAAAAGAAAAGAGAAAAACCTGCAGAAAAGGAGCCAGCAGCATCATCAAAAAGGATTTTTAAAATAACTTACCTGAGTCAAGGTGCTTTCTTGCAAAATACTATTATTACTTCTGCACTGGCATGTTTCTCCTTCCAAATCTCATTACAAACGCTTCTCGAACACTTACTATTTACTCAACAGCAGAAATCAACTCCCACTCAGAAAACAGCTAGGCATTGCCACTTAAAGACTCATAAATATCAGATGCAGATACTTTATAAGAACATTTTCAAAATTCAAATTATAGGTGAGCGTTTCAGATTTCCTTCTGTAGCTTCCTTTCCATGGGTATTGCAAATTAAGTGATCAGGAGATTAAAGAGTGACAGGTGCGTTCCTCGCTCCTGACACACCCACACTCCCACCACCACATCCAGCTCAGGGGTTTTGAAATGTGCTGTGTATATTTAAATGTTTTGTTGAAAGGTTCTTTTCTCATTAGCTTAAACTGGAATCAGATGCTTCCATATGGCCCCAGGACATTAAAAAAGCTTGCAAAACTTTTAAAATAACGAAATTAACATAAAAAAAGTTTACAATCAAAACACTGAGGAACACCTTCCAGTACATCTAATGCCATGCTAAAAATATAGTCAAGCACGCCAGGTGGAGTGACTGCCAGAGAGCTGTAAAGAAAGTCACATCTTGACAGAGGCATTCCTGTGATTTGGGAGAAGTGAAAAGGTTTTCTCAGCTAAATTTTTAGAGATAACTTTTCTACACACAGCTCTCTCTTTCTTACCCCTTTTAGTTTGGTGAATACATGTTTTCACTTGGACCCAGTATAAGAGAGATGTGTTTTTTGAAAAAAAAAAAAAAAAAAAAAAAAAAAAGAGGCCCTTTTGCTTTCTACAGAGATGTATTTATACTCAGCTGGAGGAAAAAATAACAGCTTAAAAACAAGGCAAGAAGCAATGTAAAACACACAGAAGTCATGATTATTGGTCTAAAACCTGTGGAAGAAAGTTTACTTCGGCAAGACCATGAAGAAAAGAGGACTCCAGCTACACAGCAACCACTTGGGAACCGTCTAAAGTATGCACACTGCGTCAGCACACTTGTAAATCAAGACACAAATTATATTTAAAGTAGCATGATAAATGTGCAGTAAATGAGACTGGTCTCAAAATGTTATCTCCCTATATTGCATGAGAAATCTATGTGATTAATCAAACATGCTAACTCAACAAAACAAGTCCAGATTAGGCTTTTTTTTCCTTCTTTTTTAGCTTCACTCATCCCAACAACCATTACAAAGTGTCTAAGAGTTACTCTGTCTTCACTGTCCAAGATGTTGACATTGCAAAATGAATGGACAGGCAATGAAAAATACTCGTTGAATTCCACTATAATACACTTACCTAACACTAATATTTCATTGGCTAATTTTGTAATTTTAAATATGGCAATGCCCTTTGCCTTCCCCAAAAGGAATACCCCTAATTCACTCTTCAACATTAGTTGATAAGTTTAATCAAAATGAATGCAACCATTGGTCATCATAACAAAATCCAACAAAGCTACGAGCGACAAGTTCAGGAAAAAGTTAATTGTCAGCTATCAGGGATCATTTGTATTTAAATCATGTTTTTAAGTTTATTTATTTCAAGAGTGTGAGAGAGCATGTGCACAAGCAGGGGAGGGGCAGCAAGAGGGAGAGAGAGAATCCCAAGCAGGCTCTGCACTGTCAGCACAGAGTCTGACGCGGAGCTTGATCTCACAAACCATGAGATCATGACCTGAGCCGAAACCAAGAGTCGGATGCTTAACCAACTAAGCCACCTAGGCGCCCTATCAGTGATCATTTTTAACGACGGTTATCAATTACCATTGAAAACCCACCAACAAAAAAAACCTGGCAAACTTCAATTTTTTTTTTTGTAAATTAATAAGTGTTACCGATAAAAACTGAGTCCTGCAGTTTGCTTACCACCAGCAAGGTACTGTAACTCGATCAGTCACAAGAAGAGCCAGGTTCTCAGTACAGTTCCTACCAGCAGTGACAAATCCCAAAGTCATACTTGGAGAGGCTGCTCAAAGGCAAAGTCCCAGAGAATATCATGTTATTCATTCAACAAACAAAACCATTCCCATGGCTACATGTTGGGTTTTGTTATCAGTGGGAGCTGTTCCACATCTGTGATCTTAAATTCATACACTCTGATGTCCAACCACAACTCATGACTCGTTCCTCTTTTCCTGTTCCAGCCATCCCACTCTTGTCCCCTGTTGAGACTGCATCCCTTTTCCTGTCCGTTTGTTCCAATCAAACAGCCTCTTTGACTTCACTAACCCCCAAGATAGGGGGAATGCTTCTTCAAGGAGGATGCTTCCTCATTCTCCCACTTAATTCATCACGCCCTCCTCCTTGGACCACACGCAGCCTGCACATCCCCAGAACAAGTCGAATCCACCCATTTACTGGTGCTTCTCCAGCTCAGGGTTTGCCAAGTGACTGCCGTGGAAACAAGAATGATGCAGAATGGACCAGGGACTGACTTGCAGTTTCTGGTTTCAGCACACCCCAAAAGTATTCATGTGAGAGAGGCATCTGGTCAGCCACCTTCCCTGGTTAGGTTATCTGAATTTTTACCACTTTCTCAGCTCCTCCCCGTCTGCCCCGTTTCTCAGCAAATGCCCTCATGTCTTCCTTCATGGTAAAAACAGAGGACACTGAGCCATAGATTTTACCGGCATACAGGGCCTCTTCCCAACTACCTCCAAACCTATTTGTCTTCCTCTCACTCCTTCCCACAGTCCCTCTGGATATGAAGAAGAAGGCATAGCCTGTATTTAATGCTTCCTTCTCCCACTTGGGTGCTTAGTCTCCTTCTGGCCCCCTCTGGGGTCTCACAACCCACCATCCTCTCTCCCCTTCTCTGACTTCTCCCTGTCTGCTTCCCTGCTCCCCTCAGCCCACTAAGATGCTCAAGTCTTCTCTAAATGAAATAGCATCTCTCCTGTGACTCCAGGCCCTCCCCCAGCTTACCTGTGCCACTTTCTCCTTCCAGGCATGCTTCTTCAAGGAGGATGCTTCCTCATCTTCCATTTAATCCCAAAGGCACTGCAAAAAGGCCTTTTCCTCTACTACTCAGCTGGTATGGTAAACCTTTCTTCTCTGGGTTCATTTCTCTCCACAAATGCTGACTGTCCTCAGGTTCCATCAAGCACAGCATAGCAGCTGCCATCTAACCCAGGATGCTTGGTGACAGGCGGTACGCCGACACCTTGCTCACCCTGCCTATGACCCTCTCACCTGCTGGCTCACAGCTGCCCATTGCCACCTTCCCTTCTTGCGTGCCTCCCCGCCCCCCAAACAGGCTGAAACACTGGCACCCACTTCTCCAACCCAGAGCCTTTGGGGGTGCCAGGGCTATATTTACACTCTCCTCCTGAATATCTCACAGACACTCCAGGCACAACAGACGCCCACCAAACACACCGTTTTTCTCTCTGGCCACTGTATGCACGGTCTTGGTCAATGGCAACACTGCTCTTCCAAAAAAACCTTACAGTCATTCTGGATGTCCCTTCCTCCTCCTTCCCACGCCAACATAAACTGCCACCACTTTCTGTCAATTCTATGTCTTAAGAATCTCTTAAATGTCTTCTCATATCCCTATCTCCAAGGCCACTGCCTTGTGAATCCTTCTTCACCAGCTCAGGACAATGATCCTTGACATTTGTTAAAGTTACCCATGCCCCTTTTTCTGAAACAGGAACACACCTCATCCTGCACCCAGCCCAGTCCCGAAGGACTCATCTTTAACTGGTCTCCCCAAGTTCACTTTGGTTCCTTCTGGGTCCTTCTCCATTCTGCTCCCAGATTAAAAGAAATCTAAACATCGTGGCGCAACCTCCACTCCTTGCCTGTCACAGACTTCATCGTGGCCTTCTCTGGCATACACTTCCAGGGGCACACCTGCCACTCCGAACTTACCCTTCCCCACTGTCCACGCCCACCTGAATTATACCAAACAACTTTAAGGTCCCAAAGCTCTTCTCCCTTATTATCTGAATGCCAACTTTCTACTCTACCTTGAAGACTTTTCTGCTTGGGTTTGAATGCCACCTTCTCCCTAAAGACCACTCTGTCCTTCCTCAGGACACCTGTTTCCCCTGTACTATTTACACTTAGGAAAGCCTCCACAGTCACAAAGTGACTGTTGGGCTCTCGGGCTCTGGAGATGAGGACCATTCATTACTCATACCCAAAACATAGGAGGCAATTATTAAATATTTGAGAATCAATAAATGAATTAATGAATACAAATGAAGTACCATGTGCCAGGACATCTGCTAAGGCAGTACAAATATTAGTCACATATAAATGAAGTGTAACTGTTAAGTGAAGCTGGATACCCCCTTATGTCCCTTGATGAGCCATAGATTATGCTTTCTTGACAGAACAGGACTGCATAGCACCAGGAGAATTTCCTGGTACTAGAAAATATTTGATAGCCATAACAATACAATTGAATAGCCAAACTACTACTTCTAGGTCCACATCATCAAAACCCCAGAGCTTCTGGCCCTAAGGTCCTGAAAATAGTCACAAGGCCAGGAATACAAATTTGGTAGAATGTCTGTATCACTCACTTACTGTGAGCAAGACGGAAGACCTGGAATTTAACCGAGGGTCAGAAGACCGTATCCTATCAGACCTATTATATTATGGAGAAAACCAGAGGAATTTATTCCTGGCCTCATCTGTAAAACTAGATGAATTGCAAGACCAGTATGATTAGAGATCCTCATTTCCAGAACGGTGTTTTGCAGAACTCTGGATCTCTATTCCTCCAAAAAATATTAACCATATCACCATCAGCCACAATCTACTGATACGGACACCCATGTACCAGGCACGGTGCCAAGTGTTTTATACACAATTATTTCATTTAATTTCCATAATAACCTCCATTATGAGTATATCCATCTCTAGGGAAGTTAAAACTTAAATACAGAACTTCCCAAACTTCCATGCTCCAGAGGACTAGGACTCTACAGCCGGAGCTGTTAACTATTGCCGCCAAGCTAATGAGCCTACATCCAAGCAACTTTTGGATACTGGGTGCACAGATGCCCTTCCTGGAGGTTATAGTCTGTGTTAACATTATAACGTAAGGGCTCTCAGAGGTCTCGCAGTATCAAGCCTTTTAACTTTACTTAACACGCATTCGTTAAGCTTATTTGACTCCAGGAGCCTTTTTTAATGGAACCATTTATAACATATCAGGGGGCACATGTTTTGTAGAATACAATTTGGCTTTAGATGATAACCAAAGGGCTTCTGAACTCACTGAGGCCAAAAGGAGAAAGGAGCTAATTGCAGTATTTGTTACAAGCGATGGAGCGGGTGAGGCATTTGTGTCACAACCTCAAATGCCAGGTGACATAATGACAATGACAATATTCGTGAGTCGAACGAAAACTATTTCTCCATTCATGGAATTAGACACCAGTGCCCTGTGATTTAATCCCAGGAATCACAAAACCAATTCAAGAAGCCAATGTGCCACAGGGCCAGTGGTGGTAAAGGCTGCTCGATGGGCGCCATGGTTTGCAAATTCTGAGGTGACAAAAGTGCCTGTTTGTGCTATTTTCCAGTCCTGCCACACCTCCTTCCTTCTTAGGACACTCACATCCTTAGAGGAAAGCCCGTGCTTCCCATTACATAGATTCTTCGGAAGACCTAACAGTAAGAAGGCTGGAGAACAAGTATGTGCCTTTGTTACAAGGAACTCAACTTGGCCAATACCACTGTCCTGAGCTCCGTTACTTATCCAAGTCCCATCTGCTGGCCACCTACTACATGTCAAACTCTACACGAGACGGCGAGACAAGGAGCTCATGGCCTGGTGGGAAGAAAGCAGCATAGGGAGACAGGGCGGTGGACCACACAAAGTGCTTTTGTCGAACGTGTGCAAGACACTATGTGACTCTCACAGCCTAATTCTTGCTGAAAGGAAAGAGGAGCACGAAGGGCTTTCCCTTCCTCATCTTCACATTAGGACCTACCCTCCAAAATCCTAAAAGAAAACAGGGGTCAGAGCTCACACAGCAAAGCTGATGAAAGGAATGTGCCATTTGAAAGTCAGCCAACAGGTTCAGGGTGTGAAAAGCACAGAAATAAGAATCGAGATGCCTGTGGTCTGGTTTTGATCCTGAGTGACTTTAGCAGAACAGCTGGCCTTTGCCTGTTTTCCTCTGTCCTACATGGACATGATGGAGATAAATTAATACAATGGGATGGGCAAAGCGTCATGCAATTAGTGAAGCAAAAGAGGACGAAAAGCAAATTTCAGATCCATTAGCACAACTATTAGAAGAAAACACATCTATTTCTGTATATAAATAATCTTAATAACTTTATGTGGACTTTTACAAGATTGAAATTAAATTACAGAACCACTTCTTGCCTATAGATTTTTTTTTTCCCCACTGAACTGTTCATCTTCTAAAGTTGGATGGGTTCAGAGGAATCTTTATAGGACCTCCTTTTACGAAAATTCCTCATCTGACAATTCCCAGTCAGGGAAGTTCATACCTACATTCTACACTCAGAGGATACATGAGGTACGTTTTGAAAAGGGGGGCCAAGAACCAACCAAACAATCTTCTCTCGTGAATCACAGTGAAATTCTCATGTGTTCTGTTTATTATTATTGTCAGTAGATGTTATATTTTTAAAATTTTTATTTCGTTGTATTTAATTTTAATTCAAGAGAGAGCGAGCGAGCTCATATGGGAGCAGGAGAGAGGGTCTGAGGGATAGAGAGAGAGAGAATCTTAAGCAGGCTGCACATTCAGCATGGAGCCCGATGTGGGGCTCGATCCCATGAACCATGAGATCATGACCTGAGCCAAAATCAAGAGTCGGACACTCCACTGACGGAGCCGGCAGGGCACCCCAGTAGACGTTATATTGTAAAGCGTTTTAGACTGCGAACATAGATGAGCTCCCATACACGCCATCAACCTGCACAAAGTTTCCTCATTAACATTTACATTAGCATGGGGTACATTTGTTATAATTAATGAACCACGTTAACAAGGCATCATTATGTGAAGTCTGTCTTCTATTCAGATTTCCTTAGTTTTTACCTAATGTCCTTTGTCTGTTCCAGAATCCCTTCTGGGACCCACATTACGCTTAGTTTTCTATCTCCTTAGGCTTGTCATAGCTGACAGCTTTGAGAGGACTGGCCAAGTACATTGTGGGACGCTCCCTCTACTGGAATGTGATGCTTGTCTCATGATTAGACCCAAGGTTGTAGGTTTGGGGGAGGAAGACCATGGAGGTAAAGTGCCGTTTTCATCCATCATCTCAAGACCTGGCTGGGTGGTGTTGATGAGGTTTCTTCCCTGTCTTCCCTTCCGTGCTGTAGGAAGGAAGTCACTACATGTAGCCAAGTCAGGAGGAGAGGGGAGGTGGGCTCTCTGTCCTTCAGGTGAAGTATCTACAGGATTTATTTGGAATACTCCATGTGACATTTGTCTCTTCTCCTGCATATGTTAATCTCCTCAATCATCTACTTGCATCAGTACGGTCTCATGGATGTTTATTTTGTGCTTGGGGCTGTAACTCAACACCACTTCATTTATTTTGTTGTTCGAATCGTTGGCTCCTGGGAGCTCCTGCAGGGTCTTCTATGTGTCTTCCTGTGGCAAACCCCCTTCGATGTGGCTATTTTTTTTCCCCTCTTTCCTTCTTTTTGAGCCCTTCCTTACTTTCCAGCACAAGAGCCTCCAGCCTCATCTTGTATTTCCTGCCCCAGCCCTAGAATCAGCCATTTCTCCGAAGAGCCCTGGTTCCCATCACTGCAGAATGGGATCAGAAACCATGATCTGGGCACTAAGTGTGCTTGTTGCTAAGAGAAGTGTCATTTCTTTTATGCCATCTCAGCTGACAGCAAAGAGAGGTCCCTGTGTTGACTAGCCTGTGCATATATACATATCTACAAATATTTCTATAGGGAACCACCCTCCTATATATTAAGTTAAACATTATGTATTCCTTAATTCTCCAGAAAATTTCAACCCCTTTAAGTTTTCTATTTCAAGTGCCTCGGAAGAAAACTGTCACTTACATTTGTAAGTTTCCCATGGCATCTACCACTGAGTTGTCAGTAAGATCTGCTGATCTGAAATTCAGAGCTCAAGAATGGGTTCAGATATGTCTGCTGTCAGTTGGAGATAGGAGTCACAGCCACTACAAAGGACTACTGGAGAATTAAATAAGATGATGCACGCAAATGTTTAGAACAGAATCTGGCACATGTTAAGCATGTAATAAATGATAAATACATTATTTGTAGTTTATGGGAAAATATTTTCAAGAGCAAAAGATCTAATGGTATAATTTTTTGCTTATATTTCTTTGTGTTTGGTTGTATTTGTTTTTACCAACTGACTGAAAAGTAAGCATCAATTTAGGCATAAACTTTTACTCCAAATATGCTCTTTGGAAAGATTAAGCCAGCCATGTTACCAGTCATGTTACCGCTGCCTGAAGGCACTAAGAAGTGGATTTCCTAATGTGCACTATCACAACCTGTTGCAATGGATTAGAAACAGGGGTCACCCTGAGGAAGAGAGAGCAATGAGACACAGGGTTACAATTTCTACTTTAGAATGTCCGCCATTCAACCCCAGCCATGCCATTAATAGAAGGCAGTCAGGGTTCCCATAGAAAATAGTCTCAACTCCTACCGTCGATAAGAATTGTCTCAACACTTGGAAGACCTGTCCATATAAGTCTACAGTAACATGATCATTAATTCTCTTCAATCTCTTATGAGAACCTCTCTGACTATACGTGGCAAAGAAGCCATGATAATTTCTACCTGAGGCCAAATGACATACTAGTCACAAATAGTACAGACTACATTTTCTGAGGACTGGTTTCAAGTTAATGCTGGTGCTCTGAAAGATCACTTAACTGTTCACTTAAACCAAATCTGATTTTGTATTTCTTCTACAGGGTCAGAATGGACGAAAGAATCATGCTTGCTTAGCACAGACCATATGAGTAGTCTGAAGTTCTAGTAAAGCAAGCTTATGATATGTAAGATGGTAAGTGGGTCCTGGGAACTGGACAGAATGCGTGGACCTGCCATCCAGATCATGTCAATCATGCAGGCCCCCTGGATGCCTGTGCAACACCATCTTATAATGACGCAGTGCTTCTGAAGAGCTCAGCATAACCAGTCGAGATTAGTAACATTGAGTGGTCTCCAGAGGAGGCAGAGCAAGGCCCTGAGGTGGCCAGTGGGCCCAATGAGTATTCAGAATGTCAAGTTCAGACCTCATGCTCCAGATGGAGACTTCAGAGCATAACGCTCGTCAGTGACTGCAGGGCCTGGCTAGCCACAGGCACAGAACAGAATCTAAAACAGAAAATCTGAAAAGCTGCCTCAGAGTTAACAACAGAAAGCCCACAGTTGTGGATACTTCAGGGTAGGGCTGTCTGGCGCCCAGAGCAGCCTCTGCCTGGCTCCACTCGCACTCCACACAGCACCAGGTAAGTGAGCTCAAGGTCCTTCTCTGCTTAAAATGCTTCCCCGGCATCCCAGTACCTCCAGAGTAAAATCCAGAGCCCCATCTACCTCTCTAGTCCCCTCTGGAGTCCTGGCCACATTAACCTTCTTTCAGAGGTTGCAGGATTCTTTGCCATCACTGGGCCTTTGCACGTGCTACTCCTGGTCTCTGAAATTTCCTTCCTCCCATTCTTCAAAGGCCTGGTTCCTTCTAAACTTTTCATTTTCCACTGAGATGTCATCTCCTGGGAGGGGTCTCCCCTGACCTTTCTCTTAAGTAGCAACCCCTTCCCTTCCTCTTTCATCATTCTTTAGCCCAGCACCCTGCTTGTTTTCTGTATGGCACTTAGCATGGCTCAAGGTCATTTTATTTATTTACTTACTTACATGGTTTTTGGTCTGATTCTACCATTCCAGCATGAGATTCCTGAAGGCAGGAACCTGCTGGTTTTGTCTGTCACTGTAGAACCGGTGCCTAGCACATGGCAGGCATTCAGTAAAAATCGCTCATGTTGAAAACACTATGATTAGTGAAAGAAGCCACATGTAACACCACACATCGTATGACTCCACTTCTAGGAAATGTCCAGAACAGACACGCCGTGGAGACAGATCCCAGTTAGGCCCTGGGGAGGAAGGGACAATGAGGGGTGACTGCTTAATGGGTATGGTGCTTTCTTTGGGGTCATAAAATGTTCTGGACCTAGAAAGAGGCGATGCCTGCACAACATTGTCAATGTAATCAATGTCACTAACAGAAAATGTTATTTTATGTGTATTTTACCACAATAAAAAAAAAAACAAAAAACAAAACAGTAATATGAAGAAATGCATACATTGTACCTTCATGGTGTCCCACCTTCCAGCAGGTGACAACTAGGAGGCAGGCAGCTTCTCCTTGGGCTGATGCCAGCCTACATACCTACCTGATACACCTGCAACAGACTAGGTGCAAACTGAACCACCAAGATGGGCTCTCTGCTGTCACCAAGTGAATTCATACAATGAAGACCAAATCCCCATTTGGGCTGCACATATACAGAGTCAAACACAGAGCCCTGGTTTCAGTTTCTGGGTGTAAGTGGTCAGACCAGGGGACAGCACAGCCGGCCCCTTCATTCCAGTCAATGATCAGTACTAACCACCATGGACAAATTAAATTTAAGACGTGCTGCACCGATTGCTTGAAAGTGGAAAATGAATACATTACCCTTCGAGCATTGATTTATTTCATGCATGCAGAGAGCAGGATGTGAGTTCCATGTACTTGTCCCGTAAACAAGTGAACCAAGCTGGCCCAGCGGGGGAATGAGAAGTGGGAAATATCAAAGCAGAAAGATCTCTTCTGTTCCCTTCCCGCTTCTGAGAACATCAGGCCCATTGCCAGCGGTCATAACCAGAGAGGTTTGCCTTCTTAATCTAAGGCTTCCTTTGTATTTGGAATATTTACTTCCATAGTTCGCCTACTTCTGAGACTATAGGTAAAACAGGTGGGAGGGGAGGGCAAGGAAGTGGAAATACAATCCACTCACACTATAAGATTATAAGTACCCTCTGGTGAAGTATGTACGTTCCTGCTAAAATGGTTCTGTCACTTAACCACCATTTCCTTATGTATACCTTCATTTACTTTCAACACCTGGATCAAAACTTTATGAACTCTTCCATAGCTCCAGAAATAAATGGAGTGACTAATGACAACAATTAAAACTACACGTCCAGGGAAAATACTGGGTGACACTGAGGAAATGAAACGCAAAAGATACAGAACCATTATCACTCCAAATATTGAAATTTACATACCGGAATCTTAAAAATAAGATTTGTGGCTCAAAACGTGAGATTCACTTTTTGGACAGGGAGCTAGGGAAGCCTTCTGAATCTCCCATGGTGTGTACTCCACATAAAACACAGTCTTTGTAGTATGATGAATAATTTAAACTATATTTATGAGTTCACAGAAGAGAGAATTTTTCTAAAGCAACTTCTAAAACTAAAATTCTTAATAAGCCGAACCTTACAAAGACATAGAAAATTTAAAGGAAATATACGTTCTTTCATTGAATTAGGTCTTTAACTTGAAAATGGCTGCAGTGTATACAAGTGAATAGGAGTATCTAAATTTAGTACACAATGCTGTAAAAAAATTGCTGATTCTCAATTATCCCCTGGAATCATCACCATGGTTTCATAAAACATGCTGTCGTAACTAGAAAGAGTATGCATCATGATCATATTAAATATCTTATCTAAAAGTATTTCTGAATTGTCAATTTTTAAGTGAAGCAACCAAAATCTACAAAAACTTAGAGACAACTATTTAGAAGTCATGAAAAAACTAGTCTTAAAAATATTAAAGCCTTCTAGTTCAATCAGACTAGTTTGAGAATCTCCAGTTCAGTATTCATCCATCTATAATGTGTCCTTCTTCATCTACTCTAACTCTAAAGTAAAAGACCCCACTCCCCAGAGAAACCTAGTAAGGAAAAGAGGTTCTGGCTACAATCATTTCTGCCTGCCCTGTTTCCACCAGATTAGCAATAACGTATCATTCATTATGCACTTACTGTTAGCCCAAGGGCTTTATATATATTATCCCTCAAACCATACTTTTCCTCCATTTAATGGGAAGGAATCACTGGGTGTGGCAGAGCGTACTTTGCAAGATGGCAGCAACAATATCTCCCAGCCCCTATGCTCTTATGCCATGTGACTTTGTAGTCCAGAGGGGGGCGTTGTGGTGCCCTGACCAACAGAAAATGGCGGAAGTGAATCTGTGCTGGGCACTATAGGTGAGACCTTTAGCTGGCCTGGCAGCTTCCACATTCTGCCTCTTGGAAACCAGCTGCCACATAAGAAGAAAGCACCATGAGATTGCCATGCTGTGACAAGCTCAGGTTGCAAGAAGAGGCCCTGGAGGGTGAGTGGGCATGTATGTAGCAAGAGAATCCAAGGACTACTGACGCACCAGAGGTGCAAGTGAAGAAGCCATCTTGGAAGAAGATCCTCCAGGGCCAGCCACCAAAACCAATGTCCAGCCAAATCCTTCCTCACTTCCTGACCTACAAAATCATGTGCAAAATAAAAAAGGCTGTGGTAAGCCACCTAGACCTTGGCATTGTTTGTTGCACAGCAACAGATAACCGTAACACTGTCCCATGAAACCCTCACCTCTGGAAGGGTCTTAGATCTGAAGAATAAAGATTTCGTAGTTGAGCTCTATCTAAGGTTGCCAGAGTATAAAGACAGAAACTGAGGCCCAGAAATTTTAAGCGGTCGTCTAAGAGAGTGGAGTTTACCAATCATGTTGTCTCGGGCAACTAGAGGAAGAAGCCTACAGCTCTTCTTTTCTCATTGCTGTTTACCCATTCTCCTACTTATTTTTTTCAAGCTGCTGGACCAGAGCATAAATGTAACAAGAAAATAAATGAAGAACAAGGCTCCGCAACTAGAAAAAGTAAATGACCAAAAACAGATATGGCATATTTCAGTTTCTCAAAGCCACAATTCTAATCTATTTGAACTTCTAGAAGTGAATAACTACTTTCCCCAAATTAGGGTGTCTTCATTGGCCAGGAGAATCCACTCTGCTCTCAGCGGTATCCGGGGAAGGGCTGTGGAGCATCCTTGGACTCAGAGGCTACAGAGGCCGCTGCAGTTAAGCTGATGGAGTCAGTGTAAGAGGCATGAAGAAGCAGAAACAGGCAGGTGACCAGACTCTATTCTTTTTTTTTTTTTTTTTTAACTTTTATTTAGTATTTAGAGACAGAGGGAGACAGAGCATGAGCATGGGAGGGGCAGAGAGAGGGGGAGACACGGAATCCGAAGCAGGCTCCAGACTCTGAGCTGTTAGCACAGAGCCCGACGCGGGGCTTGAACCCACAAACCGTGAGATCATGACCTGAGCCAAAGTCAGACGCTTAACTGACTGAGCCACCCAGGTGCCCCAGACCAGACTCTGTTCTTAACAGTTCCTTCAAAGGTCAACAAAAGGCAGGCTGCACAATCTCCTCAGAACAACTACAGAGGTAGTAGTAGCTCACGATTCTGAATTTAAAAGTAGCACATTTTAAATGCTCCCATTCAATAAGCTGGACTTGCACTCCCATAAACACAGGAGCACAGGGAGAGGCCAGTGCCTCATGGAATGAATTCTGCACAGAGGAAGGGTACGTTGCACCTCAGTCAAAAGTCCCTCAATCCCTATGCTCTCAGTGCCCCTTCTAACACAACCTTCTCCACCAGGCTCTCTGGAAATCCTTCTCACTGGAAACATACCACCCTCACCTGCTCCATTTCGTAGGACATGCCATTTCAAGCTTTTAATTGCAACCAGGCTCTTCTCTGAGGACGATGCTTCCCCTACAGTGTCATCCAGGAAAATCCACATGTCCTCCCACATCCTCTGTGTCTTCACCATGGATATCCCACAGGCTCAAATTCAACATGTTCCTAGCTGGATTTATCCAACTCCCCCCTCCCCTCCCCATGCCACACCTGTTATTTTATATCTTTGTTTCAACTGAGTCTCCCCATTCATACTAGAAATGAAGGAGTTGTCTTTGCCTTCTTTCTGCCCCTCACTCCTAATCTATAATCAGTGACAAATTACTAGATTTCCTCTCACATAGATTTTTAAAGGTTTGCTGCTTCTCCATTGTACCACGCTTCCAGTTTAGACATTCAACAGTAGCCTAACTGGCTTGATTCCAGCCCAGTCCCCTCAAAGTCAGACTCTCAGGTAGCCAGAGATCTCCCTCAGAGATACACTGTGTCTTCATCATTCTGTTTAAATTCTTCAATGACCATTCTGCCCGGAGGGTGAAGCCCAAGCTCCCTAACACTGTGAACACGACCCTCTATTATCAAATTCCATTTCTTTAGTACAGGATTCTACCTCTTACTTCCTTACTCTGTTGGTTGTAGCTCCCAGAATGCTCCACGTGGTTTCATGCCTTTGCTAATGCCATCCCCTCCTGTCTGGGGGCTCACCTCCTCTCTATACTCTCACACCCCTCTCTCGCTTACCTCCCAGTCACTGTTCAGAGAGTCCGGCCATCCTTGCTGCTAGAAAGCCATTCTAGAGGTTGCCCTTCATCTTTCACCACCCACAGATTAGATTCTCTGCCTCTGTTCCTGTGAGAGACCTGGAGCACTGCCATCACTGTGTTTCTAGCTCCTTACACAATACTCATTACTAATGTAGTTTAAAGGAACCATGATTTACTCATTCTTTGTCTCTCAAGCACCAAAAATGAAGTCAGGCATCACATTAGATGCTTAAGAAATTTTTAATGAATGGATTGTTAAATTATTATATGGACTTAAGTCTCAGGGGATAAGTCTATACCAAAATGTATCAGTGACCTGTTGTTGTGTAATAACATTTCAACCAATGGCTTAAAACAATATACACATTTGTCATCTCACAGTTTCTTTGGGTCAGGAATTCAAGCACAGCTTGGCTGGGTCCTCTGCCCCAGGGTTTCTCATGGAAGCCATTAAGATGTTGGCCAGGGCTGTGGTCTCATCTGAGGCTTGACTGGAACAGGATCTGCTTTCAAGCTCATGTGGTTGTTGGAAGCATTTATGTCCTTTGTACTGTAGGACCGAGAGCCTCATTAGGCTGACAGCTGGGGATCAGTCTCAGGGTTTTTTTGCCACATGGGCCTTTCCAACATGGCCAGAAAGGGAGAGAGTCTCTCAGGAAGACACACATCACCACCTTCTGTAATGTAATTATAGAAGTCATATCCCATCATCTTTGCTCTGTTACATTGGTTAGAAACAATGCACAGGCCCCACCTGCACAAGGGCATGAAAACCAGAGGTGGGAATCCCAGGGGCCATTTTGGAGTCTGTCTGCCACCCAAATATACAGTTTTGAGAGCACTCACTAGAAAGGCTGTATAGCTAAAACATCCAGGAAAGGACTGGGAACAGCAAGCATAGGTTAAATATATTAAAAAGGGGTATGCTTTATGTGTGAAACCTACTGCGCAATCTTAAATACATTTTTCTTTTTATGAAAATTACTTTTATGTTACTAGAGAATTCTACAATTAATAAAAAAATTCTGCAAAGCATAGCAGAATTTGGGTTTGGGGGCAAATGTGAAATTTAAAACAGTGACCATTTTTTACTTGTACATTACTTTCAGCATCATTATTTTTGTAACTGGCTCTTTAGATCAGCAAGAATCTTCTTAAATCATTTATTTTTCATCCACTTTACAGGGTGTTTGAGGCTCAGGAGGCAGG
Source organism: Panthera pardus (assembly GCF_024362965.1). Taxonomy (NCBI): domain Eukaryota; kingdom Metazoa; phylum Chordata; class Mammalia; order Carnivora; family Felidae; genus Panthera; species Panthera pardus. Next base: position 104,028,519 of record NW_026526677.1, read on the forward strand.
GCTTTATTTAATACACCTCAATAATTTATAGCCAACAATACACTAAGGGAAATGTCAACCTCGTAAAGACTGAAATCTGATAAGTGAGAAATGTTCAAATTTTCCTCAGAGAAAGAGAAATTTATGAAAATAAGGCAAGTCAAGGAAGTATATTAAAACATTTCAAAACATAAAGAATGTGCCTAATGCATCAGCAATTTTTTGACGTGTCCCTATGGACTACGCCACGTCTGTAACAAACATGGCAGCCTCTGACTAAGTTACGACCGGGCCCGTTTTTCTCCAGATAAATCAGCACTGAATGTGGCCAGTGACACTGCGGTCACTTTAGGGCAGAACTTTGTCCCAAGGCCTTCCTATACTCCCCCTTTAAAGGGCTTCAATCCTTTTTTATAAATGTTCTGTTTCCCCGCAGAGTGGCTCCTACTTGCTCTGACTCAGAGTTAATCACAACAGCTTGGAGAAGGCCCCAAATGCCGCTCAAGCAACATGACAAATGAGGGGAAAAGAAAAAAGCAGCTTCTGACCTTCCACCGAAACATAAAGCTATTAGCCATCATCTGCCAAGACTTGGGGAGTAGGCCAACCTGGCCCCCGAAAAGCCAAAGAGGTCAAGTTCTCCACAGTGAACGGACCTCAGACTTCTGCTTAGTTCCATGTTAAGGGAATAAGGAGAGAATTTTCCAGCAAACTTTTAAGTGTCTATGTAATTTCTGAGATGTAGCCATTTTCTGCAGTTAGATTTTCAGGGTATACCCAATGAAACCCAATAGCAGTCTGAGGATTTAATTGGAAAATTACCCTTCCTCAAGGGCGGGACCAGGTTGGAAAGGGTACAGCTAACGCCTCAGGTAAGGGTTTAAAATGGTGAAGAGGGGACTTTTATATGAAGGCCACAAACCCACCAGCACTGGCACCAGATGGACCGATGCTGAGCTCTAGCTCAGTATCAGGAATTTTAAAAAGAGCATGGGACAAGGATTTTAGGATCAGGACCATCATCACTTCCTAGCAGTGTTTAAAAGTTTGAACATTTTTTTATAAATACAAGTGACACAAAATTTTCTTCGGAGCAAACCAGGAGAAAGGGAAGATATGCCGTCCAGTTACTGTGCAGCAAGAAACTGCTTCTATCACCAGGCCAAACTAAAATGTACTATTTAAAGTTTCTTTTAATGTTTATTTGTTTTTGAGAGACAGAGCGCAAGCAGGGGAGGGGCAGAGAGAGAGGGAGACACCAAATCCAAAGCAGGCTCCAGGCTCTGAGCTGTTAGCACAGAGCCCGACGTGGGGCTCGAATCCACAAACCACGAGATCACAACCTGAGCCAAAGTCAGATGCTTAACCAACTGTGCCGCCAAGGCGCCCCTAAAATGTGCTCTTTAAATTTCCTTTTGGTGACACGTTGTGGTTCTTACTGGCTTATCTATTCAGGGCTTCCTCATTCACCCAGGACCCATGTGAGCCCTGCCTCTCCGGGGGGAGGGCAGTGGACGGCTGCAAGGCTGCTGTTCAGATTAGGCACAAGATGGAAATTCAGGTCACACTTCATAAAAGAGGGCTTCTGAGAAATAGCAAACCTGCTTCCCACAGCTCACGGGTCCTTCAAACTCCATTTTAATTACCAGTGTTTCCAAGGAAAAGCCCTTTGTCTACTTGTCTCTCAAACAGGGAGTTCAGGTTTTCTTCCATTTGAAATTGCTTTATTGACTCGACTTGCAGCAATTCCCTTAGGTAGGGATCACCCGCAGATGCAATTCAGCTAAGGACTGGATTCGATTACTGCCAGGCAAACAACTTACTACCCACACAGATTCCGTCCCGGATGAAATCCCCATGTTATTGAATTGAATACTTCTCTACAAAGGGACACTGAAAAGACCCTCTCACCAAAAGGTGCACCTTGAGGCTGTGCGGTAGGAAGTATGGTTCACTGAGCCGTATGGACCGTGCATCGGAAAGCCGTGAGGCAAACGGCAGCGGGCAAGCTCAGCACTCCTTGGCACTCCATTAGAACTGTCCTCCTGAGGGTTGATGGGGGGTGGGAGGGAGGGCAGGGTGGGTGATGGGTATTGAGGAGGGCACCTTTTGGGATGAGCACTGGGTGTTGTATGGAAACCAATTTGACAGTAAATTTCATATATTAAAAAAAAAAAAAAAAAAAAAAAAAAAAGAACTGTCCTCCTGAAAGGTGGATAATTTGTAATACGTACCGCTATGTAATAGGTCTTAAAAATAGTTGTACCTTCAGACCTATTTCATTTGTAGGAATTTGTACTGAGAACGTATAGTGACTGCAGAAAGCTCACTGATGTTCAAGGCAATATTGGTGACAGGTGGATAAAACAGAAGTAAACCAGTGTCCCATGGTAGGAACTGTTAAATGAATTAGGCAATCAAATAATCCACCGGTATCTTCAGGCATTCACAAAACACGGTAGAAAGTATATAATAACATGGTGGAATGATGTTGTAATGGGCAAAGTAAGTTATAAAATAGTTTGTGCCATAACAGAAAAACTTCAGGGTATAAAACATACGTGTTTGCACACAGAAACAAGATCCAAAGGGTGGATACCGAAGTGTTAATAGTATGTACTTAGGTGATTAAAGGGTAACTTTCATTCTCCTCTTCTGATTTCTGAGTGTGTAAATTTTCAACAATAAACATTAATTACTTTTTCAATGATAAAAAATATCTGGTTAAAGTGAGGGTCGGAAAAGAACAGGAGATAATCTGCCCCCCTCCTTCATGTCATGGACAGGGAGGCTGTGGCTTAGGAAGCTGTCCTGGGAAAAAGGAGACTCTACCATAAAGAAGGGAGAAGAATTTCCTAAACCGCTATTCACATTAATGGTATCTCTAAATTAAATTCGTAATTAAATGAATTACGAACTGATCAAAATCACTTCCGAGTTATTATGAAATGAGAGCCCATCCAGAGGAGTAGTTCTTCAGGGTTTCTGGGTCACTGAGACGACACTGGAAATACCTGACGAAGCCCCCCATGCTGTTCACAGAAAAATGCACCTGAGCTCTAATAAACAGAAACTGTGCACATTGGTGCAGGGATTTGCAGAGACCCAAAAGCTGGTCCATGGATCGCTCACAACAATGTGTTTTACTCTGTGCATTGTGACATGAAATCACATGACATGACAGAAAAAGAGAGAACAGGGGCACCTGGGTAGCTCAGTCGGTTGAGCAACTGACTCTTAGTTTCGGCTCAGGTCATGATCTCATGCTTCGTGAGTTCAAGCCCCACATGAGGCTCTGTGCTGACAGTGCAGAGCCTGCTTGGGATTCTCTCTCTCTCTCTGACCCTCTCCTGTTTGTGAGTGTATGCGCGTGCTCTCTCTGTCTCAAATACTTAAAAAAAAAAAGAAAATGAGAGAATAAAAAAGAATAAAATAAAGAACAAAGAAGAATAATATAAAACAACAACATATATTTTGCATATATATGATGGGTCAGTAATATTTTATGAAATTTTTCTCTTACAAAATTATTGTTAATATCTGTATAAATCTAAAGAATACTTAGTTATATAAATTACTCATGTGGTATCATTCTCGATAGTGATATAAAATACAATTATCACCATGCGTTGGGGCTAAACAGCATGAAAATGATATCCTGGAAGCCTATCACCTATTATCCCAGGACAAAAAAAAAAAAAAAATCCTACTCTAGAAAGGAAAATAGCATCAGGGTGATTTAACCAAGCATCTAACCACATTTTTTGGAAAAAATAAGGGAAAGAGTATAGTTTCTTAGATCTTTTTTTTTTTTTTTAAACATGATCTATTACTGTTTAGGAAAAACAGGAGCTAAAAATTTGGGTCAGGGTCTGAGCAAGCAGTTTTGGACTGTAATGTGGTCTACATTCCATGAATACTTAAATGCTTTGTTTTAAATTAGGATTGATTTACTACATTCACCTCTTTACTACTTTGATTCTGTAAAAGCAAATCATATCCAACCACACATAAACTCCTTTTTTTCCTTTCGGGCATTCATTCATTCTGTCTCATTCATTCTCACCACCACCCCCCCCATTCCCCCACCTCACTCTGCCCCGCGTCTCTCTCAGAACAAAACAATGGACAGAAATGGAAAAATTCCACAGACTTGACTGAATCTGAGACACCCACACCAGCCACAAGGAGACAGATGTCTGCTTCGGACTGTCTCCAGCTCATGTCAAATGCCTGAATCAAATGGATCTTCCATCAGAATGGTGATTTATGTCCCATTAAGACAACTAAGCCAATCAGCTTTTCTTTGACACCTGTTTCAGCGGAGCCAGTGAATGGCCTTTAAATGCCCCTTGCCAATAGGACAGACACATAGCTCTTTAGTTTTATGTTAAGTGATTGTAACTCTTTTAGCTCTGGCTCAGAGGACTACAGAGAAAGGAGGAAATTGGTGCCAGGTGGGGGCCTCTGTTAGATCCCCTGCTTTTTTCCATTCTGTCTTGACTTCGGAGCTTCAGTGCCCGGGCCTCCGCCATCTGTGACGGGACGGCCCACGGAAACCAAAGCTGGGGCCAAGCTCACCTTCGGTGCTTTCAGCCCTTCTGTTCCCTTCCCTGGGAGGCCTCCAAAGAGTATTTGGGAGAGGGAACATCACCCTGAATGATATAAGTAAAGGAGGACTTGAAGCATCACTAGGAGACACAGTTCATTATTATCAGCTCGTCGTGTATAAAAAGCACTCTGCAACGTACCTAAAGTCACATTATGTAGGCTACCATCTGGCTCCAGCCTGGGAGTTTCAAAGCCATTTCCAAACAAAAGAAAGGAATTTTCAGGGAAGAAATTGTCTAAGGTCAGTAAGAATGAGGCCCCAAATCAAATACAACTTGAGGCGATGGACCAAGGAGCTGATCCTGCGATCTTTTGTTTTTTTAATCGAGGCAAAATTCATGTAATACAAAATAAGCCATTTTAAAGCGTATAATTCCATGGCATTTAGTACAATGTTGTGCAATCACTGGCAACATCAAGTTCCAAAGTATCTGCATCTCCCCAAAAGAAAACCCTAGTCACTCCCTGTCACGGGATCAAAAGCAGATCTGACACTGTAAGGTCTGTCCACAAAAGGTCTAACTAAGCTGAGTGCAAAGATGTCAGGGCAGGGACTCCACCATGCTTCCCCATCATCACTGTATCCTCAGCCCCAGGACACCTCACTCCCAGGAGAGTTTCAGAAAATATTTGCTGAAGGAATGTTGAATGACTGGGAACCAAAATGAGTGGCAGATAACATGATTTCCTTTGAAACCAGTGAACCACTCATCCTCTCCTGCCCACCCCTGACACTGAAGCAGGCCATCAGTTCTGGAACCCAGAGATCTGGAGGGGGCTGACCCTCAGGTAAGTGTTAACAAAAACCAGATTTGAGAATGAGGTTAACTGAGCACTTCCTAAGTGACAGAAGCTTTACATTATCCCACTAACCCCTGATGTGGACACCGTGAAGTTTAAGGAGGCAACTTGTATGAGGTCATCAGCTGATAAGTGACAGAATCTCGGCTGGGACCTGAGCAGGACAGCCCAAAGCCATTGTCTTTCTTTTTTTTTTTTAAGTTTATTTATTTACATTGAGAGAAAGAGAGAGAGAGAGAGAGAGAGAGAGAGAGAGAGAGGCAGGCAGATCCTGCAGGAGTGCACAAGCAGGGGAGGGGCAGAGAGAGAGGGTGGAGCCGTCAGTGTGGAGCCCAATGCAGGACTCGAACTCATGAACTGTGAGATGATGACCTGAGCCAAAATCAAAAGTCAGACACTTAACCAACTAAGCCACCCGGGGCCCCCTATTAGCATCTGATTATTTAGTCTTATCAAGCACCTTCTGAAGTAGATGTAGCTACATGAAACACACTTTCAGACACATGAGGATTAGAAGAAAGAGGAAATGGACTTCTAGGGATGCCAAGAACAATCTGGAATCGTTTTCACTACCACAGAGCAAGTGTGACAGGAAATAGCTCTGTGACTACACTTCAAACTGAATTTTCACCTCCAGTCTGGCATGGCCTGGGCAGCAGAGATTCCACGGCATGCTGAGGAAAGGCCAAGGTTATAATACTGGACATCCTCTTCTTGGTTTATAATCTCCAATTATTTGAGAAGATTTTAAGCATCAGTTTGCTTTTTTTTTTTTTAGTTTAAGCATAGTACTACTCTTCATAATGATTTTTAACTACACACAGGATGAGAAATTCCTCAAGTAAAAAAAAAAATCAATTCAATAAATAACAGAATCTAATGGAAAAAATGGGATTTGCTTTGCTTGTCTGTTATGATTCAAGAAAAAAGAAAAAAAAATGTAGCATTGTAAAAAAAAAAAAAAAAAAAAAAAATCTGCTCCTGTACTATGAGCCTTGCAGGAATCCATGTGTTCCAGTGAAAGCACCAGGGAGCATAAAGTCACACATCTCTCAAGTGCCCAGGCTGCTGTCTACCTCAGGTACATGAAATCCTAATGAAGAGAAAAGTTAAAAGATGAACTTTAACAGCCAGTAGCTGTCCAGGTCTATGAACTGTTCTCCGTCCATCTATTTTTCTGTATGTCCATTCATCCAACTATCCATCCATCCATCATCTGCTATGTTGCTAACATAAAACATTCAAGACTGTGGGCCAAACAACTGCCCAGCCAGGTATCTTTGGCCCTCCTGTTGAAGACTGAACTTCTGTCATCTATCGGAATAAAACCAAAGTTGACCGCCATGTGTCAATATGAAGCAGAAGTTATAGGCTCGGTGTGCCCTGGGCCAGCGGTGCTTTGGCCATGCAAGCCTGGGATGAGAAGCCAACACAACAGAACAGTTTAGAGTGTGGGTTCTGGGGTTTGTTCAAAGCCCAGCCTCCTCTCTTACCAGCTTTGTGCTCCTAAGTGAGTTACCTGACCTCTCTGCTCCTCCCATTGTTCTGCTGTGAAACAAGGTGACATTAGTATCAACCCGACCCCAGAACAGGATTAACTAAATCAAATGTGTAAGGTGTTTAAATAGTACCTGGCACCTTCTGAGCACTTAGTAGTGTTACTACTCTGCCTCCTGCAGATCATTTCTAGCTGGTTCTTTAGTAGCAGTTAAATTAGTGTGGACTAATGAGTGCTATTCTAATAAATAATAATCACACGGTGCTATCTCCTCCACATTATTTTCCCCAAGTGCCATTAGAAGGGATGGAGTAAGTCTTTAGAAACATACCACAATTCATCTTTTTTTCATAATTCACCTATAGCTTTGTAGTTCTCTGTTCATCTCACCGCAGGGCTTTAAATGACAGAACTTCTAACGTTCCCCAAACTGATCGGCAGATAATGTGATGCAGTTAAAAAGCCAGTTTAAAAAGAGAAAGTCTTTTATTCAAAGAAAAAATTTCCTTGAGTTGAACCACTTCACTCACCTCAAAGAGAAAAGCATATTTTTATAACATGCCGGCCTATTTTAGCAGACAGGATGAAATAAAATAAAGGAATTTATCCAGTCTGAATCTATCATCAGGGGGAAAAGAAGAAATATTATCTCTCTCATTTAAATTCATTTGTGATATATTTTTGTAGCAAGAGGTATAAATAATGCATGATGGCATTTCGGAATCTCAGATTAATGCTCCAGTGTGCTCTATTACCTTCCACTCTGTAGGCACAATGCGTGTGACCCTGCGGTGAGCACAGTGAGTGTGGCTGGGGTGGGGGGATGGTGGGAGGAGCTGTTTTCCAGGGGGAAAGGGGAAGGGAACGGCCTCCCCCAGGGCCTGCCTGCATCTGAGTGTACTTCCTTCCTCCCTACCTACGACTTTCGCAGGAGGGGCTCCCTCAGTGAGCTGCTGATAACTGGTTGTGATCCCCCTGTGCCTTCCCTGGGAGAGGATGGCTTGGCCCACCCCCTGAAAGTGGCCATCTTGCCCACTGCCCAGGAAAGGGAGAACAGAAGAGGGAGTGGCCCAAGGCTGGCTTGCCTACTGGAAAGGGGAAATGATCTTCCTCCCCAGCTCCTTTTTCCTGGAAAAGACTTACACAGTGCACAAATTGTGATCTTGCTCTCATGTTAACATGTGCTCCCTTATTTCACATATATTTAAAGAAACACGAAAGCTGGAGACATTTTCCCTCAAAATCATACCACCCTGCTAGTCCCTAGAAATAAAAAGAGGAAAACGCTTAGAAATGCGTTTTGTTGCTAAGCACTACCAGTCATGTTTTACAGCCCACGTGTGTGTGTGTGTGTGTGTGTCCGTGTGTGTCTGTGTGGTGAAAACTAGCAAAGTATGGCACAGAGAAACAACTAAAAACAAATTATTTTCTTATCTTCCCTCAAAAGTTAAATAAAGGTTAACAGGTCCATCTTGGTGTATGACCATGACCTAAAGAAGCATCCAGTCCAAAGTTGTTCAGATAATAGTCTCCTATGGAAGAGCGTGAAAAATTGCAGATAGAAAGAAAGGAATCAGAGAAAGTATTCTCCTTGTCTGGGATTTGGAGGAAAAAACAATTCAGACTTGGTGGATCTCTACTTGATCCAGCAAAGCCTTGATTCATTTAGTTAAACAGGTTTTATTGACCTTGGCTAAATAGTGTGATGAAAATATCACTAAAAATAGTGCAGTAAAGTATTAAAACATGACAAATGCTCAAAAATGTCTAGAGAACATTTAAATTTATACAACCGCTTGCTGGTCACCTGCGAGGTGCTGGACACAACACTATATACACTGTGGGGGGGGTTAATACTAGGCACTGTGGTGGGGGGGTAGGGTGGGGGTCGGGTTGCAGGCTGCATCCTGCAAGTGGGGAAGGAGACTTGCCTTGAATGCAAGGCACACACTGTGAGACACAAAGCTGAAAGTGTCCATGTAGATATGTGGACTCGAAATGTTTCTAGCCTGAGAGATCACAAAAGCTTTCTTTAAAAAGGTGGCATTCCAAATCCACCCTCCATTAAAAGTAGGGTTTCAATCGGCCCAGACAGGGGAAGGGATGGCATGAATTACAAGAGTGAATGGTCTTGATTGCCTCTGTTTAAGACCCTGCATGGCACCCAGGGGATGAATTCAAAAGCCTGAGTCAGGCCTCCGTTTTAAACGATCTTCCACCCCTCATCTCCTACTGTTCCCCATTTCCCACCTGGGGAGACAGGACCCACAGTTCCCCAGGTGCCTGCTCTCCATTTCCCTTCCTTAGGCTTCTGTGTACACACCACTCCTCCTCTCGCCCTGGCTGCTCCAGGCCCAGTCGTCCTTTAACGCTGACACTCACTTTCTTCAGGGCTAGCGTGCTCAGATCCCAATAGAGCTGGCTCTACACTCCTGGGGCCACATCTCCTGGTTTACAGAGCAGCCTCGACTTTGTCGAGGCAGAAAATGAAACGGGATTCTGTTTTCCAATCGCTGCCTTCAAATCCCCCTTCCCGTGCCCTAGCCACATGTGCTATAGATTCCAGAACTTTCCAGGCACTTCCAGTAATTAGTCAGTCCATTCACATAAAACTCTATTTTCAAAGCTCTTCACTTTCCCTCCTTCAGGAAAAGATGGAATGGGGGCATTGTCCTAGGACTGTGGTCACTGGGGTGGAGGGTTGGCAGAGGATGGAAAGTGAGAGGACCGCACCAAGGAACCTCTTTTCCTTTCCTCTCTGATGCCAGGGTGAGGAAAGGGAAAACCAAAATACAGAGGGCTTTGGAAAACCAAAACACAGAAGCAGGCATGGTCATAACTGACTATCACTGGTAGTGAGTAGGTAGGTGGTTCTGATCAGGTTCTCTCGGTCTCTACCTGCTGGTGACTTCCAACTACGTGATGATTCCTGGAATGGGGTTTAGCTTCTCCCACAGTCCCTGTAACTGAGAACCCCTTGAAAAAGAGGCAGCCTTATCTCTACAGTCATACCCTCTCTTGACCTACACTCATACCCCTCCAGCATCTTCTCAAGCCACATATCCACACTTCCTGTGCTTGTTCTGCTCCATCTTCCTTTATATAGAGTCCAAGGAGCCAGGAAGACTGCTCCTGCACCCTCCCAAGACTGAGGGAACCAAGGAGGAGATTCCAACCTTCATTTGCTTTCCAGTCACTTAATGGACAACGCTTCCCCGCCCTGCCAGGGCAGGGATCTCTAAAAGCTTCCCACATTCAATAATCTCCAGGAGAGCAGTAGCACTGGTAATGCTGTTCAGGTGGGCTCCCACATTTAGGAGCCACAGGTCACACTGTGCAAAAACCCCTGATGGTCTTCCATTCCACCATGGTCCACTATGCTCCACTGGCCACACCAGGGAGGGCTCACATGTCCAGAAGCTCAGCACACATCTACTCAGGCACAGAACCCCATTCTCCCCTTTTGCAAGCAGAAAACCAATTCTCCCACAGCCCTCACCATGCTGCACTTGGCCTGGGGCAGAGGGGAACAGCACCAGAAACTCTGCATTCCCAAGGTCAACAGCACCAAGAACCCTACATTCCTCCCTGGAGCGTTGCTGACCTATCACAGCGGGGCTGTTAGTAAGCTTTGGGGAAGAGCTCTGGTCCCAACTGTTAGTACCTCCACTTTGGAAGGTGGGGTCCTCACCTTTGTTCCTTAGCCATAATTCCAGGAAAACAGTAAGAACATTAAAAATTAAAAAGGGCCACTCAGCTCCCTGTTACACCCTATTACAGAATCTATCATAGTGTGTCTCACTTTCTTGCTTCCGCATCTGTGGTCCCTCCTGGACTGAATTCCCTGAGGGCAGGACCGTGTAATATCATGTCAGCTCAGTCCTTGCAATCAATAACGTAATCAATACGTGATGAGCTGGAAATCAACAGCTGGAAAATAAAGTAGAAAAGAAGGTTGTCCCAGATCAGAGAAGGCTTTAAATGTCTAAATAACAAATTGAGAATGCAGATGAGGAAGAAGAGGGTGGAAATAACTGGCATTTACTGAGCACTTAACTATGGGTCAAGCATGGTTCTAAGTGCCTTACACATGGTGTAAATCAATGGCGAAGGGTCCAGGAAGATTCTAGAGCAAGAAAGGAGTCCGGTTAGAATTATGTTTAGTGAAGACTGTCGGAAGGCAGACACATGCTTCCCAGACCAGCCGGGAGGCAGGCCTCCCAAGGGCACAGAGCAATCCAGGCAGAGCCTGAGAAGGGACTGCCAGAGTTCAGAGACTGGAGGACATGCCCGGGGAGTCTGGGCGCCATTTTAGCAGAGAGGCCATGGAAGCGGAAGGAGGTGCTGCTGTCCTGAGACGCGTGGGGAAGAAAGGAAGGAGGAGGAACAGAATGGAGGGCAGTCTTCTCTGCTCTCCTCAGGCCTAAGCAAACCTCACGATGTGTAAGGGCTCGAGTAAAAGGTCTGGAGGAAAGCAGATTGAAAGCGCCAGAGGCAGAGGCTTCACTGATGAAACAGGGCCCCGGAGGACGCTACAGGAGGTGGGAACAAGTACAAGTGCAAGATGCTGCTTCTAAGAGATAATTTCTTTTTCCTTGAAATTAGAAAGAAGAGGAAAGTGGATTAAGAGTAAAGGGGACATTTGGGGGTGGCGAGGGAAGAGCTGAGGGTGCATTTCTTTCTCGGTTGTGAGGAAAAGGGACAGAGGTATGAGCCACGCATTATCAGGAGACGGCGGGGCCTCAGTCTGTCACCAGCTGACCGGCTCCAGAGGGGTGACGTTGCTGTTACTGTCATTTTAAGTGGGAGAGAACAAACCTTAAAATGTTTTTTCCCCACAAGACACAACAAAATGGCATTAACAAGAAGAGACTCTAAGATGTTTATACCTGTCTCTTTACTTTTTCCCATTTCATCCTGATGAGCAGGTCTACAACTGGCTCATTTAAAGTAGTCACAAAAGATCTGGAGTGGCTTTGTCCACTACCCAACCCAATGGGAAACTCACTGCACAGCCACTACTCCCACCTTCCCAGAAGGTACCAGCACAGGCCCTGACACTGAGACACAGAGAGAAACATCTCCTTCCACCACTCCTGAGGGGAGAGGAATTTCTGAGAAACTCTTTGCACATAATCACCGTAACACACATAAAGGCACACCCAGGCTAATGACACACTCGCATCGAACTTGGGGATGAAAAAATAAGACAGTATAATCCTGCATCCCTCTCTTTTTTTCGTGACGCATTAAGCCATGTTTTATAAAAGATTTTAAGGGAACATCCCATGGGCGACTGAAATCTATCTCACCGTATATTTTGTACCAGTGTTATTTCCTTGCAGCTGAAAACAGTTTAATTTAAAGCAAATCTATGGAAACTATTTCGTGCCATTTCCTTAAACATTTAAATTAAAGTCACAAGTTTCTATATTGATTTTTGTGACATTAGGCAAAATCATAATTCAAAAAGAAAGAAAAGGGTCTTACCTGTTGCAACACAATAATGCAAGTAGGAATGCCACAGCCAACCGGTCCAGAAATGTTATTCCAGCCAGATGGGAGTGGGGGAGGGGGAGAGAGAAAAGCTGTGATCAATAGCAATATAAACACATTGCATTTTCTAAACAAACAAATCCTAACAAAGTAAGCATCACTAGTTTTGTAAAAAGATGCAGTAAATGGCAGAACCCATCATTTTGCTGTGTTTGTGAGTTTCTCAATACAGATGGGATTACCTATCCAACATAGAAACAATGATTCCAAACAGAAATTATTTTTATTTCCATGGAAGAGCAATTTGTTTTAAACTTTAGAACTGGAACGGACAAACTACAGTCCACAAGCCAAACTGGCCCACCACTTGTTTTTTATACATAAAGTTTTATTGGGACATGGCCACACCCATTTGTTTATGTAGGATCTGTGGATGCTTTGGTGCTACAATGGTAGAGCTGAATAGTTGCTACAGCGTATGTATGACCCTCAAGGCCTAAATGTTCACTATCTGGCCCATTACAGAAAAAGTTTGCTGACTCCTGGTGAAGAGTAACGATAAAATTATTCCTTTACCTTTTTGCTTCTCAGACAATCCCATCCCAATCAATCTAGACATGTACTAATATGGTAGCCACTTGCCATGTGTGACTACCACATACTTCTAACGCAGCTAGTCAGAACTGCTGTGTAAAAATACACACCAGATTTCAAAGGCTCAGTAACAACAACAAAAGCAAAAAATGTCATTAATAATTTTTAGAATACTGATCACGTATTGCAATAATAGTACTTGTGATATACTGGGTTAAATAAAATATATCATTCAAATTACTTTCTGCCATTCTTTTCATCTTTTTAATGTGGCTACTAGAAAAATTTTAAAGAGCATACACTTTATTTCTATTGGGCAATAGTGGCTTAGAGTCTAGGCCCTAAACAAATAATCTTCTGGGAATTAGGTCTTTCTAGGATTTGACCCTAAAAGAACAAATTCAACGTACAGCAGTGGCTAAGCTATACTCTCCTAGGACCTAGTAGCAAATGATAGATAATTTGTCTGCTTTTCGGTTTGCGTAGTAACTGAATTGTACAACTTGCCGGGATAATCTGGTCCTTAAGACAGTGAAGAAATGAGTGAAAATGTTCAATTATTGGCTACATACTGACACAGTGCATGTTGCTGGGATCAAACTGTCTGGGCACAGTATATTTTGGTGAAGGTCAATTACTTGTTTCACCTTCTCTAATTACATAGATAAGAACAATGCAAGCTCTCACTTCCAGCTAATTCACTGCAGCATATAAATAAACAAGTTAAGTGGAGGTGAGAGGGAAGAGCAGAAAAAACTTGGTAAAAAAAAAGTCAAGTTCACATTAGCCCATATGTGCCAAATGCAGAGAAAATTTGAACAATGCAAACTACCTCACAGAATTCATTAACAATCATGGCAACTTCACATGTATTCTGCTCAACAGGTACCTCATTTAACACCCAAAGGCTCATAGATATGGAATATACATATATATTTTTTTAATCAGCGAGTTTGCCCTTTGGTTAGGCATATTATTTCTATGTAAGTCTTTGTAGTATAATTAGACAATCTGATGAACATTTACATAGCCAATTTAGATGCTTGCAGCCCTGGGGATGATTGGTCACCTCCTCACATCTTCAGTATTTGTGAAATGTAACACCACTTCCCAAGACGTACACACCCATTTCTCCCAAGGCCACACAGAGCCCACCACCTAAGGTGTGACTGTGAAGGCAACAGGCTTATTTTCACCCCTTGGGGAAGCAGTACCATAAGGCAAGCACTGAGCAAACACCATGGCACAAGAAAAGGTGGGAAGCAAATCATTTACCACCACCAGCCCCACTGGCACCTCTATGACATTATTAAAAATTGAGCCAACATATAAGAGACTCTTGAAAACTGAGAACAAACTGAGGATTGATGAGGGGTAGGAGGGACGGAGAGTGGGTGATGGGTATTGAGGAGGGCACCTGTTGGGACGAGCACTGGGTGTTGTATGGAAACCAATTTGACAATAAATTTCATACTTAAAAAAAATTAAGCTATTTTTGGGGCCTGTGTGGCTCAGAGGGTTGAGCAGCTGACTTCGGCTCAGGTCATGATCTCAGGATTTCTGAGTTCAAGCCCTACACTGGGCTCACAGCTGTCAGTGCCCAGCCCACTTCTGATCGCCTGTCCCTCTCTCTCTGTTCCTCACCTGCTCGTGCTCTCTCTCTCAAATAAATGAACATAAAAAATAATTAAGCTACTTTCAACTCAATGGAGACCAAATCCCAACGTTCTTCAGAAGACGAACTGATGTCCAGTGCTCCGATACGCTGACCTGACCTTTCCCTGACACTGTCTGTCACCTTTCAACTATCCAATCACCAAACTGCAACCCACCCCATGCCAGGCCCGTCCACTTTGCTGATGGTGAAGGATCCGGGGTGAACAAGACGCAGTTCTCCCTTGCTCTAGAGATGCTTAGAATGAGAAGGGAGATAAGACAAGGACAAAGAGAAGTCCGATGCAGGGTGGAGCAGAGAAGCAAAGTGCTAGCAGCGGTCACAGATGGGAAAGTCCCTGCCTTTTCAACTGGAGAAGAAGCCGGCAACTTTTCATGGAAAGGATGGAGTGAGATAAAAGGTGATCAAAGGATTCCCCGTAGAGGGAATCACCTAAAAAGGCAAGGAGGCGAGACAGCAGTGGGCGTGCTGAAAGAATGGTAAGCAGCACGTGTTGGCTGGAACATCGATTCCGGGGTTAGTGACAGATAATTCAAATAGCATGTTGGAACTGGGTCATGGAGAGTGTGTCAACGCTGCACAGAGAGGCCTGGACTTCATCAGGCAGGCTGAGGAGAATCACTGGAGAGAAGATACAGAATGACAAGAGTCAAGAGCCTGGACTGGGTGGCAGGAAGCCCAGGGATGTGGGGGAGGGGGTGAATCTCGTTTCCTGGGGCCATGTTGTGATTCCTTTTTTTTTCCTTGGAGGCAGGCAGGACCAGACAATGTCTCAAATTCCCACATGCTCTAAGAAGAAGTCTGTGTCCAGGAGGACAGTTATTTTTTAGGAAGACCAATCTGGCATCAGTAGAGCCTCAGGCTGGAGCCTGGGGACCAGGGAGGAGGCTACAGTGACACTACAAGTGGTATGTGCAGTGAGAAAGTCAGTGCATGTGTTTGAGGCTGAAAGACAGGGCCGCACCGAAAGATTTGAAGCACTGAGGAAAGAAAATTCTAGAGGACTTATTTAATGTATTGGTAGAACAGAAGGGAAGGAATCAGAGATGATTTTAAGGTTTGCGGTCTGGGTAATCGAGAGAACAGACACTCGTTAACGAGCCCCTTGTATGTGGGCACTGTGCCAGGCAAGAGTCTCAGGGATGAGTAAGACAGGGTCCCTGTACCAGGACGTCCCGCACCTGTACCGGTGTGAGGCTGCTGCTGCTTTGCATTTTGATTTTGTCGTCATATTACCATTTGTGGGGAGCGCTGGGGGAGACGGTGACGATTTCAGCCCTGGACTGGTACCTCAGAGTCCAGCAGTAAAAGGACAAAGAGATCTGAGCTCACAAACCCAGCTGGCTTGTTTTCTCCACGTGCCATGCCGAGCAACTTCTAGAGCCTTCCTGAGCTTCAACTACCTCATCTGCAAGAGGATAACCTCCCTAAATTAGGAAGAGGGTCAAATAAATTTATATACAGAGTGCTCTGCGAATCTGGAAATGCTTTACAGGTATTATTTGATGGGGTTATTCATTCTGAGGTGCTGATGTGGCTACCAGGTGCCCGATAAACTACAGATATGTAGACTGGAAGAGGCATCCAGATGAATGGAAGTTTGGAAATCAGATCAATTAAGACTGTAGTTAAAGTCGTGAGGACAGATGTAAGGGTTGAGGGGATGGGGTAGGCAAGAAGCTGATGGAATAACCTCCGTGAGTGCCCACATCTGCCAAATGGGGCAAGAAACGAGTCAAGAGCAAACGGGACGTGTGCTAATGTGGGCATTAGAAAAGACATGAGGCTTGGAAACCCAGCTATGAGTCCAGACTCTCTTACTTATAATTACCTGGCTTTGGGCAAATTATGTAAGCCTATAGTTTTTTTAAACTTAGATGCAGGTACCCCAGGGACATGAGAGGCATGCAGAAAGGTACAGAAATCTTAGCCTACCTGTATAGTGTCAAGCCCCTCCAGAGATCTGAGGCAGGGAGTAGGGAAAGGGGGTTAGCAAGGTAAGATGAGAACAAGCATGGTGAGGATTGTAATAAAATGTAGGGCGCCCTCAGGAATGTGGGGCTTCCAGAAGGAAAAGTTGATCAGAAGTTCCAAATCATGTGGGCCATGTAGGACGACAACAGCTGGAGGACTGAGGGATTCAGAAGTCACAGGTGACTTTGGAGAGGTGAGGTCTACAAAGTAGGGGGGCAGAGGCGGGTGGCAACGGACGGAGAGAGCACGGTGGGGAGCGCAGAGGTATCCGAGGAAGGGGTGGAAGACGGCAGAATGAAGCAGAAGAGCTGACATCGCTTCAGGACACAGAATGGGGTGGGGTGGGAGGCGGAAATTCAGGGTTTCTGGAGCCGAGGGATGGGGCCAGAAAAGCAAGAGAGAAGGAAAAGCTGATCAGTTACTGAGGAGTAACTGCAGAGTTTAGTTGCAAAAAGGAAGAGGGTGATTCTTCTGTTGTGACTGGGGGCAGCAGGGTTAAGGACATGAGAAGCGTGAAGTAGGAAAATTAAAATCAAGTAGCAGTTCATGTAAGACGGATTAAAACTTCCTCACGAGTGGTGAGGTCCTTTGCTAAGAACACTGGGGCTGGGGTGCAGGGCTGGGAGCCTGGGTGTGTGCAAATGGTCTGGAAGAGCCCCAGCCAGTGGGGACCCAGACAGGGAGCCAAGGAGGTATGGGTGCCAAGGACTCCCTGAGAACTGGCTTCAAATCGGGGGCTCGGCCCAGGCAGAGAGGTGACTGGGTCACACTGAGAAGCGGATGACAAAGCTGGCTCTGAAAGGCACCTGGACTTTTCAGGTACTGGAGTTGTGTTCTAAAGGACAGGTGATGTATACTCAGGGCTCCCAGGTCACAGCTTGCTCCAGAGGGAGGAGGAGACACTCTTCACTCCTTCTTGCTACTCCTCTGGCTTGGAAATATGATGGGGGAAATAAAACTAAGGACGAGATCACAGTAATCATTAAAAAAAAAAAACAAAAAACAGTGGGATACAAATTATTTAGTATTACTAATTATTTAGACCAAATGTACTTTATAAATGCAAATATAGGGGACAGGAGCAACTGTTAAATCCAGATGAAGAAAATACACCAATGCACTTCTCATCCAGCTCCCATACATGAATTTACCAAGTAATTAGGCTCTTTCCTCTTAGAATATCAGGGCCTTCAAAAAAATTTTTTTAACATCATGTTCTTAAAATAGAGCAATACATTTCCTTACTGGGCTGAGCGTAATTTAATCTCTTCTTGGTGTCTTGGGGTCATCATTAAAGAATCTGTCACTAGCTGGATTGTATAATATGATAATGCCTTTAGGGGTGCTGAGGTATGCAGAGTACTTGTCCATTCAATAAAGACCCTAGACCTTGGTGTTGTTATAGTTAGTGATTCTGCAGTCTCCTTCTCAATGGCCTCTTCTCAGGGTGAGAGATGTCTTACAATGTATTATCTCCCTCAAAGTGAAAGAACAAGGAGTTCTAGGGAAAAACATATAATCAAATTGATTAAGCCAGGAACTGCTGTTTTCACAGAATTACAGCAAAGCAGACTCTCATTGAAAGGTCTAGGGTATTTCCATACATTCCCTACAAAGCAAAGTACATGGCTTTTGTCACCATTGTTTTACTCAGTGTTTAGATATTCCACTGGGTCCATTTTCTTGTCTATACACATTGAGAAAAGGAGGTGTTAAAAGTCTGACCCTCAGGTAAATGTAAGTATTCACTGTAGTGCCTTCTCCATATAAATATTCTGGAGAGTCTTGGTTCAGGCTTATTTAACAGGGTCTTCTTAACATAGACTCAAGAGCATTTTATTATAACACTAGGATATTTCCCATGTGTTCCTAAATGTCTAAGGGCATGGAAACCATTTTTTCAGCCCTGGGTTTCTCATCATAAATGGTACCACAACAACCAACATCTTTAGGCTTCTGGGTTTGGCAAATCACGCTGACACTTTCCAATAATGAATCCCTTATTTAATATTTATGAACGACAAGCTATTTGTGTATCCCTAAAGCTGCTGATGACTAGGGAGGGGTGATATTAAAACAATGTTTCATCTTCATCTTCTGTCCCATCCTACACCATGAAATATTAACAGACTGGAGCTGTCACTCAAACACACATCTTCTGGGTCTACAGAAACCAGGGCCATTAAAAAGAAGAAAAGCAAGAAGAGGAAGAAAAGAAATAACCACAAACCTCACAGCCAATTCATACGTACAAATAAACAGTCTTACTTTTGGAATGGGACTGGATATTTACACATTGATAAGATAAAAAAGTAGCTTCCTTTCTTAATAAAGGAACGAGTCATGGGAAGTATCAAGGCTCACCTCAACTCATCCATTAGTGTGTTTATGTCCTGAACATCTAGGCTACAACCGAGGTCTTTAGAGTTTCCTTTGAAATCTATCACCCATACCCACAGCCCCTCCAAGGGTAGGTGAAAGTGAAGGGGGAAAAAAAATGTCCATTCTGTTTCTAGGAAAAACCCCTGACAGACAGGAGTTCCTCTGCCCAGACACTAATAAACCACCTAAGCGTTACTGGACAGACAGCAAAAGAAAATGACCCCCAGGACATGTGGGTGAATTAAGGTAGAGCCTAATTACCATGACTGGATTTGAGGTTAATTTCCTTTTTCTGTCAATAGCACCATATAAAAGACATCTCATCAATCACATGAATTAGCATAGCCCTGAGGCCCAAGCCTCAAAGAAACTAGGCCAAATCTAAAAGAGATCAGAATTAACTGCAAGTCAGAACTTGAACAAAAGCAAATTATTACGCACGCCAATTTTTTCCTCTCTTATCCATGCTCAGTGGTATCAAGATGAGTATGTTCAGAACAAGAGTCAAACCAGGACCAAAGTGGGAATGTGTTAGGGGCAAGGTAGGCAAGAACAGTCAAATGTCTCAGTCACTTCTTCAGTACCTACCAGGAGCGCTTTATAATGCTGTGAACACAGTGGATATTCAACAGACACGAACTATTAAGGACAAGGAGGGGCAAGAAAGTGCTTTTTATAATGGTGAAACCCCAAATTAACAATAATGAAAATAAGAATCCACAGTGTGTTCCTAATTATATTTTAGGGGCAAGCTGAACACAAGCCCATTTCTCCATCCCCTCCATCAGCGGTCTGAGGATCAGAAGGTGTGGTGGGAGATGTTAAAGAATATAGGTATTCATGGTGGAAGACAGGAAACTATAAATATCAGATAGATAACGTTACTTTAACATCGTGACGCACGTCTGGGTAAGGACATATGGCATCTTACGTAGTTAACATCTTATACATTTAAAAACTAAAATTTCAAAACGTTAATATGCACAAGCCAAAGTGGGGGGGGGGCACTCTCAGAGCGCACACATCCCCAAGATGGGTAAGGGAGCTGGGAAAACACATCTCTCCATAAAGACAGTTCCTGAGGGAAGAAGCCATCCACAGCTGTCTGGCTGTTTGCCTTATAATTCATGGGAGCTTGTGGTTCTTAGAGAATAACCAGTGTTCTCTTTGCGGAGTAGAGGGGGAAAAAATCTGTTTCCCCTTCTGCTGAAGGGAAAATTAAACGAAGCCGGTACCTAAATTAGGAATGAAAGCAAAAGGCAGAAACATCTGAATGTGCATCCGTATTCTCTAGCCTGCCTCATTCTGCCTCCACACTTGCGCATCACCGCAGTGAGGGCCCTCCCGATCTCACCCCCATCTGGACATTTCCTGCTCTATTTCCAAAACAACTACTACTCCTTCTACTACCACTACCACGCAGAGTAAGGTAGGAATCTGCTCGACTCTCCTCCCAAAGCAGGTCTGATAATATTACCGATCACACAGGAAACAGGTTACTTCAGATCGGCATTTCATCCCAAAGCTGCAATTACAGGTCCTCATTCTGAAGCCAGAAGCAGCGATGTGTCTGAATTCCAGGGAGATGATTGAATGGAAATGTTCACATCTGATCACCTCTCACATACAAATTACTGTGTATGCCAATCTGGCAATTACCTCAAAAGTAATAGTAAAAGCCATGCAATCAAATTCGTTATTATGGTTGCCTTCAATTATGGGAGGCAAGAACCTGAGCGCAGAAAATTTACTGAGGGGGAAAAATGAGTCTCTGTATCTATTTTAATTTTAAATCAAGTCATTTCATTTGGAAAACTCTTTTAATTTTGGAAAAGACTGTTGAAATGCCCGGCTGAGTAGAAGAAAATAATCAGCTCATTTTCCCTGGCATTACAAGGAAACTTTTACTGCACAGAAAACAAAACCTCAACTTCCACGCTTCTTCAATTGAATTCCAACAGAGAGAGGCTCTGAGTCCTAATGCCTCTTAGAGGGACACAGAAAAATGGCGTAAAGACTTATAAGAATGGCATAAAAATATGGTTATATCCTCCCATACAATGTATGACAGAGAAAATGCCATCTGCTCACTAAACCCTACTGTTTTCTGCCTGGCATGTAAGAATATGGTTGGCTCTTGAACAACATGGGTTTGAACTGCATAAATCCATTTATATGTGGATTTTTTTGATAAATAGTGCAGAGTACCATAAATACATTTTGTCTTCCTTATGATTTTCTTAACACTTCCTTTTCTCTCGCTTACTCTATTGTGAGAATACAGGATATGATATACACAACATTCAAAATACGTGTTAATGGGGCGCCTCGATGTCTCAGTCGATTGAGCGTCTGACTTTGGCTCAGGTCATGATCTCAATGTTTGTGTGTTTGAGCCCCGCATAAGACTCTGTACTGACAGCTTGGAGCCTGGAGCCTGCCTCGGATTCTGTGCCTCCCTCCTTCTCTCTTTGCCCCTCCCCCATTTGTTCTCTCTTTGTCTCTCTCTCTCTCTCTCTCAAAAGTAAACATTAAAAAAATTAAAAACAAAAAAACCCAAAATGCATGTTAATGGACTGTTTACATTGTCGGTAAGGCTTTCTTCCGGTCAACAGTAGACTATTAGTAACTTAAGTTTTGGAGGAGCCTAAAGTTATACTTGGATTTGTGACTGCATGGGGGGTTGGCGCCCCTCACCCCCGTCTTGTTCAAGGTACAACTGTATTTCCCAGCATCCCCTGTGGTTCAATGGGGCCAGTGTAATGTGGATGAAAGTGAGGCCTTGTCCCCAAAACTTCCCAAATGGTCCTCTACGCTCCCCCTCCGTCCTGTAGGTCATTTGACAGGATGCAAGGGGTTCTGGGAAGAGCCAGAGGACAAAGGAGCTTGAATCCTTGAAGGACTGTAAGGAACAGAGTCCATCCCACCCCTCACCCCCCGCTGACCTGTATTGAGTCCCTATGATCTCCTTGTGTGGAAGAGGTTGTTACCATAGATGGCATATCCCAACTGAGCAAGCGCAAAATACACAGGAATCAGTTCTACCATCTGTCTCTTGGGTGGAAGTCAGGCAATTCACTCAGTGTAAGCTTCGATTGTTAACATATGAAGAAAAGACAGATAAGGTCAGTCCTTATTATTCACACATTCCAAATTCACCAATTTGCCTACTCGGTAAGATTCATCTGTAACTCCAAATCAATGCTTGTGGCACCTTCGCAGTCAATCAAGGACATGTGCAGGGCGTCAAAGGAAACACACGTTCCCAGCTGATGTCAAACAAGGCCATGCTGGGCCTTCTTGTTTCAGCTCTCCCTACTGTAAACAAGTGTCCTTTACATGGTCTGTTTGGTGCTATGGTTTGCTTCATGTTTTTGTTCTTTTTGGTGGTGGTTCTGCTGCCGAAAATGGCCCCCGAGACAGTGCTGTGGTGCTGGCTAGTGTTCCTAAGCATGAGAAGGCCCTAATGGGCCTGAAAGAGAAAATACACGTGTTAGATAAGCGTCCCTCAGTCATGAATTAGTCATGCTGCTGGCTGTGAGTTCAATGTGAATGAATCGACACTATGCATAAAATAATGTCTTTAAACAGAAACACACATAAAACAAGGTTACGTCTTAATCAGTTGGAAAAAATATTGTGACCAGAGGGGCACCGGGGTGGCTCAGTTGGTTAGGCCTCCAACTCTAGATTTTGGCTCAGTTCATTATGATCTCACGATTCATGAGATCAAGCCCCACATCGGGCTCTGCAATGACAGCACAGAGCCTGCTTGGGATTCTCTCTTCCTCTCTCTCTGCCCCTCCCCTGCTCATGCTCTCTCTCTCAAAATAAATAAATAAACATTAAAAAAAATATTGTGACCAGAGGCTCAGAGGAACCAAACCCATTATTTCCTCCTAGGAAGAATGATTCCATGGTTGCTAGTTCAGTGTTCCTGGTGACTTTGTGGAACCTAACCACTGTCAATAAGAAAAACTGACTCTATTAGTGTCCTTGAGAGTTGTTGTGAACATTATACAAGATAATGTATGTTAAGTACTTCATACATAAGGGGGTATAAAAATGTTAGCCATTACTTCTTTTAAAACTTCAGGTGCACTCTAGGCCAATGAAATCACTTTATTTGCTCTCCACCCTACCTCAAATCCCTAGTGGAACAAAATTTTTCTCTTTTGCAATAGCAAGTAGAAAATACATGGCAAGAGTTCAAGTGCTACTTTGTATAACAAAGGATAAGGGGATTTCTCCGATAACAAGATCTGGAAACCAAGTGATATGTTTCATGTACAACTGATTGTAGTACTTTCCTTTCCAAATATCTATAGACCCTTCTTGCTTTCCAAAGAGACTGATAATCCCATCAACGACTAGAATAAAGTAAAAGAATAAAATGTGTCATATTGATTTGGTATTATTCAATATAATTAACTGTCACCGAATGGGAACACCTTAATTCTAGAGGGGACTATGTTTGGGATGGTGTCTACACACGCTGTGTTCTTCCATAATTTTTCTCACAGTGCTGAATCCTACCTCATAGACTTGAGAGAACATGCAGTGCATACTCCTAGAGCATACTCCAGTACTGTACAGATAAGAAGTCTGGAATTGTTTTTATCTTTTAGGGACAAGAGGAACTCAAATACCCAATGCACTGTGTGGCTAAAACCACATGGTTTAATGACAACAGGGAGGACTTGCTGAGTGTCTGTAACGCAGGCAGTGTGCAAGTATCCCTCATTTGCACAACCACCCCACTAGACAGGCTCTGTTCCTACCAGTGTAAGAACATGAGGTGCAGAAAGCTCAAACAACTTGCCTAACGTTACACACCTGCTGAGACTGTGACTCACCAAGTGTCAGGTAAAGACAACACCAACCCCTTAGGTACACAGTAGGTGTACATGTAAGGGCAGCACTGCCATCATCCACAGACACACAGCCACTAAGAGGCAGAAGGTGGACGCAACACCAGACTTTTCAGGTTCCAAGTCTACACTTTTTTACCACACCTCCATTATTCTGAGAAAACAGTGGTGCCCAGGCCAACACCAAACATCCTTAATAAGATTAGCAAAGTTTTCTTCCACCAGCCTCATGATCTCAGTCCACCCAACACTTTAAAAATTGAAGCGTACTTTTTAATGAAATATTATGTTAAATTAATACATGCAATTTCTTTAAAAAAGTCAAATCCTGTATCAAATAGCAGAAAATCCTATATGAAAAAAGCAGTGTGGTGGGTTGCGGGGGAGGGGGGGGGCAGGTGCCTGCGTGGCTCAGTCGGTTAAGCATCCAACTCTTGATCTCAGCTCAGGTCTTGATCTCAGGGTCATGGGTTCAAGCCCCAAGTTGGGCTCCACACTGGGCATGAAGCCTGATTAAAAAAAGAAAAACAAAAAAAGCAGTGGGTCCCTTGTCCCAGTCCCCACCCCCCCAACCCATCACCACTCCTTTGAAGCAAACTCGGAGTCTTCAGAGAACTTTCTTCTAGGATTATCTCCCTATCTCCAAACGGTCTCTCTAAACAGACAGTTATTGATGTATCAATTTCAGGTATCTTTAACTTCTTGCCACAACAGATGAAGATTTGCTTTCTTACACTACACCCATCTCCTCAATATAATTGTATTCGTGGTTTTTTTTTTTTTTTAATGTTTTAGAGAGATCAAGCATGAGCAGGGAGGTGCAGAGAGAGAGAGAGAGAGAGAGAGAGAGAGAGAGAGAGATTGAGGGCTAACTACAGAGAGCCTGATGTGAGGCTCGAACTCATGAACTATGACACCATGACCCGCGCCAAAGTTGGCCACTCAACCAACTGAGCCACCCAGTTGCCCCTGTATTCTTAATTTTGTTTAAAGCGTAAGCAAAGTTCACATTACAACGAGTATATAATAAGACTTGTACTGTTCAGAGTAAAGCAAAGTATTGTGTTAAAATTAATTTCCTTTCTTACGTAGTTTTGTTTGTTTTACATAGCTTCCAGAAGTCTCTAATTGCATTTTTTTCTCCTCCCTTGCTTTACTTGTCTTTATCTTACTTGAATTTTCTTCCAGCTCTTTAAACATATCTGGTATTCTAGACTAGAGATGTCCTCTTCCCAGAGCCCACTTGCTCTGATCTCAACCAGCTTCTCTGAAACTCTGCCGTTACCTGGGACTTCCTGTCACTGCCCTCCAGAGACAGATTTTTCCTGAATTCTCATCTTCTCCTTTCTTGGTTTTCTCCTTCATTCTGCTGAAGCACATCCTCCCAAATTTCTTCCAAAAAACACCTGAAGTTGTTAATTCTCAACCAGTCTTACAATGATTATCACCTGTGATGTCGTCCCCCACTGGCAGCCTCATACCTCAATCATCACCTCATCAGCTTGATGCTGTGCCCAGGAAACACGGACTCTGTGTAGGCACAGAAAAAATTCTGCTCCTAATCTCAATGCAAAAGGAGCAGGACTGGCCAGTTAACTCTCAGCTCTGCTCTGGATACAGCCTGCTAGGATCTTAGATCATCCCCTAACACTGAAGAAATGTGTTTCCAAATTAGATTTAAGAGGTATCACTTTCCAAACTCTAGCTATATTAGTAGATGATAGTTAAAGCAACCACATCACATATTGCTGAGAACAAAAACAAACATAAACCTGGAAGTAAAGTAATCTGAGCAGTTGTTACACTACTTTAGATTATGCTTATATTTACACAGAAAAAAAAATGGCCAGTTGATATAA
This sequence comes from Panthera pardus, assembly GCF_024362965.1. NCBI lineage: Eukaryota > Metazoa > Chordata > Mammalia > Carnivora > Felidae > Panthera > Panthera pardus. The sequence continues at coordinate 104,054,259 of NW_026526677.1, forward strand.
TGGCCAAAAATCTTAGAAGAATTTACACTACCATACAATGATAATTAATTGCTTAAAATGTATGTATACACTAGTTTGATATATTAAGTAACCTTATAATATTATAGTAGAAAGCAATGAAGAAATGCAAACATGATTCAACAAATAAATTCAAGTTATTATATAGATACCTTTTGTCTCCCCAAAGATCACTTTTCAGCAATCATTGGATCATTGATTCAGTCTGGTATGAATCAAATGCACATCTCCAAGCAATTTAGGAATGAACAGCACATTCCTCCTCCATGAAAGAATGCCTTTTACACTGGTGTGATTCTTTTCCTCTGATCCAATACTTGAAGGGCCTTCCCATCCAATTCTATATTGAATGTAAACCCTGACAGGTAATCAGCTTCTATTAAGTTAAGTTAGCACCAAAAACAGGAATGTAGAAATTATGGTTTAATTGACGGTAAGTTGAAACAAACCCTTATTAAAAGAAACTCAAATCATTCATAGGAAAAAATTATCTCCCTCAAGTCCCATGATTCAGGGATTTGGTTGTTGCTCATCTAATGATTTCCTAGACTGGACAAGTTGGGCTAAGACAGTTCTACACACTCAAGTAAAAACTCACTGCAATCATTATTAAATGTCAAAAGAAGTTGCCTGAGATCCATTTTCATGCTAATGGCTTACCTACACCAACAATATCTCATTCAGCAGGTTCTTGCTGGTCAAGATTCTGGGAACTGAAACCCAGGAGACCATCTTTAAAGGTCTAGGTGAAGCACAAAATTAAGAGTGAGCAGCGGCTTTCACACCATATGGAACACAGCATGTCAGACCGCAGCTTCACATCGTTGTGTGATATTGACATCCATTGGTTAAGTGCGAATGCTTTAAATTCTTACTTCTAGGGGCGCCTGGGTGGCGCAGTCGGTTAAGCGTCCGACTTCAGCCAGGTCACGATCTTGCGGTCCGTGAGTCCGTGAGTTCGAGCCCCGCGTCAGGCTCTGGGCTGATGGCTCAGAGCCTGGAGCCTGTTTCCGATTCTGTGTCTCCCTCTCTCTCTGCCCCTCCCCCGCTCATGCTGTGTCTCTGTCCCAAAAATAAATAAAAAACGTTGAAAAAAAAAATGTAAAAAAAAAAAATTCTTACTTCTATTCATTTACCTGTCGTCATTGCCACCTACATGTTGCTCAGTAGGTTTTCGGTCATCTTTAACATCCCAAATTTCTGTTTTTCATGAGGGGAACAAATAAACACACATTTCTACTTTGTTTTTTGAGGTAACATGAAAGAGGCTGTCAGGTGTAAAATTTAGTTGTTCAGAAAATTAGGTTTCGTCATGCTGCATTGTTCCTTTGTTCACGCAGATCTCAAAGCGATGACGGGGTCCTTGGGTGTGGGAGGAAGAACCAGTCACAGGGCACACTTCACCTTTGTGCACCTCCCCCCACCCCACCCCCATGGGATCTTGCTTCCTATAAGAGCCTTCCTGTGCAAAAAAGGCGAGCCCAAGAAATGTTTTCTGTTAGAGCAAAGCTAGAAGGGAGCAAGCTCATGAGGACCATCGCCCACAAGAAAAATAGGAGAACAATACAGTCCAAAATATAAATTGGAGGAAAAAAATCAGTTTTCAGCCAGCGAATGTTAGGAGACATGGCTTGTTGCTCCCAAATAGCTTATATTCTACCTGAAGCTTTTTCTTTCGATATCTTCAGTGATAGCGCAGATTCATAACTTAAAGGTAACATTAACATTTGGGAACAGTCCAAGGCATCTGGAGCTGGGTCTGAGGGGTAAGAGTCTCCTGGGGGTGCGGTCAATAACCTTGAAGGTTGGAGAGTGCCCCGCCGGTGACTGCCACCACCGTCCCTTTGCTCCAGATACTAGGATCCACCCCTTGAAAGTGCAGGTTTGACTCAGGAACCAAGCTTCTCCTGTGTGCCCATCATGCGGTCACACAGCTGGGTGCACACTGACAATAAATCGTGGCCAGTAAATATCTGAAGGGGAGCCTGGGTGGCTCAGTTGGCTGAACATCCAACTCTTGGTTTTGGCTCAGGTCATGATCTTGTAGTTTTTGAGTTCAAGCCCCATGTCGGGCTCCATGCTGTGAGTATAGAATCTACTTGGGATTCTCTCTCTCTCTGCTCCTTCCCCTTTGTGCAAGCACACACATTGTGTCTCATCTCTCAAATGAATACACTTTTAAAAACATGGGGCACCTGGGTGGCTCAGTCAGTTAAGCATCCGACTTGGGCTCAGGTCATGATCTCGCAGTTTGTGACTTCGAGCCCCACACTGGACTCTGTGCTGACAGCTCAGAGCCTGGAAACTGCTTTGGATTCTGTGTCTCCCTCTCTCTCTGCCCCTCCCTCATTCATGTTCTGTCTCTCTCTCTCAAAAATAAATAAAATAAAGAAGCAAGAAAATAAATAAATATCTGCCGAAGCACTGTCCTGGTAAAAATGACTGACAATGGCCCCGCATCTCTCTCCTTTTGCATCTCATGTAACCTCTCTAGAACAGCACGATTTCTGCATGGAAAATCTGCCCGTTTGATCTAATCAAGGCATGGTCACAGTCTGACTACATGCAACGAATGTCTGGCTTTTGCAACAGTTTTATGGGTGTTTTATGGGGTGCTACTAAAAGCTCTCACTCTTGACAACTCACCCTACCTCATCATCATTATTTTCACCAGCAAAGCTCAGCAACGACTGCACCCACCCTTTCTCCAGCCTGCTTAGCAGCATTTTGCATTTACTCTTGATAATCTTCCTAATAAGTCCTCAAGAAAAACTGTGGGAAGGGCAGACAACCACAGAGGCCCAGGGAGCCAGATGTGAGTCCAGCTCCGTCATGGACTAACTATGTGACATGGGATAAGTCGCCCAATGATGCCGAGCCTGGTTTTCCAGCAATAAAATAGAGGTTAAAAACCTCCAACCTGGCATGGCTCTCAGGTATGTCAAATGCTGTGCTTATTGGCAGGACCTTGATAAATAACAGCTATCATCAGTATTCTTATGATCTTTTTTTTTTTAATTTTTTAAATGTTTGTTTATTTTTGAGAGAGAGAGACAAAGACAGAGTGTGAGTGACAGGGAGGGGCAGAGAGAGAGAGGGGGAGACACAGAATCCCAAGCAGGCTCCAGGCCCTGAGCTGTCAGCACAGAGTCCGACGGGGGGCTTGAACTCACCAACCCTGAGATCATGACCCAAGCCGAAGTGGGACGCTTAACCGACTGAGCCACCCAGGTGCCCCATTTTTCTTATGATCTTAAATATGAGTAAACTCAGGCTCCGAGATGTGAAGTCTTTCATGCACTCATCTGTATGGCTGGCTCCAGAGCCCATGCCAAATATTTAACCAGAGACGGACATTCCGGAGCGTCCAGCATCTTCTGTTACCACCTTTTAAACTTTACACGATATCTGTTTGCCTCTAATTTTTCCAAAATAATATACTGATTATTCCCCATCTGCATCCTTAAAGGTGCCACTACCCCAACAGGAAGGCTGCAGTAACATGCCCCTTTCTGTGAAGTCTCCTCTTACATTTCCCTAGGGCACTAGAGAAGATAGGCCCCTTTCCACATATAATAGGTACGTGCCGTTCCCACAAAACCTCCCAAATCCTGGGGAAGCAAATTAGCCAATAAGAATCTTAACTACTAAGTTACTTTCTTTTAGGTCCACTATGATTTCATGTAAATCCTAGACCTGAGTCCCTGCCTATCTCTATGATCTTACTAGTTGGGTAATGAGAAAGAAAATTATCACCCATCTGGTTTAATCTTTTGGCTTTATATGCTAGATCTGGAATGTACAGGGCTTCTCTAAGGTGGCCCTAGAGTTTTTCAAATTAATCTGTAATTCCTTTGAAATATCTCCTTTAAACCACAGAATCCTATCTTTTGAAAATCCTTGTAACTCATAATTCAGTGCTATGCACTTAATAAGTGTTCTTGAGCTCAGCAGGCTCTCCATAAATATTTGCTGACAGTTCAATAAGCATTAGCTGATGATGGTAACCCGCTTTGAAAATATATGCAAACTCTATCGAGATGCATAGTGTGGGCACAGCCACATAATAACTCAAAAAAGGTTTCCCTCAAGCAGCCAACCCAGGCTGATGGCTGATGTTTCTCTTACACTGTGCTTAGATATTTGCAATTCTCCCTCTGTCTCTATTTCTCATAGCTGGCTCCTTTACATCATTCAGGTCTCATTTCCAATGTCAGAAGGAACTTTCTTTGACTCCCTCCTCTCTGTCCACTGACTCTCTTTGGCAATGTTCCATGTTCTGTTCTCCACTGAACTTCTTAGTATCTGAAATATCTTATTCATCCATTCACTCACTCATTTACCCTTTTACCATCTGTCTCCTCCAATCTCATAGCTCTGTGAGAGCAGGCTCTTCAATTACAGGTCACCACTGGCCCCCAGCAACTATAAGGATGCATGGCACATAGTGGGGTGCTGCCCAAACAATATGTGAATGAAGAAAGGGATGAATAAATACAGCTGTTTTTATAACTGTCCTCCAGTTCCATCTCATAACTTAACCAAACTATAACCCAACACATGGGCAAGAGCTTGTCTCCATTTATTTTACGCCCCTTAAAGTCTTTAGAATAATTTATATACACTTTGGGTACTTAACTAATCTCTGATGAAGACTGATTTGGGAAATATCTCAATGTCTCTGTTAGTTAAGAATATTATTTAATGCCAGTGGTTCATATACTAGATGGCCAAACGTTTGAATGACAAAACCATTATTATCTGACTATTCCATGTCCTGAAACCACTGGTGAGACAATCTGCAAGATGAAGGTCATTTGTCTCCAATGCGATTCTCCATTACTTCGACTGTGGTTCATTTTTTCCCTAATTGTTCATATCTGGCAAATGGACACACGTCCAGTATTTGAAGCAGTTACTGTAGGTTTCTGAAAGCACCTGCTGCTTGCAGTTCACTTACTTTTTTTTTAAAGCACTTAGGGGCACCTGGGGGGCTCAGTCTGTTGAGCATCTGACTTCAGCTCAAGTCACGATCTCAGGGTTCGTGGGTTCGAGCTCCATGTTGGGCTCTGTGCTGACAGCTCAGAGCCTGGAGCCTGCTTTGGATTCTGTGTCTCCCCCTCTCTCTGCTCCTTCCCCACTCATGCTCTCTCTCAAAAATAAAAATAAAACATTAAAAAAAATGAAAAAAATAAAACACCTAGTGAAGACACCCAAGACAACCATCATAATGCAGCACACTTTTAGGCTAAAAAAAAACAAAAAACAAAAAACAAAAAAAGGCAGGAAGGATAGTAATTTCAAATTCTCTCTAATAGACAACTAAACACACATTGTAAATTACCTTTGGCCTCTACTGGTTAATTTTTTTCACCCTAAGTCAGAAATTTCATAATTCCCATTTTCCCACTTCCCTGCTGCAAATATAAACTTTATAATGAGGTAAAAAAATATATTCTTTTTATTACTTGTGCAAATGATTTGTTAGCATATTTTGGGATCTAGAAAACCTTCTACCGGCACTTATTAGATGTAAAGGCTTTCAACACAATGGCTGATACTAACCTCTTTTTCTAGATTACCCTAGATTTCTAGAAAAGCAGAGGTAAACAAAAGACCCCAACAATTACAGAATGAGACAATCAAGCAGAAACTACAAAAATGGGTAAAATAGTAACCACAAGGCAAAAAATATTGAAGGCATAAAACTGATTCCATGTAAACTGGACAAAAATGGGAATTTCCCTGTCAGCTCCAAATTTCAGCTAAATATGAGTAGAGGAAAGGTTATTCTCACCTTAAAGAAATACCACCTCAAACTCGATTAAGATGGACCGAAACTGGTTTTTGGACCATCCAGGCCCATCACTTCCCTCCCACCTAACAGACTAGAGGTTACTGGGGAGGACATTCTCCAAGGTAAAGGCCATCCATCCCTTGGGGGGTGCTCACACCTTGTCCTGATTAAGGGATATGCCCTTAGGCAACCCCTTGAAGTGATAAAGTGTACTTTCAGTGAGGGGAAACTGGTCCTGACTCCTTAAACACCTGAGAGCAACTTGAAAACTAGGTCTATCCAAGAGATGTTAGTATTTGCTGTTTACAAAATGTTTTGTTAGTTTTGTTTTTTGGGGTTTTGTTTTTGTTTTTCAGAAGATCAAACCAAAATTTTGCCCAAGCACTCAATTGAGTTTACTGACCCTTGGTTGGGGGAAACATGTAGTTTATTGAATGCTACATCAAATGCCTTTTGATGTTTTGGGCAAGGCTCTTTTATTTTGACATAATTTTTTTATTTTTTTATTTATTTTTGAGAGAGAGCATGAGAGGGGGAGAGACAGAGGGAGGAGGACAGGGAATCTGAAGCAGAGCTCCAATTCAGGAACTGTGAGACCATGACCTGAGCCAAAGTCAGACACTCAACCGACTGAACCACCCAGGTGGCCCTGGGCAAGGCTCTTTAAAAGAATCTCCTCCTTATTTTCTGTTTTCATTCAACATCATTAAAACAAGAAAAGGGACAAAGTCCCTAATTCTCTAAAATTAATAACTTGATCTTGAACAGGTATGTTATATGCTTGTATTGGTTTAGATGCACAAAGGCAAGTGCATGCGTGCACAAACACACACACACACACCCACACCCACACACACACACACACACACCCACACACACACACACACAGGCAACAGAGCCCTAAAATTCCCAAACATAGGTGGTTTTAAGTTATTTCTTTTTTCTTTTCTTTTAAAGGAAAACTCCTCTGTTCATACTCCACAAGCCCTTCAATGGGTTTTCTTCTCACAGAACGTTTTTTTCCTGGAGATGGTCATTGAAATGAATGAAAAATGGACAGGCTCAGCCAAGTGAATTCTTGGCTGTTAACGTCCTTGGGAAGTGCTTTGTGGGTAGGCAGCTGAATGAGCTGCTATAAAAGTCACGGAGTTGGCATCTAATCACTTCCGTTTCTCTGTGCCTGGGCCACATCTCTCCTTTTTGCTTGCATAAGAAAAGTCAGGCTACTAACAGGGAATCAATGTTTGAATGTCCAATTTCCATTAAATACTGAATATGTGTTTTCTAATATGAGTTTCTTTAACAACTTTTCTCCACAGTAGGAAAGATAACTCACATCCACGGTGCCACCTTTTATTTATTAAAGTTCTTCCAGCTCTGATTTTTGCATAAACAGTAGAGTATCTAGCAGTTGTACCAGAGTCTGCTACTCCTCTCACTATTTTCTCTTGTCTCTTCTGTAGTAATAAGAACTGCACATTTAGTGAGGTACACAGCCACTCAGCTATAAGCCTACATTCTCTAGCATCCCCTGCACCGAGTGTGATCCGGTGACCAAGTTTCAGCCAAAGACATACACAAACTCCAGGAAGCCTCCTTGTGGGGATGGAGGATTGCCCTCTTTGTCTCTCCCTCTCTTCAACTGGCTAGAATGCAGACCTGATGTGATGGCTGGAGCTCTAGCAGCCACCTTGGACCATGAGGTAGAAACCTAGTAATCAGAATTGAGAGCAGAGAAATAGAATCTTGGGTCCTGGTAGCATGGTGAAGACATCATACCAACCTTGGACTACCTACCTTTGGATTTCTTTTATCTAAAAAAGAAACAGACTATCTCGTTGAAGCTACTATTTTTTTAGGCTTTTGTTCACATGTGGCCAAACCTCATCCTAACTGATACAAGCACACTCCTTGGGCTTTTTTGCCAATCTTTCTAACAAATTCTATTCTCAAACTCATTTATACTCCGTTCTAAAAACAAAGGGTCTCTAAATTCCATCAGGCAGATTTTTATGAAGTCATAAGCTAAATTCCTTCATTCCACAAATCTAAACAGTAAGCCTAGCATTATCTTAGAGTGATCCTGGTGCAACCCCAGAAGAATTTATCCTGTCCAGAATGGAAACAAGGTGAAGACTCTGATGGTGGTGTTCCAAAATGTTCCATCCACTTCACTAGCCTCATAAACCAGCAAAATACTTTCTTCTGAGAACTACACATGTCAGGGTCGCTAAACTATGAACCAGAGAATTAGACTCACTGTCTGAAGATGGTGTGTTTGCTTCCAAAGCATTATTTTCAGGTAAATAAGTCAGTCAGTGGCTGGTTGGCTTAAACCAGCTCCTTCCAAAATGTGCTTAGTCTCAACGCAGTTTCTAACCTCAGGTTTCAGGTTGGTGGGCAGACAGCAGACTTACATGTTATAAGTTTCTGTTAATTTTGTTGTATTGATTACACAATTCCTACTGCAAAACAAGTTTGCAGATTACTCTCAGCACTTCACACGTAAGCTAATTCTGCTTCAACACATTACCAGGCTACCTATTTCTCCCTATTGCCCAGAAACAACCGGGCACTGCTATAGCTGTGGCTTGGTTCAATTGCCTACCTTTGCTATTTGGGAGATTTAGGACAGTCTAGGAGATGGCATTATTATCCTGCCAGTTAGCCAAGCAGAGCCACACGGTATACAAGCAGGTTTTTAGAAGCCACAAAGATTTCTTGTAATACTAAAACCATGAAAAATGATAATTTGCTAACCTGCGTAAGCCGCCAACTTATTTAGTGACATGACAATTATCAAAGCACCATGACACGATTAGCTGCATTTTGTAGAAAAGAGAATAGTCTTTAGGGATTTAATTGATATAATGTATAAACAGAAGATATTTTCCCTTACATCCTTAGGCATGGAAAAAAACTCCCAGAAATTCCTAAAGTCGACTGTCTCTGAGGTTTAGGAAAGCTGAAAGCATCCTCCAATTGGTCTCTTACGACCACTCTCCTAAGCCAACTACTATAGGACTTAAACCCTAATGAATAGTCAAAGAGTATTAACATAGTTTCTTTCTGTTTTTTATTAGAATAAGGCTTCCAAACATGTCCCCAGACACATTTATGTAATGTCTTCTCTATTCATGGTTAACCTCCTGGAGTCCTGACCAGACATTTCCATATGGCCATCCTAACAACTGATGCCATTCACTGTGTATTCCATCCTAACAGTGCTCTGTGCGTTTGGATGGGCAGGGAAAGGCCCACATCACACTAACTCATGCCCTTTTGGAGCGATGGTGTGACCCGCTCAATCAATTCACACACTCAAACATGAGGCAAACACTCAGCCTAGTGCCTAGCATGTGGGAGGCTCGGCATTACTATTATCGTCACTATTAGCACTGATTTCTTCTTCTGTAAGAGCCATCAACTAAGAAAATAAGAAATAGCAGTATACCATCAACTACCTAATATTAAATAATCAATCTAAGAAAATGATGGATATGAAAATGCTTTTAAAATCCGAAGGGTGGTTTTATCAATAGAGATATGTCCTCCTACCTCCATCTAGGAGCGATCTAAAGTTGCACTTTGCTTTGTGTAACTGTTTCCATAGATCTTCGTGTCCTCTGCTATTAAAAAGTCTTTACAGGGGCACCTGGGTGGCTCAGTTGGTTAAACGTCTGACTCTTGATTTTCACTGAGGTCATGATCTCCTGGTTCGTGAGACTGAGCCCTGTGCTGGGCTCTGTGCTGTTACGACAGAGTCTGCTTGGGACTCTCTCCCTCTCGCTCTCTCACTCTCTCAAAATAAATAAATAAATAAATAAATAAGTAGGTAGGTAGGTAGGTAGGTAGATAGATAAATAAACAAACATAAAAAAATCCTTTACAGTCCCTGAAATAAAACAAAACAATTAAATTAAAAAGTCTAAAGGGCAGTACAAACGTAAGGTGCAAGGGAAAAGGGACCCCTGTCATCTCAACATCCAAGTCCCCACAGTTAGGAGGGTGGGTGGGAGGGCACAGGCAGGCTGAACACCACATTCACGGATGAAGTGAGCAAGGACAGGAGACCCTCCGAATGAAACGCCCTGCCTAGTGCTCGTGTCTCCTCCCAACCTACCAGCTCAGCGTCATAGCCCATCTCTTCCTGACTATCAGATGAAGCGGGGACCCAAAGGTACAGTGCAAATGCGCTGAAAATCATCACAGACCTTCTAAAGCTGCACTATTTAGTAAAGGCCGTGAGAGTCGTGCCGCACACCTGCTTGGATCAAAGCAAAGCTGTTGACGAGGGTGAAGCTCGGTAACAACTGACAGGGTTAAAACTGAGGCAGACGGTGGCAGGAATCTTGCTTCCAGAGAGGATGATCCAACTCTTGAGGGGCCCTTGGGACACTGGTGGCACCCCTGAAGACTGTTGCAGAAACGACCCCCTTTGGAACCAGACAGTTCAGGGGCAGCTGGGTGGTTCAGTCGAGTAAGTGTCTGACTCTTGGTTTTGGCTCAGGTCACAATCTCATGGTTCATGAGTTTGAGCCCCAAGTCAGGCTCCACACTGACAGTAAGGAACCTGCTTGAGATTCTGTCTCCCCCTCTCCCTGCCCCTCCCCTGCTTGCTTAGTGTCTCTCAAAATAAATGAAAATAAACTTAAAAAAAAAAAAAAAAAAACAGAACCAGGCACTGCAAAGTGAAAAGTGAATCAAAGGATGACATATCATGTTATTACCTAATTCCAGAAATATTAGGAGGAACGTCGACACTGTGACTGCTGGGGCCACCAAAGCATAACACCACAGGCTGTGGGGCTCACACAACAGAAGCTTATATGCTCACAGTTCTGTAGACCAGGCATCCAAAGCAAAGTGTTGGCAGCTCTGGGTTCTCCTGAGGCCACCCACCTTTCACTGTATCTTCACATGGTGCTCTCATGTCTCTCTTCTTATAAGGACATCAGTCCTATTGGATTAGGGCACGACCTTATGACTTCACTTAACATTAATACCCCCTAAAGGCCATACATGATCACACTGGGGACTAGGGCTTCAACATATGAATGGGGGTGGGGTGGGTGGGCACAATTCAGTCCATAACAGTCACCAAAACTAGGGAATAAGAGAGTTAAAATCCTGTCCTCACAGAGATCAAGACAATAGACAAGAACTCAGCGTATTACACTTTTGCTCAGAAGGAGGAGAGAAGAAAAGCACAGGAAAGAATTCTGTATTCAATTTATGAAATTGTTACAAATACATAAATTGTATACACACACACACACACATACACACTTATTGTTACACTTAAGAGGTAGTTGAATATATGGGGCCTAGAACCCAGGTAAGGTTATACGCCCAAATGTAGGTAGGTAGATAGATAACTAAACAGACAGACAGACAGACAAGATGGATGTCATGGGTGGGTGGACAGAGAGAGAGAGAGAGACAGACAGACAAGATGGATGGATGGATGGATGGATAGAGAGACAGATAGATAAATTTAGAAGTTATTAGGGATATTTGACACCACGGGAGGGGAAGAGATGGCCCAAGGAGAGTATAAAAGAAGAGGTGGTCAAGATAAACCCACATTCATTCAAGGGACAGAGAGCAATAATCAGGAGAGGAAACCAAGAAATAACAAGAAAAATAGGAACTATTCAGGAGACAGCGTCTGGTTAACAAGGAAAAAAGTGGAAATGGACAAGTCTTCAAAAAGGAGATGACGTCTGCACAGAGTTGATTCCCAGCTACTGGAATCAGGCAAATGTCAGAACTAAGAACTCCTCGGGTGGCTTTTGAAGATAGGGTGAAACCCTGATACATCTGTGTGCTTTATTTACAAAACCGGGCCAGGGTTTGTTTTTGGTAGGTTGGTTGGGGGTTAACAAACCACGGGTGTGCTCACAGCCAGCTCTCAGTTTAATGACACATCAGGAGTCCCCTCTTTCCCGGCATGACTAAGTACCATGCTTCTTTCTGGAGCATTCCAAATGAAGGGTCCCTCTCTCACCTTATGGACACAGCACAGAGAGGTGTAAAATAATCTCCCAATGCTCCCCAAAATCAGAAATGTATTCTCTCACGCTTGTTTATTATATAAATCTGTAGAAGCACTTTCCTCTATTCCTATGAAGAGTTCAATATGGAAAAAGAGTAAGTTTTGTAGTGACAATCCTCTCACAGAAATAACAGTGCAATAAAACCAGACCATTTAACAATTTTATAATGACCCTATTATAATAGGTAATTTGCAGAGAGCAGCTACACTTTGGGTGAGTGTACCATCACATACAGACTTGTGGACCCACTATGTTGTACATCTGACATTAATGTAACACTGTGTGTCAGCTATACTTCAATTAACAACAACAACAACAACAACAACAACAACAACAACAACAGGTCTTTTGGAATAAAATATTTAAAGCTGTGAGTGTTATAAATGACTTTAAGAGAGGTAAAAACTAAGCATAACCAAAACAGTATTTTAGAGGGTTGACTGAATCTGAGCCCACTATCTATATGATCAATCATTAACGAAGCTAACTATTTCAAGTTGATCAATGCAGTGGCTGATATGGGCACATTAAATGGATGTGGATGAGGTCTACATGGCTAAAATTAGGTGAACCATGTGGCCATTCTAAGTCGCCCCATCCAAGACTCCTAGCTTGGGAATCATCAGACGTAGAAGCACTGATGCCCACTATGAGCACAGCACAAGTGGGCAATATACACATCGCGTCCCAAGGGAAGAGTCGCCTAATAGGTTCATCTGCATAGCCCAACTGGTTATACAGTTGAGGAAAAAGCTCTCTTCAACATGTAAGTTCCTTCCAAAAAAAATCCCTCACTTTTTCCTGGCCACACACATGTACACACACAGAAATAACAATGATGATGATGATGATGATGATGATGATGATGATGATGGAAAAGCAAGAGAATGGCATGGCTCTTGCACGATACTGTGAATATACCAGCCACTTAGAATGATTAAAATGGAAAAGTTTATGTTATGTGAACTTTTACTATAATTTTTTTTCTTTTTGAGAGAAAGAGAGCGTGCACATAGGGAAGGGCAGAGAGAGGGGGAGAGGGAGAATCTTAAGCAGGCAATACACCTAATGCTGAACCTGATGCGAGGCTCGATCTCACAACGATGAGATCGTGACCTGAGCCAAAATCAAGACTCAGATGCTTAACTGGCTGAGCCACCCAGGCACCCTATTTTTACTACATTTTTAAAAAGTTTTTAATAAAGTGCAAGAAAAAGGAGACAGGATGAGAAAGCCATGGACTTTTACCCTATCCATAAGCTCAGCTAAATTACAGACTAATGGGAGAGCATAAGAGATTTAAGACCCAAATCTCCAGAATATTTCAATTGATACCTTTATCCAGTGGAAATTAATTATAAACATAATTAGAATGTGCATGTGCAACAGAGGATTTGGGGGGTTTGTCTGACTTCTCTTTTTAGACTTCCATACTATATATTTATTTGATGGAAGGGATCAGAAGAATCCTGTTAATTGGGTTTTTTTTAAGTGTATTGATTTATTCTGAGAGAGACAAAGACAGAATGATGGGGGGGGGGGGCAGAGAGAAAGAATTTCAAGCAGGCAGCACACTGGCAGCACAGAGCCTGATGCAGACCTCGATCTCATGAAACTGTGAGATCATGACTTGAGCTGAAACCAAGAGTCGCACGCTTAACCGACTGAGCCACCCAGATGCCCCCAGAGGAATCTTGTTTAACTTAACTTCATCCTTACCACTTGTATTTGAAATGCCAAGGCCACTGAGGGTGCCTGGGTGGCTCAGTCAGTTGGGCGTCTGGCTTCGGCTCGGGTCATGATCTCACAGCACGTGAGTTTGAGCCCTGCATCGGGCTCTGTGCGGACAGCTCAGAGCCTAGAGCCTGCTTCAGACTCTGTGTCTCCCTCTCTCTCTCTGCCCTTCCCCTGCTCACGCTCTGTCTTTCTCTGTCTTTTAATAATAAATAAACATAACTGAAATGCCAAGGCCACTGTTTCTTCAAATTGTGTGATACGGGGAAATTTTCATTTATTGAGTAAATGGGGATGGTGGCACAATATGGTAAAAAGATCTGACATCCATACAACGTATACAGTATATCATTAATATAAATCCAAAGTAGGGGAAAACCCTTGTATTTGCTTTGTGTATATTCCTTTTCTTCAGGTCTAAACCTCCTGCTTAGAGTTCATTACCATCTCAAGGTGTCTTCAAGTTCTGGACACACACATACACTACTATCTAAAAAAAGGCCAAACAATCATCTTTTATGTTTTAGACACAAGTGAAGGGTGTTTTTGTTTTGGGCATCAGATCCACTGGTGAAGTCACCGCAGCCCTGGGAATTACTCACTAGCTAAATAAGCTTGCTGTGACACCAGGGGAATATTAACCATTGTTTTTTCCAGGGCTTACAGTAAACAGACACTATTTCTACTTGTTCTTACTTAAAGTAAGAGAAGGGGCATCTTGGGAAATAAATTCTACAGATTTAAAAAGCATTGACAACTGTATGTCTACTTAGAAGCACTTTGTACATATTTAAACACGATTAAATTTCTCTTCCAGATCATTACATAGCATGATAACTGCTTCTCTTCCTCAGTCTGCTCATTCACCTCTTCCAGCTCTGAGGCATCTAACAACAAACCTGCTCCCACAAGAGTAAGAGAAGAAGCTCTCTCAAGCCCTCTGAGAGAAGGTGGGGTGACTTCCTCTGCCTCCTCGCCAAGTTGCTTGAGACACAAGAAAGGAAACAAATGGTCCTCCAGACCCAGGATCATTGAAACAGAGCTGGGACATCTTGAGTTAAGAAAAGACCGATGCTCCAAACTGTGATGTCACTGCGTTAGGTCTGCACCTAGCCCTAACTGACCGCTTGAACACACAGGTACTTTGGAAGCATCCTCTCCCCACAAACACGCACCCCTGAAAAATAAGCAACAAGATGCAGAGTCATCAGTTGGGGGCCAAGTGTTTGCCTGGTGGGCACCTAAATAATCTGTCATTTAGAAATGCATGCTTTCACACGTGTCGCGGTCTTCCTTCTGACCTATGGCACATCTTTTATTCTTCCAAGTTTGAGGGTTAGCCTGCCCCTTCTCTCAGGGCACACCAGCATACACCCTGCAGAACAGTTACAAAGAAGATAATGGTCTCATGCCCATCGTCCCCCTGTTCTAGCTGGGTACTGTTGGTTACCTGCAGGGCCCTCGGCAAAGGCTCTCAGGAGATAGTCCTGCAACAAGCAATTAGCACACTGTATACAGCTCTGGCGTCTGCCCCCCCAGTGTCTCTCTCTCCTGCTGGATGCTCTCCCATTTGCATGCCCAAGTCTGTATATTCCTGCTTTAAACCACTGTATAAAACCCTGAGGGCCAGAGGACGAATCATCACCTCACTACTGAATAAAAATTGCTTGGCCTGGGGGGAGATGGCAGTGAGGGCAGCACTAGAAGGTCCCAGGGTCCAGAAACAGAGACCCCATTCCAATTTCCAGCTGGATGAGTACCTTTGTGACCCAGGGAAAGTCACTTAACCCCTCTAAGCCCTAATTTGGTCAGCTGTAAAATAGAGACTCTAAGTACAGCTGTCCCCCAAGGCTGTCCTGAGGATTACAGAGGACAGCATATGAAAGTTCTTGACTCAGTGCCTGACTGATCACGGTAAAGGCCCAATACTTATCATTATTGTTTCCATGAATTCAACCTCCTAAAGAAACCCATGGATGGGCTTCATAAATTGAACCATTTATGGACATTTCCTTGAGTTCCTCAATTAAAGCTGTTATTGGTTTCTCATCAATTTAAATCAAATGGTTAGAACTTGGCACAGCACCATCCCCCTGGCATGGCTCTTCTCCTAGCGAGGCCTTTTGACATCTGATAACCTCAGGCTGCTGAATCAAAGTTCTCACTTATTCCTACCTTCATCTCAAAGAAAGACGTTCTTCTCTACCTCCTCTTTTTTAAAAAAATTTTTTAATGTTTGTTTATTTTTGAGGGAGAGAGACAGAATGTGCGTGGGGGAAGGGCAGAGAGAGAGAAGGAGAGAGAGAGAGAGAGAGAGAGAGAGAGAGAGAGAGAGAGAGAATGAGAATGAAGGAGAATGAATCCGAAGCAGGCTCCAGGTTCTGAGCTGTCAGCACAGAGACCGATATGGGGTTCAAACCCATGAACTTTGAGATCATGATCTGAGCTAAAGTCGGACACTTAACGGACTAAGCCACCCAGGCGCCCCTCTACCTCTTCTTTTAATGATAAACATCCTAAGACACAGGGGGCCAACTCCAACGTCAAGAGTTGAAGTGTAATCCTTGCTCCCGGTTACCTGCCTAGATATATTAAATAGTGACCTACGCCATCTATGTTAAAGTACCCAGCATGCCAAAGGGCCATAAAGAAAATATTTCTTAATTTCTGGAATGGCTTCAGTTGCATCTGTCACCGTGCCTTCCATGCACACAGCTCTTGCGGAAGAAAGCCGCCTTACGTGACCATGTTCTGCTCCACCTGCCGGCTGGCTGTTGCTCCGTGGCGAGGGGTGGGCAGTGCAATGACATGGCCTGGGTCACGGGGCTGTAAGCCAGTCTCTTTCGAATCCGAACAAGAAAACACTGAAAGAGCAGGAAAGGGAAGGGCAAGAATAAGAGCGCTAAAGATCAGAGAGA
The DNA here is from genome assembly GCF_024362965.1 of Panthera pardus. NCBI lineage: Eukaryota > Metazoa > Chordata > Mammalia > Carnivora > Felidae > Panthera > Panthera pardus. The sequence continues at coordinate 104,070,785 of NW_026526677.1, forward strand.
GGGAGAGACCGAGAGGCAGGGCAGAGGGGCCCCAGTAAACCACAGATGCGTGGAGAACGTGGAGAGGAACGAGAACCAAGGAGGTAGGGAGCATGCGCGGTGGAAGCGGAGAGAAAGGCAGGAAGCCAGCTGGCAGCGCTCACCCAGGCAGAGGGTTGCTGGGTTACATTCCCCCGAAGCCTTCCAGTGAAGATCCAGAAACACCTGCTGCTGCGGGCCCCAGACCAGCAGCTCTGGATTCAGAACAACCCCCGAAGCTCCCAACTTCCCGAGGCCCAGCTCCGAGGCTCCCTCTCTCAGATTTCCAGGGGCTCATGTTTCACTCAACGCCTGGTGTGCGTGCTTACCTGGATGTGTTTCTGTCCCGACAGCCAAGAGTCCCACAGACAGCCTGCGGGTGTTACCAATGCTATGGAGACACAGCCTTTAATTGCTATCACTTGGTCCTCAAAACACCTGATGGTAAGGGAGATATTAGAAAATGTACCCCAAACTACTTCTATTACGTGCTTTTATGACATATAGTTTTGTATTTCATTACAACATTCTTTCTGCACCACATCACACTGCTCGATAAAAGTCCTTCTTTACAACAGCTTTCATTCATCTTACAGAAATGAAGGTGCCGCATGCCTGTTCTGCTCCATGTCAGGGGTGACGCTGGGCAGCCGGGAATGAGCTCCATGGGAATAACTTTACAAGCTGGCTCTCCTGCCATTAGGCGGAGGCTCTGCGTGCAAACAAGTCCCCCGGTCCTCTGCAGGACGTGGTGGAGGCAGAGCCATCTGCTTGGAAAGCATGCTATTTCCACCTAATGGCCTGCCCTGAGCTAGGATGTCTCTGGATCCAAAGGGCTGTGTCATATTATATTTTGCACAGCTCTGTTTTACTTATTTCAGGAAATGTCAAGTACGTTGCATTTTATAGTCTAAAAAGTATTATCAACCAAAAAACAAAACCTACTTTAAATATGCTCCCCAGGCCCATAGAGAATACCATTTATGTGCAATTGTATAAACATACAAAGATTCAAATATTAGAAATGTGCAAAACACACACACACACACACATTCCTGCTGAGTGTTTTCCTTCAGGAACAAAAAGGCATGAGGGAAAATCCAGACTTCTATTTGTCTTCACGAAATGTAGTTTAATCTGGGACATTCAAAGGGACAATTAGGTCAGCTATTATGTACAACAATCTTGGGCAAAATGCCAAGCAAGCATTTAATTTGAAAAACAGCCTGGGAATTCTTACAATTTTTTTAACTTTTATAAATCTTTAGATTTGCAGCGGTATCGATTAAGCAGTTTCAGACGACATTCCAAACGTGACAGGGTCTAAAGGAAAAACGTGTATGGTCTTTTTTGTGTGGCTTTTTCTTTCACTTTTAGGAAATTTTTTGTACTGAAAAATGTCAACGCTGTGTATAATTTCTGATACATGAATTTAGCAAAGTCACAGGATACAAAATCAATGTACAGAAATCAGTTACATTCTTATACACTGATGATGAAGCAACAGAAAAACAAATAAACTGATCCCATTCACAATTGCACAAGCATAAAATACCTAGGAATAAACCTAACCAAAGATGTAAAAGATCTGTATGATGAAAACTATAGAAAGCTTATGAAGGAAATTGAAGAAGATATAAAGAAATGGAAAGACATTCCCTGCTCATGGATTGGAAGAATAAATATTGTCAAAATGTCAATACTACCCAAAGCTATCTACACATTCAATGCAATCCCAATCAAAATTGCACCAGCATTCTTCTCGAAACTAGAACAAGCAATCCTAAAATTCATATGGAACCACAAAAGGCCCCGAATAGCCAAAGTAATTTTGAAGAAGAAGACCAAAGCAGGAGGCATCACAATCCCAGACTTTAGCCTCTACTACAAAGCTGTGATCATCAAGACATCAGGGTATTGGCACAAAAACAGACACATAGACCAATGGAATAGAATAGAGCCTCCAGAATTGGACCCACAAAAGTATGGCCAACTAATCTTTGACAAAGCAGGAAAGAAAATCCAATGGAAAAAAGACAGTCTCTTTAATAAATGGTGCTGGGAGAACTGGACAGCAACATGCAGAAGGATGAAACTAGACCAATTTCTTACACCATTCACAAAAATAAACTCAAAATGGATAAAGGACCTGAATGTGAGACAGGAAACCATCAAAACCCTAGAGGAGAAAGCAGGACAAAACCTCTCTGACCTCAGCCACAGCAATTTCTTACTTGACCCATCCTCAAAGGCAAGGGAATTTAAAGCAGAAATGAACTAAATTAGAAACTCTGAAAAAAAAAAAAAAAGAAATGAACTATTGGGACCTCATCAAGATAAAAAGCTTCTGCAGTGCAAAGGAAACAATCAACAAAACTAAAAGGCAACCAACGGAATGGGAAAAGATATTTGCAAATGGCATATCGGACAAAGGGCTAGTATCCAAAATCTATAAAGAACTCACCAAACTCCACACTCGAAAAACAAATAATCCAGTGAAGAAATGGGCAGAAGACATGAATAGACACTTCTCTAAAGAAGACATCCAGATGGCCAACAGGCACATGAAAAGATGCTCAACGTCGCTCCTCATCAGGGAAATACAAATGAAAACCACACTGAGACACCACCTCACGCCAGTCAGAGTGGCTAACATTAACAACTCAGGCAACAACAGGTGTTGGTGAGGATGCGGAGAAACAGGAACTCTTTTGCACTGCTGGTGGGAATTCAAACTGGTGCAGCCACTCTGGAAAACAGTGTGGAGGTTCCTCAAAAAATTAAAAATAGAACTACCCTACGACCCAGAAATAGCACTGCTAGGAATTAACCCAAGGGATACAGGAGTGCTGATGTGTAGGGGCACTTGTACCCCAATGTTTATAGCAGCACTTTCAACAATAGCCAAATTATAGAAAGAGCCTAAATGTCCATCAACTGATGAATGGATAAAGACATTTTATATACACAATGGAATACTACTTGGCAATGAGAAAGAATGAAATATGGCCTTTTGTAGCAACGTGGATGGAACTGGAGAGTGTGATGCTAAGTGAAATAAGTCATACAGAGAAAGACAGATACCATATGTTTTCACTCTTGTGTGGATCCTGAGAAACTTAACAGAAGACCATGGGGGAGGGGGAGGGAGGAAAAAAAAAGGTTAGACAGGGAGGGAGCCAAAACATAAGAGACTCTTAAAAACTGAGAATAAACTGAGGGTTGATGGGGGGTGGGAAGGTGGGAGGGGTGGTTGATGGGTATTGAGGAGGGCACCTGTTGGGATGAGCACTGGGTGTTGTATGGAAACCAATTTGACAATAAATTTCATATTTAAAAAAAATGACACAGGCCATGTATCCTTTAATTTACCAACTGTTAACATTACTTCTGCATGGCTTTATCTCCCTCTCCATAAATATATCATTATTATTACTGCTGGCCCATTTTGGGTGCACGTTGCCGACGTCACGATCTTTTATGCCTAAATGTTTCACTGCTGATCTCCTAAAAACTGGGATGTTCTTTAATATAATACACACTGGCTTGAATAGTGTCTTCCCCCAAAAATCATGTTCACCTGGAAACTCAGAATGTGACCTTATTTGGAAACAGGATCTCTGCAGATGCAGTTAGTTAAGATGAGGCCATACTGGATTGGGGTGGGGCCCAACCCCAATGACTGGTGTCCTTACAAGGCTGTGTGAAGACACAGACACCCAGGGAAAATGCCATGTGATGGAAGAGACAGAGTGTGTGGCAATGGAACTGAAGGCAAGGAAAGGCAGGGATTGCCAGCAACCCCTAGAAGCTGGAAGAAGCAAGGGAAGGCTCTTCCCTAGAGCCTCCAAGGCGAACATGGCCTCCTGACACCTTGCTTTCAGACTTCTAGCCTCCAGAACTGTGAGAGAGTAGATTTCTGTTGTTTGAAGCTGCCTAGTTGGGGGTACTTTGTTAAAGCGGCCTTAAGGAACTAACACAATCCCAATCCACTGACAAAGTTCAGGAAATTTAACAATGATAGAATGCTAATATCTAATAGATAGCCTGTATTCAAATTTCATAAGTTTTCCCAATAATGTCCTTTATAAAATGTTTTGCCGCAAACAAGGCCTCAAACTAGGATCACACACGCATTTGGTAATGTCAAGCGCCCGTAGACTCCTTCAATCTGAATCAGTTCTTCATTTCACTGTCTTTCAACCTATTGATAGTATGGGTTAAGTACACATCTGCTGTTTGTAAACCAAAGTGCACAGTGTAAGGTCTCGTCATACACAGCATTTTCTTATATTGCCACTTTGCTATGCATGGTACCACTACTAACAACCTGTTTTTCCACGCATCTCTTTACTCCTTTAAAAGTCCTACCCCTAATTGGGGCGGCTGGGAGGCTCAGTGGGTTGAGTGTCCGACTTTGGCTCAGGTCATGACCTCACAGTTCTTAAGTTCCAGCCCCGCATTGGGCTCTGTGCTGACAGCTTAGAGCCTAGAGCCTGCTTCAGGTTCTGTGTCTCCCTGTCTCTCTGCCCCTCCCCTGCTCACACTTTGTCTCTCTCTCTCTCTCTCAAAAATAAATAAACATTAAAAAAAAATTCTACCCCTAAATAAAAACTGGAACTAAGGCCTACTCCCATCATGAATTCTTTACATGCTTCTCGTCATGTCATTGTCCCAGCTTCTGGAAACCTATCATAGTTACTGTCTCAAGAGTTCATTTGACAACTAATGACTTTAGTGTCATACATGTGTCCTTTCTTACCAAAATCCTCCTTACAGCTAGCACTCTGTCCTCAACACATCCATCACTTGAATTTAATTAACATTTTCAGTAACTTACTGAACAATTAAGCACTTGGTTCTATCAGTCACTGAATTTTCCTGCTTGACTTGGATAGAATGTGGAAGAAAGTAATAAAAAGAGGATATTTCCATCTCAGAAAAGTCAGTAATTATAAATCAGTAATTATTTCCATAAGAACAATTATTCTTTCAGGTATACAGCTGACGTTTGCTCATTAGGAAAATGCACTCCAGAGAATAGAATATGACTCATAAATAATAGCTAAGGTGGTTTTATTATCAGCTACTGTATTGAAAAGTGATATGATCCTATGCTTCATCAGAACAAGGAAAATGAAGCAATTAGCATCAAGTCTCAGTAATTCGTATTTACATTACTGAAAACCCATTTGACCAAAATAGAGAAAAATCTGATTTATAGAATGTTTCTGAGGGAATGCAGTTTAATTCTTTCAAGTATAAAGAGTTATTTTTTAAAACCAATTCACAATGAATTGCTCAAATGAGATCCTGCTTTACTAAGTATATAAGAAGGGTCTGTAATTAGCACATCACAGCCAGAGACATGAATCAAACAGAAAACTAATTTAGTGCAGGACCAAATGTATTGATTGTACTGACATCCTACTTTCTTTCCAATTTCATACTTCCAGAAAATATGAAGCCGGTTCGTTAGGTGGTTTTGGTTTTCCTTTTTAAAGTGAATTAACAGTTCAATTTTATTTCAGAATGTGCTTCAATTTCTTAAGTCAAAGAAAGCTTCAGCGTCTTAGCCTGGCCTGGGCATTGACCTCAGCTTGTGCCGGCAACTGCAGAGTCTGCGACTGTCACGTGCTTGAGGGTCAGTCATCTTGCTCCCCTTCTGCTTCTGATCACTTTATTCCTATCTCCGCGCGCCCTTCTTCATCAATACACAAAAGTAAGCATCAATCTGGCCCTTTTTAAATTAGCACAAATAACTCAGTCTTCTGACCTGGATTATGTTTTTCTTCTACGATCCCAAAGCATCTCTAGGACCCTGATCTCACTTTTCAAAACGTGGATACATGGCCTATGAAAGGGTTCTTTCTGATCTGTGAACAGATTTCAGTGATGAGTCCTACTGAGGAATGCACACAAAGTCACATTCAGTTACATAATTATTGAGCCTCTATCCCCTTTGATGTCTAGTTACGCATACCTTCACCTTCAACAACTGTTGTTTACAACCTTCCAATTAAATCAGCCCAATGAGGACTTCCTGTCTCCACAACTTCAAGATCTACTCTGACTGAGCAGGTACAAAGTCTGCCAATGTTTTAATAACGCTATGGGTGTGGTCCTGCACGAGTGTCTCCTATCTTCGAAAGAAAAAGCAAATGGAAAGGACTAACATGTCAAACATAGTGTCTACCAGTTTCCTTCTCTAGAAAGTTCAGGGTGAAGTGTCTCAGTCTAACCCAGGCTGTTCATGAACAGTCAAAGCCTTTTGAGGGGGTTCCTGTACTCTTCCACTATGATATCCCTACATCACCCCAGGAGACACCCATCAGGACAACATAAGACAGTCTGAAACACGTGTTGACCTTTTGTTGGTCTACGGCCCTGTGCACAGGACTCGGCTATGCTCCAGGCTCAGCGGGCCCATAAGGATCCTGGATAGGCTTGTTACGAAGTCTGCAGCCTAACACCATTATCAAAGGAAGATCATCAAGCATGATCTCCCAGAGGATCAGAAAACATTTCAGCGGTTAAAATCAGAATGTGTTCTTACTCTTTCTCTTAACTTTAACTTAACTGATTTAAAATCACTATGGAGAACAGACAGAGAAGTGGTCTCCAGACGGTATGTTTGTAGTTCGCTGCTCACACAGACCATTGGTGTCTCATGGCACCACCATTAGAAAGAATGGCTTCGGTCTGAACTCTAAACTCAGAATCATAATTTGGGGAAGCAGTCCTCCAATATTAACTGGTTTAGAACCAGCAATTCATTAGGGGTACATTTACAACTAATTTATGGGGAGGTTTTTGCAGGAACGAAAATTACACATGTGAACCAATAAAACTTTTTCAATGTTTGAAGTGAGTCATTAATCCTGTTCTGGAACTGTCCTGGCTAAATTCATCACCATGTTTTCATGCCCCAGTGAAATTGCTTTTACTGAGGTGTGTTTCAGAGAAATCCCGTCAGCTTATACTGAGGGAAGCTACAAGAAAGGGCCAGATAAAACTTATTCCGGGATAAGCTTAGTCAGTTAGCGCCTGGACAGCTTAGTCAGTTAAGCATCTGACTTCGGCTCAGGTCATGATCCCACGGTTAGTGAGTTCGAGCCCCGCATCCGGCTCTGTGCTGACAGTTCAGAGCCTGGTGCCTGCTTGAGATTCTGTGTCTCCCTCGCTCTCTGCCCCTCCTCCACTTGCACTTTCTCTCTCTCTCAAAAATAAATAAACATTTAAAAACAAAAAAAGAAAAATGTCATTGTTTACATTCAGAACCCATGATGATAAAAGCATACCGAAATAAGAGTATGAAGGAGACAGACTTTCATAATATTCATGAACTCTAAATCTCCATGATCTCATTTACTAAGAAAGAAGGAAAAGCTGCCAAATTATGACATAATAATGCCTTATCACTTCAGATTTTTATTTTGCACCTATTAAGGGAGTTCTTTTACATACCGATTTTAATTAATCATGTATCACCTATGCCCTTAAGTACACAGGAAAAGACCAGAAAATGAATGAGTTAAGTATGACTGACTCTTCTCCACATTCAGAATCCAACTCTGAATTTACATTTTGATTCCAAGCCATTCAGGTCCCATGTTTTTCCACACAATGCAATCTCCGAGCACTGATGGCTCAACATTCCTTAACAGTGCTGCACTATTGTCTGTGGGGTTTCCTTCCAAGCCATGATACCCATATGTTGTAAATTACGCTGCTGGTGCTTTGACTGATCACGCGTGCGCAGGCAGTCACAGGTACATCACAAATGCTGCCTGGTAAAAGCACTTGCAAAACATCCCGGGCCGTCAGAAGCAATCCTGTTACCAGAACTGGTAAAGCAGAAACGTATGCATCTTAGAATCAATAAAATATTGTAGCTTTGTGACCTTGTGCAAGTCCCTTAGCCCAGATTCCATCAACTAAGTGCAAAAAGTGTCCTAGATAATCAGGAAAGGCTCCTAGGGCTTGAAGATTCTATGACTTTCTTTGCACTGTTTTGGTTAGGCAGATGAATTCCAAACAGTCACACGATGCTTTTAGATTATTTGATAACAATTTGAAAATAAAGAGAGATCTTAGAGGCTCCTGCTCCCTAAACAGACCCACAGATTACTTCTAGATACCTTGACCCAGACCTAGGCTGCACTGCAGAGATTTTTGCTTAAGGGTATCTATTTACCTGGTCTCTAAGAAAGCACTGTACCTGGAGGGGATGGACACAGGCACCAAAAGGATGAGGAATCATCCATCGGCAGGAAAAGTATGTCCTTCGTAACCCAACTGACCTGGGTTCCTGTCACAGATCTGCCACTTACCAGCTCCATGGTTTCAGACAATTATGAAATGTCTCCAGGACCCCCACAAATGGAGATTATAATTGCTGCCTCAGTTTATTTCAGGAAGCACACACAGTACAGAATCTTGCAACCTAGTGTACACTCAATAAACGTTCCCCTCAACGGCATGCGTTCTGTGAGATTCTTCCCTAAATCCCAGGCCCCAACCCGAAGTATAATTATTTGAAAGCTGCCTTGATTGGTGCATTGCTTCCTACTCAACAACTGAAAGGGAGGGGAATTTCTGTAGTCTTAAAAATGTTTGTCGCGCTCATGAAGATAAGCAGAATCCCTTCTTCTACAGCAGCTAATTCATTTGAGATCTTTTTTGTTTTTTTTTTTTTCATGGAAGTCATAAAAGATTGGAAAATTTAGTACCCTCTGAATATCACAGCTGCAGTCCCCTTACAGTGCAAACAGCACACTAGCAAGATTATATTATGCAAGAAATCACCAGAGCCAGGACTGCTCCACCAAGAGGCCCATGGCGAGGACCTGTGAAAGCTCATAGTGGTCCCTCTAGGGCCGATTTTTTGCAAATTATGTTGGTCTTATTGCCTTTGTCTACTTTTGTTTGTTTCACTTTTGATTCTACAACAACCCACTGGTTCAACTTTCTGCCATAATTGCATTTGATCAAAAGCTCTGTTTACAAACATATAACGACTCTCCAATCCAAGATTAACAAAAATCATGGTGTTTGTTCTTTTGTGATAATTATTTATTTGCCTGTTTAAAATACAATGATTTAAAAATTATATTTGCAATTGGGAATGCCAAATGTGGATTTAAAACAGGAAGTGAGAAACAGAGGTTTTAAAACCATGCAAATATGCCAAGATAATGATTAAAATTAATAACTACCTGAAATTATTGAGGATTGAGACAGGCGTGGAATTCATTGTTCCTGAGAGTCACCACAATGGGCTGATAGTGGCAGGATTCCCCTGACCACAATTCATGGCTCCATAGTGAGTAGCAATAGTTAATCAAGAAGGCATAGGCTGCGTCTTTAAAATATGGGTTTTATTACACGGAGATGCAAATGAGGCTCAATTTGATCACTTCCTGTGAAAACACAGGCAAGAAGTCATCTATTGTAGAATGACATTTTATCAACCAATCCTGCAAAGTCAGAAGGAAAATTGCCAGAATTTTTTGAAACCAAAAAAGGGACATGAATTAGCCAGGAACAATACAACATAAATCTCAGTCTAGCAAACAAATAAAAAGATTGCTCAAAGCTGCCTTATTTGAGAAAAAATTTGTTGAAGCTCTAGACTGGAGATGTGCTCAAAAAAGTTTCCAGGACAAAATTAAAAAAAACAAAACAACAACAACAACAACAAAAAGAACAACCAACTTGAAAAAAGGTATCATTATTGAATGACACTGTTAAAGGACACATTGTAATGGGCTAGCAAGACACTTCACTTCCACATTGAAGAGGTGAGTCTGTACCTGAGCAGTTAGACTCCCAGGCCCCCATCCTAACAATTAGTTAAACAACCCCCCCTCCCCAACCCCAAAGAATTCAGGCAAGACTCAGGAGAAACTGAACCACCCAGGGAAAAGATCTACAGACTTTTCTTCCAAGTCAGGTGGCAACTCATAACCCTATGGTAAAGCCCAACATTCACAGCCACCCACATCCCACAGCTTTTTGGTACCTTGCGTGATTATGCATGGATAGTCAAGGATCACCAGAAATGTGGAGAAAGCCTCCAACATGAAAGAGAGAAAGCAAGCCCCACGAAGAGCAGAAAAGATGTCTGATAAATGGAGGCCATGTAGGGAGCAGAACAAAGCAGAAAAGTAACAATAATTAGAACCCCTAGAAATAAGAAAAGATAGTAAATTCATAACAGAATAACCTTAGGGGAGGCAACATTAAGAAGAGCTCTTGGGAATTAAAAAGGACAGTAGCAAGTATTAAGACAAATCAATTAGTGGAGTTTAAAGAAATCTCTTTGAATGCAGAAGAGAGGGACAAAAAGATAATAAGAAAATATAAGAAAATTAAAGGCTCTACTCAAAAGGCCCAAAATCTGATTAACAAGAATAAAAAAATAAAGAAAGAAAGATACAGAAAGGGAGAGAGAGGAGAGAGAAAAAAACAAGAAGAACATTATCCAAGAAATAGTATAAGAAAATTTCACAAAATTGTTCTTGAGCTTCAGACCATAAAGGGCTTCACTAAGAGTTTAACACAGTAAATGCAAAGAACCCATCACAAGCCATAGAACTGTGGAGTTTCAGAATACTGGAAACAGAAACAAGATCTTAAACCCACTTAAATGGAAAACTGGACACACACAAAGAAGCAGAAATGAGAAAACCACTGGACTTGACATCAATACTGAAAGCCTAAGAACAAAGAAATGGTGCCTCTGAAATTGCAAGTGAAAATTCTTAATCCACAATTCTCAAATGATCTTCATTGTAGAAGAATTAGGAGGAGGAGGAGGAGGAGGAGGAGGAGGAGGAGGAGGAGGAGGAGGAGGAGGAGGAGGAGAAAGAAAAAGTATATGAGCACAAGCAAGAAAAAAAAAAAGGAAAACACAGGAATAACAAAAACAACATGAAAAAACAAAAGAGAGAGAGAAAATATTTTTTAAAGTAGTTAGATATTAAAATTTATTTGATTGTTTCTCTCATGACTGGAAGAAAGCATGCTCAATGACTTCTGGTCATCTTATCTCTTTGGTGTATTTATAATGGACATGTCTCAAAGACATTTATCTTTAAAATTCTTAAGGTAAACCATCAGAGGAAGAAATCTTAAATGAGATGTATGAGTTTTTACCAAGGCTGATTACATATCAACATGTAAGCAAATTTGGAAAAATTTATGAAAACAAGAACTTTTTTATAAATACCAGTCACTGAATCGTTCATTGGGAATACTCTTCCTCAATGAATATGACACCCAATTAGCTCAGCAATGTTCAAATGGACAGTTAAAATTATTTGTAATATATATGTACGGTAAATTGAATACTTCGAGAGCAAACCTGAAATGCATAGATAAATGGCTTTTATGTTGGCTTAGAAGGAAGACACTAATCAGAATTTTTGAATGTGGGATCTAATGCTTATTTTTCCTCATATAAAATAAACCTATACTCATAAAAAAGTCTGGATAAGCTGAATGAATTCACTCTTCATCTTAACATACAGTGGTTCACAGAGCTGACTACTGTAACAGACTTACACTCAAGCAACAGCTGAAACATAAAAATGAATAGCAACAAAGCTTTTGCCACCTAAGAGAGGGCAGCAGGAAGGGAAAAAAAAATGAAGCTTGAGGTTGTATGAAAAGTACAAAGCATGGGGACTATGAATTATTTGGGGTCACTTAGTTGATTTACAGGTGATGAAATTTAAAACAATTAGAGGTGAAATTTAAAATATGATCATCAATCATCTCTTGACATTGAGAGTCCTTTGACCATGTCTCCCTAAGACAGAGTTAGAAAATAAGAGAGAGATGGAGAGAGGAAAAAGAGAGAGAGCTGTGACTTGCTCTTTTAACAAGAAGACATGGTCCTCAACACTCATTCAGTAATATTTTAAACTTTTCTCCTATGGGAGTATGAAGCCTCTGTGTACATGGCGCTGGGATCAGAAACCAAAATAAAAGGAAAGCCATGGACTACAACCTCTCCACAATCAACCCAATTTTCCAAAATTGGTAAAATTCAATTCTATAGCATCTTTCTATTTAACTATGACCAGCAGGAAACATTTTCTTGTTTTGTTTTCTTCTCGAGATCATTGAGTTTAAATACTGAGTTTAATTTATTATTTAAAAAATCATGTAGGGCACCTGGGTGGCTCAGTTGGTTAAGCGTCCCACTTTGGCTCAGGTCATGTCTCATGTTTCATTGGTTCAAGCCCCGCGTCGGGCTCTGTGCTGACAGCTCAGAGCCTGGAGCCTGCTTCGGATTCTGTGTCTCCCTCTTTCTCTCTCTGCCCCTCTCCCTCTCGTGCTCTGTCTCTCTCGGTCGGTCTCTCAAAAATAAATAAATGTTTAAAAAAATCATGTAAATATCATAGAGTATAATTCAAAATTAGCACAAACCTTTGAGATAAAACACAAGACTTCAAAAAACATCCCACTTGGTTTTCCTCTCTCTGGGGCCCTCAAGGTATCTAAGTTTACTCCCTCTGCCACAGGGGACTATGCTGGAAGATGGCTTGGAAAATGCATTTCCTTCCTTCTTTACCTTCCTCTTCCTCCATTATCCTAACTCTGAGAGGGCACAACGGAAAGTGAAACAGAAATGACTTGATGGAAGCCCCTTCAAACACTCATGACTTTAAAAAGGGGCACGAACTAAATACATCTAAATCATATCTTCCTTCACAATTATTCCTTCATTCCTATATTTGTTAAACAAACACATACTGCAGGCTTAATATAGTTTCCAATTTGTGACATCTCGTACTCTCTAAAGTTTCCCTAGCTCAGAGCAGGTTAAGTTCATTCCTTCATTCATTCATTTTTTTTCCACAAATATTTACTAAATACATTTAGCAACGAACATAGGTTTTTGCGGCCCACTATCTCTGAGGAACAACCGCTCCCCATCATCAATTCATGGGGTTGGGGAGGTTGACCCTTCAAATCCCAGCCCCAGGGTTAGGAACGCCAACTCCCTAGCCTAGTAACTGTCTCAGAAATGGGCATTTGACCCAAACCAAGCCAATTAGAGTCACCCCTAGGGCTTTTGTTAGGACAGCCAGAGGAGACAACCTCTTATTTCTGAGCGCAGTAGTCTGGAGCTGCTGGCTGCCCTAATTGCCTCCCTATAGAGAGTCTGCCTGGGAATGAAGCCAACACAGAGGGAAGCACAGCCAAAACAGCACAAAGAGAAGGGGTCCACCTGTGTCCAGCCATGTCTGAAGAACCGCACCTCACCACTGGACTTGTATTTATATGAGCCAATAAAAAAGCCAGTGGGTTATGCTTTACAGAGGTTTGAGTTATGTTTCTGTCGCTTGCAACCAAAACAGTACTAATACACCTAAACCAGGGTTGGGCACCCTGCCAGCCTGTGGGGCTGTGATAGCAAATGTGACAAGTAAGTGACTATCTGTGCAGCTTGCACAAGAAAACAAATATCTGGTTAAGAGAGCAGACTTCACACAGACAGACCCAAGTTCAGGGCTTAGCTGTGCTATTTACTAGACTCATCACCTGGATTATTCCCATCTACAAAATGGGTACAACTAGAACTACCTCACAGGCTTGTGTTAAGAATTACACGAGGTTCTGGATGTAACTCACTTTGCTCAGTTACCAGCGCATGCTAGAATGCCCAACAGCGTGGTTATTATTAGTAAGGGGAAAATGACTGAATTCTACACCTGCCATGCCAGGCCATTTGAGCAGATCATTCAGATCTCTTGCATACAATTCTTCCTTGCACTGGGGCGACCATTCCCAAGATAATGTCTGTGCTCCAGGAAACACGGCTATTCATCAGCCAAGAGTCCACATACTTACCATTCACGGTATTTGTGCAGGGCATACCTTATCATAATGAGGTTATCGGTGAGGACCTAGGAGAACATCAAGGGCACTGTTTCCTCCCATCACCCTATCAAATCAAGAATGTGCAGGTGCATGCACATACGTACACACACACACACACACACACACACACACACACACACACACACAGAACGGCTGTTGTAAAAAGGAACCAGAGGACTCACAAATTCTCTCACCTCTACATGGCCTCCTTAGAGAATTTCTATTTTGGGATTTAGGGCAGCCCACTTCCCAACTGCTGGTTACAGGCCTATGAAAATTGTTTCTTTCCTACAATTACAAGCTAAGCATCTAGATCCTATGGAGGAAGGCACAACTATACACATATACAAACACATATACACAGAGACAAACACACAAATAAATGTCTGTGTGTATGTGCATCTGTATATACATGTATACATGTACATGGAATTCTTCTGTAAGGTTGGCACCCAAACAGCTAAGAGCTCAGTTTTTAACCAACTGAGCTACCCAGGCACCCCTGAAATAAAAGCAGTTTTTAAAAGGTAACCACTAGAACACAACCTTCTTGCAGCAACTCTGACTCATCATCCTTCCACGAACAGAGAATTAAACAGGCAACATCCAGGATCCTTCAAGGTAACGCCCACTCTAACACCTTGAAGACGACAAGTCTGGCGTGGGAAGGCTGCATTTTAATTCACGTGGTCACACCTTAAACCTCCCCAACCTGAATCCAGCACATTTCATTACCCCACCATACAACCTGCAACTACTCGTCTGAACTCTCCAACCTGCCCTGCCCCCAGTCGTGTTTCAGTTGTGATGATATGCTAATACCACCAATAACACTTCTAGCAGTCCTATGACCATTCACTGTGCATGTTATGAGAGAGCCTGAGAGAGAAGACAACACTATTCCAATTTTACGATGGAGCTCCATACCCTTTCTGTGGCTAACACTTACCACAAAGGTAGGCTTATCATTTGCGTGATATATGATTAATGCCGAGCTCTCCCACAAAACCGTAAGCTCATGAGGTCAAGAACGGTTTCCTTTTTATTCTCCATTTTATCCCCAGCACCTAGCAAAGTGCCTGGTACATGGTGAATGAATAAACAAAAGAATGTGTAGATAGTGCTATTAAGTTTTTTAAAAAGTAAAGTAAAATAGATGAGGCTACATGTATTTAATTAGTGGCAGAGGGTCAGGACAGATCAGTATCTGTGTAAGAATACTTCCTATTTACCTGAGTCTTCAAGAATTTGAATATGTTTTATAATAGTGTATCAACTGCCATAGTGATAAATGGTGTTTTAATTTAAAAAGAAGCTCTCTTTGTTCATATGTTGGTGATTTAATTTAAATACACCCAGGGGCGCCTGGGTGGCTCAGTCGGTTAAGTGTCCGGCTTTGGCTCAGGTCATGATCTCACGGTTCATGGGTTTGAACCCTGCGCCGGGCTCTGTGCTGACAGCTCAGAACCTGGAGCCTGCTTCAGATTCTGTGTCTCCCTCTCCCCCTCCACCGCTCACACTCTGTCTCTCTCTCTCTTAAAAATAAATATTTTTTAAAAATACTAAATACACTTTCTTTACTCCTTACAGTGAGCAAATAATGGCAAAGGTAAAAAGTACTAAATAAATACCTGATCCATATAGCACACTTCTGAGCCCCCCAAATCCTTCCTACAGCTTCACCGATGACACAGTTGCCTGTAACAGGGACAGTCTCTTGGGGGAAACATTGCCCAGAATGTGATTACCTGGAAATGACATCATGATTTATAACACAATTTCCTTCATTCTAAAGCTGTAATATATAATGAATCAGACAATATCCATATGGGACTTAGTTTCCTCTTAATTGGGGTTATCTCCATTATCTGCTTTCCCCTAAGTTTTGTTTAAAAAAAAAAAAGAACGTCTCCTGCAAAACATGAAATGCAAACCAACTTAAAGGCTCAATAGTTTAAAAATGAATACTCAGAGAGTTAAAAAAGAAAAAAAACAAGGAAGAATAATATTTTCCTTAGTTTTTTTTAAAACATTCTCTAAAATGTATAATGTATGGAACTTATAAAACATTCCAGAAAACACGATGTATTTTTTAAACTTTACTGTTACAATTTTAGTGGCTCTTTTTTCCTTTTGAATATTATGGAATAAAAATTACCATGAAAATGACCATTAGCCTCAAAAGAAGAGAGCCTGGTTTTATTCACAGCAGGGCAGTTTTCACTCAGAGGAGGCAAGGCCTTTGACAGATCTTTTCTAGTACAATTATTAGCACAACCTAATAGGTGTTCCATAAATTAGAGGAAAAGGCCAATTAATCACACTGTGTAACTTTCAATCCCTGCCTCAGTTTTGAATATATTTCATACCAACCTTGTGGTTTAGCCAAAACATACCCTTTGAAGGAAGGACCAGAGAGTGTGGGATCTCATCTATAGTTCAGTTAGGATCTAAAAGGAAGGGAGCTTATTTTTGTTTTAATTTTTGGCTCAGCCCACCAAGAAGGAAATCATGATGTTATGTGTTGTTGAGGAGTTGAGAAACCAATTTAGCGTGGTTCTTCAGACATGGTATTTTATTTGGCAGACTCCAAATTCTCAAAGACATTTTTTAAAAGTTTTTATTTACTTATTTATTTTGAGAGAGAGAGGGAGGGAGAGAGAGAGAGAGAAGGAGGAAGAGAGAGAGGAGGGGGGAGGGAGGGAGGGAGGGAGAGAGAATCCCAAGTAGACTCTGTACCATTAGCACAGAGCCCCATGGAGGGGCTTGAACTCACGAACCATGAGATCATGACCTGAGCTGAAACCAAGAGTCCAGAAGTATAACCGATTGAGCCATCCAGGTGCCCCTCAAAAGCATTTTAACTGATATGGGATCACCCCGTGGAAAGGGGAGTCCTCAATTAAAAGGCAGAGAACAGACTGGGGCATGCCTATTATGAGTGCATGAAAGGCATTCAGAGTCACCTGTAAGAAGAGAGTAGATACTTGTTTTGAGCTTTTGGCTACAATGCGGTAACTTAAAACAGGGAGAAAAGGAAAGCACCTTAGTGTAGAGAAGTGTGTGGAAAGTAGGAAACACCTGTGCTCTAAAATGGCAGTGAGAAGAACAGGGTCCAAGAGCTAGGAGTGCAAAGGGAGGCGAAACAAATATTTGGAGAATTAGAGATCCAGTACTACACCTTTGTATCTGGGATTTTTTTCCCTTTTTCCCTACATGGGATTTGCCACAATTTATTAGAACATTAAGGTTAAATATTTATGTTATTAAATCAATAATGAAAGAAGATAAAAATAAGATGAACTGAGGAAGAATCCCCAGTTCTCTCCTATCCATCCATAAGGAAGTCTACTTGCCCCCAGGGCTCCTCATCAGATACCCTTATGTCAGTTTCTGGTCCTACAAGAATGAGGCAAGGAGATATCACCCTGCAATTTCAACCTCTTTCATGATGGCAACATCACGTGGCTTGGTGAAGAGTCTGGATGTTGAATCAGATGGCAAATTATATATTCAATCAGTTGTGCCACTAATAAACTGTGTACATGGATGCAAACATGTTGCTCCCTAAGCCTCCAGCTCCTCGTTGAGCCCTTTCAAGTTAGCACTGAATGACTCCAGGACCTCAGGAGGAAATCTGAGTCCACATGTGCTCTTTGCTGAGCGCTCAAACTGGCCCTTCCTTCTCTGACATGCAGGCCAAGGTTAGGCAGGCCCACCTACCTCTTAGCAAAACACTGGAAAGGATCTAGAAGGAGCAAAGAGTCTTCACAAGAAAAGAATAATTGTTCAAGTCTTCATAAGAACACAACCGAATATCCACAAAGCTATGCTGTTTAAAACTGAATCCTCAATTAGCTTCAACCAAAATATACTGCTTTAGATGTGAAAATAGTCTTTGATGGGATAACTTCTTTATTACTTAATTTAATTATGGTTCTTATGAGAGACATTCCAGGAATGAGCAGCCCTAAATAATTCCTTTATGTCTTAACTCCCTTTTGACTCATTCATTATTTATCATTTATCTTCTAGCCACAAAGAAAGAGACAGAGACAGAGAGAGAGAGAGAGAGACAAAGGCTTACATGTGTTTACATATATCTTATTGTCTAATAAAATAAATCATATTTTTCAAGGAAAAAAATCAACTTTTTCCTAGCCCCGAACTCTGATTACTTTATCACTTGGATCTTTATAGAAAGACAATTGGAAATAATGGGCAATGTTCCAACAGCAATTTTCCCAAAGAATACAAAATCAGTCTTCATATGACCATTTTGCATGGCCTCATTAACCTCTCTTTTGAAAATCCACCCCCTAAAAACCAAGAAGACATGACAACACCTCTAAATCTATTTTTGTGGTGAATTAACACACTATGCAATTAATTAATGTTTCTTCGTTTTAATTATCACTGGTTTTTATGTTTGAGTTTGGTGGAAATAAAGTAGCCTTTTAATTCTGAAAAGCTATTTTCTCAAAATAATCGTTTCCGCGACCAAGAGATTTTTCTTTACCACCCACAACCCAATACGGTAATTACCCTTTTTCTTCTGATTAACTTCTGTATAAACAGGAATAAGACCAAAGAAAGGTGTGAACATGACTAATTTTCTGCCCCCACCTCTCCTTCTGATATCTGACTCAAGCCTCTGTGCCCACTTACTCCTGGGCAGAACCTGTCCTGTGTCTTTCTCTTGAGAGAGGATGCCCTCAGCTAGCTTATTTAGGATTGGAAATCGGGCTGATAAAATAATCCTGACCATAGGGTTTGCTGCTAAAAACCTGATCTGTGTTACCCTTACCAGTAATGTCTGTAATCTGGTTGGAGGAATCTATTCTAGAAATGCAGTGTGTGATGATCAGAGCTAGAAATGAGGGGGAGTCCTTAAAAGATGCTGTGTAATTGAAATTTGCTAAGGGGGTAGGTTGTTTTTTTTTTTAGTTTATTCATTTTTGAGAGAGGGAGAGATATAGAGAGAGAGTGCACAAGCAGCGGAGGGGCAGAGAGAGAGAGAGAGAGAGAGAGAGAGAGTGAGTGAGTGAGTGTGGGAGGGAAACACAGAATCCGAAGCAGTTTTCAGGCTCTGAGCTGTCAGCACAGTGCCCGATGAGGGGCTCGAACTCATGAGCTGTGAGATCATGACCTGAGCTGAAGTAGGTCGCCTGAAGGACTGAGCCACACAGGCACCCTGCTAAGAGGGTAGGTCTTAAGTGTTCTCACCACAAAACAAAACAAAACAACAAAAAAAGTAACCCTGTGAGGTGATGGACCTGTGAATTAGCTTGATTGTGGTATGTTATTTCATAATCTACCAGTATATCAATATCAAATCATCAAGACACTCATCTTCCACATTCAAACTCTTTCCATACAATTAACAAATTCATCTAAAAGTATAGAACTATGAGCCCTCCCTTCCAAAATAAAGAGAAATAGTAAATCATTATAGAAGAAGACGTCCAGCCTCTCCAGTGAAGAAATGTAGAAGAAAACAACTACATGGCCCTGTCTTTCTAGAGACCAAAATGGCTGCATAAAGATGATGTATAAAGTATAAAACGCGATACTCCTACTTTAAGGATACATTCTAAGACAATAAACCAAAAGCATAATAGTCTTTAGTATGAGGATACCTATGTCAATACTGCTTATGATAATAAACAATTAGAAACACCAATACATAACAATGAGGGAAAGGTTGAGTATATCATGGCATATCAATGCTCCAAATTCTTGATTACTGTAAAAAATATGACCAGTGCCGTTTCAGTTATGCAAGAGTAAATTCCAGAAATCCGCTGTACAACACTGTGCCTGTCGTTAACAATGCATATCATACACTTAAAAATTTGTTGAGAGCAGATCTCATGTTAAGTGTCCTCACTACATTAAAAAAGTACATACGTAAGCACAGAGTTTATATAGAATACAATGTTCGGTAGGAAAAGCAGAACATTATGAGCTCACTTCTTACAACCATGCAAAGTGTACAAACACAGATAAGAATTGGGAATAAACTTATAAACAGAGATTGCAATTAATTATATTCCCTTTTTCTCTACCAAGTTTATTTAGTATATAATGACATTTTTTCTAAATATCGAAAGAGTGGACAGAATTTAGAAGAGGACTGGTAGGTTGTCAAGTGCAAACGCCACCAGGAGTCTTGACTCGCACAAAGAAAGCATGGGTCTCGTGTTCAATGATAACTCAGTGTCTGAGCCCTTCTGGTGGTCAGGCTCCACCACGCTCCCACCCAGTCAGGCAAGGCTGATTGATTACTTCAATAGAACTAGCCAAACAGAACCAGATAGGGGTCAGTAGATTTTTGCCTCTGGGGCCATATTACATTTGTATTTAAGGGATGTCCAAAGACCTTCTCTGCAGCTTCAGTCCTCTGCATTTCCCTAAAGACAGGTCTACACTAGCCAAATAAATCAGAAAATAATCACACACTATACAGATCTGTTCCGTCTCCACCATTGCTACTTAAGGTTCACAACTACAAGTTACAAAATCATCCTTTCTCCATTTAAAGCACAAAAATAGATGTCAGCAGCATGCTAACTAGTGCCTTAATCCCTGCTCAAAATAGCACAGCTTAAAAAATAATTCTGGCAGTTCTCACATTATAATACCAACAAAAACTCAAACGTGTGTGGCACTTTACAGTATATAAAATGCTGTTGTAAACATTAGTTTACGCCACCACAAGATCCTTACGTTAGTTAAAATTCAGCTTAGCTTACATTAAAGTGGAGTGTCAAGTTCTAGCAGCTTTCTAATTGCAAGGAAAAACCAGGCAATTAAAAGAAGTATACTTAGAGGAGCTACTTCTCAGCTATGATATGGAAAATGAAATCACTAAAGCCAGCAATTCTTTTAATCCAAAATTAGGTGGGTGGGTATCAAATTCACCATAAAATCATATTATTTTTCACACATCCTTTTAGTGCTTATGGAGTCTAGGGGTTGGGGGTGGGGGCACAATTTACTATTCATTCTATTAAAGGTCAGACCAAAGTTGAACAAAAAGAGGTTACTTTATCATCCCTGAATAGAACAATTCAACTTTCACACCTGTTATGATTCAGCAGACTTTTACGCAGTGTTGACTATATGCACCAAGCTCCGGGCTGTATACAAACATGAATACAACAAGGTCCCCAACTTTAGAGACTGAGGAAGGGCCACAGGACAGCCCTATGAAGCTTGAGCTCCAACAACACGTCTGATCTCTTCTAACAGAAGACATGAATACAGAACCATGAGCCCTCCCTTCCAAAATAAAGAGAAATGGTAAATCATCATAGGAGAAAATGCCCAGCCTCCCCAGTGAAGGAATGTTGAAGAAGACAATTTCTCCTCCCACTCAGGTCTCCACTACTGCAAAGAGACATTATAATATTCCTTATAATAAAGGAAGAATGCTAAAATAAAAGGATAATGGGAACATGAAAGCACACGAACAGAGTGAGAAGGGAGCCATCAACAAATAAAGATTAGAACAGATCTCTACACAAGTAGGTAGAAAATGGTGCCTCAAGAATCAGGGCAAAGGAAATCCAGCAGAAGATACACTTTTGGGGGACCCATAGTCTAGGAAGGAGTGAACTTGCTTGCAGACACCAAGGTACAGGACCACCAGGCACTCTGGGAGAAGGGAGTCTAAGATGCAGGACTGACATCAGTGGGGACTAATGAGGAATCACAAACCAAACTGCCTTCTCCTCTTCCCCACCATCCTATCTCTGAGGGCTAACTTCAGGTTTCTGGACCTAACACTCCTAATACAAGAGGATTTTCCAAAAATAAAGAATGTGAGTCTTCTCATTGCAATGACCCACCAAGTAATCAAGGAAAATGAATTCCAAATTAGATACATTGTGTCAGAATGGTCAGAACAACAAGGATGAAGAGAAGATCCCAGAAGTTTCCAGAGGAAAAAAAGAAGACATGTACGGAGAATGAAATTTAGACTTGCATGAGACTTCTCATGAGAATCACAGAAGCTAAAAGACAATGAGAAATGCCTTCTGGTTCTTATGGGGGAAATTATCTTCAGTCTATAGAAGTCCTATCTGGTCAACCCTGTAACCCACGGGACAGAAAAAAGACATTATCCGACATGCATGGGCAGAATACAGACACTGTTAGAAACGCATGGGCTGACAATGCAGAAAGTTCACCTTTCATGCACCCTTTCTGAGGAAATTACTTGAAAATTTATCAAATGAAGCTAGATGGTAAACAAAGAAGAACCAAAAAAGGTATAAAGTTCCAAAACCTGGATTCAGCCAAGAAGAGCAATGAAGGGTCATCCTGGGGGGGTACACGTGCACAGCCAATCTGGGGTCTATCAACCCAGAGAAGCAGCAGCAGCAAAGGAAATCACAAACTAAAAAACTACTCAAACTGGGGAGTGAAATTCCAAGTCAAGAGTCCCAGAGTCTACTCTAGCCCCAAGAGCTGTACCAATCTGGCCAAATCACTTATCCTCACTTCTTCATCCATAAAATAAGTTAGATAAACTCAATAATCCCTAAGATCCCTGTCATCTCTGCTTGTTTTGTTGGCTTTACATTTCAGGTCATTCACTAGTGAAAATTTAATAGCAAAGGGTCACCTCATGAATGCAGCCAATTCATAACCATTAACACCCAGGTCTGGTAAGAGTCTAACCAAGTGCAACATTCTGTTGACCGCACTGCATTGTGGACGCTGAGGGAAGTGACTAAGCCTTTTTCAAAGAGCCGCCACTAAGTTCTAGCTTACAAATTCCATCAGTCATTTGATGTGTTCCACTGGTAGCCATCTGAGGAGATACAACAGTCCCTGTCCTCAGACTGCTCACACCGTAGAGGGGGAAACTGACCAGTAAACAAGGTGAAAGTGCTCTGACAGAATTAAGCCTATGCTGCTAATGGAAGAGAGGATAATTAGCTCTGCTAAAGGTTGTAAAAAACGAGTAGGGAAGAAGAGGAAAGAATTTTGAAACACCTTCTGGGATCCAAGTGTGAATAAGTGAATAAGAGATTTCTGTTAAAGTTCATCACCCTACAGTTAGTTCTTTAATTCAGCCCATTGAGCTACTGGACCTTGATCCTATTAGCCATCATTTAACTCTGGGTCACAGTCTGTGCTACCTGTGCAATGCCATGTCAAATGCTGATTAAAAAGATGAATAAGAAAATCCTGCCAATGCAGAATTAAGCAGGACATCCCCTCCAAGCTGCTGACGGGTGTGGTCATTTGACTAATTCCTCACATCCACCTTCCATTCCTCCATATGACTATCCTGACAACCCAATACAAACTCCATCTGCAGTCTAGAAATCCTGCAAAAGAAAGACCTGAGGTCTGACACAATCTGTTCACAGCAAATCTCCAGGAGATGCTGGCCCTCTTCTCTGGGCTCACATATGCACACTTGATTTTTTTTTTAAGTTTATTTGTTTATTTTGAGAGACAGAGACAAAGAGAGCAAGTGGTGGAGGGGCAGAGAGAGAGAGAGAGGGACAGACAGAATCCCAAGCAGGCTTTGCACTGTCAGCATGGAGCCCAACGCAGGGCTCGAACCCACAAACCATGAGACCGTGATCTGAGCCTAAACCAAGAGTCTGACATTTAACCACCTAAGCCACCGAGGCTCCCCTGCATGCTTGATTTTAAAAAACTTTCTTAATTCAGGGCACCTGAGTGGCTCAGTAAGTTAAGCATTGGGCTTCCATTCAGGTCATGATCTAGCAGTTCATGAGTTGGAGCCCCATATCAGGCTCTGTGCTGACAGCTCAGAGCCTGGAGCCTGCTTCAGATTCTGTGTCTTCCCCTTTCCTGCTCACACACTGTCTCTCCTTCAAAAATAAATAAACATTAAAAAATTTAAAAAACTTTATTAATTCTTACAATATTCTTAAAACTTGTCTAAGGTGGACATTAACTCCACCAGTCTGAAGTAGTATATAGATTCTACCTTCTTTCCATTCAGGGAAAAACACCCAGAATTTTTGTTCATTTTCATTATTTCTCAATATCATATCTATAGCTGTCCAAAAATCTTATTTGCAGCCCCCTTTCAGTATCCTGGAAAAAATATCATTAATTCCAGGGCATCTGAGTTCAAGTAAAGCTAAATAATCTCTCATCCATCAGCCATGTTATTCATCACCAGCACTAAAATATAAAAATCCCAACAAGAAATTGGTTTGGACTAGAAACAAATTTCTTCATTAAAATGAAGCCAAAGTGAACGGATTAAAAGGAGAATGAAAATCCAAGGCAGGAGCATGATATTAAAATGACAGCTCTGTGGTTTTACTTTTTTGGAAACATACAAAATACATGAAAAATGTGTACAGGGTTTTACTTTTTTGAAAATATACACAAAACATATGATTTGCTTAAATTACTCAGTAACCATTACATATAAAGCGCGTCCACCAGAATGTGGGTGTGGGGCTAGGCTCTGTCCTTCCTCCTCTACGCTTCTCTCTCTAAGAGCAGGGGGGCGGGGAGGGGCGGCGCTCACCCTCAGAAACTCATCTACTATTTAAGAGACTGCAGATCTTGTCTCCAGCTTCCTAAGAATCCCAGGCCTGTATGTCCATCTGTCTATTCGGCTTTTCTCCCTAGATAGTCCACTTTAACTTCCAGGGCGACTTGCTTCAAGCCAAACTATCACTTTCTGAAAAAATATAGTCCCCCACTTCTGTTGCTAGTGCCATTCGTTTTTCCTGTTACCCTAAATCATCACTGATGTGGTTTAAAGGATTACGATTCACCTAGAGGAGAAAGCAGGAAAAAAACCTCTCTGACCTCACCTGCAGCAATTTCTTACTGGACACATCTCCAAAGTCAAGTGAATTAAAAAAGCAAAAATGAACTATTGGGACCTCATCAAGATAAAAAGCCTTTGCATTGCAAAAGAAACAATCAACAAAACTAAAAGGCAACCAATGGAATGGGAAAAGGTATTTGCAAACAACATATCAGACAAAGAGCTAGTACCCAAAATCTATAAAGAACTCACCAAACTCCACACCTGAAAAACAAATAATCCAGTGAAGAAATGGGCAGAACACATGAATAGACACTTCTCTAAAGAAGACATCCAGATGGCCAACAGGCACATGAAAAGATGCTCAACGTCACTCCTCATCAGGGAAATATAAATCAAAACCACACTGAGATACCACCTCACACTGGTCAGAGTGGCTAAAATGAACAAGGCAGGAAACAACAGATGCTGTCAAGGATGTGGAGAAACGGGAACCCTCTTGTACTGCTGGTGGGAATGCAAACTGGTGCAGCCGCTCTGGAAAACAGTGTGGAGGTTCCTCAAAAAATTAAAAATATATCTACCTTATGACACAGCAATAGCACTGCTAGGAATTTACCCAAGGGATACAGGAGTGCTAATGCATAGGGGCACTTGTACCCCAATGTTTACAGCAGCACTTCCAACAATAGCCAAATTATGGAAAGAGTCTAAATGTCCATCAACTGACAAATGGATAAAGATGTAGTTTATATATATATATAATGGAATACTACTTGGCAATGAGAAAGAATGAAATCTGGCCATTTGCAGCAACGTGGATGGAACTGGAAGGTATTGTGCTAAGTGAAATAAGCCAGGCAGAGAAAGAAAGATATCCACTCATATGTGTATCCTGAGAAACTTAACAGAAGACCATAGGGGAGGGGAAGGGGAAACAAGAAATTACAGAGAGGGAGAAAGGCCAACCATAAGAGACTCTTAAATACTGAGAACAAACTGAGGGTTGATGTGGGGTGGGGAGAGGGAAAAGTGGGTGATGGGCATTGAGGAGGGCACCTATTGGGATGAGCAGTGGGTGTTGTATGGAAACCATTTTGACAATAAATTATATTTTAAAAAAACAAAAAACAAAAAACAAAAAATAAAATAAAGGGTTAGGGTTCAGAGCCGATGACCAAGAATTACTGACACATCTTCAGTGCAAAAAGGTGGTGTTATTAAACCATGGGGACATGACCTTAGAAAGAAAGAGCCGCACTGGGGTTGTGAAGAGTGACTGATTATATACCTTCAGTTTGGGAGGGAGTTAGGGATAGCATAAATCTCTGAAGTATTTTGGAAACAAAGTTTCCAGGACCTTGAGAGGCTAGCTGCTATTAGGAAAAGGTCCTTTATTACTGTTTAACAAAAACTCAGTCATGAAATCCTTTGGCTGTATATGAGGGTGCCATATGATTGGAAGATGACTGCCAACCTGTATCGTGGCATGTGTGTGTGTGTGGGCGGGGGTAAAGATAAAAGAAGTTTCCAAAGGAATTTTTGTATATTAAAGTAGACTTACAGGATCTTGGGCGGGGGGCGGTGGGGGGGAGGTCTGGCTAAGATTGTCTTTTGACCTTAGCAACGTGTCAACATCAAGGCAACTGAGCTCCCAGAGGAAGGTCATCCTGCCTGTTTCAAGGACTTGTCAATGTGCTGTAGGCAGTAAGGAAATTTAATTTTTCATTTGCCTTTGTTCCCCACATCAATCACCACAGAAACCTAAATCATGTCCACTCTTTCCTCTTGTCCATGTCCAAGTCAGTGCCCAAGTTCATCAATCTTCCCACTGCAGTTTCTCTTACACAATCCTTTCCTTTAATTCACACAACCAAAACTCAAATTCAACAACTCAACATCAGAAAAAAACAAATAATCCAATGAAAAACAGACAGGGGACATGAATAGACATTTTTCCAATGTAGACATATAGATGACCAACAAACACATGAAAAGATGTTCAATATCATTAATCATCAGGGAAATGCAAATCAAAACCACAATGAGGTATCGCCTCACATCTGTCAGATGGCTAGAGTCAAAGCAAAGCAAACAAACAAATCAAGAAATAACAAGTGTTGGTGAGGATGTGGAGAAAAAGGAATCCTCTGCTCTGTTGGTAGCAAAACAAGTTGATGCAGCCACTGTGGAAAACAGTATGGGATTTCGTCAAAAAATTAAAAACAGAAATACCTTACCCAAAGAAAACAAAAACACTAAGTTTTAAAGATATATGTACCCCTATATCTTAAGCGTTGCTTACAGTAGCCAAGATAAGGAAGCAACCCAAGTGTCCATCCATAGATGAATGTAAAGAGAATGGATAAAGGTATATATACAATGGAATATTAGCCATAAAAAAATGAAATCTTGCCATTCCTGACATGGATGGACCTAGAGAGTATTATGCTAAGTGAAATAAGTCAGACAAAGAAAGACAAATGTCATATTATTTATATGTGGAATCTAAAAAAACAAAACAAATAAGTAAACAAAAAGCAGAAACAGATCCATAAATACAGAGAACAAACTGATGGCTGTCAGAGGGGTGATGGGTGGGGGGGATGGGAAAAATGGGTGAAGCAGAGAGGGACACACAAGCTTCCAGTTACGAAATGATTTAGGAAGACAAAAGGTACTGGGTAGGGAATACAGTC
The DNA here is from genome assembly GCF_024362965.1 of Panthera pardus. Classification (NCBI taxonomy): domain Eukaryota; kingdom Metazoa; phylum Chordata; class Mammalia; order Carnivora; family Felidae; genus Panthera; species Panthera pardus. Next base: position 104,098,181 of record NW_026526677.1, read on the forward strand.
AATGGTATTATAACAGCGGTGTGTGGTGACAGATGGTAGCTACCCTTGGGGTGAACAGAGCATCAGGTATAAACTTGTCCAGTCACTATGTTGCACACCTGAAACTAATGTAACATCATATGTCAACTATACTTAAATAAATAAATTAATTAAATAAATAAACAAATAAATTTTAAAACTCCTATCAACCTCCTATCACCTCATTCTACCTCTCCCTACTTCAGTGTCATCTCTCCCAACTTCCAGAAGAAGGGCTACAGATCCATCCATCTCTCTGAAACACGCCATTTCACTGCATTCCCAGGCTCTCCCATTTGCAGCGACCTCCCAGTTTCCCCAGTGGATGAACAAGACCACCCACAGTTTAACCTTCAAGACCATCCATTCTTGTTTACTCCCTGCCACCAAACCTTTGCACATGCACTCCCAGCTGGAATGCTTTCTACAATTCAATTCAGTAACATCTATTTAAATCTTTAAATCCTTTGCAGCTTGCCTCTCCGCTGAAGGTATAAATACACACAGTTTGCAGGAATGAATGTGTGCCTCTTACAAGGGAGACTGGAACGAAACGGAGTCGAGTGGGAGCTTACTGGGCACTGTAGAGGATATGAAGGTTTGTATCGTGTCCAAACATTTGAAAAAAAAAATGCATCCTGATTTCCAATGAAAATAAGTTATGCACCTCTTGGGGAGAAATATCCTGTTATAGGCTGAATGCAGCGCATATCATTAAATAAGTATCTCTGAAAAGGCACATAAAACTTCATTGTTTTCTTCATTAAATATTAAGCTCACTCTAAAAAAATAAGGACCACCTAATGGGAGTCAACTAATTTCATGACAATTCAAATAATCTTTGACCTTCGTCTCCATGCCCAAGATGTCTTATTTTTAAAGACAGATTCTTATCTGAAATGTCTGGGGATTTTGCTTTAAAGAAATAACTTAAACAAGACGAACTTCCAAAGATCCTTCCAATTCCTTAATTCCCCAGGGGTTAACTATCCCAAATGGCTAAGTAATTACAGGAAGGATAGGGTCAAATACATCTCTTCACAAAGCATTCTGGAAGAAAATCCACAAGCTCCTTAGACCAGTTCCAGGTAGCTCAAGATCTCCAGTCAAGATTTCTTCTTTTAGTGAAAGAGCTGTCCTACCACATTCTCACCATTGCTCTAGAAAAGCAGCACAATATTTGCCAAGCAGGATACATGTCATCTGAGAATTATTTAACCATCTGCATATTAATCGCCACAGCATTCTGTAATTAACATTTTCTTTAAGATCGATGAGTAAGTATCACATGCCAGGAAATACATCTTAAATTCATCCGAGCCTCGCTTTAAAATGCAACAATATGTACTGCGTACCGCTTTATGAGTAACAGGACTAAAAACAAATGAACACCTTTCTCAGCAACTCGTGAATGAAAGATTATGAAATCCTGGAAAACATACTCGTTCCATTTTTCTCTATTACACAAAGAATGGATAATAAACTTTAAACTGTCAAAACAGTGCATGGGGGAGGGGAAAGAGCCTAAGGTAGTACCATAGTACCATGCTGAAGCTAGCTATTAGGTACAGGGGACGGGTGATTCTCTCTCTTCTGCTGCCCTGAATAACAGTTCACAAAGTGAAAGGAAAATTTACCCTCATCAAGGAAGACGTGAATAGAAGACATGAGTGCATCTCCTTTCCTAGAGGAGAGAGAGCCATTTTCAGGTGCTAGGTATCTTTTATTGTGCTGGGGGTAATCCTGGTATGCTCTTACTCGGCAGTCCTTTCAAGAATATCCAAATATGACTATTTTAACTATATTCATGAGGATGTTCCTAAACGTTAATAGGAAGAAAGGATAAATATTAACAAGTACTAGGATTTATGAGGATTAAAATAAACTTTCATGGTTACAAGCAAACAAATGACTAATGCAATTAAGGCTCCTACAGGACTAAAAAGTAGAGTTTTCACACTGGAGTTATCAATAACCATGATGAACATCTTTATTTTTAGGCCGGTACCTTAAAGACCAGTGAAAAATAACAAAAGAGGAAGAAATAATAAAGAGATGGAAAATGTCTGACTCCTCCATCAGACAGCTCCTTGAGGGCAGAGCCCTCTTCCTCATATTTGCTTCCCATTTCCTGGCATGGTGACTACATTTAGTAGAAGAACAGACAATCTAATTTTCTTCTGAATAAATAAAATAGTAATAAATCTGTGAAATACTATAAAAGTACTAAATGACAAAATCACTAAATCATAAAAGTATTATATATGCTGCATTTTAATGATTATTACATAACAGCACTCTGAAAATTTAAAAACACCATATGAGCCATGCAGATAGTCCAATGTAGTCTTTTAAGACAGTTGAAAACATTCTTAATCTTTCTTCATTTGTGCATTCAAAAAATATTTATTGAGCCCCTACTATGTATGGGGCACTCTGCTACTCTGGGAATACAATGATGACCAAGAATTGTGTGGTATCTACTTTCTCAGAACAGCCTGGTGGTTGAGGCTAACAATCATGCAAACAAACAATTACAGTAGAATTGGTAAGTACTAAAGTAAATATGATAGGAGTCCAGAGAGGTTATGGACGCAGACACAAAGAGGCAGTGCCTAATCCGGACTTAATAGGTCAGAGGATACTTTCCTAGATGAAACTACACTTATAGGGGCGCCTGGGTGGCTCAGTCGGTTAAGCGTCCGACTTCGGCTCGGGTCACGATCTCACAGTCCGTGAGTTCGAGCCCCGCATTGGGCTCTGGGCTGATGGCTCAGAGCCTGGAACCTGCTTCCGATTCTGTGTCTCCCTCTCTCTCTGCCCCTCCCCCGTTCATGCTCTCTCTCTGTCTCAAAAATAAATAAACGTTAAAAAAAAAATTTAAAAAAAAAACAACTACACTTATAAATAGGAAACCAAAGAGATTAATAAGAATTTGCAAGGCAAAGTGAAGATTTCCTGCAGAGGTAACAGCCCAGAGTCCAGGCGTGGAGGTAAGAAGAAGTATGGCTACAGGCTACACAGAGCCCATGGGAGTTGGGGCTGAAAGTGATGGGTAGGGACTGGTAAGGTTGAGAAGAGTAAGATAAGCCTGATTATGTAGGACCTCATAGGGTATGTTAAGGAGTTAGGATTTTAATCTAAGAGCAGTATGCAGCTACTGTTTCTGAGGCCTGGGTAGAAGACATCACTTCATCAGATTACACTTGTTATAATATCCTGACTGCATTACAACAGTGGTTCTCAGATCGTGATGCCCAGATGGGCAGCCTCTAAATATGTTAGAGATGTACCCTGAGAATATGTTAGAAATAGACATTCTTGGGCCCCACTGCAAATCTACAGAATCAGAAACTCTGGGGGCAGAGCCCCGAAATCTGCATTTTAATAAAACTTCCAGGTGATTCTGATGCATAGTACAGAGATGGTAACTGAAGAGTAGATAAGATAACCCAGAGAAGGTATAACAGAAAAGAGGGCCAAGGAGAGTCCTGGGGGGGGAAGGGATAATACCAATGTTTAAGAGATGGCAGGGGAAGTCAGAAGCATATGGAGCTGTGAAAGCCAAAGGCAGGAGCAGGTTGGGTCAAGTCAGTGAAGAAATTGGGTAAGTCAAAGACTGAGAAGCATCTCTCTTGGATCCAGCAATGATAAGGTCATCCGTGACTGGCAAGAACAGTCTTAGTGGGTGGGGCTTAAAGCCTGACTGTGGCGAGGTAAGAGACTGGACATAATAGTTTAAGAGGGCAAGCGGCGAGGGAGGGTATTTCTAAACTGAGGAAGACTTGGCCATGTTCAGATGACAGCAAAAAGGAGCCATTAGAGGGAAGAGTTGGCAGGGCGAACTCTCTAAGGAAGTGGAAGGGGACGTGACCCAGGAACCAGCTACTGGGAATAAGCCTTGGACAGAACCAGAGTCATCTCAGGCACCCTCACAGCATGAGGAAGGCAAAGATGGATGTGGGCACAGGTGTGCTGGGGAGAGAATTCTCCTCTGAGGGCTTCTCTTTCCTCTTTCAAACAAGAGGAAAGGTTATCTGCTGAGATGGCGGGGGGAGGGGAGGGCGGGCAGTGCTCAAAGTCCAGACATGGCTCCTATCACAGGGGACAACACTGAAAGATGGAAAATGAGCTGGGACAGTGAGTCCCTGGTCTACAGGAGACACAATGGGACAGGACCAGTCAGACGGTGGCAGTGGAGACAGAAGGAAATTTACAAACTACAGAGATATTATGGAGGTAGAATTACCAAGAGTTGTTGATGGGTACATTACAGGAAATAGGAGGAGTGTGTCTAGCTGTGGAGGATTGGTCTAGACAGGGTGTAGAAGGTGGGTGGAAGATGCCTATTCACCGAGACAGTGAGCAGGCATCCTTATCTGTGAAAGGGGATAATATTACTTCCTTCGCATACAGCCGCTGGAACAGCTGATGGGAAAATACATGCAAAGAGCGAGTCTGCTACTTAGGGAAGCACAGAGCAAATGGTAGCTGTTGTAATTATTTCACTCTTATAGCAGAACACTTTGAATAGAACAAGCACTCATGTTTGCTGAATGATGACTGAATGAATGGACACATGAATGAAGAGGAGCGTAAACAGAAGGAGACTATATATTTTCACCAATGAGACTATGATAGTTACTTATCAGACAGTGGCTTTCCTACTCTGTGTTGATTTTGTAGAATGGGGGCCTTTTTCCATAAGATAGGTTTCAAGTATTTAAAGAAATGGATGATGGTATCTCTCCTTTACTTAAATCTCAACTCCTTGCCTTGAGGATACAATACATGATCCAATGCCATTCACTCATCGTAACACTCCTGATGCTCATCCGTGGGCATACTGCCCTCACTGCTTCCAGCCCCCTCCCACCCTGATCCATTCCTTCCCTCTCTGCAGGTCCCTACCCACCCTGACTTCTCCTGGCCCTCCCCACCTTCCTTCCAGCTTCCAGGGCCTCCTGCACCATGCACTAGTCACCGACTCTTCTTGGCTTGACTCCTCCAAGGACCTCCCAGGGCAACTTTGACTATCACATGCCCCTTTCTTTTTCTTTTTCTTTTTTTTTGTCCAAACTGAAGTAAATATATAACCTAAAACTTGCTGTTTTCATCATTTTAAGTGTATGATTCAGTGGAATTAATTATATTCAGTGTTGCACAACCAACACTACTATCTATTTCCAAAACTTTTCATCACCCCAAATAGAAGTTCTTTACCCATTTAGGCAGTAGCTCCCTCTACCCCCAGCTTCTTCATTCTGCTGTCTGTCAAGGGCAGGAACTACTGTCTGTCTTAAGAGACTGCCTATTCTAGAAATGTTGCATAAGTGGAATTGTACAATATTTGTCCTTTTGTGTTGGACTTCTCTCACTCGGCATAATGTTTTCAAAGTCCATCCATGTTGTAGCTACTTCATCTCTTTTCGGGGCTAATATTCCACCATACATACATGTCACATTTTGTTTATCCACTCATCTGTTGATGGACACTGGGGTTGTTTCTACCTTTCGGTGACTGTGAATAACAGGACCGTTGGCTGCTAGGAACACAGGTGTACATGTATCTGTTTGAGTTCCTGTTCTCAACTCTTTGGGGTAGATGGGCGTATGCCTAGTTGTGGAATTGGTGGGTCATATCGTAATTCTATGTTTAGACTTCTGAGAAGCCCTTATGCTGTTTGTGATAAATATAAAAATCTCATGCTTACTTTAAGACCCGGATGTGTTGCTTCCCCTCAACCCCTCACCATGGACTCTCTCCCTTGAGAATCACTCAAAGCCTTAGCCCAGCTATTAAGACTGTTCTTGGTCTGGCCCCTCTGTCTCCCATTCCTCCTTTCCCTCCCTCCTCTCCTATGTTCTGACTATGGTGAATCCCTGTGATTTACCGATGGCTTTGCCTCTGCACATGCCAACTCTGCCCTTTCTCTCTCTCCTTTACCTACTCTTGCTGGAAGAGAAGAAACTGTTCAAGCCCTTCTGGACACTCTCGGGTCTCCCACAGCACCTGCTATGCACCAAGAGGGCAAAAATTACCACGATTCTGAATTGTTCAAAAGAATAAAATCCATTCTGGCATCTCTCAGCTCACATACCCCGCCATCAACCAAGCCTATGTTGTATAAAAGCTCAAGCAAGTCTGAAAACAAAACTTCACTGGCATAAAATTTCAAGGCCAGACTACAGTGGGCTCTCCAAAGGAAGTTTCATCTATTTAGTTTAACAAAATTATGGTGCAAATATGTTCTTTTCATCATTAAAACACTACTAAATACCATATTCAACATTTTCTTTGACTCCGAATGTCTCAAGGAAAGGGATCACATCGATTTTAAATCTTTTCATTATGAAATTAGCACATATAGAATAATGCATAACATGATATACATGCCTTAATGAATTAATCTGAGAAACGCCAAGTACCCACCTTCTAATTCAAGAACATATTGTCACAGTCCCCCAGAAGCTTCTCATATGACCCTTCCCCTTCTTCCCTGTCAGGAAGCTAACTTTAACAGGGCCTATTTCTTTGAAAAATAAAGAGTTACATCTAAATAGGCAACTAAACTTTATTAAAGAATAAAGCAAAGTTTTGGCTGTTATACATGGGATCTCATGGTATATCATTGACAAATGTGTTGGGTGATAGTTGGTGTTAATGTCACAGATCTGCATTTTATACCATCTTCTGTTCCATCTTTCAAAATAATTATAATTAATTTTAACAAATTAAATTTTGGCTTTCAGAGATTCCACTGGGAAAAAAATCTATGGTTTGCTTATTTCTTTCCAAATGACAGTATATACTAGCTGGGGGGGGGCTTTATCAAAATATAATTCACATACCATACAAATAACCCATTTAAAGTACACAATTCAATGATTTCTAGTAGATTCTCAGAGTAACACAACCATCACCACAATCTATTTTGATACATTTCATCACCCCAAAAAGAAATCCCTCACTCATTAGCAGTCATTTTCCATCTCCCACCAATCCCCTAGCCTTAGGTAAACACCAATCCATTTTCTGTCTCTATGGATTTTTCTATTCTGCACATTTCATATAAATGGAGTCATACGATATGTGGCCTTTTGTGACTAGCTTCTTTTACTTACAATGTTTTCAAGGTTCATCCATGTTGTGGCACATATTGGTACTCCATCCTTTTTACTTCTGAATAGTATTTCATTGGATGGACACACACCACATTTTGTGTATCCATTCATCAGTCAATGGACACTTGGGTTGGTTCTATTTTCTGACTATTCTTTTTTTTATTTTTTTGATGTTTATCTATTTTTGAGAGAGAGGCACACAGCACAAGCAGGGGAGGGGCAGACAGAGAGGGAGACACAGAATGCAAAGCAGGCTCCAGGCTCTGAGCTCTCAGCACAGAGCCTGATGCGGGACTTGAACTCACGAACCGCAAGATCATGACCCGAGCCAAAGTTGGACACTTAACTGACTGTGCCACCCAGGCGCCCTGTTCTTAATGCTGCTATGAACATTCGTGTACAAGTTTTTATAGAGATATATGCTTTCACACGTGGAGGAATGAAATTGATGGTTCATATGATAATGCTGTTTAAGATCTGCCAGGCTCTTTTCCAGAGAAGCAGAACCATTTCCTTTCCTACCAGCAGTGTATGAGGGTTCCAATATTTTCACACCATTGGCGACACTTGTTATTATCTGTCTCTTTGATTATGGCCATTGTAGTGAGGGTGAAGTGCTATATTACCAACCAATGAGTCACCGATGTTTTGATCTGTATTTCCCCAACAGGTAGTAACGTGGAGCATCTTTTCCTGTGCTTATTGGCCATTGTATATCTTAGCTCTGGGTTTTCATAGATACCCTTTATCAGATTGAAGAAGTCCTCCCTATTCCTAGTTTGTTGAGTGTTTTTATCATGAAAGAACATTGCATTTTATCAAATGCTTTTCCGCCTTTATTGAGATGATCATGCAGTTTTTGATACCAGCTGTTTTTGTTGGTAAATAATTTTTCATACTTATGAAATCTATGCAATCCTATAAATGTGTAATGCATTTCATATTTTATTAAAGAGTTCAAACTTAAATTATTAACTATAAACTCTAAAAATTATGCCTACAACAAAACTTATGGGGAAGCATTTCATTAATGTATTTATTTTGGAAGAAAATTTTCTATGAAATCTATGTAGGGTCTTTTATGAATGGCAGAAACCATGGTGTGTTTTTGTTTTGTTCCCTTCTATTAGTCTAACTTCTGCTGTCCTACTTTTTCAAACTACATCTTGGCTACTTCTATTCTTTATAACTACAACTCAAATACACACTACATCTATGGAATACTCACGTAAGCCCAAGTTAAACACAGTTTTCTACGCATGATTATTTCAGAAACCAATTCAAATAAAATACAAATGGTGATCAATCCAAGGATCTGTGTTTGACCGTCAAACAACCAAATCCACACCTACCTAAGCCAAGTGGTGTTTAGTAAAATCTGTGTACAACCTTTTAAATCAGTAGGCTACATTCTAATATCTAACAAAATCATTTAGAACAATAGGCTTTGTCTCCGTGATTACACACAATCGTTGTGTCAAAACACGTGTACACAGATAATGGCATATTCCCTCCCTTGTAAAATTTGAAGTCTAATTGCAAACACTGTATACTGTGCAGAAATCTGTGAAAGATGCTGAAAACACGGAAGGGTTATTAGAGCAGTACCAAGTAATTTACTTCCCATCCAACTAATGTCCATGTTGGGGGTCTGGAAACTATAATAGCTCGCATGGCTGTGCCAGCTAGAGAAGCGGTTAGGATTACAAGATCAGAAAAAGGCTTCTTGAACATGTGTCCTACATGGTAGAAGACGCACATGTTGAAAGTAGGTCTCTTATCCTGTCAGATCTTAGGAAAAGAAAGCCTCAGTAACATTAAGAACATTTCTACTGTTTATGCTCAATGTTCATATTCAACCAATGAGTCTTAAAATACAATGAAGCAAAAAAAGGGGGAGCTGTTATTATTCAGGTTATTTCAAATATATCATTTAAAATCAATTGGGGGAGGGTGCAAATGCTCCCTGCAAGGCATTAACTAAATAAAATATTTTCTCAAAAAAAAAAGAACTACCACATCATTTACTTAGGTGTGTATCGTGCCTCCCCACTAAGACATAGCCTACTGAAATTCAGATTTTTTTGATTCACGTTGAGGTCTCCTGAGACTTCCAACACTGCATGTATTGCCAGAATTACAACTTAACTCTTTTGGATGCAAAACCAGCAGAGGTCCTACAAAATTAGAGATCTCTATGGGATGCAGAGGCCTCTGAGAGAGACCAGGCACTTTCTTCTTCACCCTAGCTAGTGGTCAGGATCCTGACTCACTGGGATCGCACCACAGGATTACAGTGGCCGAAAGGGACTCTTCTCCCACCAAACACTGCACTAATTCTCCAGCATTCAGCGTTTCCACTTGAATGGAATAAAAACCCTTTTGAGAACAACAATTACAATCCCCCCATTTTTTTTCTCAGGCGCACCATTGGACTTCTCAGTGCCCGCACAATGCAAATAAGGCAGGCTTCCTTTCACAGAGTGATTAGTATGCAAACACAGCCTGCTTTTTTAGTAGGATGTGAAGAACCACCAACAAGCTTTGCTAAACCCAGAGGTTCTACAATTATTTCCACTGTTTATTTTTCAACAGAAGATTACACAATAACACCAAGGCGTTAGCTCTAGTTTGCCAATATTTTGTAAACAATGACAAGTTAGATTTTTAAACCCTTTGTGTCATATTTAAAGCTATGGTCAACTACAGATTCTAATACATTAATTTTTTCCCCAAATCTAGGAAACTCAACTTGTATGAGACAGGATTTAAGCTCTACTTTCTTTTTAAGAAACTGCACTTCATTTTTCAACAGAGAATGATCCGTCTGGCGTGTACCTTTAGAAAGCTCGTCATTTTTAAGATTTACTATCAATTCCAAAATAAGACTAAGAAATTACATTGTTATGGTACTCCATCCAGCTCATATGTACCTTTATAAACCTTGTGGCTTTCCAAATTATTGTTAAATTCAACAAAAACTATGTTTTTGGAGAAAATTAACTGAAATCCATTTAGCAAAATAATGCTACAAAGAAAATGGAATTTTGGGCCCCTGGGTGGCTCAGTCCATTAAGCACTGGACTCTTGATTTTGGCTCAGGTCATGATCTCAGGGTTCCTGAGTGGGAGGCCCTTAGACCTGTGTTGGGAATCTCTCTACTGCTCTCTCTGCCCCTTCCCCACTCTCTCCCAAAAATAAATAAGTAAACATTTAAAAAAAAAAATTTAAAAAAAGGAAATGGAATATTTGCACTACAAATTATGTCCATGTGACCTTAATCTTAAGATAATAACTTAAGAAGCATTTCCAGTTGCATGGTTCCTTGGTGATTTTTTACTGAAATTTCCAAGAAAATGCAAACCTACCGGATAGGTCATTAGAGCTGCCTTAATAAACACCTTGCTTGTCACATTATTTTTGTTTTTGCCTATGTCCACCTACAGAGGGTTATGAAGAGATTCTAATCATACTACAGGACATTTCCATCTATTGTCTTAAACAACAACAACAATCATCAATGACTCAATTGTTTTGCTCTGGATATGAATTTTTTTAATCCATGTTTTAAATGTTAAAATGTAAATTTGGTTTTTATGTTCCTTTAAAAACATCTCCTAGAGCAATCCTTTTTAAAATTTTTATTTATTTATCTTGAGAGAGAGAGAGAGAGAGAGAGAGAGAGAGAGAAAGAAAGAAAGAAAGAAAGAAAACGCACTTGCACACTCAAGCATGGGAGGGGCAGAGCAAGGGAGAGAGAATCCTAAGCAGGTTCCACATTGACAGCAGAGAACCCGATGCGGGGCTCAAACCTACAAAACCGTGAGATCATGACCTGAGCCAAAATCAAGGGTTGGACATTTAACTGACTGAGCCACCCAGGCACCGCCCATATAGAGATACTTTTTAAGGTCTGAAGTCAGATACAGATAAGACGACTTCAAATTTAATTACAGTGAAAATATTTCAAGAAGAGATGTAGGTCAACAGTGATTATGGCATTTAAAAAAAAAGTTTATTTATTTATTTTGAGAGGGGGGAGGGGCAGAGAGAGGGAGAGAGAGAATCACAAGTAGGTCCCACCTTGTTAGTACAGAGCTTGAGGTGGGGCTCAATCTTATGAACCGTGAGATCATGACCTGAGCCAAAATCAAGAGGCAGATGCTTAACTGAATGCACCACCCAGGCATCCCAATATAGTGATTATGGCTTAAATCAAACCCATCTTCTTGCGAACAGCCCCAACCCCCAGGACAAGTGACTCTGTCTGCTAATGAGGAGCTGCCTGTGACATCTGCACACCATCAGTTTCCCCCATCATTTCAGGGACATCAGTAAATCACTCAAGGTGTTTGAGTTTCCTTGTCAAGTTCCAGGGTCCAACCAGTGCAAGTCACTTACACACCTGGATTCTCCAAACAGCATCAGATACATAACCAGCCCCACAGGTATCACCACCACATTCACTGAAGGTTTACATTATTCTCTTTTGTAAAAACTTTTAAATTCTAAATGAATGTGTAACAAAAAAGAAAAAGAACTGATTTATTTGTTCTGGTCTATAAACAAGCAAAACAGATGAAAGTGAAGTCTAAGTTAACAATGGAGTTCATCATTTTAAATCTCTCACACTGAGTTCATTAAAAGAGAATATAATTTTAAACTTACTTATCACAAACAAAAAGCTTACTATTTAGAAACGTATACACAGGCTGTTGAGATAATTACACATGTTTATAAATGTTGTTTCCTTAAAATATCCCCCCACTACACATTTATTGTTATTGTATTTAAATTAAAGTAATTTAACTGTCTGACTTTGTGATAGTTATTCTCTTAATATTGCACAGGGCAGCAGAAATATAACATAGAATAATGTATTGATTTACACCCCAGTGACTTCAAAAGGATCTGTCATGAATATCTCTAGAAGACCAAATAATAAATGATTATACGGGTTTCTGGTTTAGACACAAAATACACGTAGATACCCAAATAAATTAATGTGCAAAATATTTATCTTCTAAAAAATATCCCTGTATCTAACTTAGCTGTGAAGAAGTATTTATAACAATAAAAATGTTCCTTTTATGAGAAGGGAGGAAGGGGAATGAACTGTCTACATGACCAGTTATCTTAATTGAGTCTGACCAATAATTTAAATTCTGATTCCAAAGCCAATTTAGCTCAAAATGACCTCAAATTGTAATCTAGGGCAGTTAACGGACTCATTTTCAATCTCTTATCTTCAAAGAATACCACACGATGTCCCTTTTTTGCTTCATTATGACAGATGGTTTTCTTTAGTGAAAATTTTAAATTTTAAACATGTCATGCATAACTTTAACTTACATACACAAAAGGGGAAAATCGGAGAAAGGAATAAATAATTCTTAGTTATCTTTTTCTGACATTTCAAGGTTGTCTTTGGTGTCATTCCAAAGGAATAAATATTACAAATGTAACCAAAAACAATTTAGAAAGTGGTCTAGAATTTTTTACAAAGCTACCAAATACATTCATCTTGTATCTCCAACTTGCCGCCCAACTACATGGAACACTGGAGTTATTCCATAAATATTGGATTAAATGAATGTTTCTAATAAATGTTCCTGCTACCCAACAAGGCTGGGACACAGCCATTTGCAAATGTGTTCATGAAACTGCTCTTATTCTGGTTCACAGCATCACTGCCAAGCCCTGTCTTTGTATCCAAGAGATGTGGAGTCTCAGGCCACCCTGGAATCTTTGAGGACTTCTTAGTTGAGGAAAGGTTCTTCAAACAGAACAACCTCCTCACAACTGGCCCTAACTCCCTGGATTGTCAATTCCCTCCAACATGCATCTTCTTAGGTCTTTGCTTTTGATGCACCCCTGAACATTAACCTTTTCCTTTAAGAATTCTGTAAGCTTCAGGGTGCCTGGGTGGCTCAGTCAGTTAAGTGTCCAACTTCAGCTCAGATCATGAGCTCATGGATTGTGGGTTCAAGCTCCGTGCTGGGCTCTGTGCTGACAGATCAGAGCCTGGAGCCTGCTTCAGATTCTGTGTCTCCCTCTCTCTGCCTCCTCCCCCACTCATGCTTCGTCTCTATCTCTCAAAAATGAATAAATGTTAAAAAAAATTAAAAAATAAATAAATAAACTTTTAAAAAAAAGTTCTGCTGGCATTCTTAAATCTCAAAAATGCCCTATTAGAACATGTGAGATGAGAGATTTCAAATGTGTGCTCTGGCTTGTAGCAACTGTGATCCTCCAAAGAGGTCATCAGAAGGTTCTCGCATGCTGCTTCAAAATTCAAGCCAACAACCCTTCTCATACCACTAACATCAACCCAACACACATGCACACAACTATAAGCTGCAGGAGGCTGAGGGCCCTGTATCTCTTCTCCCATGCTGAATTCTTCTTCAGTCCAGGAGGACTGAATGTTCATTAGCTGGAGAGGTTAAATCCCAGGGAATTTTCTCTTGGGGAATGCCAGGCATTGTTGACAGCAGAAGTGCCCCCACTAAAAATAGAGGGATTCAATGAAATCTTGACTAGTGGGTAAAATACTCTCAAACCATTCAGCTCAGAGAAAAACAATAGTTAGATCTTTAGCTCATGGGCTGCAAAATACTGGACTCTCTTAAACTGATCAGCCCAAGAGAAAATGCATGTACTAGTGAATGGATGTGGACGTTTCCCACCCATTGTATCAACCTGCAGTGAAGCCCACCCACACAGAGACTTCCCAGAGCTTCTCACTGTCTCACTCCCAATTACTAATAAGTGGCTAAGGACCATTGTAATTTGAGAAATAAAATGAAACAGTATGAAACACAAGAGGAGATACTAAAAGATGATAAAGGGGAATTCAGAGGATAAAGAGATAACACAGGATACAAGAAAATTTTTCTAAGTTTATTTTGAGAGAGGCAGAGATATTGCAAGTGGGAGAGGGGCAGAGAGAAAGGAGACAGAGAATCCCAAGCAGGCTCTATGCTGCCAGGGCAGAGCCCGACATGGGGCTTGAACTTACGAAACTGTGAGATCGTGACCTCAGCCCAAACCAAGAGTTGGTGGTGGCTTAACTGACTGAGCCACCCAGGCATTACAAGAAAATTTTTCTAAAATACTCAGAAATATAAAAGATATTGTACCAAGAAACAAGAAGAGGAAACTACCAAAATGACAGTCAGACAATAAAACAGAATTCTTAGAAATTAAAAACATGTTAGCAAGATAGAAAATCCAATTTGGCAAGAAGCTGACAAAACTTCCCAGAAAGTAAAAGGTGGAGAGTTTCAAGGACAAAGAAATGAATGTAGGAGAGAGAAGACAAAAGGAAAAAAAAATTAGAGGAGCAATCTAACTTCTGAATAAGAGCTCCAGAGAAAAGAGAAAAAACAGAGATATGAAAATACCAAGTAAATAATGCAGGAACATTTCCTAGCACAGAAAAACATGAATTTCCAGACCAAAATGGCCCACTGAGAACCTACCTCCCATAAATAAAAGCAGACCTACAACAAAGTACAGCATTGTGAAATTTCAGAATACTGTAACAAAGGGAAGATCCTAAGATCTTCTAGATGAGAAATAAATAATTTTTGTACAAAACATTACAAATCAGAAAGCATTAGATGTCACAAATGCAACAATGAAAGCTAGAAAACAAAAGTTTTGAAGGAGCAATACCTTCCAAATCCTTGGAGACAGCAATTTCCAACCTGGAGAACTGTATATGAGGCAAATATAAATTAACTGCTGCAAGCATAGATCACCAACAGTCAAAAGTGAAGAATGAGAATAAGGTCTAGGATATATGCCCTCTGAAGATGAAAAAAAATAGCCACATTTGAACATATTGACAGGGAATTTACATGTCAGTCTGAGAGGTGGATAATGAATTAGTGATAGGTATATAGAAAACTAAGCAAAGAAAAACTAAGGCCATCATAAACTTCAGGAAAGACAGTACATTATATAAGAAATGAAATAAAATCATATAATTGCTCAATGCTCAGCTGTGAATAATATTTACATGGTCATAATAATGTAAACATTAAATATTGTTTAAATCAAAAACGGAAAAATTGTTATATTGGGAGGCCAAGGTAAAGGAAGTAAGGGGGCAGAGAGTATTGTACGAATACTAAACCCACAGAGAATAAAGTCAATAAATAATGCCTGAAACTGACAAAGTAAGAAAGTATAAATATGGACATTAAAAAAGGTAGAAACAACTAAATGAATACAAAGTGGATGCTTCAGGGAAGTCAAAATCAGAAACAGGAAGGATAACGGAGGGGTTAAGAAAGGGTAGTAAGGGTTGAGGCAGGGGACTAATGTTTCATGTTTTATAAAATGACTTAACTTCTTAAACAATGTGCACATGTCATTTTGCCAAGAATAAAAATTAAATTTAAGAAAGGGAGGAATTACAACCAATGAATTCTAATTGCTTGAATAGTTAGGATCTTTAATCCCAATACATACGTAGTATAACGTAACGGAGAAGAGAGAGAGACGCTGGCTGACACAACTTCTCTTAATGGTAAGTAAATAGCTGTGGAATTCAAGCAGAGCTGAGAGGCTATATATAACAAGGTCACTCTATAGGAATGAAATATGAAATATCCTTTGTCCTAAATCATTGGGGATTAGAATGTCTCATGACGCTTTTTCCATGTGAGTAACACTAATTATATTACCTTTCATTCCAACTTACCACTGGTGAAGAGAGTGGTACCTACATCTATGTCTGTTTCATGTTTGCAACTATACAGAGACTCCTTGAAATCATACCTCCTTCATTACATAGGACAGAGCTGAATATGAAAGACACATGCTCCAAAAACTAATCCATATAAGTTTTGCCTACTGCTTGAATAGGCCAATAGTTGGCTCTTCCAAATGAGGCTTAATAATGAACACCCATTATTTATGCTGCACTATGTTACAGACATTCCCTTGGAACTTTGTCATGTATAGAACTTTGTGTTCTTGAATCTGTTTTTCATAATTTTTCCATCCATTCAAGTTACTACATCTTCCTACTAGTATACTACCAATATACCTAATAGTCATGTTTCCTTGATTCTAGTTTGAATCTCAGAGCCCTTCTAAATGTGGTAGAAGCTAGGAAATTAACTAAGAATATATGCACTCTTTCTGGGGAAAAAAAAGGCTAAAGGACTTCCCCTATGGGTCAAGTGCATACAATCAAATGCATGGGCTTTGGGATATCTATTTTGGCTATCCAGAGGCATCTTTCTCTTACTTCTTCTTTTTTTCCCTTATTCTTCATGCTTCATGTTCCAAAGATTTAAGGATGCCAGACAAATGACTTCCAGATTAATGACGTGTCACCAATATGATCTTTAGCAGCAACCATTTATTTAAGTACACTAAATTTTATGGCTCTACTATTATGGTGAATTGACAGGTTTAAAATTAACCCTATGCAAATAGAAAGGAGAACCTATATAAGCCAAGTTGTTTTTTTAAATTCTACTTTTTTCAAAACCAAGATCTACCAGACTTTGCTTCCAAAGGAGCTGAAACAAACAGCTAAGCAATCAGCCATGGTGTTTCCAACTCAGTTGCAATTCATGGTGATCCTGAACTCTCAGAGAATGAAAACTAAATGGGAAAAAATGTGATTCTAATTATAATCAATACTTAAATCCAACACTAATTGTACACCCCTTCACTGTGAACTTTAACAGAAAGAAGGAAAATGGGAAAAAATTACTGAGCTTACTCTGTGCCAGACAGTTGCATAAATTACCTCATTTCATCCTCACAATAACCCTATTAGGCGGGTATTATTATTCCTGTTTCACAGAGAAATAAACTGAGCAGTGGAGAGATTAAATAACTGGCTCAAGGTCACAGAAAGCAGAAGACCCAGGGTGCAAAATGCCAAGTTTGATGTCAAAGGCCCCTGAGGCTCCCCCTACAGTATGCGCCGCTCTATAACACTACAAGGAGATACTAAATTAAGAAAGGAAGATAATGTGTAATTATAACTCAGATCAAAGAGCTTGTGCTGGATTTGCATCTCCTCGTGCTCCTGACAGCAGGTCTTTAAGCTTCCATGTTGCACCCTGAATCCAATTCTCATACAGCAACTGCAGCTTCACTAGCAACTGGCAGCATCTCACACCGACGAAACGGACACTCGGAGACGCAGTATGAATAAAAGAACATCAGGAGTCAGTCACGCCCATGTCCCCTCTTTTGCCAATCTCACAAAAACAATGCAGCCAATTTGTGACAAACTGAACATACTTCAAAAGGTTTTGCTATCAACAAACCTTTTTTAAAGGTATAGAATAAAGGTACAGATATCATGGGCAATGGTGCGAGAAAATAAAATGGTGTCTAAAAATTATCACCTACCATGATAGATGAAACCAGTGGGGAGAAAACCCTCTAACATTATCCTCTTCTTCTCAGGTGACCCCATCCCGTTGTCCTGTGAAAGGTTTGTTCATGACCTGGCTTTTTTCCCTGGTGCCCAGATGGCCCCCCAGTCTGAAGCCTTTCCCCACCCCAACACCCCATCCTTCCTTCTTTGTGGTCAAATACCCTGGCTATCCACTCCTCCTCTGTCTTTGGCTCTGAGAATGTGAATTTCACTACCCAACTAAACTTCTCTAAGATCCCCACTCTCCTCTGATTCAAACCCCCAGTTTTCCACTTGTGCCTCATCTTTCTTACACACATATCCACTTTTAACGACTACCGCCCACTTTTTAATACAGTATTTATTTTACAATCTGAATACAAAACAATGTATGCTCACTAGAGAAAACTCAGATGGTAGAAAAAAAAGGTGTCTTCTTACAGTCTTAGTGAATGACAGACATTTTTTTAAAAAACAAAATCAGTATTATATACACCATTTGTTTCCAACTTTTGTCCACTTTATTCTTCTCTACCAGGTGTTCACACCACTAGGCTCTGGTCCCCACCCCCTTTTTTTCAATATCACTTTCCAAATTATGGACAAGATGCCATTCTAAATGCTACATAAAAACTACAACATAAATATTTCCGGGTGTAATGAAGATTGCACAATACACTGATTGTAATCTATGAGGTCTTCTCTCCACTGGAAAGGAATACAAATACAGACTACGATGATCCCTCAGTCTTCTTGGTACCCCCGCTCCCAGCTGGGCTCCTGCATCTTCCTCCCAAACATGCAACACATCACCTACCTCATCTATGCTTCCTAGATGTAAAGCAAAATCCTGACTACAAAGCCTCCAGCTGTCACTATACTGGGAAAAATTCTCCAACCGCCCTAGCGCCCAGGTAATTTTTCCTCTGCCTCTGAAATCTTAGCCACATATCTGCCTTTAGATGCTACCTGGTACTCCCAGTTGCCTTTTCATTCTCCACTAGATAGTAGGCTAACAAAATATTGTACTGTTGAGTTTTTGGAGCTCTGTTGTACACCTGCAGCTAAAAGACTGCATAGATGCCCAGCAAGTATTTCTGCTGTCACTGCTGCTCCCTATGCCCTTAAACCATTAGGTATCTGCCCTATACCCTCTCTGCCCCACAGAATGGCTTAGCCTCTGTCTAATCCTATATTCCTCTATCTATGACATTATTTTTTATCTGAGCCATAATTAGATATGTTTTCCATCACAACTGGGTCAAGAAAAGTTTCACAAAATACTTACCCTTGCTACAAAGATACATACACTCTTTTCCATTCCATTCCATTCTATTCCATTCCATTCCATTCCCTCCCATTCCCTCTTTCCTCTATTTTTCCCTTCCTTCCATCCTTCCTTTCCTGGTTTTTCAATGCTGGTGGAAGTCTATTTGAATAGATTTTACCACTCACAGTTGAAAATACTGATCTAGAAGTTAAGATACCAGGACGCCCAATTTTTTTTTTTTTTCTAAAACCTAATCTATGTAGAACTGAGGTCTATTTTTCATTCAAGGTAACGCCTTTTCTCAATTTCCCCATCCTGCTGACAGCTCCATGATTTTATTCCCTTGGGTTTGCAACTTAAAAAGTTTTCTCTCTCCCAGTCACCTACCATTTTGGATCTATCATCTACCCCAGATGAGTCATTTGTCATCTCTAACCTTTCAGCTGTGTGCCTTTTTTATCCTTATCCCAAACCACTACAAGTGTACTTCCTAAGATTATCTGTTTTACAAACTATATCACGGTTGGATTCCTTTAACAAGCCCCTCTGGAACATAAAAATTTGATTTTTATAAAATTTTATAAAACTTGATTTTTGTGTAGCAAAAATCCTTTTCCTAACACTATTTGGTCCAGCTACAGAAACTAACACCCCCTCCAAGTACTGCAGTGATCCCTACCAGTTTCCTCCTATTTCTCTATTAATTCAAAGCTAGCATCAAACACAGAGCCTAGAACAGCAGATGTTCAAGTGTTATCATGGAATATAACCTTAAATATTTTAGAAAATGATTTCTCCAACATCCCTCTCCTTTGTCTAGCGTTTAAGATTTTAATAAGACCTGGCCCAATCTCCAGTCTGCTTTCAATGATCTTGAAGACCGATTCTCTAGCTAGACCCATGCTGTCCTACAGAGAAATGGGTCCTCTCTCTCCTTATCTGTCCTTATGCCCATGAGGGTCCACATCAAATACCAGCTTGTCCACACCTTCTTCTGGACATTAAAACGAACCGAGATGATGAGACGATTTTTGTCTTTCTTAACAATTCTCACAATTAGTATTTGCCTCCTTCTTTTTGGCAATGATTCATACAGTACCGTTCATGATTTCCTGTCTGAACTAAGTGTTGACTCCCCAACCATCTGAAAGCTTCTGTAGGACTGGTATGGTATTCTTGTTTTCCCCCTCAGCCTCCAGGACAGAACTTTGCACATCATATTCACAGTACACATATTTCCTAAACATTTCAAAGAAAACCTCCGCTCAAGATGAACTTTTGAAAAGCACATATTGAGTGCCTGACTTGTTTTACATATGAGATTTTATTTAAGCTCACCAAAATCCACAACGGAGGTGTCATGATCCCCATTCTACAGACAGAGGGAGGCAGGCCCAGAAGTGCAGCAAGGTACAGAATGTCACTTACAATGAGGGCACTCAAACTAGACTTGTCAGACCCAAAGCTCTTGGTTTGCCCCTCCCCCCAGTCACCACTCCCTCACTTCTGGCAGACGCCAAGCAAATTCACATCCTGATGCTGTGTGTATTCAGATGGTCCTCACTTCAGAACATGAGAAGATGGAGTCAACTATGCACGTATGGTCCCAGCTTCATCCCTGTAAACTACTTAAGATTTTCACGGCCTCAGCTTCTATTTCAAGACCTGACACAATCTGGCCTCACAGAACTTTTCTCCCCCCCTAATATTGGGCCACTTCTCCCCAAGCACCCCCATGCTGTTTCCTCAGCATCACCCTATGCATTCATCTCTCCACCACCTGAGTCACTTCTGCTTCCTGCTCCAGGGACTGGAGGCCCAGGCCCAGCTTAAGGGGGTCTGAAGCAGAGTTAATGGCTTTCTTCCCTGTGCTCCAATGGTGTCTAATTCATGTCTCTATTTATAAGGATGGCATGTCTGTCTCCCACACTACATGGTGAACTCCAGAGGCAGAAGCATAGCTTCCTTGACCTTATAATCTGAAACCCAAAACAATCTGGAAGCAACTTGGCCTTGTCAAGATTTCAGGAAAGTTTGCTGAATTAAATGGAATTTACGAATGTGTGTTGTGATTCACTGTTTGTTGAATTAAGTAGTCAATCAACCAGGTCTCAAATGAGAATACCATCTGTTCTTATTTCACAGAGTTTTGTAAATGTCACCTCTTCACCCCACCCCAACCACACAAAGGTGGGATCCCTGCAATAATCTTTTAGAGTATCCTGTTCCCGTCCTTATTTTTTTTTTTTACCAGAATATGGGATTATAAATATTACATGTATGTTACTGGTTTAATGTCTGTATTCCTCCACACTTCAACTGGAAGTTCCATGAAGACAGAGACAATGTATGTTTACCACGGCATTCCCAGAACACCGCACTCAATAAATCTTCCGTGAACAAATGATATGAAGACTGGATGATAGAATGCAGAGCAAAAGTCTGGGACTGTACGATGATGATTAAGACATAATTACGGGGATTATCGATGCAGTTTCTCTCCTTGTAGATAGCTAACACAAAATCTGAGTCTCTTTTCCAACACGGCATATGTCTTTAGTTGGCAAAAATACTTCCTGCCCTGCCAGTAGGGCATTTATGTCTGACTCATTTGCATAATAATAGCAATTACTTTATTTTATTCCAGATAGTAATTTACAAAAATATAAGCAGGGAGAAATATTAAATCAACTCAAGTCTCACTTAAGATTTTCTGTAAAATAAAGAGGTCAAATGGCTTCTTCTTTCTAAAAACAATTTTGATTTTGATGTATGACTCTGATCTTCAAAGCACTACACAAACAACCTTTAGGAGACACGTGCTTGACAAACCGGAACAGTCAACCTATTTCTGAAGCAAGTGGACTCAAGCAGACCGAGACACAGTTGCTGGCACTAGGGCAGACGTCTGCAGGGCCCCCACATTACATGGGCTCCTTCCAAGGCTGTGTGGCATGGGGACCTGCCGACATGTTTTTGTTTAATTTTTTTTTAATGTTTATTTTTGAGAGAGAGAGAGACAGAGCATGAATGGGGGAGGGTCAAAAGAGAGGGAGACACAGAATCTGAAGCAGGCTCTAGGCTCTGAGCTGTCAGCACAGAGTCCGATGCAGGGTTCGAACTCACAGACCGCGAGATCATGACCTGAGCTGAAGTCGGATGCTCAACCGACTGAGCCACCCAGGCGTCCCAAAGCCAACATGTTCTCATGGTCACTAAATTTTGTGGAAGAGTTTTTTATTTTCCTTAAACGGGGCCTTCAAAATTGCACATCCTTCAGGCACCATGAAACCCACATCAACCTTTGTGCTGATGGCTTTCAGCCTTAGAAGGAGAATCACTTTTCTCTCCAACATATTCACAAGCAACATGACAGTGCAGGCATATTCAAGATTTTTTAAAGTCAAGCTCTAGTCACTGAAGAAGTCATGTTCTCATAATATCCTTCTTTGGGCCATGGAAAGAGCACTATATCTGAATATTATGTTTTTCTAGATCCATATACACCTCTCTTTCTCATCGATAAACATGGCTCACACGCACTGAAGTCCTGTGATCTCTAATATATTCACCACTCTAACATGGGGGCACTGCTAATTTTGCCATTTTGCAGAAGAGAAAGCTGAAACTTAGGGAAGCTATAGGGCTTGCCCCAAATCGGATGGCAAATAAGGGATATGCACAGCTGGGCTTTCAACCTGGGGTTGTGGGCCGCTCCCTCTTAAACTCTATGTGATCCTACCCTCTAGGTTTCTTGCCAGCAGAAAGTATTCCATCTCAGTCCTTTGAAATTCCCCACAGAACTGGAACTCAATTAATATATTTGATCAACGGTTGGAGGGAATACCTAATGTAACACAATCTCAAGTGCTGTGACATTACTATAGATATTCCTAAAGGATGAGGTAATCAGATACCAAGGCCTGTCACATGTTATCTCAAGGATGACACCGACAGAAAACAGGCCAGTGTTGGCAGCTACCAATCAGAAAGTCCTGGGTGAGAATACAGAATGGAATAGAAAGAAGCCTTTCAAGTCCTATCAGCGATGTGGTCTTTGAATTCAAAGGAAAACATATTTACATACATCTGACAGAAAAAGAATGCACAATAGGTACATTAAAACCTTTTCTCCCCCCGCAAAAAAACACACATACACAAAACTGAGCAAAGGGCTTATCTTTTCAGTGTAGTCGCGTTTTGGTCTCCAACTGCTCCAACCGGAAGCTAAATTAATAGTGCAGGAAGGTAGAAGTGTGTCATCCTAGCTGAAAACAGTTAAATCAGTGGCTGCGTGTAGACAAGGCCTAAAAGCGCCTTAACTGTAATGTATGGAAACTGCCAGAAAGGCTGCCATTTGGCACACAGACCAACATCAAAAGGCAATGACCCTAATGAGCATCTTCAGCAGACAGACAGCATTTCAAAAGTGCGAAATGAAAGGGCATAATGACACCACTAGCAACGCCAAATAATTTACATCCCTTTACATCAGTGAATGGTTTTAAGGGTTGGCACCGAGAGTTAGTACTGATAACAAAAAGGGCTAAACGTGACATGACTGCGACCTTCAGATGGACTTCTGGATGTTGTTGCCCTACTGTAGTAAGCACGTCGACCTGTATTATCAATGACTGTTTCACTACGGTTGTTTCCTCGTAGGAAAAAACTCTGGGCCTCGTAGACACCTACTCCGTAGGATTCAGAGGGGTCCCTGGGCATCCCCCTCTTCCTAAGAGGGCGTCTCTTACGCTATTGCTCAGAGACCTATTTCAAGACATGTATGAAACTCTCTTCTGAATTTTACTCATTTCTCCTCTTTTTAACTCAAGGAACCTTAACCTTAGTCTTTTTTATTTCAAAACTCAAGTACTCATTATTACTACATAGCCAGTTGATTCATGGTTCCAATCTTGTCTGATTTGGACCCATTTTTAAGTACTAGTAAAATGCTGTTTGTAATTTGCTGCCCTTTCTTTTAAAGATCCAGATGTTTCTTAGCTTATACATTTGTCAGAACACTACACTGAGGAGTTATCAGTTATGGAAGTGACATTAAAATATTTATCCTGACACCATGAAATATCTGTGGGCTCTAAGACTCAATACTTAAACAGTACCAGAGAGCCTTTTCTGCATGCCTTTGTCTCCTCTCAGGCTGCCTGTTCCCAGAAGACTGGCAGTGGCAGGTGGGACCCCATCTCTCTCCACCCTGCCGACTGCTTCTGCTCTCCATCACCACAAACCCAAGATTGGCAGGGAAAGTCCATACTGTTCTTTAGCAACAGGTAGTCAATCACTCATTTCGCACAAAGACAGGAAGGACTGTCTGTAAAATATCTTTGGAGGTCTGCCAGTAGCATTGAAGTCACTTTCTGTCTGGAGGGCAGCCACGGTGCTTTAACACTGAAGACGTAAATATGGGGAATTCATCAAACTCCTATTAAGTAGAGGCTTTGTCACCTTAAAAAATTAAGTGGTTGGATCAGAAATTCCCAAGTCCATATTTCATATTTCAAGCAGTGTAAAGTTTATAAGATGCCGTCTATAATTTAAGAAACCAAGTTCCATAGCAAACAAAAACATCTGTCATGTGTAAAGATTAGGTTTTGAATGAGAAAATGGTGCGATTTATTTTGAGAGGCAATTAAGACCTTGTTCCCTGTGACAGAAAAATATAGATACAGATTACTTACATTAAACTACATATTACCTATCCGAGGAACTCGATTAATGATGAATGGACTCCAAAGAGAAGCACTATGCAAAACTCTTAGAATTACCGGTTTTCAAGTGACTAACTGCTCCCTCTGATCCGTCGCCTTGAGTAAGCACCCACAGCCCTTGCTAAGACCACACCCATACCATAATTTTTGGGTTTGGTGGGGGGTTTGCAAACAATTACTGCCTTAATTCTTGTACTATCAAGCTCAAGAGACAGTTCACCAGTTAGGTCAACAAATCCTTAGTTTAAACAATTAGCAAAGAGACTCGGATAAACCTCCTTTATTGAACAAGATTATACTCTGCTATTTTCTGCTATTCCAGTATTACTTCTAAAAAAGTAGATCCTGAGGAAACATACCTGGGAAAAAAGTCAACAAATTCAATCTGTTGAGGGAAGAAGGGGGAAGCTTCTTGAAAAAGTGACTTTAAAAAAATGTAAATTTTTGGACTAATGAAAGCAACATGATTGGTAGATCTTTAGAACCTTCACAGCAGGAATAGTAACTCAAAAACTATTAAATAAAGGACAGGCCACACTTCCACACTGTCTGCGTTATATTCTTTTTGTGTCTACCTGTGTTAAATTTTAAACAAATTCGGAGTTATTTCCAGTACTTTAATCTATGCTAATATTTGTCGAAAGAAAAATTAACTTTCTGGTTTTGGGATAGAGTCGTGCAACTTCTTCCACATTCTTCAGTACAACTATATTATATTCAGTTGCATTTTGTTCAGAAACACACCTTTCTGACCTTCAAATAAAAATCAACAAAAATAATATAGCTCGGCATAATTGTACTCACAGCAAACCTGACTGAAACACACCTTGACGATTCATTTAGTGAGGGATGTTGTATGTACTCATATACCTACTAGCTGGCTTCTGTGAGGTAGCAAAGGTGTCCTTTGTTCTTAATCAGTGCTACCTTGTTAGAAAACCAGTCAGTCCTATTCATTCCTCTACTCTAGCAAGTAAAATTGGAAGAGGATTGTAAAATTGCCAGATAAACACGACTCAACCATTCCAAATCATTCAATTTTTCCACAAAACATCCAGAACTGCTGTTAGAATAAACTTAAATTTGCTGTGTGATTCCGCAACCTTTCACCTTATTCGGAAAGAGCAAAAGAGACCAAAATGAGACAGGCTGCAGGACTGATTTCCTTTGGTGTTAAGGGTAGCATACGTTGTATTTAAATTTTCATACGCACTGTGTAGAGCGCGGAGACTGAACTACCACTGTCCCTGAAAATACATTTGAGGAAAAAATAATAATTATGTTACTATTATAATAATTATTACTACGTATACACATTTACATATATGTGCGTACGTATATATAATACTGTTTTTATTTTCACCCTGACCCTTTGATTTGAAGGCTTCGATTTTTTTTTAACTGTGGAATTATCAATATTTTAATGGAAAATGATTTCTCTTTGGAAAACCGTTCAACTTCTTTCTTTTGTTAGGCAAGCTTGTGTGCGTTTAGTGTTCTGCCTTGTCCCCATCCTTACAGTCCTAGGGCGGGACTGAGGCCGCTTTCCCTCCAGGGAACACTGATCAGAATGCCACCCTTGCCTGGTCGGCCACCGCATCCCAATCCGGGACTCCCTTGACGGGTACGAGCCTGCGCCTGCCCGCACATCCCAACACGGAAGGTTACACCCTTCACGGTGGTGGAAAGGTTGGCCAGCGATCCCTCCCAAAGGCCCCCCAAAGAGCCGGTCTTCATGACCACGCCCCCACCTCGAGGGGAGGAGGGCACGCGCGGAGACCAGCCGGCACCACAGAAAAGGGCAAGCCGGGTGCGGCCCCGGCCAGGTGGCGGAGGGACCAGCGACCTGCCGCGGCGCGGGCCGCCCGGCGGCTGAGGGTCCCCTCAACCCCCCTCGGCCCCACCCCCAGCCTCGCCCCCGGCCCGCAGCAGGCCGGTCGGCGCACGCGCGAGTCGGTGCTCCCAGCCACTGCGCCCTCCCAGGCTACAAGCTCGGTCCGGGAAGACACGGTCAGAGTGTGCACGCTGGGGGGCGGAAGGGACGCCCCGGGGCTGCGTGACAGAGGCTCGAGTGGGCGAGCATGGGCGGGCCGGACCTCCTGGGGGCACCTGGGCTCCATCTTCTTCCCTCCGGGCTGCGGGGCGGGGTTTCTCCTGGCGGGGGGGCGAGCAAGACCGTTAGGCTGGAACACCGGGAGACGGTCCTGGCAGCTCTGGGCCGCCACCCGCGCCGCAATAAAAGCCTCTCACGGCTTCCCGCCCAGCCAGCCTCGCTCTGATTGGTCGCCATGGGAAAGGGACCCGAGTTGGCTGGAGGCGGTGGCCGGGGCTACTCCCGTGACGCCCGGGGAGGGCCCGCCCCGAGCGCTCCCCCACCCGGGCTCCGCCGTCTAGGGTAGCAGAGACGGCACCTGGCAGCGGCCGCCGGGACTCACCGTCCCCTCTGCTCTGCTCTCTCCGGGCGCTTCCGGGCACACGCCCCCCTCCCGGAATGTGCGCCCACCCCACCCAGCTCTCTGAGGCCCCTGATCCATTTCTTCCTCCTTCCCGACCATCCATGCCAGAGCGCAAATCCCTGGGTGGGGTGGGGTGTGGAGAGCAGCTGGAGGGGACGTTGGGCGAGCACAGAAGAATCTCCCGGGGAGGCCGGGGTGGAAATACCCTAAATGAAATGAACCTCCCTCCCGGCCGGCCACAGAGGTTTTCTGGGCGGCGGCACAGCCCCCGCCACCCGCGCGGCAGCATCCCTCGATTATCTCCTCCTCAGCTCCCTATTGTTCACACTTTGCTAGATTCAGGAACCTCGCCCAAAGAAAGGAGGCTAGGCGAGGTGCTGCGGGTGGCTACCTGCCATTCTTCTCGCGCACCGTGCAACACGGGGCTCGCGGTGAGTGTGAAGGCACACGCGCGCGCACACACACGCGCACACACACACCAGGCAGCCCGATCACGCCCTCCTCGCCCTCCGCCCCTCCGCACTTCCTCCTGTCAAAACGCGGCGCTCGGCCCTCCCATCCCTCCGTGCTCCCGGCCGAGAGCAGGCTTTGCAAGTAACCAGCGATTTGGCAAATGAAAAACTAACGTCATATCGACGGGGGTGCAAGAACGGCCACACAGCCCTGAGATTCTGCCCATTTTCGCCTCATTTTGCAAACCGTTATTCAGTCCGGGCAGGAGGGGGGGGGGGCCTGGGCGCGACGGCGGCGAGCCCCACTTTATTAGACCCAGGGAAATAACGATGGGGCAGCCGCCCCGGCCTTATTGTTCACTCTTCCCGGGACCGGGGCTCACGAGCCCCTACCCCGCGGAACCTGAGCCCGCGCAGCAGCACCTCCGAGCCGCGGCAACCCCGCCCCGCCGCCCGCTTTGGGAAGGAGCGCTGCCCAGCACCGGTGCGGCCACAGCGTCCCCGGGAGCGTCCCTGTCCCCGGGAGCAGGCGGCTCGGCTCCCGCGTTGCGGGCACACAAAGTGGGAAGGGCGGGCACGCCGGAGGCGCGTCAGGGGCTCGCGGCGCTGGTAGGCAGCCCCGGTCCGGCGCAGCCCCGGAGAGCGCAGGGCTCGGCGGGGCAGCAAGGGCTATGCGCTCCTTCCTCGGCTCAACGACAATGACCACCCTTAGCATTCCACGTAAAGCCACCCCAAATACCAGTGTCCTCGTGGGAGGAGGAGGGGGGAAGGGGCGATCAGTACATCAGACTGAGAATAATCATAATTTCAAAATGTACCTGCAGTTCCCAGGAAAAACAAAGTCCAGATGAGATCCTTAGTTTGCAGCATTGTAATCTGCTGGCTGGGAGGGACGTTCTTGCCGCGGTAAATTCTGTGCCCCCCCCCTTGCAGAGAGTGTGGACGGCGGCAGAGCCACAGACCTAGGGGCAGACAATTGCCAGGCTGAGTATGATTATTTTTGCAGAATTGTTTCCTGCCAGCGGCTTGCCGAGCTGCGTTCACGCGCTGATCGGAGAATGAGTGACAGTCCCAGCCTCAGCACACTCGCAACTCGGAGATCCTTGCGCTGGCCCGGGTTCGCTTTGATGGAACTGGGGATGGGAGCGGGGGGCGGGGGGGCGGGGGTGAGAACCTCACTGTGTCCTTCCACCACGCCGGCCACAAATAGTGCCGAACATCAAGGAGGTAAGAGAGACAGGGGAGGCAGATGCGGCCGCCTGCAAAACACGGCCTGGAGCTGCTGGAGGAGCCGGGCTCTTTCTCACGCAGTCTTCAGGCAGAGCTGGGATTTCTTGTCTTCACACTTCTCCCCCACGCCTCCACGGTCCCTCCTGCCACCCAGCCTTCCTTAGTTGGGAAGGTGGATATTTTAATAACCAGCAAATAATAAATACACAATCTTAGGTTTGGTTAGGTTTTCAAAGTCGTCCAATCTCTCCATTTAGATCCTAAGATCTTTGAAACACAGGATAGCTTAGGACTTTTTTTTTTTAAGTGCAGGAAATTAGAAATTTGGAGAGGGATGGAGATAGACTGCTAGTGCAGGGTTTTGCTTTGGGTTTGTTTGTTTGTTTGTTTGTTTTAAACTGGCTATGAAGTTTACTCTCCCACAGAGTGGCAACAGATCTTAGGGGAAGGAGGTGGGAAGCTACTTAAGTTCGAAGAAAACGCAGATGTTTGGAAGGAATTTCCAGAAATAACCGAAGGAAATGTTTTCTTGTTTATGAATGCTGAAATCTGTGGTCTCTTTAGGAAGATCACTGGGCCTTTTACGTAGATTTTATGGTACAGGCGAGATACTGGATATTAATTTTTTCTTATAATGCAAGAACCTCAATTCTTAAAGCTATTCACGTAGGATATCACTGAGGTACGCACAGAGGGTTTCAGTTAATCTTACAATTGTATTTTATATAGAAGAGGGTGGGGGAGCAGGGGGGAAATAAACATGTCTCAGCACCTGAGCAAGGCTTGAGTGTTTAAGAAACAAAAGCTGAGGAAGAATCAGGAGCACAAATTGCTCTAGATGCTGGACTAGCTTATTAGCCCAGCACAGTGACCCTCCCAGAGGAAGGCTGCCACGTTCAAAGCACCAATGCATCAATATTACCAAGTACTCCCTTTTTCTTTAAAGGTCAGGCTCTCCACAGTTGTACTGCTCTTTAAAATCCCATCCTCCACTAGCCAAACAGCCAATCTCCATTACCAGAGAGGCTGGTATCTCCTTCCTGTCTCCTCCCACGTGTTAGACCACGAGAGCCACACCAGCACGCTATGACTTCTGGGACCCCTAAAAAAGAGTTCCTTTCCCAAATCCATCTTTCCAACGTTATTGCTTAAATACTTATCTCATGCCAATTATAAGTAATTCAAAAATACAG
Organism: Panthera pardus; assembly: GCF_024362965.1. NCBI lineage: Eukaryota > Metazoa > Chordata > Mammalia > Carnivora > Felidae > Panthera > Panthera pardus. The sequence continues at coordinate 104,128,047 of NW_026526677.1, forward strand.
AAAAGTAGAAAGGAGGAGCTAGAAATACCCCCCAAATCCCAGATTCCAGATACCCACAGATTTTTGTCCTTGTATACGCATATGATTTTTATAAGTGACATAGTATAGTAGCAACTGGAATCTTGTTTATTTTACCTAACATTTCATTATAAGCATTTTCCCAGGCCATTAAAAAGGTGTTCTAAATATTTTTATCGCTATGCAATATTTCTATATACCAATGGTTCTTCAATGGTCTCCCCCTTGTTGGATATTTATATGGTTTCCAAAGTTTGATCATATAAATAATGCTTTTTGAACATCTTTCAATAAATATTTATTGAACAACCACTGTTTTTAGTCCTGTGCTGGATATAGTGGACCATATAGATTTTTCTAATGGTGGCTATATTTAAGCATATTTAGCTTCAGATATAAGCTTCCATTAACATGTAAAATTACTACTACTAACATATAACATTAAGTCCCACGTATCAGACTCTTTTCCTAAAAAGAGATTTGATAGCAAAGAAAGAGGAAATAAGCCTGAAGGGTAAAAGGGGAAAAGGGAAGGTTGGAATACCCAAAATAAAATTTTCCTATTTCTAATTTTACCAAGAGTGGGAGACACACCCTTCTCTCAAAACCTCCCTCCTTATAGCCCGTGTCACTAGAATTAAAAGATTTCTATTTTTTTCTCCCCAAATGTCCCTATTTTTAGCTTTCTAACGTAGGCAGGTGTAGAAATCCTATCTGACTTCAGCATGATTGAATTTCTTTTTTTCTCTCTCTCCTGCCCCTCCCTGCCCTGTGTGTCTGTTGATCTGTGTTGTAATGACTCATTCTAGAATTCTGCCCCACAGTGATTCCAATCCACATGGCATGGGTCTCTCCCATGTTCTTTCAACAGGATCCATCACTTGTCTCCAATTCGTCCTTTCTCCACTCATCAATGCCTATCTCTATGAGCTCTGCAAGTCGGTCCCTCCCTGAACCTCACTTTGAAATGGGACAAAACTGTGGTCGTCCCCGATGTCTCTTCCCAGAGGGAGTCCTGGGGCTGTCAGACACACATTAATAAGCATCTATCCTGTGAACATCTGGGCGAGGAGGGAGAGGAAGGAGCCACTGGGCACAGTGCTTTAGAGTAGGAGCTTTCCTGGTAAAGCAGAAAATGGGCTACCGAGGCAGCCCCAGCAAGGGGTAACAGGTCCTAATCTAAGGCGGCGAATGGGGAAGAAAGCCAAAAGGAGCACAGATATGAGAAATATTTCTAAGATGAAAATAGCAGAACTGAAGAACTTCCTGAAGATTGGGGTCCATCTAAGGCAGAGGAAGACATCAAAGTTCCTTTCATTTATTCAACAAATACTTATTAAGTATCTGCTAAGTGCCTGTCACTGGGGATATAGCTGTGGACAAAACAGAATCTTTGCCTCCATGGACTTCCATTTTTATGGGGAAGATAGAAATAAATTGATAAATATCTGGTATGCTTATGGTGATATGTGTTAAGGAGAACTATAGAGAGGGGTATGGGGGATAGGGAGTTCTGGGGTGGGGAGGGATTAACATTTCAGATAGGGGAGCTAGGGAAGATGTCCCCATATCAGAGAGGTCTGAGACACAACACACCAGAGAACATGGATGTTTAAGCGGTGGGCAGAAGGAATTGCCAAACAAGCAGTGAAAATGTGGTCAGAGGGATGGACAGAAAATTGAAACAAGCTGATGATTTAAAAGTTCCCTGGATTTGACTATTGGAAAGTCATTAGCAGAGAGAACCTTATGGAATGGTGGGGGAAGGAAATCATCACTGTCCCAGGAAATGAAAAGGTGGCTTGTCCAGGAAGAAGAAGCAGGGAGTGTAGACCACTTTCTTGAGGAGCAGTATGGTAATGGCACAAGGACAGGAAGGCAAGCTTGAGGGGAAAGGAGGTTTGAATGGAGACCTTTTCTTCTTTTTTAATACGAGGATGTTTGTGTTAGGTTCTTAAGTACATTCCATCCGTTGCTGAACCCCTCTAAGGGTCTAAGGGTCTCAGTTAGATTACTTGAGAAATGAATCAGTCTAGAAAAAAGTGCTCCCACTGGCACTCTTCCCCACTTAGGGTTTCTTTCCTCCTGGTGCTGAAAAGGAGACCCCAGACAGGATTGCAAGACTCACAGATATCCCAGGTACTGCCTTCCTTATATGGCATGGGCAAAATGCATCTTGGGGAAAAAGTTCCAGTCAAAAATCATTTGATTATACATGCAAGAACTTATTTCTGAACTCTCTAGTCTATTCTGTTGGTCTATAGTCTATCTTTACACTGATACCACATTGTATTGATTACCATAGCTTTGCAGTAAGCTTTTAAATCAGGAAATGTGAGACGTCCAACATTGTTCTTCTTTTTCAAGATTAATTCGGCTATTCAGGACCCCATGAGAATCCTTATGAATTTTAGGATGGCTTTTCTATTTCTGCAATAAAAAGGTCATTGATATTTTGGTAAAGATTGAGGTGTGCTGTTTTCTACTCTGCCCAGAGTTGATATCTGGGCTAGTATTAGAGTCTTGTGGACATCTTGGAGATGAATATGCTTTAGGTATCTCACTGCACAGCTATGGGAAACTGAGTCACAAGGGACTACCTGTCACAACATGCCCACTTGGGTGAGCTGTTCTTTTCCATGTAGATATGGAGACATGAAGTGGGATCCAGTCACAAGAATCAGGCTGTGAAATATGTGGCAATGTAGAGAAGTTACAGTGAGCTAACAAAGGAAAGATGGGTTTAAATGGTTTCTTGGTGCTGAACTGAACGCAGACCCCGGGCTGCCTTATTTCCCTGTTTGGTCCTTTTTAAAAAAATCCTCTGAGGGGCACCTCGGTAGTTCAGTCTGTGAAATGCCAGTGTTCAGCTCAGGTCATGATCTCACGGTTCATGGGTTCGAGCCAAGCGTCGGGCTCTGTACTGACAGCTCAGAGCCTAGAGCCTGCTTCGGATTCTGCGTCTTCCTCTCTCTCTGCCCCTCCCCCATATTCATATTCTCTCTCTCTCTCTCTCTCTCTCTCTCTCTCTCTCATACCTCTTTCAAAAATAAATAAACATTAAAAAAATTTTTTTTAATCCTCTGAAACAGGTGATTTAGCAGACTGGAAAAAGGAGCCAAGATTTCCATGTCATGATCTTACAAATCTCAGAGTAGGACTGAGCTAATGTTGGAGACATAATAACTTCCTTTTTCCTCTTATACAACCTCCTACACACCCCAGTGGGAAAAAGTGAAGTGGGTAAGTGCTCACGTCCTGCAACATGACATTCCAAGTTCAAATCCTAGCTTCTCCACCTGTAAGCTCTGTGGATCCGGGCAAATTATTTCATACCTGCAAACCTTGTTTTTCTTGCTCATAAAATGGGATTAGAACAGCATCTGTCTTTCAGACTTCTTATGAATGTTAATTACAAGAATGTACACAGAGGGCTTAGCGCAGGCCTGACACTCTTTCATTCAACGGGTATATATTGAACACCTATGACATACACTGTGTTAGTAGTCAGGGATAAAAAGAAGATGAACAGAGCACACATGTTTACAAGGCTTATCAAGAAGACCAACAACCAAACAAAGAGAGGATAAACCATTATAAACGGTCATTAGGATCCTGAAGGAAATAACCAGGATTCTCTGAATAAAAAATGACAGCAGAGATATATGTGACATCAAGGCAGGCTCCCCTGGGGACAGGCAACAGGTAAGTTGCCACCTAAAGACTGAGAAGTGCCCAGGCATGGAAGGAACAAGAGGAGGTGCATTAGAAGAATGTGCCAAGACCTTGAGGTCAGAAAAACCGCTGGTTCTAGAAACTAATAGCATGTGAGTGGCTGGGATGGAAAGAGCGAGGGGAGGAGGGACAGGAGATAAGCAGCACATAGGAGCCACCGTGAAGGCTCAAGTAAGGAGTTTGTATTTTATTCAAAGTTCAAAGAAAGCCCCTGGAGGACTTTCAGCAGCAGAGTGACATGAGTTGTTTTACATGATTTAATAACCACTCTGAATGCTATGTGGAGAATGGTTTATAGGGAGACAGGAGAGGGTGCGGGGAGCCCAGTTAGAAACCATTGCAGAAATCCCAGGAAGAGAGGGTGGAGGTCGGGGAGGGGTGGCAGGAGATGGAGATGAGCAGAGATTGCTGAAGGATGTGAGGAGGAGAGAGAAGTCAGGATGCCGAGCACGCTCGGAGAACATGTTTGGAGAGGAGGGGATTCTGGACAAGTTACAACCACCTGTGGACCCCCATGTGGAGATATCAAGTCTTAGCAGAAGATCTTAGCAGGAGATCCGAATTTTGGGGCCATGAGCACTCGTGTCATCTAAAGCCACGTGGAAGGATGAGATCGCCGAGCCAGAAAGGTGGAGAGAGAAGGGGACGGTACAGACCCAATCCTGAGAAATGCCAGTTTTAGGGGGTGTAGGTGCAGAAAGCAGAACCAGTAAAAAGACCAAGAGGAGGCCATCTGGGAGAGATCTGAGTCTCAGGACCAAGACAGGAAAGACCTGTCAAAAGGAAGGATGTGTCCCTGATGAGTGGTGCTGAGAAGCTAAGTAAAATGAGGACAGAGAAGAGTGTCCACCAGATCTGGAGATTAAGAGGGTCATTAGCAACACTTCCCAGAACAGATTCACATGCTGGGCTCCAAGTGAGGGCCTAATGAATGTTAGCGCTAACAATAATAAGAGACTCTCTGGTCATCCCTTGGAGCTTCTGTGATAATAGAAAGACACTGGGGGACTGATCAGGGCACAGAAGTGCAGCACTCAATGATTAGCTATTCACAAGTAGAAACTGGTCTTATTTTAAGGTGTGAGCTAGGACATCGCTGCCCTTCCTGAATAATTGCCAAAGTAGTTATGGACAACTAACGCTCCAGAAGATTTGGTGGCATCAATACTTGGGTATGAGGAGAGAAATATTTTCCTTTTCCTCCTACTGTCTGCACTTCTCAGGATTAATTCTGTCCATTCTCCTCCCCTTTAGACCTCTGTGTATTCTCTGGTTGTACTGCTTCCCTTGGTCACACCCCAAAAGGCCATGAGGCATCAATCCCAGAACCACAGAAAGGAGCCTAGGGGGCAGAGCCAACACTAAATTTAGGTCCCTCCAGGCTCATGTGTGTCATTAGAGCCAGAGAGGGGCTCTGTCCATGGACCTGTGCCCACTGGTGGCACTTTCTCACCTGGGCACAAGCACCTTGGAGAGTGAGAGAGGAGTGAAGGGGAGGAACAGATGGCCAGCATTCACTATGGAAGGCAAAGGCAATCACCCTGTTACTACCACCACTACTGCCACACCACCTCTTTGCAAGAGGAGCCAAAGTGTTCCTGTCCTTGGCAGTGTGACTGCATTGCACCTGTCTTGAGAATCCTCTAGGTCCATCCTGAAGAGAGTCCCCAAAAGGGTGGTGTTGCTGGATTTACACTAGTTAGGGTATCTCAAAGAACTCTGAGTTTGAAGTCAGTATGGGTCTAAATGACCCATAAGCTCACCTTCAGAAGACCGGCTGCCATGTTTCTCCTTGCTCCTCTACCCCTTGGGTGCATGAGGGCCTGGGAGCTCCTGGGAGCTTCAAGGAGACACAACATGCATTCTACCCACTGTCTTTGAAAGAGACACTTCCTGTTGCATCAGCAAGAACCATGGAATGAGCCAGGCATGTTCCAGGACGTGGTGCTCCCCCCAATCACTACCTATCCTTGCATCAGTAAAGAAGCAATCACAAAGGAAGATTCCACTCAGGGCCTCTCTGAGCAGGGGAGAGAAATGTGACAAACACCAGACCTCTGATCAGAGTTGCCCCGCCCTGCCCTCCCCACCTCACCATAAATGTCACTCCAGATGTTTGCCCGAAAGAATGCATCAATAAACAAACCAAGAAAGGGCTCGAGGCTCGCTTCATCCTGAGATTTTGGTCCAGGGCTCTTCCCAGCTCCATGGCTGCAGTCTGGCTACCATCTATCTTATCTCCTGGGGGCTACAGCCCCAGCTTCCGGCCCATGTTCCTGCCTCCACCCACCCCCTTCAGATCCACCTTCCCCAACCTCCAGAGCCTAAAACGGATATTTGTGAAAAGCTGCAAGGGTCACTTCCCCACAGAAAAGCCTTGAATGGCTCCCCGTTTTCCTCAGCTGAAGTCCAAGAGCCACTGGGCCCCTTCCCATTCTCCCCTCCTGTCTCTTCCTCTGCCCCTTGCAGACCTGTGTCCCCACACACACCATCCCGCCTGGGCGCCCGCTGGTTGCTGGCTGACTTCTGCTCGTCCTCTAAGTCTTTATCATAAGGTCGTCTCTTGCCTGAGCTTCCCACCTCTCACTTCTCATTTCCCCTGGGCTAGTGCTCTTCCCAGATGCTTCCAGGAATTCCTCGGGCCCACCTCCATCCTTGCTACTGACCTACTACGTTACAGTCTCATCACCTATTTCTGAACCCATCTCCGCCACTAGCCTGTGACTTCCTTCAGGACAAAGACTTCCATTTTAATTTCTGTATCACCAGCACCCAGCTTGTCACCTGGCACATAACAGGTGTTCAATGCTTATGGTGGGATTGACGAATAAATGTCATTAGTAACTTCTTTCTGGACCACTTGTCTTGAATGTGGCAAAAGCTAATGTTTCCACCATGTGAGTGTTACTCAGAGAACAAAGTATACAGTGGAGACAATTATAGGCCTAACGAGTCAAGTCACATTTCATCTTAAGCTGTCTTTCACAGAGACTTTGGTCTCGATATCCCAAGCCAGGCTGTGAAACCAATCTTTCTTGTTCTGACACTTCTGTCCTTAATTAACTGAAAAGATTCTCCTTTCTCATCGGTTCCATCCTGTTTACTGGCAGCAAGCCCATGTCCAGAGTAGCTTCCTCTGGTATCTCAGTGCCTCTCCAGGCTCTGGCATAGCAGATGTCTGTAGTGTCCTGGTCCCTGGCTCCATGGCTCATAACTCCCTCCTCTCTTCCCCTGTAGTCTTCTGTTCCTCCTTCTAAAGCTTGTTTCCTTCTGGCTTTGCCTATGATGAAAAGGGGGGACAAAATTCCATACCCCTGATTTTGCATCTTTCTGTTTGCTAGATAATTCCAGGTTGCTTTTCCCTCTATGATTTCTAAGCAAGTGAATGAGGATATTACTGCTCTTATGAAAAATGCCATGGGCTATGTCCCTGGGTCATAGTACAGTCTCTGGTTTAGCAGATGGCAACATGTGTACTTACTTTGTCCACTAAAGTATCAAGAGCAAAATAGTTTCTATGTTCAGTTTACCTTACAACAGCACCAGGACTTGAGAGCAGGAAACAGTCACTTCCTGACTTGTCCGAATTTTGATCTGTCCTAATTCTTGCCCCCATCACCTACCACTTGTGCTCATTCCAGTCCATTAATGTTTCTCTCTCCAAAATGATGTTCAGAACAGAGCTCAGGACTCCAGAAGAGGTCTGGATGATGCAGAGGTCAATGGGGCCACTGTCACCTCCACACTCAGGATGCTACAAATTGTCCCATTCAGTCCAGGGTCACTTGGGCTAGCAACTGGCTGAGCCACAGTCAAAATCCCAGAACTGTGTCCTCCCTTCCTCATCCAACCTGCCTCCTTGTCTGTGCCTTGGAAAGCATGCTGTGAGGAAGCATGCAGAATAAAAGAATGTTCACATTGCAAAGTCATTGCTAAAAGGTTTTTTAAATAAGTCACTCTACAAATACATCTAACTGTTTCTTATACATTTATTCAAGCACCACCCCCCCACATTCCATTCTATATTCCTATTCATGGCACAATCAGGTGATAAAGTGCTAGCTCTCTCCTCAGAGGTAAAGGAAGATGCGGAAAGACCAAGGAGGTAAACATTGTTACACGCATTCTCTGAGCCAACTACTTTGCTCACATACTTTTGTTTTATTCTTACGTGACCCTCTGAGGTGGTGTAACTTCTATAATTTGTCCAAGAGCCTGAGCCGGGGCCTGCCCACCCCAATACCTGTCAGGATAACGAACAGATTTCTGAAGGAGATTACAGTCAACTCCCAAGTCTCAGTGGCTAAAAAATAACAAAGGTCATGTTATGTGAGTTACGGATTCTCTTCTATGCTGTCTTCACCAGGGACACTGAGGACACTGTGTTGTCCTCCCTGGAGACCACATTTGAAGGTGGCTCCATCTTCCATAATCACAGAAGGAGGAGGGAAGGGAAAGAGGACTGAAACAAATCATATTCAGGCTGCAGACTTTTCCATCCAAAAAGGGCCACTTCTGTTCATTTCCTTGAACAAAACTAGTCGTACGGACATCCCTACCCTCAGGGGGGCAGAGAGGCGAAAATCTCCTCCACCTCACATGAGAATCAAGTACTTAATGAGCATCCTGATGGACATCCACAGGCTCCACAGCCTGAGTTCTTTTTCACTATATTCCACTCGAAACTAGCCCAGAAGATTAACTACTTTTGAAGGGGCTAAAGGGCAAGGAAACATAAATCCAGACAGGTAGAAGCCACTACCAATGGGAGATCAAAATCAGGAATGAAGATAAGTTATCCTTGAAATATACATGAACATCAGTGAGGAATGGGATCATTTTGACACAATTCAGATACACCTACCAAATTTACAAGCACTTATAGAACACGGCACTGCTATCATGAGGTCTTTTAGAATTTTAAAAACTAGGACTTGGTCCAAAGTCCTGTTGTGTAATACCCAATAGCTGGCTAAAATTTATATTAAGACAAGGTTGCTATACACATTGCTATAGATGAGAACACGGGAAACTGGAGTTGATTCCCATTTATTTCTGAAATAATATCCTAGCAATTAGCTATAAATTTAAAAGTGATAAATATACATAAGAAAACCAAACTTTGGAGGACTGTGTAGCCACCCCTCCCCGCCGCAGAGAGAGATAAGCCATCAGCCGAGCTGTACAATTACGGAAACCCTTATAAAAATCTAGGACTCCAGATAAAACCTGAACCTTTCCTAGGCATAAATGTTGATTCATAGGTGGTCTAAATGAGATCATTATGCACGACATTAGTCAACATCACATATTGTTTATCTAATAGCATCATGCTTAGTCACTGAGGAAATCAGATCCCAAATGTCACAGAAAAGCCTTCAGGAGCCCTCATCATTTTGAAACACACACACATGCACGCACACACGCACGCATGCGCACACGCACACCTTTCTGCTCTTAAGTTAGGGAGACATTTTTGCATTCTGAAATTGCTTGGGAGCTTAAATCCCAAGATTGCAAAAATGATGCAACTATGTGGTAATATGGCCTACCACCTGGGTAAACATGGCTAGCCCTCCATCACCAAAAGGCTTGAACTGACTGCACTGTTTTCCAGGGCCAGCTTCTCTAAGTTGCAGCAGAATAAAGGGGTTTGTTTGGCTTTTAAAGAAACGTCACCCATTCATTTGCTTGTACCGGGTGTAGGTTGTCTGGCTGGTGATGAATGCATTTCTGAGCTACCACCTACTGTAGGCATTTCACATGGGCCCTCTCCTATGTACTCCTTTTAATATAATTTTACATCTCAGAGAATTAAAAAGATAAACATGTTGATATAAATATATATATATGTTCTATATTCCAAACACAAGCCCTAAAGGTCTTTTAATCTTTAATTATTTTTTCAATCTTTTAATCTTCTAAAATAATCACGGTATTTAGATCTGGGGACTTGCTGTTATCTTCTGCTTGTGAGCATACCCAGAATGAATGCAACTACCGTGCAATATCAACTTGACACTCAGTGAATATTAATTGACCACTTAATATGTGCTAGGAGCTGAGCTAGGTGCTACATATGCTATGAACAACAGTTTAGACTTACACACACGTGGTTTATTCTAGGTAAGATGTTTGTTTACTGCATTAGTAATTTGTTAAAAATTTATTTGCTTAGGGGTGCCTGGGTGGCTCAGTCGGTTAAGCGGCCGACTTCAACTCAGGTCACGATCTCGCGGTCCGTAAGTTCGAGCCCCGCATCGGGCTCTGGGCTGATGGCTCAGAGCCTGGAGCCTGCTTCCGATTCTGTGTCTCCCTCTCTCTCTGCCCCTCCCCTGTTTATGCTCTGTCTCTGTCTCAAAAATAAATAAAACGTTAAAAAAAAATTTAAAAATAAATAAATAAAAATTTATTTGCTTAAAATAAAAGGGACACCTGTAAATGAGACTATTCTTTGTGAACATAAATGTCAGATAGAATAAAGGAGATAGGAATTTCTTTAGAGCATGCTAAGGAAGACAGTACGTTCATTACCTTTACTCATTTTTTAAACGAGAAACCGTGTCTATACTAATCTCCCTAATAGAAGTCTTCTTTTCACTATCACTTCCCTAGCTCCCTCTACACATGGCCTGCTAATTCATTCAGCCACTCAAAAAACATTTATTGAAGGCTTGCCTTACGTGCCAGGTTTTGTGATGGGGCCTGGAGATGAATGGGAGGTAGTTTTTGTTTTTAAGAAGCTCACGGTCTAAGGAGTAAGGATGGAGAGACAGACTCACAATCAAATAATAACAAATTATGCACAGTGTACTTGGGGGCCTTGAGGAGGGAATAACCGTGTGTCCTTAGGGGCCGGGGGTGTTGAGGGAGAAGTCAAGGAGAGTTTCACAGGGGACAGACTGGTTGGGCTGACCACTGGACATTTGCTAAGCAAGCAAGTGGGTAAGGGATATTTTGGGCAGAGGGAACATTCTATTCAAAAGAACGTTGCACTTGGGGTGCCTAGGTTGCTCAGTCGGTTAAGCATCTGACTTTGGCTCAGGTCATGATCTCATGGTTCGTGAGTTCAATCCCTGCATCGGGCTCCGTGCGCCTGTTTCAGATTCTGCATGCCCCTCTCTGCTCACATTCTTTTGATACCTCTCTCAAAAATAAATAGACATTAAAAAAAGTTAAAAAAAAAAAAAAAGAATGTTGCACTAACTGAGGCTGCTCATCACATCACACTCCTCCTTCCTTCCTGTGCTACTAAACCCCACTTCATCCACATTCCTGGATCAGCAGCATGCGATCCCAAGACGGGAGGAAGCCTGGGGATTATAGAGCCCAATTCCCTAGCTTACCAGAGGTGAAGTTGGAGGAGAAGGTGTTAAGCTGTGGATCATGTTCTGACGCATGGTCCACTGTCACCAAAAGTTTGTATTTATTCAACACATACTTATTGAGTATTGATTGTGCATAAGGCACTGTGAGATACATGAAGACATGTAGACAAATGGTAGACAAATTGAACTGTGGGTGTCTTTTCCTCTACAACAATTTATTTCTCATTAGAAATATATGGGCTGGAGGTTGAGAACACTATGGTGTCAGACAGCCCTGAGTTTGAAGCCTGACACTGTGGGTATTCCTGCTGGTGACCTTGAACAAGTTACTCACCCTCACCGAAACTAAATTTCCTCTGGTATGAATGAGGATAATAATCCAGCCTTCTTCACAGGTTTGTTATGAGAATTCGGTGATAACATTTGCAGGGCACTCAGTCCTTAATAAATCTTAGTGATTAGTAGTATGGCCTAAATATAATAAAATTAAGTGATAGTACAGAGTAGATGCTCAATCAAAAAAAGACCTGTATGATTAATTAATTAAGGTTTCAATTTGAAGGTCTTTACCTGATCAAAAATTAACATATACTTCCTTGAGAATCTGGGTCCCTCAAAGCTTTGTGTCAGACCAAATCAAAATGGAGATTTTTCCCACTAAGTTCCAGTAACCTCTTGTGAGATAATGAACCCTATTACTCCTTTAGTATCATGCAACCTTTAAAATTGGTAGGTCTGAACATCATCCTAAAAATCAGTTATTCTGTAAGAGAAGAGCTACTTTTGGGTTTATGGGTTACACCTATTTAGCCATTTATTCTCTGCTTTATGCCATTTGGACTCCATGGGCAATTGTGAGGCCATTTCCTGCTATCTGAAACACTGTAGGGAAGAGGAGAGAGTTACTCTAGGAGGAAGGACAAGAATTAAGAAGGGAAAATCCAAGGAGATAAATCATGGTTCTATGGAAGATAAAAATTCAGAACATAATGGACTGTCTTCTAAGTAGTGGGGGTCTCCTGGCTGCACGGGTTCCAGAAGATAGAAGGCCGACAGTCACCATTTGTGGGAGAGACACTTGAAATGGCTGGAAAACACAATCAGCAGTGCTTAGCTCCCTTCCAATAATGGGCTTCTACAATTCTATCAAGCCATTTGATCAAATATTTATTGAGCATCTACTATGCATTCAGTCCCATTGAGAGTACAAGATAGACAACAGTAAACAAAACAGTGTCTCTGTCCTCATGGAGATTACATTCTAGTGAATTGCTACGAATCCCTCAGTGAGGTGATGGTGAGGAATCAGGGCAACCAAGCTGAACCTCTCCTTTGGGTGCACTGATAGAGTTTCCACGTAACAAGATTGATCTCCTCCCTATGGAAATGAGGGAAGAGGGGTGCCAGGGTGGCTCAGTTGGTTAAGCATCCGACTTCGCTCAGGTCATGATCTCACAGTTTGTGAGTTCGAGCCCCACATCAGGCTCTGTGCTGACAGCTTGGAGCCTGGAGCCTGCTTCAGATTCTGTGTCTCCTTCTCTCTCTGCCCCTCACCCGCTCACACTCTCTCTCTCTGTCTCTCAAATATAAATAAACATAAAAAAAAAAAAAGAAAATCAGGGAAAAGAAGCAATGCAGAGTGCCATGCATAAGTAATAATAAATAAGGAACAACTATAACACTGGGGCTAAAACCTTCCCTAACCGTAGCAGTGATGCTCAAATCATCAAAATCCTCCAAGATAAAGTAACAGGCCATGACTTACATATTTGTCTGGTTTTTATTTTATGTGCTGCACAGTCTAACTCCAACCTTTGACTCTGTAACCAGCCCTGGTTTGAGTTTGGGTTTGAACAGCTGCCCAGCCCATCAGTGCATCAGTGCATTTGAGCAATAACTCAGGCAAAGACACTGAAGAGCTCACAAGTCCTCAATAGACTAAAAACAGAGAGAAATAAGATTCCATAGCAACAGTGTGTCACTCTAGATCATCATTGCTGTTTCATGAACAAAGTGAGGATTGAAATAGAACATATAGCAAGGAGTGGGACAGTTCGGCAGATATGATCAACTATTTTCTGGAAATCAGATCACTTTGGCTAGAGACACAACAATATGCTCATTTTTATTAGCTAAGCTGTTGAATTCTAAAGCTAGAAAAACTTGTCATTATTTATAACTTTCTCTTTCACCAAAAAAAAAAGGTGGGGGGGGGATTTTATTCCCTTCCCTTGTTCTTTGCATCCAGATACCAGTGCTGATGGAGACAGCCAGAATGAATTCAGAATGAGGGAAACTGAATACCGCCATTGAAAACCTTTGCTGATTTGATTAAGGTTTTCCTTATTATGACACGTATTCCAGCAGCCAAAAAGTAGCTAGTAAACATTTGGGGGACTGAGCTGGGGACATAGCTCATTGTGGGATTTGCTAATCATCCATTTTTGTTTACAAAATGAAAACGTACCTCAAGTGAGCTCTTGTCTACTTGAAAGCTTGCAGTAAGGAAGGACTACGTTGTTTCGGTAAGGATTCTGGCCAAAAACACTGCTTCAAGTAAATGTAATCCGAGGTCTCAGAAACAACTTTCCAACATAAACAGCAAAGGGAAGCCTCTTGGAAAGTACTTGATAAACTGTTTAATAACTGCTTATCTTAGAGTTGGCTCAAGATTGCTAATGTTGGAAATGATACAGCCTAAGATCAGAGCAAACATTTCCTGCAGTGTAGCTGGACATGAAGGTGGTTTCTTTCAGTCGTTCGTTCAGGAAGGACAAGGGGCAGCGGGAATCACGTCTCACGCAAAAAGAGGAGGAGGAGTCATGTGTGCTCATATATTCAAGAGCTGTCAAAACGAAGACTCTAATTTTAAAATTCAGACTATCTCCCTCTTTTTTTTCCCCGTCTTGACAATAGACAGCTGTGTCCTTAAATGTGTTTCTTTCAGAGGAGTTTTGTTCTAGAGACACCTAAGACATGACAGAAAAACACTGTTTCTGCTAATGTTTTCACCATAGGTGGCTCCAAGAAGGCAGC